>NC_047085.1:459160584-461660584 GCF_902459505.1 Geotrypetes seraphini | reverse complement strand
GCAGGCTAACCTATGTGTGTATGAGCCATGACATCGGCCAGCCTGTGAGCAGCACTGCTTCCTCCACTTTGCGTTGATGAAGATGATGTGGTAGAGGTTGTTGAGCCGTGAATTGCTTGGCTGATCCAGTGTTCCATATTTATACTCCCCTGGCTTGAAGTGGGAGTTCCCTGGGAGTCACCTTGTCCAGAGCCTTCATCTTCTGAACCAGAAGAGGTATCTAGGTATTGAATAGAATACGTTTGTTCATTTCCAGTAAAGGTCACTGGGGTGTTAGCCCACAGGCAAGGTCAAAGCAATGCACTATACTACAGGAGCAAACAAGTACTTTTAGCAGAAGTGATGCGTTGATAACTAAACTCCTGAATAGCAAATAGTTTACAAGTGAATTTTACCGACCTTTACATTTTCAAAAACAAAATTTTTTGTTTCCAAATTGTAGACATACCTGCGCAGGATTGTTTTCTTTGTTCTTATTTTGAAAGTAAAAAATAGTAACAATGGGGACCTTTTACTAAGGTGCGCTAGCCGTTTTAGCACACGCTAAACGCTAACGCATCCATAGGATACAATGGCGCATTAGCGTTTAGCGTGCACTAAAACAGCTAGTGCATCTTAGTAAAAGGTCCCCAGTATGCTTTATTGTTTCTTTTTTTCTGCATTCTCTGTTCAACATGACTACTGCTTAAAGTTTCCCTATGAGCTTAGAGCTGGGACGGAAGTTTCATGCTAGACTAGTGGTCTCAAACTCAAACCCTTTGCAGGCCCACATTTTGGATTTGTAGGTACTAGGAGAGCCGCAGAAAAAATAGTTAATATCTTAATAAAGAAATTACAATTTTGAATGAGGTAAAACTCTTTAGAGTTTATAAATCTTTCCTTTAACTGTTAAAGGAAAGATTACTATAAAGAGTTTTAACTCATGCAAAATTGTAATTTCTTTATTAAGATATTAACTATTTATTCTGCAGCCCAAGTACCCTATTTTTTCTGTGGCCCTCACAGTTAAAGTTTACCATCTTTCCTTTCTCAGAACTGACACATTTAAATCACCATATTGAAAAAATCATTTTCCCTACCTTTGTTGTCTGGTGACTATTTTTCTATGCTTTTGGTATGTTTCCAGGGCCTTCTTGTCCACTGACTGTTCTTCTCTCCACCTTCACTTTCTGCCTTGCATCCATCTTTGGCATTAACTTAACATTCAATTTTTCCATTTTTCTGCTTTCTTCTCAAAATCTACATTTCCATGCCTCACCTTCCCTTCCTATCTCTCTCTCCTTCCCTCCCTATTCCCATAGTCTGATATCTCTCTCCTTCCCCCTCAGTATAACATTTCTCTTTCCCTTCTTCCTTTCTGCCCCCCTGCAATCCATCTCCCTTCTCTTCCTCCTTTCTGGACCCCCTCCCAGTCCAACATTTCTCCCTCCTTTCCACCACTCTAACATTTTTTTCTCTCTTCCTCCTGCATGCTTCTCCTCTGGTCCTCCTT
This sequence comes from Geotrypetes seraphini, assembly GCF_902459505.1. Classification (NCBI taxonomy): domain Eukaryota; kingdom Metazoa; phylum Chordata; class Amphibia; order Gymnophiona; family Dermophiidae; genus Geotrypetes; species Geotrypetes seraphini. The sequence goes on along the minus strand of NC_047085.1, from coordinate 461,659,092 downwards.
CCCTCAACCAATTATCTCCTCTCTCTCTCTCTCTTCATGAGTCCAACTTTTCACTCTCTGCCCTCTCCCCCTTCCTCAGTGTAACATTTCTCCTTCCCTCCTTTCTGTCCTCCCCATCCATCTTATCTTCTCCATGAGTCCAACGCTTTCTGCCTCCTGCAAGCTTTTTCTCTGTCCTTGCCTCTTCCCTCAGTGGCATCTCTCCTTCCCACCCCCCAACCCAACATGCTCTCTCCCCATGCCCCATCTTACCCTCCCCTCCAGTGTGTAACACCTTTCCTTTCCCTCCCTTTCTGCCAGGTCCAGCAGCACCTCTTCTCTCTTCCTTTAACCTCCCTCCTGCCTAGCAATACCCCTGCTTCCTTCCCTGCTCCCCTTGTCCAGTAGTACCCCTTCTCCCTTCCCTGGTCCCCTTGTCCAGCAGTACTACTTCTTCTTTCCCTGTTCCCCTTGTCCAGCAGTACCCCTTCTTCTTTCCCTGTTCCCCTTGTCCATCAGTACCTCTTCTCCCTTCCTTCTTCCCCTCCCCTTTGTCCAGCAATACCTGTACACGATCTCGCACACTGGGCAGGAAGAGAGGCTCCGGCACTAGCTAACTTGCAACATCCTGCTGCTGTCGCGTATGCCGGGACTCATGCCTTCGCGTATCTGCTGGATACGCGAAGTTAACAGAACATATGCAAATGCTAATTTGCCAGTATTCTATCAATGAAATAGAGAAATTTATTTTTCTTACCTGGAGGTGTATAAGCATCCATTGAAGTCTGCACCACCAATGAGCGCCGTTTCGATGGCATGGGCACGGCCATCTTCCTTTCTTTATGTTTAGCAAGAGCCGCCTGAACTGCTTCTGTATGTACATCTGCAAAATCAAAATACTCTTAAGTTACACCTTAGAATGCCATCATTCTACAAGTATGTCAAAATTCAGAACTATCTTAAGTCCCATAAATCATCAGCAGCAACAGATATATGGCAAACCTCTATAAAATGACCTTGGGCATCTTAGACCCAAAAAAGACCAATGCTGCCAATAGAATAGCATCCAAAGACAATCTGGTCATTTAATAATGACAGAAGACGTAGACACACATCAAAAGTAAAAATCCCCCATGGCCATATCCCTGTTAAAACAAAAACGTTTGCCTGCCACTGAGTCTCAAAGCATACTTAAAGATAAATATACAACAGGCATGGGTGTAGAAAAGTATTTTGTGTTTTTCATTTTAACACATTGTATCCCCCGCCTCTGCTTTTCCAGATGTTATTGTTGGCACCATAGTAATCACCAGCTATTCCAGAAATAAAAAGGCCAGATTCATTGCAGATTTGTGCTGATTTATTTGTGGTCATTCCAAATATAGGTGAATACATGGTGATATACCATATATACTTGAATATAAGCCGAGGTGACCCTTCCCTCCAAAAAAAGGAGGAAAAAGGATTGACTCAAATATAAGCCATGGGGTTAATATTCAAGTGCCCTGCCAGGCTCTGCACACAGCCCCCTCTCCCTTCCTGCCCTGTACCCTCTTCCTCCCAATGCCTTGCAGGCCTCCACCGAGCCTGCCGTAAGACCTGGTGGGCCAGTGGTGGGATGGGACAGGAGGGATACCTCCCACCTCCTGTCCCAGCTGACTAAAAACTTTTATTTCCCTCCCTTGCGTACTTTTTGAATATTCCCTGGCAGTCTCGCGGTAAGCAAGAACAATCTTCCCATGCTCCTGCTCAGCACAGAGTTGCTAGCTGAATAAGTGCTGTGAGTTTTCACAGTAGTCGTTCAGCTAGCGGCTCTTCGCTGAGCAGGAACATGGGAAGATTGCTCCTCAGTTCACCACTGGACCAGCAGGGAAATGAAAAGTACGTGGTGGAGGCATGAGGGATGTAAAAATTGACAGTTGGCCAGGATGAGGCGGGAGGGATCCCTCCTGTCCCGGCCCACCTGGTCTTACAACAGACCCAAATATAATCTGAGACCCCCATTTTTGGGCCCAAAAAACTACTTATATTTGAGTATATATGGTAAACGTACAGATATAATTAATCTGTACCTTAATGATAAAACATGCACATTTTTGTTATTCTAAGTCTAAGTAGTACATTGTAAGCTGAATCTGTAACGCACACTTAGAGATTTATTTATTAAAATGCGAAGCTTTTGCACCTGCGAACGATGGAATAGATGGTAAAAACAGGCATAGGTATGAAGCAAATCAAGCTGTGATCTACAAGTTAGAAATGGCAGTATAGCAAATGTAAATAAACCACAAACATAGAAACATGATAGCAGATAAAAGCCAAATGGCCCATCCAGTCTGCCCATTCATAGCATTCACTATCTCCCCAAGATATCCCACATGCCTTCTTCAACTCAGTCTTTGTTTCCATCACCTCTACCAGAAGACCATTCCACGCATCTACCACCCTTTATGTAAAAAAGTATTTCTTTAAATTGCTCCTGAGCCTTTCACCAATTAATTTCATCCTATGCCTCTCATTCCGGAGCTGCTTTTCAAATGAAAAAGATTCATCTCACACGCATTTATGCCATGTAGGTATTTAAATGTCTATCATATCTTCCCTCCTCCCGCCTTTCATATTGAGATCTTTAAGTCTTCCCCCATACGCCTTATGATAAAGACCACCTATCATTTTAATAGTCCTCTGGACTGACTTCATCTTGTTTATATCTTTTTGAAGGTGCACTCTCCAGAAGAGGAGCTAGCTCTGCGGGTGCTAGTGGGTGCTGACCATTCTAATATTGAGCAAACTCCTTCAATGTGCCTAGGGAGCAGTAATTTGTATTAGAGAATGACACGGGGAAAAAATTTGTCCCAGTCACTGCCCTGCTACCGGACCACCGTCCCCTTCACTGCCCCGTCCCCTTCACCGCCCCGTTCCCGCCGCCCCCGCAGCATCCACCCTTTCCTCTCGCCACCTCACCGCCCTTCAGCGGCCCGAGAATCTCCCTCCCTCCCTCCCCTTTACCTTCGCGGCATAAAGAAACTTAAGGGAGGGAAGGCGCGCAGTCACTGATCGTGTGCGCGGCTGCTTCCCTCCCTCCAGCCAAATCTATCTCCCTCCCTCCCTCCCCCATACCTTCTTGGCGCTTTAGAAAAGAAACTGATGCCGGCGAAGCCTGCCTGTGCTGCCTTGCAGTCGTGTATGTTTGGACAGAAGCTTCTCCTCTGACAATTGTCATTTTATAAACACAAATAAAACAGAGCAAGGTTCAACAAAACCCATCTCCCCTCCCTTTCACAAATATCCCCTTCACTATTGTGAAAACTGAACAAACCAAATTACTACAGAATGCTACATAGAAAAATCAAGCTATACATGGCAAGAATAATGTTAGGGGAGTGCTACTAGGGCAACCGCCCCCTGGTCATAGAGAGAGCCCTAAGCCAGTTGGAAGCTAAAGAAGCACAGCCTGGACTTTGCGGTCCCCAGTTATGTCTAATGCCAGCTCTAATAGAATACATATTTCAAATCTGAAATATTCTAATCACAAAATATAAAATAAATTTTTTTTTTTTCTTTTTGTTGTCTGGTAATTTTATTCTTCAAATCACATTGGTCTCAGGCTTTGGTTTTAGATTCCTTCTGTCTTCATCGTGGCAAGGCTGGCTCCTGAAGGTAAAATAGGTGCAAGAGGAGCTGGTGAGAAGATGCTGAGTCTGACACGGGTGCAATTTTTTTTACCACAGGAGTAAGACTTTTCACCACTCCCACGGGGCGGTAAAAGGTCTTGTCCCTATTACCGCGGGGCGGTAAAAGGTCTTGTCCCCATTCCTGCGGTAAAACAGTTGCAAATGTCTCCATTCCTGCGGATTTACTGCGGTGACCTGCGGTAAACAGTCCCCAGTGTCATTCTCTAATTTATATTATACTAGCTGATGGCCCGGCGTTGCACGGGTATTTAATTATAGCAATAACACTGTAAATGGATTCAAATAAAGATACTTTTTTAGTGGTGAATGAAAATATTTTTTTACAGCTTTATAAAAAGTACAATATTCAAATTATAATGTGAAATATTTGACAAAATGAATACAATACAACTAACACAAAACTTGATTATAAACAATATTTTTAGTTTCACCTCCAGGAGCAAGAACATATACATTATTGGGTGAACCCACCCTTCCCACGTGTGCAGGTGGGCCGCGAGACCCCCAGAAAATATCACCCCAGGTAGTGAGGGATCTGCATACCAATTTACGTTCAAAGCGGTCCCACAGCGTTTTACATTTTTTCCATTGACTTGAATGGGTGAAATCTGATTTTCTGTTTGTAGCTCCGCCCACGTGTGCAGGTGGGCCGCGAGACCCCCAGAACATATCACCCCAGGTAGTGAGGGATCTGCATACCAAGTTTCGTTCAAATCGGTCAAGCCGTTTTTGCGTGATCGCGGCACATACACACATACATACCTCCTATTTTATATATATAGATTTGGCAACCCAGTCATTTTAAAATCTTGATGCAGTTCCCACCCTTTCCTCACCCACAACTGGAATGCTCTCATTAGTTCAAGTTAATTGTGCCATTACTGTGGCACATTTATACATTAAAAACTATGTTTATACCCAACATAGTTTAGTAAATAGGCCCCTTAGAGCAGACATGTGAAACTCTGGCCCGCGTGCCAAATCTGGCCTGCGGTGTGCTGAAATTTGGCTTGCCAGACAATTTCAAATTTCCCCTAAAGCTGGCCTGCCGGTACAAGCGCCGCATTGCCGCCTCATCTGTAGGTATGCGCTGCATCATATGTAGGTTCAAGCGGCCTGCAGAGGATCGCTGGTTGGCTGTAGCGAGCCTAGCAGGCTGCTGTAGCCTCTAATGCACGTTCCCTCTGGTGTGGTCCCACTGATGTACAGGACTGCACCAGAGGGAACGTGCAGCTGAGGCTACGGCAGCCTGCTAGGATCGCTACAGCCAACCATCGATCCTCTGCTGGCCGCGTGAACCTACAGATGATGTGGCACGAAACACAGGTATTGCCACATGTAGATTGTATAAAGATGCAGAACTTTATTAAAACCCCCAGGTAAAAGCTCCTTCCCTGAGTGGTCAGGTATCTGGAATTCAGGATCGAGTCGGCGCTGGAGCAGCACCTGGAGGAGACACTGAAGAATCCTTCCATTGTTGGAGTTTTAGGCACTGATTCTCAGGAGCTGAATCTGGGCTGTCGTGGAAGCCTATCTGACGAACATGCTAGAGTGATCTCGGTTCGTGCTTAGCAATCTGCCAAATTAACAACTGATTCTACTGATGTTCCTGTTGTCTGTCTGGAATGTGACAGTGGGAACATTATGATCCAAAAACATGATGGCATTACAGTGGCTGCTTATAAGATGGCATCATGACAGAATTCTGCTATCTTTCCCCAAATGTGGTCCTTGGGGTTTCTTCCCTCCAGTGTTTTCTGATAAGAAAGTGCTAATACAACATGATTTTTAAAAAAGACTGAAGATGTCTATTAGTGCTTGTCTAGCAAACAGCTTATCAAGGTAGTCAAAATTATGAATACACAGATTTCTGAAGTGCTTTCAATCTGCCCTATTGAAAATGGTTTTAGCTTTCTCAGGCTCTAAACCAGGGGTGTCCAACCTTTTGGCTTCCCTGGGCTGCGTTGGCTGAAAAAAATGTTTCTGGGGCCACACAAACGCTGCAGTAAGACAGAGGAGGGAGCCGGCAAGACAGTAAACACCCAGGGGCAGCAGAGGAAAACACTGCATCGCCCTCAACTGGAGCCACACAAAATACTTCATCGGGCCACAGGTTGGACACCCCTGCTCTAAACCATTTTGATTACAGTAAGCTCCAGGATCATGATTAAAAGTAATCGGTCCACTGAAATGAAAGTCATTGGACCTCTAAATGGATGGATTGACTCAGCTACCATGTAGCTACCTTTCAGGTGCATGTTGAAATGTGTTAGGAATCGTGTGTAGGTTTCAGCTGCTTTTGTGTTTGCCTTCTATGTTGGCTTCTACTCTAGAGTGGAATGTTTTTCAAGAAAAAATGTTAGTACTTGAAGAAGTTCTGTATTCTGTACTAAGATCTGGTACAATGTTCAACTTTTATGCTTACAATCCAGTATTTTCAAGTTTGATCACTATCTTAGTTCATTGTCTTGGAGCACTGAGCCTGAGACCAACATGACTGAATAATGACCAGACAACAAAAGGTTGAAAAAATAATTTTATTTTCTGTTTTGTGATTACAATATGTCAGATTTGAAATGTGTATCCTGCCAGAGCTGGTGTTAGACAGCAAGCGTGAACTAGGATCTAAAAGAGAGAGGAAAAGTGTTTTTTATTTATTTTGTTTACATCACAGAGCTGGCGTGGGGTTGGAGACATTGTAACCCTATACTTCTACTAACACTAAGCCTTAGTCACTTAGGGGTCTTTTTATTAAGGTGCGCATTCAGTGCATGCTAAATCGGTTAGCGTACCTTAATAAAAGGACCCCTAAGTATCTTAATAAAAAATTCAGCCCGTGACTTAGCCTTTTTGAGTTTGACATCCCTGCCTTAGAGTATAGATTATATGTACATCAGAACAAAAAAATTTTTAGGTTTCTACAAATCTCACATCACCATATTGTATACCCTTTACTGTGTCTATTATACTTTAACTAGTCATTACGTGTTCTCACTACAAGAAACAAACTTCCTACATATAAAATTTAGGAAAATAAGAACGCTCAAATCATCCTTCCTCCAATGGTTCCCTGAGGGAAGGATCCTCAGAAAAAACTGAGGCCATTTCAGATAGAGGAGGAGACAGAGAAAAACTTCTCAGACACCTCCACGAGATCTAGAAAGGACTTTTTTATTGCAGAAGGAACCCCCTGCATGCCCCTCAAAGGGTTCTCAGTCTGTCCCTGTTTCATCAAATAGGCCCAATGGAGCAATACGAAATTCAGAAGAAAATATGGTGCCAGTAGAGTCTTGCTGACCTTCCTGGCTCTGCAATAAGGAGGACATGGTCTGCACAGGAAAAACTTTCTCCAGCCTTCCACATCTAGCCTGACTTGCCAAAATGGCCAATATTCCAGCGGTTTCCACAGAGGAAATGTGAGGTTGCTGAACCAGAGAGCTTGATGTCACCGTGATCGCCTGCTGTCGCACAAATGCCTCAGCCATGATCCCACCAGTCAGCACCTCTGTAGTCCTCGAGGATCCCAGCTTAAACACTGTGCACTGTCTTTAAAGCTTGCAATCACCCCCCATACCGGAACCACCACTTCACTCCTGCTGAAGCCACCATGATAAAACACCACCGATCAACCACGCAACTTGCTGGTCTGAGGGGTCAAGGCTTCCTCCACCTTCACTGCCGACATTCCACAGGCCTTCTAATGGTCCTGAAAGAAAAAAACTGAACTTACCCCTGTCAACTGCTCCTGCTACCCTGTTCTCCATCAGACTTACCCAGAGAGGAAATGCAGCACAAGCACTCCCCAGAGTGTACTCCAGTTGGTATATATGTATATATATATATATATATATATCCTATATAATAAAAGGCTAACTCGCGCATGCGCAGTCCTATTTGCGTGTTCCGTGCGCTGTAGGTCTGTGGCCGAAGGAGTGCGCATGCGTGAGTCCCCAGCCTTCTTCCCAGCACCTACCTTGGCTGTTAGCAGCGGCGCCTCATCTCCTGTGGGGACCTCATGTGTGCTGTGTCCGTCCGTGGCCGCGGCTTGAGGCGTATGTGCCAGTTAGGTGCATCGGGCGACAGGAGCGGCGCTGGCGGCGGATGGCGGGAGGAGGGCTCATGGTCCTGCCGCCGCTGCCGCTCCTGTTCACAGCGGCCTGCACGTCGTCGACTCCCCCCCCCTTCCCACAACAACCGCTACCGCTCCTGTTCAAAGCGGCCTGCTGAGGTTCGCGGTCGGCTGTAACGAACCTCGCAGGCCGCTCTCCACATGGTAGCACGTTCCCTCTGACGCGATCGCGTCAGAGGGAACATGCTACCGAGTTGGAGAGCGGCCTGCGAGGTTCGTTACAGCCGACCGCGAACCTCAGCAGGCCGCTTTGAACAGGAGGATCAGCCACCACGGGGATCGTGAGAAGAGCCGCCGAAAAAAAAACCTTCAGCCGCAGCAGAGAACCTTCAGCACACAAGAAGGGAAGGGGAGGGGCCGAACGGAGCAGGGCAGCTCACGGTAAGAGAAGGGAATGGGGGGTGGGGGAAAATGCTTCTATTGCTTCAGCAGGGACCTGGAGGGGAAGGGAAATATCACTGCTGCTTCTGCAAAGGAAAGTGGTGGGGGGGAAGAGAAGGGAATGGGGGTGGGGGGAAATGCTGCTACAGGGATCTGGAGGGGAAGGGAAATATCACTGCTGCTTCTGCAAATGAAAGTGGGGGGGGAGAGAATGGAATGGGGGGGTGGGAGAAAATACTGCTACTGCTTCAGAGGGACCTGGAGGGGAAGGGAAATACCGCTGCTGCTTCTGCAAAGGAAAGTGGTGGGGGGGGGAAGAGAAGGGAATGGGGGGGGGTAGGTGGGGGGAAAATGCTGCTACTACTACTTCACAGGGATCTGGAGGGGAAGGGAAATATCACTGCTGCTTCTGCAAAGGAAAGTGGGGGGGGGGGAGGAGGGGCAGAAAGAAAGACAGACAGACAAAGGGTGCCAGGGAGAGAGAGAGAAAAATTGCAGGAGGGAGAGAGACAGGAAGAAAGAGACAGGAGCAGGGAGAGAGACATAAATAAAGACAGACAGCCATATATTCTAGCACCCGTTAATGTAACGGGCTTAAACACTAGTATATATATATATATATATATAAGACATTAGGGTTGTTGTCAAGGCAGGAAGATGAGAAGAGGGACCTCCGTGGGGCACTAGAGAGTTTTATTTTGCACACTACCAGATACGACTCTGAAACAAGGCAAACAACGGATCTAAGCTGATAAGATAATTATAACTGCAAATGATCTAAAGAAATAACAGTGTTTCACTCAAACAGATTTTTAAGTCACTGGGCACCTGATATATACCCTTTGACCCGATTTTCCTCATACCAGCGCTTATCAAACGGAACCAGATAAGTGTAGCTTTTTTGTGTGTTTTTTCTTTTGTTTATTGGATTACTTAAGTTGGACTTGATCATGAACACTGGTTAGAATTTATGCTGCGCTTTCCTGGTCAAATGGAGGAATAGGGAGCCTGTGTGTGCAATGATGGTTCCCATGAAATCATGGTCATTATATATATTTTATAACTAGTTTTTCAGCCAGTTACATTAACGGGTGCTAGAATAGATGTATGTGTCTGACTTTCTTTCTTTCTTTCTCTCTCTCTCCTTAGCCTGTTTCTGTATTTCTGTCTTTCTTTCTTTATTTATTTTTCCTCGGCTGTCCAGCACCACCCCTTGCCTGCTCCCCCTGTCCATTCTCCCTTCCTTTTACCTCTCCTGTGTCCACCACCACCCCTTCACTGCTCCCCTTATCCAGCAGCAGCCCTTCTCCCTTTGTTTTACCTCCCCTCTGTCCAACAGCAGTAGGCCTCCCTTCCTTTTAATTCCCTGCCCTTCCCCCCTCCCCTCCCCCTTTGCCCAGTTCAGGAGCAGCTTCCACTACATCACATGAGTTCCCTTTGCTCTCCTCTGCTTCCTCCTCCACCCCCCCACCCCCCATGCACCTGTGACAGCCTGGGTGCTCTCTCCCCTCTACCATCCCAGCTGGAGCTGGCCAGGATTAGGGAAGACTGGACCCGTTGATCTCCACCGGCCGAGAACAAACTGGAAAGAGAGCAAAAGAGGAATTTTTAAAAAAACAAAACCCAGCACTTTCTTTACTGATGGACAGCTGGATATAACTTGATTGTGAATTGCTCTCTGTGTTGTTGTTTTTTTTTAATCTCTTTGCCGGTTTGTCTGCATATGGGGCTTTTTTTTTTTTTTTTTTAAACCGGTCACTTTTTTGGTGGGTAGAATAAAGCTGAAGTTGATGACCTGATGTAGAGGAAAACGGTTCAGGGCGATGCTGCTCCTTTTCTGCAGTCTGTGATAAGGTTCCCGGAAGCGTGTTACCTACTGCGTGTTCCCCTTGGGCTATTGCTGTTCTGGTTCTGGATGTGGGATTCAGGCCCTAATTTTCTCCACCCCTGGAGCTTTACAATGGACCTCAGTCAGGTTGGGAGCAGCTGGCGCTCGGAATCCGCCCTTTAGGACAGCACAGGACTCTGCCCCTCCCCCCCCCCCCGACCCCTTGCCCAACCGGACACCATGAAAGCTGCTAAGAAGGGCAGCTGTGCCGGAGGGAGGAGGGAGAAAGCAAAAGGTGCAGATGTTTCCTGACACTCGGACGCACTGGCTAATCCACGATCCATTTTGACGTCATACTAGAAACACTTCTTTAGCTAGGTAACGAAGTTGCAATTATAGAATCCATCCTATAATCAATCAACAAATCCCAGGAGAATCAAAACTGCTTTATTATTATTTTTTTTTTTTTTAATCCATTTTAGCAGTAGTATAATAGGACCCAAAACAGCTAAGCAATGAGAAACTACTTTATTCCCACAATAACCAGTCCACTTTACACAGCAAAAGCCATAGTTCCGGGTAGTCTGTAGCCAATCAGCGGTGCCAGTAAAGAAGTAGGCGGTGTTTCCACTAAGTGCCAGCCAATCAACTGAGTTCTGCATAAGGGACGCGTGAAAGAGATGGGCGGACCTGGCTTTTTGCCCTGTCCAGCCTGTCTATTTCTCGGTTTCTCCCTTGGCAGGTGTTTTCCTACGTGTGGATTGAGACGCTTGCATTTTGTCTTTCTCCGGCAGAAATACTGCTGTTGCTCCTGAAAGGTAGTTTTCTTTTGAGCTTTGATTTCTGCTTTCTTTCGCCTGGAGGTATTTGGGGTTGGGGGGGAGGGAAATGTCTGTTTTGGGGGGTTTTTTACACTTTGTTACTGCTGCTGAAACTAAACTTATTTCTTTGGGGAGAGAGCCGTGAGTGTGGTACCGAAGTTTAGGCCGCCTTCCTTGGAATCCTTGCAGCGGCGTGAGGTGGAGAGCAGGGAGGTTTGTCTGGCGCGCATGCGCACTCCTACCGGCCACATCCCAACAGATCATATCTCCAGGAACATGCGGTGAGTGCGCGCATGCGCGCTTAGCATTTTATTATTATAGATATGACTGGTGGTGATTACTGAGCACATTACACAAATATTATTGAGTAATTAGAAAGATACAAGATAAACTTTGCAAAGTACTAAATTTTAGATATCTGTGAAATCACTTGCCAGGCTCTTATGGGAACCAGCTGGCCAACTGGACCAGGAGCAGGAACTCAGAACCAGAGACTAAACAGCCTGTCAGTCACCTGCTGGAAAAAGAAAATACTGAGGATCTGGGCTAATATGGCACAGCTGTGTTCTGTGTTTTCTATTTCCAACTGCGGGCTAATGGACATGACTATTCCCCACAAGTTCTGGAATAGTGGAAAGTAGCATCATGGAAAATGCCTTCTCATAATTTGGACTTGGAGGATGAAATATACAGCGTCAGCATCTATGAGACATCTATGGTTTTTTTTTTTGTTACATAGATCTTTTTGGACCCTTGATAGGTTACAAAAGTTGGACTGTTCAAAATCTAATAGATGTTGGCACTGTCATCTAGACATTGGGACGCTGGATCATCTATTGTTCTATTGTCTTTTGATACTTAACTTTTGGAAGTCAATTTGGGGACATTAATATCATACTGGAATCATCAATTCCATTGACATACGAGGTAGTTATATGTGGAACATTATTACATATTAAGCCCCCCATGGACCACTATAAGTGCCAGATTTTTCTAATTATGACTGGGATAGCCATGCAAATGGTAACTCATAATTGGAAAAATTATGATCACCTTAATTTTCCTTTTTGGTGGACAAATCTATGTTTAAGCTATAGGTATGAGAAAATGAATGCTGACATGCTAGGGCATACTAAGATATTTAATTTAGTTTGGGGTCCATTGACGTCTTTTGCAAAGTTGTTATAGTTCTCTTTTATCCTTATTTCTGATGGTACAATACATACGCATCTGGGAGGGGGGGGAGGGGGAGAGGAGGATGGGGAGGGGTATATCTTTAGTGTGATTCTTTTATGTAAATGTTGGGTGGGTGGGGGGGTTATTGTTGCATTGATACTGACTGAATATATAAGTGATACTGACTGAATATATAAGTGCTTATTTGTTTATTATTAATGGTATGAATATTGTATTGTACTTTTTGACAGTTGTGGAAAATCAATAAAGATATTTAAAAAAAAAAAGAAAATGCCTTCTCATAGCCTGCTCTTACAGGGCAACGGTGTGCACTACCATCTCTTGGCAAGACGACATACCCTGCTCGATTCTGGTCTGGATCCTCACAATTACCAGTACAATCTAACAAACAACACAGGCTGGCCTGCATCCAACCAGGTCATAAATATATATGTCAGCAAAGTCCCAAGTTAGCCCGACTGTCGCAGGGTTGCAGTTCACACAAACACACACGATGGAGGCATATGCATTCATGCATTGCTGTTTCCCTCTTGGCTTGCTTAACCTAGTTGTGCCCTGATTTTTCATACTTTCTGGACTATGTCCTCCTGGCTCCGCCCCTCCCACATCACTTCCTCCTGGGTAGGAAGTGTTCTTAAGGGGGGAATAGTAGTTTCTTATAGAGTCCCCATAGTAACCTGAAGCTAGTAAAGAAGCATGGAAAAGTGATTATTACTGATTCATGAGGTTCACAGTGTGGCATTTATTTGATTTTTTAGCCTGTCCTCCCAAACGAGCTCAGAACGGGTACTCAAGTATTATCCCTATCTGTCCTGGAGGGCTCATTGTCTATCTAAATTCTTTAAAAACTGCTCTAAAAAAACAACGGGCTGCTATCGCAGCCATTCTGGCAGCAAATTTTTAAAAAGTGAGTCATTCTTCAAAAAACGCTCATGCAAATGAGGTTGGCGAAGAGTAGCGAAAACTCGCTAATTTTGCATGTGCCATCACTGGTGATAGCAAAGGGCACATTCGCAGAATAAATGCAAAAAGCCAGCGGGAGAGATGTCCAATCTCTCCTGCTGCCAAGCGACCCACACACACCAGCGGCAGGGGAGATGCCCACTCTTTCCCGCCAAACACCCCCCTGCCTGCAGCAACAACCCTCCACTCCACCCCCAGCAGTGGGAGAGATGCCCACTCTCTCCCACTGCCACACAACACTCCCCCTGCCTGCGATGCCTCTCCCCCTTATCTTCAATTAATTGGCTGACTGGAGGGATGCCTACTCCCTGCAGCCAACTGGCCTGCTTCTTCAAAATGGGCCTTCTCATCCCCAGTGCATTTTGGGATGCACCGGGAAGGGGCCTGGGGCTCTGATTGGCCCAAGTTGTTTTAGGCCCTTCCTCGGATGCACCGGAGAGGGGAAGGCCCATTTGAAGAGGCGGGCCAGCTGGTCGCAGGAAGTAGGTCAGAGGCAGGGTGTTGTATGATAGCGGGAGAGAATGAGTATCTCTCCCGCTGCTGGGGAAGGAGTCGCTTGGCAGTGGAAGAGAGTAGGCATCTCTCCCACTGCTGGGGAGGGGTCGCCGCTGCAGGGGGTGCTTGTGGCAGGAGTGTGTGGGAATCTCTCCCATTGCTGGGGTTGGGGTCATCGCTGCAGGGGGTGGTGGTATTTGTGGCGGAAAAGAGTGGGCAAACAGAAGGTCCCTTGGAGTCAGCTGGGCAGCATCACTAGAAGTGATAGCAGGTGCATGGATGAATGTTGCCCCTACTGCTCTTCCCCCCAGAGAAACAGCCATGGGGGGGGGGGGGGTCAGAGACAGTGAGCTTCAGTGGCACCAGCACAGCTGTCTGTTGCTTCTGGTTTCTTATTTACTTTCTCATGGACTGCCTGCAAGCCCAAAAGTTATCAAAAAGCAATGTTACTTACCGTAACAGTTGTTATCCAGGGACAGCAGGCAGCTATTCTCACTAGTGGGTGATGTCATCAGACAGAGCCCCGGTACGGACGTCTCACAAGCACGTGTTGCTTGTAGAAACTTAAAGTTTCTAGATGCCCGCACCGCGCATGCGCCGGTGCCTTCCTACCCGGAGATCCGGGCGTGTCTCCTCAGTTCAGGTAGCTAGCCTGAGAAGCCAACCCAGGGGAGGTGGGTGGGACGTGAGAATAGCTGCCTGCTGTCCCTGGATAACAACTGTTACGGTAAGTAACATTGCTTTATCCCAGGACAAGCAGGCAGGTATTCTCACTAGTGGGTGACCTCCAAGCTAACCTCAGTGGGATGGAGGGGGAGTTGGCGACTTAAGAGAATAAATTTTTCAATACTGTTTGGCCAAACTGTCCATCCCGTCTGGAGAGGGTATCCAGACAATAATGTGAGGTGAATGTGTGAACCGAGGACCAGGTGGCAGCCTTGCAAATTTCCTCGATTGGTGTTGATCTGAGGAATGCTACTGAGGCTGCCATTGCTCTGACCTTATGGGCTGTGACCTTACAAGGAAGTGATAATCCAGCCTGGGCATAGCAGAAAGAGATACAAGCCGCCATCCAATTAGAGATGGTGCGCTTTGATACGGGTCTTCCCAACTTGTTAGGATCGAAGGAGACAAAAAGTTGAGGAGTGGTTCTGTGTGGCTTGGTGCGATCCAGGTAGAAAGCCAAGGCACGTTTACAGTCTAGAGTGTGAAGGGCCGATTCTCCGTGGTGAGAATGAGGCTTAGGGAAGAATACTGGAAGTACAATGGATTGGTTGAGATGAAATTCGGAGACCACCTTAGGCAGGAATTTCGGGTGAGTGCGGAGGACCACCTTGTCATGGTGGAATACTGTGAATGGTGGGTCCGCCATCAATGCCTGGAGTTCGCTGACTCTGCGAGCGGACGTAAGGGCTACAAGGAAAAGCACTTTCCAGGTGAGATACTTCAGAGGGGCCCTGTTGAGTGGTTCAAACGGGGGCTTCATGAGGTGGGAAAGGACTACATTGAGGTCCCAAACTACTGGGGGTGGTTTGAGAGGAGGGTTAACATGGAAGAGTCCTTTCATAAATCTGGCGACCACCGGATGGGCCGAGAGGGGTTTCCCTTGTAGAGGCTGGTGGAACGCCGCAATAGCGCTCAGGTGGACTCGTATGGATGTGGACTTGAGCCCAGATTGAGATAGGTGTAGGAGATAGTCCAGCACGGAGGATAAGGAAGCTCGCTGAGGTTCCTTTGACTTAGAAACACACCATGAGGAGAATCTGGTCCATTTCTGGGAGTAGCATTGTCGAGTGGCGGGCTTCCTGGAAGCTTCCAAGACCTCCCTCACTTCTTGTGAGAATTGGTGAGGGGTTACGTTGAGAGGAACCAAGCTGTCAGGTGGAGAGACTGCAGGTTGGGATGAAGTAGTGATCCTTGATGTTGAGTAAGTAGTGAAGGAAACACTGGAAGTGGTACTGGTTCCCTGCTGCTGAGTTGAAGTAGGAGGGAGAACCAAGGTTGTCTGGGCCACCGAGGAGCTATTAGAATCATGGTGGCCCGTTCGAGTTTCAGCTTGACCAGAGTCTTCTGGATCAGCGGGAATGGTGGGAACGCATATAGAAATCGTTTCCCCCAGTTCAGTAGAAAAGCATCTGCCTCGAGGCGATGAGGAGTGTAGATCCTGGAGCAAAACTGAGGCAGTTTGGCGTTGTGGGGAGCCGCAAAGAGGTCTATCTGAGGCGTCCCCCATTGCGTGAAGATTTGGTGAAGGGGGTTGGAATGGAGAGTCCATTCGTGCGGTTGTAGCAGACGGCTTAGTTTGTCTGCTAAGACGTTGTTCTCCCCCTGGATGTATACTGCTCTGAGTAGGGCGTTGTGGCGCGCCGCCCAGTCCCAGACTCGTAGAGCTTCCTGGCAAAGGAGGGCCGAGCCCGTGCCTCCTTGCTTGTTGATATAATACATGGCGGCCTGATTGTCTGTGCGAATGAGGATTACCATGTCGTGGAGTAGGTGTTGGAAAGCTTGGAGCGCATTGAAGATGGCTCTGAGTTCCAATAGATTGATTTGGTGTAGTCTTTCCGCACTGGTCCAGAATCCTTGGGTGCGGAGACCCTCCAGGTGGGCCCCCCATGCGTAATTCGACGAATCGGTTGTGAGAACTTTCTGATGGGGGGGAGAGTGCATCAGCAAACCTCTGGATAGATTCGAAGAGGTCATCCACCAAAGTAGAGACTGCCGAAGAGCAGGTGTGACTACGATGCGTTTGGATAGTGGATCGGATGTCTGATTCCACTGTGATGCCAGGGTCCACTGGGGGATCCTGAGGTGGAGTCTGGCAAAGGGTGTCACGTGTACTGTGGAGGCCATATGGCCCAGGAGCACCATCAGTTGTCTCGCTGGTAGGGTTTGGCGAGTAGCCACCGACTGGCAGAGATGAAGAAGAGACTCCATGCGTTGCCGGGGCAGGAATGCTCGGAGTCGGGTGGTGTCCAGGACCGCTCCGATGAAGGGGAGGGACTGGGTGGGTTGTAGATGAGACTTGGAAAGTTGATCTCGAAGCCCAAATTCTGGAGGAAGTAGGTTGTAGCCAAGGCCGCTGAAGTGACCTCTGGGGCTGACGGGGCCTTGATGAGCCAGTCGTCGAGGTATGGAAACACCTGTAGACCCCTGTCCCGGAGTGCTGCGGCCACTACCACCAGGCACTTTGTGAAGACTCTGGGGGACGAAGATAGGCCGAATGGTAGCACTCGATACTGTAGGTGCAGATTTCCCACCCGAAATCTGAGGAACTTTCGGGAGGCCGGGTGAATGGGGATGTGAGTGTAGGCCTCCTTGAGATCCAGGGAGCATAACCAGTCGTTCTGCTCGAGGAGGGGGTATAGAGAAGCCAAAGTCAACATGCGAAACTTCTCTTTGACCAGGAACTTGTTGAGGGCCCGAAGGTCTAAAATGGGTCGCAGGTCGCCCGTTTTCTTCGGGACGAGGAAGTACCGGGAGTAAAACCCTCGGTTCAATTGGTCTGACGGGACCGGCTCGACAGCCCGAAGCTGAAGTAAGGTTTGGACTTCCTGAAGAAGAAGGGCGGTCTGCGTCGAGCTTGAAGGATACTCTCTTGGAGGATGGTCCGGGGGGACCCGGTGGAATTGAAGAGAGTATCCTTCTCTTATGATGGAGAGGACCCATAGGTCCGTGGTTATGGCCTCCCATCGGTGGTAAAAAAGATGGAGGCGGCCCCCTATGGGAGAGGCCGAGGTTATGCTCCCGGGAGGGGCGTCAAAAGGGCTGGGGAGCCTTAGGTACAGCCGGTGGCTGAAGTTTTTGCTGAGACTTCTGGGGAGGTTGTCTCTTCGCAGGCTGTCTCGCAGCAGGCGTTTGTCTGGGCATGTAACGCCGCTGGTAAATCAGGGGTGGCCTGGAAGGTCGAGACTGTTGAGGTTTGGGTTTGGGCCGTAGGATGGATTGAAAGGATTTTTCATGATCCGACAGCTTCTTGGTAACAGTTTCGATAGACTCATCGAACAGGTCAGCTCCAGCACATGGTACGTTGGCGAGTCTGTCCTGTAGGTTGGGATCCATATCGATAGTACGGAGCCATGCCAGGCGACGCATAGCTACTGCGCTTGCGGCGGCGCGTGCCGAGAGTTCGAATGCATCGAAGGAGGATTGCATCAGCTGGAGGCGTAATTGGGAGAGGGAGGCTACCACTTCCTCGAACTCGAATCGAGCTTGGTTGTCTATGAACGGAGTGAACTTGCGGAGCACCGGCAAGAAGAACTCCAGATAGGAAGAGAAAAAGAAGTTGTAGTTTAGCACCCGTGACGCCATCATGGAGTTTTGGTAGAATTTTCTACCAAATTTGTCCATCGTTCTCCCCTCTCGGCCCGGCGGTACAGAGGCGTAGACCTGGGAGGGATGAGAGCGTTTAAGGGAGGACTCGACCAGTAGGGATTGGTGGGAGAGTTGAGGGCCCTCGAACCCTTTATGGTGCACGATGCGGTATCGAGCATCGAGTTTGCTGGGGATCGCCGGTATGGAATACGGCGTTTCGAAGCACTGCATGAAGGTCTGGTCCAGTAATTTATGCAAGGGGAGCCGAAGCGACTCCGTTGGAGGGTTAGGTAAATGCATGGTGTCCAGATACTCTTTGGAGTATCTGGAGCCCGTGTCAAGGGTCACATCCAGATCATCCGCCATTTGTCGGAGGAATGATGAGAAGGACAATTGTTCCGCCAGCGTCGGTCTGTGGGACGGGCTGGAGGAGGATGAGGCCTCCAGGTCCGTGGACATCGGGGAGTGACAAGGAGAATCGGGCACCGGTGTCTCCTCGTACTCCGGGCCCCTCGGAGGGGACACCTCTGATGAGGAGTATCCCCTACGTTGCAGTTTTTTCTGCGGTGACACCTCCGAATGGCGTGAGGAGTGCCAGGATGAGTGTCTTGATCGGTGCCTGTCTCGGTGGCGGGACGGGGATCGGGATCGTCTGTGCATCGCATGGTCTCCCGAGGCCCCCAAGTGGATAGGGCTGGAAGCGGTGGATCGTAACTGGGTTTGCGATGCGGGTTCTTGCGATGCTACCCAAGTCTGGTAAGGAGTACGGAAGAACTCTTCCTGACTATGCCCAGGGCTTCGAGTATCGATCGGAGGTCTGGTCCCATGTTGGCGCGGAGGCGTAATGGGTTCTAATGGCGGCATATCGGTAAGCGAGGCTTGCCGCGTGGGCATCGCCGCCCTCCCCCGTTCGTCCTCGTCGGTTGTCGAGGTCGAACGGTGTGGGGGAGGGGGAGGGGGCGGACCGCCCCTTTGGATCGGTACCGGGAGGTCACCCTGTATGGCAGCGATGAGCCCGGGTCCGATGGTCTGCATGAGCTCAACGAATTGAGCTTCCAGCACGGACCGTAGCGAAGCCGATAAGGAGGGATCCGCACCGAAAGGGGGTCCTCCTGCACGGACATCGCGCTCCTTCGAGGCCGAGTGCTTCTGCTTAGTAGCTTTCGGCACTTTGATGACCATTGGTGGCACTGTGGAAGGAAGAGGTACCTGAACCGAGGAGACCGGGGCAGGCACCG
The DNA here is from genome assembly GCF_902459505.1 of Geotrypetes seraphini. Lineage (NCBI taxonomy): Eukaryota > Metazoa > Chordata > Amphibia > Gymnophiona > Dermophiidae > Geotrypetes > Geotrypetes seraphini. The sequence goes on along the minus strand of NC_047085.1, from coordinate 461,640,055 downwards.
ACGTCGAGCTCGTGGATGGTGTCGGGGCGAGCGATGCCGGTTTCACCACGCTCGATGCAGGAGGGGTCGATGCCGGTTTTGCCCGAACCGGGGAGGTATCGGATGAAGTGGAGGCTGAGGGATCCTTAGCTGCGTCCATCTTGAACATCGATTCCCACAATAGGCAACGCCGCTTGAATGAGCGTGCCGTAAGGGTAGAGCAAGGCCTGCACGATTTCGGAATGTGGTCAGGGCCCAAACACTGCAAACAGCGCCAGTGAGGGTCCGTGAGTGAAATCGCGCGTTGGCACTTGCTGCACTTTTTAAACCCGGTGATTGGCCGGGACATAGGCCGGAAAATCTCCGCCGCGAGGTCGAAGCCAGTGGGCCTGAGCCACGTGGCCGGCCCGTTCGACCCGCCGGAGGAAATAATCTTCTTTTTTTTTTTTTTTTTTTTACGAAAAGAAAAGAACTGTTAACTGTAATTAAAAAAAAGCGAAAACGCGGACAAGGAAGGCAAATTTAACTGAATTCAGCTAGCGCATGATGAAGTTGAACTTCTCAGCTCCGCGGAAAAGAAAGAACTGAGGAGACACGCCCGGATCTCCGGGTAGGAAGGCACCGGCGCATGCGCGGTGCGGGCATCTAGAAACTTTAAGTTTCTACAAGCAACACGTGCTTGTGAGACGTCCGTACCGGGGCTCTGTCTGATGACATCACCCACTAGTGAGAATACCTGCCTGCTTGTCCTGGGATAATGAAGGGTTCACAACCTGAGTTTGTACCCGAGGTAAAGGAAGGTTGAACGACTTGCTTTCCGACATGTATAGCTCTGCAGCCACCTATGCAAATCCACTAATTTGTATGATGAAAAGGCAGCATATCCTGGACAGATGCTCTCACTATGGTGAAACGTGATGGAAAAGCACTGAAAAATGCATCAAGTTCAGTTACGTAACGAGTCGTACAGAAGCAAACTACATCTTTCAGTGTTTACATCGAGTGAAATGGTGTGGTGGTGGTGTTAGTCCACTTTCCAAGGTAATATAAAGAAATACCTTTCTTACTGGACTAACGCAATACGTTTTTTGATGAGATTTCAAAAGGTAAAACTTCTTCAGATCAGAAAAAAAGCAAATGTAGACAAATATCAGTTATCTAGTCTGTGAATAATTCAGTCCACATTCAACTGCTACCACATTATATGGCTTCTTCTTCCAGATAGTTCTGGTGTTGCTTACCCGATCGATAGCGTTCATCCCGTGATCCCGAGGACCTGCGGCGGTGATATCTAGAGGAGGAAGGCGTAACTGGAGTTCGACGTTCTTGTGGCAAGGACTGGTCCACCCCTGTAGTTAAAGAAAATCAAAGTTTTATACAGCAGAATTTTTCAGAGTCTAATTACATTTTTGATATCTTGCGGATACATTGGTCAAGTGAATAAATTATATTTAGTCTCGTTAGTCTCATGATACGCAACAGACATCAGTAAGTAGCCAGTCTGCAGAGTTCTCTTGAAAAATACATATTAGAGAACTGGAAATGAAGTTCTACCTTCAATTCACATACATATGGCATGACTATATGGAAATCAAGTGGTTTAACTACAGAAATGGTACCAGAGCCATATCAGGGCCAGTGACAACCTCCACCTTCTACTCTAGCTGTAGTGGAAGGCTGCAAGCACATTCATAAAGATCCAAGGTTAGTGACCTTGAATGACCTGCTGAAAATCACTACCATAACATAACTTTTTATTTATATACCGCTATACACCTGGTAGTTTGATGTGGTTAACAGAATTATATAAAGGGTGAACAGAACCAGCACATAGTACAAGAACAGTGATCTAAAGGCTGAGCAGAGTTGGGGAAGTATATGGATACACAGACCAATGTTTTATCAAGAACTTATTGTGCAAATAGGCTTGTATGTTACATCTGAAGTGCATGTGCGAGGATCTTATTCCCAAGCTTGTGCACTAAATATCCTTGCTGTAATCACTGTGATATCGAATCATTAAGGACCCTATGTACTAACCTGTGACAATATTCTAACCCCGTGAAAACACACCGGGTTGGATTAGCCTCCCCAACACCCCAATTCACTTCAAAGAGTCTGAGGAAATAGGGGTTAAAAATGGAAGCAGGATTGATCCCCGTAAGCCCTTGGCATGCCAACCCCTATTACTAGGGATCAACCAACATCATTTTGAAGTTGGAAGCCTATGAGACAGGAACAAGTGGGGATTGCTGCTCCCCTCATCACCTTCTTGACCTCCGGAATGAGTATAAGGATGTTTTTTTGTTTGCTTTTTTGCAACTATGTTGGGTCTAAACCACCACTCCTTACTGTGTCATATGGATTTGCTTTAATTTGACTGCATCACCTTTATTTGTGAAGACTAACTGCTATTAAAACTTTTACATCAAGACCATCGTGATCCACGGTTTTCTTTGTGCTAACGCTTGATATTAAAGTTCAAATATTTTTTATTGAAAATTTTCACAAACAATTAGATAGTAGAATACATTCTCCAAATATTTCCACATAATAATTCCCACCATAAGCAAGGGATACACATATAGCAGTCCAAAATAAACACCTCCCCCACCCTTCCCCCCCCCCACATACAGAGAGTGCAACATCATACTCATTCATACACAAACATACTATTCATCTCAAGGCAGTAGAATACATATTTCAGATTTCCAAACAATTAACATATCACAGGTCAAGGATATACCATCCAAAGAGTGTGACAACATATTCAAAAAATAAGCAAACTATTCATTCCTAATCATATTATTCTCCACAAATTCTTTAAAAGGTAGCTATATTTTGTCAAATTTTGATTTGTTACCTCTTTTTTTCCATGACAACTGACTCATATTTCCCTATTAGACAGACAGAATTTCACCAAAACATAAATGATAATGAAGTTGAATCCTTCCAGACTCTTAAAATTGATTGTATAGCTACTGTTGTTCCTATGACTTTTTTTTTTTTAATAACAATTGAGTCATCAAAAATATTAAAGATAGCTCCAGCTTATGACAAAGGAATATTAAGAGATATCAGTATTTGAACATGACTCCAAATTTTCTGCCAAAATGCCTGCACTATTGGGCAATGAAAGAGCATATAATATTAAAACATTCTGAGATTTCTGGATAATACATGAGATTAATTATGTAGCAGCTCGTCTAACCTTTTGGGCTAGTATCCATATAAATTGCAGATTTATCCTACCATAAATACCTTCACACATTTACACCTGTTATTTAGAACAGACAGTATGTTCTGGAAACTTTGGAATTTTCAGAAGAATACAAGTAAAGTATGAGTGTAAATCCAAACCCTGCCCCAGCTCTGCGCTGGAAATTATATTGCATTACATTTATTGACTTCTATTCTACCTCAACCTTGCAGTTCTAGGCGAATTGCAATAAGAGACAAACTGGACATTTCCAGCAAAGTCACAATTCAGTAAATATTATAAAGCAGCATTAACATAGCCTGACGTAGAAACATGATGGCAGAGAAAGGCCAAATGGCCCATCTAGTCTGCCCATCCACAATAACCATTATCTCTTCCTCCCTGAAATCCCACGTCTTCTTGAATTAAGACACAGTCTCCACCACCTCTTCCAGGAGTGTTCCACACATCTACCACCCGTTCTGTAAAAAAGTGTTTCCTTAGATTACTCCTGAGTCTATCACCTCTTAACTTCATCCTGTGCCCTCTCATTTCAGAGCTTCCTTTCAAATGAAGGAGACTTGACTGGTGCGCATTTACGCCACATAGATATTTAAACATCGGGGGTGGGGGGAGGGAAATGTATTTTGGTTATTATAATTACTTAACTATAATATTGTAATTCCATAAAATGTATTCTTGTATTAATAATTGGAAGGACGGGGGAGGAAATGATTGGTTTTATGTATTAATTGTGTATTTAATAGTGCGTTTTATATAGTGTGTTTGTTCAATTAATTGTATTGCACTGTCAAAGTTTGAAAATCAATAAAGATTTATTAAAAAAAACCAAAAACAAAAAAATAAACATTTCTCTCATAACTCCCCTCTCCCGCCTTTCCTCCAAAGTATACATATTGAGATCTTTAAGTCTGTCCCCATATTTCCTGAATAACAAGGTTTTTATTTCCTTTCAAGCAAAATGACTTTATGTATAGATAACCCATTTTCACATAGAAATCACTGTCTTGTACAAGTAAAATAATTTAGAATTATCCTGTATATTTATAAATAACTGACAAGCATGTTGCTTTACAACTGAAAAAAGACTAAGGGGTCCTTTTATCAAGCTGTGGTAGGGGTTTAACATGTATAATACCGCACGTTAAACTGCCTGCTGCGCTAGCCGCTAACACCTACATTGAGCAGGCGTTAGTTTTTTTAGTTGGCCGCGGGGCTTAGCGCATGATGAAATGTCCGATGCGCTAACCCCGCTAGCGTGGCATGATAAAAGGAGCCTTAATTCAGTCTAATGTATTCTATTCTAATCTGATGTTTATATACTGCCTTTCCTGGTCCATCAAATGACCACCTGGTTCAGTTTGCATCAAACCAAAATAAACAAAGTATATATAAACTAGTCTTATAGCCCGTTACATTAACGGGTGCTAGAATATATGTGTGTGTGTCTGTCTTTATTTCTTTCTCTCTCTCTCCTTAGCCTGTTTTCTGTATTTCTGTCTTTCTTTTTCCTCGGCTGTCCACTACCACTCCTTGCCTGCTCCCCACGCAGCCATAGGAAAACAGTGATTTAATTCCCAAAAAGTCACCAAAAGATATCCACCTAAATTTCTGCACACTCCCCCACCTACTAAAACAAAATGGGACCACAATCCATTCATCTTGAGTCAGTTTCAAAATTAGAATGCTGCCTGCACTGAACTGTGAGCAAAAAAAAAAAAATTAATGAATCAGGCAATGTGACATGAGCAGCAAAATATGTTTTTGCTGAGTGAGTTATTCATTATTAATGGCAAAATTCACTGCAGACCTTTGCACAACAACAAAAATAAATTCCAAAAGACAATGGTGGAAAAAGTGTTCAATAGTAACTGATTTGGTAATAAATTCTAAGATAGTTTCTTATCAAACTTTCTGTAGCCCTGATAACCAGAAGCTTACTTTTCATCCAAGCTATGCTTTTGGCCTTCGTACAGTTTCAAGACTGCCACTGCCACCCCCCCCCCCTTCCCGCGGTCCCGACTACGAACCTGGTGATTCCAGCAGCGTGTGCAGCAGTCTTCACACGCTGCTTCGGATCCTTCTACTGCCCTGATTTACTCTGGCTCGTCCCTGATGACATCATCAGAGACACGGCAGAGCAAATCAGGACAGTAGAAGGGCCCGAAGCAGCATGTGAAGACTGCTGCACACGCTGCTGGAATCACTAGGTTCGTATCAGGACCGCGGGAAGGGAAGGGGGGGCGGCAAAGACTCTACAGCCGCTGACAGCCGCCGACATCCGCTGCTGCGGCCTGCAACCACCGACAGCCACCGCTGCGGTCTGCAGCCGCCAACAGCCACAGCGGCCTTCAGCCGCTGACAGCTGCTGCGGCCTACATCACCTCGGAGGGGTTCTCGCGCATGCGCACTCCTACCTGTGGTGCCCTACAGCGCACAGAAAATGGGCGCACGCAGGTGGGAGTGCGCATGCGCGCTTAGGGCTTTATTATATTAGATTCCTAATAAGATTAACTAACTATAGAAATAAAAATTAAATGTACCCTCTTAAAATCAGTGAATAGAAATTTTGCTAGCTTCTCAGTGAAAGGGATGGTGTAAGCAGAAGGATGGATGCTGACCTTAAAAGAATGAGTGACAAGGAGGTTTTGGGTTTTTTTTTTTAGCTATGTAGCATATTAACTTTTACTGTTATATTCGATGCAACAATGGATGACTGAATTTAGACTGAAGCTCAATTCGGAAAAAACAAAATTCTTCATAGCTTCGCCACACCCACTAGATACTACAACTCCGTTATGCATCAACAATCTTAGTTATCCCATTCAACCCACTCTGAAGGTTCTGGGCATAACGCTGGATCAGGGCCTAACCATGAAAGACCAGGTAGACTCTGGTCAAAAAAGGTTTTTTTACTCTCTGGAAGCTTCGGTCCATTAGACCATATTTTGACGCACCATCATTTACAATCCTGGTACAATCCCTCATACTGAGCCAACTGGATTACTGCAACATCGCCTATCTGGCAATTTCCCAGAAGAATATGCGGCGATTGCAACCGGTGCAGAATGCAGCAGTCAGGCTGATCTTCGGGTTGAAGAAGTTCGATCACATAACTCCCTCCTACCGACTCCTGCATTGGCTGCCGATGGAGGCGCGTGCGAGATTTAAGTTCGGCTGCTTTTGCTTCAAGGTTCTATTCGATCTAGCCCCCAAATACATAACCGACCTAGTCTCCTTTTCAACCAATAGACATAAAAGAAACTCAAACTTGAATTTTGTTACCCCCCCCCCCCCCGGTTAGAGGATGCAAATTCAAAAGTCACCAACATCTTATCTCTTATCAAGCAGCATTATGGGGCAACGATCTGAAACAACTACTTATGCTTGCCAATACATATAGGGAATTTAGGAAACAACTGAAAACATATCTGTTCCTAAAATACATAGGAAACTGATTCGCACAATCTCTCTCTCAATACCAGATCTCTACAACTGCTAAACAATAGATATTAACTATGTCAATTCTTCTCAATTTGTAACATTTTTTATAATCATTGTAAACCGCATAGAACTTCACGGTCCTGCAGTATATAAACCATTATTATTATTATTATATGTGTTGATATGTTGGTTAGATAATTACAAAAGGAATGGCTTAGTCATAGTCATATGATGTAATTTAATAATTATTCTTAGTACTTAACTTAAGCAAAGGACAGTTTTTCTGCTTTAGAAAAAGCATCAGTTAGAGGTTTTCTTTACTTTAAAATTATTATTTATAGAATTTGTTTAGTGAAAAGTGCCGGTGAAGGTGGTAAAATCAGTTAGCGGGGTTTAAAAAAGGTTTGTATAATTTCCTAAAGTCCATAGGCCATTTCTGAGATGGCTTGGGGAAATCCACTGCTTATTCCTTAAGGCACTTCACTGGCTCCCTATCTGCCATTGCGTACAGTTCAAGTTCTTATTGCTGACCTACAAGTGTGTTTATTCTGCTGCCCCTCACTATCTCTCCTCGCTTTTCTCTCCTTATACAACTGCCAGAGAACTTTGTTCCTCAGATAAGCTGCTCTTAATGTTACCCTTCTCCTCCACTGCTAATTCCAGTCTTCATTCCTTTCATCTAGCTGCCCCCTATGCATGGAATAAATTACTCGAGTTTGTCGAGGGGGCATTCGGAGAAACTGAAGGGAGATAGGTTCAAAACAAATGCAAGGAAGTTTTTTTTTCACCCAAAGGGTCGTGGACACTTGGAATGCGCTACCGGAGGAAGTGATCAGGCAGAGTACGGTACAGGGATTCAAACAGGGATTGGACGGATTCCTGAGGGATAAAGGGATCGTGGGATACTGAGGGAGGAGCTGGGATGTAACACAAGTATAGAAAGCTAACCAAGTAATGAGTATAGAAACCAAACCAGGTCGTGCATGTGCAAGACCGGAAGGTTAGGACTTCGATAGGAAGACAGGACTTAAATGAGAAACCAAGGTGGCAAGGGAGCCTCTTCTGGTGATACAGACAGGTCGTGACCAGTTTGGGCCGCCGCGGGAGTGGACTGCCGGGCAGGATGGACCTATGGTCTGACCTGGCGGAGGCACTGCTTATGTTCTTATGTTCTTGTCCGTCAAGCCCCTTCCATTGTTTAAAAGCAGACTGAAAACCCACCTTTTTGATTTACCCTTCAATCCTTAACTCTACTCCTCTATCCTCCAACCCAGCCAGCTGATTAACTGTTCCCTTAACTGTATCCATGACATCCTGTTTGTCTGTCTTGGCTGTTTAGATCGTAAGCTCTTTCGAGCAGGGACTGTTTTCTTCTTTGTGACTCTGTGCAGCGCTGCGTGCGTGTGAAAGTGCTATAGAAATCATTAATAGTAGTAATACACTTCTACCTCGTCATTCGCGGGGGATATGGACATAGCCGGACCGCGAATGCCGAAAAACCGCGATTATCCGGCTCTGACCCATCCCTACCTCCCTGCCGCCTTCCCGGCCTTACCTGGTGGTCTAGAGGGTTTTCGGGGCAGGAGCGATCTTCCTACGCTCCTGCCCCGTGCAGATCGCCATCAGGAAATGGCTGTAGGGAGTTCCCGACGTAGTCTCGAGAGACTACGGGAACTCCCAGCAGCCATTTCCTCATGGCGATCTGCATGGGGCAGGAGTGTAGGAAGATCGCTCCTGCCCCGAAAACACTCTAGACCACCAGGTAAGGCCGGGAAGGCGGCAGGGAGGAAAAAAGACTGTTTTTTTAAATTTTCCCCCTCCCCAGAAAAAAATCGAGATTATATGAAACAGCGAGTGCAGGAACCGCGAATGGGGAGGGGGAAGTGTAGTAGTATTCCTAGGATACTCTCTCAAGACAGATGAACAGTGAGAGAGAGAGAGAAAGGGGGTGGAAGAGAGAGGAAGAAAAGTTGGACTCTTGAAGGGACAGATAGAGATGTTGGTTGGGGAAGGGAATGGGGTCCGGAGGAGAGGAAGCATGCAGGAGGTAGAAAGAAAGAAAGATATATTGGATGCACAGTCAGAAGGAAATGCAACCAGAAACTCAAGAAATCATCAGACAACAAAGGTAGGAAAAATAATTTTATTTTCAATTTAGTGATAAAAATATCAGTTTTGTGAATTTATATCTGCTGTCTATATTTTGCACTATATTTGTCTATTTTTCTGTAGTTGTTACTGAGGTGACATTGCATATTTTAAAGTCATCTGCATTGACCTCTTTGAAAAAACCCTGAATATAAATGATGATTAACACTTTCTCAGCGTACAGTATGCTTTGTGTTTGTTTTTTTAATTTTGTGGTTACCATTATGCATTAATAAGATTATATTGTGTGTATATGAAAAATGGTTGAAAGAAATTGCATTACAATTAGTATTATTATTATGGGGGTGGAGTCAGGGGCGGAGTTTGAGCAGGTCAGGGGTGGAGCTTGGGTGGTGTACTTGGTTAGTATTTGCTAGGCTTAGGGGCTTGAAGAAGTTGAGAAATACTGGTGTAGATCATTCCCTTCATCTTAGGTATTACAGGACCTCCAAATGCTGCCAGCACAGTGATCTCCCCCTCCCCTCCACAGAGGTTAAAGGAGGCTGGTAATGCCTATAATTTACACCATGTTATGTTGAACCTCTGAAGCAGCTCCTGTTGGGTGAAACATGGCTGTGTCGGGTACTTTGTTTTTAATTTGTTTACCAATAGTTTTCCTTGCTATCATCACAATGTCTGCTCCGACACCTTCATAGTTACGTACATGACATCATTCCAGAATATGTACGGATGTATACTTATGCAATCTAACAAGTGCCGGAAATCACACTTCCCCTCAGCTCACTTTTTCTTTTTACCCTTTCTTTTCATGGAAACTAGCAAATGTCTGTAGGCCTTATGCTGGCAAAAAGAGAAGACAGACATGACATCTTCACAACTGCAGAAGAATGAGCTAACCTTTTACTGCTCCTCGGGCATTGTGTTCAGTCTTCTTGTCTTCTATGTGCTTCTCTGCATGAAACATGTTAGGGTGCGCAAAAGCTGATCCTAACCCAAGTGTAAAGCCTACCACATTTTACTGCATCAGTACCTAAAACTGAAAATTGCAAGCAAAAAAGGGAAAGGTTCCCAAACTGAGGGGTATTTTTTATGTCCCGGTATGAGCAAAGTAAGGATACGGTCTGTTTGAAGGAAGGTCAACAAGGTTCTTAAAATCTTGGGAGGAAGGGTGGGGGGGTTGGAAAACATACTTTTCTTTTCAAGTTATAAAAAGATGACTTTTTTTTTTTTTTTTTTGCTTCTCTGAACTTATTTCACAAGGTTAGTGGCATTGTGATAGTCCAAGAAGCCTGAAACTTTAATATCACATGTATGGAATTTCCTGTTTTCAGTTCAGTGCACATTTTTATAGAGTATTACAAGGTGGAGAAATTGGCATCTGTAGATTAAAAAAGAAATGTCAGAGGATATGCTTTCCAAGCAGCAGTAAACAGTATTAAGACTGGTAGAAAGTCAGAGAGAGGAATTGTCTTTTGAATTCCATGTTATCTGGATATTTGCATTCCTGTCTTGATATTAAAACCATATTTTCATTGATCACATGATCACATTAAAATTAATCATTTTAAAATCCAGTGCTGAGTCCCAAACTGCACATATTTGATTTAATACAAATGGATTTAAAACCCACTTAAATCACTAGTCAGAAAGGAGGGTGAATTTGATTTAAATCAAATCCATTTAAGTTGACAGTTAAATCATTAACAGGGAAGATTCTGCTCTAATAAATAATGAAATTGTAAATGGAATATCTGATTTATTTTAACTGTATTAAAATGATTACACCATTAAGTAACTATTTTTGATCAAACATGAGAATTAAAGTACTAACTTCAGAAGTATTTCCAAAAAACTATGGCCAGGGAAGAAAGGCAGTCGTTCAGATAAAGCAGAACTGTACACCAGTAAGGGATGTTCTTTGTAGACAGCAGTGGAATGTCCTTGGTCTTGTCCCAGAGCTCAGGAAGTGGACACATGATTCCATTATTATGGCCCTCTCTCTCTCCCATGGCAGCCCTATAATATTGGAGGAACTACTGAAAAGTTCTCAGTCCAACCAACAAAGTTGGGGCAGTCTCCATTGAGGGCTATACACTTAGTCCAGCAATTTTTCACTTTTTATTTTGTTGTTCCGAATTTTTCTGATGGAACGATAAAAGTGGAAAATCCACTGGCCTTAAGTGTATAGCCCTTGATGGAGTTTCACTGTCCTGCCCCCAACTTTGTTAGTTGGGATGAGAACTTTTCAGCAGCCCCTCGTAAATTTGCCCCAAAGTGGTTACACTACATTGAATAATAATCAGATAACATGCATAGCATCTGTGCCCATTAAAAAATAAAAAAGGTTAGGCAGGTAAGCTACTGGTCTAGACCAGTCGCTTTTTGTGGATTGCTAAGAACATAAGCAATGCCTCTGCTGGGTCAGACCTGAGGTTCATTGTGCCCAGCAGTCCACTCATGCGGCGGCCCAAAAGGTCCAGGACCTGTGCAGTAATCCTCTATCTATACCCCTCTATCCCATTTTCCAACAGGAAATTGTCCAATCCTTTCTTGAACCCCAGTACCGTACTCTGCCCTATTACGCCTTCTAGAAGCTTTTTTTAGTGTATCGCTTTTTTTAGTGTATCAGGAAGCCATGTTAGAGCATCAATCGCTCTACTAGTTTACATGGCATTTTAATATTAATGATCTTATTTGCAGGGTCAGATTGGGGAATGAGCAATCATGCAGAAAATCACGTGGTGAGCCATTTTCTGCATTGGGTCTGCATATGCGATCATCACTAAAGCTGTCAAAAAAGGTTTAGCGACGATCGCTGGCTTTAGTTCATCCGGTCCCCCTTCCTGCCCTTATCTGTTAACTGTTATTAAACCATAGACATTGCTCAAAACTATTAGAAAAAGCAAGGACTTAACTTCAAATCCTGGGCAGGGTATTGAAAGTTTTGCAGTGAAGATAATTATCACTCAATCTCTCCTGCTGTGGCATTTAGAGAAGTGTTAAGTTTGCTGTGTGCAGCTTCTCCTGCTAAATCTCTTTGGCCCGGATTCACTAAACCCCGATTGTGTCTCCGATCCGTTCCCAACTGCATGCAAGCGGACAAACTCACAAAAGACCTGCATGCAAATGGGGACAATCGTTGACACGCCCCCCCCCCCCAAATAGCACGGCTTGCTATGAGCGATCCTGGAGCATGCGCAGACCCTGACAGTAGTGACTGGAGAAGGAGCCTCCTGTCAGGGCCTCTGACAGCTTTTTTATTTTAATTGGGCAGATATTTTGCATGTATTACACACGCAAAATAACTGCTCGGTTAAAATAAAAAATAAAAAAAGCCTATACCCGAAGTGCCGTCTCCCTCCCCAAACCCCTAAAAAATGCCCCACATGCCGATGCCTCCCCTCCCGGCACCCCGCCAACACAAGGCAGGAGGAAAGCCAACTCTCTCCTGCCATCTTAAACGCCACCTGGCTGGGCCCGGCCCACCTCCCTCCCTGTAGTAGGCCATCCGGCTGGCCGGGCCCTGCCCAGCCCACCCACCTCCCCATACCTTTGGAATTGTTAGGAGCAAGAGGGGTGCCCAGGCCCTCCTGCTCTTGAGGCCTCCCGTGATCGTCTTCTTGAGCAGGAGGAAGCCCAAAGTCCTCCTGCTCCTGCCTCCGCCGCGATACTGGCCTTAGGCCACACCCCGATGCATCATCTGATGCACGGGGAGGAACCTAAGGCACTGATTGGCTGAGGTGCCTCAGCCAATCAGTGACTTCCTTAGGGAGGAGCCTAAGGAAGTCACTGATTGGCCAAAACCCTACAGCAATACAGGTGCCACCTGCAGCCATAAGAGCTATTGGGCTGGTACACAGGTGGGTATAGGAAGTTTTGGGGGAGTTTTGGAGGGCTCACCATATATTATAAGGAGTATATGGTGAGAAGTATACCTGGAATCCTTTATGTGCAGCTCACAGCAGTGCTCTCTAAGGTGCCCCGCTGCTCTGCTGGCATGTTTATCTGGCCAGTCCATTACAATACTGGCTCCTCCCATGCTCAAATGCGCAAACGTTTTGCACATGGATGATGTTTCTGTGGTCAAAAACAGCAAATAAAGTTAAATGTCCTAAGTTTGGATGTCCTGTCAGCCAAGATGTCTAAATAGGTAATTTTCCCAAAAATATTTTTGGGACATCTAGCACTTTTGCCGGTTTTGAAGATGGATGTTCAAAGTCAGACTTAGATGTCCTAGCATTGTATAACTAAGTAAATGTAACTTATTACTTTTACTTGTAAGGAAGAGGATAACACTTGTTACTTTTATTGAATTAATAATTTCACAAATTTTTACTACTTTTACTCAGTTACATATGATGCTTGCAGTTAAAAGTAGAAGCAAAAGTGAGAATGTAAATGACCATTTCTCGGTAAACTAAATGAATCAGCAAAACCAAGAGCAGGATTTTGCTATGGCAAACCTAGCCATGTAAACAGTGGATTATCTTATCCTTGATTTAGCTGTTCAGTGAATGTAGTCTATGAGAAGAGTGGAGTTGCCTGTGTCTCCAGCCAAACAGAACAGTGATAAGTTGGATCACTTTAAAATGGAGATGAAGCAGATGTTGTATCAATTCTTGGTGAACAAACATAAGAGAATATCTCTACAGCAACAGACTGATCATACCATGGAAAATTTTACATTAGGATGACTGTCTATTGGATTGTGCGTCTTTAGTGAGGAAGTCTGTTAGTCTGGCCTTAAGACTAAAGGGTTCCCATACATTCTTGCATTAGGGCCGAATAGTGGCACCCAAGTTGGCAGCCACCAGAGCCTACATTTCAGCTGTCTATTTTGACTGAATAGGCGCGATTCTGTAACCAGTGCCCTGGAATGATAGGCGATCAGCGGCCTCCCATGGGAATGGCCTTAGGGATCTGGCCAATCGGAGTCTTAGAAGAAGAAGGGAAGAAAGCCTAATATTCCGGTTGGCCCAGTTGCCTAAAGCCCCTCCAAGGTGCATTCCAGGATGTACCAGGAAGGGGAAGGCCTGCCATTATGAAGAGGTGGGCCTGCAGGAGGGAGTAGGCATCCCTCCAGTCAGCCTTCCTGTTAGAGGTATGGGTGGGCTTTGAGGGTTGGGGTTCGGGGGGGGGTGCTGGCAGGAGGGAGGGAGTGGACATCCCACCTGCTGGCCAACTTGTGGTGGGGTTCAGGGCTTCACTGCTGTGGCCACTCAGCTGATCGTGACACTGGAATTCCCCTGTCCCCCTCCCATCAGCTGAGCACCAGGGACTCCCCAAAGCGATTCTGTAACTGACACCCTAGAATGATTGACAGGCAATCCAAATTGGGTTCCGGTTACAGAATCATAGCTTTGGGGAGTCCCTGTTACTCAGCTGATGGGGGGGTGGATTCACCTGCGATCAGCTGCTTCTGTCTAGCGGCATGATTGGTGGCTGAAATGTAGACTAGAGTTTTCTAAGCCTACATTTCAACCACCTATCTTGGCATGATTCGCGGCTGGGTAGCCGCTTTAGCCTGCCCAACACCATGTCCAGCGTTGGCCCTGCCTACTTTGGCATTCCGCAGCCTAAAGTGGCCAACTTGTCATGATTCCAGTGGCCATTTCAGTAGCCTTATATTTAGGCGTCAGTAGGTGCTTCAACACTGCCGTTTCTAACTGTATTTTTCAATTACTTAGGCACTGGCAAGGCGCCTACTGATGCCTAAATTTAGGCCCTGGTTATAGAATTTCTCCCTAGTTCTCAAAGATATTCAGCGTTTGCTATCAGATGAAAAATTATTAAAACAATAACAGACCGATTCCCACATTGTAAAAACTTTCTCTAATTGGACAGCATAACGATGGCAAAGATGAAACTGAAGATGCAACCGACGAATTAGACAGCACTACTTCTAATGTAGATAATGACAATAATAAAGTATTCTTTGCTAACCTGCAGACCCATTCAGAAGTTATCAGTAATATTGTAACCTGGCCAGGTTTGAAGGAACTTTTATGAGACTGAACAATCCACTTTCTGCTTGTGCAGTCGTTTAAAACCTTTTAAGCTGCGTTAGATTAATGACTCACAAGTGCACTTGCATAAGTGACGGTCATTTTCAAAAATGTAGTTTTACTAAAAGTAAAATGGACTGAATTGTAGGGCAAAAAAGCTGTTGGGATAAAAACATTAATAGCTGCATTCATTGTAGTTGTGGTACTTACTTTTTATTCAAAAATTATTATTATATTAGACAATAACTTTTCTATTTTCAATTAAGTAAATTTTTTAATGGGTCCTTCACTGTACCTTTTACTTAAAATATATGTTTATTTTCACTTTACTTAAGTACTTTGACCTAGTACTTCAAGCAACACTGGAGTGCATACCCACCATCCCTGTATTTGTTCTACTGCTTCATCTACTCACCCTGCCAGCTTCAAAAATTCTGTATAGGTACAAGGGGCATCCAATAATTTAACTACCTGAGTATGAAAGAAAGTAGCAAGCGTGTTGAAACAAGTCTGTGCGTGTTGTGACGAGTCTCAAGGTTTCTTATGCACAGTTGCAACTCCGTGCAAGTTTAGCAATTCAAGAGACAGGATGTCAGGAGAGTCCTTGTGTGAAATGAGTAAGAAACTGCTAGATGTGGAGCACCGTTCTGTGATAAAATTTCTCACAAAAGAAGGGAAAAAGCCAAAGGAGATCCATGAACACTTGAGTCTGCCCCATCATTCTACAAAGTAAAATTTTGGAGCAAGCAGTTTTAAGTAGGGTAGAGTCCATTGAAAATGACCCTCATACTGGACAGCCTATGGAAGCAACTTCTACAGAAATATGCAAGAAAGTCAAGGCTTTAATTTTGTCGAATAGCTGAAGAAATGGGCATCTGGGCAGGCACAGTTTGGAAAATAATTCATGAAAAGATGGGCATGTCCAAGGCTAGTGCAAGATGGGCCTCAAGAATGCTGACGCCATATCAGAAGGCCACGAGGCTCCAGTGCTGTCTAGAGAACTTGGAGAAGCTCTGTGAAGATCAAGTTAATTTTTTCATTGTTTGGTGACTGGAGATGGGAAGATAGACTTTTGCTTCTGGAGTTCATGCCACACAAGACAACCATAACTAGGGAGATTTACGCCAACACAATGATCTCTTTGTGGGAGTCAATCAAGGAGAAAAGATGAGGAAATCAGGCAGGCATGCTGCTTCTTCACAACAATGCAACGGTGCACGATCTGACATTCATAGGCTGCCATCCAAAAATGTGGGTTTCAGCAGCTGAACCATCCACCCTACAATCCTGACCTGGCTCCCCTATATTATTTCCTGTTCTGAGTTTTGAAGAAATCTCTCCATGAATAGTGGCTTTCAAGTGATAAAGACATCAAGGAAGCTGTGACAACTTGGTTTGAAGGTCAAACAGAAGAATTCTTTTCAAAGGGGTTAAAATCATTGTAGGAAAAGTGGATGGAGCTATCACATTGAAAAATAATATTAAAAAAAAAACAAAACTAAAATAAACTTTTCTTTCCTACTGAGGTAGTTAAATTATTGAATGCCCCTCATATATGATTAAATATTATAGCATTGCTGCCTCGGCAATAGTAAGTGTATGCATTGTCAACATTCCTGAAGTGTATTCTATCAGACCTATAATCTGTGCTTATGCCTGTTGCCAAATACAGGTTTTAAGTTACTAATGAATGTGCATAAAATTGGCATACCAGTCTCTCTCATGAATATTCATTAAGGATTTCTTGAAAACCTGTTAATAATCACATGGTGTTCTGATGACCACAGTTTTGGAGCCCTACAAATAGCAGATGTGATCTAGAAGTAAGGAAAACTTTCATAATGCCTAGTTTCCATATTTGGTACAGAAAATTTACACTCAGCTAAGACAACATTCACTTTATGATTTTCTGTAAAATAGATATGCCATTGGACAAAAGTAAGTATATTCTCCTAAAGGAAACTAGGCAAGAAATGGAGGCAACAAAAGCATTAACCAATGAAAAGACAACTAAGAAATTTGTTGCTGACATTATAACGCAATCCAACTTCTGTGGTATTTTAGCTGAACTGACCTGTTCCCCTATAGAAATAAAATTTAAGTTTCTAAGTATATGCCCATGAGAAGTATAGGAGTTCTGGAGAATTCAACCTAGTGTAGATGAAGGGCTCAAAAATTAACTTATTTATAAATGATCTAAAAACTGGAACGACGAGTGAGGTGATTAAAAGATGACACTAAACTGTTCAAAGTTGTTAAAACACATGTGGATTGTGAAAAATAGCAGGCGGACCTTAGGAAATTGGAAGACTGGGCGTCCAAATGGCAGATGAAATTTAATGTGGACAAATGCAAAGTGATGCACAATGGGAAGAATAACCTGAATCACAGTTACCAGATGCTAGGGTCCACCCTGGGGATTAGCGCCCAAGAAAAGGATCTGGGTATCATCATAGACAATACGATGAAACCTTCTGTTCAATGTGCGGCGGCAGCCAAAAAAGCAAACATGATGCTAGGAATTATTAAAAAAAAGGGATGGTTAACAAGAATAAGAATGTTATAATGCCCCTGTATCACTCCATGGTGCGACCTCATCTGGAGTAGTGCATTCAATTCTGGTCTCCTTAACTCAAGAAAGATATAATGGCGCTAGAAAAGGTTCAAAGAAGAGTGATCAAGATGGTAAAGGAGATGGAACTCCTCTCGTATGAGAAAAGACTAAAATGGTTAGGGCTCTTCAGCTTGGAAAAGAGACGACTGAGGGGAGATATGATTGAAGTCTACAAAATCCTGAGTAGAGTAGAACGGGTACAAGTGGATCAATTTTTCACTCAGTCAAAAATTACAAAGACTAGGGGACACTCAATGAAGTTACAGGAAAATACTTTTAAAACCAATAGGAGGAAATGTTTTCACTCAGAGAATAGTTAAGCTCTGGAACGCATTGACAGAGGATTTGGTAAGAGCGGATAGTGTAGCTGGTTTTAAGGAAAAGTCCATAGTCTGTTATTGAGAAAGACATGGGGGAAGCCACTGCTTGCCCTGTATCGGTAGAATGAAATATTGCTACTCCTTGGGTTTTGGCCAAGTGCTAGTGACCTGGATTGGCTACTGTGAGAACGGGCAACTGTGCTTGATGGACCACTGGTCTGATCCAGTAAGGCTATTCTTATGTTCTTACTGGGGTAGGGGGAACAAGCACACAGACATGCCGACATATTATCAGTTTTCTAGTAGGAAACCAAGCCAAGGAAGTCTGATTACATGTATACATTTAAAGCCCCATAATATGGAGCATAAACCTTTCTATTGAATATTATTAAATTTAGCAATGTTCTCTCATCTGGACTGTTTCTAACATGACCCTTTATTTGGTATAGATAATGCTCATTTTAATTGATTCAAAATTAGCTCCAGCTGTTGCTAACATAATGAATGACTGCAGAAGAAATTCACCAATTGAACTCTGGCTGACAGGCTGAAGTAAAAATGATTATAGGTTTGATTCACTTAATTTGAGGCTATAACAGAGATTGTGGCAAATAGCTATTTAGGAAGGTCATACAAATATTTAAAATTAAATTTCAAGTTTTAAAGAAGCTATCCTAGAGGCCAACGGGTTCGGAAATGGTCAGCAATGTGCATGAGACTTTTGAAGCCAGTCAGAGGTCGAATGTATTATAAATTAGAGAATGACATGGGGACAAATTTTTCCCCATCTCCGCAAGAACTCATTTTCCCATCCCAGCAGGTTCTTTTCCTGTCCCTGCCTCATTCGTATAAATTCTGTCCTCATCTGTACAAGCCTCAAACACTTTAAAATCATATGTGTTCGAGGCTTGTGCGGTTAATGCAGAGCTTATAGGAATGGGGCGGGAACAGGGACAACAGAACTCCCTCTCTCTGCCCTTCCCCTCCATCCATGTACACCAACTCCTCCCTCTTTCTTCTCTCCTATTCCCATCTTTTGTTAAACAACATTTTTTCCATCTCTCTTCCCTTCCCCATCCCTCAATCCCTGAGCAACATCTCCTCTCTGTCTCCCCCCCCCCCCTCTGGTGGTCTGACTTCTTTCTCCTCTCCTTCCCCTTTGTGGTAATGGCATCTCTCAGCCCTTCTCTTTCCCCTTTCCCCTCTCGCTTCCTTACCTGGTCTGGCATTTCTCTCTCCTTCCCTTCCTAGTAGTCCACCTCTCTCTTACCCTTTCTCTCTTCTTGTGAGCTGGTATCTCTCTCCTCTCCTTCCTCCCTACCCTAGTCTGGAATCTCTCTCTCCTTCCCTCCCTCTCCAGTAGTCCATCTCTCTCTTTCCCTTGCTCCCTTCTTGAGGTCTGGTATCTCCTCTCTTTCTCATCCCTCCTCCCTACCATGGTCTGGCATCTCTGTCCTCCCCTTCCCTTTCCCTCCCCTGAAGGTCTGGCATCTCTTTTTTTTTCTTTTTTCTTCCCATTCCCGCAGACCACCCCTCCTATGATCCCCTGTGACCTCCCCACCACAGGATCCAATGGCAGCTGCTCCTTCTCTTCTGGCAGTGGCAACCTGAGTGAAGAAAACACACTGCTTTCACCAACCTGAAAGCTTTCCCTCTGTTACTGCTTTGCATCTATGCAGGGACAGGAAGCAGTAGCAGAGGGAAAACTTCTGAGTCACTGAAGGTAGCGCGTTTACCTCACTCAAGCTACCCGCAGCCCGAAGAGAGAGAACGGCTGCAGGGATGGAGGGGGGAGGGGAGGATGGAACCCTGGACAGAATCCTGGACTGCAGTGCAAGCCACCAAAAAGGTCTCTGTGGGCCACCACTTGCTCGCAGGCCTTGCAATGAAGACCACTGCTTGAGCTGTAATCACTTCTAGGCTAAAAGCCCACCTTTTTGAGACTGCTTTTAACTCCTAGTCACTTGTTGAATATGACAAAATGGTATGGGGCTTGCGCCTAAAGACACACGAGAAGAGATTGGAAGACCTAAATATATATACCCTAGAGGATAGGAGGGATAAGGGAGATATGATACAGATGTTTAATACTTGAAAGCTATTACCGTATTTTCGCGGATATAACGTTTTTACCTACCGCGCATACCCCTCGCGCGTTATATGCCTGAGCGCGGTATACAAAAGTTTTTAAACATAGTTCCCACCCCGCCCGACGCCCAATTCACCCTCCCAGCAGGACCGCTCGCACCCCCACCCCGAACGACCGCTTGCACGCGCTCCCACCCGCACCCGCATCCACGATCGGAGCAAGAGGGAGCCCAAGCCCTCTTGCCCGGCCGACTCCCCGACGTCCGATACATCCCCCCCCCGGCAGGACCACTCGCACCCCCACCCCGAAGGACCGCCGACTTCCCGACAATATCGGGCCAGAAGGGAGCCCAAACCCTCCTGGCCACGGCGACCCCCTAACCCCACCCCGCACTACATTACGGGCAGGAGGGATCCCAGGCCCTCCTGCCCTCGACGCAAACCCCCCTCCCCCCCCAACGACCGCCCCCCCCAAGAACCTCCGACCGCCCCCCCAGCCGACCCGCGACCCCCCTGGCCGACCCCCACGACCCTCCCACCCCCCTTCCCCGTACCTTTGGTAGTTGGCCGGACAGACAGGAGCCAAACCCGCCTGTCCGGCAGGCAGCCAACGAAGGAATGAGGCCGGATTGGCCCATCCGTCCTAAAGCTCCGCCTACTGGTGGGGCCTAAGGCGCGTGGGCCAATCAGAATAGGCCCTGGAGCCTTAGGTCCCACCTGGGGGCGCGGCCTGAGGCACATGGGCCCAACCCGACCATGTGCCTCAGGCCGCGCCCCCAGGTGGGACCTAAGGCTCCAGGGCCTATTCTGATTGGCCCACGCGCCTTAGGCCCCACCAGTAGGCGGAGCTTTAGGACGGATGGGCCAATCCGGCCTCATTCCTTCGTTGGCTGCCTGCCGGACAGGCGGGTTTGGCTCCCGTCTGTCCGGCCAACTACCAAAGGTACGGGGAAGGGGGGTGGGGGGGTCGTGGGGGTCGCGGGTCGGCTGGGGGGGCGGTCGGAGGTTCTTGGGGGGGCGGTCGTTGGGGGGGGAGGGGGGTTTGCGTCGAGGGCAGGAGGGCCTGGGATCCCTCCTGCCCGTAATGTAGTGCGGGGTGGGGTTAGGGGGTCGCCGTGGCCAGGAGGGTTTGGGCTCCCTTCTGGCCCAACTACACAAAGGTACGGGGAAGGCGGGTGGGGGTGTCGTGGGGGTCGGCCAGGGGGGTCGCGGGTCGGCTGGGGGACGGGCGGAGGTTCTTGGGGGGGGGCGGTCGTTGGGGGGAGGGGGTTTGCGTCGAGGGCAGGAGGGCCTGGGATCACTCCTGCCCGTAATGTAGTGCGGGGTGGAGTTAGGGGGTCGCCGTGGCCAGGAGGGTTTGGGCTCCCTCCTGGCCCGATATTGTTGGGGAGTCGGCGGTCCTTCGGGGTGGGGGTGCGAGTGGTCCTGCCGGGGGGGGGGATGTATCGGACGTCGGGGGGGGGCATCAGGCTTTCAGGATGGGGACAGACCTTCAAGGGGGGACAGGACTTCAAGGGGGGACAGTGCACGGAAAGTCAGGGGGGGTGAACGGAGAGTCGGGACAGCGCACGGAAAGTCAGGGCAGTGCACGGAAGTCAGGGGGGGTGAACGGAGAGTCGGGACAGCGCACGGAAAGTCAGGGCGGGCGAAAGGAGCGTCGGGCATCATGCGCGGTATACCCGTGAGCGCGGTATACAAAAGTTTTTGTACATATCATCGTGGTTTCTGCGCGCTATACCCGTGTGCGCGTTTTACACGGGTGCGCGTTATATCCGCGAAAATACGGTAATAAAGAAACAAATTTTTTCCAGAGAAGGGAAAACAGTAAAACTAGAGGTCATAAGGAAAAATATAGCTGATAATTTTCTTTCCTTTAGTCACAGCAGATGAATCCAGAGTTGAATGGGTTATGACTATCCACCAGCAGGCAAAAAGAGAACACTAAATTGAGCTCTGTCACATATAGAATGGTAAGCTCAAAGCAGCAGTAGCAACATGAAAGGCCAGCCAGCACAGAACTCCTTCCTCACCATGCCACTAGCCGACTACCAGTCCAAAGCCAGGCAAACTACAGGGCCAATACCTACAGAGTAAAGGAGACACATAAGAAACAACTAGGGTGGCGCCCTGGACTTATCTGCTTACTAAAGGAAAGAAAATTATCAGGTAAGAACATACATTTTTCCTTCCTTGTCATCATCAGCAGCAGCAGATGAATCCAGAGACTAGTGGGATGTACCAAAGCAGTCCTCCATAGGGTGGGATAGAGAACAGAAATCAGAAGAAACAAGATCCCAAGCCTAGCAGCCCATCATCCCTAAGAAACTGAAGGATGGACAATCGTGGGACCATCAGATCCAAGGATCAACTTCGTATTGCCACACCAAAGAAGCTGTAACCCCCACCCCGAGAAACTAACTGTTCTACCCAAGACCTCCAAAAGGCAAGACACCATCCCCTGATGTGAGAATAAAAACATGTCAGTACAAGCCTGCCAAGGTCTGGCACCAAACACACCATACCAATCTGCCAGATTCCCTGGCAGAAACGAGAAAGTGGACTCTGAGGTGCATAAGAGAAGCAGCAATCAAGGCAAGGCATCTTGAGGATTCTGTGCTCATCCCATAGGGCAGGAGCCACTCTCAGGATATGCCTTTGACAGCCAAGAAAGGTGCCTCAAATTAACTCGCAATGAATGCATACCTGACTGATGAGGCTGAGCCCAACAGACAGACCAGGGACATGTACAATGCTTGATTGGAACTATGCATGGCAGTTCAAAGGAGAGCTGCAAACGACAACCAGCGACCAAGAACTACTCTAGCGACTAGAATAGTGCGTGGCCTCTACCAATGAAACCCAAAGCCACCAGCTAAGGGACATCCCCCTAACAGTGGAGCATCACAAGGGCCCTAGAATGAAGCAGTGGGAGGCCCCTAACTCTGGACCTAGCCGAGACCATGCGAGGTCCCAACATATCCTCTGAAAAAAATTTCGCCAATTTCTGATATGCTCAAATGGGGAGCTCTGGACCACTTGACATAGAATGACCCAGGTGTGTTTTTGGTGAGAATAGAGCGGACTTATGATCTGGATTTTTTTCTGCAATAATGGAGCACTGTAGAAAATGTCCATGGCAAAAATTGGATGTTTGAGGTTTTTTCAACAAGGAAGTAGTGCCAAAAAGATGCCCACACTGACCAGATAACCACTGGGGGGATTAAGGCATGATCCCCCTCCCCCCTTTACTCTCCCAGTGGTCAATGACCCCAACCA
This sequence comes from Geotrypetes seraphini, assembly GCF_902459505.1. NCBI lineage: Eukaryota > Metazoa > Chordata > Amphibia > Gymnophiona > Dermophiidae > Geotrypetes > Geotrypetes seraphini. Next base: position 461,617,000 of record NC_047085.1, on the reverse strand, counting down.
AAAGATATGACAAATAAACTAGTACATACCAGCCTGTTTGGCAGCTTCATGTTTTATGCTCAGTCCTATTAAGAGCAGAAAGCAGGTCCCTGGAGTAGTCTAGTGATCAGTGAGATGGATTTAAGGGGACCAAAGATCATATCCCTCTCTAACTAGTACTCTTGTAGTGGAATATGTGAGCCCTCCAAAACGCATCAAAAACCTGCTGTACAACATATAGGTGACTTCTGCAGGCATAAAGGCTATTACTGTGGCGTACATTTAAGTGCAATGGGATACTGGTAGGTTATGGAGGGAATACCATACAATGTAAGGGGGTAACGGTGAGAAGCGTACACCTGGGACCTTTTATGTGAAATCAATTGTAGTGACTCTAGGGCAGGGGTAGGCAATTCCACAGGTAAGGTCAGGTTTTCAGGATATCCACAATAAATATGCATGAGATAGATTTGCACCTCAAGGAGGCAGTGCATGCACATCCATCTTATTCATAAACATTGTGGATATCCTGAAAACCTGTGAATCGAGTTTTCACTCCGTCAAAAATTACAAAGACTAGGGAACACTGGAAATTGCAGGGAAATACTTTTAAAACCTATAGGAGGAAATATTTTTTCACTCAAGAGAATAGTTAAGCTCTGGAACGCGTTGCCAGAGGTTGTGGTAAAAGCAGATAACGTAGCTGATGTTAAGAAAAGTTTGGACAAATTCCTGGAGGAAAAGTTCATAGTCTATTATTAAGACATGGGTGAAGCCTCTGCTTGTCCTGCATCGGTAGCATGGAATGTTGCTACTCTTTGGGTTTTGACCAGGTACTAGTGGCCTGGATTGGCCACCGTGAGAATGGGCTACTGAGCTTGATGGACAATTGGTCTGAGCCAGTAAGGCTATTCTTATGTTCTTATGACCTGCCTGTGGCTCTCGAGGACCGGAATTGCCTTCCCCTGCCCTAGGGTGTTCCACTGCTCTGTTACTAAGAATGCTGACCCCCCCATACATTCTAATGGCTTGTTTTTGTGTGTTTTTCCCGTGGATATTTTTTTTTTAATGGTCCTAAAAGATAGATACACTAAGCTCAAACACATCTAGCAAATTGGGCATTTTCGACACAAAAAGTTGAATGCTTTTCTAGTTTGAAAATGGCCATTTTCTCTATCAGAATTTTGGACATTTTATCTAAAACGTTCAAAATCAGAATTAGACATCATATTGAAAATGCCTTTGCAATTTTTTTTAAGCAATTATGTAAAAAGGTGTGTGTTCATAGAAATGTATTTTGGATTAAAATTTAGCTCATGCCATTTCAGTAGGTGCTTAAGACTAGTTCCATTGAAGTTCAGAAAGCATTTTCTAATCTCCAGAGGGCTTAATTGTATGTCAAATCCACATCTTTTAAAGAGAGGAAAGCTAGAAAGAAACACGCCAGAGTGAAAGCATGCAGATTGAATGCAAGCATGCCCTGAATCCAAATCTCTCTCTCTAGCTGCATTAAAGAAGATTGTTTATTTCTCTCATGACTATTATTTTTATTATTACTATTTCAAGGGCAACAGCTGGATGGTGCTGTAAATATTGGGCTTTTACTTAAGAGAGTGAAGCATCTCTACAAGTGTTATGTAGATCGCTTTGTTTGTTTTTGGAACTTTTAAGCATTGCTAATGAAATAGGAATGTATTGATTCAACAGATCACATGTGTTCAATGTCAGCTGGCTTCATGGTGGTGAATTACATCACAAAAAACATCTTGGCAGTTATATACCAATACTAGCTTTATAGCCCGTTACATTAATGGGTGCTAGAATATATGTGTGTGTCTGTCTTTATTTCTTTCTCTCTCTGTCTCCTTAGCCGCTTTTTCCTGTCCATTCTCCCTTCTTTTTACCTCCCCTGTGTTCACCACCACCCCTTCACTGCTCCCCTTATCCAGCAGCAGCCCTTCTATCTTTGTTTTACATCCCCCCCTGTCCATCAGCACCTCTTCCTGCTCCCCCTGTCCAGCAGTAGGCCTCCCTTCATTCCCCCCCCCCATGTCCATCATCACCTCTTCCTGTTCCCCTGTCCAGCAATAAGCTTCCCTTCCTTTTTTTTCTGTGTCCTCTCTCTCCTTTTATTTTTTTCTTTCTTTCAATCTTTCTCTATTGCTCCTTGTCTTTAAGGGTTTTTTTTTCCTGTGTGTGTCTCTCTCTGTTTGTATATGGAGGTGTCATATCTCACCTATTTTTTTTTTTTAAATAACTGAAGTTTCACAGAGTAAGGTTTTTGTTTTTTTAATGTATATTACCAGCATTTCTTCCCTCTCCATTTCCCTCCCCCCACACTACTTTCCTGTGCAGCAGCAGCATTTCCCCTACCCCCCCTTCCCTTCCCGCGGTCTGGTTGGCTCCCTTAGTCCCTTTCCGGCCCCCCCCTTCCCTTCCCGCGGTCCCGACAAACCTGCTACACCAGCAGCGTCTGCAGCATTGTACACACGCTGCTTCGGGGCCTTCTACTGCCCTGATTCGCTCTGCTTCTGTGCCAGAGTAAATCAGGGCAGTAGAAGGCCCCGAAGCAGCGTGTGTACAGTGCTGCTGGAGTGGGGACCGCGGGAAGGTTTCTAGAGAGTAGCTGAACAGGTCACCGGCAGTCAATGAAGGGCTGCTGTCCTCGGGGGCAGAGCCGCAGCAGGAGATTGAATTTACAGTTTGCGGTCGGGCGGCCGTCCTCGCGCTCCGTCCACCGTGCGCGTGGGCAGCCTCTGCCCTCGGGTGCGCTCGGCGGTGATGCTTGTGGCAGCCGTTGTGAAGGGGCGGCGTGATGCGGTCTGTATTGTGAGGTGTAGAACAGGGACTTTAATAACAAACCTCCCTCCAGCGTTGGCAGCCGCAGCACGCTAAACAGGCTGGTTCGCGGCTTTCTTCTGCCGTTGAGACTCTATGTCGCGTCATTGATGACATCATTAGTGACGCGGCAGAGGGACTCAACTGCAGGAGAAAGTCACAAAGCAGCCTGTTTAACGTGCAGCGACTGCCAACGCTGGAGGGAGGTTTGTCCGGTATGTGCAAAAGCGATATGTCTCTCCCCCTCCAGTATCTGTGCAGCACTTTGCGGCGCATCCTCCCATCCTGAGTAGGCCACAGCGCTCGAGTCTGTTTCTTGCTATGTCTAGCCGCCGCATATGCACTCTGGCCACGGACCTACAGATCACGGATTACAGATCACTCAGGTCTGAGTGCGCATGCGCGGCTAGCATTTTATTACATAGGATATGGCATCTGTGTATAAATGTATGATATTTCGCATACTAACAAATATATTATACACACACACACATATGTATGCAAATTCCATGTCTTCCTATAATTACATGATAAGAGAAGGTCCCTTGATACAGATGCTGATGTTATATCCTTTCCTCTAATAAATGAAACCTCCTCCACATGACCATAATATCTGCATATTCTATATTGGCTGCACTGCGCTTTCCTGAGCCACAGCACCTCTCTCCTTAAAACATCTCTGCTATCCCCTTTCCAGTTGAGTATGAGGAGGGCATTGCGGCTCTGCTGGAAGAAATCTAGGACACAAAGGAAGAGATTCGTCAAACAGTATTTGCTAAATTTGATGAGCAATTTGAGGGCTTGGTCTTTAGGGTGGTGGACACTGAACAGAGAGCATCAGCCCTTCAGGACTGAAGACAAAGCTCTTTGGGACTGGGTCCAAGAATTACACACTGAAGTTCAGGTGCTGAAACACAAACGCAAGGAGCAGGAAAATCGCTGCTGCCACCCCCACTCAGGTTATTTGAGGTACCAGAGGACCTAGAAGGCAATGATGTGCGATGCCATGTGAGGGTTCTTCTGAGGGAGTGCTTTCTGGAGAAAGTACACAAAGAACTCATCAAGAAATTATTGCAATACAAAGAAGTGGAACATGTTTTGCAGGCCTCATGTTGCTACTGTTTACAAGTGCAGATTTTTACTGATTTCGAGTTGGAAACAGTGAGACAACGAAAGGAGATGCTATATTGGAAAAGATACTATCTAGAAGCTAGGATATAGGGCGGACATTTGGTATCCAGCAAAACTGATAGTTACTGACAAGAAGAATAAGGTCTTTTAATACACCAGACCTGACTAGCCTATAAAATAAACCAAAAAGTTAGCATGGGTTGAGGAGTCTCACAGAGAATCAACGCTGGCAGAATATCAAATGACAAAGACCAGAAGAGACTATTCACAGCCAGGGAGTTCCCTCAACTCCAGGAGTGGGCATAGAGGCTGGTCCGCCAGTGTGGAAGATAATGCAACATTAGCAGATTATACCCGACAATGGAGGAATGTGAATTTTATAGTGGAGTGAACTGAGGAGCTACTGCAGCCATAATCTGGTGGGCTATGAAGAGAGATACTCTATGTTAGAAATTTGCTGATAGTTGTGGTGACTGAATTGAAAGGAAGGCTTTTCTGAGGATTGTGGTAGCCATATTACTATCTGAAGCTGGCTCCTGACTATAATTTAAAGAGTATGTTGTCTACAACTGGGTGTGATTGTTGGAACACGTGAATCGTAAATGTAAGGAGATGGCATTGATTGATGTAGTATAGTGGTGTGTGTGTGAGAATGAGGAGGATTATAGAGGGAGAGGGAATGTTGCACATTGAGATAGGAAGGAGGAAATGATGAGGGGGAATTGTTTCTCACTCATGCTGTGGACTTTGGGAGTAGGAGATGAGGGGAAGGAGGGGAAGGGATTTGAAATAATTTTGGAAAAAAAGGGGAGATAAGCAGAATCTTGAGGAAAGGAGGGAATGAGGGGGAAGTAAGTAGGCTATGTAAGGAGAGATCGCTATGAGGATGGATCATGGTGGAAGGAAAGGAAGGCTATGAACCATGATTCATAATGTTGTTACTTTAACTCTTTATTTGGCATTGTTGCTCAAAAGCAACATGTGTTTCTGTAGCTCTTATGGGAGATCTGCATTTCCAAATGCCTTTCACTTGGCACTGTTGCTCTTGTTCAACATCAAGTTACATAAAGCAGCCATTTTCACCATCTGCCAATTATTTATTAATTAAAGAGTTGAATGTTGGTGGTCTTAATGACCCTGTGAAGTATGAGTGTTGAAACACCTGAAGCATAGGGCTGATGCTACTTTGCTACAAGAACATGAAAAATTAAAGACAGGATAGTGATCTATTCCTCTTATTCCTCCAATAAGAGAAGAGTCGCCATCTTGCTATGCAAAAACCTTTCCTTTGTAATATGAGGCAGGGAGGATTGTGTGGATGACAGAACAAGTACCAAGTACATCATCAATTTATACTCCCTGAATGAAGCAAAGGAGGACTTTTATTTAGTTAAAAAATTTATAACCTGAATTATCCCATAAGAGCTAGGCTGTTTATAGTAGAATGCATACTCACTATAATTAAATCACATAAATCATCATTAAAATTAATGCAATCCTCATTACAAACATACACAAATATTATGGTTATAGAAAAGTAGATAATTCCACTTATATCTTACAGAATGGAAAAGCTTTCAAATATTTTATATACTGCAAAAAAGTCATACTGCATAACTGTAAAGGTAGAGCGTTCCACAACTAAGGCCCGTCAACATAAACAATAGATTAGAATGGATATAGATCATCAAATTCACTGAAATGAAAGGACTTCTAAACTTCTCAACAGATCTCAATGAACAAGCATGTAAAAATGACACTAAAGATGGCGAAACATCCTTAGTCAATGTTTTGTAAATCAATATCAAAACTGAACCTGTCAATGAACAAGTAGTTAATGTATTTTCTTCAATGTTGCAGAAAAAGGATCAAATCTAGTAAAACCTGAAAAGTACTAGGGCTGTTTAATTTTGAGCAACCTGCAATGCTCTCATGGGAAAAAAGCGGTTATTCTAAATTAAAGTGCATTGCAAAAAAAAAAAAGCCTGTACAGTAAAATGGGAGGACAAGCCATAAGAATATAAGAACATAAGAATAGCCTTATTGGGTCTGACCAATGGTCCATCTAGCCCAGTATCCCGTCTTCACAGAGGCCAATCCAAGTCGCAAGTACCTGGCAAAAATCCAAATAGTAGCAGCCTTCCATGCCACTGACTTTGTCACTCAAAGCCCAAATTATGAAGTTACGACTGTCGGAAGCGAATCATCATTGGAGAAGGACATTATGTTTGGAAGATCGAAGGAACCAGGTAAAGAGGGCAACCTGCAATCAGATGGCTGGACATATTGAAAACAACCTTAGGGATGATGCTGGAGGACATTATCAGATTACCACAAAACTGATCTCTTTTTAGATCTGTAATTCAAGTCATTAGAAGTCAAACACAAGTCGACAACACCTAACTAGTGATTGGAGGAACTGCAAAAGTGGTATTCTGAGACTCATAAGAATTGCCAAACTGGGACAGACTAAAAGGTCCATCAAGCCCAGTATCCTGTTTCCAACAGTGGCCAATCCAGGGTCTAAGTACCTGGCAAAATCCCAGAGTAGCAACATTCCAGAGCTCATATTGTGAAGTCATAATACCGCATTCCACCAATGCCTACAAGCAAAACTCAGTGATGTCACAATAGCTTGATTGTCCTGTACTTGGCTCACATAAGAACATATGAGTTACCATACTGGGACAGACTGACGTCCATCAAGCCCAGAATCCTGTTTCTAAAAGTGGCCAATCCAGGTCACAAGTACCTGATCCCAAGGAGTAAAATAGATTTTATGCTGCTTATCCTAGGAAAAAGCAGTGGATTTCCCTAATCCATTTCAATAATGGTTTATGGAATTTTAAGAAATTATCCAAACCTTTTTTAACCCTGCTAAGCTAAGATAAAAGGGAGGAATATGTAGAAGCTGATAAAGATAAGGCAAAATTGCTTAATAAAAATATTTATGTTCTGTGTTCACATTTGAAGGGCCAGGAACTGGACCACTGAAAACAAATACAAATAGGAATAGAAGAGTGGTAGTCCTTGAATGATTTTCAGAGGACTGTGTTCATGAGGAGCTAGCTACACTAAAGGTGAACAAAGCGATGGGGCCAGGTGGCATACATCCAAGAGTATTGAAGGAGCTTAGGGAAGTTCTGGCAGCTCTGCTGGTTGTCTATTTTAATGCTTCTTGAGGAAGAAATAGTCCCAGAGGACTGGAGAAGGGCAAATGTGATTCTTCCTCACAAAAGTGGAAAGAAGAGGTTGGGAACTACAGGCTCGTAAGTCTGACTTCTATCATAAGGAAATTAACAAAATTTTTAGAACAGAGAATAGTAAAGTTTTTGAAAGCCAATGGATTACAGGATCCGAGGCAGGTCTTGTCAGACAAATCTGATTAATTTCTTGCCTGGGTGACCAGAGTTGGATCAAGAGAGCACTAGATGTGGTGTATGTACAATTTAGCAAAGCTTTTGACACGGTTCCTCATTAACAACTAATAAACTGATTGCCCTCGGTACAGGCCCTAAAGTGACTGACTGAGTTAGGAATTGGTTGAGGAGAAGACAACAGATGGTAGTGGTAAATGAAGCTCACTCTGAGGAAAGGGATGTTAAAAGTGATGTATTACATAGTTCAGTTCTTGGGCCTATTCTTTTTAAATGATATTACTGAAGGGCTCTCTGGTAAGGTTTGGGGATACTACCATGATCTGCAACAGGACAGACATGAGGAAAGGCCTAAGGAAGCTAGAAAAATAGTCCAGAATTTGGCAGCTAAGAAATGCAAGGTCATGAGGGAACGGTATTAGTTTAGGGGTGAAGAGCTTTTCTGTAGAGAATGACACGGGGGCAAATTTTTCCCCATCCCCACAGGAACTCAATTTCCCCATCCCATCCCTGTGAGTTTTGTTATTTCTGTTCCCGCCTCATTCCTGTAAGCTCTGCATTAACGGCACAATCCTCGAACAATTATGATTTTAAAGTGTTTGAGGCTTGTGCAGTTGAGGACAGAGCTTGCAGGAATGGGGCAGGGACAGGAAAAGAATTCCCTGGGACGGTTAAATGAGTTCCCGCAGGGACAGGGAAAAATTTGTCCCCTGGACATTCTCTACTTTTCGGTATGAAAATGGAATGGAACTTGGGTGTGATTTTTATAGGATTTGAACATGGCCAAACGGCTACAAATGGCAATGGCAAAAGCAAGAAGGATGCTTAGGTGCATAGGGAATAGAATGGCCATTAGGGAAAAGGAGGTGATGGTGCCCCTTTTTTAAGACTCTGGTGAGACCTCACTTAGAATACGGTGCATAATTCTGGAGATCGCACCTTTAAAAAGATATGGATGGAGTTAGTCCAGAGTGGCTAGATGGTCATCATAAAGTGTATGGGGACAGACAAAGATTTCAATATGAATACTTTTTCTTTTTTTAATAGTGAGGAGGGACCAGGAAGCATCAAGAAATGGGGGAATGGGACCTGGTACCATTGGATGTACCCCTAGAACAGACCAACCCAGAGCCCATTCATCCCCAGGCTAAACTGAACTGGGAAACCCAGAACTGGAGCACATCAGAAGATGAAATCAGTTGCTGGTGAGAGACCATCCATATACCTACTGGAGATAGAGAATACTGGCTGACCAAGGAGCTTACCATCCTATATGAAAGAGCTCAGTTTGGTTCTCTCTATCTCCATCTGCTGGTAGATGGTCATAAGCCACATATCTCTGGATTCATCTGATACTGATGAAAAAGAAAGAGTTGTCGACTTAATACACATCAGTGATTTCTAGATCTCACTGCTATTATGTATGGTGCTGTCTGTTCTTATGTAGAGCTCTGATGTACGACTCCTGGAAGTAACTGCTGTTATGACATGGCAGATTTGCCAGACAGATCCCGAGTGACTTTCGTAAGGTTTCATATTACTTCAAATTATGCCCCAATACTGGAGGGGTTTGTTGTTATTACTGAACTGACACCAAATCAGACATTTTGCATGGTGAGTTACCTTGGGAGATATCTAGTCCTTCTCTGCACTCATTGTTGGCAGAGAAGTCAGAATATGTGTGGATGTAAAATATGTTTACATTAACAGCCTGATGTTCTAGTATGCAGTGTTGAGGGGGCTCAGTATTTGTTTTATATTAGAGTCACAGCTGCATAATTAGATTGCTATTGAGGAGAGTGTGGCGCAGTGGTTAGAGTTACAGCCTCAGCACCCCGAGATTGTGGGTTCAAACCCCATGCTGCTCCTTATGACCCTGGGCAAGTCACTTAATCCTCCACTGCCCCAGGTACATTAGATAGTGAGCCCACTGGGACACATGCTTGAAGTACCTGTACTGTATATAAACCACTTTGAGTGTGGTTGTAAAACTACAAAAAGGCGGTATACAAGTCCCAATCCCTATTATTTTTGCTAAGTATAACCAGTGGTTACAAAAACTACTTTGTAATTATACCACTTTTTTTTCTTGAGGCATCTTCACTAGCGTTCTGAATAAAGGATCTCCTTGCTCTATGGCAGGGATGTCAAAGTCCGTCCTTGAGGGCTGCAATCCAGTCGGGTTTTCCCCAATGAATATGTATGAGATCTATTAGCATACAAAGAAAAGCAGTGCATGCAAATAGATCTCATGTATATTCCTTGGGGAAATCCTGGAAACCCAACTGGATTGCGGCCCTCGAGGAGGGACTTTGACACCCCAGCTCTATGTGGAAAGTCACTGCCTCCGTGTGCCTTGGGGAGAGGTGCCATATCCCTCACATCAGGGAGCAGATTGCTTTGAGCCATCCTTCATGCAATAGCGGAAAACTATGGTCATTGCACTTTTAGATTCAGGTCTGAATGATTTGAAGTGGGAAATTACCAACTAAACCAGGGGTGTCCAATGTCAGTCCTCGAGGGCCGCAATCCAGTCGGGTTTTCAGGATTTCCCCAATAAATATGCATGAGATCTCTATATATGCTAATAGATCTCATGCATATTCATTGGGGGAAATCCTAAAAACCCGACTGGATTGCGGCCCTCAAGGACCGACATTGGACAACCCTGAACTAAACTATTAAAAGATATGTTTCTCAGCAAAAAGCAAGCATAAAAATCTTAGTATAAACAAGGGACATGTGCATGGAGTAACCATAGAAATAAAAAATAATGTGGTGCCACCATGTTCTTATAAACATCACACAATTCAGTTCATATGAAAATTGACAGCTGCCTCAGATGACTTCATACAAAACACATTTTAACACCACACTTCAGCACACTCAAATGAAGCAGCCTGTACCTGGAGGTTGAGGCAGGTAAGCTCCAATCAATTTAGCTCTCTTCTTCTCATAACCTTTCTGTGTAATATCACCTGTCAAAGAGAGGGGAAAACCTATTAAAATCAACACGGCTAGAAATAAAAAGAAAACATAGCTGTTTAACAAAAGGTGCTTAGGCACAGATGCCTTGTCGCTGCATCCCACCAAAGAAATGAAAATAAGTTTGGGCGATTCTGCAGGGGAAAAAAAAAAAAAAATCCTAATCTATCCAAACCATTCTGCCCAGCGCCAAACCTTGGCTGTATTTTATCTTGCTTGGACATACTAGAGCGAGTCTTTTAGAAATTGCACCAGACTTCCATGGAACTGATCAACAAAGGATCGTTGTAAATGGCTGCAATGTGTGATGGCTGTCAAAACTAATTACCTCTTAGCACATCCTATCAGTGAAGCTGCAGATAAGAGTTCAGTCTACTCCACTCCAGCCTTTGTCACAAGACATTTTATTCATCCACCAAAACCAAGCCAAAAAGAAAAAGGCATATCTACCCAAGTACCCATTATAAATTCATCAAAAGTTTGAGCATGAAATATGCCTCAGTTGCTCCATTCTTATGCTAAACATCAAAAATACAGTTTTTGAGGTAAACAAAAAAATGCTGCCCATAATAATTTACAGGTTGCACCAATTTTATAAGGCTGAAAAGTTTCTGAAAAAGATGCAATATTTTTAACCCATAATGTGAAACTTTTCAAATAAAATGCTTCTATTTTAGTCAAGATTGCTCAATTATTTCACTTTGTTTCAAAGATGCTAAATTCTAGGATCAAATTAAACAGATATCGTATTAAAAATTGCCCTGCCAACTAGGATGTCACCTCTGTCGAACAACACTTTGGAAAAAAAACTGACCACTGCAGCAATGATGGTGAGAATACTAAAAGGAAATTTTAAGATAATTAAGGACGTAAGACCTTTGAAATTAAGATGCTGAAATATATTGATACCTAACAGGACTTAAGTCCCAATTTACTAAAGTCAGCGATCGTCGCTAAACCGGCCCACTGCATGTTTTTCCCTTCGATTGCCCAGCCATGCAAATTTAGTAAAACCCCAAGCAAAATAGCCAAGTGATTGATTCACTTACATTTGCTTGGCTATTTTGCATCGGGTTTTATGATCCTAAAACCTGACTGTTGTAGACCTGTCGGTAACTGTGTTACAGACAGGTCTGCCGGGTATTTTTTTTTTTTTCAGCACAGATATTTTGCGTGTATTACACATGCAAAATATCTGTCCCATTTTCAAAAATGAAAAAAATCCCCTACTTCCGCTGACGGTCCTCCGCAACGACAATTGTGCCCCCTCCCCCCCGACAATTACCACAACCCACCCAAACCCCAAAAAGATGGCAGGAGGGATGCCCACTCCCTCCTGCCATGAAGGCCCTCCCCCCAAAAGGCAGGAGAAAAAAATAGCAGGAGGGATGCCTACTCCCTCCTGCTTGCAAATAACTCCTTCCCTCTCATCCCAAAGAAACAGGCACCGGAGGCCCCCTGCCCCTCTTACATTGGGAGCAGGAGATACTGAAAAAAACTCTTGCTCTGGCTCCTCCCTGACATTGGGCCTTAGGCCCCGCCCTGGTGCATTATTGCTCCTCCCTTGGCACCTGAGCCAATCAGGGACTTCCTTACAGAGCAGCTTAAGGAAGTCATCTGATTGGCCTAAACAATGAGAGGACCCTGAGGCGCCTGAGCCAATCAGGGCCTTAGACCCCTCCCCGTGCATCACATGATGCCCCGAGGTGGGGGCCTAAGACCCAGTGTCTTTGAGGAGTAGCTGGAGCAGGAGGAGTTTTCAGTACCTCCTCCTCCCAAAATAAGAGGTGCAGGGGGAGTGGGGCCTCCGGAGCCTTTTTCTTCGGTGAGAGGGGGAGGAGAGGGAGTGGGAATTCCTCCTGCCGTTTTTTTTTTTCGGGAGCGGGAGGGAAGAGTTATTTGTGGGCTCCCTGTTTCCGCATACAGTTCAAACTCCTCTTAATGACCTACATGTATATTCAATCCCTCTTCTCCCCACAATCCCTCCTAGGTACTCTGCTCATTGGGTAAGTCTCTCCTATCTGTACCCATCTCTTCTAAGGCCGACTCCACCCTTCTGCTGCACTGTGTGCCATGAACAAAGCACCTGACTTGATTCGTCAAGCTCAGTCTCTGGTAGTGTTCAAGTCCGGACTCAAAGCCCATTTCTTTGAATCTGCTTTCATGTCCAAACTCCAGCCCACCTTCTAAGCACCATTATCTGTCTTATCATTTTCTCTGTAATTCGCCCACCTGAGTACTGTGTATTGATGCATGCACCTTCTTGTCCAGTTTTGTCTGGCTTGACTAGATTGTAAGCTCCTTTGAGCAGGAACTGTTTTTTCTATGGTTTGATGTTCAGTGCTATGTATGTCTAGTAGTGCTGTAGTAGTAGTAGTAGTAGTAGTAGTAGTAGTAGTAGTAGTAGTAGTATGCAGGTAGTCTAACATTGCAAGAAAAAGAAACTGATGTGATCAGGTTTGTTTTATGCTACTCGAAACATTACCGCTCTTAAGTACAAGCGGACATGTGCTTATATGAGTCAGGTTCTAAGAGAGAGCGGCGTAGTGGTCTGGCATCTGGGTGCCGAGGCTGTAGTTCAGGGGTGCCCAAAAGGTCGAATGCAAAGGCAATCCAAGTCGATCGCGGAGCCTGCAATAAGACTTGCGTTGGTTTTTACGTTCTGTTCTCCCTGCTTCCCCAATGCTAGGCCCGGCGCGTACAAGCACCGGGCCCACAGCCTTTCCCCCCCCCCCCCCCAAGTCAACTCCAACGTTGGAGAGGACGTTCCGAGGAACGTCCTCTCTGATGTCAGAATTGATGTCCGGTGGGAAAGCTCTGGGCCCGGAAGGCTGTTGTCGGGGAAGCAGGGAGAAATCGGTGGCGGTGGCTTGGGGTGGGGGGGCAGGGAGAGAGAAAGAGACAGACAAAGAAAGAAAGGGGGCAGGGAGAAAGAAAAAGAAAAAAAAGAAAGGGAGGGAGGGGGAAATTTGGGGTTAGATAATATATGAAGAGTACCAGTCTGACTGTTTATGTTTTGGGGTGGGGATTTTGCCTTCAGGACAGTAAGGGAAGTTCTAAGTACCTATTCTTTATTTATTTATCTTTATTTATTCATCTTATTTTTATTGTATCCTTTAATGTATATTTTCTCTGTAAACCTATATTACTTATAATTTTAATGCATACTATTGTCTATTTTCTGTAAACTGCTTAGAATCCTAACGGAGTTTAGCGGTATATAAGAAATAAATTACATTACATCTAGTGTATTTACCATTGTGAAAATTCAATAAAACTTGTTAAAATAAAAAAAAAAAGAAAGAAAGAAAGGAGGCAGAGCGAAAGAAAGGGTCAGAGCAGGGAGAAAGGAAGAAAAAGTTGGACTCATGGAGGGGGAGAGAGAGATGTTAGTTGGGGAATGGAATGAGGGCTGGAGGAGAGGAAGAATGCAGAAATGCAAGAAACTGGAAAAAAGGAGGAGGACTAGCGATCATCCTAAAAGAACACTTCGACTACATCAAGACCGACTCCAAATCTTCAGAAAACCTTGAATTACTAACTTGCAAAATCACTAACGCACAGTTAGAAGAATCACTAATCACAACTTTATTCTATATCCCACCCAAAAAATGGTCAAACGCAAAAGAGGAATTCGCCAAATTCCTTACCTTATCTACCCTAAAAGGATCATACAACCTGCTTCTGGGAGACATAAACACTCACCTAGAACAAAAGACAAAACCAGAAATAATTGAAATCGCCAACTTCCTAATGTCACTGGACTTTCCTAACCCAGACGCAGAAATAACCCATGAAAAAGGACACAAACTAGACTTAATCACCTTCTCCCACAAAGAAACAATAGACCCCAAAATACAATATTACCCAGGACCCTGGGAAAAATGTATCTGGTCAGACCACTACATTGGCAAGTTCAATCTACACTGGCTAAAAGAGAATACACAACAAAAACACAAAAACGTCAACACGAACACAATAACCAGCCGCGGCATTATTAACCCAACCGAATTCTGGACACACTACGAGTTACAGCCCATAACCAATGAAATTCAGGACTTCCCCACAAGATGGGAAACTTACAGCAAAGAACTCCTAGACCAAATAGCGCCATATAAAACATACAAAAAGAAAAATAGACCACCAAATGAATGGTTTGACTGTGAACTACTAACCACCAAAGAGGAACTAAGAAAATTGGAGAGAATCTGGCAAAAAACAAACAATGAGTCAGACAAGACAAGCTGGAAACAAAAAATGAAAATATACAAAAATCTGATCAAAGAAAAACGCAATAAGCATTATGCAAAAAAAATTGGTACTTCAAAAATAAACAGCAAAGAATTGTTCAAACTAATAAAAACAATAACCGATACAACACAAATACTGAAAAAGGACAACGAGCCCACTCCATCGGCACAAACCCTAGCCAACTTCTTTCAAAATAAAATCGCTGAACTAAGAGCAACTCTACCCACAACCACAACAAATGCTCTTCAATACCTCGAACCCCACGACCAAGACACCAGAGTAGATGGGACCACTTCGAATACCCAAACTGGCATCAGTTCCTAAATTTATTCAACAAGTACACCAAATCTAACTGTATACTTGACGCATGTTCCCCAAAAATCATGACAGTTGCCCCTCCAGAATTTAAAAAGGAATTATTCGCATGGCTAACAACCGCCCTTACAAGCGGAACATTAAACAAAAAAATGGGACACATACTAATCACTCCAATCCCTAAAGATCAGAAAACCTCTTCAGCACTGACATCCAATTTCAGACCCATAGCAAGCATTCCCCTTTTCACAAAGCTACAGGAAGGATTGGTCAACCTTCAACTAGTAAACTACCTGGACAAATTTAACATCCTTAGTGAACACCAATCAGGATTCAGGAAAGGATACAACACAGAAACTGTCTTAGCCTCCTTACTGAACCACCTCTATGATCTCTTTAGTAAAGGCAAAAGCGCACTGATTCTTCAATTAGACCTCAGCAGTGCGTTCGACCTGGTGGACCATGAAATCATGCTACTGTGCCTTGAAATAATGGGAATTTCTGGAAAGGCAAAGAAATGGTTCCAAGAATTCCTAACAAACAGATCCTACCGAGTAATCAGCAATGGAAACTACTCCAAACCATGGAAAAAACCCGTCAGGCATGCCTCAAGGCTCCCCACTATCGCCCACCCTTTTCAATATCTATATCGCCTCCTTAGGTCACCTCCTAAAAAAACTAAACTTAATACACTACATTTACGCAGACGACATATCCATTCTAATTCCCTTAAACGACATCACAAAAGAAATTGTAGACAACCTCTCAAACATAATGACCAAAATCGATAAATGGACCACCAATTTCAAACTGAAACTAAACGCAGAGAAAACAAAAGTCTTTTTGGCGAGTCCTAACGACAAAATTACGAGAACATCGATAAAAATAAACAATCACGAATACCCAATATGCAAAAACATAAAAATACTCGGTATCACCCTAGACACACACCTAACTATGACTGACCACACAAACTCACTAGTGAAAAAATGTTTTTTCACACTATGGAAACTAAGGACCATAAAAAAATACTTCGACCCAACATCATTCAGGTTGCTGGTACAGGTGCTGATCCTATCCATTCTTTACTACTGCAACATCATCTACCAGGGTATCCCACAAAAAACACTAAAAAAACTGAGACTAATACAAAACACTGCCGTGCGCCTAATTTTCGGACTAAGAAAAAAAGACCACATCAGCCCCTACTATAAAAAGCTGCACTGGCTACCAATAGAAGCGCGAATATTATTCAAATTTGCCTGCACCTGTTTCAGACAAGCCTGGGGACTAGCACCTTCTTACCTACAATCTCACTTCACCCTACACAACCCCACTCGAACAACCAGAAACAAAAACATCTTTGCATACCCAAAGATTACAGGCTGCAGGTACAAATCATTCCTGGACAGAACCTTTAAGTTCCAAGCGAACAGACAGCAAGTTTGGCTGAAAAACTACATAAACGAACCCAATCTGACATATAGTGCATTCTGAAAATCGATTAAAACCGCCCTGTTCGCCAAATTCATTGACTAAAACTGTCCCCTCACTCACTAGGACTTCCCCCCTGTAAACACCTTTTTCTTCCTCTCAAGAAGCTCCTCTCATGTATTCAGGTATTCTCTACCCATAGAACCCCAATCAACATGTAAGTACTAAAGTATTCAGGTACTCACTAACCATAGAACTCCAATTAATACGTAAGTTTCCCTCTTAGATTATTGTTTGTATTTAGACCCATTGTATGGTATTGTACTTAGACTCATTGTATTGTATTGTATTTAGACTCATTGTAATGTATTGTATTGTATTTAGACTCATGGTACGGTATTGTAAGTTGACTTATTGTACTGTATTAAGACCTTTTGTTATTTGCTGAATGTCCAGCCTTCTTACCGCCTAGATGTAAACCGCCTAGAAGTCGCCTGACTATGGCGGTATAGAAAAATAAAGTTATTATTATTATTATTAAATATTGGATGCACAGTCAGAAGAAGGACATGCAACCAGAAACTCATGAAATCACCAGACAGCAAAGGTAGGAAAATGATTTTATTTTAAATTTAGGGCTCCTTTTACTAAGCTCTGTTAGGGCATTAGCGCGCGCTGAATTGCCACACACGCTAGACCTTAACACCAGCATTAGTTCTAGCCGCATAGCACGCGGTGTAGAGCGAGGTGATATCCTGCGTGTGCTAAAAACGCAAGCGCACTTTAGTTAAAGGAGCCCTTAGTGATCAAAAAGTGTCTGAATTTATATCTGCTGTCTATATTTTGCACTATGGTCCCCTTTTACTAAACCACATTAGCAATTTTTAGTGCAGGAAACCTATGACCATCGGGAGCAGCGCGGGGCATTCAGCGCAGTTCCCTGTGCTAAAAACCGCTATCGCGATTTAGTAAAAGGAAAGGGGGTATATTTGTCTATTTTTGTATAGTTGTTATTGAGGTGACATTGCATATTTTAAAGTCATCTGCCTTGACCTCTTTGAAAAAACCCCCAAATATAAATGATAATATTTTCTCCGAGTACTTTGTGCTTTGTGTTTTTTAAATTTTTAATGTTGGTAGATCATCTTGACTTGGTCATTTTAAAAGTAGCTCTATCTTTATGGAGATGATGCGGTATACAAACTTAAGGTTTAGCTTAGTTTAGCTCACAAGCCAAGAAAGTGTGGGCACCCCTGCTGTAGCTGATATCCTGAAAACCTGACTGGCCAGGAGATACTCTAGGGCAGGGGTGCCCACACTTTATGGGCTTGCGAGCTACTTTTATAATGACTAAGTCAAAATGATCTACCAACAATAAAATTTAAAAAAAACACAAAGCACACTGAAAGGCAGAGAAAATGTTAATTATTCATATTCCGGGTTTTTTCAAAGAAGTCACGGCAGATGACTCTATGCAATGTCACCTCAGTAACAAAATACAAAAATAGACAAATACACCCCCTCCCTTTTTACTAAACCACAATAGTAGGTTTTAGCACAGGGAGTTACACTGAATGCCTCGCGCTGCTCTCAATGCTCATAGGCTCCCTGCACTAAAAAACGCTATTGCGGTTTAGTAAAAGGGAGCCATAGTGCAAAATATAAACAGCAGATATAAATTCTCAAAACCGACACATTTTGATCACTAAATTGAAAATAAAATCATTTTTCCTACCTTTGCTGTTTGGTGATTTCATGAGTCTCTGGTTGCACTTTCTTCTTCTGACTGTGCATCCAATCTTTCTTCCTTTCTTTCAGCCTCCTGTATGTTTCCTCTCCTCCAGACCTCATTCTCTCCCCCAACTTTTTCTTTCTGTCTCCCTGTTCCCCCTTCTTTCTGTCTCCCCGTCTGCCCCCTTTCTTTCTTTCTCTGTGCCCTCCCCCAAGCCACTCGGTTTGCTGCCACCGCCATCGGGGAACAGCCCCCAAGCCACCGCCGTCCCAAGCTTTCCCTGCAGAAGCGTCGCGCTGACCAGCATTCTGCTCCCTGACGTCAATTCTGACGTAGGAGAGGAAGTTCCGGGCCAACAAGGCATTTCTCCTCATTCCATCCAGCCTGAGCCCCATCTCTCCTTGATCCAGCATTTCCCTTCTATGTCTGTCAGAATTACCATTCCACCTATTTTCCAGCATCACCCTTCTTTGTGTCCATCTCACCTATATCCCTATCTCACCACTTTTTCAGAATCTTCATTTGTCTTTACCCCATGTTCACCATTTGCCCTTTCAATGTCTTTATCTCGCCCCCACACATACTTTTTCAGCATTACTTCTGTGTCTCTATTTCACCTCCTCTTCATGTCCCCTCTGTATCTCTATCCTTATTCAGTAGGTCCTGCTTACTCTTTCTCTTCTTTGTGTCACTATCTCCATTTTCAGCTTTCCCCCCTTTTCCTTTGTTAATGCACCCTGTAGCCAGAATCTTTCCACCCTCCCTCCACTCTGGCCCATCCCAGTATGAAATATTTCCTTTTGTTTCCCTCCCCTCTCTCTTTCTCTCTCTCTTCTGCTCCCTCACCCACGAGTCCTGCATCTGGCCTTCTCCCTTCTACCTGCACCTGGCAACACCCCCCTGCTCCGCGGCTCTCTTCAGCAACTCGTCAGCAGCGGTGATCAAGACAAGCTGCCGACATCGAGGCCTTCCCTCTACGAGTCCCGCCTTTGTGGAAAAAGGAAGTTGAAACAAGCACCGACCCGGGCCAGGATGATTTCTTTTTCAGGCTGTTGCTGCTGCCGCTGCCACACCCCCACGCCCCCCCACCCCCCCACCCCCGAAATGACAAAAACAGCCTAATGCCCGGCGTCGGCGTCTTTGACGTCGGGGAGAGGAAGGCTGATAGGCCCGGTAGATCGGGACAGCAACACGAGTCTATCACAGAGCCCGGGATGGGCTCTGCGATCGACTCACATTGCCTTCCTGAGCTACCGGTCGATCGTGATCGACGCGTTGGGCACCCCTGCTCTAGGGCCAAGTTGAGAAACATTGTTCTAGGCTTCTCTCAGCATTAAGGTGCGCTAATGTGAGTATGAACGCACGTAAAGTTTAAATTTGCCTGCTTCTGCTTCAAAGCACTACACGGACTTGCCCCTAAATATATAACTGACCTTTTCGTCTTCTCAGCCAACAGACACAAGAGAAGCTCACATTCCAGCTTCGTCTCCCCCCCAGTCAGAGGTTGTAAACTGAAAAAACACTATGAACATCTTCTCTCGCACCAAGCAGCATCATGGGGTAAAGACCTAGAACAATTGCTTTCGCCCACTACTTATGAGGAATTTAGGAAACGTCTGAAAACACACCTGTTCCTAAAGTATCTAGACAACTGATCCTCTCTTCTCTCTCCCCTCTATAGCGATTAACTTGTTCTATGGATCACTCTCTCCTCAAAAAATGGATTTCCTGTCCTATTAACCCTCTTTCTTCCTCCCCTCTTAAAGTCAATCAATTTGTACCTTTGCTTAATCTTTGTAAACAGCATAGAACTTCACGGTATTGCGGTATATAAGCTGTTATTATTATTATGAACATTAACAACTCCAGCCCTAAATCCATGTATTTATGAATGGGTCTGGATTTATATTAGAGTTGTAAAACTATGGAAATCTCTTTGGTGAAATGTGGATGCCACGCTGTGGCTGAAGGACCGGCTTTGTTTTCAATGCCCTAAATCACGGATCCTCAAAACCCAGCCTGGTTTTCAGGAGTTCCAGAGAGAATATGCAAATAGATCCTGAAAACCAGGCTGAGTTGTAAACTTCAAGGACTGCCTTTGAGGATCCCTGCCCTAAATGCTTCTGGTCTGTCACATCCTGTCTGAAGGTTCAAGATTGCACCCATTCCCCATCAAACCCCCTTTTTTTTTTTTTTTTTTTTTTATTTTCAAGATTTTACATTATCATTTATACAAATAATAAGAAAAGTAAAGGAATTTTACAGAAACATAAATACAAATGTTATAACCTACTAAAGGTTCTTCTATATAATTTCCTCTAGTCCACATAATTTGAGAGAGAAAACAGGTAAATGAAACAGACATATTTAAATATAATCCTGATCAATAAAGATCAATCATTCTGGTGTATAAATACAAATCAAAAACTCCAAATTATTAATTATGTGGTGAGAGAAGAAGGTAAACTTGTTTCATGACGTTGTAAAAATTGTTCTAACTGCATTGAGTCCCAATAAACATATTCATTTTCCTGAAATTTAATCAAACATTTACAGGGAAATTTTAAATAAAATGTGGCTCCTAAAGCTAATACCCTAGATTTCAAAACCAAAAAAGATTTTCTTCTTAATTGTGTTGCTTGGGCCACATCTGGAAATATTAATACATTGTCCTCCACATAATTTTGTTTGTTTATTCTGAAATAAGCTTTCATTATTAAGGATTTATCTATTTCTCTCGTACATGTTATTAAGAGTGTAGATCTAGTTTGGATTATATCCTGTGAGTCCTCTAAGAAACCAGTTAAATCAAAATCAATCTGTTCCAACTGATCTATACCCGGTTCTATGGAAACTTTTTTCTTCTGAGGAATATAATATAGATTGGTTAAAGGCAAATTTTCTATGTCAGCCATTCCCAGAACTTCCTTAAAATATTTCTTAACCAATATTTCGGGAGAAATCAAATGAGTTTTGGGAAAATTGACTAGACGTAGATTTTTTGCCCTCTGCAAGTTCTCCATTTTTTCAAATTTCAAATGAGTAATATGAAAATCCTTAACAGCTGATGAGGAGACTGCTTGTAAAGTAAACATTTGGGACTCTGTTGACCTAATAGATTTTTCTATAATCTTTAAGTTTGAATCAACATTCACAAACTTATCAATCACTTCCTTTGAAAATTTTTCATTCTGTGTCACCACAGATCTTAATAACCCCTCCATTCGAGTATTAATTAACCAAACATCTTTTAAAGTAACTTCCTGAGGTTCAGCCTTAGGATCTCTAGGAGCCAAAGCCTCATCTTGAAAAGATAAGGCTTTCGGCATCACCCCATAAGACAATAAGGGTGATGTCTGTTGCTCAGAGATTTCCTCTGGCTGAAAAATGGAGCCCGGATTTGGCTCCAATTCACCAGGAATACCTGGTGGAGGTGGTGGAGTTCTACCTGGAGGACTCAAAGATGCTCCTGATAGTGAACTCGCTCCTTGGCTATGGCTGAGTACACTGGATGTCTATCTATGGGACCCATTAAGATAGGCGTAGACACTTTTGCTTTCCCTTTTCTTTTCCCCATATTATAGTTAAAGTTAAAGTTACATACGTTTCTCCCGTTTCTCCCAGTGTCTCCAAGGGGCTCCCAAGGGGCGTCTGTCTCCGCAGATGCCTGCAGGGATTCAGCAACCCGGTCCCAGCTTAGTTGATGTTAAAGCGCTGCAGTCCTGAGCAAATAGTAAGTCCAGCAGGTAATTACACCTAAGTGCCTGTGTCTCCCCGGTCTCCTGCAGTCGCGGCGTCCCTTTCTACCTCGGAGAAAGGACCCGCGTGACGTCGGGCGTCTGTCTCCGCAGATGCCTGCAGGGATTCAGCAACCCGGTCCCAGCTTAGTTGATGTTAAAGCGCTGCAGTCCTGAGCAAATAGTAAGTCCAGCAGGTAATTACACCTAAGTGCCTGTGTCTCCCCGGTCTCCTGCAGTCGCGGCGTCCCTTTCTACCTCGGAGAAAGGACCCGCGTGACGTCGGGCGTCTGTCTCCGCAGATGCCTGCAGGGATTCAGCAACCCGGTTCCAGCTTAGTTGATGTTAAAGCGCTGCAGTCCTGAGCAAATAGTAAGTCCAGCAGGTAATTACACCTAAGTGCCTGTGTCTCCCCGGTCTCCTGCAGTCGCGGCGTCCCTTTCTACCTCGGAGAAAGGACCCGCGTGACGTCGGGCGTCTGTCTCCGCAGATGCCTGCAGGGATTCAGCAACCCGGTCCCAGCTTAGTTGATGTTAAAGCGCTGCAGTCCTGAGCAAATAGTAAGTCCAGCAGGTAATTACACCTAAGTGCCTGTGTCTCCCCGGTCTCCTGCAGTCGCGGCGTCCCTTTCTACCTCGGAGAAAGGACCCGCGTGACGTCGGGCGTCTGTCTCCGCAGATGCCTGCAGGGATTCAGCAACCCGGTCCCAGCTTAGTTGATGTTAAAGCGCTGCAGTCCTGAGCAAATAGTAAGTCCAGCAGGTAATTACACCTAAGTGCCTGTGTCTCCCCGGTCTCCTGCAGTCGCGGCGTCCCTTTCTACCTCGGAGAAAGGACCCGCGTGACGTCGGGCGTCTGTCTCCGCAGATGCCTGCAGGGATTCAGCAACCCGGTCCCAGCTTAGTTGATGTTAAAGCACTGCAGTCCTGAGCAAATAGTAAGTCCAGCAGGTAATTACACCTAAGTGCCTGTGTCTCCCCGGTCTCCTGCAGTCGCGGCGTCCCTTTCTACCTCGGAGAAAGGACCCGCGTGACGTCGGGCGTCTGTCTCCGCAGATGCCTGCAGGGATTCAGCAACCCGGTCCCAGCTTAGTTGATGTTAAAGCGCTGCAGTCCTGAGCAAATAGTAAGTCCAGCAGGTAATTACACCTAAGTGCCTGTGTCTCCCCCCCATCAAACCCCCTTTATTGGTTTTATTCTATGAGGAATACTCCTTCTCCAAAAAATTAAGCACAATTTAATAAGTGCTATTTGTTTGTGGTACAATATAAACACAACTAGCTCAAAATAGATGGATTTTCCTATAGTTACTTGCTAATTCTTATTTGGCAGCAATGTCTGTAATTGAAGGGCTTATTTCACAAACCCGCTAAGTCCATATTAGTTGCACTGGACTTAAGACGGTTTAGGAAATAAACCCTTCAATTCTAACGTCATCCTTGGTAATTCACAGACCCAGGCCACCATTAATAATATCACATCAGCAGTCACATAGTTACAATCAAGTCATGCATAAACCTTCTATTAAGAGATTTTAGGCACACAGCCCTCTAATTTACAATATGAATTCCAAAGCAGAAAAGAGCTCTTGAATTGGCATAGAAAAATAAAAACCTCCACACTGTTATATACAAATACCATGTCCAGTGACATGCAATAGTGCCACACAATCAACACATTCTGCTTTATTGCTGAAATGTTCCAGAAACAAAGGAACATGATGGAAGATAAAAGGCCAAATGTCCAATCCAGTCTGCCCATCCACCATCTTGTGAGAGGGACAGGGTTTGGTTATTTAGATATGCATTCAAGACAGGATAGACACTGAAGGGAATTCCTTAGGTAAACATTACCTTAGTGCCTGCTCCCCCTTTTATGCCCCACTTAATAGCCCCTCCCCCACCCTGCTCCCCCTTTTATGCCCCACTGAATAGCTCCTCCCCCACCCCTCATTTTGCTTTCACACAATAAATATATAAATATTTTTAAACACCTCCCCCCCCCCCCCCAATTAAAAGTTATTTTTCCATCTTTAACGTTTAGGTTCACTCTTGGTTTTCCTCCATTCAATGAACCAGACATTAAGCAATAACAGAACTAAGAGGGTGCTGGTATTACCTATCCCCCTCCTTTACAAAGCCGCACTAGTGTTTTTAGCACTAGCCGTGGCGTTAACAGCTCTGACACTCATAGGAATTCTATGAGCATCAGAGCTGTTACTGTGGCAGCCAGCGCTATAAACGCTAGTGTGGCTTTATAAAGAGGGGGGGGGGGGGTATGTGAGTGTTTAGTTTATTTATAGTTTTTTTAACTTTTTTTTTTTTTATATATATTTAATAGAAATGTTAGTGGTGAAGTATCTTCACCTTTGAGGTATGAATATTCCTGTCTAGTGAAGTGCAATATTCAGACTTGTATGTTTCTCCCTGTTCACCCCCCCCCCCCCCAAAAAAAAAAAAAAAAAGAAAAGAAACAAACAAACCCCAAAACCACAGAGAAATGAACTCCCATAAAACCCACTTGTGCCAACGCTACAAAAGAATGATTGCCTTCAAAAACTTCCTCCTGGCTTCTCTTTATAGGTGGCACAGGAATACCAATTTCTCTGCCACTCTTACTAGAAATTCACAGAGAAGACTCTGGACCCTTTTGCTAATTCAATGCAAATACACAGTATGCAGACATGGAAGGACCAGGGTTGTGCTCTTTTTGGAATTTATTTTCCATATTATATATTTAAGAATACATTTCTGCTTGCTGACTATTTTCACTAGTTCTTACATTATCTGGCTAACAAGTTCAAGTGGCCAACTCCTCAAGAGCTGCACGTCACTGGGGCAGCTATGGGTGGGCAGAGACCCACCCGTTTTGAGCTTAAACTGCTACTACTATTAATTATTTCTATAGCGTTACCAGACGTACACAGCGCTGTACAGAGTCACAAAGAAGAAGAAAACCATCTAAACAGACAAGATAGACAAACAGGATACAGTTAATGGGAACCCACCCAGAAGTGGCACACCTTTGCTATAATTGGATGGTAGCCACAAGACCCAACAGCTAAAGAGTCACGTTTATTTGTTTTCTGTCCCTTTCTCCCCAACAAGCTCATAAGAAAGCCACATTTAACAGTTCAGAGTAGAATTTGAAAGGGTCAACTCGAATTGGGATTGGCTTTCCTACATATAGACAGAATTTTTTTCTGCTCATTGGCATCACATTTTTTTCTGGTTGTGCTTTACTTTGACTCTGATGCAGCGCTGGGCTCTAGTGGGGAGCTGCAGAACAACGTGTCTGAGGCAGTCAAGCCAGGGGAGGAGGGTCTGAATGCAGCAGTGCTCGACTGTCTGGCTTACTGGCGAGGCTGGGTCGACGTGACGGAATGCTGGGAGAGAGAGGTCTACACCCCAGAAGACACACACCTGGATCTGGTGGCTCGGGAGGAAAACTGCAGGGGCCCCAACCACCTCCCCATTCCCACATCCTACCTTTAAGGCATATTGCTCAGCTCAGCCGGGACCAGCCCCGCACTTTCTGCTCTCCAGACTTCTGCTGCCTCAGATGCAACATCCTTACCTTGGTTTCTGCCCATTATCTCCTTTTCTCCTCACCCTTCCACTCCCTGCCAACGATCCAGCATCTCTTATAGTCTCTCAACCCCACCTCTGTGTACTTACCTTTTAAAACCACTTTTGGGAGGCTGCTGGCAGCAAGTCACAGCCCCAAAGCTTCCCTCTGATGCAGTCCTGCCTATGTGATAACAGGAAATTGCATCAGAGGGAATGTTCTGGGGCTGACAAAAGCAGCAAGTGTGAATTGCTGCTCACTGCTGTCAACCTCCAGAAATGAAGTTTTTAAAGGTATACCAGATGAGGGGTTGGGAGGAGCTGAGAAACAGGAGAGAGCGCGGTCTGCAGACATGGAAGGAGAGGGAGAGATACAGGCTTCCTGTGTCAGGTAGAGTAGAAGAAATAGGGAGACATGCAAGAGCACGGGCAGGAGAGAGGGGGTAGACAGTGGGTTGAAGAGAAAATTTTATACCCATTCACTTTGGGCTCACAGGCCCACCCAGAATTGGCTGTCTGGGTACTCCAGGGCCGTAACAGATCAGGTTTTCAGGATGTGTGGTTTACACAATCAAGGTGTTTTACATATTTTAGACAGGTACTTATTTTGTAGCTGGGGCAATGAAGTATTAAGTGACATGCCTAGAGTCACAAGGAACTGCAGTGGGAATTGAACTCACAACCTCAGGGTGCTGAGGCAGCTGTTCTAACCACTAGGCCACGCCTCCACTTGTCTTTTCAGGATTTCATTGCAACAATCTGCACAAAATGGAAGTCAGAGCATGCAAGCCATCTCATGTACATTCATTATGGATATCACAAAAAACAGACTGCATTGGAGTGGTTACCTACATCCATAATCGCACCTCTGATTTAAAAAAATTTCCAGTTTCTATATATCTGATATTGTGTTTTGCCCCAAAGCCTTTCAATAAAAGAAATACTGAAATAGATAGTCTTTGACCTTGGTTTGTCACTTCTTGTTCCATTCTCTATTGCTCCTTTCTCTTCCTCTGGTCACCTAATTTTTTTTCCCAAGCAAGTGCCTCTTTGAAACATTTCTCGGTCCTGCTTCATTCTCCCTAACATCTCCATATTATTCATACTGGGGTCAATTCAGCTCTGCTCTAATTTAGAAACACCCAAGGTAAAATCTTATTTGTTACTGCCGACAAAAACTAATCATATCCAAAAGTAGAAAAATGCTACTGAGAGGCTGCCTCCACACATCTCTACTGAAGTCCTCTTTAGTCAGAATTTTAAGCCTGAATAATTGGTTTCCTAATAACGTGTATCAGGCTCATTATTCCTTTTCAGATAAACAGAGCAGCATAAGAACTAAAGAAAAGCCATGCTGAGTCAGAGCAAAGTCCAGCCCCACCTCCTTTATCAGTGGTCAGTCTGGGACACAAGCACCCATCGGAGCCCACATCTATCTGGTTAATTCTGTAGTTTGGCATTGAAAGTAACATCCTATGCTATAATGTAGTGTATCACAAATTGAGTGCCATGGCACATTAGTATTCCACAGCAGATTCCAGGTGTGCCATGAGACACAAGCACTGGCTGACTGCCGACAGCAGGGGTGCCCAAATGGTCGACCGCGATCGACCAGTAGATCGCAAAGGCAACGCGAGTCAATCACGTTGCCTTTGAGATCTTTTTCTCCCTGCTGCTTCCCCAAGCCAGGCCTGGCGTGTACAAGCGCCGGAGTTATAAAACTTCACCACGGACGTCAATTCTGACATCTGAGAGGTAGTTCTGGGCCAGCCAATCGCTGCCTGGCAGGCCTGGAACTTCCTCCCCGATGTTAGAATTGACGTTGGAAGTGAAATCTTGTGGGCCCAGCGCTTGTAAGCGCCAGGCCTGGTTCAGGGAAGAAGCAGGGAGAAATTGGCACGATGGCTTGGGGGGGGGGGCAGGGGGAGAGAGAGAGAAAGGCAGAAAGAAAGGGGGGGGCCGGGGGAGAGAGAAAGAACGGCAGAAAGAAATATTGACTTTACAGAAGAAGGAAGTGCAACCAGAGACTCATGAAATCACCAGAAAAAAAGGTAGGAAAAATGATTTTTTCAATTTAGCGATCAAAATTTGTCCGTTTTGAGAATTTATATCTGCTGTCTATATTTTGCACTATGGCCCCCTTTTACTAAACCGCAATAGCGTTTTTTAGCACAGGGAGCCTATGAGCATTGAGAGCAGCGCAGGGCATTCGGCGCAGCTTCCTGCGCTAAAAACCGCTATCACAGTTTAGTAAAAGGGAAGAGGGTATATTTGTCTATTTTTGTATTTGTTACTGAGGTGATATTGCATATTTTAAAGTCATCTGCCTTGACTTCTGAAAAAAAACCAAATACAAATGATAATTAACATTTTCTCTGCGTACAGTGTGCTTTGTGTTTTTTAAAATTTAATTTTGGTAGATCATTTTGACTTGGTCATTTTAAAAGTAGCTTGCAAGTCAAAAAAGTATGGGCACCCCTGGCCTACAGGATGTGCCTCTTACCGCGAGAGGCACATCCTGTATTATTATTATTTTAGATACAGTCAAACCTTGGTTTGCGAGTGTTTTGCAAGACGAGCAAAACATTCTCGCAAAACTTGTCTCGCAAACCAAGTGTTGACTCGATTTGTGAGCACCCCCCCCCCCCCCCAAGAACCGGCATCGCTCCCCCCTGCTCGCTAAGGCCCCCTGCTCGAACCGGCACCTCCCCGGCGCGAACCAGCACCCCCCGCCCGAACAACTTGAAACTTACACCCCCCCCCCGGTCTGGCACCGGAACGCAGCCCACAAGACGTGCTGGTGCCGCTTGAAGAACTTCCTGCCTCTGCCGGGCCTTGAGCATGCATCCGCGCATGCTAAAGGCCTTCTAATTCTCCCTCTTGCCAAGACGTCGTGATGTCACACATGCGCGTAAAGTCATCGCATCAACGTCCACGCATTTACGGATGCTCTCCAGCCGCAGCCCCGCATTTAGTGTTCCACAGCTTCAAAAGGTGTACTATCGTGATCAGTAGTACCGGTAGTACTTTTTGGATTGGCATTCCCTTAATTATATTAATTTTAGGTTTTATTGGATATTTTATTTCTTTCAATTTTTACTTTTGGGTAACAGATCCTGTAGCAACTATTAGATTTATTTATTTTTACTTTGCTCTTTTACGAACGAATAGCGTGGGTTTTCATAAGGAAATCATGGGAATCAAAAGGGGACAAGGCAGCAGTGACATACAGATGGACGCCCCACCTCCCAATTAGAGAGACCCTAAACCACATGTAAAATCTGCAGCCTTGAAAGGCAAACATCTACCTCTACCTTAAGGAAACAAACTCCAACAGTTGCTAACCACAAGGAGATTTTTGCCACCTTCTCTGTTTGCTGCATAAAAATGGCATAGTTGGCTTCAGTGAGTTTTGCCAATTTGGCCATAAGGGGCAAAGAAAACAACAAGTGACAATCACTCACACGAGCCTTCGACCCTGGACACTATTAAGTATATTTGGGGGTGAAAGGTAAATGAAAATGTCGGCAGTGTGAATGAATAACCCTTTGGGGGTTGCTTAGTGGGCAAAAGGAGGGTGTTAATGGTAAGCCTACACATTTCTCTGCCTTCTATACACCTCAAATTTCTTTTTCTAGACCAGTGTCTCTCAAACTTTCTCGAGCCGCAGCACACTGGGGACTCCTTTTACTAAGGTGCGCTAATGTTTTTAGCGCGCGATAGCTGAAAAATTACCGCCTGCTTAAAAGGAGGCAATAGCGGCTAGCGTGCACGCCAAAACCGCTAGCGCACCTTTGTAAAAGGAACCCTAAATGTAGTAGCCGTGGCTCAAGGCATCAGGAAATGCGCGGACGTCGATGTGATGAGGTGACACCCAGGCATGACATGTTGATGTCCGTGTATGCGCAAAGGCCCTCCAGAAGGGCCCCGAGTTGCTGGGGGGGGGGGGTGCCAGAAGGGAAGACATGCAGAAAGAAGGAGAGGCGCTGGCTGACTGCCTACAGGATGTGCCTCTCGCGGCACACCTGAAATCTCAGGAGGCACACTAGTGTGCCGCGGCACAGGGTTTGCGATACACTGTTCTAGACCAGTGGTTCCCAACCCTGTCCTGGAGGACCACCAGGCCAGTCGGGTTTTCAGGATAGCCCTAATGAATATGCATGAGAGAGATGTGCATATAATGGAGGTGCCAGGCATGCAAATCTGCTCCATGCATAATCATTAGGGCTCTCCTGAAAACCCGATTGGTCTGGTGGTCCTCCAGGACAGGGTTGGGAACCACTGTTCTAGACACATAGCCGAAAGGCTTTTCACATCTCACGTGAATCCAAAATAAACTATTTTACAACAGCTGTTATTTGACAACAAAAATTTCCCAACACGTTACCCCCCTCCCCTCTAGTCCATTGTTTCTGGTATGCGAATGTGGTGATGTTGCATAATGTACAGCACGTCATAAGTTGGATTTTATCCAGTAGAATGTTTACTGCAATAAATCTGCAAAGTCCGTCACGTTACAAAGACATCTGCAGCAAATGATCGTAATTTCACAGCAGTGCAGTTACTGTCCAATGTGTAAACGTGACCTAAACAAGGCCATGAAATAAAATAAAAAGAGGCTCTGATCCTTAAGGCACAAGAACCAGTGCAAGAGCAGACCAGCAACAGAATGGAGTATAAAAAACACAGTATTAAGCACAACACATCTGGCTTTAATGAACCTGTTCTATTCCACTTATTACCTAAGCGGATTACAATAATCACATATACAAATCCAGAATAAAACAATAGTACATCTTTACAAGTAATCAAATGGACTTAGCGGAAAACTAAAAACAAACATCCTCTAGTCCAGGGGTGGGCAATTCTGGTTCTCGAGAGCCGGAGCCAGGTCAGGTTTTCAGGATATCCACAATGAATATGTATGAGATGGATTTGCATACACTGCCTCCTTGAAATGCAAATTCATCTCATGCATATTTATTGTGGATATCCTGAAAACCTGACCTGGTTCTGGTTCTCGAGGACTGGAATTGCCTACCCCTGCTCTAGTCTAAAAGAATGCTCCAACAAATAAATGCATTTTCAGATATATATATATTTTTTAAGACTTCAGATCTTGATATAGCCTCAACGAACCATTCAAAGCATTTCATAACCAAGGACCAGCCACAGAAATCGCTGTCATCCATGGGTTTTTTTTTGTTTTTTTTAAATAGCATACCTCATGTGTATGCTCGAGCGAGAACCTCATTGTTGATTGTGAGCAAAAGGAATGATCTGGTAAATATTCTTATGTTTTTCATTTTGTTATGATTTAAGTAGTTACAATGCACCCACGGTCATTCGAGGTCCGCAATTCATGGTCCCAGTCATTCATGGTATTTTCCGACCATGAATGACCGGGCAGGAGAAGGCAACCAGAGAAGCAGGAGAGAGCAGCTGGAGCGCCGGTGAGTGAAGGAAATCACTCACGGTATGCTCTGACCACCTCTGCCTGCACTAAAGATGGGCCTCACCAATCAGGAGCTGTGTGTCAAAGCAGCTCCTGACTGGTGAGGCCCGACTTTAGTGCAGGAAGAGGCGGTCAGAGCATACCACAAGTGATTTCCTTCACTCGCCGGCGCTCCAGCTGCTCTCTCCAGCCTCTCTCTCCTGTCTCCCCCCATGAAAACCGTTTTTCAAGATTCACAGGGGTTCCTGGAACGGAACCTCCGAGAATATCGGGGAAGTACTGTATATTGATTGCTTATTTCTAGATTATTTCTTTTATTTTTAGTTTTCTCTGACCTATTAAATTTGGCATCCTTTTCATTTTTCTTTTAGACCAATGGCCTCAAACTCAAACTCTTTGCAGGGCCACATTTTGGATTTGTCGGTACTTGGAGGGCCTCAGAAAAAAGAGTTAATGTCTTATTAAAGATATTACAATTCTGCATGAGGTAAAACTCTTTATAGCTTTTAAATCCTTCCTTTTGTCTAAGTCTTAATAATAATATTGTAATTTATAGCTAAAGAGACATATGATCAAGCAACTGTTTTATTTTACTTTTGTGATTATGATAAACATACCGAGGGCCTCAAAATAGTACCTGGCGGGCCGCATGTGGCCCCACAGGCCGCGAGTTTGAGACCACTGTTTTAGATTGTAAACTGTTCATAGACAATGGCGCGAAAGACAAAGGTGCGCGCCGACAACTGAGCGCAAGACGGAGGCGCGCACTGAAGAAAATTACAGTTTTTAGGGGCTCCGATGGGGGGTTTTGTTGGGGAACCCTCCCCCCACTTTACTTAATAGACATTGCGCCGGCGTTATGGGGGGTTTGGGGGGTTGTAACCCTCCACATTTTACTGTAAACTTAACTTTTTCCCTAAAAACAGGGAAAAAGTTAAGTTTTCAGTAAAATGTGGGGGGTTACAACCCCCACAACGCCCCCACAACGCGGCGCGATGTCTATTAAGTAAAGTGGGGGGTTCCCCCCCCGTCGGAGCCCTAAAAACAGTAATTTTAAGCAGCGCGTGCCTCCGCGCTGCGCTCAATTGTCTGGGCGTGCCTTTGTCCTGGCGCGCTTTTGACCTGACACCCTCCTCCACTCTGGAGTCCATTTCCAAGTGTTGTGGTTAATAAAGACTATTTTTTTTTTAACACTCCGCTCTGTTGCTGGTACACTCTTACATTATTAAAGAAAGAAAACTGGACATGCGCACTTATCCCAATTCATCTCCCTCATCCTCCTCTCTTCTCACCTCTCCCCCGCCCCCCAGAATCCCATTATTCAGTTCCTCTTGGGGCAGGGGTGTCAAAGTCCCTCCTCGAGGGCCACAGTCCAGTCGGGTTTTCAGAATTCCCCAATGAATATGCATGAGATCTATTTGCATGCACTGCTTTCATTGTATGCAAATAGATCTCATGCATATTCATTGGGGAAATCTTGAAAACCCGACTGGATTCCAGCCCTCGAGGACTGAAGTTGCCCGTGTTTAGTCTAGGGCCTAGGGGTGTCAAAGTCCCTCCTCGAGAGTCGCAATCCAGTCGGGTTTTCAGGATTTCCACGATGAATATGCATGAGATCTATTTGCATGCACTGCTTTCATTGTTTGCTAATATATCTAATGTATATTCATTGGGAAAATCCTGAAAACCCGACTGGATTGCGGCCCTCGAGGAGGGACTTTGACACCCCTGTCTTAGGGTCTACCTCTCAAATAATAAACTTTAGCATAATCCATTCATGAATACAAGCAGGAACCCAATTTTTCATTGTATGCAACCCCTCTTTGTTTACTTGAGTTACGGTGAAGGGGCTGCCTTTGCTGTTACTCCCCCACTGGGCATGCTTCACATATATGGCAAATAATCAGCCCTTACCATTGATCGTGTTCAATAAAGCTGTGCGAACACGATGTCATGCGAGACGTTTAGCTGGGAAGCTGCATTCTTTCCACTCAGGCAACATTCAGTGTAGGCTTGCATCACATTACTTGTGGCGTGCATTACTAATCTGACGTAAGATAGATACGCTTAGGTTCCTGAAAAAGGGGATGAAAAACCTCGAAAGAGAGCTCCGTCGAACCCTATTTCTGACGGCAGACTTTAGTGGCGTGAAGTTTTGGTTCCAACTAATGACGTCGCTTCCTAAAATGTTTCAGCTGCCCAAGAGAAATCGCCTTCAGCTAAGTGTAGTCTACGATTGCGTTTCACTGAAACTTTTGAGTTGTTTTATGTAGATTACAAATTATTCAGGTACTCAAGCATTATTCCCTAACTATCCTGGCGGGCTCTCGCTCTATCTAATATGGCTGGGGCAATGGGGATTAAGTGACTTGCCCAGGGTCACGAGGAGCAGTGCGGGATTTGAACCCGCTACCTTGGAGTGCCAAGGCTGTAGCTTTAACCACTGCACCACACACTCCCACTTTTCAATTCTCATTTGAATTTCACAGTATCACACATTGTGTGTCAAGGGATTTATTAAACCCTTGGGAATTTAAGCATTGAAAGCAGAGTACTGCCCTTCCAAGGCTTAGGGTTCCTTTTACTAAGGTGCGCTATGCGTTTTAGCGTGCGCTAAATATACACGCGCTCAACCCTAATGCGCCCATTATAAGTCTATGGACACGTTAACCTTTAGCGTGTGCTAAAACGCTTAGTGCACCTTTGTAAAAGATGGGGTTAGTGTTCTTATAGCTTACAACTACACAATGTGGATGCACATATATTATACAAAAATTTAATGTAACAGTAAATGACGGCAGATAAAGATCTGAATGGTCCATCCAGTCCATGCAATTTGCGTTACACACTGATTCTGGTGTATCCCCAGTGAAATCAACAATATTCCTTTGGATTTTTCATTTGCGATATTGATATTTTCCTTAGAAGGGTTTTCTTGTATTGATCTATTTAATTACAATAATTGGCAGCGCTTATTGCCCCATTTTTGTTTTGTGTTCAATGTCAGCCATCTTTGTGTGCCCTCCTATCTGACAGCAGTCAAAACACCTCCTCCTCCCCATCAGTATCTGCAGGATTATTATTAGATCATCAAACACAGGGGACCTTATACTAAGCTGCAGTTAAGTGCTACTGTGCACTTAAGATAGGTTAAAGAGGCTTACCACAGGACATGCTGTGGCATCCCACAGTAAATTTGCAATGTGCACGTTCAAACCACACATTAAAAAAAAAAATAATTTTCCCCTGAAGGGCATGACTGTGGGGCAGAGTAAGCATGATGGTGTTAATCACATGTGAGCCTTTACCATCTAAAAATAGGTACTGATAAGTGCTCAACACTAATTATTTTTTTTTTATGGCCATGCACTAATGGTAAAATTAGTGCATTTTTTGGGCCCAAAAATCTCATCTTATATTTAAGTATATACGGTATGTCAGAGATCTGTTTACATGCACTTTGCAAGCAAATAGATTTCATATATATTCTTTGTGGACATCCTGAGAATCTGTTTGGGTAAAGGCCAAGTTTGGAACCCCTGTTGTAGGCGATCCTGTTTATCAAACTATTTCTGATTGATTTTCATGGCTATGTTATCTTCCCTAGGACAAACTAAAGCATTTGGGTGTGCAGCTTTTGAAACCTAGTTAGAAATATATTTAGTTCAGTGAAAAATATCACAACTTTTTATTGGATTTCATATTTATGTATGCAAGTGGACTAACATGGTAACTGAATTAGCCTTTCTGACTGAACAAGGCTCAAATAAAAACAGGAAGGGATGGAAGACGGTGGCTTTAGTTTTGCAATCTTGGTTGGGACATTTTTAAAAGTAGTTGAAATTATTCTTTGGGCTTCCTGTAATAATCAGATTGACTCACGATTTAACCAATTAGAGTATAATTTTATTAGATTGCCTGACTAAATAAACTGCCTTCTGGGCTAGACATTGATTTGCAATTTTAAAACCTTTTTTTTTTTCTTCAAGTTACGCAAGCAATGTCTGCAGCCCAAAGAGAAAAACACATTTTTCAATATCACAGTTTTTAACCACTGGCTAAGATAGATGGCTCAGATATTTAGCTCTCGTTTATTTTATACAAATTTCTCTTCTGCCATTCTGGGGAAAACAACCCCCCCCCCCCCAAATAAATACAAGATTTCTTTGCATGTATTTTTCTTATATGTTTTTGTGATTATTAAAGCATTATATGAGCCCAGCTATAGTGTTTGTACTTTTTATTCAAATATGAGAGTGGAAAAGTGGCATAGTAGTTAGAGGAGCTGCCTCAGTACCCTGGGGTTGCGAGTTTGGTTCCCACTGTAGCTCCTTGTGACTCTAGGCACGTCATTTGACATTTCATTCCCCCAGGCACTAAAGTACCTGCCTAAAATATGTAAACCACTTTGATTGTAACAACACAGAAAAAGCAGTATATCAAAAGTTCCATCCCTTTTACTTTTACTCTTTATCATTCTTGATATGAAGTTCAGCTGCTGTGATATACCACTATGCTCTTTGTTCAGCTTTTCTCTCACGCTGGGCTGTGAGAACTCAAGACAGCCATTCAGGGAGGAGTTCAGCATGGAGCAGGAGCGCGCAAAGCTTGCTCCTACCCGGTACACCCCTGGACCACCAGGGATTCAAAAAGGTACACGGGGGAGGCGGGAGGGAATTAAAAAAAAAAAAAATTGGCAGAGTCCACCAGGACAGGAGATGGGAGGGATCTTCCTGTCCTGGCCTACAACTGGACCATCAAGTTATACGGCAGGTTTGGTGGAGGCCTGCAGGACATCGGGAAAGAGAGGTACGGGGAGGGAGGGGGGACAAGGTGCAGAGCCTGACAGGGTGGAAGGGGGGATAGGGTGGAGATCCTGTCAGGAGAGGGAGGGAGGGAGGGGGAAGGCACATGAATATTAACACTCCTCCCCCCCCTCGATCTTATATTTGAATCAATTTTTTTTACTACTTTTTGAGGGGGAAAAGGGGTGCCTCAACTTATATTCGGATCGACTTATATTTGAGTATATATGGTATTCAATGAAGAAATCCTGAAAAACCGAATATAGTAACAGCAAATAATGGCAGATAAAGACCTGAATGGTCCATCCAGTCTGCCCATTAGTTATACCCATTACAAATACATGATTAAATTAACTTGTCTTTTCTTTGATATTTCAGGGTCATAGACTGTAAAGTCCATCTGGTATTGTCTTAGGTTCCAAATGCTGAAGTTGCCATCCAAGCTCACTCCAGTCTATCTAACCATCCTGTTTGCACGATATCTACCATAAAGTCTGGCCAATAGCATCCTCATGCTCCAAGTTAGTGGAGTTCCCATTGATGCTCTCTCCAGCCTATCCTACACCAAATCACCACATATGGGACACTGACCATGCAAGTCTGTCCAGTACCGGCCTTAGTGCTTTAATTTACATCCTCCGTTTTCTAATTAGAGATCCGCTATGTTTATAAATAGGTTGTAGTCATCAAGACCAAAAGTAGGACATCTGTAGCCTACAACTTTTACTGATTTAGAAGCAGAGGTCAACAAAAAACACTCAGTGGTACATATTTTGATAAACAAATTAAGAATATTATAGACCAGCGTCTCGCAAATTTTTTTTTTTTTTTTTAGCTCTGGCACACTTAATTAAGCAAATGTAGCCCCACCCCATCCACACTACCCCAAGGCCTGCCTCCACTAAAACCTTGTCTTGTCTTCCCTGAACTCAGGACCACGTCTAGAGGGCTTCCGAACATGCGCAGATGTCGACACAATGATGTCACATGCATGTGACATCACACTGACATCATGTGACATCACGTCGATGTCCGTGCATGCTCAGAGGCCCTCCAAACATGGCCCTGAGCTCTTGTGCAGGTGAACATTTACAGAGGTATGTCAGGGGGCAGAGAGGCACTGGCAGTACTGACAGATTCACATACATGTCATCTATTCTTGAATCCCTGGCGGTACAACCAGAATCTCTTTGTGGTACACAACTGTGCCACTGCACATGCTTTGCAATACACTGTTATCTCCTTCAGGAGCAACACTGGCTTCCAGTTCCAAACAGAATCAAATTCAAAATCTTAATGTTCACATTTTATACAGATTTTACAAATTGGACATCCATAATATCAAGTCATAATCAAAAAGATATCCAGGAAGACAGGATGTGTCAAAAATGAACTAGATAAAGCGTTTACAAGATCGTTGTATAAAACACGTTCTCCTGGATGTTCAAGAGTATCTATTATATCATCACTAAAATAGACGTCCCATAAGTTTCTATTATATGGCTCACAAGACATCCCAAAAAGTCCCTTTAAAATGTCCCCAATGACATCAAAACTTTACCACAGTAGTAATAGGACATTCCCGACGTCCTCCATAACTATATAAAGCCCCACATGGAATGACAATTTTTTGTGTGTGTAGTTAGTAATGTGGTGGCACTGAGAGGAGAGCAGTTGCGTACCTTGCAACCTCGCTGCTTCTCATATGCCAGCACAAGAGTTAAGATCATTCCTGGGTGATTTATTGTTATTTGTATTTATTTATGCCTACCCACTATGCACTCAGCTTTCTCCTACCTTGTTCTTGCTCTCTGGAACATGAGTCTCTAACTAGATTTGGAAATTGAAGATGGGAATTAGGAGTCAGTTTTTCATCCAAATATTGGATAATAGCTAGGGTCCAAGTTAATGACATAACAGAAGAGTTTCCATGCTGGGTCAGACAGAAGGTCCATCAAGTCCGGTATCCTGTTTCCCAACAGTGGCCAATCGTGATCACAAGTACCTGGCAAGATCCCAAGAGAGCAAAACTGATTTTATGCTGCTTATCCTAGAAATAAGCACTGCATTTTCCCAAGTCCATCTTAATAATGGCTTATGAAAGTTTCTTTTAGGAAATTATCCTAACTTTTTTTTTTTTTTTTTTTAAACCCTGTTAAGCTTTCACCACATTCTCTGGCAATGAAATCCACAGCTTAATTACTCTTTGAACCAGCTATATCTTAGCACTTTTGTGGTGGCTCCTCCTGGTTTTCTTCTTAAAAGGATTGTAAACCTTAACCTTTTCCTATGTCTTGCTGTTTTAGTTGGTTGTTCAGCGATACTTGCATTTATGTACTTCTGACTTCTGTCATGATTTTTAACTGTAAACCCTCTTGATCTCTTAGAGGTGCTTTTACTAAGCTGAGGTAAACAAATGGGTTACCCCTTCCTACCAGCAGGTGGAGGTAGAGAAAAGACTGAATTCTACTAGTGAAATCACTGGATAAGTTGTGGTACCCCACTGGAAGAATCCAGTACGCATCTCCCAAAGCAGAAGTCCCTTCATTACACACCTATGCCCCATCAACTCCTGCAACCACAATGAACAAACAAGCAAGCGAAACACTCTCCTAGTGGCATTCAATACCCTGTGCACAGCAGAGAAAGTCATGGGTAATGAATCGGAAAATAAATATTTTCTTGAACTAAGAGCAAAACCCAGAACACCAGGCTGAAGATTGCAGAATGGTTTCGTTGACTAAAGAAAAGGAAATGATCAGGTAAGGTGTAATTTCTACTTTCTTAGTGTCAGCACACCATTCTGCACAAATGGAAAACAAAGATGAAAAGGCCTTTGTATCGCTCCATGGTGTGGCTGCATTTTGAATACTCTTTGCAATTCTGGCCATCACATCTCAAAAAAGATATAGTGAAATTAGAAAAGGTACAGAGAAGAGTGGAGAAAATGGTTAACATGGATGGGACGACTTCCCTATGTGAAAAGACTAAAGCAGCTAGGGCTCTTCAGCCAGGAGAAGACACGGCACAGGAGAGAGAATTTTTTTTTTTTTAAATTTATATACCGCTTATTTCTAGATGGTTTCCATATAAAATATACATAACATAAAAACAACATTACTAAAAGCGAGTCTTCATATGATGGAGGTCTATACAGTGGCGTAGCGAGGGTAAGAGGCGCCTCCTCCTCCAAACTCGCCTCCAACCCCCACTGCCATGCGCGTGCTTCCTTTCCCCTGTACCTCTAGTCATTCACTGCCATGACCAACTACTTCAATGTGCTCCTCGCGACCTCTCCCTCTGACGTCACTTCCTATGCACGGCACCCGGAAGTGATATCAGCGGGAGCCAATGAGGGCGCGAGGAGCATGCTGAAGTTGTTACTCGTGGAGGTAGGGAAGGGGGGGCAAGTGCGATGGGAGGGATAGAGAGGGGGAGGGGTGCCACCACTTTAATGTGTTCCTCATGACCGCGTCGGCTCTCCCGCTGACATTTCCTATGAGCGGCATCTGGAAATGATGTCAGCGGGAGCAGATGCGGTCGCGAGGAGCACGCTGAAGTTGTTACTTGCAGCAGTGAACAACTAGAGAAGGGTCTCAAACTCAATCCATTTGAAGGCCACCTTTTGGATTTGCAGGTACTTGGAAGGCCTCAGAAAAAATAGTTAGTCTTATTAAAGAAACTAGTCTTTAAGCCCGTTACATTAACGGGTGCTAGAATAGATGTGTGTCTGTTTTTCTTTCTTTCTCTCTCTCTCCTTGGCCACTTTCTGTCTGTCTTTCTTTCTTTCTGTCTCTCTCTCTCCTTGGCCGCTGTCTGTCTGTCTTTGTCTCTCTCTTTCCTCGGCTGTTCACCACCACCTCTTGCCTGCTCCCCCTGTCCAGCAGTAGGCCTTCTCCCTTCCTTTTACCTTCCCCCCTGTCCAGCAGCACCCCTTACCTGATCCTCCTGTCCAGTAGTACCCCTTCTTCCTTTCCCTACTCCCCCTGTCCAGCATCTGCTAGCCCGAGCAGCCTCGTGGCTTTTGCTAGGCCGGCCCACCTCACATTATCGAAGTGGGCCGGCCTAGCAAATGCCCCACGGCTGCTGCGTTTGCTGGTACAGGGGTGAGAAGAGGCATCCCGGTAGCGGCAGCACAGGAGTCAAACCGTCACCACCGCTCAAATCGCTGCACACGCTGCCCCTCACGCCTCAAATCAAATTCAGCACGGTGGCAGGGATCATAAAACCCTAAGCGTGCATGCGTGCTTAGGGTTTTATTATAGAGGATGACAATTTTGCATGAGGTAAGACTCTTTATAGTTTATAAATCTTTCCTTTTGGCTAGGTCTTAATAATAATATTGTAATTTATAGCTAAAGAGACATATGATCAAGAAACTGTTTTATTTTGCTTTTGTGATTATAATAAACATACCGAGGGCCTCAAAATGGTATTTGGCGGGCAGCAAGTTTGAGACCACTGAACTAGAGGTATGGTGGAAGGGAAGGGAGGGGCGTGCATGCAGTGGGGAGAGGAGTGGGAAGAGGCGGGGTGCCGGCACCCCCATCATTATGGCACCTGGAGCAGACACACCCCTTACACATCCCAGCGGTCACCACCCTAGCCAACCACTTTAGGAAAAAAATCACCGACTTAAGAGCCTCAATACCCCCTCCTCCACCCAATCTCGAACTCAATCTCAATCTCAAATTGCAGAATAGTGAAACCAGTGGCGACATGAGCTGGAAGCATTTCGAGCCCCCAGATTGGAACAACTTCCTTGCACTCTTCAACAAATACTCCAAATCAAATTGTCTACTAGATGAATGTCCATCTCAGATCATGCAAGATGCAATACCAGAATTTAAAAGGGATCTATTCAACTGGGCAACATACTCTCTCAAAAACAGAACTTATCTGGAAAATATGGGACACATCCTAATCACACCCATACCCAAAGACCAGAAGATCTCGCTCACAATGGCATCCAACTACAGATCCATAGCGAGCACCCTCTTCTTCACCAAAATGCTGGAAGGGTTGGTCAACTTGGAATTAGTAAATCACTTAGATAAGTTCTCTCTCCTAAATGACCACCAATCAGGTTTCAGAAAAGGATTCAGTACTGAGACAGTCCTAGGCTCTCTCCTTAACCACCTATATGACCTTTTCAATCAAGGTTCCAGCGCCCTGATCCTACAGTTAGACTTCAGCAGCGCCTTCGATCTCGTGGACCACGAAACAATGCTTAGGTGCCTAGACGAAATGGGACTATCAGGAAGAATATGGACCTGGTTCCAAGGATTCCTAACCAAACGGTCTTATCAAGTGGTCCATGAAGGAACTTACTCTAAATCCTGGAAAAGCCCTTCGGGAGTCCCACAAGGCTCCCCCCTATCTCCCACCTTGTTCAATATATACATCTCCTCTCTAGGCCACCTATTACAAAGGCTTAACCTAACTTATTACACATACGCAGATGACATCTCCATATTAATACCAATAACAAATGTGACCTCAGCCAACTCAAAACAAATCTCCTCCATCATGACCGAAATAGAAAAATGGACTTTAAACTTCAAACTGAAACTAAACTCAGAAAAGACAAAGATTTTCCTTGCTAGCCCAAACGAAAAAAATCTCCGCAACTACAATACATGTAAATGGCCATGATCACCCAATACTAAAAACCATAAAAATACTGGGAGTCACCCTGGACACCCACTTGACTTTGACCGATCACATAAACTCAGTGACCAAAAAATGCTTCTTCATCCTTTGGAAACTGAAAACCATAAAAAAAATACTTCGACCCGCTATCCTTCAGAATATTGGTTCAGTCACTGATTTTATCCACCCTGGATTACTGCAACATTGTCTACTTGGGGATACCTAAAAAAAAAGTGAGAAAACTGAGAATAGTTCAAAATACGGCCATCCGTTTAATATTCGGACTAAAGAAAAGTGATCACGTTAGTCCATTCTACAAACTCCTTCATTGGTTACCAATTGAAGCACGAATTCTGTTCAAATTCTCCTGCCTCTGCTACAAACTAATCTGGGGATTGGCCCCCAGCTACCTACTACCTCACTTTGAATTCCACTCCTCTACCAGGCCTACCAGAAACCGTAACCTCTTTACCTACCCAATTATCACAGGCTGTAGATATCGCACCTTCTTTGACAGAACATTCAAATTCCAAGCAGGTAGACTGCACACTTGGCTAGGCTACTTCACCGATGCTGCCAGAGAATCATAGTGTCTTTAGGAAAGAACTAAAAACAACCCTGTTTAAGAAATTCATAACCTAACAAGGCCTCCTCCCATCCTAAGAAGCCCGTCCACCCTCTTCAGCCAAAATTCCACCTTTAATTGTTACCAGTTTGCTCACTGGTGCCCGTCCTCCGTTAATGTACCAAGATAACAAATTAGTTCCTCATCAACATTCTTAAGTTATCTTTATCATCTATTCAGTCTTGCACCTTGTAACTCATTGACCGCGCAATCTCCTTTATCCTTTCCTACTTATGCTCTCAATTTCCGCCGATTGTATAAAGTTACTCATTGTGAAACCGTGTAATTCTTTGACCCTGTAATTTTCCTTGTACTATCACAAGATGTTCAATGCTATACTCTGTAATTTGCTGTCTGTACAGTTTTTCTTCATTGTGAACCGCCTAGAAGTCGCAAGATTGTGGCGGTATATAAGAATAAAGTTATTATTATTATTATTATTACGCCGCCACTAAGTCTATAAAATAATGAGTGGAGCAGGTAGATGCGAGTTGCTTGTTTACTCTTTCCAAAAATACTAGGACTAGGAGGCTAATTAGCAGATTTAATATAAAGAAGAGAAAATATTTCTTCATTCAATGGGTAATTAAACTCTGGAATTTGTTACTGGAGAATGTGGTGAAAGCAGTTAGTTTAGTGGGTTTAAAAAAAAGTTTGTATAACTTCCTAAAAGAGAAGTCCAGAAGCCATTATTAAGATGGATGTGGTCAAATCCACTGCTTATTCCTAGCATAAGAAGCATAAAATATGTTTTACTCTTTGGGATCTTGCAAGGTACTCGTGACCTCAGTTGGCCTGTTGGAAAACAGGATAATAGGCTTGATGGACCTTTGATCTGTCCCAGTAAGGAAATGCTTATATTCTTATGTTCTGGGACTTTCACTTCTATCGGCCCCAGTCGAAAGAGACCCCGACCCCTGGGTAGTGGAAGTGGGTCAAACATAATACCTCTAAGCTTGTGCCCTGTGCACTGCCATTCTAGTTCACTGCCACAATAATCTCTCTCAGAAGTGCCCAAGATGATTGAAAATTCAAAAGTAGAGAATGACACGGTGACAAAATTCATCACCGTTCCCGTCCCCGCGGATAACCGCGGGAAATAATCCCATGTAATTTTCTAGTGTCTATTTCAACCTCGGTCCTTCTACACCAGCATTCTTCAAAGCAAAGCTTGAGGGTCAGTGGTTGAGGCCATTCATACTCTGATTCTTCCCTCTCTCCTTAAGGAATGACATGAAGATGGTTTCCCGCGGTTATCATCGGGGACGGGGACAGTGATGAATTTTGTCACCGTGTCATTCTCTATTCAAAAGCAGTCAAGCTAACATGGATCATTGAACTAAATTTAAAGCTATGCTTGCTAAAATCACTGTAACCAAGAAAAACAGCAGCAAAGCAATGATAAAGAGTAAGCCTGGCTGACATTATCCTGGACATTAAGGTGCAAATTAGTTATTTGATACTAGGCCTCTAACCACATTGCATAAAATGTCAAAGTCATTTTACTGTTTTTGTTCAACAAAATATATAAAGCACTTGGGGGCCGATTCTATAAAGGGTGTCTAATTTAATTGGCAAAACATCCTCAACAGCCTCAGTCATTGGGGCAAAATATTTAATTGGGCAATAGGTGCCAGAATCTATAAAAGATAAGTGCCTATCGCATGGCGCTTAATGCCTAAGTGGGCATTTCTATGGGTAGAACGTGACATAAGCCAACGCTAAGCACAATTCTCCAAAAACTTAGCGCCTGAAATGTAGGCCCTTAAAACCCTGGCCTAAATTTCAGGTGCCTAAGTTTTTACATAGGCACTGTTTACAAAAATCGGGGCTAGGGCAGCCTAAGTGTGATTTACATACAACCGGGGCCATTTTTCTAGGCGCCATCTGATTTAGGCACCGTTGGCTGATTTAGGCACAAGTTGGCTATAAAGTTATGAAATAACAAAACCAAACAGTGCTGGGTATCGCAAACTGTGTGACCCGGCAGATTGCAGGTGTGCCGCGAGATGCCGGCAAGGAGGAGGGGTACTGGTTGACTGCTCACAGGACGTGTCCTCTTATAGCAAAAGGCACATCCCGTAGTCAGTCAGCCGGTGCCTGCGCCTCTTCTCCCCTCCCGGCGTCTCTGCTCCTGCAGCATCCCCGCACCATCAGTAATAGGAGGCTCAGGGCTGCAGCTGGAGAGCGTCCATGCATTTCCAGGTGCCCTCCAGCTGCAGCCACACCTTAAGAAGTTTGCGACACACTGAAAAAGTGCTATCTGCTATTTCAGTAATCACAAAAACAGTAAAGAAACAGCAGAATTAGTAAGAAAGATCTATGCACATTACATTATCATTTATATATTGCATAACCTACTATAGTTCAATGCGGTTCACAACTTTAAGAATCTGAGACAATCTCAGGCACTACAAAAAAAAAAACAACAAATTATGC
The DNA here is from genome assembly GCF_902459505.1 of Geotrypetes seraphini. Taxonomy (NCBI): domain Eukaryota; kingdom Metazoa; phylum Chordata; class Amphibia; order Gymnophiona; family Dermophiidae; genus Geotrypetes; species Geotrypetes seraphini. The sequence goes on along the minus strand of NC_047085.1, from coordinate 461,572,681 downwards.
CATGGTTATATATTAAAGAAATTTATCGAATAAGTAGGTTTTCAAAAGTTTCTTGAAATGTTTGTATGATATGGTATTAGCAATTAGCCAAGTAAATTCCTCGGCTCTGATCGCAGCCTGGTACGAGACTAGTCTATCAGAAAAAATTTGGTATCGACATTCCTTTACAGAAGGAAACATGAAATAAGATAGAAAACGTTGGGACCGTTTTGGTATTACCAATTCAAAATGATCCTTCAAGTAATTTGCTGTAAGACCAAACAGCATTTTGTAACATAGTATGCTAAACTTGAATATAACCCTGGCCTCTATCGGAAGCCAGTGCAGTTTCCTGTAAAAAGGAGTTATACGATCTGATTTTTTCAGGTTAAAAAATTAACCTGACAGCTGTATTCTGAACCAACCACAACCTACGTAGATTACTTTTAAGGCCAGCATGATAAATGATGTTACAATAATCAAGAGAACTAAGAAGCAAAGACTGCACCAGCAATTTAAAAGTAGAATGGTCAAAATATGAGCGTATGGAGCGTAACTTCCAGAGAGTACAGAAGCTGATTGGTGTGTTATTTCATGGGTAAATTAGAGTCTCGTGTGATTCTTAAAATCTTAACGGTTGAGCTTAACGTATAGGAAACGCCATTTATTAATACGTCCTGAACTCTGGTCTCTTTACAAGGAGTTGCGTAGAAAAATTTTGTCTTATCCTCGTTTAGTTTTAGTTGGAATTCCAGCATCCAACGTTCTACAGCCAGTAATACAATAGATATTAACTGGTCTTTTTGTGAGAGTGTGTTTGGAACAGGGATTACTACAGTTATATCATCAGCATAACTGTAGTAATTGACATTCAAAGTCAGATAGTCTTGATCTAAGAGAGCTCACATAGACATTAAAAAGGAAAGGAAAGAGGGGAGCCCTGCGAGACTCCGCATCAGTTGCTCCATACGTCAGAAAGAAAATCCTAAAAATGTACTTGATATGTGCGTGTAGTCAAAAATTCCTGAAACCAGTTGTAAACTTTACTGGAAATTCCCATCCCGGGACACTTTAAATTTCACAGATTTCAACATACCACCACATATTTCACTGTCATTTACCAGGAATGTCCTATATCAGGGATCTCAAAGTCCCTCCTTGACGGCCACAATCCAGTCGGGTTTTCAGGATTTCCCCAATGAATATGCATTGGAAAGCAGTGCATGCAAATAGATCTCATGCATATTCATTGGGGAAATCCTGAAAACCCGACTGGATTGCGGCACTCAAGGAGGGACTTTGAGACCCCTGTCCTATATAGCCTACAACAGAACATACATTTATACCAGGAATAGACAATTCGGTCCTCGAGAGCCGGAGCCAGGTCAGGTTTTCAGGATATCCACAATGAATATGTATGAGATGACTTTGCATGCACTGCCTCCTTGAAATACAAATCTATCTCATGCATACTTATTGTGGATATCCTGAAAACCTGACCTGGCTCCGGCTCTCGAGGACCAGAAATGCCTACCCCTGATATATACAATTAACAGACCTGAATCACCCCATTTAAGTTTTTAGGAAAAAGAACATTTTTCTGCATCTCAAGGAACATTTGAAATAGATGGGGAGAAAATACACAGTAATGTCCTGCCACTCCGTTCTAATTCATAACAATAATTTAATTATGTCAGACTAAGCTACAGAAAGAGGGTAAACCAAAATAGTACCTTGCAGGGATTGATCAAAAAGAACTTTCAAGCAAACCTTGATATACTGTCTTTACATACCATGACCTATGAGCTCTTTGGCACATTTGAGTGTTAGCTATAAAATCAAGGAGATCATGATTAGGCTGACCACAACCTGGCTTACGAGTGAGGTTCATTCCCGTCATGATAGGTGCAACCTTAACCCATTTGGAGGAAATGCATCCCCCCTCCCCCCCAAAAATCATCACAAACTCGTTTCTTTTTCTTTTCCCAAAGTTTATGTTGGAACAAGCTCAAATCAAAGATCCCTTTGGTGGGATCTCTTGCACCCCCCCCCCACCCTCTTTCCCTGGATTCAGTAACCTAACTTAACTCACCTCACAGGAGCGAACCAGTCATATGCAAGAGGTACTAAGGTGGAAAACATTATTGGACCTGGGAATATTAACCTCATGTAGCTCACTGAAAGGAAAACAAAACATGTTCCTTTTCTTCTAGTTTTGCCTGCTGCGCTTCTTGGGAATCTATAATTGTTAGATAACGTAACTTGTTCCAGTTCTCAGCATACAATGAAGAGCCTGTGACTAGCGGCCAGTCCTGTGGGTGATGCAAATGCCTGGCAGAAAGATATCTGTGCAGTGGCTTAAGGCTTTTCAGGGCTCCTTTAAGAACAAGAGTGCTTCCTGCGGCCTCACTTTTATGGCAAGGTTTATTTTAAAGTAAACACAGGCAAGTTTAACAATGAGCTTTCCACTTCTCAGCATCAAGTATTTATTTCTTTATTTACAGCTTGTAACGGATACTTTGTGAAACCAAAAGGCAATCGTTTCCATTTTTGGAATTTTATGGCAGGCTGAGCCTGCTCCCACCCTGCTTTCCTTCCTTCACTGCTTTATAAGGTTTCCATGATGTCCATCCTGGACCCGGGAATCCTCTAAAGCAACTGGCAGTATGTTTCCCATGCAAATCCTATTGCTTTTGTAGCAGCACAATCAGTATCCACCACCTTTAAAACATTTCCTGAGATTCCATGCAAAAAAAAACCCAGAGCAAGCTCTATGGATACTGCCCATCAGCCAGAGAGCTATTACTAGTACAGCAGGGTTTTATTCACATCTTTTACATATAACTTTACAACAAACTGAACTCAAATTGGTAAAATATTCTGGGGGCAATGCAGAAAAGTCTCATGGCTGAAGCCACAGGTCTACTGCAAAACTACCTATCTTAAAATAATGTAAGCAATGTGCATGCAAATCACTGCTGCATTAAAATCGTGTCAGTAATACACGACTCATTGCTAAATTTCACCCTTCCTGCAGTAGATGAACAGTAACTGGCTCATGCACCGACAGGACTTGCACACTAGCAGGAAGGGCAACAAAAAGACCCCACCACAATAAAATACTGGCATATCTATATCGGTACCCCTCCCTCCCCCTTCCCTGAGCTGAACCTCCAATTCTTGAAGTTCTAGTGGCCACTCTCCCTCTCTCCCCGATAATCCAATCCCCCTACACACTTAAAGCATTTTTCTGGTGGTCTAGTGACCCCCCTTCCACCCTTTACTAAACTTTAAAAAAATCAGATCTCTAGAGGGGCATAATAATAAAAAAATTTTAAAAAACGGTCTAAGTCCCCTTTTGGCCTAAGGCCCTAAACGCTGAAAGTAGAAGTAGGGAAAATGTCCATTCTCAAAAAAAGTCCAAAATGAGGTTTTTTTGAGAATGGCCTACCTCTGCATTCAGCTGTTTAAACGCCCAGACCACCACTACGTCTACACTTACAATACATTATCAACCAAAAAAACAGCATAAGTCCCAAACGCCCAAAACAAGACCTTTTAGGCGAAGGAGGAGCCAGTCCTTAGCCTAAAAGCTGGATTCTGTAACTGGCATCTGTAAAAACAACACCAGTTATAGAATCCACCCCCACCCCACAACGATCATGGCAGGAGAGATGGCTCATCTCCCCTGCCGCGATCACGATCACCCCACCTCTGAACTGCAGCAACCTGCGGCAGGAGAGATGCCCAATCTCTCCTGCCACAGCTCGTGCCAGTTCGGGGGGAGGGGTGATCGCCATTGCGATCACGACAGGAGATGCCCAACCTCTCCTGCAGAGACGCAACCCCCGCCAAACCAATACGGGCAGGAGGGAACCCAACCCTTCCTGCCCCGGCAATCCCCCCTAAGATATGGGGCAAGAGGGAGCCCAACTTCTTTTGCCCCGGCGACCCCCCTAAGATATGGGCAGGAGGGATCCCAACCCCTCCTGCCCCAGCGATTCCCCCACCTCCCCTAAGATACGAGCAGGAGGGAGCCCAAACCCTCCTGCACACGATGCATCCCCCCATAACTGCCCCCCTGAATGCCCCCCTGAACCTGCGACCCTGCGACACCCCCTCACCTACAATTAGTTGGACAGATGGATGGATTGGGCAAGGCGCTGGACGGCTGCTTGCAGAGGAGAGCCGACGGAGGAGGGCTGCAGTCTGGCCATCGGACCAACGGTCGGCTCGGGGGCCCGTTCCAGCGGGGCACCCGACATTGTCTTCGCTCCTCCCCCATTCCAGCAGGGGAGAGCCGACGGAGGAGGACTGCAGTCCAGCCATCGGACCAACGGTTGGCTCGGGGGCCCGTTCAAGCTGGACTTCAGTTTTGACTGTTTTGATTTTATTTTCACTTCTTTTTAGTTTTAAATATATTTTTTAATCTCACTTATTGTTTTACCACTTATTTTGTTTTATTTTATCATTCAAATTTCATTTAAATTTCCCCAGAATTCTATTGCTTCAACGGTTCTCCCTCTGCATCTATTCTTATCTCCCCTCTTTTTAACCTTTCAAATTCCTTTAGATCAATGTAATCTTATTAGTATGTTTATTTTCCTCCTCTATCTCTATTTTCTTTCTTTATTACTCTTCTAATTGTCATTTTTCCTGGTACTTTAGTTAGATTGTGAGCCTTCGGGACAGTAAGGGAATTTCTAAGTACCTATCTTACTTATAATTTTAATGCACCAATATATTCATTGTAACCCGTTCTGGGCTCTTTTGGGAGGACGGGCTAAAAAATCGAATAAATAAATAAATAAAATAATTACCAGTATGTCAGGGCCAGCAGCACACAAGTACGCTGCTGTGTGGGCATGCACCACTCCTGAATGGGTACGTGCCACTTCTGAATGGCTGCCTCAGTTCTCGTGAGAACTGAGGCAACCATTCAGAAGTGGCATGCAGCAGCACGCTTGTGCACCGCTGGCCCCGACATACTGGTAATCAGCAGGCAACCGTCCAGCGAAACACCAGCGACCAGCACGATTAGGAAGTGTCGTGGGCCCAAGCATTAGCGTGCTTGTGCGTTGCGGGCCCCAACATAATCAGCAGGCAGCCATCCACCGACCACCATAATTTAAAGGTACCACCGGAGGGGGCTGGGACAGAATTTAAAGATGCCGGGTGGGGGCGTACCACAAAATGAGTAGCAGATCTCCTTATACACTGGTGAATTCTCAACACATATTCTAGGCTGGCTGTCCCATTCCTGAAAGCTCTGTCCTCAACTGCACAAGCCTCAAACATTTTAAAATCATAAGTGTTCAAGGCTTATGTGATTAAGGCAGAGCTTACAGGACTGGGGCAGGGACAAAACTCACGGGAACGGGACAGGAAAATATTTGTCCCCATGTCATTCTCTATTGTGAACAAAGCTCTCTTAATATGCTCCATTTAGCCTGTTTTCACAAATAACCTGTTAAACACTTTATGGTATCGGCTCAGAAAATAACCCGGCTCAATAGAACTACCTCCAAATCTATTTTAAATGTGTTTAGGACAGGTGATTTGACACCACAAAGGCTATTGTGTTACCAAATTCAGTTCACTTATCTATGACTATCTCTGGCTTGCCAGGATATTGCTATGGCAGTCCCAGAAATAATTATATCTGGGAAGAAAAAGAAGCTTAACTTGAATTATGGCTTTTGAAGCCATAATTTGTTCTTTAAATACACTATAAATTTGCAATCTCAAAAATATCAATTAAAGATTATAGAAGGCAGTTTGTTTGTTTTTAGTTCAAATATTTTTATTTTAAATATAATTATCAGACAGAAGAATATACAATTTAAAATATTTCCTAATAACAATCATAAATATAAGCTAGGGATTCATATGTATTTAAAAATCCTCTCCTACCCTTCCCCCCCTAGAGTGTGCGTATTATCATTCATACCCACTCTTAAGCAATGATCACAGTTCCCTCTCTCCTTGGGACTCTGAAGGCTGCCTCTGCAGTATCCCCAACCAGGGGACCTTCCACATGGCAGCACACAGCACCTGCTACCTGAGCCTCTGGGCTGACCAAAGACGTTCTGAAGGTTTTCTATAATTTATGGTTGTTCAAACAGGCAATTTCAGTTTGTAGGTCATACTTTTATCTCAGATTTATCAAGACATGTGATGCACTTTGCACTGGGTCTTTTAGTTATTGTTGCTAAGTTAAAGAATTAAACATATTTGATATATACCTGTAAATTCAGCTGCAGAAAAGAGATGATGATAATACTTCTATACTGGTCACTGATGAGACTTTAATGGGGGTATTATATCCAGTTCTGAAGACCATATTGCTGAATGTATACAGACCAGGAATTTGTAAAACATTGTTTGATAGATATTTTGGGACAAGGCTTCCACCCAAAAGGAAAAATTATGTTCTTACCTGTTAATTTTCTTTCCCTTAGACGCAGCAGATGAATCCAGAGACCAATGGGATAGCTCACATCTACCAGCAGGCGGAGATAGAGAAACTGATTAACAAGTGGTCCTATTGGCTGGCACTCCTCCTGTTTATTTAGTACAGCTCCTTGCCCAAGCATCCGTAACCATCAATAGGCAAAGCATGTAAAAAACTTATTTCCCATAACAAATCTCAAAATGCAATAATACAGAAAACAACCTGCCATAATAACAAACTGCGAAAGTAGCAAAAGAAAAAACAGAGAGACAATATCCAGAAAGGGTGGGGCTCTGGATTCATCTGCTGCGTCTAAGGGAAAGAAAATTAACAGGTAAGAACATAATTTTTCCTTCCCTATCAACAGCAGCAGATGAATCCAGAGACCAATGCAAAGCAATCCTCAATCTGGGTGGGAAGCAAACGCCGCCTCTGCAACAACCGAAGCACAAAACGCCCCTACCGCATCTGCCCCCACATCCAAGCAGAAATGCGGAGAGAAAGCACTCTCGGAAGACCAATTAGCCGCGAGACAAATCTCCTCCAAGGAAAAAACCTCTGGGCCGAACCCAAGAAGTAGCCATCACTCCGGCGGAATGGTCTTAAAGTTCTTTCGCCAACCGCTTCCCTGCCAGCAAGCAAGCATAAAGAATGTCCTCCTGGACCCATTGAGCGATGGAGGCTTCGGATGCCGCCATACGTTTGAGGCGTCCCTTGAAGAATACAAAAAGGAGATATAAACAACTAAAAGTCATTAGAAACCGAGCTCGCGGAGAACGCTACGTACGTATCAAAAAATGCAGTGAATAAAAGCACTGCTCCCAATTTCTCCTCCCAGGAAGAAGGAAGGAAAAGCGAGCATGACATAAAAGAAAGGATGACACCCACCTAGAAAGAAATAGTGGTACCATAAGAACATAAGAAGTTGCCTCCACTGGGTCAGACCAGAGGTCCATCCTGCCCAGCGGTCCGCTCCCGCGGCGGCCCATCAGGTCCGCGACCTGTGAAGTGGTTACTGACCACTTCTATAACCTACCTCAAGTTCTATCTGTACCCCTCTATCCCTTTATCCTCCAGGAACCTATCCAAACCTTCCTTGAACCCCTGTACAGAGTTCTGGCTTATCACCTCCTCCGGAAGCTTGTTCCATGTGTCCACCACCCTCTGGGTAAAAAAGAACTTCCTAGCATTTGTTCTAAACCTGTCCCCTTTCAATTTCTTCGAGTGACCCCTAGTGCTTGTGGCTCCCCACAGTTTGAAGAATCTGTTCTTATTCACTTTCTCTATGCCCTTTAGGATTTTGAAGGTTTCTATCATGTCCCCTCTAAGTCTCCTCTTCTCCAGAGAGAACAGCTCCAGCGTTTTTAACCTGTCAGCGTAAGAGAAATTTTCCATACCTTTTATCAGTCTAGTCGCCCTCCTCTGCACTCCCTCGAGTACCGCCATGTCCTTTCTGAGGTACGGCGACCAGTATTGAACACAGTACTCCAGGTGCGGGCGCACCATTGCGCGATACAGCGGCATGATGGCTTCCTTCGTCCTGGTTGTGATACCCTTTTTGATGATGCCCAGCATTCTGTTTGCTTTCTTTGAGGCTGTCGCACATTGCGCCGATGGTTTCAGTGATGTGTCAACCATCACCCCAGATCCCTTTCAAGGTTACTCACCCCTAGCGGTGTTCCCCCCATTTTGTAGTTGAACATCGGGTTCTTTTTCCCTACATGCATGACTTTGCATTTCTCTACGTTAAAACTCATTTGCCACTTATTTGCCCAGTCTTCCAGTCTCGTTAGGTCCCTTTGCAGGTTTTCACAGTCTTCCGTGTTCCTAACCCTGCTGCAGAGTTTGGTGTCATCAGCAAATTTGATAACCTCACATTTTGTCCCCGTCTCCAGATCGTCAATAAATATATTGAACAATAGAGGTCCTAGCACCGACCCCTGTGGAACTCCGCTCGTGACCCATTGCCAGTCTGAGTATTGGCCCTTTACTCCAACCCTCTGTTTCCTGCCTGCCAACCAGTGTTTGATCCATCGGTAGATATCCCCTTGCACCGCGTGGTTCCACAGCTTTTTTAGTAGCCGTTCGTGAGGTACCTTGTCGAAGGCTTTTTGGAAGTCAAGGTAAATGATGTCTATGGATTTCCCCTTATCCATCTGGCTGTTTATTCCCTCGAAGAAGTACAGCAAGTTTGTGAGGCACGACCTTCCCTTGCAGAAGCCATGCTGGCTCGCCTTCAGTTGTCCATTTTTTTCTATGTGTTCGCAGATTGTGTCCTTTACCATTGCTTCCATCATCTTTCCTGGAACCGAGGTCAAGCTCACAGGCCTGTAGTTTCCCGGGTCACCCCTTGATCCCTTCTTAAAAATGGGCGTGACATTTGCTATTTTCCAGTCCTCTGGGATCTCTCCAGTTTTTAGGGAGAGGTTACATATTTGGCGAAGTGTCTCTGCTATTTCGTTTCTCAGTTCTTTTAGTACCCTTGGGTGGATGCCGTCCGGGCCTGGTGATTTGTCGCTCTTCAGTCTATCTATCTGTCTGAGGACATCCTCTTTGCTTACCTCTATTTGTACCAGCTTTTCGTCGTGTTCCCCGTTTATAATAACTTCGGGTTCTGGGATATTGGATGTGTCCTCTCTGGTGAAGACTGACGAGAAGAATTTGTTTAACTTGTCAGCTATCTCTTTTTCCTCCTTTATCGCTCCTTTCCTGTCTCCGTCGTCCAGTGGTCCCACTTCCTCTCTGGCTGGTTGTTTCCCTTTCACATACCTGAAGAAGGGTTTGAAGTTTCTTGCTTCTCCTGCCAGTCTTTCCTCATATTCTCTCTTTGCTTTCCTGACCTCTCGATGGCATTCCTTCTGGTGCCTTTTGTGCTCTTCCTGGTTCTCCCTTGTTGGTTCCTTTTTCCATTTCTTGAAGGATGATTTCTTGTCGCTTATCGCCTTATTAACTGCAGTTGTTATCCATGCTGGGTTTCTAGTTCGATTTTTTTTGCACCCTTTCCTGAACCTTGGGACGCACAGGTCTTGTGCCTCGAGCACTGTGCCTTTAAGCAGTGTCCAGGCTTCCTTTACGGTCTTCATCTTCCCTGAGCTGTTGCTGAGCTTTTTTCCTACCATTTTCCTCATGTCTTTGTAGTTTCCTTTTCTGAAGTTGAGTGCTGTCGTTGTGGTTCTTTTCACCTTTGATGTTCCCATGTTTAATTTGTACTGGATCATGTTGTGATCGCTGTTCCCTAACGGTGCTAGTACCACCACTTCCTTTGCGGGTCCTTCTAGCCCGTTGAGGATTAGGTCTAGAGTGGCATCCCCTCGCGTTGGTTCCGTGACCAGCTGCTCCATGAAACAGTCTCTTATCACCTCTATGAATTTAGTTTCTCTCGTACAATTTGAGTGCCCAAAGTCCCAATCTATTCCCGGATAGTTGAAATCCCCCATAACCACCACCCTTCCACTTTTGCACACCTGCCTCAGTTCGGCCTCCAGGTCCAGGTCGTTTGCTTCTGGCTGTCCTGGTGGGCGATAGTAAAGTCCCAATTTGATGTCAGCTCCTTCCCCTCCTGTTAGCTTAACCCATAGTGACTCCAGACTGTCTGCCCTTATTGTTGTTTCTGATCTGGATGAAGGAATGTAGTCCTTTATATACAGTGCTATTCCTCCCCCCTTCTTGTGCGCCTTGTCCCTGTAGAGTTTGTACCCTGGCAGGGCCACATCCCATTTGTTGTCCTCTGACCACCATGTCTCTGTGATTCCTATTATGTCTAGGTCCTTATTTCTGGCTATAACTTCTAGCTCCCCCATTTTAGTCCTTAGGCTCCTAGCGTTTGTATATAGGCAATTTAAGTCCCGGTTAGTTACCTTTTCTTTTGGGTCTACTCTTGATTTGATGCTCCTGCTGGTCGCCAGCTTCTTTGATCTTTGATAGCCCTCTGGTTCCGGCTGTGTCCTCCATGTCTTGCTCTTTAGCTCTACTTTCCTCTCGGGTCCCTGTACTGTATCCTTGGGTTTATGTCCATAAAGTGTCCATTTTGCCTCTAGTCCACTATCTTCCTTTCCTGTTTCAGTATCCTTGCTCGATACTGTGGTCCGATGTGTCGAGGTCAGATCGACTCTCGGCTTTCCCCTTGTTACCATCCGAACTGATACCCCATATTTCGGAAATCAGAAATAGGAATCCCCATTAAACAAGGCCTTCAACATAGAAAACTGCAGAGCTGAAGCCATGGCCACAAGAAACCCCATGTTCAACGGCACAGCCCTTTAGAGTCCCAAAAGACAAGGATGAAATGAAGCCTTCGGTAAACTGAGAAGAAGTACGTGAAGATTGTACTCCAAACCGGGCTTTCTAAGAGGCGCATGAATATACCGCATTCTGTTTAGGAACTGAACTACATGAAGCTGAGAAGTAAGCGAAGAGCAATATACCAAGCCCTTGTAGCAAGCCAAGAATGGCACTAGAAGCTTAAGGGAATTGAAAGCTCAGCAATACACTTGTGCCAAAAAGGAACTCTGGAGTGTTTCAAACGTTAACAAGCAAACAAGAAAGGAAAAACAAGTTTCAAGTTTTCAAGTTTATTAGGTTTTTATATACCGCCTATCAAAATTATCTAAGCGGTTTTTACAATCAGGTACTCAAGCATTTGCCCTATCTGTCCCGGTGGGCTCACAATCTATCTAACGTACCTGGGGCTACGGAGGACTAAGTGACTTACCCAGGGTCACAAGGAGCAGCGCGGGGTTTGAACCCACAACCCCAGGGTGCTGAGGCTGTAGCTCCAACATCTGCGCCACACGCTCCAAAAGGAAAAACCTCCAAAAGGAAGCAGAAGCCACAGGAGAAGACGTCCGTAGCACCTGGATAAGAGAAGAAACAACCTGCTTCGCATAACCCTTACACGTCAACCAAGATTTTTCAAAAAACTAGGTCGTAATACTAAAGAAGTACAAATATCCATGTTGATCGGACCCTAGGCGGGCAAAGCCAGAGATACCAGGAAATTTCTTAGTCCGGCTGTCGAAAGACTCATCAAATCCGCATAGTAAGGATGGCGCCGCCAATCCAGAGATTCTAAAAATACTGTGCCCGGAAAGCGAGCTCGAGATGGCAAATCCAAGCCATCATCAGCCAGCGAAAAACACTGAAAAAGAGAAGCCAGAGGCGAGAAAGGAGCCATGCAGCTACACCCTCTAACTCCCACTTCCTGGGCCCGCCGAAGAAGCTAGGAAGCTTAGAATTGAGAGACGAGGCCATGAGGTCTAGGTCAAGGAGATCTCACGTCCATAAAAAGAGCTAGAACGCCTGAGCCACAAATCTCAATATCCAGGATGCAGAAGATTACACTATTATTAACATGCACACTTTCCAGAGCGTACACAGCGCTGTACACTGTAACATATAAGAAATGGGCCATGCTCAGATTCCGCGGAGAGAAAGTCTATCCAAACTCTTATCCTGATCCATAAAAGGATCTGCCAACAGAAGACGAAGATGAGAGTCCACCCATTGAAGCAGACCAACTTCACCTGCCAACTGAGTACAACACCTACTGCCCAAGCTGTAGAGAAATACCCCCATCATAATACTGACCAAAAGGACCCTCAGCGGCAATCCGGAAGAATGATCTGAAGCTCCAGAAAGGTAGCCTGACCCTGCTCAAGAGTAGAAGAATGAACAAGTACTGAGTCGCCTCTGAAGACCAGACTCCTGGAGCTGAGGATGAAAGCCACTGAGCTCCCCAACCCGACAGCCCGGGATGGTCGGTGGTCATGAGCTAGTCCCGCAAAGACCGAGGCATGCCTTGAAAACAGAAATCGCGCTGAGCCACCAAATCATACAGAGCGATGCAGGAGGAGCATACCAAATAATTGGAGCCCTGAGATACCGGGAACCACCGGAACAAAAGCGACTGCTGTAGCGTAAGAAGGGGAAAGCAAGCCGAAGTTCCCAGTGGAGTCAGCAATATGGATCACAGAAACTGTACAGAATCCCATACTCTTGGTCATGGTAAGCGAAGAAGAATACCAATCTGATACCGAGACCTCACGCCCAAGTCTCCGGAAAGAAACACATGTCTCTCCTATATGAATAAAAACATTACCCCGATATACCTATAAATAGTACAGGAGAAAAGAGCGCTGTGCAAATTCGAAGATGCACGTGTAAAGAACTGAGGAAAAGATACCACCCTTTTCGTGTCAGTCAAATGGCCCAACTGGAAGTCGTCCGAATCAAGCAGGCAGTCAAGAAGAAATTAGATGAATCCCCTGGTAGCGCCAAAACGGTGCCACCGCCCACATCACCTAAATCGTTCGTGAAGCCTTGGGTAGGCTTTGGCATGTGCCAAAACCGAAAGCGCTGCTCCAAGGGAGGCAGGCAAACCAAGTGCCGATTCGGAGTCCATAGAGAAAATGTAAATATACTACCATGTTGTCTGCAGAAATGTGTAACCCCGAGAAACTAATTCAGAAGAATAGGATCCAGCCTGTCCAATGGCCCCGTCTCGGGCACCATGCAGTAAGTGGAACAACGTCCCTTAGTTCCCGAAGAACTACAAGAACTGTCCTGAGGACCAGTAACATTGAAAAGGGAAACACAAAACATAGAGACTCCAAGAACGAACTGGAAACCTGAGGAGGATGCAAAGATGCAAGCATCCTGAAAAATCTTCACAGCCCCCTGACCTGACATTATAGCGTCTTCTCCCTCATGGGAAAGCCTAAAGAGTCATTGAAAGAAGTCAAGATCCCCTAAGAATGAAGTGCAGAAGGTCAGGGAATGGCAGGATGAGACTGTAGGATATGCAAGAAGATTCTCCTAGGAAAATTCAAGTTTCACAATGTAAAGAGGAATATACTGGAACCATGAAAACAGTACTAACCCCATGTAACATGAGCGAAATACGTATGTCCTTTAAAGTGAATGCATACTACACTCATCAAGATGCTGCATCTACCGCCCCGTGGAAAACAACAGCATCCTTACAGGTATCAGACAAAGCTCACATCGCTAATGAGAGCTTCAGGGATGAGGCTAACAGCCACATAGCGCGTGATCTTCCGCGGGTTTGATAGAATAGGTAACTGGCTCCTGGTTAAAAGGAACTGTACAGCCTTTCCTGTCTGGACGGGGGGGGGGGGGGTGGCCGTCTAGCATGTGCCATGAGAAAATGGTGACAGGAGAAACCAGCGTGATAAGCATGGAAATCTGAAGTCCAGGCCCCCTCAGAAATAGAGAAAGAGAGTCCTGGCCGCAGGAAGATGCGCAGTGTCATTATGCCCATATTAGGCATATATATCCTGTGCCACTACTAGACACATGCAGCTCAGCACAGAGGCCCAAATAAGGACAGTTACCAACAGACAAAGGCTCAATCTCCAGGGACCCCAAGAGAGACAATGAGATACCTGTGTGAAATACAGGGCACTATCTTACTGCTGATCTCATCATGCCGTGAGTTGCCGTATGTCACCCCAGTCCGGAGACAAACCGAGACTGGGTAACCTAGCACAGGGCAGAGTCTCTCTGGTAAACCCCTTGTGTGCTAATCCCAGAGTCCGATTAAACAAGCAGCTTCCTTCAAGGGAGTACAGCAGGAACACAGACATAGACATATAAAGCTGCCCAAGCTTGTCTCAAAGCTGGTGACACACATACAACTTGTCTGAACCGGAAAGGAGAGAAGCCCCGGCATACCCTGACCAAAATCAGCTGGAAACAAACTACCGGAATGCTGCAGCTCTCCCGCCATCGCCAGAGACCCAAGCGCACGCCGGATTCTCACTGACACGTGGCCGCTGCATCAACACTCCTAGAAACATAGTTGGATTCAAGCCCCGCAAAATTTACCCTGCTGCGGCTTGCATAGAAATAAAATCAGACTCAGGGAATAACCAGAAGAACGGCCCACAGCGCTGGAAAAAACATGTCCCATCTCATGCTGCTATAAACCGGCACCTGCACAATCAGCTGCACATGGCCGTGACAAACACCGATGAAAGAGAGCCTCAGAATAAACAGGACTACTGCTGCACTGAAACCCAACAATGAGAACAAGTGCGAGCAAGAAATCGCACCGCTACTGCCGCACTGTAACCAACAAGGAAACCAAGCGCGTGCATGCAAAGAGCGGGAAGTCCCGGCTCCCTCCACGGATTTCTAGTCATAAAACTTAGCCTCAATAAAATATCCATGCCTTAAATGTACGATGACCGAACTCACAGTACTAAGACTCCCAAACAGAACCTGAAGTTCAAACAACCGTAAAAGCCAGACATACTCACAAGCTAGTTGTTAGGGCCGGTTGAATCCAGTTTGCAGCAAAAGCATGGCAGAATGTAGCAACTGTGGTCTCTTTTTTTTTTTACAGAGAAGGGAAAGAAGAAAAAAATTGAGACCCAGTCAGACCCTCTAGCAATGGAGGGAGGGTGAGGCAGGGACCTGGGGGGGCCCAGGTGTAACCCCTAAAGCCGGCACCGTTCAGCCGGACACCCCTGTCTCACTGAAGAGAAACCTCAACAGGAGAAACAGAATGGCAGTCTCACTGAAGAGAAACCTCAACAGGAGAAACAGAATGGCAGTCTCGCTGAAGAGAAACCTCAACAGGAGAAAATAAAGTTCCAGCCACAGCCAGAATTCAGGAGCTAGTTGAATAGCAACCTTTTCCTGCTGGGAGATAGAGAACACTACTGGATAAACAGGAGGAGTGCCAGCCAATAGGACCACCTGTTAATCAGTTTCTCTATCTCCGCCTGCTGGTAGATGTGAGCTATCCCATTGGTCTCTGGATTCATCTGCTGCTGTTGCTAGGGAATGTCCCTGCTCAGAATTGTACCAAAGTCTTTTACCTCACAAAGTAATGGTTTTCATTCCAGGATAGTTTTTAACCAGTTTTCAAAGTTGTCTCCACTGCTGTACAAACAACAGAGTTTTGTAAGCTTAAGTGCATTATAATAAATATTTCAAAGGGTAAAGAAATTTTTCCCCCTTACCTCCTGCTGGTGTTATCTCTGCCATGTTTTGCAGGGTCCTCTCTAGGTACCGTTTATAACCACAGTGGCCACTGGCCAGGATACCAACTGTCAGGTGGATGAGGTAGAGAGTCTCTACCTCATTCACCTGACAGCTGTGGTGTGCCCTAGCCCCATAACTTCCAAGAATCTACTTAACAGTTAATTGCACCCAGACTCTCTCCCTCTATCTCTGGGATCTCAAAGTCCCTCCTTGAGGGCCACAATCCAGTCAGGTTTTCAGGATTTCCCCAATGAATATGCACTGAAAGCAATGCATGCAAATAGATCTCATGCATATTCATTCGGGAAATCCTGAAACCCCGACTGGATTGTGGCCCTCAAGGAGGGACTTTGAGACCCCTGCTCTATCTGATGCTAACTCTGTGGTCCACAGAATTGGCTATTTTACAAGAGGATATTAACTTGACTAAAATGAAATCTTCCGGGACTGGTTTGCTGCCATCACCATCTTTTAAAATAAGCAACACACCTGACTCAACATATCTGGGATGACAAACTTTAGAAGGATTTTAATTGACAAGAGCTCTCGCTCTATTCCTGGAAACCAAAAGAATATCAAAGGAACCCAATTCCTTCCACATTAGCAAACTGAGCACCTCTTTAATACATGTTTCATTTGTTACAATCTCAAGTGCCACTGTTCCTTTATTGTAGGTTAGTCTGCCCTCCCTAACTGCATCTCCTTATAAGCGTATCTTCCCTGCCAATCAAAGTACTACCTCTGCTCATTGTTTGATTTTTTTTTTTTTTCCCTTGACCATTGCAAGTACTTACAGCTGCAGGAGATTTTTCAAGCTGCACGTTCTCTGACAATTTCTGTAAAACCAAGGATTACTGAGCTTAGAATAAGCTCTTCTGTCTGCAACAAACAGTAGTAGGGAGTCACTAGACAGGTATATTATACAGAAAAAGGGTTTAGCAGAAATGAAGTCTCTTCCCCTTCTTTCATAATAAAATCACTAGGTAGTCAGTTTCAAGCGAGAAGTATAATGGGGAGAATTTTATAGCATTAATCCAGTTACGCTCTGAAGAAAGAAAAAAAAAAAAAGATATACTTGAACGCATCTAAACAAACTGAGAACATTTAGGGCTCCTTTTACTAAGGTGCGCTAGCGTTTTTAGCACATGCTACGCAGCTAGAACTAATGCCAGCTCAAATGCTGGCGTTAGCGTCTAGTGCGCGTGGCAATTCCGCGCGTTAATGCCCTAACGCAGCTTAGTCAAAGGAGGCCTTAATGAAGGAATCAGCCCAGCTCATCAGTGAGAGACCGACGCAGCTAGCCCAGCTCACTAGAAATGTAGACAGAAAATCCTACATTATTATTCTGAAAATATTTTTAGAAAAATATAGCAGTTCCGTAGCCAAGTATTCTGCTGTTCAACAGTAACGACGCTGATGTGAGCAGATTTACACCTGCCAAAATGTCAATGAGCTGATGCCATCAAATATTTCAGAGACCACTACCACAAGCTTCATATCGCAAAAGCCATGCTGTGATTCAGACAGTAGAGCTGCTGCATACCACGTGTAAACATTATACATTACTCCCCCCCCGATATTCGCAGGGGTTCCGTTCCAGAAACCCCTGCGCATTTTGAAAAACCACAAATACAGTTTTTCATGGGGGAGGCTGGAAAGGGCAGCGGGAGAGGCAGGAGAGAGCAGCCGGAGCGCCGGCGAGTGAAGGAAATCACTCGCTGTATGCTCCAACCGCCTCTTCCTGCACTAAAGTCAGGCCTCACCAATCAGGAGCTGCGTGTTAAAGCTACAGCCTCAGCCCCCTGAGGTTGTGGGTTCAAACCCATGCTGCTCCTTGTGACCCTGGGCAAGTCACTTAATCCCTACAGCAGCAAAGATGTTGAAGACAGGAAGTGAGGTAATTAGCTGCTCCTGCCCTGAGAGTGAGAGGACGTATAAACGAGTGCTCCCTTTGGAACCCTTGAAAAAGCCTGCCAAGGCGAAACGGGTCCCGTCGGGCAAAACTGTCGGGGCAAGCAATATCTGTACAACAATAAAGAAAAAGACTAAGAATTACTACAAATTTGTTGTTGTGGATTTTTGAATGTGGAAGAAATTATTTTATGAAATTTTGGAAGATTGACCCTGATGAGTGAGGGCTTGTTTTGCTGTGACAAGTCACTTAATCCCCCACTGCCACAGGCACATTACACAGATTGTGAGCCCGCAGGGAAAGACAGGGAAAAATGCTCAAATACCTGAATAAATTCATGTAAAATGTTCTGAGCTCCACTGAGAGAATGATATAGAAAATTGAATAAATAAATTTTAAAAAGTTATTTGAAGAGTGGTCGTAATGGACAATTAGAACATGTAATTCCACCTTAAGAATGAATGGACTATGAATAGTTTGAAACAATCTGTTAAATATATGCAGCCTTCTACCAGCTGTTGAGTTTATGTAATAATAATAATAACAACTTTATTTTTGTATACCTTAAATACCACAAGCAGTTCAGAGCGATTTACAGAGGAAGAGACTGTACCACTATGTAGATCAGTTTTCTTCAACCACCAGTCCGTGGACCGGTGCCGATCCGCAGAAATTTGCTGCCAGTCTGCAGGAATTTGCTGCCGGTCCACATGGCCGGCACGTGCATCTGCTGTCTGCATTTTGCACTGTTCAGGAAGAAATGCATTTGTTTCTTTTTCTCTGGGGTTGTACTGCATGCAAAGTCTTGGATCTTAGGGTTTTGCTTGTATATATTAGTACTTTTAGTTTTTGGTCCCGTATCTGTTTTTTGGTAGGAATGAATGTTGAGAAGCATACAGTGTGCTTTGTGAATTTTTTTTTGCATTTTTTATTTAAAGCCTGTAAACAAGGACCTATATTTATACCCATTCTAAGCATGTGAATGTTTTAAGTCTTTCCACCAAGTTTCACTTGCATAAGAAATCAAGAGCTTCCTCTCTTGTTCAGTTATCTCTAAAAGTGATCATACAGCCTGCAACGCAGTAAAATCAAAGCGAAAGCTCTGTGGAAAAATCTTTGCAGCTGAACTTGAACCTTAATAATAAAATAATAAATGCATTTAAAGAAGCTTCCCATAATAAAAGCATATATCCATTTCTAGAAATCAAATCAGTTAGAAATTCTAAGGGCTATGTAAAAACCCTAGATCTAAACTAATAGATCTAAAAGTGAAAACAGATCCCCTATATAAAATTCTGCCTTTTCTTTTGGTGGTTGGACTACAACCTGGGATGCGGACCTGTTTGCTAGTTTGTATGGCATGGTATCCGAACTGACACCTACCTAAATGAGACTAAAAGATATATTTTCAAATAAAAACTTTTTTTTTGTTTTTAAAGGGAGTGGCAGGGACGTCTTGAGATGGAAGCTAAAATTATCCCTGAAATATTCTTAAAATGCAAAAACAAATTCAAGAATCTCAGTTTGTTTTTGACCCATTTCCTCCTATATTTTATTGCTAGCATGCCGAAGACTGCTCACATGGAGGAACCTGCATCCTTTTCTGACAGCTCTTCAGCTCTGTCGGAACATATCGGCTTTAGTCTATTTGTGGTGGGAATTTGACCATCTTTCATCAGTGCATGTGGTGTCTTTTTTTTATTGTGGATTACCGATACTGAGTAATTTTTATCTTTCAGATTTGTTGTTATAGAGCCTGTTACTTCCTTATCTCCCTCTTGACTTTTTTTTTTTTAAAGACTGTAATCCTTGGGTTTGGATAGATTATGTAAAGTCTCTGATATTTTGGGAATGATACAGCTCCACATAACCTGTTCTAAATAGTAACACAGTAAATGACAGCAGAAAAAGGCCAACATGGCTCAGTCAGTCTACCCAGTGACAATTTGGCTACTTTACATAGAGGCAGATATTTCCATATGGAATCCAAAACATATTAAAGAAAAATGGGGAGACCCGATGATCCACAGTGAAAACAATCCTCCGATGAAAACAAAAACTGTGGATACAGATTTTCTGGAGATAATTTATTAAACATTGACATATAAAACCATGAAAATTCAATTTAAAAAGTACAATGCTAAAAAATAAAGTGATAAAAATCCACCCGGACCCTACACGGTCCGTGTTTCGGCGAACACGCCTTCCTCAGGGGTCCAATGGTTTGCAAACTCACATATAAAGAATTGGACTGAAAACAGTCTATTATCTTTAAACATGTGAGCAAAGAACACCACAGACAAGCTGAAGTAGCAAAAAAGGAAGGCGTGTTCGCCAAAACACGGACCGTGTAGGGTCCAGGTGGATTTTTATCACTATATTTTTTAGCACTGTACTTTTTAAATTGAATTTTCATTAAATTTTCATGGTTTTTATATGTCAGTGTTTAATAAATTATCTCCAGAACATCTGTATCCATAGTTTTTGTTTTCATGCAAAACATATTCCCAAATCCCCCAAGTCCTTCACTCAGCTTTTCAAAATAACTGTCTTTTAGGGCTGTAACTGACAAAAGGTACACATACACACGTTTTCTCAGATTCAGTGGTTTAGGAATTGTCCTTCCTTGCTACTCCAAAAACCCCCATTCTATTCTCAGCCAGCACTCATTAAGAATTAGCAGATCATTTGAACCCGCAGAAAAGAAACCAGAGCATTCACGTGAGCCTCAGCAGGTTCAAATGAACAAGCCAACTATGGGGGGGTCTTTTTCTAAGGTGCGCTAGCGCAGTGGTTCCCAACCCTGCCCTGGAGGACCACCAGGCCAATCGGGTTTTCAGGCTAGCCCTAATGAATATGCATAAGAGAAATCTGCATATAATGGAAGTGACAGGCATGCAAATCTGCTTCATGCATATTCATTAGGGCTAGCCTGAAAACCCGATTGGCATGGTGGTCCTCCAGGACAGGGTTGGGAACCACTGCGCTAGCCGATTTAGCATGTGCTAACATGTCCATAGAATATAATAGACGCCTTGGCATTTAGCGCGTCTTAGTAAAAGACCCCCCTACTCTTGCAGAACAATATAAATTTAATGCAAAGACTTAAAATGACGACTTATGCATTGCACTGGACAGCATGATTTTTTAATTAATGAGATTGCGCATTTCTTATCGATTTCTGGATGCTGATCATGGAAATGGCATCAAATTTCTTCTACAATGTATAGTTTCCATGAATTGACAGAAATTTGTTAATGGCACTTGCATCAACACAACTGATTGATGAATGCATTCAGTAGAAATATGACGCCATTTAGCTCTATGTTTGTGCATTGTT
The DNA here is from genome assembly GCF_902459505.1 of Geotrypetes seraphini. Taxonomy (NCBI): domain Eukaryota; kingdom Metazoa; phylum Chordata; class Amphibia; order Gymnophiona; family Dermophiidae; genus Geotrypetes; species Geotrypetes seraphini. Next base: position 461,551,987 of record NC_047085.1, on the reverse strand, counting down.
TCTCGAAGCAGTTGATGAATAGCTAATTACTACATGAGCCGATAGTTAACACTAAAAACGTCACAGAAATACACTAATCATACTCATACTTTCTAGTACACGTGCAGCGAGTTTCATCTGAAGGCACAATGAAGAAGCACGACTCCACTGGTGCAGGCGGCCTATGAATTGTATTTTGGATGTAACATTGGTGATCAAGACAAGAGCTGGACTCCCCATACATGTGCATTATGGGCAGTTAGTCTAAGAGCATGGATCAAAGGTTAAATGGCCAACCATGCCATTTTCTGTCACAATGATAGGGAGAGAACCGAGAGATCATGATACAAGCGTCAATTTCATATCCCTAAAATGCAATTGGCTTTGAGCCCAGAGCCACACTGTGACAGTCTTTCTGTGCTGCAGCCACCGGAACAAGTATGCCTTAGACACTGTGATGACAAAGCAGCAGATGAGACATAAGAATTCGATAGGGGAGAAATGATCCAGATTTTCAGCCATCACAGTCAAACATCTAATGCAGGGGTGTCCAATGTCGGTCCTCGAGGGCCGCAGTCCAGTCGGGTTTTCAGGATTTCCTCAATGAATATGCATGTGATCTATTTGCATGCACTGCTTTCAATGCATATTCATTGGGGAAATCCTGAAAACCCGACTGGACTGCGGCCCTCGAGGACCGACATTGGACACCCCTGATCTAATGCTTCGATTTGAATTAAATGACTTGGACAGCACAGAACACATTTCAGTCAAACCCTGCATTAGAGAAATATTGCAAGGTAATACTCCGATTTGGGGTTGTAAATTCTATTTGATTAAATCAAATTCGTTGAAGAAGCAAATGTTTCTGAAATATGTTCTCCATTGTTTTTATTCACTCACTCATAATCCCCCACTCATGATTAATCCCAGAAATGCAGACAATCTGCAATCAGGGAAAGTTAGCTAATTTAATGCTTTCTCAATCCATTCCCAGAGGCACACTTAGCCAATCAGGTTTTTGTATTGTAAATCTATCTCATGCATAGTAGAGAATGACACAGGGACAAATTTTTCCCCATCTCCACAGGAATTCAATTTCCCCCGACCCATCCCTGCGAGTTTTGTCACTGTCCCTGGCCCATTCCTGTAAGCTCTGCCTTAACCACACAAGCCTTGAATACTTATGATTTTAAAATGTTTGAGGCTTGCGCAGATGAGCTTTCAGGAATGGGGCAGGGACTGTTAAAACTTGCCAGGATGGGAAAATGAGTTCCCACGGGGACTGGGAAAAATTTGTCCCAGTGTCATTCTCTAATGCACAGTCAGTGGTAATCCTGAAAACTCAAATGGCTGGGTACATCTCAAGGAATGGATAAATGGGTTACTCTATGGCAGGGGTGTCAAAGTCCCTCCTCAAGGACCGCAATCCAGTTGGGTTTTCAGGATTTCCTCAATGAATATGCATTAGATCTGTTTGCATGCACTGCTTTCATTGTATGCTAATAGATCTCATGCATATTCATTGAGGAAATCCTGAAAACCTGACTGGATTGCGGCCCTCAAGGAGGGACTGACACCCCTGCTCTATGGTAAGGATTAAAAGCAGCACCTTTTTGATATAGCTTTCAATCCTTAACTCTATTCCTCTGCCCTCCAACCCAGCCAGCAGATTAACCATTCCCCTTAACTGTTTCTGTCTTGGCTATTTAGATTGTAAGCTCTTTCGAGCAGGGACTGTTTTCTTATTCTTTGTGACTCTGTGCAGCGCTGCGTGCATCTGGCAACGCTTTAGAAATAATTAATAGGGTGACTGGACTAAATCGCGCGAGACAACGGCGCGCCGACAACTGAGCACAGACAACTTAGCGCAAGGTTGACGGCGCACCGAAGAAAAGCACTATTTTAAAGAGCTCCGACAGGGGGTGTGGGGGGGAAACCCCCCCACTTTACTTAACAGACATTGCGCTGGCATTGTGGGGGGTTTGGGGGGTTGTAACCCCCCACATTATACTTAAAACTGAACTTTTTCCCTAAAAAACAGGCAAAAAGTTTGGTTTCAAGTATAATGAGGGGGGTTACAAACCCCCAAACCCCCCACAACGCCAGTGCGATGTCTGTTAAGTAAAATAGGGGGGGGTTCCCCACCAACACCCCCCGTCGGAACCCTTTAAAATAGTGCTTTTCTTCGGCGCGCCGTCAACCTTGCGCTCAGTTGTCGGCGCGATTTTCTCTAGGAACCAATTAATAATAGTAGTATGTAGGTATAGAATGTGTATAAGAACACACCTACCTGTGAAAGTGCCAGCAGAGTGTTTAAGTGCTGTTCCGTAGCAGAGCACATAAGTGGCACAAGATATAAATATACATGGGTGGGGATCTCAAGTACATCACTTTACAGAATCTGTCAGTTACACGCATCCCTGCCACATTTATGCCAGATCTATGGCTGGTGTAACTGCAGACTCAGAAATGTAAGGCACACCAATACAGGGTTTCCCTAGTATTCTAGAATGGAATCTGGGCACCCGGATGCAATTATAGCATAGACTCACACTCTGTTCTCAGGGTGCCTAAACTGGCCCAATTACATAATTGCTCACAAAGAATTACCTGTATTTACAGCAGGGGTGTCAAAGTCCCTCTTCAAGGACCGCAATCCAATCGGGTTTTCAGGATTTCCCCAATGAATATGCATGAGATCTATTAGCATACAATGAAAGCAATGCATGCAAATAGATCTCATGCATATTCATTGGGGAAATCCTGAAAACCCGACTGGATTGCGGCCCTCAAGGAGGGACTTTGACACCCCTGATTTACAGGAACAAGACTAACCACGCTGGTATGAGATCCCTTCTGAATAAACTACTCCATTTCACAAGTATTGTTTATTAGAAATACATCACAAACAGGATAAAAAGAGAAAATTTCCAGATTTCTATAATAAATGCTCTTATTTCAGCTGTAAGCATTTTGGGAAAAATGACACACTTTAGAAGAAAGTTCACTAGGAGTAACTACAAATTGCACTGGCTAACCATAAGACACAGGCCTAGAGTCTCAAAAAACCGTGTTAAACGACGACGGGCTGCTATCACAGCCGTCTTGGTAGCAATTTAAAAAAAAAAAAAATGCTCATGCAAATGAGGCTGGCAGAGAGTAGCGAAGACTTGCTAAATTTGCATGTGCCCATCGCTGGTGATATGCACTCATCTTATGAAACATTATCTTCATTTCTGCTTTGGTTATCAGATGGGATCTCCCTTCCTTTTGCATTTCCCCTATATGGCTCTCTCTCCTATTTTATAATGTACTTCTTTACCTTAATCTTATCATTCCAGTAGGTCCTGTATGTTTTAATGTATGTTACCCTATTTTACTATTTTTATTATGCACAAACTGCTTAGAAGACCGATAGGCAGTATATCAATTTTTTTTTTTTTTAATTTATACCATTTTATTGAAGAAATCCAGTAAATATACAATAATATAATACAATAAAATAGTCAAATTTTTATTAAACTTGTAAAGCGCAAAAAGGATTACAAAAAAACAAAAAACCAAACAAAACAGTGGGAGAGATGTCCAATCTCTCCCACTGCCAACCAACACACACACACCCTTGCAGCAGGAAAGATGTCCACTTTCTCCCACCACCAAGCGACCCCCCCCTCTCGCAGCAGGAGAGATGCCCATTCTCTCTTGCTACAAACAACCCCCTCTTATCTGCAGCGGAAGAAATGTCCACTCTCCCGCCGCCAAGCAACACTTTCCCCCCGCAGTGGGAGAGATGCCCATTCTCTCCCACTGCCACACAACACACACACCCTGTCTCCAACCCCTCTTCCCCTTACCTTAAATTAGTTGGCTGACTAGAGGGATGCCTACTCCCTCCGGCCAGCTGGCCTGTCTCTTCAAAATGGGCTTTATCCTCCCCAGTGCATCCTGGGATGCACCGGGGAGGGGCCTGAGACTGATTGGCCCAGGTTGTTTAAGGCCCCTCCTAGGGGGGGGCCTTATCTGTCTGGGCCAATCAGAGCCTCAGGCATCTCCCTGGTTGCACCTAAACAACCTGGGCCAATCTGAGCCTTAGACCCCTTCCCGGTGCATTCCAGGATGCACCGGGGGGGTGGGGGGGGGGGGTGGAGTCCCATTTTGAAGAGGCAGGCCAGCTGGCCAAAGGGAGTAGGCATCCCTCTGGTCAGCCAACTAATTGAAGGTAAGGGGGAGAGGGGTCCGAGGCAGAGGGGGGTGTTGTGTGGCAGCGGGAGAGAGTGGGCATCTCTCCCACTGCTAGGGGTGGTATATCTTGGCAGAGGAAGAAAGTGGGCATCTCTTCTTCTACGGGGTGGGGGATGTTTGCGGTGAAAGAGAATGGGTATCTCTGCCGCTACTGGGGGGGGGGTTGGTTGCAGCGGGAGAAAATGGCCATCTCTCCCATTGTTTTGGCCAATCAGGGACTTCCCTAGACTCCTCCCTAAGGAAGTCCTTGATTGGCTGAGGTACCCCGGCCCCTCCAAAGGGAGGAGCCTGAGGTGCCTCAGCCAATCAGTGCCTTAGGCCTCTCCCCATGAATCAGATGATGCGCTGGGGCAGGGCCTAAGGCTGCTACTGGGGTGGCAGCTGGTCGGAGAGCTGGAGGAGGAGGAGGACTTTCCTCCTCCCCCCGAAGATTTTCAGTGGCATAGGAGCAGGAGGAAGGTCCTGGCACCCCTCCTGCTCCCGAAGATGGGAGCCTGCCTCGAAGGAGCAGGAGGGACCGGGCACCCCTCCTGCTCCCAACAATTGTAAAGGTACCGGGGTGGGTGGGCTGGGCCCAACTGCCTGGGCTGACCAGGGGTGGGCCAGAGGGGTGGGAGGCCTAGGAGCAAGAGGGACCAAGCACCCCTCCTGCTCCCAACTTTGGTGTCAGATGGGGCCGTGCCGTGTCAGGGGGGCCATGCCACACTGCTTTTTTTTTCAGTTTTAACATTGATGGCAGGAGGGAATTGGCATCCCTCCTGCTTTTTTCTCCGGGGGGAGAGGGTGGCAGCAGAGCAGGGCAGGGAAGGCAGGAGAGATCGGACCTGGGGGGTGTCGGGCAGATCTCTCTTGCCTGCTCCCGGACTCTCCTGCTCTCTGTTGCCATTACCCGCAGTGCAGGCCTGCTTTAAAACCACAGGCTTGCACTGCAGGGAACGGCGGCAGAGAGCAGGAGAGTCCGGGAGCAGGCAAGAGAGATCTGGGCTGGGCTGAGCCCTGACTGCAGTGACAGTAGGCTGCTTCTCCTGTCACTACTGTCAGGGTGTACGCATGAGCGCAGATCGCTCTGGCCGTGGGTAGGGGGCGCGCTAACGATTGTCTCCATTTGCATGCAGGCCTTTACAGAATCAGTTGGCCGTCATGCAATAGGAAACGGATCGTGCACGGTTTGGAGGTTTAGTGAATCGTGCCCAAAGTCTTCTATGTATAAGATTGCACAGCAGCTCAATTACAATTACACAGGGGAAAAATTCCCACACATAAGCTGTCCTTATCTTTGTAGTATCTTCATTTCCAAGAAAGATTTTTTTTCATACAATTTCTCAAAATCACAGTATATTTTAGTTTTTAAAAAAAGTTTTAAAAAAAACCGCATACATGACAAAATGGCATTTTATCCTATTTCATTTGAAAATTCATGCATGTCTGTTCATAGACTGGGTATCAAAAGACACGGTAAAATGTGCCTCTCAAAGTGCACATATGAGAACATCTCTCAGAGTGCATGTGTCCAACTGTGCTTGTGTGTATGCTTTTGCATGCGTTTCTGAACCATATACAGTGGTACCTCGGAATCTGAACGCCCCAGAACTCGAACTTGGAATCCGAACTTTATTTTGTAGTAAATTTTGTCTTGGAATCCGAACTCTGCTTTGGAATCCGAATGCCCTGCACATTGTATATGTGTGTTTGTGCCCCAGAATCTGAATGCTGCTTTGGAATATTTTACCTTAAAATCCAGTGTATTTCCTGTTAAAATTTGAGTTTGTGGGACCCAGGAACGGATTAATCCAGTTTCCACAACGGCAAAAAAAACGATCATGTAACACCTTTTTTAATAGACTCACATTGGCTTCCTATTAACCAACGAATAACCTACAAAATATTACTTCTAACATTTAAAACATTATCCAATAATGAACCTCAAATCATAGACCGATTTTTAATTCCATATAATTCGACTCGATCCCTAAGATCCACAACACAAGGGCTGCTCAAGGTTCCTTCTTTGAAGATCATTGGAACCAGACATCACAACATATTCTCAGTTATGGCCCCTCTTACCTTGAATACTCTCCCTTTATATATCAGAGAAGTTAAAGACCTGAACTTATTTAAAACCAACCTAAAAACATTCCTTTTTAAAGCTTCTTTTAATATCTAAAACATATTATTTTTTAATCAATTTAATTTGATTATAAAATATTTCATTGTAAAGTTTCTTTTATTTTTTTTAAAACAGTTTTTTAAAACCCCAATGCTGATGTTCCTTCCCCTACTAGATTTTCGTTTTCTTCTCTCTCGAGAAACTGCAATTTGTAACTTTTACCCACCTTTGTTCCTGCCCTATGTACCTCAGTTCGTCTGTATTGTCTGTTAGTGGTTCTTCCCCCCCCCCCCCCTTTTTATGGTTGTATATAACATATTTTTAATTGTTACTCGCTTAGTATGCAATAAGCGATTTATCAAATTTAATAAAACTTGAAACTTGAAACTATTATTTTCAATGGGAAAAATTGTCTTGGAACTCGAACGCTTTGGAACTCGAATGGGGTTCTGGAACGGATTAAGTTCAGATTCCAAGGTATCACTGTATATCAAGGTGGTTTACAACTGTTGGTTGAAGCAGAAAGGAGAGAAAAAGAGGTAGTGTGAGTCTTGTTTGAGCCTTTTTGTCTGTTCATGCAAATTGGCTGACAGATGGAGCCTCCCCAATAGGACAAAATATACCTAGAAATGACACATTCACAACTACAGCTCATCTGCAGAGCGCCAGACATCACAGAAGAAACTAATTTGGTTTCAAATGCTCATTACAGCATTATCTTTGGCTCATTCTTCAATTAGTCTGATAAAGGAATTACAGCCTACAAAGAATCCAATCACAATTCATGCAATTCTTGATGAGATTTATTTAGTGTTGGCTCAAGTTGTCTGGCATCTGGTTTAACTACAATCACACAAGAGCTCCTAGCAAAAACAAAGACAAACTGGTAGCCTGGAACACACACTGAAGTCATAAAAAAAATCATCAAGCCAGAAGTCCCTGTAGAACATATGTAAAATGCCATGAAGAAATGTGGATGTATAAGGGACGATTTGAACAATATGCCTTTAGAGAACAGGAGAAGAGAAGCCCCAGGCGCTCAGCTTCACAGACTGTAACGCTAGCATTTACAGATAACGAGGATCTATTTTCTTGTTCCACGCATGCAGCTTCTGCTGTTCATCGACATGTACGTATGCATAGTGTCATGGTTTTTAACAGCACAGAGTAGAAACTTTTTTTTTATTTTTCAAAAACTTGGAGTGTTATCAGATTTTTATTAGACCAGAAACAGGAACTCCGGTCCTTGAGTGCCACAGGCAGTTCAGGATACCCACAATGAATATGCATGAGATAGATTTGCATACAGTAGTGGAGGTACATGTGCATCTATTTTAGGTATTTATATACCGCCTATCAAGGTTATCTAGGTGATTTACAATCAGGTACTCAAGCATTTTTCCTATCTGTCCCTGTGGGCTCACAATCTAATGTACCTGGGGCAATGGAGGATTGAGTAACTTGCCCAGGGTCACAAGGAGCAGCATGGGGTTTGAACCCACAACCTCAGGGAGCTGAGGCTGTATCTCTAACTACCAGACCACTCGTTCTTCCTATCTCTCCTCTCTCATGCATATTCATTGTAGATATCCTAAAAACCTGACCTGTCTGTGGCACTCAAGGACAGGAGTAGCCTAACTCTGGATTAAACTGTGGATGACTGTGTGGGTAAGAAACACAGCTGCAGTGTGTTTTAAGGGTATGTCCAAAGAGAGCAGCAAGTCATAAGGAGGAAATGTATGAGATGGCACAAATTCAGTCTATGATGAGCTCAGCAAGCCAGGAAGTCAAGCCAGGGAACTAGGAGCACAAGGCAGGATGAACGTAGACTTGATCAGGACAGAGGTTCTGGAGGAAGTATCCCAAATGCTGCTATGCCAACGAAGACTGGATTGGTTTCCTTAAACCTTACCATCAATCTGGTTGTTTCCCCAACACCACCATCAGGAACTTTCTGAGCAGACACCCAAGCAGGAGTAAAGGGGGAAAAAAAATAAAAATCTTGAAAATGGCAGGGAGAACTAGGAGCACCAAGACTACAATCAAGACCGGCATTCTAGTTACCAAAGAGATCCAGAGGATGGCCACGGCCTACGTGCAGACGGAGGACAACCCAGGACAGTGGACAGAGGTCTCTGTGCAGACCGAGGCTATCCCCCAGCACAAGACTTCGGTCTCCATACAGACAGATGAGGTTGGCCAGCTAGACAGAGACATCCTGCAGGAGATGAGGAGCCTAAGGGAAGAGGTGAAGTTCCTGAGAAGCATCCGGGAAGATGAGGCCTTCATTGACGGAGTCATCCAGGAGCTGTCACAAATCACCGAGCAGGCGCAAGACAAGACCATCCTCGAGATGCCCTAATCGACCAAACCTACAACTTTGAAACCAACGATTGGGGTACAGAAAGAGGCTAGAGATGCTGATTCCTGGCAGCTGGTAACCTCCTCTACAGGCAAACACAGAAGACCTTCCTCTTCTTCTTTTTCTTCTTGCAAACAGGGCAGTTTCACATCGACCCCACAAATCACCTTGAGTAACAGATTCCAGCTTTTACAGGAAGGACCTGCCAATGAAGTACAGGAAGTTGTCCAACAGATGGCGCTGGTTCTGGGGACAGATCAGCTCCCCCCGAAGAAGCGCAGAGTGGTGGTCATTGGAGACTCCCTGATGAGAGGCACCAAGGGACCAATTTGCAGACCAGATATGCAATCGAGAGGTTTGTTGTCTACCAGGAGCCAGGATTTGGGATGTGACTGCCTGCTTAGAACGACTTATCAAGCCCCAAGACCACTTCCCCATGCTTCTCATCCACGTCGGAACAAACGACACTGCCAGGAACACCCCGGAGAAAATACCTGAAGATTTTGGAGCCCTGTGTGAGAAGCTTAGGCGGATGTAAGCGCAGGTGGTCTTCTCTTCGATCCTTCCAGTGAGAGGTAAAGGAAGAGCCAGGGAAGATCGTATCCAGAGGGCAAACGAGTGGCTACACGGATGGTGCAAAGAGATGACCTTCGGATTCCTGAACCATGGAGATGCACTACTAGGACTACAGGGACCAGACGGGCTCCTCCTGACCAGAAGGGGTAAGAACGTCTTTGGACACCGACTAGCCCATCTGCATTGTAGGGCTTTAAACTAGGTAAGTTGGGGGAGGGCACCCACTCACATATTGGTGTGGTAAGTAACCATCCTGATGGGGTAAGTTGCCACTCCATTTCTGAGTCTGAGGTAAGTACACACATGGCAACCAGTACTGTAGGAACCAAACGAACTCAGGCGGGAAAATCGCCACGGAGACATAGCAAACATAAAGTATGGAGGGCTATGTACGTTAATGCCCACAGTTTAGGCAACAAAATTCTGGAATTAGAAATAGAAATGAGGAACGCCGACCTAGATGTGGTAGCAATATCCGAGAACTGATTCACGGATTCCCATGGGTGGGATATGGCTATACCGGGATACAACTTACTTCATCGAGACAGAGAGGGCAAAACGGGAGGAGGGGTAGCACTATACACTAAAGAGGACATCAAAGTTACCAGGATCGCAGACGTCAAATACACCGGGGAATCCCTTTGGGTGAACCTGGCCAGGGGGAATGACAAATGCCTGTATCTTGGTGTTGTATACAGACCTCCAAGACAACAGGAAAACATAGATATAGAACTAATCGAAGATATAGAGACCATCACTCTGCGTGGAGACACAGTACTGTTGGGAGACTTCAATATGCCTGATGCAGATTGGAGCAAACTCTCCGCTACGACCAGCAGCAGCACAAGTCTAATAACCTCCATAAGGGGAGCACAACTCAAACAGATAGTATTGGAGCCCACTAGGGATCAGGTGATACTGGACCTAGTACTCACCAACGGAGATAGTGTCACAGAGGTTTCGGTAAGCGATACGTTGGCCTCCGGTGACCACAAAATGGTATGGTTTCACCTCAGGAAAGGTTTCACTAGATCAAACACATCAACAAAGGTCCTCAACTTTAAGGGCACTAACTTCAAAAGCATGGGAGATTTCGTCTATCAGGTGCTGCAAAACCAGGTCACAACAGATAATGTAGAGATAATGTGGTCAGCTCTGAAATCTACCCTACACGAAGCAACCAACCTCTATATAAAAGCAGTAAGTAAACGGCGGAGAAACAATAAACCTCAGTGGTTCTCTGCAGAGATCTCGGACCTCGTAAAAAAGAAGAAGAGCATTTATCTCCTGCAAACAATCAGGAAAACGAGAGACTAAAGAAGACTATCTGGCCAAGTCTAGAGCTGTCAAAACAGCAGTCAGAGAGGCCAAACTCCAGATGGAAGAGAATCTACCAAAGAACATTAAAAAGGGGGATAAATCCTTCTTCAGGTATATTAGTGACAGAAAAAGGAACACAGATGGGATAGTGCGCCTTAGGAAATCAGACGGGAATTATGTAGAATCGGATTCCGATAAAGCCGAACTACTAAATAAATACTTCTGCTCAGTCTTTACCTGTGAGGCACCGGGATCCGGTCCATAGCTGCAGACAAGGGAGAGCTCGGAAGACCTGTTTCGAGATTTTGAGTTTACGTCCAGCAGCGTCTACTATGAACTTTCAAAGCTCAAAGTGAACAAAGCTATGGGACCAGACAAACTACATCCCAGGGTGCTTAGGGAGTTGAGTGATGTCCTGGCGGAACCGTTATCTGCGCTCTTCAATCTTTCCTTAAGTACAGGAAGAGTCCCATTGGACTGGAAAACAGCTAACATAATTCCACTCCACAAAATGGGATGCAGGATAGAGGCTGCAAATTACAGACCGGTGAGTCTCACATCGATAGTGAGTAAAATTATGGAAACACTAATCAAAACACAAATTAGATACGATCCTGAACGATGAAAATCTACGAGATCCCCATCAACATGGATTTACAAAGGGAAGGTCCTGCCAATCCAATCTGATCGGCTTCTTTGACTCGGTCACGAAAAAGCTGGATATGGGGGGAGTCCCTGAACGTCGTGTACTTGGACTTCAGTAAGGCTTTTGATAGTGTCCCACACTGCAGGTTATTGAGCAAGATGAGTTCGATGGGATTAGGAGAAACGTTAACTGCATGGGTAAAAGACTGGCTCAAAGGTAGACTTCAGAGGGTGGTGGTGAACGGCACTCTCTCCGAAATGTCGGAAGTGATCAGTGGAGTGCCGCAGGGCTCAGGCTTGGGTTCGATCCTATTTAATATCTTCGTAAGTGACCTGGCTCAGGGGCTTCGAGGGAAAATTACATTATTCGCCGATGACGCCAAACTATGCAACATAGTAGTCAAAACCACAGTGCCCGACTGTATGACGCAGGACCTACTCTTACTGGAACATTGGTCCTCAACTTGGCAACTAAGTTTTAATGCCAAAAAGTGTAAGGTCATGCACCTTGGCAGCAGAAATCCATGCAGAACTTACATCGTAAATGGTGAGACCTTAGCAAGAACTGCAGCAGAACGGGACTTAGGAGTGATCATTAGTGAAGACATGAAGACTGCCAATCAAGTGGAAAAAGCTTCCTCCAAGGCTAGACAAATGATGGGTCGTATCCAAAGAAGTTTCATCAGCTGGAAGCCCGAAGTTATAATGCCATTGTACAGATCCTTGGTGAGACCTCATCTAGAATACTGTGTACAATTCTGGAGACCACAATATCAAAAAGATGTGTGGAGAATTGAGTCGGTTCAGTGAATGGCCTTTTGTATGTTCCAACACTGAGGCCCTGATTCTATAAAGTCTGCCTAATTTAACTGAGCAATAGGCTTAATCCATGCCTATACTAGCACTCAACACCTCACAATCAGCTTTAATTGGACTTAATTGAAATTTAGGCACCTAACTCGAAAAACTCAAATTCTATAAAAAGTAGGTGCCTAGCCCAAAGCACCTACACTAAAAGAGGGCATGGTTAGGGGTGGATCAAGGGCATGTTTTCGAGTTAGGCACGTCTTTGTGAATCAAGTGCCAGTTAGGCTCTGATATTGGCACCTAATTTTAGGCATAGAAAACCCTGGCATAAATTGTGGCCACCTAAATGTTAGGATGCTAAGCACCGCTTAGCATGCTTAGGTGAAGCTACCCTTGATTCAATAATGGGCGCTTACGTTTTATACAATCTGTGCCTATATTAGCATATAACTTTAGACAGACTTCATAGAAACAGGGCCAGAATGCCTAAACTTTAATATAAAGAAACTTTCCACCACTTATACACACAAAGCACCAGTGGCACCACTAAGCATAGGCTTCCCAGTCAAACCAGTAGAAGAGGAGGAGACTGGCATCACTGAAATCATAGCTGCAAACCATCCCAAGCAAGGAAAAGCAATGGAATGCAATAAAGTTACTGCTGAAGCACTGAGATCAAGAGAAGACACAAACCGTATTTTTCGCTCCATAAGACGCACCTCACCATAAGATGCACTCCAGATTTAGAGAAGGAAAACAAGAAAAAAAAACCCATTCTTAACCAAATTGTATACTAATATATACCTGGCACCCCGGCACCTTTAAATTCCGTCCCAGCCCTCCCAATCAATCATCACTTTTACATACCCCCCAGCACCTTTAAATTCCGTCCCAGGGCCCCCCAATCTATCATCACTTTTACATACCCCCAGCACCTTTAAATTCCGTCCCAGTGCCCCCCAATCAATCATCACTTTTACATACCCCCCAGCACCTTTAAATTCTGTCCCAGCGCCCCCCAATCAATCATCACTTTTACATACCCCCCAGCACCTTTAAATTCCATCCCAGTGCCCCCCCAATCAATCATCACTTTTACATACCCCCCCAGCACCTTTAAATTCCATCCCAGCACCTTTAAATTCTGTCTCAGCCCCCCAGTGGTACCTTTAAATTTTGGAGGTTGGTGGACAGCTGCCTGCTGCTTGTCGGGGCCTGCGGTGCACAAGTGCTCTAATGCCTGGGCCTGCAACACTCCGTAATTGTGCCAGACGCTGGTGCTTCACAGGGCAGCTGCCTGCTGAATACCGGCACGTCGGGGCCAGCGGCGCACAAACGCGCTGCTGCGTGGGCGCGCGCCACTTCTGAATGGGTGCCTCGGTTCTCGTGCAGAGTGCCAGATTCAACCCTTGCTTGGCAGACTGGATGGACCATGCAGGTCTATCTGCCAACATTTATTGTGTTAGTATGAAAGCATATTGAATTCAGTCTATTGCTTCACATGTGCTTCACAAATACAATATTAAATACAGCCCAAAATGCATGCATGCTTCTCTTCCCACGGTTTTACTAGAAGATATACTAAAGCATTCTTAAGTGTGCTAAAAGCATGGCTGCTTGAAAGCTAGCACATACTAATTCTCACATTAACTGCCTAATGTAAAATGGGACAGAAGATGGGTGGGGAATGGAAGAGACTATACCTTATAGTTAATGCATAATAATTTTACTATGCATTAAACGTTATTGTAGTAAACAGAAATCAGTTAATGCCACTTCAAAGGGCAGCAAAGAAAGTGCATCATTATCTCTGAACTAATGGGAAGATGCTGGGAAGGCCTTCAACACAGTTAACAAGAGTTTTTATTAATATGTGCAGTAACTGCAAACCCTACTGCACTTAAGTAAATGGGACCCTTTGTGTTATGGGCATGCCCTCTGGCATTTTCCTTTTGAATTACTTCACTGGGAATATTCATCAGTAATTGTGACTCTAGGTTAGCGTCTTCCAATTTGACCATTTGCTTCAGCTGCCATCTAACAGTAGCCTAATTTAGAAAACTCGCTTCTCCAAAACATAACCTGTTTAAAAAAAAAAAAAGTGAGAGAAACGCAAAAAGCACAAATCCACTGTCGCTTTCATCAAATTTCAATTTGATCAGACACAGGAAAAACTATGACACAAAGGCTCACATTCATGCTTTAACTAGGCTCTTCCAAATGTCTGCTGCAGATCATCAACATGTCCTATCAAAACAAAAAGATCTTTGAAGAGGAGGACACTTTTTAAAATTAGCTTTAACTCCACTTGAATAGCCTCACTGCTTTCAGAATTCCCGAAACACAGCAGCACAGAATGATGGCAGATTAAGGCCGATCTAGACTGCTGAATTTATTTCCTGTTAACATACTGTGGCAGTTTCATTACGACACCATTAATCCAATCCAATCTAATTTATATACTGCCAGCCCAGTCAATTAAAGACCATCCAGTGTGGTTTACAACACAGCGAAGTACATAAATACATAATAAATATACACACACACACACATACACTTTAAAAATACTGGAAGTGATACAAAATGCAGGTGTATAAACACCATAAACTAAAGAAAACTGTAGACATTTAGGTGTCATTTATACTGTCCTGCTCATGTGACTCAACTTGACAACTGCATCTGTTTCAGTAATAATAATAATTTTATTCTTATATACCGCTAAAGCCATAATAGTTCGAGGCGGTTTACAACAAGAAGTGCTGGACAATCAGGGAATAAAAGACAATATAAAATCATCAGTAAGTACATACAATGTGAAAGTAAAAACAGTAAAACCTTAACTTACAAATCAATTAAATAATTTTGTTTTTACTAATTTTCTAAAACTAAAGTAGGATGAGGAATGCATAATGATATTACCCAACCATTCATTTAATTTACCTGCCTGGAAAGCAAGAGTTCTATCCAAGAATCTTTTATATCGACAGGCCTTTATTGTAGGATAAGTGAACATATGAACTCTACGAGTAGGCCTGTTAGAACAGTTCAATTTAAAATGAGAGACCAGATACGTAGGCGCCATCCCAAGGACACTATAGAAATAATTAATAGTAGTAGAAGTAGAAGACAAAATAATGGGCAAGAAAATGCATTTATGTGGCCCTCTGTGAATAAAAAGCTGCCTCTACCCTTGCATTAGAGATCTCTGATTTACATAGAGGAAGGCATTATCATTGTGGCCATCCTAGAAGAGGGATGCTAAAACCAAATGGTTCACTCATCCTCTCTACTCTGATTTGGCATGGTCCCGAACGTAGAAAAGTTCTCAGCCCAACCAAGAAGGGAATGACGTGGAACCATACAACTTACAAGTTATTCCATATATTTACCCCTTAAGTTCAACACACTTGGCACATCGTATCTGAAGATTCTGTAACCCTTCCAAAAAAATACACCGACGTCTTGTCACTGAAACACAACTCTGCCGCTGCAATCGCCTCCAAATCACTTTTCATTGCCCTGCCCTCCAGCAGTGGCTGAAATGCCAGAAAGGCCAGGAATGCCATCTGAGTCTCTAGGCAGTCGATAGACCAAACCTCTTCTTGGCTCTATCAGAGGCCCTGAGCCACAAGACCTAGATAGTGAGATCACCAACTGAGAAGCTTCACATCCTTGGCGACCAAGATCCACTGAAGGGTATCCAGAGGAACCCCTTTCAATAGGCAAGACGCACTGTTCCATCAGTCCAAACTGAGTCTTGCATTGAGCATAAGAGAACAAAGGAACTCCTGACCGCATGAGAACCATTGTGGCAAAAGTGGACACGTGTACCCTCGCCAAAAGGGACCACCACCAGGGTTACCGCTATGAATCCCAAAAGCTGCAAGTAGTTCCAACCAGTGAGCATGTGAACCTTGCACAACCACTGCTTCCTTCAGGCAGAACACCATCTCCCAGACCCAGAGGACTACATGTAGACTCAAGCTTTACCACCTCTGTGCACAATGTACTTGTAGTTGGTTCAATTATGTATGTCATAAAATTAAATGTTATCAAAATAACCTTTATAACTCAGTATAAAAGACAATCAATAATATCACATTTCATCCCACTATTATGCAGAGTCAAAAATTGGCCTTCCACTCCTATGGGATCTTCAGACTGCCACCGAGTAATGTAACTTCAAGTGGTATCAATCCTCATTAGGGTTGTTAGTAAGCCACACTTTCTTATTTTTTTTTTTGTAATTTATATTTATTGAAATTTTAACATAATTCACAAGAATATTCCTCTTGTTCAAGTAAAACAGATCAAGAAACAAACTAAACAACTTGCATTTAATAATAATAATAATAACTTTATTTTTCTATACCGCCACAATCTTGAGTCTTCTAGGCGGTTTACATTCAAGAGAGCTGGACATTCAGCGAGTTACAATATGCAGATAGTTAGAGGAAATACAGAGTACATTAACTTTAAGAATGTGAAAGTATAAAGTGTACAGTACGTTAAGATATTTTCGAGAGGACCTGTTAGGAAAAGATCGCAAATTACAAACATACACCGAAAAATTACAATATACAGTTTAGGAGTTTTCAGAGGGGCATATTAGAAGATATGTCCTGAATTGCAAAATACGGTTTGATATTACTGCTACTAGAAAAATAATCAATCTTTTTTAGACCACTAACTCAAAGGGGGTAGGAGAATTGAGTAAATTGAAGAGATACAAAACATAAGAAAATAACAATAATTATGAAAGGCTTAACCCCCCCCCCCTTACTTCCTGCTCTTAAACATTCCCAGTAGCCAAACCTTTCAAATCAAGAAAAGCACTTAGTTGGTATGGTGTATAGTAGACATATTTAACACCTTGATATTTAATCAAACATTTGCATGGATATGCTAATCTTATTTTTATCTTATGCTTTTCTTCTTTTTGTTTATATTTTACTTTGCAATTTCATTTAGTTTGTAGATAATTTATTAATGAAATTCATATCTCTTTATAGTTGCATTGTTTAACTTCCATAATCAATAATAATCAAGCTTTTTAAAGTGCTCATCCCCTTATCGCCAACGCGTTTTGCAAGCCTTTCTCAAGGTGAGGGAATGCTGCAAATATAAAGAACTAAAGTTAAAACACAACCACGGCATGAATACAGTCCTCTACGATGTTAAAAAGAGAACTCTTACCGTAACAGGTTTAACTGAACATGCACTGTTGCCGGTACAGAGCCAAGATGGCCGCTGCATTTTTTAATCGCATTTAAATAGAAGGAATTCCCTTAGCGTCACCGCCCCCTTAGAAACCAAGAGACACACCCCCCTGGCCGGCAACAGCTGGCCAAACAGAGTAGGAAAACCTTGCTATTCAGCTAATGTCATCCAATCAGAAGCCAAATTCACCCCATCAAGTTGCATAGAATTTAACTCATCCATCCATTGCAGTTCCATGATGTTAAGGAGCCGGCAGCAGTGTATGTTCAGTTAAGCCTGTTATGGTAAGAGTTCTCTTTTTAACAACTTAGATGACTACATACATGCCGTGGTTGTATTTTAACTTTAGTTCTTTATATTTGCAGCATTCCCTCGCCTTGAGAAAGGCTTGCGAAACGCGCCATCGATAAGAGGATGAGCATTTTAAAAAGCTAAGTACTATTTGATTATGCTTCCATAGATTTTCAGTGTTTTTGGTTACTCTGGCATGTTAGTTGGACTGAGCTTTTTTTTATCCCAGAGACCTGTCATCTGTGAACATATACGCCACAGGTTTGGTTCCATTTTTAGTGACCCTTGATGCTGGCGTTCCTCAGACGCCGAAACACAGTGCTGTGTAGGGTCCACAGCTTCTGCTTGTGTCCTTTTATGAAATAAACAAGTTGGTTTTACATCAGTGTTCTTCAGTGGAGTGCTCATTGTCCGTTCCCACTTCCTTTTGTGCTGAATTTTGTCACCATGTCATTCTCTATGAAACATGACTTGAAACCTTCCCCTTGAACTTTTTAATGTAACTCCCATTCCCAAGTTCATAGACCATCTTTGACATACCACTTTAAAACCGGTTTATTCTAGGCCACAGGTGTCAAAGTCGGTCCTCGAGGGCCGGAATCCAGTCGGGTTTTCAGGATTTCCCCAATGAATATGCATGAGATCTATGTGCATGCACTGCTTTCAATGCAATTCATTGGGGAAATCCTGAAAACCCAACTGGATTGCGGCCCTCAAGGAGGGACTTTGACACCCCTGTTCTAGGCAATTAAGTCTTATCATGTCATGATTCTTTTTCCATGTTTTTATTTCTTTGTCATATTTCTATTGCTGTAACACCACTATGATTTTAAGTATAATATGCAGCAATAAATCCCATTAAATAAAAAATGTATATCAAATAATGCAGAACCTTGATGTTGCTTTGGTTATTTTTGTCCAAAGCCAGAAGATGACTGGGTGGGAAATAACACTGGAGGAGAAGGAAAAACAGGAAAGGATTGAAATAATCTAACTTGGCGTTTGAAACAACTGTTCTTAATTACACTCCCTCAAACAATAGTGCCCATAGGCAATGATTGATTTGGCATCTACTGTACTAGGAAAAATATATATATTTTGTTCGAACTTAAAATTTCAACGGATTAGACTTAGACAAGATACCATAGATAAATTTGCCTAACTTTTCACAAATCTCCATACGCACCTGCCACAGAGCACCAAATGAGGCAGAGCTCTCGCAAAATAGCAATGCCAGTCTAAGGAACACTACAATGAAATGACCAGCCATTGGTTTCTCTTCCACAAACATTTGCTCTGTGTAAAGCTCACACATTAAAGTAGTGGTTTTTACAGCTGTTTCTCCACTTGAAAGTTGCTAAACCTGTATAATTTGTGCAACAGCTCCATTAGCCCTAGGATACTGGAATTTTAATACAACAGAGCATTGTTTGTATCTGAGGATCTATTAACTAGAAACTCATTATACAGAAAAAGGAATTGCAGCAGGCCTCAGGCCATGAAAACCTTGATGACTCAAAACCTATGTACTGAAGAAAAAAAAAAAAAGTCATAAAAGCGCATCTCTGTCATTTATAGCCTTCCTCCTCTCCTATTCACAACTTATCTGGCAGTGGGAAAAGCCCAGAAGAAGAGGGGCCACAGGACTTTAATTTACTTCAACTTGTTCCTGCATAAATCAGCATCAGGACCAGAATGTCATCAGCATCCTTGCTCCCTGTCTATTCCTGATAACCCTCTGCTCTTCAATTCGTTCAAAATTCTGCTGCACAACTCATATTCTGTGAGAGCCGCTATTCTCACATTACCCCTCTCCTCAAGTCACTTCATTGGCTCCCCATCCATTTCCAAATATAATTTAAACTCCTCTTGCTGACTTACAAGTACATTCACTCTGAAGCCCCTCCCTCAATCTCTCTCTTCACTTATCTCCCCCTATGCTCCTCTCCATGATATCTGTTCATTGGGCAAGCCCCTCTTATCTGTACCCTTTTCTTCCACTGCCAAGTCTAGACTCCGTCCCTTCTTTCTTGTGGCATTGAACGCCTGGAACAGGCTGCCTGAATCAATGCGTTATGCTCCAATCCTTGGCAATATTCAAATCCAAGCTAAAAGCCCACTTTTTTGAAACTATTTTCAACTCCCACTCACTGCTGTCAGATACCTAGACCCACTGTATCATTTCCTCTACCATAATCTCCCCAACCCTGAAATGTCCTGTCTAAATTAGATTGTAAGCTCTTCTGAGCAGGGACCGTCTATTGTATATTAAAATGCACAGCGCTGCACAGGCCTTTCAGCACTATAGAAATAATAAATAGTAGCAGCAGTAGCAGATAAAGAGCAAAATTGCCTTTAACTGAAATTCAAATATCAGTCCACAAGTGACGAGCTAGGCATATGTAATCCACTAAGTGGAAAGTGGAGTTGCTTTTAAACAACAAAAACAAACTTATCAGGAGGCAAATACAGTCAAACCTTGAGCAAAACATTCTTGCAAAACTTGTCTCACAAGCTGAGTGTTGACTTGATTTGCGACCACCCCAGAACTTCCTGCCTCTGCTGGGCCTTGAGCATGCATCTACGCATGCTCAAGGCCTTCTAATTCTCCCTCTCGCCGAGATTCTCGGAGAGAGAGAATTAGAAGGCCTTGAGCATGCGCAGATGCATGCTCAAGGCCCAGCAGAGGCAGGAAGTTCTTCAAGCGGCACCGGCACGACTTGTGGGCTGTGTGCCAGTGCCAGACGGGGGGTAAGTTTCAAGTTGTTCGGGCGGGGGGGTGCCGATGCGAACGGGGGGGGGGAGGGGGGAGGGGTGTGGGAACATATCAAGCGAGTTTCCATTATTTCCTATGGGGAAACTTGCTTTGATATACAAGTATTTTGGTTTACGAGCATGCTTCTGGAACGAATTATGCTCGTAAACCAAGGTTTTACTGTACTAGAGAATGACACGGGGACAAATTTTTCCCCGACCCCGCAGGAACTCAATTTCCCCATCCCGTCCCCGTGAGTTTTGTCGCTGTTCCTGTCCCATTCCTGTAAGCTCTGCCTTAACTGCACAAGCCTCGAACACTTCAGATTTTAAAATGTTTGAAGATTGTGCAGATGAGGACAGAGCTTGCAAGAATGGGGCAGGGACAGGAAAAGAACTCGCAGGTTCGGGGAAATAGAGTTCCTGCAGGGGTCGGGGAAAAATTTGTCCCCCTGTCATTCTCTAGCAAGTACTGATAAACCCCAGCAACCATAGAGTTATGGACAAATAATTATTTAAGAGCACGGAACTTTTTATGCCAAGAGAGACTCCGCAGTGGGTCTCAGAATCTGAATTTGAGCATGTGTGGTAAGGTCTCAAGAGTGCCTGCATCAAGGCCTATGTTCACAGAGGTGGTCCTTTTTTTCCTACATAGAAAAAAAAAAAAAAAGATTCAAACCAATTCTTTTTCCATTTTTAATGTGGCGTTCTTTTCAATCTTTTTAATTTTTGATTTTGAATTGTATTCCACTTGTATAGACTGCATGAACCATAGGCAGTTAAGCAACTTTAATAAAACCCTGAATGCAACTAGTCCATTTGTTGACCAATTGTACCTTCTGCAAATGGATTACAAAAGTAATCACAAATCAAAAATCGGAAAATAAGCAAAACAAGAAACTGTGTGCTGACATGTTTAAGAGTGCTAATAACCGTAACTTAAGACATTGCAAGAAAAAACTGAGCTGAAAAGCCATAAAGTAACCACCGTCCTAAACATGCAGGACGGTGTTGACTTTATGGTTTATCAGCTCAGTTTTTTCTTGCAATGTCTTAAGTCGCGGTTGCTCGCGTGCTTTTACATGTCAGCACACAGTATCTTGTTTTGCTCATTTTGTAATCTTTGATTTGCGGTTTACACTTCTCCCTCCATATTCACTGTGATAGGGGATTAACAGAACCGCAAAGACAGAAAAAACGCAAATAACTTTTTCATATGTTATTCGCTGTTTTCTATTAAAAGCTATCGCGAATATGGTGAAACCGCAAATAACATGATGGGAGACCTGGCCTGTTCCTGAAGGAGAGGCAAAACACGGTGAAGAAAGTGCTGGGATTCCACGATTTCTTTATGCAACTGATGTAATTTGGGGGAGGATCCAGCAAGCTAAAAACCGTGAATAATCAAAACCGCGATTGCTGAAACCGCGAATACGGAGGGAGAAGTGTATAGCAGTACTGGAACCCAGAAGAAGGTCTATACCACAACATTTTTTATTGTGTTTTTGTTTTTAATCTGTACCTTGTTCAAATAAAGATTTTATCAAGATCAGTTCCACAGTTTTTCGTTTCTGCTCAGTTTTCAGAATTTACATCTGCTGTCTATATTTTCCACTGTTCAGGAAGAAACAAATTTCTTTCTGCTTCTCTGGTGTTGTACTACACGCAGAGCCTGGCTTCTTAGGGGTTTTCGTTTGTGTGTACAGTGCTCCCCCACAAATTCGCGGTTGGCGGTTCTGGACATTCGCGGTATTTTCCGACTACGAATGACCGGGCAGGGGAGGCAGGAGAGGGAAGCCAGAGTGCCGACGAGTGAAGGAAATCACTCACTGTATGCTCAGACTGCCTCTTCTTGTACTAAAGTCGGCCTTACAAATCACGAGTCCACCCCCCCCCTTCCCCAGTATAACATGTCCTATTTCCCAGGCTACCTAACCTCTCCTTCCACTTTGCCTGCCACTGTTGCTTCTACAACTCCAGAGATTCTCAGAGACACAATCGTGCAATGCCCTACCATCACGTTCCTCTCTTTTTTTTTATAGCACGAGGTAGGGGAACTGTGCTCAAACACAGCAGCCGTGCAACTATACCACTTCTTATGGCCTCAGACCTTTTGATTTGAGAGAAAGGTGTTTTCTTTCTGCAGTTTTAACAGCTTGGCCAGTGCTAGGAATAACATTCCAGCTCATCTCAAAAAGGGCCAAATAATGCCAAGTTTCCAATTTGCAACAATTTGAGTTTGATAGGTTACAGAAACAAAGGCACACCCTCTTCCTGACTAGTCGCTGTGCTGGGCCTCTGACTGATAAAATACAGCCAACACATTGGTCTTACAGAATAAATGATGTATGGTTTTCAATGGAGATCATCTTTAATAAAAAAAAAATAAAACAACAAAATACGAAAAGAAATAAATCTGGTTTTTGGGATCATATGCACCAAAAAGACCACAAGAATTCATAATCCTGTGTTTTTTCACACAAATAAAATGTTTAATTACTGCTAATTTTCAGCCACTGCATGTCATTTTGGGGATCATTTTCAAAGCACTTAGGCATTACAAAGCACCTAGGTTACTATGGTACTGTGTGTATCTGAATGCTTTGAAAATGAGCCCCTTGATCTTCCAATTTTTTACTCTTTGGTACCTTCAGCTGATGCTGGTTAAAAAGCTGTAAAATAATGACCCCTCTCATACAGTGGACTGATGAGGTAAACTAACTCTGACTTACCTTTCATAGAGGTACCTTTTCAAAACACCCCCCTGCCTCTCAGCACCACCGCCGTCGTTGGTACCTTTTTTAAACAGCCTGGTATCCCTCTCTTGCTAGATGGCTCTCTAACTCAGGAGCAAGCGTTACCTGCTCGCACTTGGGCCCGCCGCTGTTTTCTGAATGGTGGCATCAGTTCTCGTGGGGCTCGTATGTCTTATGTTGTGCCATAGTTGTATTTTAAATAGAAATAATTTATTAACTTAAAAAAAAGGTACAGTTTTTTGTTTGGTTTTTTTTTTTAAAGGTACAGGGGGATATGATTTAAAAAGGTATGGGGGTGTTTAAAAGGGTACAGAGGTGTAGGGGATGATTTAAAGTACAGCTGGGGTACATGGGGGGTATGGGACCTGCCTGCCTGCCCTGTCCTGTCCCGGCCTACCACTAGACCACCAGAGGGGGGGACAGGGTACAGAGCCTGGCAAGGAGTGTGGGGTTCAGTGCAGAGCCTGACAGTGGGAATTTGGTTCAGAATGTTTTGGGAGTTTTTTCATTTTCCTCCTCTAAATCTAGGGTGCGTCTTATGGTCAGGTGCGTCTTATGGAGCGAAAAATACGGTAATTTTATTTCCTGTTTATTGATTAGAACACATCAGTTTTTTGGGAATGTGCATCTCAAAGAACTAATTTTAGACATGGCCGGGGCCTGCAAGAAAAGCCCCCCTCATTGGCCTTCAAACTCTAACATGGCAATAATAAGTCTCCAGTTGTGGGATGGGCCACTCTTGGCGTCTCTGCGAGACATTGTATCAGCCTTTCTGTCAGAAGCTTAGCCACGCAGACCTTTTGTAAATCAAGTTGTTACTATTTGGGTTTTGTCAGGTACTTGTAACCTGGATTGGCCACTGTGGAAACAGGATACTGGGCTTGATCTGATCAAGCATAGCTATTCTTATGTTCTTAGGTGGTGGTGCGAGGCAGCGGGCCCAGTTCACACAGGTGACATCTCATTAAAAATCAATTTGTTGAAGCGGCTGCTCACTTTGAACACCACCCAGTTATGTCTCTGCTGTATATATATATATATACTAGTGTTTAAGCCCGTTACATTAACGGGTGCTAGAATATATGGCTGTCTGTCTTTCTTTCTTTATGTCTCTCTCCCTGCTCCTGTTTCTTTCTTCCTTTCTTTCTGTCTTTCTCCCTCCTGCAATTTTTTTCTCTCTCTCCCTGGCACCCTTTGCCTGTCTGTCTTTATTTCTGTGTCTCTCTGGTCCCCTGTCTGTCTTTATTTCTGTCTGTCTCTCTCCCTAGCCTCCTTTGTCTGTCTGTATTTCTTTCTGTGTCTCCCCCCCCCCCCCCCACTTTCCTTTGCAGAAGCAGCAGTGCTATTTCCCTTCCCCTCCAGATCCCTGTGAAGTAGTAGCAGCATTTCCCCCCACCCACCCCCCATTCCCTTCTCTCCCCCCCCCACTTTCCTTTGCAGAAGCAGCAGCGGTATTTCTCTTTCCCTCCAGGTCCTTGCTGAAGCAGTAGCAGCATTTTCCCCCACCCCCCATTCCCTTTTCTCCCCCCCACTTTATTTTGCAGAAGCAGCTGTGATATTTCCCTTCCCCTCCAGATATCTGAGAAGTAGTAGCAGCATTTCCCCCCACCCACCCCCCCATTCCCTTCTCTCCCCCCCCCCACTTTCCTTTGCAGAAGCAGCAGCGGTATTTCTCTTTCCCTCCAGGTCCTTGCTGAAGCAGTAGCAGCATTTTCCCCCACCCACCCCCCATTCCCTTCTCTCCCCTACCACCACTTTCCTTTGCAGAAGCAGCAGCGGTTTTCCCTTCCCCTCCAGGTCCCTGCTGAGTAGTAGAAACATTTTCCCCCACCCCCCATTCCCTTCTTACCTTGAGCTGCCCTGCTCCGTTCGGCCCCTCCCCCTTCCCTTCCCGTGTGCTGGCCTGCTGCGGCTGAAGTTTTTTTTCGGCGACTCCTCCTGTTAAAACTCCCCCCCCCCCTCACGCAACCGCTCCTGTTCAAAGCGGCCTGCTGAGGTTCGCGGCCGCTGTAACGAACCTCGCAGGCCGCTCTCCAACTCGGTAGTATGTTCCCTCTGACGCGATTGCGTCAGAGGGAACGTGCTACCATGTGGAGAGCGGCCTGCGAGGTTCGTTACAGCGGCCGCGAACCTCAGCAGGCCGCTTTGAACAGGAGCGGTAGCGGCTGTTGCAGGAGGATTTGGGGGGGGGGGGATTCTTGAGCGGCGGCAGGACCATGAGGCGGGATTGAGTTTTTCGGCTTCCCCTATCTGGGGAAACCGCCGTGCCGAACTGAGCTGCGGTGGGGCCGTAGAAAGAGCGGGGCATGCTGCAGTCTTGGCGGCCACGGACATACGGATCACGGAAGCACGCTGATAAGACTGCGCATGCGCCGCTTACGGTTTTATTATATAGATATATATATATATATATACAGCAGAGACATACACACCTTTTTAAACAACTTCAGGTTGCTTTGGAAACTTTGCAATGCAGAGGATCATTCTTGGATATCATCTTAAATTGGATTTGGATCAGTTTCATTTAGAATAAAAGAAAAGCATAAGAGTAAAAAAATTTTTTAAAAGACGGGAAAAACAAACACATTTTGAATGCACTGCTCCTCCATGATCACCCCATCATTCATCACCGCATACTGTATGTCAAATAAAAATAAATAAATCATTAGATTCAACGCTTCCCTGTTCCTTTCAACTAATATCCCATTAATAGGCTAAATCATTTCAAATTATCTACAGTCAGCTCTCATCCTCACTCATCTGAAAAGGTCAAGTACTTAATACCAGAGTCCAATTTTCACCTGGTAAAATGCAGAAATGGTTCATAGAACCGAGGCAGCCTGCAGGTTTTACACCCAGCAGGTAATTAACAGGTCTACACAATACTTGTGGTCACACTGTTAAAAGGAAGCATGCAACAATGATTTGGAACTTGTCTGTGCTATAAGCAGGGTTCCATCCTAAAGGTGATTCAGCTTATAGAGTTATTTGTCGGTTTCCAAATATCCTGATCTCTACATATATTTTATACATTTTTCAAACCTGTATGGTGACACTCAAAGGTGACACCTAGTCCCTGCATTTCATGCTAATTCCAGAGGCAGCCCTGATGCATGACCATAAGCTGGGAATGTTTTTGGTTTTATTCAGAACACCAGACTGTTACTTAAGTCTTAATGATGCTCCTGCAACATGGCTGAAATCTCCAGGCACTGTGTAAGGTTCATTTTATTTCTATCTAAGTCACCTTTATAGATTTAAAGTCATTTCTATGATTTACTTATTTTTAAAACCACACAGATGCTTCCAAAGCTGGGACAATCTCCATCATGACCTACTGACAACAGAAGGCGAGCCTTCATGTCCCACTGTGGCCATATGTGTTGCTGATTGAGGAGGGCGGCACACGGCAAAAACACCATTTGCATGTGTAGCTAAGGCCCTATTAAACAACTTGGGCCAATAAGAGCCTTAGGTTACTCCCCGGCACATCCCAGGATGCACTAGAGAGGGGAAGGCCTGCCATTTTGAAGAGGTAGGCCTTATTACCAGAGGGAGTAGGCATCCCTCCAGCCAGCCATCGTAAACAAGGTAAGGGGGGAGGGGGCATCTCTCCCACTGCTGGGGAGTGTTGGGGGGGAAGCATGGCTTGGCGGCAGGAGGGAGTGGGTATCCTTCCCGCTGCCAGGGGTTGTGGAGGGCGTTGATATCCTGTTCCACAGCCTACCTCCTTCCTTGTCTTACCAGCTTGAAAGTTTCCCATCACCACTGGGGAGCCAGCAACCTGAAACTGTGTATCCTGCTGTAATAATTACATTCCTACAGAGAACAGAGCTAACATTAGTTCAGAACACGGACAGCCATCAGTGGTTTAAAAAGACATTTGTCCAATATAAAATGCCACTTCCATACCAATCACACAAAAAAGGGGGGGAAAAATCATTTTAAGTAAGAAGCCTGTACTTAGTTCCCTAATACAATAGAACATAAAACTTTAGCATAAAAAAACAGCAATTACTAAGGACAAAATGATATAGCATTATGGCTCACATTTCCACAAAGATTTCTATGGGCACAGAATGTGCAAGAGAATGCCTGATAAAATTGGGCCCTGTATTTACTGCAGCTTCTGTGCATTAGAAGAGTGGTTCAAACTGAAAGCTGAATTAGAACCTGCCAATATAGAGGAAAATTACACCAGCATTTATTTGACTTTGTCTCAAGTGTTTCCCTGGACATATAATCAAACTATGAAAGGGAGAGATGGAAAAGGCCTTTTAAATGCTCTAAAAGCAGCAAACTGTTTACCTAGATGTAAAGAGATATTTTGCATGTGAAGAGAATGAAGGTTTATGGCATAATAGAGAAGTACATGGGGGCTCCCCCAACAATTCACCAGAAACAGAACTGCCAAATGGCTTGGTTCCCATTCTCCTAGGTCTAGCAGCTGCCTAAGTATGATTGCACATTTTGTACTCCCATTGCTGAGATATTTATGAGACTCAGCTCCACCTAGCTGCAAAGCCAGCTGACTTTTTTCCACTACAGTGGCATTCTTGGTGCTCCCTTGATTGCCGACAGCCTTGCCAAAGCCAAAGATTTTTTTTTTTTTTTTTAATTGAAAAGCTTTTATTGAAAAACACTTCAAACAGTACATAACAATTGCACATGAAATGCAAGAGCAAAAATACATAGAGCAAAGTACCACACTCCAAAACAGCACACATAGGTACAATCAACAACATAGACATGTGCGAGTCCTACAAACTAATAAGAACAATCTAAAATATCCACCAAAACCCAGCCAATAACCCCCCTCCCACCCCCAGGGACAAAGCACAATATCTACAGCTCTCAGTATGGCTGGGAAACAGACAACGCCAAACATAAACCAAAAATTGAAAAGGAATATGGTTATGGAATCCCCCCAAGTATCGCCCATCTATTCCGACTCTAAGGCCAACTCAAAGCCCCTGACCACCCCTACCACAAACCCCCACAGAAGCCCGAAAAGCCAAAGCCAAAGATTTAAAGACAGGACTGTCTGCAACAGATATATTATCCTGTCTAGAATGGCTCTGTTAGAGGTGGTAGCCACCAAAATCTACTCTCCCCACTGAAGGCCAGATTCTCAAAACTCACTGTGCCTTTAATGATGGACGCTGAACCAGTCCTAGCCGGTTTAGCATCCAAGTATTTTACCTGCTGATTCTCAGAACAGCTCACCTGGTCTTTTCCGTGCTTCTTAGCAGCCTCCAACTATACTATGCAAATGTAGTACAACAAGATCATTAAAATTAAAACAAGCACTTCAGGCGATTCTCTAAACTTTTTCCCCACTTATTACAGGCAAAATTTGCCAGTAGGGTCTGAGCTATCATAGGCTTAACTTTCCTGGCAGTGCATGAGCGCTGATTGGCTCAGGCACCGACAGGAAATTAAGGCTTGACAGCTCAGACCCTACCACATAAAATCCCCTCCTGCCCACAAGTTAAAAAACAAAAAAAAAGACCCTCAACTCCTCCCTTCCATCGATCCCCTCCCCCCAGAGCAGTTTACTGCCCCCCTGATCCAGTACTTAACAAAATGTTTGGCAGAAGAGATGCCCATTCCCTCTTACTGCTGGGGTCTCCCGTCCCACCCTTGACAACTTCCTGCTCCCCCGGTACCTGTAAATTGAAGTAAGGTAAGAGGAATGCCCACGCCCCCCTGCCAGCAGGCCGTCGCCTCCCCATTCCTTTAAACTGAAGGATGGCAGAAGAGATGCCCACTTACTTTTGCCGGCAGGCCACTGGAGTCCCCTGCACTCCACTGTACCTTTAAACTGAAGAATGGCAGGAGGGATGTCCACTCCCTCCGGCCAGCAGGGCCGCCTCTTAAAAATGGTGGGCCTTCCCCTTCCTGGTGCATCCTGGGATACACTAGAAGGGGCCTAAGGGCCTAATTTGCTCAGGTTATAAAGCCCTTCCCAAGGGGGGGAACCTTTAGGCACCAGAACCAATCAGAGCCTTAGGTCCCTGCCTGATACACCCTGGGATAGGGAAGTGCCTGAGCCAATCAGGGCCTTAGGCCCCTCCTAGTACATTCCACAATGTACTGGAAAGGGGAAGGCCCGCCATTTTGAAGAGGCAGGTTTGCTGGCTGGAGGGAGTGGGCATCCCTCCTTCTATCCTTCAGTTTAAAGGGGTCGTGGGAGTGGAGGGTGGGGAACCCTGTGGCAGGAGGGAATGGGCATACCTCCTGCCAAGGCATGGGTTGGGGGAGGGACCAGGCAGCTGCAACCAAGGCAGGAGGGAATGGGCATCCCTCCTGCCAAGGCACGGGAGTGTGTGGAGGTTTCTTGGCGGGTCCAGCAGCAGTGGCCAAGGCAGGAGGGAGGGAGCATCTTTCCTACTGATCTTGTACAGGGTTGGGGGGGGCAGGCATCGGCAGGCTAGGAGGGGTGTTGGCAGGAGAGGGGACTTTTCCTTCTGCTGTTTTCCCTGCCGGTCAATCTGCTGACCTAAAGCTGATTCCCCCTGCCCCAACGAAATCAAGGAAGAGGGGGAGAGACAGTTCAACCAACAAAGCACTAAAGAAATAAATAATTGTGATAAAGGAAAGCCCTTAGTCACACAGCTTGCACAGGGGAATAAACCCTTGAGCTCCAGCTGTCACAAGTATAACCCACTGAAGGGCTGACCTTATGTGAGTTAAATATAATGAAACCAGTGCACAAACCAACGTGCTAAAGGTGAAAAATCAAAAATAACTATAGTAAGTTATCAAAAACTGTCTCTGCCCCTCATCCGGGGAAAGTGAGTGACCAAAATCAGCCAAGCAGGCACAGGTGAAAAACCAAAATCAAATGCAGGAAGTGCTTAACTTCTCCAGTGTAGCACAAAAATAGCCAGCCAAGATGAAGCTCATCCAACGGGACTCCATTTCGAGGATGAAAATCCCCTTCCTCAGGAACCGGCTAGGCCAGCAGAATTCGGGGAGATCGGCAGCTCAGCTGATCAGGTCAGGGAGAGCAGCCTTTTATAGGAGGGACAAGCTGTAACTAGCAATTACTCTTCTGCGCAAGTGCCAGGTACAGTTCTCCCCCCCCCTCCCTTACCAGCGATTCTCTGCACAAATAACGTGCATATAATTTGAATGCTATTATGCTGAGAATCGCCAGTAAAAAAAAAATATCACTCACACTAAGGTCACTACATTGACCCACCAGATTTTACCAATGAGTTTTGAGAATCCAGCCCCAAGTGAAAGCTGGCCAATGTACAAAAAACCACCTCTAGATTCAACCAGATGATAGCCCATGGACTGATCCCTGGGAGTCAAACACCTGCCACAGGGCTCAACCTCTATTAGTGCCGGTCATGGACTAAAGAAGTCAGGCCTATATGAAGAAATTCTATTGCACTAGTCCAACCTGCATCATCTGCTGGAGACAGAGAAATACCGACGAATTCCAGGCTGCATCACTCTTTATGCAAGTGATGCACTGGAAGAATTCAGCTTCTCTGCTTCCATCTGCTGGTAGGGGCACCACAACCTATTGGTCTGGATTGGTCTACCACAGTGGTTCTCAACCCACTCCTCAGGGCACATCTAACATCAGGTTTTCCAGTTATTCACAATGAATATACATGATATAAATTGGTATGCATTATATCATTATTTGCAGATCTATCTCACCCTTATTCATTGAAAATCTGACTGGTGGGTGGTCTAGCAAAATAAAAAGAAAAAAATGAGGACAGGGGGGTTGACAATTCTGAAGCATGCTTTGCTTGCATTGCCTAATGCAAAGCCATATAAGCTCCTTCAATATTCAAGAAGCGTGTTGACATTTTTAATGCACACCACTGAACCATGTTATTACATTCATAAACAATTCTGGAGTTCCAAAAGCCACAAGACATCATTATTCATAAATAAGAAACGAAGCTTCACATTTTTTTATGTAAAATTTCAGTAAAAGCCAGAGCACTGTGCGATTTAAAAAGACTTTATTACCTTGATGAAGGCAGAGGGTGCTGCATGACGTGCTGAGCATGCAATTTCCAGAAATATCACATGACGCTGTTTCACAGATTACAATGCTGAATTTTTTTTTTTCAACACCTTTTAATAAACTGCTTCCTGGCACTACATAATCACACAAAGCAAGCTGATACTGTGCACTTGCCTCAGCATGTCCCCCTAGCCAATATACTTTGTGTTTGTGTTATGATATATGGACGGCAAATAGCTAACACCAAATGATTACAGCTATCTGCAAAGGTGAGGACTGCTGAGCCCCAGAACGGCTCACAAAATTTCCTGACAATCTGAAGTACAAATGCTGAGATATTTTTAGCTCAGTTGTAAAAGCTAGAATGAAAAAAAGCCTGAAGGAAGATCTGGTTTATACTCCAAGGAAACAACCAGCACACAAAATTCTCCCAACTTGGCAGTCACTGTCAATATAAATCCATGGATGATCTGAATAGATATTTATAGTATCTATTTAGAGAGTGATAGAAGCAAATTCTCAAAAGGAAAGTTCCACAGTTAAGTGGAACAAAAACAAAAGAAATTATGATGTTTGATTCCACCTTCCCCATCTCCCAACTCACTTTTCGCTCTTTATCATGCCATAGGGCAGGGGTGTCAAAGTCCCTCCTCGAGGGCCGCAATCCAGTCGGGTGTTCAGGATTTCCCCAATGAATATGCATGACATCTATTTGCATGCACTGCTTTCACTGTATGCTAATAGATCTCTTGCATATTCATTGGGGAAATCCTGAAAACCCGACTGGATTGCGGCCCTCGAGTAGGGACTTTGACACCCCTGCCTTAGGGAAAGGGGAGTAGGGACCACCCATGGTGACAGACCTGGGCTGATCAAGACAAAGGAATGTGTCATTAGGAACGGTGCAGGAAAATAGGGGATAAATGCCAGAGGTCTGTCATGCTTAAGTTGCCCTTTCTTTCCACATTCACCAATAGCAGTTGGGGTGGGGACCTTGACTTGAAGGGAAGGGGGGAGACTTGAATACCGTCTTTTT
Organism: Geotrypetes seraphini; assembly: GCF_902459505.1. Taxonomy (NCBI): domain Eukaryota; kingdom Metazoa; phylum Chordata; class Amphibia; order Gymnophiona; family Dermophiidae; genus Geotrypetes; species Geotrypetes seraphini. The sequence continues at coordinate 461,519,890 of NC_047085.1, read as the reverse complement.
GTGGCTTTGGCATTTCAAAGCGGTGGGCACTGAATGATTACGTGACTTGCCAAGGGTCACAAGGAGCAGCACCAGGATTTGATCTCACAACCTCTGGGTGCAGAGGCAGCAACTCAACTAGTGAGTCACAGCCCTTCCTCCCAAGGTGGACTATCAGTTACCATAAAGAACAGCTTCTCAAGGCCTTGGTTCAGGAGGTCGTACACAGCAAGTTCAATATTTCTTAGAACAGTGGTCTCAAACTCAAACCCTTAGCGGGGCCACATTTTGGATTTGTAGGTACTTGGAGGGCCGCAGACAAAATAGTTAATGTCTTATTAAAGAAATGACAACTTTGCATGAGGTAAAACTCTTTATAGTTTATAAATCTTTCCTTTAACAGCGATTGGCTGGCCCGGAACTTTCTTCCCCGACGTTAGAATTGACGTCGGGTGGCGAGAATTGGTCGGCTCTGAGCTGGGGAAGATAAGCAGGGAGAGCTAAGACCTCGGCGCTGGCCTGTTCCCCGATGGCAGTGGCTTGGGGGAGGGCAGTGAGGTGGGAAGGGAAGCAGATTGGGGACCCCTGCTTTAGGCGAGCCGCGAGCCATTTGCCGACATTCCCTCCAGAGAGACTTCTGCAAGTCCAATTATAGCAGTCGCGGTCTGTACGCGATTGTCCTTTCCACAATCGGAAAACTTGTGAAGTGGAGAGGACAGATCGCGGGCCACAAAATAGTCCCTGGGGGGCCACATGTTTGAGACCGCTGTCTTAGAACATAACAGCCAGACCAGTATCTTATTTCCAAGAGTGGTCAATCCAGGTCACAAGTACCTGGCAGAAACCCAAATAGTAGAAAGATTCCTCTTAGGTCAGCAGCATGCCATCATGGCTGCAAAACCAGTCTTCTCTGCACCTGTGATCTACAGTCAGAATTATACCCCACCTCCCATGCAAACACACTTGTATTTGTGCTCGTCTGAAGTTGTGGACATTGTGGTTTATCATATATTCTAAACAATGCATGCACAAAGACTATACAGTAAATGTAAATATTGACACTAAGTTCTTTTCCAGTGCTGCCTTTCTTCTCTCTCCTCCCACACTGATCTTTCATATTTTTATTTTCTGCTTCTCCCATTTATAGTTAAATTGTATCCCAGTTCTCTCCATTTCTCACCCTCCAATCCTGTCACCCACCAAAAGGTTCTCTCTTCACTCTCACCCATTCCCAGTTCTCTCATTGCCCTCCTCATTTTCCATACTGACTAATTTGCCTTGAATTTCTTTCTTTATAAATAATGAACACTTTGGTTGTTTTTTGTACCCAGATTTTCTAATTGATATTACTGATGCCATACAGTCAAAAGAAACAGAGTGCTCTAAAAGTCATCTTCATTTAAATCTTCAGGATATTAGCTGAAAGGATGCCAGGGTGATTGCTAAATTTAGGCTAAAGATAGAATGCTAACTCGATCTACAACAGTGTAGAAAAGGTGAGTTAAGAGTATCTGAACCCTGAAACCAACACACTTGCATTCCCTTAAGGCAGGGGTAGGCAATTCTGGTCCTTGAGAGCTGGAGCCAAGTCAGGTTTTCAGGATATCCACAATGAATATGTATGAGATGGATTTGCATGCACTGCCTCCTTGAGATGCAAATCTATCTCATGCATATTTATTGTGGATATCCTGAAAACCTGACCTGGCTCCGGCTCTCAAGGACTGGAATTGCCTACCCCTGCCTTAAGGCCTTGGTCTTCATTCTCAGTTCACAAGAGCAGTCGACAGGTCAAGTCGTCAGGATGCCCTTCATTACGATGCATGAGAGAGATCTGCATTTCTACTATCGCCACTGTAGGCAGATCTCTCATATATATAATCATGAGGAGTATCTTGCAAAACATAACCTGAGGACAGGACGTTAAGACCAAGGCATTAGGACCTGGTCAACCAATACCAGTAAAGGCCTTAATAGAAAATACCATCAGCAGTTTAAAAATTCATGACTATTTACACCTTTCAACTTTATATACAAGGCCAGTAATGACCCAACCCAGAATAGGACTAGGTCAAAACAAGAGGAATCTCAGGTCTTCCGGATTCAAAACAGAAACAAATACTCACCCAAATGGAACCCCCTTCTGTACTTCCTGCATTCCTCGAGCCTGTCTGAATAGCTCCTTTTTATTTTTTTGTTTTTAGAGGGATTTTTCTATACCACTGCACTCCAACTGAGATTTAAGAAAGCCAGGAGTGAATGGAGCCAACAGCAGCATAGGGCCACAGAGGATAGGTAGATAACTAGCACCACAGGCAGTACCCTTATAAAATAAGCATACAGCAAGCCTAATCCCAAGCTCAATGATTTATCAGCTAAATTAGCAAAAAATAAAACTGGAGCTAAGCCAGGCCAAGTCAAGCTACAAACCAAGTCAGGAGCCTGGGACAGACCATCCACTTGCCTGCTGGAGATAGAGAATACTGAAGAGTCAAGCAGCATGCCATCACATTTCTTAAATGCAATTCAGTGCTCTCTATCTCTGCCTTCTGGTAGATGGACATAACCCTTTGTCTGGATATGTCTGCTGCTGGTGACGGGGAATCTGCAGGTGCCTCCTTTCTGAGTTGCTGAGCTTCTGCTCAAGGCAGCCTCACTGTGGCTCAGTAGTAGAACCCTAGACCTTAAGTGGGACAGACCCTTCTTCAAACTGAGCAAAATATTTTTGCCCTTATTTAAAAAAAAAAAAAAGCTTCTTTGCAAATACATTTATACTGAACATTTTTATTACCTTCTAAACTGGTGATCAGCTGAAGCTAGAAAGAGGAAAAATTAGCATCATCTTTGCTATGAATTTCATGATTAGTAAGTGACATCTGGAAAATTGATTCACCTTTGGTCATGTTTTACGTTAAACTTTAAATTGAGTTCTTCATTTATTCCAGGACAGCACTAGACCAAATTATAACAAACTTTTAAACATATCTTTAATAAAGGTATGCATTTCTGGTCATTAGGATACACAATGCTGCTTTTAAAGTATGTAAAGAAAATAAGATGATATAAGCAATACTAATACAGCAACATTCCATAAGTGTCAATTTGTCTTAATGAGCCATTTAATGACCAAGATTGTATGCAAAATTAACTCATGCTTACTCCCTCTAGCCAACACACTCCCCGAACTCGACACTCCACCCCCATACCTTTTTGAAGAAAGTCCGGCCAAAGGGATGCCTATTCCCATCAGCTGAGCTGATCATGGCAAGGGAATCCCCAACCAGCTGAGTCAGCAGGACTTCCCAAAGCTGATGGGGTTTGCCTGCTGCAATCAGCTGAGCTGGCTGCAGCAGAGGACCACACACACACACACATCCCCGACACATGTGCCCAAAATTGGCAGGAGGTATGCCCTCCTGCCACTGACCCTGCTGAACCCCTGACAACCCAATTGTAGCCCAGGAGGGATGTTCACTCCCTCCTGCCACCAACCTGCCCATCCACCCCCCCAAAGACTGGCAGAAGGGATGCCTACTCCTTCCTGCCAACACCCCACCCCGTACCTTTTTGAGGAAAGTACAGCTAAAAGAATGCCTACTCCCTCCAGTTGGCAGGCCTGCCTCTTCAAAATGGCAGGCCTTACCCTTTCGAGGGCCTAAGGCCCTGTTTAGCTCAAATACCCAAGGACTCTCCCAATCATAGTCTTAGGCCACACCCACTGCACCCCAAGATGCACCGGGAAGGCGGTCTAAAGCCCTGATAGGAGGGGTCTTAGGCACCTGGGCTAATCTCATGCATCTGGACAAGGAGAGAATTAGTCTCAAGGCCTGTTCTTGCTTGACTCTTCCTTTTGAGCAAGAACATTTTTCACACACTCTGAAGTCCATAAAACTAAATTTGGTCAGTCACATAAATGTATAAACCACGACTAAAAAAGGAAAAAAGAAACAGTCTCATAAGATAGCCAGACACAGGACAATTCCTTCTGATGTGAAATATCAGTAAGGGACTCAAGTCCTAGGACCCGGGGATCCTACTTTCAACTCCAGGTCGTTTTGGAGCACTGTTCCTTCTTGGCTTCATTGAGCAGAAGTCAGGACACACCTACCCAGCCAGGGTTATAGGTGAATATGCATGAGAAAACTAGCTTGCACCATATCCACTGTATGCAAAATTAACTCATGCATATTCATTATGGGTATCCTGAAAACCTGACTAGTTAGGGATGGTCTCAAGGACTAGATTGAGAACCCAAGGGTTTAGTTCTTGAGGAACTTTCTCTGGTTATTTGCTCTGGTCACTATTTATGACTCCTTGCCCTGTGTGGGGTACTTTTTCTCCTTCTAGAGTAGAGAATGACACGGGAACAGATTTTTCCCCATTCCCGCGGAACTCAATTTTCCTGTCCCAGCAAATTCTTTTCCTTTCCCTGCCCTATTCCTGTAAGCTCTGTCCTCATCCGCATAAGTCTCAAACACTTTAAAATCATAAGTGTTTGAGGCTTGTGCGGTTAATGCAGAGCTTATAGGAACGGGGCAGGGACAGCGATAAAACATGCGGGGATGTGACGGGAAAATTGAGTTCCTGCGGGGACGAGGAAAAATTTGTTCCCGTGTCATTCTCTAAATCAGAGTGCCTTGGGGCCCTTCCAAAAAGGCCTTTATTCCTACAACCACTTCTAGTTAAATCAAATAGTTCAGCTGAAGGGTCCATATACTGACTTCCTTTAGCAGATAAAGGGGGAAGAGTGTGATGCAGTGGTTAAAGCTACAGCCTCAGCACCCTGAGGTTGTGGGTTCAAACCCACACTGCTCCTTGTGACCCTGGGCAAGTCACTTAATCCCCCCCCCCCCATTGCCCCAGGTACATTAGATGATTGTGAGCCCACTGGGACAGAGAAAAATGCTTGAGTACCTGAATAAATGAATGTAAACCGTTCTGAGCTCCGCTGGGAGAACAAAGATAAGATAGACCACCCCACCCCGATTTACTCTAGCTCCAACAGCTCCTTCAGCCCCACCTCTTCACTCCCCAGCTCCCCTCGGTGTAGGTTACAAGGAGTAAAATACCCTTCTTGCATGACTTTTTTTTTTAGTTCCCTCCAAATCTGAAGAACCACCTCCTGCTACCGAGATTGATAGGTTTAATACAACCACCAATACATCATTATTTCGGCAGAAATTCGAAATGTTCCTAAAGTTTTTTTAAATGAAAGACGTATTTTGGAGCTCTGCTGCACACACTGTAATTTGCACTTAATATATACAATTCATGCAGCAGATGACATGGTGCAATTACCACCACCTACAGTAGTTAAGTGCATCATGTTATCTGCAACACAGCTTTGCGGTTACTATGGTAATTTTGGCTAATTACCACATAGTAACTGCAAATAACTTAGTGCACTTTAGTAAATAGGCTCCAATGTGTTTAATACCTTTCACAAGGTACTTGAAAAGGATATCCAGCACTCCTATGAAGAAAAAAAAAACTGAGGGATGTAAGGAACACAACAAGTCTTAGCTAATGAGAAATACGGCAGCAGCAGAGTACTGTACAGTGAAAATTAAGTTGACAAAAGAAAATGTAGTTATTGTTAATGAAAATCAATATGCTGCTGGAATCTCCAGACAACTAAATGATTTAGCACTGCACACATCTCAGAAAAAAAAAAAACCCCGAAACTATTTACTCGGTTGCTTAAATAACTGGATGAAAAAATAACTTGACAAACAAAATAATCCTTTTCAATTACCAAAAATAATGGAATGCAATTGCCTAATTATAGATTAACATTTGTCCTCATATATACTTGCCCTTAAAAACTGAACCCATAAGGATTTTAACAACTCACTAGGTGGGCACACAATCTCTGATACAGTAAACCCCCGCAAATTCGCGGTTCGCTGACTCAGCAATTTGCAGTATTTTCCGACCGCCTCTTCCTGGTAACTAAAGCCATGGTTACACCAATCAGGAGCTGCTATCTGGCATGTCAAAGCAGCTCCTGATTGGTGTAGCCTGACTTTAGTACCAGGAAGAGGCGGTCGGAAAACACCGAGAATGATTTTCAGCACCTGCTGGCGCTCCAGCTGCCCTCTCCTGCCTTCAATCAGCTCCTAAACCACATTTGCGGTTTTTTGAAATTCACGGGTGTTCCTGGAATAGAACCCCCGCAAATTTCAGGGTCTTTATAACAATAAATACTGGGTCTTTTACAATAAATATTGTAGGAACACCTTAAGTACCTGAAAATTTGATCAATGTTTACAGGTGAGCATTTACACATACATTTCCTGGCTACGGTCACATTTGACATTAAATCCCTTTACACTTCTATACTTCAGCAAAAGGCTTTGGAAGTGGTTTTTGAATTTTTGGAAAAGAAACTCAGACCCCATCGTGTCCCAAGGGAGTTTTTGTTTCAATTGATTGAAGTAGCACTTACAAAAATTTTTTTCCTGTTTCAGGAGGACCTATATTTATAGATTTCAGGGGTGGCGATGGGTGCTACATTTGCACCTTCCATTGCCAACCTTTTCATATCCAATTTTGAATGTCTACATCTGTATGAATTTAGCTACCATCAACATATAATATTGGAGCTTTTCTACACTGATGACATTTTTATGTTATGGACAGGGTTCACTGCTGATTTATCCGTGTTTGTGGATTGGTGGAATTCCTGTGACCACAACATTCAATTCACGTGTAATTCTTCATAGAAGACCATCAGTTTTTTAGATGTGGAGGTCTCAATTGACACTGGGTCTTTTCACAAGGTGGTGTTAAAAAAAAACCCATTTACTCCAAAATGTTATGAGAAAGAATTTTTTGCACCTTGGCATATTTTGTCTTTGGTGCACACGCCCCGTTCTGCCTTGCCGGCGGCTCTTCGGGGGAGTTTGTTGTTGCACTCGCTACGCGTCATATGGTCTTATGTGTTGGACTCCTGGAAGGGTACTCCCTCGACTACTAGATACTTACCTATTCAGGGGAATCTGCAATTCAGCCCGGGCATGGAGACTGCTAGTTTTCGTAAATTGGCATCCCGGGACTTCACGTTAATTGCCCATGTTCTTCAGGCAGACGGTTCGTTCCTGTCCTGGGATGCTTTGGTCCGGTCGGGTGTTTTCTCTGTGGGAGACTTTCTTGCGTTTCGGCAACTTCAACATTATGTTCGATCCCTCCCCCGAGCCGCTTTGGCTTTTCCTATTGAGAACAAATTTGCGACGCTGCTGGATCCCTATTTGGAAGATGGGTTTACAGTTTCGGGTCTTTATAAGGACTTCCATCGATTATTGGGTCCGGCTGACCGAGCTGTCCTACACGCCCGTTGGTGCCAGGATCTGGGGATAGCACGAGACGCTTTGGATCTCCCTTCCTTGATTGCAAGACTCCCGGGAGTTTCCGTTAATGCAGATCTACGGGAGTGTCAGTTTAGGGTTCTTCATCGGGGCTATTTTACGAAAAGTCAGTTATATTATTCGGGTTACACGGACTCTCCTTTATGCCCTAAGTGTCTCCAGCAACCCCATTCGTTTATCCATGCCTTCTGGTCTTGTGTGAAAATCAAACGTTTTTGGCGGCAGGTTGTAACATATGTGGAGAGCGTCTTTGGCTCTACATTACCTTTTTCTGCCGCTGGTCTCTTGCTGGATAAGTATGAGGCCTTCCGCTTGTCTGACTCGGGTAAGCGGCAGTTTATGAGACGGGTGGGGGTCTTGGGGAAGAAAGTAATTCTATCTATCTGGATTGGGGACCTTTCTCCATCCTTTTGGGAATGGAGGAATCGTTTGCATGCTCTGCTGCTGCTGGAGTGTAAAGATGCGTCTTATAGCTTACGACGAAGGCGACTCTTTCTTCGGATCTGGGATTCTTACCTTTTTTCATTATCACCACGGGCTAGAAGTGACATTCTAAATTCCTTGTGACTTTTTCGGAGACCTGGGCTTGTGTTCCATCCTTAGGGGCGCCAGGTATACTTCTTTCTCTTTCTTTCTTCTTCTTCTTTACTCTCTTCCTTCTTTCTTTCTGTGTTGGTGTTCCTCATTGTCTTGGGCAGTGGGCTATCTGAGTCCAAGTCTACTGCACTCACTTTTTCTCGTTTCAGACTAGGGGGTTTGGGGTGGGGGGGTGGTGTGGGTGGGATTGTTGGATCTCCTATTTTGTTTCTGCTGTCTTCTTTTGTTACTGTGGTTCTGACCTATTGGTCTGTTCTGTGTTATTTGATACTAATAAAAATCGATTCAACATAAAAAAAAACCCAACTGACAGGAATACGATGTTGGAATATAATAGTTGCCATCCTGTTAAACTGTTAAACTAAAGAATGGCCTCTCTTATTCTCAAGGTCTGAGGTATGGGAGGAGATGTTCGTCTGATTCTAGTTTTAAAGCAGAATTTGACAGCACAGGGGTATCCTAAGGCTGCCTTGTCTGCTTATAAACGTTCTAAATACAATGAAACTTGTTACTAACACACAAGCAACAACTGTCTGACATCGGTTCAACATTAACTTGTGTATTACAGTTTTCGATGGGAGGGGAAGTGGTGGCCAAAATTATTAGACAACACCGGGACATTATGAAAACCCATCCAGTATTTAAAGATGACAATGTGCGCATTGTATTTGCAAGAGCCAGCAATTTAAAGGAACTTTTTAAGTCCTGCACAGTTACTTTCAAGCAACATTATCACATCACAGTCAGGTCATTTTCTGTATGACAATTACAGCACATGTGCACCGACAATTGTGTCCCAGGATTTTAGGAACCCTGTGGACGGCAAAGACTATCTTCCGAAACATCATACTACCTCCAAAACTGAATTCGTCGTGTATGTGATCATCTGTCCTTGTCAAAAACCTTATGTTGGTAAAACTTCTAGAAATCTGCATACACAGATGACTGAACACATATAGTGTATCATGCGGAATAAAATTGGAGCCCCTCTAGTTGCCCACTGCTCGACTTTCAAACAGGTTATGATCTCAAATGTCGAGTAAAAAGCACAGTTACTTACCGTAACAGGTGTTATCCAGGGACAGCAGGCATATATTCTCACATGTGGGTGACGTCATCTACGGAGCCCCAGCGCGGACAGCTTTTCAAGCAAACTTGATTGAAGTTTCAAGTTTGCACACTGCACCACGCATGTGCTAGCCTTCCTGCCCCCTAGAGGGCGCATCTCCACCTCGTGGTCCTCAGTTCCATATCAAGCAAAGAAGCCATCCCCGGGGAGGTGGGCGGGTTGTGAGAATATATGCCTGCTGTCCCTGGATAACACCTGTTACGGTAAGTAACTGTGCTTTATCCCAGGACAAGCAGGCATGATATTCTCACATGTGGGTGACCTCCAAGCCAACCAAAAAAGGGCAGGAGGGAGGATGGCAATTAGGAAAACAGGTTACGTAACACCGACTGGCCAAACCGGCCGTCGCTTCTGGACAAAGTGTCCAGACAGTAGTGGGAGGTGAACGTATGAACCGAAGACCAAGTGGCAGCTTTACATATGTCCTCCACAGGAGTAGAACGGAGGAACGCAACAGAAGCTGCCATCGCCCGGACCTTATGCCCCGTGACTCAACCCGGAAGCGTAAGACCAGCCTGAGCGTAGCAAAAAGAAATACAAGCGGCCAGCCAGTTTGACAAGGTGCGCTTGGAAACAGGGTGTCCTAGACGATTAGGATCAAAGGACAAAAACAATTGAGCAACCTTCCGATGAGATTTGGTACGTTGGAGATAAAAGGCCAACGCCCTCTTACAGTCAAGCGTGTGAAGTGCCGCCTCACCTGGATGAGAGTGGGGCTTCGGGAAGAACACCGGAAGAACAATAGACTGATTGAGGTGGAAATCAGATACAATCTTAGGTAAAAATTTAGGATGGGTGCGTAGAACCACCTTGTCATGATGAAACATAGTAAAAGGCGGGTCCGCAACCAGAGCCTGCAGCTCACTAATCCTACGAGCGGACGTGAGCGCAATCAAAAAGATCACCTTCCAAGTGAGAAACTTAAGAAGGGACTTGTCAATAGGCTCAAAAGGAGGTTTCATCAGCTGAGCCAAGACCACATTAAGATCCCAAACCACAGGAGGGGGCTTCAGAGGAGGATTAACATTCACTAGGCCCCTCATGAACCGAACCACCAGAGGATGAAGAGAGAGAGATCGCCCTTCTAGTCGCCGGAGCAATCGCACTAAGATGCACCCTAATAGAAGACATCTTCAGCCCAGACTTGGACAAATGCAACAAATATTCCAGAACCGAGGACACCGGAACCGAACTCGGATCCAGACTGTGCGAGGAACACCAGGTTGAAAATCTGGTCCACTTCTGGGAGTAACAAAGCTGAGTCGAGACCTTGCGCGAGGCTTCCAACACCTCCCTGACCGCTGAAGTCAGGGGGAAAGGAACCAAGCCGTCAGATGTAAGGACTGAAGATTGGGATGCAGCAGCGAACCCCGACTCTGAGACAGCAGAGAGGGAAAAACAGGCAGAAGTAGAGGTTCCCTGACACTGAGTTGAAGGAGCAGGGAAAACCAGTGCTGACGAGGCCAACGAGGCGCAATGAGAATCATAGTGGCTCTGGACGATTTCAGATGAACCAGGGTCCTCAAGATCAGAGGGAAAGGAGGAAACGCATAGAGAAACCTCTCTCCCCAGTCGAGAAGAAAGGCATCGGCCTCGAGACGGTCCGGGAAGTACATCCGCGAACAAAAAAGGGGCAGTTTGTGAGTCTCCGGAGAAGCAAACAGATCCACCTGAGGAGTCCCCCAGCGGTCGAAGACCTCGCACAGCACTCGGGAGTTGAGCGACCACTCGTGCGGCTGAAGGAGACGACTGAGTTTGTCGGCCAGACAATTGTCCTCTCCCTGAATATAAACCGCCCGCAGGAAGATGTTCTGGGAGACCGCCCATTCCCAAAGGCGCAGCGCTTCCTGACATAGGGACCAAGAGCCCGTCCCCCCTTGCTTGTTTACATAATACATCGCCACCTGGTTGTCCGTCCGCACGAGCACTACTTGATCGTGCAGTAGGTGGCAGAAAGCTCGAGCAGCCAGAAAAATGGCACGAAGCTCCAACACATTGATGTGACAAAGACGGTCCTCGGCCGACCATAGACCCTGCGTTCGCAGACCGTCGAGATGTGCCCCCCCACGCGTACTCCGAGGAGTCCGTGGTCAGGACCTTGCGACACGGAGGAACGAGAAATAGCAAACCCCCTGAAAGACTGGAAGAGTTGGTCCACCAACGGAGCGAGTGTCTCAAAGAAGGAGTCACTGTTATCGGACAAGAGACTGGGTCGCGATCCTGCCGCCATTGAGAGGCCAGAGTCCACTGAGGAAGCCTCAGATGCAAGCGAGCGAAGGGAGTGACGTGGACCGTCGATGCCATGTGGCCCAGAAGGATCATCATACGCTGAGCCGACACCACGGATCGCCTCAAAACTTGGCGACTTAACCGAAGCAAGGCCTCCCGTCGAGGAGGGGGGAGGAAAGAGCGGAGGCGAACCGTGTCCAGCACGGCTCCGATAAACTGGAGAGACTGAGCCGGGCACAACTGAGACTTGGGAAAGTTCACTTCGAACCCTAGACGTTGAAGTAAGATGATAGTCTGTTGGGTCGCTAAGATAACTCCCTCCTTGGTCGGGGCCTTGATCAGCCAATCGTCCAGGTAGGGAAAGACCTGTAGCCCCCGAGAGCGCAGGGCCGCTGCGACTACCACCATACACTTTGTGAATACCCGAGGGGACGACGCCAGACCAAAGGGAAGGACCCGATACTGACCCACTTGGAACCGTAAGAACTTGCGGAAAGCGGGATGCACCGGAACATGGGTATATGCTTCCTTCAAGTCCAGGGAGCACATCCAATCCCCTTCCTCCAATAGGGGGTACAAAACCGGAAGCGATAACATACAGAACTTCTCCCGGACCAGGAACTTGTTGAGCTTCCGGAGGTCCAAAATGGGGCGCAAATCCCCGGTCTTTTTCGGGACCAAAAAGTAACGGGAGTAAAAACCCCGACCCCGCTGGTCGAGAGGGACAAGCTCTACTGCCCGTAGGCTCAACAAGGCCCTGGCCTCGACCAGGAGAAGGGGCAACTGGCTCCGATTGGACGGGCAAGCGCTGGGTGGCATGTCTGGAGGCTGCGCTAAGAAGTTGAGCGAATAGCCCTCGGAGATGGTCCGGAGCACCCATGCGTCGGATGTAATCTCGGTCCAAGCCCCGTAAAAGGACCTGAGTCGACCCCCGATGGGGAGGGGGTCCGGCGATACTGCGGAGGGGGCCCGCCCCCAACCGCACATCCCGTCAAAAGGACAGCGCCGGCTTGGACGCTCCCTGCGCTGGGGGTTTTGACTGACCTCCCCTACCCTGTTGGGGTGGGCGTCGGGGCGGAGGTCTCGAAAAGGCCGGCGTAGATTTCTGCGGGAATCTTCTCGGGGGTTGCCGAAAAGGTTTTTGCGGCGGGGCCCTAGGATTAGGGCGGACCAGGGAGGCAAGAGAGCGCTCCTGCTCCGACAGACGTTTGGTCGCCGCCTCCAAGGAGTCGTCGGTTGGGGTCCATCTCGAGGGTACGGAGCCACGCCAGCCAGCGCATAGCCACCGCACAGGCCGATACCCTCGAGGCGAGTTCAAAGGCGTCGTACACAGCATGGAATAGGTACAGGCGCAGTTGAGAGAGATTTGACATAAAGGTGACGAACCTTTCCCTATGGGAATCAGGTATGACGTCCCGATAACTGGGGAGGTCCTTCACCATGTTACGCAAGTACGAAGAAAATGCAAAGGCGTAATTTAGGACCCTCGTCGCCATCAGCGAGTTAGCGTAGAGGCGACGACCAAATTTGTCGAGGGTCCGCCCTTCCCTCCCAGGCGGGACCGCTGCAGACACCCTGGAAGGTTGCGTCCTCTTGAGCGCCGACTCCACCAGGAGCAATTGGTGAGAGAGTTGTGCCCTCTCGAACCCCTTAGGAGGAATGGTCCGGTATTTCGACTCCATCTTAGACGGCACCACCGTGACCGTAAGAGGGGCTTCCAAATTTCTGAGGAAGGTCTGATGAAGGACCTTATTCAGCGGAAGGCGAGGGGATTCCCTTGGGGGAGTAGGAAGATCCTGCTCCTCCAAAAACTCTTTGGTGTAATGGGAACCTGCCAACAAGTCCAAGCCCAAAGCACCCGCCATATCCTGCACAAACCTGGAGAATGACGAAGGTCTGGCAGGCGGAGAAGGGGTCCGAGATCTCCCCGCCGAGCAGAAGGGGGAGGCCTCGCGGGAGTACCTCGGCTCTCTACCTGACCCCGATCCCCATGAGGCTCGCTCCCGGGACCTTGAGGGGGTCGGGGACCGGTCATGCCTGTAGGAACCCTTGGGGGAACCCCCCGGGGTACGAGGTACCGAGGCCCGTCCCTTCTGCCCCGGCGAGGAGACACGGGAACTCTCTCTGACAGGGGAGCGAAAAAGACTAGGGTTATCCAGGCGGAGCTCCGAGACCTGTAAGGTCTCGCCCCCGAGCGGCGACGAGCGACCGCGCCTCCGAGGCGAGGCCCGAGATCGCTTGGCCTTCCTCGGACGGCGCCTCGCCCGAGGCCTGCCCAAAGGCGAGGAGCCTCGCGAGGACCTCAAGGAAGATGTGGACAAGATCCTCCGCACCCGGCGCATCCTGTCACGGGGCCGCACGCTACGCTCAGGCTGGACCACCGATGCCGGGTCCGAGGGCAAAGCCGGGGTCGAGGTAGTATGAGCCTCGGGGCCCGAAGCCACAATACCCGAGACCGAGGTCGCCAACTGCGGGGCAGCCGAGACCGATGCAGTCGAGGCCGAAGCCTGCTGCAGGTGCTCAATGGCCCCGGACAGCTCCGAGGCGATCAAAGCCCGGAGCAAGTCCTGGAAAGCCGGGATCCCCATCATAGGCAACAGCAACGAGTCCGGTCGATGCTCCACGGAGGGCGACCTCGGTCTCGAGTATTCCCTCGGGGCAATCGATTTGGACACCTTGGGCTGGGCGGAGGAAGACCCTCCCGCCGTCGAGGAGCCCGAGGATGGCTTCTTGGTCGATCCCGGAGCTGAGGAGGGAAGTGAAGACTTACCCGAGGCAGGCTTGGACGAGGCAACAGGCTTCGCTGGGACCAAAGGAAGTGGCGAAGTCGAGGGGCCCGAGGCCGAGGTCAAGGCCGGGGCCGAAGCCGAGGCCGAACTCGAGGCCTTCCCGGCCGGGGAATCAACGGCGAAAAGTTCCGCCATGCGGGCCCGGCGGCGTTTGAGAGCCCTTTTCTGAAAAGTGGCACACCGGGTACAAGAGTCAGTCGGGTGCTGAGGGCCCAAGCACCGCAAACAGCACCGGTGAGGGTCTGTGATGGACAAGAGTCGGTCGCACCGACTGCACTTTTTAAAGCCCGTCACAGGACGGGACATGGGCCCAAAAAGCGGCCGGGAACAAACGAGGTCCCACGGCCGCGGCTACCGGGAGCCCCCGGAGCGACGGAAGAAAAACAAAATTTTTTTTTTTTTTTTTTTTTGACGAAAACTGAAAGAAATCAACAAAAGAACAAAGAAAAACGCAGCGACCGCGTCGAAAACAGGACACAGCTGCGGCGACAGAAGGCAAATTGAAGAGCACAATTTTCCACAGGGCTTCTGGCTCCGCGGATGAAATTGAACTGAGGACCACGAGGTGGAGATGCGCCCTCTAGGGGGCAGGAAGGCTAGCACATGCGTGGTGCAGTGTGCAAACTTGAAACTTCAATCAAGTTTGCTTGAAAAGCTGTCCGCGCTGGGGCTCCGTAGATGACGTCACCCACATGTGAGAATATCATGCCTGCTTGTTCTGGGATAATAATCTATATGTATGTTGTGTTAAACTGAATATATATTTTATTAGATGCAACAAAATGAAAATCTAAGGCATCTATACAATGTCTACTTATAACATATTGTACATATTTGGTGTCTTCGTTTTTATTTCAGGTTTTTACCTTGCATGTGGCAGCATGGTATACAGGAAAGAGCTTAGCCCAGAGAAAAGTGCGCACACATAATTCTTTACAAAAAAAAAGATATCAATAACAGCAATAGCAAGGAAGTTGAAAGTTGCTCATTCAACCATCATAGAAACGGTCAGATAAAATGAAAAGATGAACATTTTCAATCTCGGGCACACTCAGATTGAACAAAGAACTGCAGATTTATGAATGGACAATGTGATCATAAAGACAGCTAAACATTCCCCAAGAGCACCATCAAGTGTTTTCAGAGCCAGAAATGCAGGTAGTCCACTGAAGAAACCAAACAGGACAATACACAGGAGATTATTCAATGCTGGACATCGATCTTATTGGCCTGCACAGAAAACGAAGTTGTCTGCCAAAAATATCAAAGATCGGCTCTCGCTTTCTATAGAAACAAGTAGTGGACAGCTGATCAATGAGAGTGAATTATGTTTTCAGATGAAAGCACTTTCATTTACTTCTACAGCTTCTGTTGATACATAAGGAGACCTTAAAATCAGAAACATAATCCAAGGATAGAGAATGACAGGGGAAAAATTTTTCCCATCCCGGTGAGTTCTTTTCCTGCCCCTGCCCCATTTCCTGTAAGCTCTGTCCTCATCTGCACAAACCTCAAACATTTTAAAATCATAAGTGTTCGAGGCTTGTGTGGTTAAGGCAGAGCTTATAGGATTGGGGTAGGGAACAAAACTCGCAGGGATGGGACGGGGGAAATTGAGTTCCTGAGGAGACGGGGAAAAATTTGTACCCGTGTCATTCTCTACCCTAAGTATCTTATACCTATAGAGAAACAGCATCAGGATCTGGATAAGCAGGACTGTGGATTATGCTAAAGAATACCACAATCAACGGAGCTGTTTATATGAATATTTGAAGAGAGAAACTGTCCTACTTTATGCAAATTCATAACATAACCCATTTCCAAAAGGATGGTGCACCGTGCCATGGAACATGGCTGGCTCATTAACAGATACAACTGTTAGAACCTCAACTGAGCAGCTGCCCAGATTTGAACATTATTGAAAATGTGTGGATTGTGATGAAGCAGAAAGTGGCCATTCTCAATCCAACATCTTAAGCGGACTTTATATGCTGAATCCAAGCTGCAAAGACTCGAGAGATAACTACAGAATTCTGCAGAAAACTGGCCAGATCAATGCCAGAACTATAGATGCTGCAGGATATACATTTTTTAAATAAAATAAATACAGACAGTTAAGAACAAAAGATATCACTGTAAATACTACATGGCAGAAAATGTTTGCAGACAATCACTTCAAATGCTAAATACAATATAGACTACTACTACTACTACTAATTATTTCTATAGCGCTACCAGACGTACGCAGTACTGTACAGAGTCACAAAGAAGAAGAAAAGAGTCCCTGCTCGAAAGAGCTTACAATCTAAACAGCCAAGACAGACAAACAGGATGTCATGGATACAGTTAAGGGGAACGGTTAATCAGCTGGCTGGGTTGGAGGGCAGAGGGGAGAAGGGAGGACAATCAAGCCATTATGACATCACTGATGAGGTTGGCTCTTATTGGTAGGAGGTGGCATTATGACATCACAAGCTCAGCTCTGCTTCCCAAAGACAAACAGGATGTCATGGATACAGTTAAGGGGAACGGTTAATCAGCTGGCTGGGTTGGAGGGCAGAGGAGTAGGGTTAAGGATTGAAGGCTATATCAAAAAGATGGGTTTTCAGTTTACTTTTAAACAAGGGAAGGGGCTTGACGGACAAACTCAGGTAATTTATTCCAGGCATAGGGAAGTCTGGAATTGGCAGTGGAGGATAGGGGTACAGCTAAGAGCGGCTTATCTGAGGAATGGAGTTCTCTGGGAGGTGTATAAGGAGAGAAGAGAGGAGAGATATTTAGGGGCAGCGGAATGAACACACTTGTAGGTCAGCAATAGGAGCTTGAACTGTATGTGATGGCAGATAGGGAGCCAGTGAAGTGATTTAAAGAGAGGGGTAACATGAGTGTAACGAGGTTGGTAGAAGATGAGTCACGCAGCAGAATTTTGCACCAATTGCAAGGGGAAGAGGCAACACTGCGGTAGACCAGTTAGAAGTAGATTGCAGTAATCTAAGCATGAGGTTACGAGAGTCGACAAGAGTCC
This sequence comes from Geotrypetes seraphini, assembly GCF_902459505.1. Taxonomy (NCBI): domain Eukaryota; kingdom Metazoa; phylum Chordata; class Amphibia; order Gymnophiona; family Dermophiidae; genus Geotrypetes; species Geotrypetes seraphini. Next base: position 461,502,775 of record NC_047085.1, on the reverse strand, counting down.
AGGTAGTGTGCTCAGAGAGGAAAGGGTGAATTGTGGTGATGTTATAGAGACAGAAGCGACAGGCCTTAGCAGTTTGTTGGATGTGCATAGAAAATGAGAGGTCGGAATCGAAGACGACTCTTAAGGTTGCAAGCAGAGGAGACTGGAACAATGACAGTATTATTTATCCAGATGGAGAAAGGAGGAGGAGGAGCAGAGGGTTCAGGAGTAAAGAGGAGCAGCTCAGTCTTAGACATACAGTATTTAGTTTCAGTTGATGGCAGGACATTCAGGCAGCAATGTCAGTCAAACAGGCAAAGAGCCTTTCTTGGGCTTTAGGTGGAATTTTGGGTGTAGAGAGCTAGATCTGGGAGTCATCAGCATATAGGTGATACTGGAAGCCATGGAAGGAGATCAGGGCACCGAGGGAAGAGGTGTAGAGAGAGAAGAGAAGAGGTCCTGGGCCCCTCATCCTTCTTGGCCTGTCTTCTGCCTTTGATACTGTTAATCACAGATATGCTATCCTCGTTTGGATTCCGTGAATCTGTCCTCTCCTGGTTTGCCTCCTACCTTTTCCAACGCACCTTTAGTGTATGAGTTGGTGGGTCCTCTTCTGCTGCTACACCGCTAGCGGTTGGCATACCCTGTTCCCTCTAAGCTGAGCAGGTGTCCTCCAGCTGCATTGCTACCACTAGGGGGTGGAATATTTTCAGTCGCTAAGGACAGGTATGTTCCCTGGAGTCCTGCAGAACTTGCCTGTCCCTCACAATTGAAAAATGTGACAGTAAAACAGCACCCTCTATTGGTGAGACTGTGGGTGGAGGACTCCTGCTCAGCTTAGAGGGAACAGGGTATGCCAACCGCTAGCGGTGTAGCAGCAGAAGAGGACCCACCAACTCATACACTAAAGGTGCGTTGGAAAAGGTAGGAGGCAAACCAGGAGAGGACAGATTCACGGAATCCAAACGAGGATAGCATATCTGTGATTAACAGTATCAAAGGCAGAAGACAGGCCAAGAAGGATGAGGATCAAGTAAAGGACCTTATATCTGGCCATGAACAAGTCACTGCAGACTTTCGTGAGGGCAGTCTCGGTGGAGTGTTGGGGGGAGAATGAGAGATTGTAGAGGAATAACTGCAGATGGTAGATGATGACTATCACGCCACATTTTGAGTTACACTTCTCCCTCTGTATTCGCTGTGATAGGGGATTAACAGACCTGCGAATACAGAAAAACCACGAATAACTTTTTCATATGTTATTCGCTGTTTTCTATTAAAAACCATCGTGAATATGGTGAAACCGCAAATAACATGGCGGGCGACCTGGCCTGTTACTGAAGGAGAGGCAAGAAACAGTGAAGAAAGTTCTGGGAATCAGCAATTTCTCTATGCAAGCTGGCCTAATTTTTTTTTTTTTTGGGGGGGGGGGAGCCAGCAAGCTAAAAACCGTGAATAATCAAAACTGTGATTGCTGAAACTGCGAATACAGAGGGAGAAGTGTAATTTGCATTCAAAAACATGCACATCCATTGCATTGATTAGCAATTCTATTCCACCTACTTTAGTTTCTCCGTTTTTACAATTACCCATGCATAGCTTAAAGAACTTTAAATTAATTGTTAATTGTTGCTGTGGAGGGGTATACTGGCTGGACATTTTGGTCTTTATCTGCCCTTATGTTTTTTCTAGATGGCTTTGCTTGTGTGCTCAGAATGGGTTACGAGGAACTGCAAGGCGCTGGCTAGGTGCTGGGAGCCAAACTGCTTTGTTTGACTCATTTTCTGCAATTTTTGTGCAAGTTTAATTTTTTGTTGATTTTTGCAATTTTATAATTTTAATTATAATGTGCTGCAAAAAAAACCCCACAAACAACATTTGTTCTATTTTGTGAGCCAGAGCTAAAAAAAAAGTTTGAAGACACACTGGGTTATTCCATGCAGAATGATTGTCCTACTAACCCAGTCTCTACTCCATGCTGTGGCTTGTGTGAGTGATGTGTTTCTTTCCCATCTACATGATGGCGTTCTTGTCCTGTTTTCCCCAAAATTTTAGATTGTAAACTGCTTAGTTCTGTCCTGTACGGCTGCAGCGTCAAAGTAAATGTAAAATAAGTGTGAAATAAACACATCATTTTATTACTACATTACACCTTGATGTTTCAGGCTGTCACATTAAATTGCAAGGGAAATATGGTTTACGTATGTATTTCAGGTTTCTAGATCCACAAGGTCTTAGTTTCTTTACACGATGCTTCATCATTTTCAGCAGTGCCGACGTTTACGTAAAGATTACTTACCGTAAGTCTTATTTTCGGTTCATAGACAAAACCGCAGAAGACAAAGGCGTGCGCCGACAACTGAGCGCAAGATGGAAGCGTGCGCCGAAGAAAAAGAGTGTTTTTAGGGGCTCCGACGGGGGGTTTTGTTGGGGAACCCCCCCCACTTTACTTAATACAGATCGCGGCGGCGTTGTGGGGGGTTGTAACCGCCCTCATTATACTGGAAACTTAACTGTTTCCCTGTTTTTTAGGGAAAAAGTGAAGTTTTCAGTAAAATGTGGGGGGTTACAACCCCCCACAACGCCCCCACAACGCGGCGCGATCTGTATAAATTAAAATGGGGGGATTCCCCCCCACACCCCCCGTCGGAGCCCTTTAAAACAGTCATTTTCTTTGACGCGCACCTCCACGTTTCGCTCAGTTGTCTGCGTGCGCCTTTGTCCCGGCGCGCTTTTGACCTGACACCTTATTTTCAGATCTAAATCAGAGTCTGGGGCATGAACACCGCAGTGCAGATCTACAGTAAAGGACGAGATCTGCCAAAACAGTGTTACTATGGAGACAGAACTAATGCACCGTGCACATTTCTAACTACATTACGTACTTAAGACCATCTGGATAACAGAATTCTCTTTGCTATTTTTTTTTTTATTGGGGGGGAGGGGTCTGCAGAGACTCAAGACCAGTCTCTCTTCTATCTTTCCATTGTGTAATATTCTTATATGGGTATAAATGAAGGGAAAGAATACATTCATCAACCACCCAGCAAGATATGGCACAATACCCAAGACAATTCAAGGGTTTTAGTCTTCGGGCACTTGGTAATTTCCTCAACACACACAGTACATTTTGTATATAAGCCTCTACAGTTTGGGCCAAATACAGGCCTAGATTCACTAAACTTACCAATCCTGTCACGATGGCCGCAAAACCAGTTTTTACTGGTTTTGCGATCCTTCGTGTTCCCCGACCCGATTCACTAAACTGCTGTCCGATGAATCTCTTCTCCGATCCACCCATGCAAATTAATAAAACCCCATGCAAAATAGCTAAGCGATTGATTCACTAATTGCTTGGCTATTTTGAATAGGGGTTTTACTATCCTAAAACCCAACTGCTGCAGACCTGTCGGTAACTGTCATCGACGCTCCCCCAAACCGCAATCAAAAATATGGCAGGAGGGATGTCGACATGATGCACCGGGGCAGGGCCTAATCCCCAGTTCGGAAGAGGCCAAAGAGCAGAGGGGACTGAGCACCCCTCCTGCTCCCAACTTTTAGAGGTACGGGGAGGGGTCTGAGTCGTCCACGTCCAGTGCGCCATTTTTTTATTGCGGTTCAGGGGATGGTTTTGGGGTTCGCATAGGTCGTAAGTCAACAACAACCTGTACTAGTTTTCCTCAAATGCTTTTAAGTTTTTGTTCTTGAGTACTGCAGAGGGAAGTTATAAACAGGTAGTACATTCCCCAAATTAACATTTTATATATATATATATATATATATATATATGTACATATATATATATATATACATATACATATATATATATATATATATATATATATATATATATATACACACACACATACACATATATTTTTCTCTTCAAGTTTTATATTTAAAACATACAAAATATCCTTCTCACCTCCTGCTTCTCCCTAGGGAAAATGGCAGACGAGTAGGTTGTTTATAGTACGGTAACCAACCCTATACCTATTCACACAGTCCACTCCATCTCATTTCCAGGAGAAACAAATAACCTTTGCCTCTTTTCTTAGTTCCTTGCCACCAAGGAAACCATGTTCTTACATACATGCTTTCTTGAAGTCCTGTTACCATCTGTCTCCACCACCTCTACTGGGTTCAAAAGCCAACACTAAGTGCAACAGATTAACAAACAAACAATTACAATAATCAGCACTCAATACAATCAAATGATATAATAAATATATAACACCCCCCTCCCGCACCCTCCCACCCACCCTTCCTGGATGTGCATAACAAAAATCAAAGGGAAAATATGTATGTTCATTTCATACAAAATTTATGGATCCCAAATTGCTTTGAATTTATTATAATGTCCCAATTTTAACAAATTCATATGTTCAAATTTATAAATTTGGCATAAAGTTTCCCACCAAAAACTATAATTTATATTATCCCAATTTTTCCAGTTTTTCATGATCAGCTGCATAGCAACTCCTGTCATGACAAGAAGCAGCCTATTTTGCTTTGCATTGATTGGACTTTTGGGCATTAATAATGTTCTAAACAACACCATACGTCAATGATAATGGAACTTCCAGGATCATAGTAATTTGACCCCCATATAGATCTCCAAAATTTAAGTATCAAGGGGCAATAGAACAATAGATGACCCAGTGTTCCTTTATCGAGGTGACAGTGCCAGCATCTATTTGACTTAGAACTATTTAACTTTTGCAACCCAACAGGGCTTTAGAAAATTCTATACAACAGAAAAAAAATCATAGTTGCTGATGTTGTACATCTCATCCTCCAAGGCCAAATCCGTGGCCTTTGAGTAGCAGAAATTTGTTGCTTTGTCTCAATGCTCCAAGTGTCTTTAGACTAGTTTTAGGTTTTTGTATTCAGATGCTCAGATATTTATATCACTTTAACATAATTTAAAACTCCATTCTCCTCCTCCCCCCTGCTAAGAGTTTCATACCATGACTTCTCTAGAGCATTCTTTCTTCTGAAAAATATTTGCTTTCTCTGCCTATTTATATCTTGCAGGTATTTGAACATCTGTTTCAAACATCCATGCCCAGCGACTTCTGCAACAATTTAGTACTGCAGTTTCTAAGGAGAACTTATGTTTTGCCTGATAATTTTCTTTTCTTTAGTCAGCAAAACCGTTCTGCACAAATGAGTTGCATTAGAAACCTTATGCTATAAGCTGTCAGTGCACGGTTCTAATGCAAGCTTTCTGCATCAGCCTCATTGCCCCAAAGATCTCTTCCAAATTCCATCTGCTTCATCCTCTACCCCATTTCTCTCCTGTCTGCTCCCTCCCATCCACACCAATTCTCTTTCATGTCTACCTGCTCCTGCTTTTGAATATCAACCCAGCTATTTATAATGCATTATACAGGCAGTGAATAGAGATCTTTAATGTGATTTGATAAAGTGTAGTGACTTATCTAAAGGCTGCAATCTAGATACTTCTGAGTAAGATATAATGCTCCCAATCAGAAATATCATTGAGTGTTGTCATCCACTAATTTGTAGGCTCTCCCCTCTAATTCAAGAAACTATAATAAAAGTGTACTGATTTGCAGAATACACTCTCGAATCAACAAAAGGCCTGTATTTTACAATCCATAGACAACGAGCAACTGGAAGGAATTGGCCCACAGCTCGTTTTGCTTCTTTTCTCTACCTTTATCATATGTTGAGATATTGTACTCTACTCTGCTATGACTGTGAAAGATGGTGTTGCAAAAACTGAAACACATATAATATCTAATCTTTGGTTTTTGTACCAGGTCATCTCCCAGTAGAGCTCGACTCGGTTCACATATAATTAAGACTAGAGTACATAACAGAAGGCATAGGAGAAGGAAGAACTAATTAAAAACTAAAGTACATAAGAAAAGCATAAGAAAACTAACTATGTTATCATTTTGTTGAGGTTGTAGTTAAACCATTTAAAAATTGCGAGAACAACAAAGTTTTAGGAATTTACGAAATAATTGCAGCTGGCCTAAAAGCCTAATTGAGTCAGGAAGTTCATTCCAGATCTCTACAAACTTGAAAACAAAAGATCGACTGAGCTTCCCAGCAGATTTAATTCCCTTAAAGGAAAGGAAGGCTAACTTATATCTTTACGTGTTTCTCAAATGGCAAAGTCTAAGGCAGGGGTGCCCAATAGGTCGATTGCGATCGACCTGTAGCTCGCCAAAGCAAAGTGAGTCGATCACCCAGGACTCACTTTGTCTTGGCGATCTATTGGGCCGATCAGTCTTCCTCTCCCCTACGTCAATTCTGCCATCGGAGAGGAAGTTCGGGCCAGCCAATCGCTGCCTGGCTGGGCAAAACTTCCTCTCCGACAGCAGACTTGACGTCGGGGAGAGGAATGCTGGTCGGCCCGAAGCAGGGAGAGCATGGGGCGGCGGCAGCTTTGGGCCTGTTATCCATTGGTGGCGTTTTGGGTCCTGTTCCCCGATGGCAGTGGCTTGGGGAAGGGCAGGGAGAAAGAAAGAAAGGGGGCAGGCAGGGAGACAGAAGGAAAGAAGAGAAACAGAAAAAAAGAAAGGGGGCATGAAGAGAGAGAGAAAGAAAGGTCAGGGAGAGAGGAAGAAAAAGTTGGGGGAGGGAATGAGGTGTGGAGGAGAGGAAGCATACAGGCTGAAAGAAAGATTGGATGCACAGTCAGAAGAAGAAAGTGCAACCAGAGACTCATGAAATCACCAGACAAGGTAGGAAAAATGATTTTATTTTAAGTTTAATGATCAAAATGTGTCTGAATTTATATCTTTTGTCTATATTTTACAATATGGTTCCCTTTTACTAAACCACAATAGTGGTTTTTAGCGCAGGGAGCCTATGAGCGTCGAGATCAGCGCTGGGCATTCAGCGCAGCTCCCTGCGATAAAAACTGCTTTTGTGGTTTAGTAAAAAGGGAGGGGGGGTGGGTATTTGTCTATTTTTGTATGATTGTTACTGAGGTGACAGTGCATAGTCATCTGCTTTGACCTCTTTGAAAAAACTCCGGAATAGAAATGATAATTAACAATTCTATGCGTACAGTGTGCGTTGTGTTATTTTTTTAAATTTTATTGTTGGTAGATCATTTCGACTTGGTCATTTTAAAAGTAGCTCGCGAGTCAAAAAAGTGTGGGCACCCCTGGTCTAAGGGTATTCCAACATAAGGGGACAAATATTCCATAGAAAAGCTTGAAGATTATGCATGCACATTTAAACTGGATCCTAAAGCGAACTGGGAGCCAGTGAAGCTTTATCAACAAAGGGGGAACATGATCATACTTTCATTTCCCAAAAATGAGCTTAACTGCAGTATTCTATATTAACTGAAGTCGTTTTAGACTGCTCTGCTTAATGCCCAGATAAACCGAGTTACAATAATCTATGTGGTATTGGGCTTTACCCCACACCCTCTTCCTCTTTGGTACCGTTAATTATCATTCCTTATTCACAGGTGTCAATTTCTGTACCACCACCATAACACCCCAATTGACCACATTCACAAAATATTTGTTACACATCTAATTCATCTTCTCCCACCCAATCGGATACAGTTAACTATAGCTCCATTCTCAAAAATTACAGTTTATGGGCAGTAAAATATGGTCCTGGCTCACAATATACATTTCTTTACAAATCAGCAGATAATATAATAAAACCAAATGTTTTATAAAGTGATTTCATACCTGTAAGATGATTTTTTTTCAGCCTTTATCTTACTATTCTGCAGCCATTTAATTTAGCTTCTGAATAAGCATCGCTTTCAAGTCAAGTCCTCCGTCTCTAATCATCAGTGTCAACTTTTCAAAATGATTGACTGTGTCCAAGGAGAACTAATTTCTGCTGGGTTTAGCACACCCAAACAGTTTGCTCAATATTGGGGGATGCTCAAGGATCCATAGCACGGGCTCCTATGTTCCCACAAGCATCTGAGCTGATCTGGGCCTTAGGCTCCCTTCCCGGTGCATCATGGGATCCACTAGGAGGGGCCTTATGAATCTTGACCCAATCAGGGTCTTAAGCCCCTCCCCTTCCATCCCAGGATGCAACAGGAAGGGGAAGGCCTGCCATTTTGGAGTGGCAGGACTGTGAACAAAAGGGACTGGGCATCCTTCCTGCTGTCTGCTTTACGTAGAGGTAAGGGGGTGGTTTGAGGGAGTGGAAGATAGTTTTGGGGGGAGGCAAGAGGGAGTGGGCATACCTCATGCTGATTTTTTGTAAAGTGAAGAGAGTGGGGGAGGGTGGGTCCTAGAACGGGGTTGGTTTGGCAGGGGGGTTGCGGTGGCAGGAGGGAGTGGGTAATTCTCCGGCTGATTTTTATTAAAGTATGTGGGGGGGTCAGGTCGGTTCAGCTGGGGGTGGGGTCCCAGCAGCAAGAGGGTGTGGGCATCCTTCCTGCCTCTATTTTAGTTCCGGGTATTGTCAGGGGGAGAGGGGCACTAGACTTGTATACCTTGGGATGAACCCACAACCTCAGGGTGCTGAGGCTGTAGCTTTAACCACTGTGTCACACTCTCCCCTTGAGTATCAGGGCCTATGTGAGGGTGTTTGCTCTCCTATGCTATTCTGGTTGCAGTTTCATATTTTTCCCTTACAAAATCAAAATTGGCAATATTACAGCATGTAGATTTTAATTGATATTTGTCCATTTATATTTTGCTTCAGTAGAAAGTACCAATTGAAGAAAGAGAGCCTAGATTTAAATCCAGAAAATGCAAAGAGAAATGGGAAATCAAACCACAAATCCAAATCTGGCCCAGTTGAAAAACATGCTTGTCTACACATGAGACAATTGTACAGCCTCATGTGCTGGGAATAGTGACCCACCCCAGAGCTGTGTAAAAATGCAGAACTGCCCACTAGTGCTGCCCGATTCAGGAAAAAAAATATTTCGATTTGATTCAGCCTATTGAATCGATTTTTCGATTCGATTTTCCTGCCCATTTGGGTGTTTTTTTAAAAACATCCTGGTGAGTTTATTTTATAACTTCTTCACCCTTTTATAGTCTCTTCACCACCTTTGCCTTCTCCTAACCACACTGGTGCTGTGGTGTAAACAAACAAAAAAGACTTTTCCTCTCTCTGTTAAATCCTAGCATATGTTTGCGGTCTATTACCAGCTCTGGCAGGATGCATGTTTCAAATCTGACATATTGTAATCACAAAACAGAACATAAAATGATTTTTTCTACCTTTTGTTGTCTAGTCATTATTCAAATCTTGTTGGTCCCAGGCTCTGGTCGTCTGATAACTTGCTTGCCAGGGTCTCCTTTCTTCTTTCTCCGTGCTAATCATCCATCTGCCATCTCTGTCCTCCCCTTCAGTTTCCCTTCCCTAGAGGTCTGGCATCTTTCCTTTTTTTCGTCTCCATCCACAGATCCACCTTTTTTCAACTATCCTTTCATCCAGCATCTCTCCCTCCTATCCAGTATCCCTATTCCCCCCTCCACACCATCTCTCCCTTTCTGTTCCTTCTCTCCTTAAATCTCATTGCCCATCATCTCTCTCCCTCTCCTCCATGAAGGACTGCACCCCCCATCCCCCCGGATGGCCTGCGTGTTCCCTCTGGTTTCAATTTACCTAAATCCATCAGCCTGCATAAGATCACTAGTGCTAGCGATCTTTGCAAGCTACCGTCGGGTCTTCTGAGCTGTCTTCTCTCTGCCGCGGTCCCACCCCTCCTCTGATGTCAGAGAAGGGGGCGGGACCGCGGCAGAGAAAAGACAGCTCAAAAGACCCGACAGTAGCTTACAAAGATCGCTAGCACTAGCGATCTTATGCAGGCTGATGGATTTAGGTAAATTTGATGCCAGAAGGCCAGGGGGGAAGCCGGACACTGCAGCACTTCCCGACTGACCCTCCCCCCTCGCCCTCTAAAGCAGGAGCGGCAGCAGCCGGCCAGCTTTAGTGGGCGAGGGGGAAGGTCCGAATCGGGAAGTCAATTTTTTATTGTTTTAAATCGATTCGAATCGGTTCACCCGAAGTGAATCGGTGAACCAATTTGAATCGTGAATCGAGCAGCACTACTGCCCACCACATCACAGCTATAGCGGCATTTTTAACCCAGGATTTGCATTTAATGAGTGGATATTTAATCACAATGCATCATATTTACCAATCTGACAGAAATTAAAAAGGGAAGAGAGCTGAAAGCTTGCTCTGCTTTTTGCTTGCTTTTTCCTCACCAATGTACTTATGAATAAAATGTTATATACTGCCTTCTCGGTAATCCAGCTGGTGTACAATGTAATAGAATGAGCAATTCCAGTGCATGAGTTCAGTGGCAGCTTACACCTAGGTTTTCACACTCCGAGATTGGCTTGGATCTACTACTACTACTATTAATTATTTCTATAGCGCTACCATCTCTTCTGCAACTTCTCCAGTTGATCTCTCACTCGCTACCTGTCACTGTCACAGTACACCTAAAATCACTTCAAAGATATAGCCAGGAAATAGGCCTACACTCATGTTTTTCTCATGCTTCACCAATCTTCGGATGTTAAGTGGTTAAGGGGAAAAAACAGCAGAAGGGAGCTGGGCAGAGACAAAAGCTTACTAAATAATAATAACAACAACATTTATTTATATACTGCAATACCTCACAGTTTGGTGCAGTTTACAATAAGAGGTAAGAACTATGAAAACACAGCAAATTTACACCACAAAACACAGTACATGATATCGTCTGTTTTCTAAATGTTGAGATGTGAAGGATTCTACACAATGCACTAAAGCAGAGTCTCTCTAACACTGGTCCTCAAGGGTTACAACCAGTTGGGTTTCAGGTATCCCTAATGAATACGGATGAGCTAGCATTGCACGCTCAATGCCTTCACAGAATGCAAATCTCTTTTGCTTATTCAGGAGCAATTACTTGAAAGCCAGACTGGTTTGCAGCCCTCAAGGACTGGCATTTGAGATCCATGCACTACAGGCTACAGAAGATTTTAAAATCAATTTTATTGTGTTGCCATGGAACTTTAAGGGACTTGAAAGCTAAAAAAAAAAAAAAAGTGTCAAGACTATATACCCAAAACTGTATGTACTTTATTATCACCTCAAATTTTGCAAATACAACACACACTCTGCTGAGACCATGATATTTTTTTTAAAGCCCGTTTTAGCAGGCAATTTCAACCTGTGAACAGGATACAACTATTGCAAAATCCTCAGGTACTGTTTGCAAATGGGGAGAGGGAAGGATGAAATGGAGCTAAAAATAGTAGCTAAACTAATCTCTGGTAAGCATTTTTCATCAAATCCTCCCACCAGACAGCAGAAACAGCTACCACAGGATAAGCAAATCCCTGGCAAGCTGGATCTCCAGAACATTACCAAGGAAAATAAAGACAGCCAAGACTCAACTGGCTCTAGAAACATCAAAATCGTTACTGGAGCATTGCCCTACCCTTGTCAGAGCAGCTACGCCCTCCAAATCCATGTCTTTTCTAGAGCTGCCTCTTCCTTGATAATACATAAATACTTTGCCTCCCCTCTTCACTCAGACATTTATTCAAATATTTTTTTTTTAAAAAGGGGGGGGGGAATCCTTCAGTGTTATTTTAAAATTCAAAGAAAGCCAAAAAAACATTGCATTCAAAACCCTACTATGTATGTGCTATCAACACATTTTGGGATGGGATTGTAAATGGAAACAATGACTCTCATGAGTCCCCCACCCCTCCTTTTAAATTTGGCCCTCTAGGGATGGAAATAAATTGGTGTAATAAATCAATGACAGTGAAACATAGCTGTAGTAAATTAGTTAAAGGCTGGAGAAGGGCATGATTTTACAGCATTATGCAATAAACCCGCAAGTCCTAAGAATTATCATTTAGCTGTGTATAATAGTAATTCACAATCTGTGAATTAAAAGAAAACCCGAAACCACCTAGTATGCAGACCAGCAGTGCCCAAAAGGTCGATCGCGATTGACCAGTAGATCGCAAAGGCAACACGAGTCGATCACAGAGCCCATCCCGGGCTCCGCGATGCTCTGTTCCCCCCTGCTTCCCCGACACCAGGCCAGCTAGGCCCACAGCCTACCCCCCCCACCCCCCGATATCAATTCTGACTTCTGAGAGGAAGTTCCAGCCTAGCTAATCGCTGCCTGGCTGGCCCAGAATTGACATCGGGGGGAGGCTGTGGGTCCAGCGCTTGTACATGCTTGGTCTGGTGTCAGAGAAACAGGGAGAAATCGGCGGCAGTGGCTTGGGGAGGGCAGGGAGAGAGAAAGACAGACAGACAGACAGAAAGAAAGAAAGGGGGCAGGGAGAAAGAAAAAAAAAAAAAGAGGGAGGAGGGGGAAATTTGAGGTTGGATAGTATTGTCTTATGTTGAAGAGTATTAGTATGACTATTTATGTTTTGGGGAGGGAATTTGGCTGTCTGGTGTATTTGCCATTGTGAAAATTCAATAAAACTTGTTTAAATTAAAAAAAAAAAAAGGGGGAGGGAGCAGAGAGTGGAAGAAAAAATTAGACTCATGAAGAGACAGAGAGAGATGTTGGTTGGGGAATGGAATGAAGTCTGGAGGTTGGTTGGGGAACAGAATGAGTACATCACATACGTCCCTGGCTGTAGAGAAACAGCGCTGTCATAACACTGTCCTAAAAGACCTTTATCATCATTCCGGAAGAATGGTCTGAAACGGTAGCCTGACCTTGCTTCAGTCCAGAAGAATGAACAAGTACTGAGTCTCCTCTTAATACAAGACTCCTTGCGCTGAGGACTGAAGGCACTGAACCCCCCCAACCCGACAGCCTGGGATATTTGGTGACTATAAGCCAGTCCAGCAAAGACCGAAGCATGCCTTTGAAAAGATTAATCTCGCTGAGCCACCAAATTATATTGAGCGATGCTTGAGGAGCCTACTAGATACTACAATTGAAGCCCTGAGATACCGGCAAGCACCGGAACCAAAGTGATTGCTTTAGCATTCTCACATGAAAGTGAGCCGAAATTCCCAGTGGAGTCACCATCTAGAACCTATACAGAATCCCATACTCTTGTTCTTGGTGACTGAAGAAGGCGGCAAACCTGAGACTGTAACCTGTCGCCCCAGTCTGTGGGAAGAAACACATTCCTCTCCTACATGAACATCCCCCGATATTTCAATAATTAGTACAGGAGAAAAGAGCTCTTTGGAAATTTGAAGATTCACATCCAAAGAATTGAAGAAAAGGAATCAGCCGTTTGACAAATTGACCTGGCTGGAAGACAGAGTCAAGCAGTCATCTAAGAAAGAAAGTACCTGAATCTCCTGTTTGTGCCAAAACGCCACTACTGCCCTGAATACCAGTAACATTTAAAGGGGGTCTTGCACAAACGTAACCTTTGGAAGCTCAATACATGGTGACTCCAAGAAAGAATCTGAAATGGGAGGACGATTCAAAGTTGCAAGTATCCTGATAAATGCCCAAAGCCCCCTGACCTGATATCACAGTGTCTCCCCCCCCCTTCACAAGAAAGCATAAAGAGTTACCAGAGGAAGTGAAGACCCCCTTCAGAATGAAGATCAGAAGGTTGGGGAATGGCTGGACGAGAGCTGTAAATTCTGGAAGAAGAAAGGAACTTTCCCACAAAAATTCCAGCTTGCAATGTAAGATGGAATATATTGGAATTCTGAAAACAGTACTAACGCTATGCAATGTTAGCCCAAAACTTACTGCCTTTAAAGTGAAGATGTACTAGACGTAATCTAGAAGCTGCATTGACCGACCCATGGGAAACAATCTACACCCTAACTGTTATCAGACAAAGCTCACATCCCTAAAGAGAGCTTCAGGGATTATTCCAACAGCCACATAGTGTTTGCTACTCTGTGGGTATGGGAGAATAGGTAACTTGCCCCTGGTTAGAAGGAGCTGCTGCTGATTTCCTGAACCACCCACAGTAGTAAACAAAGGCAGCCATCACGGAACCTTCATGCACCTTCCCGCGACTGCTGGCTCTGCTACAGAAGATGGAAGTGGCGTTGCAGGGGGTTCGGTGACAGGTCAAAAGCACACGAGGACAAACGCGCGCCGACAACCGAGCGCAAACAACTGAGCGCAGGGCTTAATTGCGCCAAAGAAAAACCGTATTTTAAAGGGCTCTGACAGGGGGTGTGGGGGGGGAACCCCCCCCTCTACTTAATAGGGATCACGCTGCCTCACGCTGCCATGTTGGGGGGAAAAAGGGAAAAACAGGGAAAAAGTTAAGTTTCCAGTATAATGAGGGGGTTACAACCCCCCAAGCCCCCCACAACGCCAGCGCGATCTCTATTAAGTAAAGTGGGGGGTTCCCCACCAACACCCCCCTTCAGAGCCCTTTAAAATACGGGTTTTCTTCGGCGCGATGAAGTCCTGTGCTCAGTTGTCTGCGCTTGGTTGTTGGCGCGCCTTTGTCCTCGCGCGCTTTAGACTATGAACCGGGGGTTCTTATGTTCTGGCAGTCGGGGGGAAGTGGATGCCCAAAGTTCCCGCAATAGTTGCATTTAAGTTTACTACCGATGCTATTTCAGGAAAGTAGCAGCAGCGACAGAGAAGGGCAGGTGTCGTCAGTGTGCCTTAGTGATTGCATCCAGGGTGGACTGCTCCCCACGGTATGCCACCGATTGTGACCATGGAAGAAAGGCCAGATACGGTTAAAACTTCCTTCAGAGTCTAAAACTTGAAAGCAGCTCTTGGTGCCCTTTATTATTTTTTTTTTCATGATCTGCTTATAGACTAATCTGAAACGCAATGTGGAGTGTGTCACACATTCAGCATGCCTCATATGATTAAAAACAGATACTTAGGAGCTGGAATGAGAATGTTCACGTGAGGTCATAATCTGTTTTAAATTTATTTTTAAACTCCATTGAAGATGGGATAAAAGAACCAAGAGGTCACAGCAGCAAACTTGCAGGAAGCACTCAGTCACAGGAGACTTGTTCTTCCTAAGCTATGCAGAATACACACCACTACCTAAACAGAAAAGTGAAAAACATTTTTAACCAGAAGTTATTCCAGTGGAATTTCCCTTCCTTCTAGTGTTCATAAACAGGCTATTGTTCTAGTAAGAAGCCAAACAGATGCCTACAGGGGAAAAGAATGCACTCTTTTCCCTCAAGGATAGCTAAAAGTCTGTCGTCGTTTCATTATGACACTACCCCAGACCAGGGACTCCCAGGATCAGCAGTAGAAACATCTGTCACACTGGCACAGCAGAGGCACAGGGCAACTCGCTTCAGCTTATGCCTAAACGCCAAATGCCCTCCCACACTCATTTCCACAGCTTATAAATCCAACATGTACATAGATTTAAATATCTTCTCAGAATCTTACCGACATGTCAACTCTTCATTGGCTTATAAATACAGATGTGCACTCTGTAAGGAAGTAGCCCCTGGGTTCAGTATCCTGGTTCAGCAGGAAGTGAAATTAATGACAATGAAAGCCAACAGTGGTTGCATAAAGAATACTGTATTTTTCATTCCATAAGACACACTTTTTTCCCCTCAAAAGTGGGTGGAAATAAGGGTGCGTCTTATGAAACGAATGTACCCCGGCGGTACCTTTAAATTGTGGTGGTCGCTGGAAGGCTGCCTGCAGATTATGTCAGGGCCAGCAGCAGACAAGTGCATTAATGCCTGGGTGCACGGGCCACTTCCTGAATGGCTGTCAGTCCCACAAATGATGATTGATATGGGGGAGGGGGACTGGGACAGAATTTAAAAGTGATGGGGGGATGTAAAAGTGATGGTTGATGGGGGGGCTGGAACAGAATTTAAAGGTGACGGGTATATATTAGTATACAATTTGGTTCAGAATGTTTTTTTCTTGTTTTCCTCCTCTAAATCTACGGTGTGACTTATGGTCAGGTGCATCTTATAATGTGAAAAATATGGTATATTGTGCAGAAATAGACTTATTACTAGTGATATGCAATGCTTAGAAGAAAGATATTCTGCTTCTGTGCTCTTGTGAATGAGAGAAAAAAACAGATTTTCCTTCGTCTCTCTGGATATGTGAGGTGATGTGTATAAGAACATAAGATTTGCCACTGCTGGGTCAGACTAGTGGTCCATCATGCCCCTGCTCACACAGCAGCCCTTAGGTCAAAGACTAGTGCCCTATTTAAGTCTAGTCTTACCTGCGTATGTTCTGTTCCAGTAGGAACTTATCCAACCTTTTCTTCAATCCCTAAAGGGTGCTTTCCCCTATAACAGCATCTGGAAGAGCATTCCAGATTTCTACCACTCTCTGGGTGAAGAAGAACTTTCTTATGTTGTACGGAATCTTTTCCCTTCTAACTTTAGCGAGTGCCCTTGCGTTCTCTTCACCTTGGAGAAGAGAGGGAAATAAGAGGGAAGGTCTTTGTGTATGAAGCTGAAGAAAGAAAGGAGGGCAGGCAAGAGGTTTGTGTACATGCATGGGTGGAGGAGTATGAGGTGTGAAAAGGCTAGAGGAGAAGAGCAAGAGAAAACAGGGACGAGGCCTGTGCCTCAGATTTGAATTTCTGTTATTTTCCAGTATCTTTCTGTGACAATTCGCTTCTGATTGAGCATAACTATCGGCAGCTGGGCTATTCTTTTCCTGAAGCACCAGACCTTAGCACATCTGTTGAAACTATGGTTCCTCCCAGCCTTCTCTCAGGGCTCTTTGTCAATCTTAAGTATTGGTAATTTAGAAGTCATTCCTATGTCTTTCCTGAGACTGAATGACCAGGAACCTAAGGTTTATCTGCACTGAAATGCCCAGGATCAGATTTGTTTAATATCATCTTTGCTGACATTGGTTAGGCCAGAGGTAGGGAACTCCGGTCCTCGAGAGCCGTATTCCAGTCGGGTTTTCAGGATTTCCCCAATGAATATGCATGAGATCTATTTGCATGAGATCTATTTGCATGCACTGCTTTCAATGCATATTCATTGAGAAATCTTGAAAACCCGACTGGAATATGGTTCTCGAGGACCGGAGTTCCCTACCCCTGGGTTAGGCCAACAGAAAATGCTGACAGCTAGTAATGTTAAGGCTGACAGACTCCATATATCTTTACACCAATTTTTAAAACTCTAAAAAAGAGTTTGTGTGCCATGCTTGTTAACTATATTTGCCATCTCTGTCAGACAATGCTTGCCATGCTCTCCTACCACACTATATCTGAGTGTGACACAAGGGTTATGGCTGCAACCTCAGTACCCCGAGATTGTAGGTTCAGACTCTCACGGTTTGGGTAAGTCACTTGGTCCCCATTGCCCAAGATACATTATATAGACTGTGAGCCCACTGGGACAAACAGGGAAAAATACTTGAGTACCTGAACAAATTCATGTAAACTGTTCTGAGCTCCCCTGAGAGAACGGTATAGAAAAAGTAAATAAATATTTTTAACTTAGCTTTAAAGCTGTATATAGTTATCAAATATCCATTCGGCCAGGGGTCCTACATCAAACATGTTTCGTTAAAATACCTCAAGAACATACAGTGGTATGGAGGACAGGTGCTGGCACCCAAGACAGTCCGCCCCCCTCCCCCACCTCTCCCCCTTACTACCCCACTGGTTTTGGCTTTTCTTTTGCGACAAAGCTTGGTGGCAAGGATGGTCACATGGTCACTAATGTGAAGCTTTAGTGAACCTGGAGCGACTATTATTAACTTGATAACTTTTTTGTTAAGATTTTATGCAGAAACTTGCAGTGCCTGCATTGGAAGAAGGAATTACACACATGGGATTCAATTCTGTATATAGCGTCTAAAAATCGGCATCGATAAAACTGAGTGCTAAAAGCACATAGCGCTCCAAATTGGGCAATGTTCATGAAACCGTACTTGGTGCCAGGATCTGCGCCCAATTTAGGCCATGAGGATTTATACTAACTAAAACCTGGTGTAAATTCTTGTGCCTAAATTAGGCACAGATCTGCCATATTCTATAATATTATGCACAAACTCTAGGAATGCTCCTGACCTGCCCATGATACTCCCTTGGCAATACCCCCGTTTTTGGATCCAGGCATACAAATTTTATGTACGCACATTTATAGAACAGCAACTAAAAGATGCATGTGTAAATTTTAAATTGCTTTTAATTATAAGCACCCAATTTGCACACACAATTATCGTCATATATAGAATAGGGGGGGGATAGTGTGGATTTAGTGAACTGACTTGGCAATAAGAATAGCCTTTCTGGATCAGACCAATGATCCACCTAGCCCAGTAGCCCTTTACGGTGGCCAATCCAGGATACTAGTACCTGGCAAAAACCCAAATAGTAGCAACATTCCATGCTACTGATCCAGGGCATGCAGTGGCTTCCCCCATATCTGTCTCAATAGACTAAGGACTTTTCCTCCAGGAAGTTACCCAAATCTTTCTTAAAACCAGCCACATTAACCACTGTTACCACAACTTCTGGCAACGTGTTCCAGAACTCAATTATTCTCTGAGTAAAAAAATATTTCCTCCTATTGGCTTTAAAAGTATTTCTGTAACTTCGAGTGTCCCCTTGTCTTTGCAATTTTTGACAGAGTGAAAAAAAAAAATCAATCCACTTGTACCTGTTCTACAGCTACAGGGGTGATTTCTATTTTAAACACCAGCACCTTGGCTATGGTAGACAAGATTTCAATTAATTACAAGAATGTGGCTGAAAGACATAAGCACCCACTCATGTTTCAGTCAACGGATCAAACAAATATGCCTTTACTGGTAACACTGAGAAGCTAATTAACTAATAAGTGAAAGAAAGCTGAAGCTCTAAAGGTCAAAATGATTTTGCCTAAAATAGGACTGACTAATGCTGAGTGGACTTCTACGTTTCAAATCCAGAAACTTAAACATTACACTCACATACGAATGAAAGGTGATGCCTTTTAATGAAATACATTCTTTTTTTTACTGATTCTCATACTTATACCAGAAACCTGGACCACCTGAGAATCTGGACTCTTGGGGGGGGGGGGGGGGAAATAGTGATGCTGTCTATATGTGTTTGGATTGTCTGTAAACTAGTAGAACGTTCCACCTGGTGATGTCACTAAACAGTATTTCCATTTTTAAGAAATTTTCTGTGCTGCAAAATAGAATACAGAGTTCAGTCTGCATTGGTCTCCTGATTTCACATAATTCTCAATGAAGCATTTAAATTAAAAGCACCAAGCAGACCTTGCTTAACATTTTATTACGGTTTTAAAATGTTTGAAGAGGAAGAGCAATTTGAAACAGTTGACTGAATTCAAATGCTCCCCCATGGGTACTCAGTTCAAAAATACAGCAATAAAACATCTAACAAAAGGAAAAATTATTTCCAACATTAGCAGTAAACTCTAACGCTAACATTTCACATGGGCTTAAGAGGAAAACAGAGTAAGATAATAGGCCGCAGAGGAGTTGGGAACCATGTGTCCTCTCTTAGCATATCAACCCTAAATTAAGAGCTGCAATGATCACAAAGTCACACACCCCCACCCATGCAAATATTATGCAGCACATCGTATGGTTTGGATCTTGTATATATCCCATACTGGCTATCTCTGTGAAATAATCCTAAATTGTGAACGGTCTTTCCCATCAATTCAGCCAAAGACATTTTAAAGTTCTTCTAAAATAAAGCTGAGGTCAGGCATTAACCTTCCTTAGTAGTTGCCTTCATCCACAGTTACTGACTTTGGTGCATCAGAGTAGAGAAGTGGCCTAGTGTTTCGAGCAGCTGCCTCAGCACCCTGAGGTTGTGAGTTCAATTCCCATTGCAGCTCCTTGTGACTCTGGGCAAGTCACTTTAACACAGTGGTCTCAAACTCAAACCCTTTGCAGGGCCACATTTTGGATTTGTAGGTACTTGGAGGGCCTCAGAAAAAATAGTTAATGTCTTATTAAAAGAAATGACAATTTTGTATGAGGTAAAACTCTTTATAGTTTATAAATCTTTCCTTTTGGCTAAGTCTTAATATTGTCATTTATAGCTAAAGAGACATAAGATCAAGAAACTGTTTTATTTTACTTTTGCGACTATGATAAATATACTGAGGGCCTCAAAATAGTACCTGGTGGGCCGTGAGTTTGAGACCACTGCTTTAACACGTCATTGCCCCAGGTACAAAATAAGTATAGTAGAGTCTAAACTGAACTCTCTAGAAACCAGCAAAAAAAAAAAAAAATACTGTAATACTTTAAATAAAAATAAAATCAATTTCTGGTGGAAATTTAAGGTGCGCTAGCGTTTTAAGCACACGCAGGAAATTACCAGGCGCTACGTTTCTAAAACTAATGCCAGCTCAATACTGGCATTAAGGTCTAGCGCGCAGCAATGTAGCCCGCGTTAAAGCCCTAGTGCACCTTAGTAAAAGGAGCCCTAAGTGTAAACGTGACACACCACGTCCGAGTACGCCCGCGCTTTGGTTACCACATGTCTGGTAGTTTGTCTGGAACAGTGTATGGTATGGAATAGTATGGGGTACAGTATTAGTTACCTTAGGTCTATTTTTAATAGTAATTCAACTAGAAACTACATTTATCTGGCATCTACCAACCCCATGGGTGCCGGTTAACGGAGTCTACTGTACTTGTGTAAAATAAGTAAACTGCTTTTTCTGTGTACCGTATTTTCGCGGATATAACGCGCGCGTTATACGTGATTTTACGTACCGCGCATACCCCTCGCGCGTTATATGCCTGAGCGCGGTATACAAAAGTTTTTAAACATAGTTCCCACCCCGCCCGACGCCCGATTCACCCCCCCAGCAGGACCGCTCGCACCCCCACCCCGAACGACCGCTCGCACGCGCTCCCACCCGCACCCGCATCCACGATCGGAGCAAGAGGGAGCCCAAGCCCTCTTGCCCGGCCGACTCCCCGACGTCCGATACACCCCCCCCCCGGCAGGACCACTCGCACCCTCACCCCGAAGGACCGCCGACTCCCCAACAATATCGGGCCAGGAGGGAGCCCAAACCCTCCTGGCCACGGCGACCCCCTAACCCCACCCCGCACTACATTACGGGCAGGAGGGATCCCAGGCCCTCCTGCCCTCGACGCAAACCCCCTCCCCCCAACGACCGCCCCCCCCCAAGAACCTCCGCCCGTCCCTCAGCCGACCCGCGACCCCCCTGGCCGACCCCCACGACACCCCCACCCGCCTTCCCCGTACTTTGTGTAGTTGGGCCAGAAGGGAGCCCAAACCCTCCTGGCCACGGCGACCCCCTAACCCCACCCCGCACTACATTACGGGCAGGAGGGATCCCAGGCCCTCCTGCCCTCGACGCAAACCCCCCTCCCTCCAACGACCGTCCCCCCCCAAGAACCTCCGACCGACCCGCGACCCCCCTGGCCGACCCCCCCACCCCCCTTCCCCTTACCTTTGGAAGTTGGCCGGACAGACGGGAGCCAAACCCGCCTGTCCGGCAGGCAGCCAACGAAGGAATGAGGCCGGATTGGCCCATCCGTCCTAAAGCTCCGCCTACTGGTGGGGCCTAAGGCGCGTGGGCCAATCAGAATAGGCCCTGGAGCCTTAGGTCCCACCTGGGGGCGCGGCCTGAGGCACATGGGCCAAACCCGACCATGTGTCTCAGGCCGCGCCCCCAGGTGGGACCTAAGGCTCCAGGGCCTATTCTGATTGGCCCACGCGCCTTAGGCCCCACCAGTAGGCGGAGCTTTAGGACGGATGGGCCAATCCGGCCTCATTCCTTCGTTGGCTGCCTGCCGGACAGGCGGGTTTGGCTCCCGTCTGTCCGGCCAACTTCCAAAGGTACGGGGAAGGGGGGTGGGGGGGTCGGCCAGGGGGGTCGCGGGTCGGTCGGAGGTTCTTGGGGGGGGGCGGTCGTTGGAGGGAGGGGGGTTTGCGTCGAGGGCAGGAGGGCCTGGGATCCCTCCTGCCCGTAATGTAGTGCGGGGTGGGGTTAGGGGGTCGCCGTGGCCAGGAGGGTTTGGGCTCCCTTCTGGCCCAACTACACAAAGTACGGGGAAGGCGGGTGGGGGTGTCGTGGGGGTCGGCCAGGGGGGTCGCGGGTCGGCTGGGGGACGGGCGGAGGTTCTTGGGGGGGGGCGGTCGTTGGGGGGAGGGGGTTTGCGTCGAGGGCAGGAGGGCATGGGATCCCTCCTGCCCGTAATGTAGTGCGGGGTGGGGTTAGGGGGTCGCCGTGGCCAGGAGGATTTGGGCTCCCTCCTGGCCCAATATTGTCGGGGAGTCGGCGGTCCTTCGGGGTGGGGGTGCGAGTGGTCCTGCCGAGGGGGGAGAAGAATCGGACGTCGAGGGGGGGCATCAGGCTTTCAGGATGGGGACAGGACTTCAAGGGGGGACAGGCAGATCTTCAAGGGGGACAGGCAGACCTTCAAGGGGGACAGGACTTCAAGGGGGGACAGGCAGACCTTCAAGGGGGGACAGGCAGACCTTCAAGGGGGGACAGGACTTCAAGGGGGACAGGCACGGAGAGGCGGGGCAGTGCACCGAAAGTCAGGGCGGGTGAACGGTGAGTCGGGGCAACCAGAGGAGAGTCGGGGCAGTGCACCGAAAGTCAGGGTGAGTCGGGGCAACCAGAGGAGAGTCGGGGCAGTGCACCGAAAGTCAGGGTGAGTCGGGGCAACCAGATGAGAGTCGGGGAGGGCGAAAGGAGAGTCGGGGTGGCCAGAGGAGAGTCGGGCAGCATGCGCGTTATATGCCTGAGCGCGGTATAGAAAAGTTTTTGTACATATCATCGTGATTTCTGCGCGCTATACCCCTGTGCGCGTTTTACAATGGTGCGCGTTATATCCGCGAAAATACGGTAATCACACAGAAAAAACAGTATATCAAGTCCCATCCCCTTCACCAAGGCATCATCTTGATAAATGTCAAACTGTTTCTATATTACAATGATAGATTTCACAATATTCTAAGGCAGTGTATCAAACCAATCTACTCTGGGATTTATATGTCGCACTATGCCTACAAAGTTCAAGGCGACATACAATATAATTTATGCAGAACAGTTTAGTACAGTGCAAGGATGCACTAGATGCACATTAAGGGCTCCTTTGACTAAGGTGCGCTAGCGTTTTTAGCGCACACAGGAAATTACCGCGCGCTACGCTTCTAGAACTAACGCCAGCTCAATGCTGGCGTTAAGGTCTAGCGCGCGCTATTCCGCGCGTTAAAGCCCTAACGCGGCTTAGTAAAAGGAGCCCTAAGACTTTTGGGATTCTTTGAGGTAGAGACTGTCCTACCGCGCAGTTAAAGAGGCAGTTTGGTACAACTCAGCGGTGTGCGTCACTGCACAATAGCGTGCCACGGTGACATTCCAGGTGTTCCGCGAGAGTGACAAGTCTGTTGCCACCGGCACCTCTCCTCTTCTCTGCCCCTCCCCTCCAAGCGATGGAGGGAACATAAGAATTGCCACTGCTGAGTCAGACCAGTGGTCCATCATGCCCAGAAGTCCGCTCACGCGGCGGCCCTCTAGTCTAAGACCAGCACCCTAGCCAAGACTAGCCCTACCAGCGCACGTTCTTGTTCAACAGAAACTTGTCTAACTGTCTTAAATCCTTGGAGGGTGTTTTCCCCTATAACAGCCTCTGGAAGGGCGTTCCAGCTTTCTACCACTCTCTGGGTGAAGAAGAACTTCTTTACGTTTGTACGGAATCTATCCCCTTTCACCTTTAGAGAGTGCCCTCTCGTTCTACCTACCTTGGAGAGGGTGAACAACCTGTCTTTATCTACTAAGTCTATTCCCTTCAGTATCTTAAATGTCAGAATCAAGGTGGTTTCAGACTGCAGTCATCATCAGTTCATTGCTGAAGTTCTTCTTTTAAATCTTAAAGTACTAAAGGAGGGCTATCCTATAACTGGGTGCTCCAATGCAGCATGGGCACCACCTATTTTATAATGGCATCTAGGTGACCAGATCCTGTTACAGCATGCTAGTGCACCTACATCTAGGCATGCCCACTTGTGTCAGGTCTCCAGCCGACAAACGGGCACACCTAAGTACAGCAAACATGTGCAACCTTACAGTATTCTAAGTTTAATTATTTATTTAAAAAATTATATACCACTTAAAACTAAGTGGTTTACGTAAGAACATACATAATATTAAGACAGACGACCCTCAGATATGAGGGTCATTTCATAAATAATGCACACTATTTTATTTTATTTACATGTTAAATTTTTTTTTTTTTCAAATATTTCTTTACAATCCTTCAATATAGTCTCCCTGCTTTACAAGGACCGAGTCCCAACGTCCGGGAAACTTCATTATTCCATCCAAGACACCGTTTTTGTTAGTTGCCGAATGGCTCGGTACTGGCAGAAGAAAACTCTTCCAGAGATGCAAAACGATGTCTACACATAGGTTGTTTTCACTTTGGAAAAAGGTTGAAGTCTGGTGGACTCATGTCTGGACTGTAGGGAGCATGAGGTAACACCTCCCAGCTGTATTTGCGTATTTTTTCAATGACGAGTGGATTGCTCCAGCTTCCCCACGATCAAAAAAATTTCGATGCGCTCAATCAAAAGACAAATGATTTTTGCTTATGATCATGAAGGCATCATCATCATCACAGACAAAGTTCCATGTGGAAGAAGTGTCACAGCAGTGTATTATCGTGATTTTTTGCACAAAATGTGCAGAAAAATGCACAAAACCCAACCTCAGTTGCTCTTGGCTGAGCCACTTATTCTTCACGACAACACTCGCCCGCACATAGGGAATGTCGATTTCAAAAACCCGGCAGTTTGTCTGCGTTTTGGAAGGAACCCGAGCTCAGGACCACATCTATCTGAATGAGGTGATTTGCAGATGACACTAAAGTTGTTAAAACGTATGCAGATTGTGAAAAATTGCAGGCAGACCTTAGGAGAAGAATGGGTGTCCAAGTGGCAGATCTATGAAATTTAATGTGGACACATGCAAAATGATGCAAATTGGGAAGAATAGCCTAAATCAGTTACCAGATGCTAGGATCCACCTGGGTGGTTAGCACCCAAGAAAAAGATCTGTGTGTCATCATAGACAATGCGATTAACCCTTTGCCCAATGTGCGGCAGCAGTGGCCAAAAATGCAAACAAGATGCTAGGAATTATTAAAAAAGGGATGGTTAACAAGACTAAGAATATTATGCCTCTGTATCGCCCCATGGTGCAACCTCACCTGGAGTATTGCATTCATTTCTGGTTTTCTTATCCCAAGAAAGATATAGCAGAGGGGGGACAGGGTGCAGAGCCTGGCAATGAGTGTGGGGGTTGGGTGCAGAGCCTGGCAGGGAGAATTTGGTTCAGAATTTTTTTTTCTTGTTTTCCTCTTCTAAATTTATGGTGCTTCTTATGGTCAGGTGCATCTTATGAAGTGAAAAATACAGTACTTTTTAAAAAGAGACATGCTTTTCAAAAATTTTTCAGGAATTAATCCATCGTAATCCCAGAGGAATTGAATTCCAAATTTTTGAGACTCGATAAGGCAAGGAAGAATAAAAACATTCTTGGATTAGAAGAGGTAAGAATAAGCAAATTTCTGGCAGATTTTTGAGAAACATCTGTACCAAATGTGATGGGAAGTAAATATGGATGTGCTGTTTTACTCCTTGGGATCTTGCCAGAGTCCTGTGACCGGGTTGGCCACTATTGAAAACAGGATACTGGGCTTGATGGACCTTCGGTCTGTCTCAGTATGGCAATTCTTATGTTAAGTTCCTATAAAGTAAAATTCATATTTTAAATTCTAATTGTACTACAATCGGTAGCCAGTGCAGGGAACGCAGAAGAGTTGTAGCTCTATCAGAATAATGAGCTGAAAAGATCAATCTTGCAGCAATATTTTGTAGAAGTTATTGTTTGTTGTTCAGGTGGCTGTATAATGCAGCCACAAATAAACAAAACAAACAAAAAAAAAATCATTTGCAGTCATGAGAAACCTAAGACAAGTCTGAAAATTCTTCAACAGAAATCAATTCCAACTCTTGGTACAATCCCTAATTCTAGGTCTAATAGACTACTGCAACATACTATATCTCCCCCGCACAGCAACCGTGATAAAACTACAAACAATACAAAACACAGCCCTAAGACTGGTCTACTTGCTGAAGAAATTCGACCACGTCACAGAGGCATACCACGACTCATACTGGCTCCCAAAACAAGCGAGAGTACACTTAAAATTTTACTGCCTACTATTTAAAGCAATAAACGGAGACAGCCCAGCCTATTGGAACAATTGACTAATTCAATCCACCTCAACCAGACATAGGAGAACCCACGCACCATTCACACACCCTCCAACCAAAAACGTCAAAAGAAAAAAAACTGTACGACAACCTCCTAGCCACTTGAGCTGCAACATTCGACCCCCAACTCTACAACCTATTGACCTCGACCACAGACTACAAAACCTTCAAAAAAGAAATAAAAACCCTTCTATTAAAAAAACACATAAAACCGATCAGATCTGTCATGACAATTCAGATGTTATAAACTCAAAAAAAAATGTACAAACTACTCCCTAAATACTTCTAATGTTCTGACAATCCATTTGTAATCTGCCTTGAACCGCAAGGTAATGGTGGAATAGAAATCCCTAATGTAATGTAATGTGAACTGTATCATCACTGCAATTTCACCTGCACAGGGCAATTACTTTTTACCGCTTACAGGGTCATCTTTATACAGTCTCTCTCACACAGTCTGATCAATCATCCCGCTAAAGCAAACATTTCCTGGATCCCAGTTTTTCTAACTCCTAATGCTCTACAGTAAATTAAGGCTGCTGACAAACCAAGAGATTGTTTCCAGCCTACTGTGTCAACAATACAGACTTCAAACCCACCCTTTTAAATAACTTAGCTTGTAAGTGGGGGGAGGTCACACAGTTTGTGTTAATACCAACTAAAAATTCCTCTGCAGTAAATGCACTTTACCAAAATGGGTCAGTCAGTCTCCACTTGGAAATAATTATTTAGCTTCTTTCACAAGAGATATATTGCACAGAAGAGTGAAGGTGGGGGAGGGGGTATGATTAAGATCTTCAAATACCTCAAAGTTGCTGATGTAAATGATATCAGATTTCAGTAGAAAAGAAGTGCTGGAATAAGGGCTGTGCTGTACAACTCAGCAGCCTCAGGAAAAATGAAAAGAACAGTTTCTTTGTAGAAAAAGTGGTGGATACAGGGAATGGCCTTCCAAATGAGATGGTGGAAGCAAAAAGAATATACAAGAAAAGGATAAGATGATTTGGGAAGGGCCAAAGTTTTTTTTTTTTTTTAAAGCTGGGGAATAATTATGTTCTGACCTAGCATGTTCCCTTCATCTTTTGAGCAAAATTTGTTACAGCGTCTTTCAGTGAATAAGGCCTGTTTAGAAGTAACACTTTCTCAAGCCTTTTAGTCATAATAGCAGTAGGCCCTTTGGTGCAGAATGCCATCCCAACAGAAAGTCTCCCAATCGAACACACGCTGAAAGCTAAGGTGGGGGGAGGGTGTCATATTTGATTCAATGTTAACATATCATTCTCAAGTGATCAATGTTATTCAAAACTGCTTTAAGTTAAAGCAATTAAGATCGGTTCACTCACTGTTTGAACAGTCTCATTTTACAGAACTAATTCAATTGTCATCATTGTAATTCCTTGTAGGACTCATCCTACGTACAATGTTTTCAGTGTACAGGGGGGTTTCCCCTCCCAACCACACCCCCTCAACAGGAGCGCGACTAGTTCTAAGTGTACTGGGGGGGCTCCCCCCCCTCAGAACGCTAATGGTAAGGTGTGAAAGCCACAAAACCAGCGGTACGCATTGGGTCCTGCACGCAGATGACGGCGTGCCAATGTCCTACGCGCTTTCATCGGTGTACCATGTTAAAGGGGCCACAGTGCTCCTGTTACTTCCCACACTCCCAAACACCCCCTAATCAATATATCCCCCCCCCCCAAAAAAAAAAAAAAAAAGACCCTTCCTTGAGCTAGAGCCTCATGGCTCTTTACCAAGTGGTCCAGTGGGTACTAGGCAGGAGTGATCCCCTTTCACTTCTACCCACTCAGTGCCATCTCCAAAACAGCACCCTAGAAGTAGTCTAGAGTTTCAAGTTTTATTCAAATTTTGTTAAATTGCCTATACAGGGTTTCTAGGCGATGTACATTTAAAAAAGTAATAGGTATTTACAAAACAATACACTATAGACCACAATTTAGTCAGACAAACTCACAGATACAGGCAAAGGGTAAGAACCAGGGTTGTGGAGTCGGTAGATAAATCATTCGACTCCAACTCCTCAGTTTCTGGTACTCACGACTCCAACTCTAGGTACCCAAAATGTCTCCGACTCCTCGACTCTGACTCCAACTCCACAGCCCTGGTAAGAACTACCAGAGAGGAATATTCATGTCGTCCTAAAAAGGACAGTTATATATTATAGGCATCCCTAAATAAATATGCTTTTAGTTTTGATTTAAAATGTTCCAATGATGTTTCTTTTTGTCAGGGCAGCATTCCATAACAATGGAACTGTGACAGAAAAAATGGTTGTGTGCATTGTATTGATATGGTTTATAGATGGAATGAATAAGAGGTTGTGAGGCAGAGGCCTTGAAGGAAAGCACAGTTACTTACCGTTAACAGGTGTTATCCAGGGACAGCAGGCATATATTCTCACATGTGGGTGACGTCATCTACGGAGCCCCAGCGCGGACAGCTTTTCAAGCAAACTTGCTAGAAGTTTCAAGTTTGCACACTGCACCACGCATGTGTCTGCTTCCTCGCCCACTAGAGGGCGCGTTCCACCTCGTGGTCCTCAGTTCCATCACTAGCAAAGAAGCCATCCCCGGGGAGGCGGGTGGGTTGTGAGAATATATGCCTGCTGTCCCTGGATAACACCTGTTACGGTAAGTAACTGTGCTTTATCCCAGGACAAGCAGGCATGATATTCTCACATGTGGGTGACCTCCAAGCCAACCAAAAAAAAAGGGCAGGTGGGAGGATGGCAATTTATGAAAACAGATTACGTAACACCGACTGGCCAAACCGGCCATCGCTTCTGGACAAAGTGTCCAGGCAATAGTGGGAGGTGAACGTATGAACCGAAGACCAAGTGGCAGCTTTACAAATGTCCTCCATGGGAGTAGATCGGAGGAAAGCAACCGAAGCTGCCATCGCTCGGACCTTATGCCCCGTGACACGCCCCGAGAGCGGGAGACCAGCCTGAGCGTAGCAAAAAGAAATGCAAGCAGCCAACCAGTTGGACAAGGTGCGTTTGGAAACCGGATGTCCTAGACGATTAGGATCAAAGGACAAAAACAATTGAGGAACCTTCCGATGAGACTTGGTACGTTGGAGATAAAATGCCAACGCCCTCTTACAGTCAAGAGAATGGAGCGCCGTCTCGCCAGGATGGGAGTGGGGCTTAGGAAAAAACACAGGAAGGACAACGGACTGATTCAAGTGGAAATCCGATACAATCTTTGGCAAAAATTTCGGATGCGTGCGCAAGACCACCTTGTCATGGTGGAACACCGTGAAAGGTGGATCCGCAACCAAAGCTTGCAACTCACTAACCCTTCGAGCCGATGTGAGAGCAATCAGAAAAACCACCTTCCAAGTAAGGAATTTGAGAAGGGATACGTCCATAGGCTCAAAGGGAGGTTTCATCAGTTGAGCCAGGACAACATTCAAATCCCAAACAACAGGAGGAGGCTTCAGAGGGGGACAAACATTGATTAGCCCCTTCATGAACCGTTGCACCATAGGGTGAAGCGAAAGAGCACGACCATCTAAGTGCCGGTGAAAAGCTGAAATGGCACTGAGGTGTACCCGGACAGATGTCGTCTTCAGGCCTGATTTAGACAAATGTAACAAGTAGTCTAAAACCGAAGCCACCGGGACAGAATCAGGATTCAGATGTCGCGAGGAACACCAAGATGAAAATCTGGTCCACTTCTGTGAATAACAAAGCCTGGTCGAGACCTTGCGTGAGGCTTCCAAAACCTCCCTCACTGACTGAGAGACCTGGATTGAAGTGAAGGGGAAAGGAACCAAGCAGTCAGGTGCAAGGACTGCAGATTGGGATGCAACAGCGAACCCCGACTCTGAGATAGCAGAGAGGGAAACACAGGCAGAAGCAGAGGTTCCCTGACACTTAGTTGAAGAAGCAGGGAGAACCAATGCTGACGAGGCCACCGAGGCGCAATGAGAATCATCGTGGCGGTGGATGACTTGAGACGTACCAACGTTCTCATGATCAAGGGAAAAGGAGGAAACGCATACAGGAACCTCCCCTCCCAGTCCAGAAGGAAGGCATCCGCCTCCAGACGGTCCGGGGAATACATCCTTGAACAATATAGGGCCAGTTTGTAAGTCTCCGAGGAGGCAAACAGGTCCACCTGCGGAGTCCCCCAGCGGTCGAAGACCTCGCGCAGGACTCTGGAGTGGAGAGACCATTCGTGCGGTTGAAGAAGCCGACTGAGCTTGTCTGCCAAGCAGTTTTGGTCTCCCTGAATATATACCGCCTGCAGGAAGATGTTTCGGGAGATTGCCCACTCCCAAAGGCGAAGCGCCTCCCTGCAGAGGGGCCAAGAGCCCGTCCCACCTTGCTTGTTGACATAGTACATCGCTACCTGGTTGTCCGTGCGAACTAGGACTACCTGATCGCGAAGAAGGTGGTCGAACGCACGAACCGCCATGTAAATGGCTCGAAGTTCCAGCACATTGATGTGACATCGACGGTCCTCCGACGACCACAGACCCTGGGTCCGCAGCCCGTCTAGATGGGCCCCCCACGCATACTCCGAAGAGTCCGTGGTCAGGACCCTGCGAAAGGGAGGGGCCAGAAACAGCAACCCCCCTGAAAAATTGGAACAATCGGTCCACCAACGGAGCGACCGTTTCAAAGAAGGAGTGACCGTAATGAGGCGGGACACCGGATCGCAATCCTGACGCCACTGGGAGGCCAGGGTCCACTGAGAGATTCTCAGGTGCAGTCTGGCAAACGGGGTGACGTGGACCGTCGATGCCATGTGGCCCAGAAGCATCATCATGCGCTGGGCCGATACCACCTGCAGCTGCGAGACCCACCGCCCCAGCCGAACCAAGGCCGCCAAGCGAGGCTGCGGGAGGTACGCACGTCGGCTCACAGTGTCCAGCACTGCGCCTATAAATTGAAGGGACTGGGCCGGCTGCAACTGCGACTTGGGGAAATTCACCTCGAATCCCAGTCGTTGAAGGAAGGCGATAGACTGTCGGGTCGCTGAGATAACCCCCTCCCTGGTCGTGCTTTTGATCAGCCAATCGTCCAGGTAGGGGAAAACCTGAAGGCCCCGATTTCTCAGGGCCGCCGCGACCACGACCATGCACTTCGTAAAGACTCGAGGGGATGAAGCTAGGCCAAAAGGCAGGACCCTGTACTGAAGGTGCAAGTCCCCCACCTGGAACCTCAAGAATCTCCGGAAGGCAGGATGCACGGGAACATGAGTATATGCCTCCTTCAGATCGAGGGAGCACATCCAGTCCCCTTCCTCCAAGAGAGGGTATAGAACCGGGAGAGACAGCATTCGAAACTTCTCCCGGACCAGGAATTTGTTGAGCTTCCTGAGGTCCAGTATAGGGCGCAGGTCCCCGGTCTTTTTCGGGACCAGAAAGTAGCGGGAGTAAAACCCGGTCCCCCGCTGATCCGCGGGAACTGGTTCGACCGCCCGAAGCTTCAACAGGGCCCGGGCCTCGGCCAGCAAGATGGGAAGCTGGCTCCGATTGAAAGTGGAAGGTCCCGGGGGCATATCCTGTGGCACAGACAAGAAATTGAGAGAGTAGCCCTCGGAGACGGTCCGGAGCACCCAGGCGTCTGATGTAATTTCGGTCCAGGCTGGGTAAAAGGACCGAAGACGCCCCCCTATAGGCAGGGATTTCTGAGCGGTCGCGGAGGGGAACCCGCCCCATCCGCTCAGCCCGTCAAAAAGAAGGCGCGGGCTTGGAAGGGCCCTGCGCCGGAGCTTGCGTTTGTCCCCCTCTGCCCCTCTGAGCCTGGCGTCTAGGTGGCGGTCTGGAAAAGGCTGGAGTAGATTTTTGGGGGTACCGCCTCGGGGGAGGGCGGAAGGGTTTCTGCGGCGGGGGTCTAGGCTTGGGCCGGACCAAGGAGGCCAACGAGCGCTCCTGCTCAGACAACCTCTTGGTCGCCGCCTCTAATGACTCGTCAAAAAGTTCGGACCCCACACAAGGCAAATCTGCCAGGCGATCCTGCAGGTTTGGGTCCATGTCGAGGGTGCGAAGCCAGGCCAGACGGCGCATGGCCACCGCGAGGGCCGACACCCTCGAAACCAGCTCAAAAGCGTCGTACAAGGCGTGAAACAGGTACAACCGCAGTTGAGACAGGTTGGACATGAATGTATCAAAACCTGCCTTCTGGGAGTCCGGTATGGAGTCACGAAACTGAGGGAGGTCCTTCACCATACCTCGAAGATAGGAGGAAAAAGTGAATGCATAATTTAGCACCCTGGTGGCCATCAGGGAATTGGAATAAAGGCGACGGCCAAACTTGTCCAGGGTTCGGCCCTCCCTACCAGGTGGAACTGCCGCAGAAACCCGGGAAGGCTGAGACTTTTTAAGGGCAGACTCCACCAGCAAAGACTGGTGGGAGAGCTGCGCCTTGTCGAACCCCTTAGCCGGCACCGTCCTGTATTTGCCCTCCATCTTGGACGGGACTGACGTGACCGTAAGAGGGTTTGACAAATTTTTTAACCAAGTCTGCAGGAGGACCTTATTGTATGGGAGCCGAGGAGCCTCCCGAGGTGGAGTTGGAAGGTCCTGCTCCTCAAGGAACTCCTTAGAATACTGGGATCCGACTGAAAGGTCCAGCCCGAGGGCCTTGGCCATGTCCTGCACAAAAACCGAGAATGAGGACGGTTTAGCAGGTGGGGAAGGAGATCTCGACTTTTTCGCCGAGGAAACCGGAGAGGCCTCGTGCGAATAATACAAGGGATCTCTCCCTGACCCCGAGCCCCACGATGTCCTCTCCACAGGCCTCGAGGGGGTAGGAGAACGAGTCCGCCTCGACGAGGCCCGGGGCGAAGACCCCGGGGTCCGGGGGACGAGGGCCCCCTCCCGTTTCCTCGGCGAGGAAGAACGGGACACCCGACGCGCCGGGGAGCGGAGAAGCTTCGGATTGTCAATGCGCAACTCCGACACCCGCAGCGCCTCGCCCCCGATCGGGGAAGACCGACCGCGCCCTCGAGGCGAACCCCGTGAGCGCTTCGGCTTCCTCGGCCGGCGCCTCGACCGAGTCCGAGGCGAGGGCGAAGACCCCCGGGAGGACCTCGAGGACGATGAGGAGGAAATGCGGCGGACCCGACGGACCTTGTCCCGGGGCCGCACGCTACGCTCCGGCTGATCCCCCGCGGTCGATGGTAAGACCGAAACCGAGGCCGAGACCGAGGCCGAGGCGGGCGGAGCCTCGACAGCCGAGACCGAGGTCGGAGGAGCCCCGGTCTCCGAGGTCGAGGGAGCCCCGGCACCCGAGGCCGAGGTCGCCGAGGCCGAGGCCGCCGAGGCAACAGCCGCCGGGGTCGAAGCCCGTTGCAGCTGTTCCAGGGCCCCCGACAGCTCAGTTGATATGAGCGCTCTGAGGAGCTCCTGGAAAGCCGGGATCCCGACAAAGGTCGGGAGGTCCGAATCCGGGGCATGCTCCCTGGAGGGCGACCTCGGTCTCGAGTGTTCCCTCGGGGCTTGCACGGGCGGGGCCCGAGGCGGGGCCGAGGACGACCCACCCGCCTTGGTCGAAGCAGAGGACGGCTTCTTTGCAGACCCTGTAGGGGATGGAAAGGAGGACTTACCCGAGGTAGCCTTCGTTCCCGAGGTCGACTTGGAAGTCGAAGGGCGAGGAGAGGCAGAGGGCCCCGAGGACGCCGAGGCCGAGGTCGAGGCCGGGGCCGAAGCCGAGGCCGACGTCGAGGCCTTTACCACGGGGTCCGCCTTAAATAACTCCGCCATTCTGGCCCTCCTGCGACGGAGAGCCCTGGGTTGAAACGTGGAACAGCGATCGCACGAGGTGGTAGGGTGTTCCGGGCCCAGACAAACGATGCACCACCGGTGGGGGTCTGTAATAGAGAGCAGCCTCTCGCACCGGCTGCACTTTTTGAAACCCGTTACAGGACGGGACATCAACGACGAAACTGGCCGGGAACGATCGACGTCCCGCGGCCACGGCTGCCGGGAGCCCCCGGAGCCCAACGAGAAGACAAAAATTTTTTATTTTTTTTTTTTTTAAAAGGAAAAGAACAGAAAAGAACAGAAATCAAAAAGCACAGCGACCGAAAAAATCAGACGCGGTGTCAGGAAGCAGCGACACAAAAAAGATTAGGAGCTCACAATCCACAGGGCTTACTGGCTCCGCGGAAAAAAATGAACTGAGGACCACGAGGTGGAACGCGCCCTCTAGTGGGCGAGGAAGCAGACACATGCGTGGTGCAGTGTGCAAACTTGAAACTTCTAGCAAGTTTGCTTGAAAAGCTGTCCGCGCTGGGGCTCCGTAGATGACGTCACCCACATGTGAGAATATCATGCCTGCTTGTCCTGGGATAATGCAAGGAATAGAGGTATATATTTATGAATTCTGGACAATTAGAAACACGAGTTTTGAAGGTTAATAGAATAATTTGAATGTAATCCTATGTCAGTAGGCTTTGATTAATAACGGAGTTACATGTTCATATTTTTTGGAGCTGGTGATGATCTAACTTGACATATTTTGAATTAGTTGTAAACGTCTTAGTTCCTTTTGGGCAATGCCTTTGTAAAGTGCATTACAGTAGTCGAGACATGAGATCACCAATGAATGTATTAGAATGTTAATAGAGGAGGAATCAAGTATTTTAGTAAGTGAACATATACGCAGTCTGTGGAAACATTTCTGAACCACTGCACTAATTTGATCATGATAGGATAGTTTAGAATCTAGTATAACACCCAACAAGTGTCATATTGCTGTATGGGGAGGAAGCTCTCTTGATCAAGAGACCTTGAGAGATGGTCATCAGAAGAAATCATGGAGGTGTTAACACCGGATCCATAAGCACGCAGGGTCCTTCGCAGCAGCAGTGGAGTATACTAATGATTACCCTCCTCAAGATGGAACGTACGCAGATACGGAATATGGACTTATTATCTGGGAAGCAGTTTACATATATCTGGGGAGTCTTCTGGAGTTCTCTCTCACTGGCTGCAAGGGGTCACATATTGAACTTTTGACTTTATATCTAGAGGTTGAGAAATTTTTACATGAATGATTCTCTCTTCTCCTCCCTTTTTTTTCTCTCCTTTCTCTTTCCTTGGTCCTCTCCTTCCCCCACTCGGGGTCTGCGGTTTCATGCTTTTAAAATTTGAGCAACTACATTCAACATGTTCAGCTGGATCTTCAGAATACCAGCAAAGTAATATAACTTTAACTGGCTGGGCTCGCATATGCTGCAATAAATGACTTTTTTTCATATTTTAAACAAACCACTTTTTCTTCTTTTTTTTGTATTTTTCAAGAGAATCAATAACAACTCTTATTTTCTGCTATATGTCATGACGACTTAATGTTTGTTACTTAGCTTTGCAATGGCACCTCGTCTGACGAGATCTCCGTTTCACTCACTTTCATCAGAATTGAGGCGAGTCAAGAGAATGAAGCAATAAACCCCAATGGTTCACCGTGGAGATCTCACACATCATTAAGGAGAAGAAAAAAGCATTTCTCTCCTACAAGCACACGGAGAAAAGAGAGGCAAAGATAGAATATAGGACCAGGTCTACAAGCGGTCAAAATGACAGTTAGGGAGGCAAAACTTCGAGTGGAAGAAATTCTGGCAAAAAACATTAAAAAGGGGGACAAATCCTTCTTCAGGTATATTAGTGACAGAAAAAGGAACACAGGCGGGATAGTACGCCTTAGAAGACTGGATGGAAGTTACGTGGAAGCAGATTCCGATAAAGCCGAACTACTGAATGAATACTTCTGCTCAGTCTTCACTTGTGAGGCACCGGGACATAGTTCGCAGTTGAAGGCAACACAAAGCACAGAAGACCCGTTTCAGAATTTTGAGTTCACACCAGGTGAAGTTTACAGTGAACTGGCAAGACTCAAGGTGAACAAAGCCATGGGACCAGACAATTTGCACCCAAGAGTGCTCAGAGAATTGAGCAATGTCCTGGCGAAACCATTGGCTGAGCTATTCAATCTCTCCCTAAGTAAGGGGAAAGTTCCCCTGGACTGGAAATTAGCTAATGTCGTTCCTCTGCATAAAAAGGGTTGCAGGGCAGAGGCTGCGAATTATAGACCGGTGAGTCTCACATCAATAGAGTGCAAACTCATGGAAACACTAATTAAAAGCAAATTGGACACGATCTTGAATGAAGGGAATCTTCGGGATCCCAGTCAGCATGGATTCACCAAGGGTAGGTCCTGCCAATCCAATCTCATCACCTTCTTTGACTGGGTAACAAGAAAGTTGGACTTGGGAGAGCCTTTGGACGTCGTGTACCTGGACTTCAGTAAAGCTTTTGACAGTGTCCCACACCACAGGCTGCTAAGCAAGATGGAATCGATGGGGTTAGGAGAGACACTAACTGCATGGGTCAATGATTGGCTGAGTGGCAGACTTCAGAGGGTGGTGGTTAATGGTACCCTCTCTAAAACATCGGAGGTGACCAGTGGAGTGCCGCAGGGCTCGGTCCTGGGTCCACTCCTTTTCAACATATTCATAGGGGATCTGACTCAAGGGCTTCAAGGTAAAATAACACTATTCGCCGATGACGCCAAACTATGTAATATAGTAAGTGAATGCAGTTTACAGAATTATATGGCGCAGGACCTGCTTACATTGGAAAGTTGGTCCTCAACCTGGCAGCTAGGCTTCAATGCTAAGAAATGTAAGGTCATGCACCTCGGAAGCGGAAATTCATGCAGGACATACTTCTTGAACGGAGAAACTTTAACTAGGACTTCAGCAGAACGAGATTTAGGAGTAATCATCAGTGCAGACATGAAAACTGCCAATCAAGTGGAGAAGGCTTCATCTAAGGCAAGGCAGATATTGGGTTGTATCAATAGAAGTTTCGTCAGCCGAAAGCCTGAAGTTATAATGCCGTTGTACAGGGCCATAGTGAGACCTCATCTGGAGTACTGTGTGCAATTCTGGAGGCCATATTACAGTAAAGATGTGCGCAGAATTGAATCAGTTCAGCGGACGGCCACCAGGATGATCTTGGGGCTCAAGGGTCTCACGTACGAAGAGAGACTGAACAAATTGCAGCTCTACACTCTCGAGGAACGTAGGGAGAGGGGAGACATGATCGAAACATTTAAGTACCTCACGGGACGTGTCGAAGTGGAGATGATATTTTCTTTCTCAAGGGACCCTCGGCCACAAGAGGCACCCGCTCAAACTCAGGGGTGGAAAATTTCATGGCGACACCAGAAAGTATTTCTTCACAGAGAGAGTGGTTGATCATTGGAACAAGCTTCCAGTGCAGGTGATCGAAGCAGACAGCGTGCCAGACTTTAAGAATAAATGGGATACCCATGTGGGATCCCTACGAGGGTCAAGATAAGGAAATTGGGTCATTAGGGCATAGACAGGGGGTGGGTAAGCAGAGTGGGCAGAGGATATAAGACGTCTTCAACTCATTCAAAATACTGCAATAAAAATTATTTCAGGTTCAAAAAAGTTCGATCATGTCTCACCACTATTACAAAATGCTCACTGGCTGCCTATATCATATAGGATTACTTACAAAATAGCCCTCCTAGTCTTTAAGACATTAAAAACTAATACACCTGCATTTATAGATAGGCTCTTGATTCCATATAGTTCGACCAGAGTTCTCAGATCATCTTCTCAGTCTACTCTAAATGTTCCTTCATTAAAAATCATCGGAACTCGCCATGCTTCAATCTTCTCTGTTACTGCCCCAATGATATGGAACTCTCTTCCTTTGTACTTAAGATTAGAACAAGATTTGCAATTATTCAAAAAGAACTTAAAGTGTCTTCTTTTCAAAGAAGCCTTTAACTGTTAATTCTTTTTCATAATAATATCAGTTATTTTCTCCTCCATTAATATAGACTACTAAATTCATCTCAAAGACCTTATTTGGTATCTTATTTCCCATTATCTCCCTAATGTGTCTCCCTTTTATGTAATCTTTTCACAAATATTGTATTTCTTCCCCACTTTCCCATTGTTTCTAGTTTTTTTTTTGTTTTGTTTTTCTTTTTAAAGGATGTTACCCTTGTTCGTTTAGTAATATATAATGTATAAGTCTGGGTTTTTTTTTTAATTCTGATTTTATTTAATGTAAAACGCTTTGTATTTGGAAAAGCGTTTAATCAAATAATTTAATAAACTTGAAAACTTGAAACTTGATGGGCTGTAGCCCTTTTCTGCCGTCATCTTCTATGTTTCTATGTTTCTATCTAGTGCTGCTCCATACATCTGTTAGGTGCAATAATTAAAATACCAAAACAGAGGAGAGGAGGTTTGATACAGACGCTTAAAAATATCCTGAATTTATTTCCTTCAGAAAAATAAGTATTATTCAATTCACTGAAACAAATGAAAATTTACAGCCATTTTGGAGCACAGCATAGGTGGGGCAGTAGTAAATGCAGATTGCTCCTGCTCCATTTGAAATCTAAGAATCTATAAATATAAGTGGGCCAAGGAGATGGGAGGGCTAAAATGTAAGTCTGAGGGAATTTCTTTTTTTTTAATTTGTGAAATGGATTTAATCCTGGTATAACAGTTTTTGCCTGTACACCCCTACTTCTTAATTTAAAACATTAACCTCAGAACTGGCCTCCATATTGAATGTATTTTGATGATACAATGCAGCATGGTTTGCATATGGAACATTTCAGTCAAAAACAGGGTGGATTTGATTTAAATAATGGTTTTCTGCAGGCTCATTCTTGCTGGTATAATCTTATGATCACATAACACCCTCCTGGATACTGCATTGGTTGCCAATGGAGGCGCGGGTGAAGTTCAAGTTTGGTTGTTTTTGCTTCAAGGATGTTTGGTTTGCAACTAATAAACATAGGAGAAACTTGAATTTGAATTTTGTTTTTCTGCCTGTTAGAGGCTGTAAATTTAAAAATCATCAATATCTTTTGTCATATCTAGCAGCATTATGGGGTAAGGATCTGGAACATCTGATTAATAAGAGTATTTACAGCCAGGTCTTGATATAACATAGTAGATGACGGCAGATAAAGACCTGAATGGTCCATCCAGTCTACCCAACCTGATTCAAATTTTTTTTAAGCTATTTCTGGGCAAGAATCCAAAGCTTGGGTTCCAACTACTGAAGTCCTACTCAACACAGTCCACTACAGAGTTCCATCTAACATCTTGTGGGAGTGTTAGCTTGATTCTACTCATTATTTTCTGAGCTCCTGCTGCAAAATGATTTATTACAGAAGTATTTTGCAATCTCAACAACATTAGTCTATTTCTGGGACACTGACATCTTTGATTAGGAGGTGCAGCAAATGAGCACTGCAACCATATGTTTATTAGCTTGGTATGCTCTTCTAAAATTTCTTTACATCTTGGATACATTTGCAGCATTGTCTGCGACTAAATTGCATACTAGACATTTGAATTTTTTGTTCACATTATAGCTTTTGCCATTACTTCCTGTAAGTATTCTGCTGTACGTGCATTTCCTGATGTATCAATTGTTTCTGCAAGACAGACATTCCCTTCTTCTGTTATACATGCAGATACAACAGGATCTTTGTGGACATTACTCCACCCATCAATACTTACCCAAAAATTTAAACATTGCATGAATATGCAGCCTCATGCAACATAATTAAACACTAATCCTCATTTCATGATGAATAACTTTTGGACTATAATTTATCTTAAATAGAAAACTAGATAGATTTTTTTTCTCAAAAAAGCTTTTAAAAGAATCTATTTTAAATTTAAAAAAATTTAAAAAAATTTAAATAATTTTTATCCACCCTGGTTAAAAACAGCAAACACTCAATTTATTATTGTATTATTTTAAAGTAATGTAATGTAATGTAATGTAATTTATTTCTTATAAAGTACAAGCAATAATGTAAAATGTAAAGTAAAATAAAAACAGAACACATCAAGTGTTATAGCTGGTGGAGCAGCTTGACTACCACCCATAAATAACTACACAAAGGAAAATAAGACTTAATGAATTAACTAAATTTCAGATACTCCATCCTCAGTCAAATTTCCATTGGCAGAGTTTCCAGGTCGAAGAGGCAGAACACAAAAACACATTTTTCCACGTTCTCTAGGGTTTAACTATTGACAACTGGGAGAGGAAAAGGGATTTTTTTAAATAGCTGATTTGATCTTAATGTTTTCTCTGGTCAGAGAAATGCGAGTTAGAGCCTCTTTAAAAAAAAAAAAAGTGGTATGGGATAAAGAATCAATCTGACTTGACTAGGTAATTAATCATAATGATGAGAACACATACTTGGCGTCCTAAAACTATTATAGCTGCCTCCAGCAAAACAGGTGGACTTGGGCAATTACAGGACAACATATGAATTCACAGGTAATAAACCAGCTTGAAATTCAAAAAAAGCACAAAGGACCTTCCCAAACCAGCAACAACAACAAAAAAACCCAACAGTGACCAATGGTAATTCATGCCTTGAAATACCCTCAACTATGGAAGTCCTAAAAAGTAAATACAATCAAAGTACAAGCACATGTATTGAAGGAAGGAAAGAAAATGTTGATGGCCATACAAGGCAGACATTTCTGACAGTGCAAGAGCAATGAAAAAATATACAAAAATGTGGTGATCCAGCAACAATTAAAATACCAAAATATAGGAGAATCCTGAAGAATTACAGGTGCTAAGAAAATTAAATAGATTCAGGGGTCCTTTTACTAAGGCGCACTAGCCGATTTAGCTAAACGCTAGCCCGTTCATCACAGTCTATGGCCGCGTTAGCTAGCACGCCTTAGGAAAAGGGCCCATCAGTGATTTATATGTGCAGAAGGGAGACAACGGAGATTCATGGCTCAGCTATGGAAGCATGCTATGTTTGAAGGCTCCCTAGCAAACAGTGGATGGAGTGTGCTGGAGGGAGGGTATCTTCTCATTTATTCGGACTGGTCTGGCAGAACTCAAGGAACAAGAGTTTTACAAAGAAAGGAGTGTCTGTATTTTATTGGACCTCAAGATAACTACTGCAATATTTCCCAAACCAGATGTGGTGGAGCCTCAGCCAATCCGGTTTGCAGGAAATCGACAATGAATATAAATGAATAAAATATGCATGCATTACCTAAAGCTAAGGCCCTCTTTTACTAAGGTGCGCTAACCGATTTAGCGCGTGCTAAACGCCAACACATGTATGTTAGTCTATGGACACATTAGCGATTAGCACACGCTAATCGATTAGTGCACCTTGGTAAGAGAGGGAGTAAATTTTCCCAAATTTTAATACACGCTTTACTGTATAAGAAGTGAAGTACTGTGGCTGCCATATTAGCTTCAAAAGGCAAATTGCCTGCTCTCTTTTACTTTATATAAACAAAGAAGAGATGGGCAATACATTGCCACTGGACTAATTTTATATATCAGTTACTAGCTTTCCAGACTAGGGGAGGTTAACTCTTGAAAGCTATGCATAGATCCACAGTCAGTCCAAAACATGTTACCCATGTACAACTTCCTTGTAGATTCACTTCTATAAGATGAAGATAAGCTGAAATCGCTCCTGCCTCTTGTCAAAACCCCTCAGTTATTTTCTTCCAAGAATCAGACAGAACAGCCAGCGACGGCTTACTAAAATTCAACTGACAAATGTGCAAGGGCTAATATTTGCCAAAAAGAAGCTGCTACAGAATCATACACTTATTTATACACTTTAATTATGGAATACCTTCAAATTCAGCATAAAAACAAGTTAAAAGCCATGCTTGTCAAATATTCTATGGCTGCAACACCATTATCACCATCACAGAAAGCACACGATCCCCAGGAGATATACACCTCCCCCTCCATATTCGCGGTGGTTAGGGGCAGAGCCGGTCCGCGAATATTAAAAAATCACAAATAATATTTGGGCCAGTTCTGCCCCTAACCCCCGCTTCCCCCGGCTATTTTAAGCCCTGAAAGCACCCCCCCTTAAGCCTTACCTGGTGGTCTAGTGGGTTTTCAGGGCAGAAGCAATCTTCCCACGCTCCTGCCCCGAGCAGATGGCTCACAGGAAATGGCTCGAGAGACTACGAGAGCTGAAGGCAGCCATTTCCTGTGAGCGATCTGCACAGGGCAGAAGCGTGGGAAGATCGCTTCTGCCCCGAAAACCCGCTAGACCACCAGGTAAGGCTTAAGGGGGTGCTTACAGGGCTTAAAATAGTCCAAAAAAAGAAAAAGGAATTTTAGGTTTAAAATCGCAAATAAGTGAATCCGTAGATACGGAAACCACGAATACGGAGGGGAAGTGTACTTTTCTATCTAATGCTGATGCTGTCAGCCAATGCTGCTATCCTCTCCCCTTCCATACAGTCTCTTAATAACCTAATTCACTCGCTCAACATATCAAAAATGGATTACTGTAATTCATTATATAAAGGGTTATGTCAAAAAGATATCAGGCATCTTCAACTTATTCAAAACAAGGCAATAAAAATCACCACAAACTCGAAACAATTCGATCATGTCACTCCTTTGCTGAACAATGCACACTGGTTGCCCATCCTGCATCGGATTAAGACAGGTTGTTCACCTTCTCCAAGGTAGGGAGAACGAGAGGAAAATCTCTAAAGTTAAGGGGATAGATTCCGTACAAACATAAGGAAGTTCTTCTTCACCCAGCGAGTGGTGGAACACTGGAACGCTCTTCCGGAGGCTGTTATAGGGGAAAACACCCTCCAGGGATTCAAGACAAAGTTAGACAAGTTCCTGCTGAACCGGAGCGTACGCAGGTAGGGCTGGTCTCAGTTAGGGTGGGAGCGGATTGCTGGGCGCGATGGACCACTGGTCTGACCCAGCAGTGGCAATTCTTATGTTCTTAAAACTTGGATAAATTCAAAAGTAGTTTAAAATGCTTTCTTTTTAAAGATGCCTACAACTGATTTATCCTTTTTTTAAAAAAATAATTTTCTTTTTTAATTACTATTATGCAATCCCCACCTTGTCATAACTTATTGTTTCTATCCGTTTATGTTCTCTTTTCTCACAAATTGTAGTTCTCCCCTTTTTTTCCTTTTGTTTTCTTGTCCTCCCCATTCAAATTTGTATTTCTCACAAGGATTATGTTTAATTATTTGTAGTCAGTCTACTCATTAATATTTAAACTACTTTTATTGTACGCTTTGAATTTGAGGTTAAGCGTTTAATCAAATTTTAAGAAACTATGAAACTATGAACTATGCTGCAGGCTCACTGAGAGATGCTGGACCCTCTCAATCAAGGGTCTTTTTTTGCTGGGGAGGGATTGGCCACCCAGTTCATAACCCCAAATGGGAGATTTTGCAACCCCCATTTGTGGTCACAACCCAGAATTTCGGAAGGCCTTAGACTGAAGCTTTTCTGTACATTATTTAAAATTTGTACAGACAGTAAAATGATTGTGCTATTTCAAGCATGCATACTAATGGTTAAAATATAAGGAATTATCTAGCTAACTGGTTAGTCAATGAAATGTTGGATCCTTTTAGAAAATCTATCACTATACAGTTGCATTGGTAAACTTACTGACTAGATTACAAAGGTCTTGCAGAAGATATACTGTATATTGTTCATTTACCCCTCCCTTTGGGTCTTTGCACTTCACTACTTTTCCTTCATAAAAAAATATGTAAACATTTATTAAGGACACATCCCGGGGGGGGGGGGGGGTGAGGGTTGTTGGTTTTTAAATCTCCAAATTCGAGTTGATTCTCTTCTCCAGTTTGCAAGCAACTGGGTAAGTTGCTTATTATAAAGTA
Source organism: Geotrypetes seraphini (assembly GCF_902459505.1). Lineage (NCBI taxonomy): Eukaryota > Metazoa > Chordata > Amphibia > Gymnophiona > Dermophiidae > Geotrypetes > Geotrypetes seraphini. Next base: position 461,458,899 of record NC_047085.1, on the reverse strand, counting down.
GAATCTCGTTATAACGGACTCGTTTGTAACAGAACCTCCGCTGGTCCCAGCCGTGCGCCTTTATAAACATTTAACATCGCATATAGCAGACTTTCGGATATAACGGACAACCAATTTGGTCCCCAGAGCTGCTTTTAGCTGAAGTTTCCTTTGGCTATAAGGTGCCTGGCGTGCCGGTGATATAGTATCAAAATGCCGCCCAGAAGAAAATGACAGTATTTTTCTGTCCAGTACAGTATGACATGATATTTTAGAACAGGGGTGTCCAACCTGTGGCCCGAGGGCCATATGTGGCCCCATGAAGTATTTTGTGCGGCCCTGGTCGAGGGCGATGCAGTGTCTTCCTCTGCTGCCCCCGGGAGTTTACCATCTTGCCGGCTCCCTCCTCTGTCTTGCTGCAGCGTTTGCGCATTTGTGCGGCCCCAGAAACATTTTTTTCGGCCAGTGTGGCCCAGGGAAGCCAAAAGGTTGGACATCCCTGCTTTAGAACATCTTTTAGTGTTCTGGTTTTGCAATCATTTTGTGCCATGCTAATGTATTGCTGAGTTTTGCTCTTGAGGAAGCTGATATGGCAGTGACTGTTGTTCATTGATTGTACGTTGTTTCAAGTTGACCTAAATAAAGTTTTTTTAAAAAAATACAACTCTGGCTATAACGGACTGTTTTTCTAGGTCCCTTGAAGTCTGTTATAACGAGTTTATACTGTAGAGCAAACATTTGCAGTAACGTTTAGAGACTGAGATCATTCTCCACATGTTCTAACTTAGGAGTAAAGGTTCATTTAAACAGCCATGAGGGGAAGCCGCTGCTTGCCCTGGGATCAGTAGCATGGAATGTTTTGGGTTTCTGCCAGGCATTTGTGGTCTGGATTGGCCAATGTTGGAAACAGGGCTAGATAGACTATTGGTCTGAGCCACTATGGCTGTTCTAATGTTGTTCTCATGGTATGTGCAAGACTAACCCCTTCTTTTACTAAGGTGCGCTAACCGATTAGCGTGTGCTAAACGCTATCGCGTCCATAGACATTTAGCGCACCTTAGAGGGCCTAAATATAGTCATTAAAAAACTGTTACGTCGTGTCAAATAGAGGGCTAGTCATCTAAACTTAAGTTCAAACCTCAAGGTGGAGAAAGCCTCCAATCTAATTTGGCAGCACCATACATATTAGTTTTCAAAAAGCTGTCTCTATTTCTATCATTCAACCTTCCAAACTTAGTTCCAAATATATTTTCTCAATCAAATCTTCTTTCATGTTGAATTGCATGTATTCAAAGAAATCAGTGTTACTCTATCATAGACCTCAGAAACACCCTCCTCCGTCCCATATAGGTATATGTTCTTAACGGGGAGTTAATTGGTGTATACCTCCTCACCGGTCCAAAATGTTTTACTTGAATTCTCTAAACCGCCGAATCATTCATTAAGATAAGTACAATTCTATAATGAATATATGATTCACAATATCTTTCAAAATATCTGAAAAAGATTTAGAGAATTCAAGTAAAACATTTTGGACCGGTGAGGAGGTATATACCAATTAACTCCCCATTAAGAACATATACCTATATGGGACGGAGGAGGGTGTTTCTGAGATCTATGATAGAGTAACACTGATTTCTTTGAATACATGCAATTCAACGTGAAAGAAGATTTGATTGAGAAAATATATTTGGAACTAAGTTTGGAAGGTTGACTGATGTACAGTTCCAATTATTAAGAGTTTGCCTTCATTTTGTGTTTGGTCTATTTCTCTCATTGGCATAAAAAAAACTCCACCCAAAACTTTCAAAAAGTCTCCAAATGAAAAAAAGCCTGCCATATGTACAACAGTGTAATTTATCTGGCAATGCTATAATTTTCTCATTGGTATCTCTTTATGCTCATTACACTTTTCCCATACATATCCCTGGCAAAGATTCTTGTTTCCCCAAATCCTTATGGCTGTTTCAGGGGTCTTATTTCATCCAATTCTGTGCGCCAACACTAAAAATAAATAGCGTCAAGGAGTAGCCAGATGCTTTTGATACGATTTTAAAGACCGGTAACTTTCATTTCTGGCTAGCTTCACACACCATTAGCGCTCTCATAGGGGGAAAAAAAAAGTTTTATTAAAAAAAAGATGCGTGCTATTCCATTCACAGATTCAATCCACGGGGCCACACACCGTGCTAAATTGAAAAATCTAGCGATGTTCTTTTTGACACAGCACCTGCTTAATATTGTCCCACCATTGGGAAGAGGTAATGGAATCGTATCACAGTGCACTGTAATTCATTAAAAGAATGCTTTCTTTCCTCACAATGTAATATCAAAACAAGTCACACCTCTGCTGTGTTCAATATTACATCTATGCTCCAATATCCTAGTTTTCAATATTGGCAAGGGCAAATATAAATATCACATACAGTGGTACCTTGGTTTACGAGCATAATTCGTTCCAGAAGCATGCTCTTAAACCAAAACACTCGTATATCAAAGCAACTTTTCCCATAAGAGTTAGTGTAAACTTGAACAATTCGTTCCACATCCCCAAAAACTTAATTACTATTAGGGACGCCTCCACCGCTGCCTCTGCCACAGACCCATCCACGCGGCTCCTCCAATTCTCCTCCTCTGTTGCTATTCGCTGCCTCTCACTGCGAGTGGTGCTGGCTAAGCAAACGCCTCCGCCGCCACAGAGCACGAATAGAAACTGTTGGGTCTGCCACTCACGGACGCTGCACCCCCCCCCCCCACACTTCTTCTGCTGCCACTACCCCTTCTGCTGGGACTCTCAAGTGCTGGCTCACTCCTGCCGGACGCACCCCAACTCCCATGCTCCACCCGAGGCCACCGGCGCTGCTATCGCCTCTTCCCCCCCTCCCCGACTGGCCCTGTCCTTACCCCTGCACCGCCGGTGATAAAAGTGCCTGCCGCCGGTCTGCTGCTGAGCCTTGAGCATCTGCGCATGCTCAGGCCTTCTGGATCTCACCCTCTCCGAGATTCTCATGAGAATCTCAGTGAGGATGAGAGCATGCGCAGATGTTCAAGGCTCAGCAGCAGACCAGATGCAGGCACTTTTATCACCGGCGGTGCAGGGGTAAGGACAGGGCCAGTCGGGGAGGGGGGGGAAGAGGCGATAGAAGCGCCAGTGGCCTCGGGAGGTGCAATACTGTTGGTTCCCGCGGTCGGGTCGGGTGGGGGCTCGCAAATCGAGTCAATGCTCGGTTTACGAGTCAAAAGTTTACTGAGTGTTTTGCTCGTCTTGCAAAACACTCGCAAACCGGGTTACTCGTAAACCGAGGTTTGACTGTATTTTGAAATATCACATACTGTCTTTTGAAATTTAGTTTTAGATTTCTTCATTGTGAAACTTTTTCAATGTATTGATCCTGCCAATATGTTAATGCAAACTGCACAATGGCCACATTTAAAATGTCCAGCACATATCACTATGGGGTCATTTTATTTTTGTGCTGGTCCTGTGACCTGGAATAATTTTCCGCTTTCTATTAAACAGAATGATTGGAATATTTTTAAGAAGCTCTTGAAACCACATCGTTTTTGTGAAATGAAACATGGGTGTTGAGCACTTATTTTATTTGTTGGAGCTGAATGATGTGTTCTGGAAGAGATTTTGTAACTGTTTGTTATTTATGGATGTTTGTAACAACTATTGTGTGTGCGCTTATATAACCCACTTTGTTAAAGGTGGACTATAAATAAACTGTAAACTATACCTGGCGCAATTTGTTTATGATGAAACAACTGGAACAACTTTGACATACATTTGTACCAAAGACTTTTTAATAATAATAATAATAATAACAGTTTATATACCACAATACCGTTAAGTTCTATGCGGTTTACAATAGATTAAGTGAGGTACAAATTGATTGAATTTAAGAGGTGGGAAGAGGAGAGTTAATAGGATCGGAAATGCGTTGTTGAGGAGAAAGAGATTAATAGGACAGAGGAATCACTATGGAGGAGAAAGAAGATGAGTGGGTCAGTTGTCTAGATACTTTAGGAACAGTTGAGTTTTAAGACGTTTTCTGAATTCCTCATAAGTAGTGGGCAAAAGCAGTTGATCTAGGTCTTTACCCCACAATGCTGCTTGATGTGAAAGAAGGTGTTCATGGTGTTTTTTCAGTTTACAACCTCTAACTGGGGGGGAAACGAAGTAGGAATGAGAGCTTCTCTTGTGTCTGTGGCAGAGGAGAAAAGGTCAATTATGCATTTAGGGGCAAGTCCGTTTAGCGCTTTAAAGCAGAAGCAGGCGAATTTAAACTTTATGCGTGCTTCCATCGGTAGCCAATATAACTGCCGGTAGTAGGGTGATACATGATCGAATTTCTTTAGTCCGAAGATTAATTTGACCGCTGCATTTTGCATTAGTTGTACACGTCGCATATTTTTTGGGGGAAATGGCTAAGTAGGCGATGTTACAGTAGTCAAGTTGACTTAGTACGAGGGATTGGACCAGGGTTCTGAATGCCGACGTATCGGAATAAGCTTTAATGGATCTGAGTTTCCAGAGAGTGAAGAAACCCTTTCTGATTAAGGAGTCCACCTGGTCTTTCATGGTTAGGCATTGATCTAGAGTTACGCCTAGTATCTAGTATCTTACAATTTTATTTGATATTTTGACTACAATTTTTTAAAAAACTCTTTTGTATCAGACACTTCCTGATACATCCATGCTTTGTTTTGGCTTTAGTATATTTCTGTTCACATTATGACCATACATCAGATCTACAAAGCAGTTCTGCCAAATTCCGATTCCTACTATAGGACAATATACATTCTGTATCTTGAAACAGTCAACGGTCTACAACATTCTTCAATTTTTTAATACTTGGATGGCCCTAGACTCCCCCCCCCAATCTTCTGTGCACTGTTAACTGTGAGGCCTAGCACGATCCCTAGTGCCTGAGAGGTTACAGTTCAGTAGTTCGTACCAAAGCCTTTGAAAGTATGGCCTTTATCCCAGTAGGGAAAGCCAACTCCAGTGTCCCAAAAATGCTTTTTGTTTTAAAGCAAAGATCACACAACACTTCTAGAGTTCCAAAAATGACATGTCACAGACAGGTCACAGTCACTAACTAAAATCCACAGGGAGAAAGCCCACAATCACAGCCCTGGGAGTAGAGCACATAAACCACACAAATCTAACATTTTCTTACAGATTAAACAGTGACTCAAGGGACAGCTAAGCAATCTTCTAGCTGTTAGCAATTCTTTTGCAAAGCTGTCATTTTGTCTCAAATTAACAACGCAATGCAACTAGTATGCACTCCCTTGGTATTACGGTTGCAGATAACAGGAAACAGCTAGTGGACAACAAATATATAAATATATCCTTTCATTTGGCTAAATAAATCAATTGCATCATATTACTTATCAATTTTATTTGCTTAAAATTATTAGGACTCTCTTGCAACTAAAGAGCAGATCAGCAGAATTTGAAAAAAGGTAAACTAAAAATCATCAACTGTGGCCAGACAAACATGTTGGAAAAAGCTGGCCATAAAATGCCACTTTTGTTTCTAGTTAGAAAATGTATTTGCAACTCGGATTGCCCTCCAGTACTGATTGACTTGCGAAGGCTTTCATGCATATTTTTTTTTCTCTATTTGTAAATCTTTATTAAATTTCCAAACTACCATTGTGCAAACAAACAATTTCAATATACATAAGTTTACACAAAATGCACATTAAACTTATAGACATTAATATACAACTATTTCCCCCCATCCTCCCATCAAATAATAAAAATAGTACATACCTACAGGAAACCCTCCATATATTCCCCGAATGAAATTCCAATGCAAAGTCCTCCCCCCTCCCACCCACCCTAGCTGTGTATGCTTAAGGGTCGATAAAATAACATCTTAATTGGAAAATCGGCCTCCTCACTGGATTACACTTTCTGGAGGAACTCACTCTGTCTTTATAAGAAATACAAACAATATGCTTTTGAAAAACGCTACCTCTCCTCAACCTATCTCCATACTTCTCCGCATAAATCACCCTGGAAGTTTCTCGACCAATATGTTCAATCATCTTAACTGACCATTTATGCTAATATTCTTTCCTTCTATTTTCCTTCTCCCTTGTCACTATTATTTCTTGAACCCTCATTTTATGTATAATGATACTTTGACTCTGTTACAAGGAGAGAGAGAATTGTTGAGTTATTTTCTGCTGGGTTTTTTCTCTGCTTTGCATCAATGATTGTATTCACTGTACAAGTTTTTTGTTGTATTCTAAAACTTTTAATAAAAATTTTGAACTGAAGAAAATGTATGTGCAAGGACGGAACCTGCAGTCAGTCACGGCTCAAAGAAGGGCTGTAAATCTTGCAGGGACCCCTATAAACTAGCAAGAAGCCAACACCTTAGGTAGCTCCAAAAGGCCAGATCTTCTCGGTCTCAAGGACATGCTGCCTTACCTGATCCGATTCAAAAAAGAAAGGAGAGAGTGAAAAAAGTCAACCTATGACCAGATGTTTTAAGGTCCCAAATTTTTTACCCCTCCCCCCCCTCGTTTTTCCCCTTTCTGTTTTTTCTCTCTAACAAAGAATTGTAACTTTTCCCCCCTATCCGCCACGACTCATGTCTGTTTTAGATTTGTAAGTCCGAAGTTATTTTGTCTGTTTTACAATCTGTTTTTATAAAGCTGTACATCGCTTAGTAAACTGAATAAGCGATCCATCAAATATTAATAAAAACTTGAAACTTAAACTTGAAAACTTGAGCTACAATGCATGAGTTTAGTATCCCCCCTCCCCTCCTTAACCAAAAAAACATTCCATGTCTGCCAAGCCACATACAGTCCATTCTCGTTATTTGCATGTTCACAATGTGCGACTGCCTACCCACAGTTGAATTAATTGCAACCAATATTCCCCATTCACACCACTGTGTTTGCACATTCATCGACCAGCACTTTAAAAAATAAAAAATGTTTTGCTTTCACTTTCACCTTGCGGTCAGGCCTTGCTTCTAGATGTGGCCCTCAAGCATCCGGAAAGTGAATCACTGGTCCCATGCAGGAACCTATCTCTAAATTTCCCAATAGGATCCACTTTTCATTTTCCACAGTTTTGAGGAACATGTACTGCTGGAATCTAACCTCTATTTTCCCATAGACTCAACATTTCATAATTCGTGATTTTACAGTTCATGAACATTTTGGGGAACCATGCTACCATGAATAATGAAAAAGGACTGTATCCCAGCTTATCATTCCCTCTGAGGAATAATTTGCAGAAGGTGGGCAAAGCTGAAGTGTGCATTAGCTGGCCACTGAAAGAAACAGTGGAAAGCATCAAATGATGTAAGCTAAAGTTATTAAACACAGATCTCAAGCTTTCTTTTTCATGTCATGTGATTACTTTTCATAACGTCTCAATGAGCTATGCTGTTTATTAAAGGTCAAAATACAGCATTTCTTAACATTAACCCTCGACATATATATCTTTTCTTCCATGTTGTCTCGAGGTTAAACAAGCACAGATACCACCACATCAGATAGGCTGGAGTGCAGAAGCCGCCAATGGTTAGAGCAGCAGACTGAAAAACCAATTCTCACTGCAGCTCCTTGCGATCTTGGACAAGTCACTTAACCCTCCATTATCTCAGGTACAAAAATCAAGGTTGCAAGTCCTCTGGGTACCTATTGTACCTGAATGTAATTAACCTTGAGGTGGTGGAGCGGAAAACGGTGGCAGAATTCAAAAAAAAGTATGGGATGAACTTTCGCAGTCAATCTCGCAAAGGAGATTATTTGGATAGGCTGGAGTGAGCTTCATCAGCAACTCCAGTAATTGGAACAGTACCGAGTGGACTTCTAAAATTTGTGGCCCAGAAGAAACAAAGAAAAGAAGAAAAAAAAAACAAAAAAAAAAACCCCCACAATTCAATCATGGAATTGTAATGCATGTAATTACAGGGCAGACTGGATGGACAAGTCAGGTCTTTATCTGCTGTCATTTATTATATGTTACTAAACCAAAAATGCCACACGGTAAATGCAAAATAATGAATAGAATCAGGTACTGAACGAGACCAATGGAAAAGATGATCCAACTTATCAGCACATATCAGCACAAACACGATGGGAATTAGACCTACTGCAAGAACATATTTAAAATACTAAAAAAGTTTAATACGTGGTATTTTACATAAACACTCAAGCTATTCTCTTTCCTTCAAGTGCACTGCAGTCGGTGTGAGCTAAAAATAGAAGTCCACTAATCTTATCAAAGAAAAAGCACTCTTCCAACTTGCTCATAAACAAAGTCCATTTACTTGCACTTTACATGTCAGATGACCATTGTGATATAAATCAAAAGCGATATAATCGTACAATGGGGCTTTCCTCAATCTATCCCACAGAGTGCTACTCTAATGTATTAATGTCTAAAGAAGAGGAGCACGCTTTCTTCTTAAAAAGATGGAGAGCTAACCCATAAATAAATCATCTTACAAACCTATCCCATCTTAAAACATTTTATTCAATATAGATACTGTTTTTCCTCAAAGGTACCCTCCACTGCTACTAAAGCCAAGTTACCTAAATTCTAGCTAGCATCAACTGCTTTTACATACAAGCAGCAGCGAGACCTACCGCAACCACCAAGAGCCCACAGACCCGATCCTGCCAGGAGTGTGAACTCCTCCCCCTGCAGTCCATTGGAGAGATCAATCTGCCTGCTTTTAAATATCAGCAGCAGTGGAGATCAACTGCTTTTACACCTAAGCAGCAACGGGACCAACCACAACCACCGAGAGCACACAGACCAGATCCTACCAAGAGTGTGAACTCTTCCCCCCCTGCAATCCGCTAAGAAGATCGACTGTCGGCTCCAGGCGGCTTTCCCGCAGAGGAGAGAATCCTGCATTCACCGTGGGCCTCATCTGGGGCAGCCTCCTTGGAGCGGCTGGGGCACGGGCAGTGTGTCTGGGAGGGAATGCATGGATGGGAGAACATCGCAGGGGAGGAGACATAGGCATCCTGGGACTGTCTGCCAAGTCTCTTCCCTGAAGAAGCCCTTTCTGGAAACGTCAATCGCTCCTCCTAAACTTACTTGCTCCACTTCATCACTGTCGCTGAAACCGTGGATTGAAGACAAAGTTTTATTTTATTTTTCTTTCCAGCTTATGATTTATCTTTAATCTTATCTATTGTTTTGCCTTTTGTCTTTGTTTTGTTCTATTTCTATCATTTAAATTTCTCCAGAATTCTACTGTTCAACGGCTCCCCCTTCTGCTTCTATTCCTTTCTCTCCTCTCTTCTACCTCCCAAAGTATTTAGATCAATGCTGTCTTGTTAAAATGTTTATTTTATTTTTATTTTTCCTCTAACTCTACTTTTCACTTCTCTATTACCCTCCAGGTACTTTAGTTAGATTGTGAGCCTTCGGGACAGTAAGGGAATTTTTCAAGTACCTTTCTTATTTCTAATCTTAATGTATATTTTCTGTAAACCGCTTAGAACCTAACGGATGTAGCGGTATATAAGAAATAAATTACATTACATTACATTACATTACATCATCACTTTTCACACCAAAGTCGCTCAAATTAAATAATGAAGCTTACCATTAACATATCAATCATACAGTGTCTCCTTCCACCCAATGCTGGGCAGTAATATATTATTTTAAAAGTAACTAATGATTGTTTTCATGCAAAATATAATTAATTCAATATATTACAATTTCAGTGATATAGGGGTCCTTTAAATTTTTACCATATATACTCTAATATAAACTGAGATTTTTGGACCAAAAAAATGGCCCATAAATGGGGTCTCTGCTTATATTTGGGTCAGCACTGACCTGCCCTCCCTTCTGAACCTATTGCAGGTCTCTGCCAGGCCTGCCGTGAGACCTGGTGGTCCAGTGGTGGGCCGGGACAAGAGGGATCCCTTCTGTCTCCTGTCTTGGCCGATTCTAATAATGTTTACTTCCTTCCCCCCTCCCTTTTGTACCTTTTAAATCCCTGGTGGGCCAGCAGTGGGCCAGGATAGCTGGGATCCCTTCCGCCTCCTGTCCTAACCAATTCTAAGAATTTATACCTCCCTCCCACCTCTCCCGTGTACCTTTAGAATTCCTGGTGGTCCAACGGTGAACTGCAGCAGGAGAAACATTCCTGCCCTTGCAGACCCGCTAGCTGAATGGCTGCCAGGAGTTCTAGCAGTCCAGCGAGAACTCATAGCAGCCAGTTAGTGGCTCTGCATGGGCAGGAGTGAAGGAAGGTCACTCCTGCTGCGGTTCACCGCTATACCACCAGGGATTCTAAAGGTACGCAGGAGAGGTGGGAGGAAGGTAAAAATTCTTAGAATCGGCTAGTACAGAAAGCGGGAGGGATCCCTGCTTTCCTGGGCCCACCGTTGCGACTACCAGGACTCACAGTAGGCCTGATGGAGGGAGGGAGGGGTGACAGGGTACAGAGCTTGGCAGGGCAGGGAGAGGGGGAACAGGATGCACAGCCTGTCAAGTCAGGGCAAGGCAAGGCACTGCATTTGAATATTAACACACACCCCAGATTTATATTCAAGTCAACCTTTTTTCTTCCTTTTCTGGGGGAAAAAGTTACCTCTGTTTATATTCGGGTATTTACAGTATTTATTTCATTTATTCAGTTTTCTATACCATTCTCCCAGGGGAGCTCAGAACGGTTTACGTGACTTTGTTCAGGCACTCAAGCATTTTTCCCTGCCTATTCCAGTGGGTTACTAGATTGCGGAAAGCAGGCTTACTGCAGGAAGTGCACCACAAGCTAAAAATATTTCTGAATTTTCCATAAGGGGCAATGTTTGGAAGGTAGAGAGTGGATGTGACAGCACTAATCAGTATGTGAGGCATTGGAATGCGTTAATTGATCAATATGGGGTTACCACCTATAAAACAGGTGTCAGTAAGGACTTTTTTTTTTTAATGGACATGCACCAATGGAGAAATTAGCACGTGGCCATTAATTAGAAACAATAGAAACATCAGCAATTTTCTGCTGCAGCACAAGTGGCCTTAGCATATGTAGAAAGACATGTGTAAGCAAAGCACTAAGGCCACGGCATTAGTAAAAGGACCCTGTAATGTCTAATCACTTTATATACTCGTAGTTACTTTCTCGTGCACCCGTCTTGATTTTTTTTGCCATTGTTATTGGACTGCTTCCAGTTTGCAGCAAGCTTCCTGTTAAGTGAAATTGCATGAGGTGATCAGGATGGCCGAGTCTTCGACATTTAAGTCCTCTATGTCAAACTTTTGGATTTAGTGAAAAAGATATTATTTATGTTAGATGCAAGTTATGTCTGGCAAGCCACAAACCTGAGCACGATGAAGTGGCATCAATACCAGCAAAGAAATAAAATTCTTATTCAGTCTTGGCAGATGAAATTTAATGCGGACAAATGCAAAGTGATGCGTTTTGGGAAGAATAACCCAAACCCTAGTTACCAGATGCTAGGATCCACCCTGGGGGGTCAGCGAGCAAGGAAAAGATCTGCGTGTCATTGTAGCCAATACACTGAAACTTTCCATCCAAGGTGTGGCAGCAGCCATAAACGCAAACAAGATGCTAGGAATTATTTAAAAAGGGATGGTTAACAAGACAAAGGGCTAGATTCACTAACCTCCTGGATCCGATGCGATAGCGATCCGATCCGTGAGGTTGCCGGCTGCCCGATTCACAACGCGTCCTCATGCAAATGGGGGCGATTGGAGTCATACAGATCGCTGAAGAGCGATCCCGACACATGCGCAGACCATCTTCTTTGCCTGTAGATATTCTGTGCATGCTTACAGAGCTTGAAACTTTTTTTTTTTTACTTTATCATCTTGGTCGTTCCTTCTCTAGTGGCACTATATTTTTCTTGAGATAAGGAGATCAGAATTGAACGCAGTACTCCAGATGAGGTCGCACCATGGAGCGCTACAGGGGCATTATAACATTCTTAGTCTTGTTAACCATCCCTTTTTAAATAATTCCTAGCATCCTGTTTGCTTTATTAGTCGCTGCTGCACATTGGGCGGAAGGTTTCGTCATATTGTCTATGATGATACCCAGATCCTTTTCTTGGGCACTAAACCCCAAAGTGGACACTAGCATCCAGCAACTGTGATTCTGGTTATTCTTCTCAATGTGCATCACTTTGCATTTGTCCACATTAAATTTCATCTGCCACTTGGGACACCCAGTCTTCCAATTTCCTAAGGTACAATTTGCATAAGGAGAGAGGGAAGATCAGAGTATAAATGGGTACAGCCACCAACTCTCAAGCCGTGCATTGAAGAATGCTGGTGTAGAAGGACTTAGATTGAGATAGACACCAAAGAATGACACAGGATTGTTTCCCGTGGTTATCCGCAGGGATGGGAATGGTGATGAATTTTGTCATCGTGTCATTCTTTACTCAGAACCCCATGAAATGCCCTCTCTTAATGTAACTGTTACAATTGTACATGTATATTTCCCCTAGATCCATTAAAGCTTATTTTGATACATCGGCATTCAGAACCCTAGTCCAATCCCTCGTACTAAGTCTACTTGACTACTGTAACATCGCCTATTTGGCAATTTCCCAAAAGAATATGCGACGCCTACAGCTGATGCAAAATGCAGCAGTTAGACTGATCTTTGGACTAAAGAAATTTGACCACGTGACACCCTACTACCGACAGCTTCATTGGCTGCCGATGGAGGCACGTGTAAAGTTCAAATTCGCATGTTTCTGCTTTAAAGCATTACACGGACTTGCCCCTAAATACATCACTGACCTTTTCTCCTTCTCAGCCAACAGGCACAAGAGAAGCTCACATTGCAACTTCGTTTCCCCCCCAGTGAGAGGTTGCAAACTGAAAAAACACCATGAACACCTTCTCTCACACCAGGCAGCATCCTGGGGTAAAGACCTAGAACAATTGCTTTCGCCCTCTACTTATGAGGAATTTCGGAAACGTCTAAAAACACACCTGTTCCTAAAGCATCTAGACAACTGATCCACTCATCTCTCTCCCCCCAATAGCGACTAACTTGTCCTATTGATCACTTTCTCCTCAACAACGGATTTCCTGTCCTATTAATTCTCTTTCTTCCACTCCTCTTAAAGTCAATCAATTTGTACCTTTGCTTAATCTTTTGTAAACCGCATAGAACTTCACGGTAATGCAGTATATAAGCTGTTATTATTATTATGTCTTTATGCATATTTTACATTCAATGGGTTTTTAATAAAATACTTGAGCAAATGTGTATGCCCAGGCTTTCCTGTTTTTTTTCACCTAGCTGACCTATGCAAAAAAAAAAAATGGGCTTTGTGTGTGGTACGTTAAACAGATCCTAAAACCTTGATAAAAATAGAAAAAAAAAAATCCAGTCTAAATATTAAAGTCAAGTAAGTTCACTCTGAACCAGTGGTAAAGGGGTCAAATTATAATGACGGATTTCACCAAAACATAGGACACTGCCGGGTCCTTTTACAAAGGTGTGCTACAGGGTAGCACATGTTAAATGCTGATTCACCCATTCTATTCCTATAGGTGGCTCGGAAAAGAAATAATACTTTAGGGAATTTTATATTATAGTCCCACACAAACTCAAAAGATTTGACCTGAATGAACCCCCCTCCCAAAAATTAAAAAAAAACCTAAACCAGATGTCTCTTGTCCTTTCATCTGCCCACATCTCAAAAGAGAGCTTTGTCTAATGTCCTTACAAAGAGAAGAGCTAGGAAACAAGAACAGCCATCAAAAAGGCATGCGGCTCATTTATCTACTGCCTCGATCCATTTCTTTCAATCCAAAGAAGTCAATGTAAAGAGTCTCTCACCAACTGCAGCCCACCCACTTTTCCATATTACTATGTGACCCTCATGGTCGCCATTCGATTTCCACAGTGAGTAAAGCCAGTATCTGTAGAAACAATGCTTGCTCTGTATATGTGAGGGCAGAGCACTCAAAAAGGACAGCCTCTTCTTTCAAGAAACCTAAAACCTAGATACCACTGGTCCCCTTCCCCAGACACCCAGTCTCATTAGCCATCCCTATCACTTCCTTTAATGAATGATCTTAAAACACAGTAATTCTGTTGCCTTAAAACACTGCAGGTTAAAACGTTAATTAGATTCAAGTTCAATTCACTTCTCTTTTCATGTCTGCCCCTTCTCTCTCACCTTTTCTAGGAAAAAACACAAGTATGACACTCCAGGATTCACATTCAGACCATGCAACACAGCCCACAGCAATGCGCCGCGGCGGCAAAAAGGGCAAACAGAATGCCAGGAATGATTAAGAAGGGGATCATGACAGATCTAAAAAGGTTATCATGCTGTTATACTGGGCCATGGTACGTCCCCACCTGGAATACTGCATCTTCCAACACTGGTCGCCGTACATGAAAAAGGACACAGTACTACTCGAAAGGTTCCAGAGACGAGTGACAAAAATGGTTAAGGGACTGGGGGAGTTGCCATACAACAAGAGGCTAGAGAAACTGGGCCTCTTCTCCCTTGAAAAGAGAAGACTGAGAGGGGACATGATCGAAACATTCAAGATATTGAAGAGAACTGACTTAGTAGAGAAAGAGAGATTGTTCACCCTCTCTAAGGTGAAGTGAACAAGAGGGCACTTGCTAAAGTTAGAAGGGAAAATATTCTGTTACAAACTAAGGAAGTTCTTCACTCAGAGAGTGTATCTGGACCGCTCTTCCAGAGGCTGTTATAGGGGAAAACACCCTTCAGGGATTCAAGACAAGGTTGGATAAGTTCCTACTGGAACAGAACATACGCAAGTAAGGCTAGACTCAAAAAGGGCACTGGTCTTTGATCTAAGGGCCGTTGCATGAGCAAACTGCTGGGCACAATGGACCACTGGTCTTATCCAGCAGCAGCAAATCTTATGTTCTTATGTCCAAGCCATTACACAATCCTGGCCAGCAACACTTCCAAAATCACAGCTTAACTGAAACAACAAAATCTGATATATCCAATCCAAGCCAGCAGCAACACGCACAATCCTAGGGTACAAAGCAAATCCTAGTATCAAAATCAATGTCTATAGGAGGTGCCGAGTGCGTGAAATAAGCTTGCATAATACCATGGCATGCCCTTTACCCCTGAAGGAAGTCCATCAGCTCAGATTTTGTCAGCTCAGAGGCTTGTACAACCACAGCACCTGGCAGAGCCATCCAGAGTTGATATACATCTCTCTTTATGAGCTCTAGAAGCAAATAAATGCTCAAGTTCAAGAAAGAAATAAAGACAATACACTTTACAAAACACTTTAGCAAATAAACAATTAGGGGGAATAGCAACATGGCGGAAACAGCAGGCTACTCCCCATTTGGAACATGAAAGGGTAAACTCACAAATACAAAGAAAGATGAATACTGTAAAACCTTGGTTTGCGAGCATAATTCGTTCCAGAAGCATGCTTGTAATCCAAAGCACTCATATATCAAAGTGAATTTCCCCAAAAACTAATACAAAATACTATACGTACTTGTATTGCAAGACCTCGCTCATTTAGAACAGTCACTACACTCCCGCAGCGTCAGAGAGAGAAGAACCATCGGCTCAGTTGTGATGTGTGTACACTGTATGTACTTCTATTGCAAAACACTGCTTGTATATCAAGTTAAAATTTAATCAAATGTTTTGCTCGTCTTGCAAACCAAGTTACTTGCAAATCCAAGGTTTTACTGTATATGATATACAGAAACTATAATAGTATTTGTACATAGATGATATAAATAGGTAAGATATATATATATTTAACTCATGTATTGTAACACCTTTACCCAAACTCATATGAATTGACTCCCAAGTCATTAGTAGCAGTATGGAATCTTCCAACAAACAAACGTACATATCCCTCATTCTATTCAGGGGGCATGGAGTTAGACAAGCAATTGGGTTGCCCAGCTATAGGGTAGTAGCAGTTATACATGTAACAATTGGCACTCAATCGTTATTAAGTACTATTTATTGGCACTAATTTGCAGGGATTGAGGGGTATAGATAGGTATAGAGGAAGGTTATAGGGATAGGAGTAGAGGTAAGTATAGGGATAGGAGTAGAGATAGGTTATAGAGTTAGTCAGGGACCACTACTCAGGCAATGGGCCTGATGGGCCGCTGCGGGAGCAGACTGCTGGGCGAGATGGACCTCTGGTCTGCCTCAGCGGAGGCAACTTCTTATGTTCTTATACACTTAGGCCTCGATTCTACAAACAGTGACCCACAAATTAGGCAACAGGGAACGAGGCGCATAGCAACCGGCAATCTTCAGTTAGGCGCCATTTATAGAAGTGTGCCTAGCGGCGCCTAAAATAGGCTTATGTACCCCCTATTTATGCCAGGGTTTTCTTGGCCTGAATACCGGCACTTAAGTTAGGCGCCGACAAAGAAAATGTGTCCAAGATCCACAATTAACCACGCCCACTTTCTGGTAGGCACCTCGGATTTGCACCTAACGATTTAGGTGCCTAACTGGCAATTAATTTTAATTTAAGCCAATTATTGAGCAAATTAAGCTCATTATCAGCACCGCTTAATCTAATTAATTAAGGTGGGCACCTAAAGCAGCTTAGGGATGCCGATTTAGGTGCCTAATTTTAGGCATCTTTTATGGAATTGGGACCTTAGTGCCCAACTCCTACAGCGTTCACAATACACACAGGGACAGTGTTATAGCAAAAGTCAGTCAAAATATGTATATGAAATCTAAACAAGACCTGACTATAATGTAAACCAGTGCAGAGAGAGTGAAAATCACTTGTAAGGTATGCTCAGAAAAGTGAAACTCTGAAGAAGGGGTGAAAACCCTCTCTTAGGGTAAGAGTTTACCGTCCAGTCAATGCATAGGTGGTTCAAATAATCACTCTCTGAGAACTAGTAAAAATCGTAAAAATTATCTTGATGGTTTTAAACTTGATCCATGTAAATTCTGAGTCTCTTAAGTACAATAAATC
Organism: Geotrypetes seraphini; assembly: GCF_902459505.1. Lineage (NCBI taxonomy): Eukaryota > Metazoa > Chordata > Amphibia > Gymnophiona > Dermophiidae > Geotrypetes > Geotrypetes seraphini. The sequence goes on along the minus strand of NC_047085.1, from coordinate 461,441,939 downwards.
TCACTGGAATATTGATGCACTTATCTTGTAGAGATAAACTTTTTAGGGGTCTCCTACAGCGTGCAGATGCATTGACATGAGCAAGCTGTACGCATACCTGCAGCATGTATTAAGTTATAAGCACTAAGTACCAACATTTAGGCACATGCATATTCACCAGCTACAGAGATGGCATTACATGTTGCTGCCAACTTATACCTAGTGCTTCATTAACAGAATTTGGGCACTCGGATGCTGTTAAAAGAATACTAGTTCAGCACTCATCATTTTAGCACCCTTTACAGAATTACTTCCATAGGGCTCCTTTTACAAAGACACGCTAAGCACGCGCTAAAAGCTAACACCTCCATAGAGCTTGCGTTAGTATTTTTCATTTAGCGTGTGGTTAGCGTGCGCTAAAAACACTAGCGCACCTTAGTAAAGGAGCCAATAGTGTTTTCAGCCCTACATAAACCAATCATTTTCTTAAACAAAGACGAATGGGAAACCCGATCTTTTTAAGGACAGATGGTTCAGCTGAATCGGGCCAAATTAACTTTCGTAGAATTGAGCTGCTTTCTAGTTTGGCTCCTGTTCACTCTGGAACTCAACCGTTGCCTTGCTAGCCCAAGCAAACTCAACCGTACTTCATATTTGACCATCTGCAGTGAAACTCATTTACATGACAGCTGAACTCTTCACCAGCATGCCGCCACACAGCGGTCTCGCAACCTGTGCAGTCCCAGCACACTATCACATGCACCAACATTTCAAAATGATTGTGGTTGGAAAACATAATACAAATTACAAACAAATGCATCCAAACTTAAATTTCACTCGAGCCTCAACAGGCAGCCAATGTAGGTCATGAAAAAAAGAAGTAACATGGTCGAACTTTTTCAAACTAAAGATCAATCGAACAGCCGCATTCTGGATGATACGTAATCTATGAAAAAATTTTGGAATACCAGCAAAGTAGACAATATTGCAGTAGTCCAAGTGACTTAGAACTAATGATTGTACCTCCTTATGCACCTTTGCATTGCTTTAATTCTGATCACTGCCTTATTACGATGTTCCTTCTTTTTGTCCATGCACATTAGTAACTTCAGGATCTCCACTTCCCTCCATCAACACCTCTACTATATGTCCTATAAGAAGGGGGGTTTTTTTACTATGGAATCTTCTGGAACTATGTTTGGGTTGACCTTCATAACAGGTCACTGCTTTCATTCTATGTGGCAGTTATCTTCTACTGCAAATGCAGTGAAGGTGCTCTTTAACAGTACCACAGAGAGGCTTTGAAATACCACCTTTCTAGTATGACCAAAGCAGTTTCCTAGATAAGATATTTACTTCTATCCCTAATGGGCTTACAATCTAAGGTAGGGGTGTCCAACCTGCGGCCCCGTGAAGGATTTTGTGTGACCCTGGTCGAGGGCGATGCAGTGTTTCCCTCTGCTGCCCCTGGGTGTTTACTGTCTAGCTGGCTCCCTCCTCTGTCTTGCTGCAGTGTTTGTGCATTTGTGTGGCCCCATAAACATTTTTTTCGGCCAATGCGGCCCAGGGAAGCCAAAAGGTTGGACACCCCTGATCTAAGGGGTCAATAGAGGGTTGAGAGTTAAAAGGTCATAAGGAGCTTGCAGTGAAAACTGCACCAGGTTCCCCTAAGTCAGGGGTGGGCAATTCCGGTCCTCGAGAGCCGTAGCCAGGTCAGGTTTTCAGGATATCCACCATGAATATGTATGAGATGGATTTGCATGCACTGCCTCTCCTTGAGATGCAAATCTCTCTCATGCATATTTACTGTGGATATCCTGAAAACCTGACCTGGCTCTGGCTCTCAAGGACCGGAATTGCCTACCCCTGCCCTAGGTCTTGGGCCATTGTAATAACCAGCAGGCTTATTCCTTCACTTGTGGAGGAGTCTCTCAGATATTCTTCTGTTTCTAGGCATATGAATCTTTTGTGGGAGAGTTAGATTTGTTTAAATTTGTATGAGGGTTGATTCATAAGTCATGGCAACTATTTTTCCCCCCTTAAAAATGCGCTAGCAATAGATGTTTGAAAGTGTGTGACATGTACTTCTCAATGTTGCCACCAGATGAGGAGTACAGCAGTCTCTGGTAGGGAAGAAACAAAAACCATGACATTTGAAATCATTTTATTATAGCATACAGTGTACAAAAAACAACAAAGTACAAACTGTTTAACTGTTAACATCCTTCAAAGTAGTCTCCCAGGTTATCTTGCGTGTCATGCAGTTCGTGAGGGACACACTGAACGCACAGTACTACAAGTCTCATCGGCATCATGCAGTAAAGAAGAAAAGTCAACAATTGTTGCACAACGCCATAATCCTACATGACAACGCTTTGAAGGAAGTTAACAATTAAACGTCCTCACTCTCAAGCCAATTGTGTGCTTGGTTTAGTGCAGGGGTAAGGCAATTCCAGTCCTTGAGAGCCGGGGTCAGGTTTTCAGGATAGCCACAATAAATATGCTTGAGATAGATTTGCATCTCAAGGAGGCAGTGCATGCAAATCCATCTCATACATATTCATTGTGGCTATCCTGAAAACCTGACCTGGCTCCGGCTCTCGAGAACCGGAATTGCCTACCCCTGGTTTAGTGAAACAGCTAACATTTATTACTTATTTGTTAATAAAACCAATTTCAAATGTCATGTTTTCTGCTTATCCCCTACCATCTGGTGGCAGCATTAAGTACATACCACACACTTTCAAACGTATATATTAGATTTCCAATGTGGCCCATTTTCTTTTTTTTTTTAAATTTAATATTTATTGATTTTTAATAATTGACAATAATTGCAAGTCAATAAGCAAACATACACTGTAGTTTGAAATAGATCACATTCCAAAATTCTTAAAGAAAATCAAACTATACAAAGCATTGTTAGTCCACAATATATTTTGGAGACGAAGTTAAGGAAAAAACTGAGATGAAACAATTAGGAAATTAATAAAAGACAATAATAAAGAGGCGATCTGACTGCTCTTGAACAATCTGCATTGAGCTAACTTGAAAACTAAGAAGCTCATGATGACTCTCTATCTGAGATAAACTTAGATAACTGTTGTGGTTCATAAAATACATATCTATTTCCTCCAAATATCATAACACACTTACAGGGATATCTTAGAACAAAGGTTGCCCCTAGTTGTACAGCCTGAGGTCTTAATACCAAAAATTGTTTTCTTCTTCTCTGGGTTGGACGAGATACATCAGGATACATCCTAATTATGTTTGTCATAAATGGAACATCTTTATGCTTAAAAAACATCCTAAGCATCCAGTCCCTGTCCGAATCAATTGCAAACTGTACTATTAATGTGGCTGGGACCTGAATCTCAGTATCCGATCTCTCTAAAATCTGAGTCAAATCCAAACTATCAGCAGATAAATTCTGCTGATCTAAGTTTGGATTTTGAGGTTTAATTCTCTTTAAAAGGTAATATATTTTTGAGAGAGGTGGATACGAGGTTTCTGGTACTTTCAAAATTTCTGACAGATATCTTTTAAACATAATAAGGGCAGTTGTAGATTGTACTTTTGGAAAATTAATAATCCGAAGATTATTCCTCCTAATAGAATTTTCCAGCATTTCTTGTTTAAAGTGCAAGCTAGCACTGTCCTTAACCCAAGTCAGGGCTTGTACTTCCAAAGTCTTTACTTTAGTCTCAATGTCACTCATTTTGTTCTCCAGACTTGATACCTTATTTTTAAGTTCCAAATTTTCTGAGAGAACAGTAGTACAGCGTGAAGATAACTGTTGAATTTGACTCCCCAGAGAAGTTTGCATGTTTGATATGGCCTCCCATATGGATTCCATTGTAATTACCTTAGGCCTTTGCAAGGGGACAATCTCAGTTCCAATATGTCCTGTTGTGACCAAAGTATCAGTAACCACTTCAGAAATCTGAAAAAGTTCATGGGCTCCCAAAGTACCTGTAGCCTCCTGAGCATTTGAAGAGAGTACATGAGCTTGCTGAGTTCTCTCAGCCGCTTCCTGGGATCCTAAGGGCTCCTCCTTCCCCCATACAGGGTTAGTCCTCCCACTCCGAGAGGACAGCAAGAGGGCATCCCGAGCCGGCACGTCGGCAAACGACTCCTCCGTTGCTGCGGGGCAGGAAGGCGGTCTACGCTCATCCGGAGAAAGAATGACTGCCTCAAAGGAGAGATCCCGCACCTCAGCTTGTGCAGTCTCTCCAGCCGAGGATACCTCCGGTTGTGGCGTTCGCGAGCCATGTTCCACGAAGGAATCCATCGGACCCAATGGTGTCGTTACTTCAACGGGAAAGACCCGAACCTTAGATTTCCTTTTCACCATAGCTCACAGGAAAATTCCACCACGAGAACAACGGCGTCTCCGCAAACATTCAGATCGCCAATGTGGCCCATTTTCAAAAGAAAAAAATATATATAGTTGCCATGACTTATGAATCAACCCTTAATATCATTCCAGAAAACTGAACACAAACAAGGCAACACTGAAGATTAGGTTAGTTGACAGACTAAAGCCGTATGTTTATTGCATGTGTTGTGAATGGCTCTCACTCAAGAACAGCATGGCTGTATAACGGTAATTTAATTTCTCACAGTGAAGTAAAAGAATGCAATCTGGCTACCACACTCGGTACAGCTGCATCTCATCGTGAGCCAACGTTTGCATTGGCATCCCACCCCCTCAATTTGGTATCACTTTCCTTTGCCCTCCCGCCCTCCCTTGTGATCCAGTATCTTCCCCTCTATTAAGTCATCCTTTCCTGCTGGATCAAGTGAGGCACTGGCTCACGGCACTGATAAAGGATGCCAAAAACTCAGTCTGGCACCTATCCCTGTAGAGGTTTTGAAGGTAAACCAAGCTGGGATTTTGGCACCCTTTATTACCAGCGTCCTGGGCCAGGGTCTCACCTGGTCCATAGCTTGAGCCGGCACTGACCCCATCTCCTATTTTTTATATTTCTTTAAAGGTATTCTTCCCTTTGCATGCAACTCAAAGATTTTTCCTTCATACATCTGAAAGAGGAAAAGATTAAATGTATTCATTTATTCTGTTAGACCAGTCCAGAGAAATGGGTAGTATCCACTACCAGCTGCAGGAGGTAGAGAAACTGAACTCTTCCAGTGACACCAACAGTAGAAGGATTGGTATAGACTGGAAACCTTCAGTATTTCTCTACCTCCAGCAGATGGTTTAGTTGTCTGTTGTAGCAGGACTGATCCCTAGGCCTGATTCCCCAGGCTGCAAGTTACAGCCTGCAGTACCTGAGGTTGAATCCCTTGGCCAGTTGGCTCCTGGGATCTGAGCTATAATGCCGCTTTATAGGGCAATGGTCAGACCACACTTGGAATACTGCGTCCAACATTGGTCTCCCTACCTAAAGAAGGATATAAAACTGCTGGAGAGGGTGCAGAGACGAGCAACAAAACTGGTGAAGGGTATGGAGAAACTGGAATACGAGGATAGACTTATAACACTAGGATTGTTCTCCCTTGAGAAAAGGAGACTGCGTGGGGATATGATCGAGACCTTCAAAATACTGAAAGGAATCTACAAAATAGAGCAGAGAAGATTATTTACATTGTCCAATTTGACACGAACTAGAGGACATGTAATGAAGCTAAGGGGGAACAGGTTCAGGACTAATGTCAGGAAGTTCTGCTTCACTCAGAGAGTGGTTGACACCTGGAATGCCCTCCCAGAGGAGATTATTGCGGAATCGACCGTCCTAGGCTTCAAGAGCAAACTAGATGCATATCTCCTTAAGAGAGGCATATAAAGATATGGTGGACTATAAATTACGCCAGGTGTACACCTGGCAGGGCCTCCGCGTGTGCGGATCGCCAGACTTGATGGACCGAAGGTCTGATCCGGAGATGGCAGTTCTTATGTTCTTATGTTCTATGATCCTTACTAAAATATGGTAAAGTTGTGTTGTAGCAGGGCATTCCGACATATTCCCATACAGTTATCACACAGAAAATTTAAGCTACCTGTAGCAGTGACAGTTGTTCTGTGGTAAATCACTGTGCACTAACTGCAAGGTGCATACCAAACCCATTCTCCACCCCTATAATGTTATGCAGTTATACGTGAATTAGTACACATTGTAATGCCAGTACAGTAACAGTAATTCAAGAATCTGCTGCTCTCGGCACTTTAGTAAAAATGACCCTTTACGGACTTATCCAATAAAGTTTTCGTCTTTTTCCTACAGGTATAAAATGGGAATAAAGTTTTCAGAATAACATCCTTAGAATTCACATGCTGTGAATTGACAGTAATAAGAAACAGAACAGAATGAGAGAAGATAGGGAGATAATTAAAAACAAGAGCAGTTTACAAGGAGATTTTCAAGTTTCAAGTTTATTAAAATTTTTGATTAATCGCTTAATCTTACTTCAAAGCGATGAACATGTATATAAAAAAAAACAACAATTAAAATTACAATATTAAAAAATAAAACATTAATTTAAACATAACCATTAAAATAAACTAGACTATATACAAACTTAACAAAACAAGAGTAAAAAGGAAAAGGGGATTTGAACTACAAAATATTATAGAAAAGGAGGTCAGGCAAAAACACAAGGTTGGGAATTAAAATGAATAGTCAAATACAACATTAATGAATTCAAGAGTAAGGCTTATTGATCAAAAGCGTCTTTGAAAAGGAATGTTTTTAAATTGGTCTTGAATTTATCAATATTATGTTCTTCTCTTAAGTAAATTGGCAGGGAGTTCCAGATTTGTGGAGCAGTAACAGAGAAGATAAATTGTCTTCTGGTATTAATGATCTTAAGAGATGGAATTGTCAGTAAATGGCCCAGAGATGTGTGTTAAAAGCCAAAAGATACCCTATTGTGGACTAGCTACGTTTTCTTAACTGCAGAGCTTGAACAATCTCAGAAAGAATCTAAATCATTTCTTAATATGACTTCCAGGATTTCTCCACACTTCTATTTCTCTATCGCCAAATAGAACAAAAAATGCACTTGAGGCCAAACATTGGTTACCATAAGACCTAAGCCAACCCTGCACAACATACAGCCCAATATGGCTCTCACTGCAGCCCATGACAGGGTGAACTCATAGGCCCCGATTCTGTAAACTGCGCCACCGGGAGCAGCAATTTCCAATGTGAAACGCCGGGTTCAGTGAAGAAAATTAGGGGGGCGGAGTCAGCAGCCAAAAAATCACGACTAAGCAAATACGCAGATACGGAGGGAGAAGTGTATATATACCAATGCACAGAAAGACATACAGAGGCAGATATAAAGTATAAGTATTTGTAACTCCAACAATATTAAACCAGTTTGACATTGCCAAGTGCTAGGATCCAATTGTGTCTAAGAATAGCAGTGTACACTGCAGTACAAAGATGGCACAGCTGGAGAGTCAACGAAGCACGGAAGGCAGCAAGTGTTAGTCTCTCTTTCATGTGGTCCTTTATCTCCCACAATTAGCAAACAAATAGGCCAATGTAATCAGCTACACTAGACCTAATTCTGCCCTTTACTTCTAGCTTAGCACTGGTTTTAGTGTAGTGAAGGAGCTAGCTATGGTCAAGTTCAGTTTAGAGATTAATAGAGATAAAACAAAACACGACAAAAAAAAAAAAAAAGATGTTGCACATGGAACTAAAAATAGAGTAAACGCACTGATTTTAACAAAACTCAGAGATGTATAATTAACAATATCTTCATCCACCACCTTACATCTCAATGTACCATTCGTTCAATAGTTTCCTAGGACCATCATTGTCAGACTACAATAAACAGCTGACTGTTTAAGCTGCGTCACCAAGATTTCGTCATCAGTCCTCACTGGAAGTAGAGAATGACACGGTGGTTGTTACCCGCGGCTAGCCGCGAGTAGCCACAGGTAACCCGCCGAAACGGGGAAGAAAAAATAGTGGTCTCTGCGGGGACGGGGACAAGGCCATTCACCGCCCCGATTCAATCTTCCTATCCCGAATGTCTTTGAGGGCTATACCTCCCTCAACCGGCAAGGTAGTCTTTTTGGTAACCGCAGCCACCAAAGCGTCCACCCTGGGGTTTTTTAACTTGTCAAGCTCGTCCTGAGAGATGGGATACAACTGGCGCATAGCCTTCGTCACCCGAAGACTAGCCTCCGGCGTGTCCCACTGTGCAGATATAAGCTCCAGCATCGCTTCATGCAACGGGAACGCTTTCGCAGGTTTTTTCGTGCCCGCCATAAGAGGATTAGCCGAGCTCGACGCGAGAGAATCCTGCTGAGCAATATTAAGGCCCTGAAGCGCCCGGGTAATAAAGGACGGCAATTCTTCCCGATGAAAAAGACGAAGCACAGTAGGATCATCCACCTCCCGAGCCAGTGCATCTTCCAGCTCCAAATCCGTGACCTCCCCGTCTTCCAGGGAGTACGGCTGCAACAAAGCCAAGGCAAAGTCCGCAGGAGGGTCATCACCGTCCAGAGACGCTACCCTGCGCCTCTTAGTGGCCTGAGACTCCAAGGAGGTCCACCGGCCCGCAAGACCGACCCCAGATCCAAAGGACAGTCAGGACGCTGAGCAGGCAGAGAACCCTGCATTAAAAATGCCTTGTGCATCAGCATAACAAATTCCGGGGAAAACGCCACCAGACTCGAAGAAGCCTGCCGAGCACAAGAGTCCCCCTGCCCAGAAATCTGCCCGCCACAAAAGGAGACGAAGCAGAACAGGTGCCCGCAGGCGCAGCTGCCAACGTGCACCGAAGCGGAACGGTCGCAGCTGTGCGCGCAGAAGCAGGCCCGACTTCGATCGCATGGGAAACCAAGATCGCATCAGACGCAACCTGCACCTCCTCTCCCCCAGCATCCGCGCAACCCGCGGAACAGAGGCCCGAAGGTGTTCGCCGCTTCCCACAGCGGGAACACCTCTTAACCGCCTCTGCCGCCATCACTCTGCAAATCAGGCCACAGCCGAAACAACCCCCCGCGGCACCCAAGCCCAGCAAGTAAACGGCCGAAAACACCCAAGCAAAGACCAAAAAAGGCAACTCACTGTTTGATAAGGCTGGTAGCTGATTGCTGGGACCCAGATCAAAGCACCGTCCCGCAGCAGCACACTGGTCTTTTTTTTTTTTTTCAAGTCTAGCCTCAGGGAAAGAAGAAAAATTACCGAAGACCTGAAAGGAACCTCAATCCACCGGAGAGGCAGGTGGAGCAGGGACCTGGGGGGGCCCAGGTGTGACTCCCATAGCTGGCACTGGTCAGCCAAGCACCCCAATCTAACTGAAGAGAAAAAATCTCAACAGTAGAGGAATAAAAAAACAGCTAGAATCCAGGAGCTCGTGGAACAGCATCCAACCCCTGCTGGGAGATAGAGAATACTGAGGTTACAGGGAGAGTACCAACCAATAGGTCCACCTGTTAATCAGTTCTCTATCTCCACCTGCTGGTCGATGTGTGCTATCCCACTAGTCTCTGGATTCATCTGCTGCTGTTGCTGAGGAAGATTGGGTCTTAGGTGCAGCAGTGTGCTCCTTCGGGGGTGACCTCGAGGAAGAGTATTCCCTACGTGAGGAGGCACATTTAGAGTGATGTCTCGAAGATGCCAACGAGGCGGCACTGATATGAGACTTGGAGGTAGGCTTCTTTGCCGGCACACCTGAGGAGGAAAGAGGAGACTTACCCGAGGCTGGAATAACAGGAGGGGCCGAGGCCGGAGCTTTCGAGGCCGACGGGGACTTCGAGGCCGAGGACTTCAAGGCCGAAGCGCCCAACGAAGGTGCCAAGGCCGAGCTCGAGGCCTGTCCCGCAGGATCCATGGGGCCAAAGAGTTGGAGAATCTTGGCCACCCTCCTACGAAGAGCCCGTGATTGCAAAGTTGCACAACGGGGGCACGACTCAGTGCGGTGCTCTGCACCCAAGCACTCCACACACTAACGATGAGGGTCGGTGATGGAGATAACCTGGTTGCACTTAGTACAGTTTTTAAACCCGGAACGAAGCCGGGACATAAGAAAAAAGACAGCTGCGGCCCTGTGAGGCCAGGCGGCCAGAGCAAGACCGGGAACCTGGTCAAAAAGATACGAGCTGAAAAATAAACAAAAGAAGGAAAACACAGACGCGAGCACAGCGACTCAAAATAAACTAACCAAACAAGCCGTGGTGCAAGAGGGACAACGATATCGCGCGAAGCAAGGGAGCAGTGCTTCTGGCTCCGCGGAAAACAGAGAACTGAGGACACGCAGAGGAGACGCATGCCCTAGACCGGGCGGGAGGGGCACGCGCACATGCGGGGGCCAATCGCAAGCTTGAAGGTCTTCAAGCAAGTCTGCTTGCAAAAACGTCCGCTAGGGGGCTCCGTCGTTGACATCACCCACATATAGAGAATATGCTGTCTGCTTGTCCTGGGATAAAAAAATAAAATTTTGAACCAAATGGTGTGCCCTGTCCCCCCCTCTGGTGGTCTATTGGTAGGCCAGGACAGGATACAGGGAACATCTAGTGGTGGGCACGTCTAATGGTAGGCACGTGTAGTGGCAGCCAGCCCCAAGCCAGCCAGCCAGCACCCCCACACCTTTTTTAAATACCCTGTACCTTTTTAAAACAACCCCCACCCATTGTACCTTTTAAAATGTGCCCCCCCCCCCCCCCGGCCGCCCATCATACCTTTTAAAATGCGCCTTATAGCCTGGTGGTCCAGCGGTGTATCAGCCGGCAGAAGCGTGCTTTCCGCGCTCCTGCTTGGGCCTGCACAGCTTCTGAATAGCTGCCGTAAGTTCTCGCGAGTCCCGCCAATACCTACTGCCAGTACGCCAATACATACTGCAGTTATTCCAAGGAGCCAAATTTTCAGACTATACAATGCCCCAATTTCCAACCTGTACATGATGTACCACAGCTCACAGGAATTCCACAAGGCACAGAAGCAAATTAGATACATGAGGTCCTACAATAATTACCATGGTAGGTTCTGGGCTTCTATCCATATGAACAGGTGCAAAGCGTCTGATTAAACTGTTTTCAGGAACTCTGTGATGGTCAGTAAGTATCGTTGCCAAACTTCCAAACAGCATTTTTCCCATATCTCACACTTCTGTATGACTATTTCACGACCTCTTATCAATGGCTGGCAAACATCAACATGAACTTTCACTGAGCACACACCACTGAGCAGTGCCCAACAGCCAGATAACTGCTAGTGATCATTGTATCTCTTACAATGGCAATGCAAGATGGGGCCAAGCACACTGAAGTGGATGTGAGGATTTAGAATCTAAGCTATTTCAGGCAGATAGAGAATAAATTCAGCCATCTGAATTCTGGTGTCAACACGGCAGCACTGCCCGACATCACACATTCTACCTTATGTATGTTAAACATATAGATATAAAACTAACAATTTGGTGAGGAAAATATTGTAGAATTCTCTTGCATGAAAAACAAAACAAAATGGCTTATGGGCAGGGGGAATGTGCCATAAGACAGAAAAACAGGAAGAGACCTGATCCCTGACAGCCCTCCTGTCCCCACCCCCCACCTCACTTTAAATGGAATCGATCATGATGATTTGTATAGCATATCTAAGATGTTAGGCACAAAATAAACTGCCTATTGCTTGCAATTCAATATCTTGTTTATGAAATCTGAACAGAATACAACCATAAAAAGAATAGGAGAGCTCAACGGAGGATTTTGATTATCCCTAAACATAATGTTTGAAAACACAGTAAGCTCTGGCTATGGATACTATTGTTAATAAGTACAGCTCCTATTCCCCTGTCAGTCATTCTATTGACACTTCCCTTCAGCTAAAGCTGGGGAAAAAAAGTTGAGATCTTCTATTCTCACAAGCAAGAACAAGCCAACCTTTTACTCCTCAGACCTTGCAGAGGGCTGAGACTTAAGATCTTTTTTCACACTACTTTGTGTCTGGCTTTAACTAGAGAGTGGCAAAGCGGTTAAAGCAACAGCCTCGGTACCCTGAGGTTGTGGATTCAAATCCACACTGCTCCTTGTGACCCTGGAAAAGTTACTTAATTCCCCCCATTGCCCCAGGTACATTAGATAAGATTGTTAGACCGCCGGAACAGACTGGGAAAAGCGCTCGAGTACCTGAATAAATTCAGGTAAACCGTTCTGAGCTCCCCTGGGAGAACGGTATAGAAAATTGAATAAATATTTAGTGCAGTAAGGATCCAAGTGCTTATATTATGGGGCCCTATTGTTAAGATTTATTTATTCAAAAAATTTCTATTCCGCCTATCAACTAGGTGGATTACAAAGTAAACCTATATAAAATGTCAGACCTACAAATTTAAATAAAAACATGCTAAAATGCAAACTCAGTAAAAATAAATTCAATGCGAAAAATGATCCTAGGAAATAAGTACATCAAAGCAGTGATTCCTTATTAATAGAAGGCTTTTACAAATAAATGAGTTTTCAGTAGTTTATTTATTGAATGATCCATAATCTTAGAGCCCTCTTGAGCAGGCGGTAGTTTTTCAGCCAGCGCGGGGGTTAGTGTGTGATGAAAAGTCGCATGCGTTAAACCCGCTAGCGCGGCTTCGTAAAAGGAGCCCTTAAAGGTCCATTCAGTGCATTCCACAATGTACTAAGAAAGGGCTTAGCGTGTGCTAATGTAGGATTTTCCTGCACACTAAGCCCAATTCTAGCATTTCCCTAGGGGGGTCCTCATTTTTTTTTTTTTTGCAGGTTATGCCCTAATATTTCCATTAGTGTGCAGGACTTGCACAAAACCACTTAGCGTTAATTCAGCGCTAGCCGGTTAGTGTGTACAAATGTGAACATTAGGTGGTTAATGCTTCCAGGACCACTCTCTGACTATGGCACGCCCCTCTGAAAAATCATTTTTGAAAAATACACACTTAGTATGCGCAAAGAGGCAAAATACCACAAAATGCTTTAAATACACTAGCCTGCTTTTCATGTGCTAAGCCCACATTAGGGCTTAGCGCCCTTAAGTAAAAGGATTGCTGAGGTACAAAAGAGGATTTTTCATAATTTTCCAATTATAAAATAGCAGGAAGTTACCAAACCAGGTGAGATTATTTGACAGGCAGCACTTATTGACTAAAAGAAGCAGGTCTACCTAATTTGTAAACTGGTGAAAAGCTATACTATTAACCCACGAAATAAATGTAAGAAAAGCAAAACATGAGCGGCTGGATGAGGGAAGGGAAAGCGTAGGCCAAATCTGTGTTTCAATGGAGTTGTTAAAAATCACTCCTGCACTAGACAAAAACAGCCATAGAGAGTTTATCCTATTACACAGTTTTAAAAAAATGACATGCAATTAAATTTATTATATTAACCTCTTGCAGAGACCAACTAATTTTGCTTTTGGATGTGGTCTGCAGAGGAAGCCACAACAGAAAAACCAGAATTTTCATAACACAGGCCTTCTCATGAGGCTGTGTCCTTCCCAAAAGCAGAGAAAGGATTTTTAAATCTTAGGCACCAAAGAATTAACATTAAATGCAAAAACAGATATAAACCACTGCAGGCCATCTCAGTAGCACTTCTATCTAGTTTTGTTAACAATCACGGAAGAGATCAGATAGGCATTTTTCAAAAGAATGATATACGCAGAACAAACCACCAATATCTGAATCTCTGTGGCTTCAGACTCATGAGCTCCAAAGGCTATGACACTGCTGTGGTTCTCAAACTGGATGGTGTGAAGGAAGAGCCCATCTTGATGGGCAACTATAATGCGGGGCTGGCAGGCTTGCGTTTGTCACTCATTGAGGCGCACAAGGAGTCGGGCGTGGGCAGGGATAGGCGACGTGGGGAGAGAGGATTGGGTGGCGAGGTTTTCCCACCATGGAGCGGCATAGCGATAGGGCAAGGAGCGCGGAGCAAACAGCTGAGGAGGTGATAAAGCTGAGACCTCAGAGGACTCAGCATCTTCCTAGGTCTTCCAAGGCAGCTTTTTACTTGGAAGCTACCAAGTTGGTAAAGGGGGAAGCGATGGCTAACAGGCTTGAGGTCGATGCAGAGGTCGAGGAGCAGGCAGAGATCTCTGCTCGCCGTTGATTCATTCAGCAATGAGGATCAGGTGGGCACGGGTCTGCAGGAAGTGAGCAGCAGGCCGACACTCCATTCAAAAACGGCAGCATCATCGGCCATTGTGGCCACCAGAGCGGGCCTGAGTGAAATGGGAGCAAGAGGGCGAAAAAGAAGGGTAAGGGTGGGTGGGTGTCATCATCTTCCTCAACTTCATCTGTCTCTACTTCTACTAGCTCTTCCACTACTTCTTCGATTGCACCTCTGATAAGGGTGGCACAAGGGTCACATGTGGCGGGCGGCGCAGGAACGAAGCATGGGTCACAGGCCCGCATTGGAGTTGTGGGAGAGAGTGCCCAGGGAGTTGCTACATAAAATACATAAAAGGACGTACTTGGACATTTTCTGTTTGTCGGAGGGTCGGACACGGAGGGGAAAGAAGGATAAGAAGAACGGTGGGGCGCATGCTTGTAGCTCGGGAAACTGTTTGTTATGTAAGTATTTGATGGTTTACTTGTTAATAAACAGAGCTGCAGCTATTTCTCCCAATAAGAGTGTGTTCCTTGTCTGCAGCAAAATGGAGGTGTTCTGGCAGATAGCTTGGGGGGGTGGGGGAATGTTTGGGGAACGTGACAACTGGGCCTGGCACTAGAATATAGGATGTTTAATCTGACATAGTGAATCTGTTCTGGCTCTGTGGTATGATTCTCGATTAGGGTGCGAGAGTTCCTGGGTTCAATTCCCAGACAAGCCCCTCACTTTCTAGGACAAATCAAACATGAAATTGATGACCTGCTGTTAGTGATCTGTAATCTGTCACTAAAATCATCTGTAGTACCTGAAGATTGGAGGGTGGCCAATGTTATGCCAATTTTTAAAAAGGGCTCCATGGGAGTTCTGGGAAATTACAGACCGGTAAACCTGGCTTTAATACCGGGCAAACATGATTTAATGAGAGAGTCAGCATGGGTTCAGTCAAGGGAGATCCTGCCTCACCAATTTGTTTGACTTCTTTGAAGGTGTGAATACATGGTGATGGGTCAAAACTGCACGAGACAAAGCCACGCACACCAACAATCACGTATAGGACATCTGTACGTTGGATTTAAACAATATTTTAAAGTGCTTTGAGGGGGGTCTGGGGAAAACCGCACTTTACTTAGAACTGTTGGTGCTCCCTTTGCGGGGGGACCCCCCCCCCCCCAATTACAGCGGAAACTACTTTTTCCCTAAATAAACAGGGGAAAACACTGTTTCCTCTATAATGGGGTGTTCCCCCCCCCAACTAGAGCACCAATAATTCTAAGTAACATGGGGGGTTCCCCCCAACCCCCCTTGTAGCGTTTTAAAATACTGTTTAAATCCAGCGCGCAGACGGCGCTCCATTGTTTGCATGGCTTTGTCTTGCGCAGTTTCGTCTATGTACTGAATACACAGGTGGATAAAGGTGAGCTGGTTGATATTGTGTATCCAGATTTTCAGAAAATTAAAGAGTCATAAGATAGGAGGCAAAGTTCAGTTGTGGATTAGGAATTGGTTATCAGATAGAGAGTAGGGTTAAATGGTCATTTTTTTCAGTGGAGGAGAGTAAACAGTGGAGTGCCGCAGGGATCTGTACTGGAACCAGTGCTATTTAACTTACTCATAAATGATCTGAAAATTGGGACGACGAGAGAGGTGATTAAATTTGCAGGTAACACTAAACTGTTCAAAGTTGTTAAAACACATGCAGATTGTGAAACATTGCTGCCAGACCTTGGAAAATTGAAGACTGGGCGTCCAAATGGCAGTTGAAATTTATTGTGGACAAATGCAAAGTGATGCATATTGGGAAGAATAATCCAAATCACAGTTACCGGATTCTAGGGTCCACCTTGGGGGTTAGTGCCTAAGAAATGGCGCCATTTTCAATCTGGACTTTCTACTCTTTGGCTGGTTATTTGAGAACTACTTGGACTCACAGCTGATTCCTGAGGAAGGGGGGTTTCCCTCGAAACGGAGCCCCGTTAGACGGGTTCATTCCAAGCTGGTTATTCTTCACTCCAGACTATTATGGAGGAGCTAAGTACTGTTTATTACCTTTGACCTGCTTGTGATTGAGCCAGCCCGGCTGATTTTGGACACCACTTGACCCTCAGATGAGGGGCAGAGACAGTTGAACCTTCCACAGCATATATATTTTTGATTATTCCTGATATTTATTTCACATTTTCACTATTAGCATACTTGTGCACTAGTTAAATTTATATGGGTAGCCCAGGGATGTTTCACAAATAATACCCATCTGGGTGTATGACTGTGACAGCTGGTGCTTTAGGGACGTGTTCCCACTGTAAGCTAAGAGACTGAGGGCTTCCCATTCACTAATAATAATTTGTAGTAATCTGTAGTAAGTTGGTTCGGTTCAACTGCCTCTGCTCTGCACCCCTTTTTTCGGGTCAGGGGAGACTTCTTGTTTTTGCATTTTTGCAGTACTTCCCTTTCTGGGTTATTGTATTGTTCACTGAATAATTAAAACCGGAGCCAATCCATAGATGAAGCCAGGCACATTGGATATGACCATCTATCCACCTGCAAGAGACAGAGAATACTGGCTTGCCAAGGAGCATACTATGCTATATATGACAGAGCACAGTTTGTTGTTCTATCTTCCCTCTAAGAGCAATCATTCATACCTTCTAGGAGCATTGCTCACAGATTTTACATGGTTCCTCACAAACACTTGCAAATCTGGAAAATTATTAGTTTTTAGAACTTGTTGCTCACATGAGAAAGTTTGCACGCACCTGGCTAATCCTTAGAAGGGGCACTGTTTTGTTTGTTTGGATTGGGGAGGGTTGCTTATTTTGAATTTTATAATTTTACTGTTCTTTTGATGGAGTTCCTTTCCTTCTGTTTTATATTATGTAAACCGCTATGATGTTGTATTGAAGAGCGGTCTATAAATACAAACAAACATTCTCCCAAAAGCCCCACTGAGCAAGAGGCAAGAGCCCATAGACAAGCTCAGGGCTGTGGAGAGACAAACTCCTCTGGGCTCAACTGAGGTAAGAACCAAGGCAAAAACCCTGGGAGCTCTACCAGCCAAAGGACTCAACTTCAGAGAATGCAGGCCATGGACTCTGCCCTGGGGAGTCAGAGCAGTACCAAGAAAAACCTGCTGCACCAAAGCAATCTATACCATCTGCTGGAGGTAGAAAAATACTAAAGTGCTCCAGGTTGCAGCAACCTTTGTATCAGTGATTTCACTTTATCTCATGTAGCTGGAGCACTTTTTTTTTTTTTTTTTTGCACCATACCATTTCATGGTTAGATCACATCTCTATGTTGCACAATTGCACATGCATCACAATCAATATCTTTCACTCCTTTCACACACACACTTTCACTCCTCTACATTCATTTTTATTTCACATATAAATTTTTCAAAAGACACTTAAGTTAACTCCTAGGACCCCCTGAGTTAGACGGTTAAGTTGAAACACAGCCCGTGTCCAGTCCGCACCTTCCGAGTCAATGTGGATGTCAGGGATTGTATATATATTTAAATCTATATATTAACTCAATAAATCCTGGCAATACGATCAGCAACTGTACAGCTTCCTTCTTTTGTTTTGGGTTGCTTCATATCTCTACCTACATCTGCAGGATGACACAGCCCATTGATCTGGACTGATCTAGGCATGAACTATATATTGTGTACTGCTGACTGGTATATGAGATATAGGGCTCCTTTTTCAAAGGCGCGCTAGGGCCTTAATGTGCGGAATAGCGCACGCTAAAATGTCGCATGCACTAGCCGCTACCGCATCCTTTTGAGCAGGAAGTAGATTTTTGGCTATCGTGCACTAATCCGGTGCGTGCGGTAAAACCCATAGCGCACCTTCGTAAAAGGAGCCCAGAGATACACCTCTATTTGCTTTGCTTCTATCAGCTGAAAAATACGTCTGTAAACCTTGTATCTCCTGGCCACATACGACATAACTGCCTTGCCCCAGTTTGAAACCAAAATGCCCAACCCAGAATTAATTATCTGTTATTTAGCTGTGCAGTGGGCCTGCCTGATCACTTGTAGTGCCTCAATGGGATCCAACAACCCACTAAAGCATTCATCTGGGCTATATGGTAATGCTAAATTAGGACAAACCATGCCACCTCTGTATAATTACATTTTTTTTTTTTTTTTTAAATCAAAAGCAAATCTTTGGTACACACAAGTTCTGAGTTCTTAATGTTCATTCTAATGTATTTTGCCCATTCCAAATATACCCTTTTTTTTTTTTTTTTAATCTTTATTGACATTTCAAACTTTTATAATGTATACAATTGAAGAATCAGAAAAACTGTATAAAAATATAATGTTATCATCACAATTATTACATTAAACAATGTTTTATCCCCTTCTTATCCTAATTATAAACAATAATCTAATATAATAAAATGGTAAGCCGCGCATGCGCAGTTCCTAAGTGTGCACCGCTTTTCCGTGAGCTGTAGCGACACATAGGAAGTGCGCATGCGTGGCTTACGGTTCTTTGAAAGACGCGGCGGTGGCTTCTCTCACGATCCCCGCCTCCGTCGGACTTTCAACTAAAAAAAAAAAAAAGTCAAGACCGAAGTTTTTTTCAATTTCAGAGACGCTACAGTGGCGCTCTCTCTCTCTCCGGTCGTCGGTGTCGTCTTCGTTCCTCTCCCCGGCACACCCGAACCCCTGTTCAGCCTCCCATCCGACCCTACCTTCGGCTCCCTTAGTTCCTTGCCGCCGCTCCTCTTCTCTTCCCGCCCGTGTCGGGCAGAGCAAATCAGGGCAGTAGCAGGCCGCTAAGCAGCGTGTTTAGAGTGCTGCGGCCCCTGCTGGAGTAAGGACGTTAGTTGGGATCGCGGGAAGGGGGCGGCAAGGGACTAAGTTGGCCGGTAGTGCTGTTTTTCCGTGATGGAGGAACACGCGAAAAGAAAACAAAATAAAGAAAACGTTGGCCCCCGCCGAAGAAGTGGAAGGTGGAGGAGGGGCGCGAGGAGCCAGAGAGCTGTATGTAAGTGTGTGTGTGCGCGTGTGTATAGCCGAGGAGGAAGTGCAGCAGGAGCAAGGAGGTGGGGAGAGTGGATTTCCCCTACTTGGATGTAAGGCATCAAGAGGATTGGAGTAAAAGCTTTGGTCCTGTGATCCTCAATCTTTTCCTGGGGCTACTGCTGGACAGGGGGGGGGAGCAGGACATAAAGGAGAAGAGCTACTGCTGGACAGGGGGAGGAGGGAATGGGAGGGGTGCTGCTGGACAGGGGGAGATAAAAGGAGAAGGGCTACTGCTATATGGGGGGAGCAGGGAAAGGGGGGAGGTGTTGCTGGACAGGGTGGAGGTAAAAATAAGGGAGAAGGGCTGCTAGCACCCGTTAATGTAACGGGCTAAACAACTAGTATTATATATTATGCTATCAATATAATAAAAAAATTAATTTTACTCTTCCAAATAAATATTCCACCCCCACCCTCCCTGGATGTGTAAGGAATCTAACGAAAAAAGGAGAAACATATTTTTAATTATAGCGTAATAAAATTAGTCAATGGACCCCATACCTCATGAAAGGACTTGCTAGTACCTAAATGTTTTGCCATCATCTTTTCATATTTATACGTTGTACAAATATACCCTTTAAGTCAAGCACAGAGGGTTAACCTTCAAAATACAACAATCTAGCTAAACCACCAAATTCCTGTCGCTCCAGAAGGGAACAAGCAGGAAAGGGCCTGAAATAAAGATGGGCCTATACTATCATCCATCCGGGCAAACCAGAGATATCGATGAAGAAATGGAAGCCAAGATGAAGCGAGAATGCATAAGCGGTAACACGGTTATTATGGGAGACTTCAACTATCCCGCGACAGAATGGAGTCTTGGAAGCTCAAAATGCGCTAGGGAGACAGAATTCCTGGAGGCTACACAAGATTGCTTCATGGAGCAGCTTGTTAGAGAACCGACGAGAGGAAATGCCACTCTGGATATAATCTTAAATGGGTTAAGGAAGTGGAAGTAGTGGGACCGTTGGGAAACAGCGATCATAATATGATCAAGTTCAAGGTTGAAGTAGGAATACCGAAAGGAAAGAGAACCATAGCGACAACTTTCAACTTCAAGAAAGGAAACTACGAAGCAATGAGGGAAATGGTAAGAAAGAAACTTAGAAACACTCGCAAGAAATGGCAGACAGTAGAACATGCCTGGTCTTTTTACAAGGACATGGTGAGCGAGGCGCAAAATCTGTATATCCCAAGATTCAGAAAGGGGTGCAAAAAGAGTCGAACAAACGATCCGGCTTGGATAACTAAAATAGTGAAGGAAGCGATAGGCAATAAGAAAAATTCATTCAGGAAATAGAAAAAGGACAAAACTGAGGAGAAATGGAAAGAGCACAGGAAGTATCAAAAAGAATGTCACCGTGTAGTTCAAAAAGCCAAAAGAGGGTATGAAGAGAGGCTAGCCAGGGAAGCACGAAATTTCAAACCGTTCTTTAGATATGTTAAGGGGAAGTAGCCGGCTAGGGAGAAGGTGGGACCGCTGGACGACGGAGACAGGAAGGGAGTGGTGAAGGAGGAGAAAGAAGTGGCAGAAAGACTTAACATGTTCTTTTCATCTGTATTTACAAATGAAGATACAACCAACATACAGGAGCCTAAGCAAATCTTCAATGGAGATCAAGCATAAAAATTAACATCCATGGTAGTAAGCTTGACATCGTACGCAGGCACATAAAAAATTAAAAACTGACAAATCCCCGGGTCCAGACGGAATACATCCAAGGGTTCTGAAGGAACTAAAGGAGGAAATAGGGGAACTACTGCAGCAAATTTGCAATTTATCCCTGAAAACAGGCATGATCCCGGAGGAATGGAAGATAGCCAACGTTACGCCAATCTTTAAAAAGGGATCAAGAGGTGACCCGGGAAACTACAGACTGGTGAGTCTGACCTCGGTTCCGGGGAAAATGGTGGAAGCACTGATAAGAGATAACATCGATGAACATTTTGAAAGAAACAAACTTCTGATAACCAGCCAGCATGGATTCTGCAAGGGGAGATCATGCCTAACAAACTTATTGCACTTCTTCGAAGGAATTAACAAACGGATGGACAGAGGAGTCCCCATAGACATCATATACCTAGACTTCCAAAAAGCCTTTCACAAGGTACCCCATGACCGCCTACTTCGGAAACTGAAGAACCATGGGGTGGATGGAGACATACATAGATGGATCAGAAATTGGTTGGCAGGTAGGAAACAGAGGGTAGGAGTGAAGGGCCATTACTTGGACTGGAGAAGGGTCACGAGTGGTGTTCCGCAGGGCTTGGTGCTCAGACCGCTGCTATTTAAAATATTTATAAATGATCTAGAAACAGGGACGAAGTGCAAGATAATAAAATCCGTGGACGACACCAAACTATTTAGTGGAGCTTGGACTAAAGAGGACTGCGAAGAATTACAAAGGGACTTGAACAAACTAAGGGAATGGGCG
The DNA here is from genome assembly GCF_902459505.1 of Geotrypetes seraphini. NCBI lineage: Eukaryota > Metazoa > Chordata > Amphibia > Gymnophiona > Dermophiidae > Geotrypetes > Geotrypetes seraphini. Next base: position 461,420,428 of record NC_047085.1, on the reverse strand, counting down.
ACGAGATAGCAGATGAAGTTCAACGTTGAGAAATGTAAAGTACTACATGTGGGAAGCAGAAACCCGAGGTACAGCTATACGATGGGAAGGATGTTATTGAATGAGAGTACCCAAGAAAGGGACTTGGGGGTAATGGTGGACATGACAATGAAGCCGACGGCACAGTGCGCAGCGGCCGCTAAGAGAGCGAATAGAATGCTAGGTATAATCAAGAAGGGTATTACAACCAGAATGAAATAAGTTATCCTGCCATTGTATCGGGCGATGGTGCGTCCGCATCTGGAGTACTGCGCCCAATATTGGTCGCCGTAACTTAAGAAGGATATGGCGATACTCGAGAGGGTTCAGAGGAGAGCGATAAAAGGTATGGAAAACCTCTCATATGCTGAGAGATTGGAGAAACTGGGACTCTTTTCCCTGGAGAAGAGGAGACTTAGAGGGGATATGATAGACATTTACAAGATCATGAAGGGCATAGAGAAAGTGGAGAGGGACAGATTCTTCAAACTTTCGAAAAATAAAAGAACAAGAGGGCATTCGGAAAAGTTAAAAGAGGACAGATTCAAAATGAATGCTAGGAAATTTTTCTTTACCCAACGTGTGGTGGACACCTGGAATGCGCTTCCAGAGGGCGTAATAGGGCAGAGTACGGTACTGTGGTTCAAGAAAGGATTGGACAATTTCCTGTTGGAAAATGGGATAGAGGGGTATAGATAGAGGATTACTGCACAGGTCCTGGACCTGTTGGGCCGCCGCGTGAGCAGACTGCTGGGCACGATGGACCTCAGGTCTGACCCAGCGGAGGCATTATGAGTAACAAATATCATGGGTGGAGGAAAAAACCTCAAGAACTCAGTGAAACAGAATTGCGAAGCCAGGTAGAATTCATGTACTGAGCACAAACTACAAGCCATCATTTGTCAGAAAAACCTCCCTCTATTAATAAAATAAATTGAAAACTCCTTTTTAAATTATTATTCTGTATTTGGTCTCTATTTCCTCTTTTTTTTGTCAATTTCATACAATATATTTTTTTGAAGTCCTTCCCATATATCAAGAAAAAAGTTCACTTGGCTGAAAAATGTAAATAGTCTACCAGATGAAACAGTCCAATGTGCCACACAGATCTTAAAAAGTTGTAAAGTTGTGGATGTTTCCCAACATCATGAGAACAACAACGCAGGAGTGAAGGAAACTATTCCTAGCTATGAGAGTAGAGACTTTAATCCTTGGAGCGACATTCTTATTAGCATATCCATGCAAATGTTTGATTAAATATCAAGGTGTTAAAAATGTCTACTATGCACCAGACCAGTTATGTGCTTTTTTAGATTTGAAAGGTCTGGCTACTGGGAATGTTTAAAGAGAGGAAGAAAAGAGGGGATTAAATAGCTGTTAAGCCTTTCAAGATTATTGTCATTTTCTTATGTTTCGTATGTCTTCATTTATTCAATTCTCCTCCCCCTTTTGAGTTAGTGGTCTAAGAAAGTGACTATTTTCCTAGAAGCTGTAAATGCGAGTTTGTTTAATTTATTTCTTTTTCTGTTTTATTTGTACAAGAGGAATTCTTGTGGATTATGTAAAAATTTCAATAAATATAAATTACAAAAAAAAAAGTTGTAAAGTTGTTAATTAAATGCTCAACAGAGCATCTCCGTTTCACTGGTACTCAAATCTTCATCAGGAGCAGGGCACTGTTATAGAGCTTATAAATTACAAACTTCAGTGCAGGAAAAACCACAGCGATTATCAGCAAAACATGGAGGGCTCAATTCTCTTCCTCACTCCAGGCTACGCTGATAAAGCATTCTTATCTTATGGTTTATATAGTTTACACTTACAGAATCTTTCAAACAAAGATTTTAACAAAACAAAACTAATCATGAAGTACTTCTTATTAGGTAGCACATCTGACCTTGGCGTGATAAGTGTCCAACGACCTCAAGGTGACCAAACCGTGAAATATGGTGGCAACTAAAGGCAGAGGGATGCCAGACCGCATACAGCAGCTTTACCAGCAAATAATATCCTAAAGAAGGCTACACTTGAATACTATATTCAGTTTCAGAGACTGCATCTCATTAAAGATATAAATAATCCAGAGAAAAACCAACCAAAATGATTTAAAAAAAATAAAAATAAAAAAGATTCTCAGGTAAACTCACCAACCTGATAAAGAATGCACAGCTGTTGAAAGCTAGTCACAAATGTATTAAAGTGGCCCAATAAAATGATATCTGCAATTTATCTTATTCACAGCATACAAACTGACTTTACTGTTGGCTCGTATCTACATTTAAGCATGCCAACATGCCAACCACAATTCTAGGCAATGAACTGAAGTTCAGTTAGTAATTCAACCAATGACAATTCAATTAACTGCTAAGTCATCTCTCAGCTACTGAGAAAAACAACTACAGACTGAACGGTAAAAAGCACGGATTGCATTTAGCTTTAGAATGTAATCTTCATGTAAAGAGCAGAGGGAAAACAGCATTCAATTAGAAACGAGCAGAATGGAGGCAGAGGTATAATCTTTATGAAGCAGAAAGGCAATAAGTACTAGCATGTGAATAGACCAGCTAATCAAGAGGTTAAAAAAATCTGAATCATTCCTATTATTGTACCAGTTTGTGTTTCAAAGTGTATAATAGAATTACATTCATTTTGGATACTAATTAAAGAGACTCACCAAAGCCAGCAAAGCAAGTTTATGTTCAAGCAGTGTCTCTCAAATTGTATGCCCCGAAGAGATTCCAGGTGTGCCATGAGAGATTCCAGAAATTTACTTTATTTTTTTAAAATTTCCCTTCATAAGTACACACTAGAATAGATGACATGCGTACACAAAGTCGTCAGCGTAAGGATACAACCGCCCAGACAAGCATCATTCTTTGACCTGATTAGCATTTCATGTACACAGCTGCACCGTTAACAGGCTCGGTGCTTGGACCCGTGCTCTTCAACATCTTTATAAACGATCTGGACATAGGTACGACGAGCGAGGTGATTAAATTTGCGGACGATACGAAGTTATTCAGAGTAGTGAAGATGCAGGGGGATTGCGAAGATCTGCAACGACCATATAACTCCTCTTCTTAAGGAAGCCCACTGGCTTCCAGTAGCCCACAGAATAACTTACAAACTTTGTTTGCTCACATTTAAATCTCTTCTGTTTAATACTCCGGCCTTTATTCATAAATTATTAATCCCTTATTCCTCCAATAGAACCCTAAGATCAGACCAACAGCATTTACTAATGATTCCCTCGTTAAAAATAATAAATACGCGCCGTCAGTATATTTTCTCAGTGACAGCTCCCCAAACTTGGAATTCTCTCCCCATCTATTTACGTGAAGAAATCAATCTAGACAAATTTAAAAATAAACTGAAAACTTTCTTATTCAACGATGCTTTTGTAATCTAATACCATCGGTTCCTTTTAATCAATATTCAACAAAATTTTGGACCTAACTGTCTTTTTTCCTCACATTCAACTATTTTTCATCCCATCCTTTTGTGTTTTCCATTTTTGTTTTCCCACTCTGCTCAATTACATTGTAATTTCTTCCCCTACCTTCCTTTTGTTTCCAGTTTGTCTAGTTATCGTCTGTGTCTAGTCAGTTTTTAATTGTTTTAAAATTTCTTTTATTCTGTAATTTTTATCCATGTGTAAATCACCTTGAATATTGACAAGGCGATTAATCAAATAAATATTAAACTTGAAACTTGAAACATAATCAGGCTTGAGGAATGGGCATCGACATGGCAGATGAGGTTCAACGTGGACAAGTGTAAAGTGATGCATGTCGGTAACAAAAATCTCATGCACGAATATAGGATGTCCGGGGCAGTACTTGGAGAAACCTCCCAGGAAAGAGACTTGGGAGTTCTGATCAACGAGTCGATGAAGCCGTCTGCGCAATGTGCGGCGGCGGCAAAAAGGGCAAACAGAATGCTAGGAATGATAAAGAAGGGGATCATGAACAGATCGGAGAAGATTATCATACCGCTGAACCAGGCCATGGGGCACCCTCACCTGGAGTACTGCGTACAGCACTGGTCACCGTACATAAAGAAGGACACGGTACTACATGAAAGGGTCTGGAGAAGAGCGACAAAGATGGTTAAGGGGCTGGAAAAGCTACCGTACAGCGAAAGATTAGAGAAACTGGGCCTCTTCTCCCTCGAACAGAGGAGATTGAGAGGGGACATGATCGAAACATTCAAGGTACTAAAGGGGATAGACTTAGTAGATAAGGACAGGTTGTTCACCCTCTCCAAAGTTAAGAGAATGAGAGGGCACTCTCTAAAATTAAAAGGAGATAGATTCCGTACAAACATAGGAAAGTTCTTCTTCACCCAGAGAGTGGTAGAAAACTGGAACGCTCTTCCAGAGTCTGTCATAGAGGAAAACACCCTCCAGGGATTCAAGACAAAATTAGACAACTTCCTGCTAAATAAGGACATATGCTGGTAGGGCTAGTCTCAGTTAGAACGCTAGTATTTGACCAGAGGGCTGCCACGTGAGCGGACTGCTGGGCGTGATGGACCACTGGTCTGACCCAGCAGCAGCAACTCTTATGTTCTTACCCCATATTAGCTGTCTGACTGCCTGTCTCCAAATGCAGAAAACACCCTCAACAAATATTTTTACTGTTAACTTTGTTGTTGTTATCTGCAAGTTCGTAAACAAAGGCCTTAATGTTGGAGGACTCACCAAATTTACCTATTTTCAAAATCAAAGCTTATACTGGACACCACAAAACAGCTTGATATTCTAATGCAGAAGTCCATGAACTATGGCCCTCAAATGAAGCCTTTTGGGTTTTGGTTTTGGGGGTTTTTTTTCTGGGGGAGGGGTTTGGTGTGTGTTTGTTTTTTATACATGGCGATGGCAACAGCTGCTGCAGCAGCAGAAAAAGGCTGGTGTGATTTCCCAGACCCCCACCAGAAGCAGCTAAATAAAAAAAATCATGCAACAGTAAAGCTGGATGAGATTTCCCAGGTCCTCACCTCCTTCTAATCCTTTTACTAACCCCTTTTCTCCACTATTAGTTCTCTCACTGTCAATATGGGACTCTTTTCTGCCTCTAAATCTGTGACACAGCTATCTAAGGTGCTTTCTGCCTAAGATTTGCAACTTGTGTTTTTGACCCGGTCCGTTCACAGCCTCCTCCCGCTTGCCTTGAGCATTATTTCCAAAAGCTTGACTAAAGGTATATAGCTCCTTCCATCTGGAAGAAAGCTATCACCTGCCCTATTCCTAATAAATCTGATCTTTCTTAGGCAAGCAATTACAGGCCAATCTCGTAATCTGTTTGCTTCCTTTCAAAACTGACAGAACTCATCATTTTTAATCAGCTTTCATAAGAGCTGCCGCTGCTGGGTCAGACCAGCGGTCCATCCTGCCCAGCAGTCCACTCACGCGGCAGCCCCCAGGGTCAAAGACCAGTGCTCTAAATGAGTCCAGCCTCACCTGCGTATGTTCTTATGTAGCATAGGACATTTTGAATATTGCTCTCCATTCTTGAAATCCCTTCACTGGTCGCCTGTTTATTACTGGTTTCAAATCAAGATATTTTGCCTAGCCTACAAAGCCTTACGACAAGGAACCCCTTCTTACCTCTCTAATCGGATTCTTTTTCCTACCCCTTCTAGATCACTTCATTCGTTAGACTTGAATCGTTTGGTTCTACCCTCCCCCCCCCCCCCCCCCCAAATCCAAGGCTTATGAGTGTCAACCAGGCACTCTGACTTTTTTTTATTCGTAACATTTCCAATTTTTAATGCATTTAAGAAAGTCTTGAAGACATTTTATTTTGAGAAGGCATTTAGTTAGTCCTGCCTGTGGTGGTTTGAGGGAGCCCTATATCGGATAACATAGAACATGATTTTTTTTTTTTTTCCCTAGTATGGTCAACTCTCTGCCCTTTTGAGAGACTTAATACGGAGTTCCTTTCTGCCCGTCATATTTTAGAGTGTAAACTGCTTTGACCAAAGGAATTGTTTTATAGCAAGTACAGTACTGTAAATAAATAATTATTACTAGAGAGATTTTAGATACCGCTTTTACTAACCAGCATGCCAAAGTGGTTTACAATAAAAATAGATGGACAAGAGTAGCAGAGAGGATGAAAAGGTTTCCCAGGCCCACCAGTGAAAAGGGAAGATCATGGAGAAGTGCTCCATTAGCAGTTGACCGGTGGGATTTTCTCAAGTCACACAGGCAAGATGACGACACTCACTAAGGTGGAAAGGGAATAATATAATAATAATAACTTTATTCTTCTATACCGCCATAACCAAAAGTTCTAGGTGGTTTACGCTAAAAAGAACTAGACAATCAGCAAAATACAATAATACAGTAAAAAAATGCAAATATTTGTAAAAATAGAATTTCAATAATAAAACTCACTAAGTAATAAACTTATCAAACAAAGTGGTCTTAATTAATTTCCAAAAACAGCAATAGGATAACATAGCTTGTTGAATACATTTACCTAACCAAGATTGTTGCCTATCAGCTTGAAATGCTAGGGTCCTATCTATGAAAGTCTTATATCTACACCCATTAATTTTTGGATAAGCAAATAAGTAGAAGTTTCTAGTTTCTCTTGATGGTCTATGCAACACAAAATGAGGAAAAAGGTAAGCTGGAGACAATCCTGATATCAGCTTAAAGCAGATACAGGAAAATTTGAATAATACTCTTGCCTCCAAAGGCAGCCAATGAAGTAAATGATAATATGGACCAATATGGTCGTTCTTTTTTAAACCAAAAATCAATCGAACAGCTGTATTCTGAATTATCCTTAATTTCCTTAGAATTTTTTGAGGGTAAATAAAAGGAGAGATGAGGGAGGAGGGGTAAACAAGGAGTAGGAGGGGAAAAAATGTACTGCAGGTATACACATACTTCCACCACTGCAAGAGACAGACCTGCCAAGACTCCCGCTTTCAGCAGGAGATTCCTGCTTTTGAGTCTTCTCCAGCCCTCCCGCCAATAGGCCAGGATCTGCTGCTGAGTTGCCTCCCTGTGCCACAGCAACAGGAAAAGCCTTTATAAAAAGGTCATTTCTTGCCGCCGTAGGATTAACAGCAGCAGGAAATGACGAAGTGGCTCTTGGCTGTGCCAGGGGCAGAGAAGAGCGCTGGGTGGAGCACAGCAAGCTGGAAGCCAACCCTGAATCCCCCGTTCAGTGGGTTGGCCACCTTAGCAACTCTGAGGGGGAGCAGATTCAGGGCAAAAGGAAAAGCAAGAAGGGTTTCTGGGGGTCTGGCTAGATTGCCAACTTCTAAGAAATCAAGAAATAATATTTAACCTACCTACTGCATCACTGGAAATCCAACCTCTGAACCCCCATTTCCTAGCATTTTAAATAATCAAAATGTCACGGCCAGACATACCACATTCCCAGATCAATGGGTCTCGCGCACAAGCTCTCAGAAATCACATCCCTTACTGCTCATCTTAGTGATTTGAAATGTCCTATTTGGCTCTTGTCTTGAATAGTTTTAGAGCCCCAGGTAAAATAGAAGGTGAGGAGCCCTGCCAGGCATAGAATCTAGTTTGAATTCCAGCTCCAATTTCCATGCTACCATTACCGTGCTAAAAGCTCATGAGAAAGAATATTTAGACCAATAAAAACTACTGTTCAAACACAGTGACTGTGTATATCAAAAAGGTATCCAAACTGCATATGAGATCCAACTCGCAACTGTCAAATGTCTGTATCTTTTACTCCAAAGGTTTTACTGTGATTTTGTTTGCTAGATATTACAATTAACTTAGTCAAAATACAGTCTGCACTACATAAAAAAAATAAATATAAGCTCAATCCTTCCTCCAGCTGAATTAATTGTGAGTGTGGAAATGTAACTGTCCCCACCTTACCTATGTAAAACAACAGGTGAAATTGAAATAACTGAAATTCACTGAAAGAGCTCATTTACTGTGTGTCCCACTAAGACCTGGAATTTCTAACATTCCTGAAATTCTACCAGACAGCTACTTGTTACACTTTGCAAACTGAGTTATTTTGGTAAATGCACTTAGGCATTTCAAGGTTTCCCATCAAGCTTTCTCCACCAAAGCAAATTTGAGCTCCAACAGAGAGATTCAGTGCAGTCAGCAGTCTGCACCACCTGGACTTCTTTGAAACAGGATTTACAGGAATTTCCTAGGTCTATTGGCTGACATTTAGGTAACTACTGAAAACAGGAGGCAGTTTTTACATTTAAAATGCAAAAATCTTCATCTTTCCTTCTTTCACGTAACCACTAGAAGAGAGTTAACACACTTGAGGGCTAGATTCTCAAAACCACGGTAAAAAGTGCTGGGCCGCTGTCGCAGCTGTTATTGCAGCGATTTCAAAAAGGCGAGTCATTCGCAAAAAAAAACAACCCCATGATTGCAAATGAGGTTGGCGGAGAGTAGTGAAGGTTCGCTAAATTTACACGAGGTGATAGTGATCGGCAAATGCACAGAATACACCATGAAAGAGGCGTAAATATGAACATGTGCCAGGAAAAACAACGCTGTAAGCACACATCGCATGCGTGCCTTATTTAAGCATATACGCTCACATCATAAGCGAGTGACACATGCGGCTATAGCTGTTGGGTGCTCTTGTCGCAAAAACAGATTACTAATATAATTCATGTAAATCTTGTAATTTGTTCAATGTGAAAATTTTATCATGAACCACAGCCGGAAACACACAAGACACGGCTATAATACACACTCAAGAAGTGTCCACACCCCCATCCCCCCCTCCCCAAGAGACTATAATTTATGTGACTTGTGCAATTTTTATTTTATCTCATTAGCCAGAGTCAAAACACATGCTAGAAATGTACTTTTCACAGTGCTGGCACAGTAGCAGCACCCCCAGACCAGTGGCTGATTTTTGCTCGCCAAAAGCCAACGCCGCGCTTGGAGAATCCCTCATTGATGTTGAAGAATCCACTAAAGTGCTCGTTTAAATATTGATGAGCTCGTTTGCATGGCAGACTCGGAAACTGCTAGGAAACTCAGAAAAGACCACGGTAAGCTGTTTTGATAATCCGTTGCTAAAATACATGCACGCTAAACCAGCTGGAACAGGTTTAACGACCGCATTAAAGGCAACCTTAAGTTTTGAGAATCTGGCCCTAAATTCTCTGTACTTTTTTTTTTTGACACCTCTAGGAGAGCAGCCTGATGGTTAGTGCAGTGGGCTGAAGACCTGAGGAACTCGGTTTGATTCTCACTGCAGTTCTTTGCAACTCTGGGCAAGTCACTTAACCCTCCTCTGTCCCAGGTACATAACTTAGATTGACAGCCCACTAAGGACAGAAAAAGTACCTGCATATAGTATATGTAAACTGCTTTTATTGTACCCATAGAAAAGTGGTATATCAAACTCATGACAAAAAACAAAAAGAATTGACCCCAAGATATCCACAGAGAAGAAAATCCAGAGAAAACCAAAAAAAAAAAACTCTGTGGAGTGACGATGTTCCTAAAAGGGACCCCTGAAGAAGACTTTTTGTCGAAAAGCGGACTGTGTTGGGTCCTGTATCCCTAGCGGACAAGGTCCTTTAAGGCTTTTATGTGGATAACCTATTTTTATGTGGATGAAATTATTTTATGTGGATGATTTTGGTGTAACTTTGGAACTTTGACTCTTTCAAATAAAGTCCATTTAGGAACATCGTCACTCCACAGAGGGGTTTTTTGGGTTTTGGATATCAAACTCATGACCCTTAATGCCCTTTACACTGATGCTGTAGTATTTGCCTTTAGAACTAAGCTCTTTGAAAGTTGTGATTTTCATTAGATTCACAACAAATAGAAAAAGGTGATGTACATTAGTTCTGAACATCATATAGATCTATCTTACCATATATGGGACATAGACCACAGAAGCTTCACTCCCCTACCATGGCAGTTGCCATTTAAACATCACTTTCTGCATAATAAACTATTATAGCTGTTGGTCTGTCAAGTTCTCTTTCTATTTAGGGATGCTTTGTGTTTATCTCATGCATTTTTGTCGCCATCACCTCTACCGGGAAAAAATTCCAGGCAGGGCTGAAGTGAGCTATGTTTGGGCAGTGCACCCACACAGGGGTCAAAGGTGGTGAGGGCTTCAAAACTTCTGCTAATGACTGGGAGAGTCAATTCAGAGTGGTTTATATGAGCTTCTGTAATGGTATTACAATACAGAGTTTGCGTTTCCAGGGATGGTTTCAATACAGACATTATTAAACCATAATCAATCCTCTTTCTTATTTCTGCCTATAATATATAATCAATCTACCTGCTTACATACCTACTTGTACATATCTATTTAAAATATAACATATATTTATTTATATTATACCTTTTTATACACACACTCAAGCCTCTTCTCATACATCTTTCGGTGCAAAACCAATATGATGCAGCTGTCCAGTGTACCAAACCAGTATACAATACAGAACTGTGGCTTCTGCATTTGGTTCACCTTCCCAAGCCTGAATAATGATCCTGATCTCTCAGTAGGACTCCTAATTAGAGAATGACACGGTGACAAAATTCATCACCGTCCCCGTCCCCGCGGATAACCGCGGGAAATAAACCCGTGTCATTTTCTAGTGTCTATTTCATCCTCTGTCCTTCTACACCAGCATTCTTCAAAGCAAAGCTTGCGGGTCAGTGGTTGTGGCCATTCATACTCTGATTCTTATGTGAGCCAAGGATAATGAAGCCATTGTGACATCACTGATGTGATTGGCTCTTAGGCACTGGTGGAATGAGGCATTATGACATCACAATATCTGCTCTGGATACCAGAGACTGTCATCCTGTAGTGTCTATTTCATCCTCTGTCCTTCTACACCAGCATTCTTCAAAGCAAAGCTTGTGGGTCAGTGTTTGTGGCCTTTCATACTCTGATTCTTCCCTCTTTCCATAAAGAATGACATGAAGATGGTTTCCCGCGGTTATCCGCGGGGACGGGAACGGTGATGAATTTTGTCACCGTGTCATCCTCTACTCCTAATCTCCCAAGCAGAGAACAGCAGTAACCTATAACAGGTTTGGATAAAAATTCTGGGTCACAAGAGTAATGGGCGCAAAGAGTACCTTTCTTCTTCAGGCTAAAACCTACCAAAATACAATCAGACAAATATCAACATTATAAATTTTGTTTATAAAACATCAGATATTGTACATACCTCTTAACATAAATGCTTACAGCTCTTAATAGAAAATTATTGTAATTGCTAAATATTTTAAAATAGGATGGCTGAATCACTCAAAAGAACATTAATAGCCATACTGGGGTCAGACCAATAGTCCATCTAGCCCAGTATCCTGTTTTCACTGTGGCCAATCCACTGTGGCCACAAGTACCTGGCAGAAACCCAAGTAGCAGCCATATTCCATGCTAATATCCATGATATTGCCAGTCGCAAGGGCCTCAATTAAATCCCTGAATCAGCAGTTGCATTCAGGGTCCATGCATGGAAGGTTCTGGAGGCAGCACCCAGAAAAGGGGCCACCACCACATCCCCACACCTATCACAACCGACCGAGTATGATGGAGGTAGAATATTTAACAGGAACAAAACTTGATTGTTGCAAATGGAGGTCTTGCCTTCTTATGGGTGCCATAATCAAAGAAAATGACACTAATAAATAGAAATTTATACTTTATTCTCTGGTTACCTCACCCTGATAACTCAGAAATTTGAAGCCCATTTTATACCCATATTAATAAGTAATGTTAAATCGTACTGGACATTTTCCAGTCTCCTAATTAAATAATAATAATAATAATAATAACAGCTTATATACCGCAGTACCGTGAAGTTCTATGCGGTTTACAAAAGATTAAGCAAAGGTACAAATTGATTAAAGTCCTCTTCCTATTGACGCCCCTTTAACCAATCATAACACAAATTTTTTTTCCAAAACAACTTTCTACTCACTGTATCAAATTTTTATTATTTAATAATCTTAATGTCATGCAAGTACAGTCACATCAGGGAAAAATATAGTATGCTGCACTATTTTTGCCAAAGAAAAGACTCAGGACTGTCTGTCTGAAACTACACCGTCTAAATAAATATTTCAACCACATTTTCCACATACTCTTATTTAAGGCTGCTCTTTCCGACACTTTTGGTACACAAATGACTAAGAAATAGCAACTGGCAAATTCAATAATCTTCAAGTTCTTATTCTCCAAACTGTCACTTTTTCTTTTCCTTTAGGGAAAATAATGAACCTCTGTAAACTTAGTCATGACACTGAAATTTCCTAGAAACCTACATTATGACACATACCAATTCTATAGCCCAAAGTCTCACCTACTAAAAGAGGTGCTCCAAAGTCTGACAGAGACCCAACGGCAGCCATTCACGGGGCAGCGCAGGAAAAGGCAGGCATGGGAGTCAGCTGGAGGGAAGGACAGGACCACTGGACTGCCGGAGGAACCAAACAAGGTAACGGGGAGGGGGGGGGTTGAGTATTCGCTCCATACGACGCACCCTTATTTCCACTTACTTTTGGGGGGGAAAGTGCATCTTAGAGAGTGATAAAATACGGTACTTCTCTGACCTACAGTCATCCAACATCACAAAACTGACCTCTCAAACTAGTCGGAGAAAAATCACACACAGCAGCTTCTTCATTCAACATTTGAAGGAAATGGTGTGGTGGCCATGTTAGCCCGCTTTTCAAGGTAATATAAAGAAATAAAACAACCCCCCCCCCAAAGGAAATGAGGTACGCTTCTCCCTCGGTATTCACAGGGATTACGGGCAGAGCCGGCCCGCGAATGTTGAAAATTTGCGAATAACTTTTTGGCCCGCTCTGACCCACCCCCGCCTTTCCCCCAGCATCCCAGACCTTACCTGGTGGTCTAGCGGTCTTTCAGAGAAATAAACCCACAAAAAAGGCCTAATTTTAGATGTAATTAATCAGACACGCTCATTATCAAGTTTAATCACCAAGCAAACAAAAACCAGGCAACCAATTATCTTTCTGCTTGCTAAAGGCCTACTACTTGGCTGTATTCAAACCTACACTAAAAGCCCATCTTTTTGAGGCTGCTTTCAACTTCTATTCATCTGTTCAGTACCCAGGTCTATTTTAATCATTCCAACAATAAGTAATTTCCTAATCCCTTATTTGCCTGTTTGCTAGTCTTAATTAGAACTGTCTCGTATGTGTTTAGTATATAGCGCTGTGTACATCCAGTAGTTTATGGAAATAAGCAGAACTAGTAGAAAGATGCTTATTAGAATTTTTCACAGCTTACTGAATCAAGCAAGTTACCATTAGCAGTGGTAATTCCTGGCATAGCCTCATACTGCATTATTAAACACCCCCTCCCACCCCCGTGTTATGCATTCAGTCAACAATTTTAATCTGGACGGATTCATCATTATGAATACATCTAGGAATAGTCTAATATATTCTTTGCATCCTGCTTTAACACTCCACTTTTAATGTATTATGTTACCTCATGATACATTACATACAGATCAATTAAGAATCTGGAAGAGTCACATTCAAATGATAGACTACTTGCGATTTGTTTAAAAAACACACAAGAAAAATGGCTTTCCCCTTGTGTGTTAGGAAAGATAAAATATATATACTTATCAATTTTTTCTTACACGTGATTCAATGATAGGGATGGTATCCCAAATCAAATATGATAAACAAAGGAGTGTGCACATTTTGAAGAGTGCCTAGCCAAGTAGAGAGCCACCCACAAAAACAATCCTCAGACACACTCCTCAAGTGGAATGGCTCCAAGGGTGGACTTGATAAGGCAAATACCATGGGACCAGGGCCGGTTTTAGACATTCTGGGGCCCAGGGCAGAAATAAAGGAGGGGGGTCCACCCTCCCCCTGATATCCCTACCTCCCATTACTACCACTGTTTTAAATGACTTCTTCACACACAAAACACAAACAGACCTTTACCAAATACAGAAAAAGAGATTGCAAATAGCAATAGAAATTGAAATGGGAATCCCAAGAAATTAAACTCAGCAAGTATTACAACACATTGGAGAAATAAAACCAAGTAAGTACTTCTTTCTGTACTCAACACACAAGGATCCCAGGCCTAGGTCCACCAAAAAGTAGCCACTTCCCTTGCTATAGGAGATGGTAAATTTTTTGTAGACCTGGGATAATGGAGATCGCAAAACCATGCCACTGTCTGCTCTCTCTCTGCCTCTTCTGTATGGCATCTGTTCTCTTTCTATGCCCCTTCCAGAAACTGTCTGCCTCCCCTCTGGCATCCCCACTGGCATTTGGCATCCCATGAATCTTCTTCATCCCCTCCCCCCCCGTGGTCTGTCTCCTTCCCTCCCCCCCCCAATCCATATTCTTCCCTTCATACCTCCTACGGTCTGGCGTCTATCCCCTTCCTTCCCTCACACCCCCCCCCCCCTCCCGTGGTTTTTAGCATCTGTCTTCTCATTTCCTCCCCTCAGAACTGGTATCTGTTTCCTTCCCCCCTTTTCTCCCTATCTCCTCGCTCTTCCTTCTCAATTTCTGCTCTCTTTTCTCTCTCCTTTTACTGCACTTCCACCATCTGCCCCCTCTCTCTTCTTCCACTTCAATTCATAAGAACATAAGAATAGCCTTACTGGGTCAGACCAATGGTCCATCAAGCCCAGTAGCCTGTTCTCACGGTGGCCAATCAAGGTCACTAGTACCTGGCCAAAACTCAAGGAGCAGCAATATTCCATGCTACCGATATAGTATCTTACTCCACTCTCTCCTTCCACCCCAAGTCTGTTCAGTAGCCTGCCCCCTCACCTCCCCACTGCTACTGCTGCTATGCTTTCCCACATGCTCCTGAGAGCACATAATAAAGCTCAAGGACCAAATAACCTCTTCTCCTTGTTGACCCATCTCATCTCCTCCCCTCCCCTTTGCAGTTGCCTTTCCAAATCAGTTTTCTTTTTCAGTGGAGCCCCAATAAGACAGCCATTTACATAAGTTGCAGGTAGCTGCCTGGCCCAAAGCCTTTCCTTCAACATGATCCGCCCAGGTGGAAACAGGAAGTTGCCTATGTGCCTTTATAAAACAAATGCCCAGAACCAGCCACCCCCCCCAAACACACTCACTACTGCCGTGCTGTACAAACCAGTCCATGGCATACCCAACCAGTCAGATTATTAAAAAATTCAAAATATAAAGGCATGAGATAGATTTCCAAACCAAGATTACAGATAAAGATTTACATACCATATTCATTATGGATATTCTAAAAACCTGACTGACTCGGTGTGCCCAAGGACATACTGTTATTTAAGGCTGTTCTTTCTGACACTTTTGGTACATGAATGACTTGAGGATTATTATGTTGCTATTTCTCAAGTTTTTATTCTCCAAACTGTCACTTTCTTTTCCTTTAGGGAAAATAATGAACCTCTGCTTAGTCATTCCACTAAAATCTGACATAAAATTATGACATACAGCAATAGCAATTCTGTAGCCCAAAGTCTCACCGACTAAAAGAGGCACTCCAAGCCTGGTACTTAAACATGCATGTTTAAAGTTTTCAAAAGGTGTAAATGTTTAAGTGTAATCTCTGTATATAGGTGCACATTAAAAAATTAAAAAAAATAAAAAATCACCCCTCCGCCCAAACTACACTCCTTGGAATGTCATAAAAGTAGAACCACTCTTCTGATGCAGGAAACAAAACACTGGCCATGTTAAGCTAAGTACTAGAGCTTTTAGAAGCAATTTTACATAAAGCACAGTTACTTACCGTAACAGGTGTTATCCAGGGACAGCAGGCAGATATTCTTGACTGATGGGTGACGGCACCGACGGAGCCCCGGTACGGACAATTTTAGAGTGATTGCACTCTAAGAACTTAGAAAGTTCTAGCAGGCCGCACCGCGCACGCGCGAGTGCCTTCCCGCCCGACAGAGGCGCGCGGTCCCCAGTTAGGATAAGCCAGCTAAGAAGCCAACCCGGGGAGGAGGGAGGGACGCAAGAATATCTGCCTGCTGTCCCTGGATAACACCTGTTACGGTAAGTAACTGTGCTTTATCCCAGGACAAGCAGGCAGCATATTCTTGACTGATGGGTGACCTCCAAGCTAACAAAAAGAGGGATGGTGGGAAGGTTGGCCATTAGGAAAACAAATTTTGTAAAACAGATTGGCCGAAGTGACCATCCCGTCTGGAGAAGGCATCCAGACAATAATGAGATGTAAAAGTATGAACTGAGGACCAGGTAGCAGCCTTGCAGATTTCCTCAATAGGAGTGGAACGGAGGAAAGCTACAGATGCTGCCATGGCTCGGACTCTATGGGCCGTGACAGAACCATCCAGTGTCAGTCCAGTCTGAGCGTAACAGAAAGATATGCATGCTGCCAGCCAATTAGACAATGTACGTTTAGAAACAGGCCGTCCCAATTTATTCGAATCAAAGGACAGAAAAAGTTGGGGAGACGATCTGTGGGGCTTAGTGCGGTTTAAATAATAAGCCAAAGCCCGTTTACAGTCCAAAGTATGTAAAGCCTGTTCCCCAGAGTGAGAATGAGGCTTCGGAAAGAAAACAGGTAGAACAATGGATTGGTTGAGATGGAATTCAGAGACAACCTTTGGAAGAAACTTTGGATGTGTACGTAGGACCACCTTGTCATGATGAAAAACTGTAAACGGTGGATCCGATACTAGTGCATGTAGCTCACTGACCCTCCTGGCAGAGGTAAGAGCAATAAGGAAAAGGACCTTCCAAGTGAGATACTTGAAAGGTGAAGTAGCCAATGGTTCAAACGGAGGCTTCATTAAAGCGTAAAGAACCACATTGAGATCCCAAATAACAGGAGGGCTTTTAAGAGGTGGTTTCAGATTAAAAAGACCTCGCATGAACCTGGACACCAGGGGATGAGCTGAGAGAAGTTTTCCATGGATCGGCTCATGAAAAGCTGCAATGGCACTGAGGTGGACTCTGATGGAAGAGGACTTAAGGCCAGAGTCAGATAAAGAAAGTAAATAATCCAACAACGTCTCCACTGCCAGGGAAGTAGGATCAAGATGATGACGAAGACACCATGAAGAAAATCTCGTCCACTTCTGATGGTAACATTGCAGAGTGGCTGGTTTCCTGGAGGCATCCAGTATGGAACGAACAGGCTGAGATAAAAGAGTATCATGAGAGGTCAGCCCGAGAGATACCAAGCTGTCAGGTGCAGCGACTGAAGGTTGGGATGAAGAAGGGTTTCCTGCTGTTGCGTAAGCAGAGAAGGATACAGAGGCAGAAGAAAAGGTTCCCTGGAACTGAGCTGAAGTAGAAGGGAGAACCAATGTTGCCTGGGCCATCTCGGAGCAATCAGAATCATGGTTGCGTGATCCCTCTTGAGTTTGAACAAGGTTCTCAACATGAGAGGCAGAGGAGGGAAGGCGTACAGGAACAGATTGGACCAATCCAGGAGAAATGCATCCGCTGCCAGACGGTGAGGAGAGTAAAGTCTGGAGCAGAACAGAGGCAGCTGGTGATTGTGAGGAGCTGCAAAGAGGTCTATCTGAGGAGTGCCCCATTGAGCGAAGATGGATTGTAGAGTTACAGGATCGAGTGTCCACTCGTGAGGTTGGAGAATTCTGCTGAGCTTGTCCGCTAAGGAATTCTGTTCTCCCTGAATGTAAATGGCTTTCAGGAATAGATGGTGATCTATGGCCCAAGACCAGATCTTCTGGGCTTCTTGGCATAAGAGGCGAGAGCCCGTCCCTCCCTGTTTGTTGATGTAGTACATCGCAACTTGATTGTCTGTGCACAACAGGACAACTTGAGGAAAAAGAAGATGCTGGAAGGCTTTGAGGGCATAAAACATCGCTCTGAGTTCTAGGAAATTGATGTGACGCTTCTTTTCCTGGGCTGTCCAAAGGCCCTGAGTTTGGAATTCGTTCAAATGAGCTCCCCATGCATAAGGAGAGGCATCGGTGGTGATGACAAGCTGATGAGGAGGTTGGTGGAACAGTAGACCCCTGGATAGATTTGAGGACACCAACCACCATAGAAGAGACCGACGAAGAGATGATGTCACAGATATGTGTCGTGAGCAAGGATCTGTCGCTTGGGACCACTGAGTAGCAAGGGTCCATTGAGGAGTGCGCAGGTGAAGACGTGCGAGGGGTGTGACATGAACTGTGGAAGCCATGTGACCCAAGAGAATCATCATTCGCTTTGCTGAGATGGAAATCTGTTGAAGCACCTGCTGACAGAGAGAAAGAAGTGTTTGAAGACGGTTGGACGGTAGGAACGCTCTCATGAGGGTTGTGTCCAAGATAGCTCCTATGAATTGAAGCCTCTGAGTGGGGATGAGATGAGATTTGGGTAAATTGATCTCGAACCCTAGAATTTGAAGAAACCTGATGGTCTGGTTGGTGGCTTGGAGCACTGTCTGAGAAGAATTGGTCTTTATCAACCAATCGTCTAGGTAAGGAAACACCTGAAGGTGGTGGGAGCGTAGAAAAGCAGCTACCACAATCAGACATTTGGTAAACACTCTTGGAGAGGAGGCAAGGCCGAAGGGTAGCACCTTGTATTGGTAATGACAACGATTGACCATGAAGCGGAGGTATTGTCTGGAAGCCAGATTGACTGGTATGTGAGTGTATGCTTCTTTGAGATCGAGGGAACATAGCCAGTCGCCTTGATTCAGTAGAGGATAAAGAGTGGCTAGAGAGAGCATTTTGAACTTTTCTTTGACCAGATATTTGTTGAGATCGCGGAGATCTAGAATGGGTCTGAGATCTCCTGTTTTTTTGGGGACCAAAAAGTAACGGGAGTAGAATCCCTGTCCTTTTTGATCTAGAGGGACCTCCTCTATGGCATTTAGAATGATAAGGGATTGAACCTCCTGGAGAAGAAGAAGAGACTGAGGTGTGTGCAAAGCAGACTCTTTTGGTTGACTTGGAGGAGGTAGAGATTGGAAGTTGAGAGAGTAGCCGTGGTGAATGATATTCAGGACCCACTGATCTGACGTGATAAGTTCCCAACGGCTTATGAAATAAGAAAGGCGTCCTCCTATAGGCTGTGGAATTTGGGTAGAAGGAGCAAGACTGGCTATGTTTTGGAGAACCAAGTCAAAAGGGCTGAGTGGACTTTTGAGCAGGTGTAGGTTTTACCTGCTGCTGCTGCTGAGGTTGTCTAGCAGCTGGACGTTGTTGCCTCTGACGTCTCGGCTGTTGTGCAGTTTGAGGCAGAGGGCGAGCCACAAATCTACGCTGGTAGGATGACTGTGGACGAAAAGGCCTGGATGGAGGAGGCTTTTTAGTCTTCAGAAGTGTGTCCCATCTGGTCTCATGAGCGGACAATTTTTGAGTTGTGGAGTCCATGGAATCTCCAAACAGCTCATCCCCTAAGCAAGGTGTATTGGCTAGCCTATCTTGGTGGTTAACGTCCAGTTCTGAAACACGAAGCCAGGCTAGCCGTCGCATGGCCACTGACATGGCTGTGGCCCTGGAGGTCAGCTCGAAAGTATCATATATGGATCTTACCATGAATTTTCGGAGCTGCAACAGAGATGAACAAGTCTGGTGAAAAGTAGACTTTTTCCGATCAGGAAGATATTTCTCAAAAGCAGTGAGATTTTGGATTAACTGCTTAAGGTAGAAAGAGAAATGGAAAGCATAATTTCCTGATCGATTAGCTAACATAGCGTTTTGGTATAGCCTTTTACCAAACTTGTCCATAGATTTGCCTTCTCTGCCAGGAGGGACTGAGGCATAAACACTAGCCCCTTTGGACTTTTTTAAGGTGGACTCAACCAAAAGGGACTCATGAGGTAGTTGGGGCTTGTCAAACCCAGGGATAGGAATGACCTTATACAATGAGTCTAATTTTCTGGGAGCTCCAGGAATAGTCAAAGGAGTTTCCAGATTTTTATAAAACGTCTCTCTCAGAATATCATGGAGAGGTAATTTAAGATATTCCTTTGGAGGCTGGTCAAAGTCCAAGGCATCCAAAAAAGCCTTGGATTTCTTTGACTCAGCCTCCAAAGGAATGGAGAGAGAGTCACACATTTCCTTCAAAAAGGAAGAAAAGGAAGACACTTCTGGTTTAGAGGAGGCTCCTAAAACAGACGGGTCTTCATCACCAGAAGAGCATTCTCCCTCCGAAAGAAGAGGATCCTCTGAGTCACCCCATAAGTCAGGGTCTCGAACCTGATAACTCCGGTCTCGAGACTCTGGAGTGGAAGGCTCTAAATGCCGGGACTTGTGAAGAGACTTCCCCGACCTGCCTGATTCGGTACCGGGAGATGCTACGGTACGCACCGGAGCCGAAGTCTGTACAGCTTGATGGTGAGCTCTCGGCTCCGGCGCTAGAATCGGCATGGAGACAGAGGAAACCGACTGTACCGGTACCGATAGAGTGGGCGTCGATAAAATAGGACGGTCCACTATCGGTACCGGTGGCTCAGACTGGACTGGTACCGGTATGGTCGATGCCAGGACTGAAGGTAAGAGGTGCTGTAGCTGTTCTTTAAGTTGCGCCTTCAGAACAGTAGCTATACGCTCCTCAAGGGAAGGCACCGGTACCGTCTTTTTCTTTAAAGGTACCTGCGGTGCCGCTCTACGCTCCGAGGATGAGGACCCCGATGTCGAGGGGCTCACCTCTATTGGAGCGGAGCGCTTCCGTGAGCGCCTCGAGGTCGGCAGGATTGGGCTCGCTGCCACTGAGACCGGAGGACGCTCTAACGGGGAAGGCTTCTTAGCCGGCTTACCTGGAGCCGGTATCGCGTGGTGTCGAAGATGTGGGTGCCGACTGCGCCGGTGCCGATGTCTGTACCGGTGTAGAATCAGACATTTCGGCACCAAACAATAATTTTTGTTGAATCTCACGATTCTTAAGAGTTCTCTTTTTCAAAGTTGCACAGCGGGTGCAGGTGGACGCTCGATGGTCGGGACCAAGACACTGAAGGCACCAATTATGAGGATCAGTCAGTGAAATTGGCCGTGCACACCGCTGGCACTTTTTGAAGCCGGGTTGTGGGGGCATGAATGTAAAAACGGCTTCAGCCAAATCGAAGGCCGAGGCCTCGATGGTGGCTATAGGCCCCGCAGGGGCAAAACCGAAAATAATGGAAAAACAATAAAGAAAAAATTTTTTTTTTTTTTTTTTTAGAAAATAATAAAAAAAGGAAAGGAAATATTATCTCCTTAACCAGTTTTCGCGAGCGGGAATTCACGAAAGATTCTCTCACAACGGCCGTTGAGAGAGACGCGTCTTCTTAGCTCCGCGGAAACTAAGAAACTGGGGACCGCGCGCCTCTGTCGGGCGGGAAGGCACTCGCGCGTGCGCGGTGCGGCCTGCTAGAACTTTCTAAGTTCTTAGAGTGCAATCACTCTAAAATTGTCCGTACCGGGGCTCCGTCGGTGCCGTCACCCATCAGTCAAGAATATGCTGCCTGCTTGTCCTGGGATAAATAGGCTTACAAATTGGTGCCTTTTTTTAACTAGACATCCTGGAATAAAATCATTGATGTATTGATAATACATGCCACTGTACTGCAGTCATAATAATGTGACAGGTCACGTTGTTGGGTAGACTGAACAGACCATGCGGGTTTTTATCTGCCGTCATTTATTATGTTACTACAGTATATGTTAATTTGAAACGGAGAAACAGGGAAAACTGAAGGCAGATAAAGACTGTATGGCCTATCCATTCCATCTACTTTCCCTTCCGCTTCCTTCAAGATTCAGTGTACTTGTCTGAAGTGTTCTTAAATTCAGATACAATTTTTGCCTCCACCACCTCCACTGGGAGGCTGTTCCATGAATTCACCCCTCTTAATATAACGCATTTCCTCAGGTTACTTCCGAGTAGGGTTACCATAAGGCTCCAGAAAAAGGACGACGGATTGAGACATCCGGGTTTTAAAACCAGCTACACTATCCGCTCTTACCATAACTTCTGGCAATGCATTCCAGAACTTAACTATTCTCCGAGCGAAAAAATATTTCCTCCTATTGGTTTTAAAAGTATTTCCCCGTAACTTCATCGAGTGTCCCCCTAGTCTTTGTAATTTTTGACGCAGTGAAAAATTGATCCACTTGTACCCGGTTCTACTCCACTCAGGATATTGTAGGCTTCAATCATAATTCCCCTCAGCCGTCTCTTTTCCAAGCTGAAGAGCCCTAACCTTTTTAGTCTTTCCTCATATGAGAGGAACTCCATCCCCTTTATCATCTTGGTCGCTCTTCTTTGAACCTTTCGCTAGATCTTTGAGATAAGGAGCCCAGAACTGAATGCAACACTCCAGGTGAGGATGCACCATGGAGCGATACAAAGGCATTATAACATTCTTAGACTTGGTAACCGTCCCTTTTTTAATAATTCCTAGCATCTTGTTTGCTTTTTTGGACACTGTCGTACATTGGGCAGAAGCTTTCATCATATTGTCTACAATGACACCCAGATGGCCTATGGACTTCTCTTTTAGGAAATTATCCAAGCATTTTTTAAACCCCATATTTCGATTACTGCAATTCTATTTACCGTGGAGTATCTGAAAAGGTTCTTTACTAAATTACAGTTGCTTCAAAATGTAGCTGCTAGACTAATCTTTTTTGTTAGAAAATTTGAAAGGGTTTCACCTCTTTTGCGCAAATTGCACTGGCTTCCGATTAGGTACAGGATTAAGTTTAAGGTATCATGTCTAGTACATAAGGCTTTATATGGTAATGCTCAAAACAATTAACATTCCTTATGTATTCCAGCTAATTTTATTAGAGTAATAAGAAAATGATCATACCAGTTGACTCTTCCTATTTAGGCAGTTCAGATGTGGAACAGTTTTCCTTTAGAAATAAGCAACCTATATTTGTATATTGTATATGATATTTTGTAAAGTTTTAAAGACCTACTTTTTTGATAAATGTTATTCTTGATATTTTATCTCTTTGTGCAATAATGTTTCAGTATATGTGCTCTCCTTAATGTAGGGTTCTTCATGTTGTAATCCACTCAATGTGAATTGAAAAATAATGGAATACAAGACTAATTAGATTATTCAAGAATTTGTTCTTCCATTGTTCACTATTAATACTTTACATGTGCATGCACATCCCTTCCCATGGTTCAAGTTTAAAAAAAAAAAAAAAAACCTGGACGTTAGTTGTATC
Organism: Geotrypetes seraphini; assembly: GCF_902459505.1. Lineage (NCBI taxonomy): Eukaryota > Metazoa > Chordata > Amphibia > Gymnophiona > Dermophiidae > Geotrypetes > Geotrypetes seraphini. Next base: position 461,397,280 of record NC_047085.1, on the reverse strand, counting down.
TTTAAGACTTCCCTACCCGTTACAGATATTTAAAGAGACCTTTGTGAAATATGCGGTGGGAAATAGGTGGGTAAAACACAGATTAAGCCTTACCACCATGAAGTACCAACATGCACAAGATTTTATATAAAAATAGCTTTGCTAGCATACTGTTGGTGTTAATAGTAACATACACATTCCTAATGAGCTCGAGCTTTTACAGCTTTTAAGACATAAGTGATACAATTCACAGAAGGCTTTCTTACAGGTTATTCAGGAACAGAGGTATTCTAGGTTTCAGGCATTCATTCACATTACACTGTTTATATCACAGTAAATTAACCCAAATGCTGTGAGGCACAAGCTGTAAATGAACAACCTTGAAAGAACAGAACTGATACATACAGGAAAAACATTTTGAGTGTGAAACAAAAACACAAAAAAAATTGTGTAACTTGTTCACAGACAACGTATGGTTTATTTAAATCACAAAATTATTAGAAAATATCAGATAAGCTTAGGGTTCTGTAGTGTGCACCTGCTTCAGACATCATTCAGTATCATATTTTTCAGACCATAAAACCCAAACACACACACACACCATTACCTTATTTAGACCGCTGCCCACCCCCTCGCCCGCCATTGCTGCTGCTGCTACTGCTCCAGCTACTGGTCGCTCGGTGCCACCGCAAGTAGAGGAAGGGAAAGGCCAGGCGTGTGCAGCCCGGACCTTCTCTCCAACGTTAGAACTGGCGTCAGTGGTAAGGCTGCTGGGCCAGCGGCAAGCAATCACTGCACCCGCCTGGCCCTTCCCAGCAATTTGTTCTGTGCCAGCTCCCCGCTCATCCTTCGCTCTCGGGCCGTAGTGCTGCTGAACTAAGAGTCCTGTATGCCCCCCCCCCTCCCTGGCCGCTGCAGCTTCATCAATGTGTCCTCACAGCGGCAACAGCGGGAGGGAACTAAATCCAGTGGGCAGGCAGGCTTGGTGGGGATGAGGGTGTGGAAGAGGACAGAGGCTGGAAGGCAGTGAGGGGAACATAGGAGAGAGGGAGGAAGGGACAATTGTTGGGCTTGAGGAAGGGGGGAGAGGGGAGAGGACAAAGGCTGGAAGGCAGTGAGGGGAACATAGGAGGGAGGAAGGGGCAATTGTTGGGCCTGAGGAAGGAAAGAAAGAGAGAAAGAGAGAAAGAAAGAGAGAAAGAAAGAGAGAAAGAAAGAAAGAAAGAGAGAAAGAAAGAGAGAAAGAAAGAAAGAGAGAAAGAAAGAAAGAGAGAAAGAAAGAAAGAAAGAAAGAAAGAGAGAAAGAGAGAAAGAAAGAAAGAAAGAGAGAAAGAAAGAAAAGAAAGAAAGAAAGAAAGAAAGAAAGAAAGAAAGAAAAGAAAGAAAGAAAGAAAGAAAGAAAGAAATCACCAGATAACAGGGGGGAGAAAGAGGACAAAGGCTGGAAGGCATTAAAGGAGGAAGAAAGAAAGAAAGAAAGAAAGAAAGAAAGAAAGAAAGAAAGAAAGAAAGAAAGAAAGAAAGAAAGAAAGAAAGAAAGAAAGAAAGAAAGAAAGAAAGAAAGAAAGAAGAGAAAGAAAGAGAGAAAGAAAGAAAGAAAGAAAGAAAGAGAGAAAGAAAGAAAGAAAGAAAGAAAGAAAGAAAGAAAGAAAGAAAGAAAGAAAGAAAGAAAGAAAGAAATCACCAGATAACAGGGGGGAGAAAGAGGACAAAGGCTGGAAGGCATTAAAGGAGGAAGGGACAATTGTTGGGCCTGAGGAAGGAAGGAAAGAAAGAAAGAATTCACCAGACAACAAAGGTAAGAAAAATGATTTTATTTTTAATTTAGTGATTAAAATGTGTCAGTTTTGACAATTTATATCTGCTATCTATATTTTGCACTATATTTGTCTATTTTTCTATAGTTGTTACTGAGGTGGCATTGCATATTTTAAAAAGTCATCTGCCTTGACATCTGTGCCCTGTCCCTGCCCACCCTGTGCCCTGTCCCGCCTACCAATAGACCACCAGAGAGTGGACAGGGTACAGAGCCTGGCAGGGAGGGGGGACAGGGTGCAGAGCCTGGCAAGTAGTGTGGGGTTGGGTGTAGAGCCTGGCAGGGAGAATTTGGTTCACAGTGTTTTTATTCTTGTATTCCTCTCCCAAATCTAGGGTGCATCTTATGGTCTGGTGCGTCTTATGGTCCAAAAAAATATGGTATTTGAAATTCCATACTGAAGTTATATAAACTGCTCTGGATTTCTATATGGTTGAAAACACAATGGAGATGGGACATCATCAATCAGACAGGCCCTTCCCACTGCCATCTGCAGTGCCTTTATATTTTACTTTTAGGCCAGGGTTGAATATAATTTTGAGCAATTTAGATTCAGTAATAAAGAAAACACCCAAAACAGTCTAATCTCTGAGACAAATATCAAACTATATATTCAACTCCTATATTAACAGGAGCAAAGTGGCAAAGATGACCAGGAGTTTGTGAGAGATCATCCATTTGTCTGCTGGACACAGAGAATACTGACTAAGGAACATGCTATCCTATGTGACAGAGCTCAGTTTAATGCTCTCTATCTCCACTTGCTGGTAACACCTTGTTTGAAGAAACTGCATTGGCTACCTGTGCAATCACGTATTATTTCAAGACATTAACTTTGGTTTACAGAGTCATTTACCATGGGATTCCTTGGTATCTGTCACAAATTATGGCTATCTACCGCTACTCAGAACTCTGAGATCTGAGGGTGCGATACGATTGTCACTGATGGATTTTTCAAAAAAAATATTATGAGAGTACAAGAACCTCCACTATTTCCATCATAGGAGTAACTCTGTGGAACAAATTAACTGGACCACAAAGAGCTCTATCTGATATTCAGAAGTTGAAAAAAATGCTTAAAACTACACTTTTTATAGAGGCATTCTAATGAAAGATGTTTTGTTTAATGCTGGTTTAAATAAATATAATAAATGGTCACATTCTACAAGTTTCTAGATTCATCAGCTACTGCCAAAAAGGAATTAGTTTTTCATTTAATGAATAATTAAGCTCTGGAACGCGTTGCTAGAGGATGTGATAACAGCAGTTAGCATAGCTGGGTTTAAAAAAGGCATGGACAAGTTCCTGGAAGAAAAGTCCATAGTCAGCCACTGCTTGCCCTGGGATTGGTAAAATGGAACGTTGCTACCACTTAGGTTTCTGTCAGGTACTTGTGATCTGAATTGTTCACTGTTGGAAACAATACTGGGCTAGATGGACCGTTGGTCTGACCCAGTTTGGCTATTCTTATGTCTTTATGTTAAAGGCATCAGAATTGGTAGTTACATACATAAATGCACTAAGTGCTATTCTATAAGGCTGTGTGTAATTGCAAAGGAGGGTGGTATCTCCAACTTACAAAACGTACAGAATACTATGTTACTTGCGTTGCATGCAATGCTCCTTCTAAGCTGTGTGGAAGTACGCCAACTGCATGAGTGATAGTAGAGGCTAAGGCTTCAATATTGTGTTTCTGTTAGGGACAAACAGGATCCATGGAGTCCGGTTCATAGACAATTGCGCGCAGGACAATCGCGCGCAGACAAATGAGCACGAGACAACTGAGCGCAAGACAAATGAGCGGAAGACAATTGATTGCGCCGAGTTGTCCGCGCGATTTTGCCCGCGCGCAATTGTCTTGCGCGCTTTTGACCTGTCACCATGGAGTCCAGCAGAGTTTGCCCATTTCTCACTATTGAAAATGTAAAAGCATGTTCCATTGGCAAGGAATATAGTCAGGCGACTCGCACACAGCTTAGAGTATGGGTGTCAAAAGTCCCTCCTCGAAGGCCGCAATCCAGTCAGGTTTTCAGGATTTCCCCAATGAATATGCATGAGAGCTATTAGCATACAATGAAAGCAGTGCAAGCAAATAGCTCTCATGCATATTCATTGGGAAAATCCTGAAAACCCGACTGGATTGCGGCCATCGAGGAGGGACTTTGACACCCCTGGCTTAGAGGGAACATTGTTTGCACGGGGTATTTAGGTATGCATGTTTGTGTCTGCCATAGAGCTGGTGAAAAGAGCCAAGCCTAAATTTACAATTTGGGTTTAATGCTAGTATTCTATAACAGGGTTTATGCTAGAATTCTATATGCTATTATAGAATACTAGTATATTCTATAAACAGTTATAGAATTGGCGCTCAGCTTACGGCACTGGCATGCGTAACTGGAGCGCCAAGTTACTGAATTATCCTCATTAAGCTTATCTTGCTTTTAAAACCATATCAGTTTCCTCCACTCAGGTACTTTCATAGCATCAGAAAACAAGAGACAGAGGGTTGAAGGTATGAGCTAGTTACGGAAAGTCCAGCACAACAAAACCATTTTAAAGTTATGCTCAGAATACAACACCCACACTAAAGTCAAGTAGCGCCCTGACAGAACACGCTAAGTACAAATTCTATAATGGCAATTACGCATATAATTGTCATTATATTACACTAACATAGTAGTTTCCAAGCCTGGTCCTGGAAGCACTTAGTCAGGTTTTCAGGATATCCACAATGAACATGCATGAAAGAGATTAGCATACTATGGAGGCAGTGTATGCAAATCTCTCATAAATATTCATTGCTTCTCAGTCTTGCCACTTCCTCTCTCAGTTTCTTCACTTCCTTCATGAGGGATTCAAGCTGAAGACAACTCCTCTGTTTGGGTAACATGTTCTATCTGCACAGAGACAAAAGCTGTAACTTGGGCAACAGGTTTGGCAACACAATGTTTCCCAGCCATACTGTGGTTGCAGAAGTATTTGCACCTTTTCCTAAGTCTGAATGTCAGCAGGCAAGATATTCCAATGGAGTTTTTCTTCCCATTAGTAAATCCTCACTCAGCACCTCTAACTTTCTCCCACCTTTAGGTGCAAGACCTGCTAAATTCTGGTTGGCAATGGGACAAAACTATGGGGGATGGTGCAGGGACAGTACCAATAATGATGGTGATGGGGTGGGGGTAGAAAGAATTGGGCCAGGGTCAGGTGGGAATGGGGACCAGAATATGCATACCTCTGCTCTGCTCTCTCTGTTGGAAGAGGAGAGAATAAAACCAATATGTAAACTGGCCTGATAATGAAATTCATGCAGGATAAACAGTAAAAAAAATATATATATATATATACTGTACTATATAAAATCTTTGTATGGGTTCCTCCCTAGCATAAAAGTCTGATACAAGGAGCAAGGACTGTGCTTTGATTACATCATGAAATTCACTAAACACAATCCAATTCACAGAATGAACTTGAACGCAAATGTAAAATGATGTACATCCCTGACAAAATGATGACAGGGGAAACAAAATAAAATCACAAAACCTACATTACAAATGCCTGTCGAACAGTGCCTATGCACTTGGGAAGCATAAACTGACACCAGTGCTTGGAATAAGATTTATGACCAATTCTCTCCCCGATACCTCTATTTCTCAAAGGCAGAACAGCACAAAAAGTAGTGGCTCAAGGCATGACTCCCTGCTTAGCTAGTAACATTTGCAGTCCACATCTGTGTGGGATTTTCACCAGATTAGCAGCTTCAGTTTTATTATCAGGTCATGAGTCATCATGGGGATAACTACACTTAAACTAATGCTTACAGGCAAGGAAGGATTTATCCAGTGATAAAATATTATGCTTTCAATTTAAGATATTTTAAGCTCGAGAAAAAAGTTATAATATTTTAAAACAGTCAATCGGGGGCCTTAACATTTTAACTTTTTTCCTGTGGTAAGCTAAACTTGAAACCAGTACAAGTTAACTTCTCTTGCCAAAAAGTTAATGGAATATTTCTGTTTTCATTAGATGCAGGCTGTCAAAGAACTCTTGTATCATGGACTTCAGTTGATTGTGTAATTGACTGAAAATCCAGCTCAATTATACTGCAAGTCAATATCAGTCTAATACTATTTGTAAAAAAAACCAAACAAACCCAAAATTACTGCCTTAACAAGGCAATTGCTTAAACTGTGTACAAATACTGACATCTTACCTGAGATTTTGCTAATTTCCTTTTCTTGGATTCTTCTAGACCAGTCCAGATTAGTGGGTTGTATCCCCAACCAGCAGATGGAGGCAGAGACCCCCAACAATTCAGAATCATTACACGGGGTGGTGCAAACCCTGGATCTTGCTAGTATGCTATTTACAAAACAGATCTGCAACACTTGAATAGCATTATGAATGAACCTTTTGAAAATCCATAAATGAACACAAGGCCAAGAACACAGCACAACATTCAAAACCACATAGCATCATAATGTCATGTCATGTCATAGAGAAACATTCCATAGGACCACACTAGAGAAGCATACTATAGACCAGGGCTGGTTTCTGGGGAGCTGAAGTTTGAGATTTGAGGCTTTTGTTGTTTCTACCTCTTCTATGGTGGTGGCTTGGAGGAAGCTGATGTAGTCGGATAATGCCTATTATGGGCATATGAAGTAGACCGCTGAGATGGTTTAGATGATTGTGGCTTAGCTTTAGAGCCAGTGAAAGTAGTCCCAACTGCCATGCAAGTGAGTGGCATCCTCAACCTTGTCTCCAAAGAGTTCTTACCCAAGACAAGGAATGTTTGCAAAGCTTTCCTGAACACTAATGCCCTTATCAGAGACTCTTAGCCATGCCAGGTGTCTCATGGCAATGGACATTGCTGATGCTCTGGATGATACCTCAAAAGCATCTGTCAATCGTGCCATGAATTTTCATGTTTGAAATAAATTGTGAATGGTATCTTGAAAGTCCTGTAGGTGGTCAGATGGAATGTAATGCTGAAACTTCTTAAGATGTTTGAGGTAGAACGTCATGTAAAAGCTATAGTTCAGAACTTTATTAGTTAACAGAGTTCTGATGTCTACCAAACTTTACAATGGTGCGACCCTCATGACCAGGTGGTGCAGTAGCAAACTCTTGAGCTAGAGAATTTCTTATGAGTGGATTCAACCAGCAATGACTATGTGATAATTGTGGTTTATCAAATCCAGGACAAGATTGAATCCAATAAAGAGAGTCAATTTTCCTTGGGGCTATAGTAGTGGAAAGAGGAAATATCCCAGTTCTTAAAAAAAGCTTCTTAAGTAGATTATGTAGAGGTAAATTAAGTTCTTTAAGAGGCTCATCAAAATCCAAAGCCTCTAAGAGCTCTGCTCTAGACTCAAGGTCAGACAATAGGCAAGTCTTTTCCCATATTTCTGATTAATTTTGTGAAGGAAAACCCCTTCGGAAATCTTCGCCTGGGAGGCAAAGAATATGGATCTGAAGGAATTCTGTAGGATTCTGGAGATGATAAAGTAGGCTAGTTGTCAGTATCAGAACGGTGAGACAGGTCAGTGTCAATATCTGGTGCAGCAGGTGACTCTCTATACAACGGAGAAGGTAGATGTTTCTTAGAGAGTGGAGTATGATAAGAAGGACTTCTATGATGCTAGTACCAATCCAAAGACAATGAAGAATGTAGTCTGAAATGTTTGGATCTTGATCTCCAACGCGAAAAGGACAAATCGGTACCACATGAAGCATGAGCATCGGTACAATGTGGTGTCTTCCTACACTGTTCTGATGGAGAATGTTGATGCATCGATCGATGCTTCGAAGCAGATAGGCGATGAGTGGACGTAGAACTTCGATTCATCGATGTAACATGGCGCTGCCTCAATGTAGACCTTGAGCCAGTGCCCTGGGGCCTCGGGATGCTATGCTCTGGCTGGGTCGGTACAGAGGGAGCCTATGTTTGCATCGGTGTAGAATAGAGCTTAAAAATGTCATCAAGCTCCCTGTTAAGGCACTCCTTCAGCTGGTCTTGAAGATTTGCACTGGTACTGTTGGCTCAACAGCCGGAACCATCAGGGCGTCTAGGGGTGGGTTACCTCGATAAGGATGCACCCCCTTGTAGGAGACACTGCCTGCACTGAAGGAGACAGTTCATGTCTGCTCTTGGTCTGCATCGAGGGCCTCTATGCAGTGGAGACCTGAGACGCTGGCTGGGAAGATGGCTTCTTAGCAGGCTTTGATGGAGGAGTGGCATCCAATGTTAATGCCAGTACTGATGGACCTGCCTTGTTGCTGGAGTCCACTGCCAAGCCAAAAAGCTTCTGCTGCTGGATCTGCCAAGTCTTCAATGAGTGCTTTTGTAAGGTGGAACAGCGAGCACAAGTATACACTTGATGCTCAGGCCCTAAACACTATAAACACCAGCTGTGCGGGTCAGTGAAAGAAACTGGGTTGTGGCAAAGACAGCTTTTTAAAAAATAAAAAAAAAAAAAAAACCCGCTCGGAAGTCTCGACATGGACGGGAAAATTGCAGCAGAGAAGTCAAAAGACTCGATGACTGAAAAATGCGACAAGAAAAACTGCAGTCAACAGGCAAAAAAACCTGACAGGAAGGCAATTTTGGGCAGAGTCCAAAACCATAGAATTTCTTCGGTCAGCGGAAAACGAAGAGCTGAGGAACCGCAAGTTGATGTCAGGCAGGATGGCACTCGCGCATGTGCGGTGTGGGCAGTCTCTAAGCTTCACAAAGCTTAAAATTCCAGTACATTTTGGCACTATCCATACCAGGCTCCATGGATGACATCACCCACATGTGAGAATATGCTGCTTGCTTATCCTAGGATAATGGGAAGTCCAAGAAAGAAGGGATGAGCTGCCAGACAGAGATCCAGGATGCTGAGACTAACATCTGGGGGCCTTGATTATAGAGTATCACAAACAATCATTTGGATCTCAGCGGCAGAATTACATTGACTTAATTTAACAGTTTAGGCAGCATTTTACTGTTTTTACCACAGATCATGTGAACCCCGAGGTGGGCAGTGCATTCCACCAAAAACGGTGCTGTGTTGGGTCTTCTGGAGGAATATATGACTTTTTGACATTGTGGCATTTGTGCAATAAACCTTTGGACCTTATATCTCAAGCATTTTGTGTGAAGGTTCTGTATCCATCCCTACTTTTTTTTTTGTTTTTTGCTGTTGTTACAAGGGGATACCATTCCAGGAACCCCTAAACATTACAGCTCCTTGCACCAAAAGGGAGTATATACCTCCTGGTCTTGACTCCAGGAGGTTAAACTTATGCAATCCAGTTAGGGGAAGAGCTACCATGTGGCATAAATCCATGAGTCAAATCTCTCTCATTTGACTGGAAGCTCTGAAATAAGAGGGAATAAGATGAAGTTAAGAAGAAATACTTTTTTATAGAAAGGGTGGTAGATGCATGGAACAGTCTCCCAGAAGAGGTGGTGGAGACAAAGACTGTCTGAATTCAAGGAAGTGGGGCCTAGGCATGTGGGATCTCTTAGAGAGAGGAAGAGATAATGGTTCCAGTGGATGGGCATATTAGATGGGCCATTTGGCCTTTATCTGCCATCATGTTTCTATCAGAAAGCACTTGGGAACTCAAGACTTCCAAATCATCCAGGTTGGTTTCCCTGCAAGGATTATAATTGAAGGCTTCCTCTTCCACATTCTGAACCTGCAGGAACAGAATCAACCAGTTGCTTCACCCAAAACAGGAAGCCCCGAGAAATAGAATCACAAGCAAATCTACCGGAAAGGGAAAGCATACAGATAGTGAAGGATAGCTGAAACTGAAAATCCTCATATCAACAAAGGCCTTGAGCTGATGTTCTCACCTAACCTTAGAACCACTAGCAGGCTGATTTCTTTAAGTACTGAGTCGCCTAGATAATCATCTGAGGGCTTCAGGTCACAGACTGTGCCCCAGGGAGCCAGGACAAAATCAAGAGGAAAAAACAAACAAACTCAAACACCTGGACCTCACTGCAACCATCTGCTGGAGGCAGAGAATATTGGCAAGTTCCAGGGCTGCCCTGCTCCTTATACTATGATGTCATCATTGGAATGTTCCCAATTCTCTGCTGCCATCTGCTGGTAGGGTGATATCAGTACGGACTGTTTTAGCAGCATAAGGAAACAAGAAACTAATGGAATCAATCTTTGTTCCAAGTATGGGCTATCCAGTTTGTTACCAGTTTTTTTTGTTTGTTTGTTTTTTTAATTTGAACTAGTAACCTGGATTGGCCACCGTGAGAACGGGCTACTGGGCTTGATGGACCATTGGTCTCAACTTCCTTTTCTGTACTACATGAACTATATGGTAGCACTGTCTTCTATTTGGTGATTACCAAATAGAACGCTCATTTAATCATACACCGACAAGTCAAGAGACATTACCTTTCCAAAATTCTCTCTTTAATCTCCATTTCTCTATCACCTCACACCACAGATGGCATGTCCAGGCAATTCAAAGGTTCTCTTGTCTTCCCTCTCAATCCAGGGCTCAAGTACATCACTCCAACAGGGGCTCATTAAAAAGATCCTTACGCTCATCTGTAGAACTCTGGTGAGCAACAGAATGAATCATTCAAAATGCAGGTAACATGAAAACGTCACTGTTTGTATACTACAAAGCCCCTAAGAAAATCAACTTGAGAACACTCTGGTTTTGAGAATTTAAGATGTTGTTTTTGTTGTATAGGCAGTTACTTATTCTCTCTAAATTTAAAGTGTTTGTGTATGAATATGTTTCCAAATGAATGATAATTGTAAAAGCTTCGCAATAATGAAAATTCTATGATTTTCTTCATATTTAGACAAACTAAGAAAAAGGGCATGTATTACTGCTTTTGTTGAACAAACAGCTATTTTTTTCTAAATGTAAAGGTCTTCAAGTGGAATTTCCAAATGAATGATTATGTACAATAGCTTTCAGTCAATTAAATTTGTATGAATTTCCCTTACGTCTAAATATAAATTTTTAGACAATGGCTTAGGATACAGGGTCTTTAAGTAATTAGAAAAAGATGACAAAGACTGATCGAGTAGGGTGTGCATAACGGCAGTAGGAAGAAGTGACTCGACAAGACAGACAGTTCAAATTCCTTAAGTTTCTGCCAAGAGGCAGCTTATAGGACAAATACCATCTTTCTGGCATACTTAACTGAAATCATATACTGTAAAAATAAATAAATAAAAAATAATGAAATGTTGCATACGGATTCTGTACTAGAGAGTGTAGAGCCTTGTACCATGTAGCTAAAAATGTATGGTTTGCTGCTATTCATGTTGAACAATACAGCTTTTCAGACGTTGAATCACTCGAACACTCTAGTCTACCTGAAATCTCACCTACTTTTTTTTTTTCAAACTTTATTGATTTTCAAACTTCAATAGTGCAATACAAATGGTAAATCAGAAAAACTACACAAAACACACTATTCACTACACTTCTCCCTCCGGATTCGCGGGGGATAGGGGCAGAGCCAGACCGCGAATGGTGAAATACCGTGAATATCTTCTGGTCCGGCTCTGACCCACCCCCGCCTCCCCGGCCTTTCGGGGCAGGAACGATCTTCCTATGCTCCTGCCCTGTGCAGATCACCAATAGGGAATAGCTGCCGTGAGTTCCCGTAGTCTCTAAAGACTATGACGGGAACTCCCCACAGCCATTTCCTATTGGCGATCTACACGGGGCAGGAGTATAGGAAGATCGCTCCTGCCCCGAAAGCCTGCTAGACCATCAGGTAAGGCCGGGACGCCTGGGGGAAGGCTAAACTGTGAGGGGGGGGTTCTTTTTTTCCCCTCCCAAAAAAATCGCGAATATGTGAAATCGTGATTGCCGAAACTGCGAATGGGGAGGGGGAAGTGTATACAATTATTACATTAAACAATCATTTTCTCCCATCCTCATCTTCATTCTTAATATAATACATATGATGTGATTACAAATTATAAACAAATAATTTAACTATTCAAAATACATTTCCCTCCCTCCCCCCACCCCCCTCCCTGGATGTGTAAAGAAATTTAATGATAAAGAAAGAAACATGACCCTTATTATAATGCAATAAAATTAGTCAATGGACTCCATACATAATTAAAGGACTTACTAGTCCCCAAACGTTCCACCATCATTCTTTCTTACTTATATATGGTACACACATTTACCCACCAAAAAGTGAAATTGATCCTATCATTTTTCCAATTCTGTGTAATCAATTGAACAGCTATTCCCGTCATAATCAGGAAAAAGCGACTTTTATACTTATCTAAGGTAGACTTAATATGTAGTAATGTACCATAAATTACATAAGATAAGGGAATAGCTGCTTCAAGAATGAGAATAATTTGTCCCCAAATTGACTTCCAGAAACTAAGTATCAATGGACAAAAATATAACAGATGATCCAAAGTCCCTATATTAATATGACAATGCCAGCATCTATTAGACTTAGAACTATCTAGTTTTTGTAAACGAACTGGGGTTCAAAAATTCCTATGTAATAAAAATAACCAAGTTTGTCTCATAGATGCTGACACTGTACATTTCAACCTGTAAGTCCAAATTTGTGGCCAACGAGATACAGAAATATACTGTTTTATCTCGAAGCTCCAAATTTCTCTTAAGACTATTTTTTGGCTTCTTATTCAAAAATTCAGAAATTAATTTGTACCACTGGGCCTGATGTCCTACTAAATCTGTCTGGTAGCAAAAGATCTGAAAGCTATAAGTTTTTAAGTTTTACCATTCAGGGAACCCACTCTTCTCACTCTCACCTACTTTTCATCTTGCTGCTATTTCTGAATTTTAAAAATATGCACATGTATGGCCTAGATGGCTGCCACCAACAGTTCAATCTAGTTATTAAACTAAGCTAATACAATAGTCCATCTAACCCAAAATCCTGTCTTCACGGAGGCCAATCCAATCATAAGGACCTGGCAAAAACCCAAATAGTAGCAGCATTCCATGCCACCGATCCCAGTCAAGCAGTGGCTTCTCCCATGTCTATCTCAACAGTTTATGGACTTTTCCTCCAGGAACTTGTCCAAACCATTTTTAAAAACAGCTACATTAACCACTCTTATCACATCTTCTGGCAACGCATTCCAGAGCATAACTGTTCTCCGAGTGAAAAAATATTACTCTAACTTCATACTTTTAAAACCAATAGGAGGAATTTTTTTTTCACTCAGAGAACAGTTATTCTCTGGAATGCATTGCCAGAGGATAATAAAAATAATAACAGTTTATATACCGCAGGGCCATGAATTTCTATGTGGTTTACAATGATTAAAAGATGGTACAGAATAAGTGAAATTAACAGAGTTAAAAGCTAGTGATTAACAGCTGTAGGGATCAGTTATTATGGAGAAAGATTTGTGCGGGTCAGCTGCCTAGATACTTCAGGAACAAATATGTTTTTAGGCGTTTCCTAAATGCCCCATAAGTAGTAGGCGTAAGATGCGATAAGAGCAGTTAATGTAGCTGGTTTTAAAAAAGGTTTGGACAAGTTCCTGGAGGAAAAAAAACTGCTGTTGAGAAAGACATGGGAGAAGCCGCTGCTTGCCCTGAATCGGTGGCATGGAATACTGCTACTATTTGGGTTTTTGCCAAGTACTTGCGACTTGGATTGGCCTCTGTGAAGACGAGATTACTGGGCTAGATGGACCACTGGCCCGATCCAATATGGCTATTCTTATGTTAGTTAGGCAATGACCTTATTTTACTTAGAACAGTCATAAGTCTTTAAATATTATACTGACATTATCTATTCAGACAGCTAAGACTGTTCAACTTGGTCTAATTGTATAGGGCGGGACAAAATATTTAAAATAGTTGGAGCAGACCCACAGCTAAAAGTCCCTGTATTTCTTTGCTTTAAATTTGAAATGTTAAAAAAAAGCATCACTCCACTCTAATGTACTATCTAAGAAATGTGGGCAGCTCAGCTAATCTGGCCAGAGGCTGTTGAACTGTAGCACATCTTGAACGAGCACTTGCTGCCAGCACATAGTGTCGTCTCTGTGCAAGCCTGGTGGTAAATACACCATCTGCTTACAAAAAAGCTTCGGAATTTGCCAGAGCCAAGTTTCAAGACTGGGTCTGGATTAATACAGGCATCTCAGGCTTGAGAACATTCGCTCCTGCAACACCCACTCCCCTCCAGCATATGTCACTATTATGAATGCAGAGACGGAACAAAAAGCAAATAAATGAACTGATTACTTTTTAAAATTCAGTTTAGAAATTATACCTCCAAGATTTACTGGTGAGAGGAGGTAGGGAAAGGTAAGAAGATGTAGTTGGTAGAAATTTTGCAGAATCATGGATTTAGAACACATAAAAGCAAATTGTGAGGAGGGATTTAGATCACTGTTCTTCAGCCGCAAGTCCGCAGAAAATTCCTGCCAGTCCATGCAGGACCGGAGAGATCGACATCTTCAATTTCCTGCCGGTCCGCGCAGGGCCAGCAAGTTCGACGAGCTGAAGTTTGCGCAGGGCCGGAGAGATCATGGGGAGCCTCCGACAGTGGCTTTCTCCCTTTCCAGCAGCTCTCCTTACTTTCCAGCGCAGCGATTCAGGAAGGCAGCCTTGGGGCTTTTGCTGAGTCGCAGCCGCCTCTGACGATGCAACTTCCTCTTTTCTCAGAGGCGGCGCAACCCAACAAAGGACCCAAGGATGCCTTCCTGAATTGCTGCGTTGACAAGTAAGGAGAGCTGCTGGGAGGGGAGAAAGCCACTGTTAGAGGCTGGGAAGCTACTGGGCATGGTAAAAAAATAAATAAAAAATAAAAAGGGATAGCTGTTACTGGATCTGGAGGGATGGATAAGGAGAGATGCTGCTGGGAGGGGAGGAGGGAAAGGAGTCTGTGAAGCTGCTGGGCAAGGGAATAAAAAGGGACAGCTGCTACTGGACCTGGAGAGGGAGAAGGAGAGATGCTGCTGGGAGGGGAGGAGGGAAAGGAGTCTGTGAAGCTGCTGGGCAAGGGATTAAAAAGGGACAACTGCTACTGGACCTGCAGATGGAGAAGGAGAGATGCTGCTGGGAGGGAAGAAGGGAAAGGAATCTGGGAAGCTGCTGGGCAAGGGGAAAAAAGGGACAGCTGCTACTGGACCTGGAGGGAAGGATAAGGAGAGATGCTGCTGGGAGGGGAGGAGGGAAAGGAGTCTGGGAAGCTGCTAGGCAAGGGAAATAAAGGGACAGCTGCTACTGGACCTGAAGGGAGGGAGAATGAGAGATACTGCTGGGAGGGGAGGAGGGAAAGGAGTCTGGGAAGCTGCTGGGCAAGGGAAATAAAGGGACAGCTGCTACTGGACCTGGAGGGAGGGAGAAGAAGAGAAGCTGCTGAGAGGGGAGGAGGGAAAGGGAAGGGAAGAAAGTTACTGCTGGACAGGGGGAGGAGGGAAGGGAGAAGGAAAAAGGAAGGAAACAGCTCACAGGGAGATTCGTGGAGGAGAAGGGGAGAAGACAGGAATGAGATGGGAAGGGGTGTCAGCAGAGAAATAGAGAGGGACAAAGATGCTAGATCTGGTGTAGGAGAGATAAAAATGAAGAGAGCAGTGAAGCTGGAATGAATCATGTAAAAAGGAGAGAGGGGGCACAGGCTGGATGGAAAGGGGAGAGGGGCATAGAAAGAAGACAAATACCATATGGAAGGGGGAGAGGTCAGACAGTAGATGGAAGGAGCAGATGCTGGACTGAAGAGACAGAGAGGGCAGACGCTGGAAGGAAGAGAGTGAAAAGAAGATGAAGCAGAAACCAGAGACAACAAACGGTACAAACAAATAATTTTATTTCTATTTTGTGATTAGAATATATCAGATTTCAAATATATATGATGCTAGAGCTGGTGTTAGACATAACTGGGAACTGCAAAGTCCAGGCAGTGGCTTAGGGCTATCTCTGACCATGGGGACAGTTGCCCTATTTGCACTTCCCTAACCCTATTCCTGCTATGTGTGACTGCGGTATTCTGTTAGCATGATATTTCTGTGTAACATTCTGTAATAATTTGGCTTATTCAGTTTTCTTGATAGTAGAGGGGATATATGTGAAGGGGAGGGGAGACAGGGGTTTTGTTGATCCTTGCTCTGTATTATTTGTATTTATAAAATGACAATTGTACAGAATATTGTTTCTTTTTATACTTTAATAAAATACATTCATAACTGAGGCTTGTGCGGGTGGGATTAGATGGTTTGCGAGGATCAAGCTTGCGGAGACGGGGCGGAAATGGGGTTTTTAAATTTCAGTCCTAGTAGTTTGCTGGTCCATTTCGGGGCGGGAGCGATCTTCCTATGCTCCTGCCCCATGCAGGTCGCTCACAGGAAATGGCTGCCTTGAGGTCCTGTAGTCTTTCGAACCATTTCCTGTGAGTGATCTGCACGGGGAAGGAGCATGGGAACATTGCTTCTGCCCCGAAAATCCGCTAGACCACCACGTAAGGCTTAAGGGGGGCTTTCAGGGCTTAAAATAGCCGGGGGGAACGGGGGTTAGGGGCAGAACCGGCCGGAATATTATTCACGGTTTTTTAATATTCGCGGGCCGGCTCTGCCCCCAAACCCCCGCGAATACGGAGGGGGAAGTATATCTGTATGTGGATATTATTTTTACACGTTTTTATTCCTTAATGATTGTAAACCGTCGAGATAAATCACTGATAAGATGGTATATCAAATGAATAATAAACTTGGAAACTTTATAAAATTAATTTGAAGACAAGGAAGTAAAACTGTGGAGCTAGAGGAGGGGCCAAGTGGAATGGGGCAGGAGGAACAGGAGAAGAGGGCCTTCAGCAGGCCTTCTGCGCCAGGCTCACGCCCTTCCATTCTCTTCCCTGCAGGCTGGTTGGCATTAGTGCTGCCTGATTCGGGGGAAAAAAAAATTTCAATTCGATATGGCCTATTGAATTGATTTTTCAATTCGATTTACTTTTCCCACCCAATCGGGCATTTTTAATTTTTCAAACGTTCCGGCGAAGTAAACCGGTGAATTGATTTGAATTGGGCAGCACTGGTTGGTATAGACTGCAGCAGAACACCTCTGGCCATTCTGGACACAGACTGAAGCTGAGGGGGGACAAGTACAGGACAAATATCAGGAAGTTCTGCTTCACACAACGAGTGGTGGACACCTGGAATGCTCTCCCAGAGGAGGTTATTGCGGAATCGACCGTTCTAGGATTTAAAAGCAAACTAGATGCACATCTCCTTACGAGAGGCATAGAGGGATATGTGTGATTAAAATTACGCCAGGTGTACACCTGGCTGGGCCTCCGCGTGTGTGGATCGCCGGACTTGATGGACCAAAGGTCAGATCCGGAGATGACAGTTCTTATGTTCTTTATCAATAATTGTATGCCAACCAATTAATAAAGTTTATGCACACATCTGGCTGTACATTATTCTATAAAGGCATGGCACCTAATCTACTAGGATAGTATATAACTCAAAAGAGGGCATGGCTTTTGAGCATGCTAGGGGCATTCCAAAAAATGGAATTAAAGAATAGGACCTCAGCGCACTAACTTGGAGCCAGCATGTACGGCAGGTTTCAGCAGATGTTAAGTCTGGCATCTAAAGCTAGGCGCAGGAATTGCACTTAGCACCAACTTTTTTAGCATGAAATTGTGAGTGCCACTTACTAAATCTACTCCGTTATGTACAGGCAGTCCCCCGGGTTAAAAATGAGTTCCATTTTTTAAACCGTTCTTAAGTTGAATTTGTATGGAACTCGGATCCTGTACAGTACACAGTTTATAAAAACATTAAACATGAAAGAAACAGTCCTCAAAATAAAGTACTGTAGTTTAAATAGAAAAGATAGGAGGTATACTTATCAGTCCCGCTATTCCCTCTCCACCACATCCATAAGAACATAAGAAGTTGCCTCCGCTGAGGCAGACCAGAGGTCCATCTCGCCCAGCGGTCCGCTCCTGCGGCGGCCCATCAGGCCCATTGCCTGATCAGTGGTCCCTGGCTATTCCTATAACTTGCCTCTCACTCCTATCCCTGTACCTACCTCTACTCTTATCTGTACCCCTCAATCCCTTTGTCCTCTAGGAACCTATCCAAACCTTCTTTGAAGCCCTGCAACGTGCTCCTGCCTATCACAGCCTCCGGAAGCGCGTTCCATGTATCCACCACTCTCTGAGTGAAAAAGAACTTCCTAGCGTTTGTTCTAAACCTGTCCCCTTTCAATTTCTCCGAGTGCCCCCTTGTACTTATGGTTCCCCATAATTTGAAAAATCTGTCCCTGTCTACTTTTTCTATGCCCTTCATGATCTTGAAGGTTTCTATCATGTCTCCTCTAAGTCTCCGCTTCTCCAGGGAGAACAGCCAACATTTCGCTCTCTCATCTCTCTTCCCCATGCATCTGTAACTTCTGCCTATCCCACCACCATGTCCAGTATTTTTCTCCCTCCCTATGCCCAACACAATTCACCTGCTTTCTTGATTTCCCCATGTGCACCGTTTTTTTACCTCTCACTCAAGACACCCATGCCCAACAATTCTCGCTTTCTATTCCCTCCCCACCGCAGCATCTTTCCCTCACTTCCTCCATTCTTCCATCCTATGTCCCAAGTTCAGGCTCAGCAATGCTCATCAAGATCAAACAAGAGCAGAGATGTCACCTTCTATGCTTTCTCCAGGCTCTGGCCTAGAAGTCTCTGAAGCCTTCACCTGTATTTACCATTTTCAGCAGGAGCTCTATATTTCATAGAAAGATTAATGTTCCTAATTATCCATCTGTACATATCTTCAAAATAATTCATGCATATATTATCATATGCTATTGCCCACACACTCTAGAGCAAATGGAGATACAGCTTGGCATAATGACCATTACCAAAAAAGTCATTTAAGCAATTAGACTAGTGCCAAAAGAAGCTGCTAGAGGCTCAATATAAGCAGAATGCATTTATTAATTGAAGCAGTACATCTGTCATAAAACCTTAGCATATGCAATTATTTCCATGTAAGATTAAGGCATCCTGACACTCTGTAGTCGAGAGATTATGGATTCAGATTTAATGTTTACCATTCCAAGTACCCCTCTAAGTCTAACAAATATCAAACGAGTACCCCCACCCATGCTCCACCCCATTAAAACAGAAAAATATAGTGCAAAATATAGACAGCAGATATAAATTCTCAAAACAGACATACAGTAAACCCCCCGCGAGTTTGCAATTTGCGAATCGCAGACTCAGTAATTTGCAATATTTTCCGGCCACCATTTCCATGTGCTAAAGTCATGGTTACACCAATCAGGAGCTGCTTTCACACGTTATCTGGCATGTCAAAGCAGCTCCTGATTGGTGTAGCCTGACTTTAGTACCAGGAAGAGGCAGTCGGAAAATACCACAAATGATTTTCAGCACCCGCCGGCACCCCAGCTGCACTCTCATGCCTTAGATCAGCCCCTTCAACCGCATTTGCAGTTTTTCGAAATTCACAGGAGTGAATTTCGGGGGAGTACTGTATTTCAATCACTAAATTGAAAATAAAATCACTTTCCTACCTTTGTTGGCTGGTGATTTCATGAGTCTCTGGTTGCACTGACTGACTGTGCATCTAACATTTCTTTCTTTCTACCTCCTGCATGCTTCCTCTCCTCCGGACCTCCAACTAACATCTCTTTCTCTCTGTCCCTCCACGAGTCCAACTTTTCTTCCTCTCTCCTCCACCCCTATTGGCAATATGTCTCCCTCTCTCTCTCTCTGTCCATCTGTCTTGAGATATCCAGGCATCTCTCCTATCCCCTTTATTGCCACATCCAACATTTCTCCCTCTCTCATCCCCTGGATCACGTGCATTTTTCACTACTGCCCACCAGCCCCATGTCCATTTCTCCTTCTATCACCCCTCTCCAGCACCATGCCACATCTCTCCCTCCATCACTATGTCCAGCATTCCTCCCCCTTGCATCCCCTTCAATCTGTCCCTTTGTTCCCTCTCCACCACCATATCCATTTCTCCCTCTCATCCTTCTCTTCCACATGCATCTCTACCTCTCTTCCTCTCTGCCAAATTTTCCTCTTTCTTCCTTTCCCCATGTGCCACCATCTTTCCCTATCACTCACACACTCATGCCCAACAATTCTCCCTTTCTACTCCCTCCCTCCTATGTCCCAAGTTAGTACCCCCTTCCTCCCTCCCTTCTGTGTCCCATGTTCAGGCCACCTTCCTTCCTTCTGAATTGAGTTCGTGCCACCTCCCCGATTTTGCAATTTTGCGACTGTTTTGCTCGTCTTGCAAAACACTCGCAAACTGGTGCACTCGTAAACCGAGGTACCACTGTATATGCAGGCACTTTTGCTGTCCCTAGCGAGCTCACAATCTAAGGCACTGGTTCTTAAACCTGTCCTGGGTGACATCCCAGCCAGCCGGGTTTTCGAGAAACCCCTAAAAAAAATGCTTGAGACAGATTTGCATATAATAAGAGGTGATAGGCAAGCAAATGTGCCTCATGCATATTTTTTAGGGGTTTCACGAAAACCCAACTGGCTGGGGGGGTCCCCCAAGACAGGTTTAAGAACCACTGATCTAAGGTCGCTTTTTTGTACCCGGGGCAATGAAAGATTAAAGAGTTTCAGTGGGAACTGAACCAGGTTCCCCAGGATCTCAGTCTGCTGCACTAACCATTAGGCTTCTTTTTCCTGACCTCTATATAATAATTATGTACAATACATGCTACACAATCTAATGGAAACAAAAAAAAAAAACTATAAATATACATAAAGTCAGAGGGCGGCATAAATTTTGAATGATGGAATAAAATTACCAGCACTTTTAAAGACAAGAGTTCTTCTCAAAATGAAGTATATTTAGGGGCTCATTTTCAAGGCACTTAGGTTTGTATGGCACTTTGCGAGTCTAAGCGCTTTGAAAATGAGCCTCTTAAAACTCCAGCATCTACCGTTTACGTGCAGGACAAATTACTTCCACATTGGTCTGTACATTCTGCATTAATTACTCAGCCTCATCATTCCCTGTTAAAATTGCTCCCCCCACACCCTCATTTTTTAAACTGTGCCATGTCATATATTAAGACTTTTGGTATGGCCACTCGATAGCACCTGCTGCAGAGTACAGGCATCTGCTGTCCATGAAAGCCAGCGCTTAAACTCCAAGCCTACGCCTAACGTAAGTATGCAGATTGCAGCGCTGTCACACAGTCCTCTTCCATTAGCACCACGTACTTCTAAGGTCTCCCCCCTCCCCCCCAAGAAGGAGCAGCAAAACTTTGGCAATGTTAGAGGACCTACATGTTAGGGCCTCTGAAACCTGTCCACAATGAATATGCAATAGAGATATTTATAGCACCATTTGTTCATTTAAGTCAGGCTTAGGTGATTAGTATGCTAACAAATTTTGTTGTCATTCTCCAAAGATTATATCAGAGACTTTGAGCAAGGAATCAGAGCAGTGTTAACTGGTAAGACAGGATGAATTTCCACACAATAGCTGGCTGTCTCCTAAAATGCTTGCTTCCTTTGTGTGTTAATAATAAAGATACACTTGCATGCATATTCCAGAAGGAACAAAGAAAACGGTAGAGGACAGAGTCCAGTTCTATAAACAGACAAGATGCAATAGTGTAACACTTCTGAAATTGTTTTTCGGGGGGAGGGGGGGAATTTCTCTAAATGCATTATGTGCCCAATTCCATGTTTTAGGAACATCTGATCTAGGCTTGATGGTTCCTAATCTACTTCCTTAACTCTAGTAACTGCTCACAACCAGCCATACCAGACCA
The DNA here is from genome assembly GCF_902459505.1 of Geotrypetes seraphini. Classification (NCBI taxonomy): domain Eukaryota; kingdom Metazoa; phylum Chordata; class Amphibia; order Gymnophiona; family Dermophiidae; genus Geotrypetes; species Geotrypetes seraphini. The sequence continues at coordinate 461,375,703 of NC_047085.1, read as the reverse complement.
CAGAAGAGTAACATTCTCACCTTAATCCCCACCAGCATGTATTTGAGTTGGTGATGGGACTAAATAAAGCACATGGGACAATCGCGCGCAGACAAATGAGCACAGACAAATGTGCGCAGGATGTCAGCATGCCGGATTAAGAGTTAAATTTAAAGCGCTCCGAGGGGGAGTGGGGGGGAACCCCTCCAGTTTACTTAGAAGTGTTAGCATTGCCCTTGGGGGGGAACACCCCCCCCCCCCACACACACACACACATACACACTCTCTTACAGAGGAAACTGTAATTTTTCCCTACTATCTAGGTTTCTGCCAGGTATTTGTGACCTGGATCGGACACTGTTGGAAAGAGGATAATGGGCTAGATCAGGGATCTCAAAGTCCCTCCTTGAGGGCCGCAATCCAGTCGGGTTTTCAAGATTTCCCCAATGAATATGCATTGAAAGCAGTGCATGCACATAGATCTCATGCATATTCATTGGGGAAATCCTGAAAACCTGACTGGATGTGCTGAGACTGGAGTCGGTCCAGAGAATGGCCACCCGGATGGTCTCGGGACTCAAGGATCTCCCGTACGAGGAACGGCTGGATAAGTTGCAGCTGGACTCACTCGAGGAACGCAGAGAGAGGGGTGACATGATCGAGACATTCAAGTATCTCACGGGCCACATCGAGGTGGAAGAAGATATCTTCTTTTTCAAGGGTCCCGCGGCAACAAGGGGGCATCCGTGGAAAATCAGGGGCGGGGAAACTGCACGGGGACACCAGGAAATTCTTTTTCACTGAAAGGGTGGTTGATCGCTGGAATAGTTTTCCACTTCAGGTTATTGAGGCCAGCAGCGTGCCTGATTTTAAGGCCAAATGGGATAGACACGTGGGATCTATTCACAGAGAAAGGCAGGGGAGGGTCATTGGGGTGGGCAGATTAGATGGGCCGTGGCCCTTATCTGCCGTCTATTTCTATGTTTATGTTTCTATGGATTGGGGCCCTCAAGGAGGGACTTTGAGACCCCTGGGCCAGATGGACCATTGTTCTGACCCAATATGGCTATTCTTATGTTCTGACTGCATCTGATGGACGGATCATGTGGCCAACCAATAAGAAGAAATTAAATAGTGTTTTGGTGTCATGACGATATTCCTGACCAAGGAGGTGCCACCAGTTAATGAATGACAGCTTTGCATAAAAGATACTTACTGGGTGATTTGTGTAATAAAATCAAAATATATCCTTTTTGTTTATTTTGTGTTTTGTTTATTTTGTTAGGTTCAGATTAGAATCTAATCAAGTCTCGGTACAAACCATGCTAAAACGCAGACTGCCCTAGGGTAGGGATGGACAACCGTAGCCCTCAGGGGCTGCAACCTAGTCAAGTTCTCAGGATTTCCCCAATGAATATGGATGAGATCAATCTGCATACAATGCAGGCAGAACACGCAAAGAGATACCTGACTGGGTTGAGGGCCTCAAGGAATGAGGTTGCCCACACCTGCTTGCACCACAGATTTTCTGTAAGTAAAAAAGCCTAGTTCTTGGGATTTTTTTTTTTTAACTGCCCCCCCCCCCCTGTAATTTGTAAAGGCATAACTCCCCTACCATTATTGCAAGGACCTGCTCCATTAATATTATGTTATTCACATATGATAGGTTGTGAAAAACTCAATTTCCAGATGTTGTGTTACCTGCAATTTTTAATAGGGAAATAAATGGTCATACTATTAAAAGGAGAAATTTGCTAAAGGTAACATAAGACCCACTTCTGTTTTTAGATGCTATAATTTCTGCAGGCTACAAATGCCTTTCCATGCAGAACCTAGCCACAAAAGAAATGCCACTGTGTATAACATTCAGGACTTTTACATTTTTCTAGGCGAGAAGTTAATTATTATTTTTATGTCCTCCTTAATAAGAGGACACAGGTTTAATGAAAAAGTACACAGCCTTCTAATATGGCATAAAGCATTTTGATTTTGCTGCTGACTTGTATCACTCTGAAGCAGCTCCACAGAGTACCCAATACCTGGAGAAAACCAAATTATCTGGGTCCTAAATCCCCACTTTTTATGGTTATTTCTGGCTTATTTATACCACCGCTTAAGATATAAACCCTTCTTCCCCTCACTCTACTAAGGGAAGATTTTTACTTTAATAATCTTCTTTCTAGAAGAAAGGCATATGGATCTTGAACCAGTGGATTATTCACTTCTGAATCACGAGTTGTGCAGAAGGCATCATACAAATATTTTTTGGTTCTATCTCCTGTATCTCTGGGCTGTGCTGCAATTCCTCAGTTCATACCAAAGCACTATCAGAGTAGAAATAACAAAGGAGGGGCACAGGTTGGGTTTTCAGGAGTTCCATAATAAATATGCATGAACTCTATCTGCATAGAATGGAGGCACTGTATGCAAATAGATCTCATACATATTCATTGGGGAAATCCTAAAAAATACCAAACCTCAAATGAATCTCAGGAAACTACATAGTAAATTACTGACCGCATCAAAGCTATTATTTATAGCAAAAGGATCTCAGAAACTTACTCAAATAGAAATCTGTAGCCTGTAAATTCCAGATTATAAGTGTTATTTTATTACTAATCCTGAAAAACATCTCCAACTTGTGAACACAATGCAATATATAACAAATATCTGTTCGATAAACTTATGAATTGATAAGCCACTTGGAGAAATTTGATATCCTGATGACTTCCAATCCGATTTTCAGTCATGTTTCAGCACTGAAAACAGTCCTTGCTTTCGTGACTGACTATCTTTTTCATTTATTCAATCTGGGCAAAAGTGTACTAATGCTGCAACTCGAATTGCGTAGTGCCTTTGATCTGGTAGACCATGACATTCTGCTTAAATGTTTGGATTCTATTGGACTATTAGGCAGTGTGTTGAACTGGTTTCAAGGATTTCTAAAGAAAAGATTGTTATCAGTTCTATAGTAATGGTAATTTTTCCCATCTTTGGACAAACCCTTGTGTAGTTCCTCAGGGCTCACCTCTTTCGCCTTCACTTTTCAATATCTACTTAGCTTCATTGGGAAACTTATTATCCACCTTAAATCTGAAATGTTATGCAGATATTACTATAATCATTCCCATTTCCACGCAGATTAAAAATTACATCTCAGGTAGAACAATGGACATTGGATTTCAAATTAAAACTCAATTCCTAAAAGACAAAAGTTTTCCTGGCTAGTCCAAATGATAAAATCACAGAGACAACATTGCGATTAAACAGTCAGGATTATTCAATAACTCAGGGCTGCCCAAGTCCGGTCCTCGAGATCTACTGGCAGGCCAGGTTTTCAGGATATCCACAATGAATATGCATGAAAGAGAGATTTGCATACCAAGAAGGCAGTGCAGGCAAATCTCTCTCATGCCTATTCATTGTGGATATCCTGAAAACCTGGCTTGCCAGTAGATCTCGAGGACCGGACTTGGGCAGCTCTGCAATAAATACTTCTATAAAAGTACTCGGAGTCACTTTAGACAGTCATCTAACATTTGATAAACATATCAATTCATTGGTTAAAAAATGTTTCTTTGTATTGTAGAAGCTTAACACTATTGAAAAGTACTTTGATGCAGTGTCTTTTAGAATGCTAGTCCAATCTTTTATATTAAGTATTCTTGACTACTGCAATATAATATATCTTGGATCTTATAAGAGAATCATCAAAAGATTGAGTATTATTCAGATTTCTGTGGTTCGCCTTATTTTTGGCCTGAAAAAAAAAAACCCAGATCATGTCAGCCCTTATAACAGAAAATTACATTTGGCTGCTGGGAGGCAAGAATTATTTTCAAGTTTGCTTGCATCTGCTTTAAAACTAACCAGTTTGGCCCTATATTATCTTTGTTCCCACTTTGAGCTGGCTCATACAGTGGTGCCTCACACAACGGACGCCTCGCACAGCGCACGCTGCGCACAACGAACTTTATGTCTTGATTCGTACAACGAACTTCGTTTCACACAACGAAGTCGCCCGAGCTGCATCCTTCCGCGCAGGCACTGCGCTTAACTGCCCTCTCTCCGCCTGGCTCCCTCTTGCCCCCCCGACTCCCCGACACGATCGGGGCAAAAAGGAGCCCAAGCCCTCTTGCCCCGCCGATTCCCCAACTCCCCGACAATATCGGGCCAGGAGGGAGCCCAAGTCCTCCTGGCCATGGCGACCCCCTAACCCCACCCTGCACTACATTACGGGCAGGAGGGATCCCAGGCCCTCCTGCCCTCGACGCAAACCCCCCCTCCCCCCAACGACCGCCCCCCCCAAGAACCTCCGACCGCCCCCCCAGCCGACCCGCGACCCCCCTGGCCGACCCCCACGACACCCCCAACCCCCTTCCCCGTACCTTTCTGTAGTTGGCCGGACAGACGGGAGCCAAACCTGCCTGTCCGGCAGGCAGCCAACGACGGAATGAGGCCGGATTGGCCCATCCGTCCCAAAGCTCCGCCTACTGGTGGGGCCTAAGGCGCCTGGGCCAATCAGAATAGGCCCGGGAGCCTTAGGTCCCTCCTGGGGGCGGGGCCTGAGGCACATGGGCCCAACCCGACCATGTGCCTCAGGCCCTGCCCCCAGGAGGGACCTAAGGCCTCATTCCGTCGATGGCTGCCTGCCGGACAGGCGGGTTTGGCTCCCGTCTGTCCGGCCAACTACAGAAAGGTACGGGGAAGGGGGTTGGGGGTGTCGTGGGGGTCGGCCAGGGGGGTCGCGGGTCGGCTGGGGGGGCGGTCGGAGGTTCTTGGGGGGGGCGGTCGTTGGGGGGAGGGGGGGTTTGCGTCGAGGGCAGGAGGGCCTGGGATCCCTCCTGCCCGTAATGTAGTGCAGGGAGGGGTTAGGGGGTCGCCGTGGCCAGGAGGACTTGGGCTCCCTCCTGGCCCGATATTGTCGGGGAGTTGGGGAATCGGCGGGGCAAGAGGGCTTGGGCTCCCTTTTGCCCCGATCGTGTCGGGGAGTCGGGGGGGCAAGAGGGCTTGAGCTTGTCTTCCTACTTCCTTTTGTATTTCCCTTGTATGTTCTCTCTTTACTATAAATATGTATTTCACCCCCTCATACCTTTTGTTTATATTATAATTTATTAAGTGTATGTTATGTTTTGGTTTCCTTAAAATGTATATTTTGCTGTACATCGCTTAGAAATCCGATTAAGCGATTCAACAAGCCAATTAATAAACTTGAAACTTGAAACTTGAGCTCCCTCTTGCCCCGATCGTGTCGGGGAGTCGGGGGGGGGCAAGAGGGCTTGAGCTCCCTCTTGCCCCGATCGTGTCGGGGAGTCGGGGGGGGGCAAGAGGGCTTGAGCTCCCTCTTGCCCCGATCGTGTCGGGGAGTCGGGGGGGCAAGAGGGCTTGAGCTCCCTCTTGCCCCGATCGTGTCGGGGAGTCGGGGGGGGGCAAGAGGGCTTGAGCTCCCTCTTGCCCCGATCGTGTCGGGGGTGCCAGGGACCACACGGAGTCACCCACCGTATCACCCGATTCGGGTAAGCGCAGGTATCGGTGGGTGGCTTATTTGCGGGGGGGTGCCTTATTTTACATTTTTTTCTAAAAAGGGGGGGCTGTCTTATTTGATGGCCCTGCCTTATCATCGGGGAAACACGGTAGAAAAAAAAAAAAAAATGAACAGTTAAGTCCCAGTTTTTGCCGCTGAGACTCTGCCCTCTCACTGTAAAATTAGACTCTACTTAGTCTGTCTTTAAATTTAAAAAATGTGTGTTGTTTTAAAAAACAATTATGTTTTTAGATGTATCTAAATAAAAATAATAACCAAAAATTTATCTTTTTTTATGTCATCTTAGCATATTTTATGCTACAGAACGAATTATTTTTTTTAACATGTATTGTTATGGGAAAACGCGTTTCACATAACGAACTTTTCGCATAACAAACTTGCTCCTGGAACGAATTAAGTTCGTTGTGTGAGGCACCACTGTACTACTAGATATTTTCTTAGAATTCATTTGTTTCCTTTTCCTTCACCGAAATGTTGCCTTTATAAGGGATTTCTAGATAGAACATTCTCATTCCAAGCTGGTAAAATGAATGCTTGGTTAAGCGAAATGGTATTAAAAGCGTTCTCCTATCAATCTTTTATAAAATCTATAAAGACCTACCTATTCAATAAATTTGTTACCTCATAACGCATTTCTTGTAAATCTTTTATTGCCTGTGTTGACTGTATTTCACTGGCTGTCAGTTCTTCTTACTATAAACCGCTTAGAACTGTTTTGGTATGGAGGTATATAAAAATAAAGTTATTTATTATATATAGCAAATATCTGGTCTATACTCATACTTCATAAAAATATAGATTCTATAAAAATACAAACACATGTCAAAGAAGATACTTCATAGTAATATTCATTCCATAAAACAGACATTCAATTCAATAAATAAAACACATTATACAAATATATATTTGAATTCGCAGGGGAGCACTGTATAACCGAAAGTTTAACAAGGACAGAACTTGTACATTGTGACTTAGGCCATGTAAAACCAGGTCTAAGTGCCAAAAAAGTATCCAAAGTAACCAGATAAGCACTGCAGACACAAAGTACAGACCCCCCAACACACACATCACTGACACCCCCATCACACACACAACACCATAAAAATCAGAATAAAAATGTATATACCTGCCTCCAGAACATTAGCAAACAACAAAAAGGCCTTGATTAGCAGAATTGGGGCAGAGAGCAGGAGTGTATGAGAGAATCTCTATTCCAGCCCGGCATTTTTCATTAGTTACTTTTAAGAAGAAATGGAGACTTGAGTGGTGAGCCACCATAAATAGAATTATAAAACAAATTGCAGAATATATTATATAAAGTGTTAGAGGTTAGAAGCAAGTTTTGCGGTTAATGTTATTGATTTTTTATTATCTTTGATTGTATTTTTGAACAGGCAGGTTTGCTCTTACATAGCCTTGAAACTACTGCTACATCTCATTCCTCCTGAAGACGCGAAGTGAAACTCGGCCCGAGTCGAGGAATGTATGTTTCACTATCGGAAAAGATTTGAAGGCTTTGGATTTTGAATGACTTGTTGAACTGTAATTCACAATAACTTTTGGATTTGCATTTATTTTTATTTTTTTTTTACACTTCTGTTTTTTTGGATGACTCATTTGGAATATTACACTGGATTTTTGATCTGGGAGATCACCACAATTTGAAACCAAGCTCCAGACATCTTTCAGATAAGTGATCTTGACTTGATCTTTCCAATATTTCACTTATATTGTAAATGACATGTTATGTGTTGGGAGCAAAATGCTGCAGTATTTGAAGTTTGATTTTTTGAATTTTAATTGAAGTCACTCGCACTAATAGTAGGGATATTGATATGAGAGTGCTATGTTATTAATTAATTCAGTGTAAAACACTGAACATAAGTTTACAATCCTAAAACTGTGGAAGAGTGGCCTAGTGGTTAGAGCAGTTGCCTCAACACCCTTGGGTTATGAGTTGGAGGAGTGTGTGGTGCAGTGGTTGAAGCTACAGCCTCAACACCCTGGGGTTCTGGGTTCAAACCCCATACTGATCCTTGTGACCCTGGGCAAGTCACTTAATCCTCCATAGCCCCAGGTTACGTTAGATAGATTGTGAGCCCACTGGGACAGATAGGGAAAATGCTTGAGTTCCTGATTGTAAAACCGCTTAGATAACCTTGATAGGTGGTATATAAAATCATAAAAAACTTGAAACTTCAAGAAAGAAGCACAGTGAGAGGGGGAGGAGTTAAGATGGCGGCAGCGTGAAGCCTGCGATCACACCAGCGGTCCGGGAAAGTTTTTCTCTTACCTTCGTTATGCCCCACTCTAAACGGAAGGGCAGCATCCGAGCCGAGCCCTCTGTGGCTCGGACGTCTACCCCCGTTCAGCGCTCTATCCTGGACTTCGCTGCAGCTTCATTTGGCCCCGTAACTCCAGGAGGTGGACTCGGGCTTTCTCCGGCCGGAAGAGCGGCTGGAGATTTCGAGCAGGAGGTTTCTCTCTCCCCTCCGGAGCCTGCTCCACCCCCGCACCCTGCTCAACTCGCGGCCCGAATGGAGGCTTCCTCTGCGGAAGTGAACGCTGGGGAGACCCCGTTTCAGGGGCTCGGAATCGCGAGAGCAGAAGAGCAGGGGGAAGTGAGAGCCAGCATTGTTACTGGCTCTGGAACAGCTAAATCGGAGGCAATTACCCTCGAGAAGATTTGGGATTCTCTCGAGAGGTTAAATAACCAGGTAACCAGATCTTCACGTGATTTGACAACTCTTGTAAGTACTGTGGACGCTTTGGGGAAATCTTTGGAGAAAACTAAAGATGTATTTTCAACGGACATAAAAGAAGTTAAGGACAATGTGGTAAATATTCAAGCTGTAACCAATAATTTGATAAAGGAAAGAATGATCTTGAGTAAAAAAATTGAACAAATAGAAAATTACAATCGAAGATTGAATTTGCGTCTGTTGAACTTTCCGAAGGCCTTGGGGGTTACACCTATAGATATGTGGAAAAGGTATTTAATTGAAGTATTAAAGTTTTCCCCTGAACATATACCTCCACTTAATAGAATTTACTACTTGCCGAAAAAGAAAATTGAAGGAACCGAACCAGGGGCAGAGGAACGTTTGACAATAGACGCTTTAAATGTTACTGAATTATTAGAAACTACTCTACCCGAAACCACAGAGAGAGCCACAATGTTCATATCTTTTGTTTTCGAACAAGATATGAATGCAATTATGTGTTTATATTTTCGAAATCCTCAACAAATGTTTCTTGGAAAGAAAGTATGGATTTTTCCAGATGTCACGAGAACAACGCAGGAGCGAAGGAAATTATTCTTAGCAATGAGAGTAGAGACTTTGACCCTTGGAGCGACATTCTTATTAGCATATCCATGCAAATGTTTAATTAAATATCAAGGAGTTAATTATGTCTACTATGCACCAGAACAGTTACGCACCTTTTTAGATTTAAAGAATCTTGCTACCCGGAATGTTTAAGAGTAGGAAGAAAAGAGGGGGTTAAAGACTGTTAAGCTTTTCAAGAATATAGTTATTACTTATGTTTGTTATCTCTTCAATATATTCATAAAACTCCTCTCCCCCCCTGAGTGAGTTAGTGGTCTAAGAAAGAATGAATTTTTTCTTTTCTGATAGTAGTAATTCTGAGATTACTTAATTTGTTTCTTTTCTGCTTTACTTGTACAAGAGGAATATTCTTGTGAATTATGTTAAATTTCAATAAATAAATAAAAACTTGAAACTTGCAGCTCCTTGTGACTGGGAACATCACTTAACACTTCATTGCCCCCAGACACAAAATAATTACCTGTCTAAAAATATGTAAACCGCTTTGATTGTATACCACACAGAAAAAGCGGTATAATAAGTCCCTACCCCTTTTTACCCTTTAAAGCTGCGCCATATATATATATCCAAGCTGCAATCATGCATATTATTTCATAACCTGGAGTTTGCAAACCTGGAGTTTCAAAACTTGGAGTTTGCAAATTGCCCCAATCTAACTCCAGTGCCAAAGATGTTCAACTTGACAAAACGTTGCCACTTCCTAAAGCCATCTCCCTTATTTCCTACAACCCTATATCTAAATCTCTCTCTACTAATCTTAACAGGCAAAACCTTGAGTTAAGCGTGAGTATAATTAAGGTGTGTAAAGGACAATTTAAAGAAAAAAAACGGCTCCTGAGATACCCTCTCAACTTGCTTTATTCCTTCCTAGACAGAACCTTCATGTTCCAAGCAAACAGACAGCAATCCTGGCTGGGAAACCACATAAATAAAGCCAGACAGACCTACAACACATTCCGAAAATCAATTAAAACCGCTCTATTTGACAAATTTCTTGCCTAATCAAATGACCTCTCCCAGGTATTCTTTCCCCATTTAACCCCAATGTATTATGTAACTTCTTTCTCCTCTCATGTATTCTTTCCCCAGGTTCTCCAATTTATTTTATTTTTATTTTTTTTATTTATAATTTTGAATACATTACAATATCCAATAACTCAAAAGAAAAAGGAAATCACATTAGATCTATACATAATCAAATCATACATACAAAGCTCCTTTCAAGCCCACATTAATGGGGAGCATATCCTACTATTTCTAATAAAGTAAAGTTCAAGAAATACAAAGGATAATAATTCTTGGTTCATATTAATGGACCCTGAATCATTCCTTAAAATAGGATACTATATGTATTAAGTCTCTTCACATTTCTCAGCACGGTGAAACAAATCTCTTTTCTATTTCTTTTCTCTTGCAATTAAGAATTGTTGTAGTTGTATAGGATCCCAAAAACAGTATTCTATATCTTGTAACTTAATCAGACATTTACAGGGAAATTTCAGGTAAAAGGATGCATCCAGTGCCAACACTCTATCCTTCAATTTTAGAAATTATTTCCTCCTCAACTGTGTGAGGAAATAATTTCTAAAATTGAAGGATAGAGTGTTGGCACTGGATGCATCCTTTTACCTGAAATTTCCCTGTAAATGTCTGATTAAGTTACAAGATATAGAATACTGTTTTTGGGATCCTATACAACTACACACTCAACTGTGTGGTTCTGGATACATCCGGAAAAATCCTAACTAAATCCCCACAAAATTTCATTAACCTGTTTTTAAAATAAAGTCTCATTATCAACATCTTATCCATCTCGCTCATGCATGTTATTACCAGGGTGGATCGACTCTGAATCACATCCTGTGTATCTTCTAGGAATTCAGTCAAATTTACCTCTGGTGTGGTCAGATGGTCCACCTCCTGGGCAGATTCAAGTTTTTTTAAAGGAATATAATAATAATTATTTAATGGAAAAGTCTCAACATTGGTCATTCCCAGTACTTCTTTAAAGAATTTCCTTAATAAAATCTCAGGTGACAATAAATGAGTTACTGGAAAATTGACCAAGCGTAGATTTTTCACTCTATTCATATTTTCTATAGATTCAATTTTAGAGTGTATTACTGTAGAATCTTTAACAGCTGATACCGTTTTCCACCACATTTAACCGTTTATCCAAACAACCTAAATTAGCATCCACATTTTCTAATTTAGAAGAAACTAACTGAGAATAATCTCCCATTTGTTTCATCGTTGTCCTGAGAAACCCTTCAACTCTGGAAATACCTAACCATAAGTCTTTTAAGGTAATATCCTGTGTTTCCTCCGTTCGTGTGTTTTCTTCCACTCCACCAGTAAATATCAATGGTTTCGGTATTTCAGCATATACTAATTTGCTTAAATGGGTAGATGAAGTCACTTAAGCTTCGGTTATAGTGGGTGTTAAATTCCCACTATCACTGGGTACCGGATGAAGGGGAGGAGTACGATTGAGAGGACTTATTGAGGCTCCTGACAAGGAGGAATCTACATTTGGTGGTACCACTGGTGGATTGTCAGAAAATAATAATAAATGTCTATCCATTGGACCCGATACCACTGGTGTAGAACTTTTAGGTTTTATCTTTCTTTTCCCCATATTCTAAGCAATCATGTAACAGTTATATGAAGACTTCTATATTACCAACCAGCTTCCTGCTCCCGGGTTCCTCGTGGCTCCAAGGGGCTCCCAAGGGGCCTGGCGTGCCCCTTAGGGCACGCCCCTTCGGCCACACCCTGCGGCCGCAACCGCGGCGGTGGCTTGAATTTTAAGACGCTGGAGACGGACCCGGTGACGTCAGGGGGTCCGTCTCTGTAGATGCCTGTCAGCAAAAAAATCAAAGTCCAACCCACTGCTGCAGGAGGCCAGGAACGAGCGTGCAATCCCCTCAGGTGATATCCTTCAGATGTAGGAAGGCTCCCAGTTCAACCGCGGCGGCGGCTTGGATTTTAAGACGCTATAGATGGACCCGGTGATGTCAGATGTAGGAAGGCTCCCCGGTTCTCCAATTTATTATGTAACTTCTTTCTTCATACATTCTGTAATTCGCTGACTGTCCAGCCTTCTTTCTATGTGATTTTGACTATGGCGGTATAGAAAAATAAAGTTATTATTATTATTATCATTTGTTGCACTGACAGCCAGGAATCATGTTCAAGAATTTCTTCTGGAGCACTGCAAATTGGGGACCAATACCCAGCCACTAGGTGGCACCATTTTGCAAAGAATATAGCCTCTTCCCAGGACCCATGAATCCTGCTTTTGCAGAATTCTCAGTCCCAGCTCCATGGGGAAGCAGAAGAACCAGGCATTTAGCTCAGGTTCTTCTTCATGTCAGTGCATGGCAGTGCCATAAATTAAAAAAATCCTGCTGTCCCAAAAATAGATTTCAACAGTAAACATTTTAAGATGTTCATGTGCACTTTACTACATAATTACACCCGGGCTTAACACTAAGTGCTTGACTCTTCTAGAAAAAATGGTAACCATCATTAACTTGAGCGTTTATACAAAGTGAAACAACATACAAATGTCTCCATAAAACTTAAAAATGTTCTCTAATTCTGCTGTAGCCCTGGGCTGTAGTTCTAATGATTAAGGCTTCCCATTTTACTTTTATGCTTTATAAAACATGAAAGACATTGTAACAACATAAATGATAGCCATAAAATTTACACTGGCCCACCCAGTTTGCACAGGACAAGCAGGCAGCATATTTTCTACATGTGGGTGACATCACTGACAGAGCCCCCTAGCGGACGTTTTCGCAAGCACCTTCAGGCTTGCGAAGATCTTCAGACTTGCGATTGGCCCGCACATGCGCGCGTGCCCCTCCCACCCTGCCTAGGGCATGCGTCTCCTCAGCATGTCAGTTCTCTGTTTTCCGCGGAGCCAGAAGCACTGCTAACTTGCTTCGCACGATCTCGTTGTCCCTCTTGCACCGCGGCTTGTTTTGTTAGTTTCTGTTGAGTCGCTGTGCTCGCGTCTTTAGATTCCTTTATTTTCATTTTTTTCAATTAGTATATTTTTGACCGGGTTCCCAGTCTTCCTCTGGCCGCCTGGCCTCGCGGGGCCGCGGCCATATTTTTCTGTAGTAAGTGCAACCGGGTTATTTCCATCACCGATCCTCATTGTTGGTGTGTGGAGTGCCTGGGTGCAGAGCACCGCGCTGAGTCATGTCCCCGTTGTGCGACTTTACAACCGCGGGCTCTTCGTCGAAGGGCAGCCAAGATTCTCCATCTCTTCGGTCCCATGGATCCTGCGGGAAAGACCTCAAGCTCTGCCTCGACACCCTCATTGGGCGCCTCGGCCTCGAAGTCCCCGTCAGCCTCGAAGGCTCCGGTCTCGGCCCCCTCCTGCTGCTTCGGCTTCAGATAAGTCTCCTCTTCCCTCCTCAGGTGTGCCGGCAAAGAAGCCTACCTCGGAGTCTCATGTCAGCACCGCCTCGTCGGCATCTTCGAGACATCTATCTAAGCGTGCCTCCTCACGTAGGGAATGCTCTTCCTCGAGGTCACCCCCGAAGGAGCGCACTGCTACACCTCCGACCCACCTACCTTTGGTTTCAGTGCTTATGTTCGAGGACATGTTTAAGGCTATCATTACCACGCAGCTTTCCTCGGTGGAGAGCCAGCTATTCCCGACTTTGACGCCTTTGACCTCGGTCTCGACCCAGTCGCGGTCTGACCAGCCTGAGCGTCCCCTCATCTCTCGAGGCCTCATCCATATGGTTTGTTGGGTTTCCTCGAGCGAATCTTCCTCCCATGAGTCGCCGATGACTTTTCGGGGGTTCAGGCCGGGTGCCCGTTTTTCCCCGCTACTGCGGCAAGGCTTGCCTCTTCTAAAAGGCCCCGGTCTTCCCCGCCCTGTCGGGGCAGGTCTCAGACCTCAAGACCATCTACACACACGCTTGTCCTTGAATTGGACTATAGTTAGTGTATGTTCCCTATCGAGGCGATTGCCAGCTTAAAGGGTTTGAAAGTGCTCAGCTTTCCCACCAATCCTTGGTGGTTGAGTCTTCCTTGAAGAAGTCTAACCCCTCGAAGGTTTACACTGCTGTCCCCCTCGGGCAGGGAGGGCCGTAAGATGGACAAATTTGGTCGCCGCCTTTATCACAATTCGATGATGGTGAACCGTGTCCTTAACTACAATTTCATCTTCACATCTTACCTCCAGTTCTGTATAGATGCCCTCCGCCTTTTTCGGGAGGTCATACCAGAGCCTCGGCGTCAGGAGTTTCGTCTCCTCAAGGAGACCCTCTCCCAACTCCGCCTGTATATGTTTCAGGCCTCTTACGACGCCTTTGAATTGTCCTTGAGAGTTACAGCCTTTGCAATCGCCATGCGTCGCCTTGCTTGGCTACAGATTGTGGATATGGATCTGAATCTACAGGATCAACTTGTCAATCTTCCGTGTGTGGGTCATGAGCTCTTCGATGATTCCATCGAGGCGGCCACGAAGCGCCTCTCGGACCACGAGCGGTCCTTTGCGTCTCTGGTGAAACTTAAACCAAAGGCTCCTCCAGCTCGCCAATATAAAATTCCTCTCCGGAGGTATCCACAAAAATCCACTCCTGCTTTCTCTAGGCCTCCTTCGAAACAGCCACTGCAGCAGCAGCAACGTCAACCTAAGACTCAGCCGCCGGCCCTGGCGAAGACTGGGCCATCCTTTTGACAATTCTAGTCCGAACCTTCGGGATCCCTTCCTCCTGGAGCCTTCCCCCTTCCCCATCGGGGGTCGTCTCCATCATTTCTATACCCAGTGGAAAAGTCTTACCACCGACAGTTGGGTCCTGTCTATCATCCGGGAGGGGTACTCCCTCCACTTCAGTCACGAACCCTCGGACTTGCCTCCAAGAGAGTTTCCTTCTGCTCAGTCTCAGCTTCCCCTCCTTCTGCAGGAAGCTCAGGCCCTTCTTCATCTTCGGGTGGTCGAGGAGGTTCCCACGGAACAGTGGAACTCCGGATTTTATTCCCGGTACTTTCTGGTACCCAAGATGACGGGGGGATCTGCGTCCAATCCTGGACCTCCGTGCTCTGAACAAGTTTCTGGTCCGGGGACAATTCAGAATGCTCACCCTTTCCACGTTGTATCCCCTCTTGGACGAGGGGGATTGACTGTGCTTACTGGACCTCAAGGAGGCGTACATGCACATTCCGATACACCCGGCCTCTCGCCGGTATTTGAGATTCCGGGTGGGGGATCTCCATCTCCAGTATTGTGTTCTTCCCTTCGGCCTGGCAGCCTCTCCGAGGGTTTTCACGAAATGTCTGGTTGTGGTGGCTGCGGCCCTGTGCCTCCGCGGCCTGCAGGTGTTTCCCTACCTCGACGACTGGTTAATCAAAGAATCTTCTCGCAACGAAGTCCTTCAGAGTTTCGGCTTCGAGGTGAACTTTCTCATGTCTCACCTCTGCCCGTCCCAGTCTCTCGAGTTCATCGGAGCGGTCCTGAACACAGTTCATCTCTGCTCCTTCTTGCCTCAGCCTCGTCAGGAGGCCCTTATCCGTTTGTGCCGAAGGGTGTCCCATCTGCCCTCGGCGCCGGCTCGGCTCATGATGGTCCTCCTAGGTCACATGGCCTTCACGGTTCACTTGACTCCTTTTGCCAGACTTCACCTCCGTATTCCTCAATGGACTCTGGCATCCCAATGGAACCAGGATCAGGATCCTCCCTCTCGATGCATTATCGTGACTCCTTTGTTGAAGAGGTCTCTCCGTTGGTGGATGCTCTCTTCCAATCTTTCCAGAGGTTTTCTGTTTCATGCTCCTCCTCCGCAAAAGGTCCTCACGACAGACTCGTCAACCTATTCTTGGGGGACTCATCTGGACGGTCTGCGCACACAGGGTCTTTGGTCCCGTGCTGACCGCCTGTGTCACATCAATCTTCTGGAGCTTTGAGCGATTTTCCTCGCTCTGAAGGCCTTTTGTCACCTGCTTCACAACTGAGTGGTGCTAGTTCGCACGGACAACCAGGTCGCCATGGATTATATCAACAAACAGGGGGGCATGGGGTCGAGGTCCCTGTGCCAGGAGGCAATGCAGCTCTGGGATTGGACAATCTGCCGCAACATATTCATTCGAGCTATCTACATTCAGGGCCAGCGAAACTGTCTGGCAGACAAGTTGAGTCGTCTTCTGCAGCCTCATGAGTGGTCCCTCCACTCCGTGACCTTGCATCAGGTGTTTGCTCGTTGGGGGACTCCGGACGTCGATCTGTTCGCGTCCCCCCTCAATCACAAGTTGCCCCACTTCTGCTCCAGGGTTTACACCCCTCTCAGGATCGAGGCAGATGCCTTCCTTCTGGATTGGACGGACGAGTTCCCGTATGCGTTCCTTCAATTTCCTCTGATTCTGAAGACTCTCGCCAAGCTCAAGTCTGATTCTGATAGCTCCCCGGTGGCTCCGACAGCTGTGGTTCTCCCTTCTGTTGCAACTCAGTTCCAGGGAGCCTCTTCCTCTGCCTGTTTTTCCTTCTCTGCTTACGCAGAGTCAGGGTTCTCTGCTCCATCCCAACCTCTAGTTTCTGCACTTAACGGCTTGGTTCCTTGAAACTTAATGCCCTTGTTCCAGTTCTCCCGGCCTGTGCTGGATGTCCTGGAAGCGTCTCGGAAGGAGTCCACTCGCCAATGTTACCATCAGAAGTGGACCCACTTTTCTTCCTGGTGTGCTACTCAGCAGCAGAAGCCGCTGTCTGCCTCCTTATCGGCTGTCCTGGATTATCGGCTGTCCTTTTCGAGTCCACCTTAGTGCCACTGCTGCTTTTCATCAGCCGATTGACGGGAAGCCTATCTCTGTTCATCCTGTGGTTTCCCGCTTCATGAAAGGCCTTTTCAACATTCATCCGCCCCTTAAACCTCCTCCGGTGGTTTGGGATCTTAACGTGGTCCTTGCTCAATTGATGAAACCCCCGTTCGAGCCGCTAGCACGGGCTCACTTGATCTTACTTGGAAGGTTGTGTTTCTTATTGCTCTCACTTCTGCCCGTCGGGTCGGTGAGCTTCAAGCCTTGGTGGTGGACCCACCTTTCACTGTCTTCCATCATGATAAGGTGGTCCTCCGTACCCATCCTAAGTTCTTGACTAAGATTGTTTCTGATTTTCACATCAACCAATCCATTGTTCTTCCTGTGTTTTTTCCGAAGCCCCATTCTCACCCTGGAGAGGTGGCTCTCCATTCTCTTGCCCCATTCCTTCTTCCGTCCTTTGTCCAAACTTTATGTGCCCTCCCAAGTTCAATGCGCCCCTCTCCCTCCCTCCCTCCATTCTGTGCCCCAAGTAGGTGCCTCCCTCTGGCGGTTGTTTACCTTCTTCGGGGCCGGCTCACTCCTCTTTCCAGCTGCAGTCGTTTCTCTGCACAAAGCTACGGGCAGCGACTCCTACGCGGATCCTGCGGCTGAGCTGAAGTCTTCCCTCTAACAGAGGAAGCTCCTCTCATGTCAGGAGGGAAGGCTTCCAGCTCAGCTTTAGGACACGCATAGGAGCCACTGCCAGTGACTTTGTGAAGATAAATGACTGCAGCTGGAAGGAGGAAAGAGCGGGCCAGAAGGTAAACACCTGCCGGTGGGAGGCACGTACTTGAGGAACAGAGGGAGGAAGAGAGGGACGCTTTGGAACTTGGGAGAGAAGGAGAAGGGCACATTGGTAGAGCAGGATCCCCGTTCGTAAGTACGAGTCTGACGTAAGTTGGAAGTTCGTAAAACGGAGACTGCCCCCTATAATTTATTGCTTTGGAGTAGCCAGAACTGGACAATAATTCAGACAATGCTTTTTCATTCTTCACTTGCCATTTAGGTATCCTTTGTATTTATCCTATGTCCATTTGAATTTCATTAGTGTTTTTTTTTCTCCGCTACTGGCTTTGAAAGATCATTCCTTGCATTTGCACCCAGGTCTGCTAAGGGGAAGGGGGGGTCAAGATTCCCCCAGGCCCAGCACTTACAATAGAAAAGGTTTTTTTTCCAATGATGTCAGTGTCTTTCCTTCCAACCACTTTACAAATCAACAATCACTCCTTACAGAATTTTGTCAGTGGCTCCCAAATATCCATCAACTTCCTATAATGTCCCTGTTGTATGGCCACCATACGTTCCATTTTAAAAGTGTGACATAGAGATTCCCACCAAAAAGTATAATTTAATCGATCCCAGTTTTTCCAGTTCCTCAAAATAAGTTGTATGGCAACCCCTGTCATTATAAAGAGAAGTTTGTTATTCCGAGCAGATATTTGGCTTTTAGCCCTCATTAATGTACCAAATAGGATAGTATCGTACGTCAATGCTACTGGATTTTCCAATATTTTGTTCACTTGATCCCAGGTGGATCTCCAAAATTTAAGTATCAAGGGACAATAGTACAATTATTCTCTTTTAACCCATCTCGAATAGTAAAATAGCATGGGTTAAAAATACTTTAAATAAAAAAATATGACCCATTTCTTTTCTTCTCTACTGGTCTTTAATACTCAACTCAATAAGTATAGCTCCTTCAGCAAAAAAGACTTTCGGAATGGCCCATGTTTAACTCTGTGAAACCTTCCCATGCTGTACCAGTGTATCTGAGTTTATTATTCCAAGTTTTATTAAAATTTTCTATCCCACGCCAAGTGTCATAGCCTTCTGGGCAACTTACAGTCTAAAAACCAACTAAGTATACTTACTGCCTTAAGTTTGGGATCAAAAATATTTTAATACATATTAAAATAGAACATGAGGAAGATAGCTAAATATTTCAAGGAAAATTACTAAAATAGAATTTAATACATACAGATCTAAATCTACAGTAACAATATGTTGCTTGGAAACTATATCTAAAATGGTTTCCAAGGGAAACCGGTATAAACTCATCCACAGCCTCTTTACCTGCGTCTTCCTCCTGTTAACACTACCCTCCATTTCCAAGATCATTTCATTTCCAGATACTTCTGGGACCACTCATTTTAATCTTCAAAGAAATCTGCAAATGCCTCACAACTAATTGAAGGCTGAAGCCCAGGGCACATAGGGATGTGCTTTACTGTCCTAAAGTCTTGCAGTTGATTAAATACCTCACAGATCTCCCTAGAATAATAAACATCTTTTTTTTCTCCCAACCTCCTTCTCTTTACAATAGAAAGAAACTTGAGGTTCCATCCTTTATATGACCACATTAAAACACTAAAAAATAAGTTCCATCAAGACAATGCTCACTTATGCTGATGACATCTTCATCCTGCTAAACGTTGATCCTAATTTGAGCAACTTTACAGCTAATATAAACACTTGTACAGTGGTGCCTCACACAACGAACTTAATTGGTTCCAGGAGCAAGTTTGTTATGCGAAAAGTTCGTTATGTGAAACGCGTTTTCCCATAACAATACATGTTAAAAAAAATAATTCGTTCTGTAGCATAAAATATGCTAAGATGACATAAAAAAAGATAAATTTATTCCTGCTATGTGTGACTGTGGTATTCTGTTAGCATGATATTTCTGTGTAGCATTCTATAATAATTTGGCTTATTCAATTTTCTTGATAGTAGAGGGGATATATGTGAAGGGGAGGGGAGACAGGGGTTTTGTTGATCCTTGCTGTGTATTATAATCACCCCCCACATACTCCCCAGTACCTTTTTAATCATCCCCCCTCGGTACTTTTTTTAATTCCTCCCATCTTTCCCAGCCAGTGGCGTACAGGCCAGAAGCGCAGAGATCAGGAGCAATTCCTCTGCACGCCTGTGTGGGCCCATGCCGATCTCCGAATGGCTGCTGTTAGTTCTTGTGAGTCCCGCGAGAGCTGACTGCAGCCATTCAGAGATCAGCGCAGGCCCAGGCAGTAGCACAGAAGGCTTGCTCTTGATCTCTGCGCTTCTGGCTGGGAAATTTGCTAGACCACCAGTTACGAGTGAGCGGGTGAGATTAAAGTTGCAGCAGTGGTGGCTTTTTTAAAAAAATATGTGGCGGCGGGAGGAGGTTTAAAAATATGCGGTGGCGGCAGAGGCTTAAAAATATGCAGCAGCGGCGGCAGGGGGTTTTAAAATATGGGAGCCAGGCGGAGAGAGGGCAGTTAAGCGCAGTGCCTGCGCGGAAGGATGCAGCTCGGGCGACTTCGTTGTGTGAAACGAAGTTCGTTGTGGGAAGCAAGACCTGAAGTTCGTTGTACGCAGCGTTCGCTGTGCGAGGCGTCCGTTATGCGAGGCACCACTGTATATCTAAATTGCAAACGTGGTCACTTCAGGCTCATATGAAGCTTAACACAACAAAGACAAAATGATTATGGTTAAGAGGAATCAAGAGACAAACAGGAGAAATTGTCTCACAACAGTGAGGGGCACGAAAACAACAACGAAGGAGACCAGATGGTGCTCAATCCTGTTTATTATAAAACAGACTCGACACGATCGTGTTTTGGCTCAAGAAGACCTGCCTCAGGAGTCGTGGTGTTGAATGATAAAACCAAAGATGTGTTAATCCAAATGTCCAAGTATTGCAATAAAAACACTAGAAAAGACTGAATGTGGCTTCTAGTTCATTGCAAATATTCAGCCTTACTACGTCTCCCAGCTTTCCTTAGGACTTATTCTGTTAATTCTACTTCCTGGCTGCTTAGGGTCTCAGTAGGCATATTAAATTTTCTACAGAATACATTTGAAATGTTTTTGAATTTGATATGAAGCATTACTTCCCCCCCTTTTATGAAGTCACATTAGCGTTTATCACCAGTCACGGTGGTAAAGGCTCTGACACTCATAGAATTCTTATGGCGATAAACACTAGCGCGCTTTAGAAAAAGGGGAGGTTAATTTGCAAACCACTTTGAATGAGATTTGCCAAGTATTGTGATCTATTACATATTTTTAAAATTAATAAAATTCAAGTTTGATTAGCCTCGTATATTGCCTTTCATATACACATGAAAGACATACTGGTTTCCTTTAAGAAAATTTATCCTTGTCTCTGTCATTTCTCTGCTAATTATGACCTGCATTTTGACTCTTCCTTTCCACGATTCATAATCATTTCCAAGTCGTCTTTTTTTATGTTTTATTCTGAAATAAAATAGCAATTTGTTTTAAATATTTTTAAAAGCTGGATATTTTGAGAAAATTATCTGACTACTGCTCCTTTGAAATGCAGAGCGTAGTGCATCTTGTCTAATTTTTCTCTATTCATCAGAGTCAAATGTTAATTTCAAAAATGTCAACTTTCAAAATGAGGTATTTTTGCTTCCTTCCCATAGAGATATTTTAAGATTCGGAAAGCATTCATTTCCCTAGACTCAAACATTTCAAAGGAGACCTTTCTAGCTTTGGCATGAAATGTAGGAGCAGCCAGCCATTCTGGGTCAGTAGCATTTGCTTAAGAGCACAACACCTGAATAAACAGTACAAAAACAAAAGACAGACTTCATATTTACATCAAGTGAAAATTAGTTCTGGCAAAAATATAATTATGTTTTCCCAAATTAATTTTAGCTATGTGCCAGGCTAGTGGCTCAGTACAAAAAGACTACGTGCTCAGGGAGGCAAAGTTTACAACTAGGAAGGAAAAGGAACTTCAGACATCACTTAGGGCTCCTTTTACAAAGGTGCATTAGGGCCTTAACACACGGAATAGCACGCGCTAAAAAGCCACGCACGCTAGCCGCTACCGCCTCCTCTTGAGCAGGCGGTCGTTTTTTGGGTAGCGCACGCTAATCCGGTGCGTGCGCTAAAAACGTTAGCGCACCTTTGTAAACGGAGCCCATAATCCCGATACCTGAGTATTTTATAACTGTGTGCCTATTTATAGGTGCTCAGAGGGAGCCTGATTAGTGTATATTAGTGTGGCGCAGTGGTTAAAGCTACAGCCTCAGCATCCTGGGGTTGTGGGTTCAAACCCACACTGCTCCTTGTGACCCTGGGCAAGTCGCTTAATCCCCCCATTGCCCCAGGTACATTAGGTAGACTGTGAGCCCGCTGGGACAGAAAGGGAAAAATGCTTCAGTACCTGAATAAATTCATGTAAACCTTTCTGAGCTCTCCTGGGAGAACAGTTTAGAAAATTAAATAAATAAAATATTCTACAAAGAAAAGTAGGCACCTACTCTCCACTATCTAATGCTAGCATGACTGGGTACATACCATATATACTCAAATATAAAACAATCTGAATATAAATGGAGCTATCCTTTTTTTCCCTCCAAAAAGGGGGGGAAAGGGTTGACTCCAAAATAAACCAAGTTTAGAAATTTGGGTTATCACGGTAAGCCAATCTATAAAGACTGTTCATCCTTCCTCCCCATCAGCTTTCATAAGTAACTAAACATAATACAAATATCTGTGATGCATATATCACAACAAGGCCCCTACATAGGAAAACACAACTACAATCAACCACAAACACATAAATGTAGACAAAAATCAAACTTTAAAACATCAAGATTGGTAAGATATGCAGTTCAACACCAAAGAAAGAAACAGCGCTACACATTGGAATATAAAAAGAAAGCAGTGCAAATTTACAATAAAACTGGTCGCCGTACATGAAGAAGGACACGGTACTACTCAAAAGGGTAGAGAAGAGTGACTAAGATGGTTAAGGGGTTGGAGGAGCTGCCATACAGCGAAAGATTAGAGAAACTGGGCCTCTTCTCCCTCGAACAGAGGAGATTGAGAAGGGACATGATCGAAACATTCAAGGTACTGAAGGGGATAGACTTAGTAGATAAGGACAGGTTGTTCACCCTCTCCAAGGTAGGGAGAACGAGAGGGCACTCTCTAAAATTGAAAGGGGATAGATTCCGTACGAACATTGGGAAGTTCTTCTTCATCCAGAGAGTGGACGCTCTTCTGGAGGTTGTTATAGGGGAAAACACCCTCCAGGGATTCAAGACAAAGTTAGACAAGTTCCTGCTGAACCAGAACATACGCAGGTAGGGCTAGTCTCAGTTAGGGCACTGGTCTTTGACCGGAGGGTCGCTGCATGAGCGGACTGTGGGCACAACGGACCACTGGTCTTACCCAGCAGCGGCAATTCTTATGACATGGGATTGGCAGCTACTTTTAAGGCAGCCACTGATATCTGTGGCAGTTTGAGAATCTAGACCTTACTGTATAATTTTATCAACATTTTAGAAAGAGAATAATATATACACCTTTGTAGGTAGGTGCTGGGCAGCAGTAAGGCTGGGGACTCGCGCATGCGCACTCCTGCGGCCACGGACCTACATCTCACAGATCAGAGATCACGGAAGCATGCAGTTTTGAGTGCGCATGCGCGGCTAGGGTTTTATTATATAGGATGAGAAACATCAAGTGGACATTTCCAAATTGATTCGGCAGCATTTTCAGCGAGTTGTTGCCAATGTTTTGGAATGAATAGTTACTGTTGATGAAACATTGTTGTACCATTATGATGCACTGAGGTTCTCCAAGGCCAAGGAAATTCAAGACCCAAAAATCAGCAGGAAAGGTCATGTCCACAGTGTTTTGGGATCAGGAAGGTATTGTAATGACTATCTTCCAAGGGGCCAAACAGTTAATGCAAAATACTACTGTAACTTGCTCTGCTGATTAAAGGAGGCATTGAAAGGAAAAAAAAAAAAAAAAGAGGGAAGATGCAGAAAGGAGTTCTCTTTTTGCAATACAATGCATCTACTCATAAAGCTGGCAAAACGATGGCTGTTTTTACAGTTAGGGGTTTCAGTGCATAAACCATCCACCCTACTCACCAGATCTTGCTCCATCTGACTATTTTCTGTTTTCAAACCTTACAAAGAGTATGAAAGGGTGACAGTTTGAGTGATTGCAGCAGTACTTCAGTGACCAGAGTATTTCTTGGAAGGGTTAAAGAAACTTCGGACACAAAGTGTCAATGTGTTGAAGTTAGGGGTGACTATGTGGAATAACTTGTAAGTTTCATGGCTCCACGTCATTCCCTTCTTGGTTGGGCCGAGAACATTACAGCACCCCCCCCCCCCCACCCTCATGCCAGGGTCGTTTCTGGCATGTAAACAAGAATGAGCACTCAACACACATACAAGCTAATAATTCTAACACAAACATTTATGTATCAGTTAAGAATACTGGCTTAAGTGGAAGAAATAGCATCCTCATTGCAGGCATACATAGCTACATTTGCATAACAACAGATGTAAGTGTCCACACTTATTCAAGTTTGTGCATAAATTAGCATATTAAATCAACTACAGGCCTATATGCAAATTCCACCAGTGCTCTGTATAAACTTCATCCCTACTGCCAAAATATGTATCACCACATCAAAGTTCAATTACATCAGTCAGAATTTTATAGGCCATTTATATGCACAGATTTTGTTCTTACCTGCTAAGTAAAAATTATGCTCTTACCTCATAATTTTCTTTCCTTTAGTCACAGCAGATGAATCCAGAGACAATTGGGTTATGTCCATCCACCAGTAGGTGGAGATAGAGAACCAAGCTCAGCTCCATCATATATCGTATTTCCCCGAAAATAAGACCTAGCATCATTTTCGGGGTAGGTCTTAACCACAACCCCAAAAATAAGCCCTAGTCCCGGTATTCGCCAGCAACTGTTCAACCCGGCCTTTATTTAATCTGTTCAAACAAAATATAAATATGGACATACAAAAAGACTTCAAGAAAACTTTCTGCTAATATTGTTCATTGGGAATAACAACTTAAGATTATATCTTTATATTTTATATTCCACCAATGCAAGTCTATTAGATGGGCATCACTCCATCTCATGGCTGCCCGAAGTGTATTCATGCTTATGTATTGCTGGGATATATGTTTTAGGATTGCCTATATATTGTTTAGTTTTGGAACCGATTGGGGCAGTATATTTTTGCTATCTGGAGTAAGCAATGGACTCCAACACCTAGAGCTCTTTTTGGGATTTATATGATAGCTTCTCCTAAGCCCAAAGGATTGTCTGCTTTTGTGGCTAGAGCAGTCTTAATGGGAAAGAAGGCCATTTTGTCCAACTGGTTGTCTAATGACCCGCCGACTTATAGTCAGTGGAGGTCTCCGATGATCATTCATGCCTCTTTGGAGCATCAGCAGTTTGGGGATCTGGATACTATAGAAGGATGTCATTTTTGCTCAATTTGGGAACATTTTTGGATGGATTTCACCCCACATGCTTGCAACAGATTATTGAACATTTGCAGCTAAATATTTTCTTTTTTCTTTATGTGCTCAATATTGTTTAATTGGGAGGGGGGCGGGCAGGTGGGGGGAGGGATATATCTGGTGCGTATATAAAAGAAAACTGTTGCATTTTGTCTGGCATATTGAATTGCACTTTTTCATTCAATAAATATATTTAAACGTAGATATGAATATACAGAATGATTGCCTTTTCACCATATTTTCATTGCTACTGATATGAGTAAAATGAAAATACTGTCGATTGTGGGGTGACACCTGCTGATGCTAGAGCAGCACTGAAGGATTCAGGTTTGAGGACATTCCTCTTTATACCTCAGCTAGCAAAGGAAACAGGTTCATCCAGCCAACTATTTCAAGAGGATGCGGTGGGAAGAATACATAGAAAAAGCAAATTAAAATTTCAACAAGATTAGGTGGAAAAATGTGAAATATGCTCCACAATTTAAGCTTTGTAATACTTTATTCAACTGAAGGCTGCGGTCACTTGAATTATGGTTTATAGCTTCTTTTTTTAATATCTTTATTCATTTTGAAGCCATAAATAAGTGCAACAAATTATACAATCACATTATACTATAAAAGAACTTAGATTCAACCAAAATTATAGTCTATGAGAAATAGATATCACCTTCCCATACTTATATTAAAAAATTGCACTTAAATGAAAGAATTAAAAATATTTTCTAACCCCCCTCCCACCCACCCAGGACGTGCATGATCAAAGGGCAAAATCAACAATCGCTCTTTGCAAAATGTTGTCAATGGCTCCCAAATCCTCAAAAACTTCTTATAATGTCCCTGTTATATAGCCATAATATGTTCCATTTTAAAGACGTGACACAAAGGCTCCCACCAAAAGGTATAGTTCAATCGATCCCAATTTTTCCAATTCCTTAAAATAAGCTGGATGGCAACCCCTGTCTTAATAAAGAGAAGTTTGTTATTGTGAGATGATATTTGGCTTTTAGCTCTCATCAAAGTACCGAATAGCACAGTGTTGTATGTTAGTGCCACTGGATTTTCCATTACTTTATTCACCTGATCCCAAATGGATCTCCAAATCTTATTAAATTTGATATTGCTACCCTTCCTGACTTCATAGGAGGGTGCTTTACAAAACACAAATGCTAGAATAAAAAAAACAAAACACCTCACTAGTTTAGATACAACAGAAAAATAGAGAATAGTGGAGAATAAAGAAATTGCAGGCAGAGCATCTACCTGTCCCAGGAACAGCAGCATTAGGTCAGAGCCAACAGGGAAAGCATGTTGAAAGATGTTGTTCTGAATTTAGAAAATGGTTTCTCTGTATGTAGTGACATCAGCAAGGAGTTACAGAGTAGAGGCGCAGCACAAAAAGAAGCACTGCTGAGATGTATCTAAGAAAGCTAGCAGACATTCCAAGTTCCTAGATCATCCACTAAAACAACGCAGCCCAAAATTCCTTCCACCCACAGACAGAGAAAACAGTCGCCAGCTACTAGCAGATTGCACATGATCATAGTAGTCGCAGGCCATGATGACATTCAAAAAGACTTTATTGTAAGTACAATGCAGGAAAAAAAAATAGGCTGCCTGATGTGGGACAACGTGATCAAGAACCATGTAACGACCTCCATTTATAAAGCCACTTTCACAGATAGCACCATCTCACAGAAGTAAAGTATCTTTGTAGTTTGAGAACTGCTTCAAGGCGAGTTCAGAGTAGACTCCTCTGCTAGGAGCATCAACAAAGCTTGTACGTCACTTCTTGCACCCATCAAGCAGAAAGTTGTGTGATGAGACCAAATACCTCATCTGCCTATAATTTTTCACAGAAAATAGAAACAATGGTATTTTAGCAAAGAAAACTGTATAACACTCCAGCTAGAGAACGTAGCATAAAAATATGCAAGTAAGGAGTTTCAAACAATTGCTGTTTGGATCTGTGAACCAAGCATAATAAATTTTATCAAATCCCTGAGGTTAAGCACAAGAAAATAAATATACTGTGTGCAAAAGAGCCCCTTTAACCCTTTCAGGACCAAGGGACATATTTGTCCCATAACTTTAAAATCCTATAAATTTTGATTGGGATAGTCTACAGTTCTAAATTTGATATGTACGGATTCCATATGATACTGCCTTTATGTAAACAAACTGGTTCCGACATTCATTCATTAGCGTCGTTGCTAGATTGACGATAAGATTCACTTGCCACACTGTCCATAAGCCAGAAGTTTGATTTTTTTTAAATAAAAATAATGATATTTCACAAAAAAAATCAATTTTTTGGCATCTGCAAGCCCTTTTTACCATAAAAATGTCGTCAAAACCACAAAAATTGGCCTACGATCCTTATGGTCCTGAAAGGGTTAAGGATAGTACAGAAACAAAGAATGACTCATAAGAGGTAACAAACTGCTTAGACAAGATGGTTTAAGTCCTAGCTGTGTTAGAAAATTTAAAGTAAATTTACTTTTCTACGACTTGGCAGGGCTGCAAGCAGTCGAGTCTTTTGGTAAAAGAAAAGGCTATATACTATTTTAGGAAACCAGAAACTGAAGTGGTTTTCGCACAAATTGAATTTCTTTAAAGGTAATTTTAAAAATCTTAAAATCAAACCCATTTAGGCTACGCCATCATAGTATTGTCAAGGAACTACTTAGTCCCAATAAGTGAAAGAGCTTTGTTTGATACAAAAAAATACAGTATAAGAAATTATTGATCCAAAAGAGCTTATTTGAAGGTGTGAATAATCACATGGATAAAAGCTGAGCCATCTAGATTTTCAGATAGCTTTTGATAAGAGTTCCTCATGAAAGATTCCCAAGAAAATTAATAAGCCATGGGATAGGAGACAATGATCTGTTCTGGATTGGAAATTGGTTATTACATAGAAAACAACATAGGGTTAAATGGCCATAATGGAGTGCTGTAGAGATATGTACTTTGGTGCTTTTTAACAAATTATCTGGAAATGGGAACATGCGAGATGATTAAATCTTTAGATGACAATTATTCCGCTTAAACCTAAGTGGATTACAACAAAACATATCTTAAAATATTTTTTAAAAATCCTCAATACATCACAACATTGCAAAACTATCACAAAATTGTTAGATGCCAGAACATCCTTTAAAACAGTAAAAGGATAAATATACAATTCAAATAGTCTAATGCAGAGCTACTCATTCTAATAAAATGCTTTACAAAATGAGTTCAACAGTTGGGTTTTTGGGTTTTTTTTTAAATGATTTCACATTATATAAAGGGCTCCTTTTACAAAGGTGCGCTAGCGTTTTTAGCACAGGCACCGGATTAGCGCGCACTACCCGAAAAACTACCGCCTGCTCAAGAAGAGGCGGTAGCGGCTAGCGCGCGCTATTCCGCGCATTAAGGCCCTAACGCACCTTTGTAAAAGGAGCCCAAAATCTTAAAGAACCTGGAAGAACATTCCATAACAGTGGACCAATCACTGAAATGGCTTTAGACCATGTTTTCATATTCTAACCCCCTCTTCTACGAAACCACGCTATTGGTTTTTAGCGCAGAGAGCCACACTCATTGAGTTCCTATGAGCATCGGGAGCAGCACGGGCCATTCAGCGCAGCTCCCTGTGCTAGAAACTGCTAGTGCGGTTTCATAGAAGAGGGGGTAAATTGTTAAATCACTAAAAGGCATATCCCACACAGGAAAGCTAGGGACATCCCTCCACTTCAAAATCACTGAGCTCTGGAACAACCTTACCTCCCCTCTTCGGAACTTGAGCTCCCTCCAAGTTTTCCGCAAACATTTGAAAACCTGGCTTTTCACAAAAATGTAAATCTCCCTCCAATTTAGGAATCAAGGAAACTCTTATAACTTGGCCTCCCAAGTCCTCTAAATTTTCTTCACTCTTCTACCTCTAACCTTCTGTTGTAGTTCCTTCCTATTTCTTCCACTGTAAACCGCGCCGAGCTCTATGAACGTGGAGATGATGCGGTATACAAACCTAAGGATTAGATTAGATTAGGACCTTAGGAGGCTGGAAGACTAGGCATCAAAATGGCATATGAAATTTAACTTGAACCAGCGCAAAGTGATGCACATTGGGAAGAATAATCAAAATCGCAGCACTGTGATGCCAAGTTCCACATTAGGAGTCATACCTTTCCTTCAGGTCTTGATTGCTTCTAATCAAATGACTAGGTGTTCTTTGCTCCCTCAGATATTTCTCTTTTATGGATAGTTTTATTTTTACCCACATTTTAGCCTTGCTGCCTTCCCCTAATATAACTGTGCCTTTTGCGCGAGACCCCACAGCCCATTCTAGCCTCAGCACCACTTCATAGGTCTAGCCCTAGGAAAACTGTCTCCACTGCTCTCCCACTATCAATCGGAGTACCCCAGAGCTCTGTCCTATGACCTCTTCTCTTTCTATACTCCATCCTTGGTACTCTGATCTCATCCCATGATTTTCAATATCATCTCTATACCGATGACTCCCAGATCTACCTCTACACCTGAAATCTCTACAGGAATCCAAGCCCCAGTCTCAGCTTGCTTGTCAGACAAGGCTGCCTGGATGTCCTGCTGTCACTTAAAACTAAAGACGGCCAAGATTGAACTACTTATCTTTCCGCCCAAAACTACATCTCCATTCCCTCCCCCCCCCACCTCCCAACTTACTGCCTCAGTGGATAACACTTTTAACCTCACTGTCTCGTCAGCTCGCAACCTTTGTGTCAACTTTGACTCCTCTCTCTCCTTCTCTGCACAAATCTATTCTACTCGTCAGAAGCAAAATTGTTTAACCGGCCTAAGAGAAACCAAGAAGCTAAACAGCGATAGGCTCTCTGCTTGATGGAAAACAGGCCACTGCCCTATTGTGCTATTGAAGGCTGCTGGAGACCAAACAGCTTAAGCTGAAAGGAACCAGTCAACACTTTACAAAAGAATGTTCCCCTGTAGCCCATAATGGATATGAGTGGGAATCTTGTGATGGAAGCTAGAAGATCCCCAAAGGCAAACCAGTGCTCCAGCACTCACCAAGGCAGCAAGATCAGCCTCGCACCTAGAGGCCCCTGTCTGGGAAATCACCTCCTCCACAAAACCAGAGCAGAAGCCAGCAGAATCTAGAGCGCTTGGGAAAACCCTCAGACAACTGCTCTCCCTGAAATAATCAGACTGCCAAAGTAACAGCAGAAGCAGCGTACAGCCTTCCACCCTCTGTTCCACAGTAGATCTGTAAGCATACCAAGTAGCCATCCTTCAAATGAGCTATAAGGGGAGGGAGGGAACTTTTCTCCCAAGGCAAACAAATCAGGCATGTAATCCCCGCTTGTCAGGCTGGTCACCAGTCAAAGAACCCAGAAGGAACAGTGCCATATATACTGTTCCCTCAACCACCTCCAGGGAGTCTGCCTTGCTCATCTGCAAGTTCCCTTCTGGCCATCACTGCCTCGTAGACATGACATGACTTCATCGTGTGTGTTGGAGCAGAGATGTTGTTCAGCGAACCTCTCTAAACACACTCACTGGAAAAGAAATGCTAAACCGAGGTAAATGGGAAAGAAACCTTCAGGAGTAAAAGTGTCTTCTTCACTTCTCTTAGAGTAAGTGGCCAAGAAAGCCCTTACCTAAAATTGCGCCACCTATTTTTCAGCGTATGAGAAAGGAGAAATGCACAGAAGTGTCACTGGGAGGATGAAGTAGGGACCAGGTGTAACCCCTAAAGCAGACACCACACAGCCAGCACACCCCTCAGCAAAACTAACCAAGGCCTGGAGCTAGCCAGAATAGACCAGGAGCTGTGAGAAACACATTCATCTGCCTGCTGGAGATAGAGTACACCAATTTTATCATGAGGCTGTACATCCAAATAAAGCCAGAGCTCAACTCAACACTACCTCCAACTGCTGGTAGATGGGGGAGAAGGGGGGGAGTTGCTGCTGATTGTTTTAAGGCACCATATATAGAATCTAGACCACAATTTGGAGGAATGCCAAGAAGCACAGTTTGAATGGGGCAAGAACATAGTGGTGTATGTGTATACTTTATAAAATATGTAATTATACACATACAGTGTAATTCTGTAGATGTGCACACTTACATTTAGACTGCATGTATATGCCAATATTCCACTTAAG
The DNA here is from genome assembly GCF_902459505.1 of Geotrypetes seraphini. NCBI lineage: Eukaryota > Metazoa > Chordata > Amphibia > Gymnophiona > Dermophiidae > Geotrypetes > Geotrypetes seraphini. Next base: position 461,344,553 of record NC_047085.1, on the reverse strand, counting down.
TGCTATTCTGTAACTATGCACCATTGGTCACTGTCCCCGCGGATAACTGTGGGAAACCATCCCGTGCCATTCTTTAGTATCTCAGTGGCTGTGCCCATTCATACTCTGATTCTTCCCTCTCTCCTTAAAGAATGACAAAGGGATGACACGGGGACAGTGACAAATTTTATCACCATGTCATTCTCTTGGACTCAACTTAGTACTCATGAAGGGAATTAGAGGGGACCGAAAGGGTGGTAGGGGTCTCTAGAGGGGATAACAAGATACATTGATAGTGTTAGGATTTAAATGCAGCTTTAAATAAGTGAATACCACCAAAGACAGAGCCTGACATAAAGGGCCAGGCAGGTTGTTCCAGGCACACGGCACAGCAAGGTAGAAGGGATGGATGGACAGAGCTTCCGGGGGGGGGGGGGGGGGGGGGGGAGTATAGGAAGTAATTAGAGGAGACACTGAGGAGCTGCAGAGCGAGTACACTTTAATTTCAGTAAGAGACAGACAGGAAGCCAGTGAGAGGAGTAATGTGGGTATAACAACTCTGGTGGAATATGAGGCACACAGCAGCATTTAACAAATTGAAGGGGAGAGATATGGCTTAGTAGAAGACCTACATGAAGCACATTGCAGCAATCCAGATGAGGTGACAAAAACATGGATGAGGGTCTTTGCAGCGTGCTCAGAAAGGAAATTTCAATTTTATTTTTCAATGAAGGAAACAACTATTTATGATATCTTAGCTTGGGAGAATTTATTTGTAAGAAATAGGAAATCTGAAAATGTGCATGCTGATATAACAGAATGTGATTTGTAAAATTTGCATTTATGCAAAAATACATAGTTAACATCAACAAGAATTGTTAAAACAAAAGAAAAAAAAATTGAGAAACAATCCATCCATTTTTTTGCTTTGAAATGTTAATCTGTCCATTGCCAAGTTTTAACTCTTTTTCTAAACACATTAGAAAATGAGAGAGTCTGAACTTTTTTTGCATTTCAACATCAGCTTTAAATCCTTCTCTGTTATAAAAGCCTTGGGACATGTATCTTGCAAGGTTTACAACTTCCATATTAGGAAGCATTTTCTCCTCACTCAGACTATTGTCTGATAAGGTCTAAAGCCAACTTTCCTTTCCTCATAATGCAAAATTTTTCTTTATTATGTTCAAGTCATATGCAATTCTTTTAAAAGGATAAAATAAATCTGTACTTTCACATCAGCTTTTATTTTCCGAATTATGAAATTACACAATTTCTTATTAAAATAAACCCAACATATACAAACCAGCATTAGTTATGCTTTTCAGATCAAATCCAAACGCTGATCCTTACTCAACTCTACATTATGATCTTCTGATTTATATCACTGACCTACTTATTCTTTACACGCCCTAAGATCTTGTGTCCCCTCTAACAAGAATCACAAGCAAACTTACACATCAATGTGCCTTCTGCTACTTGGATACTTTTCTTATAAAACTCTCTGCCCCAAATGCCGACAGAAAACAGTACCTACCATTTGTTTAAAACCATTGTCAAGACTTACGGTAGATATCTCCTTTCAAATGCTGAAATTTGTCCTTACATGATAATTTCCTTTCCTTGAAACCAGCTCAATTAGTCCATACCAGGAGATGGAGACAGAGAACTAGAAGACTCCAATAACATCAGCCATACAAGCAGAGGTAAAACCAGAAAACATGCAGTATGATAATGCCAAAGCAACACAAAGTTAGAACAAGAAAACAAACCAAGAAGCTAAGAGAGCTTTTCAAAGTATATACAGAATGACGTCAGATTGAGAGCAAGGAAGCAAAATCCAAAAATGGACTTCAGTCTTCCGAGGCAGACTTTAGGCTTCTCTAGCTAGATTCAAAGAAAGAAAATTAGCAGGCAAGGATAATAAATTCCACCTTCTTTATCATACCAGTAGACCAATGGCCTGGTTTTCTCTCAGGCCTTTTCAATAGGAGCTCTGAGCAAGTTGCATTCAGGTATGCTGAGTTCAGATTTTGGTGTTATATAAGTTTCAAAAACAAAAAAAGAACTGCAGACAGATGTACAATTGCAAGCAAAGTTTATTAGGAAAAACAATTTGTTGCGTACAAATAAAACCACTTTTTACAGAATATGGGACACGGTCCATGTTTCGATCAACACATCTTCTTCAGGGGTCCCATAAAATGGTGGAATCAAGGGACACACAACAAATTTGCTGCTGGGAAACTTAACGCTTACCGACACTGCACACAGATCAGACAAATTTGTTGAGTGTCCCCCATTTTATCAAGTTTCAAGTTTCAAGTTTAATATTTATTTGATTAATCGCCTTGTCAATATTCAAGGTGATTTACACATGGATAAAAGTTACAGAATAAAAGAAATTTATGGGACATGTTGATCAAAACATGGAACATAGTGGGTCCCATATTCTGTAAAAAGTGATTTTATTTGTATGTAACAAATTGTTTGTTTTTCCTAATAAACTTTGCCTGCATCTTGTACATCTGTCTGCAGTTCTTTTTTGTTTTTGTTCCATTGCATACTCACCGCAAATCTGTTAGATTTGTTTTTTTTGTCCGAGTTATATAAGTATCTCCACCACAAATCGTCTCCACTGTCAAACACTATGACATAATCCAAACAAAGCAGCCAAGGAATCGCCAACCCCAATGAATTATATAATAAAGTTATTATTTTAGAAAGCTTATTTGTGACTTATAAATATCTATACAGGCACATACATGTGCATCTCAATTACACATAGAAAATCCAATCAGGATTTACATATGTAAATGTTTAATACATGAGTATGGCAAGAGGGTGAGGCTTAGGCAGAACCCAAAAATAAATGTGTATTCCCCATTTCAAAAGGGAAATGCATCTATTGCCTACCAGATCAACAACGGGACTCGTAGATGCTCCTGGGAACTTTTAGGATTTATAAAAAGTGCTCATTTTGGGCAGCAATGCACAAGAGAGATTAGGGGACCCCATAAAAAATTCATAGTGCCTAAATGATCTTTACCTATCCCCCCCCTTTACTGTACCACGATAGTTGTTTTTAGCACAGGGAGCTGCACTGAATGCTCCGCACTACTCCCAACACAGAGTTCCTATGAGCATCGGGAGCAGCGCACAGCATTCAGTGCGACTCCCCATGCTAAAAACACTATCGCAGTTTAGTAAAACTGGGGTGTGGCTAATTGGGAAAATATAGAGGTTTCCACAACAGAAGGCATAGAATCTAAAGGTCAAAATGAACCAGCTGCCATGCATGTTCACTGGGACCTGAAGGCTACACAGCGATAGCCAGCTAGCATTATAAGAACTGCTAAACTGGAAAGAAAAAAGACAACCAAAACAACAACCAGCAAATGCTGCAAAATACTGCCTCCCCCAAGCCCCCCCCCCCCCTTCAGAGGAGTTGAAAGAACTACTTTGAGCCAAAGATGAAGGCCTGCTACCAACTCAAGCACAACTGGGCAAGTCTGCTTTCCCCTCAGTCTGCTCACCCACCCTCACAGAACACTTCAGAAAGCTCTGTACCTATTTTTGTTTAAAAGTACAGTCCTTAATGGGAAGCTGCGTAAATCACCTTCTTTCTATTTTAATTTTTTTATATAAAGCCCAAGAGAGGGAGGGAAGAATGAGGGAAAGAAAGGGGAGCAGATGTACTCTTGGCTGCTGGGCCAACGGGTCCCTAGGCAGATTGATTCCAGAAGCAAATTCCCATGGTTGAGACTCCATACCACAGAAAAAGAAATTATTTTCTCAACTCCACCAAGTTTACTCTAGCAAGGCTTGGGGGAGAAAAGTCCACCGATTACATGCTGATCACAAAACCAAAAGCTGAAGCCTTAGGCTTGCAGAAAGTGGCCAAAGGAAAAACAAAGCACCTATTACACCACTCCACCTGCCCCACTTGCTAGATGTTTCCTGGCTGTAACTTTCCTTATATGGATGTGTCCACTGGAATCTTCTAGTTCTTTACCTCTGCTGTTAGGGACACATAACCAATAAGTATGGGCTGGTCTAATGGGATAATGAAGCCATGTTAGGAGCTGATGTTGTACTATCTTTCATTCTACCGTCTGGACTTCACTCTAGACTCTAGACCTCTTCTTCTCTACTGAATATAACCAGGAGATCCATTTCACCTTCCCTGACACCTTTATGATTTTCTATTTATATTCTCTTATTAATTGTAAACTGTTTTGGGGTACTTCATGAAAATTGAAATATAAAAAAGTCATTACGGATTGTCCAAACGATCTCTCCTTTGAGATCATCATCATGCGATCCTTGCATCCTTGATTTGTTAACTGTTCCTGTGATTTGAAAATCATTGATATTATCAGTAGGCATTCAACAAATTTTACAGAACTAGAAATCCGCTTCTCTACTGGTAGAACTCACAATGCTTATACAAGAGATACGAGCAGTATATTTTTGAAAAACTTTATCCTCTTTCATCCGGATCTAGTCCACTCCAGTGACCCATCCTGCTTCTGTTGGCGGCTCCAAAATCAGATTCCGAATCGCTACTGCTGCATCACTACAACCCATTAAATGGGTTTATCAAGATCGTGTGTGGCAGTAGCGATTGGTCCCCTCGACTGCTTGAGTGGAGGAGAAGACAATTGAGAGCCAGTACACTAAAGGGGGCACAGTCAATGGCAGAACGGTGCAAGTCGCAAAGGTGATGAAGACAACATGGCTGTCGAAACTTGAAGACCAGTCGACGCCAGTTAGTTACGGTAATGAAGGAGGGGGTGCTTTTACCCAGGGGGGACAAAGTTTTTCACTGTTCTTGCGGACAGTGAAAAGTTTTGTTCCCGTTATCTATGGCGACTTGGGCTTTATCATTTCCGTGGCCCATGGGCAAACTGCGGCTTCCCGTGGGGTTTGCTCACCTTGTCATTCTCTAGTTGAAATTAAAAACCTTTTCCTTGAGCATCATTACTTATTTGTAATTATTTTTCCCAATGAAATAAAAATAAACATACTAGCCAACAAAATCACATAATTTTTTTTTCCAGGTGAAACCAAGAACCAGACCTAGCCAAAAATATACAAAAAAGAACATATACGCTGGTGAATTAAATCTCCACTTTTTAATATGAATAAAGAGGGGTCACTGTGCCTTTTACGCATATCACTCATCTATTAAGAATAAATGAGAAGCTAATTCTCTCTAGATCCAAGCTACAAAAGCATATCCCTCCAGAGGTTTCAGCAGTAATCTAACAATTCTTTTTAAAATTCCTCGGGGGGAGGGGAATGATGGAGTTTTTCCAAATGTAATTTTCCATAGTGACACAAGCAGAATGAGAGCATGGCTACAACCATTTCCTTTACTAAAGCCTTATTAAGAGTGTTTAGGAAAGATTTCTTCCTATTGTGTCTCGACAGAAAAACTGTTATACACAGCTTTTAGAGGGGCACAAAAATATGGTAACAAAAGAAACACCTGACTGCTTACAGTAATACTCTAAATTAAATCCCAGAAAATAGGTTTGTTACCTAACCATTGTCAAAAGAGGAACAAACAGCTAAGCCTTTGCTTTCCTGGTCAAATCCTTGGCAAAACATATGCCTATGACACGTGGCTTCTATCTGCCTTCTGTCACTGCAAGGCTGCTTCGTCTCAACCACTCTTCAAACGTGGGGGAAGAGCACGAGAGCGACATACAAAAGGCAATTCCTTATTAAGAGGGACCTGGGTTGTGGGCTTTTGAATCTTAAGCCTGTGGGTATACCAGCCAAATATCATAAACCTATCTCCTTTACTGCAACGGAAGCCAGGTTGATGTTAGCAGCTGCTTGGAAACAATCTAATCCAACTTCAGTTTTATATACTGATTCATCTCTACAAGAGGGCTCGACTCGGTTAACAAAATATTTAAAAAATATACAAGGAATTGGACAAAACCTTATCTTCTATAGTCATTAACTTAAAGAAGGGGAGTCATTAATAGATTTCTGAAATAGGTAAGTTTTCCCAATGCTTTATGGAAAATTGATAAATGGAAGAGAAGTCTGTCTGTAAAAGAAAGCTCAATCGTCTAGGGTTTGTTAAATCCTTTAAGGGGATTTGGGGTCCATTAACTAATTTTCTCACATTATAATTAAAGTGATTCCTTTTCTTTATGTTAGATTCCTATGCACATCCAAGGGAGGTTAGGGGGTAGGGGGGTGTTTTATTTATTTAAAGGAATAAATTTCATAATTATTTATTTATTTAAAGGAATAAATTTCATAATAATTTATAATATTGATAGTAAAGTATACATCATTACTGTTGTAGGTTAAGAAGGGATTTAAAATATTTCTTGTAATAATTCTGATGTTAATAATGTATTTTCATACAGTTTTCTTTTGATTTTGCAAATGTATACATTGTCAAGTTCAAAATATCAATAAAGAAAGTTAAAAAAAAAAAATAAGAAAGCTCAATCTAAATTTTTACGAATAAGAAGGAAAAGGATCGACAAAAAGTTAGGACTAGGGGGCATGCAATGAAGCTATTACATACTAAATTCAAAACAAACCAGAGAAAATACTTATAACAGCGGAAGCTGGAGCGGCCCGCTTCCCCCATGCATACCATTTCAACATTAATTACCAATCCCACCCGCACACCAATGAGACACATAGACCTGAGTGGAAAAAACCTGGCCGCAGCCCTGTTTATTGAAAACATATTTAAATACAATTTACATATATTAAACCACATATATTAAACATCCTTAACTAACATTTTTCCTGATTAAACCGCCACAATGGAACCCACCATTGTGACCCCTGATCCCGAGCTACCGACATAGATGAAAATGGCCCCCGACCCTGCCGTCTAAGCAAGAGTCCGAGGGGTGGCATGTCCCCACATGCCCCATTGTCCAGGGTCATCCGACCCACCGGCACGGCTCCCAGCCGGCCTACCACTCATCCCATGATGAGACCAGCCGCCAGTAGCTCGGGATACCGCCAAATAAAAACCCCCACTACCTCACACAGAACTAACGGGTGGGAGGGCGGGAAAGCTGCCTCGGAGGACCGGAAACCGTTACGGTCCTCCGAGCACTCAGCTTATATACCCCCCCACCCACGCAACCCTGCGGCCCCAATTTAACCTATAGGAGGTCCCTCCCACGGTGGGAAAGACCTCCTCCCTTCTTAAAATATTTTCCTGCCTACCTGCCCCCTCCTATCTATCATCCCGACGGACGGCAACGCGGGCCCCCAGCTCCGCGTTAGAGCCGCCCGTCGAGACAGGCTCTCGGGCTTTTTATAACAGCGGAAGCTGGAGCGGCCCGCTTCCCCCATGCATACCATTTCAACATTAATTACCAATCCCACCCGCACACCAATGAGACACATAGACCTGAGTGGAAAAAACCTGGCCGCAGCCCTGTTTATTGAAAACATATTTAAATACAATTTACATATATTAAACCACATATATTAAACATCCTTAACTAACATTTTTCCTGATTAAACCGCCACAATGGAACCCACCATTGTGACCCCTGATCCCGAGCTACCGACATAGATGAAAATGGCCCCCGACCCTGCCGTCTAAGCAAGAGTCCGAGGGGTGGCATGTCCCCACATGCCCCATTGTCCAGGGTCATCCGACCCACCGGCACGGCTCCCAGCCGGCCTACCACTCATCCCATGATGAGACCAGCCGCCAGTAGCTCGGGATACCGCCACGGGCCTGCAACTCGTTGCAGGCCCCCCCAACAATGAACAGAGCTGCGGTTAGAGGTCGAGCACTCGTTCACAACAAGAAGCAAAATCGTCTAACAATAGATCCCACCCAATGTCTGAAAGATGCACTCTATCCCTGTAAAACAACCCGGAACAAGAGACATCAACCCAAGAGTGCTTAATCTGTAATCCCCCTCTAGATTCCACCCACCGACCGATCTGACGGTTCACCTTAATGAGCCCTCTGGTCCACCTGCGCGACACCAACCGCTTGGGGCGCGGTATAATGTCAGACCAAACAATCCGAGCAGCAGGAAACCAACCCCGAATCACCCCGAGATCATCGATTACAGTGTCAATTAAACATTTCCCGCTAAAAGAGTCAACATCGTTGCCCCCAAGATGAAGCAGCAACAGATCCGGACGCCGAGCACAATGTCGAAGGTCATCAAGAAGAGGCAGCAGCTGATGCCAACGCATGCCTCGCTGACCCCACCACGAGACGTAGACTCCGCGCCGACGAAGGCCCAAGTGTTGACCGCACGGTCTGACCACCGCACGCTCCCCCGCCCAATGGAAGAAGGAGTGCCCAATGATCCAAACCGACAGTAATCGCTGAACAGCATCTGCAAAGCAAAACTCAGCAGTCACGCACAGCACATGTTCCTGTAAACCCATGGGTTAGTAACAGACAGCCATGCAGTGAACCAGAGCAACCCACCCCAATGCAATCACCCCCCAACACCAATAGCTGTATCACCCATCAACTCCGGCTCCCCCGCTGTGACCCTGTCAGGCCGGAACCCGCCGGACGAATGTAACCACGATAAGCCGTGGACGACCAACGGCCAATCTGTTGAATAGCCGCAGCAGGCACTCCCGCCTCAAAAGCACTAGTAGCCGCACCGATGCGGAAGGAGTGGGTGCCGTAGCGCGCCGGCTCCTCACCACACCGACTCAGAGCCCGCCGCAAGACCGCTAAAAATTGATATCGCGTGAGCCGAGCCCCATCCACATGGATCAACAAGGCCAGATCTAAAGGAGGACGAACCGCCATATAGGCATCCAGGGACAGGACGGGGCACGAAGCACAACCCGCCACACGGTGTAGAACCACCATGCGTCCCCTGCCCAGCTGGTCCGACTTAGAACGGGCGATAAAGAGGCGCACCGAACTCTGATCCATCCGAACTTGGCTAAACTGGAGACCCCTTGAACCCATGCCGTCCGCTGGGTGAACTAGCAATTCCCCCACTCGCAAGGCTCCGAAAAAGGCCAAGGAAAAGGCTGCCCGGAACAAACAGGCTTCAAAGGCTGAACTCGCTACCACCGGCAATACTTCAATAAGACGGGATAGCAAGGCATGCGTGACCGGCAGCCGAGAATCGGGCAGCCGCGGAGCCACCCTACCCCAGGCCGCCAGCATCCGGCGGGGCAGAAAACCTGACGCAGGGCATGACCAACCAAAGGCCTTACAAAAGAAAGCAAAACCCGCTAAGTGTGCAGCCGCCGCACTACGGGAATAGCCCTCCAGATGAGAACCGGCCAGGAAATCAGCTAGCAATACCTCAGATACTGGGCCTGGTACCCAACCCCGGGCGCACAGGAATCCGAACACAGTCGAGAAACCCCGATTGTACCGGGTCCAAGTGGAAGGAGCTACCGACTGCTGCAACATTCGCCAGATCCGCTCACCACCAGGTCCCACAAACGCTCTGGCATCGGAGACCCTTCCGCCTTCGCTGCAGGGGCCAGCTCTCGAAACTGCAAAAATTGAAAACGAGAGAGAGCGTCAGCAAGCCTGTTCTGAACGCCTGGTACGTGACGAGCCCTAATGTACAAGTTAAGGCGTAAACAACGCAGAATAAGCTCTCGCATCACAGCATTCACCTGCAAACATCTGGCAGCCTGCCGATTCACAACTGCTACCACTCCCATGTAGTCACACCAGAAAACGACTCGCCTATTCCTCAACTTTTCCGGCCATAAGTCACACGCCACCAACAAGGGGAAAAGCTCGAGCAAGGTCACATTGCGGGTAACGCCAGCCCGCCGCCAACTCTCCGGCCACGCCGCAGCGCACCAGTCTCCTTGACAATAAAGACCGAAACCCACACCACCGGCCGCATCCGATTGCAGGTCTAGATCTAAACTGGAAACGTCCGGGAACTGGATCGGGAGAGACCCATTAAAATGAGTGAGGAACAACGACCACATCTGCAAATCCGCCCGGATCCCGGCAGTGATACGAACAAAGTGACGACGATCACGAACACCTGACGTTGCTCCCGCCAAACGACGGGAAAAAGCCCGCCCCATAGGCAGGACCCGACAAGCAAAATTAAGGGACCCTAACAAAGACTGAACGACCCGCAACGTAGGCTTTCGAGTACCCCGTACCAAGTTGATCAAAGACAGCAACTGACGTACCTTGCACTGAGGAAGCCGAGTCACCATGGACAACGAGTCGATCTCAATGCCCAAAAAGGTGAGAGATGAAATAGGCCCCTCAGATTTATCCACAGCTAATGGGACTCCAAATTCCGCAGCTAGGTGCTCAAACGTAGCCTTAAGCAGTTCACAATCTTCCGAACCCGCCCCCCCCACGAAAAGAAAATCATCTAAGTAGTGAACTACCGACACCTTCCCCGCTCGCCGCACAGTAACCCAATGGAGGAACGAACTAAATAACTCAAAAAAGGCGTATGATATCGAGCAACCCATCGGCAGACACCTATCAAAATAGAATGCACCTTCGAACCGAAACCCCAGTAAAGGATAGGAGGACGGATGAACCGGTAGCAACCGGAATGCCGATTCAATGTCAACTTTGGCTAACAAGGCTCCACGGCCAGCAATGCGCACCAACTGTAAAGCACTATCGAAAGAAGCATATCGAACCGAACAGATGTCACGAGGAATGCCATCGTTCACTGAGTGCCCCACAGGTCTGGATAAATTATGGATCAAACGGTATTTACCAGGCTCCTTTTTAGGAATGATCGCTAACGGAGACAACACCATCACCGGGAATGGGCGCTCCCGAAAGGGACCTGCAACCCGCCCCCTGTCGAGTTCCTCACGCAACTTCCGCCTCACCACCTCCCGCAACTGAGATACAGAAGACGCGTTAGAAGCCTGCACGTTAGATTGAGGCATCGAACAAGGAATTACAAAACCCTCGCGGAATCCCTTAGCTAAAACCCCTGCCGCCCTAACATCCCTGTATTGGTCCAACCAAGGCTGCATGACATCCACCCGGACCGGAGTGGGCAACCCCTGATCCCCCAAGTCACTTGGCTGGGGCGGAAGGCGCCCCAACTCCTCTCTTGGGGCATTTGAGCGCCGAGTGCGCTTGCCCACACGAGGAACAGGCATGACGGAAGCGGCATTCTGGAAAGGAACAGGACGATTTATTAAATAGCCAACAGACGCCTGGGCCACCCCCCGCCCCAGGACCTCCCGGGGGACGAAAGGAACGAGCTACCACAGGGAATGGAGACCCCGGCTTACCAGAAGCACTCGGAACAGACCCACCGGGTTTCGCCATATGCGTCAACCACAAATTGATGTCTTGCGTGCCCCAAGACATGTGCCTGTTCTCCTCCATCTTATCCCGAAACGCTTCATCATAATTAAGCCACGCCCACCCACCGAACCGCTGATAAGCATCCAGAATGGAGTCCCCATAGGCCAGCAGAAGACCATAGTCCTGAGGACGCTCTCGCCCCCAGACACTGGCTAACCTCAGGAACGCCCGCGTCCAGTTCAAGACATTGCGAGACACCAACCCCACCTTCGGCTTCCCTACCGCCTTCTTAGTTTTCTTCTTACGTCCGCGCACCCGACCCTCTAAAAGCTGAAAAACATCAATACAAGCACGCTTCCTAATCTTACGACGCAGGGACCGCGGAACCTTTTCCCACAATTCCGATAGCGCCACGAGGGCAGGGGCCCCCCGATCGTCACCTTCCTGTGCTTGCCCCGCACCCGCAACCCGCCTCAGTGACTCCGACGAAGAAGACGACGTCGAAGAAGAAGAAGAGGAGGTTAAAGAAGACGAAGAGGACGAAGAAGAAGCCCTAGCCCTACGGCCCTTCTTACTCTTCCCCTTCCCCTTTCCCCTCCCCCTCCTCCCTTTGCCCCCACACCCAGCCACAAGGGCCATGTTACCCGTGGTCCTGTCGCTGTCAGTCCTGCGTCCGGCAACCTCCGCTCCAGGAGTGGCGCCTTCCGAAGCAACCACCATCGCCGAACTTCCACGATCTACTCGCTCCGGCTCCTCGACTCTCGGCTGATGAGCAGCAGCCTGTCCGGTGCTCGATACGTTCGCCGCAGACGTTCCGGCACTGCTCTCCCGTCCAGCGATGACATCCTGGGGGAAAAAATCCAAAGAGGGGCCAGCAACCAGCACGGTATGAGGGTATGTTAGCCCCAGATTCCTAGCCCCCGGCTGTTGCTCACCCGTCCCCTCAAAACCCCGCGGGCCACCACCTACCATAGCCCCGGCGCCCCAAGGCGGAGGCAGAACAGCTCCAGGAAGCGGAGGCGGACCCACTGCCCAGGGAACAGAACCCCAAGGAGCCCCCCAAGGCCCCGACAACCAAGGCGGCCACCAACCAGGGGAGCTGACCGGGAACACCTGGCCCGTCCCCGACGTAGACGGAAGGGCTGAAGGATCAAACAACCCCCTCGCCATAGATTCTCCCCCCCTTATGGAAGAAGCCGCCTCCCCCCCCTGTTCTAAACCCGACCCATCTCCGGCCATCCCGACGGCATCCAGCACAGCCACCGGCAAGCTGGAAGCTGCAGGAATCCCATCAGAAGGAGGGCCCATAACCCCCCCGAAGGCCCCCGCTGGAGTTACCCGCAACCCGGCTCTACCCTGAGACGCCCCACGGCTCCTCCCCCTGACAACCGGCCTCCTGCCACCGCCCCTGCGGGTCGACCCCGCGCCACCAGTCAGAGCCGGCACCACCCCTGCAACCTCCAGCGCTATCGCCGTTCGGGCTGCCGAACGGGAGCGCCTTGGAGGCAAAGATCTACCCCTCCCAGCCGCATTACTCACCGGCTCCGGGTCCGCCTCATCTAAAGAGTCTCCGGCCATTAGGGACAACTCGCAAGGATCCAGAGAGTCCTCGACACGCCGAGCAGCCATCTCCCTCAAACCAGCCACCGCACCGAGAAAGAAGACGCCACGTGGTAGGCCTTATACCGCCCGACTCGCCGATATCCCCGAAAGCTGCCTCGGAGGACCGGAAACCGTTACGGTCCTCCGAGCACTCAGCTTATATACCCCCCCACCCACGCAACCCTGCGGCCCCAATTTAACCTATAGGAGGTCCCTCCCACGGTGGGAAAGACCTCCTCCCTTCTTAAAATATTTTCCTGCCTACCTGCCCCCTCCTATCTATCATCCCGACGGACGGCAACGCGGGCCCCCAGCTCCGCGTTAGAGCCGCCCGTCGAGACAGGCTCTCGGGCTTTTTATTCTCTCATTACGAAAACAAACTCAACCCAGAACAGTACGGCTTAAAGTGGACTATATTTGTCGTATGTTGAAACTCACTGCACTGCGTTACAACAGACCACGCAGTTTTCTAAAGATCTGGAATCCTTATCTACAATGGTGTACCCACTTGGGATAAGATCACAGCGCGAAGGATATAGTGGGGGGTGCTCTGCTCATTATTCTATATTTTTGCTAATAGCATGATTAGGAGTTGGACAGGGAGGGGGTATATAGTGGCCAGTTCTAATGAATGAGTCGGTCCAGAGAATGGCCACCCGGATGGTCTCGGGACTCAAGGATCTCCCGTACGAGGAACGGCTGGATAAGTTGCAGCTGTACTCACTCGAGGAACGCAGAGAGAGGGGTGACATGATCGAGATATTCAAGTATCTCACGGGCCACATCGAGGTGGAAGAAGATATCTTCTTTTTCAAGGGTCCCGCGGCAACAAGGGGGCATCCGTGGAAAATCAGGGGCGGGAAACTGCACAGGGACACCAGGAAATTCTTTTTCACTGAAAGGGTGGTTGAGCGCTGGAATAGTTTTCCACTTCAGGTTATTGAGGCCAGCAGCGTGCCTGATTTTAAGGCCAAATGGGATAGACACGTGGGATCTATTCACAGAGAAAGGTAGGGGAGGGTCATTGGGGTGGGCAGATTAGATGGGCCGTGGCCCTTATCTGCCGTCTATTTCTATGTTTCTATATTCGAGGACTGTACCAAAGAATTAGTGTACAGATGTTGCTAGTGCTGTCGAAACATTGGTCCTTCAATAAATATTGCTTCCTCTATATTTGGCTCTGCCTTGCTGTTCTATTTGTGGCCCACTTCACTGGTTTTCTTCATGTTTGGATTTGCGTTGCCATTTCCTTATGATCTACTTTGACTAAAATTTAGGTGCCAGCTTATAGAAATTGCCTTTTAAGATTCAATGTGAACCACCTTAAATTTTTCATGCTCTCTTTGACAACTAGATATACATTCACATATTACACCATGAAAAGGGAAAGTTAAAGAAACGAAAATAAGGAACTGGCCAGCAGGAAGATTATACAGCGAGTTCAATAGTGATGCAGTAGTATATACAAAGGCAGCGCCTCCTGGCAAGCGCTCAGCAGCAAGACAGATTTCAAACAGCCTTGTTCATATCTTATCTGTATCTGACCTTCAAATATACACATTACCTCCATGTGACGATATGCTGCATTACACATTCTGAGGAAGGCAAGCCATGAGCAATGCAAGTCAAGGACGTGAAGCTGGTCCAGCTCAAAGTCCTCGGTAAACAGAAGCCAAGAAGGAACCTGACCAGAGGAACTCTTGAGCACACATTTCACAGCAACGTGGATGGTTTTCACTGCTTTTCATGAAGGTGTTTGTATAATGGAGAACGTACTTGGACACATTTATAAATTATGCAAACACAGATGCAGTTATCTGCATCTACACACCAGGCAATGACTTAGTTATCTTTCATTGGTTTCCCAGGAGGAAAATGTGCACGATCTACACAGAGGGGAAAAAAAAAAAGCTGTTGACATGGCAAAATTCCAGCACAAGCAATTAAAAAAGAAAAAAAAAAGCAAAGTAATGGCCGAACATGCACATCTGACTCACCTTTGAATATATTCAGGTCCCTATTTTCTAAGATTTTGTAGTAAACGCAGGGTAAGAGCCAAAATTAACAAAAGGCAACTGCAAAACCTCTGTATTTGTTAGGGGCATGTCCATCATATTAGAGAAGGCAGTCATGCCATCAACACAGAAGAACTTTCTACTGAGCATTAACAGTATGACTGATAAGTGATGCAGTTAACTCATTTCCCCCACAGCCTGTTGGAATTGGAAATTTGTGGATAAAGGCAGGGCTGTGGAGTCGGTAGATAAATGTTCCGACTCCAACTCCTTAGTTTTTTGTACTTCAGACTCCGACTCCGACTCCAGGTACCCGAAATTTCCTCCGACTCCAACTCCTCGACTCCGACTCCACAGCACTGGTTAATTTTCAGATCGTTAAAATGGAATGTCAAGTTGAGAGAAATGAGCATTTTCGACACCACCTTCTTTTTGCTTTTAATCAAGGTTCTAAGGCCGCAGAAGCTGCTCGCAACATTTGTGCTGTGTATATAGTGGGTGCTATAGCTGAAAGAATCGCTCGTGATTGGTATGCCAAGTTCAAAAATGGAGTCGGTAGATAAATGTTCCGACTCCGACTCCTCAATTTTTTGTACTTCTGACTCCGACTCCAGGTACCCAAAATTTCCTCCGACTCTGACTCCTCGACTCCGACTCAACAGCCCTGGATAAAGGTGAGCCGGCTGATATTGTGCATTTGGATTTTCAAAAGGCATTTGACAAAGTAAGGTACCTCACGAAAGACTATAGGGTTAAATGGTCAATATTCTCAATGGAGAAGGGTAAAATAGTAGGGTTCCCCAGGGGTCTGTGCTGGGACCGCTGTTTTTTTAACATATTTATCAATGATCTAGAGATGGGAATAACTAGTGAGATAATTAAATTTGCTGATGACACAAAGTTGTTCAATCGCAAGAGGATTGTGAAAAATTGCAAGAGGACCTTGTGAGACTGGGAGATTGGGCATCAAAATGGCAAATGCAAAGTGACGCATGTGGGAAAGAGGAACCCGAACTAAAGCTACATGATGCTGGGTTATGTGTTAGGAGTCACTGCCCAGGAAAAGGATCTAAGTGTCATCGTTGAGGATGTTGAAACCCTCAGCTCAATGTGCAGCAGCGGCTAAGAAGGCAAATACTGTAGAATGTTAGGAATTATCAGGAAAGGAATGGAAAACAAAGATGAAAATGTTGCAATGCCCTTGAATCGCTCTAGTCACACTCAGAGATAGAGACATTAGAATCGCTCTAAACTAAAATCCCATCAAAAAACAAATACTGGGTTTTCTAATGAGTATTAATGACATATTCTAAGATAATACACAAGAAGCAACAATGAGGCATGATTCCTACAGAATTATTCCGATTCCCCTTCGTCCACACCAGCAGCAGGCTGCTTTCACATGCAAATCATAGGCATGAAAGACCAAAAAAAAAAGACTGCTGGCTGTGGTCATGGCAGTTTCAACTCAGAAGTTTGATACGAGTTCTTTTCAATTCCATTCAAATGTAAAATTGTTTTATTTCTGCGTAGACTACTACAGTTTCCCCAATCTATCCCAATGACCTCAAAAGCCTGTAGAGTTTTCAGCATATCCACAATAAATAAACGAGAGATAAATTTGCATGCACTGGTAGTGGAACAGTCTAAAAAACAGGGGAGTCAGGATTTAAATTCTGCTTCTCTCATGGATACTCCAAAACACTGGGTATGTCCCTTCACCTCCCATTACCTAAGGCAGGGGTGTCAAAGTCCCTCCTCGAGGGCCGCAATCCAGTCGGGTTTTCAGGATTTCCCCAATGAATATGCATGAGATCTATTAGCATACAATGAAAGCAGTGCAGGCAAATATTCATTGGGGAAAACCCGACTGGATTGCAGCCCTCGAGGAGGGATTTTGACATCCCCCGACCTAAGGTATGACTTACAAGATCCGACAATTAAGCTCATGAACTTGCCTCCTTGTGGGCACTGTACAAATAACTGAGTACGGTTTCATAGCCTTGGCTATGTTCATGTCGACAGGTTGTGGTGTCATACTGAGTGGCATTCATTATTGTTGCGTGTTTTTGTGTGTCGTCACGAGAATGTTGGGAGCTTGAATTAGAGCAATGAAAACCACTAAATTTCTTGTTAAATGGCAAGAGCGGAAGTGAAATCAAGGCCATATTAGTCTAAGTTTATGGGGACAATACCATGAAGAAAAAGGCAACGTACAAATGGATTAAATGTTTTTCTGAGTTGCGCAAGCGTTGCTGATGAAGAAAGGTCAGGACGGCCAGTGACAAGTAGAACTGACACATACTGCAAATATTCATCAAATTGTGCATCAAAAATCATCAGCTGACTCTGAGAAGCATAGCAGACCAAATAAACATCAATAGTTAAGAAAATCTTAACTGAAAATCTTGGCATGAGAAAGGTGTGTACAAAAAAAAGGTCCCAAAGGAGCTCACCGAAGAATAAAAGCAAAGGAGGGTCGAAGTTTGCGAAGACCTTTTTGAGAGGCAAGACAATGTTTTAGTGATGAAATATGGATGTACCAATACGACCCTGAAACAAAGCGTCAAAGTGCGCAATGGAAGTCAGCCAATTCTCTATGACCAAAAATCAGTCCAAATCAAGAGTCAAAAATGATGTTGCTAACCTTTTCTTTTATGAATTTGTACCAACTGGACAAACAATTAACCAAGTTTACTATTTGGAAGTGCTGAAAAGGCTGTGTTAAAAAAAAAAAAATAAAAAAACTTAAGACACAAACGACCTGAACTTTTCACCAACATCTCATGGCTTTTGCATCACGAGAATGCACCAGCTCAAATGGCACTGCGTGAGGGAGATTTTAGACAGAAAACAAATTACTGTATTGAACACCCTCCCTACTCTCCTGATCTGGTCCCCAATGACTTGTCTTTACCCGAAGATAAAGGAAATATTAAAAGGAAGATATTTTGATGACATTCAGTACATTAAGGGTAATATGATAGGACGACAGCTCTGATGGGCATTCCAGAAAAAGAGTTCCAAAATCGCACTGAAGGATGGACTAGGCGCTGGTATCGGTGCAGAGTCTCCCAAGGGGAAGACTTTTTTTTAATTTATATTCTTCATATTCTACAATTCTATGCAGATTGCAAATTATTCAGGTACTCAAGCATTTTTCCCCTAACTGTCCCAGTGGGCTCCCACTCTATCTAAAGTACCCGTGGCAATGGGGATTAAGTGACTTGCCCCGGGTCACAAGGAGCAGTGCGGGATGTGAACCCACAACCTCAGGGTGCCGAGGCTGTAGCTGTAACCACTGCACCACACACTCCCTCACTTTGAAGCAATGAGGTATGCAGCAGTTTTTCCAGGATGAGTTCACAAACTTAATTGTCAGATCTAAGATTCTAAGCCCTTGTAGCTCATTCATTCAAACACATTTGTTCTGACACAGTATCAGTTCTAGGTGGGCCCAAAATATAAAGTCAATGCATGTTTATGTTACATATTTGATGTGGGTTTCCTAAATACCCCAAAAAGTTATGGGTTTATCAGAACAGGTTTAAGAAACCCTGGTACATACCTTAGGGTAATTTCTCCATAGCCTTTTCTCTAAATTTCTCTAGAAATAGACAAAAAGACAGAAGAGCACTTCGCCTTAACCCTTTCAGGACCAAGGGACATATTTGTCCCATAACTTTAAAATCCTATAAATTTTGATTGGGATAGTCTACAGTTCTAAATTTGATATGTACGGATTCCATATGATACTGCCTTTATGTAAACAAACTGGTTCCGACATTCATTCATTAGCGTCGTTGCCAGATTGACGAGAAGATTCACTTGCCACACTGTCCATAAGCCAGAAGTGTGATTTTTTTAAATAAAAATAATGATATTTCACAAAAAAAATCAATTTTTTGGCATCTGCAAGCCCTTTTTACCATAAAAATGTCGTCAAAACCACAAAAATTGGCCTACGATCCTTATGGTCCTGAAAGGGTTAAATACAGACGGTCAAACAAAAAAGGCAAGAAAGGTATCTTTTCAACCAATAATAAAGTCTTTATTTGAAACAGTGATCCCAACAAGGATTCCTGTTTTGGCGTATAGGAAAACGCCTTCCTCAGGGGACACTATTAAGAAATATACAACGCATAAAAACATTTAAAATCCGTAAGGCATATATCATGAGGCATATACAGTGGAACCTCGGTTTGTGAGTAACCCGGTTTGCGAGTGTTTTGCAAAACGAGCAAAACACTTAGCAAACTTTTGTCTCGCAAACCGAGCATGTTCCGCTACACCAGCACCTCTCCCCCGCTCTAACCGGCATTGCACCCCCCGAACCAGCATTGCACACACCCCCCACCCCCACGAGAACCACATCGCACCCCCGTGCTGAAAGCGTCATCCGCCCGCCCTTCCTCCCAAACATGCTCCTTACCCCATCTGCCGGTTGTGTGACTGAAATAAATCTCCCGCCTCTTGCCTGGGCTGGGCCTTGAGCAACTGCGCATGCTCAAGGCCTTCTGTCTCTCATTCTCTCTGAGGCGGGAGATTTATTTCAATCGCACAACCAGCAAATGGGGTAAGGAGCATGTTTGGGAGGAAGGGCGTGCGGATGCCGCTTTCAGCAAGGGGTGCGATGCGGTTCTCGCGGGGGGGGCGTTTGCGGGGGGGGGTGCGATGCCGGTTAGAGCAGGGGAGAGGGGGTGATGAAGCAGCGCCGGTAACCTCGGGGGGAGGGAGGAGGAGGTAGAACGAATCAAAGCGAGTTTCCATTCATTCCTATGGGGAAACTCGCTTTGATATATGAGTAACTTGATTTACGAGCATGCTTCTGGAACAAATTATGCTCGTAAACCAAGGTTCCACTGTATATTAAATAAAAGACAGCTTATAGAACATATAATAATATAAATCAAAGAAAATGGCATCAACATGCAAACTACTGTATATTAAAATAAAACATATAACCATCAACATGCAAACTACTGTATATTAAAATAAAACATATAACCAAATCAAACATTATTACCGGTATATGTTCTATAAGCTGTCTTATTTAATATATTCGTATATGCCTCATGATTTTAAATGTTTTTATGAGTTATATATTTCTTAATAGTGTCCCCTGAGGAAGCCGAAAGAGGGATCCTTGTTGGGACCACCGTTTCAAATAAAGACTTTATTATAGGTTGAAAAGACACCTTCCTTGCCTTTTTTGTTTGACTCTCTAGAAATAAAAAAATCTGCTGTGCCAAAAAAGGGGGGGCATTTCTGTACCATCAATTAAATTTCCCATTAATTCCTCCAGGATCTAAAGCTCTTCCTGTTCTTCTTCCTCTTGCACTGATCCTTCCCCTTAATCCTGGGCACCTGTCCAGAAAGCCATATTGTGAAATAACAAATTTCTTCCTTACTACATATTAGCACAAATTATGTAGGTCAAGCAGCACACCTAAAAACTACTAATGGAAGGAAGGGTCAGCCCTGACTTGTGTGCTAACAGCAATTAATAGTATGGAGAATAGCCATGCTCTCCAGATGTGTATCACAGAAATCTCATCTCCACCCTCCAAAATTTCACATAATTTGATGTTCATTTGTTCACTCTGCTCATGAAAGTATGAAAGCAGTCTCACACTGCAGGCTCTGAATTTTCTTCCACATAGGTCCAAGTCTTCCCCATTTATGAAGAGACTGCTTCAGTTAAGTATATTTGCAGCAACTCTGAAGCTACAAACAGTGGCAGGACTTGTCTATTGTTATACCTTAGATGAGATCATTTTCATGCATCTTTGACTCCACATGCAACCTTCTATAAATTAGCTTTATTATTTAACTCCTGTTACTCTATTCTATACATTTATAGAAAGCTCTAATTTCCAATCAGATTCTATGCAGATAATATTTAAAAATAATATCTCAAAGTTCACAGCAAATACAATAAATCAATTAAAATAATGAGGTTTTAAAATTTTTTGAGAGATATAACATGAAGAAGCTTTCCTTAATACTCCAAAGTTTGATTCCTAAATATTCAAAAGTTTTACTCAACACTTCAAACCAATATATTTACTTGTTGAAGCTTCAAAGAATGCTGGAAACGAGAAGCAGTCCTACTTACTGGAAGGAATATATATCTTAATAAACCTCCAGGTCCCATACCATATATAAAATGTTATATCAATACAATCACTTTAAATTTTATTCTCGTCTCAACCATCAACCAATGCAATCGATTTAAAAATGTAGTCACCCGATCGTATGTCTTAGGTTTGAATATCAAATGCGCCCCTGTGAATACATGAGATTGGTTTGCATACATTCCATTGTATGCAAACCTTTTCCATACATGTTCATTGTGGATATCCTGAAAACTTGACTGGCAAGGGAGTACACCAGGACCAACTTGGATAAACACTGCGATAGATTCGTATACTCTATGCTGTCTATTAATATCCAACACTCTATTTACCCTTAGATCTCTCTAATACTCTTTTATCTACCAAATGTTATCAAAAACCATAATTTCACCCTATTCTTATCTCCTAAAGACCTCCACTTCCCTTTGGTAACTCTTTACCCAATATACATTACCTTAAAAATTCTATGTCATCGCTTATTCTATTCCTTCAAATTTTGAATGTAATTTTTGTTTTAGTTTGGATGTAATCCGCCTTGAACTGCAAGGTAATGGCGGAATAGAAATCACTAATGTAATGTAATGTAATGTATTAAGATGTTTTATTGTGTGGCACAGTGGTTAAAGCTACAGCCTCAGCACCCTGAGGTTGTGGGTTCAAACCCACGCTGCTCCTTGTAACCCTGGGCAAGGTTACTTAATCCCCCCATTGCCCCAGGTACATTAGATAGATTGTGAGCCCACTGGGACAGACAGGGAAAACTGCTTGAAAACCTAAATAAATTCATGTAAACCATTCTGAGCTCTGGTACAGAAAATTGAATAAATAAATAAAATATTTAAATAAATAAATAAAATATTATGGCATAATATGCTATTAAAATATTGTTTCTGTTGATTTGGTCTTTTGCTTATGTCCTGATTGATCTTATTGTACACTGCTTTGGGTGAATTTCTTCAAAAAAGGTGATAAATACATCCAAATTAATAATAACCTTTGATACAAGATCTCTTGGAAATATGTCACCGTGCTGAATTAGTACTGAAATGGTTTTAGCTATTAGGAGTTCCATACTGGTTAAGGTACATCTCAACTTGCTTCCTGCTTCTTATGTATTCCATGAGAGAGTAAGCTAAAGAGTTGTATACTCTATTTTTTGCTCCATAAGATGCACTTTTTTTTTCCCAAAAAAGTGGGTGGAAAAAAGGGTGTGTCCTATGGAGCAAACACCCAGACCAACACTCCCCCCCCCTTCCTGGTTACCTTAGTTAGATCAGGTTTCTCACCTGCAACCGCTACTCATCGCCCGCTGTCGCAAGTAGAGGAAGGGAAAGGCCAAGCAGATGCAGCGATTGCACGCTGCAGGCCCAGAAGCCTTACCCCCAACGTAAATTCTGACATCGGAGGTAAGGTTTCTGGGCCGGCAACGTACAATTGCTGCACCCGCCTGGCCCTTCCCAGCAATTCGTTCTGTGCCGGCTCCCCGCTTGTCCCTCGCTCTTGAGCCACAGCAAGGCCATGGCTTGCGGTGCTGTGCTGACAAGTTCGACCAGCTGCTGAGCCAGGTGCCCCAAAGCTGAGCTCCGTCATACATAGGGAGGTAAGCTCACTGATCTTTCAAAGTATTCCTCAAAGGAGAAGGATCCTCATGAAAATCCAGAAAGAACTCCCTCCTCATAGTCGTTGAATTCATATCACGGTAGGCCACAGGACCTATCCCTGTGGAGCAAAGGAGAAAACCTGAAAATAATTTAACTCTAGGGCAGATTTGGGATTCATCTGCTGTAACTAAAGAAAAGAAAATTATCGGGTAACCATTTTTCCTCCATTGGCATCATCAGCAGATGAATCTAGAGATAAGTGGGATGTAGCAAAGCAATCCTCGTTAGTGTTTGTGTGTGTGGGGGGGGGGGGGGGAGAAATGACAACAACAAACGCAGAACAAAGGAGATATAAAGCTAAGCCGTCCACCAGCCTGAAGAACTGACAGATGGGCCAAAGTAGGAATGGTGGAAAGCTCTGTCCCACCGAAGGACTGATATGAAACTGTACACTCCACCATTAGGCCAAGGCTAGAAAAGGCCGGAGGTAACAACCCGAAACTAAGCTGCTAGAGCACTCAAGAGGAGACATGAAAGTGCTCTTCACGATGCAAAGGATGAACAGAGCCAGCACCAGTCGAAGGCGAGCATGCTCGCCTAGAAAAGGAGCTGCACCCTGTATACAAACTTGAGTCACTAAAGGCTGAGGGTGAAAAATGTGCACCCCCAAGATGGGACTATGCCTAACCACCAGAAA
This sequence comes from Geotrypetes seraphini, assembly GCF_902459505.1. Classification (NCBI taxonomy): domain Eukaryota; kingdom Metazoa; phylum Chordata; class Amphibia; order Gymnophiona; family Dermophiidae; genus Geotrypetes; species Geotrypetes seraphini. The sequence continues at coordinate 461,321,259 of NC_047085.1, read as the reverse complement.
CAGGCTGCAACAGGCTGCATTTGACATCCAGCAACTGAGCTATGCTTTACAATGGAGCCACATATGCCAGTGTGCCTGCACAACATCCAGAGAAGGAGCCATGTGCCAAAACTGGGTATGCCAGTGTGCCTACTGAACTTCCTGAGCTGAAGCCATGCGGTAAGGCTAAGATAGCAGTGACTTCTGTCCACACACCAAGGAAGCAGACTGAGGAGTACAAATCCCATGGAACCATACACTATAGGCAGAGCTAACAGAGCATCTTCATTTCAGGTCCCAAAATAGCATCAAAAGTTAGAGGGAGTAGAACGGCTGCTCCTCATCCTGCTCCTCATCCACATCCAGAAATGGAGGTTAACCAAAGATCCTGGAGGAACCTCACTTCCCCACACTGACAAAGAGCCAGAGAAAACATACAAGGAATGCCAAGCTCTAATCCCACGATAGAACCATGTAGCAGAGCCAGGAGACGGCACGCTCTACCCCAGAGCCATGACAACTTCTTGTGAAGGAGTCCAGTCAAACTGCCAAAGAAGAAGGGAGCCATCGGCCAAGAAGCGGCGGGAACCCTTTATGAAATACCATGCACTCCATTCAGGGGAACAGATTATGCCACCCCAAATTTGACGAGGTGCACAGAATGCTGAACCTCAATAGGGGTTACCAGTCCGCCCTGATTTAAGGGATGAAAAACATCACAGAGCCATAACCAGATCCAGAGACTATGGCTGCTCCAGGCTGGGAGCACCAAGTACCTACGACGCTCTCCTAGTTGCTCCCAGAACTTTGGACCCAGACCAAGACGAACACCAGCATTCTAAAGCAAGAGGCCCAGGCTCAGTCTCATTTTTTTTCCAGCATAAACCTAGGAACTAGATGTCTATGCAATGTCTGACAGCCCGGTGACAATTCACACCTTTTCTAAAACTCTTAGAGAACTGCAAAAACCCTTACCCCTGCCCCCAAGAAAGGTCAGGCGGCCTCTGACAAAGTTAAGGGTTATCAGCTGACCAACTTGCCAAAAAGAAGAGTTCAAGCGTCCTCCAGGAAGGAGGACCTACTTGCCCCCATTTACCTGCTTAATTAGACCATAAGCCCTACAGGGCAGGGACTGTATGTATCTCCAAGCTTAATGGAAAGTGTCGTGTACATGTAAAAAGCACTAGTGAAATGAGCCGTAGTAGCCAACTACCCCAGAGCTAAACCCTGAGAAGGGGGATCAGGAGCATGACTAACCCCGGGGAAGAGAATAGAAGGAGGTACAGAGCATACCTCAAGCACCAAAGCCCCCAAGATGAAAACCAGAGCCCCAACTGTTCTGCCAGACATAGGCTAGACCAGAGGAAAAAAAACCCTACCTAGCCATACAGAAAGTATGAATTCCCCATAGCAGCTGTAAGGCCACAATGGCATATACCTCTCCCCCAGAGACTACCCGCAAAACACCCCTGGTCGTTATGTACAACACTCTAATTGCTAACATGCCCAATGAGATCAATTTACAAGAAGGGCTACAGAATACCACCTCCTGCAGCTAGAGAACTCCAGATCTAAATCGTTCCGAAGGGGGGGGGGGGAAATAAGTACAACACCTAGCTGCCATGAAGGTGGCCTAAATAGCCGCCCCACCCCACACACACACTCTAATCACAAAGACACATCGCAGAAATTTGAAGCAAAGCTCTGCACATGAGAGGCACACCGACATCTTGACTTCCCAAAAGCAGTAAGACATCAATCAGCATATTGGCATACTTAAAACCCCAGAGCAGAGAGTTTTCCAACTGCCTGCTGATGAATCCAAAGACGAGTGAGTTAAGTCCATCCACCAGCAGGCGGAGACAGAAGACACCAAAACTGATAAGAGTACACTGAAAGACCAGCGAGATCTCCACAGGCAGATAGACGTTTTCTCTCCTGCTGCTCAATGTGGAATAAGGCAAGAGAATCCCTAGATGGAATTAATAAGGGTAAAGCAGGAGAAGAACTGGATTATCGGGCTTTGCATTAGGGATGAAATTGTGCAAACTAAATGTCTTTCCACACAGTCTGATTTTTGTGTTTTTACATGATACTTATACTAACCTTCCTAACACTAGAAGCTTATCAAACTGGAACTGAATTTCCTTCAGTAATGTTCCAAAAATGGCATCAACAGTAGATTGAACCTTTTTTTAGAACATTCTCCTACTCTGAGCAAGTAACCTCACAGGAGAGGGTCTATAGGTTCAAGTCACTGACCAAAAATGATTTTCGATATCACTGGGAAATCACAAGGGCAGCTAATAAAACCAAGGAAAAATGTATAACTGCCTTAGTAAATTGAAATTCCTTGAAAAAAATAAAATTAGCAACTTCAAGATGCAACTGTCCTCTGTCAGCAAAAGCTGATGAGTTAAGAACCTGCCACATCCCAATCTACTGTATTATAACTCAAGGTTTCAATTTTTCAACTGTGGCACTGCAAGTAGAGGAAGAATTTTCTGTTCATATTTCAACATAATCCGACAAGAGTTCAGCAGATGTTTGTGCTTATGGTCGTATTAGTTTCTAAGTTTCAGATGATTACACAGATCTGAAATTTAAAAAAAATAAAAGTCATGAGATTAGGGCAAAATTGTTGACTCGGGGAAGAAAAAACCGAGACAGAGTAACTTGAGCGTTTCATCCCCACAAAAATTCTCATAAAGATAAACAGCAACTCTGCAAATGTGCAGCAGGCCTAGTGATGACATTAGTATACGGTAAAATAAATACAATTCCAAACCAAAACAGATGAGCATGACAAATCTGGGAAGCCTGACAAAATTATATTGTACCATCAGAAATTTTCACCGCTTTAAATTCAACAGCTAACAGTTCTTTACCTTCCACATTTCCTTTTTATTTCCTACCTAAATAAACCACAGTACTAATCTTGCAAAGATCACTTTACGAGCCCAGTCTTGAATGACTCTCTCCACTTAGTGCCCAATAAAGTTAAGGTGAAAAGTTTAATTCATAAGTCACACAGTGTGGCACATGAACATTTCAACAAAGCCAATATCGGTACTCCCGCCGGGCAAGGCTGCATCACATCGCAACGAGAGACTGGGAAAAATGCTTAGTACCTGAATAAATTCATGTAAACCGTTCTGAGCTCCCTTGGGAGAACAGTACAGAAAATTGAATGAATAAATAAAGACATAAATGACGTCAAATCTTCTCCACAGGAGATAAAAGCACTATAATCATGGTATACAAACCCCTCAGCCAACAGCGATGGACACTATTGTTGTCTAATCACGTCAACAAGGAGAAAAGCTCCCAGGGTTCAGGAGCAAAACCCTTCTACTAGTGACGTAATACGAACTTGCAAAAGTCATTGTTCAGCACTGCTTTTACTTTGGTTCACCCAACTGCTTCGAGGAGTAGCAGCACTGTCCTTTCTCTCTTTCATATATAAAAAGATTTGAGAGATCAAGCCTTACATATTAAAACATGATCTATTTATCGAATCAATTTGAATCTTTTCCTTGGTAGTTCAAAGTGAATTATATTAAGTATACAAGGTATTTCCCTGTTCCCAGGGAGCTGCAGTAGAGGTCTGCACGGGAACGGGGATCGCGGGAGTCCCCCCTCTAGCCCACGGGACTCCCACGGGGACCCCCCTCTGGCCCACGGGACTCCCACGGGGACCCCCCTCTGGCCCATGGGACTCCCACGGGGATGGAAGGCTTTGGAAGCAGGGTTCGTCCATATAATATAATGGACAAGTCAGCCTTAGTAAAAGAGGGGGTTTATAAGTTAATTACCTGAACAGAAAACAAAAAAAGGGTTCCACCAAGGAAAACAGCAGCGCAAACACAAAAGAAACTGTGGAATTGATGATCCTGTCAGAAGTAATTGCTGCTTTTTACGGGGACAGGCGGGGATGGGTGGGATTTCTGTCCCCGCGCAACTCTCTAAGCTGCAGTCCAAGACCCCAACTCACTAACGTTAATGCAAGTCATGTACTTAGGGCCAGATTCTACACATTATGACGAAAAAAAAAAAATCTGACTCCGACTAGTGCAGCACTAAGTGTAAGTCTATAAAAGTTACACGCAAGATAAAGAATCATGCTTAGCGCTGGTTATGTGCGATAATTTTTAGGAATAGGCTAAGCAACACTATTGAAATAGTGAAATAAAAATTGCTGGTGAGGTTAAAAAAAATGCTTCATCAATCCAACAACATAGCTAGCAAACCTAAAAACAAAAAAAATAAAAATAAAGTCAGCATATCGTGAGAAATTAAGTTAAAAGAAAAGACCAAAAAGTTTTACGATTCTGGTCCTTTACTCAATGGTCGGAGATTGCTTCTTCTGCGTCGTCAACACACAAATCAGAGCACAGCGATCTGACATGATTGGCACACCTCACAATCAGCCAATGTGCCCACGTTTTGTGTGTTGACGACGCAGAGGAAGCAATCTCCGACCATTGAGTAAAGGACCAGAATCGTAAAACTTTTTGATCTTTTCTATTAGCTTAATTTCTCATGATATACCATTGTTTCTTGTAGGTTTGATAGTTATGTTGGTTTCTGTGGCCCTGAAGAAGTGGTGTTGCTAACTGCGAAAAGATTGTCAGCTGCACACAGCATATCAAGTGAGATTAAATGCTATATATTTGCTATACACAATTATGTTTTATGGCGAAAGTTTTTTTATCCCTATGATGTTGGATTGATAGAGAATTTAACCTCACCATCAATCAAGGCTTTTTCTTTTGACTTTAATTTCAATAGTGGTGCTTAGCCTATTTCTAATTAATGTGGTGTTTTTTTGTTTTGTAACTTTACTCCCATTCCTTTTTTTGAAGTTTTGATCATTTTTAGGAGCACCTATTTAAGTCAGGTTTTTCTTGATCTAAATGCATGCGCTCAAGTTGTGTGCACATCGACGCATATTCTATAAACTTGCATATAACTTAAAACAACGCCCACCCTCCGCCCCCAAACACGTTGCCTTTTCAAGTGTGTACACTGGAACCGGCGCATACTTTTTACAGAAGCACACATTCCAAAGTTGTGCAACTTAATTAGTCCCAAATTAGCATCAATTACAAGGTGTCAGTTGCCAGTTATCGGTGCCAATCAGGCCAAATCAATTAAGCTGTGCACGTACATTGGCTACACGCACCGACGATGAATTCGGGGGTTAAGTACACAGGCTCCACCGACAATAGGACTTAACATAGGCCTGCACAACTTCGGCCCTCGCCAGGCCAGGTTTTCAGGATTTCCCCAATGAACATGCATGACATCTATTTGCATGCACTGCTTTCAATGCATATTCATTGGGGAAATCCCAAAAACCCGACTGGATTCGGCCCTCGAGAACCGGAGTTGTGCAGGCCTGACTTAACAGGACTTACACAACTGCAAGTTAGAAAATCTAGACCTAGGTTTTTATACCCAAGGCACTGATGGGTAGACTTGTCCACATCATAACAAGCATCTGCTGGAGAACGGGAATTTGAACCCTAGCTTCCCTGGTTCTCAGACTGCTGCTTTAACCACTACCCACTCTTCCTCCTATATGCATAAAAAAAAAGAACCAACCAAAACAGTGGTGCTATAAAAATCCAGATCTATTCCACACACCAGACTTACCCCTTGTAGGAGAATGGTGAATTATTATTATATCATCAACATTTATAATCATAAATTTAAAATATACCAGTGATCATTAAACTAGATAGTTGCCTGCTATTGCCCTGTGTACAAATGGATTATAAAGCTGTATAAATATGACTTTGAAAGAGAACACAAGATTAGGGTTTTGTACGGTTGACTAACCACATTATTTCCCATGTGCTTTCAATAAACAAGAATGAGAATAAACCCATCTTTTTCTGCCCCTCACATTATTTCCACCCTCGTAATGAAGCCATTATCTGAGGGGAAAGGAAGCCATATGCAAAAACACACTGTTTGGAACCATAGCTGTGTTCCCCTGCCATAATACTCAAAATACTTGCAAAGTTAACAGATGTGAGAAAGAACAAATCTGGCTCAGTTTCTGGTTCGTTTTTTTTTGTTTTTGGCTCCTTGAATCAGCCAGGGCTGATGAGGCCTATGCAGGTAACTTCCAGAGTGAGGAAGGAATCCTATCACTACACAATGGAAACACCTAGTGGAGATATAGATCCGGAACTCTTATGAGCTCTATAAGTGCAAGACTGGACCCAAGCTAATTAGGAAAAAAGATAAAATGGTGGAAAAATACTTTTGTCTCATCAGTCTTCATTAGTAACCACCCAGTCCCAGTTCTTTTTCCAACTGTGAAGGACAAAGGTGCATCAGAAAACGCCTGGATTAAAAAGAAGAAAGACTTAGGGCTAGATTCACAAAGCTAACCGATCGTGTACCGATCGGTTTGCGACCCCTTTTCTATCAAATTTCCCTCCAGCCTGATTCACTTACCTCTCCTGCGATCCACTTCGAATCCGTGCATGCAAATGAGGTGAAATGCATGCAAAGTAGGCTGGGATGCAATTCACAACACCAAATTTCAGATCCGATTGGACTGGTTGATCACCTGAAGAAGCAATGCTGGGGACCAAAAACGTCTTTCCGACTAGAAGCCCTGCTCTCTGCCCTGCAATCTCTCCAGCCTGCTCGCCCCAAATGCCGCCCTGCTTCTTATCGCCTGCTGCTCGCCCCAAATGCCGCCCTGCTCTGCCTTGATCTTCCCTGAATCTCTCCTGCCGCATCGTCGATCTCCTGCCCTGCGGGTTTAAAGCCAATTAAAACCACGGGCTCACAGGGCTAAAAACTAAGAAAAAAAAGATTCAAGTTTAAAAAAAAAAAAAAGGTTGCGTCTTGAATGGGTATGCACAGACCATCTACAGATGGTCTGCGCATGCATGAGGATCACACAACAGAGATCCGTGCAGGCAGATGGGGGCATTCCTCCAATCGCCCCCATCTGCATATTTTTCATTCCTGAATTCGTCGGACCTGCCCAGATCATTGCTGTTTCCCTTCTGTTAAATCTTACTGCAGTTATAAGATATATACCATTAATTGAATCACATGTGTTCTACTTATTACAAAATGTGTGTGTGACCTTGTATTTGGGAGCAGTACTTGGTGGCCTATGCGGGAGCAGACATCACTACCTCTTCATGGAGGTAGTTAGGGGATGGGCCATTAGTGTGGGCAGACTAGATGGGCCGTGGCCCTTTTCTGCCATCATGTTCTATGTTTCTATGTTTCTACGGAAGAGGCAGAAATGAAATACTTCCAGATCTCTTGAAGCGGGCCGTCGGCAGAGAAGGTCCCCCAGCCAAGAATTCTAGGACAATTTCCTCTGGGTCCTAGTTACTGGTAAGCCATTGTGTCCCAAAGTGCTTCTTCAACATTGCCTCCATTTTTTTTCCTTATTTTTCTAGAGACAGGAGCAAGGGAAAAATCTCCAGAGGGACCTGGCACTACCAGGTTTGCACACTGGCCAGAGAGGCATGCAATAATCCCCCGGACCCAACTAAGCCTTCCTGACAGGCTAGGAGCCCACAGATCATCTAGAGCTGCACAGGTTGTGTCCATCCACCTGTTAGAAAGAATACCAGAAGTGAGGCTGCTGCAAAGTAGACTTTTATGGCAGAGCTCCGGTGTTCTTTCTATCTCCGGTAGATGGGCACAACCCACAAGTCTCTGGATGCTATGGAAACAGGTCATAATTAACTAAACCACCACTACCGCAACCACTCACAGACCTTGAGTAGAGAGCCTACAACACAACCTGCTATTTCAGCAGTGAAGAAAAACCAATGACCAAGGCAGCCAAGACTTCTCAAGTGAGCAATGGGCTGGTCTAGCAGGACATGAAGAAAGGAAATTATTTAGATCAGGGGTTCTCAACCCTGTCCTGGGGGGCCCCCAACCAGTCGGGTTTTCAAGATATCTGTAATGAATATGCACGAGATCTATTTGCATGCACCGCTTTCAATGCATATTCATTAGGGATATCTTGAAAACCCGACTGGCTGGGGGGTCCCCCAGGACAGGGTTGAGAACCACTGATTTAGATGGTTCAAAGATTCAAATTTAAAAATTATGCAGCACTCCTTTAACGTCAGTGAGCAAAAAGCAACAATAGGGAAAATAAGCCATTGTTATCTCACTACACAGGGAAAGTCAAGACTGCGGAGTCCTAACAGAAACTGAATTACAAGTGCAGAGCAGAAGAGGGAAGCAGCTCAGCTTATCCCTGATAATACACTGCAGTCATCCACAAGTGTCTACCACCTTGCCAACCTGAACAAACAGCCTAATTTAGTCATCTGTTCTTCATGCACATGTAAACCACAAACTACTAATTATACAGGAAGAGAAGAGTGTTTACATACATACACAGAGCATTCTGCAGAGCCTAGATCTGTCTGGATTAAGTTATAAGTATACAAAAGGTAAAAGTGATAGATAACCTGAGAAAGTAAGATTACTGGGATAAAAACCCAGCATTACAAAGCCCTTATGGTGGGTGGAGTTACCAGAAAGGCAGGAATGGTGTCCCAGTTGCAGTCAATTACAGAGATCAAAAGCAGGAGCTCTTGCACAATGAACTAATCCCAGCACAGCATAAGCCAGAAGCCCATAAAAATGCAGTACATTATCTGATCTCTCTGCAGGGTGGCTGATGTTATGACACCTCATCCCCTTTCATTTACTCACATCTGGTTGAGACCTTATTATGATTCTGACCACAGCTTGAAGTCAGAATGGTTATCATCGCCTAATTGCCTTCATTATTAGTTTTTGCTTAAATAAATTTCATGCTTTCCTGAAAGACTGCCGGCTCCTTTTTCAGTCCCATCTGCTGTAGTCTTTAAATAGGGGGAGTGGTGGCAGAAAATGAAAAATTTTCAACTCCAAGGCATGCTCAAGAAATAACCACGGATGTACTAACCTTTTCATTAATTATAAAGCCATACAGACTTCTTTAAACAACTATCCAACTCTCAAAAAGTGATGAAATTGGTTTAGCATTTATTTGTAGGCCACTAGATCTCAAAAACAGGTCCAAAAGTGGTTCACATCCAAAAAGATTTACAAAAAAACAAATAGAAAATCTCTACAAATGGATTCCAAAAGGTTGTGTGTAAGAAACTTTAAAAGGACCCCCCTCCTTTTGAAGTTTCGGACCTGGACAGTCCTAGACAAAGGAAAAAAGAGGAATCTAACTATTCAACATAAACAAAGGAATAGACACCATTAAGACAGACATTCCTGACTAAATGGATTTTTTTCTTCCTGAAGTTTCTTTAGCTTATCAATTTGACATATTGCATCTTCAATAATAACATTTTTGGTGATGGAGAACATTCAAAGTGTGATGATGGTTCCTGATATTCTTTGCCTCCATTCTGGAGAAATATTTGGCACGGAGCACTTCTTTCACTAATCAGAAGTTTGTGTTTCAACACACTGGTGGCGATATTCATATTTATTTATTTACTTTTGAAGTCCTGAAATATTGGCAAGTGTTAAATTGTGTTCCTCTTTTTTCAAACAGAAAGGATTGTTGGGCATATGGAGAGAGAGAAAATTATTGGACATGGTGGTGGGAGAGGAGTGAGGTAGAGGTGCACGGGGAAGAGAGACACAAGAGGGAGAAATGTTGGATGTGGTGGAGAGGAGACAGTAGGACGGATGGAAAGAAATTTAAGAGGGACCTCAAGGAGGTAGAGAAGGTGGGAAGAATACTAGGTTCAGACTTTGGGAGGGAAAAAGAAAGTTTTCAGATGGAAGGCTTCTGGGTCAGCCGTGGGCAGCGTGAAGGAAACATTGCCCACGGCTTTGTGAAAAGAAACAAGTGCGTAAAGGTAAACCTCCTATCTTTTCTTTCTATTTAAACTACAGTACTTTATTTTGAAGACTTTCTTTAATGTTTAACGTTTTTATAGACTGGGTATAGTACAGAACATAAATACATACAGATTCTCACATGGCCCGAATTACATACAAATTCAACTTAAGAACAGTTTTAAACGGTACTTGTTCTTAACCCTATTATAGCTGTATCACTCAAAGTGAGGTCACACCATGGAGTACTGTGTGCAATTCTGGTTGATGTATTTCCAAAAAATATAGCAGACTTAGAAAAGGTTCCAAGGAAGGGCAACCAAAACAGTTAAGGGAATGGAACCCCTCTCATACTAGGAAAGATTTAGGGCTCCTTTTACAAAGGTGCACTAGCGGTTTTAGCGTGCGCTTAACGCATGCTAAAAGGCCGCACATGCTAGCCGCTACCACCTCCTTTTAAGCAGGCGGTATTTTTTCGGCTAGCGCACACTATAGCGGGCACTAATCCTGTGTGCGCGCTAAAAACGCTAGCGCACCTTTGTAAAAGGAGTCCTTAGAGATCAGGGCTCTTCAACTTGAAGAGATGGTTTGAGAGGGGATTTGAAAGAGGTCTACAAAAGACTGAGTGAAATAGAACAGCTAAACATAAAATCAATTGTTTATGCTTTTCAACATGTACAAATACTAGAGGGACACTTTGAAGTTACATGGTAATACTTTTAAAACAAATAGAAGAAAAATATTCTCTCAGTCAATGAATAGTTAAGCTCTGGAACTCATTGGCGGAGGATGGTTTGGACATGTTCCTGGAGAAAAGGCCATAATCTGCTATTAGACATGGGGAACAACTTCTTATCCCTGGGATTAGCAAGATTCCATTCTATCGCTCTCTGGGTTCAAAGTTGACTTTTTTGGGGTTAAATTTATTCATTTATGCTGATATTACTATCATTTTGCCCTTTTCTCAATCAATTCTACACATTAGACATAGGGTAGAGGAAATATTTAGGACTATTTAAGAATTTAAATTAAAACTAAACTCAGAAAAAAACAAAAATTTTCATAGCATCTACAGGTCATAATTCCATCGAATCATCTATAATGATAAATAACGTTAATTATTTAATACAACCTACTGTTAAGATCTTGGACATCATTCTAGACCAGCAATCAGAGAGGAAGTTCAGGCCAGCCAATCGCTGCCTGGCTGGGCCGGAACTTCCTCTCCGATGGCAGAATTGACGTCGGGGAGAGGATTGCTGGCCTGACGCAGGGAAGCAGGGAGAGCTTGGGGCGGCGGCGGCTTTGGGGCCTGTTCCCCGATGGCGGTGGCAGCTTGGGAGCCTGTTCCCCGATGGCGGCAGCAGTGGCTTGGGGGAGGGCAGGGAGAAAGAAAGAAAGGGGGCAGGCAGGGAGACAGAAGGAAAGAAGGGAAACAGAAAAAAAGAAAGGGGGCATGAAGAGAGAAAAGAAAGGGAAAGTGCAACCAGAAACTCATGAAATCATCAGACAACAAAGATAGGAAAAATGATTTTATTTTAAATTTAGTGATCAAAATGTGTCTGAATTTATATATGCTGTCTATATTTTGCACTATGGCCCCCTTTTACTAAACCGCAATAGTGGTTTTTAGCGCAGGGAGCCTATGAGCATCGAGAGCAGCGCTGGGCATTCAGCGCAGCTCCCTGCGCTAAAAACTGCTATTGTGCTTTAGGAAAAAGGGAGGGGGGTATATTTGTCTATTTTTGTATGGTTGTTACTGAGGTGACAGTGCATAGAGTCATCTGCCTTGACCTCTTTGAAAAAACCCCGGAATAGGAATGATAATTAACATTTTCTCAGCGTACAGTGTTTTTTATGTTTTTTAAAAAATTTTATTGTTAGTAGATCATTTTGACTTGGTCATTTTAAAAGTAGCTCGCAAGCCCAAAAAGTGTGGGCACCCCTATCCTAGACCAAAATCTGACGATGCAAAATCATGTACCGGTAGATGCTTTGGTCAAGAAGGTCTTTTATACCTTATGGAAGCTACATAGCATTAGATCCTATTTTGATGTCACATCCTTCAGGTTGCTGGTTCAATCATTGGTATTGAGTCAGCTGGACTATTGCAATATAGTCCTTTTGGGAGGTATTCAAAAGAATTTTTCAAGGCTGAGAATAGTCCAGAATGCTGCAATTCGCTTGATTTTTGGCTTGAGGAAGTATGATCATGTCAGGCCCTTTTACAGAGAATTGCATTGGTTGCCTATTGAAGTTGGTGTTAAATTTAAGTTTGGGTGTTTTTGTTCTATAGTTCTTTTTGGTATGACTTCCACTTTATCTTCTTGATTCATTTTCCATTGTTGGATCCAAACATCAGCAAAGTACTCGTAGCTTGTTTAGTTTTCCTTCAACTAAAGGATGTCAGTATAAAAAAAATTTCATCACTGTCTGCTTACTTACCAAGTGGCTCTCTGGGACAGGGAGCTAAAACCTCTGCTACTTTGTTCTAAGTCTTATTATGATTTTAGAAAGCAATTGAAAGCTCATCTGTTTAGTATTTAACTAATCTGATCATTTTGTATAGTATTTTTTAAATGTAAACCGCACTGAATTTTTTGGTTATGCGGTATAGAAATGAATTATTAGATTAGATTTAGGATTCTGCCAGGTAATTGTGACCTGCACTGGCCCCTGTTGAAAGCAGGGGCATACTTACAGCGGCATACCTGGCAGGGTAGAGCATCCCCTGCACACAGCAGTTGGCTCCGCAAGTCCCCTACCCTGGAAGTGAACGTCAGAGGGGGTGAGGACCGGCAGAGCCCAGGCTCCCTGCACAAGGGGTGGACTAAACTCACCCACCCCTTTGCATGCCACTCTGTCTGACCAAGTCTTTTATCCATCTAGTCTACCCAATAAAGTTCTTAAAGTTGTATCTGCCATTCCAAGCAGTTTACACCTTTCTTTGCCTTGTGTAGATTGTGAAATTTACGGTTTGCTTTGATTCCATTCTCTTTCTATATAAGGATCCTCTGTGTTTATGCTCTTTCATCAACATAAGTGGTCCTCTCCATCTTTACCCCCAGCTTCGAAGAGAACTAGAGTAATGATCAATCAGAGCATTTATCAACCTACAAGCAATAGCCAAGAAACTTCTGTATGAAAGGTAATTTACCTCAAGCCACAAGACGGGTGTAAATATAAACTAATTTCAGCTTACATAATCCTTTCTGCAGGAAATCCCACACCCACATAAATTGTATGTTAGGCTCAGGGCTCAGTGCACTGCAACATGAACCAAAATATAAAACCGTAGAGAGCTAGGACAGTCCTACTAAGTCATGCATAGGGCCCAACCTCCAACACCAGGCAATCTACCTACATCAGAAAATATTTCAGGTCTTCCAATGCTTATATTATACACTGTATTACATGAATCAGAGATCCTTAAACATGTTTTTACTTCATTTCTTCTTCAGCCAGAGAAGTCCGACTGACCTCTCCTACAAGCTATTAATCAAAGCAATTTCCAAATTGCTCTATGCCAGAAAGAAAAGGAATAAATTAACTCGCTGTTTTGCCTAATACAGGGTACCATGCATCCTAATATAGTTACTTATGTGTGGCAGAGGACAAATTTATAAATCTCTCTCAAAAAAAAAAAAAAAAAAAGAGACCCCACACAATGACATTTATCCTTGAAAACTAAGGGCTCCTTTTACAAAGGCGTGCTAGCGGTTTTAGCACGCGCCAGCCACTGCCGCCTCCTTTTAAGCAGGCGCTAATTTTTCGGCTAGCGCACGCTATAGCAAGCGCTAATCTTGTGCGTGCGCTAAAAACGCTAGGGCACCTTAGTAAAAGGAGCCCTACGTTTTGAACCCTCAAAGAGTTACATTATTTATAAATCCATGTTAATTTTTCGCCTTATCCAAATCTACTGGATCACGTGCCACCTCCCCTTGTGAGTTTCAATGAAATCACTTGATGCAAACAATATTCTAGCCTACATTTGATGTGTGCTTGTTATTTTAGGAAGTTTCCTCTATTTTTGCACCCATGGTCAAGAAAAACAAAAAAACAGAGGGGGGGAGAAGTTTCAAAGCCATTTATGCAACAAAAAAAAATGATAATCAGGATAGCAAGAGTAATTTTACATCCACTTTTTCACGCTCTATTATAAAAATACTTAGAAACGCTGATATGGTACATTGAACAGCTGGTGTTCAGCAAGCTAGCTAAAGAAGACAAGCACATTGCAAAAGAAACGTGTCTGCAAAATGGACGACCTTTCAAAGACATTAGGTTCATAACATGCAACTTCCTATTGGGAAGAGAATTTAAGACAGGTTCTTTACAAACAAAAAACGACATTTTCAAAATAAGCAGAAGAGACACAAATCAAGGCCTTGTAAACCCTGTAGTGCAGGGGTATCCAACCTGTGGCCCAAGGGCTCCGTGCGTCCCCATGAAGTATTTTGTGTGTCCCCGATCGAGGGCGATGCAGTGTTTTCCTCTACTGCCCCCAGGTGTTTACCGTCTTGCCGACTCCCTCCTCTGTCTTGCTCCAGCGTTTGCGCGGCCCCAGAAAATTTTTTTTTCGGACAATGCAGCCCAGGGAAGCCAAAAGGTTGGACACCCCTACTGTAGTGGAAGGCTCCAACTAAACTGGAAATCCAAAAGCCAATCAAGTGGAGAAACCTTCATCCAGGGCTGGACAAATCATGGGCCGTAGAAGTTTCATCAGCCGTAAGCCTGAGGTCATAATGCCGTTGTACAGATCCATGGTGAGACCCCATCTGGAATACTGTGTACAATTCTGGAGGCCGCATTATCAAAAATATGTGCGGAGAGTTGAGTCGGTTCAGCGAATGGCCACCAGGATGGTCTCAGGTCTCAAGGATCTCCCGTATGAGGAACGACTGGGTAAGTTGCAGCTGTACTCACTCGAGGAACGCAGAGAGAGGGGAGACATGATCGAGACGTTCAAATATGTCACAGGCCGTATCGAGGTGGAAGAGGATCTTTTTCCTTAAAGGACCCATGTCAACAAGAGGGCATCCGTGGAAAATCAGGGGTGGGAAATTTCATGGCGACACCAGAAATTATCTTCACCGAAAGGGTGGTTGATCGCTGGAATAATCTTCCACAACAGGTAATTGAGGCCAGCAGCGTGCCAGATTTTAAGAAAAGATGGGATTGGCATGTGGGATCTCTTCATGGAGGTAGTTAGGGGGTGGGCCATTAGTGTGGGCAGACTAGATGGGCCGTGGCCCTTTTCTGCCGTCATGTTCTATGTTTCTATGTTTCTATGTAAAAGGGAAAAAAAAAAAATAATAATCTGAGTAAACCTTGGTGTGCTGAGCAACGACCACGTTTTCCTTGTGCTACGGTACTTTAATGCGTTCCTCACACCGCACACACGTTTTCAGGCCGAACACAGACATTTGTTGGACTTGCTCAATTTCTCTCTAGCATCTCACACCCTCGTTGTAGATTTTAGGGCGCCTTTTACGAAGGTGCGCTAGGGCCTTAACGTGCGGAATAGTGCGCGCTAGCCGCCTCCTTTTGAGCAGGCGGTAGATTTTCAGCTAGCGCGCACCATAACGCCGCTAATCTGGTGCGTGCGCTAAAACCGCCAGCGCACCTTAATAAAAGGAGCCCCTAGTCTTTAGAAAGTCCAGAATCAACTCATATTTTTAGCAGCTAAGCAAGCTCTCTATATACGTATTTAACATATCAACGGTAGATACCTGAATTAAAACAGAGTAGATTACTCCGTAGCCCTACCACCCAGATGATAGAAACAGTAAATAGACTGTTAAAACCAGGGCTGTGGAGTCGGTAGATAAATGTTCCGACTCCGACTCCTCAGTTTTTTGTACTTCAGACTCCGACTCCAGGTACCCGAAATTTCCTCCGACTCCGACTCCACAGCACTGGTTAATTTTCAGATTGTTAAAATGGAATGTCAAGTTGAGAGAAATGAGCATTTTCGACACCACCTTCTTTTTGCTTTTAATCAAGATTCTAAGGCCGCAGAAGCTGCTTGCAACATTTGTGCTGTGTATATAGTGGGTTCTATAGCTGAAAGAATCGCTCGTGATTGGTATGCCAAGTTCAAAAATGGAGTCGGTAGATAAATGTTCCGATTCAGACTCCGACTCCTCAGTTTTTTGTACTTCTGACTCCGATTCCGACTCCAGGTATCCGAAATTTCCTCCGACTCCAACTCCACAGCCCTGGTTAAAACGAATCTGTTACATGTCTTGGCTCTGCCAGCAGCATTTAGCTCGGATACTCCTCCAAACTGTGATGCGCTCTAAAATACTTTCATTGCTTTAAACCAGGGGTGTCCAACCTGCGGCCCCGTGAAGTATTTTGGTCGAGGGCGATGCAGTGTTTTCCGTCTGGCCTGCTCCCTCCTCTGTCTTGCTGCAGCGTTTGCACGTTTGTGCGGCCCCCAGAAACATTTTTTTCAGCCAATGCGGCCCAGAGAAGCCAAAAGGTTGGACACCCCTGCTTTACACACAAGGATCAAATTTTTCCTTAGAGCTAGATAGCCTGTGTTACTATGAAACACCAATGGGACCCAGAGGAGACGCTGTTCTCCTCATGTTCTGTACATCCAAAGGCACATGCGGGGCTGCTGCACAAGGTTTAAAGTTCCACGGGCACCACCTCAATGAGTTTACAATCCGCTGGTACAGTGCCAGCCTTTATTACGTGGCAGCTATCTGCAGACAGCATCACTCATTTCAAGGGCACTGCAGATGCCTGACACAGCAGACAGTACTTGACTCAAAACACTGTCTGAGCACAGGGGTTTTTTTTTATGAGGAGATGGGATTTAGATAATTCACTCACTGCTTAAGGAAAACAAACATGTTTAATTTTATTTTTCACTTCATTTATTTCATGGATGCTAAGTGTATTAGTAAAGCTTCTTCCTAATTGATTAATACCACCATGGTGAACTTAAGGGGGGGGAGGGGGAACAAGGAGGCTGCAGTGCCACTCCTGATTAGAATTCCATACCAGTACACGCAAAGGACCAAATGTAGTAAGCATATTCCCATGAAAAGAAAAATAGAGCAAGGGATGAATAGAGCACAAACTGAGAAGCAGACCCAGGAAAGGAGATCCTAAACACTAGCACACCTTGAATTTTAAATTCTTTTTATTATTAAGAAAACAAAACAGAATTCCAACATGGATCACTGTATACAAATAGTGACACAAAATGATGTCGCTCCCTTAAGAAACAGTATACAGAGGTCCACAGTACAAACATAACTGACAAGAACAATAATTTCTAAATACAATAGTGTCTTATATACTATACATTTTCTGCAAGGAATCTATGCAGTTTACAATAAGATTTAGATCAAGTTCTTGAAGTTACATTGTCAGAGGGAGAGAGAGTTGGCTTTAGAGGAAGGGGAGAAGATAAGAAAGTGGTTAGAGAGAGGAGCGATACGTTTTTAGTTTCTTCCGGAATTCAAGGAAGATGGGGGGTTGTCTTGGGTGTGTTGGCAGTTTGTTCCAAATGAGAGGTCCTTGGTATTCAAAGGTAGCCTCAAATATCTTCTTCCGCTGTACTTGCTGAGGGAAGAATAGTGTAGTTACTTATCTGTAACATAGGTTCTCTGTGGACAGCAGGATAGTTGAGGTGAGGGAAGTACAGTGCTCCCCCGCAAATTTTTGTTCAGCAGTTCACGGTCCGGTCATTCATATTTTCCGACCACAAATGACTGGGCAGGAGAGGGCAGCCGGAGCGCCAGCGAGTGAAGGAAATCACTCGCTATATGCTCCGACTGCCTCTTCCTGTACTAAAGTTGGGCCTTACCAATCAGGAGCTGCGTGTCATCTTTTTAACTACTTTGATATGCTCCAACAAAGAAAAAACAATCCCCGTTATCTATTCAGATCTCTGAACCCTGTTTAGGTACATAGTTGATTTGTGCATTATGGTTTGTCTTAATTTGCCAGAAGTTATTTTGTCAGTTTTACTCTTTTCTACTGCTGGTTTTGATATGTTTATTCATTTGCTTGTGTGTACATTGTAACCCAGTGGTTCCCAACCCTGTCCTGGGGGACCACCAGCCATTCGGGTTTTCAAGATATCCCTAATGAATATGCATGAGAGAGATTTGCATATAGTGGAAGTGATCTACAGTTCTGAGGAAAATGCATTTTCAAAAAAAAAAATCCACATTCAAACAATGACCAAAGAAGAAAAGTAAGACCAGAAACAATTACAAAACTAAAAAAACAAAAATATATATATATAATGCTAAATCCTAATCAATCATACCTCGAGTGGGAGTAAAATCAAAAGGTGATGGGTTATGAAGTTCATGCAAATCCAGAAAGTTCTAGGAATCGTTATTCTGGTAACCACAAATGAACTTAAGCAAATCTCATCATCAACCTTAACCAAACCCTGCCAATATAGTGGAAAAGTTATGAGTCACAAAACAAAAACAGATGAGATGGAATTAAACAGATAAATATTTTTTTTAAAAATAAGACAAAGCAACTCTAGTTCTTTATATCTAGATACGAGACAGTGTATGAAGAAACAAATCTAAAGATACTTTCTAAAACTTATCCCCTCTTCTACAAAACTGCACTAGCAATTTCTAGCGCGGAGAGCCACGCTGAATGGCCCGCGCTGCTCCCGACGCTCATAGGAAGTCAATGAGCATCGGCAGCAGCGCGGGTCATTCAGCATGGCTCTCTGTGCTAAAAACTGCTAGTGTGGTTTTGTAGAAGAGGGGGTAAGTTTATGTTTATTTAGAGCAGGAACTGGCCCAATGGAATAAAGTGGATTTTGCTCCGTATTAAGAGATGCATATAGAAAGAACGGTTACATACGTGAAGAGCCGATGACAGAGCAGACAGAGTGCCACAGATTTACCGCTATATTAACTGTGAAAGACTATCTAGAGTGGCTATTGCCATAATTTTATGAGGCTCTAGGGAACATTATTTCTGTTCAAAAGGTGACATGAACGTTCCCAACTAATGAGTCAATGTAGCAGACTTTTTATAAAGAAATAAAGCAAGGTGCTCCCATCAAATCACTGATACAAAAAAAGGGGATCATTTTATAAATCTTTTTCCACATGCAAAGTTTGTTTTATTCATACTTATAAAACTGTACAATCATATACATGCATGGAAAAAGTGTGTACCTATTTTTGTGTGATCTGCATGTAGGTGTCCCTAGCTGCACAGTTTGAGCAAAGCAGAGATGGCATTCCAACGTACACATGAATTTCATAATATATCAGTGTGAACGCACAGCTTCGGAGTGGATGTAAATTCGTGCACCATAAGGGCTGGTTCTGAGAGCCTATTTTTTTTTTTTTTTTTAACCCATATAGGGGCATCTGTTGCCTTCATAAAAAGATGCCACTGAACTTCCCAAGTAGGCATCTGTTACAAAATGAAGTCCAAAATGTCTAGGAATTTAACAGACACGGGATCAGAGAAAAATTAAGATTAAGATCTGCCAAAAATTACAGCTTCATAGGTTAAGGGAATAGATGACTCAAGAATAAGATTTATTTGTCCCAAATTGACTTCCAGAAATTAAGTATCAATGGACAAAAATATAACAGATGATCCAAAGTCCCTATATTAATACGACAATGCCAGCATCTATTAATTTAGAATTATCTATTTTTTTGTACTACATGTTAAGCCTACTTTAGATAAATATAAAAGTCGCCTTTTCCTGATCATGACGGGAATAGCTGTTCAACTGATCACACATAATTGGAAGAACCATGACAGGATTAATTACACTTTTTGGTGGGTAAATGTGTGTACCACATATAAGTATGAAAGAATGATGGTGGAACGTTTGGGGACTAGTAAGTCCTTTAATGATGTATGGAGTCCATTGACTACTTTTGTTACATTACAGTAAGGGTCATGTTTCTTCCCTTTTCATTAGATTTCTATACACATCCATTGGGGGGAGGGAAATGTACTTTGAGGATTTAAATTATTTAATTATAATATTGAAATCACATCATATGTTTTATTGTATTAATAATTAAAATGAGGATGGGAGTAAATGACTGTTTAATGTAATAATTGTATAGTTATTAGTGCGTTTTATGCAGTATTTATGATTTACCAATTGTATTGCACTATCAAAGTTTGAAAATCAATAAAGATTTAAACATAAAAAAAAGATTAAGATCTGCCTTTAAGATTCCAACAGACAATACCCACCAACTACCTAACAGAGTTGGCCATCCGACTCCAAGGTACCTACAACAGATATTCCACCAGAAATCTTTTCCACTTAAATTTCCAGTATGAAATAAAATAAAGTCTACCAGGCAAAACTACCTTATCCATCCAATATCAATTAGCAAAATGCTGGAACTAACTATTACTTATACTACAATCCTGCGACTACTATCTCAGGTTCAGAAAGCTTAAGCATTTCTGTACCAAGACAGGGAGCCAACCCTGAAGTAATTGAAATAATTGTAAAAGCCCATTTCCAAACTGTCTATGCAACTTCTAGGATATAATAATAATCTACTTGAACTTTTAACTATGGCCTAACTGTATGTCAAACTGTCCATTGTAACTTTCTGGGTAACTTTCTGACCTTGAACTGAAAATAGGTAAAGGCAGAATATCTGATTAATATAACATTAATTGCCTTTTTCATGAAGAGATTCAGCCAAAGCGGTTTACAATATACTCTTTAGGTAATACAGTACTCCCCTGAAATTCACGGGGGTTCTGTTCCAGGAACCCCCGCGAATGTTGAAAAACTGCGAATACGGTTTTTAGCAGGGAGACAGGTGAGGGCAGCCGGAGAGGCAGCGTTGACATGCAGCTCCTTATTGGTGAGGCCCGACTTTAGTACAGGCAGGCGAAGCATACCGCAAGTGATTTCCTTCACTCGCCGGCGCTCCAGCTACCCTCTCCTGCCACTCTCTCCTGCCTGGTCATTCATGGTCGGAAAGTACCACGAATGACCGGGACCGCAAATCGCAGACCGCGTATTTGCGGGGGAACTCACAATCTAACTGTGGTACCTGGGACAATGGAAGGATTAAGCGACTTGTCCAGAAAATTCCGATGATCCTTTTTCTTAGGTTTTTATCCTCTTTCGATACATATTTAGAAGTGGAAAACAGTGGCAATTCTACTGGAGGGGAGGAGAGGCTGGCAAAGGCTTCAGAAAGATGATGAAAGACTGGACTAAGGCATAGATGAGGAATAACAAAATTCAAACAAAAAAAAAACAAAAAAAAGCTAAAGTACCTAGTAAAAGGAAGATTTTGGCTGGCCCTGTGTATGGTTTCATGGCCTATCGTACTGTTAGGGCAGGCATTTGTTTATGGTTTTAGAGCGCAGCAAGCCAGGCCTGTCATGTTTATTTCATTTTGCATATCTTTGCAGTACAGCACCAGGGAAGAGATGAAAGTAAATATATATATATATATTAAATTATATATTACATAAGTGATTCAGCATTGTAAACTGCACATTCCATTTTTATACGAAACCCTATGTTTTGGATTCTATTGGTGGTGTACCGCAGAACGTTGTGGGCATGCTCTACCCTAGGAGTTAGTTAAGTAGCAGTTCAGTGTGTGAGAGCTCAGACACAGAATCCACATAAGGAATGGATGAAGGAGAGAACATGGGTCTCCCAGTGTTATTCATGGGGCCCGGGGATTATAAGAATCCAGATTCCCGGGTTACTGTTTTGTAATAGGTTTGGTTTGTCTTGTGGGTCCTGATTCCCTCTTGGGGCTTTGTTGAGGGTGGAGGGAGAATGATGTAGGGGGTAGGGTTGAGGATGTCGGTGGGGTGTTACTGTTGAACGTTCTTGTCTTCTTTTGTATGTCTCTTATTTTCAATAAAAATGTTTTCAACACTAAAAAAGAAAACCCCGACTCGCTCTACTGCAGGACACCTCCATCCGTAAGCACAGAACAATTGACCACTCAGAAAGTATATACTGCGGGTCAAGTGCATTTTTAACCCCTTTTTAAAATCTCTGTAAGAGGACTCTGATCATAGATGGAGAAGCAAATTGTTCCATAAAAATGGGACGAAATTTCATGCCGGTCCACAGGGCCAGCACGTGCATCAGGCCCAAAACAGTGTTCTTCAACCGCCGGTCCACGGTGTGATCAATGCGGCGTTATCTTCGAGCCAGCTTCCTCTTCCTAACTGATTTAGTACACAAAGCCACGGGCAGTGGCTCCTACAGGCATCCTGCGCCTGAACCGGAAGCCTTCTCTCTGACGTTGCAACATCAGAGGGAAGGCTTCCAGATGAGGCACGGGACGTGCAAGGTGCAATCAGTACTATTATGGGGGCGGGGTCTGGGGTGGAGATTGGGTAGAGATGGGCGGGGTCTGGCCCACGATTTAGCCCAGTGTTCTTCAACTGCCGGTCTTGCATAAAATATCTATGCAGTCAAGATCCAGGCTTGTTCTATTCTGGGATTACAAGAAGCGTACACTTCTCCCTCCGTATTTGCTGTGATAGGGAATTAACAGAACCGCAAATACAGAAAAACCGCGAATAACTTTTTCATGTGTTATTTGCTATTTTCTATTAAAAACCATCGTGAATATGGTGAAACCGCGAATAACATGGTGGGAGAGCTGGCCTGTTCCTAAAGTTGAGGCAAAACACAGTGAAGAAAGTGCTGGGAATCAGCAATTTTCTCTGTAAACACTTGGAATCGAGGATTTCTCTATGCAAGCTGATGTAATTGGGGGGGAGGGGCCAGCAAGCTAAAAACCATGAACAATCAAAACCGCGATTGCTGAAACCGCGAATACGGAGGGAGAAGTGTATTAGTACAAACACCGTCCCATTTCTTACTCAATTTAATAGCATTACAACCCTCAAGCTCAAATTTAAAATTATGAAAGAAAATGGGAAAAAAAATTTTTTTCGCTAGAATAGAAATGATCAACCAACAATATCGCATTACAAAGAAGAGGAGGCCAGTCCTCTATGACAGCGTATGGCAAACTGTGTGGAACAGCACAGTAATGTGCCGCAGCGAAATTCCAGGTGTGCCACGAGAGGCACGTTGTGTAGGCGGGGGGGGGGGGGGTCAGTCATCACCGGTACCTCTCCTTCTCGCCAGCGCCTCTCCTGCTCTCCACACTTCCCCATCAACGTAGTTCATTTCAGGATTAACAAGCTCAGGGCCCTGTCTGGAGGGCCTTCAAGGACAACGATGCAATGTCACACATGCATGTGATGGCATCGCGTCTATCTGTGCATGCGCAGAGACCCTCCAGCCCTGAGTTTAGCATGCTGCGGCATGGAAAAGCTTGCAAGACACTTCTCTATGAGGATGGATATACCAACAAAAAGCAGTGGCTCTCAATTCAGTCCTTGGGACACACCCATCCGGTCAGGGTTTCAAGAAACCCACAATGAATATGCAAAAGATAGATTTGCATACAGTGGAAGTGGTACATACAAACTCACAGTGGATATCCTGAAAACTGACGGCTCGAGTCCTGAGGACTGTATTGTGAACCACTGGCCTACGATATGACCATCCACAAACATTTTCAATACTGCGCTAGGCTAGAAATAATCCATTGCAATTCCATGATGGCAGCATGCTATAGGGCAGCGTCTCGCAAACCTTTTTAACTCCAGCACTTTAAAACGGAGCAAATGTCCTTCGTGGCACACTAAACACCGCTAATTTTTTGGGGGCACATTATAATTGAAATTATAGAATTGTAAAACCAATAAAACAAAAAATTAAAGTTTGAGTTATTTAAAGTTCTTTAAGCTATGTATGGGTAATTGTAACAGCGGTGAAGCTAATCAATACGATGGATGTGATTGTTTTTGAGGGCAAATTAACTCAAAACGCGGCTTAATAGACGATGAGCAAACACACATTTCATCATCCACCATCTGCACTCTTTTTTTTTTTTTCAATTTAATTTCTGTCAGAGCTGAAAATCCAGGTTCGCAATGATAAGATCTGAACGGTAACAAAGCCTTGATTGCTTTGTTGTTAAAGTTAGGACAGTTACTGCATGTTTGACTGCCTGAATGTACACCACTTAGGTTATAAGTGGCATATAAATACAATACAATAAATTCATAAATAAAGTTACTTGCCACTAGTTTTCAAGGACCAATTACGTCAAAGAATGATGCTTGTCTGGGCGGTTGTATCCTGGCACACACACAGACGCTCATAACATTGACAGACTGATGCATACATGATGTACCTATCATCTATTCTAGTGGCGGAGGAGGTGGTGGAGACAAAGACTGTCAGAATTCAAGAAAGCGTGAGATAGGCACGTAGGATCTCAGAGAGAGGAAGAGATAATAGTTATTGCAGATGTTTCTATACTTATGAAGGGAATTTTTAAAAAGTCAAATTCTGGAATCTCTCGTGACACATCTGGAATCTCTTTGGGGCACACAGTTTGAGACACACTGCAATAGGGCAAAGACGAACAGAACAATCTTTATTCAGATGTGACAGCAATACTTTTCCAGAATCAGATCTGAGCCAACAGCTGATCTTTTTTGGCCGTGCAGTTTCCAACTTCTTTGTTCTCCTAGTTCAATCGCCATGAGTCTTCATTTGCAACCACCTAGGGAGGCTGTCCTTTCGTTTTATAGTTTCCTCCCAAGTGAATCCAGGTATCAAGGCAATAACTGTTGGCCATGGTTCATCAACCCACAGCTTTCTCCAGAAAATGACTAATGTAAAGCGGCTCACAAGTCAAAACACAGCCCGTGTTGGGTCCATCTTCAACCAAGTGTGTTTCCTATATCGAAATAAAGGCAGTAAAGACCTTCCTCTTCTGTCCAGACCTGAAATTAGTTACTAGGAACTGGGACAATTAAGTTCTCAAGTGATAAGAACAGATATATGAAACTGCCAGATGAACAAGACTACACTACTGCTTGACCTCCCCTCTAACTCCAACATGCATTTCAGTCCATGCTCTGCTATGCTCTCTTGTTTCCAGAGTCTCTGCCCCCCTAAACAATGAATGCCCTCGTATCCACCCGATTCCCTTCTGTACATGATACATGTTAGCCTCACCTCGTACCTAGATCCTATGCTTACAGAATCTGTACACTGTTCCTTGATAAATTGTTAGCCTTTAATATTGTACCTAGGTCCCCCTATTATTCTGTTACCCTCCTGGTTTTTCTGTTAGCTCGTTCTCAGAATCTGTGTTTGGTTTTCTGTCACCCATCCTGAGCTTTCGGGGAGGGCGAGAAATAAATCAAAATAAATAATCCTTCATCCTGGGTCATCTGGTACGATCATTCCTACTGACTGGTGTCACTACCAGGGTGGATTAAAATCAATGATTAAAAAATAAAAAATAAATTTAATCTTTTATTTTTAAAATAAAATGCTTTTTTGAGGAAAAATCTAGATAGATAGTTTTCTATTATATTATAGTCAGAAAATTATTTATCAAGAAATAAGGATTGGATTTGAAATTATGCAACATGAGGCTGTATATTCATGCAATTTTTACATTTTTGGGTAAGTCTCGATGGGTGGAGTAATATCACAGGACCAGGAAGTGATGCCAGGAGGAGAGCCGAGGCCAGCGCAGGCAGCAGGCTGGGGATGCCGCTTACACCAGCAATGAGTTAACGGGGGAAAATAAAAAAAAATAAAATAAAGAAAGCCACGGTGCGAGAAGGCAAGTAGAAAACGGCAGAGCTGTAGAACAGGGCTTCTTGGCTCCGCAGAAAACGAACAACTGAAGACCATGAGGAGGGGATGCGCCCTCTAGTGGAGCAGGAAGGCACACGCATGCATGGGCAGCACTAGCAAACTTTGAGATCTTCAATCAAGTTTGATTGAAAAGCTGTCCGCGACGGGGCTCCGTGGATGACGTCACCCACATGTCGAGAATATGCTGCCTGCTTGTTCTGGGATAAGAAGGCGGAAGGTCACCTTCCACCCTCACTATGCCACTGTGCTTCTGTTTTTGTTCTCCTCATCCAAACTTCCACCTCCTCAAGGTCTAAGGAAGAGTGGTTATATTTTATCATTTTACTATTGTTATTTTACTATTGTATTTGTCTTCTCTCTATTACTAAAACAAGAATATTCTTGCAATTTGTTCCAAATTATAAATAAACTGAAATGCTTTAAAATTTAGCACATTAAAAGTAAGTGTTTCCACATGCACTTACATAGAATAGCACTCCTCAAAAGCAATTACGTAGGTTGTGTGTGCAAAGTCCCCGTTAGAAAGACAAGTAAAATTAATACTCAGATTGTTTGCCAAAACCCAAGTCACAACACACACCAAGATTGGTATCCTTAGGTCTCCTTTTACGAAACTGCGACAGCAGTTTCTAGCGCAGGGAGCCGCGTTGAATGGCCCACACTGCTCCCGACACTCTGAGTTCCTATGAGCGTCGGGAGCAGCACAGGCCATTCAGCACAGCTCCCTGCGCTAGAAACTGCAGGGGGTTCGTTTACAACAAGCTCAGAGAAGGCTAATCATTTAAAACCGTGTTAACTGCCCTCCTGGAAGTACCTTGTAGAAAAAGCATCCTATAAATATGATTAAACTACTATCAGAGAATGGAAGAACAGAAAACCCTGCATTTTTTTTTCACCAACATGAAAGGAAGTTCAAGCCCAGTGTTCTATTAGGACCATATGGTGGTGATCCTAGAGCCGAAAATCATAAGTTCATATGCTGAGTGACGCTTCTGACACTGCAGAAACAGAAGGAAAAGGTCAAAAAATAAAATACCTTCAACTGTTACTGCAAATTAAGATGTTACTATAGCAACTGCACAAAAAGAACAGTTATTAGAGTTTGGACAGAGAACGGACTTTCCATGGTATGGCAGGCCACATCTATTATAACTTTTTTTTTTTTTTTTTAAACGAATGCTATGATTTCACATAGAGCGAGAAGGTCACAAGGAATGAGGCAAAGTGTATGAAGTGACAGAACAGTCTGCAGAGACTGATCAGAACTGACGTTTTGAGTTGCAAGTTCAATTAAGTATGAAATTGTATTTCTTATGAAGGGGAAGAAAAAAAAAAAGAAAGAAAAGAAGAGTAGGCCACAGATCCAGAAGAGTTCAGCACACAGCCCAAGAAAGCTGGGGTACAGTACGCCATATGACAGCTTATGAAAAGCCAGACCTCACCCACTGGCAGTGTAGGTGACGAACAGCCACTACTAGATCTGAATATTTTCAGCCTTCCAGACAGATTTGGATTTTCAATTACTCACCTTTCCAAACCAAGATCAAGGTGAAATCTCAATTCAGGTTCGATAGATAGGTTTGTCCTTTCCCTGGAGACTTTACAAGGTAAATTTTATACCCGAGGCCATGAAGAATTAAGCGAATGGCCCAAGATCATGTTTTCCCTGGTTTCTGGCTCACTGCTAGAACCACTGGGCCATTCCGGCCTTCAGCAGCATTTCTATATGCAGGCCTCCCATATAAATAGAACACCTCAAAGGTAGGTAAGAAACATACATAGGGGCAGAAGAACAGGAAACAGGTCACCAAGTTCAGACAGGTACATATAACCAGGCGTCTGTAGTACCGGTAAGCAAGGAAAGGTTCTGAACACAGGTAAAGAGCAAGCAATGAAAACTTACATTTACTGGTGCACAGTAGTAAAACCTTGACCCCTCTAAATTTCAACTGTGTCTGTCTGACCCTGAGCAACCAATGACTGTTAAATGACTGAATCAACAGGGCTGCCAAGTTTCAAAACCAGAATAGTTAAGTCATGAAAAATGTCACTTTGGCACCCCCACAGTCCTCATTACCAGACAATATTTGCACCAGTCAGAGTAATCATTGCAAGAGCGTGTGAAGATGCAGACGAATGACAGAGCCCAACACAAATGCTTAGTACATCTGGCCATTACCCCTTGCCTAATTTGGCTGACGTAGCGTACCGAGGCTTTACATTTTCACCTCTCCCGACACAAGGGGATCCTTTTACAAAGGTGCGTTAGGGCCTGAACGCGCGGAATAGCGTGTGCTAAAATGCCGCGCAGGCTAGCCGCTACCGCCTCCTTTTTAAGCAGGCGGTAATTTTTCAGCTACCGCACGCTAATCTTGTGCGTGCGCTAAAAACGCTAGCGCACCTTAGTAAAAGGAGCCCAAAGGTTCCATGCTTTTTTTTTTTTTAATGAACTTTCTAGCTCCTCCTTCAATGCCCCCCATAAGCTGGTGCCCAGTGATCTCCCCCACTTAGTTTGCCACTGCTTTGACCATGTGCCATAACTATCCACCACATTTTAGACTGGATTTAATTACAATGGGGCTAGGCTTGCGGGTCCGTCTCCAGCACATGCATTACAGATACCCCAAAAACCTGCCTGGCTGAGTGTCCCGAGAACAGGATTGAGAACCCCTGCTCTAAATCATTTTAATTCATCTTTCAGTGTGGGAAGTACATGTCTGACCTGCATCTATGAGTCCAAACAGAGAACGCACTAAAACAGTGGTCTCAAACTTGCGGCCCGGGGGCCACATGCGGCCCGCCAGGTACTATTTTGAGGCCCTCGGTATGTTTATCATAATCACAAAAGTAAAATAAAACAGTTTTTTGATATGTCTCTTTAGCTATAAATTACAATGCAGTATTATTATTAAGACTTAGCCAAAAAGAAACATTTATAAAGTATAAAGAGTTTTACCTCATGCAAAATTGTCATTTCTTTACTAAGACATTAACTATTTTTTCTGAGGCCCTTCAAGTACCTACAAATCCAAAATGTGGCCCTGCAAAGGGTTTGAGTTTGAGACCACTGCACTAAAACAAGTGGGAAACAATCTGGAAAATTATGACATAAAAAGGGTATTACAGCTCCAGCAACTGCTACCGCCCTGGCTTTGGTCTCAGAACACAGGTCTGGTAAGGAAAATAAATATGCAAATCTCACACTACCCTGCTAAAGAGGTATCCTAGAAAACCAGCTTTAGCAAGGAAAGAAACAGGTTTCTTTGTTCAACATATGACATGTAAACAAGGAAAAAAAAAATGTAGCGTGTGTATGTTTACAGCACGTTTCCCACGAGGGCTTTTTGAATCCAAGGACAGCGGAGCACAACATTTGGTATAAAAAGGTCTTTAATGGGCTTTAATGAAATTAAGCGACAAAGTATGGTACTGGTACTCTAGAAAGCTTTTGCCAGGTTGAATTAAAGTCCATTACAGGCCGGTTTTAAGTTCAGATATTAGACAGAAACCAAAGAGAAAGCCAAAGCCTTTTAGAGGAAGGAAGACTTCCAGTACATCTGGCAAAATACATTTTTATTTACAAATATCTGGGAAAGGAGAACTATCCTTTAATTTACCAATTTATATATGGCTCCCCCCTCCCCTAATCTAATACAAACCAGTTCACAACACCATAACAAGATATACAACAGATCAAAACACCATATATACAGTACATACTTGTAAAATCATAAATATATCATAACACATTGCAATCCTCATACACATTACCACCCACTCATAGTCCAGCATTAAAAACCCTAACACACCGACCCCTTACATTAGTGATGAGAATACATATAATTTCAATGGCTACTTGCCAAGTTTAAAGCCATTTGGGCTTTTTAAGGCCTTCTTAGCCCCAGATGGAAGATTTTTACTTGCTTTGGTTAACTGTTTGCAGGCACATCAGATGAAAACCCACAAAATCTATTATGGAAGCATTTGATGACCCAAGACAATATCAACGGACATCAAGAGTACAGAACAGAAACCACAAATATAAAGATATTAGATCTCCCATTTCACCAGCATGCATTTATTGACCTTTTCTTTCCGAGAGGTGGGGCGGGAAGTTCTCATGCCCCTGCCTTATACTTTTTTTTTTTTTTTTACTAGCCCAACATGATATCAGCTCACAAGGGAAATCACACATTTGTACATTCATCCACTGCAGCAAGCAAAAAAAAATCTAGCTCGTGGCTCCCAACCAATGAATATTTTCAGATGTGCGGCACATTTCATTCTTTCAGACTGCACCATGAGATTGCCAGACACACAAAACTCCTGTCAGCAAATAGCCAACGTCAGGAATGATGCAAGACCACAACAGTAGCCAATAGAGTTAAGGAAAGAGGAGTAAGGTGGAAGAATTCATCAAGCAGCGGTAGAGCCTTAACGGGTGTTAAGGGAATTAGCTTGCATTAAATGCAAAAAGCTCATAGGTATAAAATAGGCTTATAGGGTATGCTAATTCCCTTAACGCTGCTCGATGAATTCCCCCCCCCCCTCTAAGAGATCAACAGTACTCTACCATCCAGGAATTCCATTAAAAAAAGCAAAGAACGCCAGGGGTATATGCTCATTTGCAAACACATACCTGGCAAAGAGTCATTCTAGCTGCCTGGCCAAAATCCTGAAAGTTGTATCCATAGGCTGTTTTGTGCTATGCCTCTGACCAGATTTACATATCATGCAATTATTTAAAAAAAAAGAAGAAGAAGAAGAGATAGCTTCACAGGCTGCAGGTCCTGAAAAACTCCCACCCAGCATGGCCAGCCTTAGAGCCTTACACAGCCTGTGTAGTCACATACTGACTGCCATTGCTGGTTTACATTCTTTGAAATCTCCCTCTTCTCCAGGCAATGCAAGGCACTGTCCCTTCAGTGTGCAGAGAATACCACCAAGACCAAGGTCACTGTTTACTGACAGATGCTTTATGCTATGCAAAAAAAATCGCAACACCACGTGCCAAAGGGGGGGGGGGAGGGAGGGTTAAAAGAACCACTCCTCAGCATTTCAAAGCCCTCCTTGTTAACGGAGACTGAGCAGCATGGCCATGAACCCAACCCACAATGCATTGATGCAAATTATTTTTATAATATTGATTCTCTTGTCAGCTGCCTCTAAGACATGTCTGACAAAGGAACAATTTATAGGAATAGCTCATTATGATATTTTTCTGCCCATGTTTTTCATACCTGGCCCTGCTTTTCAGCCCTTACGCAGAACACATCTCAGAATGAGGGAAAGGGGATGGGCCTTTCTGTGGTTAAAATCAAAGTGCTTTATTTATACATTATATTATATATAGGTACTTATTTTGTCAATGGAGCAAGGGAGGATTAAGTGACTTTCCACAGAGTCACAAGGAGTTGCAGTGGGAATCAAACCCAGCACCCCAGGTTCTCAGGCCACTGCACTTACCACTGGGCCACTCTTTTTACACATGGCCCAGCATCACTTCACATT
Source organism: Geotrypetes seraphini (assembly GCF_902459505.1). NCBI lineage: Eukaryota > Metazoa > Chordata > Amphibia > Gymnophiona > Dermophiidae > Geotrypetes > Geotrypetes seraphini. The sequence continues at coordinate 461,290,175 of NC_047085.1, read as the reverse complement.
CCCCATGTGCCACCCACTCCTCCTTGCTGAGTTTTTAGCTCATCCAAAGAAGCAAAGCCACTCCTGGGCTACAGCGTCGTAAATGTTCATTTGCAACTACCATGGTTTTTACTAACTCTTCTAGCCCCCGCCCGACGATCCCCGACCAGGACCAGTACCAGACCAGATGACCACATAAGAACATAAGAACATAAGCAGTGCCTCCGCCGGGTCAGACCACAGGTCCATCCTGCCCAGCAGTCCGCTCCCGCGGCGGCCCAAACAGGTCACGACCTGTCTGAATAACCAGAAGGGGCCCCCTTGCCACCTTGGTTTCCCATTTAAGTCCTATCTTCCCATCAAAGTCCTAACCCTCCGGTCTTGCACATTCACGACTTGGTTGGGTTTCCATACTTATTAGCTTTCTATACTTGTATTACATCCCAGCACCTCTCTCAGTATCCCACAATCCCTTTATCCCTCAGGAATCCGTCCAATCCCTGTTTGAATCCCTGTACCATACTCTGCCTGATCACTTCCTCCGGTAGCGCATTCCAAGTGTCCACGACCCTCTGGGTGAAAAAAAACTTCCTTGCATTTGTTTTGAACCTATCTCCCTTCAGTTTCTCCGAATGCCCCCTCGTACCTGTTGTCCCCTTCAATCTGAAGAATCTGTCCCTATCCACCCAAACGGCTGGGATGGACCCTCTCTCCTGAGACTGTGACCACTCCCTGCTGTATCTCAAAGTAAGTCACCTTGGAAAAATGCATGAGCCGACAGACAAAATTCCATCCCCAGCCCATCAAGGGAGGTAAGATCAGGCTTAGGAACAGAATAACCGAGGGTTCCCGCTTGGTAAAACATAGCACTGCTCCATCACATTTTTTTTTAAAGACTGGTTTCTCTGTGCCTCTTCTCATCAGCACATGAAGCAAGTCTTCAAATATTAATATTCCGGTTCTTCCCTTCAAGAGTAAAATGGCAGAGCATTGGGATAAACCAGCACCAGTCTACCTTTCTTCCTCCCTAAAAGAAACCTTAAAACCTTCATATACTCCAAGGACCCTGGTGGTTAAAAGTACATGAGGAAGCCCAATGCATTTACTTTCAACAAGCACTGTACTATGACAGCCATCACTTCCCTGCTTCGAAGAGGTTTGCACGTGGCAGCCTGAAACCACAGCACCTGCATGGCTTGCAAGAACACCTAACCATTAAAAAACCTAGGATCTTTGGGGGGGGGGGGTGGTATGACCCATTGTACCTCTATGTAATTGGCTGTCAAGTGCACTAATTTAAAGCAAAGATATAAAATGCCCAAAGCAATATTAAGTGGAATTTGCACCATGGAACAAACCAAGCAGGACACCCCGATTACATATTGACTGCTCAGAGGAGCCCACGTGCTCACAGATTTCTCCATTGTCATTTGTATTTATTCAAAATAATGCAGTATGATCAGCCCTAGTCCCTCAGGCCACCCACCAGACAGGGTCTCTGAATACCCCTAACGAATGCAAACAGCAAATAAGTGTGGCTACCACCTCAAACTGCAAGCAGATCTCCTTTGTCCATATTCATTAGGGGTATCCTGAAAACCGAACCCTCTGGGCAGCCCTCCAAGACCCAGAATAAAAAAAAAACCCAAGGCAGAAAGGGATACATTTTTTGTTCAACAGGGAGGTGGGGGGGGGGGGTCATACATTTTAAACCAGAAGACCACGGCTAAATCCCCTGCCTGCCCTGAAAGGGTTAATAAGGCATCCAAAGTCAGCGCATAACTCCTCCCCCCCCCCCCCAGATGAAATTGGCAAGAACCGATTTTACTTGCAGTCTGGCAGCACTTAGCAAACCGTTAGAAAGATTCAAGTTCAATATACCCTGATCCCTTTCAACTACCCCTACCCGGCCTCTGGGGTGCGGCTGCGCGTTAATTACACGGGAGAAAGGCAGCGATTCTCTGCCCGTGTCCCTCCGGAAGAGATTTTTTTTTGAACTTCAACAGGAGGCTGCAAAACACAGAGAGAGAGAGGGAGATGCAGATGCAGATTCAGCCCCTAGACACGCTCGCATGACATCTTTCCAGGCACGCATGACCCCCCCCCCCCCCCAAGAAGAGATCGAGTCTGCCCCAAACCAGTGGGACGGCGCACATTAGACACACCTTTTTTTAAGCTGGGAATTTTATGGAGTCCTCGTCGGCTACGTTGGATGGAAATGCAAGGGAGGGGGGGGGGAAGGGAGGGTAGATGCATCTTGCTGGCTCTGCACACTAGAAGTCACCAAAGCCTTTAAATCCAGCCCTCTAATCTCAAGGGTAACTTTCAAAAACCATCACAGCACAATCTTCATCCCCTTTTATAGGCAGCAGCAACAACAACAACAAAAAAACCCATTCATGTGCAACACATCAATCCCCAGAAAGCACTCTTAACGGTTGGTTTCCTTCCACAGCCGACACACAAGCCCAGCCTTTGAATGCAAGGACGAGGGGGGGAAAGGGGGGGGTGGATCTATCTTTTTGCATTATTTCCAAGCTGTCTTATATCTCCCCCCCCCCCAACCTCTTTCTTTCACTCGTTAATCTTATCTTCCGGGAGAACTTACAAAAAACAGCCCGGCCCTAAATATTTTCCATCTTTCCCATGATAGCAAAAAAAAAACAAATTAATTTTTCCAGTTCAAAAAAGGCAACATCGCACCATAGGAAATCTGTCTCTCCCTTCCTCCCGGTACAAATTACAAATCCAAAGCAGCAGCAGCAACAACAACAAGATGGGGGGGGGGGAGAGAAAAATCACCGTACGTCACGAGGAAATGTATCTAAACAAGCATGCATGATAATATATTATAATTTTAAAAAAGAAGAAAGCCATACAATAAAGCGCCGAAGATGCTTTGAATTCGATGCAAAACGTAAACCAAAAAACATGGTTTTCATTTCTAGGGCGTTATGAAAACGTGAAATAACTAAATTATTTCCGAAGGTGTTAAATAAATGCTAGTGCAATAATACTGGGAGAGAGAGAGAAAAAAAAAATATGTCAGCTGAAGCGTTATTTGAAGGGGAGGGCATAGCCCCGCTACACCCCCTTCTTCCCAATGAAATGTCACTGTAATAGCGCTACGGGCGAAACCAAGACCCCCCCACAGAAAGGAGGGGGGGGGAATCCATCCTCCCTGCCCAACCCCCAACCCGGCTGCAAAGCACCAAAAAAAAAAAAAAAGCCAACCCCGAGTAGAGAGAAAAGGCTTCGGCTTTACCTTCGGACAGCTCCAGCTCCAGCTCGGCGAGCCGGGCTCTCACCTCCAGCGGCAGAGGCACGCTCTCCAGGCTGCGGTCCGCCATGCTCCGGCTCTTTGTCTGCGCTCCTGGCGACGCTTAGCAATGCATCGGCACTGATTTCCCGGCGGCTCCCCTCCTCCTCCCGCTGTCACTGCAGCTGCGCCATCTCTGCGCAGCCCCCCGCGGCCCTCTCTCCGTTTCGGCTGCCCGGGGGAGCGCCCCGGCACGGTCCGCGCTCGCCGCAGCTACTCGGGCTGCGGGAGGGTCTCGGGCGGCGGTGCCTGAATGTTGCTGCCTGCGCTCGGAGCGCCTGTCACGGTCACGTGAGCCGCCGTGTGGCCACCGCCGCCGCCGCTCTGCTCTAGGGGGAGCCCGAGAGCCGAGCGACCCGGCGTGAGTGAGAGAGCGGGTCTCCTTCCCTTACATCCGTTACCTGCAGGAGGGTCTGCGCTTTACCTAGCATCAGGATTGGTATGATGAGCTGGAAGCACATTTCGGGGGTTTCCAGGACCCTGGCTTGAGGCCACTAGGTGGTCAGCTAGAGGTTACACAGTAGGGTATTGTGGCCAGCACTAGAAGTGAAGAATCTGAGGCATCGATGTGCTAACAGTGCATTTAATAACTGACACTCAAATACAGTATTTCTAACCGGTTTAGCATTGAAGTATTTTACCTATCAATGATCATAATGGCTCACTGCAGTCTTTTCTGTGCTTTGTAACAGCCTCCGACTCTAATACAACCAATCAGTGGCCTAGCAAGGGTGAGAGGCAACTGGAGTGGTGGCCCCCACCCCTCCCCTCCCCTCCTGCTGTGCGCGTGCCCCCTCCTCTTCCCCCATACCTCTTTGAATTTCATGGCGCCAGCAGCAACCCCAGCCTGCTGCTCATGCCAGCACCAGCTCTTCCTATGATGTCACTTCCTAGGCACAGGTCCAGGAAGTGGCATCAGAGGCAGGACAGGATTAATTTGTCGTGGGCCCCTAGGCACACAAGTACACTGGGCCCCCTTGCCCCGCCCCACCCCATCATGCACCCAGGTGGAAACAGGAAACTGCGTCAGAGGGAAGCTTTGGGCAAGCAGCACCGCTTGCACAATTACAGTTCCCGTTGCCTTTCATACCCGCTTTGCTTGCTTGTCTTACTTTCCATCGATGGGGGGGGGGGGGGGCTGCGTTGCCGATTGGGCTGGTGCACGCGTTGCCGATCGATGCTGGAGGGGTCCATCGCCATTTGGAAAAAACAATGTTGATGCCCTTCTTCATTGGGCCCCCCTAACCATTTTGGGCCCTAGGCACGTGCCTTCTTGGCCTATTGGTTAATCCTGCCCTGATCAGAGGAAGAGCTGGCGCGAGCAGCGGGTTGGGGTTGCTGCTCGCGCCGCAAACGTTAAAAGAGGTACAAGGGAAGGGATGCGTGGTAGTGGGGGGGGGAGGGAGCGCAGGGAGGAGGATGGGTTCAGGTGCCCTCACCAAGACAGCGCCTGGGGTGGACCACCCCTCCTTAAAACAATCATTAATATTAAAACAAGCACTCCAAACGATACCCTAACATAGTCTGGTGATGCATTAAATGAAGCACCAACCTGCAATGAGCCAAAATTACCGACAGGTCTGGAGGTGCTGGTAGTGTGTTGAAAGCGCATCTCAGGCACATGTGTTAAAGGCGTGTCTATGATGTAGTCATCTGTGGGACAGTATTGCATATTAAACCGTCATTGGACCGATATAAATGCCAGCTTTTTCTTATTATGACCGGGATAGCCATGCAAATGGTTACTCGCAATCGGAAAAATTGTTTTCCTTTTTGGTGGGCAAATTTATGCTTATGCTACAGGAATGAAAAAATGAATGCTGACATTTTGGGAAGGGAGGAAGATAGAGGGGAAGACTCACCGGAGGATACTGTGCAGGAAGATATAGGGAAAAACTCACCGGATCACAGGCAAGACAGACCAAAAGTGACACAAGAGGGAAGGAAATGTAAGAAAGGAACAGGCCGCAAACTCAAGTGTATGTACACGAACGCAAGGAGCCTAAGGAATAAGATGGGTGAATTAGAAGTTACGGCACAAAAAGATAACATCGACATCATCGGAATCATGGAAACATGGTGGATGGAGGAAAACATCTGGGACCCTGTGCTACCAGGATACAAGCTATACCGCAGAGACAGAGTGGCTCAAAGAGGTGGGGGCATTGCCATATACGTCAAAGAGGGAATTGAATCTACTGGAGAGAGCACGCCACAACTGACGGATAAGTTAGAGTCTCTTTGGGTCAAAATTCCGGGAACAAATGGACTAGAAACGAAGATCGGCATCTACTACCGACCCCCCCAGGGCAGTCCGAAGAAATTGATGGAGAAATGACAGACAAGATTAAATGCAACTGCAAGGGAGGCAACGCAGTTATCGTGGGTGACTTCAACTATCCGGGGATCGACTGGAACCTAGGCACCTCCGGCTGCACTAGGGAAACCAAGTTCCTGGATGCTGTAGGCGATTGCTTCCTGGAACAACTTGTAAAGGAAAATACAAGAGGAAATGCAATTCTGGACTGCGAGGACCGGCACAAGGTGTACAAGTAGAGGGGACGCTGGGAAGCAGCGATCACAATATGATCCGCTTCGACCTGGATGCAGAGGAGAAATACCGGTCCAAAACAACAGCCACGGTGCTGAATTTCTGAAAGCGAAATTACAAAAGGACGAGACTCATGGTGGGGAAGAAGATTAAGAAGAGGATGAGCACTGTAAAAAGGCTAGCGCAAGCTTGGTCCCTTTTTAAGGACACAGTCACTGAGGCGCAAAATCTACATATACAGCGTATCAACAAAGGATCCAAGAGGAAAAATAACAAAGAACCGGCATGGCTCACTGTAGAGGTGAAAGAAGCGATCAGAGACAAGAAAACTTCATTTAAGGAATGGGAAAAGTAAAAAACGGATGAAAACTGGAATAAGCACAAACAACACCAACGCAGGTGCCATAAGACGGTAAAAGGGGTCAAAAGAGACTACGAGGAAAAAATAGCCAAGGAGGCAAAAAAACTTCAAGCCGTTCTTTCGATACATTAAGGGGAAATGACCCACGAAGGAAGCGGTGGGACCGCTGGATGACCGTGGAATAAAGAGAGTGTTTAAGGAAGATAAAGAAATCACTGACAAACTGAACACATTTTTTGCGTCTGTATTTACCGAAGAGGATATACGCAGCATACCTGAACCCATCAGGCCCTTTGCTGGAAACGAAGACGGGAAACTGACAGGGCTGACGGTCAGTCTAGAAGAAGTATACAGGCAGATTGATAGGCTAAAGAGCGATAAATCCCCGAGACTAGATGGCATCCATCCAAGGGTCATCAAGGAACTGAAAGGGACTATAGCTGAACTGCTTCAGCTAATAGCCAATCTGTTAATCAAATCGGGAAAGATTCCAGAAGACTGGAAGGTGGCAAACATTACGCCGATCTTCAAAAAAGGTTTGAGGGGAGATCCGGGAAACTACAGACCGGTGAGTCTGACCTCAGTACTGGGGAAGATGGTAGAGGCGCTGATAAAGGATCACATCATTGATCACCTTGATGGACACGGGCTGATGAGGACCTGCCAGCACGGTTTCAGCAAAGGCAGATCTTGCTGCACTCAATTTCCAGAAGGCGTTCGACAAGATTCCACATGAACGACTACTTCGGAAAATTGCGAGCCATGGAATCAAGGGTGAAATACTCACGTGGATTAAAAACTAGCTGGAGCATAAAAAACAGAGAGTGGGGGTAAATGGACAATACTCAGACTGGAAGAGCATCACCAGTGGGGTGCCGCAGGGCTTGGTGCTTGGACCCGTGCTCTTCAACATCTTTATAAACGATCTGGACATAGGTACGACGAGTGAATGATTAAATTTGCAGACGATACAAAGTTATTTAAAGTAGTGAAGACAGGGGGATTGCGAAGATCTGCAATGTGACATAATCAAGCTTGAGGAATGGGTATCAACATAGCAATTGAGGTTCAACATGAATAAGTGTAAAGTGATGCATGTCGGTTACAAAAATCTCATGCACGAATACAGGATGTCTGGGCGGTACTTGGAGAGACCTCCCAGGAAAGTGACTTGGGAGTTCTGATCGACAAGTCGATGAAGCTATCCGCGCAATGTGCTGTGGAGGTAAAAAGGGCAAACAGAATGCTAGGAATGATAAAGAAGGGGATCACAAACAGATCGGAGAAGGTTATCATGTCCCTGTACCGGACCATGGTGCGCCCTCACCTGAAGTACTGCGTCTAGCACTGGTTGCCATACATGAAGAAGGACACGGTACTACTCGAAAGGGTCCAGAGAAGAGCGACTAAGATGGTTAAGGGGCTGGAGGAGTTGTCGTACAGCGAAAGATTAGAGAAACTGGGCTTCTTCTCCTTCAAGCAGAGGAGATTGAGAGGGACATGATTGAAACATTCAAGGTACTGAAGGGAATAGACTTAGTAGATAAGGACAGGTTGTTCACCCTCTCCAAGGTAGGGAGAACAAGAGGGCACTCTCTAAAGTTGAAAGGGGATAGATTCCGTACGAACATTAGGAAGTTCTTCTTCATCCAGAGAGTGATAGAAAACTGGAACGCTCTTCCAGAGTCTGTCATAGGGGAAAACACCCTCCAGGGATTCAAGACAAAGTTAGAGAAGTTCCTGCAGAACCAGAACGTACACAGGTAGGGCTAGTCTCAGGGCTCTGGTCTTTGACCAGAGGGCCTTCGCGTGAGCGGACTGCTGAGCACGATGGACCACTGGTCTGACCCAGCAGCAGCAATTCTTATGTTCTTATGGCATAATAATTTATTCAAATTGACGTCTTTTGTTACTTTGAAATAGTGGTCTTTTATCTTTAATTTTTGTTGATTTGCACACACATCCAGGGAAGGGTGGGAGGTTGGGAGGGAGGGGTGGCTCTCTTTGGCTTTGTTTTAATCCTTGATTGAATGTATTGGAAGGGTTTGGGGGGGTTTATTCTTTGTGTATTGTTATTGATTGATTATAAGTGATGACTTTGATGATTAATGCATGTATAATGTTCTGCACTTTTTGTTGGCCTTGAAACTTAATAAAGATTTAAAAAATAAAAAGGCGCGTCTCAACATTCGTCAAACTGTACACCAGCAAGTCTGTGCTGCAGATTCTAGAAATTGAAATAACAGGATACATTTTTCATACAGAGGGCCATATACGCTTGTGTTATAAATGCATATCAAGTGTGTGGGTTAAAAGGCGCATCTGTGTGCTTGCTCATTAAAAGCTGTCGATTGCATGAGATATGAAATTTAAAAAAAAAATCAGGGGGTCAGCATGTATGTGCCGTAGAAGCAGTACAGAAAAAAAGCATTTGCAGGAAAATCATGTTGACGACTACCAGACGAGCAAAAAAGGAAAAAGCGCCAGTCTTTTTAAATCACTTTTGCGTCACGAGTGCCTTAAAGCTATAGACGCATATGACGCGTGCCTATGACATGCTATAATAAGGCACCCCTATGATTAATGCTCATGCGTAACTACGATGAAGCTTTTCCTGGCGCATGCGCGCCTTTGTGCCTCTATCCGTGAACTATTCTGCACATGTGTGGGTCGCTTTCTCCTACGACTGATCGAATTGAATTACCGCGGACCTCTGCGAACCTCATTTGTATGCGAAATTGTTTGAACATCGATTATTGTCTTCGAATCGGGACAATCTATCGGCACCACGGCGACTCGCTGAATTTTAACGGCGATTTTAGAGCACTGGGGACTGAGATACTGAGATCATCTCAGGAGTGAGGTTTACTCCTACTCCTAACCATTTGTCACGTGCATGAAATGAATGCTTGTGGGGCTCAATATAATAAGCTGCGCTATCCTTTAGCATGGCTGTTTTGTTTTGATATTCAATGTCAACCTTACTCCCATGGTAAAGCTGTTAGTGGGAAAATCTGCAGTGAAAGCACTACAGGGTAGTGTGGTCTGCATGCAAATCGCCTGCACACCCACTGAATTTGGAATTGTTCATAATGTTAAAAAAAAAAAAAAAAAATGCTGAATTTCGGCATAGTGTTCAACTTTCCCTTTATTAGAAAATCTTTACTTCAGCCCAGAGCTGCTACTACTGCTCTTACTTACCATGTTGCAGCATTGATAGATGTATACATATAAGAGACAGTACCAGTGGACAAATAAGAAATTAGGCTGAAGATCCTATGCAGGAACAGTAGAGTCACCTGAGGTGATGTGCAGGGGAATGGATCTGATAGTCACCCCATCCTGAAGCTATCTACTGTATTTTCACTCATATACCGCGCACCTGTGTAAAACGCACACACGGGTATAGCGCGCGGGGAACTGTAATTTATGTAAATAAATTTTTATATACCGCTGTCGTCAGAGAAAGGGCGGGACCGCCGGAAGAGGAAGCAGCGTAGACGCAGGGCTAAGAGAAGGGGCAGGACCGCCGGCAGAGGAAGCAGCAGGACGATGGTAGGAAACTTGTACATGATGGGGGGGGAGGCTGTGGGGGTGCGAGCGGTCCTTCGGGGTGGGGGTGAGGGTGCGTGTTCGAACGCGAGCGGTCCTTCGGGGTGCGGGTGCGAGCGGTCCTGCGGGGGGGTGAATCGGACGTCGGGGGGAACTATGTAAAAAAAAAAGGGGATAACGCGCTCATGAATATAACGCGCATGGTTATACACGGTTTGTAAAATCGTGTATAACGCGTGCGTTATATGCGTGAAAATACGGTAGTCCAGGACACCTTGAACTGGGCACAAGCCCTCAATCAGAGAGCCTCTGTGCAGCTAGAATAGCAATATTCACTTGGTCCTGGAAGACATCCATCAGCGTCCTTCTCTCACGGTCGCCATCTTGTAAAAGGACAACAGGACATGCTGCTAAGGGTCATTCTACCAAATAATGCAGTGCTGTGGGAGACGTCTGCATTTTGCTGCCCTCCTGTTTAAGTCCGATGATTGTTCAATCCTACTCTTACCTTACCTTTAGGAAAACATTAAAAACCCATTTATTTGACAAACAAGAATGCCGTTTTTGATATTATAATGAGGTGTTTCGGTTCTTATTCTTTTTAATGCATGTTTTAATCTTTAAATTTTTTTGTAATATTTTATTATGTATTACTAGATTGATGTATGCAGTTTGTGTGTTTTGAAATTGTATCCTGTGCTGAAATGTCACAGCTTTTTCCTGTTGTGAACCGCCCAGAACTACTGGTAGGGCGGTATATTAGAAAATAAATTATTATTATTATTTTTCAAGATGGCAGAGGTGAGAGAAGTATATAGTTCTGGTTCAGGACGGCCTGGTCCAGCAGCTCTCTTGGCAATGATCTCCCTGTTTTGAGTAGACCAGGCCAGAAGTACCCTACAGTAGACCAGTTAGGTCTGGGAGTAAGGTTGGAGGCCCAAGGCCCCCTGGGAATTTTTGCAGATGGGAGGGGCAGGGAGTTAGTTCAACCTTTTTTTATTTTGTTATGTCTACTTTTCTATCAGCACATGAGCCAGCCCCAACGTTTTATTCCTCATGCAGATTACAACAGCATCATGCACTGGTTTTCTGTCAGTATACACACCCCCTCTCCCTTTTACAAAACCGTGCAAGAGGTTTGTAGTGCTGGCCAGGGCGCTGAATGGTCTCGCTGCTCCGACAGTCATATAGTTCCTATGAGCGTCGGAGCAGCATAGAGCATTCAGCGTGCTGGCCGGCACTAACTTCTCTTGCGCAGTTTTGTAAAAATGGGGGGGGGGGTGTGGGGGGAGTTTATAATGAAGTGGTAATTTGAAGCCATCAGTTTACTGCAGGAATAAGTGTGCGCCTTTCTAATGTACAGCTTATTTGAGTCATTGGAGACATTAGTCGTGTATAACTTGTGGAGAGATCCTGGTAGTATGAATTAATGCCTCCAGGTGGGGTGACCAGCTCTAGGTTTTCAATTGCCCCAAATAAATAATTTTTAGCTGCCCTCCCCCCTATGCTTTCTGTCGCTGTTACTCATGCCTGTGCTTTGGAATTTTTTGATTTGATTTTGTGCATACAAAATGTATTAATCACACTAAAACTGAATTCGTATCCCTAGTTTTTACTTGTCCAAACAATGGCAGAAATGTGCCACCCCCAAGCATATGCTGCTCTGCTGGTGCCTGGAATCAGCCCTCTCTCTGAATTTCATGGTGCTCATGGTATCCACTACATCTTAAAGCCCTGTGAACTGCAGCATTGCCTCCTATACATTTCTAGAACATAAAAAGAAAAAGTTTCACCAGTCCACTGATTGTACGAGGGGAAAGCGGTTGACTTAAAACACAGCTAGAAATGCATAGGAACCCAACCCACTACTATAATCAACAGTTGCCATGGCGATTCCTGGCCAGAGCCACCAAAATCAATAACACCCCTGCAGGTGGCCAACATCCTGCTCTCCAAATGCAGTATCTGCTTGTACCCGAGTCTGGTCATAAGCCCTTGAAAGCATTATTTATTGATGGTGATCTGGAAATTTAGAAGCTAAATTCATTCTGGAAGCACCATTATAGAGTTCATATTAGAGTGAACTGAGACTTACTGTGAAGTGCAATATTGTCCAAAGAAACATTATGTCTCATACCTGACAATGTTCGTTCCTTTAGTCACAGCAGATGAATCCAGACAAGTGGGTTGTGTCCATTTACCAGCAGGCAGAGATAGAGAGCACCAAACTGAACTCTTGTCATATATATGAGGGTATACTCACTGGCACTTTAGCATTCCTCGTAACAAAACAGTAGGATCAACCAAACATGCCCATTGGCACAGAACTCCCTCCTCACAGCTGTTGAATCCACCTTGAGACTTGCCAGTTCTCCATCCTGCTTATATCTTTTTGAAGGTGCAGTCTCCAGAATTGTACACAATATTCTAAATGAGGTCTCACCAGAGTCTTATACAGGGACATCAATCCTTCCTTTTTCCTACTGGCCATTCCTCTCCCTATGCACCTAAGCATCCATCTAGATTTTGCCATTGCCTTTCTAACCTGTTTGGCCACCTTAAGATCATCACATACTATCACATTTAAGTCCTAACATAGAAACATAATGGCAGATAAAGGCCAAATGGCCCATCTAGTCTGCCCATCCGCAGTAACCATTATCTCTTTCTCTCTCTGAGAGATCCCATGTGCCTATCCTAGGCCCTCTTGAATTCAGACACAGTTTCTGTTTCCACCACCTTTTCCAGGAGACTGTTCCATGCATCTACCACCCTTTCTGTAAAATAGTATTTCCTTAGATTACTCCGAAGCCTATCACCTCTTAACTTCATTATATGCCCTCTCATTGCCATTTCCTTTCAAATGAAAGGGACTCGACTCATGCATTTACAAAAGTTCTTCACCCAATAAACTGTGCTGTTCTCTTGGGGTTTTGCTGCCCAAATGCATGGCCATACATTTCATAGCATTAAAATCTTAGCTGCCAAATTTTGGATCATTCCTCAAGCTTCACTAGGTCCTTTCTCATGTTATCCACACCATCAGGCGTGTCTACTCTATTGCAGGTTTTGATATCATCTGCAAAGAGGCAAATATTACCAGACAGCACTTCAGCGCTTCAGTTACAAAAAATGTTAAAAAGAACAGGCCCAAGAACCAAACCTTAAAGCACACCACTGGTAACATCCCTTTCCTCAGATTGAGCTCCATTGACTACGACCCTCTGTCACCTTTTAACATAAGAATTGCCACTGCTGAGTCAGACCTGTGGTCCATCATGCCCAGCAGTCCGCTCACGCGACGGCCCTCTGGTCTAAGACCAGCACCCTAACTGAGACTAGACCTACCAGCGCACGTTCTTGTTCAACAGAAACTTGTCTAACTTTGTCTTGAATCCTTGGAGGGTGTTTTCCCCTATAACAGCCTCTGGAAAGGCGTTCCTGACCCAGTCCATCATTTTGGGGTCCATACCAAGGACACTCCGTTTATTTATTAGACGCCTGTGTGGAACACTGTCAAAGGTTTTGCTAAAATCTAAATACGCCACATCCAGCGCTCTCCCCTCTATCCAGTTCTCTGGTCACTCAGTCAAAGAATTTGTTCAGATTTGTTTGACGAGACTTGCCTCTAGTGAACCCATCTGCACAAGCCTCAAACACTTATGATTTGATATTTAAATCTTTTTATTAAAGTATAAAAAGGGACAATATTCTGTACAACCAATGCTTATAAATCACAAATAGAGCCTTCTATTTCAATCTGGTTTGGGTACAAGTTTAAATGGCATGAGGGCATAGATTTTATATTTAAATTTTGTATGTAAGTATAAAAAGGGACAATATTCTGTACAACTGTTGTTTATAAATCACAAATAGAGTCTTCCATTTCAATCTGGTTTTGGTACAATTTTCCCCAAAGATTTTGGTTCCCTGTGTTTTACATCATCTGGATTGTCTTTCAGGCATGGGTGTAGAAAAGAACCAACACTGTATTGGATGAACAGGAAAATAAGTGTCTATTAAAGGTTGGAAATGCTCCTTGATGCCAGCAACAATGGACGATTCTGTTGCAGTGACAGTAAGGTGCTTTAGAAACTGGGCACGTGATAGAAGGATGCTGCAGATGGTAAGAGTCTGATCAGCAGGCAAGACTCCATTTGCCACATCAAAGGCAGACAAGACACAAATGATGTAATTTCACAGTAGTTCATTTAAATCCAAAAGCAGCTTCTGCAGTTGTTGTTTTTTGGTTGGTTTGGGGTTTTTTTTAAAAATCATTGAATTCAATTGCCAGTGGTCTAAGATGTGGGTTTTTTTTTAACATATTGATACTAGCATTTTATAGATGCTTTTCCATCTATTTGGAACAACCTGTTTAAAACTAGTCTCTTGAGAATGATATAGGGACAAAGTTTGTCCTTGTCCCCACAGGCTCAGTCATTATCTCCATCCCCAACCCATCCCCATGGGATCTGTCCCCATTCCCGTTCCCATGTCATTCTCTACTGGGAGGGGCATGCAGGTTATAGAATACCAACAAAAACCAAAGAGAATTGACCCCAAAGTATCCACAGAGAAGAAAATCCAGAAGAAACCAAAAGAAACTCTGTGGAATGACGATGTTCCTTAAATGGACTTTATTTGAAAAATGTCAAAGTTCCAAAGGTACAATAAAGTCATCCACATAAAATAAAGTCATCCACATAAAAGTAAAATAATCCACATGAGAACCTTAAAGGACCAAGTCCGCTAGGGACGCAGGACCCAACACGGTCTGCGTTTCGACAAAGAGTCTTCTTCAGGGGTCCCTGAGGGTCCTATAATGGTGAATACGTGGAAATGCTAATATGTGGTGAGCCCCAAGTGAAACGCTGCTTGCATCCAAAGTGAATATAATAATAATAATAACTTTATTTTTCTATACCGCCATAGTCGAAAGACTTCTAGGCGGTTTACATTGAAGAAGACTGGACAATCAGCGAATTACAGAGTGCAAGAAGTGAAAGGTTACATAAGAAATAGGTAAAGGACAGCAAATTGCATCGAGTTTGGCAAGGGGAAAATATCATTGAGAGTGAGGGGCATCTGTTTAGGAGATGAATTTGTCAAACAGAACTATTTTTATTGATTTTCAGAATGCGCCGTAGGTCTGCCTGGCTCTATTAATGTAGTTTTCCAGCCAGGATTGCTGTCTGCTTGCTTGGAAACTGAGGGTCCTGTCCAAAAAGGATTTGTATTTGCAGTCTGTAATCTTTGGGTATGCAAAGATGTTTTGGTTTCTGGTTGTTCGTGTGGGGTTGTGTAATGTGAAGTGGGGTAGCAGGTAGAAAGGCGCTAGTCGCCAGACCTGTTTGAAACAGGTACATGCGAACTTGAACAGTATTCTCGCTTCCACGGGTAACCAGTGCAATGTTTTGTAGTAAGGGCTAATATGGTCATTTTTCCTCAATCCAAAGATCAAGCAAACTGCAGTGTTTTGCACTATTTTAAATTTTTGTACTGTTTTTTTTGGGGATGCCTAGATAAACGATGTTGCAGTAGTCCAGTATTGATAGGATCAGAGATTGCACCAGTAGTCTGAAGGATGTTGTGTCGAAGTATTTTTTAATGGTCCTTAGTTTCCACAGCGTACAGAAGCATTTCTTCATCACTAAGTTCGTGTGGTCAGCCATGGTTAAGTGTGTGTCTAGAGTGATACCCAGTATTTTTATGGTTTTGGAGATTGGATATTTGTGGCCATTTAATTGTACCGAAGTTCTGGTAATTTTGTCCTTGGGGCTTGCCAAGAAGACATTTGTCTTTTCTGTGTTTAGTTTCAGTTTGAAGTCGGTTGTCCATTTTTTGATTTCGGTCATTGTGTGAAAGAGGTTATCTATAATTTCATTTGTTATGTCATTTAAGGGGATTAAGATGGATATATCGTCTGCTTATATGTAATGGTTTAAGTTTAATTTTTGTAGTAGATGGCCTAAGGATGAGATGTAAATGTTGAATAGTGTGGGTGATAGTGGGGAGCCTTGGGGAACCCCCGAGGGGTTTTTCCATGGATTGGAATAATTTCTATTGCTAGTTACTTGGTAGGATCTATTTGTTAGGAATTCCTGGAACCATTTCTTTACCTTTCCCGAGAGCCCCATTGCATCTAGACATAGTAATATAATTTTGTGGTCTACTAGGTCGAACGCACTACTAAGGTCCAGTTGTAGGATTAGAGCACTTTTGCCCTTGCTGAAAAGACCATAGAGGTGATTTAGGATGGAAGCTATTACTGTTTCCGTGCTGTATCCTTTTCTGAATCCTGATTGGTGTTCACTGAGAATGTTAAATTTGTCTAGGTAGTTTACTAATTGTAAGTTAACCAATCCTTCCTGTAGCTTTGTGAATAGGGGGATGCTCGCTATGGGCCTGTAGTTGGATATCAGAGCTGTTGAGTTTTTCTGAGGGTGGCTGTTAGCCAGGTGAATAGTTCCATTTTAAAGTCTGGTGGGGCAACTTTCATGATTTTGGATGGACATTCGTCTAATAGGCAGCTTGACTTGGTGTATTTATTGAATAAAGTTAAGAATTGATGCCAGCTTGGAGATTCAAAGTGATCCCAGAGCATGTCTGCTCTGGATTCCTGTTTGTGGGGTCCAAAGTAGAAATCTGTGTTGGTTTTGGACATGGGTATTGTTGCTTTTAGGTTGGTTATTTTATTTTTAAGAAATTGGCTAGGGTTTGAGTCACTGTTCTCGTTGTCCTTTTTCAGGATTCGAGTTGTGTCTGTTAACATTTTTACTAGTTTGAACAGTTCTTTACTATTTATTTTTGATGTACCTATTTCTGCGCGTAGTGCTTTGTGTGCTTTTCTTTGATTAGAGTTTTGTATATTTTCATCTTTTGTTTCCAGTTTGTCTTGTCTATTTTTTTGTTTGTTTCTTTCCAGATTCTCTCTAATTTTCTTAGTTCCTATTTGTTGGCTAATAGTTCTGAATCGAACCACTCGTTTAATAATAATAATAATAACGGTTTATATACCGCAGGACCGTGAAGTTCTATGCGGTTTACAATGATTATAAAAAATGTTACAAATTGAGAAGAATTGACATAGTTAATATCCATTGTTTAGCAGTTCTAGAGATCTGGTATTGAGAGAGAGATTGTGCGAATCAGTTTCCTATGTACTTTAGGAACAGATATGTTTTCAGTTGTCTCCTAAATTCCCTATATGTATTGGCAAGAGTAAGTAGTTGTTTCAGATCGTTGCCCCATAATGCTGCTTGATAAGAGATAAGATGTTGGTGATGACTTTTGAATTTGCATCCTCTAACCGGGGGGGGGGGGGGGAAACAAAATTAAAGTTTGAGCTTCTTTAATGTCTATTGGTTGAAAAGGAGACCAGGTCGGTTATGTATTTGGGGGCTAGACCGAATAGAACCTTGAAGCAAAAGCAGCCGAACTTAAACCTCACACGCCCTCTTTCTTTCTTTTTGTATGTTTGGTATGGAGCTAATTGGTCTACTAGTTCCTTACTGAACTTTCCCCATCTTGGCCTATTCACTTTAGATGCAAGCAGCGTTTCACTTGCAGCTCACCACATATTAGCATTTCCACGTATTCACCATTATAGGACCCTCAGGTCTTTGTCGAAATGTGGACCGTGTTGGGTCCGGTTATAGAATACTAACTTTACATACAAGCATTTACACCAGTCATTTAGCTGGCATAATTGTGCTTAAACTTAGGCATGTAAACGTGGACTTACACTACTATTCTATAATGATAGTTGCAATTAACTTTAGGCAACCTGTTGAGAATTACCCCCTCGGAGACCAATTATGGTGCATTATGGGGGACATTTTATAAATGGTACTGAAACTTAGGCGCCTAAGTTAATTGAGAAATGCCATATAAAATGGCAAACAATGGTAAGAATAAAGCGTCTACCAGCGCCTAAAGGTGACGGAATCATGCCCACATAGGATTGTCTCTTGCTGCTATGCACTCAAGTATCAAGGGTTTGACTTTTTCTCTAAAGCTCTGGGATGGCAACCTCCTCACTCTCTCTTTTCTCACCAATGTTGACAAGAGAGTGAGGTAACCATCCACACCTGTTATTCATGAACAGCAGCCTGACTTATGGGAGGTGAGGTGATTACTAGGCTTACTTTTTCTGCATATAAGACTATCTTTATTCGCATTGCCTTTTCAATTATGGGGGGGTTTCATGTGCATTCTTTCAAAAAAAAATGAAATAGTCAACCTATGAAAAAGACATACCCCCGGATTCTCTAACCAGTGCCGAAGTCAGTGGCTGCCTTAAAAGTGGCAGCTGATTGCATGTCAATCACACTACACGTCTATTAGACAATCACGCCAGGGCCTGCCATCAGCTGTTGCAGCAGGGGAATCCCTGGTCAGCTGAGCCAGCAGGTCTACCTGATACCGTGGCTTCGGGGAGCCCTGCCAGCTCAGCTAATTGAGGATTCCCCTGCCACGATCAGATGAACCAGCAATGTCTCGAGAAAAGAAATGAGGTTTGTTGCTTTAATGTTTCATCTCTGAGAAATTGGAGTAATGTCAAAGTCCCCCAAAAATGGAATGGTTCGGATTCGAATGAATCAGGAACCAATTCTTAGTTTTCTTTATATCTTGTGTTAGTTGGTATTAAGGTTTGGCTCTCCAACTTTGTGGGCTTGAAAAGGAATTTTGTATTATATGTATAATTACTGCTAAACCTTGTGAAATAATCCTTTTTCTTTGGTATCATTTGATATTAGTAATTGTAAAATTTGCATAAATAAATTTTTAAAAAACCCAACCCAAAAGGTTAGAAAACCTTCCACAAAATCAATTAATACATTTTTTTAATTGATCATGTAATTGATAATACCTATAAGTGTTATTGCTGTACTTTGTGAAGGTCTAAAAGCAGTTTGATGTGGGTGGAGTGAACTTTATTTTGTTATGAACTCTTGCAGTTGTGAATATACTGTTGATTCTGCTATTTTAGATAAGAACTGTAAATTTGCAATACGACAATAGTTACTGGAGTCTGATGGCCATTTGGGTTCTTTATTTTTGGGTGGAGAAAGGCATGTTTCCATAATGCTAGAAAATTCTCTGTTGTAAGAGAGATTGTAATCATTGCATGAAGAAAAGGTATTAAAAAAGGGAAGGAATCGTTTGAGTAATGAGGTAGGGATTGGGTGTGCAGGGGAAGTTGTCGCACACATGCTGATTCAGCTTCTACCTTGGCCTTCAAAGCCTCGCTGTCACAATACCTGAGCAAATCAGCTGCATTTCTGAAGGCAACAAACTGCACAGTGCACAACTCATGAGGGATAAAGTCAATTACTGTCCATTTTTCGGCCCATGTATCACACCAATGGCAGCCACGAGGAGCATGCGTGAGTGGGCTTTGCTCCTGCCCCCATCTTCCCCACTAGAACCATCAGGGTTATCAGGTAGGCTTGGGGGGGCACTCTGTGGGGGGGGACAAGGATTTTGAGTCTTGCAGGCTGAGGGAAGAAGGGAGGGGTACTTTTTTAGGAGCTGGGAGGGAGGTCGGCAGCACTAAAATTAAAACCCAGTTTTTAGAACCCCTGAATATCAACTAGGATCCACATAAGTTCCAGTGGCCAGCCCCAGCAAATTTAGCTCCCAGTATTGATTGCCAGTGCCTGGACATGGCCTGACACTGAATATCCGGGGGCTAATCTAGCTCGCATCGGTAGGTGCTTAAAACCCCCCACTATGGGATACAAAAGAGGGGCGAGTGTTGCTTACCATTTGACATCCAATTGCACGCAGCCGTATCTTACTTGTTTTTTTGTGGTTCTTGCATACATTCCTTGGGTGGTGGGGGAGGGGGATGGGGGATACACTGGATGGTCAATTTATTTGTCAACAATTGTGACATTGCTTTTTGTTTCTTGTTCTTTGAATATGGCAACTTATTTTAATGGTTGCATTGTCTTGATTTTATTTGAAACTTCAATAAATATGATTTTTTTTTTTTAACCCCACTACCTGCTGCTGGCTGAATATCAGCTAGATAACATTTTGGTTTTATCTTTTGCTCTTTCTTCATTAGTCCTACTTGAAGGTCATTCATAGTCTTCTGTTAGTTACTGGTCCTATTGTGGCTGGGGCTTTTGTAAATGCAATTGACATTAAGGATATCTATATACTTGTACCTCTGTAATCAAAAGCAGTACAATAATGCCACAACCATAGTACATTATGGAGATAACTTTATAAAGTTTTTCTGCATGTAAAGCATGCCTAAAATATGTATGGCAAGACTGGTTTGTTTGGCTTTTTTCCAAAATGGCGGCTGACCATGGGAAATTGCTACAATGCT
This sequence comes from Geotrypetes seraphini, assembly GCF_902459505.1. Lineage (NCBI taxonomy): Eukaryota > Metazoa > Chordata > Amphibia > Gymnophiona > Dermophiidae > Geotrypetes > Geotrypetes seraphini. The sequence continues at coordinate 461,270,068 of NC_047085.1, read as the reverse complement.
TAAATGCAATTGGTATCAGAGGAGAGGTGTTAGACTGGTTCCGAGGCTTCCTTATATCCCGCACCTATCAAGTTCGTTTTGATTGCAATCTCTCGAACACTTGGAGTAACCCATCTGGTGTCCCATAGGGGTCACCACTATCCCCATTACTTTTCAATGTTTACATGTCAACATTAGGTGCACAACTGTCCCAACCAAGAATAAAATTATTCAGTTATGCAGACGACTTTACGATCATCATCCCATTCGCCACCTCTCTCTCAGAAGTTACTCCCATAGCAACAGAAGCACTAAACTCGATGGAACAATGGATGACTGAATTTAGACTGAAGCTCAATTCAGAAAAACCAAAATTCTTCATAGCTTTGCCACACCCACTAGATACTATAACTCTGCTACGCATCAACAATCTTAGTTATCCCATTCAACCCACTCTGAAGGTTCTGGGCGTAACGCTGGATCAGGGCCTAACCATGAAAGACCAGGTATCTCTTTGGTCAAAAAAGTTTTTTTTTACTCTCTGGAAGCTTCGGTCCATTAGAGCATATTTTGACACACCATCATTTACAATCCTGGTACAATCCCTCATACTGAGCCAACTGGATTACTGCAACATCGCCTATCTGGCAATTTCCCAGAAGAATATGCGGCGATTGCAACTGGTGCAGAATGCAGCAGTCAGGCTGATCTTCGGGTTGAAGAAGTTCGATCACATAACTCCCTCCTACCGACTCCTGCATTGGCTGCCGATGGAGGCGCGTGTGAGATTTAAATTCGGCTGCTTTTGCTTCAAGGTTCTATTCGATCTAGCCCCCAAATACATAACCGACTTAGTCTCCTTTTCAACCAATAGACATAAAAGAAGCTCAAACTTGAATTTTGTTTCCCCCCCCCCCCCCCCCGGTTAGAGGATGCAAATTCAAAAGTCATCAACAACATCTTATCTCTTATCAAGCAGCATTATGGGGCAATGATCTGAAACAACTACTTACGCTCGCCAATACACATAGGGAATTTAGGAGACAACTGAAAACATATCTGTTCCTAAAGTACATAGGAAACTGATTCGCACAATCTCTCTCTCAATACCAGATCTCTAGAACTGCCAAACAATAGATGTTAACTATGTCAATTCTACTCAGTTTGTAACATTTTTTATAATCATTGTAAACCGCATAGAACTTCACAGTCCTGCGGTATATAAACCGTTATTATTATTATTATTATTAAGTCATCAGCTGTGCTGTCTCCCTTCCTTATTTTTTATTTTTTATTTTGAATTTATTTTCAAGTTTCTCATACATCTTTAGTTAGTTTTCTCTTTATCCTTTAATTTTACCTTTTGTTCTTTTGCAGCAGGATTAGAGTTCTTTTTGCGGAGTATTCCTCTTCATACATCTTCTGGTGTTGGAAAGTTTGCCAAGATGATGGAGGTCAGCAGTGGGGGAGATCGATGTTCGGCTTGCTGGAGTAAGAGTGGCACATTGTGTGCATCGATGGAGGAGGCGTCCTGTGCGCTGGCAAGGGTGCAGCCTTTCTGAGTTGCTGCGGAGACCAAAGATGATGGAACCGGAGACAGGGGTACGGATACCCAACCAATACAACAGTGAATCAGCCCTGTCGGAGGCAGCTGACTATTGGGTCCTCCTTCTCTACTCAGCCTTTTGCCTTCAGCCATTTGGCCCCTCCTGTCTCTGTGAACTTCTTCTTTTGTCTTGCCTTCAGCTGTTTCGGGACTTCTCACTGGCCGACTTTTGCTTTGGTGACTTGCTGCCTTTGGCTGATACTGGACCTGGGCAGTAGTGCTGCTCGATTCACGATTCGAATCGATTCACCAATTTACTTCGGGTGAATCGATTCGAATCGATTTACCAGGGGAAAAAAATCGGCCTCCCGATTCATTGACTTACCCTCCCCCCTAAAGCAGGAGCAGCAGCGCTACCTCTTGCTGGCCTGCCACTCCTGCTTTAGAGGGCGAGTGGGGAGGATCAGACGGGAAGTGGCTTACCCGTTGGCCTCCCGCTGCTGTGCTGTCCGTCTTCCCCACTGGCCTCCCGAAATCCATTTTCCTAATTTCAGCAGCCTGCAATAAGATCGCTGGTGCTAGCGATCTTTGCAAGCTGCCATACAGCTTCGGAGTGTCTTCTCTCTGCTACGGTCCCGCCCCTCCTCTGACATCAGAGAAGGGGAGGGACCGCGGCAGAGAGAAGAGAGCTCCGAAACTGTACGGCAGCTTGCAAAGATTGCTAGCGCCAGCGATCTTATTGCAGGCTGCTGAAATTAGGAAAATGGTTTTCCGGGGGGGGTGTAGCCTTCTGGGAGGAGTACAGGCCTTCAGAGGACACAGGCAGGCCTTCAGGGGTGGGTTGTAGGCCTTCAGGGGGGGCATGCAGGCCTTCAGGGGGGGGACAGGCCTTCAGAGGGAGGTGCAGGCCTTCAGGGGGGAACAGACCTTCAAGAGGGGGACAGGCAGGCAGGCTTTCAGGGTGGGGGTGGGACAGGCCTTCAAGAGGGAAACAGGCCTTCAGGAATGGTGGCACAGGCCTTCAGGAGGGACAGACAGGCCTTTATAGATGGGGTGCTGGTACCTTCAGGGGGAGGTTCAGGCCTTCAGGGGGGGACAGACCAGGGGAGGGGTGCCCTGGTGTAGAAATACATGGAGGGAGGGAGGGAAGGGGGGGTTCAAAGATACGTGCATATGCTGGACTTTGGGGGGGAAGAAATAATGGGTCTGAAAATAGAGGAAAGGAAGAGGGATGATGGAAAATGGGATTTAGGGAGGGAAGGAACAGAAAGGGAGAGAAGTTGGACACAAGGGATGGTGTGGAGGGGGGATAGAGATAATGGATAAGAGGGAAAAGAAAGGGAGAGATGATGGACCCTGGGGTGGTGGGGAAGGAGGGAGAGATGCTGGATGAAAGGGTAGTTAAGAAAAGGTGGATCTGTGGAGGGAGATGAAAAAAAGGAAAGATGCCAGACCTCCTAGAGAGGGAAGGGAAACTGAAGGGGAAGACAGAGATGGCAGATGGATGGTTAGCACGAATAAAGAAGAAAGAAGGAGACCCTGGCAAGCAAATTATCAGAAGACAACTAGAGCCTGGGACCAACAAGATTTGAATAATGACCAGACAACAAAAGGTAGAAAAACTAATTTTATTTTCTGTTTTGTGATTACAATATGTCAGATTTGAAACGTGTTTCCTGCCAGTGCTGGTGTTAGACCACAAATGTGAGCTAGGATTTAACAGAGAGAGGAAAAGTCTTTTTTGTTTGTTTATTTTGTTTACACCACAGCGCCAGTGTGGTTAGGAGAAGGCAAAGGGGGTGAAGAGGCTATAAAATAAACCCACTAAGATGTTTGAAAAAAAAACGACCCAATTGGGCAAGAAAATCAAATCAAATTGAATCGAATCGAATAGGCTGAATTGGGCAGCACTACTTGTCAGTGGCGCCTTTCCTTAATGAAAGATTTCAAATTACTCCCCTTCATTTTTCTTTTCTTCTTCTTACATTTGTGTTTCTTCTTATTATTTCTTATTTATTTTATTTATATTTCATATTATAGTTGTATTTAAGGCCTGCACGTAAATGTGATTGATATGTCCGTTTATAGGAAGATTTTATTATTATTATTTATTTATTTATTTATTTATGTATTAATTTTCCTACATTCTGATTCTCTTCCTGCCCTTATTTTTTCTTCTCTTTCTTTTAATTTGAACTTATTATTGTCTGCTCTTTTTTCTCTTTACTTTCCAGGCATCTTAGCACAGACTGTGATCCCTATCTGGGACAGATCGTGAGATTTATGTGCCGAACTTCCTCATGGTTTAACTAATTTTAATGTTAATAATTTCTCCTTGTTGTATTCTTTTGTACACCGCCATGAAGCGAAAGGCATATGTACGGTATATAAATATAGAATTATGTTATGTATCTACTTTTACACAATCTGCAAGATGTTCCTGGGGCACAGTTTAGGTGAAACTTGGACAGGTATTTGTTTATATATCACTTATAGCCTAAATGGTTTACATTCAGGTACTCAAGCATTTGTCCTGGTGGGCTCACACTCTATCTAATGTACCTGGGGCAATGGGGGATTAAGTGACTTGCCCAGGGTCACAAGAGCAGCATAGGATTTGAACCCACAACCTCAGGGTGCTGAGGCTGTAGCTCTAACCACTGCACCACACACTTCCTATATTTTAGAAAATATACTTGCAAACACAAACGAGCAGAATACAAACATTTACATCTTCTGAGCAGGTGTAAATTTGCGTGAAAGCATTTGTGTGCTCTTGGGGATCACTGTAAAAGCATACTTTAGAAAGGAACATAGGCAGCTATGTTGGCTTCATAAAATATGTGTTTTTCTGGGCATTTCACAGCGTTCCCGCTAAGCTGCGCTGGGGTGCGCTGGCGCACAAAATATTACCTTGCAGCGCACATGTTTCTCGTCACAGCGCACACAGTGTAGAGCACAGTTCTTCAACCGCCGGTCCGCAAACAAAATCTTGCCGGTCCGCGAAGGATTCGGTCCCCGCCGCAACGAAAGGCCGGCGTCAGCTGACTTGCAACTTCCTGTTGCAGTCGCTGTGCCGGGACTCCTGCCTTCGCCGGGACTCCTGCCTTCCACCGCGTTTGCCTCCTGCCTTGTCTCCGCACCTCCAGACCAGCAGCGGCAGCTGTGTATGCTTTTAACTTCGGCACAGAGCTGCCCCTAATCAATAGTTTAGCGCGGTTTCATAAGGCAGCCTCGGGGCCTTTGCTAGGCCGGCCCACATCGCATCATCGAAGCGGGCCGGCTATCAAAGGCCCCGAGGCTGCCTCATGAAACCGCGCTAAACTATTGATTAGGGGCAGCTCTGTGCCGAAGTTAAAAGCATACAGAGCTGCCGCTGCTGGTCTGAACTCTTGGGCCGCTGAAGGAGGGCAAAAAGCAGCTGTCCTGGAGGTTTCCCTTCCTCTCGCCTTTACAGGTTCCTTTTTTCCTTCAAACGGCAACGGGCCCCAGCATCGACATCAATCAAGTAAGTTCCACTGTCAATCAAGCGGTTCTGCTCGGCCAAAGCTTCCCCTGTGACATGAGCCACCCTCAGGGGAAAGAAAGTGACCCACAAAGGTGAGGGGAAGGGGGGCAGATGATGGAAGTTGGGGGGGGGGAGAGAGAGAGAGAGAGAGAAGGGGCAGATGATGGAATGGAGGAGATGAGAGAGAGAGAGAAGGGGACAGATGATGGAAGTGAGAAGAAGGGAGAGAGAGCAGAAGGCAGATGGATGTCAGTTGAGAAGGGAGAGCAGATGCTGAATGGAAGTGGGGAAAGAACACATACTGGATGGAAGGAGGAGATAAATAAAGGGGGAAGAAAATAGTAAGATAATGGAGGGGTGAGGGAAAGGGGTGACAAGCTGTGTGTAGACACAGTGAAAAGAGGGAAACGGGACTAAATAGTAAGAAAGAATTTAATTTAGATGGAGGCAGAAAATAGAGAAGGAAGACCAGAGAAGAAAAGGGAAGAGAGAGCAGAGAATGATCAGATCTGAGTGGAGGAAATGAGAAGAGAGATATGCTAAAAACCACAGGGGGGAGGGAAGGATAGAGATGCCAGACCATGAGGGGAACAGAAGGAAGATGATGGATGCTAGACCAAATTGGGGGGTGGGGGGGGGGGCAGGAGGAGAGATGGCAGGGAAAGACAGACAGTGAATGGAAGGGGCAGATGCTGGACTGAAGAGACAGAGAAGGTTATCATGCTGCTGTACCGGGCCATGGTACGCCCTCACCTGGAGTACTGCGTCCAGCACTGGTACTTTAAGAAGGACACGGTACTACTCGAAAGGATCCAGAGAAGAGCAACTAAAATGGTTAAGGGGCTGGAGGAGTTGCCGTACAGCGAAAGATTAGAGAAACTGGGCCTCTTCTCCCTTGAGCAGAGGAGATTGAGAGGGGACATGATAGAAACATTCAAGGTACTGAAGGGAATAGACTTAGTAGCTAAGGCAGGGAGAACGAGAGGGCACTCTCTAAAGTTGAAAGGGGATAGATTCCATACAAACGTAAGGAAGTTCTGTGGTAGAAAGCAACATATTTATTTGGCTCATAACTTGCTGGCGCCCGATATTTTTAGCTCACAGTGAAAAAAGTTTGCTCACAACACCCGCCCGCTTAGAGGGAACACTGGTACCCTGTTATAAAATTAGCTTTATGAGGAAGAATTTCAAAGCAGTTTACCCAGGTAAATTGACTTCTCTGGAAATTGCCCTTTTCTGCCCAGCTAAAAATATGACAGGCTTCCATGACATACAGAACTTTAGTCATGTGTATTTCATGATAACGCAATACAAAAAAAACATCTTTCCCCTTCTTAGGAAACACTCCATTTCTTTAATTCCAGATGTGTAAGAGTAGGAGTCTTGCCTTTTGAATTTTTTAAAAATTTAATATCTTATATATCACCTGCAATACACAATCCTATATAGGATGTATTTTTCTGTTCTTGGGGGGGTTTATAATCTAAGGCAGTGTTTCTCAACCTGCGGTACGCGTACCCTAGGTAGTACACAGGCTGACCGCCACCTAGGATCTCTCCCTGTCTGCCCCGCCGATTCCTCCCTGCAGGCTGACCGCCACTTGGATCTCTCCTTGCCTGCCTTGCCAATTCCTCCCTGCCACCCCCGTCCTCCACCGCCACCAGCTCCATTCAATTATCCCCTGCCTCCGCTGCAACTCCGGGCAAGGAAGGGCCAGGCGCGTGCTTGGCTGGCCTGGACTTCTCTCCGATGTCAGAATTGATGTCAGGGGGAAGGTTTGTGGGCCAGCGGCATGCAATCGCTACATGCGCCTGGCCCTTCCTTGCCCGGAGTTATGGCAGGGGAAAATTGAATGGAGCTGGCAGATTGCGGCAGCGGTGGACCAGAGGGGAGGGGGAAGGAAGAATCGGCGGCAGGTCAGCATGGGGGCAGGCATGGTTTGGCGTGGGTCGGCTTCAGGGGATGGAGGAAGAGGGTGGGACAAAGACTGGAAGGCACTGAGGGGGAGAGGGTACAAACTCAGGACACAGAAGGAAGGGAGGTGCATTAATAAGACAGAAGGGAGGACACATTAATAGAAAACCCAGTAAATGCAGTGATTTTACATAAGGGAGGGAGGGGGCACTAACTTGGGACATAGGAGGGAGGGAGGGAATAGAAAGGGACAATTGTTGGGCCTGAGTGTGTGAGTGAGAGGGAAAGAGATGATGCACATGGGGAAAGGAAGAGGAAAATTGGGCATAGAGGGGAATGAGGTAGAGATGCATGGGAAATAGAAGGATGAGAGGGAGGAATGTTGGATATGGTGGTGGAGAGGGAACAGAGGGATAGATTGAAGGGGATGCAAAGGGGAGGAATGTTGGGCATAGTGATGGAAGGAGAGATGTGGCATCGTGTTGGAGAGGGGTAATAGAAGGAGAAATGGGCAAGAGGCTGGTGGGCAGTGGTGAAAAATGCTGCACATGATCTGGGGATGAGAGAGGAAGAAAAGTTGGACTCCTGGAGGGACAGAGAGAGATGTTGGTTGCAGAATGGAATGAGGTCTGGAAGAGAGGAATCATACAGGAGGCAGAAAGAAAGAAAGAAATATCAGATGCACAGTCAGAAGGAAGTGCAACCAGAGACTCATGAAATTGCCAGACAACAAAGGTAGGAAAAATTATTTTATTTTCAATTTAGTGATTAAAATGTGTCAGTTCCGAGAATTTATATTTGCTGTCTATATTTTGCACTATATTTGCCTATTTTTCTATAGTTGTTACTGTGGTGACATTGCATATTTTAAAGTCATCAGCCTTGACCTCTTTGAAAACCCCCGAATATAAATGATAATTAACATTTTCTCTGCGTACAGTGTGCTTTGTGTTTTATTAAATTTTGTGGTGGCCATTAAGTATATTAATAAGATTATATTCTGCATATATGAAAAATTGATGGAAGAAATTGCATTACAATTAGTATTATTATTATGGGGGTGGAGTCAGGGGTGGAGCTTGGGTGGGGGTACTCGGTTGGTATTTGTTAGGCTTAGAGGGTACTTGGCTTGAAAGGGTTGAGAAACACTGATCTAAGGGGTTCTTCTTCTAACGCTTAGTGCGTTCTAACTGCTAAGAAGTCCATATGTATAAAATGGGCTTCTTAGCATTTAGCATGCACTAAGCTATAGTAAAAGCGCCCTACATTTATGTGATGTATTTTGCAGCTGCACGGGCAGCTCAAAATTGTCTTCTGTATGACTCCTGGAAAAGAGGGCTGGTCTCTGGCTCCATAGCTATCAGAGCTAGTGAAGTTATAGAACCATATGATGTGATAACAGATAAAAATAACCCGGTTTGAACTGTTACCACCATTTACCCAAGTGTATTATTTACCTATTAAAAGGGAAGAAAAGTTAAAGGAAGATGATCAACAATTGCTTAATATTTCTACAATGTTGGAACTTTCAGATAGGGAAGTTGCAATGCCGGCAACACTTCTTCTTACAGTTGTCTTAGCACCAGATAAGAATTGGCTATTAAGACTTTTCTTTAAAAATAAACAGAAAGAATTTCTAGGGTATAAAATACAAATGTTTCCAGATCTGTCACGAGACACCCAAAAACGTCAATGTGAATTTTTGTTGTTAAAGCCAGGTGTTATCGCTCTTGGGGGCGACCTATTTTCTTCGCCACCCATGTAAATGTGTGATAGTGTATCAAACGCAAATATATGTTTTCTTTGATCCTAGCCAACTGACAATCTTCTTGTCAGCGGCTCGCCTGAAAAAAGGAGCGGAAATATGAAGGACTCTTAGATTGTTTGATTTCCTGTCTCAGCCAACATAATTGCTAGTTTTTCTATTTATTTCTTTGTTATATTCTCGCTGATTCCACATCTTGGATCCTTGTTGAGGACTAGCGTTAAAGTTAAGCTATATTGGGTTAGCAGCCTATTAATTGTATTGTATTTTATTTTCTGCCTTACTTTATCTTTCTGTACAAGTGGATACTTGATATGTTATTGAAAAATGATAAATAAATAATGGAAAAAGAAAAAAAAAAAAAAATCCGGTTTGCCCAGTTTCCTTTGCTACCGCCATACCAGAGATGCTACTTGATCTTTGGTTTTCCCCTTCACTTTCCTACTATTGAGGAACTTTGCTTTTTTCAGGGTCTCATGAATTCCGTCATTATTTATGCCCTTGCCACTTTTGTTCTGTGAACCCACCATCCTTTCTTGAAGAAATACTTTCCCGTGAGCCATGAGTCATGTCACTTCCAGCTTCAGACAATGAGCCCTTGTTCTAGAACTTCCCTTTCCATTGCAAAATGCCACTTGTGCCTTATACGTATAGTTGTGAGGTTACATTCTTCCACATTCCACTCTCTTTATCTGCTTCTTCCTATATTGAAAATGTGACCTTTCTTCTGACCAACATATATTCTAAACTCCACTTATAAATCAATAGGTAGCATGTTTCAAATAACCCAGAGTTGCAAACTATGGGAGTGTTTTTAGGATGCATACTTTAGGAAACATTTCAAAGAGAAATCACCTGTGCTTTTTCTTTAAAAATGGTAGCCACAATATTGTTCCAGCTACAAGTAGTACACCAATATCTATAAATTCCGGCTTTTCCTTATTATGACTGGAATGGCCAAGCAAATGATTACGGTACTCGCAATTGGAAGAATTGGGATCACCTTAGTTTTCCTTTTTGGTGGGCGAGCTTATGTTTAACTTATAAATATGAAAAAATGAATGCTGACATGCTGGGGCATAATAAGATATTCAAATTAGTTTGGGGTCCATTGACGTCTTTTGTTGATTTGCTATAGTTGTCCTTTATCTTTATTTTCTGTTGTTTTTTCACCCACACATCCAGGGGGGATGGGAGTGGGAGGGGGGTATATCTTTTGTTTTGGTATTATTCCTGATGGTAAAGATGGATGGGGGAGGGAATTTTTATCTTTTTTATAGATACTGATTATATAAATTGTATTGCACTTTTTGTTGGCATTAAAAACTAAAGTTAAAAAAAAGGGAATATAAATTTTTTAATCAACAATCTTGGTAACTATGATTAGGGTTATTTCTCCCAGTGTGCATCACTGCATTTGTGCACATTAAATTTCATCTGGTTAAAGCTACAGCCTCGGCACCCTAAGGTTGTGGGTTCAAACCCACGCTGCTCCTTGTGACCCTGGGCAAGTCACTTAATCCCCCCATTGCCCCAGGTACGTTAGATAGATTGTGAGCCCGCCGGGACAGAGAAGGAAAACTGCTTGAGTACCTGAATAAATGCATGTAAACCGTTCTGAGCTCCCCCGGGAGAACGGTATGAAAAACTGAATAAATAAAAAAATTAAAATGTGCCTTAATCTTTTCAGTGACTACTACTACTATTTATCACTTCTCTAGCACTGAAAGGAATATGCAGTGTTATACATTTTGACATGTAATAGATGGTCCCTGCTCTCAAAAGCTTACAGTCTAATTTGGGCAGACAGACATGACATTGGCTACCAATTAGTCATAGGATTCTGTATAAATTTATGTTTCTAATCTTTAAGACCTTAGCATCCAGTGAACCGCAATTTATATCTAAATCATTGATTCCTTATAAAACCCAACGATCTCTGCGTTCATCTGATCAAAGCTTATTAACAGTGCCTTCATTAAAAATTATAGGGACGAGAAGAGCAGATATGTTCACTGTTGCAGGACCACAATGGTGGAACACTCTCCCCCAGTATATTAGAACAGAACACGATATTGCAACACTCAAAAACCTTTTAAAAACTTATTTATTTAAGGATGCTTTTAACCTTTAGTATATGTTTTAATTAATGCTTACGAAGTGTGCTTTGGTAAATTTCTACCCCACCTTTTGTTTTTTCCTTTTTACTTACCATACCCTACAATGTAACTATACCCGCTTCCCTCTTTTCTCATGTTAGTCATAATTGGTATTTATTGTTACTACGTTAAGTTTCTTTATTGTATTTTATTATAATATGTACATCGCCTAGAAATTGAAATAGGCGATTCATCAAAAGCAGAAATAAACTTGAACTTGACATATAGGGTTGGGGATGAAGAACCAAAGGTGAGAGTGGAAAGCAGTCTCAGAGAGGAGGGCTTTTAACTTGGACATGAACACTTCTGGCTATAGTGTTGCTGCTTTGGGGAAGGAGACATAAAAAAAAAACATCTTGGGGGAGAGGGGAGGAGACAGGAGGGAAGGAAAATTTTGGGGGTGCCATGGCACCTGGGCTTGTCCACCTTTCGATGCCTATGTGTGGGGCAAGGAAAAACAGAGTGAGAAAACCACAAAATCAACCCTAATATGGACTGTACTGTAGCCTCTTCCCATCAGGGAAGGGCTTGAGACGGAGCTTGTAAGATAATTCAATTATTCTGAATAACACAGCATATGAAGACAACTAATTGGGTCAGTCCAAGGTTCCATTAGTCTAGTATCCTGTTTCCAACAGTGGCCAGTCCAAATTATAAGTACTTGAAGTATCATAACTCTTTACTGTTACTGTAATATACTCCTATCCTGAAATGTAATTCTACTGGAAATGTCCAGATATCTTCTACAATGTAATCCGCCTAGAACCGCAAGGCACAGGCGGAATAGAAATCCCTAATGTAATGTAATGTAATGTAATGTAATGTAATTAGGCAGAGTCCCAAGAAAGGGCAAGAATCCATGCTATTTAATTCTAAGGGTAAGCAGTGGCTTTCCCCAGAGGTACTGTACTTTAATAATGGTTTATAGACTTTTCGACCAGGAATTTGTCCAAACCTTTTTTAATGTATAATCTTTTAAGGTATTTACATACTGCCTATCAAGGTTATCTAAGCAGTTTACATACAGGTACTTCAAACATTTTCCCTATCTATCTAACATACCTGAGGCAGTGGATGATTGAGTGACTTGCCCAGGATCACAAGAAGCAGCAGGGGGCTTGAACCCACAACCTCAGGGTGCTAAGGCTGTATAACCACTAAGCCACTCCTTCAGGTGGTACAAAGTAGAGAATGACGCAGGGACAAATTTTTCCCCTTCACCGCGGGAACCCATTTTCGTGTCCCATCCCCATGAGTTCTTTACCTGTCCCTTCCCCGTTCCTACAAGCTCTGTCCTCATCTGCACAAGCCTCAAACACTTTGAAATCATAAGTAGCAACATTCTAGAGCTCAGATTGTGATGTCATAATGCCTCATTCCACCAATGCCTAAGCTCTGGCCTCATCTGCACAAGCCTCAAACACTTTGAAATCATAAGTAGCAACATTCTAGAGCTCAGATTGTGATGTCATAATGCCTCATTCCACCAATGCCTAAGCTCTGTCCTCATCTGCACAAGCCTCAAACACTTTGAAATCATAAGTAGCAACATTCTAGAGCTCAGATTGTGATGTCATAATGCCTCATTCCACCAATGCCTAAGCTCTGTCCTCATCTGCACAAGCCTCAAACACTTTGAAATCATAAGTGTTCAAGGCTTGTGCAGTTAAGGCAGAGCTTACTGAAATGGGGCAGGGCCAGGAACAGCGACAAAACTCGTGGGGATGGGACAGGGAAATTGAGTTCCAATAAACAAAACTCAACACATTCAGACACATATTCCACCAGTATACTACTAGTAGCCATTCTACAACTTCATAAGCAAACAATGAGGAGACTAATAGATCATCCTTTCTCTCATAAATGCCATATTGTTCTCCCTCCCAGCCAAACCTTTTATAAACCCTGCTACATGAACTGCTTTTATGTAAATGCGCATGAGTTGAGTCTCTGTCATTTGAAAGGAAACTCTGCAATGAGAGGACATAGGATGAAGTTAAGAGGTGATAGGCTCCGGAGTAATCTAAGCAAATACTTTATTTTACAGAAAGGGTGGTAGATGCGTGGAACAGTCTCCTGGAAAAGGTGGTGGAAACAGAGACTGTGTCTGAATGCAAGAAAGCCTGGGATAGTCATGTGGGATCTCAGACTTAGGAGAGAGGAAGCGATAATGGTTATTGTGGATGGGCCATTTGGCCTTTATCTGCTATCATGTTTCTACGATTTGCTCTAGCAAAGAGTTCCAGTGTTTAAATATATGCTGAATAAAAAATAAATAAAAATTTCTCCTATTTGTTTTAAATATGCCACTGTGTAACGTCATGGAATGTATCCTAGTCTCTACTGTTTGAAAGAGTAAAAATTGATTCACATTTACCCATTCAGGCTTTTATAGCTGACGACCAGCTCTTCTACTTGGTTTGAATTGGAGGCTCAACATAAGAAATTGGTGAGGGCGGAGCTACATGCCAACACTTTGGCACAGTATGTTTCAACAGCGAGGATCCCTCGAGGACTGAGAATTCAAAAAGGTCCCACTTTATTTTCCATCGAGGTTCAATTTCAAGAGAAATGGTGTGCCATTCTCAATAAATGCAGTTTCGATCTGATGTTATTAATTATTGAACAAATTACATCTTTGGAAAGTGAATTAAAGAAAACATTGGAGAAAACTAAAGCTTTAATTCGAGAATCCTGTGCCAGTGAAGCAGATTTCACCGCCCTAGAGTGTGATCACAATAGCAAGATTGAACAATATAAAGAATCTATCAAACAATCTAAGATCAAGAAATATAGAAGGGATGAACGGGACTATGCTACGAATCAGGTGTACCTTTGGTTATTCAGGAATAATGTTCCTCAAAAGCAACCGTTTGAGGACGACCACTTGTCCACGGATTCCAGTTCCTCCAGCAGCTACAGCGGAGGCCCCTCTGGTATGAGGGGGCAACGTGGTCAAGCGGGTTTTCAAGTACGAGGACCCAGGGGCAGGCAAAAGGGTCGAGGATCAAGAAGAGTGGCATTCCAGGGTCAACAACAAGGATATGCCCAGGGCCCCCAGACCAGGTCCCAGTTTCAGACCAATCAGCTGTAGTGAATTTGACGGATAAGAACCTCACGCCTATTCAGGAAACAGTTTTGAACTTGGGGATGGGCTTTGTGCCCACGGCCCGGTATGATGCTTTTAACACCCGGGTATCCATTTATAGTTTACTTCGGAAGCTGCATCTTAAATTGTTTTTCCAGGATCATGAGCTAGTGAGCGATGGGACGCTGATCTCAACAAAATCTAATTGGTGCCCGGCGGTCCCGCTGCACCCTAACTTGATAACTTTTCGTGATATTGTTTTGTGTGAAGTAGAACAAATGGAAAATCAGCTTGTCCATATAACACCCGAGTTCAATATGTCCTATCCTGAATGGTGTGCTTTACAAGAACTGCAGGATGACACTTCTATTATATTTTCCCGAGCTGATAAAGGGGGCGCCATCGTGTTATGGTCGAAAGAACATTATTTAAGAGAGGCGCACCGACAACTAGATGATTTACGTTTTTATCAGCGATTGTCGGAAGATCCGGCTATCGAGCTCAAAAGTATCATCTCAAAATTGATTTCCAAAGCCTACAAACAGAAAATGATCACCTCTAGAGAAGCTGCTTTCCTCAATCCCAGTTTCTATGTGACCCCTGTCATCTATTTCCTTCCGAAAATACACAAAAATCTCCTGGACCCCCCTGGACGCCCCATTGTAACTATGCGTGATTCTCCCCTAGAGCCTTTATCCAAAATTTTTGGACATTTTTTTGAAGAAACAGGTTCCCTTTATTAAGTCCTACATCAAAGACATGAACCATATGCTTAGAATAATTGCTGAGATGGATGCCTATGAACCTCATTGGATATTAGTCACCTTGGACGTGACAGCTTTATATACTATGATCCCCATGGACAGTGCCTTGGCCTTAATAAGACAGATCTGTATGGAGCAAACAATCAGACCACATTTATCTTTGGATATATTGATGGAAATGGCCTCTTTGGTGTTAACCAGAAGTTACTTTTGGTTCCATAATGAATTTTATTTACAGAAGCATGGCATTGCCATGGGTGCATCTTTAGCTCCCTCTTTAGCAGCCTTATTCATGGCTGATTTTGAGGAACGCTTGATATATCCTTTACCATTTTTTAAAAATGTTAAAATCTGGAAGAGGTTCCTTGACGATGTCCTCTGCATATGGACCTCAACAGAGGAGGAGTTGTTGCTTTTTATAGCGGATTTGAATAGGCTAGATAATAACATCAAGTTTACAGCTACAATAAATCATAGGGAGATCCCGTTTTTAGATATTTTGATTATGAAGGGGGCTACCCATTTACAAACTTCCCTATATAGAAAAGAGACTGACCGTAATAGTTTATTACGGTTTCACAGCTTTCACCCTGAAAATCTGAAGAGAAGTTTACCCATTAGCCAGTTCTTGAGATTGAGAAGGATCTGTCATTCTCTAGATGAGTTTCGAGGTCAAGCCAAACAGATGAAAAGGAGATTTTATCATCGTGGCTATCCTTATGCCACGGTTAAACAGGCGTATAAAAGGGCTAAACATGCTCACAGAGAATGGCTGTTGCAAGAGGTGAATAGTAATACACATTCTCAGGATACAGTTGCCTTTGTGCAGGATTTCTCCTCCTTGGCCCACCGGGTTTCCAATATAGTGAAAAAACACTGGCACATTCCTAAGTTGGTTATCCCTGTTCTCGAGGAAGTACCATTGTGCTCCTATTGTAGAAGAAGAAACTTGGGGGAAATGTTAAATCATTATAAACTTCAGGAGAGAGTCCCATTGGTGAGGGGGAATCACCTCCCTTGTGGTTCATGCCAGTGGTGTGGGTACACTATTTCGGGCGAGAGTTGGACCCACCCTAGTACTGGGGTTGTTTACAAGACCAAACACAATACCATCTGTAAGTCGGACAATGTGGTGTATGTCATACAATGCCCTTGTCCCAAATTGTATGTGGGCAGAACCACCCGCCCTATACGGGTCCGTTTAACGGAACATAAATCTAGAGTGCATACTCACACTGAATCGTCCCCACTGGTCCGTCATTGGATCAGTTGCGGTCATACGTTAAAAGATCTTAAATGGAGGGTTTTGGACCGTATTATAGTAGGGTGGGAGGGAGGGAATACTATCCGGAGGCTTAACCGGTGTGAACTCCGGTGGATGTTTACATTGGAATCGATGGCCCCTAATGGGTTAAATGAAACATCTGACTGGTTAGCTCAAGCAGACTTTTAGGCTGGCTTGGTTAGGGATTTCTTTCATGTTTCTTTTCAGGTAGTGGTCCCTTTAATAAATCTTAAGGGTTAGCAGGGTTGTCCTCCGGAAGTGTCGTCTTTTGGGTGGGGTATTTAAATTTCGGAGTCCGCCCGCCACGACGTTTTTAGCCGGTGGTTGGTATGCTGTGTAGGTTCAACTTAAATGTAAGTAAGGACAAAACGTAAACTTTGTATTTAGCAGATGTACATTGAGTTTTGTCTCTAATGTCCTTTATGTTTGTGTTTGGCATTTCAGCTCCCCCATGTCGCCTTGATAAAGACAATCGAAACGCGTTGGCGTTCTGGGGATTGATGGCTATGCTAAATGATAAAAGCTAAGTAAAGTTTTTCCAGATTGGACATTATAGATATGTATGAATCAAAAAAAGCTATTTAACGAAACTAATCAAGAGAAAAAATTATTTAAAATAGGAGGTGGAGGTACCGTGGGGTATATGAGGAATTTTTCCCTGTGAACATAGCTTGTTTACCGGGTTGTCTGATACCCCTATAGGTCCTCTTTAAGACTTTTTTGCGACTCTGGGATTTTTGGTATTGATTGTTTTATAGCATCAATCATACCAGGTGATAAAAAACAAACGAACCCTAAAGCGGCTTCATTAAAGGGTGCGTGTGTGTAAATTTCTTCAGATTCATACCCTGCAGCTTGCTGAATAATAAATTTTATTCAGGTCCTTCTGAATAGCATCTATCATGATGGGTTGTAACAGGGCGCTGGAACTCTGTTCTGGGTATGGGAATAATTTGGCTTGTCGGGACATTTTCTACTTCCCTTCACCTCCGTTTCTAGGGAAGCATGTTGGCACACTGCTTTCTGGTTTTAGATCAAGGCCCTCTTTTACAAAGGCACGCTAGCGTTTTAGCGCAGATTTTGCGTGCGCTAACCGTTAATGCATCCATAGGATAACATGCACGCGTTAGCGTTTAGCGCAGGGGTGTCCAACCTTTTGGCTTCCCTGGGCCGCATTGGCTGAAAAAAAAAATGTTTCTGGGGCCGCACAAATGCTGCAGCAAGACAGAGGAGGGAGCCGGCAAGACGGTAAACACCCCGGGGGGAGCAGAGGAAAACACTGCATCGCCCTCGACCGGGGCCGCACAAAATACTTCAAGGGGCCGCAGGTTGGACACCCCTGGTTTAGCGCGTGCTACAAAGTTTAACACACCTTTGTAAAAGAGGGGGGGCAAGTGTAGTGCTTACTAAATGGTTTATGTTTTTAAATATTTTGAATTTTATTATTGTACAGTCCTTTACATGGATTTTCAGATAAGAGAAGGCACTTTCTAATGTGTATACAATAAATGAATGAAGGAACGGTGACAAATAAGATTTTTTTCGAAAGCTTGAGCAGAGACAATCAGGCTTATAAGGAATTAGAACCATTGTTAGACACTCCCACATTTCATCTGCCAGAGCCTTTACCATATTCACGCCTAGTCACGGTTAATGCACTTTTGGAATTTTGTAAATTACATTAACTTTTGATTTTTTTTAGACACCTTGGCAGAAATACATTGGATATTAGAGAGGGTATAATGAGAAAAATTGAAGGTTTTTCCACCAACAACAGACATGATAACAATCAGTATTTTTTAAACATTTCAATTAGACAAAAACTTATGAATAAACTGCCTGGACTCCAAATTGTTGAATGATGTTATAATTTATCTGATTTACGATTGGCCTTCCCCCTTTTTTTTGGTGGGCATCCCGTTTGCCATAAAGCTCCTATTATATTTTATGAGTGAATTTGTTCACATTTCTCCTCCTCCCAAGGAGCCTTTGCAAACTCTGAATCGCAAGCAAGATGCTGTTCAGTCGACCCCTCCCAAAGGGCTCTTCACCTCAGCCTATTTTTTTTGCCTCTCAGTGAGGAAATCAACCCCCCCGGGGTCTAGCTTTCTGCATGAATTCTCAAGAAAAGAGCAGGCTGAAAAGTGCAGAACAGTCCTCCTTCTGAACTGATAGAAATGTGAAAGCATGAAAAAAGTCATCAATCAGACCCAGCGTGGGCTGCTCCGAGATCTCTCACAGTTCTTTCCCTCCTGTTAGAATGCTCCATCATTGTCATTCATTGACCCATTCTACATTAGTGCACTGGGGAAAACCTCATTTGCACTATAAAAAGGTCATTAAGGTATTGGTGGAATCTAACAGACACAGAGGAGAATATTTTTGAATTGAGTTCTGGTAGCTGCCTACTGTTGCGGATACTTTATTTTGTGCCTTACTGCAACTGGGTAATATTTCGAAGGAAGCACCCATGTATTCAATGCTAAAACACGGACCTCGCGGACCCGCACGTCCTTAAAAATCTGAGGTCCATGCCACTTTTTATGTGTAAATCAATTTTTATTTTCAAACAGAAAAGCAACCTACAAAGTACAAGCAACCGTGGAATAACAACAAAGCAGAACCAGAATACAAAATAGTCTAACCCAGCACCCCGCCACTTTTAGTCTCAGCATAGGTTATGGCTCTGACAGACCTCCATGACACTAATGCTTCTCCCTCTCTATGCTGAGCCTAAAAGTGGCATAACCTTTGCCCATAGGGAGGGAAAAGCATTAGGATCCGTCAGAGCTAAAGTGTCATGGAGGTCTGTCAGAGCCATAACCTATGCTTAGACTAAAAGTGGAATGGACTTCAGATTTTTAAGGACGTGCGGGTTTGGATCCGCGTTTTATCCCTTCCCATCTGGCATCAAGAAGGACAATTTTGCAGTGTTGCTGTTAGCCTGTTTCTGCAAATACAGTGCCATAATATGAGCAGCATTAGCTAGCATCTGTCTGTGTGAAAGCATAAACTACAGTCATCCACCCACCAGAATGGTGCATGAAGCACGTCTCCTCTTGTTAGTCACTATAAACATTTTCAACATTGAAATTGTATATACAGATGGATTGAGTGCAGGGCAGGATTAATGCATAGGCGAACCAGGCATGTAACTAGAGCCCAAAATCAAGAAGGGGCTACAAAAAATGTCAAATCTCCCACCAAAGGCGTCAGCTCTATACATAGAAACATGATGGCAGCTAAAGGCCAAATGGCCCGTCCAGTGTGCCCGTCTGCTGTGGGTGATTGAGCACTCCCAATATTGAACAAATTCTATGTCCAGGGGGACATTCACTTGTGTTTAGTTTAGCAACTCTAATCATTTTGAGAAGTTGGCTTCTGAATCCCACCTGAGAATGTTAAACTTCTGAGGGGGGAGGGGAGGACTTGAGTTAGAGAAGGTTTATCGCCTAGCTATTTCAATTAAAGGAGGCCAGTGGCTAGCAGAACTTTTAAACTGTAAATCTGGACTAATGATTATGGTGCACCTGAGCACATGCTGAGCCCTCAGATAAAATTGCTCTTTCTAGATATTCCTTAGGATAGAGCCTAAATGTAAGGATGTCAAAGAAGCAGGAAAGATGAGTGCAGTGTTTTGAGCAGAGCAAAACCACAAAGACTTAAAAACTAGGCAGAGATGTTGGCAGTTAGAAAAGTACAAATATAACCAAACCTCCAGTAATAATAACATAATCCTAACCTGTATCCCCATTAGATAAGAGAAATATATAGGACAGTGTCCCGCAAGCTTTCTTGAGCCACAGCACACTAAATATAGTGGCCGCTAAGGCCCTCCGGATGGGCCCTGAGATGCCAGAAGGGGGCGCCAGCAAAGAAGAGAGCTGGAGAGAAGGAGCGGCACTGGCACCAGCTGATTGTCTACAGGACGTGCCTCTTGTCCTGTAGGCAGTCAGCCAACCCAGACGCCTCTCCTCCTCCCCAGTATGCCTTGGCACACCTGAAATCTCAGGAGGCAAACTAGTGTGCTGCGGCGTACAGTTTGCGATACACTGATATAGGAGGCGTCTTAGGCACCTAGGCAAAATGTAGTCTTAGGCTTTCTTCCCAGTGCATTCCAGGATGCACTCAGCGTGGCTTAAGACTCTGATTAGCCAGATATCAAAGGCTCCTCCTATGGGAGGGGTCTTAGGTCAATGGGCCAATCACAGCCTTAGGCCCCGCCCCGGTGCATCCCAGAATGTGCTGGGAAATGGAAGGCCCACCATTTTGGAAGAGGTGGGCCTGCCGGCAGGAGGGAATGGGCATCTCTCTTGCCGGCCATCTCCTGAAGGTACGGGGGGGTTTGGGAAGTGTCAGGGGGTGTGAGTGAGTGTCAGGCTGTGCTAGGAAGTGTTGGGGAGTGTTGGTGAATGTCAGGTGAGTGTTCGGGAGATGTTGGGGAGTGTCAGGTGAGTGTCGAGGAGGTGTTGGGGAGTATCTGGGAATGTCAAGTAGGTGTTGGGGAAGTGTTGGGGAGTGTCGGATGGGTGTTGAGTTAGTGTCAGATAGGTGTTGGGTGAATGTCGGGTAGGTGTTGGGGAGTGTTGGGTGGGTGTTGGAAAATGTTGGGTTAGTGTCAGGGGATGTCGGGATGTGTTGGGGAATATCAGGTGAGTGTTGGGTGGATGTTGGGGAATTGGGGAGTGTTGGAGGAGTGTTGAGGTTTGGGGATCAATGGGGCCGGTGGCAGGAGGGAGTGGGCATCCCTCCTGCTGGGGGACTTTGAGGGGGAGTTTGGGGGTGGCGGCGGGAGGGATTGGGCATCCCTCTTGCCTCGGATAGTGTTGGGCGGGGGTTTGGGGGGTGGCGGGAGGAATTGGGCATCCCTCCTGCTGGCCAAGTTTGTGGGGGTTTGGGGGTTCTCTGCCACAACTGCTCAGCTGATCGTGGCAGGGGGATTCCCTTGCCACATTCAGCTGATGGGAAGAGATCAGGTGTGATCCTCTAACCGGCACCTGCAACATGGGCGCCGGTTAGAGAATTGGGCCAGTTAGGTGGGGTTGAGCGTCTATCCCTTAGGACAGATGCAATTCTGTATAGAACACCAGTGTGCAATTCTCAGCCACTTCTTAAGCTTCCTATATAAAATTTCCCCCAAAGGGTTTCTTGTTTCAGACTTGCTGATACACCTGAAATTGTCAGTTTTCTATGTTACTGAGTCTTGCCTTAACCCTGTGATTCTGCCTCCACGATGGGTACTTGCTCCACTGATTATCCCTTTACCCATTTCCCAGGGCCTTCACACCATGGCGGGGATGTGGCCTTCTTCAGTTCCTTGGCCTACCATTATTCTCCTGGGGAATTTTAACAGTCCTTCCATTGATTCCTCTTCTGATTGTTTGCCAGCTGGGAAGAACTGCTGTTTCCTCAGCCCCTCCCGAAGACTGCCCCAGCCCTGGGCTGTAGGGCCCAGAGCCTGCTGGGACATGTAGTTCAGCCTAAACAAACCTTAACTTTCCTACTTTTAAACTACTAGAAGTGTGTTATGATGTCATAATGTTTAATTATCTTTGCTGGAGCAATGGGAGGATTAAGTGACTTGCTCAGTGTCACAAGGAGCAGTATGGGTTTGAACCCACAACTTCAGGGTGCTGAGGCTGTAGTGTTAACCACTGCGCCACACTCTCCCCTAGTGCTATTCATGCCATTTTGGATGTGCACTGACTGGGCTGTTGTGACTGGTTGTCGCTCCGGGATCCCCCCTGGGCCACCAATGATATCAAGGTAGCCTTTTGAAGGGGTAAGGGCTACCTGTGAGGCTTGAACTTGAGGGAGTGGGTTGGACTTCTGTTTGGAAGGCTTAAACCGGGGGGGGGGGGAGGGGGGGAGATAGTGAGGGAATGGCTGCAGAAGCCATGGGAACTCTGCTCTGGTATCCCAGAATAACACAATGAATAACACTGCTTGCGAGATGGCTCACAAGCAGACATTATTCATGGTACCATGATTCCACAGGTTACTGGATCTGGCAATAAATCAGGATATAGTAAAAGGCAACCTTGATAAATTCTCCCCTTAATATCAGAGATAAGGTGAAATTTCTTGCTCTGATTGGACAGCAAAGTCAACTATTCTGTAATTCAGCAAACACGGCTCTTCACTGAGATTCTTCTGCTGAGGATCAGAAAAAGAAATAAATGTTAAGAGTTAAAAGCAACGGAGTAATCTTAAGTAAAAAGATGCCATGTTATTTCCTACTTGTCTCTGTGTGGAAAAAAATTGTGTTTGTTTTTTCTTCACTATTGAAGATGAGATTAATTGGCATGAAGCCCAGGCACATAGAACTTCTACAGGAAAACATGACTATTGTTTCTGATGAGAACTGGGGAAGTGTGATTTCCTACTGCTGATAATTTTTTTCCCTCTGTGTTCACTGGACTGTGGAGCTGACTTGAAAAAAAAACATGTATTTGTTTGAAAACTCCATCTTGCTCCATCTTTCAGTAGTTTAAATGATTTGGTTTGAGGGATCTGAAATGTTTTGTCAGGGGAAAGGCCGGGGGTAGGTTGATCACTGTATGGGACCAGTTACGAAAAGTATGGTATGTCACAGAAGTTATTATTTAGGTGATCTGACAGTTACGTTGAATTGTTATGTACAGTATAGAAAACATTTGTGAAGATTAATACAGATAAAAATGTTTAAGGATATTATGACACCTAAGGCCCTGCAATTGCTTATGACCTGCAAGAAGGAAACCCAGGACACCTTCAAGTTCTTAAGTTTGGTTTTGTGGGACTGTGTTTTCCTGTACCTGGAATCAGGGCTCTGGGACTTGTGCCTGCTAAAGTACCAAAAAAGAGAGTAGTTCGCTGGAGCTCTGTGACTAACCCCATTATAACCTAGAATTTGCTAGAGAACAGACTGGCATATACTTAACAGTACAGAATACTGGAATTTACAAGAATATATTATTTCTTCATTCCCCTCAGTGGTCTGACTACTGGAACTTAACTCTGCAGCCATCAGCCTTAAAGCCTATATCATCAGATAAGTACACCGGTGTTTTTTTTATTCACTTACACAGTCTACAGGTGTCAACAGGTTCACATTCAGGTAAATATCATACAGGTCTCCATACCTAAAGAAGGATATAAAACTGCTGGAGAGGGTGCAGAGACGAGCAACAAAGCTAATGAAAGGTATGGAGAACCTGGATTATGAGGAACGACTTGTTCTCCCTTGGGAAGAGGAGACTGCGAGGGGATCTGATCAAGACTTTCAAAATACTGAAAGGAATCGACAAAATAGAGCAGGAAAAACAGTTATTTACAACGTCCAATGTGACACGGACAAGAGGACATGGACTGAAGCTAAGAGGGGACAAGTCCAGGACAAATATCAGAAAGTTCTGTTTCACACAGCGAGTGATGGACACCTGGAATGCTCTCCCAGAGGAGGTTATTGCGGAATCCACCGTTCTAGGATTTAAGGGTAAGCTAGATGTAAATCTCCTTATGAGTGGCATAGAGTGATATGGGGACTAAAACTATGCCAGGGTACACCTGGCGGGGCCTCTGCGTGTGCGGATCGCCTGACTTGATGGACCTAGGGTCTGATCCGGAGATGGCAATTCTTATGTTCTTATGTAACGAGTACTCGGATCTGAGTGTGCTGTGTTGGAATGAATCTGGCGTAGTACCCTAAATCTGTGTGCACACAGTGTAACTGCTCTAGGAAAGTCTCTGGAAATGTTGCAGCTGTCACACGTTGGGTGCCATGATCCTTCGGGGTCCACGTCTCTGCAGGCATGGTGAGATCAGGTCGCCGACTCAGGGTGCTTACTGACCTAACTTAAACAAATCAATAAAACAAAACCCTAACTCCCGATCCTCAGTCGGTGAAGGGGGGTTTCTGGCAAAGGGACTACATCCAAAATAAAAGATAAGAAAAAGGGGGTTCCTAATGACTTTTGTGCTCCTTCAGTTTGGATCCTCCCACCCTTCCTGCATTAACTGCAATTACTGGATGACTATCACTAAACCTAAAATCATACAACCCAGCGGTATGTGTCACAATCATAAAAATACTGTAAAATACCACTTATATAGAACAATACACATCAGTATTATTAAACCCTAACACTGTAGGGCTTGCTAAACGGCCTCAGAGATGGAGCCTACGCACAGCCATACAATCACAAGCTGGGATGATCCGCGTAGATGTAATACTCCTGCTTCAATCATTGGCCAATAAATACTTGTTTTAACTTTTTTTGTGCTATTTTTTAAAGCTAATATAAACCCTTCACCAATTACTACTGAAGATATAATGCGTTTTCAAAAAAATCTTCAGCGAATACTGTGCATATTGTCCAAATTTTGAAAAACTAGACCACACAACTTATCTTTTTTGTTGAATAGTCTTCGCTGTGGGAGTCTTTTTTTTAAAACCTCAATTAGTTCATGTCCGTCTGCCGACGCGGCCAGTGTTTCGCGGGAATTACATACATCCGCTGCGTCAGGGTCACCGGGACATTAACAATCACACGCACACTAGAAATGAATACAAAAGTTAAGACATTAACCCTCAAACACCAAAATATCTAAAAATTTAAATACCACAACACTCACAACAGTGCATTCGGTCACAGCTTTTCAAACAGTGCCAAGATGGCAGCCACAACTTATTTATAGCTTGTTCAACGTAAAGACGCAATAACATAATGACGTAACCAGAGCGTGCCTATTACACGCTTCAATCTTCAAAGAATGGCTACTAGTAAAAGTGTTGCCATTCAAAGGACCTATTAAGGCCCTTAGGCCACAAAGTATCTAACCTATTAATCCAACGCTGTTCTCGTTGTGCAAGGTAACGCCTGAAATCCCCCCCCCCCCCCCCACAGGTTTTGCAATCAGAAGTATGTCTCAGAATATTCTGAGAATATACTTCTGATTGCAAAACCTGTGGGGTTGTGTATATCATAAAATGCCCCTGCGATCTAATCTATGTGGGTCAGACATCTAAGAAACTAACTATAAGACTTACTGAACACAAAAGTAACATCAAAAATAAAGTATTTGGGGCCCCTTTGGCTAAGCACTGTATAGAAAGTAATCATGAGTTCTGGTCTCTGAAAGCTTTGATTTTGGAAGTGGTTGCCCCAGGAAGTAGAGGGGGGGATTTCAGGCGTTACCTTGCACAACGAGAACAGCATTGGATTAATAGGTTAGATACTTTGTGGCCTAAGGGCCTTAATAGGTCCTTTGAATGGCAACACTTTTACTAGTAGCCATTCTTTGAAGATTGAAGCGTGTAATAGGCACGCTCTGGTTACGTCATTATGTTATTGCGTCTTTACGTTGAACAAGCTATAAATAAGTTGTGGCTGCCATCTTGGCACTGTTTGAAAAGCTGTGACCGAATGCACTGTTGTGAGTGTTGTGGTATTTAAATTTTTAGATATTTTGGTGTTTGAGGGTTAATGTCTTAACTTTTGTATTCATTTCTAGTGTGCGTGTGATTGTTAATGTCCCGGTGACCCTGATGCAGCGGATGTATGTAATTCCCGCGAAACGCTGGCCGCGTCGGCAGACGGACATGAACTACCGTATTTGCCGGCGTATAAGACAACTTTTCAGTACCTTAAAATCCTCCCCAAAGTCGGGGGTCGTCTTATACGCCGGGTACTGTTTAGTACATGCCCTTACTTTACATGCCCTAACATCTCCTTCCTTACCTCCTTACGGTGCTTACGGTACTAGTAAACCTGCCGGGACATCAGCGGGGCCATGGCGGGACATCAGTGTGACAAGGGTGCCATCTCCTTCATCCTGCGCAGCGGGAAGCAGCGGCGCTCTGGCCCCACCCCTTTTCTCTTTACTACGTCTCTCGCACATGCGGCCGTGTGTGGAGTCTAGCCCTTAAGGAAGTTGCGGGGGCGAACAGGAGGCTTTTGAAGGCTTTTAAAGGGAAACTGTCATGCCAGCAAACTTGCTAGGGACTTGCCCGGCACTTGCTCTCTCCCTCTATGTGTTATCTTCCTTCTATCATTGACAGTTTCAGTTTGGTTAACAGTTTAGAAAACAAATAGCATGGCAGCTCCCATGGGTTTATTGTTCTATTCAGCTTTAGTGAATTAATTAAAATTGTTGAAATAAATTCTGATGTTCTTTTAAGTTTTATTTGTTGTGCAGAAGGTGTGCGGAAGAAGGGGTAGTCTTATATGGCGAGTATATAACAAACTCTATATTTTAACTGTAAAAGTTGGGGGGTCGTCTTATACGCCCAGTCGTCTTATACGCCGGCAAATACGGTAATTGAGGTTTTAAAAAAAAGACTCCCACAGCGAAGACTATTCAACAAAAAAGATAAGTTGTGTGGTCTAGTTTTTCAAAATTTGGACAATATGCACAGTATTCGCTGAAGATTTTTTTGAAAATGCATTATATCTTCAGTAGTAATTGGTGAAGGGTTTATATTAGCTTTAAAAAATAGCACAAAAAAAGTTAAAACAAGTATTTATTGGCCAATGATTGGAGCAGGAGTATTACATCTACGCGGATCATCCCAGCTTGTGATTGTATGGCTGTGCGTAGGCTCCATCTCTGAGGCCGTTTAGCAAGCCCTACAGTGTTAGGGTTTAATAATACTGATGTGTATTGTTCTATATAAGTGGTATTTTACAGTATTTTTATGATTGTGACTATCACTAAACCCCAGGTGCAGGGTTGCAAATCAAAGTTCCTGGAGGCAGACTTTTAAGTGAAGTTCTCAAAGGCAGGCTTTCGCATAAAAGTTCTTGGAGGCAAGCTCCTAAATAAAGTGGTCAGGGGAATGGGGAGCAACTGCTAGGGGTCTCACCTGGGCTTTCTCTCAGGGGTCCCACATGCAGCTCCTCCTCTCTGCTTCCAGCTGGACTCTGTCTCTGCTGTAGTGCAGGATTTCAGCAGCCAGGTCTCTCCCTCTCATGTAGCTCGCTCCTTCGGGCATCTCTCTCTCCTGATCTATTCTTCTCCAGCCCCAGCAGCTCGCTCTCTTTCTCTCCTCTCTGCAGACCTCTTCTTCAGTGCTCACCTGCAGTTTCCTCCTGCCTGGGTTTAGCTGTGTCCCTCAGCTGCTTCTGCTCCTCTGCTCAGCTTCTCTCCCTCCTGCATCAATTTCCTCCTGCACAGACTTGCCTTTCTCTGCCCAGGAACGCTTCTTCTCAGTTTTCCTGCAGCATGGCCTCTTCCTGCCTTCTCTCTGGCCACTTCTTGGTCTCTCTTCCTCCTTCCCTGGGTTCCTTGTGCCTCTGGGACCTGCTTGGTGCAGGCTATGGTTTCCAGACAGGGGCTCTCCTTCTTTCCCTGACTGGCTCAAATTTTGTGCCATTCCACTGGATTGACCGTCTGCTGTTCCTCTTCTGATTAGCTCCCTTGCTCTAGCCTACCTCCTTGCTGGTTCTGGGTCCCAATTAGCTTTCCCTGCAGCACTGCCTCTTCAGCCAGTTCCTGAAAGGAGGCAAAGCACCCTGGCCCATAATTGGTCAGCTCTTCTTGCAGGCCCACCTTCTCCTCCAGTGCAAGCTTCTGATCGGGCCTCTTTGACTTCTCTGCTCCTTCAACTGGCTCTGCCTCTCTCCTCCCATATTTATACTTATCACAAACAGAAAGAAATGGACCAGCTCTTATATGCTCCTGGAAGAAAGACTAAGAGATGTAGTTATAAAAGTGGGCTACTATTAACATAGAAACATAGAAAATGACAGCAGAAAAGGGCCACAGCCATCAAGTATGCCCACTCAATTGACCCTCTCCCTTACCATCCTCTTGGAGATCCCACTCTGATGACCCCTCCCTTTAACTCTACCCTCTTAGAGATCCAACATGTGCATCCCATTTATTCTTAAAATCTGGCATGCTGCTGGCCTCAACCACCTGTACTGGAAGCTCATTCCAATGATCAACCACTCTTTTGGTGAAGAAATACTTCCTGGTGTTGCCATGAAATTTCCCGCCCCTGATTTTCAGTGGATGCCCTCTTGTGGCCGAGGGTCCTTTAAGGAAGAAAAGTCATCTTCCACCTCGATACGACTTGTGATATATTTAAATGTCTCAATCATGTCTCCCCTCTCCCTACGTTCTTCGAGGGAGTATAGCCGCAATTTATTCAGCCTCTCCTCGTACGAGAGATCCTTGAGCCCCGAGACTATCCTGGTGGCCATTCACTGAACCGACTCAACTCTCAGCACATCTTTACGGTAATGTGGCCTCCAGTATTGTACACAATATTCCAGATGAGGTCTCACCATGGTTCTGTACAAAGGCATAATGACCTCAGGCTTCCGACTAACAAAACTTCTACGGATACAACCCAGCATTTGTCTAGTCTTGGATGAAGCCTTTTCCACTTGATTGGCAGTTTTCATGTCTTCACTGATGATCATTCCTAAATCTCGTTCTGCCATAGTCCTAGCCAAGGTCTCACCATTCGAGGTGTAAGTTCTGCATGGATTTTTGTTGCCAAGGTGCATGACCTTACATTTTTCAGCGTTGAATCCCAGTTGCCAGGTCGAGGACCAATGCTCTAACAAAAGCAGGTCCTGTGTCATACTGTTGGACAAATTGCTGTCACTTACTATGTTACATAGTTTGGCGTAATCGGCAAATAATGTTATTTTCCCTTAAAGCCCCTGAATCAGGTCTCCTACGAATATGTTGAAAAGGATTGGGCCCAAGACCAAGCCCTGCGGCACTCCACTGGTCACCTCCGACGTTTTAGAGAGGGTACCGTTAACCACCACCCTTTGAAGTCTACCACTTAGCCAATCACCGACCCATGTAGTTAGTGTTTCTCCTAATCCCATCGATCTCATCTTGCTCAATAACCTGCGGTGTGGGACGCTATCAAAAGCTTTACTGAAGTCCAAGTACACAACATCCAGAGACTCTCCTAAATCCAGCTTTCTTGTTACCCAGTCAATACAGGGGTGTCAAAGTCCCTCCTCGAGGGCCACAATCCAGTCAGGTTTTCAGGATTTCCCCAATGAATATGCATAAGATCTATTAGCATACAATGAAAGTAGTGCATGCAAATAGATCTCATGCATATTGATTGGGGAAATCCTGAAAACCCAACTGGATTGCGGAACTCGAGGAGGAACTTAGACACCCCTGTGTTAACACATAGAGGGGCATTTTCGATAGAACACCTAAGTCTGAAACTGGATGTTTTGGGAAAGATGTCCAAAAATCCAGTAAAGAAAATGTCTATTTTTAAAGCTGCAAGATATCTCTCTTTTTTTTTATGACCTGCTAGAGGTCTTGGCTTAGCAAGATGTCTATCTATGGACTAGCAAGACGTCTATCTTTTTTGGCCATTTTCAAAGAATAGGACATCCAGATGAAACATGTCTAAAACAATCCATTTGCATATAGGAAGTTTCAGCATTTTTAATAGACTGGCCACACAGTGGCGTACCTAGGGTATGTGGCACCCGGGGCCCATCATTTTTTGACACCCCCCCCCCCCCCCCATGTAAAAAAAATTTTTTTTTTTTTTTTGCAATAACCATGAAATGGAATAAATGGTCAGAATAGAAACAGGCAGTGAAAATTTTCTTTTATTGAACCTCATATATGTAACCATTATTCCAAACATAACATAACATAAATTATGTCTAAATTGTCATGACATTAGAAGTACATATGGAGTAGTTGCAGGTGATGCTTGGGACAGTTCTGATTGTGTTAGTTCGGTTTTATGTGTTTTTTTAATAGAAGGGTTTTTATTTCTTTTTGAAGGTTTTACAGTCTGTGGTTGATATCAATTGGTTGTAGAGTTGGGGGTCGAGTGTTGCAGCTCGAATGGCTAGGAGGTTGTCGAACAGTTTTTTTCTTTTGACGTTTTTGGTTGGAGGGTGTGTGAATGGTGCACAAGTTCTCCTATGTCTGTTTGAAGTGGATTGAATTATTTAGCTGAAGAAATTAGTTACCCCCCATTCCACACACATTAATTCTCTTCCATTTTTGTTCCCATTATAAAAAACACTGATAAGTTCCCAGAAAAAAAATACATTAAAATAAGAAGTGAAAACAAAGGCCCCTACAGATGAGAACATAACATAAGAATAGCCTAACTGGGTCAGACCAATGGTCCATCATGCCCAGTAGCCCATTCTCATGGTAGCCAATCCAGGACACTAATACCTGGTCAAAACCCAAAGAGTAGCAACATTCCATGCTACCGATCCAGGGCAAGCAGACACTTCCCCCATGTCTTAATAACAGATTATGGACTTTTCCTCCAGGAATTTGTCCAAATCTTTCTTAAAACCAGCTACACTATCTGCTTTTACCATAACTTCTGGCCACTTCATTTTTAAGTTTAGATCTTTCCTTTCAAACAGAGACCTTGCTAGATGTCAAATACAGCACAAGGTAACTTCACATGGACTTAGCTGTGCAGGAAATGTGAATCTCCTCATACACCCACCATATAGTGCAAAAATGTGCAAAGGTCTGTTTTTTTTCTTTCGATCACTACATAGCCTAATGCCACACAAGCAGCGCTGTTACAAACATATTCTGTAGGTCAATGCTAAGGATAACAAAGTTTCCTTCCTTGGACCAGAAGGAGATAAACCACTGGAAGAGATCCCAAAACAACACCCAAAGACCCATTCAGTGTGTGAATCAGTTGAGTGGAGTGGACTAACTGGGGGGTGGAAATGGGCCCGGAGTTTGCTCAGCAGAATTTCCCAGACCACCTCTTCCTCTCAACACATTGACACGCTGCCACCATCACCACTAGGAACACCTCACTGGGTAGGCCAGCTATGCTATAAACTTTATAAAACACATTATTATATTTTCTTATAAAGCACATATTTTAACTGACCTCTCTGACATCCTCAGCCTTTCCATTCACAAAAATAGAAGGAAGAAAAGTTCCCATTTCCTGCTGTCTCATGTCCCCGGCCTATACAATATTTTTTTTCTGCAGACCCTTCAAAAGTCTGACCAAATCCTCGTTTCACTTGCATTATAAAGTACTGAGGATGCCATCTCTCCCCAATCCCAGGTCCTAAAGTCTAAGACAGTAGCGCAAACTAATGCTGCCAGATACAGGAAAAATAAATTTTGATTCGATTCAGCCCTATTGAATTGGTTTTTCAATTCGATTTTCCTGCCCAGTTGGGTGATTTTTTTCAAAACTCCTGGTGGGTTTTATAGCTTTTTCACCCCCTTTGGCTTCTCCTAACCACACTGGCGCTGTGGTGTAAATAAAATAAAGAAACAAAAAGGACTTTTCCTCTTTCTGTTAAATCCTAGCTCACGTTTGCAGTCCATCACCAGCTCTGGCAGGATACACATTTCAAATCTGACATGTTATAATCACAAAACAGAAAATAAAATTAATTTTTCTACCTTTTGTTGTCTGGTTATATTTCAAATCTTGTTGGTCCAAGGCTCTGGTTTTCTTCTGATAACTTGCTTGCCAGGGTCTCCTTCTTTCTGCATGCTAACCATCCATCTGCCAACTCTGTCCTCCCTTTCCATTTCCCTTCCCTTCCCAGGAAGTCTGGTATCTTTCCTTTTTTTCATCTCCCTCCACAGATCCACCTTTTCTTAAATACCCTTTCATCCGGCATCTCTCCCTCCTTCCCCACCATCCCAGAGTCCACCATCTCTCCGTTTCTTTTCCTAATTACCCTCCTATCCAGTATCTCTATCCCTCCTCCACACCATCCCTTGTGTCCAATTTCTCTCCCTTTCTGTTCCTTCCCTCCCTAAATCCCATGGTCCATCATCTCTCTCCCTCTCCTCTATTTTCAGACCCATTATTTCTTCCCCCCCCAAAGTTTGGCATATGCATGTCTCTTTGAACACCCCCTTCCCTCCGTGTACTTCTAAATCATGGTCCCCCCCAAAGGCCTGTCCCCCCTTAAAGGTCTGCCTGTCCCACCTTGAAGGCCTGCACCCCCCTTGAAGGCCTGTCCCTTCCCCTTGTAGGCCTGTCCCCCCCTTGAAGGCCTGCCTGCCTGTCCCCCCCTTGAAGGTCTGCACCCCCCGAAGGCCTGCCCCCCCCCGAAGGCCTGTCCCCCACTTGAAGGCCTGTCCCACCCCCTTGTAGCTTCTCCCCTCCCCTTGTAGGCCTGTCCCCCCTTGAAGGCCTGCCTGCCTGCCTTTCCCCCCCTTGAAGGCCTGTCCCCCCTTGAAGGCCTGCACCCCCTTGAAGGCCTGCACCACCCCCCTCAAAGGCCTGCACTCCCTTGAAGGTCTGCACACCCCCCCGAAGGCCTGTCCCCCACTTGAAGGCTTGTACCACCCCCTTGTAGCTTCTCCCCCCCCTTGTAGGCCTATCCCCCCCTTGAAGGCCTGCCTGCCTGCCTTTCCCCCCCTTGAAGGCCTGCACCCCCTTGAAGGACTGCACCCCCCCCCCCGAAGGCCTGCACTCCCTTGAAGGTCTGCACCCCCCGAAGGCCTGTCCCCCCCTTGAAGGCCTGTCCCCCCCCTTGTAGGCCTGTCCCCCCCCCTTTAAGGCCTGCCTGCCTGCCTTTCCCCCCCTTGAAGGCCTGTCTCCCCCTTGAAGGCCTGCACCCCCCCTTGAAGGCCTGCACCCCCCCTTGAAGGCCTGTCCCCCCCCTTGTAGGCCTGTCCCCCCCTTTAAGGCCTGCCTGCCTGCCTTTCCCCCCTTGAAGACCTGTCTCCCCCTTTAAGGCCTGCACCCCCCTTGAAGGCCTGCACCCCCCCTTGAAGGCCTGTCCCCCCCCTTGTAGGCCTGTCCCCCCCCTTGTAGGCCTGTCCCCCCCCCTTGTAGGCCTGTCCCCCCCTTGAAGGCCTGCCTGCCTTTCCCCCCTTGAAGGCCTGTTCCCCCCCTTGAAGGCCTGCACCCCCTTGAAGGTCTGCACCCCCCCAAAGGCCTACACCCCCCCCCGAAGGCCTGCACCCCCCTGAAGGCCTGCCTGCCCCCCTTGAAGGCCTGCACCCCTTGAAGGTCTGCACCCCCCCCCCGAAGGCCTGTCCCCCCTTGAAGGCCTGCCTGCCTGCCTGCCTGTCACCCCCCTCCCCCTTGAAAGCCTGCTTGCCTGCCCGCCCGCCCCACCCTGAAGGCCTGATGCCCCGACCCACCCCGAAGGACCGCTCGCCCCCCTGGCCTCCCCGCACCACCTATGAAGCAGCCGCAGCAGGATCGCGAAGTCAGCGTCAGCGATCCCTGTGCTGCTTCCTGCGCCACGGTCCCGCCCCTCCTCTGACGTCAGAGGAGGGGCGGGATCGCGGCGCAGGAAGCAGCGCAGGGATGCTGACGCTGACTTCGCGATCCTGCTGCGGGCTGCTTCACAGGTGGTGCAGGAAGGTCAGTGGGGCGAGCGGTCCTTCGGGGGTGGCGGGGGACTGAACGGCAAGGCCGGGAACATCCCCTTAGGGCTGGTACCCGGGGCGGCCCGCCCCCCCCCCGCCCCCCCCTAGGTACGCCACTGTGGCCACAAAGACATGCCAGCAGAGGGTGCCTTAGAGGGTAATGCTATGAATGTCACATAAATGGTACCAGGTATACATCTCACCATAAGCCTCTAATAATGTATGGTGAGCCCTCCAAAACTCCCCCAAAACCTACTACACCCACCTGTCTACCATCCCAATAGCCCTTGTGAGGAGAGTATGGTGCAGTGGCTAGAGCTACAGCTCAACACCCTGAGGTTGTGGGTTCAAACCCTGTGCTACTCCCTGTGACACTGGTCAAGTCATTTAATCCTCCACTGCCCCTGGTATATTACATAGCCTGTGAACCCACCAGGACAGATAGGGAAAATGCTTGAAGTACCTGTATATAAACCACTTTGAGTATGGTTGTAAAATCACCAAAAAGTGGTATACAAGTCCCAACCCTTTTCCCTTATGGCTGCAAGTGTCATCTGTAAGGCAGTACAGTAGGAGTCTTGTTTTGTGAAATGTAGGGTTGTGGGTCTGTGTCTTGTTGGACTTTTGGTGGTACTTGGGTTACCATACGTTACTAGAAAAAGGAGAACTGATTGGAGAAATCTGGGTTTTACTTAATTGAAAGCAATGGAAGTAAAACCCGGATATCTCAGTCCGTCCTCCTTTTTCTGGAGCTATATGGTAACCCTAGTTAAGTGCCCATTTGCAGAAATGGCATTCCAAAGGTGACTACAGTGAATGTACCTATAACTTGCTTATATTGTATGGTGAGCTCGGGCTATTGTTGTAGGTACAAATTGTGGGTGGGTTTTGGAGGGCTCACCATATAATATAAGCAAGTTATAGGGACATCTGTATCTGGGACTTTCAATGTGAAATTCACTACAGTACTTCTTAGAAATGCCTCTCTGCTATGCTCAGCGGTTTGGACAGTTTGCTAAGAACGCAGGCTGCCTGGACATCAGGAAAGCTTGTTTTTCTTCATTTTTCATGTGGACGTCTTTATATTCCGTAATGGCCAAAAAAGACGTACTGGACGTAACATAAGAACATAAGAATTGCCGCTGCTGGGTCAGACCAGTGGTCCATCGTGTCCAGCAGTCCGCTCACGCGGCGGCCATCTGGTCAAAGACCAGCGCCCTAACTGAGACTAACCCTACCTGCGTACGTTCCGGTTCAGCAGGAACTTGTCTAACTTTGTCTTGAATCTCTAAGGGCCAAAATGTCTAGATGATTTATTAAAAAAAAAAAAAAAGATAGCATCTTGCAGTTTTGAAAATGAACATTTTCTCTGTTGGATTTCTGGACGTCTTTCCTAAAACATCGAAACACAAACTTAGGGCTCCTTTTACTAAGGTGCGCTAGGGCTGTAACGCGCGGAATAGCGCGCTAGACCTTAACGCTAGCATTGAGCTAGCGTTAGTTCTAGAAGTGTAGCATGTGGTAATTTCCTGCGTGCGCTAAAAACACTAGCGCACCTTAGTAAAAGGAGCCCTTAGATTCCCTACTGAAAATTGTCATTTGCATGGAAACTTCCTTGTGGTAGTCCAAAGGAATCACCCATTTCCCCACTTTTGTTTTTTGTACGAGTATATATGAGTTCTCTGGGGTTTATAAGTTTGGGAACTGGGGAAATCATGTATTCACATGCAAATGATATTTTTGTATTAGTTCCTGCTTCAGATTTAGGGCCCCTTTTAATGGTAGCGATGCTGCCACAGTAAACGTACCGAAGCCCATTCAGTTCCTGTGGGCTTTGGTGCATTTACCACAGTAGCATCACTTACCATGGCTTAGACCAGGGGTGTCAAAGTCGGTCCTCAAGGGCCGCAATCCAGTCGGGTTTTCAGGATTTCCCCAATGAATATGCATGAAATCTATTTGCATGCACTGCTTTCATTGTATGCTAATAGATCTCATGCATATTCATTGGGGAAATCCTGAAAACCCGACTGGATTGCGGCCCTCGAGGATCGACTGTGACACCTGTGGCTTAGACAGTTCCACATTGATGAAGCCAAAATTCTCTGGTTTAGTCCAAATCTTCAGGAAACCCCTATTGTATTCCAAATAATGAAGGGATATCATTAAGTGTAGATACATTTTCTAGAGTTGGGGGGGAGGGATAATACTTGAGTCTTCTTTAAGTATGGAACCCCAGATTAACAATCTGATCAAGAAAACCTTAAGACGTTTTGTCTACTCATATTTTTCAAGTAATCATTTTGCCATGGTCATTCAGTTAACGATTCTTTTGCAACTGGACTATTGCAATTCTCTCTATTCTGGTACAGAATTTACAAATAGAATTCAACTAATTCTGAACATTGGTTGCACACTTGATATTTATGAAGATGAAATATGATTGTGTATTCATCTTCATTGGTTACTTGTGCAGGCTCATTCTTTGTTTAAGATCTGTTGCTTAATTTTTTTTTCAAATTTTAGGGGGATTTTCCTCAGAGAATGTTGCTACTTTTGGGAGCTTTGCCAGGTACTAGTGACCTGGATTGGCCACCATGAGGACGGGCTATTGGGCTAAATGGACCATTGCTCTGACCCATTAAAGCTATTCTTATATTCTTTTTTTTTTTTTTTCATTTAAGTTTTGGCTCTTCTTGATGTAATAGAGATCATTTACTTTTGGATTTTCCTTTTGTAGAGGTTTAAGACAGCGGTCTCAAACTCGCGGCCCACGTTCTGGGTGCGAAGTTCGAGAGTCAGCTTCCTTGCTGCAGTCTTTTTCCCATTCAAAGCCAGGGGTGGCGGCTCCTCACGTTATCCGCGTCTACGTTGGAAGCCTCTCTGATGTCACAATGTCAGAAAGAAGGCTTCTGACACAGGCACGCATCACACGATGAGCCGCCACCTGCAGATTTGAATAGAAAAAAGACCGCAGCAAGGGAGCCGACTTGATCACTGTGTCCAGGGAAGAAGGGAGGAGGAAGAGAAACACTGTTGCTGCATGGGGGGAGGGGGGAAGAGGGAAGAGAAAGAGAAATGCAGTTAAAGGAAAGATTTATAAACTATAAAAAGTTTTACCTCATGCAAAATTCTCATTTCTTTAATAAGACATTAACTATTTTTTTTTTTTTTTGCGGCCCTCCAAGTACCTACAAATCCAAAATGTGGCCCTGCAAAGGGTTTGAGTTTGAGTCCACTGGTTTAAGATGTAAAATCTTTCATGAGAACTCTTTCTCTTATCAATCAGCAAAGATACATAATTCCTTGCTTCAGGAAATGTTTTGATTTTCTTCTTATTTGCCATTTCTCAAACAACTGAAGACGTGATTTCATTTGTAAATGTCTTTCATAATACTATAAGGGTATTTTGTGCTGTTTTTGATTTGATTTTTTTTCCTCCTAGTTTCTTAATTTTGTTAACCCGCGCTTTTTGGGGATAAAACAGGCTATAAAAGATCAATATAACATAACGAGTAAGCTGGGAGGCAGGAAGAGAATGAGAGACCCCACAGGAATGACAATTCTTGCTGTAGGTAAACTTACATATGTAGTTGTAAAATTTTCATTTTCATGCATATGTCTCTTGACTTATGTTTATTTATTTATTTGGTTAGTTTTATATCCCATCTTCCCCAATGAGCTCAGAACGAGTAACACGGTTGGCATACATAAAGCATAGACAAATTATAAATGTACATTTGTACAGTAATATTAGATATAGGCTAGATATGTGTGGAAATGATTTTGAAAATTGCCCTCTTTCAGATTCTGTAGAAAATGCTTGGTATATCTGATCATATGATGGTTATTTTAGAAGCCGCATACAGAGAAAGGGAGTCCAAAAATACAACAAAAACCAACAACACCCAACAAAGGTGAAATTGCCTCCAGGACTGGGAGAAAAGATGTACAGGTACTTTATTTCACAATGAATGACCAAGACATATGACAGTGTTTTGGTTCTTGCCTGCCTCAGGGATATATAATAAACATAAGAATATTTCATAAGAAACAACAAATTAATATCATATAACAGACAAAGAAAAAGGCAAGAGAGATTTCCTTCCTTATAAATTTAAAATAAACTTAAGACTAGCCTTACTGGGTCAGACCAATGGTCCATCAAGCCCAGTAGCCCGTTCTCACGGTGGCCAATCCAGGTCACTAGTACCTGGCCAAAACCCAAGGAGTAGCAATATTCCATGCTACCGATACAGGGCAAGCAGTGGCTTCCCCCATGTCTTTCTCAATAACAGACTATGGACTTTTCCTCCAGGAACTTGTCCAAACCTTTCTTAAAACCAGCTACTCTATCCGCTCTTACCATACCCTCTGGCAACGCGTTCCAGAGCTTAACTATTCTCTGAGTAAAAAAAAAAAAAAAAAATTTCCTCCTATTGGTCTTAAAAGTATTTCCCTGTAACTTCATCTAGTGTCCCCCGGTCTTTGTAATTTTTGACAGAGCGAAAAATCGATCCACTTGTAGCAGAGTTTAAAATAAAGTTGTAAATATCAATATCTGTAGGACCTTCAATGTCAGTAATCCCCCCCATGATCAAGTCTCCCATCTTGATGCCAGCTTTCACCCCCTGAGCAACCCCTGGCACATGATGCCCCACAGATCCTCCCCATAACAAACCCCTCCCCTGTGGCATATATTCTACAGCTAGCAGACACCAACCGGCACCAGACAGAGCCCTGCATCAGAGCTCGACCTTGTGGCACTAAACCTCCCCAAGCAGCCCCCAGTGGGAGAGACTGAGGAGAGATACTGTATGATAGAGGTCTACTACTACTATTACGAGAAAGTGCTGAAAAGTTCTCAGCCCAACCAAGAAGAGAATGATGTGGATATGGTTCAATCAATGATCTGAACCAATGTCGAAACAGAGCTTTGTTTCTGCAAATTGGCTCTTAACGAAATAAGATAACGCTCTTTTCAGCTACAGTGGTAAAATAGCACTCAGAATTTAGGAAGTTGGTTGGTTAGGCTGAAAACTTTTCAGCACCCCTTCGTATTTGGGTCTCTGCCAGGTACTTGTGACCTGGATTGGAAATAGGATACCGGGCTAGATAGACCATTGACTAAACTAAACCTTAGGTTTATATACCGCATCATCTCCACAATTGTAGAGCTCGGCACAGTTTACAAGAGTTGAGAGAGAAAAGGACCTGACCCAGTATGGCTAGTCTTATGTTCTTACAAAATATTGAGTGAAGTGGAATAGGCAAATGTGAATCGGTTAAGCTTTTTTTTTTTTTTTTTTTTTTTAAATAAGTACAAAGACTGGGGGACATTTAAAACAAATTAGAGAAAATATTCTTTTCACTCATAGAAACATAGATAGAAACATAGAAATAGACGGCAGATAAGGGCCCACGGCCCATCTAGTCTGCCCACCTTAATGTCCCTCCCCTACTTTTGCCCTGTGAAGAGATCCCATGTGCCGATCCCATTTGGCCTTAAAATCAGGCACGCTGCTGGCCTCAATCACCTGTAGTGGAAGACTATTCCAGCGATCAACCACTCTTTCAGTGAAAAAGAATTTCCTGGTGTCACCTCGTAGTTTCCCGCCCCTGATTTTCAACGGATGCCCTCTTGTTGTCGTGGGAACCTTGAAAAAGAAGATATCTTCCTCCGCCTCGATGCGGCCCGTAAGATACTTGAACATCTCGATCATGTCCCCCCTCTCTCTGCGCTCCTCGAGCGAGTATAGCTGTAATTTGTCAAGCCGTTTTTCGTATGGTAGATCCTTGAGTCCTGAGACCATCCGGGTGGCCATTCTTTGCACCGACTCCAGTCTCAGCACATCCTTGCGATAATGCGGCCTCCAGAATTGCACACAGTACTCCAGGTGGGGCCTCACCATGGATCTATACAATGGCATAATGACTTCCGCCTTACGACTGACGAAACCCCTTCGTATGCAGCCCATGATTTGTCTTGCCTTGGACGAAGCCTGCTCCACTTGATTGGCAGACTTCATGTCCTCACTGACGATTACCCCCAAGTCTCGTTCTGCTACCGTTTTTGCTAGGATCTCGCCATTAAGGGTATAAGACTTGCATGGATTCTGGCTACCCAGGTGCATAACTTTGCATTTTTTGGCATTGAAGTTGAGTTGCCATGTCCTAGACCATCGCTCCAGTAGGAGTAGGTCGTGCATCATGTTGTCGGGCACTGAATTTTCGTCTGTTGTGTATTTGCCCACTACATTACTCAGTTTGGCGTCATCGGCGAATAATGTTATTTTACCTCGAAGCCCTTCTGCCAAGTCTCTTATAAAGATGTACATAGTCAACTCATCCTCCTGTGGCTGAAGGATGTGTAGCAGAGTTTAAAAGAAAATATTGAAACAAATTTCTGGGGGGAAAAAGTTCACAAACTGTTATTAAGTTAGACATGGGGAACTTTTGCTTATCCATGGGGGTAGATTATGTGAAATCTTGTTACTTTTTAGGGTCCTGCCAGGTGCTTATGACCTGGATTGGCCACAGGATATTGGACCAGATCAACCTTTGGTCTGACCCAGGTATTTGATGTCTTATGTTCTTAATTTATTTATTTCAGTATTTATATACTACTTATAGCCTAGGTGGTTTACATTCAGGTACTCAAGCATTTGTCCCTGTCTGTCCTGATGGGCTCACAGTCTTTCTAATGTACCTGGAGCAATGGGGAATGAAGTGACTTGCTCAGGGTCACAAGGAGCAGCATGAGATTTGAACCCACAACTTCTGGTGCAGAGGCTGTAGCTCTAACTAGAGAATGACACGGTGACAAAATTCCTCACCGTTCCCGTCCCCGTGGATAACCGCGGGAAATAATCCCATGCCATTTTCTAGTGTCTATTTCCACCTCGGTCCTTCTACACCAGCATTCTTCAAAGCAAAGCTTGAGGGTCAGTGGTTGTGGCCATTCATACTCTGATTCTTATGTGAGCCAAGGATAATGAAGCCATTGTGACATCACTGAAGTGATTGGCTCTTAGGCACTGGTGGAATGAGGCATTATGACATCACAACATCTGCTCTGGATACCAGAGACTGTCATTCTGTAGTGTCTATCTCAACCTCAGTCCTTCTACACCAGGATTCTTCAAAGCAAAGCTTGCGGGTCAGTGGTTGTGGCCATTCATACTCTGATTCTTCCCTCTCTCTTTAAAGAATGACATGAAAATGGTTTCCCGCGGGGACGGGAATGGTGATGAATTTTGTCACCGTGTCATTCTCTAGCTCTAACCACTGAGCCACACATTCCCCACAACCTTCTTAGCTTTAGTAATCGCTGGTAGAGGTAAGAGTGATGATATGAACGTATCATGGGATATTAACAAAAGTGCCTATATAAATATTGAAGTGCCATTAAAGCCCACACAAGTTAGCTGTTTAGCTCAGCATCCTGCTTCTAACAGTACCCAAATCTGAGTCACTTGGAAGCGGTCAGCAGATGACATGTGTCTGACTAATAATTGTTGAATAACGTGTCCTCCAGAAACATATCCTCTCTTTACAATATCCACCTCAACTATTAAATGAATGAGCAACCTCTCCAGCAATATATTCCACAACCTAATGTGCACTGACTGAAGAAATACTCTCCTAAATTTATTTTAAATCTGCCACCTTTTCATTTGGAAAGGATAAATAACCATTCCCTGTTAACCTGTTCCATCCCCCACTCAATTTTATAAATCTCGTATCCTCTCTCACTCATCTCGTTTCCGAGTTGAACAGTGCTGACCTGTTTAACTTTTTTTAATTTTTATTAAGGAGCTGTTCTACCCTCTTTATCATTTCAGTTGTCCTTTTTCATCATCATCATCATTCATCTTTGTACCCCATAGTCCTTATCAAGGTTAAATGCATTTGATATACTGATTATATATAAGTAAAAATCTAAGTGGTTTAAAATGATAACATCTTTACAATAGTAAAGGGGAGAGTGTGGTACCGTGGTTAACACTAAAGCCTCAGAATCC
The DNA here is from genome assembly GCF_902459505.1 of Geotrypetes seraphini. Taxonomy (NCBI): domain Eukaryota; kingdom Metazoa; phylum Chordata; class Amphibia; order Gymnophiona; family Dermophiidae; genus Geotrypetes; species Geotrypetes seraphini. Next base: position 461,228,708 of record NC_047085.1, on the reverse strand, counting down.
TCAGGTTGTGGGTGCAAACCCATGTGACTCCCTGTGACCTTGGGCAAGTTACTTAATCCCCCCATCGCTCCAGGTACATTACATAGATTGTGAGCCTGCCAGGACAAACAGGGAAAATGTTTTGAGTACCTGAATAAATTCATGTAAACCATTCTTAGCTCCCCTGGGAGAACAGGAGAAAATTGAATGAATAAATAAGAGAAAGACAAAGGGCTCCTTTTATCAAGGTGCGCTCCGGGGGTTAGTGCATCAGACATTTCATCACGCGCTAACCCCTGCGGCACACCCAAAAACTAACGCCTCGTCAATGGAGGCGTTAGCGACTAGCGCGGCAGGTGGTTGAGCGCGCGGTATTCCGTGGGTTAACCGCCTACCGCAGCTTGATAAAAGGAGCCCAAAGGAAATAATAGGAGAAATAGAGAGAAAGATTGCATGATATATCAAGTGGAGGAATAGATTAATGGTTAATGCAGTGGGGCTAGGGAACTGGATTCAGTTCCTACTGCAGCTCCTTGTGACCCTGGGAAGTCACTTAATTCTCCATTTCCCCAGCTAGTTAGATTGTAAGCCCACTAGGGACAGAACAAAATCACCTGCATATATGTACCCAGAGAAAGGCAGCATATTGAGTCCATGGATAGGAAGTAGATAGGAACAATTCTCAATCTACAATTAAATGGCAATTAAAAATGAAATCCAAAAGAGGATCCTGTCAATTCTGTTGTTCAGCGGATTCTCAGAGCCAAAAATGGGATCCATTCTTCTTGCCCAAGGTCCTTTCCTGCCACGAGCCATGCTTACTAAGTTTTGGATAGCCAGCCCAGTCCACTCCACTCATGGATGTAATCCAGCCAGTCATCTTGTAGGTTTTCTTCTATTCCTCACTCTTTGGTTCTTCCGAGCATCACTGTTTTTATCAATCTGTCATCTTCCATTCTATATGTGTTCAAACATTGCCAGTTTCCTTGCTTTGACCTTCTCCACAACAGTTACTTTCCTGTTTAAATCTTCTCAGATCTCTCTGTTCCACACCACATCCCTCCAACGTATTCTTATTTTCCTGTTATCATCCTTTTTAAATTTATTTTTTGCTATATCCTTTTTTGAGATGGGGAAACCGCAACTGTGCTCAAGTCTTGAAATATGGTCACACCTTAGATCTATAAAAGACATTATTCTTCATCTCTTGCTGAATAATCCCTAACATTCTATTTATTTTTGGACCACCACTAAACACTGAGCTGAAGATTTCAACATTGTCCACAATGAGCCTGATATCCAGAAAATCAGCAAGTGGGTAAGATACCTGATTAAAAGTACCCAAACAACTTTATCTGGCTATTCAGCAGAACATACCTTGATAAGTCTTCCTTTAAATATATCAAGATAAACTTATTTAGTTAACTTTATCTGGATAGTTTTAGAATGACAACTTATCCAGACTTTAGCATTGACTGTTTTTATTGTGCCCCAGGAATGCTTATACTCGCTCCCTGGTGTGGAGGTGTAGTCACTGTTGCTCCTTGTGACCCTGGTAGAGGGTGGACAGGACATTGGCAAAAGACACAATTCTGTACAAGCAACAAACTATATGAACATAAGAGTTGCCATACTGGTCCATCAAGCCCAGTATCCTGTTTCCAACAGTGGTCAACACAGGTCACAAGTACCTACCAAGATCTCAAGGAGTATTGCAGAATTTAGTCTGCCTATCCTAGGAATAAGCAGTGGATTTCCCCCAAGTCCAACTCAATAATGGTTTATGGACTTTTATTTTAGAAAATTTAACCAAACCTTTTTTAAACCCTGCCATGCTAATTGCTTTCACCACATTCTCCAACAATGAATTCCAGAGTTTATCATAATTTCATACCGAGTGAAGAAATATCTTCTTTGGTTTGTTTTAAATCTACTACTTGTAGCTTCATCACATGCCCCCCAGTCCCAGTATTTTTGGAAATGTTAAGCAAGTGATTCACATCTACCCTTTCTCTCTACTCAGTATTTTATAGACCTCTATCATATCTCCCCTGAGCCGTCTCATGTCCAAACTGAAAAGCCCTAGCCATTTTATAATAATAATAATAATAACTTTATTCTTCTATACCGCCACAATCTTGCGATTTCTAGTTGGTTTACAATCAAGAGTGCTGGACATTCAGCGAAATACAATAAGTAGATATTCAGAGGAAATACAGAGATCAGAGACCTCAGGAGACAATAGAATAGAAATACAATTTGCTGAGCGAAAATGTAATATGTACATTTTAGTAGGTAATGTTTGACAGGACCTGTTGGGGATAAGTAGCAACGTAAAGTTACATCTTCCCAAAGTCCTAGGTTCAAATTCCTAGTATAGTCAGGTACCCCAACACATATTCCTATTTTCTTATTGACAATCTGGCATCTAGGTGCATATTGATGATGTCACAATGATGTCAAGATTGTGATTCAACCATGTCCACTTGCTCTGAGCCACAGCCACCATGAATAGGGTTTCTCTTCTTATTTTCTTAAACTTTGGGAATGAGGTTTAGTATGCAATACTTGTATACTGTATATAGTTTTTCATATGTTTTAATTGAGTAATTCATTATTAAGCATCTTTTTTCATTATTATACACCAAAAAAGAGAAGGTTTAGTATGCAATATATATATGTTTTCCATGTGCTTTGATTGCGGAACACTTAGACAACAAAAGCAAGACAAACTATTCCACTAGACAATCATCAAAAGACAAATAACAAAAGTGGAGCAGGCTCACAATTCTTCAAAAGTGTCAAAAATCAGTTCTTCAACAAACTTTGAAATACTTTCATAAACATATAATATGCTGACTGCAAAATCTCACAATAATATGAAAGGAAGACTTTCCTTCCCAGCTCACAATAGAACAGCATATGCTAGTCCATTCAATGGGATATCTTGTCAATCATTGGTCCACCACCCCCTCTAATCATGAATTAGATAATTATAGGGATGAGATCACTTGTCACAGTATTATTATAGACTACATTGGTTGACAATAGAAGCTAGAATAATTATCAAATTTGGTTGTGTGTTTTAAGGCCTTGAATGGACTTTTACCCAGCTATCTTTTAGATTGCTTCAGTTTTGCTACTAGAAAACACTTGCATATGATATGACTTTTTGATTTTCCATCTGTAAAGAGATGTGTTTACAAACGATTTCTTAGTAAAACGTTGGCATATCTGGCAGCTACGTGGGACAAACAAGTTAGTACTTATATCTCAATCTCGGCCTCTTACCTAGTTTTTAGAAAATCATTGAAAACCCACTTGTTTGGTAAATATTTTGATTAATTTATTATGATAAGTGGTCATACTGGATAAGTTGTCATACTACATATGGTTAGTATCTCTTAGCTGTTAACCGCAATGAACTGAAAGGTAGCTGCGGTATAGAAGAATTTATGTAATGTAATCAGACATTTTTACCTCAGTAAACCAATATTTATCCTTGTAAAAATGCAGTCTGTTCACTACATCCCTGATGCATCTTAGATAATTGTTCCACTGTGGAAATATTGTTATATTGCTGTTTGTGTCAATAAAAACAAAGTGGATCAACTAGCAAAATGGATCACCCGATTATTACATATAATGTCAATTTAAAACAGAGGAAAAAAGACCTCAAAAAACCCCTGGAGTATAATCAAACAGACCATAACCAATTGGGGTTGGTTTTCATCACTGGTCAAAAAACCCCTGTATGGATTTTAATTTTTTATGTGATATTGATTTTATTGTGAGCAATTTGAAAAATTGTTTTGTACCAGCAACACACAAGCTCTATTGTTACCCCCGATGAAGCCCGTTGGAGCGAAACGGATGGGACCTCCGTCGGGTCACTAAGATAAGTGCTTGATATTTAAAAGCAATGGTGTTTTTTCAAACATTGAATTTCATTTAGAGCTGCTGGTTCTTTCATGCTCAATTATAAACAAGAGAGATTTTGATATAATAAATATTCAAAAAAATTTTGAAAAAGTTTAAAAATATATTGCACATATTTGATAAGAATAAAATCAATATCACATAAAAAATTAAAATCCATACAGGGGTTTTTTGACCAGTGATGAAAACCAACCTCAATTGGTTATGGTCTGTTTGATTATACTCCAGGGGTTTTTTGAGGTCTTTTTTCCTTTGTTTTAAATTTACATTATATGTAATAATCGGGTGATCCATTTTGCTAGTTGATCCCTGTATCGTTTTTTTGGACACTCAATCACGTTTCCATTTACTATTTCAATAAAAACAAAGTACCACAAAAATTATTCTCCACACATCTACAATATATCCCAAAATTCTGCATGCTAGAGCTCACTGCAGGGCTCCAGCAAGTTTAGATATCTGTCTCAGCATTAAATACACAGTTTAAAATACCAGTAAGGCATTATTGGGAAAAATACCAGATTTTGTATCTACAAGAACAATAGGAGAAGAAGGAGAATTAATAATAGGTTTTGTCTAACAATGCCAATAAGGCTGTGATATGCTACTGTGGGCCAGGGATTTGGCAGGAAACAGCACAGATTTGAGTAAAGTATACTTTTTTTTTTCTTTTTGTTCAAACTTGTTTTAATGAGACTCAGCGGCATGGTTTTACAGAACTGTGAGGCAGTTATTATATATTAGTCTTCACACAAAGAAATGAAGCTGACCAGTTATTCATTTTCCAGCAACTCAGATCTTTCATTATTTCCCCTGATATAACTATTTGTTCCTTGCATTGAAAGAACATCCGTTACAAGTAGGGCTTCTGCCTTTAGGTATTTATAAAATGTAAGTGTATGTGTTTATTTTCCCACTGATTAGGGGTTCTTTGAGGGTCCTTGAGCTGTTCACAGAGGTGACTACCCCCCCTCTCTTACGAATGCAGAGTGCGGATTTTAGTGCCAGCAGTGGCGGTAACTGCTCCGACACTCATAGAATTCCTAAAACCCGCGCTACGTGTTCATAAAAGAGGGGGTCTGTTTCCTACCGGCAATCATGGGAGACTTTAATCTACATATTGAATAACATAAGAACATAGGAAGCGCCATCTCCGGATCAGACCTTCGGTCCATCAAGTCCGGCGATCTGCACAAGTGGAAGCCCTGGCATAATTTTTAGTCACCCATATCATTCTATGCCTCTTATAAGGAGATGTCCATCTAGTTTGCTTTTGAATCCTAGGACGGTTGATTCCGCAATAACTTCCTCAGGGAGAGCATTCCAGGTGTCAACCACTCTCTGAGTGAAGCAGAACTTCCTGATATTTGTCCTGAACTTGACCCCCCTTAGCTTCATTCCGTGTCCTCTTGTCCGTGTCAAATTGGACAATGTAAATAATTTTTTCTGCTCTATTTTGTCGATTCCTTTCAGTATTTTGAAGGTCTCGATCATATCCCCTCGCAGTCTCCTTTTCTCAAGGGAGAACAATCCCAGTCTCTTAAGTCGATCCTCGTATTCCAGTTTCTCCATACCTTTTACTAGTTTTGTTGCTGGCATGTCTTTGTGGCCAGTGTAGTATACATAGTGGCACTGCCTTGGTTATGGATGTTTTGAACTTGGACGTTTTTCTTTTTGAAAATGGCTAAAAAAGTTGGACCTTCTAAGGGCCTTCTGGATAGGCAATTTTCAGATTAAAAAAAGATATCTAGTGGTTTCAAAAATGGACGTTTTCGCCTCCCGATTTTTGGATGCATTTCTCAAGACGTCCAAATCAGACTTAGATGTGCTATCAAAAATGGCCCTCTTAATAAGTCCCTCCCAATACCTACTCCATTCTATACTTCTCTGCTCCCTACTTTCTCCTAATCTGATATACCTTGCCCCCCTACTTATTCCTTCCCTTATTAAGTTCCCTTTCACCCCACTTGGTCAGTTCTCATACCCAGTAGGCCAGCCTCAACCACCCTTCATATGTCCTAAGCAGATTTGTCTCACATTTCTAATATTTTTTTCACCATCCTTCTTGGCAAGGATCACATTCCTACTCTCATTTCTCAGAGATCCAGACACCATTCATATCTGGAACTCGCAGACTGAAATACAATAGCAGTTCCACATCCACATGAGTTGTCTCACCACCTGTATGTACAAACATAAGAACATAAGAATTGCCACTGCTGGGTCAGACCAGTGGTCCATCGTGCCCAGCAGTCACGCGGTGACCCTTAGGTCAAAGACCAGTGCCCTAACTGAAATTAGCCTTACCTGCATATGTTCCGGTTCAGCAGGAACTTGTCTAACTTTGTCTTGAATCCCTGGAGGGTGTTTTCCCCTATAACAGCCTCCGGAAGAGCATTCCAGTTTTCTACCACTCTCTGCGTGAAGAAGAACTTCCTTACGTTTGTATGGAATCTATTCCCTTTTAGCTTCAGAGAGTGCCCTCTCGTTCTCTCTACCATGGGGAGGGTGAACCTTGGAGGTTCAGCATTTAGTTGCTCCAGAGTCACATATGCATGTGGTGCTCCCTGCCCTTAGACTGAAAAGTCCAAAGATTACATTCTATGCCCCAAATATCACATGCTGAGCAGGCATGCATTCATATCAACCCACTGTGTGCCAGTCCACATGCTAAAGCTCTAGCATTCACAGAGTAAGTGGTTGGCTTAAGGAGCCGAGTTAGCACTGACTTTAGTTTATTGATGTTTATTGAAATTTAGTTAACTGATGTTTAGTGCCTTCTGCAAAAGTGGAGATTGGCACCTCATTTTGTGGTAGCAGCAAATAATCAGGCTCGGTTTTATAAAAATAAAGTATTTATTTATATTGCAAGTGGCAAGTAAGAATGCCCCCTTTGTTATTAGCGGTGACTCCAGCACAATACCCCTTTCTCTCTCCTTTTACCAAACACCCCCTTCTTTCTCCTCCATTTTCTTCCCAGCATCATAATCTCCCCACTTCTCTCGTTCCGTGGCCCATATGATATAGAAGGATATGGGGGTGGCACACCACTGTAGCAGCGCTCCAGTCATTCATGGTGTCCTGCACAGCCACAAAGGTCTCACACCCCAAAAGCTAACCTGTAGCAGAGCTGTGCTGGGAGAGAGTATGGAAAGTGAGGACTTAGTAGCTGAGCCAAGAGGGAAGTCAAAATCAAGGAACACATCATTGGCGGACAGTGAACCTCTTATCCCCTTCCAAATTCCACCCATCTCTCCTGTAATCTCTCTTGCAGCTAGCATGCTATTTCTTTGGGATGATACAGCATAATGAGCCTACTTAGTCTAACACCACCGTCTCCTATAAGATGTAATGTCTCCTTCTTCCAATGGGTCAGCATTGACTTCCCTCTCCCCCAGTGGTCCTGTATCTCTGTTTTCTGTTCTCTTCCCAGCTGGCAAACCCTTGACCTCTTAAGAACCCCCCTCCCCCATACCTTTTAAAAGTTTTTTTATGCTTGGAGCGGTGGCAGCAATGCGTACTCACTGCTTGAGCCTTCCCTAAAGCCTTCACTCTGAAGCAACTAACTTTTAAAAGGTACACCCAATGGAGGGCTTGAGAGGCCAAGGGAGATGCTGGATTGCCAGGGAGAGTCCAGAAGGGGGTAATGCTCAACAGGGAGGAGTGGACAGAGAGGGAGACATACAATCCATTAGCATTTGAAGGGTAATTTTCCCTTGCCCTTCCCCCCAAAACTACACCCATGGTGACAGCTAAGTTAACTTTAATGCATCCTATGACTTAGGGCTAGATTCACTAAGCAAACTGATTGTGTAACGATCGGTTTGCGACCCCCCCTAACAAGCAAATTTCCCTCCGGCCTGATTCACTTACCTCTCCTGCGACCCGCATCGAATCCATGCATGCCAATGAGGAGAAACGCATACAAATTGGACAGTGACGCGATTCACTAACCAAAATTTCACACTGAGGGGTACGGGTAAACAGGGTCTTCATCAGGGAACACCTAGCTTAGCTTCCGCGTGTGCGGGTCGCCGGACTAGATGGACCTAAGGTCTGATTTGGTGAAGGCATTTCTTATAATACAAAACACCGCAGTTAAAATTATTCATAACGGAAAAAAATTTGATCATGTCACTCCTTTCCTTATTGATTCACACTGGCTGCCTATCAACCAATGTATAATTTACAAAATTTCCCTATTAGTATTTAAAACATTAACTACGCATGAACCACAATTCATAGATAGGTTACTTATTCCCTACAATGCAACACGATCCCTCCGCTCTTCATCGCAAGGACAATTAATGATTCCATCCTTGAAGATAATTGGCACCAGACGATATGACATATTTTCTGTAATGGCCCCCCAAACCTGGAATAATCTACCACTATATATAAGAGAAGTTAAAGATCTTAATAAATTCAAAACCATTTTAAAAACTTTTTTATTTAAAGACGCTTTTAACGTTTAAAAATGCATTATATTTAACTTTCTATTTTTAAAATTACTTTTTATCCAATTTTCACACTCCCTTTCCGCATGTTTTTTCCTGCCCCCTCTTCTTCGTTTTTTAGATTATGAAAAAGATTAAATATTGTAACTATTCCCTCCCATTTTTTTCCCTCCTTATGTATCATGTCAGTCTGTTTTGTCTGTTTGTATCTGAACCCAACTTATTGTTGTACTTTGAAAATTCTATTTATTTTAAATAAATTGTTCATCGCTTAGCTTGTAATAAGCGATCAATCAAATGCTAATAAACTTGAAACTTCAAACTTATGTTCTTATTTCTCCATCTTGATTTAGACTTATGCAAATTAATCTAAGATGCTTTTTAAACTGTTAAAAATTTCTCTCAAATTAGTGCATTGTTTCCCACTGAGAAGACTGCTAAATGTATTTATTTATCCAACTTTTTATATTGTCCTCCAAAGGGAGTTCATGATGGTTTACATTAATTTATTCAGTTACTCAAGCATTTTTCCCTGTCTGTCCTGGTGGGCTCACAATCTATCTGGTGTACTTGGGGGATTGAGGGATTTGTCCAAGGCCACAAGGAACAGCATGGGTTTGAACCCACAACCTCAGAGTGCTGAGGCTGTAGCTTTAACTATAACACCACATTCTCCCTCCACAAATAGCTTACAAGTAGTGTAATAACCTGTAGTTTTTGAGGTAAGGGGGGCTTTGGAACCCGGTGGGGATCTGTGAGCTGCACAAGAGGTTCTACCGCTGTATACTTTGGAGGAAAGGCGGGAGAGGGGAGATATGATAGAGACGTTTAAACACCTACGTAATGTAAATGCGCATGAGTCGAGTCTCTTTCATTTGAAAGGAAACTCTGCAATGAGAGGGCATAGGATGAAGTTCAGAGGTAATAGGCTCCGGAGTAATCTAAGGAAATACTTTTTTTACAAAAAGGGTGGTAGATGCATGGAACAGTCTCCCAGAAGAGGTGGTGGAGACAGAGATTGTGTCTGAATTCAAAAGGGCTTGGGATAGGCACGTGGGATCTCTCAGAGAGAAAAAGAGATAATGGTTACTGTGGATGGGCTGACTAGATGGGCCATTTGGCCTTTATCTTCCATCATGTTTCTAATTTCTTGGAAGGCCAGGGCCCCAGTGCCCCCCGCCCCCATTCTGATGCTTATGTTGTAAGAAGAATCCCTTAGATATTACAAAAAACCAAACCTCACCCATACAACAGCACAATTATTGAAGTGTCTTTAACAAAGTGAATACTTGAGTGTACGTGTATCTTTCAAAGGGAACCTCCAATCTCTTTATCATGTGCACTCAACAACCCGCTTTTTGTGCATCTTAAGAATTCGCCAGGACGGGATGGGAAAATGAGTTCCCGCAGGGACGGGGAAAAATTTGTCTCCCCGTGACATTCTCTACTCCTGATTCCTAGCTGCAGCCATGGGATAAAAACCAAGTGGTCCATAGGGGGCATGCCTGAACGCCTGGTAGGGCAATCTGCCCTTGGAGGCTTCTGTGGGGGTGCAAGGCTTTGGACAGTCACTCTTCAGAGGATGGCCCTACATCTGAATACTGGAACGTTTCTTTTTAGGAAAACATAAGAACATAAGAAACGCCTTCACCGGATCAGACCCTAGGTCCATCTATTCTGGCGACCCGCACACGCGGAGGCCAAGCCAGGTGCTCCCAGATGGAGACCCTGATTACCCGTATCCCTCAGTGTGATTTGCAAGGAGGTGTGCATCCAACTTACGCTTGAAACCCAGAAAAGCAGTGCTCTGACCTGTGCTGAATGATAGAAGAAAACCAGGGCTGTCTGCAGATTCTAGAGGGCTTATATACACTGACAAAAACAGGAAATATTTGAGTTTCAACAGATTATTTTTTTTGCAGCCGAAAAGATACTTGGCTTGATCTTCTTGATAGCTTTCAGGCATTTCATGAAAATATTCAAACCTGCATCAAATCTCCATATATGTACACAACTCTGCCCCTTCACTGGGAAGATGCCAGCTTCTTGGGAGGTGTTTCACTATCACATGGCCACTTCTGCAACAAATATTTAAGCAGCATGACTGCACACTTCTATTGCGAGATATGAGACAGAGTTGCTTCTATTATTTCTTCTTTCACACATCTTTTTTTTTTCTCTCCTTCTCCCCTCACTCATATCCTCTCTTCTTAAACCATGTTATTACTTTCAGCCACTGACTTTCTCATCCCTCTCTTGCACTGGGTTATGCGTGTGCTGGGGGCAGCTGCAGTGAGTCAGAGCCAAAATCAGCAGCAAGAGTCAGATTGTGAGGTGGCAGAACTAGAAGGAAAAGGGCTGCTGATTGGAGGCTACCAGGGGTGAGGCTTTTTTAAAGACTGGGATTTAGAGGAAGGGTATTGTGGGTGCTAGCATTAGGAAGGAGGTGTCACTAAGAAGATATACATTTTTTTTAAATCAAGCCTGGGCTATGAAGGTCAGGGGCCATTGAAAGAGTTCAGGATTAAGATAGGATGGGGTTGCTTGCTGACCTGTGCTGTCAGGAGGCTTTTTCAATCCTCAAGCCTGGGTTTAAGAGTAGAATTGCTTCCCGCCACCCCCCCATGCATCTATCTTTGAATTCCTGGTCTAGTCACCGTACCCTAGGAAGGATGAGACATCCCTTTGCACACCCCAGATGGACACTATCCATGCTTCATTATTGCCTGAAGCCCTTAGAAAGCCCAAGGATCGCTATGTTCATGGGTGAGTTCAGTTATTACTGAAAACACATACCCTTGAGGGTTAGAGTGAATTTACTAATTATTTAAAGGTATACCAGGCCTTGAGAGCAACATATTTACATACGACTTATAGCCTAAGTGGTTATATATTCAGGTACTCAAGCATTTTCTCCTATCTGTCCCAGTGGGCTCACATTCTCTTTATTTATTAAAAAATTTTATCAACCGCCATTACAAATAATAACATGCACAGAATATAACAAATACCTGAGGATTAGGTGACTTGCCAGGATCACAAGGAGTAGAGAATGACACAGGGACAAATTTTCCCATCCCATCCCCACGAGTTCTTTTCCCGTCCCTGCCCCATTCCTGCAAGCTCTGTCCTCATCTGCACAAGCCTCGCACACTTTAAAATCATAAGTAGCAACATTCTAGAGCTCAGATTGTGATGTCATAATGCCTCATTCCACCAATGCCTAAGCTCTGTCCTCATCTGCACAAGCCTCGCACACTTTAAAATCATAAGTAGCAACATTCTAGAGCTCAGATTGTGATGTCATAATGCCTCATTCCACCAATACCTAAGCTCTGTCCTCATCTGCACAAGTCTCGCACACTTTAAAATCATAAGTAGCAACATTCTAGAGCTCAGATTGTGATGTCATAATGCCTCATTCCACCAATACCTAAGCTCCGTCCTCATCTGCACAAGCCTCAAACACTATAAAATCATAAGTGTCTGAGGCTTCTGCGGTTATGGCAGAGCAGAGCTTACAGGAATGGGACAGGGACAGTGTCAAAACTTGGGATGGGATGGGGAAATTGAGTTCCTGCAGGGATGGGGACATCCCCTAACAAGAAGCACAACCCCAGAGTGCTTAAGCTGTATCTCAAACCACTGCATCACACTCTTCCCATAACATACATGAAGTTACCTATTATTCATACTGTAGTATATTGGTCTAAGGGTAGAAGGTCACTGAAAACTAGTAAGTATTGTAAAAAAAATGTTCATATCTCTATTTAACCCTTTATTTTGTCTTTCCATCTTGTAGGATGAATTTGGAAAAAGGTTTTAATAATGATACCGTTAGTTAATGTTTTATTGTGTTTGTTCTGTCGAAGCATGTTCTAGTAATTTTAATATGTATGCATGTCATTTTGTAAACCGCATAGTTTTTATGCGGTACATAAATTTTTAAAGAAATAAAATTTTCAGCGCTCTGATTTAAATCCTGGTTTCTTAAATAAATTTTAAAAGCCATGTTTTACCTTGGTGTGTTCATTGGCTCCAGGACTGGAGTTAGACTTATAAAGGCCCAGGGAAGAAACTGAGGCTTTAAAGATATCCCTAATGAATATGCATGAGCAAGATTTATTGCCCCAGGTACAGTAGACAGAGTGTGAAACCGCGAGGACAAATAGGGAAACATGCTTGAGTGCCTGAATGTGATCTGCCTAGAACTTACTGATAGTGCAGGATAAAAGTGTTACAACTAAATAAATATATAAAAAGTAAGTCGCAGGCATACAAATTTCTTTCATGCATATTCATTAGGGATATCTTGAAAACCCAACTGACTGGGGGTTTCCCCCGAGGAGAAGTTTAAAAACCATACATTATAAAGTCACAGTGCCTGTAAGTCTCCACAAGATACTCAATTGGACTTTCCAAGGTCATTATTCTAGAAAAACATTAAAGGCTTTTTAAAAATAGTAAGCCCTCATGAATGGTTTATAGTTAGGAAAAGAATGTTCTGCTTGTATATAAGGGGGGGGGAGATTATTCCAGAGAAAATGTGATAAATAAAAATAGGCTGCAGTGTGTGGATTCATAGTGAGCCATCCTAGGTGAAAGAAGGACTAGTCTATGTGAATCCAGAGAATGTAACATCATGATGGAGTATAAGAGATGGTAACAGTGGCTAAATACGAGGGTCGACCTGTGTGTACAGCTTTAAAAGTTAAACACTATGGCAAGGGGTTCTAGAGCAATTTCCCTGGTTGCCATCACCAAGCACTGGCCCTGATTGGCTCTCAGGAAAAGTGATTGCTGTCCTACTAAAACGCTCAGGGGAAGATTCTCAAAACTTCACAGTAAAATCCGATGGGCTGCCACCAAGGTCGCTATTGTAATGATTTCAAAAAGACGAGTCATTCTCAAAAGACCCCCCCCCCCCACATGCAAATGAGGTTCACGGGATGTTCAAATAAACTCGTTAAATTTACTTGAGATGAGTTGCTGGTGGTTGTGATCAGCACAAGCAAAGAATACACCTGAAAATTTTAAAAAACAAAATCGATGATCACAGCCGGAGAAATGCACACTCTCTCCTGCCACGCTGCACAACCTCCGGTCACCCATCCCTGGCAGCGGGAGAGATGCCAACTCTCTCCCGCCACGCTCGGACAACTTCCGGATACCCACCCCTGGCAGAGGGAGAGATGCCCACCATTAGCAGGGAATGAAACTGTTCAGACTTTGCTCTCCAGATAGTGTACACTTTTGTAGGTGTCTTAATTGAAAGCTCTAAAACACAGAAACTAGACTTCATGATTTCTTGTCAGTAGCAGCTATTCTCTGGATAGAGTTTCCAATGGCTTCATGGGAAAAGAAAAGCTCTTTGATTTTTCACAAGATCTTAAAAATTTAGGGGCAAATTCTATAAACGACTATAGGCGGTGGTAGACATCCTACTGCTGTCTAACCAGCCAATGGAAATGTACATTAAAAAAAAAAAAAATACCCTAAGGAAGGCTGCCTACATTGTAACATAGTAACATATAGTAACATAGTAACATAGTAGATGACGGCAGATAAAGACCCGAATGGTCCATCCAGTCTGCCCAACCTGATTCAATTTAAATTATTATTTTATTTTTTTTTTTTCTTCTTAGCTATTTCTGGGCGAGAATCCAAAGCTTTACCCGGTACTATGCTTGGGTTCCAACTGCCGAAATCTCTGTTAAGACTTACTCCAGCCCATCTACACCCTCCCAGCCATTGAAGTCCTCCCCTGCCCATCCTCCTCCAAACGGCCATGCACAGACACAGACCGTACAAGTCTGCCCAGTAACTGGCCTAGTTCAATCTTTAATATTATTTTCTGATTCTAAATCTTCTGTGTTCATCCCACGCTTCTTTGAACTCAGTCACAGTTTTACTCTCCACCACCTCTCTCGGGAGCGCATTCCAGGCATCCACCACCCTCTCCGTAAAGTAGAATTTCCTAACATTGCCCCTGAATCTACCACCCCTCAACCTCAAATTATGTCCTCTGGTTTTACCATTTTCCTTTCTCTGGAAAAGATTTTGTTCTACGTTAATACCCTTTAAGTATTTGAACGTCTGAATCATATCTCCCCTGTCTCTCCTTTCCTCTAGGGTATACATATTCAGGGCTTCCAGTCTCTCCTCATAAGTCTTCTGGCGCAAGCCTCCTATCATTTTTGTCGCCCTCCTCTGGACCGCCTCAAGTCTTCTTACGTCTTTCGCCAGATACGGTCTCCAAAACTGAACACAATACTCCAAGTGGAGCCTCACCAATGACCTGTACAGGGGCATCAACACCTTCTTCCTTCTACTGACTACGCCTCTCTTTATACAGCCCAGAATCCTTCTGGCAGCAGCCACTGCCTTGTCACACTGTTTTTTCGCCTTTAGATCTTCGGACACTATCACCCCAAGGTCCCTCTCCCCGTCCGTGCATATCAGCTTCTCTCCTCCCAGCATATACGGTTCCTTCCTATTATTAATCCCCAAATGCATTGAATTTTAGTTGCCAGGCATTAGACCATTCCTCTAACTTTTGCAGATCCTTTTGTAGGCGTCTTTGCATGCCTAGGGAGGCACAAAGGGCCGCCTAAGCTCCCCCAAGGTTAGGCATGAGTGTGGTTTCACCTGGAAGTGGCCTTAGGCAAGCTTAGGTGTCTCCCTAGGGCCTGGATTGGTGCCTGAAATGTAGACCAGCAAAATGCTGGCTTACATTTCAAATATAAAAATGAGAAAAGGATATCTCCTCCACACCCCTTTCAATAAACTCACACTTATCACAAACTTTTTCAATATTCACCGACCCTCAGAGTTGCCACCTTGATATTCAAAATATTTCACTGTATCTGGCTTCACGCACCATATCTTCAACGGGTCATACTTCTCTAACCTTTTTAGTTAAATAATTTTTAAACATTTTATCAACAGTTTTTTTTAAAACAAAGTACTTAGCTTTTTGCCTTTTAGTGGTCAGTTTGTAGGGACATTTATGCCAACATGTTTGGTTTGATAAGGCGACAAAAGCTAGTTTAGGGATATGAGCCTTGAAAAAACCCGCTGGGTGAAACGTGTTGGCATAAATGTCCCTACAAACTGACCATTAAAAGGCAAAAAGCTAAGTACTTTGTTTTAAAAAAAACTGTTGATAAAATGTTTAAAAATTATTTAACTAAAAAGGTTAGAGAAGTATGACCTATTGAAGATATGGTGCATGAAGCCGGATACAGTGAAATATTTTGAATATCAAGGTGGCACCTCTGAGGGTCGGTGAATATTGAAAAGAAGGGGTGTGGAGGAGATATCCTTTTCTCATTTTTATATGCATAATTCTGCTTGCACAAAAGTCTATAATGAAAAGCTATAGTGCAATTCTCCAAATTTACATTTCAAAACAGACATGGTTGCTAAACTGACTGTGACAAGAGAATCTCCCTGCCATGATCAGTTTAGTGGCTGCGGCAGGGAACCCCTCCTATGAAGATGACCAGCAGGAAGGATGCCCACTCTCTCCTGATGGAAACCCTGAAGCCCCCCACCCCCGAATACCCACGGCAGAAGAAGTGCTGAATTCCTCCTGCTGCTATCACCATGGAGTGGCCCAAGGGATGTGGCCAGAGTCCTAGGCATCCCAGAATACACTGGGAGAGCGGCCTAAGATTCTGGTTGGTCTAGGTGCCTAAGGCCCCTCCTATGGGAGGGGCATTAAATGCCTGGGCCAATCATGGCCTTAGGCCCATCCCTGGTGCATCTCATGATGCACCGGGAAGGTGAAGGTCCACCATTCAGTGGAGGCAGGCCTGCCAACCTGAGCAAGTAAGTATCCCTCTGGCTGGCTAACTAAAGAAAGTACTGGTGGGGTTCAGGTGAGCTTGGGGGGTGGGGGTAGGATACCAGAGAATGTCTCATGGGGTGGTTCCAGCAGGATGGTTCCAGAGGATGTCTTATGGGGTAGTTCCAGCAGGAGGGACTGGGCATCCCTCCTGCCAATGATTTTTGTGGGGGGGAAGTTCCAGAAGGGAGGACTGGGCATCCCTCCTGCTGATATTGAGGGGGTTCCGCCAGGAGGGCATCCCTCCTGCAATGGATGTCTCAGCGGGGTGACAGAAGGAGGAATTGGACACTCCTCCTGCCATGGACATTTGGGGGGCAGCTTTAGGAGTTCTGGTAGGAGGGACCAGGCATCCCTACTGCCGGTAGTCTTCAAGGGGGGTACGGATTCCCTGCTGTGGCTGCTAAACTGATTGCAGCAGGGAGATTCCCTTGCCGTGATCAGCTCAGTGACAACCCAATTCTCTAACCAGCACCTATGACATGGACACCGGTTAGAGAATCATGGTGTTAAATGGGCTTAGACGTCTGTCCATTAGTACAGATGCAATTCTATATAGGATGCCTGTGTGCAATTCTCAAAAGCTGCTTAGGCGGCTTTTGATACCAGGTGTCTTATACAGAATCCGGCCCTTAGTGCTTGGCATTGAGACCAAATTATGCACACACAACTCATCCCTCTGTGTACTTATATGTATAAATGCAATATAAATTTTTACTTTGTTTATACATTTCTTTGCATAGAGCATTCGTGGCTACTATTTGGTAGAAGGATCTGTGTTTGGAATGTTAACCCAGGGACACACTGGGCCATACAGTATGTTCTGGGCTTGCCCCTATGTTGTTGCCTTTCGGAATAGTATTAGTAAATATGCTTCACAGTGGTGGCACTATAGATGTTTATTATTTGATACCCTGCCAATACAGAAGGTCATGGCAGCTTACAATAAATACATAAAAACAATGAAAGGAACGCCAAAAAGTAAAAGTACTATTCATACTCACCCAAGTAACCAATCATATATAATATCCAACTGTCAGCTAATTCTGATCAGTCCTACTAAAAAGAACAGTTAAAAGCCATTTAAAAAATATATATGTTTTTAAAAGAGACAAATTTGTTAAATGATTGCTCAGCCCAAATCAGAGGAGGCAAATTATTCCATAAATAGTATCTGTTTGGTAAATTTAGCTGTGTTGTGCCAATCCCAAGAGGCTTTCAGGAGTTTCTGCAAGAGGCTGTCTTATTGGGTAAGAATTGTATGCTGCAATTTTGGCTTATACCAGATTCACCCACCTTGGTTCAGTGGCATTCACTAACGATCAACCAGGCATCGAATGAGAGGTGAGAATTTGCAGACGTGAGCCTCACTTGGGGGCGCCAATTTTGTCAAATTTGGAAACCGTTTAGGACTAACCTTACAAGTAGACTTCTGAACAATCAAAGAGCCCTCAGTACTAAACTGATAATATTTGTACATATTATGTACATATCAAGTCATGGAGGGGGGAGAGATGGGATTGGGGAGATAATGTAAATATAAATGTTACAATTGCTCTGCTCAGATAAACTATTCAGCTCCAGATGGTGTGTTGAGTGTTTCTGTATTGTTTATGTGAACTATTAATAAAAATAATTTTTAAAACTTACATGGATAATATCTAGTTAATTAATTCACTAAACAGCCAAATATTATCCATATAAAAAAGGATTAGACTATAATAGCTAGCTACTAAACTAGTGGTCTGAAACTCAAACCCTTTTCAGGGCCACATTTTGTATTTGTAGGTACTTGGAGGGCCTCAAAAAAAAAAAATTAATGTCTTATTAAAGAAATGACAATTTTGCAGGAGGTCAAACTCTTTATAGTTTATAAATCTTTCCTTTTGGCTAAGTCTTAATAATAATATTGTAATTTATAGCTAAAGACACAAGATATCAAGATATTGAAGGGAATTGCCTTAGTAGAGACAGAGAGATTGTTCACCCTCTCCAAGGTGAAGAGAACGAGAGGGCACTCGCTAAAGTTAGAAGGGAAAAGATTGCGTCCAAACGTAAGGAAGTTCTTCTTCACCCAGAGAGTGGTGGAGGTCTGGAACGCTCTCCCGGAGGCTGTTATAGGGGAAAGCACCCTTCAGGGATTCGAGACAAGGTTGGATAAGTTCCTATTGGAACAGAACATACGCGAGTAAGGTTAGACTCAAATAGGGCACTGGTCTTTGACCTAAGGGCCACCGTGTGAGCAGACTGCTGGGCCCGATGGACCACTGGTCTGACCCAGCTGTGGTAAATCTTATGTTCTTATGATCAAGAAACTGTTTTATTTTACTTTTGCGATTATGATAAACATACCGAGGGCCTCAAAATAGTACCTGGCAGGCCGCATGTGGCCCCCGGGCTGCGAGTTTGAGACCACTGTACTAAACAGATAACACATCCAAATAGTTTGGACCTGCTGAGTAGCAAGTAGCAATACTGTACTTTGTAAACCAGAGTCTTTGGGCCACACCTAGCTCATGAAATTTTCAGGATATCCACAATGAATATGCACGAGAGAGATTTGTATACAATGGGTGGGGGGTGCGTGTACATTCATCTCATGCATATTCATTGTGGATATCAAGAAAACCAGACTGGCTTGGAAGGACTGGAGACTGGATTGAGAACTCACGATTTACATGGATGATGCTTCTGAATAAATGTAGTAAAGCACTTGGGCCAGCACTTAACTTTAACAGTGGCTGTCCTGATTGAAATCAGAACCGTAGCTGTTTTCCCACACTGTGATGACTTGCTGCTGTCTCCATGTTGTGTTTGTATTGTTTGTTCAATTATATTCAATGCTGTTAAAATGCATTCTTTTTCATGCTTTATTATGATTTTATTTGTATTACTAGTCTTTAAGCCCGTTACATTAATGGGTGCTAGAATAGATGTGTGTGTGTGTGTGTCTTTCTTTACTTCTTTCTCTCTCTCCTTGGCCGATGTCTGTCTGTCTTTTTTTCTTTGTCTCTCTCTCCTTGGACGCTGACTGTCTGTCTTCCTTTCTGTCTGTCTCTCTGGCCCCCTGTCCGTCTGTCATTCCCCTTTCCCTCTCCCCCTGGCCACCTGTTGTGCTATGCCTCCGTGGCCCCTTTCTGTTCCCCCTCCCAGAGCAAAGCATGATTGCTTTCTGGCCCCCAGCACACCCCTCCCCCCAAAGTAGCCCCCTTTCCCTCTCCCCCTGGCCCCCTGTTGTGCTATGCCTGCCTGCTCCGTGGCCCCCTTCTGTTCCCCCTCCCAGAGCAAAGCATGATTGCTGTCTGCCCCCCAGCACACCCCTCCCCCCAAATCAGCCCCCTTTCCCTTTCGCCCCGGCCCCTGCCTGCCTGTATTGCTCCCTCTTCTGGCCCACCAGCACGAACCGCCGCTGCTGCTCCTCTTCAAAGCAGCCTGCTGAGGATCGCTGGCCAGCTGTAGCGAACCTCGCAGGCCACTCTCCACCTCAGTAGCACGTTCCCTCTGACGCACGTGTTTTCCTTGCCTCCGTGTTCAGAAATCGAATTCGGCACGGAGGCTCACAAAACCCTAAGTGCGCATGCACGCTTAAGGTTTTATTATAGAGGATTGTGCACCACTTTGTGGCAGGATTGGCAGTATATAATCTTTTAAATTAAATTAGCATTCCACCTTAATGAATAAATACAAGGAAACAAGCATGTTACTTCATCAATATAATTTTATGTGTTTACACACAGGGTTTTGACCTGTGGTGGGCCCAGAAGCTCAAAATGGGAATTCTGCAGCAGTGTTTCCTATCCTGGCCAGATTTTCAGGCTATCCACTGGGAATATATGAGATAGGTTTGCATCCACAGGTTCTGGGCATGTAGCTATTTACTGCTTATTCAAGTGCACTAATCCCCTCCTAAAAGCACACCTAAAAGCAAGGTTTGACTCAAAATCCTTGTGGCCAGCAAACCAATCCATGTGGACTATGCCATGGGTCACTTCTGGGGGGGGGGGGAGTATCATAGCAAATGGTTCAGTCCTTTCTATTCTCAATCCACTTTGTTGAAAATGCTCTCAATTGGAAGGAGTATGATCCTAGTAAAGGGAGCAAAACCCCTTTGCAGCATTTTGGCTTCCATTTATCTTTTTGACCTAGGCCAGGTTTTTCAGTTCACCTATACACATTTTCTGCCTCACACACCTTTTTTTGGAGATCAGCTTTTTATCACAGAAAAATGCAAGTGCACCGAACCTCTGTAAGAACACATTAATATGTGTTCCCTTGGTTAAAGATAGGAACAATTTAACCTGTCAGCCCCTAGAAGAAAAAAAGACTTGCATTGTGTCTCTGTATATGTAATGAATGTCTTTTGCAACTGAAATTTCCCTTAAAAAAAAATCACCTGCTAACAAAAGGAAAGAAATATCAGAAGGCAGGCAAAAACCTTCTTATTGTCCTTCCTTTCTAAAACAATGAAATAAAAGCATGGAACCGCAGCTGTCTGGAATGCACACATTGTTCCGATTGCTTGGCAACTAGCTCAAGAGATGCTGGGATTAGGAGGAACTACTGGTGCAAGTGGAGGCGGATCACAGCGGGCGAGATTCCCCAGCTCCCTCTGCAAAAGACTCAATGCCGACCTAAAACCCGCAAATAGAAATGGCAACATTTGTGTTTCCCCTTCATTAGGGGGGGGGGGTTTGTGATTCCGGTATGCAAAACTCCTGGGCGGAGAGGAGGGGTTTGTGTGAAAAGGAGAGACGAGGACGCTGGCATCTGGCGTCTCTTGAACTGAGAATGAGTTGTGGCTGACCTACTGGAAAGAAAATGAGCATGTTTTGTTATTTTTGGAACCTACCTGTCGGCACGGTTGCTGATGCAGCATTCGATAGGTTAGACACCTGCGCTTGTACTGTTTTGTAGGGATGGGGCTGGCAGCCCTTCAGAGAACCGACTTATTGATTAAATAGGTGTCAGGTCAAAAGCGCGCCGGGACAAAGGCGCGCGCAGACAATTGAGCGCAGCGCGGAGGTGCGCGCCACAGAAAATTACAGTTTTTACGGCTCCGACCGGGGGGGGCGTGGGGGGAACCCCCCACACTTTACTTAATAGAGATCGCGCCACATTGTGGGGGTGTTGTGGAGGGGTGTGGGGGGTTGTAACCCCCCACATTTTACTGAAAACTTCACTTTTTCCCTGTTTTTAGGGAAAAAGTTAAGTTTACAGTAAAATGTGGAGGGTTACAACCCCCCAAACCCCCACAATGCCGGCGCGATATCTTAAGTAAACTGGGGGGGCTCCCCAACAAAACCCCCCGTCGGAGCCCCTAAAAACTGTAATTTTCTTCGGCGCGCGCCTTTGTCTTTCGCGCGGTTGTCTATGAACCATTAAATAAGTCGTCCAAGACAAAGTTATTGGAATTGCCAGGATCATACGGGATGCTGCATTGATGTTAAGGTCTAGATTCACTAAACTCACCGCTCTGGATCGTTGTCGAGCGATTCGTGGCCGAGTTGTTCTGAGCGAGCGATTCACCGCGGCTTCAGCCTGCAAATGCTCTGATCGGACGCACAGCCACAAGCGATCCCACCGATCGCTGTAAAGCGATCAAGCACACATGCGCGGATTGTCCTTGTTAGTTGTGGAAGCCATTTGCTTTGCGCTTGCTCTTGGGAGAGGGGCGGCTGCAGTTTGCCGGCCCTACGAGTGGAGGTTTTAAAGGAATGATTTTTGTGCAGGCAGGTTATGGAACAGAACACGCTGTTTGTGAAGCTTTAAACCCATGGGTTAAAACCATGGGCTAAGCACTGTGCTTTTGAGAATTGCACATGGGCCCCAACTTTCTCCTGCCCCAACTTTCTCCTGCCGTTTATAACGTCACTGCTGCTGCACTGCCACCGACACAGCCAGCGTTTCACACTAGTCACTCTTATTCCTGCTGCATCAGGGTTAGTGTCCAGCAGCCCCTTTAATCCTCTTCTTTCAGATCTTACCTGCCAATTTTTCCACGTACATTTGGGTATCATAGATCACTCAGAAGTGGTTTTGGTTAATTAATGAACATTAGTGTATGGCAGGGCTACCAAACGTCCAGATTTCCCCGGATGGCTTTTCACTTTGTCTGGGTTTAGAAAAGCCTCCTCTAAATTGCGCCAGGTAGGAGGAAATCCGCGCTTGTGCGGATTTCCTCCTTCCCGACAAGAGCATGCAGTGGGAGGGGGGGGGGGCGGAGCTGTGTCAGGATTGGGGCGTAACAGGGTGGGCCTGGGGGCAGGTCTAGGGGGTCTGGATTTTACTAAAGTAAAATCTGGCAACCCTAGTGTATGGCCATTAACTCGGAGAAGTGAAAATGGCAGATTTTCCATTCTGCCATTTTCCAGCTATGGTATGAACAGCCTTAGTGCATGGGAAAAAGCCACGTAAGTGTGCGCTAAAGCCACTTCCCACCGCGGCTTTGGTAAAGGACCCCCTTCATAAGTTTGCCCATGACTGATCGGCTCATGCTGTTTGGCTGGAGCTAGTAAACTCCAGGACTGGATTATTTAAAAACAAAAGATCCGGTAAGATAAATCTAAACCTTCAGGAGCTCTCGGTTGTTACTGTTAGCTGCTCTTCAGAGGCTGGCAGGCAGCCAGCGGTGCACTTGCTTGAGATTGCATCCATCCATCTGCTTTTCCCACTTCCATTTCTACAATCTGTACAGTTTTATTTTCTCAGAATAATAGCATTTACATGAAATGCTTGTAATGTAATATTTGCATACACGATACAAGCGTACATTTGTAGCCATGAGTTATTGCATAAGGAAGTAAAACTCTTTTGATTGCATAATGGCTTGAATCCATTCATTTGTTCGTCATAATGCTGTGTCTGTGTTGCCCAAATTAATAACAGAGTCTCCAGCTGAAACACTGTCCCTTTGCCGGCTTCTAGTGTGACTGGGGCTGGAGCAAAGGACAACTGGTTCATTCTGAGGGACAGTAGCGTACCCGACGTACTTCTCATAGCAAAGCTTGTACATCCTCCGGGAAAGGAAGGAGATCTAGAAGGGGGAAAGGAGAGCAATAGCATTTTTAAATCCACTTCAACATCTGCCTTACATAGTATCACACAGTCCTATTTTCTTGTTCAACATGTCTGACACCTGTCCCTCTTCTTCATGACAGACCTCCTCAAACAGTGGCATGTAAAGAAGAGAGGACTGAGTTAACACAGTGGTTCTCAGCTCAGTACTCAGGACACCCCTAGCCAGTGGCATGGTAAGGGGGTGGGGGGGGCGGACTGCCCCATGCACCGTCTTGGTGGAGGCGCCAGCACCTCTCCGTCCCTGTGCCCTGCCCTGCCCCCTCCTCTCTGATCCCCCCGGTCTTTCTGTGCCATACACCCTCTGCTCCTTCCACGCCCCCATGCCACCCTCACGCCCTCTCTTCCTATCCCTGTACCTTTTAAAAATCTTCACCAGTATGAGCAGCTACTCTAACCTGCTGATCACGCCGGCCTGGCTTGCTCTGAAATCACTTCTGGGTCGCAAGGCCAGGAAGTGATGCGAGAGGGAAAGCCAGCACGCGCAGCAGGACAGAGAAGCTGCTCGCACTGGCAAAGATTTTAAAACGTACAGGGGGTGGAAGGAGCAGGGGGTGTTTGGCACAGAAAGACCGGGGGGGGGGTGTCAGAGAGGAGGGGGCGGGGAGTGCCTCCTACCCTCTCTATGCCACAGCCCCTAGCCAGCCAGGTTTTCAGGCTATCCACAATGAATATAAATGAACATATAGCGGGGATAATGCATGCATGTTGCTCCCTTTAAAAAGACCCAAAAAAGCATATGGTAGTACGAGATCATTCAAGACCTCGGCCTTCTTTTGGACTGTAGTCTTTATTTGCTACGTGCTAATGCTTGGGTTGGATATTTGGCAGTAATGAAAGTATTAAAGAACCGTTACACTGAAAGCCAGATTTGAATCCAGATTTTGCTGTGAAATTTTCATTAAGTGATCTACTGTATTTTCCATGACGTCAAGGGCTATAAAGTCAGGAACTTAATTATATTCCTCTTCTAACGTAGTGTTTCATGGAATGCTATAGAAAATAATAATCATGATAATATTGACGAATACCAAACCAATGGGTTCAAAGTCAGTTGCGCGCAAGCCAAATGCACGTAGTCAAATTAGTGCAGACATTAGAGCGCAAGACAATGAAGCGCAGCATTTGTCTTGCACGGATTTGATTTGCCACCAAACTAATGATATGCAACACAATTTTTGTTCTTTGGTAGTAAGTGTAATTTCCTAATTGCTCATGCCTAAAAAGTATAGAAAATGTTTGTTATTTCCATAAAACTTTGCTTTTGTGGCCAGGATAGTTGAATTTTGCAGTTTACCCATTTAAACCATGAAAACGCAGAATTTTCATGTTTTCATTCTTATAGTCATAGAAAGTAGCATATGAATCACAATTAACATATATTTATATTGAAGTCATACAAAGGTGACCACAGAAGATTTATAAATGAGTAGTTTTTCAAGATTTTCGATTATATTGTAAGTCACTTTCGTGAATCAGCCCCCAGATGTAATCTCCCATCATGTTCTCATTATATTGTCCTTGGTAGTTGCATTTGAAGTCCCATATATCCTGGTGGAAGTACTCACCTTGCTTCTCTGAGTATGCTTTCAAGTTCTTGAATATCTCAAGATGAGCATCAAGGATATGGTCTGTGAGAAACATCCTACAACCCACTAGATTCTCAACCAACTCCATGTAGTTGGCATTGCGATTGTCAAGGAAGCCCTGAACCACTGCAACACAACTGTTCCAAGCTGGTTTTTTCCTTCCTAGTTAGCTTCTTGGGAAATTCCTTGCATTGCCGGATCTTCTTTATCTGTGGTCCAACAAAGACACCAGCTTTGACCTTTGCCTCTGACAGATTAGGGAAGATGTCTTGAAGGTACTTGAAGGCTGCCGACTCCTTATCTAGAGTTCTGACAATTTGTTTCATTAGGCCCAATTGATGTGCAGTGGTGTCATCAGTACCTTCTGGGGGTCCACCAGTGATTACCATTTGATGTTGTTTCTTTCCACAGAGAACTCAATCCGCTGTGGCTAGTCCTGCCTTTGGTAGTGTGCCTTTATGGTCCTGCTGCCCCAAAAGCAGAGACAGCAGTGAAACTTGATAAAACCACCTTGAAGACCCATTAGGAATGCCACTATTTTTAAAGTTTCCAATGACCTACCAACTGTACTCATCATACTTCAGGGTGCCTAGTAAGGTCTTGATGTTGTTGTAATCCTCTTTGAGGTGCACTGAGTGAGCCAGTGGAAGAGACGGGTACTTGTTACCACTATGAAGCAGCATGGCTTTGAGGCTCCTGGATGAGCTGTCAATTAAGAGACAACACTTTTTCGGGTTACAGACGATTCCAATTGCCTCAAATAGACTGGTTACATTGTGGCAGAAGCAGAGCCCATCATGATGGATGAAGAAGGTAGAAAAGGCTTGGAAATGCTTCCTCTGATCTATGACTTGCACACTTTCATCCATCAAGTTCCATTACTTGAGCCTAGATGTCAAAAGCTCGGCACTGAACTTGGTGAGACCAGGATCTCTGATCAAGTTGTTGAAGTCTTTCTGGATAGTACGGGTTTCTCTTATCAGATGCACCACTGATATTGAAAACTGGATCTACATTGTATTCCTTAGTCTCTGACTTGCTGCTCTCTTAAGACAGCTGCTCTCTCTCTCAGGGAATAGATATGGGGCGCTCAGGGCAATGTGGCACCGGGGCGATGGAAGAAAGAATGTCCAGATATGTGATTGCAGATGTATGCTTGCCAGTTTGGAAGGGTCCACCATGCAGAAGTTGCAGTTGCTTGAGTGGTCAGTGGGTTCCTACCAAATTCTTGGGAAAGCAAACTAAATGGCTATTTTCCCCTCTGTACCATTCTGTAGAAGAACAAAATGAAATTGTGATAATTAAAATAATACATTTATTTCACCTATGACTAATGTATATGAGATTCTCACAACATACTGTATTTTATATATAATATATTGTCAAATAACATTACGTATAATTGGAAAGATTAGAGTAGATTAAATTATAATTTCTGGTGGAATTCTTTATGTCATGTTTATAAAATGGAGAGATTTATTGCAATACAGTGGGGATGTTTCAGGAAATTTCAAGAAGTGTGGGAGCCATTAACAAAATATTGTACTGTTTAGATGAAATTGTTTCCCTTAAATTTACAAGTTCAATAGTGAGGGGGGGAGGGGGGTTATTTTACTATTACATATTATATAAGATATTTGATTATATAGTAGGAAAGGGTAGGAAGGGGGGGGGGTGATAAGAGTTTATGTTTTGTACCATTGATGATTATTAAGTGATGTATTTATTGTTAATTTGTTTGAACATAAGTCACACTTATTGTAAGTTTGAAAATGAATAAAGAATTTTTTTAAAAAGAAAATTTTAAAAGTTAAATATTTTTTTAAATTAAACATTCTAAGAAATTTTATAGCAGAAAATTCCACCATCTTAATGAGAAACAAAATTGTCTTACCTTCCAGAGTTTTTTTGGCAGTGCTCGCATGTGAAGTGGAGTGCCCAAAGTTTGTCTGGATCCCCAACAGGCATGCCAAAATAAGCCTTTCCATTTTCCATTTATTCATTTTTCTATACAGTTCTCCCAGGAGAGCTCAGAACGGTTTACATTAATTTATTCAGGTACTCAATCGTTTTTCCCTTGTAGGTGTTGCACATCTTACCAGATGCTTTGGGGTATTTTTCCCCTATTGTCTTAATAAATTTGCCGCATACATGGCAAAATGCATCTGTCCAATGTACACATCACATTACAATCCAGAGAGGATATTATACAACCATGCAGAGTTTATTGGAAAGCATGAATCAAGACATTAGAAGCATCTATAAATCTGCGACCGTGCAGAATTTAGTGGAAAGCATGAATCAAGACATTAGCAGTGTCTATAAATCTGAAGCACCAAGAATCAAATATGACCCCAAACACGAAGAATCTGAGTAAAATCAGATTATATGGTTGTTATTTCTGCAGAGGGTGATTTGGTGACCATTTTGGGGGTTAATACACAACATTCTCATTTCCCCATGGATATCACGGGTGGTTTTAATACCCTCTACTTATACACAGATATTATAGAGCACCGGTTAGTAAATTACCATTTTGTCCTGCTGTTGCATTGTGTTCCAACTAAGGGATCAAGGAATAAGTTTATCACCCTCACTTACGATAAACTACACTATATCCCTGTGAACAAGCAGCACGTCGACACCATCACATTTGAAATAAAGACAGATCAGAACAGACATATCTCATTTTGTTACAGGAAGGTGATCCTTAAGCATCATCTGCGTCCCCAGATGAAAAATGTTGGTGACTAAAGACTACAGAGACTCCAAAGCACACAAAAATTATTGTACAACACAAGCCGGCTATGGACTTTCAGGATATCACTGGACCCCAGACATGTACATGGTATATTTCATAGTCTCTTTAGAAAAGCAATACCGCTTTTGAAAAGGGGTTTGGGGATGATTTTTTTTTTTTTTAAATTCTTTATTTATTCAGTTTTTCAAAATTTTAAACAAGCACATTAATATTTGAATACAGATTTGCAATAAAAATCCAAGAAAATTAATAAAACTAATACTACTCAACAGTAATGTAAGGAAAAACAAATGAAATACTGTATACATTATTTAGTCCACAAAATAAATAAATAAAGTTCCACGCATTAGAATAAATATAAAGAAATATATATCAATTATAAGAACAGCCCAGGAGACAATGATGTAAAACCCCCAGCAGCCTGTACTTTAAACTGCAGGAAGAGCTATCGGACCAATCATCACTCCCCCCCCCCTCCCCACACACACACACTTCCTTGGGCAAAATAAATGGCAACAATTGCTTTGGTTCGAAAAATAGAAAATTTTTCCCTTGAAGTGAAACACAGCATTTGGCCAGAAATTTCAATATAAAGGATGTACCCATGGCCAAAGCTCTGGGTTTGTAAAGCAAAAATTATTTTTGCCTCTTCTGTGTCACTTGAGCAATATCTAGGCAGTGGCGTACCTAGGGGGGGGCGGGGGGGGCGGGCCGCCCCGGGTACCAGCCCTAAGGGGGTGTTCCCGGCCTTGCCGTTCAGTCCCCCGCCACCCCCGAAGGACCGCTCGCCCCCCTGGCCTCCCCGCACCACCTATGAACAGCCGCAGCAGGATCGCGAAGTCAGCGTCAGCATCCCTGCGCTGCTTCCTACGACGCGATCCCGCCCCTCCTCTGACGTCAGAGGAGGGGCGGGACCGTGGCGCAGGAAGCAGCAGGGATCGCTGACGCTGACTTCGCGATCCTGCTGCGGCTGTTCATAGGTGGTGCGGGGAGGCCAGGGGGGCGAGCGGTCCTTCGGGGGTGGCGGGGGACTGAACGGCAAGGCCGGGAACACCCCCTTAGGGCTGGTACCCGACGCTGACTTCGCGATCCTGCTGCGGCTGTTCATAGGTGGTGCGGGGAGGCCAGGGGGGCGAGCGGTCCTTCGGGGTGGGTCGGGGCATCAGGCCTTCAGGGTGGGGCGGGCGGGCAGGCAAGCAGGCTTTCAAGGGGGAGGGGGTGACAGGCAGGCAGGCAGGCCTTCAAGGGGGGACAGGCCTTCGGGGGGGGGGGGTGCAGACATTCAAGGGGTGCAGGCCTTCAAGGGGGGCAGGCAGGCCTTCAGGGGGGTGCAGACCTTCGGGGGGGGTGTAGGCCTTTGGGGGGGTGCAGACCTTCAAGGGGGTGCAGGCCTTCAAGGGGGGAAAGGCAGGCAGGCCTTCAAGGGGGGGACAGGCCTACAAGGGGGGGGGACAGGCCTACAAGGGGGGGGACAGGCCTACAAGGGGGGGTGCAGGCCTTCAAGGGGGGTGCAGGCCTTCAAGGGGGAGACAGGCCTTCAAGGGGGGGAAAGGCAGGCAGGCAGGCCTTAAAGGGGGGACAGGCCTACAAGGGGGTGGGACAGGCCTTCAAGGGGGGGACAGGCCTTCGGGGGGGTGCAGACCTTCAAGGGGGGAAAGGCAGGCAGGCCTTCAAGGGGGGGACAGGCCTACAAGGGGGGGGGACAGGCCTACAAGGGGGGGGACAGGCCTACAAGGGGGGGGGACAGGCCTTCAAGGGGGGGTGCAGGCCTTCAAGGGGGGTGCAGGCCTTCAAGGGGGAGACAGGCCTTCAAGGGGGGGAAAGGCAGGCAGGCAGGCCTTAAAGGGGGGACAGGCCTACAAGGGGGTGGGACAGGCCTTCAAGGGGGGGACAGGCCTTCGGGGGGGTGCAGACCTTCAAGGGAGTGCAGGCCTTCGGGGGGGGGGGGTGCAGTCCTTCAGGGGTGGGGTTTAGGCCTTCAGAGGGGGACAGACCTTCGGGTGGGAGGTAAAGTCCTTCGGGGGGTGCAGGTCTTCAGGGGTGGGGTGTAGCCCTTCGGAGGGGGGACAGACCTTCGGGGGAGGGGGGTCCTGGTGTAAAAGTACACAGAGGGAGAGAGGGAAGGGGGGGTTCAAAGATACATGCATATGCCAGACTTTGGGGGTTAGAAATAATGGGTCTAAAAACAGAGGAGTGGGAGAGAGATGGTGCATAATGGGATTTAGGGAGGGAAGGGACAGAAAGGGAGAGAACTTGGAAACAGGGGATGGTGTGGAGGGGGGATAGAGATACTGGATAGGAGGATAGTTGGGAACAGAAAGGGAGAGATGGTGGATCCTGGGGTGGTGGGGAGTTGAGAAAAGGTGAATCTGTGGATGGAGACAAAAAAAAGGAAAGATGCCAGATCTCCGGGAGAGGGAAGGGAAACGGAAGGGGAGAACAGAGATGGCAGACGGATGGTTAGCACGGAGAAAGGAGACCCTGGCAAGCAAGACAACAAGAGCCTGGGACCAACAAGATTTGAATATTGATCAGAGAACAAAAGGTAGAAAAAATAATTTTATTTTCTGTTTTGTGATTACAATATGTTAGATTTGAAAAGTGTACATGAGACAGCTTGAAATGGGAACTTTTCTATTTTTGTGAATGGCAAGGCTGAGTTCAGTTAAAATATATGCTTTATAAGAAAATATAATAATGTGTTTTATAAAGTTTATAAGCATTGCTGGCATACTCGGTGAGGTGTTCCTAGTGTTGGTGGTGGTGGTAGCATGTCAGTGTGTTGAGAGGAAGAGGTAGTCTGGGAAATTCTGCTGAGCAAACTCTGGGCCCATTTCCACCCCCAGTTAGTCCACTCCACTCAACTGGTTCACACACTGAGTGGGTCTTTGGGTGTTATTTCTGGGTAGTTGTTTTAGAATCTCTTCCAGTGGTTTGTCAGTATCTCCTTCTGGTCCAAGGAAGGAAACTTTGTCAACCTTAGCATTGACCTTCAGAATATGTTTGTAACAGCGCTGCTTGTGTGGCATTAGGCTATGTAGTGATCGAAAGAAAAAAACAGACCTTTGCACATTTTTGCACTATATGGTGGGTGTATGAGGAGATTCATTTCCTGCACAGTTAAGTCCATTTTTTCTACTGAATAATAGTATAGGTACAATGAAAGTAAATAGCAAAAATGTTTGAGTAGATAATTAAGGAAATCTTTTTCATATTGCTTGCTTATGGACTGGGAAAAAAGACTGTTCAAGCAAATGTCTCCAGAACTGCTTTAATGGAAAAATGTGATTTTTTTTTTTTTAAGTACTTTGTGAAATTTATTGTTGTTGTGAAATTTATTGTTATACTTTGTTTAAACTTAAAAAGCGGTGTCATTAACAGTGAATCTAATCGAAAAATCGATTCAACAGGGTGAATCGGATCGAATGAAATATTTTTCTCTGAATCGGGCAGCACTATTGGCTACCATGAGAATGGGCTACTGGGCATGATGGACCATTGGTGTGACCCAGTTAGGCTATTCTTATGTTATGTTCTCATCTGTAGGGGCCTTTGTTTTCACTTCTTATTTTAATGTATTTTTTTCCTGGGAACTTATCAGTGTTTTTTTATAATGGGAACAAAAATGGAAGAGAATTAATGTGTGTGGAATGGGGGGGGTAACTAATTTCTTCAGCTAAATAATTCAATCCACTTCAAACAGACATAGGAGAACTCACGCACCATTCACACACCCTCCAACCAAAAACGTCAAAAGAAAAAAACTGTTCGACAACCTCCTAGCCATTCGAGCTGCAACACTTGACCCCCAACTCTACAACCTATTGACCTCGACCACAAACTACAAAACCTTAAAAAAAGAAATAAAAACCCTTCTATTAAAAAAACACATAAAACCAAACTAACATAATCAGAACTGTCCCAAGCATCACCTGCAACTACTCCATATGTACTTCTGATGTCATGACAATTCAGACATAATTTATGTTATGTTATGTTTGGAATAATGGTTACATAAATGAGGTTCAATAAAAGAAAATTTTCTGTGGGAGCATTTGTTGGAACTTCTGTTATCCTGATTTCTTCTATCTGTGGGCTTTCTTTAGCTAACCTACTTATCTGGGGCTTTCCACTTCTGCAGCTGCCCTTTTCACGGTCCACTTTGCGCTTGCACTCTCTGGGGAGGGGGGGTTGGGTCTGGGCTTGGTGGGGTAGGTGTGTCTGGTAGTTTTGTCTGGGTGGTGGCTGGGTGTTTCTTGGGTGCTTGTTGTGCGGATTGGTGTGTCTGGTGAGCGGTCTGGGTGTTGTTGCTTGTGGGGTTTTTTTTCATTATAAAATATGGCTGAGGGTCTAGTCCGGCTTATTATTCTTGTGGGTTCTGGGGTGGGATTTGTTTGCTTGCCCCAAGTTTTGGCCTTTTGTTGTGTATTGCTATGCCTCTCATTGGCAAATTTCTCTTGGGAGAGGCTTGTTCATGCTTGTTGTTGCTGTTACTCTCATTCTGTGTTCTTTTTGATAATGTATAAGTTTCTGTACAGACCATGGTTGCTTGTCTGGACCTTTTGCCATTCTCAATAAAAATACTTTGGAAAAAAAAAAAAAAAAAAAAAAGAAAATTTTCACTGCCTGTTTCTATTCTGACCATTTATTCCATTTCATGGTTATTGCAAAAAAAAAAAAAAAAAAAAATTTTACATGAGGGGGGGGGGGGGGGGTCAAAAAATGATGGGCCCCGGGTGCCACATACCCTAGGTACGCCACTGTATCTAGGAAAATCCGAATTGCCGAGCCAAAAAACTTATCATCCATATGTCTGAAGTAAAATCTAAAAACTATGGGTTCCTTTTACTAGAGTGCGCTAGCATTTTTAGTGCACGCAGGATATGACTGCGCGCTACACTGCACGCTACGTGGCTAGAACTAACGCCAGCTCAATGCTGACGTTAGCGTCTAGCACACGTGGCAATGTAGTGCGCGCTATTCCGCTCATTAATGCCCTAACGCAGATTCGTAAAAGGAGCCCTAAGTCTCTGTCATGCTCCAAGGCAAACGTCACCAAGAGAGTAATCCTTTCCGTGACTACTTCCAGGGAATTCTCCAAAAAGTCTGTTAAGTTCATTCTTTCCGTATCAACAGGAGTTGAACTATCCTGTTTCTTTCCTGAAGATATAGATTGAGCCACGGTGATAGGTGGTAAATTATCTTCCAGAATCATTAAAATATCCTTCAAGTATTTACGCACCATCTCAAGTGGAGATAATACTGGAGATTTAGGAAAATTTAATAATCTTAGGTTGTTTCTTCTCTGTTTATTTTCCATATATTCAAGTTTTTTATTTTAATGAAGGATCTTTCTTTAATAATCTCTATTTCTACTTTTTTTTATTTGAGCAATTTGTTCTTCATGTTTTTTTAATTCATCTCCCTGCACTTTTAACATTTTCTCATGGGCCCCTACCTGAGAACTGAGAGACACAATCCACCTGTACCTTAGTCATCGCCTTTTGGAGGTTGGAGTCCATGATTTCAATAGCCCTCCACAGTTCCTCTAAATTCACTACTGCAGGCTTTGTCAACTGTCCAAACTGAATGTTTCTCACAGAAGCTGAATTGTTTCCTGCCTCTGTTTCGAAAGCCAATTTCTGAGCTTCAATGTAGTGTTCTTCCACCACTCCTTCTCTTCCCACTGTTCCTCCAGGGATAGACAGCAAACCACCTTACTGGATAAGCTGGTTAGACACATTCTCTGCAGAGCTTCTTCCGGGTTGGGCAGGACTTCGCCCCTGGATTGGGCTAAGGGAACCCCAATCATGATTGAGGTTCACCGTAGTCGGCGTTCCTCCCAGACTCATGGTGTCTCCTTCAGCTGGGGTGCAAGTCTTCTATCTAGCGTGGTCTGCACTAGAGGCTTGGTGGTTCCAGTCACTGGAGGTGTTGGCCAGGTTGCGCCCTTCCTCTTCCCCATTTGGGTTACGTTCTGCGCCTGGTCCATCCAACAGTGCCGTTCGGGGCCTAAAAGAGAGAGAAAACCAAATTCAATTGCCGGCAGAAAACAACAACTGCCGCACAGGCAAGCCGTGCCCAAGATAAGAGGGAAGACGTATTTCCCGTAAATGCAGCAGCGCTAGTGAGAAGCTCACCACTAAGCATCTGCTCGGAACGTAATCTTGAGAGGTTTTGAGATGATTAAACCACATGTGAAAGGCATCGCAAAAAGCATTGCCAAAGGTGTCATGGGTCACGTTGTGACAGACATTCTAAATAAAATGAACCATTCTGCAGAGCGGGCTGGGTCAGGATTGGCTGTAATTAGAAGAGCTGTTAAAAGAAAGAGGACCAAGTCCCTGGGGTTACTGCAAGGACTTCTCAAGTCTTCTAACAGAAAGAAATAAACCCGAAGGTGATAAGTCACAGAAAAGAAGGGCCCATTCTAGGAAGCGTGATATATTCTAAAAAACAAACAAACAAAAAAACACCATGGCTTTTGTACACCATAGTTCTGACAAATACATTAAATTGGAACTAGACCTGTTTGAATTAGCCCCGACCCACACCAGTATTGAAAAAAGCATTTATGTGGAAATGCGCCATTCTCAACTTTGTCAGAAACAGCCCCTTTGGACTTCTACATAGCTGGTCATGGTGAAGATTACATTGATTTAAAGAGCACTCTAATGTACCTGACCTGTAAGACTGTGGAAGAAGATGGTTTAGACATTGATGTGACAGTCCAAGTAGAACTGATAAACTACAAGATTGCATCTAGTTTTAACCAACTGGATGTCACCCTGCGAGACCAGCTGATTAGCCAGAGCAGCGATTGCTATCCCCTACAGATCCCTCATAGAGCTGCTCCTCAATTATGGCAAAGGAGCCCTCACATCACAGTTTAGAAGCGATCTGTTTTATAAAGATACAGCTGGACATCATGAGGTAAGGGATATAGGAGTTCACAACATCAGTTTTACTGAAAAGGCCCACTTTACAACATCTAGTCACAAGGTAGAGCTGTTGGGACATTTTGCACAGTGATCTTATTAATGGCGTGGATCACAAAATTAAATTGATTTGTAACAAAAACTCCTTCTGTTTAAAGAGCGGTGATGCCAACCAAAATTAGGAACTCCTTATCCTAAGCGCAGCCCTTTCTGTAAAGAGAGTTAAAGTGTCCCCCAGAATGTGCTTGGATGCTCTACTGAATGCTCATGCCAAGTGTGCAATATACCATTGGGCTTGAAGGTGTTTAGCTTACTGACTAGAGCACTTGTGACTAACCAGGAAAATCTCTTTTTGGGACAGTTACCAAGCTTATTGTGCTGGATTTGGTGAATAATGATGCTTTCAGAGGTAATTATGCTAAAAATCCTTTCAATTTTAAAAATTACGATATTAATTTCGCTACTCTGTATCTGGATAGTGAATAAATACCTGGGAAACCTATTCAATCTGACTTTGAAATGGAAATTGTGTGACAGAATATGTGCAACTTGTGCAAGCAACTGGTAAACATCTGAAAGATAGCACGTTGCTGATTGATCATCAGGAATTTCACAAAGGTTATATCGCCTGACTAGGAGTGTGCAGACCACTACTCGCTGATCAAAATCAATAACCTGTGGAACGACATACGTTATGACATAGCTTTACCTCATACTGTGAATATGATTGTGTATGAGGGTTTTGATAATGTGATATAAATCATAAAAGGAATGTTCTTTTCGACCAATCGTGAACATGAATGCCATACAGATCTTCCATATTTTAAAGATGAACGCCTGTGTTGCAGAATCTTTTTTTTTAGATGTAAGGAAAACTTTATATTATAAAATCTTGCACTGTAACTATGGCAAATCTAACCTGTAAACTGTCTGTGTGTCAAATTAGGATAAAACTTGTACTGAAAACTTTGCAGTATAAGGAGAACTTTGGCAAATTGTAACCGGTAAACTGTATACAGTATTATGTTGTATATTAATATTAGACTCCTAGTATGTTTCAAGTCAGGATAACAACTTATATCGTAAACTTGTACTGAAATTATGTTTGTTTAACCTGTAATCCATTCTGAGCTCTTTGGGGACAACAGGATAGAAAACAGATTAAATAAATAAATGTGCTGTCCAGTGACTGGCTAACTGATACGCAAACACCAAGGAAGCCTGTGGTTTTGGTGGTAAATATGCACCCACATAATCTACCTGGATACCACTGTTTTGATGGGATTCAACTTTATCTTGTGCGTTGTTAGTCAATTATCTATTACATCTAATTTTGTATTAAAAGCCATAATGTCTAATTTGTAGTCTATGATGCTCAAGATTTTGACATCATCTGCATAAACAAATGGAGTAAGATGTAGAGATTGTATTGGCTTTAACAAAGAGCCATAAAGATGTTGAACATAAGAACATAACAATTAATATGGCATTAAGACAATTGCTTAATTCATGGAATTTAATAGACTCATGGAGAATAGCTCACCCTAAGGATTTAAATTACACCTTTCATTCATCTCCATCTCTCCATTCATCTCTCGGAGAGAGCTAGACTAGAAGGCTTTGAGCATGTGCAAATGCTCAAAGCCCAGTCCAGCACAGAGAAGAGGGAGGATCTCCGTCACACCGCCCAGCCCATCCCAGGCCAGAAGAGGGAGAATCTTCGGGCACCAGCACCTCCTATGCATTGGTGCTGGTGCCGGTGCCCAATCGGGGTAAGCGATGTCGTTGCGGTGCTTGGAGGGGGGATGTAGGATCGCGGGGGGGGGGACAACGCGAGTTGGGGGGATGCCGGATCACTGGGGATGCCGGATCGCTGGGGGGGAATGCCGGATCGCAGGGGGGTGGCGCTCGTAAACCGAGTCAAACTTGGTTTCCGAGGCACCGATTTTGTGAATGTTTTGCTCGTCTTGCAAAACACTCGCAAACCGGTGCACTCGTAAACCGAGGTTTGACTGTATATAGAAGTGAATTCCATAGCACAGGATAGAGAGCTGCACGGGAACGGGGACAACGGGAATCCCTTCGGGTCGCGGGGATCCTGTGGGGATGCCCCCTAGGGTCACGGGGATCCCATGGGGACACCCCCTAGGGTCGTGGGGATCCCGTGGGGACATCTCTGAGGGTCGCGGGGTTCCTGCGGGGCTGAATGTACTCAGCCGCGAGGCTCGTCTTCTCCCTACCTGCCCTGCCGCAGCACACAGTCGAACGGAAGTCTTCCCGATGTCAGTGCTGACGTCGGAGGGAGGACTTAAGCAAAGCCCTCCCTCCCTCCGATGTCAGCGCTGACATCGGGAAGACTTCTGGTCGGCTGTGTGCTGCGGCAGGGCAGGTAGGGAAAAGGCAGTGGCGTACCAAGGGGGGGCGGGGAGGGCGGTCCGCACCGGGTGCAGCACAGCCAGTCAGGTCCCCTTACCTTTGTGGCACTTCCCCCGACCAACCGACAACAGGCCCGGTCCGACAAACCTACCTGCCCTGTAGCCGCGAATCTAAATTACTTTCTTACAGCAGCTTCAATACTCCAGCTGCTGTAAGAAGGTAATTTAGATTCGCGGCTACAGGGCAGGGAGGTTTGTCAGACCGGGCCTGTTCTGTTGTCAGTCAGGCAGGGAAGCGCCACAAAGGTAAGGGGCAGGGAGGGAGAAAGGGAGGAAAGGTGGAGTGGAGAGGAAAAGATGCTTAAGGTAAAACTGAGGGGAGAGAAGGATGCTGAAAGCACTGGGGAAGACAAAGGGGTGGAGAAGGACCCTGAAAGGACATGGGGAAGATGGGGGGAGGAGAAGAACGCTGAAAGGACATGGGGAAGATGGGGGGGAGAAGGATGCTGAAAGGACATGGGGAAGACAGAGGGGGGAGAAGGACACTGAAAGCACATAGGGAAGACAGAGGGGGGAGGACACTGAGAGCACATGGGGAAGACAGAGGGGGGAGATGGACGCTGACAGGACATGGGGAAGATGGGGGGGAGAAGGACACTGAAAGGAAATGGGGAAGAGAGAGTGGGGAGAAGATGCTGGCAGGGGAAAAGACAGAGATGCCAGACTATGGGGGGAGTGGAGGGAAGAAGATGGGTGCCAGACCAATTTGGAAGGGGGGAGAAAGGGAGAGGCACAGTAACAGAGCAAATGGAAGACGCAGAGAGAAGAGAGACAGTGGATGGAAAGAATTGAATGAGAACATGAGGAAAGCAGAAACCAGGCAACAAAGGTAGGAAAAAAATTTTATTTCTTTTTTTTTTTTTTGCTTTAGGATAAAGTAGTATATTAGTTGTATTGATAAAAATTTATAAACATTAGAGGCTCTGGTAGAAACCCGTTTACAAAGTATGTATTCTTCCCAATTAATATTTCCAAATTAATAAAATCTTTTTGCTTATTTGTAAATGGGTTTATACCAGAGCCTTTAATTCAGTAGCATAATTAAATGAAATAACTATTTCTGTAGTTTATAGGGATGGGTGGGGATGGAGGGGATTCCTCGCGTGGATGGGTGGGGACGGGTGGGATTCCTC
Source organism: Geotrypetes seraphini (assembly GCF_902459505.1). Lineage (NCBI taxonomy): Eukaryota > Metazoa > Chordata > Amphibia > Gymnophiona > Dermophiidae > Geotrypetes > Geotrypetes seraphini. The sequence continues at coordinate 461,190,554 of NC_047085.1, read as the reverse complement.
ACGGGGACGGATGGGACTTTGGCTGGGACGGGTGGGGAAGGGTGGGATTTCTGTCCCCGCACAACTCTCTACATAGGACCCACATAAAAGAAGGCCTCTTTTCTGGTGCATTCTTACTTGACATCCTTTACACTAGGAACTTCCAGGAAATAAGCCTGAGATGACCGAAAAGGCCTTGAAGGATGATATACCTTTAACAGTTTGGACAGTGTAATTCAGGGGTATCAAAGTCCCCTCCTTGAGGGCCGCAATCCAGTCAGGTTTTCAGGATTTCCCCAATGACTATGCATTGAGCTGGCGTTAGTTCTAGCTGCATAGTGCGCGGTGTAGCGCATGGTAATATCCTGCGTGCACCAAAAATGCTAGCACACCTTAGTAAAAGGAGCCCTAAGTCTGGAGCACAGTGTTATGCCCCACAAGGTATGTGGGTACATTCCCAGCTTCTGTGTGTGTGAGACATGGTGGTTGAGTGTGTAGATTTCGTAAAGAACTGCTTTGAGATCATCAAAACTGTGAGTGTTTATTCTTTGCTTTATGTTATTAAAGTTTGTTCAAAGAACTACAGAGCCTGGATTGATAACGTTAAGGTTGCAGGGTTAAAGAGTTTAACTGACTGGGATCCTCAGGGAGATTGCCAGCTTTCACAGTGAAATCCTGAAACAGGCAATGTTTGATTGGTGCCAAAGACTGCCACAGCTGGACATTTGAATCAAAGGTGTGTGTGGAGAAATTAGTAAAATGTGATCTGTGTTATAGAACTGCCCCATTGTGGAATGTGGAATGTGCCACCCATTAACATGAAAAGCTGCAAAAGTTTTTCTTTTACATTAAAGGCAACAATAAAACACAGAAGAGCACTACCCTCCCCCAGGGCAGGATTAATTCATCGAGGGCCCCTAGGCACATAAGTACACTGGGCCCCCCTGCCCCGCCCCACCCTACCATGCGCCCAGGCGGAAACAGGAAACTGTGTCAGAGGGAAGCTTTGGGCAAGCAGCACCGCTTGCAAAATTACACTTCCTGTTGCCTTTCTTACCCACGTTGCTTGCTTGTCTTACTTTCTGTCGATGGGGGGGGGGAGGGTTGCCGATCGGGGTAGGGCCTGAGTTGCCGATCGGGGGGAGGGGGGGCCCGTGTTGCCAAACGATGCTGGAGGGGCCCATCGCCGTTTGGAAAAAACAATGTTGATGTTTTCCTTCATCGGGCCCTAGGCACGTGCCTACTTGGCCTATTGGTTAATCCTGCCCTGCCCTCCCCCCCCTTCCTTCCTACTAAGCCCTATTTTATGAAAGTTGTGCTTGCTTTGGAGCAGGTACCAGCTGACAGGGAAATGAATCGACCCGTATGTGTATTCCCACTATAAAATGAAAACGACTTGCATAATGTTTTGACCCAATGAAGCCATAAATACCAAATTCTCCCTTGGTATTCAAAACATCTACAGAAGTAGATATGCACACTTTGTGAAATTGCTGTTTAAATGTATAGATGCTTCTAAAATAACCTCCCTGTATAATTCTTTCTTATAGCATACACGACAGCATTCTTGATGACTAAAGAGAACATCTTTCTTATGTAAACTGTCTAGAATAGGTGGTATATAATTTTTTTTAAATAAATAAATAATTAACTCTGAGGCCTGTAAAGGACGTCTAATTTTTGGCACGCTTTAGATGGGTGACAAGACTAAATTGCGCGAGACAACGGCGCACCGACAACTAAGCGCAAGGTTGATGGCGCGCCGAAGAAAACCACTACTTTAAAGGGCTCCGACGGGGGGTGTGGGGGGGACCCCCCCACTTTACTTAACAGACATTGCGCTGGTGTTGTGGGGGGTTTGGGGGGGTCGAACCCCCCACATTATACTTAAAACTGAACTTTTTCCCTTAAAAACAGGCAAAAAGTTCGGTTTCACGTATAATGAGGGGGGTTACAACCCCCCAAACCCTCCACAACGCCAGCACGATGTCTGTTAAGTAAAATAGGGGGATTCCCCACCAACACCCCCCATCGGAACCCTTTAAAATAGTGCTTTTCTTCGGCACGCCGTCAACCTTGCGCTCAGTTGTATGCGCGCCATTGTCTATGAACCGTTTAGATGTCCAGCTGAGTGTGATTCTATAATGCATAGACGCACTATAGAGAATCGCACTCGCTGAGCCTAGACGCATCTAAAGAGTTAGACGTCCTTTTAGGCATCTACACAACATCTATAATGGTATACAGTAAAATGCTGGCACCACTATTATTTTATTTATTTACCTTTTTTTTTAATTTCTCTTCTGTGACAGGGAGGAATGGGGGATTCAAACCATCAACATCTAGGTGCTAAGGCTGTAACTCAGCTGTTAAATTACATGTGAGTTGTACAACTAAGGGCTCCTTTTACAGAGGAGCGTTAGGGCCTTAACGCGCAGAATAGCGCAGGCTATAATGTCACACACGCTAGCCGCTACCGCCTCCTCTTGAGCAAGCGGTAGTTTTTCGGGTAGTGCGCGCTAATCCGGTGCATGCGCTAAAAACACTAGCGCACCTTTGTAAAAGGAGCCCCAAGTCTTTTGGGCTCTGTTTAGCTACAACTTAGATGGACATGACTTAGGTGTCCCTTAGGCGTGCTTGAGGCATCCTCTTAGAGACGAACGGGGCTTTTATTTATGGGCTAAAGAGAACTCCAGGTTGATTTTAAGCTCAAAATATGTTTAATAATGCATTATTTAAGCAAAGCACATGAAAGAAATATATATATTGTATATTAAACCTTCTAGTTTATAATGCATTACTTAAACAAAGCACATAAAAAATATATATATAGAAACATAGAAACATAGAAATAGACGGCAGATAAGGGCCCACGGCCCATCTAGTCTGCCCACCTTAATGTCCCTCCCCTACCTTTGCCCTGTGAATAGATCCCATGTGCCGATCCCATTTGGCCTTAAAATCAGGCACGCTGCTGGCCTCAATCACCTGTAGTGGAAGACTATTCCAGCGATCAACCACTCTTTCAGTGAAAAAGAATTTCCTGGTGTTACCTCGTAGTTTCCCGCCCCTGATTTTCAACTGATGCCCTCTTGTTGTCATGGGACCCTTGAAAAAGAAGATATCTTCCTCCGCCTCGATGCGGCCCATAAGATACTTGAACGTCTCGATCATGTCCCCCCTCTCTCTGCGCTCCTCGAGCGAGTATAGCTGTAATTTGTCAAGCCGTTTTTCGTATGGTAGATCCTTGAGTCCCGAGACCATCCAGGTGGCCATTCTTTGCACTGACTCCAGTCTCAGCACATCCTTGCGATAATGCGGCCTCCAGAATTGCACACAGTATTCCAGGTGGGGCCTCACCATGGATCTATACAATGGCATAATGACTTCCGCCTTACGACTGACGAAACCCCTTCGTATGCAGCCCATGATTTGTCTTGCCTTGGACGAAGCCTGCTCCACTTGATTGGCAGACTTCATGTCCTCACTGACGATTACCCCCAAGTCTCGTTCTGCTACCGTTTTTGCTAGGATCTCACCATTAAGGGTATAAGACTTGCATGGATTCTGGCTGCCCAGGTGCATAACTTTGCATTTTTTGGCATTGAAGTTGAGTTGCCATGTCCTAGACCATCGCTCCAGTAGGAGTAGGTCATGCATCATGTTGTCGGGCACTGAATCTTCGTCTGTTGTGCATTTGCCCACTACATTACTCAGTTTGGCGTCATCGGCGAATAATGTTATTTTACCTCGAAGCCCTTCTGCCAAGTCTCTTATAAAGATGTTGAATAGGATTGGGCCCAAGACTGAGCCCTGTGGTACTCCACTAATCACCTCCGTCATTTCGGAGGGGGTGCCGTTCACCACCACCCTTTGGAGCCTACCTCCAAGCCAGCTCCCAACCCATTTCGTCAATGTGTCACCTAATCCTATAGAACTCATCTTGCTCAGTAACCTGCGGTGTGGTACGCTATCGAATGCTTTGCTAAAGTCCAGGTACACGATGTCCAGGGACTCCCCAATATCCAGCTTCCCCGTTACCCAGTCAAAGAAGCTGATCAGGTTGGATTGGCAGGATCTCCCCTTAGTAAATCCATGTAACATAGAAACATAGAAAGTGACGGCAGATAAGGGCCAAGGCCCATCAAGTCTGCCCACACCAATGACCCTCCCTACCTCCCTTTGCAAAGAGATCCCACCTTTCGATCCCATTTAGCTTTAAAATCAGGCACACTGCTGGCCTCAATCACCTGCATCGGAAGACCATTCCATCGATCCACCACCCTCTCGGTGAAGAAGTATTTCCTGGTGTCGCCATGCAATGTCCCTCCCCTGATTTTCCATGGATGCCCTCGTGTTGACGTGGGTTCCTTGAAGAAGAAGATATCCTCCCCCACCTCGATACGGCGCGTGAGGTACTTGAATGTCTCGATCATGTCCCCCCTCTCCCTGCATTCCTCTAGGGAGTAGAGCTGCAATTTATTTAGCCGTTCCTCATACGGGAGATCCCTGAGCCCCGTGACCATCCGTGTGGCCATTCGCTGGACCGATTCAAGTCTCAGTACATCTTTGCGGTAATGTGGTCTCCAGAATTGTACACAGTATTCCAGATGGGGTCTCACCATGGACCTATATAATGGCATTATGACTTCGGGCTTACGGCTAACGAAACTCCTTCGTATGCAACCCATGATTTGTCTGGCTTTAGATGAAGCTTTCTCCACCTGAGTTGCAGTCTTCATGTCCTCACTGATGATTACCCCTAAGTCTCGTTCCGCTACAGTTCTCTCTAGGATCTCACCATTAAGAGTGTAAGTCTTACATGGATTTTTGTTGCCAAGGTGCATGACCTTGCATTTTTTGGCATTGAAGTTTAGTTGCCAGGTCCTGGACCAATTCTCCAGTAGGAGGAGGTCGTGTGCCATACTATCGGTCTTGGATTTGTTGTCAGGTCCTGTTGTGTTCTTGTCCACTATATTGCATAATTTGGCATCATCGGCGAATAACGTTAATTTACCCTGAAGCCCCTCAGCCAAGTCCCTTATGAAGATGTTGAACAAGATTGGGCCCAAGACCGAGCCCTGCGGCACTCCACTTATCACCTCTGTCGTTTCGGAGGGGGAGCCATTCACCACCACCCTCTGAAGTCTACCCCCCAGCCAGTCCCCCACCCATGTAGTCAAGGTATCTCCCAAACCTATAGAGCTCATCTTGCTCAACAACCTGCGGTGTGGTACGCTATCGTATATCCTAAACCTTCTATTTTGGGGGGTAAAGAGGACTCCAGGTTGACCTTAAGCTCAAAAGATCTTTAATAATGCATAACTCAGGCAAAGCATCTGAAAAAAAATATATAGATTGCATACTAAACTTCATTTCCAACAGGTTAAGGACATTACAAGAAATATACTACTCGCACAATGGCTGCAGTTCAGAGCAAGAGGACTTGACTGATGCACAATCTTGACATCATTGCGACATCATCAATATGCCCTTGGCAGAAAAAAAAATAGGTATAATGTAACTTTTTTTTGAAACTTTCAATAGTAGATAATACAACGACAGTGAAACGCAGTAGCAAATCTAGGGATCTTCAGACTGCCCATAGAATTGCTACTGTGTTTCACTGTTGTTGTATTGTCTACTATTGAAAGTTTCAACAAAAAAAGTTACAATATATTTTGATACATAGCAGCCATTGTTAAAAAATTGTGGATGATTAAAAAAAATAGGAACATATGCTGGGGTATCTGACCATACTTGGGATTTGAACCCATAATCTTTGGCAGATAAAAGCAGTGCCTTTAACCAGTGAGCCACAGGAACTTTCTTTTAGGCAAAGGTTCTTTGCAAGGTGATATGATACGTTAGGAGTTCTTAGCCAACTCAGTAAAAATAAGTTTCCCTCTGGACCCTGGAAAAGGCAGAGTGCAAATGTAAATGGCAAAGTCCACAATCCATACCTCTCTTATGAGAGCAAAAATAAGCTGTTAAGGAATGGGAGGGAGTTGTGTGGATTTAAGCCCATGACCTTTAGATCATGGAAGCAGCTCTTTTATCCACAGAGCTACAAGTGTTTCCTTTTAGATATGGGTTCCTATAATTCTTTAGTGGCATTCTGCCATCTAGGTGCATTTTGATGATGTAACAATGATATCAAGATTGTGCATCAGACACATTCACTTGCTCTACACTACAAGTCATTCTCTGTGAGTAGTGTATTTCTTTTAATGTTCTTAACCTGTTGGAAATGAGGTTTAATATGCAATCTATATATATTTTTTCCATATGCTTTGCTTCAGTAATGCATTAATAAATATCTTTTGCTATTAGTAGTAAAGAAGAGGAGTCCGCTTTTGGCTAAAAAAATAGAAGGTGAAGTACACAATATATTTTTTTCATGTGCTGTGTTTAAGTGATACATTATTAAACATGTAAAAGTCCCATCATCTATAAATGGACACCTAAATGCTGCCTAAGTCATGTGTACCTAGCTAGCAACTTCCTAGCGCCCAGCTCACGCTCAAACACAGACCTGGTTTTGCAATGCCTACATTTTAGGCATTAGGTAGATGCGTTCAGGCACTGAGCGGCATACGATTCTGAAAATGGACGTCTACATCAAAGCCAGTCCCACTCCATGTCTACACCACGCCCATGCCTATTTTTTAGGCACAGCTTTTTCCAATGGGCATTAATTGGACTCATTATCCATGTTACTTGGATGCTTAAGTCCATGGATGTCCACATTGTGGATGCCTAAAGTTAGACATCCTTTACAGAATCTAGGCCAAAGAGCCCATCTGAGTTGAAAAATCCGATTGCTCAGTTTAGGAGGGTTTCAGGATGAGCAAGACCTAACACACTGCCAGGTGGAAGAAAAAGGAACCCAATAAAATGCATGAATATTTAAGAGAAGCTGGAGAAAGGACAATAATGGCAATATAAATCCCTGTTTCTATTCCTACTGGTTTGCTACAATATATGTGTAGAAGGCAATAAAAGTCTAGTGTATGCTAAACATAGTCCACTAGAGGGAGCCAGAGCTTTGTATAACCTTGAATGAACTAGAGGAGTGCGGCAAAACCTCTGAGCCTTGCTACTTGTCCTGAGATATTAGCTTCCTGTTCAATGAGTTTCAGCTCCAGCAGGGATGTTTACGTGCCATCACTACTGCCCTAGACTTCCAAGAAAGACAGCCTGTGGGACACAGCATTAAGAGGTTAAGTACTATTTGCATGATGTGTTAGAAACAGTTTGAAAGCGGTAACTGTAAAACAGATCATCATTACGAACTATTACCCTGTGGACTGTAGCATTTGTTTGCATCATATATCAAATAAAAGCAAGACAGCTGGAGCTCCTATAGTAAGGATTGCTGTTCTGTATCTTAACCGTGAAAGTGCCTGACTGCACTACAGAGGGGAATCTACCCTAGGAGAATGGAGAGCACCTGAAATCCACTTCAAAATCTAATCATGTGATTTGGTAAAAGTAGGGTTACCATATTTGTGAAGTAAAAAATGACACATGACCCTGCCCCTGCCCACCCATAGTGCCCTGCCCAGCCTCTACCTCCCCAAGTTTTACACCTGCACTGCCCCCCTCCCCACACTTTCACCCATTTCCTTACTCCCCCTTCCCATCCTCTGTTCCCTTTTAGCGCATCTCTCCCTCCAACCCCCTCCCCTATAGGTGCTTTTCTCTCTCTTCCAACCACCCTCCCGCAGGTTCTTCCTTCTATCTCTCTACTTCCAGTCCCCCATGAGTGCTTTCCTCTCTTTCTCTCCAACCCCACTGCTCTTTATCCTCACCCTCTGAGTGTTTCTCTTTCTCTCTCTCACGCTCTTTCTTTCCAACCCCCCTCCCCATGTGTACTTCTCTCTCTCCCTTCCTCTAACCCCCCTTTTCCCAAGGGTGCTTTCACTCAACACCCTCTCCCCCAGCAGAATCGGTGGCACGAGCTCTCTCCAACCCCAGCTCACCCAAAATTTGCAAGTGGATCCTGTATACCCCATATGTGTGACTCATTTGGAGGATGGGATTTGAATGATCATAACTAAGTAAATAAAACATGCAAATCTGTGTAGACTCTGTTATCTGGCACTCATGGGGATTGGTAGATGCCGGATAACTGCAGTTTCTGGTTGCTTGAGAGTTACTATAAAAATAGTTTTGTCTTCCTTCCCACCTTATCCCCCCATCCCCACTTGTAGGTCCAGCATCTGTTCCTCCCTTCCTACCATCCTTGCTGGCCTGGGTCACTTTCTCTCCCTTCCCCCTCCTCTTCTCCCATATGGGTCTAGCTTCTTTAAATCTCCCCTCCGCTGCCCTTCACATCAATGTCCCTTCCTCCTCCCTCACACACTTTTGGTCCACCTTCTCCCCACCCCAGGTCTGTTCTCCCTCCCTTCATGCAGGTCTGGTGTCCTGGACCCCTCCTCCCTCACATATCTGTGGCTCTCCCAAAGCAGCAGCAGGTGTTCAGCAGAGACAGTGCTACAGCTGTGGCCAGCCCCAGCAGGACCTTTCCTCTGCCACATCAGAAGCAATGCGGCAGAGGAAAGGCCCTGCCAGGGCTGGCCACAAGCAGCTTGTTTACAGCACTGTCTTTGCTGCTTCAGGGCTGGATGGAGAGAGAGGCTTTGGCAGGTCAGAACCAGCTGCCGTTGCTACTTCATGGACTGGATGGAGTGACGGGGGGTGTTGGGTCAGGACCACTGCCGCTACTGTTTCGGGAGCTGGAGGGAGGATGTTTTTTTTTTGGTTGGATGAGAGCGACGGTTGCTTGAGTACCAGTTAACTGGGATTTTACTGTATAAAGGACATATCTATGGGGGTAATTTTAAACAGGGAAAGTATGAACATGCATTCCTTTAAAAATTTTTATAGACTGATGTGTAACCTATGTCTGGTAGAGAAGTTCCCAAAGCAGAGCACACACTGGATCAAGAGAGGCAAAATACAGCATACTTTAAACTCATGCAGGTAGGTTTGAGGATATTCCCGCTGATTCCTCTAGAGGGAGTTTGAGTGGTGAGCAGCCTGCACTTCCTAGCACATATCATTCTAGAGCAGGGGTATCAAAGTCCCTCCTCGAGGGCCACAATCCAGTCGGGTTTTCAGGATTTCCCCAATGAATATGCATGAGATCTATTTGCATGCACTGCTTTCATTGTAGGCTGATTTCATGCATATTCATTGGGAAAATCCTGAAAACCCGACTGGATTGCGGCCCTCGAGGAGGGACTTTGACACCCCTGTTCTAGAGCTATTCCCTGCAATTACAGAGGAGGAGGGGGACACGCATCTAGATAATCTGCAATACCTGAAGTTTGGGGCGTGTCTCTGCTTTTATACAGGAAGGCAGAACAGCTTGAGAAGAAGGAGGAGGGAAAGGAAGGCCAGACACTTGAGGCGCACACAGGGCTCAGGGCTGAAGGTTCTAAATGGGAAGGAGAGGTCGGAAGCCATGGAATTGGTAGAGGCTGGTGAGGGACTGCCAGAACTCGAGAGCCAGTGGGACCAGGCCATGGAGACTGAGCCATATGAAGAGCTGGAATCAGCAGAGCAATCAATGGAAGTGGGTTGGAACACTAAGGCAAGTGAGCTTTAATGCCTGGTAGGCTTATGAAGTTGTTATGGGGTTTTTTACAAGAAGACTAGAAGTCTAAGCCTGGAACAAACTTACCTTTTATTTTTCCCTGCTGCTGGTAATTCCTGAAAAGAGTGTGTTTGTTTTCATGTTTTTTGGATGCGACTTTAAAAGACTGTTTGCTTTTTCTCTGCTTGCTATGAGGACTGGACCAGAAGCAGAAGCTTTCTAATCACCTATTTTCTCAGCATTGATTAGTTCACAGAGGGGAAAACTCAACGGCTGCTGGAAGCCAGGACAGAGATAAGCTCAGGACAGGATTAATTCTTCGAGGGCCTCTAGGCACACAAGTACACTGGGCCCCCCCCCTGGCCCTGCCCCACCCCCGCATATAGATTGCATACGTAACTTCATTTGCAAAAGCTTAAAAACAGAAAAAAAAACACAGATACAGACCTTAGCATTGCTTCTACTTCATTGCAAATGGAGGTTTGCAGCTGCACAATGGTGACCTCAATGTGAGATCATCTAGGTGCACCTACAAGGTAGAATACCACAATTAAAATATGTGCTGGGGAGCTGGTTGGGATTTGAACTTAGGACCTCTGGACGAGGAGCACAGGGCTTTTACTTATTGAGCCATAACAGTTTCCAGGCAGGTGTCTCTGACTGCCCTGTGATATGATAGTTTAGAGATCACCATTGTGCAACTGCAAACCTCCATTTGCAATGAAGTAGAAGACATGCTAAGGTCTGTATCTGTTTTTAAGCTTTTGCAAATGAAGTTATGTATGCAATCTATATATTTTTGTCATGTGCTTTCTTTGCTTTCAAGAATGAGCTGATTGGAGGACTGTTTAGTCAGTAAAAAAGGGTAGCTTTTTAGCAAGAAAACTAAAGCTATGTTTTTCATGTGCTGTGCTTCAGTTAATGGATCTTTTCCTCTAATTAGCAAATAACATTGCTGTTAGTTCACAAAAATAGGTTTTGCATGCAATATGTCTGTTCTGATGTGCCCCGTTTATGTGGTGCCTTATTAAATGTATTTTGAGCTTAATAAAGCAAAAATAAAAACCCAGAGAGCTATTTAGCAGATCGCATTAAGGACATGCAAACTGTGCCTGCGTTCAAGAAGAATGTCCAAAGAGTGCCTAAGTTCCGACTATAGAACTCAAGTCTATCTGAAGCCTAAACTGTGCTGAAAAGTAGACTTCCTTACAATGCCTATAAGACCCAGTTTTACAATTGCTATGCAGCTTGCTAGCACACTGGTTAAACCTCTACCCTTCTGACCTAATGTTGCTGGTTCAAATCCCAGTCACTCTGTCTGATAGAAGAAAAATAAATAAAAGCATTAAATAGATCCAACTCCTAGTATTACAGTTATAATGGAAAAACAGCATAAAATTGCCATTCTAATAACATAATAATAAAATATTATAACATTAAGGACATTGTTTGGATGTCTAAATATCACCTAAAACCTTATTCTCTAAAGGACGCTTAAAAAGTTAGACACCTAAACAGTGCTGAACTCTGCTGAGAACGATGCTGCATAGGACGCCTAACATAGGCAACTAAACGGTGCCTTACTTTAGATGCATTTTGCAGAATCAGGGCCTAAATGTCCAGACATCATTTGCCTGCAAGAGACTCACCTTAATGCATTTGAGGTGGCTAGAATAAATCCTGGACGAGCTCATCAATCCTTTTTTTCTCCTGCAGTGGGAATCAAGAATGGTGTTCATATCTTAGTCAAAAAATGTTCTGATATTACAATTTTATCTGCATCCAATGATGTCCAAGGCAGATGGGTTCATATTACCTTGATTATAAATAATTCCATTATATCCTTAACTAACATTTACGCTCCTACAATTGACTTCCCAGAATTTTTTGAAGAGATTGCTAATAAACTAGTTGCTTCTAATGCTTTACATCATATTATAGCTGGTGATTATAATATGTTAATGAACCCTTATTTAGACAGATTATTGAATGCGACCTATAGACCAGTGTTTTTCAACCTTTTTACACCCGTGGACCGGCAGAAATAAAAGAATTATTTTGTGGACCGGCAAACTACTAAGACTGAAATTAAAAAAACACAATTCCGTCCCGTCTCCACAAGCTCGGTCCCCACAAACCATCTGATCCCATCTGCACAAGCCTCAGTTATGATTTTATATTGAACGTATTCCAGTACCTCACCTCTTTTCCCCATCTTAATCCAGCAGATACCTTCCTTCACCCCACTCCCTCCATTCCTTATTCAGCATCTTCTTCTTGTCTCCCTATTCCCCCTTCACCATGTCCAGCATATCCCCTCTGTCTCCCTACTCCTTCTACCCATGTCCAACATCTTACTTCTGTCTTCATACTCCATCCTCCTGTTCAGCATTTTCCATGTCTCTCTACCCCCTGCAAGGTCTAGCATCTGTCTTTGTGTCCCTATTCTTCCAACTCTCACCTAGTTCCAATAACTATCCTCCCCCAAGGGGATCCACCATCTCCCTTCTGTCACACCAATCTCCCCTCCTGGGTCTACCATCCCCTTCCCACAATACCTATATCACATTTTTCCCTCTCCTCATAATCCAGCATCTCTTATTTCCTCCCTTGGCTGCTGGCCCCGATCCACTCTTTCAGCAATCGATTGCTATCAGCCCTGCCTTCGACTCTGATCCTGCTAAACTTGGCAGCAATAACAAAGACAAAATCTACCCTACCTTCAATTGTGGTCCCGCTAAATCAGATGGCTAGAATGAAAACAGAAGCTGCGGGACTTTCCACTTGCCTGCATTGTTATTCGCTACAAGTTCTACCGGTCTCAATCCTGCCCCTCAAAAACAGGAAGTCACTTCAGAGGGGGGCGGGATCAAGATCGGCAGAGCCTATAGCAATGCAGTAAAGAGGAAAAGTTCCGCGGCTTCTGTCTTTCTTATTGCCGTCCATTTGTAGCCGTACCACAGCCGATCCTAACGCCGGCCCTGGAAGGGAAAGGGGAACAGATGCCTGACAGGAAATTTAATTTGTAGATCTCGCCGGCCCTGCACAGACCGGCAGAAATTTTCAGCGGACCGACACCGGTCCGCAGACTGGCGGTTGAAGAACAGTGCTATAGACTACCCAAGGCCAGGACTACCCTTGAGGACATAATGTCACACCTTGATCTGCAAGATATATGGCGATCTCTCCATCTATCAAATAAAGAATTTTCTTTCTACTCATTACCTCATTGTTTGTATTTGCGTATTGACATTTTCTCACCAGCCATTCTCTTTTTCAATTTATAAAAGATGCTTCCGTTGAAGAAATTTCGATATCAGACCATGCTGCCATTACTCTAACCTTGGACAATATCACACGAGTGCCTGCTTCAAATGGAGATTTAATTCTAGTCTTCTTCAGGAAACTGACTTCAAAAAATATATCTCCAATGCTATTAAATAATTTTTTCATTTTAATAAACCTGAAGAAACTAATTGGACAATGACATGGGATACTTTTAAGGCCTACATCCATGGTATGATCAACTCACTTAATTCCAAAATTAAGAAATTAAAGGATGTGGAAATAAAAGCGTTGGAAAGTGATATCAAAACCAAGGAGTTTGAACACCAATTAGACACTAGGAACTTTAATATTCTTTTGGAACTTCAAAAACTTTGCTTTAATTATAACTCTATTTTACAAAAAAAAAAAAAAAAAATGTGGCTCATTCGGTCTTCATCGCAGAAGCTAATTACTCTCTTGAGAACAATAAATCAGGTCATCTTCTAGCAACTTACATGCAAAAAGAAAAGCAAAAAAAAAAAACAAAACATTTGAAAAACTTATTTCTTACCACAACCACTGAGATCTTAAATTAATTTTTAAAATACTAGGAAAATTTATATTCCTCAGAGTTGGATGACAATACAATCTCGCATACCTTTCTAGATGAAATTGACCTTCCATTATTACCACTGAGGATCAAGACCAACTTTCCTCACCTATTATGCTAAGTGAGATCCTAGATTCAATTTCTGAAATGGTTAAAAACAAATCACCTGGCCCAGATGGATTCACAGTTGAATTTTATCAGGCTTTCAAAAATACATTAGTACCATACATGCAGTTGTTTTTGCTCAGTTAATAATGCAATGATCCGCTTCTGGAACATTTACAGAAGCAACTATCATTGTAGTTCCTAAACCGGGGAAGGATCTTTTGCATGTTACTAACTACATACCGCTATCTATGATTAATGTGGATGCCAAAATATTTGCCAAGATAGTTGCAACCAGGCTGCAACGAGTTATTTTGCACTTGATCACTACAGATTAAACTGGATTTATTAATGGCAGGCACTCCTTCAATAATTTTCGTACACTAGTGAACATAATTGCAGCATGTCAATCCTCTGGTCATAGACTTGCACTTTTAGGGTTGGATGCAGAAAAAGCATTCGACAGAGTAGAATGGCCTTTATCTTTGCTGCTCTATGCAAGTTTGATATTCCTACTCAATTTATCAATACGATTGCTGTGTTATATACTGACCCAAGTACAAGAATATCTATTAATGGCCATCTTTCTGACATCTTTAAACCTACAAGAGGCACATGTCAAGGGTGTCCTCTATCTCCATTACTTTTTAATCTAGCACTTGTGGCCATCAGGACTCAACCAGACATTATTGGTTTTAAATACAATGGTGGTGAAATTAAGCTCTCCGCTTACGCAGATGACATTATGCTTTATATAACACCTGAATCTATTCCCCAAGTTATCAAAATAATTGAGTAATATGCACATGTGTCTGGATATAAGTTGAACACCAATAAACGTGAATTAATGCCTCTAAACTGCACTGAAGACAAACTATTGTATCATTTGGACTTATCTGGAACCTATGCAAATTGAAATATTTAGGTCTTATTATAGGTCCAACATTAAAGGATACTGAATGACTAAACTCTGAGTATTTATTAGCTTTGATAAAAGACTTAATATATAGATGTCACCTCTACAAAAATCACCTGGTGGGATCAACTTGCCACTATTAAAATTATGATTCAACCGAAAATTAGTTATGTGTTAAGCTTGCTGCCCTACCTTCTAAATAAAAAAATATACAGTAATATAGAACAAGCTTTGAGTAAATTTTTATGGAATAACAAGCAACCACAAATTGCCTTACATAAACTTAAAAACGTAAAGTCAAAAGGCGGTATCAACTTCACAGATTTTTTTACAATATCATCAGGCTTTTATTATGGCTCCTTATGGATTCTCAATAAAACCATACCTAATCCCCCATCATGGCTTCTTCTGGATAAAAGTTTACTTGGTGCCAACATGCTCATACTTACTCCGTCAATATCCTCCTCTCTAAATTAACCAAACAGTTAAATTCCATCATTCGATCAACAAAAAAGGTAATACAACATTTTGACAGTGTGATGGAAACTAAATGGATGGACACCTCGTTGATCTTATTATGGGACAATGGCATCTTTAAAATTCAAAACACCACCTTGAACTGGTCTATATGGCAGAAGCATGAGATTTGCACTCTACAAGATCTTCTTATCCATAACAGCTGGATGTCTTTTGAGGAAATTTGTAATAAATATAGCTTACCAACTAACCAGTATAATAAATGGATGCAACTAAAGCAATGTGCTAGTGCAGCATTTCCAGATTTGAATAAATTAAAGTCTACACCTGACCTTCTACTCCAAAGTATTACTATTACTCCTCTTAAAGGCGTTGCCTCCAAATGGTATGGATTACTGTGTCATGCATTACCTGTATCTACATCCAGTGGCGTACCTAGGGTATGTGGCACCCGGGGCCCATCATTTTTTGACACCCCCCCCCCCCCCTCATGTAAAATTTTTTTTTTTTTTTTTTTTTTGCAATAACCATGAAATGGAATAAATGGTCAGAATAGAAACAGGCAGTGAAAATTTTCTTTTTTTTTTTTTTTTTTTTTCCAAAGTATTTTTATTGAGAATGGCAAAAGGTCCAGACAAGCAACCATGGTCTGTACAGAAACTTATACATTATCAAAAAGAACACAGAATGAGAGTAACAGCAACAACAAGCATGAACAAGCCTCTCCCAAGAGAAAATTGCCAATGAGAGGCATAGCAATACACAACAAAAGGCCAAAACTTGGGGCAAGCAAACAAATCCCACCCCAGAACCCACAAGAATAATAAGCCGGACTAGACCCTCAGCCATATTTTATAATGAAAAAAACCCCCACAAGCAACAACACCCAGACCGCTCACCAGACACACCAATCCGCACAACAAGCACCCAAGAAACACCCAGCCACCACCCAGACAAAACTACCAGACACACCTACCCCACCAAGCCCAGACCCAACCCCCCCTCCCCAGAGAGTGCAAGCGCAAAGTGGACCGTGAAAAGGGCAGCTGCAGAAGTGGAAAGCCCCAGATAAGTAGGTTAGCTAAAGAAAGCCCACAGATAGAAGAAATCAGGATAACAGAAGTTCCAACAAATGCTCCCACAGAAAATTTTCTTTTATTGAACCTCATTTATGTAACCATTATTCCAAACATAACATAACATAAATTATGTCTGAATTGTCATGACATCAGAAGTACATATGGAGTAGTTGCAGGTGATGCTTGGGACAGTTCTGATTATGTTAGTTTGGTTTTATGTGTTTTTTTAATAGAAGGGTTTTTATTTCTTTTTTTAAGGTTTTGTAGTTTGTGGTCGAGGTCAATAGGTTGTAGAGTTGGGGGTCAAGTGTTGCAGCTCGAATGGCTAGGAGGTTG
Source organism: Geotrypetes seraphini (assembly GCF_902459505.1). Taxonomy (NCBI): domain Eukaryota; kingdom Metazoa; phylum Chordata; class Amphibia; order Gymnophiona; family Dermophiidae; genus Geotrypetes; species Geotrypetes seraphini. The sequence continues at coordinate 461,174,181 of NC_047085.1, read as the reverse complement.
TCGAACAGTTTTTTTCTTTTGACGTTTTTGGTTGGAGGGTGTGTGAATGGTGCGTGAGTTCTCCTATGTCTGTTTGAAGTGGATTGAATTATTTAGCTGAAGAAATTAGTTACCCCCCCCCATTCCACACACATTAATTCTCTTCCATTTTTGTTCCCATTATAAAAAAACACTGATAAGTTCCCAGGAAAAAAATACATTAAAATAAGAAGTGAAAACAAAGGCCCCTACAGATGAGAACATAACATAAGAATAGCCTAACTGGGTCACACCAATGGTCCATCATGCCCAGTAGCCCATTCTCATGGTAGCCAATAGTGCTGCCCGATTCAGAGAAAAATATTTCATTCGATCCGATTCACCCTGTTGAATCGATTTTTCGATTAGATTCACTGTTAATGACACCGCTTTTTAAGTTTAAACAAAGTATAACAATAAATTTCACAACAACAATAAATTTCACAAAGTACTTAAAAAAAAAAAAATCACATTTTTCCATTAAAGCAGTTCTGGAGACATTTGCTTGAACAGTCTTTTTTCCCAGTCCATAAGCAAGCAATATGAAAAAGATTTCCTTAATTATCTACTCAAACATTTTTGCTATTTACTTTCATTGTACCTATACTATTATTCAGTAGAAAAAATGGACTTAACTGTGCAGGAAATGAATCTCCTCATACACCCACCATATAGTGCAAAAATGTGCAAAGGTCTGTTTTTTTCTTTCGATCACTACATAGCCTAATGCCACACAAGCAGCGCTGTTACAAACATATTCTGAAGGTCAATGCTAAGGTTGACAAAGTTTCCTTCCTTGGACCAGAAGGAGATACTGACAAACCACTGGAAGAGATTCTAAAACAACTACCCAGAAATAACACCCAAAGACCCACTCAGTGTGTGAACCAGTTGAGTGGAGTGGACTAACTGGGGGTGGAAATGGGCCCAGAGTTTGCTCAGCAGAATTTCCCAGACTACCTCTTCCTCTCAACACACTGACATGCTACCACCACCACCAACACTAGGAACACCTCACCGAGTATGCCAGCAATGCTTATAAACTTTATAAAACACATTATTATATTTTCTTATAAAGCATATATTTTAACTGAACTCAGCCTTGCCATTCACAAAAATAGAAAAGTTCCCATTTCAAGCTGTCTCATGTACACTTTTCAAATCTAACATATTGTAATCACAAAACAGAAAATAAAATTATTTTTTCTACCTTTTGTTCTCTGATCAATATTCAAATCTTGTTGGTCCCAGGCTCTTGTTGTCTTGCTTGCCAGGGTCTCCTTTCTCCGTGCTAACCATCCGTCTGCCATCTCTGTTCTCCCCTTCCGTTTCCCTTCCCTCTCCCGGAGATCTGGCATCTTTCCTTTTTTTTGTCTCCATCCACAGATTCACCTTTTCTCAACTCCCCACCACCCCAGGATCCACCATCTCTCCCTTTCTGTTCCCAACTATCCTCCTATCCAGTATCTCTATCCCCCCTCCACACCATCCCCTGTTTCCAAGTTCTCTCCCTTTCTGTTCCTTCCCTCCCTAAATCCCATTATGCACCATCTCTCTCCCACTCCTCTGTTTTTAGACCCATTATTTCTAACCCCCAAAGTCTGGCATATGCATGTATCTTTGAACCCCCCCTTCCCTCTCTCCCTCTGTGTACTTTTACACCAGGACCTCCCTCCCCCGAAGGTCTGTCCCCCCTCCGAAGGGCTACACCCCACCCCTGAAGACCTGCACCCCCCGAAGGACTTTACCTCCCACCCGAAGGTCTGTCCCCCTCTGAAGGCCTAAACCCCACCCCTGAAGGACTGCACCCCCCCCCCGAAGGCCTGCACTCCCTTGAAGGTCTGCACCCCCCCGAAGGCCTGTCCCCCCCTTGAAGGCCTGTCCCACCCCCTTGTAGGCCTGTCCCCCCTTTAAGGCCTGCCTGCCTGCCTTTCCCCCCCTTGAAGGCCTGTCTCCCCCTTGAAGGCCTGCACCCCCCTTGAAGGCCTGCACCCCCCCTTGAAGGCCTGTCCCCCCCCCTTGTAGGCCTGTCCCCCCCCTTGTAGGCCTGTCCCCCCCCCTTGTAGGCCTGTCCCCCCCTTGAAGGCCTGCCTGCCTTTCCCCCCTTGAAGGTCTGCACCCCCCCGAAGGCCTGTCCCCCCCTTGAAGGCCTGTCCCACCCCCTTGTAGGCCTGTCCCCCCTTTAAGGCCTGCCTGCCTGCCTTTCCCCCCCTTGAAGGCCTGTCTCCCCCTTGAAGGCCTGCACCCCCCTTGAGGGCCTGCACCCCCCCTTGTAGGCCTGTCCCCCCCCTTGTAGGCCTGCCCCCCCCCCTTGTAGGCCTGTCCCCCCCTTGAAGGCCTGCCTGCCTTTCCCCCCTTGAAGGCCTGCACCCCCTTGAAGGTCTGCACCCCCCCAAAGGCCTACACCCCCCCCCCGAAGGTCTGCACCCCCCTGAAGGCCTGCCTGCCCCCCTTGAAGGCCTGCACCCCTTGAATGTCTGCACCCCCCCCCCGAAGGCCTGTCCCCCCTTGAAGGCCTGCCTGCCTGCCTGTCACCCCCTCCCCCCTGAAAGCCTGCTTGCCTGCCCGCCCGCCCCACCCTGAAGGCCTGATGCCCCGACCCACCCCGAAGGACCCGCTCGCCCCCCTGGCCTCCCCGCACCACCTATGAACAGCCGCAGCAGGATCGCGAAGTCAGCGTCGGGTACCAGCCCTAAGGGGGTGTTCCCGGCCTTGCCGTTCAGTCCCCCGCCCCCCCCGAAGGACCGCTCGCCCCCCTGGCCTCCCCGCACCACCTATGAACAGCCGCAGCAGGATCGCGAAGTCAGCGTCAGCGATCCCTGCTGCTTCCTGCGCCACGGTCCCGCCCCTCCTCTGACGTCAGAGGAGGGGCGGGATCGCGTCGTAGGAAGCAGCGCAGGGATGCTGACGCTGACTTCGCGATCCTGCTGCGGCTGTTCATAGGTGGTGCGGGGAGGCCAGGGGGGCGAGCGGTCCTTCGGGGGTGGCGGGGGACTGAACGGCAAGGCCGGGAACACCCCCTTAGGGCTGGTACCCGGGGCGGCCCGCCCCCCCCCCCCCCCCCTAGGTACGCCACTGTCTACATCAATGCTGATGAGTCCCTGGCAACCTGACTTAGATATAGTCAAACCTTGGTTTGCGAGTAACGCGGTTTGCGAGTGTTTTGCAAGATGAGCAAAATATTTTCGCAAATTGTGACTCGCAAACCAAGCGTTGACTCGATTTGTGAGTCCCCCTGCCCGCGAACCGGCATTGCCCCCCCTCACGAACGCCTGACTACCAAACTGAAGCCTTACCCCCATCTGGCACCGGCACACAGCACCAATCCACAGGAAGTGCTGGGGGGTGCCCGAAGATCGTGCTTCTTGCTGGACTGGGCCTTGAGCATCTGCGCATGCTCAAGGCCTTCTGGCTCTCGTTCTCTCTGAGAATCTCGGAGAGAAGTGGGAGCCAGAAGGCCTTGAGCATGCGCAGATGCTCAAGGCCCATTCCGGCAAGCAGCATGATCTTTAGGCACTGGCACCTCCTGTGGGTTGGTGCTATGTGCCGGTGCCAGATGGGGGTAAGGCTTCAGATTGGGCGGGTGGGCATTCGTGAGGGGGGCGATACCGGTTTGCAGAGGGGCGATGCTGGTTCGTGGGGGAGATGTGGAAGCACACCAGTGGCCTCAGGGGTTGGTGGGTGGGTCTTTTGGGGATGTGGTGGGGTGGGGTGGAGCAGCACTGGTGGCATCAGGGGGGGGAGGTGGAACCAATCTTGCGAGTTTCCCTTACTTCGTATGGGGAAACTCATTTTGATATACGAGTAACTTGGTTTACAAGCATGCTTCTGGAACGAATTATGCTCGTAAACAAGGTTCCACTGTATCCACAAATGATGAAGTGTGGACAAGATTATTTAAATCGATTCGTTCGGACTCAGTACTTCAATCGATATACTTCTTTTTACATCGGGCTCAGTGGACTCCGCAGAAACTTGCTAAATTCTCACGTAAATTCTCTAATTTATGTTGATCATGTGAGAAATCTGTGGTACATTGCCTCACATGATATTTCAATGTTCTCGCTATGCTTAACTTATTTAATTAGTGATGCCTGTTGAAAGTTCTATTGCATATTATTATGATTGTTGTGTACCATATGCCGATAATATGTGTGCAGGTCTCGCCATAATCATTTGCTATATACATTTTATGTAAATATATAGGTATGTATACACAATGACTTATTTCTTGTTATTCAATATTTGTACATTTTGTTTATTTATTGCATTGTACATATGATTTGATTCTTGTTTTATTAAATATTTGTACATTTTGTTCATTTATCTTATAAAATTAATAAAAATAATTGAACTAAAAAAAAAATATATGATCATTCTGTGGAAAAAAAAGAAGAAGTAGATTGCCTCAGTTAGAGATGCCTCTTCTTCAGTTAACTCCACCCATAAGAAAAAAAAGTCTGGACACCTGGCCAGTCCTCTTATCAGAGTACTTATGGGGGAGTCTATCAGGGTTTAGCCGGCCCACAAGCCCACTCAATTTGGCAGGGCTGGCTCTCAAGACTCTCCCACATACAGTGGCGTACCTAGGGTATGTGGCACCCGGGGCCCATCATTTTTTGACACCCCCCCCCCCCCCTCATGTAAAATTTTTTTTTTTTTTTTTTTTTTGCAATAACCATGAAATGGAATAAATGGTCAGAATAGAAACAGGCAGTGAAAATTTTCTTTTTTTTTTTTTTTTTTTTTTCCAAAGTATTTTTATTGAGAATGGCAAAAGGTCCAGACAAGCAACCATGGTCTGTACAGAAACTTATACATTATCAAAAAGAACACAGAATGAGAGTAACAGCAACAACAAGCATGAACAAGCCTCTCCCAAGAGAAAATTGCCAATGAGAGGCATAGCAATACACAACAAAAGGCCAAAACTTGGGGCAAGCAAACAAATCCCACCCCAGAACCCACAAGAATAATAAGCCGGACTAGACCCTCAGCCATATTTTATAATGAAAAAAACCCCCACAAGCAACAACACCCAGACCGCTCACCAGACACACCAATCCGCACAACAAGCACCCAAGAAACACCCAGCCACCACCCAGACAAAACTACCAGACACACCTACCCCACCAAGCCCAGACCCAACCCCCCCTCCCCAGAGAGTGCAAGCGCAAAGTGGACCGTGAAAAGGGCAGCTGCAGAAGTGGAAAGCCCCAGATAAGTAGGTTAGCTAAAGAAAGCCCACAGATAGAAGAAATCAGGATAACAGAAGTTCCAACAAATGCTCCCACAGAAAATTTTCTTTTATTGAACCTCATTTATGTAACCATTATTCCAAACATAACATAACATAAATTATGTCTGAATTGTCATGACATCAGAAGTACATATGGAGTAGTTGCAGGTGATGCTTGGGACAGTTCTGATTATGTTAGTTTGGTTTTATGTGTTTTTTGAATAGAAGGGTTTTTATTTCTTTTTTTAAGGTTTTGTAGTTTGTGGTCGAGGTCAATAGGTTGTAGAGTTGGGGGTCAAGTGTTGCAGCTCGAATGGCTAGGAGGTTGTCGAACAGTTTTTTTCTTTTGACGTTTTTGGTTGGAGGGTGTGTGAATGGTGCGTGAGTTCTCCTATGTCTGTTTGAAGTGGATTGAATTATTTAGCTGAAGAAATTAGTTACCCCCCCCATTCCACACACATTAATTCTCTTCCATTTTTGTTCCCATTATAAAAAAACACTGATAAGTTCCCAGGAAAAAAATACATTAAAATAAGAAGTGAAAACAAAGGCCCCTACAGATGAGAACATAACATAAGAATAGCCTAACTGGGTCACACCAATGGTCCATCATGCCCAGTAGCCCATTCTCATGGTAGCCAATAGTGCTGCCCGATTCAGAGAAAAATATTTCATTCGATCCGATTCACCCTGTTGAATCGATTTTTCGATTAGATTCACTGTTAATGACACCGCTTTTTAAGTTTAAACAAAGTATAACAATAAATTTCACAACAACAATAAATTTCACAAAGTACTTAAAAAAAAAAAAAATCACATTTTTCCATTAAAGCAGTTCTGGAGACATTTGCTTGAACAGTCTTTTTTCCCAGTCCATAAGCAAGCAATATGAAAAAGATTTCCTTAATTATCTACTCAAACATTTTTGCTATTTACTTTCATTGTACCTATACTATTATTCAGTAGAAAAAATGGACTTAACTGTGCAGGAAATGAATCTCCTCATACACCCACCATATAGTGCAAAAATGTGCAAAGGTCTGTTTTTTTCTTTCGATCACTACATAGCCTAATGCCACACAAGCAGCGCTGTTACAAACATATTCTGAAGGTCAATGCTAAGGTTGACAAAGTTTCCTTCCTTGGACCAGAAGGAGATACTGACAAACCACTGGAAGAGATTCTAAAACAACTACCCAGAAATAACACCCAAAGACCCACTCAGTGTGTGAACCAGTTGAGTGGAGTGGACTAACTGGGGGTGGAAATGGGCCCAGAGTTTGCTCAGCAGAATTTCCCAGACTACCTCTTCCTCTCAACACACTGACATGCTACCACCACCACCAACACTAGGAACACCTCACCGAGTATGCCAGCAATGCTTATAAACTTTATAAAACACATTATTATATTTTCTTATAAAGCATATATTTTAACTGAACTCAGCCTTGCCATTCACAAAAATAGAAAAGTTCCCATTTCAAGCTGTCTCATGTACACTTTTCAAATCTAACATATTGTAATCACAAAACAGAAAATAAAATTATTTTTTCTACCTTTTGTTCTCTGATCAATATTCAAATCTTGTTGGTCCCAGGCTCTTGTTGTCTTGCTTGCCAGGGTCTCCTTTCTCCGTGCTAACCATCCGTCTGCCATCTCTGTTCTCCCCTTCCGTTTCCCTTCCCTCTCCCGGAGATCTGGCATCTTTCCTTTTTTTTGTCTCCATCCACAGATTCACCTTTTCTCAACTCCCCACCACCCCAGGATCCACCATCTCTCCCTTTCTGTTCCCAACTATCCTCCTATCCAGTATCTCTATCCCCCCTCCACACCATCCCCTGTTTCCAAGTTCTCTCCCTTTCTGTTCCTTCCCTCCCTAAATCCCATTATGCACCATCTCTCTCCCACTCCTCTGTTTTTAGACCCATTATTTCTAACCCCCAAAGTCTGGCATATGCATGTATCTTTGAACCCCCCCTTCCCTCTCTCCCTCTGTGTACTTTTACACCAGGACCCCCCTCCCCCGAAGGTCTGTCCCCCCTCCGAAGGGCTACACCCCACCCCTGAAGACCTGCACCCCCCGAAGGACTTTACCTCCCACCCGAAGGTCTGTCCCCCTCTGAAGGCCTAAACCCCACCCCTGAAGGACTGCACCCCCCCCCGAAGGCCTGCACTCCCTTGAAGGTCTGCACCCCCCCGAAGGCCTGTCCCCCCCTTGAAGGCCTGTCCCACCCCCTTGTAGGCCTGTCCCCCCTTTAAGGCCTGCCTGCCTGCCTTTCCCCCCCTTGAAGGCCTGTCTCCCCCTTGAAGGCCTGCACCCCCCTTGAAGGCCTGCACCCCCCCTTGAAGGCCTGTCCCCCCCCTTGTAGGCCTGTCCCCCCCCTTGTAGGCCTGTCCCCCCCCCTTGTAGGCCTGTCCCCCCCTTGCAGGCCTGCCTGCCTTTCCCCCCTTGAAGGTCTGCACCCCCCCGAAGGCCTGTCCCCCCCCTTGAAGGCCTGTCCCCCCCCCTTGTAGGCCTGTCCCCCCTTTAAGGCCTGCCTGCCTGCCTTTCCCCCCCTTGAAGGCCTGTCTCCCCCTTGAAGGCCTGCACCCCCCTTGAAGGCCTGCACCCCCCCTTGTAGGCCTGTCCCCCCCCCTTGTAGGCCTGTCCCCCCCCCCTTGTAGGCCTGTCCCCCCCTTGAAGGCCTGCCTGCCTTTCCCCCCTTGAAGGCCTGCACCCCCTTGAAGGTCTGCACCCCCCCAAAGGCCTACACCCCCCCCCGAAGGTCTGCACCCCCCTGAAGGCCTGCCTGCCCCCCTTGAAGGCCTGCACCCCTTGAATGTCTGCACCCCCCCCCCCGAAGGCCTGTCCCCCCTTGAAGGCCTGCCTGCCTGCCTGTCACCCCCTCCCCCTTGAAAGCCTGCTTGCCTGCCCGCCCGCCCCACCCTGAAGGCCTGATGCCCCGACCCACCCCGAAGGACCGCTCGCCCCCCTGGCCTCCCCGCACCACCTATGAACAGCCGCAGCAGGATCGCGAAGTCAGCGTCGGGTACCAGCCCTAAGGGGGTGTTCCCGGCCTTGCCGTTCAGTCCCCCGCCACCCCCGAAGGACCGCTCGCCCCCCTGGCCTCCCCGCACCACCTATGAACAGCCGCAGCAGGATCGCGAAGTCAGCGTCAGCGATCCCTGCTGCTTCCTGCGCCACGGTCCCGCCCCTCCTCTGACGTCAGAGGAGGGGCGGGATCGCGTCGTAGGAAGCAGCGCAGGGATGCTGACGCTGACTTCGCGATCCTGCTGCGGCTGTTCATAGGTGGTGCGGGGAGGCCAGGGGGGCGAGCGGTCCTTCGGGGGTGGCGGGGGACTGAACGGCAAGGCCGGGAACACCCCCTTAGGGCTGGTACCCGGGGCGGCCCGCCCCCCCCGCCCCCCCTAGGTACGCCACTGCCCACATACCTCCTTTCTGGCCGCTGCAATTCAGTTGAATTTAGCCACAGGCTGTTACCATTTTTTGGTGTTGGGAGAGCGTTTCACCTCAAAAGCAAAAAGTACGCGCTTGCAAAAAAAGTAAAAAAGAAAAAAGTAAGCACTTACACTTTAAAGGACTTTTGTGTACGCATGCAGCAAGCTTAGCTAACGATGTATTAAATTGTCCATCGAGTTTCAGCCTCAGCACCCTGGTTAATAAGTTGATTAAAGTGTAAGCGGCTGCCGGTGTTCTTCTTTATAATTTGTACAATTCCTTTTTTTTATTCCATAGGGATTGTAAATTTGAAAAAGTTGATAAAAAAAGAAAAGAAATACTCGTATGTGTTCTCTTGAATACACATACGAGTGTAAAATTAGTAGCTGTCCTGTTTTGAGGAAAAAAATAAAAATAAATGGTCACATTAGGTATACCGTATGTGAGACCTGGAGGAGGAAGCTCTGTGTGAAAGAGTCGGATGCAGTAGATGATGAAAGAAAGAAAAATGACTGCGAGCCTGCATGCAAGGTACTGATGTTTAATTTTTATTTGATTTAAGCATTTATATACCACTTATAATCTAAGTGGTTTTACATTCAGGTACTCAAACATTTTTCCCTATCTGTCCCGGCAGGCTCACACTCTATCTAATGTACCTGGGGCAATGGGGATTAAGTGACTTGATAAAACCAAAAATCAAATACTAAGGAAGTATACATCAAAACTTGAGTATACAAACTTACTTCCAACTATAGACGTTGTGATAAACACACAAATTTTTTATTATGCCATGCCTCAGAGACCGAGTATACCTGCAAAACATGCTAGAAACAATCATTGGCAAATGGCATGTACTAGCCGTACTAAATTATTTTAATATTTTAATATATTTATTTTAAATTCGTTTATTTTAAATTTTTATAAATTACTTTAATACTTGATTAAGATAGGTGTATCTCCACCTTTATTCTAATATCAAACATCATAAAAATCATATAGGATAGTACATAAATTCAAGAAAGCACTGATCTTAATGAGCTGTCAGCACTGTTTCAAACCCAACGGGGCCACCGTTTCACCTGGTATGGCTTCATCAAATATCGCTAAAATATCATAAAAAAATCTAATAAGTTGTGTTTTTTCAGGCACTGTCTACGTTTTCCCCTGATGAAGCCATACCAGGTGAAAAGGATTAAGTGACTTGCCCAGGATCACAAGGAGCAGTGTGGGATATGAACCCACAACCTCAGGGTGCTGAAGCTGCGACTCCAACCATTGCACCACAAACTAGCTTCTGGGGGGGGGGGGGGGGGGCGGGCCAGGGTGGGGTGAGAGCAGGATCATTTGCCCTCTTTTTTCATTTCACAAATATGGTAACCCTGTGTGAAAGGAATGGAAGAAAGTGTGAGGGGGCTGCAGCAGCTTGAAGAAAAGAGCTGCCAGCAAATGTAAGACTATTATACATGTGATAATGGGCAGAGCTAGTTGGTGGCGGATAGGGATACTGACTGAATAAGCACAATACCATATTCAACATTTTATATGACTCGCACAGCTTATTTCAAAAAGCACAAGACCTGGGCAGCGACTCATTTCACATGAAGATCTTCACTTCGTGACTCACTTACATAATCATTGGTCTCCAATATTATAAATGACAAGCACGCCAAAATATCATCTTTTTAATTTTAAAAATAACACTTAACTTTGAATAAAGCAGGATCTGCCAGCTGACAATGACCACGTTTTGTGACAAAACATCACTGCTTCAGGGCATGGTCCTAAATCAAAGTGCTCTGTCTTCATATTAATTCTATGATTACTATAATTTGTCCTACATCTATTTTTGTAATTTTAATGTGGCTGTTTTATTGGACATATAATCATAATATAATTTGAAGCAAACATAATTCAAATTGTGTTGTGTTATGTTTGCTTCAAATTATGATTATACATATGCCCACATTTGTATTTTCAATGTATTTATCAGTGTTTCCTGATGAAGGCATTTTGATTACACTGAAACTTGGATCCTAGTTGGACTATATTTATGAATAAAGATCTTCTCATTGGTTGAATAGATGTCTACCTTGCCTTTTATTGGACTGTCTGTATTTCAAGGCAATGCGTTCTTCTTTCTGTCTGTTTTATTGTAACCTACCTAGAACATTGGTTTGTATGGGATATAAATTTGATAGATAAATAAATGTAGATAATTTTAATGGGGGTGGGGGGGAATAGCCAGATGTAGGAGAAAGGGATTGGGATTTGATATACCACTTCCATAAGGTGTATTAAGTGGTTCAGATACTCAAGCATTTTCCCTTTCTGTCCCAGTGGGCTCACAGTCTATCTAATGTACCTGGGGCAGTGAAGGAATAAGTGATTTGCCAGGGTCACAAGGAGCAGTGCAGGGTTTGAACCCACAACCAGAGGGTGCTGAGGCTGTAGCTCTAACTACTACACCGCCAAGCTGTTGAAGCTTTTAATGAATCTTATTAATATTAAGAGAATTATTTGCCCAGCTAATAGGGAAAAGCAGAAATAGTGACTGAAAAAGACTATCTTGAGACAGGCATGCTCCAGGAAATGCACCTGTCATGAGAGTTACAATGGGACCTAGCTGCACAAATTGCATGCATGTCTTCTACCTCAAACAGCAGGGGAGGTGCAACATCTTTTTCTTTTTTTTTGTTATTGGCCATCATTTGTGTTTGACTTTCAGATTAAAGAAACTCATCAAGGTCCAAATAGGAGGTAAGCAGCAGTGTCTGCAATGATTTGCATATTTTTCCCATCACGAGTCTCTTGCTGCTATTTATTTATTCATGTACTTGTAACATTTTAAAATGAGATGTCAAACATTAGCTGCTGCTTGTGGTTAACAATAACATACAAACAAAAAAATAATTGCATATTATATATAATCAAAATTTAGAAGGCTAAGGTCACTATCATTATTCGTTACAATTAAATAACAAATATTCATGAATATCAACAGCATTTCATTCACCATATAAAATGCATTAAATAAGTATAAAGAAATTGGTCATCAATGATCTAGTCCACATTATAATGGTCACCAGTTCCCAATCTAGGAAATTAAATCAATTCATTTATAGATTACTATCATTGACAGGCTTAATTTGTGGCTTACTTTACTATGTTACACAACATCCTCCTAAACTACAAAAAATAAAAACTTAAACTTTCAACAAAGGTTTATCCTTACTAAAGTCCTCCAACTGGGCTGGATCAAAAAACACGTATTTGTCACTTCCATAAGAGATAAGGCACTTGCATGGAAATTTTTAAAAGAAGGTGGCTCCAATCGCCAAAATCTTTGGCTTATGAAATGTTCAGTCTTTGATGCCTAGTTTTCCTTTTCCTACTGCGACTATGGGGTTCATTTTCAAAAAAGAAAACCATTCAAAAAGTGGCATAAAGGGGCAGATAGATGTTTTTCTTGCCAAACCCTTCCAATTTGCTATTTTTGAAACCTGTTTTCTAGATGGATATCTATGCTGTTCATGTGCAGTTTGTCTAAGTCTTAAATAGATATACTAGAGACTTGGTGTGGTCAGAACTAAGGTAGGTTTTTGACCTGAATGCTTTTCTGCTATACTCAAACATTTTAGAAACATAGAAACATAGAAAGATGATGGCAGAAAAGGGCTATAGCCCATCAAGTCTGCCCACTCTACTGTCCCACCCCATTAAGTCAGAGTGCTTCTCATCCCACGTAGAGATCCCAGCACATAATTTGAACGTTTGGGGCGACACCTGTTTTAACAATGAATAAGTGCCAAAATGGTGCCCAAACTGAACAGATGACCACTGGAGGAATGGAGGCATGACCACCTCTTCCCCCCCTAAAGATGTAAATGAAACAGTACCTGCCTTTATGACAGCTTCAGATGTTATGGCCACATATTAGAGCAGCAAGCAGGTCTCTGGGGTAGCCTGATAGTCAATGTGTTACAAAATTATAAATATATATATATATAAATATATATAAATATATATATATAAATATATATATATATATATATATATATTATAAAGAACTATTAATTTGGGGAAAGTTAGCTTGCTTGATTAAAACTTAGCTAATTAAATATCAAGAATTAAAACTCAGAACATTTATAAGCAAACTGAAAATTTATTTAAAAGCATTAAAAGTAGAAGCAGTTATAGATAGGATTGTTAAACAAGGAATTAATAGCATTACACAAGACAAATGTTGCAAAAGCAGAAGGATCAATTTACCTGGATTCAAAAAGTTACTCGCAAATGCTGGTTCAAAAGTCCTTATAAGGCTGCACTGTAGACCCAAACTAAGCACATGTGCAGGAAGCACATGACAAAGTTGTAGAGACTGATGTTGCAGCCTGGTGATCCAGCCAGGTTGGGATCCAATGGAAAAAGAGCCTGTGTTAGAAAGGATTTCCCCTCATATTTATAGGGCTGAGACCTGTTCTAAAAATAGAATCTATTCTCTGGACCCATGATGCATAGCAGTTTCTCTGTTCATCTGGTTAAATCTTCTTTGAGTGGCTTAAAATGGTGTGAAGAGCTTCTAGTCCAGAGATGAATTTGGTGTGAAGAGCTACTATTGATCTTGCAGACTGGAGTAGTCCAGAGATGAATTTGGTATGAAGGGCTTCTATTGATCTACACCCTGTTCCACTGATACACCTTCTATTATGGGGTAGTAGAGTTCTGTTTAGCTCTGGTATCCACCCTGGCCTTGTCTTTTGTCTTATCTGAATAGGTGTACTTAACACTTTCTGAATGTCCATCTTTCTTTTTGTACTCCATTAAATGGGTGCATTTAACACTTTTCTGAACAGATGGCTGTGCTGGCTCAAAGACCAAGTCAGAATTTAAATCCATCAAAATTACTCAAATAGAAATACTCAATTACTCAAATAGAAATTCAAATAGAAGTTCACTTTACTATAAATCTATAATTTAAATCACATCCTGTCTTCGGTCAGGCAATAATTCCAACTATTTTAATTTGACCAATAAACCTGGCTATTGAGATACTCGCTTCCACAATTCTCTTTTGTCTTTGGTTGTCTCTTATATCTTATAGACAAGGCACCTACTAAATGTTTATAAGGTTTATTATTTGAGATATCCATTATTCCTTTCCCATTACTTGATCTCTTACATGAACCCAAGTACTCTTCACTCCTTACAACAGAATCTTCTTGTAATCCCTTCTTACAATCAAATTTTAGAGTTACATTTAGCTTTACTGGCCCCATTTTGTGAAATTCACTTCCATCTCATATATGCATGATCCTAAACATCAACAATTTAAAACAGTTTTTTTTTTTTTGTAAAGTGTTTAGGAATGAATAAAACAGAAACAGGAGCTATCAAAATTGTACCACAGATACTGCAGAGCATTCTTTCTCTCTCTCTATTTCTCCCCCAAGAATTATCGCTTTGAGTTCTTATATATCTTTTCTGTCTTCATCAAATTTTGTTCTTGTAAACTGCTAAGATCTGTCCAGACAGCGGTATATCAAATAAAAGGCAAACTTGAAATTGGAAGTATTTAGAACCAGGCCTGCTCTGATATTTCAAGCAATCAAAAAGAAGATAATGATCAACTAAATCAGATGAAGCACCGAGATCTAGAGAGAGAAGTAATTCTTCCCTTCCTGTGTCCTACATGAGATGAACACAGCAGAGTATTCCAAGCAGAGTATGTTCTATTGAGAAACCCTGGTGGAACTCAATTTGGGAAGGGTACAGGATATTTGTTTTCTCTAGGAATTATACAAGTTGCTGTACAATAACCTTTTCAACAAGTTTGAATTCAAATACAAATTGCAAAACTGAACAATAATTTAGAAAATCTGCCAAAATTAGCTTCAGGATCCTTAAGGATATGCAGTAGCCAATTTCTAAAAAACTGAGGGGAACCCCCCCCCCCCCCGAAGTAAGACTCATGGAGATCATGTTGCGAAGGTAGACAACAAAGGAATCACAGATTTAAGAAAGTAATTAGGAGTAAAACCATTAGGTGAAGAGGAGGAAGCTAGTATCAAAAATCAGTTTAAGAACATCAGATTCAGAAGAAACTTGGGAAAAAACATGGAACCTCAGTGATTTGAGTATAGTAACATAGTAGATGATGGCAGATAAAAGACCTGAACAGTTCATTCAGTCTGCTCAACAGACACACTCATCATCAATTCATGATTAAGAAATACAGCTGTAACAATGAATGGGCTATAAAATACTTAACCTGTTGTTTTGTTGTTGGGTTTTTTTTGCCATTTTTTGGACATAGATCGTAGAAGGCTGCTCAGCACTGGCATTGCCTAGCAGAGAGTTTTGAACTGCTGTCATGTATTTCTATATATAAATGCAGTGGTTAAAGCTACAGCCTGAACACCCTGAGGTTGTGGGTTCAAACCCACGCTGGTGACCCTGGGCAAGTCACTTAATGCCCCCCATTGTCCCAGGCACATTAAATAGATTGTGAGCCCACCAGAACAGACAGGGGAAAATGCTCAAGAACCTGAATAAATTTGTGTAAATTTGTGTTCTGAGCTCCCCTGGGAGAACGATATAGAAAATTGAATGAAAATAAGAACATAATAAGAACATAAGCAATGCCTCTGCTGGATCAGACCTGAGGTCCATCGTGTCCAGCAGCCTGATCATGTGGCAGCCCAACAGGTCCAGGACCTGTGCAGTAATTCTCTATCTATACCCTTCTATCCCCTTTTCCAGCAGGAAATTGTCCAATCCTTTCTTAAACCCCAGTACCGTACTCTGCCCTATTACATCCTCTGGAAGCGCATTCCAGGTGTCCACCACATGTTGGGTAAAGAAGAATTTCCTAGCATTCGTTTTGAATCTGTGCCCTTTCAACTTTTCCGAATGCCCTCTTGTTCTTTTATTTTTTGAAAGTTTGAAGAATTTGTCCCTCTACTCTCTCTATGCTCTTCATGATCTTGTAAGTCTCTATCATATCTCCTCTAAGTCTCCTCTTCTCCAGGGAAAAGAGACCCAGTTTCTCCAATCTCTCAGCGTATGAAAGGTTTTCCATCCCTTTTATCAGACGTGTCGCTCTCCTCTGAACTCTCTCGAGTAATGCCATATCCTTCTTAAGGTACGGCGACCAATATTGGATGCAGTACTCCAGATGCGGACGCACCATCACCTGATACAATGGCAGGATAACTTCCTTCATCCTGGCTGTAATACCCTTCTTGATTATACCTAGCATTCTATTTGCTCTCTTAGTGGCCGCTGCGCACTGTGCCATCGGCTTTATTGTCATGTCCACCATTACCCCCAAGTCCCGATTCAATAACAATCCTCCCATCGTATAGTTGTACCTTGGGTTTCTGCTTCCCACATGCAATACTTTACACTTCTCAACGTTGAACTTCATCTGCCATCTCGTCTATTCCCCTAGTTTGTTCAAGTCCCTTTGCAATTCTTCGCAGTCCTCCTTTGTCCGAGCTCCACTAAATAGTTTGGTGTCGTCCACAAATTTTATTATCTCACACTTCGTCCCTGTTTCTAGATCATTTATGAATATATTAAATAGCAGCAGCCCAAGCCCTTGTAAGATGATTTATATGGGATGAAAAAAACACGATTAGGCTTAAATTAGTTGAGCATCATGGTAGGTTAATTGCAGTATCACTGACAGCTGCTATTGTGGGTCAACGCATTCAGTTTTGACATACTTTAAGGGCTCCTTTTACTAAACTGCGATGGCGTTTTTAGCGCACATAGGATTTTAGCAAGTGGCAAATGTGCGCTACGCGGCTAGAACTAATGCCAGCTCAATGCTGGTGTTAAGGTTTATCGCAGCTTAGTAAAAGGAGCCCTAAGTCATTTGCAATGGCAGGTTATTAATCATGTTCAACAAGATTGATGTAGGGGTTGATTGTGAAGTCCTGTAAACTTATAAAGAAAAATTTTGGATGTATTTACTACAAAAAGTTTATAAAAAAAGGAAGTAGAATAGTCAACTTGTAATTACTGTCATTCTGCTTAGTGATTGGATGAACTGCAGTCATATGAATTTAGCAGTATTTTAAAATGCTGCCATGCTATTCTTTCATAGAGATTGAAATGTGAAGATTGACTAATGGATTATATTCACTACATCTCCTGGTCAGTGGTTCGCGGTTTGAAAATACTGCAAATGACCGGGACCGCAAACCGCCGACCACGAATTCGCAGGGGAGCACTGTAAATCCAAAGTAGTCCATGCATCCAAAACATCATTCAGAGGCACATGGACATGAATTCATGTTTTGTGATGCAGTGGTCACAAAACATGAATTCATGTCCATGTGCCTCTGAATTATGTTTTGGATGCATGAACTACTTTGGATTTACAGTGTTCCCCTGCGAATTCGCGGTCGGCGGTCCCGGTCATTTGCGGTATTTTTAAACTGCGAACTGCTGACCAGGAGAGGACAGCTGGAGAGGCAGGAGAGGGCAGCTGGAGTGCCAGCGAGTGAAGGAAATCACTCGCTGTATGCTCCGACCACCTCTTCCTGTACTGTCGGGACTCACCAATCAGGAGCTGCTTTGACATGCAGCTCCGGATTGGTAAGGCCCGACTTTAGTAAAGGAAGAGGCGGTCGGAGCATACAGCAAGTAATTTCCTTCACTTGCCGGCACTCCTGCTGCTCTTTCCAGTCTCCCCCACGAAAAAACGTATTCGCGGTTTTTCATGATTCGTGGGGGTTTCTGGAATGGAACCCCCACGAATATCAGGGGAGTACTGTATATCTTCAATCTAAGTGGAGCAATACCGTAAAAGATCATTTTTGCATAGATGGCACATATGTAACAGTTTGATGCCCTTTTACTAAGCTGCAGTAAGCACTAGCGCAGGTTGAAAAGTCACCATCACTGAGTGCGCTCAGGCATCCCATGGGTAGTGCTGGGATCAGTATGTTAACCCCACCCTAATGATTTTTTTGGTGTATGGGCATGTTTGAGGCAGGGAGTAATAATAATAACTTTATTCTTCTATACCGCCATAGTCGAAAGACTTCTAGGCGGTTCACATTCGAAGAAGGCTGGACAATCAGTGAAATACAGGATGCAAGAAGTGAGGGTTACATAAGAAATAGGTAGAGGACAGCAAATTACATTGAGGTAGAGAGAGGGAGAATATATCAGTGAGTGGAAGAGGCTTCTGTTTAGGAGATTAATTTGTCAAACAGAACAGTTTTAATTTTCACCATGCGCCGTAGGTCAGACTGGTTCTATTTATGTAGATATCCAGCCAGGACTGCTGTCCACCTGCTTGGAACATGAAGGTCCTGTCCAAAAAAGTTGTATTTGCAGCCTGTGATCTTTGGGTAGGTAAAGATCTTTCGGTTTCTGGTTGGTCATGTGGGGTTGTGTAATATGTAGTGTTGTAGCAGGTAGGAAGGCACTAAACCCCAGACCTGCTTGAAACAAATACAGGCAAATTTGAACAGTATTCGCGCCTCCATTGGCAACCAGTGCAACTTTTTGTAGAAACGGCTAATGTGGTCGTTTTTCCTCAATCCGAAGATGAAGCAAACTGCTCTTTTGCACTATTCATAATTTTTGTACTGTTTTTTTGGGAGGATACCTAGATAAACAATGTTAAAGTAGTCCAGCGTTGATAGGATCAGAGACTGCACCAGTAGTTTAAAGGACGTAGTGTCAAAGTATTTTTTAATGGTCCTTAGTTTCCAGTGTACAAAAGCATTTCTTCATCACTAAGTCCGTGTGGTCTGCCATGGTTAGGTGTGTGTCCAGTGCGATACCCAGTATTTTTATGGTTTAGGAGATTTGGTATTCGTGGCCGTTTAATTGTAATGATGTTCTGGTAATTTTGTCCTTGGGGCTTGCCAAGAAGACTTTGGTCTTTTCTGTGTTTAGTTTCAGTTTGAATAGTACCTTGGGTCAGGATGCACATGTGACCATTACAACAGTGGTTTTCAGTTTCTCAGGAGTACAGTGTAAGGCTTCCTTGGACACCTCATGCATGGCACAGCATGTTATGCTGACACTCAATGAGCTATCTATGCTGAGGGATACTGCTAGGAACCTCTTTCCTTGGACAGGTGTGTCCTACACTAATCAGGTAGTGCAAGCAAGTCGCCACACACTGCCTAATTACCATGGGAACCCTTACTGCCTAAAAATTAGTGGCAGCAAGGGCTCATGTGCTAATGGCTATGCACTAATTTCAACATTAGCACATGGACAAGAATTGGCAAATGGATATTGCAGCCATTTTAGAGTCATGCTAAAAAGTGACAACAGTGTGCATGAAATCCACGTGCTAATAGTGCAAGCCACATTTTAGCATAGCTTTGTAAAAGAACTACTTTATGAACTAATTTGATTTAGACTGATGATTATGGGTGTTTGGAGATAAAAGTGGTGTTGCCATTATTTATATAGGGATTGGTGGTAGATTTCTTTCAAAGAATACAGTACACTACTACAGTGTTTCTCAACTTGGTCCTGGAATACTCCCTTGCTAGTCAGGTTTTCAGGATATCCACATTGCATAAACTTGATTTGCATATATTGCTTCCATTATATGCAAATGTCTTTCATGCATATTCATTGTAGATATCTTAAAAACTTGACTGGCAAGGGGGTACTCCAGGATTGAATTGAGAAACACTGCAGTACTACTTCAATTCTGTCTCCATATGCTTTATGTAAAAAAACACTGACATTTTAGTAGCAATTCTAAACCAATTTCTCACAATCAAGAACTTAATGAATGTCACTCAAATGTGAAATTGCTAATCTGTTGTTAGTGATTCGTAACCTGTTGCTAAAATCGTCTGTACTACCTGAAGATTGGAGGGTTGCCAATGTTACACTGATTTTTAAAAAAGGGTTCCAGGGGAGATCCAGGAAATTACAGACCGGTAAGCCTGACTTCAGTGCCGGGCAAAATGGTGAAAACAATTATAAAAAATAAAATTGTGGAATATGTAGACAAACATGATTTAATGAGACAGAGTTAGCATGAGTTCAGCTGAGGAAGGTCTTGCCTCACCAATTTGCTTGACTTCTATGAAGGTGTGAATAAACATGTGGATAAAGTCAAGCCGGTTAATGAGGAGTATCTAGATTTCCAGAAAGCTTTAGACAAAGTTTCTCATGAGAGGCTCCTGAGAAAATTAAAGAGTCATGGGATAGGAGGTAATGTTCAATTGTGGATTAAGAATTGGTTATTTAACAGAAAACAGAGGATAAATAGTGGTGTGCCACAGGGATCTGTAGTGAGACCGATGCTATTTAACTTATTTATAAATGATCTGGAAATTGGAACTACAAGTGAGGTGATTAAATTTGCAGATGGCACTAAACTGTTCAAAGTTGTTAAAACGCATGCAGATTGTGAAGAACTACAAGAAGATCTTAGTAAATTGGAAGACTGGGCATCCCAATGGCAGATGAAATTTAATGTGGACAAATACAAAGTGATGCACATTGGGAAGAATTCAAATCATAGTTACTGGATGCTAGGGACCACCTTGGGGGTCAGCGCTCAAGAAAAAGATCTGGGTGTCATTGTAGACAATACGCTGAAACCTTCCACCCAATGTGTGGTGGCGGCGGCAGCCACAAAAGCAAACAAGATGCTAAGAATTAATAGAAAAGTGATGGTAAACAAGACTAAGAATGTTATAATGCCTCTGTATTGCTCAATGGTGCGAGCTCACCTTCAGTACTGCGTTCAATTCTGGTCTCATCTAAAAAAAGATATAGCAGCACTAGAAAAGGTTCAAAGAAGAGCAACCAAGATGATAAATGGGATAGAACTCTTCTCATATGAGGAAAGACTAAAGAGGTTAGGGCCCTTCAGCTTGGAAAAGAGACAGCTGAAGAGAGAGATGATTGAAGTCTATAAAATCTTGAGTGGTGTACAAGTGGATTGATTTTTTTTTTTTTAACTGCATCAAGATTTAACACTTTCTTCAGGGTACGCTGTGAATCCTGCAATTTGTCTTTATATATAGTCGGTCCACTGACCTTTTTTCTGACAGAATTTAAAAATAAATGTTACCACAGACTTTGCCAACAGAATTTAAAAGTGTCCAACACACATTATTTATTTAAAAATGTATATACCTATACGGTTTCCATAGTAACAAGCATAAAATGTTAAACAAACATACATAATTCAGTTAGAAAACAATACTCTAAAAAATGGTCAATAAACATCAGAAATCTTCAAATCCAGTTTGAATATAAATTTCAACTCAAAAAAGCCTTCACAAAACAATTGAGTTTTTAACATTTTCTTAAAATTCATTCTAGCAGCACACAAATGCAGAATTCCTGGCAGGGTATTCCACAGTTTTACACCCGCTACACATAACATAGTCGCATCAATCTTAATGTGGGAGATTAACATATTACCTTCCAAACATAATTTCAAATTGGTGTTACCAACTAACTTTCCTGCCAAAATTCAAATCTGAGACCAACTAACTTTCCTGCCAAAATTCAAATTAGATCAACAGACTTTTCCACCACATTTCAAATTTGTGACCAATGAACTTTCCCACCAAAATTGTAATTAAAGACTAACGGGAAAGATGGTAGAGGTGCTGATAAAGGACCGCATCATTGATCACCTTGACGGACACAATCTGCAGGTAGATAGTCAAGGGCGACCCAGTCGACATTGTATATCTGGATTTTCAGAAGGCGTTCGATAAGGTTCCACATGAACGACTACTTAGGAAAATTGTGAGACTTGGAATCGAGTGTGAAATACTCACGTGGATTAAAAACTGGCTGTAGCACAGGAAACAGAGTGGGGGTAAATGGACAATACTCGCACTGGAAGAGCATCACCAGTGGGGTGCCGCAGGACTCGGTGCTTGGACCCGTGCTCTTTAACATCTTTATAAACGATCTGGACATTGGTACGATGAGTGAGGTGATTAAATTTGCGGACGATACGAAGTTATTCAGAGTAGTGAAGACACAGGGGGATCACTAAGATCTGCAACGTGACATAAGCTCGAGAAATGGGCATCAACATGGCAAATGAGGTTCAACGTGGATAAGTGTAAAGTGATGCATGTCGGTAACAAAAATCTCATGCACGAATACAGGATGTCCAGGGTGGTACTTGGAGAGACCTCCCAGAAAAGAGACTTGGGAGTTCTGATCGACAAGTCAATGAAGATGTCCATGCAATGTGTGGCGGCGGTGAAAAGGGTGAACAGAATGCTAAGAATGATTAAGAAGGGGATCACGAACAGATCTGAGAAGGTTATCATGCCGTTGTACCGGGCCATGATGCGCCCTCACCTGGAGTACTGCATCCTGCACTGGTCACCATACACGAAGAAGGACATGGTACTACTCGAAAGGGTCCAGAGAAGAGCAACTAAAATGGTTAAGGGGCTGGAGTAGTTGCCGTACAGTGAGAGATTGGAAAACCTGGGCCTCTTCTCCCTTGAAAAGAGGAGACATGATCGAAACATTCAAAATACTGAAGGGAATAGACTTAGCAGATAAAGACAGGTAGGGAGAACGAGATGGCACTCTCTAAAGTTGAAAGGGGATAGATTCCGTACAAATGTAAGGAAGTTCTTCTTCACCCAGAGTGGTAGAAAACTGGAATGCTCTTCCGGAGTCTGTTATAGGGGAAAACACCCTCCAGGGATTCAAGACAAAGTTGGACAAGTTCCTGCTAAACTAGAACATACACAGGTGAGGGGGGCCGCTGCATGAGCGGACTGCTGGGCACAATGGACCACTGGTCTGACGCAGTATAGGCCTCACAGCTTACCCTGAAAAAATCCACAGCATGATGGCCAATATGTTGGTTCTATTTACCCAGATGCAATGAGAACTGGAAAACAGCAACAATCTGAAGTAGATATTATTGTGGTTATTTCCCAGGGTTAAACAGAGTCTGTGACAGGGAACAGTCTGTATTGCTCTGATTACCCTTTTATCAATAAGGCTTTGCCTTTGGCTTTACACTGCAATCCACCTGTGTCTAAGATGTCCTGCAGCTACAAGTAATGTTAACATAAACAGATTGTATGACAGTTGGGGGTTTATTATAGACTGTTTTATATATTGTTTAGATTTTTTATATTACATTTACACTGTTAACCTCCAAAAACTACACAAAATGTCGTATCTTCCACAGAATGTAGCTGATTCTTATTAAATTTAGTGCATCAAATCCTGAATGAAGTTGATGTAAAATGTAAATATTTCCCACTACATCACAACACTACCTTGTGAAAATGAATTGTGAACTGAATAAAAACGCATCAAAAAGTTTTTGGCATATCTTGCAGAAAAATGTAAAGTCAAAAAGTAATGTCTGAATTAAGCAGATGTTCAAAGTGCGCTCCTTTTGCACAAAGGCACGCCCTCAGCCTTAGCCACCAGTGGACTATGGCCTTGTCAACGATGCTCTGCTTCAGCTCAGCCCATAGAAAGATGAGGAGCTTTTTAAGGTCTTCAAAGTCAGATATCGCTGTCTGGTTTATATGTTCCTGCATCATCTCCCAGAAACAGTAGTCAATTTGCAGGCCAGAGGTCTAGACCAATGAACTCTGGGGTCTCCTGATATAGCAGTTCTAGTGCCCTTTGCCCGATGTGCTGGGCATTGACCTGTTGGAAGATAAAGTAGTCTCCTGACATGTGATGGATCGCTGGCAATAGCTTCTGCATCAAGAAGACATCCCAGTAGTATGCGTCATTGATCTTAACCACAGGATCTATGAACAAGAGATCTGTGAATCTGAGTTTCAAGATTACGACCAAGACAATGACTGACTGGCTCAAGGCTGGGCAGGTCCATAGTAGACGTTTGGCATTAACCTCACGCTTCAGTGTTGTTGAAGACACATACAGGTGGATCATTCTGCGTGTTAATCAGATGAAGCCGACACTGTGCTCCAGGTACTTGGTCAAAAGTTGCTTGCACCATTTCAAGTATGTGTCTTTTACGATGCTTTTAAAGACACTTTAATTTCAGACCATCATGAATGATCCTAATCATAGTTGTCTGGCTTCTTTCTGCTTCTCTTGCTCTTTGGTGAGTTGTTCAGTGTGTTTGCAGTGTGTCCTGCTGGCTCAGCAGAAGATTGAATCTGTCAATATGCTCTTATGTGTGAATCGAGCGAGGTCATCTACTGCCTGGCTTATGAGCCACAGTGCTCATTGCTCAGATATTGCAAAGTAGCACATCAAGGCTGTTTTTGTTCCAATCCTTCTTGGGAACTCTTTCAACAATCGTCAACTGCTGTAACCTTTTAGAAGTATCAAGTTCTTTATTAGAATTCAGTCTTCTGCAGTGAAAACCATTTTGATATAGACTCTGCTCTGCTTCTGCATGTATCCCTTAGAATCAATTCATTTTCACAAGGTAGTGTTGTGGTGCAGTGGGAAATATCAATTTCATTCAGGACATGTTACACTAAATTTCAGAGGAATCGGCCGAGTTCTGTGGAAGATATGACAAAAACATTTTGGTGTAGTTTTTAGTTCAGTGTATATTTTATTATGTATTTTGTATTGCTGTACTCTGCATTGGATAACCGTTTGGACTTGAAAGACAATTACATAACCATCATGTATATTTTTCCATTTAACACATTTTTAAAATAATTCCAAGATACTTGTTTCAAAATGTACTTTTTTGCCTTTATAGATATTTCTGGCAAAACTCATTCACTCTCCATTCATATGAGTGCTCTACAGGCCAGTCATCTTGAATGCCCCCCAAACAGGTGTCTGCAATGACCCATTGTAGCACTTGCTGCTTCTTTTTAGGCCCAAAATGGCTTACTAGCTGAGGTAGTGGTGACCATCAGAAGAATACATTTTGGATATGGAACATTAATTAGGAAAAGAGGTCAGAGGTTACATAAAAGATGTGGAGTGAAGAATCTGGTAAGATTGGAGCTCATGCGCATGTACCCAATTACTAAATTCTTAATTGGGTAGCTTAAATGGAGCATTTAGTTTTTTAGCTGCCATTTACTATATTATACATACTGCATTTTTAAAGTATTTGGTCTAGAACAGGGATAGGCAATTCTGGTCCTAGAGAGCCACAGGCAGGTCAGATTTTCAGGATATCCACAATAAATAAGAATGAGATAGACTTGCATCTCAAGGAGGTAATACATGTAAATCCATATCATATTCATTGTGGATATTACAGTACATTAGTGCGGTTCAAGGTGGATTACAGATGAGGATTTCTGGACATGTTCAGAGGTGTTACAGAGTACAGTGGATTGCTTCAAAAGATTGTAATGTTTCATATGGTGTTAGTTAGTCTTCGTGAATTTCTTGAATAGCAGGGTTTTTATTTATTTTCTGAAAGTTTTGTAGACTGGGGTCACGATTAGTAGATTGGAGAGTTGGTGGTCTAGTTTTGCTGCCTGTGTGGCTAGAAGGCCATCTTACAATTTTTTCTGATTGATGTCTCTGATTGAAGGGTAAGGTGTCTGGGTTCTCCTGTAGCTGGTTGTGGTAGTTTGGATTAGGCGGTTGTTCAAGTAGGCTGGGAAGTCACCATTTATATCCTGAAAACCAGACCTGCCTGTGGCTCTCTAGGACCGGAATTGCCTACCCCTGGTCTAGAATATACTTTTCAGCTGTTTCTGATTGCATTTAGTTCAGACTCATTTGCATATACAAATTGAATAAAAAGTATGGCTTTTTGGCTACACTAGCTACATCTGCAAAGATTGCCTATTTGAATAAAATGAATTCTTCAAGCTTGCTGTGATTTCCGTTGGAATAAATAGTTCAGAATAACAGGGATAAAGCACCTTCCTTCTGCCCTCTAGTGTCAACAGAGGAATATTAAATAAATGTGCTTCAATTTACAATTTACTTCTGTCGCATCCAAAGGAAGAGTACAGGCAAATGGAATGAATTAACATTATTGCAAGATAGCAGATGTTTCATATTGTAAAAACAGAATTAGTGCTGTGGCTCTGCTTTCAATTTTTATAACTAGTTTAACCTTTTCTACTCAAAAGCATTTTGTATATGTATCAAATCCATCTGTAATATTTTGCAAATTCTTTTTCTAGGTGAGGAATGAAATCTTCAGAGACCTGCACATGGCCATATTAAGTGTCAAGGGTATGGACTCAGGAGCAAAGTGAGGACTGATGTTTTAATGGAAGGGGGAGTGGATAATTAGAACCCCCTCACGGCACAGATAGTGGGGATTAAAACAGTAACCAAGGCCAGTCATGTGAAAAAATTAGGACACCCCATGAAATATTCAGTTCTTTCTTATGAAATGTTCACCTATCAATGTCAATTTTTTTTATTTTTATTTATCTCTGGAAAAGAAAGTAATGTAATTGCAGATAAACAAAACTCAAGATATCCACAAAAATGTGTATCCTGAGGAAATAAATTATGACACCCCCACCTATCCTCCCACTTAAAGTGGCTCAAATCACACACAGGTGTATCACATCAGGTGCACATGATTAGAACATCGTTACTCAGCATTTTGAAGGATGTTTGCCCTAATTAAACCTCAGAAATTTAGTTTGGTGTGCTCATGGATTGCTGCAGTAAGAGTGAACACCATGGTGAGATCAAAAGAGCTGTCCGAGGCCTTCAGAAAGAAGATTGTAGCAGCTTATAAGTTTGGTAAGGGATTTTAAAAGATCTTGAAAGAATTTGACATTAGCCATGCCACGATCTGGAAAACAGTGTACTCTACTTTTTATATATCATTTACATCCGGTAGAGAATTCCCAGAAGTGATGATAGATGCCTTGAAATTGTGGGCGAAATTAAAGAAGTTCGGAGATTCTGAACACGCCATTCAGCGTTGAATAATAAACAGTGCTAAGACCAATAATATTGTTCCCGAAGAAGCTCTGTTATTTGTAGAAGAGAGCGAAACGGAGATCTTCTGTCGAGATATGGAGATATGACCGGGTAGTAAATCTACTCCTGAGTTAAGTACTATTACAATAACGACACAAGGCAATCACTATAATAATTATAGTAAATGATATATAAAAAGTAGAGACTAAAAGAAAAAAGAATTTGATATTATAATAATAAGAGTTTAAAGGACCGAT
This sequence comes from Geotrypetes seraphini, assembly GCF_902459505.1. NCBI lineage: Eukaryota > Metazoa > Chordata > Amphibia > Gymnophiona > Dermophiidae > Geotrypetes > Geotrypetes seraphini. The sequence continues at coordinate 461,147,366 of NC_047085.1, read as the reverse complement.
GATAGCTCACAAGAAAGTTATATGCCGGGACGTATTCTAGTGGCAGTACAACTGTGAGCGCTTGAGATTGAGTAGTGGCTCGTGGCCAGTAGTGGGTGATGTTTATGGGACGGTAATGGAATGGATGTCAGGACTGATAGTGCAGTATTAAGTGCCTGTTTTTCGTATGATTCTGGGTAACTCTAGTTAGAAAAACACACTACCAGATTAATATAAGGGAAAGAATAATATTATTTTTATGTACTTTGCTATTAGGCCAAATCATGAAGGAAACCAGGATATACAGGGACTCCATTTTGGGTGCTTTGTTTTTCTGTGTCTTGTACTCCATTTTGTGATCAGCCTATGTCCCAAGTCTTTGTTCAGGTTTCTTAGCATCGTGGTGTTAATTGATACCAGATGTGCCTTAGGCTGGCTAGGAAGAAGTATCCCAAACTAAGATATAACTTGCTTTAAATATGAATGAAAATACATGGTCTGAATGAATGAAGGGCCCGAAAGTGTGTGATTATGTGTATTGTATGGCTGTGTATTGAACAAAAGAATTGGTTTTAAAAAAACATATAATATATATTTGCAACCTAAAGAAATTCAAAGGGCACAACATCTGGAAATAATTAGCAGTCTCTAGCATAGAAAGGGGGAAAAACAGCCCCTCCTTCTCCTCCAGGATAAGGCTTCTGTGTGAAGATCAATGAAATTTGAAACTGTCAGCTCAGGGGGAGGCAGTCCCTCTTTTCCTCTAAGGCTGACAAATTTTCAGCACTGTTTGTAGGGCTTAGAACATTTCAGCATCTTGCCTGACACATAGACAAATTGTCTGAAATAAGTTTTAAGAATGACAAAAGGAATATTGGATATGTTTTAAAATGTAAATGTATATTCAGAAATGAATGTAAACAAACAAATGTAATTTCTGAAGCTTTTAAACGTAGAGGAATTTCTTTGTCTAACTTTTAAACACCTCCTCTGTTAGTTTGATTGGCTGTCAAACCGATGATGTCACACTGAGCCAAAGGTATATAATGGGAGTGTTTCGAAATATTGAACTGAGCTCGTTATCAGAAGGCCAGCATTTTGGCAACTATAACGACCTCCCTCTAATGCAAGGGCTAACACAATTATGCTTTATTCTTTTGGTGTCATGATTGAAAAAATAAAAACAATAATTATATTTTGGTAACAAAACCTTTGCATTTAGCGTCATTTAGCATGTTTTTTAAATTATTTTTCACACCTTAAGTGAAAACTAGCAGCTTAATTGACAGCTGCAGCTTATGAGTGCGCCGGCGTCCAATGCCCATGCTCAAGATTCATAACAAATCTTATTTAATTTCATGAAAGGTGTATTGAGAATTGTGGCTTTGGCAGTAGCCTATATGTATTTTTGGTGATAAAGAGTTTGGAGCACAAAATATCCTGAAGGAGTGATATACTGTATTTTTAAATATGAAATGATCATCAATAATTACATGCTAAAGATTATTGGGGCATGTGAGGAGTTTAAAGTTGGTGCTCCTACAATAAAGCAGGTATTCTCTGAGGACATCAGATATATACTCTCATATGTGGATGATAACCATGCAAATAGTATGGATACTACCAAGTGCACTGTCACTTTAAATCTTTAGGCAGTCTTCATACTGTGTGCGTGCTGGTACCTTCTCACTCATTGGCTCGTGGGACCATCAGGTCAATAACAAAGCTAAAAAGTCAACTAGGGGAGTGGTGGTGGCTTGTGAGAATATATGTCTACTGTGCTCAAACACCTGCTACAGCTGTCTTGGCTTCTCTGAGAACAAGCAGGCATAATACCAAAGTAGCTATAACTTGGACATTATGGGTTGTCACATGGTTCTAAAGCGTCAGCCCTGCCTGAGTATATGTGAAAGAGATACAGTCCACTAGCCAAGTGGAGATGGTTCTCTTGGTAACAGGAGCTCCAAGTCTATGAGGGTCAAATGCCACAAAAAGCTGAGCGGATCCTATGTTTAGTCTGATCCAGGTAGTATGCCAAAGCATGTTTGTAGTCCAAGGTATGACGAGCTGCCTCTCCAGGATGTTTATGCAGTTTTGGAAAGAAAACAAGCAGAACTATGGACTAGTTGAGGTGAAATTCTGAGATGACTTTAAGCAGGAATTTTGGATGAGTTCGAAGCACTATTATATCATGGTAGAATCTCATATAGGGAGGATCAGACACAAGAGCTTGAAGTTCACCCATATGTAGATGTGAAAGTAATGAGGAAAACAACTTTGCAAGTGAGAAATTTGAGAGAGCAAGATGTACGCAATTCAAAGGGAGACTTCATTAGAGCAAATAGTACTACATTAAAATATCAAGCAACAGATGAAGGCTTCAAAAGGCCTTTAATAAAAAATTTATCAGAGCAGATCAGAATCAAACCTTTTCAACTCGCTTGCAGAAGGAAAAACTGAAGGGGGCTCTACAGGCACTGGAGAAAGAGGTGGAGATGAAGAATGTAAATTTCATCCTTACACAATACAATTTACAAGTATGGGGAAATCACCTACAGTCAGGACTTATATGCCCTTTACACCAGAATAGGCCTTTCATGAAATTGGCTACCAAAGGATGAACAGGTATGAGTTTTTTTGTCCAAGGGAGAGTGAAATGCACTGGTAACACTTAGTTGAAGTTTAAACTAAACTAAACCTTAAATTTATATACCGCATCCTCTCCACAATTATAGAGCTCGGCATGGTTTACAAGAGCTTAATATAAGGAAGGAACAGCATAATGGGGTTGAGTAAAGGGGGAAGAGAGCATTACATTTTTGAGAATAGCCTAGTTTTTAGGTGCTTTTGAAATAGTTGGAAGGAGCCCAGATTCCGTAGTGGGGCAGTAAGGTTATTCCAAAGCCCTGTGATTTTGAAGAAGAGAGATTTCCCATTTTTAGACTGGAGTTAGAGAGGTGGAGAAGACAATCCGGGATTGATGGTAGTAGACATGATTGGTTTCCAGAGAATATGATGTATACCAGGAGGATCTCATTCATTTGAAGTGGTGGCAGCACTGAATGGAAGGTTTTCTAGAGGCTTTAATGAGAGCAGATACTGCAGCTGAGAGTAGAAAGCATTTACTTGTTTGGTGAAGAAACCATGCTGTTAGTAATAATGAGCAGTGGTTGGAGTAAAGAAGGGATCCCTTGTTTTGCATCGGTAGCACTTGTAACTTCCAGTGTTTCATGGCTGAGAGCTCTAGGAGGAGCGGAAACTAAACCGGCGTGGCCAAAGTGATGCTGTGAGAATCATGGTGCCTTGATCTTGGTGAAGTTTAAGTAGCGTTTTCCTGATGAGAGGTATTGGAGGAAAAGCCTAGAGGAATATGTCCCCCTCCCCCAATATATAAGGAAGGCATCCAATGTAATGTGATGGGGAATATAGAGTCAGGAGCAGAATTGTGAAAGTTTGTTGTTGAGCTATGTCCGGTGTCCCCTATATAAGGAAGGCATCCAATGTAATGTGATGGGGAATATAGAGTCAGGAGCAGAATTGTGAAAGTTTGTTGTTGAGCTATATCCGGTGTCCCCTATTTGGAGAAAATCTGACCTAAGACATATGTGCTGAAAGATCATTAGTGAGACTAAGAAGTCTGCTCAATTTGTCTTCCAAGACATTCTGCTTCCCCACTAAGTAAATTGCTCTGAGAAGTATACTGCAAGCATTTGCCCAACTCCAAAATCTCGATTACTTCTATGCAAAGGGGGCAAGATCTCATGTTCCCTTGTTTGTTCAGGCAGAACATGGCAAATTGTCTGGACGAACTACTTGATGGCAAAGACAGTCCTAGAGAGCATTGCCTATTGCTTGTAGTTCAAGCTTGACAAGGAGGGTTGCTCATTTGAGACCATACTTCTTGAGTGTGGAGGCTGTCTAATTGAGCACCCCATCCTAACATCGAAACATCTGTGGTTAGAAGTTTGTGATGACGGGAGGGGGGAGGAGGGTGTGTGTGGCAGGCTGGAAGGGAAGACCTAGAGTGAGATTGTGAGGAATCATCCACTACTGGAGAAACTGACAGAGTTCCAAGGTGACTTGGATTATAGCAAGCAGATGTCTAGCAGATGGCTTGAGATCATTGGGTCAACAGGGTCCAATGTAGAACTCTGAGGTGAAAATGTGCCAATGGAGTAACATGCACCATGGATACCATGCGACCGAAAAGGCCTAACATCTGACAAGTGGAAAAGTGTCAAAGGAAGGAGACAGAGACAAGAGTGAAAGAGATTATCCAATCTTTGCTGTGGTAGAAAAACTCGACCTTGAGTAGTATCCAGGATAGCACCTAAGAACTGCAGCACCTGAGGATGCAGATGTAACTTTTTGTAGTTTACAGCAAACTTGAGCAGCTCTAGATGACGAATTGTTGAATTGATGGCATGCTGAACTTGTGATGAAGCCTTGATCAACCATTCAACTAAGTAGGGAAATACCTGAAACCCCCATATGCAAAGGGCTGCTGCCACCACCTCTAGGCATGTCATGAAGATATGAGGGGCCAAAGCCAGTCTGAAGGACAAGACTTTATATAAGAAATGTCAAGATCCAATGTGAAAGTGAAGATATTTTCAGAGAGCAGGTAGGATGGATATGTAAGTGTTAAGTCTCTTTGAGATTCAAAGAGCAAAGCCAATCATCTTTTTTCAATAGAGGTAAGAAGGGTTCTCAGAGACCACACAAAAGATCTCCAAGTATATGTTGAGACCTCAAAGGTCTAGAATTGATTGAAGGCCTACTGTTCTTTTTGGGTATCATGAAACGCTCCAAGTATAACCCCTGTTCCCTCTCCTGCAGAGAAAGATTCTACTGCATTTAGCTGGAGAAGAGCTTAGAGTTCTTGATGAAGGAGTGTCTTCTGGAGGGAGGTGAAAGGAGACACTTTTTGTGGGAGGTTTTCTGATAAAGCATAAAGCGTAGCCCTGAGTGACAATCTGAAGCACTCACTGATCTGCTGTTATAAGAATCCTTTCATGAGGAGATTGGGAGGATGAAGAAGGAAAATATTAGCAATGCTCTTTAGAAAGGAGTCAAAAGGAAGACTGCTGTTTGGACCGAGACTGAGGTTGTGATTTTTGTGTCCTTTGTCACTTTACATGGGGGTCACTAAACAGGAGGCCTAGAAAATGAGGAAGATGGCAGATTGTAATGGCATTTGGTCTTATAGTAATATGAGAGTCATTCTGGATGAGGCAGAATATCTTCTAGATAAGGAAGGTTTGTGGCTTAGATAAGATTTAAAAAACACACAAATATGACCCACTTTATCTACCATCACCTCAATTTTATCCCCAAAAACTTCACCGCTCTTACAAGGAACAAAGGCAAGGCATTCTTGAATTGAAGTTTCCAGATCAGATACTCTAAGCCAAGCCAAGTGGCATATTGCAATTGCCACTGCAGATGTGCAGGAAGAAACATCAAATGCACTGAAAGTTCCTCTAGCCCAGGGGTGTCAAACTCAATCACATAAGAGACCAAAATCTAAAACACAGGCTAGGTCAAGGGCCGAATTTTCTATTAAGATACTTAGTCTTAGTAGAAGTATACATCTTTTCTTGCCCTGAGACACCTGTGGCGCGTTCAGACACTTCTGTGGAGCACCCTGCTCCAACCTAGCTTTTACACTGGGTCTGGGTCCTTCTGCCTGCAAATGGATACTGAGGCAGCATGGTGAGGAGCTTTGAGTGCTGCTGGGAGTGGGGCAGTGCGTTCAGGTGCTTGGAGTACCACTGGGACCGGGGCTGCACAGTCAGGCACTTAGATACGACACAGTCACTGAGGGCCATATAAAATGGCCAGGTGGGCTGGATTTGGCCCCGGGGCCTTGTGTTTGACATGTGTGCTCTAGCCATATACTTCCTCATAGTGAATAAGTTCTTAGATAACTGTTGAAACATGTTTTAGTTTGTCAGGAGGGAGAATTCCTCAAACTCTGACAGTTAAGTAAGGATTTAAAATAAATGGACACAGAATTGGTAGTCCATATTTCTCTTGAGAATAGAAGATTAGAAAATGCATTTGCCAAAAATGCCCTGGTTTCTCTTTCTAGAGAAGCAGAATTATAAGATTGTGCACAATAGGAAGAATAACCCAAATCACAGTACAGCGGCTTTGAGAATGTTTAGAGATGGCTGTGCCGCCATAGAGTTCTGCAGGGGACTCTGTCCCAATGTGAGGCTGTCTGCTGTTTGCTAAAAGTGTTACATATATCTTCCTCTTGAAAAAGCTGGAAGGGAAACGCGTATGATGTCAAAGAACTACCGGAGACTGCATACTGTGTTGAGGAAGTTTTGAGGTTTTTGAATTGTATTGACTTCCTGGATTTATGAATAAGATGCGTTGGATTGATGATTTTGGATTATGACTGTTTTAAAATTGAGCTTTTTTGAATGAACTTTTTTCACTTGTGGTTTTTTTCATTTGCGATTTTGTGAGAGAGCACTGAGCACTTTGGAAGATGCAGCTGAGCCCAGGATGATCTGATGACTTCAGAAAATAAGAATTTCGGATAAGAACTTTTAAGAGATAAGTACTCCTTCATTGTGATGGACTGTTAGAACTCTTACATCATTGCTTATTTCAGTGGTCTCAAACCCGTGGCCCGGGGGCCACATGCGGCCCGCCAGGTACTATTTTGAGGCCCTCAGTATGTTTATCATAATCAGAAAAGTAAAATAAAACAGTTTCTTGATCATATGTCTCCTTAGCTATAAATTATTATTATTAAGACTTAGTCAAAAGGAAAGATTTATAGAGTTTTACCTCATGCAAAATTGTCATTTTTTAATTAAGACATTAACTATTTTTCTGAGGCCCTCCAAGTACCTATAAATCCAAAATGTGGCCCTACAAAAGGTTTGAGTTTGAGACCACTGGCTTATTTCAACTTAGGAGCACTGCTGGAGAATTCTAGGCATCCGGTGTTTGAGTTTGTATAGTATATTGATTGTGATGTTTTTAATCAATATTTAAAGCATTGTTTGAAAAATATTAATTCTTTTTTTGTAGAAAGTTTAGAAAGTTTTTGAAAGAATTAGGTATTATGAAGTAATACTCCCGTTGTAGTGTGTGTAATTTTGATTTTAGCAATTTCTTCTCAAAACGGCATATTACTCGTTTCGTCTCTAATAACTCCACATCATACCATTTATTGGAATCATCTACTCGTCTCTTTGCCACATGTTTAGGTGCAATTTCCTCTAAAATAGTGTTACTTAAAGTTTTCCAATTAGATGGGAATTCATAGATATTATCTTCCTGTAGTAAATCAACTCGTTTCCAGAATTCAAGTGGGTTGGGTGATTTCCTGATGAGAATATATTGTTTTTATGATTTTTCTTTTAAATTATATTGCTTAGTCCATCCCAATGAGAATGAAGTGGTCCGACCAATGTGCAGTGGCAACCAAAAAAGCAAATAATATGTTCGGAATTATTAGAAACGGGATGATAAATGCCTCTTATCACTCCATGGTGCAACCTCATCTTGAGTATTACGTTCAATTCTGATTGCCGTATCTCAAAATAGATATAGCAGAATTAAAACAGGCACAAAGATGATAAAAGGGATCAAACTCCTCTCATATGAGGAAAGCCTAAAGAGGTTAGTGTTTTTCAGGTTAGAAAAAAGACGGCTGAGGGGAGATATGATTGAAGTCTACAAAGTCCCGAGTGAATTTATTTCTTGATTCATCAAAACCTTTAGGGCCAGAAGCACTAAGAGGATTGGTAAGACCATGTGGGTCTGCACCGATCTGATATTTTGGCCAATTCAGAAAAAGCTATTGATGCACTAAAAAATTTGCATGCCAATGATTCACATGGATGTTCCCCGTAATACTTGACTCTGCCATCCAATTGACAGCAGTGAGAGTGATTCACATATGCACAGAGCCAACAGGGGAAGCCCGAATAGCTAAGAGGCAGAGGAAGCTCCTTTTTTTTTTTAATGGACACAGATGATATGCATTACACACGCACAATATCTGCCACATTAAAAAAAAAACCACCCTCGCCAATCACAGCCCTCCCCAACGAAGGCACCGTGAACTGCCCCCCCCCAAGCAAATATGGCAGGAGGAATGCCCACTTCCTCCTGCCATGCCAAATCCACACCCCCACCCCTGAAAATAAAAATTGGCAGGAGGGATGCCCATGTGACTCCCCCTGCGGCAGCGATACGGGAAGGCCCACTCCTGCGTCCCCCAGATAAGCCAATCAAGGCCTTAGACTCCTCCCCCTTGTATAATGGGATACATAGGGAGGAGCCCAAGGCCCTGATTGGCTCAGACACCTAAGGCCCTTCCCAAGGGGCAGAGTCTTAGGCATCTAAGCCAATCAGAGCCTGAAGCCCCTCCCTGTGCATCACATGATGCATCAGGAAGGGAAAGACCCATTTCAGAGTGGCAAATTATGGGCAGGACAAACTGAGCTTCTATCCTGCACTTAGACACACACGACCTGATGACAGCCAGTCAACATGGATTCAGGTAAGGGAAATCATGTTTGACGAATTTACTTCAATTTTTTGAGATAGTGAACAGACAAATTGATAGTGGAGAACTGGTGGATATTATATACTTGTTCTTCCAGAAAGCGTTACACATGAAAGACTTCTCAGGAAACTACAAAGCCATGGAATAGAGGGAGATATACTAAGATGGATAGGCAAATGGCTGGAGAACAGAAAGCAGAGAGTGGGCATAAATGGGAAACATAGAAATAGATGGCAGATAAGGGCCACGGCCCATCCAGTCTGCCCACCTCAATGACCCTCCCCTACCTTTCTCTTGTGAAGAGATCCCACGTGACGATCCCATTTTGTCTTAAAATCAGGCACGCTGCTGGCCTCAATCACCTGAAGTGGAAGACTATTCCAGCGATCAACCACTCTCTCGGTGAAAAAGTACTTTCTGGTGTCACCATGCAGCTTCCCTCCCCTGATTTTCCACGGATGCCCTCTTATAGCCGTGGGACCTTTGGAAAAGAAGATATCTTCTTCCACCTTGATACGGCCCATGAGATATTTGAACGTCTCGATCATGTCTCCCCTCTCTCTGCGTTCCTCGAGTGAGTATAGCCGCAACTTATCCAGCCGTTCCTCGTACGGGAGGTCCTTGAATCCTGAGACCATCCGGGTGGCCATTCGCTGGACCGACTCCAGTCTCAGCACATCTTTGCGGTAATGAGGCCTCCAGAATTGTACACAGTATTCCAGAAGGGGTCTCACCATGGATCTATACAATGGCATAATGACTTCAGGCTTACGATTGACGAAACCTCTACGTATACACGCTATGATTTGTCTAGCCTTAGATGAAGCCTGCTCCACTTGATTGGCAGTCTTCATGTCTTCACTGATGATCACCCCTAAGTCCCGTTCTGCTACAGTCCTTGCTAGGATCTCGCCATTAAGGGTGTAACTTTTGCATGGATTTCGGCTGCCAAGGTGCATGACTTTGCATTTTTTGGCATTGAATCCTAGTTGCCAGATCCTAGACCAGCGCTCCAGTAGGAGTAGGTCGTGCGTCATATTGTCGGACATTGAGTTTTTGACCATTGCACTCCTTTCTACTACATTGCATAGTTTGGCGTCATCTGCGAATAACGTTATTTTACCTCGAAGCCCTTCAGCCAAGTCTCTTATAAAGATGTTGAACAGGATCGGGCCCAAGACCGAGCCCTGCAGCACTCCACTGATCACCTCCGTCGTTTCAGAGGGGGTGCCGTTCACCATCACCCGCTGAAGCCTACCTCCAAGCCAGTTCTCAACCCATTTTGTCAAAGTGTCACCCAATCCTATAGAACTCATTTTGCTTAACAACCTGCGGTGTGGTACGCTATCGAAAGCTTTGCTGAAGTCTAAGTATACGATGTCCAGGGGCTCCCCAACATCCAGCTTCCTCGTCACCCAGTCAAAGAAGCTGATCAGGTTGGATTGGCAGGATCTCCCCATAGTAAATCCATGTTGACAGGGATCCCGTAGATTCTCCTCATTCAGGATCGTATCCAATTGACGTTTGATTTGAGTTTCTATCAGCTTGCTCACTATTGATGTGAGACTCACCGGTCTATAGTTCGCAGCCTCCATTCTGCAACCTTTTTTGTGACGTTAGCCGTTTTCCAATCCAATGGGACTATACCCGTACTAAGGGAGATTGAAGAGCGCGGATAGTGGTTCCGCCAAGACATCACTTAACTCCCTGAGCACCCTGGGGTGTAGGTTGTCTGGCCCCATCGCTTTGTTAACCTTGAGTTTAGACAGCTCACAGTAGACACTGCCTGGCGTAAACTCGAAGCTACAAAACGGGTCTACTGAGCTATCCCTTGTCTGTAACTGAGGGCCGGATCCTGGCTCCTTGCGGGTGAAGACCGAACAGAAGTATTCGTTTAAAAATTTAGCCTTTTCCGAGTCCGCTTCTACATAGTTCCCATCTGGTTTCCTAAGGCGTACTATCCCACCTGTGTTTCTGTTTCTGTCGCTAATATACTTGAAGAAGGATTTATCGCCCTTCTTGATGTTCTTCGCTAACGTCTCCTCGTTTCAGAATTTGGCCTCTCTAACTGCTGTTTTGACGGCTCTTGCCTTGGCCAGGTAGTCTTCTCTCGAGTCCTGATTCCCTGTTTGTTTGTAAGAAATGAACGCTCTTTTCTTCTCTTTTATGAGGCCTGAGATCTAAAACATAGTAACATAGTAACATAGTAGATGACGGCAGATAAAGACCCGAATGGTCCATCCAGTCTGCCCAACCTGATTCAATTTAAAAATTTTTTTTTTTTTTTTTTTCTTCTTAGCTATTTCTGGGCGAGAATCCAAAGCTTTACCCGGTACTGTGCTTGGGTTCCAACTGCCGAAATCTCTGTTAAGACTTACTCCAGCCCATCTACACCCTCCCAGCCATTGAAGCCCTCCCCTGCCCATCCTCCTCCAAACGGCCATACACAGACACAGACCGTACAAGTCTGCCCAGTAACTGGCCTAGTTCAATCTTTATTATTTTCTGATTCTAAATCTTCTGTGTTCATCCCACGCTTCTTTGAACTCAGTCACAGTTTTACTCTCCACCACCTCTCTCGGGAGCGCATTCCAGGCATCCACCACCCTCTCCGTAAAGTAGAATTTCCTAACATTGCCCTTGAATCTACCACCCCTCAACCTCAAATTATGTCCTCTGGTTTTACCATTTTCCTTTCTCTGGAAAAGATTTTGTTCTACGTTAATACCCTTTAAGTATTTGAACGTCTGAATCATATCTCCCCTGTCTCTCCTTTCCTCTAGGGTATACATATTCAGGGCTTCCAGTCTCTCCTCATATGTCTTCTGGTGCAAGCCTCCTATCATTTTCGTCGCCCTCCTCTGGACCGCCTCAAGTCTTCTTACGTCTTTCGCCAGATACGGTCTCCAAAACTGAACACAATACTCCAAGTGGGGCCTCACCAATGACCTGTACAGGGGCATCAACACCTTCTTTCTTCTACTGACTACGCCTCTCTTTATACAGCCCAGAATCCTTCTGGCAGCAGCCACTGCCTTGTCACACTGTTTTTTCGCCTTTAGATCTTCGGACACTATCACCCCAAGGTCCCTCTCCCCGTCCGTGCATATCAGCTTCTCTCCTCCCAGCATATACGGTTCCTTCCTATTATTAATCCCCAAATGCATTACTCTGCATTTCTTTGCATTGAATTTTAGTTGCCAGGCATTAGACCATTCCTCTAACTTTTGCAGATCCTTTTTCATATTTTCCACTCCCTCTTCGGTGTCTACTCTGTTACAAATCTTGGTATCATCTGCAAAAAGGCACACTTTTCCTTCTAACCCTTCAGCAATGTCACTTACATACATATTGAACAGGATTGGCCCCAGCACCGAACCCTGAGGGACTCCACTAGTCACCTTTCCTTCCTTCGAGCGACTTCCATTAACCACCACCCTCTGGCGTCTGTCCGACAGCCAGTTTCTGACCCAGTTCACCACTTTGGGTCCTAACTTCAGCCCTTCAAGTTTGTTCAACAGCCTCCTATGAGGAACTGTATCAAAGGTTTTGCTGAAATCCAAATAAATTACATCTAGCATATGTCCTCGATCCAGCTCTCTGGTCACCCAATCAAAAAATTAAATCAGGTTCGTTTGGCACGATTTACCTTTTGTAAAGCCATGTTGCCTCGGATCCTGTAACCCATTAGATTCAAGGAAATACACTATCCTTTCTTTCAGCAACACTTCCATTATTTTTCCAACAACTGAAGTGAGGCTCACCGGCCTGTAGTTTCCTGTTTCATCCCTGTGACCACTTTTATGAATAGGGACCACATCCGCTCTCCTCCAATCCCCAGGAATCACTCCCGTCTCCAGAGATTTGTTGAACAAGTCTTTAATAGGACTCGCCAGAACCTCTCTGAGTTCCCTTAGTATCCTGGGATGGATCCCGTCTGGTCCCATCGCTTTGTCCACCTTCAGTTTTTCAAGTTGCTCATAAACACCCTCCTCCGTGAACGGCGCAGAATCTACTCCATTTTCTCGTGTAACTTTGCCGGACAATCTCGGTCCTTCTCCAGGATTTTCTTCTGTGAACACAGAACAGAAGTATTTGTTTAGCACATTTGCTTTCTCCTCATCACTCTCCACATATTTGTTCCCAGCATCTTTTAGCCTAGCAATTCCATTTTTTATCTTCCTCCTTTCACTAATATATCTGAAAAAATTTTTATCTCCCTTTTTTACATTTTTAGCCATTTGTTCTTCCGCCTGTGCCTTCGCCAAACGTATTTCTCTCTTGGCTTCTTTCAGTTTCACCCTGTAGTCCTTTCTGCTCTCCTCTTCTTGGGTTTTTTTATATTTCATGAACGCCAACTCTTTCGCCTTTATTTTCTCAGCCACTAGGTTGGAGAACCATATCGGCTTCCTTTTTCTTTTGTTTTTATTGATTTTCTTCACATAAAGGTTCTCCGCAGAGAACCACTGTGGCCTATTGTTCCTTCGCCGTTTACTTACTGATTTTATATATCGGTTGGTTGCCTCCTGTATGGTATCTTTCAGAGCTGACCACATTTCTTCTACGTTATCTGTTACTGCTAGGTTTTGTAGCGCATGATGGATGAATTCCCCCATGCCCTCGAAGTTGGCGTCCTTGAAGCTGAGGACCTTGGTCAATGTGTTAGATTTGGCGAACCCCTTTTTGAGATTGAACCATACCATGTTGTGGTCACTGGAGGCCAACGCTTCGCCCACTGAGACCTCTATGACACTTTCGCCATTGGTAAGTAACAGGTCCAGTATTGCCTGCTCCCTTGTTGGCTCCAATACTAGTTGTTTCAGTCTTGCTCCCTTCATAGAGTTCAATAGCCTCCTGCTGCTGCTGGATGCAGAGGAAAGTGTGTTCCAATCCACATCAGGCATATTGAAGTCACCTAACAGTACTGTATCCCCACGCAAGGTGATATTCTCTATGTCTCCGATCAATTCCATATCCAGGTCATCCTGTTGTCTTAGGGGTCTGTATATTACACCAAGATACAGGCATTTGTCTTTCCCCCTGGCCAAATTTACCCAAAGGGATTCCCCTGTGTACCTAACATCTGCGATTCTGGTGACTTTAATGTCATCTTTAGTATATAGTGCTACACCTCCTCCCATTTTGCCCTCCCTGTCACGGCGAAGTAAATTGTAGCCCAGTATGACCATGTCCCACCCGTGGGAGTCCATGAGCCAGGTCTCAGATATCGCCACTACATCCAGGTCAGCGTTCCTCATTTCAGTCTCTAATTCTAGGATCTTGTTGCCCAAACTGTGGGCGTTGACGTATATGGCTTTCCATGTCGCATGTTCGCTTTTAGTACTAGCTTTAATATGAGCACCTACCCCAGACTCAGAAATGTGTGTACCCTGTGGGGGAATTCCCGATTGAGCTATGTGGACTCTTTTGGTACAATTTGCAAGGTGTGTACTCTCCCTAGACCCCAAATCACAACATGTACCCACCCCAGACTCGGAAATATGTGTACTCGCCCCAGTCCCGGACCCAGAATTTCGGTGTCCACTTACCCCAGTCTCAAAAAAGTATTGGCAGCCTAGCTCGCCAGGTGGGTTGTTTGAGCCTGTACCCTCCCCCAACTTACCTAGTTTAAAGCCCTGTGAAGTAGGCGGGCTAGTCGGTGTCCAAGGACGTTCTTCCCTCTTCTGGTCAGGTGTAGCCCGTCTGATCCTTGTAGTCTTGTAGCGTCTCTCCATGGTGCAGAAACCCGAAGTTCATCTCCTTGCACCATCCTCGCAGCCAGTCGTTAGCCCTCTGGATGTGCTCATCCCTGGCTCTACCTTTGCCTCTCACTGGGAGGATCGAAGAGAAGGCCACCTGCGCTTCCATCCGCCTCAGCTTCTCACCCAGACTGGGAGAAAGTGACTAGCGGTGTACCCCAGGGCTCGGTACTTGGGCCCATATTATTTAATATTTTCATCAATGACCTAGAAGAGGAAACATCCAGTGAAATCATCAAGTTTGCAGACGACACAAAGCTATGCCGAGCAATCAGATCGCAGAAGGATAGCGAGGAACTCCAGAGCGACTTGAGTCGATTGGAGAAATGGGAAGAGAAATGGCAGATAGGAAGTTTAATGTGGAAAAATGCAAAGTGATGCATTTAGGCAGAAAGAATAAGGAACACAAGTATAGAATGTTAGATGCAACTCTGGGAAAGACCGAACAAGAAAGGGCCCTGGGCATACTGATAGATAGGACCCTGAAACCGTTGGCGCAATGTGCGGCGGCGGTGAAAAAAGCAAATAGAATGCTAGGCATGATAAAGAAGGGAATCACAAGTAGATCGGAGAAAGTTATAATGCCGCTTTATAGAGCGATGGTCAGACCACACTTGGAATACTGCGTCCAGCATTGGTCTCCATACCTAAAGAAGGATATAAAACTGCTGGAGAGGGTGCAGATATGAGCAACGAAGCTAGTGAAAGGTATGGAGAACCTGGATTACGAGGAACAACTACTGGGGCTGTTCTCCCTTGGGAAGAGAAGACTGCGAGGATCTGATCGAGACTTTCAAAATACTGAAAGGAATTGACAAAATAGAGCAGGAAAAATAGTTATTTACAATGTCCAATATGACACGGACAAGAGGTCATGGACTAAAGCTGAGGAGGGACAAGTCCAGGACAAATATCAGGAAATTCTGTTTCACGCGAGTGGTGGACATCTGGAATGTTCTCCCAGAGGAGGTAATTGCGAAATTCACCATTCTAGGATTTAAGGGTAAACTAGATGCACATCTCCTTATGAATGGCATAGAGTGATATGGGGATTAAATGGGCCTCCGCGTGTGCGGATCGCCGGACTTGATGGACCTAAGGTTTGATCCGGAGTTGGCAATTCTTATGTTCTGGCTGGAGTAAAATCTGCCTTTTTTTTAGGGGGATAGTAGGGGATGTTTGGGGGGAACGTGGGACTAGGCCTTTCCATATTGCTGCCACAGGTGGGGAGGTCGCATTTGTGACCAGCCAGATATTCTCCCTGCTCAGGTCCCAGTTAGGATAGAGGAGAAAGGAGAAGAAAAGAAATCCTGGAGAGGAATTGGGAAGGGACAGGTAGTTCCTGAACATAATAATAACACTGTCCACCGGGGGAGCCCAAGAGGCCCTTGGAACACTGCCAGGGCTGACAAAGCAGGGCGTTTCCCCAAGGTACTTAAACCTGTGTGTAAGAACAGAGAGGGAAGCCAGCTAGGGAGGAGGTTTAATCCTTTCCTCCCTAAAGAGTCCTCTCAGCCAAGCAGGAGCAATGGCCCCGTTCCAATGGAGGTACTAGAGGAAGGTCAGGTTGAAGATCCTGTGTTCCCTGGAGAGTTACCTATGGAATTGGAGGAAGGTTGGTCAGAATTTGCTCCTCAAGTCACTGAAGCAATGCAGGTGGACTTTGCCTCCATTTCCAAGCAGTGAGTGCGATTTTGAATGCTGGACTGTTTAGAGAGTGTTTTTCTTTTTTGTTCTTGCTATTTTTCTTTTTACAAGCTTGGGAGTGATTAATGGGGAGAGGTTTTGCTGTTATCCTGGGTGGGAACTGTGAGAGTCAAACTAATGACTGTTTGCGTGCAAAACCTATCACTCCCTCTTTTTTCCTGGCAATATATGGAACTAGCCAGAGGCTTGTAGAAACTGTGGCACTTCTGGGAGGTGAAGATAAATACCTAAGACTGTATTGTTTTTTTTTTATTTTGAAAATTGCCTGCTTTAGTAGCAGCCAGTGTTTGGTTTGAGTTGGACTACAAACCCTGGGCACAGCTGAAGTGTCCTCATTTCTGAAGGCAAGGCAAAGACTGGTTTGTATTCTGGCTTTGTGCTATTTGAGTTGTTTCTCACTGTTGGTGCAGCTGTTTGAACATTCTGATCAATGTAGTGGTTGTCTGAAGAAAACTACTTACCTGAATTCAGGAAGAATAAATATGATTTTGCTTTTGAAGAAATAGATGATAAGGACTTTGTGTTGTTTTTGATTCCATCTTGGAATCCAGTCCTGCAGGGTGGCTCCTTTTCCGGGCCACACGTCTGGGTGCTATTGGTGAAAGGTTCCATTGTGATAGTTACATAGGACTGTTCTGCATTACAGTGGGCCACACATTGGAAGGAGGGAGTGAGCATCCCTCCTACCAATTTTCTTTCACGGGGGGATTCGGCATGGCAGGAGGAAGTGGGCATTCCTCCTGCTGTTTTTGCTGGCAATGGGAGTGGGCGGTTCACTGTACCTTCATTGGGGAAGGCCATCATTGGCGGGGGTGCCCATTAAAAAAAGGTTTGTGAGACAAAAAACTGGTCTTGACCAATTGCTTTTTTAGATTGCTAAAAACAATCACTTTTTTAGTGCATCGGGAAGCCATGTTAGAGCATCAATTGCTCTACTAGTTTACATGGCATTTTAATATTAATTAGCTTATTTGCATGGTTGGATCGGGAAATGAGCAATTGTGCAGACAACCAGGCAGTGAGCCATTTTCTGTATCAGGTTGGCAAATGTGATCATCGCTAAAGCTGTTAAAACAGGTTTAGCAACAATCACTGGCTTTAGTGTTTCTGGGCCTTAAAGACTAGGGGACACTCAATGAAGTTACAGGAAAATACTTTTAAAACCAATAGAAGGAAATTTTTTTCACTCAGAGAATAGTGACATTACATTATGATTTATATTCCACCTCTATCCCAAAGAATACCATTAATGCCAGAAGACTTATTTGGTAAAGCTTCAACCTCTTTTAAAATATCTGGTTCTTCTTCAGAGTTGGAGTCCATTTTAATCTCCCCAATGTTTCCCACATTGCTTTCCTTGTATAAAATTTCCTTATATTTCTTTTTAATGCTTTCTGAATCATTCTATATTGTTCTATTGGCATCTTTGAGCATTCCCAATCGAGGTTGGAATGTCTTCCTCAATCTCTTAACATCCTTATAAACTAATCTGGTTTTACTATATACATGCTCCGATTCAATTTTCTGACATATATCCTTACAATATTGTTATTTTGCCAAATTTGATGTTGAAACACTCGATTCATTTCTGATACTTTTTCCTCATCACCAGAAAATTTTGCTTGTTTTCTTTCTTCTGCTACTTTCCTAGTTTCTTCCGATATCCAAGGTGATTCCTTGGTCTTCTTCTTCTTCTGTAGTTTATTTCAAGCTTCATCACTAGTTTTGATGTCATTCCATAACTCTTCAGGCTCTCTATTTTCTGTATCAAGAACAGCAAATCAGTTGTTTTTTTATCCAATAATCTTGTGGATTATTTTCAGTATCAAATTTTGGAAGACCTCTAATGATCTTCTTATGTAGCTTTACCTTGATTTTTACATGTCTAAAGCTCATGGTCACTTCAACAATCAGTTTCCACAATCAATGTTAGTTGCCACCAAAACTGCAGATTTCCGTCTTTGTCCTGTGCAGATATATTCAATTTGATTTTGATACATACCGTTCAGAGAGATCTATATGTACTGATGACATTTATGATGTGTATTCATAATTGATTGGTCTTGCAAAACTGTACTAGATTATCGCCGGTTTCAATTATTTCTCCTATACCATACTTTCCCACCATAGCTTCTTCAGGTGTTACTTCCTACCTTTGCATTAAAATCTCCCTTTATGACAGTAGGTCTTGTTTTAATGTTTGATATATTACATTTAAAAATTGTTCATTAAACAATTCTACATCCCCATCTTCCGCATTTGACATTGGAGCACATACTTGAATCAAGGTAACAATGGTTGACTTTCCCTGTAAATGGATTGACATAACTATCACTGATAACATTATACTTTAGTACCATCTTCGAAAGCTTATTGTTGAGGATGAATGCCATGCCAGTTTTCATGTGTGTGAGGTTAAAGTGGCAATTAAAGCTTCATCATATAAGTCATCTGACATTAACAGTATTCTAATTGAATTAAAGGCTCAGAAGGTGCTATCTTGGCTCTCACTCGACTGTGTCAACAGATTTGGAAGGAAATAATTTGGCCAACAGATTGGAGATCACTTTTATACCTATACCGAAGATGATGCAAAAGATTATAACTATAGGATGATTACATTACTTCCACATGCCAGCAAAATATTGCTGAAAATAATACAATGAAGGTTACGATCATACGTTGAGCAAGAACTACCTGAAGTTCAGGCTGGTTTCAGAAAAAGTTGAGGAACTAGAGACATAACTACCAAGGCTAGATTGATATTGGAGATGAGTAAAGAATATCAAAAGCCTGTATACTTTTGTTTCATTGATTATAGCAAAGCTTTTGACTATGGATCACAATAAACTATGGAGAACTCTAGTACAAATGGAAATAACAAAACATATAATTCAGTTGTTAAAGAGCCTCTATGAAAATCAAGAAGCTGCAGCGAGAACTGAATATGGAAACACCGATTGGTTCTCAATAAAATGTGGCATAATGCAAGGATGCATTGTCACCCTAATTGTTCAATGTTTATGGCAAAGCTATTTTCAGAAAACCAAATTTGGAAGAAGAGAGCATTGGTTTTAAAGTAAGTGGTCAAAATATAAACATGCATTATCCAGATGACACATTGCTCATTACCAGTAGTAATGAAGCCATGTATCTGCTAAGAAAAGTTAAAGTTGAAAGTCATAACATGGGATTAGAACTGAACAAAACAAAGATTATGAATATGGAAAATGAAGATTTTAAACTTGAGTTGATAGAAGTTGTAGAGTTTTAATCTTTTAGGCTTGTTGGTAAACAAGGAAACAACTAGCAGTGAAGAAATACTCAGCAGAATAGCAAATGGTCACTCTATAATGAAGGCTCTTGATAAGGTGTTTAAAAGCAAGGAAATAACACTTAAAACAAATATCAGACAAATATCATGTACTCATTTTCTCAATGGTCAATTGCGAAAGTTGGACTTTACGGAAACAAGACAGAAAGAGGATTGACTTATTTGAACTCTGGTGCTAGAGAAGGATTCCATGCATGCTGTGGACTGCCAGGGACTTCGGTGTGATTGTATGTGATCTTAAGGTGGCCAAACAGGTTGAAAAGGTAACGGTGAAAGC
Organism: Geotrypetes seraphini; assembly: GCF_902459505.1. Lineage (NCBI taxonomy): Eukaryota > Metazoa > Chordata > Amphibia > Gymnophiona > Dermophiidae > Geotrypetes > Geotrypetes seraphini. The sequence continues at coordinate 461,127,771 of NC_047085.1, read as the reverse complement.
TAGAAGAATGCTAAGTTGCATAGGGAGAGGTATGGCCAGTAGGCAAAAGGAGGTATTGATGCCTCTGTACAAGACTCTGGTGAGACCTCATTTAGAATATTGTGTACAATTTTGGAGACCGCATCTTCAAAAAGATATAAAAAGGATGGAGTTGGTCCAGAGGAAGGCTACTAAAATGGTGTGTGGTCTTCGTGATAAGGCGTATGTGGACAGACTTAAAGATCTCTGAATAGCCCGATGGCCAAAAATTGACAAAAATGAACTAAAGTCAGGTGAAATACTGGAACATGATAAAAACAAGAAATGAGGAAAATAGAGAAAATAAGTACAGGAAGGTACATAAATATAAGGCAAAAGTTTGATGCACTGAAGAGAAAACTGAAGACACAGCTTCTCGGTTCCATGGAAAACAAAGAACTGATGGTCCCACAAGCCAACGCTAGGTTGGAGGGCACCGGCACGTGTATGGTATGGATACTGTCTAAAGATTTAAAGTGACAGTGCACTTGGCAGTGTCTTTACCAGGTTCTATGGATGACATCATGTAAGAATATTATGCCTGCTTGTCCTCAGAGAACTAGTTAGTGAATGTAAATTACCGCACACTAACTAGTTAGAGCATGGATGATGCAGGAGCCCTTACCACTTACAAAATAAGAGCTGGTAAGTGTTCCTGCAGCAATTTTTCAAAACAATCTACATGTACTAATGGAAATATTAGCATAAGACCATTAATGCAAAAAAAAAAAAATTAAAAAAAAAATAGAAAAGTGGGATTTTTAGAGCTGTGATAAAAATGGCCTTAGCATGCAGAAAAGATCAGCATAAGGTAAAGGGGATGGGACGAGTATACTACTTTTTCTGTGTTGTTTACACAATCAAAGCGGTTTACATATTTTTTGACAGGTACTTATTTTGTATCTGGGGCAACTCAGTTGTTAAGTGACTTGTTCCAGAGTCACAAGGAGCTGTAGTGGGAATCAAACTCATAACCTCAGGGTACTAAGGCAGCTGCTCTAACAACTAGGCCATTCCTTAACTCCATAAGAGCAAACTAAGGCCTATTTTTACTGCTGCTTAGTAAAAGGACCCCATATACAGGTATATCAAGTCAAACATAAATCATAAAAAACTGGATTGTTTGCAAAACATGAATCTGAGAGGTTTGCTTTAAGATAGGTGACTATATAGGAAGAATGCAGCTTTTTAGACATGTTTCTCTATTAGCTTGATATGCCTCTAGGGTCCAAAGGAAATACTTACAATGTTTTTAACTGCATTTAGATGTAAATGCTATGTTTGCATGAATTTATATTTTATTTCAATTGTATATATTTACACAATTTATTGTGTGCCACAATGAATGGATAATAGTTTTTGAAATACAGAATATAACGTTGGGACAAACGATGTCAACAGGAGAAGATACAGCAGGAATGCACTAACTGAACAGTTCAAGAGCCTGGGAAGGAAACTGAAGCCGAGGACACAGAAGATAGCATTCTTGGAGATCCTGCTAGTACCGAGGGCAGACGAGAAGAGGCAGATGGAACTACAAGCAATAAACACATGGCTGCGGAGATGGTGCGAAGAGGAGGGATTCCACTTTGTGAGGAACTGGACAGTGTTTTGAGGGAAGAACAACCTCTTCATGAGGGACGGACTACAACTGAGCACGGCAGGAACGAGACTTCTAGCAAGCAACGTCAAGAGAGGCATAGAACAGGCTTTAAACTAATAAGGGGAAAGCCGATAATCGACCTGACGTCGACGGTTCGGGCGAGAGTATCCAAAGAAGATACTTAGTGGGAAAAATGCTGGGTAGAAACAAAAACTAGAAACTACGAAAAGGCAGAATAGTCAACAGGTTCAGGAAAGGGGGCGCTCAGAGGCAATACTGTACACCGAAACACTAAGCAGAAAAATACTCTATATATAAGGTGCCCTCAGTGTGAACGAGCAGCGACGGGAGACAAGCTCCAACGCTTCACAAGTCAGGTAAAAATCATAAACCCCCACCCGCACACCATCACTGGGCACCCAATGTGTGCAATAATCAAAGTGAAAACACTCACAAATCAAATCAAAAAATCAACTGAGGTGAAAAACAAGTGAAACCTCTGAGCGGCCCCTAACAGAACCAATCCAGCCAGCTCCCCAGCAAAAATCAAAGTGCCAAAATGAAAAACAGACTTAGCTGAATGTTGTAAACATATCTGGAGCACAAGAATAAAACCACTACAGAACACCAGGTTCAACCAGCCTGGTTTCGGGAACGAGCCCTTCTTCAGGAACCCATACTGGAAGCTGTGAAAATCTGAGTCAGCTGGAAAGATTTTCACAGCTTCCAGTATGGGTTCCTGAAGAAGGGTTCGTTCCCGAAACCAGGCTGGTTGAACCTGGTGTTCTGTAGTGGTTTTATTCTTGTGCTCCAGATATGTTTACAACAGGGGTGCTCAACGCGTCGATCGCGATCGACAGGTCGCTCGCTCAGGCGACCCCAGTCGATCGCAGAACTGGTTCCCTTCTTCCCTTCTCTTTTTTCCCCTCCTGACTGGCCCGCTCCTGAATTCTGCTGCTGCCTCCGCTGTTCAACATTAAAAAAACAAAACAAAAAAAGGCTTGGAGAACTTATGCTCCGGGGGCTAACATGTGCTTGTACCGGCTTCCCTTCGCTTCCCTCTGAAACCGGAAGTTATGTCCAGGGAGGGGGAGGGGGTAAGAAGGGAAGCCGGCACGCACATGTTAGAGCCCTGTTCGCGGGCTAAAGCGGGAGACAGGTCAGTGAAGCTTGCGATTTGCTCTTCTTGCTGCCAGGTCCTGCCTACTTTCTGTTTCCTCAAAGGCAGGACCCGGCAGCATTTTTCCCAAAATGTCGATCTTGGGCCGATCAGCCTTCCTCTTTCCGACCTCAATTGTGCCGTCGGAGAGGAAGTTCTGGCCAGCGGAACTTCCTCTCCGACGGCAAAATTGACGTCGGGGAGAGGAATGCTGATGGGCCCGAAGCAAGGAGAGCTTGGCCGGCGGCGGGCGGCTTTGGGGGCCTGTTATCCGATGGCAGCGGCAGAAGCAGTGGCTTGTGGGTGGGCAGGGAGGGAGAAAGAGGGCAGGCAGGGAGACAAAAGGAAAGAAGAGAAACAGAAAAAAAGAATGGGGGCATGAAGAGAGAAAGAAAGAGAGGGCAAGGAGAGAAGAAGAAAACATTGGGGGGGGGAATGAGGTCAGGAAGAGAGGAAGCATACAGGCTAAAAGAAGGGAAGAAAGATTGGATGCACAGTCAGAAGAAGAAAGAAATCACCAGACAAGGTAGGAAAAATGATTTTATTTTAAATTTAGTGATCAAAATGTGTCTGAATTTATATCTGCTCTCTATATTTTACAATATGGTCCCCTTTTACTAAACCGCAATAGAGGTTTTTAGCGCAGGGAGCCTATGAGCGTCGAGAGCAGCGCTGGGCATTCAGCGCAGCTCCCTGCGCTAAAAACTGCTATCGTGGTTTAGTAAAAAGGGAGGGGGGGGTATTTGTCTATTTTTGTATGGTTGTTACTGAGGTGACAGTGCATAGAGTCATCTGCTTTGACCTCTGAAAAAACCCCGGAATAGGAATGATAATTAACAATTGTATGCGTACAGTGTGCGTTGTGTTTTTTTTTAAAATTTTATTGTTGGTAGATCATTTTGACTTGGTCATTTTAAAAGTAGCTCGCAAGCCCAAAAAGTGTGGGCACCCCTGGTTTACAACATTCAGCTAAGTCTGTTTTTCATTTTGGCACTTTGATTTTTGCTGGGGAGCTGGCTGGATTGGTTCTGTTAGGGGCCGCTCAGAGGTTTCACTTGTTTTTCACCTCAGTTGATTTTTTGATTTGATTTGTGAGTGTTTTCACTTTGATTATTGCAAACATTGGGTGCCCAGTGATGGTGTGCGGGTGGGGGTTTATGACTTCTACCTGACTTGTGAAGCGTTGGAGCTTATCTCCCGTCGCTGCTCGTTCACACCGAGGGCACCTTATATATAGAGTATTTTTCTGTTTAGTGTTTCGGTGTACAGTATCGCCTTTGAGCGCCCCCTTTCCTGAACCTGTTGACTATTCTGCCTTTTCGTAGTATCTAGTTTAGGTTGTGGCAGTTTTTTCAGAGTGTATTTTGTGTTTGGGTAGAAATAAAAGGCAACCAACAGGAGTTCAAGGAACATGAGGAATTGGCGAACAAAAACAAGGGCAAACAACAAGAGCTAGAGGATCAGGAGAATTTGAGGAAACAAGTTGCGGACAAAAAAGATGCACCAGAGAAAGAGGATGAAATTAACAAAACTCGGGGACTAGCAGCTCAAAAAAGGGACGACAAGAGGAACGAATCACAGAGAAAAACAACAGAGAAAGAAATAAACCAGGCCCTAAACTGCTTGTACGCAAATGCAAGGAGCCTAAGGAACAAAATGGGAGAACTGGAAGCCACGGCCAAAAAAGAGGACCTAGATATCATTGGAATCACGGAAACATGGTGGAACGAGGAACACAAATAGGACATAGTACTGCCAGGGTACAAACTCTATAGAAAAGACAGGACGCACAAGAAGGGCGGAGGAATAGCACTATATATAAAGGACACCATTCACTAGTCCATAGTGGATACAGCAGTGGAGAAGGATGGATTAGAATCATTATGGGTTAAATTACCAGGAAGAAGTGGATCTGACATAAAACTGGGACTGTACTATCATCCACCTGGACAAACAGAAGCAAAAGACAAAGAACTGGAAGCAGAATTAAGGCGGGAATGCAAGAACGGAAAGTCATAGTAATGGGGGACTTTAACTTCCCCGTGCTATACTGGAGTATTGGAAACTCAAACAACGCTCGGGAAACGGAATTCCTAGAGGCAGTGCAGGACTGCTTCATGGAACAACTCGTCAAGGAACCAACGAGAGGGAATGCCACTCTCGACCTACTACTCAACGGGCTGGGGGGGGACCTGCAAAGGGAGTAGAAGTACTAGGACCACTAGGAAACAGTGATCACAACATGATCCAGTACAAATTAGAAGTAGGAACATCAAAAGGGGAAAAGAACCACAGCGACAACGCTCAACTTCAAGAAAGGGAACTATGATGCTATGAGAGAAATGGTGAGAAAGAAACTCAGGAAAAGCTCAAGAAAAACAAAGACCGTGGAGGAAGCCTGGTCCCTATTCAAGGACACGGTACAAGAAGCACAAAATCTGTATGTCCCCAGATTTAGAAAAGGGTGCAAAAAGAATCAAACAAAGGACCCAGTGTGGATAACCAAGGAAGTGAAGAAAGTGATAGAGGACAAGAAAAAATCGTTCTGGAAGTGGAAAAAGGACAAAACCGAGGAAAATGGGAAAGAGCACAGGAAACACCAAAAAGAATGTCACCGAGTGGTTAGGAGAGAGAAGAGAGAATACGAAGAGAGACTGGCCGGGGAAGGAAGGAATTTCAAATCATTCTTCAGATATGTTAAAGGGAAACAACCGGCGCGGGAGGAAGTGGGACTGCTGGACAATGGAGACAAAAAAGGAGCAGTAAGGGGGAAAAAGAGGTGGCTGACAGATTAAACATGTTCTTCTCATCAGTCTTTACAAGCGAGGACATATCCAATGTACCGAAACCCGAAAAAATGTTCAAAGGAGACCCGGAAGAAAAACTATCGACGATAGAGGTAAGTCTCGAAGATGTCCTCTAACAGATAGACAGATTGAAAACCAACAAATCCCTGGGCCCAGATGGATGATGTGAACCGGAGGAACTTCAGCATGGCCACACTGACTGACCAGTTCAGGGCCCTGGGACGAAAGCTGACGCGGAGTACCCGGAGGATAGCATTCTCAGAGATCCTGCCTGTACCGAGAGCAGATGCAAAGAGGTAGGCAGTCCTCCAAGCTGTGAATGCATGGTTGAGGAGATGGTGCCAGGAGGAGGGCTTCCACTTTGTGAGGAACTGGACGTCCTTCTGGGGAAAGAACAAGCTCTACCAGCGGGACGGCCTGCACCTGAGCACAGCGGGAACTAGACTTCTGGCAGCCAATGTGAGGAAGGAGATCGAGAGGGCTTTAAACTGAGGAGAGGGAGAAAGCCGACAGCTGATCTGATGTTGACACTTCGGACAACAGTATCCAGAACAGATGCTGAATGGGCTGACTGCAAGGAGGAAGTAGAGAGACCGGTGGATCTTATGATCAGACAGCGAGGGAAACATCAGGTAAAGGGAGCTTGCTGGGAGGAGACTAAGGGGCATGGAGACACAGGGGGACTGGGTGGCACAAGGGCGAAAGCTGAGGGCAATATAGGGGTGCCACAAGGCGAGGGGGATCAAACGGAGGCTCAAAGGATGATAGCCCAGGAGGGGGCCGGTAGGGCTAGAAAACCCGGAGAAAAAGCGGGGGAGTGGGGTAGCGGGAATGTGGGGAAACCGAAAGCTACGAGGGTAAAGGCTGAGGGCAAAGCAGCACAGGGAACAGGAGAACTGCCCGAAATTCAAGGGGAGGCGGCCCAGGTAAATACGGAGGTGGAGGAAAAACGACGGGACTTGCGGTGCTTATACGCAAATGCAAGAAGCCTCATGGCCATGATGGGTGAACTAGAGGTTGTGGCCAAGGGGGAGGACCTGGATATAATTGGAATTACAGAAACATGGTGGACAGAGGAGGGACAGGACCCACAAGAAGGGGGGAGGCATAGCACTATATATAAAGGACTCTATCTACTCGGTCGGGATGGATATGCCAAAGAAGGCAGAGGGGCTGGAATCGCTATGGGTCAAATTGCCGGGAAACAAGGGTGCAGGCATAAAACTGGGGCTGTACTATCGCCCACCTGGTACGCCGGAAGGAGTCGGACATGACTTGGAAGCTGAACTGAGACAAGAATGCAAGACTGGAAGTGTAACAGTGATGGGGGACTTCAACTACCCGGGGATTGACTGGAGTACGGGTCACTCCAACTGCACTAGGGAAACAGGATTTGTAGAAGCTGTGAGGGACTGCTTCATGGAGCAACTAGTCAGGGAACCGATGCGAGGGAGTGCTACTCTTAACCTCATCCTAAACGGATTAGGGGGGCCTGCAAGAGGGGTAGAAGTGGGAGGACCACTAGGCAACAGTGACCACAACGCGATCAGATTCACATTAGAAAGGGGGACACCCACAGTAAGGAGGACCGCAACAAATGCGCTCAACTTCAGGAAAGGGAACTATGTTGCTATGAGGGAAATGGTAGGGAGGAAGCTCAGAAACATCCTTAGGATGGAGACTGTAGGAAGCGCCTGGACCCTATTAAGGGACACCCTGCAGGAAGCACAAAGAATGTACGTCCCCAGTTTCAGGAAAGGCGGCAAGAACAAGCGGTCAAAGGACCCGGTTTGGATCTCAATAGAAGTAAAGAGGGCAATAAATGACAAAAAAGTATCTTTCCGGAGATGGAAAAAGGACCCAACGGAGGAAAATCACCAGGCGCACAGGAAATGCCAAAAGGAATGCCACCGAGAGGTTAGAAAAGCAAAAGGGAAATACGAAGAGGGGCTGGCCAGGGAGGCGAAAAACTTCAAGGCATTCTTCAGTTACGTAAAGGGGAAGCGACCAGCGAGAGAGGAGGTGGGGCCGTTGGACGATGGGGATAGGAAGGGAGTGATTAAGGAGGATAAAGAGGTAGCTGAGAGGTTGAACACGTTCTTCTCGTCGGTTTTCACGAGAGAAGACACATCTAATATACCGGACTCAGAGGAGCTCATGAGTGGGGAACAGGCTGAAAAATTGGAACACATAGAGGTAAGTAAGGAGGATGTCCTCAAACAGATAGACAGGTTAAAATGCGGCAGATCGCCGGGCCCGGACGGGATCCACCCAAGGGTTCTAAAAGAACTAAGACAAGAAATAGTGGGCACAATCCAACATGTTTGCAACCTATCCTTGAAAACTGGAGAGGTACCAGAGGACTGGAAATTGGCGAATGTCACACCTATCTTCAAAAAGGGATCGAGGGGTGACCCCGGGAACTACAGGCCGGTGAGCCTGACTTCAATTATAGGGAAGATGGTGGAAGCTATGATCAAGGACGGTATTTGTGAGCACATCGAGAGATATGGCCTACTGAGAACAAGCCAGCATGGATTCTGTAAGGGAAGGTCATGCTTAACGAACCTTCTGTACTTCTTTGAGGGAATAAGCAGTCGGGTGGACAATGGGGAACCTATAGACATCATTTACCTCGATTTTCAAAAGGCTTTCGACAAGGTGACACATGAAAGGCTGCTTAGGAAGCTGTGGAAGCACGGGGTGGGAGGGGATGTGCACAGATGGATCGAGCACTGGTTGTCGGGTAGACTGCAGAGGGTCGGAGTAAAGGGACAATATTCTGACTGGCGGGGAGTCACGAGCGGTGTGCCACAGGGATCGGTGCTGGGGCCGTTACTCTTCAACATATTTATCAATGACCTGGAAAAGGAGGCAAAGTGCGAGGTTATAAAATTTGCAGACGATACCAAACTGTGCGGCAGAGTTAGGTCCAGGGACTGCAGAGGGTCGGAGTAAAGGGACAATATTCTGACTGGCGGGGAGTCACGAGCGGTGTGCCACAGGGATCGGTGCTGGGGCCGTTACTCTTCAACATATTTATCAATGACCTGGAAAAGGAGGCAAAGTGCGAGGTTATAAAATTTGCAGACGATACCAAACTGTGCGGCAGAGTTAGGTCCAGGGAGGAGTGTGAGGACCTGCAAAGGGACCTGGGCAAGCTGGAAGACTGGGCAAACAAATGGCAAATGCGCTTTAACGTGGAAAAATGCAAGGTCATGCATATAGGGAAAAAGAACCTGTTGTTCAACTACAAATTGGGGGGGGGCATTGTTGGCAGATAGCAGTCTTGAGAGAGACTTGGGTGTGCTGGTGGATGCATCACTGAAGCCATCTGCACAATGCGCAGCAGCCTCAAAAAAAGCCAACAGGATGCTGGGCATCATAAAGAGGGGCATAACAACCAGGACGCGGGAAGTCATCATGCCATTGTATCGAGCGATGGTGCGTCCACATCTGGAATACTGCGTTCAGTATTGGTCGCCGTACCTCAAGAAGGACATGGCGGTACTTGAGAGAGTCCAAAGGAGAGCAACGAAACTGGTAAGAGGGCTGGAACACTGCCCATAAGCCGAGAGGTTGGATAGGCTGGGGCTCTTCTCTCTGGAAAAAAGGAGGCTCAGGGGAGATATGATAGAGACCTTCAAGATCATGAGGGGCATAGAGAGGGTGGATAGGGACAGATTCTTCAGGCTGAAGGGGTCGACAGGTACGAGGGGGCATTCGGAGAAACTGAAGGGAGATAGGTTCAAAACAAATGCAAGGAAGTTTTTTTTCACACAAAGGGTCGTGGACACTTGGAATGCGCTACCGGAGGAAGTGATCAGGCAGAGTACGGTACAAGGATTCAAACAGGGATTGGACAGATTCCTGAGGGATAAAGGGATCGTGGGATACTGAGAGAGGTGCTGGGATGTAACACAGGTATAGAAAGTTAACCAGGTAATAAGTATAGAAACCCAACCAGGTCGTGCATGTGCAAGACCTGAGGGTTAGGACTTCGATGGGAAGATAGGACTCAATGGGAAACCAAGGTGGCAAGGGGGCCCCTTCTGGTGATTCAGACAGGTTGTGATCTGTTTGGGCCGCCGCGGGAGTGGACTGCTGGGCAGGATGGACCTATGGTCTGACCCGGCGGAGGCATTGCTTATGTTCTTAAGAACTGAAAGACAAAATAGCGGAAATACTCCAAAAAGTTTGCAACCTATCCCTGAAAACAGGAATGATCCCAGAAGACTGGAAAACAGCAAATGTCACACCTATCTTTAAAAAGGGATCGAGAGGTGACCTGGGAAACTACAGACCGGTGAGTTTGACTTCAGTACCGGGCAAGATGGTAGAAGCACTGATAAAAGACAGCAAAATAGGCTAATGAAAACGAGTCAACATGGCTTCTGCAAAGGAAGATCGTGCCAAATGAATTTGCTGCACTTCTTTGAAGGGATAAACAGCCATATGGACAAAGGGGATCCTATAGACCTCATATATCTTGACTTCCAAAAGGTTTTTGACAAGGTACCACATAAGCGGCTACTTAAGAAACTGTGGAACCATGGGGTGGAAGGGGACATATACAGATGGGTTAAACATTGGTTGGTAGGCAGGAAGCAGCGGGTTGCAGTGAAAGGCCACTACTCAGGCTGGAGAAGGGTCACGAGCGGTGTACCGCAGGGGTCGGTACTTGAGCCGCTGCTGTTCAATGTATTTATTAATGTCCTGGAAACAGGAACAAAGTGCGAAGTTATAAAATTTGCGGATGATATCCAACTCTGTAGCAGGGTCCGAACTGTAGGGGAATGTGAAGAACTGCAAAGGGATCTGACCAAACTGGAGGAGTGGACGAATAAATTGCAGATGAACTTCAATGTGGAGAAATGCAAGGTCATGCATATAGGGAAAAAGAACCCGATGTTCAGCTACACAATGGGGGGGGGGTGGTTGTTACTGGGGGAAAGCAACCTTGAAAAAGACCTTGGGAGTGTTAGTGGATACAACAATGAACCAACGGCACCAATGCGCAGCGGCCTCTAAGAAAGCAAACAGAATGTTGGGTATTATCAAGAAGGGTATTACATCCAGAACGAAGGAAGTTATCCTGCCGCTGTATTGGGCGATGGTGCGCCCGCATCTGGAGTACTGTGTCCAATATTGGTCACCATACCTTAAGAAGGATATGGCGATACTTGAGAGGGTCCAGAGAAGAGCCACACGAATGACAAAGAGTATGGAAAATCTTTCATACGCTGAGAGGTTAGAGAATCTTAGGCTCTTCTCCCTGGAGAAACGGAGACTCAGAGGAGACATGATAGAGACATACAAGATTATGAAAGGCATAGAGAGGATGGAGAGGGACAGGTTCTTTGGCGTACTGGGAACTACAAGAACAAGAGGACATCCAGAGAAATTGAAAGGGGACAGGTTTAGAACCAATGCTAGGAAATTCTTCTTAACACAGAGGGTGGTGGATACCTAGAATGCGCTTCCGGAGGGTGTAATAGGTCAGACTACATTATGGGGTTTCAAAGAGGGACTGGATAAATTCCTGAAGGATAAGGGAATTGAAGGTTACAGATAAAGGAGAAAGAAAGGGTATAGATAAAAAGAAAAGGGGTTTTAAGGATATAAAGGATTATAAAGGTTCTAGACAATAGATCACTTTACAGGTCATGGACCTGATGAGCCGCCGCGGGAGTGGACCGCTGGGCGCGATGGACCTCTGGTCTGACCCAGCAGAGGCAAATTCTTATGTCCTTAACAAACAACCAAAACAAAATTTCAAACCTATCAAACTCTATGCTGTGATGTCATGGTTTAGAAAGTGATTTATTTTTTTGTACCCAAATCTAGAGAATGACACGGTGACTGTTTCCTGCGGCTAGCCATGGGTAACCCTGCAGGAACGGGGATAAAAAAAATGGACTGGTTGCTGTGGGTACAGGACAAGGCTTTTCACCACCCCCGTGAAGCGGTGATGGTCTTGTCCCCGTAGTAAAGGATCTGCTGCTAGTTGCCTCCCTTACCACCCCTCCCGGTCATCAGCTCCCTCCCTTCCCCATCGCAGGTCCAACAGATATCGTCCCTTGCAATCGCGGCTACCGGCAAAAAAGAAAAAAACAAAAACCTGTGACTCCCCCCTTTGGCCGCAGGGCGGGCCTATCAGCTTCTTAGAAGTGTTCATAGGACAAAGAGGCAACATCACTGCATGCAGAGCTGAAGTTTACTGAACCTTCTTCCCGCCGAGTCCCTCCTTCTGATGTAACTTCCAGTTTCACCAGAAGTTATATCAGAAGGGAACTTGGCGGGAAGAAGGTTCAGTGAGCTTCAGCACTTTGTGCGACAATGTTGCCTATTCGTCCTACGAATGCTTCTAAGAAGCTGGTAGGCCTGCCTTGGGAGGCGCAAAGGGACGAGGGAGTTGCAGGGTTTTTTTTTGCCCGTAGCTGCAATCACGAGCAAGGGAGGGAAGGTGCGGAGGGGGCTGTTAGACAGAGAGGAAGGGAGAGGGGCTGAACTCACAAGAGGGGGCTACTGCACCCGCAAAGGGGGGAGGGTTGCTTGAACAGCTGGAGCTAAAGGGAAGGGAGGCAGTTGCTGAATCTGGTCTGGGAACTGGGGGAGAAGGGACACAGGTGCTGGGTCCCTGTGGTGGGTGGAGTGGAGCTGGAGGGAAAGGAGAGGTGCCAGACCCAAACCTGGGCCCTGAAGGGAGAGATAGAGATGTTAGACCCATGGGAAGGGAGCTAGAGGGAAGGGAGAGAGGTGCAGGACCTGCAGGGAGGAAGAGAGATAAGGGAAAAGCTGGAACCAAGGGGATGAAGGAAGAGTGAATGAAATATTGAACATAGCGAAGGGAGGGAGAAAGAGTGTGAGACACATTGGTGTAAGGGAGTGAGAGGGGAGAAGCTGAACACAGGGAGATATACAAAAAGAGGGGAGATGGGCATGGATGTGAATACAGGAATAGGGGACAAAAAAGGGAATGCTGCATCTACATGGGGTGGTATATGGACACAGAAAGAAGATGGCTAGACATGGGGGAGAATAAGAATGTAGGAGGAGGGGATCATAGAATGGTGAAATGACGAAGGCAGGGAGATGGGCACAGGAGAAATACTAGAAAAGAACGTATAGGAGACAGAAAAGGGAGATGCTGAACATGGGGCACAATACATACACAAAGATAGAAGAAAGATGGTGAACATGAAGAAAGAAGAAATGTAAAATGGTCAGGAGACCCTGACAAGTGACTTAAGAGAAGACAAAAGAAAACAGAGACCAGCACCCGAGACCAACATGATTTGAAGAATAAAATGATGAGACAACAAAAAGGTAGAAAAAATAATTTTTCTATTTTTGTATTAGACTATATCAGATTTGAAGTATGCATCTTGCTGAGCTTGTGTTAGACATAACTGGGAACCGCAAAGCCCAGGCCACGATTCTTTAGTTTCCAGCTGGCTTAGGGCTCTCTGATCACGGGGCAGTTGCCCTAGTTGCACTCCCTTAACACTTCCTGTAATGTGCGACTGTGGTATTTTGTTAGCATGATTTTTCTATGTAATAATTTGGCTTATTCAGTTTTCTCGATATTGGAGGGGATATTTGTGAAAGGGAAGGTAGACAGGGGTTTTGTTGATCCTTGTTCTGTATTATTTGTGTTTATAAAATGACAATTGTACAGAATATTGTTTCTTTTTATACTTTAATAAAATAAGTTCAGTGTAAAATCATAACTATGCGAGGCTTAGGTTGATGGATTCAGATAGCTTGCGGGGACGGAACTTATGGGGACAGGGACTGAGTTCACGGGGATGAGACAGGGATGGGGCGGGGCCAAATGTTTTCCCCACATCAGTCTCTACTCATATCTAATCTGAACAATCTTTTTGTAAGTAAAATTTCTGGAGTCTACAATGAAGTCATTAATATTTTTAGTATATGTCAATGAGTTAAAATGTTTGCTTTAAAAAAAATAACGAGAAACAATACTGGAAAAACAAGGTTCCCTTCAGAATAAAATATTTTGATTTAAATTAAAGAAAACAAAAGAAAAAATCAAACAGTGCCTAAATCTTTATTTTTCATAACCTACATTTTTTTTTCCAAATTAGACATTTGTACATTGTGTGACACAAAAGGAAACTTAAATTATGAAATAGATTTACATATAAGCTTGATTCCAGTCTTAATGGAAGAAATTGAACAAAAACAAAAACCCTCAAAAAATACTTTCCATATTACACTTGTTTCATGAAATTGCAGTTGTTAGCTCTTTCCTTCGATTGTCTGCTGCTATTAGTGTAATAGTTTGTAAAGTACATATAAACCTTGTTCACAGCTAGCCGAAGGACATACAAAAAAGGTATGCACCAGGAGTTAGTTGTTGCTCTTGTAGTAACACTGCATCACACTCATGAACAAGGACTCTTAATACAAACTGAAATTTTTAAAGATACAGCCAAAGCAGAGTAGCTTATTGCTAGTACCTGCTCAATTTCTGATTACAAAATCAGTTAGAGGCATGGTGGGGATTTTGTCAAAATCCATTGCACGATAACTTTGAAACATGTTTCCTAGCTCATTTACAGTGGTTCCAGATATCATTACCAACTAAGAAGGCATTACTGCAAAAATAAACATATTAAAAAGTTATATTTAACTATAAGTATCCTGGCACATTTAATTTAGACGACATTTTATGAAATATTTCAAAAGATTTTCTTACAATTTGGACATGTAGCATAGTTAGTTAAGGACCTGTGAGACTCAAAGGCTCAATGTTTGCCGGAGGACAGGTCTAAATTTATGACAACTTTGCCCTTCATCTCATATTACCGATTATTCAGTGGAAACTATCGAGATCAACTGCAGTACGGATGAGAATAAGGATGTCACAGCTATTTGGCATGTTATTTTGCTTAATCAAAAATAAAGCTATTAAAAAACACATAACAGCAAGTCTGAAATTCTTGATGCAACATTTTTGCTGGGTGATAATTACAGTGTATTGACCTAGTAAAAATGGCAAACACTTCAGAGTAGTTCAACAAGTCTTGCTCACCTTATGTATCAGTTGCTTTAATCACCACCTGTTACTGTAAATGACCATGCTCATTTTTTAATGTTTGCAGCTGTTGAAGGCTCATATGTTAAACAGAAAAACCAAACATATCACTACAGCTGGCTTAAGACGTCTACCTGCCATATTCACTGCCAACTGGGAAAAGATTAGCTCTTAAATAGCCAACCTTTCCTTTAGTGATATTTAAAGTGTGCATTAAGAAAAAAATAATTCTAAGTCAAAACTAAATTCTCAACTACAATGCATATTTCATCAAGAGTTTTAAAAAGCGAACCAATTTGGATGAAAATAGTTCCCTTTGAAATGTTCTAGAAAAAAAACAAATGCCACAGATTTTCTGGTATTAGAAAATTAATTTGCATCAAAGTCAACTGGGGATAGGAACTGCTTTGGAAATAGTAGTCAGATAAGGCTTTGGGGTGTTTTGGCAGTCTGGGATTTGCTAAAAAAATATAGTCCAAATATTTATAATTGACATATACAAAAATGTTATGAGGGAACAAGTTGATATATAGCAAACCCTACTCCACCATTTGCTCTTTCAATCCTTCCAAATCACTGGTTTGTTTCCCCACCTTACTACTACTGTGTCACTGTGTTCTTCCTCTAGTCCGCACAGAACAAGGCATGTGACATGGCCATTTGCTGCATCCATTAGTCCATGAGCCACTGAATGTCCACGTGCCTTCTTTCAGTCCAGGTTCTTAGGTCCTTCAAAGTGGTATCTGTCAGACACATTGCTGACACTGACACACACTAGTAGGCACCTAAGTACATCAAGTATATAGATTGTTTCAGCTGAAACAATATAAATCAATGTGGTGGCTAGTTTTTACTATTTTCCCTATTAAACACAAAATTTTCATGTTAATTAAAATGCACACTTTTACTAATAATGAAGAAAGAGAGCTCTAGATAAGGCCATCATCTCCTTTTTGCAGTGAAAAGGCAGTCAATTCAGCACATCAGAGTAAAATAAAGCGAACCCCTCCCTCCCCCCCAAAAAAACAAATTATAGTGATATTCAAACCACAACATTTAGTTTATCTACATCCAGCTCAACAGCAACATTTATATCAACAATAATTTTTATCATTTTTTTCTTAGGGTACCTTTTTATATGTTCTGATTATTTACAACTGTACAAGCAAAGCACACACTTCCAAGTGCACATATTTAATACAGTATTGACTATTTGCATTTACAGGATTTTTTTAACAATCTGAAAAAAAGATCAAATGCTTGAGATCTTTAATGTATATTACAAAACCTGCTGCTAGTTCCTGTGCTACAGTAAGTTTACTCAGTAAAATCAGTGACGATATATACTGTAACTGAGTAATTCTGTATTCCACTCACACTAACCCTTCAAAGGGTCAGACTTAACTCTAACCTGTCTTATACAAAAGTTAAGGCAAAGTCATTTTCAAGTTTAAATAAAATTCAAGTCTTTAAATATTGGATGGAAATCTTCTTTAAAAAAATCAGTTGTTTAAATAAACATTTTGTGGAATAAACTGTACTGCTATAGTTAGCGGGAAATGTAGTCATATGAAATGCCCGCTGTCCTGAATACTCAAAAAATATTTAGGCATTTTCAAAACACAAATAATTTAGATACAACTTTATTAGAAATCTGCTAAGTTTAGTGCACCCTGACCTTCAGAAAGCATCACTCCTAAAGTGATTGAGTGAGAAATGCCACCCAGATGTGAATAGTAAGGACTTTTTCTTCTATCACACAAAAGAAAAATACCATTATCAGTATACTTTAAAAACAAAAACTAAGAAAAAAATTCAAATCTGTTTGCAGTTCAAGGATGTCATACCATGCTGACTAGAGAAGCTTCTTCAAAGTGCTCCTGAGCATGGGTTTAACAAAAAATACAAGGAGCAGAGGTAAACCAGAAAGCTCATGTAGTCTAACATCTCTTCTATAACAATGTGCTTTGTTTTTATCACATTTCTATTATTTTGGAGTGAGAAGCTAGTTAATTGCTTGCAGTACATTGAAAACCTTCAATAGTCTGAAACTCAATAAGGTGCTATCCACGGGATTAATTATGTTTTATATCTCCCAACTGTTAGATTCAAAGACATTCTATAAACATTGCTAGACTTAACTGTAATAGTTTAACCTAAAAGTGCAAGTTTTCTATACTGACATAGCAGCTTGAGAAAAATAAGGTCTTGATATTTTGTAAATTTTACCATGCTCTGTATTCTAAATACTTAGCTTTCATTATCAGTAAATATCAGTTGTTTTTGATATTAAAAATATGAACTTCTAGACCGATTTAAAAATTCTACAGCACAGTTCTGCTTCGTAGTGTAGAAAACAATCACTAAACAATCTTGCATTCATGTTATCATACTGAAATTTTAAATTAAAAAATAATATACCCAAGTTAGTTAAATGAATTTTTAAACCTGAAAAACAGGCTATGTGTGTTTCCTCCAATTAAGCACCAACCTAAACTTACGGTTTAGATCCAGGAAGAACAGACTGCTGGTTCAAATGTGGGCAAATATTTCACTGGGAGAAAAAAAATCCTTAAGTTCCATATGCTTAATACTGCTGCAAGCTCCTAACCAGCAACTCATTCTCTGTATTCTGAGGGATGAGGGGGCAAAGATTGCATTACTTTTAATATGTTTTAAGTAGGAATTTTTTCATTCTTCTTTCCAATACTATGTTCACTGAGGAGATTTTGGGGGTGTATTTTGTTCTTTATTTAATCTTTTTCCTGTTGCTGGAGGGGACGATCTACGCCCTGATGGTCGTCTCTGGTCTTTGGGTCGGCCTGGGTTTGCCTTGGCAGGAAGGAGTTCCCTGGATTTCTCTGTTGATAAGTCAGTGGGTTTTCTCTCTTCTTTTATACAAGCTACAGTGTTTGGCTTCTGCTCCTTCTGTGGTTGCAATGTGGGTGTATCCTTACTTATTCGCTGGCAAATCTCTGCATAACTAGGCTTCCGTAATTCCTGTGTAATTTAAAATGGGTAAACAAAAATAAGACAATTTGGGACATTGGTATTTCAATTTTGTCTATCATATAACCATTTTAATGATAAGCTCTCTCTCTTGAGTACTAAAATGTCTTACCTTTAACATACCAGTATTTTGTGATACCTAAAACATCTCTATGGTGTGATAGGGACACATGAAAGCATAGTTAGCAACCTAATTCTATGTCACAAATGGTTCTGACTCATTGAATGGCAAGGCTTATGTAACAGTGCTTCACTTATTGATTCTTTCAAGGAAGAGTATGACCCTGTTCATGCACAAGGCAAAGCTGTAATTGGATCAAGATCTTGATGACAGAATTATATTAGCAACTGTGTATGCAGGTCTCTCTATTGTTAAAACAGTTCTTCACTCCCTAAACTGTACCGTTCCTTCGAGCTTTTGCAGCCCAAATGCATAACCTTGCATTTCTTAGCAATAAATTTTAGCTGCCAAATTTTGGACCATTCTTCAAGCTTTGCCAGGTCTTTCTTCATGTTATTCACACCATCTTAGGTATCTACTCTGTTGCAGATTTTGGCATCATCCGCAAAGAGGCAAACCTTACCCGGCAGCCCTTCAGCAATATTGTTTATAAAAATATTAAAAAGAACAGGCCCAAGAATAGAACCTTGAGGCACACCACTGGTAACATCCTTTTCCTCAGAGCGATCTCCCTTGATCACTACCCTCTGCTGCCTTCCACTCAATCAGTTTTTGACCTAGCTCGTCAATTTGGGACCCACCTGCCCACCCCAAAGTGGAGCTTTTTTAGCTCTTCAGTCAACCAGGAACAGGGCATTGCATTGAATCAGGTTGGGCAGACTAGATGGACCATTAGGGTCTTTATCTGCTGTCATCTACTATGTTACTATGTTTGGTAGGATTTTTCTTTTTCTTCCAGGTGTAAGTACTTCTTCAACCACACTATGGCTGGGAAACATCGTGTTACCAAAGCTGCTGCTCAGGTTACAGCTTCTGTCTCTATGCAGACAGAAAATGTCACCTAGGCAGAAGGAGTGGTTCCATGTACAAGCTGTCTTCAACTTGAATCCCTCATTAAGGAACTGAAAGAGGAGCATCTGTGAGACTGAGAAGAATCTGTGAGAATGAGAGGATACAGTGATAAAATGGTTCATGAGGCGCCAAAGATTTCCAGCAGTGGGGAGAAGAGGCTGTGCTGAGGGAAGATACCTGGACTCAGATTACGGAACCCTGCAAGATTGATTTCACCCGCTCTTGAACTGAAGAACCAGTATGCTGCCCTGGAAGTGGAGGAGATGAGAGCATCCCAGGGAAAGGAAGGACCGAAGCTTGAAATCCCTAAAATTGCTGGATCCATGACCACTAGAAGGCGTAAGGTAGTAGTGGTTGGCGATTCCCTTCAGAGTGGTACAGAAGCGTCCATCTGCAGACCAGACATGATGTCCTGGGAGGTATGCTGTCTACATGGTGCTAAAATGCAAGATGTTACAGAGAGATTGCCAAGATTCATCAAGTCTGATAACTATTATCCGATGCTGCTCATCCACATTGGCACTGATACAGCCAGGTAACCCTGCAAATGTATCAAAAGTGACTTTGTGGCTCTGGGAGAGAAGGTGAAGCAGTCAGGTGTTCAGATGGTATTATCGTCCATCCTCCCTGTTGTTTTGGCTTCCTGGATAATATACAAACATTCACATGGACAGTGTAAAGTGAAGACAATAAGAAAAACCACAAACACAGGCCAAAAATAATAAACTCGAGGGAGGAAAAAGCCTCAGAAACAAACCCTCCCACCCCACAAAAGTAGTTTGTTTGGGCAAAAACCTCCCCTGAAATATCTATAGGCTCTGTGTGGTGCAATAATTAGGATAGGTAAGAAAGTTGAATAACCTATATCCACGATCAGTACACCAACGGTGGCCAGCGTTTCACAATTCTGCTGCCTCAGGGCGTCGCCTGCCTGATCGAAAACTTTAACATGGGATTCGTAAACGCGTCTCCGTGCACAGTAAGATGGCTCCTCACATGCTAACAGCAGAAATTTAACCACTCCCTGCATGACATGTTGGAACCAGAAATGAACACACTTCCTGGACCATGGGATGATTTTCCAAGGGCTGATGAGCAGGGATGGTATACATCTATTAAAGAAGGGAAAAAGTGTCTTCAGTGGCAGGCTGGCTAATCTACTGAAGAGGGCTTTAAACTAGAAGTGATGGGAAAGGGTGATCAAAGCCTTCAGGTAAGTATAAGGGAAAAGGGGGCAATGTCTGGAAAGCAGTATATACTAATGCTTGAAGTATGGAAAACAAGATTCTGGATCTAGAAGCAGTGATGGAAGAAGATGAGTTGGATTGTGGGGGTTAGGGGCAGAGCAGGCCCGCAAATATGGAAAAACCGCGAATAATATTCGGGCAGGTTATGCCCTTAACCCTCGGCTATGGGGATCGCCACACTTCCCACTCCGTATTCATAAATTTCATATCTATGGATTCTGTTATTCGTGATTTTTGACCAG
This sequence comes from Geotrypetes seraphini, assembly GCF_902459505.1. Classification (NCBI taxonomy): domain Eukaryota; kingdom Metazoa; phylum Chordata; class Amphibia; order Gymnophiona; family Dermophiidae; genus Geotrypetes; species Geotrypetes seraphini. The sequence goes on along the minus strand of NC_047085.1, from coordinate 461,107,589 downwards.
AAATTTTTTTTTCATTTTTCGGGCTATTTTTAGCCCTGTAAGCCTTACCTGGTGGTATAGCGGGTTTTCAGGCAGGAGCGATCTTCCCATGCTCCTGCCCCGTGCAGATCGCTCACAGGAAATAGCTGCCTTGAGCTCCCGTAGTCTCTCGAGCCATTTCCTGTGAGCGATCTGCATGGGGCAGGAGCATGGGAAGATCGTTCCTGCCTGAAAACCCGCTAGACTACCGGGGTGGGGTGGGGGTGGGGGGGCTTACAGGGCTAAAAATAGCCTGAAAACTGAAAAAAAAAATTTCCGGTCAAAAATCGTGAACAACATAATCCGTAGATATGGAATTTGCGAATACGGAGGGGGAAGTGTGGTGATCCCCATGACTGGGATGTAGTTATACCAGGCTATAATCTGATCAGGAAAGACAATGTAGGAAGGTCTCGGGACTCAAAGACCTCCCGTATGAGGAAAGGCTGAATAGATTGCAGCTATACTCACTCGAAGAACGTAGAGAGAGAGGAGACATGATAGAAACGTTTAAATATATCACCGGCCGTATTGAGGTGGAGGATGATATCTTCTTTTTTAGAGGTCCCTCAGCCACAAGAGGACATCCGCTGAAAATCAGGGGTGGGAAATTTCATGGTGACACCAGGAAGTTCTTCTTCACCGAAAGAGTGGTCGATCGTTGGAATGAACTTCCACTTCAGGTGATTCAGGCCAGCAGCATGCCGGATTTTAAAAGGAAATGGGATACACATGTGGGATCTCTAGGGAGGTAAAAAAAATGTAGAGGGGATACACATGGGGTATCTCTAGCGGGGTTAATTCAAGGGGGTGGGGTTGTTAGAGTGGGCAGACTAGATGGGCTATAGCCTTTTTCTGCCGTCATCTTCTATGTTTCTATGAAGAAAAGGAGGGAGAGTAATTTTATGTGTTAAAGATCATATTAAAGCCACACAATTACAGTATCTGCAGGGCAAGGAGCGCTTTTCAGTTAGTGTGAGAGGATTCACCCTCACCCCCATGAAATATAGTGCACTCGGCCTGTCTTTAAGAGTTTTCCAGGCCTCTTTCCCACTTACTACTCTTTATGTACATTCATTTGTAATCCACCTAGTTGATAGGAAGAATAGAAATTTTTAAAATAAAAAAATAAGTTTCAAAAAGGTCCTAAACAGATCCAAAGAAGCCTTTTAGTCAACAGCTCTCTCCTCAAGCAAATATATGCAGTTCACAGGATGCTGTGAAAACTATCTTTAAATGCTGAGCCTCTTAGAACCAGGCTTACTGAGGATTAGGCATTAGGCCATCATTCCTCCCCTCAAGGGACACCTGTGGAGTCTGATCTCTAAGAAGGTTTGTGCAGCTCCTGACAGTTGACACAGAACCAGAGTGTGAGACCTTCCCTGAGACTGATGCTTCCATAGCCTTGTGCTGGGCCTGGTGCAAGCACCCTGTAAGCCTGTGTACACTGCTTAAGCATTAGCCCTGAAAGCTCGTCTTTGAGCACAGCCTGGATCTCACCCCAAAAAGGTGTTGGTGTAGAATGGGAAGTAAATGTGGAGGCAGCTTGTCACATATGTTTGTTTATATTTATTGGAAGCTTCTATACTGCTACTAATAACTGGTAAGTCATTAGTAGAGTGTTTTGCATGAGCTTTGGTAAAGGTGCTACAATACATGAGTCAAATATATGTTTATCTTTCCTATTTATACCATCTATGTACGTATATTATTATACTTTCTGTATATCATACACAATGTTCCCCTGCGCATTTGTGGTTCGTGAATTGCGGTCTGCTCTGACCGCCTCTTCCAGTAGTAAAGTCGGCATGACTTCACTACAGGAAGAGGCGGTCGGAGCAAACTGCGAGTGATTTTCTTCACCCACTGGCGCTCCAGCTGCCCTCTCCTGCCTCTCCAGAGGCGGTCGGAGCAAACTGCGAGTGATTTTCTTCACCCACTGGCGCTCCAGCTGCCCTCTCCTGCCTCTCCAGCTGCTCTCCCCTGCCTCCCGTCTCCCCTGCCTTTTGACAGGCGAAAAACCGTATTTGCAGTTTTTTGAAATTCGCAGGGGTTCCTAGAACGGAATCCCCGTTAATTTCGGGAGAGTATTGTATTCATCTTTCTTTGTATTATTCGTGAGTTCACTTGTTTATGTTCCAAGTGGGGAGTAGCCTGCTGTTTCCCCCATGTTGCTATTCCCCCTAATTGTTTATTTATTTGCTAAAGTGTTATGTGAAAAGTATCGTCTTTATTCCTTTCTTGAACTTTTTGGTGTAGCTTTCTAATTTGAATTCCCTTGGAAGGGAGTTCCACCACATTGGGGCCATCACTAAGAACATTATTTTCCCAACACTTTTGTATTTAATGTCTCTGAAGGAGAATATTTCCAGTAGGTATTCTAGGCTCGAGCGTAGTCTGTCCAGGTGCATGGTTTATTGATGAAGAGAACAGTCTTTACGCGTCCTTGGTGCCGTGTTCATTGCTAGACACTCAACGCCTCATTGATGCAATCAATGTCAATGCTGATGCAGGTTATGCATCTGGCACCAAGTCCCCTCCCATACTCAAAGTTGATGCCGATGCACATGCAATAGGCTTAGTACACTGGTTTCTGCGGACTTTAAGGGATCTCTTTTGTATAGACAAAAATATCACACTGAACATCCCGGCACTCAGGACCCAAGTACTGAACATACCAAAATGGTCCTTTTGCACCATGTACTTCTCATAAAGCCACTTGGTATTCTCTGCGACATAGAGAGAAAAACATGGATCAGGAAACTTGAGCACTTGGTGTACCAAAGATCATCAATGTTTGAAGGTCAAAAAATGCTTCAGAGGCCCAAAGGCTGCAAAACTGCAAACTTAAAGTTATTCAAAATGACCTAAAATGAAAACCAGAAGGAAAAAGGGGTCCAAATATAGAGTAAAATTAGAAAAACCCCAAAGGGAAGACACCAAAAAGAGAAACTGACAGAGTAACTTCTCTAGACAGTGTCTGCACCAGACTTCATCTGATGAAGTCATCCACATGTAAAAATTGGGAGTGTGGGGCGCCGTGGTCAAAGCTACAGCCTTAGCAAACTGAGGTTGTGGGTTCAAACCCACGCTGCTCCTTGTTTACATGGGCAAGCCACTTAATCCTCCCATTGCCCCAGGTACATTAGATTGTGAGCCCACCAGGACAGGCAGGGAAAAATGCTTGCGTACTGAATTAAATTCATGTAAACCGTTCTGAGCTCCCTGGGGAGAATGGTATAGAAAATTAAACAACAACAACAACAGAATATATATACATATATTATGCCTGCTTATCCTTGGAGAATCTCGGGTACAAACTCAGATTTGAGCCCTACGGGGGCAGAAAAATATCTACTGTACCTGATTGTACACTTCAATAGTTTTTTGGTTTTTTTAAAAATAACTATTTATTCAAGAGACAAAATACACGCATGAAGCAGAGATATTTTCCAATACATAACAAGTACCAAACAAAGAGAACCATGAATACATGTAGAGTCCGGGCCTGTGTTCTTATAGCCCGGACCCAGCCATTCCTCACCCCAAAAGGAACCCCGCCCACCATCCCCCAACCCTGGAACCCCCTACCACCACCACCCCCAACCCCCAAAACCCCACCCTCAACCCGATGGCAAGAAAGGAACCACTGGCTTCCGCAATCTATTGACACCTTGGCTTTTTATCATAGGGGGGTAAAGTATCCAAATAAGAGGCCCAAACTGACAAAAAAAGCTTACTCTGGGAACGAGAAAACCGAGCAGACATAGATTCACATACCATTAAAAGATGGAATTTAGGCTTGGTGGCAGTATATAAGAATTAAATTAGAAAAAACTGTTAGGAAAGATAAGCCAAAAGGAATTGAACTGATAACCTACTGTGGTAGCCCCATTGACTTGAACAGATTTGCTAGCAGTAATCAGCGTGGCAGAAAGCCTATCCATATTTGGTGGCTCTTGTGGTTTATCCAAAATCTTGCACTCACTGTATAAAAAAAAAGGTAAAATAACCAATCATAAAGGAGTTGAACACAAACATTAACAAGTACATCTGCAAAACAAATTGTTCTTCACTTACATGAAGAAAACTGATTTTAAAAATTTCAGAAAAGTAAAAGAAAGACCTTATTACAAAGGAGCAAAGACTTATGCACAAAGCATTTTCCCCGACACAAACTGGAAAAAACATTAGCGCATCTGGCTCAAAATTGGCCAACAGAAAAGTAAAGAAGTTGGGCAAAGATGTTAATTTCATAAGGTTAAAAACTAAACTGAATTCAGTGCTATTAAGAAAACATTTAATTAAGATGCAGGTCTCTGTGGCCCAGACACACAATCAGTCCATGTCTGCTTGAGGGCAGTAGCTCCCAAATCTTTCCTGAAAGACCCTCAGCTAGTCAGAATCTGCAAAGAATATGCATGAGATAAACCAGCGTGCAATGAGGGCAGAAGATGCAAATCTCTTAAGTACAGATATCCTGAAAACTTAACTGGCTAAGTACTATTTGAAGTATCTGTAAGTATGCACACTGTTTCATTCCTCTGATGCAGGATTTTCAGCCCAGACATTCAGAATCAAGAGATTATTGATAAGTGAGTAAAGACAGTGCTAGGAGTTCTTACACTGAATAAATGGTTTATTAGCACAGAGATATACCACAGTGTGCCACCAGATCATCAGCATAGCCAGTTTTTGGTTACAGATGATAAACCAGTATTTGAATCAGCCAGATCTTTAAATCTTATTCTGTAAAGACACGGTAATAAGCAAGCTCAGCTTTAGTGAGGAAAAAAATAAATGGTTTACCCTGTTCTTACCTTTACTCTTAGCAGTTTAATGAAATCTGCCCAATAATACAGGTATTGGAAAAAATACCAGAATTAGTAGGAAACTATGATTTTTAAATAACAAGGGGCAAACAGGGGTGTGCCTCTTTAGTGGAACAGGTCATGTGTTATAAAAGTTACAGATATGATATCACAATGGACAAAAATCTTCAAATTAAAACTTAACCCTGGAAAAACCAAAATATTCATGGCCATCCCAATGAACAAATACAAAGTATCATCAATCAGCTTACAAGGGAGAAACTTTCCTATTAACCCTACCATAAAAATCCTAGGAATGACCTTAGACCAACAACTGACATTCGACGCCCACACTGACATCTTAGTAAAAAAATGCTTCTGCTTTTTATCATATCTGTAACTTTTATAACACATGACCTGCTCCACTGAAGAGTCACTTGTACAGGCAATGAAGTCGGAAAGAAAGGAAACCCATTTAGAAGTTGTACTAATTTCATCAAAATGCTAACATCTGACATTCTGTTTCAGATAGGTCAAGAAATTTTTTTTTAAGAGGAATTATGTGATGTCAGTGGTTAGCCTGCTGGTTAAAAATGACTCAAGCTCTCAGAGGAGCTATCTAATCCATTTAGCCTTAGCCTAGTATCCTGCTTCCAACAGTCGCCAATCCAGATAACAAATAACTGTCAAAAACCTAAATGGTAGCAACATTCCATACTGATTACAGGGCAAGCAGTGGCCTCCCCTGTGTCTATCTCAATAACAAACCATGGAATTTTCCTCCAGGAACTTGTCCAAACCTTTTTTAAATCCAGCTACATTAAATGCTGTTACCACATCTTCTGGCAACGAGTTTAACTATTCTTTAAGTGAAAAATATTTCCTTCTAATGGTTTTAAAAGTTATTTCCCTGTAACTTTGCGTGTCATGTAGTCTTTGTCATTTTTGATGGAGTAAAAAATCAATTAATTTTACTCATTTGTGACAACCAGAAGTCCTGATGGAGAATGTGTGAGTGACCAGGAGAGTGAGCAACTGGGATAGGCCTCATGGAGAGAAACTGAGTGACTGAGAGCAGTGTAGTAACCGGAAGGCCCGATAGAGCTTGGAGTGAACGGAGAATACTAAAGCTTGATGACCGGCAGATGGACCAGTGAAGTGTCTAGGACAGTGGAAACCCAAAAGGCTGATAATTTGAGTGACAGGCGGTGGCCCCAGAGTGATCCAGTGGACACAGAGAAGAAAGCTGCTAGAGGATTCCGAGGTCCTAAGCTGATGAGGCTGGTGAGTGACCGGCAGAGAGACCAGCATGGCGGTGGGGACCAGTGGAGACTGGTTAATGGTACTGGGAGTGGCCAGAAGACCCAAAAGGAAGCAGCTCAAAGACCCAGAGACCACTGGCCAAAGGTGACTGGTGAGTAATTGGTGGAGAGAGAGATAAATGATACCGGAAGCTTCCCGAGACCCAGAAGCAATGAGGGTTGGAAAGGATCTGATGACGAGCAAGAAACCCTGGGACTGACAGTGACCAGTGGGGCTGGTGGCGACCAGTGGAGAGACTGGTTAATGGTACCGGGAGCGGCCAGAAGACCTAGAAGTCCAGGAAGGGTTGGGGAGGACCAGGTGGTGACCAGGAAGTGTCTGGAGGGACTTGGTCATGTTTTAACATAGTGTGAGTTGTGATGGATAATGACCGCTTGGTCCGATCACACCATTCTATATCAATCAGGATGTTGTACACCTCAAACATATCTCCCCTCAGCCATCTCTTCAAAGCTAAAGAGCCCTAATCTCTTTGCCAAATACAAGAAGAGTACAATCCTCTACCATCTTGGTTGCTCTTCTTTGAACCTTTTCTAATTCTGTTCTATCTTTTTTGATATTACGTGACCAGAATTGAATGCAATACTACCATGGAGGGATAGAGGCATTATAATAATCTTAGTCTAATTTACCACCCCTTTTTTAATAATTCCTAGTATCCTGTTTGTTTTCTAGGCCACTGCTGCCCATACGACGGAAGATTTCAGCATATCGTCCATAGTGACACCCAGATTTTTCTTGGGTACTGACCCCTACAGTAGACCCTAGCATCTGGTAACTATGATTTGGGTTATTCTCAATGTGCATTACTTTGCATTTGTCTACATTAAATTTCATCTGCCCACATTAAATTTCTTTTGCCATTTGGATGCCCAGTCTTCCAATTTCCTAAGGTCTGCCTGCAATTTTTCACAAGTCTGCATAGATTTTAACAACTGCTGCCCATACGACGGAAGATTTCAGCATATCGTCCATAGTGACACCCAGATTTTTCTTGGGTACTGACCCCTACAGTGGACCCTAGCATCTGGTAACTATGATTTGGGTTATTCTCAATGTGCATTACTTTGCATTTGTCTACATTAAATTTCATTTGCCCACATTAAATTTCTTTTGCCATTTGGATGCCCAGTCTTCCAATTTCCTAAGGTCTGCCTGCAATTTTTCACAAGTCTGAATAGATTTTAACAACTTTGAAAAATTTAGTGTCATCTGCAAATTTAAACACGTCGTTTGTCATTCCAATTTATCGATCATTTATAAATATGTTAAATAGTACTGGTCCCAGCTCAGATCCCTGCGACACTTCACAGTTCATCCTTCTCCAATGAGAAAAATGGTCATTTAACCCTACCCTATTTTCTGTCCAATAACAAATTCCTAATCAACAGCAGAACATTGCCTCCTATTCCATAATTCTAATTTTCTCATGAATCTCTCATGAGGAACTTTGCCAAAAGCTTTCTTTATGTCTAGACATACTGTCACTTTTATTTACATATTTATTTATACCTTCAAAGAAATGCAGCAAATTGGTGAGGCAAGACTTCCCTTGGCTGAACCCATGCTGACTCTGACCCATTAAACCATGTTAGTCAACGTGTTCCGGAATTTTATTCTTTATAATAGTTTCCACTATGTTGCCCAGAAATGAAGTCAGGCTTACCAGTCTGTAATTACCCCTGGAATCTTTTTCAGAAATCAGTGTTACATTGGCCACTCTCCAATCTTCAGGTACTATGGATGATTTTAACAGCAGCTTACAAATCACTAACAGCAAATCAGTAATTTCATGTTTGAGCTCTTTCAGTTCCCTGGGGTGTATGGACCAGGTGATTTGTCACTCTTTAACTTGTCAATTTGGCTCAGTATGTATTTCAAGTTCACTGAGATTTCTTTTAGTTCCTCTGCATCATCAACCTTGAAAGCCATTTCTGGTTCAAGTAAATCTCTTACATCTTCTTCCGTAAAGACTAGAGAAAAGTCTCTCCACTATGGCCTTATTTTCCCTTGGTATACCTTTTGCTCCTTGGTGATCTAGAGGTCCCATGTATTTCTTCACAGGTTTTCTGCTTCTAAAGTACCTGAAAAAAAGTTGCCACTGTGAGGTTTTTGCCTTTATGGCAAATCTCTTCATATTCTTTTTGCCTTCTTTATTAATACTTTGCATCTAACTTGCCAATGCTTATTTTTCTTATTTTCTTCATTCAGATCCTTTTTGCAATCTTTGAAGGATTTATTTTTGGCTCCAACAGGCTCTTTCATTTCACTTCTTTTTTGTAACTTTAATTTTATTAAATTTTCAAATATAAAACACAAAGCCGTATACACCATGAGATATAAAAATAAGCTTACATATGGTCATCTCACCATTATACAAAAGGAAAATCTCATATGAATACCTCCTAAACAATTTTGAAGAAAGTCCCCATTAATAATAATAATGATAATAATAATAACAATTTATATACCACAGGATCATGAAGTTCTATGCTGTTTACAATGATTAGAAATGTTACAGATTGAATGGAATAAACAAAGTATAGACTTAGTGATTGATAGTTCTAGAGATCGTTTGTTGAGGACTAAGATTGTACAGGTTGGTTTCCTAAGTATTTCAGGAACAGATGTGTTTTTAGGCGTTTCCTGAATTCCCCATAGGTAGTAGGCACGAGCAATTGTTCAAGGTCTTTACCCCATGATGCTGCTTGATGTGCGAAAAGATGTTGGTGATGACTTAAATTTACAACCTCTAACCGGTGGAGAAACAAAGTTTGGGTGTGAGCTTCGCTTGTGTCTGTTGGTTGTGAAACAGAAAAGGTCTGTTATATATTTAGGGGCTAAGCCATAAAGTACCTTGAAGCAAAAACAACCAAACTTGAATTTCACACGTGCCTCCATTGGCAGCCAGTGTAGAAGTCGATAGGAAGGTGTTACATGATCAAACTTCTTCAGTCCACAAAATAGTCTAACTGCTGCATTTTGAACTAGCTGCAATCGCCGCATATTCTTCTGGGTGAGTGCCAAGCAGGCGATGTTACAATAATCGAGTTGACTCAGTATAAGGGATTGTACCAGAATTCGAAATGATGAGATGTCGAAGTAAGCTCTGATTGACCGAAACTTCCAGAGGGTGAGAAAGATTTTTCTGATCAAGGAGTCTACCTGGTCTTTCATGGTCAGGTTCTGGTCCAGAGTTACTCCCAATATCTTCATAGTGGGTTGAATGGGATAACTAAAGTTATTGATGCACATTGGTGCTTTAGTGTCAAGTGGGTATGGCGTTGCTATGAAAAATTTTGTTTTCTCTGAGTTTAGTTTTAGTCTGAATTCAGTCATCCATTGTTCCATCCGATTTAGTACTTCTGTTGCTTTGGGAGAGACTTCTAAGACAGAGTTGGTGAATGGCATAATTATTGTGAAGTTGTCAATGTAGCTAAATAGTTTTATCCCCAGCTGGGACAGTTGTGCACCCAATGAGGAGATGTAAACATTGAAGAGCAAAGGGGATAGTGGTGATCCTTGTGGCACGCCAAATGGATTGCTCCATGTGTCAGAGAGATTGTGATTAAAACGGACTTGGTAGGTGCGTGATATAAGGAAACCTCAAAACCAGTTCAGTACCTCTCCTCTGATTCCAATTGTGTCTAGGCATTGTTACACCCCTAAACCCACCACCTCTCCCCCTATTACAATCCTCATAATCAGATACATTCCAAACTTAGAACAGTCAAAAAACAAAACCCCAGCTTGATGTGAAAGCCAGTTATAAAACAATTATAAAGCAAAACAAAGAAACCATACTGCTTTGTTTTTAAAGAGTCCAAATAATGTTGAAGAACATTCCAAGTCTTGACATACGTCTGTTCATTTCCATGGCAAAGGGTTGACAGCTTCCCATCATGATATGATATTGAAGCTTCTTATTCCATAGGTCAAGGGTAGGGGTGGCACAAGACCACCCTTCTGCAATAGCCTTTTGTGCTGCGACAAGACAATTAGCCACAACCTTCTGAAGGTGGCTCAGAAATGCCGATAGCCCTATACTGATTAAAGTCCTGGAGACAACTTAAGAACATAACATAAGAACATAAGCAGTGCCTCCGCTGGGTCAGACTATAGGTCCATCCTGCCCAACAGTCCGCTCCCGCGGCGGCCCAAACAGGTCACGACCTGTCTGAATCACCTTGGTTTCTCATTAAAGTCCTATCTTCCCATCAAAGTCCTCACCCTCCGGTCTTGCCCATGCACGACCTGGTTGGCTTTCTATACTTATTACCTGGTTAGCTTTCTATACTTGTGTTACATCCCAGCACCTCTCTCAGTATCCCACTCAACCTGTATCTCTGTAATAGTCAAGATTATTCTATAAATATTCTGCCAGAATTGGTGAATAATACAACAACCCACCAACTGTGTAATCAGGACCTAAAATGCAGCTTGAATTAACCCTATTCTGCCATTCTGGAGTCACGTATCACCTAATAAGGACTTTATACTGTAGTTATATTCTCTAATTTGAGCCAAAATGTTACATTTGGAGGCAAGCAAAATAGCCTCCTTTCACTGGTGTTCAACCAATTGCAAATGCAAGTCATCTTTCCAATGCACTATGTGTCATAACCCCTCAGGTAAATAAATCAAGTTTCAAGTTTTATTGTGTTTAATATACCAACCATCAACATGTATCTGGCCGGTTTACAATGCTAAAAAAATAAATAAATATTGAAATAAAAGGTGAAATAATAATTATATATATGAGGGGGGAGTGAACATTAAAAGACGATAAACAAAAACTTACATGAATTTGAAGGTAATAAGGGGAAGGAAGGGTCAATAAATACATTATTAAAATGAAATTTAAAAGAAAGGGGGGAGGGGGGATAAGACATCAGGGATAGGGTCGCTTTGTTAAAGCGGTTGAGATGATTTTACTGGTTAGGGGAAGGAGGTATTTAGAGGTTATGATATGCATCTTTTTAGTTTGGTCTTGAATTTGACGAGAAGATTTTCATGACGGAGTTGAGGTGGCATGGCGTTCCATAAGGTTGGAGCAACTACAGAGAAGTTAATTTTCCTAAATCACTGAATACATCTACACAGATGGAAAAAGGGGACAAGGTCTGGAAAGCAGTATATACTAATGCTTGAAGTATGGGAAACAAGATACTGGAACTAGAGGCTGTGATGGAAGAAGAGTTGGATAATGATGATCATGGAGATGTGGTTCACAGAGAATCATGACTGGTATATAGATATACAGGAAGAGGCACTGTGGATCAATTTGGAAAGAGGAATGGTAAATATATTTAAATTGGTGTGATATACAGGCCTCCTTCATAGACAGAAGAAGTGGACAGAGATTTAATAGTAGACATTCAGAATATATCTAAAAAAGGGGAAGTTTTACTAATAGGTGATTTTATCATGCCGGATGTTGATTGGGGTATCTGTATTAAGAACATAAGAATAGCCTTACTGGTTGAGACCAATAGTCCATCAAGCCCAGTAGCCCATTCTCACGGTGGCCAATCCAGGTCATTAGTGCTAGGCCAAAATCCAAGGAGTAGCAATATTCTATGCTACCGATACAGGGCAAGCAGTGGCTTCCACCATGTCTTTCTCAATAACAGACTATGGACTTTTCCTCCCGGAATTTGTCCAAACCTTTCTTAAATACCAGCTATGCTATCTGCTCTTACCACATCATCTGACAACACGTTTCAGAGCTTAACTATTCTGAGTGAAAAAAAATTTCCTCCTATTAGTTTTAAAAGTATTTCCCTATAACTTCATCATAACAACATAAGAATTGCTGCTGCTGAGTCAGACCAGTTGTCCATCGTGCCCAGCAGTCCGCTCCTGTGGCGGCACTTAGGCCAAAGACCAGTGCCTTAATTGAGTCTAGCCTTACCTGCATACATTCTGGTTCATCAGGAACTTGTCTTACTTTGTCTTGAATCCCTAGAGAGTGTTTTCCCCTATAACAGTCTCCGGAAGAGAGTTCTAGATTTCTACCACTCTGGGTAAAGAACTTCCTTACGTTTGTATGGAATCTATCCCCTTTTAACTTTAGAGAGTGCCCTCTTGTTCTCTCTACCTTGGAGAGGGTAAACAACCTGTCTTTATTTACTAAGTCTATTCCCTTCATTATCTTGAATGTTTTGATAATGTCTTCTCAGTCTCCTCTTTTCAAGGGAGAAGAGGTCCCTCTTCTCTAATCGCTCACTGTACAGCAACTCCTCCAGCCCCTTAACCATTTTAGTCGCTCTTCACTGGACCCTTTCGAGTAGTACTATGTCCTTCTTCATGTACGGTGATCAGTGCTGGATGCAGTATTCCAGGTGGGGGGGCGCACCATGGCCCGGTACAGCAGCAAGATAACCTTCTTTGATCTGTTTATGATCCCCTTCTTAATCATTCCTAGCATTCTGTTTACCCTTTTTGCCTCTGTCGCTGCACATTGCGCGGACAGCTTCATTGACTTGTGTTCCAGTACTCCCAAGTCTTTCCCGGGGAATCTCTCCGATACTGCACCGGACATCCTGTATTCGTGTATAAGATTTTTGTTACCGACATGCATCACCTTATACTTATCCATGTTAAACCTCATTTGCCATGTCGCAGCCCATTTCTCGAGCACGTTGCAGCTCTTCGCAATCTTTCTGTGTCTTCACTACTCTGAATAACTTTGTATCGTCTGCAAATTTAATCACTTTGCTTGTCGTACCAATTTCCAGGTCGTTTATAAATATGTTGAAGAGAATGGGCCCAAGCACCGAACCCTGCAGCACTCCACTCATGACGCTTTTCCAGTCTGAGTATTGTCCATTTACCCCCCACCTTCTCGGTTTCCTATCCACCAACCAGTTTTTAATACGTGAGTATTTCACCCCCAATTCCATGGCTCACAATTTTTCGAAGTAGTCATTCATGCAGGATCTTGTCGACCGCCTTCTGAAAACCAAGATATACAATGTCGACCAGGTCACCCTTGTCTATCTGCCTGTTTACTCCTTTGAAGAAGTGCAGTATGTTCGTCAAGCAAGATCTTCCTTTGCAGAAGCCATGCTGGTTGGTCCTCATCAGATTGTATCCTTCAAGGTGATCAATGATGCAGTCCTTTATCAGCGCCTCTATCATCCTTCCCGGTACCGAGGTCAGACTCACCGATCTGTAGTTTCCCAGATCTCCCCTCGAACCTTTCTTGAAGATCGGTGTCACATTCACCACTTTCCAGAATCCTTCCTGATTTGATCGACGGATTGGCAATTAGTTGGAGCTATTAGTTGGAGCAGTCCCCTAGTCTTTGTAATTTTTGACGGAGTGAAAAATCAATCCACTTCTACCCTATTCTACTCCACTCAGGATTTTGTAGACTTCAATCATATCACCCCTCAGCCATCTCTTTTCCAAGCTGAAGAGCCCTAACCGTTTTAATCTTTCCTCATATGAGAGGAGTTCCATCCCCTTTACCATCTCGGCTGCTCTTCTTTTAACATTTTCTAGCGCCACTATATCTTTAAGGAGACCAGAATTGAACGCAATACTCCAGATGAGGTCGTATCATGGAGCGATACAGGGGCATTATCACATTCTTAGTATTGTTAACCATCCCTTTTAAAATAATTCCTAGCATGCTGTTTGCTTTTTTGGTCACACATTGGGCGGAAGATTTCATCGTATTGTCTATGATGATACCCAGATCCTTTTCTTGGGCGCTAAGGTGGACCCTAGCATCCGGTAACTGTGATTCAGGTTATTCTTTCCAATGTGCATCACTTTGCATTTGTCCACATTAAATTTCATCTGCCATTTGAACGCCCAGTCATCCAATTTCCTACAGTCCGCCTGCAATTTTTCACAATCCACATGTGTTTTAACAACTCTGAACAGTTTAGTGTCATCTACAAATTTAATCACCTCACTCGTCGTTCCAATTTCCAGATCATTTATAAATAAGTTAAATAGCACCGAAACCAGTACAGCACAGTACAGTGGCACTCTCCTCCATTGAGAAAAATGACCATTTAACCCTACCCTCTGTTTTCTATCCGATAACTAATTCCTAATCCACAAATGAACTTTGCCATCTATCCCATGACACTTTAATTGTCTCAGGAGCCTCTCGTGAGGAACTTTATCAAAAGCTTTCTAAAAATCTAGGTACACTATATCAACTGGCTCACCTTTATCCACGTTTATTCACACCTTCATAGAAGTCAAGCAGATTTCTGAGACAAGCTCTCCCTCAGCTGAACCCATGCTGACTCTGTCTCATTAAATCATATTTGTCTATGTGTTCCACAATTTTATTTTTTATAATTGTTTCCACCATTTTGCCTGGCACTGAAGTGAGGCTTACTGGTCTGTAATTTCCTGGATCTATCCTGGAGCCCTTTTTAAAAATTGGCTTAACATTGGCTTAGTACATCTTCCAGATTCACCAAGATTTCTTTCAGTTCCTCCACATCATCCATCACCCTTGAAAACCATTTTCGGTTCAGATAGATCTCTTACATCTTCTTCCGTAAAGACTGAAGTAAAGAATTCATTCAGTCTTTCCGCTATGGCCTTATCCTCCCTGTGGCGGTGAAAAGGGCGAACAGAATGCTAGGAATGATAAAAAAGGGGATCACAAACAGATTGGAGAAGGTTATCAAGCCATTATACCAGGCCATGGTGTGCCCTCACCTGGAGTACTGCATCCAGCACTGGTCGCCGTACATGAAGAAGGACACGGTACTACTCGAAATAGCGACTAAGATGGTTAAGGGGCTGGAGGAGTTGCCGTACAGCGAAAGATTAGAGAAACTCGGCCTCATCTCCCTCGAAGAGAGGAAATTGAGAGGGGACACAATCAAAACATTCAAGGTACTGAAGGGAATAGACTTAGTAGATAAGGAAAGATTGTTCACCCTCTCCAAGGTAGGGAGAACGAGAGGGCACTCTCTAAAATTGAAAGGGGATAGATTCCGTACGAACATTAGGAAGTTCTTCTTCTCCCAGAGAGTGGTAGAAAACTGGAATGCTCTTCTGGACTTTGTCATAGGGGAAAACACCCTCCAGGGATTCAAGACAAAATTAGACAAGTTCCTGCTTAACCAGAACGTATGCAGGTAGGGCTAGTCTCAGAGCGCTGGTCTTTGACCAGACGGCCACTGTCAGAGCGGACTGCTGGGCACGATGGACAACTGGTCTGACCCAGCAGCAGCAATTCTTATGTTCTTATGAGTGCCCCTTTTGCTCCTTGATCATCAAACAGTCCCACAGAATCCCTCACAGGTTTTCTGCTTCTGATGTACCTAAAAAAAATTGCTATAACAACAACTTTATTTTTATATACAATACAACAAACCGTTCAGAGGGGTTTACAGAGGAAGAGACTATATACAGATAGCGATATTACAAAAAAAACTTTCAAAATTACAATAGCATTAATCATATTTTTCCTGGAAGTGTTTCAGAAGTACATCATGGCAGAAATGGAGTCGGAGAAATTTGTCAAAGAGATAAGTTTTGATTGACTTCCTAAAAGTCTGGTAAGAAAGAGTGTTTGAGATAAAGTTGGTTAAACATTTATTCCATTTGCCTGCTTGGAATGATAATGTTCTATCGAGGAGTCTCTTGTAGATACAGCCCTTCAAGGATGAGAAAGTGAACAAGTAAGCACTACATGTACAAGTTGTGCCTGGAAATTCTAAATCATGAGATAGATAGATTGGGGATGAACCTGCTATGGTTTTGAAGCAAAGACAAACAAACTTAAAAATAACCCTTGCTTCTATGGGCATAGTGTAGTTTTTTGTAATATGGGCTTACATGAACCAATTTCTTGAGACCATAGATGAGAAAGACTGAAGTGTTCTGAACGATCCCAAGATACTTAAGATCAAAGATTGAACCAGCAGTCAAAAAGAGAAGTCAAAATAGTGTTTAATGATACGAGGTTTCCATAAAGTGAAAAACATTTTTTAATCAGAGTTAGTGTGATCTGACCCATTTAATTTCAAAGAGGTATTCGTGATCTTGTTATTAGGATTTGCCAAAAAGAACTTAGTTTAATCTAAATTCAGTTTTAATTTAAATTGCGTAGTCCATTGTTCTACCTTAGTAAGGACAGATGAGATAAATTGTTCTGTCTCTTGAGTCAGTGAGGTTATGGGAATAATAATTGTAATGTCATCTGCGTATATATATATGATTTCAATTTTAAATTGGATAACATATTTCCCAATGATGTCATATAGATATTGAAGAGTGAAGGGGAGAGTGGGGAACCCTGTGGAACTCCACAGGGATTACACCAAGCCTGAGAGAAAGTTCCTTCACTGTAAACCTGGTAGATATGGTTTTTTAAGAAACTCGTAAACCAATTTTGTACTTGTCCGGAAATGCTAATGGAATCAAGGCATCTAAGCAAAATGTCATGATCTACAAGGTCAAAGGCACTGCTCAGGTCGAACTGCAATACCAGTGTGCTTTTTCCCCAGGGAAAAGAGATGGAAAAGATGATCAGTCATGGAAGCTAAAATGAGTTTTTGCCCTCTTTTGCAAGTTTCTCTTCATATTTTTTCTTAGCTGTCTTTATCAATGCTTTGCATCTAACTTGCGAGTGCTTATGTTTCTTCTTATTCTCTTCATTCAGATCCTTTTTCCATTCTTTAAAGGATGTTTTCTTGGCTCTAATAGCCTCTATTACTTCATATTTTAACCATGTCGATTCTCGTTCCCTCTTCTTTCCACCTTTGCTGATACATAGAATACATTTGGTCTGGGCTTCCACGATGGTATTTTTAAATAACATCCACGCCAGGTTAAAGTCCTAACCTTTTAGCTTCTTTTTAACCATTTTCCTCATTTTATCATAGTCACCCTTTCGAAAATTAAAGCTCCTACAGTAGATTTCTTTTTGCGACGTTACTCCGGTAACAGCTCAAATTTGATCACATTATGATCATTGTTTCCCAGCGGACCCAACACAGTTAACTCCTGTACTATGTCTTGCATTCCACTAAGGACCAAATCTAAAATAGCATCCACTCTTGTTGGTTCCCAGACCAGTTGCTCCAAGAAGCAGTCATTATGACATCTAGGAATTTTACCTCCCTAGCACTCCCCGATGCAATTTACATCAACAACGGAAATAGGCACTTAGCTTCCCCTCAAGTTCCAGTGATGTTCAGCAACTAGATCTACAGGGAATGAATGGATGGGGAAGTGCGCAGGAGAAGATGAGGCGGTGGACCAAAAAGGGGAAGAAGAGGCAGAGGGTCAAGACCCAGAACGCGGTTGCAGATGAGACAAGACCAGTTGTGGTGAATCTTTTCACTTACCGCCTTGGGAGCTGAAGAGGAGGTATTGTCTAAAGGTTTAACCTTTTGTCCCACAACTCATGTCCCTTCCAGTTTAGAGTTGAAATTAAGAAATTTGTGAAAGTTGCAATTACAACTTTTTTGCTCTCACAACGAAGTTCAGCAGCTGAGTATCGCTGAACTTGAGCTGAAGCTAAGTGCCTCTTTCCGTTGATGTAAATTGCAAAGTTGCAATAATTGTGAAGTGGCAGCATATTTTTGAACTTTGGTCTCCTGGGATTGCTCCCTAAGGGTGAGTGAAGACTTTAAATTAATATTTCCGGAATTCTGAGTGGTTAGCACCTATTTGGAGTTTTTTGAGACCCATGAAGCCCTTTAACTGAGGTCTCTTTTTCTCCAATATTTCATTTTTGTATTGGGTGCTTCTCAAAGGAAAATAGTTTTGGACTTAAGAGCTTTGGATTTTCTTTACCCTTTGGGATTTATGTACCAGTCAGACCGAGTGTAGTGTCTAGCATATGCTTTTTTTTTTTTATTACAGTGTAATTAAACCATCTATTATTATACTGCTGCCCATTTCTCCAGCTTTCCTAATCTCTGAAAACATTTCTTCATCTGTCTGCTCATTTTGTCCAGGGGATGGTAGTATAACCCTTCACACATGGAATTTCTATCCATAAGGATCCACACTGCTATCTATGTCATGCAGAATGTTAATTTTATTTGATTTAATTCTCTCTTTAACATATAGTGCAACACAGTGTCCCATTGATTGTCCTCCTTCTACCAGGTCTCTGAGATGCCTATAATATCTATCTCATCATTCAGTGCATATACTCTAACTCTCCTATTTTATTTTTTTAGGCTTCTAGCATTTGTAAACAGACACTTCAAATTGTGTATTTTCCCTGCAACTACAGGCTGCTGAGAAAACAGGGAAAATTTGAGTCTTTTGCTCTGCCTTCTTCTTAAACCCTCCTGGCTTTCTTTCACCATTATTGGAACCTCTCTCCGGGACTCCCTAAATATCCTGTTTCAATAGTATCCTCCAAGGATACCTCACACTGAACTGTCCGCTCCCGGGCAAACTGTTGGCTTTCCCCCACATCTAAGTTTAAAAGCTGCCTCCATCTCTTTTTTAAATGTTAGCGCCAGAAGCCTGGTTCCATCTCGGTTAAGGTGAAGTCTGTCCTTTCAGAACAAGCTCCCCCTTTCCCAAAAGGTTGCCCAGTTCCTAACAAATCTAAATTCCTCAACCCTGTACCTTTGTCTCAACCACACAATGAGACTTCAGAGCTCTACCTGTCTCTTGGGTCCTGCGCGTGGAACTGGGAGCATTTCTGAAAATACAACCCTGGAGGACCTGGATTTCAGCTTTCTACCTGAGCTTAAATTTGGCTTCCAGAACCTCCTTCCCACATTTTCCTATGTCATTGGTACCTACATGTACTAGGACAGCTGGCTCCTCCCCAGCACTATCTAAAATCCTATCTCGACGCGTTAGGTCCACCACCTTCGCACCAGGCAGGCAGTTACCAGGGCGATCCTTATGCCCACCAGCCAACTGGCTATCTACATGCATAATAATCGAATCACCAACTACAACCGCTGTCCTAACTTTTCCCTCTTGGATAGAAGCCCCTGTAGACACATCCTCGGTGCGAGAGGATATTGCATCCCCTGTTGGGCAGGTCCTAGCTACAGGATTATTTCCTACTTCACCAGGGTGATGCTCTCTTTCTAGGAGACCTCCCTCTCTCCCTCCAAAGCAGACAGGGGCTACCAGATTAGAGGTGGGACTTCTCTACAACATCGCTGTAGGTCTCTTCTATGTACTTCTCTGAATCCCTCAGCTCCCTCCAAGTTTGCTACTCTAGCCTCATGGGAATTTTACTCGTTCCCTGAGATCTAGGAGCTCTTTGCAAAGAGCACACACATATAACTTCTCGCCAACTGGGATTAAGTCATACATGTGACACTCAATGCAAAAGACTGGATAGCAACACTCTTGCTGCTGGACTAATGTCTGCATCTTGTTATATTAGACTAGTATAGAGTCTTAGGATCTTAAGCAATGCCTCTGCCGGGTCAGACCTGAGGTCCATCGTGCCCAGCAGTCCGCTCACGCGGCGGCCCAACAGGTCCAGGACCTGTGCAGTAATCCTCTATCTATACCCCTCTATCCCCTTTTCCAACAGGAAATTGTCCAATCCTTTCTTAAACCCCAGTACCGTACTCTGCCCTATTACGTCCTCTGGAAGCGCATTCCAGGTGTCCACCACCCACTGAGTAAAGAAAAACTTCCTAGCATTTGTTTTGAATCTATCCCCCTTCCAATTTTTCCGAATGCCCTCTTGTTCTTTTTATGTTTTGAAAATTTGAAGAATCTATCTCTCTCTACTTTCTCTATGCCCTTCATGATCTTGTAGGTTTCTATCATGTCTCCTCTGAGTCTCCGCTTTTCCAGGGAGAAGAGCTCCAGCCTCTCCATCTTTCAGTGTTTGAAAGGTTTTCCATGCCCTTAATCATTCGTGTCGCTCTCCTCTGGACCCCTCTCAAGTATTGCCATATCCTTCTTAAGGTACGGTGACCAATACTGAACACAGTACTCCAGGTGCAGGCGCACCATTGCCCGATACAACGGCAGGATGACTTCTTTTGTTCTGGTCGTAATACCATTTTTAATAATACCCAACATTCTGTTTGCCTTCTTCGCGGCTGCTGCGCATTGCGCGTTGACTTCATTGTTGTATCCACCAGTACACCCAAATCTCTTTCAAGGTTACTTCCCTCTAATACGAATCCCCCCATTTGGTAGCTGAACATCGGGTTCTTTCTCCCTATATGCATGACCTTGCATCTCCCTACATTGAATTTCATCTGCCATTTATTCGCCCACTCCTCCAGTTTGTTTAGGTCCCTTTGTAGGTCCTCACACTCTTCTGTAGTTCTAACCCTTCTACAGAGTTTAGTGTCGTCCGCAAATTTTATAACTTCACATTTCGTCCCTGTTTCCAGGTCATTAATAAATATATTGAACAGCAGCGGTCCAAGTACAGACCCCTGTGGAACTCTGCTCGTGACTTTCCTCCAGCCCGAGTAGTGACCCTTCACTCCAACCCTTTGTATCCTGCCTGCCAACCAGTGTTTGATCCATCTGTGTACGTCCCCTTCCACCCCGTGGTTCCACAGCTTCCTAAGTAGCCGCTCATGGGGTACCTTGTCAAAGGTCTTTTGGAAGTCAAGGTAAATGATGTCTACAGGTTCCCCTTTGTCCAACTGGCTGTTTACCCCCCTCAAAGAAGTGCAGTAAGTTTGTTTGGCACGATCTTCCCTTGCAGCAGCCATGTTGGCTCGCTTTCATCAGCCCATTTTTTTCGATGTGCTCACAGATGCTGTCCTTTATCAGTGCTTCTACCATCTTGCCTGGAACCGATGTCAAACTTACCAGCCTATAGTTTCCCGGGTCTCCTCTTGACCCCTTTTTAAAGATAGGTGTAACATTTGCTATCTTCTTATTAAAAGTTTGTTCTTTTAAGATCTAAACTGTCTTTAGAAGAGAACCTACAATTGAGCTTTTCTCCCCAAATCTCTTTAGAAGGGAACCTAGCAAAGCTCAGAGCAAAATAATGTATACTTACCCAAAGATATGTCTTATACTTTTCTCCTCTCAGAAAGAGAATGTCCTCTTCCCTCCTTTTCTAACAGCCTCTAAAGGCTACACTACTGCCTGACAGATTTTGCTGAGCTAAAAAGCACAGTTACTTACTGTAACAGGTGTTATCCAGGGACAGCAGGCAGATATTCTTGACTGATGGGTGACAGCACCGACGGAGCCCCGGTACGGACAATTTTAGAGTGATTGCACTCTAAGAACTTAGAAAGTTCTAGCTAGGCCGCACCACGCGTGTGTGAGTGTCTTCCCGCCCGACGGAGGCGCGCGGTCCCCAGTTAGGATAAGCCAGCTAAGAAGCCAACCCGGGGAGGTGGCAAGAATATCTGCCTGATGTCCCTGGATAACACCTGTTACGGTAAGTAACTGTGCTTTATCCCAGGACAAGCAGGCAGCATATTCTTGACTGATGGGTGACCTCCAAGCTAACAAAAAGAGGGATGGAGGGAAGGTTGGCCATTAGGAAAACAAATTTTGTAAAACAGATTGGCCGAAGTGTGCATCCCGTCTGGAGAATGCATCCAGACAATAATGAGACGTGAAAGTATGAACTGAGGACCAAGTAGCAGCCTTGCAGATTTCCTCTATGGAAGTGGAGCGGAGGAAAGCTACAGACGCTGCCATAGCTCTAACTTTGTGGCCCGTGACAGAACCTTCCAGTGTCAGTCCCGACTGAGCATAACAGAATGAAACGCAAGCAGCAAGCTAATTGGATAAAGTGCGTTTAGAAACAGGATGACCCATCTTGTTAGGGTCAAAAGACAAAAAAAGTTGAGGAGATGATCTGTGAGGCTTAGTGCGTTCGAGATAGTAAGCCAAAGCACGTTTACAGTCCAAAGTATGTAAAGCCTGTTCACCTGGATGAGAATGAGGCTTCGGGAAAAAAACAGGTAGGACAATGGACTGGTTAATGTGAAAGTCAGACATAACCTTAGGGAGAAACTTTGGATGGGTACGCAGAACCACCTTGTCATGGTGAAAAACAGTGAAAGGTGGGTCAGCAACTAGTGCATGTAACTCACTGACCCTCCTGGCAGAGGTAAGAACGATAAGGAAGACCACTTTCCAAGTGAGAAACTTAAAATGAGCCGTGGCCAAAGGTTCAAAAGGAGGCTTCATTAATGCAGAAAGAACCAAGTTAGATCCCAGACCCACAGGAGGGGGCTTAGAGAGGTGGTTTTACATTGAAAAGTCCCCGCATGAATTTGGATACCAAAGGATGAGCAGAGAGGGGTTTTCCATGAATTGGCTCATGAAAGGCAGTAATGGCACTGAGATGGACTCTGATAGAAGTAGATTTGAGACCAGAGTCAGACAAAGAAAGGAGATAGTCCAACACCAGTTCCACTGTAGAGATATGGGATCATGGTGATGCAAGAGGCACCAGGAAGAAACCGAGTCACTTCTGTTGATAACAATGAAGAGTGGCCGGTTTCCTGGAAGCATCAAGGATAGAACAGACAGGCTGAGAAAGAAGTGAGTGAGCCGAAGTTAGCCCGAGAGATACCAAGCTGTCAGGTGCAGAGACTGCAGGTTGGGATGAAAGAGAGATTGCTGATGTTGAGTAAGCAGAGAAAGAAACAGTGGAAGAAGAATGGGCTCCCTGGAACTGAGTTGAAGCAGAAGGGAGAACCAGTGTTGCCTGGGCCACCATGGAGCGATGAGAATCATGGTGGCTTGTTTCCTCCTGAGCTTGAACAAGGTCTGCAACATGAGAGGTAGAGGAGGAAATGCATAAGAGGAAGAGATTGGTCCAATCCAGGAGAAATGCATCAGGAGCCAGACGGTGAGGGGAGTAGAGTCTGGAGCAAAATTGGGGCAGTTGATGATTGTGAGGGGCTGCAAAAAGGTCCACCTGAGGAGTGCCCCATTGAGCGAAAATGGACTGGAGAGTCATGGGATCGAGAGTCCATTCGTGGGGTTGGAGAATTCTGCTGAGATTGTCTACTAAGGAATTCTGCTCCTCTTGAATGTAGAAAGCTTTCAGGAATAAATGACGAGCTGTCGCCCAAGACCAAATCTGTTGGGCCTCCTGACACAACAGGCGAGAGCCCGTCCCACCTTGTTTGTTGATGTAGTACATTGCAACTTGATTGTCTGTGCAAAGTAGTAGTACTTGAGGAAAGAGGAGATGTTGGAATGCCTTGAGGGCGTAAACATCGCTCGGAGTTCCAGGAAATTGATGTGATGTTTCTTTTCTCGGCCAGTCCAAAGACCCTGAGTTTGGAATTCGTTCAAGTGAGCTCCCCAGGCATGGGGGGATGCATCTATGGTGATGACTATGGTATTGCGGTATATAAAAATAAAGTTATTATTATTATTAGATGATGAGGAGGTAGATGGAACAGTAGACCTCTGGAGAGATTTGAAGATGTCAACCACCAGAGTAGACTGTCGAAGAAACGAATGTCACAGATATGTGTTATGAGCAAGGATCCGTCGCTCTGTGACCCACTGGGTTGCTAGAGTCCATTGAAGAAGTTGCTAGAGTCCATTGAAGACGTGCAAAGGGGGTGACATGCACCGTCGATGCCGTATGCCCCAAGAGCACCATTATTTTGATTATGCAGAGATGGTTAATCTGTTTGATAACACCTGCAGACAGAGATGAATGGATGGTCTGAAGGCGGTTGGATGGAAGAAACGCCCTCATGAGAACAGTGTCCAGAATGGCACCAATGAATTGAAGTCGCTGGGTTGGAATGAGGTGCAACTTGGGGAGATTGATTTCGAAACCAAATGAAGAAAAAGAAAAGAACGTGAAGAGCTTCATGAAAAAAATACGCGAGCGGGAAGGCGAAAAAGGATTTTCCAACGGCAGTTGGAAAACACGTGTCTTCTTAGCTCCGTGGAAACTAAGAAACTGGGGGACCGCGTGCCTCCGTCGGGCGGGAAGGCACTCGCGCACGTGCGGTGCGGCCTAGCTAGAACTTTCTAAGTTCTTAGAGTGCAATCACTCTAAAATTGTCCGTACCGGGGCTCCGTTGGTGCCGTCACCCATCAGTCAAGAATATGCTGCCTGCTTGTCCTGGGATAAAAGAGAACTACAAAATATAACCCACTAAACCCAAGTTTACCTGTCTTAAGTTTGAATACCACCAGACAAAATGTTCCAATGGATGTGTTTTTTTATTTTCTCAGCAGAGCAGATCCTCTCAGTACCTCTTCAAGTGTGGAGAAAAGGGTGAGTTTCCAGATCTGGTGAGAGGGTTAGGTGTTTCTAGGTTTATGCAGATTGTCCTTGTTAAGATCAGCTGGAGAAATGTGAAGGATAATTTAGAAGTAGTATAAAATTAGTTTGAGCCTAGGGGTGGGTAGAGGCAGATGGTAGTTCACCGATTGCAGTGAAAACTATCTTTAATGCAGATCCTCTATAACCTCCCTCTTAGAACCAGGTTTACTTAGGGTTAAGCAGTAAGCCAACATTCCTCCCCTCAAGGGTCACCTGTGGAATGTGATCTCTTAAGAAGATCCTCAGAATTCAGTCTCTGCAGGGCTTTTACAAGTGGAGATATCCTAGATTCTCTCCAAGGAGAACTGTTCCAACAATTGGTAATGGAACCCATGTGGATAGGGTCATACTGGACTTAGTGGTTACAAACAGGGAAAGTGTTTCTGATGTTACAGTGGGTGATCATCTGGCATTCAGTGATTACTGCATAGTATAGCTTCATATTGAGATGGGTATAGAGAGGGCTCATTCAAAAGTAAAGGTTCTAGACTTTTACACAAAGTAATTTTGTTTGGATGGGGGATTACATCAAGGAATTATTATCTGGATGGGAACATCTGGAAGGAGTAGAAATGCAGTGGGCAAAACTGAAATAATTATTTTAAGGGCGACAGACCTTTTTGTGAGGCAAGTAAATAAAAGTAAGAGCAAAAGAAGGCCACTTTGGTTCTCAAAAGTAGTAGCTGAGAAGGTAAGGAATAAGAGGTTAGCTGTCATAAACTACAAAAGATCACAGAAAGAGGAAGACAGGCAAAAATACCTAGAAAAGTTAAGAGAGGCAAGTCAAGTAGTCAGGAAAGCAAAGATACAAATGGAAGAAAAAAAAAATAGCCAATACAGTAAAAGGGGGAGACAAAACATTTTTTAGATATATCAGTGATAGGAAGAAGTGCAAAAGTGGCACTGTGAGACACAAAAAAAAGAAGGCAAGAAATATGTAGAAACTGATAAAGAAAAGGCTGAATTGCTTAACAAATATTTCTGTTCTGTATTCATGGCTGAAACACCGGCAGCGGCACCGCAGAAGACAAATAGAAATGGAGTAGTGGTAGACCCTGATCAATTTTCAGAGGATTGTGTTCGAGAGGAGTTAGCTAGATTAAAGGTAGACAAAGCGATGGGGCTGGATGATGTACATCTAAGGGTGTTGAAGGAACTTAGGGAAATTCTGGTGGCTCAACTGACTAACCTTTTCAATACTTCTCTAGAGTGATACAGGAGGACTGGAGAAGGGCAAATATGGTCCCTTTACATAAAAGTGGAAGTAAGAAAGAAGTAGGGAATTACAGGCCAGTAAGTCTGACTTGGATGGTAAGAAAATTAATGGAAATAATTTTTACACAGAGAATGGTGAAGTTTCTGGAATCCAGTGGATTACAGGACTGAATGCAGTTAGGTAGGTCTTATCAGACAAATCTGATCAATTTCTTTGACTGGGTGACCAGAGAATTGGATAGAGGGTGTGCACTCGGGCTGGGTTCCAAAGTGATGGGCTGGGTCAAGAACTGGTTGAGTGGAAGGCGACAGAGGTAGTGATCAATGGAGATCGCTCTGATGAAAGGGATATTACCAGTGGTGTGCTCAATGTTCTGTTCTTTTTAACATTTTTATAAGCAATATTTGCTGACGGGTTGTCAGGTAAGATTTGCCTCTTTGCGAAAGATGCCAAAATCTGCATTAGAGTAGACATCCTAGATGGTGTGAATAACATGAAGAAAGACCTGAGCTTGAAGAATGGTCTGAAATTTGGCAGCTAAAATTTAATGCTAAGTAATGCAAGGTCATGCATTTGGACTGCAAAAACCCGAAGGAACTGTACAGTTTAGGGGGCGAAGAACTTACATGCACAACAGAAAAGCGGGACTTGGGTGTGATTGTATGCGATAATCTTATGGTGGCCAAACAGGTTGAAAAGGTGACAAAGAAAGCTAGAAGGCTGCTAAGGTGCATAGGGAAAGGTATGGCCAGTAGGAAAAAGGAGGTATTGATGCTCCTGTGTAATACTCTGGTGAGACTTCATTTAGAATATTGTGTACAATTCTGGAGACCACATCTTCAAAAAGAAATAAAAAGAATGGAGTCAGTCCAGAGGAAGGCTACTAAAATGGTGCGTGGGTCATCATAAGGCATATGGGGACAGACTTAAAGATCTCAATATGTATACTTTGGAAGAAAGGCGGGAAAGGGGAGAAATGACCGGCTTTTAAATACCTTAATGGCGCAAATGCGTATGAATCGAGTCATTTAAAACGAAGCTCTGGAATGAGAGGGCGTAGGATGAAGTTAAGAGGTGATAGGCTCAGGAGTAATCTAAGGAAATACTTTTTTACAGAAAGGGTGGTAGATACGTGAACAGTCTGCAGGAAGAGGTGGTGGAGACAGACTGAATTCAAGAAAGTATGGTATAGGCACGTGGGATCTCTGAGAGAGGAAGAGATAATGGTTACTGCAGATGGGCAGACTGGATGGGCCATTTGGCCTTTATCTGCCATCATGTTTTTATAATTTTGTAAACTCAAACAGTCGAGCAACTTTAAAGATACCAGACTATTGGCCCCAACTTTTTGCTCCCACACTAATTCAAGGTCAGAGAGAGATTGCTACTTAAATTCCTGAAACTGTTCACTATTCATACTATGTTGACATTGTGAATAGAAATAAAATTCTCAGTGAGGCAGGGATACAAAATCTTTCTTCAAAAGAACAAAGGATTTAAACAACCCGTTACTCAAAAGATGTGAGACCCTATTGATGCAATATCCTTTTCACTCCACCATTTTCCCCAGTACCTGGGAGAGACTATTTGGGAATAGTTCAGTTAAAGGATGGGCCTCCCACATCAAATGTAGAACCTCCTTGATGTTGTCCAAGGTCTGGCAGTCAGCAACAAAGCCAATTTGATCAGAATTTATTAATGAAGGTAACAACGGAGCAAGCCTGTTGGCTAGCACCTTCGCCAAGATCTTAAAAACCACATTAATTAGGGATATGGGGCAAAATGATCCACGTGTGTAGAAGAAAGGCAGGTGAGATGTCAAAACTAAAAATGTCAGAAGGCCTACTGCTATTCCAAGCAGTAAAACTAAATAAAGATGTCAGAACCTTAGGTGCTATATCAGATTATAGAATTTTCTGCCAAGAAATCAAAATGATGTTATTTAGGAAATATGTCCTGCAATCTGTGCAGCACTGTGCACGTCTGGTAGCGCTATAGAAATAATTAATAGTGGTAATGCTAATCCAATGTTTGTCTAATAATAAGCTTTGAAATGTAATTCCCTGGAAATGTCCAGATACTCCTTATTATAATCTGTCTAGAACTGAAAGGCTAAGGCAGAACAAAAGTCAAATGTAACGTAATATAAAAACAGACAATCGCCAGTTCATTTCAACAATTTTTATTGTATTGGTCCCAAGGCAATTCTGTTTTCCCCTTCTTCATAACTGGCAATATTACCCACAACATGTGGGGTTCCTTCTGGGCTTAAACAATGGTGATGCCCACCGTATTCATAGCTACTGGTAGCTCCCCCACTTCTCGCAAAAAGTTGAAGATCCTAGCCAATATGGGTGCTAACATCCCTCCAAATGTTCTATAAAACCCACTGGAGAACCCATCTGATCTTGGGGGATTTCCCAGGCTTCAAGTCTTTAATTACAGCTAAGACGTACGCAAGTCTGCTTTAACTGCTAAGCACTGTACAGTGGTGCCTCGCATAACGGACGCCTCGCACAGCGAACGCTGCGCACAACGAACTTTATGTCTTGATTCGTACAACGAACTTCGTTTCACACAACGAAGTCGCCCGAGCTGCATCCTTCCGCGCAGGCACTGCGCTTAACTGCCCTCTCTCCGCCTGGCTCCCTCTTGCCCCCCCGACTCCCCGACACGATCGGGGCAAGAGGGAGCCCAAGCCCTCTTGCCCCCCCCGACTCCCCGACACGATCGGGGCAAGAGGGAGCCCAAGCCCTCTTGCCCCCCCGACTCCCCGACACGATCGGGGCAAGAGGGAGCTCAAGCCCTCTTGCCCCCCCCGACTCCCCGACACGATCGGGGCAAGAGGGAGCCCAAGCCCTCTTGCCCCCCCGACTCCCCGACACGATCGGGGCAAGAGGGAGCTCAAGCCCTCTTGCCCCCCCGACTCCCCGACACGATCGGGGCAGGAGGGAGCCCAAGTCCTCCTGGCCACGGCGACCCCCTAACCCCACCCTGCACTACATTACGGGCAGGAGGGATCCCAGGCCCTCCTGCCCTCGACGCAAACCCCCCCTCCCCCCAACGACTGCCCCCCCCAAGAACCTCCGACCGCCCCCCAGCCGACCCGCGACCCCCCTGGCCGACCCCCACGACACCCCCAACCCCCTTCCCCATACCTTTCTGTAGTTGGCCGGACAGACAGGAGCCAAACCCGCCTGTCCGGCAGGCAGCCAACGACGGAATGAGGCCGGATTGGCCCATCCGTCCCAAAGCTCCGCCTACTGGTGGGGCCTAAGGCGCCTGGGCCAATCAGAATAGGCCCGGGAGCCTTAGGTCCCTCCTGGGGGCGGGGCCTGAGGCACATGGGCCCAACCCGACCATGTGCCTCAGGCCCTGCCCCAGGAGGGACCTAAGGCTCCCGGGCCTATTCTGATTGGTCCAGGCGCCTTAGGCCCCACCAGTAGGCGGAGCTTTGGGACGGATGGGCCAATCCGGCCTCATTCCGTCGTTGGCTGCCTGCCGGACAGGCGGGTTTGGCTCCCGTCTGTCCGGCCAACTACAGAAAGGTACGGGGAAGGGGGTTGGGGGTGTCGTGGGGGTCGGCCAGGGGGGTCACGGGTCGGCTGGGGGGGCGGTCGGAGGTTCTTGGGGGGGGGGGCGGTCGTTGGGGGGAGGGGGGGTTTGCGTCGAGGGCAGGGGGGCCTGGGATCCCTCCTGCCCGTAATGTAGTGCAGGGTGGGGTTAGGGGGTCGCCGTGGCCAGGAGGACTTGGGCTCCCTCCTGGCCCGATATTGTCGGGGAGTTGGGGAATCGGCGGGGCAAGAGGGCTTGGGCTCCCTCTTGCCCCGATCGTGTCGGGGAGTCGGGGGGGCAAGAGGGCTTGGGCTCCCTCTTGCCCCGATCGTGTCGGGGAGTCGGGGGGGGCAAGAGGGCTTGGGCTCCCTCTTGCCCCGATCGTGTCGGGGAGTCGGGGGGGGCAAGAGGGCTTGGGCTCCCTCTTGCCCCGATCGTGTCGGGGAGTCGGGGGGCAAGAGGGCTTGGGCTCCCTCTTGCCCCGATCGTGTCGGGGGTGCCAGGGACCACACGGAGTCACCCACCGTACCACCCGATTCGGGTAAGCGCAGGTATCGGTGGGTGGCTTATTTGCGGGGGGGGTGCCTTATTTTACATTTTTTTCTAAAAAGGGGGGGGCTGTCTTATTTGATGGCCCTGCCTTATCATCGGGGAAACACGGTAGAAAAAAAAAAAAAATGAACAGTTAAGTCCCAGTTTTTGCCGCTGAGACTCTGCCCTCTCTCACTGTAAAATTAGACTCTACTTAGTCTGTCTTTAAATTTAAAAAATGTGTGTTGTTTTAAAAAACAATTATGTTTTTAGATGTATCTAAATAAAAATAATAACCAAAAATTTATCTTTTTTTATGTCATCTTAGCATATTTTATGCTGCAGAACGAATTATTTTTTTTTACATGTATTCTTATGGGAAAACGCGTTTCACATAACGAACGTTTCGCATAACAAACTTGCTCCTGGAACCAATTAAGTTCGTTGTGTGAGGCACCACTGTATATTGCAACAATTCATACATACTGCTGCTCCAACTTTGACCCAGTGGAAAAACTACATACATGAATTGTTGCATATGAAAACCATTCAGTCCTGTTGCGAGCAAGACGAGAACAGAAGTTTTTGAAGGTGTGCTTACCTTTTATAGATAATTTGTCGATGAGACTTAGATCTGCCATATTGAATAATCTAGAGACTTAGTAAAACCAATGTAACACTTGCTCCACTGTTAGCCTATGCTAATCTGTATTCATAGACTAGACTAATAAGACTAAGGATAGAGGATGATAAAGTAGAGTGGTGGGAGGAAGGGGGGAGGAACCTTTAGGGAAAGAGAAACTTGGGGAAGACTGTGTTGTTCATCCTGTTTGTTATTCAGGTTAAATAGCTGTCATGATCATTGTATTTTGTACTACTGACTGCAGCAAAAACTGAACAAAGATCCTGTTGACGATATTAAACTTTTTTTTAATATTTAAAGCATATTCTACTTATCTTATCAATTGTTACAGCATGATAAGTAGAATGTACTTTAAATATAAAAAAAGTTTAATAATTGAACATCTTAGAAAGGGTCTGATGAGGAATGCAGTCCAATCATATTAAACTATGTGATTGGCAGTCTGATGACTCTTAAAAACAAGATATTTCTTGAATGCTACGTTCCCATTGAAATATTGTAGCTATTGAGTATTGTAACATTTTGGTGCCACAACCATGTAAGTGTTGATGACTTTATTTCTGTGAACACCCCCCTCATCCTCCCTGTCTCATCAGCTTACAAACTTGGGGTAATCTTCAACTCATCTCTCTCTTATTTGAGAGCTAAATTTGCTCAAAGTGACTTATGGATACAATACAGACAACAAACAGATAGTATGGAATCCATTGCTTTTGTTCAGAAGTACTCCACCCTGGCTCCCAAAATAAATAAAATAATTTTTAAACACTGGCATATTATTACATTGGCTATCCCAGGTATAGAGGATGAGCCTATTTTCTCACACAAACGTGGAAGGAACATTGGGGAAGGCATTAATCATAGTATTATCAGAGAAGCTACCCCTAAAGTTCAAAGATAGCAAATTGAATGCGACCATTGCCAATGGTGTTCATATACATTAATGGGAGATACTTGGGTCCACCCTACCATGGCAAAAATATTTCAATCGAAAAGCTGTACTAACTCCGCCTATGTTATTTATCTGATCCAATGCCTGTGTTCGAGATTATATGTGGGATGTACAACTCGCCCCATTAAAATGAGACTAACTGCACAAATCCAGGGTGAATACCCATAGCGAAAATGCACCCTTAGTCCGTCACTGGAAATTATTGAAACATACTTTATATTATCTTAAGTGGCGAATACTGGAATCTGTTTCTATAGGGTGGGAGGGTGGCAACATATAACGTATTCTGAACATTATAGAATTAAGATGGATACTCAAACTGAACGCCATGATGTCTGAAGGCTTGAATGAAACATCAGACTAGATGGCACTGGCAGAGTAATTATGCTCTGCTTTTGCTTTTTAGTTTTCAGAAAAAGCTTCTCTAGTTACAGTTTTTTTACATTTATTATAATTTTTCTGATTTGCTAGGAGGCTGATAGTTCTGTTTTTCTTCCTTGTTTGAGTCAGAGTACAGTACAGGGGTTTAAGAAAGGATTGGACAATTTCCTGCTGGAAAAGGGGATAGAGGGGTATAAATAGAGGATTACTGCACAGGTCCTGGACCTGTTGGGCCGCCGCGTGAGCGGACTGCTGGGCATGATGGATCTCAGGTCTGACCCAGCAGAGGCATTGCTTATGTTCTTATGAGTCCCTCCATGTTACGTATGGGGGGTAATGTTAGAGGGGTTTCCCTATTTTAATGAGATGAAAAAACACCATGGCAATCTTGGCTTAGCGGCAGCAGTTGTGAACAGTTTGATTTCTACTCAGTTATGGTAAAGAATATAAATCTGCTTCACTGTGTATTTTTTTTGCTTTGCTGAGTAACTGCACTGTTCTAATAAGTACTTTTGTGATTGCAGTATCTCCCCACATTGAAAAAGGAATATGAAACATGTCGGCAAGGGGATTAACTAATAGGCTCCCCCTTTTCCAGAATGTTGTCCAGT
Source organism: Geotrypetes seraphini (assembly GCF_902459505.1). Taxonomy (NCBI): domain Eukaryota; kingdom Metazoa; phylum Chordata; class Amphibia; order Gymnophiona; family Dermophiidae; genus Geotrypetes; species Geotrypetes seraphini. The sequence continues at coordinate 461,075,328 of NC_047085.1, read as the reverse complement.
TCCTAACAAATCTAAATTCTTCATCTTCATGCATGTGGAACAGGGAACATTTCTGAAAATGATACCTTGGAGAATCTGGATTTCAACTTTGTACCTAAGAGCCTAAAAATTTGGCTTCCATTCCAAAATGCGGATGGGAACTCTTGAAAGAGAGAGAGGATTCAACCACCAGCTTAGACTTTGAAGAGCCTCTGTTGCCCAAGGGAGGTATTGATGCAAGGGATCCCTCTGTGGGCACCACAGGGAAAAGACTACATCCTGGAGCAGGATTAAGTGGGCTCTCACCCAGGGATCGACGTCTATGGTCACAACCATGAACCCCAGCACCTGCAAGTATTTCCAGGCTGTCAGAGTAGGCAAGCTCTGAAGCGCTCAGATTTGTTGCAAGAGCTTCTCTTTGCATATCTCCGGTAGGAACATTTTGGTTACTCTTGTGGTGAAATGAACACCCAAATATTTCAAATCCTGTGTTGGAAAGAGGTGACTCTTCCGAAAGTTGACCACACAGCCGAGCTTCTGTAGCAACTGACCTGCCTGGTATCCCTCGGACTAGGCTTTGATGAGCTAATGATCCAGATATGGGTGGACTTGAATGCCGAGTCAACAGAGGTGGGCTGTGACTACAATCATCACCTTGGTGAAGGTCCGAGGTGCTACAGCCAGTCCAAATAGTAAAGCCACAAACTGGAAATGATGTTTCAATATGTGGAACTTCAGATATTTCTTGTGCTCCAGAAAAATGTGAATGTGTAGGTCTGTAGGTCTCTGTCAAATCCAGAAAGGCTAGAAATTCTTCTGGTGCGACCAATTCTATCACTGACCTCACTGTTTCCATTTGGAACAATGGGATTTTGAGGGCCGTATTAATTGCTTTGAGATCCAGGATACATCTGCAGTCCTCAGAGCCTTTTTCTGGTATGACAAAATATATTGAGCATCTGCCAGAGTGATTCTGGCTCTGGAATGGGATCTATGGCTTTGATATGCAGGAATCTCTCTGAACTTGACGCTTTTCTGGTTTTATTTATTTTTTATTTATTTATTTTATTTCTTATATACCGCTATACCATGAGGTTCAAAGCGGTTTACAATGAAGATAAATTAAAGATACATTAAAATAAAATAAATAAAAATGTACTTTGGATTTCCCTAGCTGTCCCAAAGGTTCACAATCTAGCTAAAGTACCTGAGAAAACAATAAATAAGAGTCTAGAAAGAGATTTGGAATGGGATGATAGAACTCTAGTTTGTATCCCTCTCGCAGAATGTCCAGCACCCAGCAATTGGTGGTGATTTCCAGCCATTACCCCAAAAATGCGGGCATTACCCAATGCATGCGGGCTTGGCCGCCGGCCTCCCAGTGAGTGTGGGCGCCTAGCTCCTCCAAATCTTTGTCTAACATTCTGAATTGGTTTCTGACCTGAGGATCCTCCAGAATATTGACGATGTCACCTGGAGGCATGAAAAGTATCATGCCCTGATCCCTGCTGTCCAGCAAAGATTTCAGTTTATAGGCTTGTACACTGGTCATAAGGTCATCCAGACCTTTGCCAAAAAGTAACTGCTCCTTAACAGGCAGCTTAATTAGGGTCGCCTTGGAAGAATTGCCTGACCACTGTCTAATCCACAGCATTCTTTAAGTGATGATAGAGTAAGCCAACAGCTTGCTCTCAACTCTAAAAGATATAGGGCATCAGCCACGTAATTACTCCGGCAATCAAAAATGGGAGATCTTTGTCTACAATGGTGTCCAGTAATCCATAAGCATTTTTGTGATGTCTGGATGCTCTGTGAAACAGGAAGACTGTAGCTTAGTGCTACTGGAGAATGAAAAGGGGACAATTTTTTCCCTGTCCCTGCAGTAGTTCAATTTCCCCGTGCCTGCGAGTTTTGTCACTGTCCTTGACCCTTCCCCATTCCTGTAAGCTCTGTCTTAACCACACAAGCCTCGAACACATGTTTTTTAAAGTGTTTGAGGCTTGTGCAGATGAGGTCAGAACTTGCAGGAATGGGGCAGGGGCAGGAAAATGAGTTACCACAGGGATGGGAAAAAATTTGTCCCCATGTCATTCTCTATGTGCTACTCATTAGTGAGCACTGCGCTTCTGAGACCTGAGGAATATCTAGCTTCTACTCCTGGAGGGATTCCAAGATCATCCCTACCAGCACTGATGGTTTGAACAGTCTGCGCACTCTCATCCAACTGACAAAAAAAAAAAAAAAAAAAAAATCACTGGGGAAAAAAACATCCCTTGAAGCAACAGTAGATTTTGTGCAGGAGCTTTTAAGGTCTATCTGGGCTATACCGGGCTACACCGGTATACCGGGCTACAATCTACTTCGTCAGGACAGAGAGGGCAGGTTAGGAGGGGGGGTAGCTCTATACATTAAAGAGGACATCAAAACCACCAGGATCACAGATGTCAAGTACACCGGGGAGTCCCTCTGGGTAAACCTGGCAAGAGGCAGAGAAAAATGCGTATATCTAGGTGTGGTTTACAGACCACCAAGACAACTGGAAGACATGGACGCAGAATTAATTGAAGACATAGAGAATATCACTCTACGAGGAGAAGCTGTACTGCTAGGGGACTTCAATATGCCTGATGCAGACTGGAACTCATTTTCAGCGACAACCAGGGGTAGCAGGAGGCTCTTAACCTCCATAAAGGGAGCACGTCTCAAACAAATGGTAACAGAGCCCACTAGGGCCCAGGCGATCCTCGACCTGGTACTCACCAACGGGGAAAGCATTTCAGAGGTCTCAGTAGGAGATACGCTAGCCTCCAGCGACCACAATATAGTATGGTTCAACCTTAGGAAAGGCTTCCCTAGATCAAACACGAAAACAAAGGTACTCAATTTCCGGGGCACAGACTTCGCACGCATGGGAGATTTCGTCCATCAGACGCTGTAGGACCAAGCGGAGACAGATGATGTAGAAGCTAAGTGGTTAACACTGAAATCAACCATACATGAAGCAACTAGCCGCTTCATAAAATCAGTAAATAAACGACAAAGAAACAATAAACCCCAATGGTTCACCGCGGAGATCTCGCACCTCATTAAGGAGAAGAAAAAAGTGTTTCTCTCCTACAAGCGCACGGAGAAAAGAGAGGCAAAAGTAGAATATAGGACCAGGTCTACAGCGGTCAAAATGGCAGTTAGGGAGGCAAAACTTCGAGTGGAAGAAATTCTGGCAAAAAACATTAAAAAGGGGGACAAATCCTTCTTTAGGTATATTAGTGACAGAAAAAGGAACACAGGCGGGATAGTACGCCTTAGAAGACCGGACGGAAGTTACGTGGAAGCAGATTCCGATAAAGCCGAACTACTGAATGAATACTTCTGCTCAGTCTTCACCTGTGAGGCACCGGGACACGGTCCCCAGTTGAAGGCAACACAAAGCACAGAAGACCCGTTTCAGAATTTTGAGTTCACAACAGGTGAAGTTTACAGTGAACTGGCAAGACTCAAGGTGAACAAAGCCATGGGACCAGACAATTTGCACCCAAGAATGCTCAGAGAATTGAGCGATGTCCTGGCGAAACCGTTGGCTGAGCTATTCAATCTCTCCCTATGTAAGGGGAAAGTTCCCCTGGACTGGAAATTAGCTAATGTCGTTCCTCTGCATAAAAAGGGTTGCAGGGCAGAGGCTGCGAATTATAGACCGGTGAGTCTCACATCAATAGTGTGCAAACTCATGGAAACACTAATTAAAAGCAAATTGGACACGATCTTGAATGAAGGGAATCTTCGGGATCCCAGTCAGCATGGATTCACCAAGGGTAGGTGCTGCCAATCCAATCTCATCAGCTTCTTTGACTGGGTAACAAGAAAGTTGGACTTGGGAGAGTCTTTGGACATCGTGTACCTGGACTTCAGGAAAGCTTTTGACAGTGTCCCACACCGCAGGCTGCTAAGCAAGATGGAATCGATGGGGTTAGGAGAGACACTAACTGCATGGGTCAATGATTGGCTGAGTGGCAGACTTCAGAGGGTTGTGGTTAATGGTACCCTCTCTAAAACATCGGAGGTGACCAGTGGAGTGCCTCAGGGCTTGGTCCTGGGTCCACTCCTTTTCAACATATTCATAGGGGATCTGACTCAAGGGCTTCAAGGTAAAATAACACTATTCGCCGATGACGCCAAACTATGTAATATAGTAAGTGAATGCAGTTTACAGAATTATATGGCGCAGGACCAGCTTACATTGGAAAGTTGGTCCTCAACCTGGCAGCTAGGCTTCAATGCTAAGAAATGTAAGGTCATGCACCTCGGAAGCGGAAATCCATGCAGGACGTACTTCTTGAACGGAGAAACTTTAACTAGGACTTCAGCAGAACGAGATTTAGGAGTAATCATCAGTGCAGACATGAAAACTGCCAATCAAGTGGAGAAGGCTTCATCTAAGGCAAGGCAGATATTGGGTTGTATCAATAGAAGTTTCGTCAGCCGAAAGCCTGAAGTCATAATGCCGTTGTACAGGGCCATGGTGAGACCTCATCTGGAGTACTGTGTGCAATTCTGGAGGCCACATTACAGTAAAGATGTGCGCAGAATTAAATCGGTTCAACGGACGGCCACCAGGATGATCTCGGGGCTCAAGGGTCTCTCGTATGAAGAGAGACTGAACAAATTGCAGCTCTACACTCTTGAGGAACGTAGGGAGAGGGGAGACATTTAAGTACCTCACGGGATGTGTCGAAGTGGAAGATGATATTTTCTTTCTCAAGGGACCCTCGGCCACAAGAGGGCACCCGCTCAAACTCAGGGGCGGAAAATTTCATGGCGACACCAGAAAGTATTTCTTCACAGAGAGAGTGGTTGATCATTGGAACAAGCTTCCAGTGCAGGTAATCGAGGCAGACAGTGTGCCAGACTTTAAGAATAAATGGGATACCCATGTGGGATCCCTACGAGGGTCAAGATAAGGAAATTGGGTCATTAGGGCATAGACAGGGGGTGGGTAAGCAGAGTGGGCAGACTTGATGGGCTGTAGCCCTTTTCTGCCGTCATCTTCTATGTTTCTATCTGCACTGACCTGCCCAAGATCAGGTCTATTTAATATAATCTCCCACAGGCCTTTGCTTACATTGGTTAGGCCAACAGAAAATGCTGACAGTTGGCTTTGTAAGGCTGATATCTCGGTACCCTGCTATATGGCATGCACTTCTGCAACTGTTTTGTAAACAGCCAATTTGCCTTTCTAAGATGCCTCTCTCTTACCTCCAATATCAGTTATATCCGCAGGTCCCCTTATCCTGCACAGTCTTCATGGCTATGGAGATAAACTTCTCATTACGAGTCCAAACCTGTCTTAGGTTGTATAGTCATATGGGCGGAGAAACCCAATATGCTATATCTTACCTGTCTAGGAGAAAATGAATGGTGCATAAGAGATGCAGGAATCTTTCTCAGGAGGTTTAGGCCTAAAGGTACCAAGATGCCATGAGTTGGGATATGAGGATATGGGAAGAGACCATATACTATGTCTGATCCTAGTATGCAATGCAATAGAACATGCCAGATTAGCCAAATTATAACCAAATTAGTAAGTGTCAGAGATAGATACTGGAACCTTGTGGGACATGCATTGTAAAGATATGTACATGTTTCATTTTGCAGCATAAGAAAACCATAACAATATATAGCACAATTTGTACAATAATTAAATAGCGATAGAGTGAATTAAAACAAAGACATGATCAGCAGTAGGCGAATATCCTAAGAAAAGTCCCCAGAGACGTGAGAATCTCATAGCAAATTTGCAATCTGTCCATTTTCAAAAGCAATACTACAATTCACTTCTTTGGAGGTTGTCTTAAGTTGTTCAGTGTAGACATGGAAAATGTAAAATTCAGCAGCTTGTGAAATGTCTTGTTCCTCAAAACAAGAGGGAGTAGATGCACTGCATATGAAATAAAGTCTGGAATGCCCATAAAATCATTAGTTACCAGAGATGTGGAATAGGTCATCCCATTAATGGTGATGGAGGACAGTGGTAAATGACTATAATTAGGTATTGTTCAGTAAATAACTTGAACTGTACAGCAAAATGTTCTTAGGAAGGTGGCTGTCATGTACCCAGGGATCCAGTAAACAGGAAACATTTTATGGAAAGAACATGTAAAAACAAAAGTGTCCAGCTCCAAGGTAATGCAACATGTGTGAGGAAGTAGAGAAGTAGGAGAGCTTTGCAGTCAGGGAGCAAGAGGATGAATTAGTCCAGGAAGAGCTGTCAGCCTCTCTAAAATGATGAGGTTCATACTTGAAATGAAATGGTGTCTGCACACAGAGTGAGGGATCCATTGAAGGAAGTCCAGGTACATTCCAGCAGCTGTACCCAAGTGAGATGATCCAAAGGAGAGAGATAGATAGGGAGAGACCACGTTGCCTGTACCGAGTGTGGCAACATGTGACAATATTTATGCATTTAAATTGTTTCTCTTTTACCTAACGTATACCAATGTTCAAGAGCTTAGTGTACTTAATAGGACATTCAGAATAGATACCTGTGTGCTGCACCCAACTATTATGGCACTCAAGAGAGACCATAACTATATACTGATTTTATTGCAAAAAAAGATGTCCAAATGTTTGCTGTACTGATCATATCTGGTACACATCATACAAGAAATACTGTAGAAAACGTTTTCTTAATAAGATACACTTAGGCTATGAAAACTATAGCTGAAAAGGACATTGCACAATTTGGGGAGAGCTCTAGAAATGGCCAATGTGTTATGTTTTCTGGGATACCCTATAAGCTAAAACAAATAGACAAAACAGACCAAATGACACAAACAAGAGAAACACAAAGTTCCTATAAGCTTTAAACTTTTCTTCCATCTGTCAAGGATTCAGGGCTGAACTTAAATCTGCAAACATACACACTGTTATACAAAGAGAAAGGTAAAACATCATATGTGGCATCCGGGTAGATTCCCAATACAGTCAGTCAGAGATAGAAGTACTTCTTGTGTGAACACATGAGCAAAGTATATGTAGAAATAATGCATAGCATAACCATCTCATTAATCAGAAAAAGCACAAAACTAATGTCTCTTTGGAGCGTCTCTATCTCTGCAGCGACAAAGAGGATCTTTTTTTTTTTTTTTAATTTATTAAATTTTCAAAGCCGAGTACATTTAAATAAAAAATATCTCTGTGCCAAAACTGGTCTGGGATAGACATGCATGCATTCTAAATGTAGCTGCTTCAACTCTTGAAAAGAAGAAAAAGAAACTTAAGTTATATTGGCTTCATTAGGACATTCCCTCCTACATAGACTCCTTCACACATTCCTTTAAAAGGAAATGTATAGACTGATAGGATCTGCTCCAATCTATAAAATAAGCAAGCAAATCTTGTTAATCAAGATACAGATTACAGTTTCAGCTACCAAAGCATTTTGCAATGACAATACAAGAACTAAGAATTAAAAAAAAAAAAAATGCAGGCACTTTATAGCAAAATTGATCCATGGTCCAGTCCAGCCGACCGAGATCACCTGGGTCCCACTGCACTCTGAACAGTAGGCACTGCTGTGCAAGAAGTCCAGTCCAGGCTGGATGTGTCTTATTTGCACCATTGTGTCCTGGCATTCAGAAGCAAGGGGCACATTCCAAAAAATTAGATATGTCTAAGACAGAGGAAAATACGAGTATACATTTTGGGGTTAAATTGAAACATCATTTTAGAGTAAGAGGCTACCACTGGTGCTACAGACTTTGAAATCTTATTTAGGGCCTGAGAGTCTAAAGTGAGCACAAGGGAGCCCCCTGGTTTAGCAACTGGCCAGGCTGGAGAACCACATGCTGAAGAGATAGGTCCAATTAGACCCCTCTCCTCCATCTTAGGCACTTATTCTGTTGCTGAATGAAGTACTGGGTACTGTTTTTGAGGTGGAGGATCCTGACCCTCAACAAAATTTTCATTATGCATTTTCCCACAATCTAGCTTCTCTTGTGTCCATACTGAAACATCAGCAGCCTCTGAAGGCATAACACCAAGATCATGCTACTGCGTTGGCTTAGTGCACTGCGTGACTAACTGCAGAGGAATGACCTCATGAACCAAAGTTTTAGAAACATTTGGAATTCTCTTATCCTGGCACAATGTTTGAGAATTAGCATGTTTTTAACTCTTTCTCCTATTTCTGTGTCTGAAAACAAGTGATGGAACCAGACATTATCATGGGGGATGAAATTAATAGCACCACCCAAGAAAAGCACTGGAACCCTGAAGAGGGAGTACGTAGTAGCTACTGCAGATAGCATGAAGTGCCCAAGTAAAGAAATAAGTGTAGCTTGGAAGGACTGCAGCGAGCTACAAAACCAAAACTGTAGTCTTGTCAAAAAACTGAGATAGAATGTGATTGGGAAATCCCTTGGCGTTCAGCATATGCAGTCACCAGCAGAGATTTCTATTTGTGTAGCTGGTGGAGAGAGTTAGAAACATGATGGCAGACAAAGGCCAAATGGCCCATCCAGTCTGCCCATCTATAGAAACCATTATCTCTTCCACTCTCTTTCTTGAATTCAGACATAGCCTCTGTCTCTACCATCTCTTCCGGAAGACTGTTCCACGAATCTATCACCCTTTCTGTAAAAAAAAATATTTCTTTACATTCTCCTGAGCCTTAACTTCATTCTATACCCTCTCATTCCAGAGCTTCCTTTCAAATGAAACAGATTCGACTCATGCACATTTATGCCACGTAGATATTTAAACATCTCTATCATATCTCCCATCTCCCGCCTTTCCTCCAAAGTATACATATTGAGATCTTTAAGTCTGTCTCCATACTCCTTATGATGAAGACCACGCACCATTTTAGTAGCCTTCCTCTGGACTGACTCCATCCTTTTTATATCTTTTTGAAGGTGCAATCTCCAGAATTGTACACAATATTCTAAATGAGGTCTCACCAGAATCTTATACAGGGGCATCAATACCTCTTTTTTCGTACTGGCCATACCTCTTCCTATGCGCCCTAGCATCCTTCTAGCTTTCATTACCACCTTTTCAACCTGTTTGGCCACCTTAAGATAACCACATACAATCACACCCAAGTCCTGCTCTTCTATTGTTCATGTAAGTTCTTCACCCCCTAAACTGTACCGTTCCTTCAGATTTTTGCAGCCCAAATGCATGACTTAGCATTTCTTAGCATTAAAATTTTAGCTGCCAAATTTCAAACCATTTTTCAAGCTTCGCTAAGGTCTTTCTTCATATGATTTACACCATCCGGGGTGTCTACTCTATTGAAGATTTTGGTATCATCTGCAAAGAGGCAAATCTTACCTGGCAGCCCTTCAGCAATTATCACTTATAAAAATGTTAAAAAGAACAGAACCTTGAGGCACACCACTAAGTAACATCCCTTTGCTCAGAGTGATCTCCACTACCCTCTGTCATCTTCCACTCAACTAGTTCCTGACCCACCCGTCACTTTGGGGCTCAACCCGAGGGCACTAAGTTTATTAGATGTCTTTGTGGAACACTGTCAAAGGCTTTGCTAAAATCTAAATACACCACCATCTAGCGCACTCCCTCTATCCAATTCTCTGGTCACCCAGTCAAAAAATTTAATCAGATTTGTCTGACACGACTTACCTCTAGTGAATCCATGTTGCCTCAGGTTCTATAATCCACCGAGTTCCAGAAACTTCACCTTTCTGTTTTAAAAGCATTTCTATTAATTTGTTTACCAAGAAGTCAGACTTACTGACCTGGAATTCCCTACTTCTTTCTTACTTCCACTTTTGTTCAACTCTGTCCACCAGCTTTTGTGTAGAGGGAACACATCTGCCCTTCTCCAGTCAACTGGTACTACTCCCGACTCTAGAGAAGCATTGAAAAGGTCAGTCAGCGGAGCCACCAGAACTTCCCTAAGTTCCTTCAGCACCCTGGATGTACACCAACCAGCCCCATCGCTTTGACTATCTTTAATTTAGCTAGCTCCTCACAAACACAACCTTCTGAAAATAGACCAGGGTCTACCACTCCTCCATCCCTATTTGCATTTGTCTTCTGTGGTCCTGTTACTGGTGATTCAGCTGTGAACACAGAACAGCAATATTTGTTAAGCAATTTATCAGCTTCTACACTTTTGAGTCTCACATTGTCACTTTTGCACTTCTATCACTGGTATATCTAAAAAATGTCCTTTGTCTTCCCATTTTACCAAATCAGCTATTTTTCTTCCATTTGTATTTTTGCTTTCCCGACTACTCGACCCGCCTCTCAACTTTTCCAGATATTATTGCCTTTCTCTTTCTGTGATCTTTTGTAGTTTATAAAAGCTAACCTATTATTCCTTACCTTCTCAGCTACTATTTTTGAGAACCACAGTGACCTTCTATTCCTTTTACTTTTACTGTACTTGCCTCACAAAAAATTATGTTGCCCTTACAATAAAATTTTTGTTTTGTCTACTGCATTTCTACTCCTTCCAGATGTTCCCATCCAGACAATTCCTTGACGTAATCCCATCCAAACAAAGTTCATTTTTTTAAAAAGTCTAGAACCTTTAACTTTTGAATAAGCCCTCTCTACACCCATCTCAATATGAAGCCATACCATGCAGTAATCACTGGATGCCAGATGATCACCCACTGTAACATCAGAAACACTTTCTCTGTTTGTAAGCACTAAGTCCAGTATAACCCCCATCCTGCATGGGTTCCATTACCAACTGCTAGAACAGTTCTCCTTGGAGAGAATCCAGGATATCCCTACTTCTAGAAGACTCTGCAATAGGGATAACCCCAATCAACATCCGACATGTTAAAATCGCCTATTGGTAAAACTTAGTCAGGAGGGAAGCCCTATCGGTTCTAAGAGTCATAGAGAAGTCATGAACGAAGGAGACTTTAATAAAGAAAAATAACACCTCGGTGGGATAGGGTCTTGGAACCGGTAATAGAGCTGAAATGGAATGTGGATTAGGGTCAGTTTACAGAGCCCTGCATGTGACCACTGAGGAATGGTTCAGGCGTACATTCTTGAACAGGGAGAAAACCAATAACGCTGAGGGAGCGTGATATATAATTTGGAACAGAATAAACTTTTAACAAAGGTATGTCCCTTTTTAGCAGAAGCCTTGGAATAATAGGTGTGGAAAAAAATGGAGGTGGTGTAGAGATCCAGAACTCAAAAGATATAAGTGCGAACCTGCTCATAAGTCTAGCCAGCTCTTAGTGAATGTCCCAGAATGGACGAGGTAAGGTTTAAGAACAGGTCTAGGCTTACAAAGGTAAACATCCTAAAAAGGATGTGTTCTGTCCTCCTCCTCCCCTACAGCCAGTCCCAAGCCTCCAAGGTCTTTAGAATAAAGGAGAGGAAGATGAAGGTTGATCTTGACATTGTCCCTTTGACATTAGAAAAAGGACAGTAGGGTAGGATATTCCAAAAGAATAGTGTGATTATCTCCCGGAGTACTGTATTAGCATTGATGGTACAGTGGTAGACATTTTGCATTGAAGAACCTGATTGATCCTGCTGAGGAAACCAAATCAGTGAACTGTCTATATAGTATTCTCCATCTTCAAGCCTCAGCAGAGAATATGGACTGAAACAGACATCAAGGAAAAGAAGGCAATCTACATGAGAGGTTGTACCCCAATAGTGGCTCTTTCGCAATGAAAAAAATGTGGGCGGGGATCCAACTTAACAGGTTCTACACCCAGATTGGATCCCTCTATTAGAATCCTGGAAAGGTAATATAGCAGAGTCGTTGTGATGGATGGGATAGACTAGACAATCCATCCTGAGCCAATCTACAGTTTGGACAGAGTGAGCACGATGGAGTAACAAAGAGATGAGTTATGCCATGCTTAATAGGCTCCAAAGTAAGCAGAAAATCATGTCCTGTTTACTTCATCGTTATAGTGCACAAAAAAGATGAATACTACCTTACAGGCTCTACAACCATTGTGGATCCCTGCAATAGTATCAGTGGTGCTGTGAATGAGAGTATGCACAGTGGAGAACCATGAGTAAAAGTTCCAATTCCAAAGTGGAGATCATGGAGTAACGATGATCCGGCTCAGTTGGAAATCAGGAAACTTTCAAATGAGGGTCAAGGACAGTCAAATATGCTGGAAGCAACAGTAAGAGAAAGAAACATCTTCCTCTTCTTAATGAGCACATCCTAAAGGAGAGTACAGATGGAACTGAAGAAGTGCATTGCAATCAAAGGGATTAAGGATCTATGCCCTGGGTTCAGTATCTGTCCAATGTAAAGTTTCCTGAGGCTCCTTACATACTGAAGGAAAAAGGGAGACGGAGAGGAATACGATGGGATGTCATAGGATCCTGGAGCAGATAATGCAGACTCCCGTTCAGTGTTTTTAGTGATATGCATGAAGACAGGCCAAAGATAGAATCTCAGATGTTTTGAGATTGAGAGCGTTGAGAAGTATTCTTTCAAGTTTTTGATGGGGAGTGTCGATGTCTACTGGAAGAGCGCTGATAGGAAGCAGAGCAGCTTGTCGGTGTAGACCTGGAATAGATTCCATGCAGCTTCAAAATGCTATGCTTAGGCTGGGCTGGTACCGAAGGAGTCGATGTAAGCACCACTATTGAGTGCAATTTGTGTCACCGAACTCCCTTTAGAAAAACACATTGAGTTGTTCCTTGAAGATCTGCACTGGTACCCTTTGGTCAATAGTCCGTACCATCGGTGCAGCAGCTGCAGCACTGGATCGATGATGTCAAGGGGAAGGAGAATGGTAATGTGATGATGTTCATCGATGCTGTGATGAAAAAACTGGAGTTGGAGTTGTATATGCTATGTTGAGCATGGGCCATGTTAGCATTGGTGACACATGCAAGCGATATTTGTCTTGAATAACTCCTTCAGTTGATTCCAGAAAGAGTACACCGTACCATATGTCTTGATGTACGAAGAGGAGGCCCTGGTACCATATGACACTAGCTGATACAGAAGGTGTAGCAGGTGTCGAAGCATGGTTGCCTCAATAGGCACTGAGCTTCAGAAATGACAGCCTGCATTGCAGAATGATGACATTGATGAGAGGTATGCATCAAATAGACTCAATGCTAGATATGACAATTACACTATTAAAGTTGATGTTTACTGCAATGGCGTTGATGAAAGGCATGTATCAATAGACTAGATGCTAAATATGCCAATGACCCTATTCGATGTCGATGTCCACCAGTCATGACAGGGATCGGCATTACAGAGAAATCCAAGTCGATGGAAATCAGACTCCAGGCCTAATATTTCTAAAAGAGAGGAAGAAAACATTCTGGTAGTTTGTATATAGCTCCGGAGTTAGGGCCAGCTGGAAAGGACGAGACCATGGTAGAGTAGAAAGAAGGCTGAAAACCCATCGACACTGACAGCAAGATCAAAGGTTTTAAAGTGGTCTGAAGGCCCCTTGAAACCAAAACTTATTAATTTGATTAAAAAAAATAAATAAATAAAAATATAAGATATAGAATAATAAAAAATGAACAAGTATGTAAATAGAAAAAAGAGGCGGGAAGGCAACTTGAAAGAATGAAGTTTAAATATGTCTTCTTCACTCTGTGGAAAATGAAAAATGACATCATGAGCTGGCATCGGGCGGGAAGGCACTCATGCATGTGCGATGCTGGCAGTCTCGAAGCTTTGCTAAAAGCTTAAAGTGACAGTACGCTTTACCACTGTCCGAATCAGAGCTATGTGGATGATATCACCCCATGTGTGAGAATATGCTGTCTAAGGATAATCTTCTTTACTGGGCCAGTGTTCATGCTGTCTAAATACAGTGTCTATCACCCACACTTTGTATGCAAACTGCTCTAGTGTATCAGTTGGCAGGGGCAAAAGAGTTCTAAGTACTTGCAAAGGGGTGCAGCGAAAAAGCTGTTCAATATCCACCTTTACAAACTGGTACGGGTGAGTGAGACAGCCAAATTTATAATAGTGTGGTCCCAGGGCTAGGTGCATAAGCTTATCAAACAAAATCTGAATTTTTCTTTTTATATTTCGCTAGACCCCAGTGAATCAAAATATCAGTGGCCCATTTGCATCATTCATTTATGTTAAAAGGCAAAGGGCCAACTTTCTCCACTATTCTTTCAATGTCACTGTATTTCATGGAGTCTTGCAGCACAACTGTTACTGGTGCTGAAGATTCATTTACAGAGGTTACACTAACCTCCCTATCGCTTTGGGTATTGCTCTGGCATGGCAGTAAAAGTTACTCCTTTTTGTTGGTTTGCTCTTCTTGTTCTGGTTCTGTGGCCTGTTTTAACTTTTTCTGTCCCGCTACAAAAACATCTGTGTTCTGTTTCTTTATAAATTGACTACATAGCTTATATGGTGGAGGTGACAAAGGTGTGGAGGGAAATCTGTGAGGAGACAGAATTAACCTGTCCCTATAAGGCAAATTTTGACTTTAAATACAGTGGAACCTCGGTTTGCGAGTAACCCGGTTTGCGAGTGTTTTGCAAGACGAGCAAAACACTTAGCAAACTTTTGTCTCGCAAACTGAGCATGTTCCGCTACACGAGCACCTTCCCCCCGCTCTAACCAGCATCGTACCCCCCGAACCGGCATCGTATCCCCACTCCCCCGCCAACGCCCACCCACGAGAACCGCATCGCACCCCCGTACTGAAAGTGGCATCCGTCCTTCACTCCTCCCAAACATGCTCCTTACCCCTTCTGCCGGTTGGTGGCACAACCGGCAGATGGGGTAAGAAGCATGTTTGGGAGGAAGGGCGGGCAGATGCCGCTTTCAGCACGGGGGTGCGATGACAGTTAGAGCAGGGGGGAGGGGGTGATGGAGCAGCCCCGGTAGCCTTGGGAGGGGGGAGGAGGAGGTAGAACGAATTAAAGCGAGTTTCCATTCATTCCTATGGGGAAACTCACTTTGATATACTGTTCCCTCTAAGCTGAGCAGGAGTCCTCCACCCACAGTCTCACCAATAGAGGGTGCTGTTTTACTGTCACATTTTTCAATTGTGAGGGACAGGCAAGTTCTGCAGGACTCCAGGGAACATACCTGTCCTTAGCGACTGAAAATATTCCACCCCCTAGTGGTAGCAATGCAGCTGGAGGACACCTGCTCAGCTTAGAGGGAACAATAAGTAATTTGATTTACGAGCAAGCTTCTGGAACAAATTATGCTCATAAACCAAGGTTCCACTGTATTTCATTTCTGCCTTAGCCTCTTCTAATTGTTCAGTTATAGCTAAAAAGGAATTTGTAGCTTTAACAATTTGGGTTCATAGCATGGAGATATTAATTTATGCCTCATGTACCGTATTTTCACGCATATAACGCGTGCGTTATACACGATTTTTACAAACGTGCATAACCTTGCGCGTGAGCGCGTTGTACAAAATTTTTTTTACATAGTTTCCCCCCCAACGTCCGATTCACCCCCCCCCGCAGGACCGCTCGCACCCCCACCCCGAAGGACTGCTCGCACGCACTCCCACCCGCACCCCACCCTGAAGGACCTCACGCATCCCCACAGCCTCCCGACCCCCCCCATCATGTAGAAGCTCCTACCGATGTCCTGCTGCTTCCTCTTGGCGGTCCCGGCTCTTCTGTGAGCCCTGCGCTGCTTCCTCTTCTGGCGGTCCCGCCCTTTCTCTGACGTCAAGCCCTCTTGCCCCGCTGACTCCCCGACACGATCGGGGCAAGAGGGAGCTCAAGCCCTCTTGCCCCCCCGACTCCCCGACACGATCGGGGAAAAAGGGAGCCCAAGCCCTCTTGCCCTGCCTACTCCCCAACTCCCCGACAATATTGGGCCAGGTGGGAGCCCAAGCCCTCCGGGCTCTGGCGACCCCCCCCCACTAGTTGTTCGGGCCAGGAGGGAGCCCAAGTTCTCCTGGCCCTGGCGACCCCCCCACCCGCTAGTTGTTTGGGCCAGGAGGGAGCCCAAACCCTCCTGGCCACGGCGACCCCCTACCCCCACCCCGCACTACATTACGGGCAGGAGGGATCCCAGGCCCTCCTGCCCGTAATGTAGTGCGGGGTGGGGGTAGGGGGTCGCCGTGGCCAGGAGGGTTTGGGCTCCCTCCTGGCCCGAACAACTAGCGGGGGGGGGGGGGTCGCCAGAGCCAGGAGGGCTTGGGCTCCCTCCTGGCCCGATATTGTCGGGGAGTTGGGGGAGTCGGGGGGGCAAGAGGGCTTGAGCTCCCTCTTCCCCCGATCGTGTCGGGGAGTCGGCGGGGCAAGAGGGCTTGACGTCAGAGAAAGGGCGGGACCGCCGGAAGAGGAAGCAGCGCAGGCGCAGGGCTCATGAAGGGCCGGGACCGCCAAGAGGAAGCAGCAGGACACAGGTAGGAGCTTCTACATGATGGCGGGGGTTCGGGAGGCTGTGGGGGTGCGAGCGGTCCTGCGGGGGTGGGGGGGGTGAATCGGACGTCGGGGGGGCATCAGGCTTTCAGGGTGGGGACAGGACTTCAAGGGGGAGGAGAGTCGGGGCGGGCGAAAGGAGAGTCGGGGTGGCCAGAGGAGAGTCGGGGCGGGCGAAAGGAGAGCAGGGCAGCATGCGTGGTATACAAAATTTTTTTTACATATATTTCGGTTTCCCACGCGCTATACCCGTGAGCGCGTTTTACACGGGTGCGCGTTATCTGTGTAAAAATACGGTAAGTCTTTGGTTAAATGATTGCACTGAGTGACCAGTTCAGTATTTTCCTGCCTCATGCTAATGAGTCCCTTACATATGCCTTGGATGAAAAGGCACTTTCGTTTGTTTTCTTTCTGATTTCTTGAGAATGATTAACCATTTGTTTTTGAATACTGTATAAGAACATAAGCAGTGCCTCCGCCGGGTCAGACCATAGGTCCATCCTGCCCGGCAGTCCGCTCCCGCGGCGGCCCAAACAGGTCACAACCTGTCTGAATCACCAGAAGGGGCTCCCTTGCCACCTTGGTTTCTCATTTGAAGTCCTATCTTCCCATCGAAGTCCTAACTCTCCGGTCTTGCACATGCACGACCTGGTTTGGGTTTCTATACTTATTACCTGGTTAGCTTTCTATACTTGTGTTACATCCCAGCTCCTCCCTCAGTATCCCACGATCCCTTTATCCCTCAGGAATCCGTCCAATCCCTGTTTGAATCCCTGTACCATACTCTGCCTGATCACTTCCTCTGGTAGCGCATTCCAAGTGTCCACGACCCTTTGGGTGAAAAAAACTTCCTTGCATTTGTTTTGAACCTATCTCCCTTCAGTTTCTCCGAATGCCCCCTCGTACTTGTTGTCCCCTTCAGTCTGAAGAATCTGTCCCTATCCACCCTCTCTATGCCCCTCATGATCTTGAAGGTCTCTATCATATCTCCCCTGAGCCTCCTTTTTTCCAGAGAGAAGAGCCCCAGCCTATCCAACCTCTCGGCGTATGGGCAGTGTTCCAGCCCTTTTACCAGTTTCGTTGCTCTCCTTTGGACTCTCTCAAGTACCGCCATGTCCTTCTTGAGGTGCGGTGACCAATACTGAATGCAGTATTCCAGATGTGGACGCACCATCGCTCGATACAATGGCATGATGACTTCCCGTGTCCTGGTTGTTATGCCCCTCTTTATGATGCCCAGCATCCTGTTGGCTTTTTTCGAGGCTGCTGCGCACTGTGCAGATGGCTTCAGTGATGCATCCACCAGCACACCCAAGTCTCTCTCAAGTCTGCTGTCTCCCAACAATGCCCCCCCCCCAATTTGTAGTTGAACAACGGGTTCTTTTTCCCTATATGCATGACCTTGTATTTTTCCACGTTAAAGTGCATTTGCCATTTGTTTGCCCAGTCTTCCAGCTTGTCCAGGTCCCTTTGTAGGTCCTCACACTCCTCCCTGGACCTAACTCTGCCGCACAGTTTGGTATCGTCTGCAAATTTTATAACCTCGCACTTTGCCTCCTTTTCCAGATCATTGATAAATATGTTGAAGAGTAACTGCCCCAGCACCGATCCCTGTGGCACACCGCTTGTGACTCCCCGCCAGTCAGAATATTGGCCCTTCACTCCGACCCTCTGCAGTCTACCCGACAACCAGTGCTTGATCCATCTGTGCACATCCCCTCCCACCCCGTGGTTCCACAGCTTCCTAAGCAGCCTTTCATGTGGCACCTTGTCGAAAGCCTTTTGAAAATCGAGGTAAATGATGTCTATGGGTTCCCCATTGTCCACCCGACTGCTTATTCCCTCAAAGAAGTACAGAAGGTTCGTTAGGCACGACCTTCCCTTACAGAATCCATGCTGGTTTGTTCTCAGTAGGCCATTCCTCTCGATGTGCTCGCAAATGCCGTCCTTGATCATAGCTTCCACCATCTTCCCTATAATTGAAGTCAGGCTCACCGGCCTGTAGTTCCCGGGGTCACCCCTCGATCCCTTCTTGAAGATAGGTGTGACATTCGCCAATTTCCAGTCCTCTGGTACCTCACCAGTTTTCAAGGATAGGTTGCAAACATGCTGGATTGTGCCCGCTATTTCTTGTCTTAGTTCCTTCAGAACCCTTGGGTGGATCCCGTCCGGGCCCGGTGATTTACCGCATTTTAACCTGTCTATCTGTTTTAGGACATCCTCCTTACTTACCTCTATGTGCTCCAATTTTTTGGCCTGTTCCCCACTCATGAGCTCCTCTGAGTCCGGTATATTAGATGTGTCTTCGCTCGTGAAAACCGACGAGAAGAACGTGTTCAACCTCTCAGCTACCTCTTTATCCTCCTTAATCACTCCCTTCCTATCCCCATCGTCCAACGGCCCCACCTCTTCTCTCGCTGGTCGCTTCCCCTTTACGTAACTGAAGAATGCCTTGAAGTTTTTCGCCTCCCTGGCCAGCCCCTCTTCGTATTCCCCTTTCGCTTTTCTAACCTCTCGGTGGCATTCCTTTTGGCATTTCCTGTGCGCCTGGTGATTTTCCTCCGTTGGGTCCTTTTTCCATCTCCGGAAGGATACTTTTTTGTCATTTATTGCCCTCTTTACTTCAGTTGACATCCAAACCGGGTCCTTTGATCGCTTGTTCTTGCAGCCTTTCCTGAAACTGGGGACGTACATTCTTTGTGCTTCCTGCAGGGTGTCCCTGAATAGGGTCCAGGCGCTTCCCATAGTCTCCATCCTAAAGATGTTTCTGAGCTTCCTCCCCACCATTTCCCTCATAGCAACATAGTCCCCTTTCTTGAAGTTGAGCGTAGTTGTTGCGGTGCTCCTTACTATGGGTGTCCCCCTTTCTAATGTGAATCTGATCGCGTTGTGATCACTGTTGCCTAGTGGTCCTCCCACTTCTACCCCTCTTGCAGGCCCCCCTAATCTGTTTAGGATGAGGTCAAGAGTAGCACCCCCTCGCGTTGGTTCTTTGACTAGTTGCTCCATGAAGCAGTCCCTCACAGCTTCTACAAATCCTGTTTCCCTAGTGCAGTTGGAGTGACCCGTACTCCAGTCTATTCCCGGGTAGTTGAAGTCCCCCATCACTGTTACACTTCCAGTCCTGCATTCCTGTCTCAGTTCCGCTTCCAAGTCGTGTCCGACTCCTTCTGGCGTACCAGGTGGGCGATAGTACAGCCCCAGTTTTATGCCTGCACCCTTGTTTCCCGGCAATTTGACCCATAGCGATTCCAGCCCCTCTGCCTTTGTTGCCATATCCATCCCGACCGAGTGGATAGAGTCCTTTATATATAGTGCTATGCCTCCCCCCTTCTTGTGGGTCCTGTCCCTCCTGTAGAGCTTGTACCCCGGCAGCGCCACATCCCATTGATTTTCCTCTGTCCACCAGGTTTCTGCAATTCCAATTATATCTAGGTCCTCCCCCTTGGCCACGACTTCTAGTTCACCCATCTTGGCCATGAGGCTTCTTGCATTTGCGTATAAGCACCGCAGGTCCCGTAGGTCCCGTCGTTTTTCCTCCACCTCTGCATTTACCTGGGCCGCCTGCCCTTGGATTTCGGGCAGTTCTCCCGTTCCCCGTGCTTCTGCTTTGCCCTCAGCCTTTACCCTCTTAGCTTTCAGCTTCCCCACTTTCCCGCCACCCCACTTCCCCGCTTTTCCTCTGGGTTTTCTAGCCCTACCGGCCCCCTCCTGGGCTATCATCCCTTGAGCCTCTGTTTGATCCCCCTCGCCTTGTGGTACCTCTATATTGCCCTCAGCTTTCGCCCTCATGCCACCCAGTCCCCCTGTGTCTCCATGCCCCTTAGTCTTCTCCCAGCAAGCTCCCTTTACCTGATGTTTCCCTCGCTGTCTGATCATAAGATCCTCCGGTCCCTCTGCTTCCTCCCTGCAGTCAGCCCGTTCAGCATCTGTTCTGGATACTGTTGTCCGAAGCGTCAACATCAGATCAGCTGTCGGCGTTCCCCCTCTCCTCAGTTTAAAGCCCTCTCGATCTCCTTCCTCACATTGGCTGTCAGTAGTCTAGTTCCCGCTGTGCTCAGGTGCAGGCCGTCCCGCCGGTAGAGCTTGCTCTTTCCCCAGAAGGACGTCCAGTTCCTCACAAAGTGGAAGCCTTCCTCCTGGCACCATCTCCTCAACCATGCATTCACAGCCTGGAGGTCTGCCTGCCTCTTTGCATCTGCTCTCGGTACAGGCAGGATCTCCGAGAATGCTATCCTCCGTGTGCTCCGCTTCAGCTTTCGTCCCAGGACCCTGAACTGGTCAGTCAATGTGGCCATGCTGAAGTTCCTCCGGCTCACATCATTCATTCCGACGTGGATTATTACCGCAGTCTCCTCTGTCTCTTCCCCGTCCAGGATCCTCTCGATCCTATCAGTGATGTCTCGTGTCTTGGCCCCTGGGAGACAAGTCACTAGCCGGTCCTCCCTTCCTACAGCTACGTGACTGTCTACCTCTCTCAAGATCGAGTCTCCCACCACAATAGCAGACTTCCCTTTCCTCAGCAACCTCTTCTGCCTAAGGTCCGTGTCCTTGGTGTAGTGCAGTGTCTCTCCCTCGGGGTCCCGGCGAGTCGCGGTCTCCTCCTCTTGCGTGGTTCCTCCGCTAGGTCCTTCCCCGGTGTCGCCTTGTGGATCCTGGGTCTCGTCTACCGACATCCGTCTGTGCAGCTGCTGGTCCCGTTCCTCCACCTTCCTATAGGCCTCCTCAATGAATCTCTCGAGGTCCCTCACCTGGTCCACAATGGGGCCTGCTCCGTCTGTGTTCTGGGTTGACCAGCTCGTCTCCTCTGTGGTGCGCAGTCCCTCCAGTCCATCCAGTTCCTGGACCCTGACCCTCAATCTGCCGACCTCCATCCTCAGGCTTTCCAGTTCCTGACACCGACTGCATATGTACTCCCGCCTTCCCAAGGGGAGGTTGTCGTACATATTGCACTCTGTGCAGTATACCGGAAAGTACCTCTGGGATCCTGGGTCCTCCATCGCTCTCGTAAAGTGCTGGTGTGCTCCTGCTGATTGGAGCCTGTTATTTTGTTAGTTTCAGAATCCAACTGTCGTCACTGCAGGCGCTTCACAAAGGCGCGCCGAACGGCTGAGCGCCGTTGGCGCTGTGCTCTTTTAAATGTTCCCTTTCGGTCAGGGAGAGGGGCGGAGCAGGGCTCCCACGCTGCCTCTCTTCGGGAACAATCTGGATACGCTGTCTCCCGCTGGTGGCCTGAAAGGGGGCCCGGCTGGCTGCTGTGCTCTTTTAAATGTTCCCTTTCGGTCAGGGAGAGGGGCGGAGCAGGGCTCCAACGCTGCCTCTCTTCGGGAACAATCTGGATACGCTGTCTCCCGCTGGTGGCCTGAAAGGGGGCCCGGCTGGCTGCTGTGCTCTTTTAAATGTTCCCTTTCGGTCAGGGAGAGGGGCGGAGCAGGGCTCCCACGCTGCCTCTCTTCGGGAACAATCTGCTTTTTGGGAAATCACTTTCATAAAGACCTCTATTTCTTTCAAAATATTTCTGACAATAGTTGTGAGTTCTTAAGAGTCCATATTTGAAGCTGCAGAAGCCTGCTGTGGTAGTTGGGTCTTGCTCATATATTAATACTGCCTTATATATATGGCTCTAAGTGTGTAACCTTTGATGTCAAAATGCTCCCACTTATGATAGAGGAAGACTTTAGTCATAGGTAGAAAAATGGGGGTTAAGCATGTTAGGTCAGAGTTATCAGCATAAAGACCACACTTATGCCCCCACTTTGAGTACAAACGTTACTACCTGAAACAGGAAGAGTAGCAGGAAAAAATGAAAGAAAGGTGTTATAAGAGCAGGGTTTCCAGCTATCAGTTACAGCCCAGCATACACTGGTGCTTGCACCAAGACAGAGACTGATAGGAAATAGAATTAAAAGCACAGTCACAAAAGTAGAGTTGTTAGCACGTACAGATGTGGGGTGTCTTAACTGAGCGACTGTTTAACTTCGTACCACTTCCAAAACTCAAACACTAAACCAAATTTTTGAAATAAACTCTGATAAGCATATAACAGATCAGAAAATGCAAACAACACTGCATCATGCACAAGTAAAAATAAAAATCAAGGGTTAATACAGAGCCTTTTGGATAAGGAAAATCTCATCAAGTAATACATAGATATTACTGGAACCTTTCACACATGTCACTAAGCACTACCAGTATACAGAGACTGTTCACTAAATTGTGTTATTCAGCCTAAAACCACAATATTGATTCCTATCTCACTCTGTCTATAACTAATCTTTAATCAAAAATGCACAAGAATTTTTGAGTGAAAATACAATCTCTCACCTTGTCTAGGCAGCATATATCATACCTAGTGCACAGTGCATGCAAAAAATAAATAAATTCTACTTACCTTAAAGTCTCCGGGAGGGACCAAGATGAAGCTTCCAAATGTAAGGATTTGCAAGGGGGTGCAGCAGATGAGCCCTCAAAATGTAAGGTTATGGCCCTACAATCCACAAGAGGTCCTGAGTTCAGTACCCTCAGAGGTGGTTCAGCAGGAGTGAAATTAATGACAATGACAGCCAAGAGTGATTGCATAAAATATATTGTGTAGAAATAGGTTTAATATAACAGAGATGCAATGTTTAGTAGAAAGATAAATAAAAATATGATTGATTACTAATATACAGAGAGATATTCTATTATGTAGCTTGCTTCTGTGCTCTTATAAATGAGAGAGAAAAGACAGGTTCCTGAATAGGTGCTGTGAGGGACAAAGACGAAGATAAGCAAGGGTCCAGAGAGGAAAAGGGATGGTCAAGAGAGGAGGCTTTTATAAGTTGGAATCTCATTCTAAAAATAGCATCTATTGTTGCTGTTAAGTATGTATTTTCCAGTATCTTTCTGTCCATAATTTGGAAACTGTTTGAAACAATGGTAATCCTAACTGATAAGGAAGTTGCAATACTTACAAGAATGGTAGATAGAATTAGTTTGTCTAGCTACTTTATCCCATTCAAATAGCATACCTTCTTGATAAACAATCTAGTCTGGCTAGATATTTAATGTGGATTCTGTGCTGGAACTTTTAAGGTCTGTCTGCCCTAACATGCCCAAGACCAGGTCTGTTTAATATAATCTCTCACAGGCCTTTGCTAACATTGGTTAGACCAACAGAAAATGCAGACAGCTAGCCTTGTAAAGCTGAAATGGCAGCTATGCAGGTTGGTGCAGGCTGATTGGCACAATACTGTGGAGTAACTCACCATCCAAATGAACCAGGGGGTTTCCAGATGTGTGTCCAAAATTACATTACTTTACATTACATTAGGTATTTCTATTCCGCCATTACCTTGTGGTTCAAGGCGGATTACAAATGGATTGTCCGGAGATTAGAAGTATTTCGGGAGTAGTTTGTACATTTCTTTGAGTTGCTAAGGATTATATCTGAGTTGTCATGATACTGGAAGTACATATGTTGTCATGGTATTGGAAGTACTGTACATATGTAGTAGTTGCAGGTGATGCTTGGGGCATTTCTGATTGTGTTAGTTCGGTTTTATGTGTTTTTTGAATAGAAGGGTTTTTATTTCTTTTTTGAAGATTTTGTAGTCTGTGGTCGTGGTCAATAGGATGCAGAGTTGTGGGTCGAGTGTTGTAGCTCGAGTGGCTAGGAGGTTTGTACAATGATTGTACAATGATCCCTAATGCGAATGGGACTCTGGAGCAGATGACTGGTGACTGCACCCATATTCACGAGGGTGCATTACAAAAAATGGCTGCAATTTGTGCAAGAGTATTGACATTGGACTTGCACCGACTGGTAGATAGTTGCCTTCTCTGATGAGTTGCATTCTGAGCTCCATTAAGCGGACAGACGTTGGCATGTCAAGTGTGAAACTGCCGAGAACAAACACCCAGCAGCCATTGTTGCACATACACAAACTGGTGGTGGCAGTGTTATGGTGTGGGGAATGTTTTCTTGGTATGGTCTGGTTCCCTCAATACCTCTGGAAGGCATTCTTAACCGATATGGATATGTCTCCATCCTTACCAATCAAATACACCTGTACATCTTGACAGTCTTCCCTATGGCCGATGGGATCTTTCAACAGGACAATGCAACATCATACTACCAAAACTGTTTGCGAGTGGTTCGCAGAGCATGACCAAGATTTCCAGTTACTTCCCTGACCTCTGAATTCCCCAAACTTTAAGCCAATCAATCACATTTGGGATCATCTCAACTGACATGTTCGAAGACTGGATCCTCTACCAAGCACCCCTTAGCAACTGTTGGCTGCACGGCTCTGACAACCATCTTACAGAGTCATTCCCAAGGTGTCTGACTGCCATCCGTGCTGTCAGAGGCAATTATTTTGGATATTAGCAGGTGTCATAATAATGTGACTCGACCGAATATAGACATATATTTGAGCTTAATTTCCCTTTGTAGCTGCTAAGATGTGGAATGAACTCCCTTTAGATATTACATTAACAAATTATTTACAGTTTAAGTGTCTTAAGTCTTAGCTATTTCAAAAATATTTGTTATGAAAGAAAGAGATGATATTGACTTTTCAAAATTAATTAAGGGTCCTAAAATTCCCGAGCATATAAAAAGTAGTCTTGAAATGCCTATACCGATAAAGGAATTGCAAACAGCATTGAAGTCCCTTAGAGTTGGATCCGCTCCAGGTGGTGATGGTTTCATGGTAGAATTTTACAAGACATTCAAAATTACCTTATTAGCTAAATTTATTTCAGGCTCAACTAACTAAAGGTTGCATATTAGGTACTATGGCAGAATCCTTGACGATAGTTTTGCCAAAGCCAAATAAAGACCCTATGTTGGTGTCAAACTACAGGCCTATTTCTTTGATAAATGTAGATGGTAAACTTTTGGCAAAATTATTGGCTCTGAGCTTAGCTAAGGCTCTCCCTTACATGATTGGAATGCATCAAACGGGGTTCGTTGCTCAAAGACATTCTTCAAATAATACTAGATTGGCGTTACATATGTTAAATTTATCAAAAGATATGGAAGACCCGACCTTCTCTGTATCTTTGGATGCAGAGAAGGCATTTGATCGAGTGGAATGGACATTTATGTATCAAGCTAAGGAATGGTTTGGTATTGGTTCTGGATTTATTCGGATGATTCAAATCTTGTATAGCTCCCCTATTGTCAGATTATATATTAATAATAATTTTTCAGACCATTTTCGTCTGGAGAGGGGAGTTAGGCAAGGATGTCCATTATCTCCTTTACTGTTTGATATTGTTTTGGAACCCTTGTTATTACCTATTCAACAGGTAGAAGAGATTCAGGGTATTCCTTATGCAGGTCGGGAATATAAAGTCTCTGCTTATGCAGATGATATTTTGCTTCATTTGAAAAATCCAGAGAATACCATTCCACGTTACTGGAGTTGATTGATAAATTTGGGAAGTTTTCAGGATATAAGATAAATTGGAGTAAATCAGAGGTTCTTCTTTTAAATGTTAACTGTTCCAAAGGTTTATTTGACACATTCCCTTTCCTTTGGAAGTAAGGTGGTATAAAATATTTAGGAATTTGGATACATAAGACATTGGAAGAAACGATACAAGTAAATGAAAAGTCTATATTATTAAAGATATCGGAAATGTGTGAGCATTGGAACCCACTGCATTTATTTTGGTGGGGGAGAGTGCAGACAATAAAAATGATGATTTTGCCTGTAGTTTGTTACCAAATGGGTATACCACCGGTTTATTTTCAGGGGTCTTTTTATAAAAAATTGAATAATATTCTTATCAAATTTATTTGGCTGGGTAAAAAAGCCAGAATTGCATTAGTATCTTTGCAAAAATTGATTGCGGAGGGTGGGGTAAATTTTCCCAATTTTTATAGGTATCATCAGACCTATATAATACGCCAGGGAATGTATTGGATCCTCCCCAAGCTCTTGGAACATCTTCCAGATTGATTATACCTAGAATTGAAAATTATGTCCCCAATGAGATTATCCCATATATTGAGTATCAGAATACCTAGATATGCTAAAGACAACATAATTTTATTGGATACATGGAAAACAATTAAATTTGATAAACTTACAGATGTTCCTATAATTAAATCTACTTTACAGTCCTTATGGTTAAACTCCAAGATTCAAATAGGCAGTGCTGGGATCGCCTGGAAGAATTGGATGCAGGCAGATATTCGGACATTAGATGATGTTATATCTAATGGAAAACTGCTTGAATTTTCACGGCTGCAACAATCATTTGGCATTTTAAAATCTCAACAATATACGTCGTTGCAGCTGAAGCAGGCCATTCAGACTGAGGTTCCCTGAATGGAAAAATTTTAAAACTTATTATAGCTTGTAGATCCTTTGCTACCAGATAGATTTAGTAGGACATCAGGCCGCTCAGTGGTATAAAATAATTTTGGAATTTTTGAATAAAAAGCCAAAAAACAGTGTTAGAGACATTTGGAGCATTGAGATAAAGCAGTATATTTCTGCATCTCGATGGCCACGAATTTGGTCTTGGAGGTTAAGATGTACAGTGTCGGAATCTATGAGACAAACTTGGTTATTTTTGTTGCATAGGATTTTTTGGACCCCAGTTCGATTACACAAACTTGATAATTCAAAATCTAATAGATGTTGGCATTGTCATATTAATATAGGGACATTGGATCATCCATTATATTTTTGTCCAATGATACTTAGTTTTTGGAGGTCAATTTGGTGAAAAATTAATCTTATATTAGAATCATCTATTCCTTTATCATATCAAACCATAATTTGTGGTACGTTGCTTCAAGTAAAGCCTGTGTTGGATAAATACAAAAGCCGTCTTTTATTGATCTTGACAGAAATAGCTGTCCAAATGATCACGAGAAACTGGAAATCTCATGACAGATTAAATTACACATTCTGGTGGACAAGTGTATGTAACACCTATAAATACGAAAGAATGAATGCGGAATGTTCAGGATCTGGTAGTACATTTAATAAAATATGGAGCCCATTGACTGCATATGTTAGTACACAGTAATGATAAAATGCTTAGATTACCTTTCACATCCTAGGGTGGGGGGAGGAGAGGGAAGAGTATTTAAGAATTAAATATTTGAGTATAATGTTATATAAATAATATGTTTAGGATTTAGATATTTGGGAAGTTGGATGGGAGGAAAGGTAGTTTTTTCTTTTCTATTTGTGTATTATGGTGCATTTTATGTAATTTTTATTGTCATATTTGTAATGCACCGCTAAAGCCCTAAAATTAATAAAGATTATTAAATAAATAAATAAATATATATATATATATATATATATTTGTTATGATTCAATCTTTGGAAAGTAAGTGATATTACCATATCCTCCCTAGATATACCTAGGTATATTTGACTTTGTTATCTGCATTGAACTCTAAATAGTATATGTGAACTGTAAGTGATGTACTGGTATTGATACTAGTACGAAATTTAATTTGATGCACTTTCACCCCAGGCCAGAAAATAAGATGTAAAAAGAAATGCTGCAGCAAACTCCATGGAGCCCATATGAAGTCTATTCCCCTTTGATCTCACAACATAAAAAAACTCAATCAACAGCTATCTCTGTTGTAGGTCCACATTTGTGGAATACACCAGGGTTTTTAAGATTATGTAGAGAGAGAAACTCATTTAGGAAACAGTTGAAAACTTACCTATTTATTAAAGCATTTTATTAGTTTTTGAAGAAAAATGTTATTTTACAGTTCATAAGCGGTGAACTTTTTATTAGCATTATGCTATTTTTAATTATTATATTTGGAAGGAATAGATAGGATGTGTCTGTTGTACTATGTTTAAGTTTTGAATATGTATGTTTTCTACTGCAACCCGCTTAAGTAGATAGGCGGGGAAGAAATTTTTAAAATAAAATAAATACATAAATAGAGATATCTTTCATAAACCAGTATGTTTTAGTAGACTGCTTCCTTGAATCAATTAAGATAACTTCCATTTCTCCAGAACTGCAGAGATGCTAATAGTAAGCACAAAACATACTTACTGTTAGAATTAACAAATGAATTTATGGGTACATAATATTTTCTTGATCGTGTGTACTCAATGCATGTAAATGCTCTAACCAAGGGCTGATAAACATGAGGGAAACTACAGTATATTTGACAAGGCCATGAAGGCATTTTGAGTATCTTGGAAGCTTATTCTGTTTTACCTTTTATAGAATTTTATCATAAGCAGAAAAGGATATAATTCTGCAAGCACCTGCTACTCTGTATTAGCCTGTTCTTATTTTTAGGAATCCCCACTTCCCCATGGTATTCTCTACTACAGACAGTAGGTGCCAGGTTTGTCCAGAGTCATTTTGTGCTCCTCCAAAATCTGTCATTATATAGTCCAGCTCCAGACTTTCAGTGCCTCTACAGATGAAATGTAATACCTTTAAAGAGTCTTCACATCTGTATATATTTTTCACATTCTATCTAAAAAATATAATTCAAAATGCATTGAGTGTTTCACTGATCTATACAACCACCACATTGTCAGCATAATTTTGTTTTTTATAGAAGTATTTAAAGTACAAGTGGAAGCCCTTTTTGCAATAATAGCAGCCATGAGTTATTTAGGTTAAGTGTCTACCAACTTTGCATAACACAATACGCCATTTTTGCCCATTTTTCTTGACACAACAGCTCAAGATTCCATGTTTAGGGATCCCTATAGACTTCAATCTTCAAGACTTGACACAAATTTTCTACTTGATTCAGGATTGAGCTTTGATTGGACCACTCAAACATATGTTCTCGCTGAAAACACTCCATTATTTCATTTGCTGTGTGCTTAGGATCACTATCCTGCTCAAAAGGTGACTTATCCCCAATCCCAGGTCAATGGCGGAGTAGAACAGATTTTCCTGCATGATCTTCCAGCACTGTGAATTGTATTTCCATCAATTTTAATCTGTCCCCAGTGTGACAAAATACTGCCCCCCCAATATAATGCTGCCACCATCATGACTGCATTAGCAGGGTGATGAGTTGGGTTTGTTTTGTCACTTAGCATTTGGACCAAAAAAGTTCTACTTTGGCCTCATCAAACTACAAAACATTCCCCCATATCTGTGCAGTTTCTCTCTAAAGTTTCTTTGCAAATGGTATTCTGTACACTGGCTTCCTTTTTTCCAATACAGGCCATGTTTGTAAAATTATTTTGCAATTGTTTTACCATCAACATTGTCCCCAATTTTAGTTTTTAGATTTTTGTAGTTCCTTTAAAGTAATCTTAGGCCTCAGAGTGGCATTCTTCAGCAGTACTTATTTTGGAAGGATAGCCTAAGGCAGTTTCTTGATAGTGCCAAATTGTTTCTACTTTACCTGACAATGATGCATGGAATATTTAAACACAGTGAAATTTTCTTATTGCCTTTACCTTGTATACAGGAAAAAATATACCCTGTATATTTTATCCTGGAGTTTTCAGTAACTGTTTTTGCCATCACTGTTTTTTTTATATATTTAGATCTTTGCTTCAAATTCATATCATACTACAGAAGCAGCTTGAGTCTTCATTCAGAAGTATTTGAATCAGCTCAGATGCCATGAATTGATACAGAGAAGCACTATTAAAATTCAGTATGGGCCTTTAAGGTAGCTTCTGGAACTAGCGATCATTTGGGTTTCCTAAGAAAAATGATATACAAAGAATCAAGATTTTTAGTAATTACATTTTAAATTGCATGTTTTAGACCGCAGAACGTGAAAACACACACAAGGATGTGAAGACACTTACAGGGCACTTTATGATCTAGTTCTTCCTCCTTTATATAGAATATGGTCACCCGAGTATCCATTTGGATCAATACTGTTTCATAACACACTCTCGTTGAAGGCTGCAACAGCCATCAAGATCACTATTAGCTCTAGAGTCATTTGATATTTCTCCTGTTTTAGTCAAATTACTTGCACGATTGAACATGAGTTCCTTATACAGTTCTTGATGCATTTGTAGTTAACATAAGTGTATCAACTAAAGGATTGCTAATCCTTAAATGAGGCTGTTGCAAGTTCTCCACCATTAAAGAGAACTAAACTCGCTGTTATTTATTGATATTTAGTATAAAAGAGGGTCTTGCTGAAATTTTAGCATCTGCAGAAGCTGATGCACGCAGTGGCCTTATGACCAAACAATATCATGAGGGACTCTGCCAAAGCATTTGATATGTCCATAAGATTTTTTGGTGATCCTTATTAGAATGTCTACCTTTGATACAGAAAAAAGGCTCTTCCTGCTTGGGTAATTTATCAGTGCTCCAAACACAATGCAGATGCTGTGATAGTTGAAAAATTTAATTTTGAGTAATTTAGGATCAATAGCAATGATTCTAATAGACGAATCATCTGAAGAAAAAACCTGTTTAGTTTCACCGGGAGAAGAACCTTATACCAACCAACCACTCCAAATCATTCCTTCCCGAAACCCTATCCATGCCTCCTTAAAATCTCTGTGTGTTGTGGCTTTTAAAAATTGTTCTTTGCACGTGTAAGCAAGCTACACATTTAGAAGCCACAATTTATAGGTCAGGATGTTTCTGAAATAGGGGCCTTATACATTTCAAAATCTGAATTAAAGTATTTCCTTGTACCAGCTTGCAATCTAAGTTTTGTAGCTGAGGCAACAGTGCATAAAGCACCCCAACTAAGACTGCAAGTTTAATTAATGGGAGAAGTAAGATTTGACCCCCTAGCTTTAAACCCACTGCACTAGCCAGTAAGGATTCTCTTCTAATCAGCTGTTCATATATGACACATGGACAACCAAAAGTTTTGTGTGTTCAATCCAAGCAGTAAATTCTAATACTTGATTAAAACTGTACCACCACTGCTTATTTCTAGGATAAATAGCATAAAATCATTTTTACTCTTTTGGGATCTTGCCAGGTACTTTTCAACTTGGATTGTCCACTGTTGAAAACAGGATATTGGGCTTGATGGACCTTTTGGTCTGTCACAGCATGGCAACTCTTATGTTCTCATGTAGTCTTCTACATAGGAAAAGATTTTGAGAAAACTCTTGGTGCAACTAAGAGCCCAAAAGCAACATTCTTTATTCATAATGAGGAATATCACTATAAAATGCAATGTTTTTGGTGCAGTGAATAGATGCTTTATACCGAGACCTAGAGAGCAAATTCAGATCCTCAGATACAGAAATTCATCTTTTTGAAGAAGGAATATGTTCAGGTCTCTCAGTTCAATACTGTTCTCAAATTTTCCCACTTATTTTGCATTAAAATATATATGGAATTTTATTTAAATTTGTGATTCTCCTAAATACAACACCGCTCTAGGCTAATTACAAACAACTATTAAAAACAACTATTGTTTATCTTCATGAAGCATAGTCTCTAACCAGAGAAAGTATATCTGGCCTGACACATCCAATAACTCAAACTCCTTAAGTATGTATTGATATATATTTTGGACATTCATATGCTATTATAGGCCAAAGATACTAACTACATATTAATAATTTTCCAGGTGAAGTTCAGATATGTTAAGCCCACCAATAGAGATGTACCTCAGCAGCAAAGCAGTCAAAGCAGCCCTGTTGATTCCTTCTTGTTTCACCATTCAGACTCCTACCAGACGTGATCAGAATATGGAGCGGAGGAAACAGACTTGACCTTCACTTACAAGGACAAATGCAAGACCTAAGTGCTCTTGCATCAAGTCAACAGGACCTTGGTATGTTGCACAAAGGCCAAAGCTAGTTCTGCCAGGTGAGGGTAGTGATGAACCTTGGAGCTACTAGCTCCCTAGGCTTGGTATGAGATATTTGGTTGGCAAAATCAACTTGAAAATTCATGGACTGGCCAAAAAATATCTCATTGGTTTTTCTGCCCTAGATGGAAAACACTCTTCAAAGGATGCAAGAAAACTTACATGTCCATCTTAAAAGATATTACCCTTTGGTGGAGCACTAAGGAACCATGTGAAGAAATATCAGCATCTCAAACTAAAATGGACAATATTTGCTCCAAAACCTTCAGTGGTAAATAAAATGACCTCAGAAAAACATAAGTGTTGCAGGTACATAATAGTGCTTTTCCAGCAATGGTGTTTTCAGTACTATTCTGGTCTTCAAAATAATTTCCAATAAGCAGGGCCAGGTATAGAGAGAATTTCAGTGCTCACCTGGGCAGATGATCTGAACATGTTCTCAATAAGTACACTCTTGTTTTTCTTTACAACCCAACAGAGTCAATTTGAGATTAGAAAGTACCAACAGTTTATGGAAAACCTCAACTTCCCCTCTATACTGATGCTTTCTAGACTAGAGCCAGAGATCCTGGATATGTTGCTTTTCTAAATGGTCCAATATAAAACCTCTGAGATATAGAGGTAGGAATTGTAGAAATACCTCTGCAGAGGTACGAGTTATAAGAGGGCTAATTACATTTGTAAGGGAAAAAATAAGTGGAATACAGTGACACAACAGCCAGAGTAAGCTATACTAGTAGATGAAAAAATTTAAGGAACAATTTAATAATTTGTTGGATGTACTGGTAAAGTGTCTGATCAATGTCGCATATTATCTTAATCCAAACTGAAAAATTGGTATTAATGGGGATGATCTGTCCTTGCATATTATCTTATGTATTTTAAGCTCAGGATTGTTTGTTGATGTATGCTCCATGAACTCAGCTGCTGTAGTATCAAGTTTATATAAGACAGTAAAGCCATTTTGCCACTCCCCAATACCCACTTCAGCTACAAAACAATTATCTGATTATATTTTCCATTTAGATCTTCTCTCCCTATCCTATTTTTTCTGCTGTCCTTACTTTTTCAGTTCCGTTGAATCCTTACTAGAACTTCTTTTTTCTATTACTACTTTTCTTGCCTCCCAATGACATTTTCTCCTATATCTTCTTCTCCATCAGCTTCCCTCCAGTCCTCTCCCCACTCACACACATGCACCAATCCCAAGATCTCTTCTTCCCTTATTTTCCCATTCAGTTAGCCTTCCTATCCTTCTTTCTTATTTTCTTTCCCTGTTGTATTTTGCCAACATAATACTTTCTGCAATCAAATCAGATCCTCAATGCTGTTGTATTCTCTTCTCCTTCCCTTAAAGTTTAGCCATTGTTCTAACCCCTATGTTGCTGAATCTGAAGCAGAATTGATCAGCTTCTTCCCTTCTCAGGGTCAAGTTCAGATACTTTGATTTCCCTGTAGCAGAAAGTTGCTACAGCAGTATATTTTTCATTCGTACCCTGTAGTTCAACAGGGCTCTGGAGATCATATCAAATGAGATGCACAGATGAAGGCACTGAATTGAGAAGTGAGCCACATTTATTCATCAGGTCCTATGATCTCTTGGTCTGAAGAAAACTTAATTTAAGTTCCAAAAATTAAAACCTGGCAAACAAATGGAGTTCTTACTCTGGAGACTGGGACGGGGAAGGAGGGCTTTCAAAGGTCCCTGGTAATGCAGAAGAAACTGGCAACAATGGCTCCCGTGGAATTCCAGAAGGGATAGTGTTAGTACTTGCATCCACATTTAGATTCTAAAAAAAACAAACAAATGAATAAAATTTAGGATAGATTTTGTAAGGTTAGCCTTGAAGAGTTATAACATATACGCTGTAATACAGAATGCCAGCTTTAAATCTTAAATCATAGTATCAAAGAGTCTCTTACAATTTAGTTTTTTGCAGGATTTTCAAAAGTGCTTCCCAAGGGCTCCCAATTATGCTCCACAAGATATAGTGCAATTAATTTTTTAAAAATAGATTTTTTTCATTCTCAAATTGTGAATATTTTGAAGTGAAGTAAATGTAATTCTTAAAAACTTATCTTGATCTGTGCTCAAGAGTTGATGCTGAGCACAAGAGCAGCACAAGGTAAGTTATAAGAATTGCATTTACTTCACGTCAAAATATTCAAAATTTGAGAATGAAAAAAATCTATTTTTTAAAAATTGTTTGATCAAATGATGATTTGCGTGTACTATATCTTCCGGAACATAATTGAGAGCCCATGGGAAGCAGTTCTGAAAATACTGCAAAAAGCTATAAATTGTAAGAGACTGTTTGGTACTGTGATTTAAGATTTAAAGCTGGTATTCTCTTATAACTGTACCGTTTGAGAAGTTACCTGCGTTTCTATTACTTAGTAGTAATACAGAATGCTTCACAGTGTGGCTGAAAAAAAACAACCTATTATGGTCTAATAGTCATCATAGGACTATGCATAAAAATGTGTCTCTGTATACAGTGACCATAAATGACAAAACAATTTTAAAAATGTTTGATTACTATTTGAACAAAAACATTATAACTGCTCTAAAATTCTACAAATTTAATTATCTTATTGCCTACTCTACTAGCAAGCACTCTTTAAAGCCATGACCTACTACATCAACAGTTCTCTTTTTAAACTCATTGTTACACTGAGTGTGCCCGTTGCAAAACTGAGGAAGCAAATGACAAATCATGGCCATTAAGAACATAAAAACTTCCACATTGGGACAGACCGAAGGTCCATCAAGCCCAGTATCCAGTTTCTAACAGTGGTCAATCCAGGTTACAAGTACCTGGCATGACTCCCAAAAGAGTAAAACAGATTTTATGTTGCTTATTCTAGAAATAAACAATGAATTTTCCAAAATTCGTCTTAATGGCTTATGGACTTTTCTTTTAGGAAACTATCCCAACTTTGTTTAAATCCTACTAAGCTAATTTCTTTCACCATATTCTCCGGCAAAGAATTCCAGAGATTAATTACACACTGAGTCAAGAACCATTTTCTCCGGTTTGTTTTAAATTTACTACTTAGTAGCTTCAGTGCATGTTCCTTTGTCCTAGTATTTTGGGAAAGAACAAATAATCCATGTCTACCCATTCCACTCTGCTTTACAGACCAACTAGATGACTGAAAAGTCTAAATTACTTAAGGCAGTGTAGTATGATTGCCAAATAGCTGCTAAATAAACAAGGTTAATCCCATGACCATGTATTAAAGGCATAACCTGTACAGTCTCTATCTAAGATAAAATTATTAACCAATTCTAGACTCATCTGAACTTTTGAATGGAAAAATGTTGGCACAAGCCATATTTAGAATAAATCCAAGAAAATGGAATGAGTGATAGAAATAAGATATGGAAAAATTGATCAACTCCATTAATTTTAATGTTTGCTGCTGCTTAAGCAGGGCAAAGAATAATGTCTACAGATACCATCCAGAACTTTTCTATGAGATAATGATTTAGGGTCCTCAGATCTAGCATATTTCTGAAAATTTCCTTCCCCTCCCTCTCAATCTGAGAAACAGATCCTCAGATACCAAAAATAAAAGCCCCGCACTCTTAATAAAGAATCAAACATATTAGCTTCAAGGAGAATTAGAGATTCAAGCTTCAAGGAGAATTAGAGATTCAAGTTCTAGTAAAGCAGCAGCAAAGGCATGGAGGGATGGCCACTCTCTAGAAGTTTTAAGTAGTAAAATGCTGACTTGGTCCTCTCCTCCTATTCATAAAATAATATTACTAACTTGCCTTCCTACCTTCTTGTTTATGGAAGGCAAACTTTTAAGAGGATAATTTGGACATGTTTTTCAAATGATATACTTTTAACCTTCACAAACTACGTTGAGAATCCAGCTGTTATATGACCAGTCAAAAACTCTATTCTTGATTAATTTACCACTCCATAAAAACAAGATGACAATCCAAGAATCAAGAAAGCATCGGGGGACGGATGCTTGAGCGGGCGCAGCGTCTTGTATTGTTAGTTTCCAGCGCTGAGTAGTGACTCTTTCCCGACGGAATGGGGAAGAGGAAATTGATCTCTCACCCTAACCCTCCGGCACCTGGCATCCCCCCAGCACTTGGTCCAAACTACGAGCGTTTTTGCCTGTCCAGCTGAAGGAACTCCTCCTACCTTGGGAGTAAGCCCGGATTCAGTGGGGGAACTCGGCGCAGGAGCTGCACAGGCATTTCTGAGCCCGGAGCAGAGGTCAGTCCCTCCCCAACCCGGAAGTGGTCAGGTGCAGGGAGACGCAGGAGTTCAGCTGCCCGCTAAGGGAAGACTTATTCCAGCAGAGGAGGGACGCCAACACTGGAGCCTCAGGAGGAAGGTGCAGGTGATTTTTGCCAGCTATGTCCCAGCACCACGGAAGGAGAGGTGAGAGGTGCTTCGGGAGGGAATTCCATCAGTTTTGGGGAGTTGAAAAGACCAGAGAAAATAGATATGGAAGCCCTCTGGCAGGCCATATCTATCATGGACGCTAACCTTAAGTTGAGCCTTTCGACTATTATGGGACTATCTACTCCAAAGTAGAGCAGCAAGGAGTGCGAATGATTAATTTAACTGAAAAATTGGAGAAACAAGAGGAAAATTTAAAGGAAATAAAGACTATCCAAATGGAAATGGTTAAAGAAAAATCATTTATTTCCCGCAAGTTGGAGAACTTTGAAAACTCTTTGAGAAATATTAACATAAGACATCTGAATTTTCCTAAATGTCCCGTCATCTCACCAGTAGAGATGGCGAGAAAATACTTTC
This sequence comes from Geotrypetes seraphini, assembly GCF_902459505.1. NCBI lineage: Eukaryota > Metazoa > Chordata > Amphibia > Gymnophiona > Dermophiidae > Geotrypetes > Geotrypetes seraphini. The sequence continues at coordinate 461,038,435 of NC_047085.1, read as the reverse complement.
AAGAGGTTCTTGCCATTCCATTGGAAAATCTACCTCCAATTGTAAGGGCTTATTATTTAGGGATTAAGAAACCTCAAGGGGAATCTACTCTTACTGAAAATCTAATAGAAAATGTGGACATGAATTTTGTCTTTATTTCTGGAAAGTTCCTTTGAGGCGATAACTGATAGAATCACTATGTTGCTGACACTGGCTTTGGAAAGTGATAGGGAATATATTCTTCGTTTGTATTTCCGACATATTAATGATAAGTTTTTGGGCTCTAATGTTAGAATTTTCCCAGATTTGGCTCAGAAAACGCAGAAACGAAGGAAGGAGTTCTTGGCCCTGAGGTCAAGAGTCCTTACTCTTGGGGTTACTTTTTTGATTAAATTTCCAGCAAAATGTTATATTACCTATCAAAGTAAGAATTTTCTTTTTTTTGAGCCCAAATAGCTTTTAGACTTTATAGGACCAAAAGAAGGGTTGGTATCTCAGTCTAATTATAAATGACATGCCATAAGGCTGTAGGTTGGGTCACCTATTGCCGTCAGAAATTTTTTTTTCCAAAATTGTTGAAAATCTCCTTTCTTGATTTTCATAATTGTGGACTAAATATTAGTTAACGTTTCCAATACATTTGTTTGTATAATCATGTGATTTTCCTTATTAATGTTTCTGATCTGTTTCAAGTTGAGTATGCTTGATTTAAAATTGAAAAGGTTATAAATAATTTTTTTTAAAAAACAAAAAAAAAACCCAAGATGACAAAATCTCAAACAACTGATTTTCTGCTTCAGACTAATAAAATTTTCTCCTAGCCGTTTATTACTTACTTACTTAAACTGTGTCTGATTTCAAGAAAGCCTGGAATAAGCACGTGGGATCTCTTAGAGAGAGAGGAAGAGATAATGGTTACTTTGGATGGGCAGACTGGATGGGCCATTTGGCTTTTATCTGCCATCATGTTTCTACGGTTGAAAAAGCTCTGGAAAGAACACCCTCCTAATAAAACTAACAGCCTCTTTTACAAAGCCACGCTAGCGGCTAAGCTAATGGCTCCGAAGCCCATAGAGATTTAAAGGGCTTCTGGGCTTTTGCTGTGCGGCTTTGTAAAAGAAGCCATAAATGTTTTGATTGATTTTAGAAAGCAAAACAGAAGTGACAAAATTCCCATAACCATATCCACCTTATTTATCTTGCTCCAAAAATTGCAAATGGCAGATCAAACCTAGAAGTGTGAATAGTCAAAGTTAAGGGTCTCACTGCTATCTCAAAGTAATTCTCGAAAAACCTTATTAGATGTGTTTCACATTACTATTGGTTTCCATAAAATAGTGAAACTCTAGTTTACCTTAAGAGACATACAGTGGGTCCTATTTGCTCTGTCTTCCCTATATTTGTCTAAGCAAAATATCCTTAGCAGCACGTACACTGCTTGCAGCCAGGTCTATAGTTTTCCCTTTGACCTATCCCATCCATGCAGAAACTGGAAATGATGTCAGAGGCGGCGGGATGGGTCAGAGAGAAAGTTTCTGAGGGAGGCAAATTATTAGTCCTTTAGCACAGGAAAGGGGGATGGGATCTTTCTGTGGCTAAAATCAAAGTGGTTTACATATCAGGGGCCGATAAAAAGTTCTCAGCCCAACCAAGAAGAGAATGATGTGGCTCCACATCATTCTCTTCTTGGTTGAGATGAGAACTTTTCAGCGGCTCCTCATATTATATATAGGTACTTATTTTGTATCGCTACCATAACAGAAGCACACCGACAATTGCGCCCAGGACGTATGCGTGCCAGTTTAAAACAGTAACTGTGAGGGAGGGTATGGGGGGAGCCACTAAATTTATAAGTGTTTGCGTTCCTGTTGGGGGGGAACTCCTCCCCACCACACTGAAAACTGCCATTTTACTAAGTTTTTTGGGGTATTCGGCAGTTTTTAGTGTAGTGGGGGGGGGGGGGGAAGTTCCCCCCCACATACTCCTCAACGGGAGCACAAACACTTGTAAGTTTAGTGGGAGGTTCCCCCCTGACCTCCCCCTCAGTGTGCTAACAGTTATTGTTTTAATTCAGCATGCATACGTACTGTGCAGGATCGTCTGTGCGCAATTGTCGGCGCATTTTGTCTGGCGTGGGAATGCTGGGTCACCTTTGTATCAGAGCAATGGAAGGTTAAATGACTTGTCCAGAGTCAAAAGGCACTGAAGTGGGAAATAAATAAAAAAAAAAAAAAAATAAGTGTTTAACTGTGGAATTATTCATGATTAAAAATGTTTTAATCATGCAATTAAACATTTTAATAAAATGCAGCCCTACTATATATACTACATTAAACTGCTAAAAGCATGAAACATATAATTGAAAATCATTAGTGAAACAGCAAAGAAATATACCATGAAACAATAAAAAAAGCTGTTCCAGACTATAGGAACTTCTTACACAATGCATCTGCACAAGAGTCTATATTACTTTAAATCTTCCAAACAAATAAAAAACAACACTAAAAACACTCACAATTTTTAGATAGTTATTAATCCTGCTAATAAAGAGGGTAACATGGTGCTCATCTATGGAGTCTTATCTAGCCAAGATCAACAGCAGCTGCCTGATTCAACACATTACAGAACTTCAAAAAGATTTCACTGAAAACCAAGGGAAGACAGGGTAATAGTTAATAAAGGTGTCACAGATAATTTATTTGTACATCACCCTTGGGTTCCAGATTTAAACTTCCCCAAAATACCCAAGTCATCCTTGGATTCTCAACAATAGAATCCTTTGAAGGCATCTCTTCAAGTTATATGCTTGGTTATTAAGGTGTCAATAGCTCTGAACATTGCCCACCTCCATGAAGTTTGGTTTGAATAAAAGTAGAAACAGAGGGCTAGATTCACTAAGGGCACAAATTGGATCGGATCCGTGTCCGGGGAGCTGATTCATGATCGGAATCATGCCCCCAACTTAGCACCTGGATCGCTTTATAGCGATCCCGATGCATGCGCAGACCATCTGTAGATGGTCTGCTCATGCTTAAAGAGTGACCTACTTTTTTTTTTTTCTTTGTAAGTCTGTGGTTTTAACCCGCTTTAAACCTGCGGGTTAAAACCACAGGCTTGCACTGAAGGGAAGGGCAGTGCAAGCTTGCAGAGAGGCAGGAGAGAATCGGGGCTTGCAGAGAAGCAGGATTGGGGCAGAGAGCAGGGCAGTCGTAAAGGACCTGAGCAACTGGTCCTCAGCAGTCGCTTATTTTTGATCGGTCAGCCCAGTTGGTGTCCCTCTTATTTTTAATGAATCGATACCTGCCTGCATTTGAATGCCATTCTCCCTCATTTGCATGCGCGGATCAGAGGACGATCGGGACAGAGGTTCGTGAATCGGGTCGGAGGAAAATCGGGACGTAAAGGGGTCGCTAAGTGGTCGGAAGTTAATCGGTGGGCTTAGTGAACCTAGCCCATAGAAACATGATGGCAGATAAAGGCCAAATGGCCCCTCTAGATAAATTTTTATATTCTTTCATATATAAATGATATTTATATGCTCTGGTTCAGCCGTATCAAATTTTTTATTTATTTATTCAATTTTCTATACCGTTCTCCCAAGGGAGCTCAGAAAGTTTACATTAATTTATTCAGGTACTCAAGCATTTTCCCTGACTGTCACAGTGGGCTCACAATCTATCTAATGTATCTGGGGCAATGGGGGGATTAAGTGACTTGCCCAGGGTCACAAAGAGCAGCGTGGATTTGAACCCACAACCACAGGGTGCTGAGGCTATAGCTTTAATCACTGCACCAAACTCTCCTGAACTGTGCATGAAGCAAAAATAGAGGACAACATGCATACACAAGTTGCACTGGGAATCACTCACAACTGCCACTGAGGAATGATACATAGTGATCTGTGTGCTACAAGAAAAGAGGAAATGGGGGCATTGGTAAAAACAATTTTAAAAAAAGGATGGGAAAGACAAAAAGACAATGAAAGATTAAGTTCTTACCTGGATAATCTTCTCTCTCTTAATTTACTACGGATTCCGTACATTATGGTGTTCAATCCCAAGCTGTAAAGCTGGATTCCAAGTCTTCTGACTGCCCCACCGGCACGACGACCACGGCCAGTAACCTCCAACACCCTTGGATACGCCGCACAATCGCCTACAGAGGCACGCAGTCCGACTCCGATCCTGGGCACGCCTCCACATAATTGCTCAGCCTGTGCTACACTAGTGGACGAACCTGGGGTGAGCTGGCTCTTGATCCCAGAGCCCTGATCTGTCCAACAGGCTGTCCAGGGGGCTTACTGCCACATAGTGAACCCCCCCAGAAGCAGACATTCTCCAACTGTCTCTTTGATCTCCCGCTGCAAGGATGTCCCCGCAGGAAACCTCCACAGCACGATGGCCGACCATCGAGGGAAATAACGAAAACATTACTGAAACTATCCAAAGAAAACACAGCAGCAGAAATAAGCTCCTATAGGCTTGGCAAGTAGAAAGCAAGACTGGATTCTACTAGGTATGCTCCAGGATATGCTAGCAGAGGGGAGGGGTTATGGCTTCATTCATCTGAAGTTTTCTACTGTGTCTGGGGGTCAGAGATGCATAAAACCCACTGGTCCCGGAATAAAGTGGAGGCACGGGTAAAGGTCAAATTTGGCTGCTTCTGTTACAAGGTTTTGTTTGGACTTAGCCCCAAATATTTAACCAATAATTTTCCTTTTGTTACCAATAAACATGAGATGCTCGCATTCAACCTTTACTTTCCAGCCTGTAAAAGGCTGTAAACTTAAAAAAAACAAAACACCATCACCTACTCTCTTAACAGGCGGCTCTATGGGGTAAGGATTTACACCAATTGATCATGATTTCCAGCTCTTATTTGGAATTTAGGGGGCATCTAAAAACACGTCTGTTTGCCAAATATTTGGGTAACTAATTTCCTCCATTCAATTATATATTTTTTCTTTTGTAAACCACACAGAGCTTCACAGTCCTGTGATATATAAGCCGATTGTTATGTTACGACGTATGTGTGATCTCAATACAGGCAAAGCTGAAGTACGCTCTGAGCACAAGGCTCCTGAATAAAGGAACTAAACATCAAATAAAATAATAAAATGTGGCGAGCAGAACCCACACACTCCTGCAGGCATGCATGCCTAAGGAAAACCTGTAGGTGGAGCTAAGGAGCTCAGTGAAGTACAGAAGAGGCACAGAGAAAAATCTGAACTGGATTCCTTCTGCACAGGGCATGCGACCATGGGAACACTACTACTTGTCTAGAATGTCTCACCTATTGCGCTGGAATAACCATTTGTGGACTTTTCCTCTAGGAGTTTGTCCAAATTCCATTTAAACTCAACTGTGTTTCAAGTTTATCATTTGACATTTCGCAAATTAAACCATGTTTAAGTGGCTTACAATTCAAATTAATATCAGAAATAAGTATAAAATATGACATAATGAATAAAAGGAAAAAGAGGAGAATCTACAATTTATAAAAGGAAAGAAGGAGATATAGTACAAAAATTTTAGGTCTGAGTGCTCTGGTGCGTAGCTCAGAAATACCAATATAGTAAAGATGAATTGTAAAATGTTTATAGAAAAGCATCAGTAAATAAAAATGTTTAAAGTTTTTTTTTTTTTAAAAAGGTTATTTTTGTAATTAAAGATGGTTTGTAATTGAACAAGTTTGCAATTGAAGATGGTTTGGAAGCAAGTTCCACAATACAGGTCCCTGAACAGAAAAAAACAGCAATATGAAAGGAGTCTAAAAAAAATCTCTCCAAATATAGGAACAAATGATTGTGATTGAGATATAAAAGCTTGAGAGGAAGTTTAAGGTGTTAAATATTTACTAAGATAAAGAGGAGCATTCATCAAACGAATTTTGAAGACTAATAAAAAAATGTATAACTAATACAATGTGATATATGAAGCCAATGAGTTGATTTTAGTAACGAAGTGACATGATCAAATTTATGACCGGTTATGAGTTTTATGGCAGTATATCTGTATACCCTTATATAATGAATTGCAGTAATCTACATGACTAATAACGAGAGCATGAGCCAAAACACTGATAGCTGATGGATGTAAAAATGGACAGATAGAACGTACACGACGTAAATTATAAATACAGTTCCATGTAACCAAAGAAATCTGAGCCATGTATGAAAAAGCAGAATCCAAAATAACACACAACACTCCTGTTGTTGAGACCTGTGGAGCTGGTATATTATTTAAGTCAATGATTATTTATTATAAAGTTTTTAGAAAAAGAACAAAAGGCAATACAATACTATGAAATGATTGATGATTGATAATCAGTAATGAAATAAGAACAATTATAAAACTATGAAATACAAGAATAACAGGATCTCTGTTAACATCAATCAAACACATATAAACATCGTCTATCGTTCTACCTATTTATGTTTGAATCCAAGCTGATATATTATTTAAAAGAATTGGGAAAGTTAGACTTTGATTATTATTTTTACCAAAAAGCAAAGTTTTAATTTAGCTGGGTTAAGGACAAGTTTATTATGAGCAAGCCAAGTTGTCAATTGTTTTAACTTATCATTAATACTGGAAATATGTGATTTATCAGAGGGATCAATAATAAATAAAATTTTAAAAATCATCAACATAAATGACTGTTGTAAAGTCTAATGATTATAACAAGGTTAAAGGAGGAGAAAGAAAGTTGTTAAATAAAGTAGGAATTGAGAGGTGATAGGCTCCTGAGTAATCTAAGGAAAAACTTTTTTACAGAAAGGGTGGTAGTTGCGTAGAATAGTCTACTTGAAGAGGTAGTGGAGACAGAGACTGTCTGAATTCAAGAAACCGTGGGATAGGCACGTGGGATCTCTTAGAGAAAGGAAGAGATAATGGTTACTGCGGATGGGCAGACTGGATGGGCCATTTGGCCTTTATCTGCCATCATGTTTCTATGTTTCTATTAATCCCTATATCTTTTAAACAACATAATAGAATGTAACGATCCACCAAAAAAAAGGTGATAGATCAAGGGACAAAAGAAATACAAATTTGGCTTGTTATACCTAGGACAGCAGTCTCAGTACTGTGATGTTTTCTGAAATCTTTCTGATTAGGGTGCAAAGTGTTAGTTTTACCAGAACAATATTTTCAGTAATTTTTGTTATAAATGATATATTAGCTATCATATGGTAATTTGAATATAGGTTTGATGGTTGCCAATTTACATTATGTTGAAACATATCCTGAAGTTAGACTTTATGAAATCATAGATAATAAAAATGAATTGAACTGTGTAATGGAAGATTAGGATTTCACCTTTGATAATAATCTGTTAGTCTCTGTAGGATACAGTATGCTAGGTGTTCAATCCCTTCCCGCAATTCGGGAGTTGCAGAAATTCAAATACTTTTCTGAGCATGTGCTCCTCCTACCTTAGAGAGAGAGTGTTACAGTCCACTGCAGTTCAGTCCCAAAGCCAAGCAACATATTGGAACAAATCCAAGAAAAAATAAGGGGGCACTGGGGAACCTCCCCGGTCACATAAACAATTTCTATTCTAGCCTGCTCTGCAAAACATGAAAACAAGACAAGTAATAAACATGAAAACAAGCAAAAGGTAACAGAAAACCCATTGTGGAACAATGTAGAACTAACCTGTTATGTGCAAAGAGCAACCACATGAAACAGCCTTTGGTAATGCATACTCACAGAAGAGCGAACTCCCCACAGGATCTATCCACTGGCTGGAAGATACTCAAGCCTGTAAGGAGAATAACCGAGGCAGAAAACAGGCAATTCAAAACAACTGAGCTTACACAGAGAGGGCGGGCCATAATGAAACCTCCAGGGACTAATAGAAAGAAGATTATTTAAAGTGAAAACCTAATCTTCCATTCTGTTATGTCCCTTCCGGATTCAGTCTGCTAGGTGACATACCAAAGCAATGTCAGCATTTAGGGAGGGACAGAAAAACCTGCCTGCAACACCAAGGTCCCAAAAGTGGCATCAGAGCGAGCTGCCACATCCACCTGGTAAAACCAGGTGTACGAAGAGAGGACCAAGCAGCTGCCTTGCAAATTTCATCTAGATGAATCGCGTGAGACACTATCCATGAAGCAGCAACACTTCTAGTCGAATGAGCCTTAAGGGAAACTGGCGGCTGCTTGCTGCGAGCAACATAAGTTGCAGAAATGGCCATACGAATCCAACAGGCAATCGAGGTCTTAAACGCCGGCTTATCACGCCGAGAGGGGGCAGTCGGGACAAAGAGGTGATCAGACAGCTGAAAATCATTAGTCCTCTCCAAATAATGGAGCAAGACTCTCTTGATGTCCAAATTGCATAGAATCTGATCCTTTCTCTCCAAGCCTGTGGCAGGCAAACGAACTTCCTGGTTGACATGGAAAGCAGAAACCACCTTCGGTAGAAAGGAAGGTACAGTACGCAGAATTACTCCTGTGTCCGTAAGTCAGAGAAAGGGTTCCTTGCATGAAAGAGTTTGAAGCTCTGAAATACGCCATATCGCGACAATAGCACCAGAAAGACAGTCTTGATCATCAGGTCCAGAAGAGTAGCATCCTTTAATGGCTCGAATAGGATTTCTGCAAGGCCCTCAAGAATGATGTTAAGATTCTATGAAGGGAAAGGATAACGCATGAAAGGCCGCAAACAAAGCACCCCCATCAGAAACCGGGTGACATCTGGATGAGTAGTAAGCAAACTAGAACCCCTGCATTTCTGGAAGCATGAAAGGCCTGCCACCTGAACTTCAAGGGAGACCATCACTAAACCCTTATCTAAGCCTGCCTGAAGAAAAGCCAGGACCATCGAAATGGGAGCCCGCTCAGGTTCCACCTGGTCCTTAGCAAATCACTGTTGCCTTCCAGGCCTTGGCATAAGAAGCCATAGTAGAGGATTTCTTGGACTTCAAAAGCATTGAGATGACCACATCAGAATAACTGCGTCTCATCAGGGCTGAGCACTCAAGAGCCATGCTGTAAGACCAAAGCACTGCGGGTTCTCCATGCGCACCAGACTCTGACTGAGAAGGTTGCAATGAAGAGGAAATTTAAGCTTTCTGTGCCACTGAAGATGGACAAGATGCACATACCACAGACGACGAGGCAGTCTGGAGCTACTAGAATCACAAGGTTGGGATGCTTCACTATATGGCGGATGACCCGACCAACCAGAGGCCACGGAGGGAACACAACGGAGCTTGTGAGCTGGCCAGGGCTGAACCAAGGCATTCAGCCCTAAGCTTCTGCACTCTGTTTTTCGACTAAAGAAGTGCCTGACCTTCGAGTACTCTGCTAAAGAAAAACTGGAAGAGGTATGGGCTCCCTGGAGCTGAGCTGAAGTAGAAGGGAGAACCAATGTTGACTGGGCCACCGAAAACATAAGAATTGCAGCTGCTGGGTCAGACCAATGGTCCATCGTGCTCAGCAGTCCGCTCACATGGCGGCCCTCTGGTCAAAGACCAGCGCCCTGAGACTAGCCCTACCTGCGTACATTCCGGTTAAGCAGGATCTTGTCGAACTTGGTCTTGAATCCCTGGAGGGTGTTTTCCCAACAGCTTCCGGAAGAGCATTCCAGCTTTCTACCACTCTCTGGGTGAATAAGAACTTCCTTATGTTTGTACGGAATCTATCCCCTTTCAACTTTAGAGAGTGCCCTCTCGTTCTCCCTACCTTGGAAAGGGTGAACAACCTGTCCTTATCTACTAGTCTATCCCCTTCAGTACCTTGAATATTTCGATCATGTCCCCTCTCAATCTCCTCTGTTCGAGGGAGAAGAGGCTGAGTTTCTCTAATCTTTTGCTGTACGGCAACTCCTCCAGCCCCTTAACCATCTTAGTCGCTTTACTCTGGATCCTTTCGAGTAGTACCGTGTCCTTCTTCATGTATGGCGACCAGTGCTGGATGCAGTACTCCAGGTGAGGGTGCACCATGACCCGGTACAGAGGCATGATAACCTTCTCCGATCTGTTCATGATCCCTTTCTTTATCATTCCTAGCATTCTGTTGGCCCTTTTTGCTGCTGCCGCACATTGCACAAATGGCTTCATCGACTTGTCGATCAGAACTCCCAAGTCTCTTTCCTGGGAGATCTCTCAAGTACCACCCTGAACATCCTGTATTCGTGCATGAGATTTTTGTTAGCGACATGCATCACTTTACACTTATCCACATTGAACCTCATCTGCCATGTCTATGCCCATTCCTCGAGCCTGATTATGTCACGAGGAGCAAGAAGAATAATGGTGGCCTCCTCTCGTTTGAGTTTGAACAGAGTCCTCAACTTGAGAGGAAGTGGAGGGAATGCATAGAGAAACAGACCCGTCCAATCCAGGAGAAAGGCCTCCAAATGGAGAGGAGAGGAAAGTCTGGAGCAAAATTGGGGTAACTTATGATTGTGTGGAGCTGCAAACAAGTCGACTTGTGGAGTGCCTCATTGAGTAAAGATGGACTGGAGAGTTGCAGAGTTGAGAGTCCATTTGTGAGGCTGAAGAATTCTGCTGAGGTTGTCTGCCAGAGAATTCTTCTCCCCTTGAATGTAGCAGCCTTTAAAAACAGGTTGCGAGCTGTCGCCCAAGTCCTAATTTTCTGGGCCTCCTGACACAACATACCATATATTTCCTCAGCTGAAACAGATCAGAAACATGATGTTGGAAATCAGAGAGTTTGCGCTCTGGAATGTATTTCTGAAAAGTTGAAATCTGTTTTATCAAATGTTTGAGGTAGAACGAGAAATGTAGTTGCCGGAATGGTTGGCCAACATAGCATTTTGGTAAAGGCATTTGCCAAACCGATCCATGGCCTTGCCCTCTCTGCCAGGGGGTGCAGAAGCATAAATAGCATAGCCCCTGAATATTTCTTCAATGTAGATTCCACTAGGAGAGATTCATGTGGAAGTTGGGGTTTGTCAAATCTAGGAATAGGAACCACTCTATACAGAGAAAGCAATGTTACTTACCGTAACAGTTGTTATCCAGGGACAGCAGGCAGCTATTCTCACTAGTGGGTGATGTCATCAGACAGAGCCCCGGTACGGACGTCTCACAAGCACGTGTTGCTTGTAGAAACTTAAAAGTTTCTAGATGCCCGCACCGCGCATGCGCCGGTGCCTTCCCGCCCGGAGGTCCGGGCGTGTCTCCTCAGTTCAGGTAGCTAGCCTGAGAAGCCAACCCAGGGGAGGTGGGTGGGACGTGAGAATAGCTGCCTGCTGTCCCTGGATAACAACTGTTACGGTAAGTAACATTGCTTTATCCCAGGACAAGCAGGCAGGTATTCTCACTAGTGGGTGACCTCCAAACTAACCTCAGTGGGATGGAGGGGGAGTTGGCGACTTAAGAGAATAAATTTTTCAATACTGTTTGGCCAAACTGTCCATCCCGTCTGGAGAGAGTATCCAGACAATAATGTGAGGTGAATGTGTGAACCGAGGACCAGGTGGCAGCCTTACAAATTTCCTCGATTGGTGTTGATCTGAGGAATGCTACTGAGGCTGCCATTGCTATGACCTTATGGGCTGTGACCTTACAAGGAAGTGATAATCCAGCCTGGGCATAGCAGAAAGAGATACAAGCCGCCATCCAATTAGAGATGGTGCGCTTTGATACGGGTCTTCCCAACTTATTAGGGTCGAAGGAGACAAAAAGTTGAGGAGTGGTTCTGTGTGGCTTGGTGCGATCCAGGTAGAAAGCCAACGCACGTTTACAGTCTAGAAGGGCTGATTCTCCGTGGTGAGAATGGGGCTTAGGGAGAATCTAGTCCATTTCTGGGAGTAGCATTGTCGAGTGGCGGGCTTCCTGGAAGCTTCCAAGACCTCCCTCACTTCTTGTGAGAATTGGTGAGGGGTTACGTTGAGAGGAACCAAGCTGTCAGGTGGAGAGACTGCAGGTTGGGATGAAGCAGTGATCCTTGATGTTGAGTAAGTAGTGAAGGAAACACTGGAAGTGGTACTGGTTCCCTGCTGCTGAGTTGAAGTAGGAGGGAGAACCAAGGTTGTCTGGGCCACCGAGGAGCTATTAGAATCATGGTGGCCTGTTCGAGTTTCAGCTTGACCAGAGTCTTCTGGATCAGCGGGAATGGTGGGAACGCATATAGAAATCGTTTCCCCCAGTTCAGTAGAAAAGCATCTGCCTCGAGGCGATGAGGAGTGTAGATCCTGGAGCAAAACTGAGGCAGTTTGGAGTTGTGGGGAGCCGCAAAGAGGTCTATCTGAGGCGTCCCCCACTGTGTGAAGATTTGGTGAAGGGGGCTGGAATGGAGAGTCCATTCGTGCGGTTGTAGTAGACGACTTAGTTTGTCTGCTAAGACGTTGTTCTCCCCCTGAATGTAGACTGCTCTGAGGAAGGCGTTGTGGCGCACCGCCCAGTCCCAGACTCGTAGAGCTTCCTGGCAAAGGAGGGCCGAGCCCGTGCCTCCTTGCTTGTTGATATAATACATGGCGGCCTGATTGTCTGTGCGAATGAGGATCACCATGTCGTGAAGTAGGTGTTGGAAAGCTTGGAGCGCATTGAAGATGGCTCTGAGCTCCAGTAGATTGATTTGGTGTAGTCTTTCCGCACTGGTCCAGAATCCTTGGGTGCGGAGACCATCCAGGTGGGCCCCCCATGCATAATTCGACGAATCGGTTGTGAGAACTTTCTGATGGGGGGGAGAGTGCATCAGCAAACCTCTGGATAGATTCGAAGAGGTCATCCACCAAAGTAGAGACTGCCGAAGAGCAGGTGTGACTAAGATGTGTTTGGATAGTGGATCAGACGTCTGATTCCACTGTGATGCCAGGGTCCACTGGGGGATCCTGAGATGGAGTCTGGCAAAGGGTGTCACATGTACTGTGGAGGCCATATGGCCCAGGAGCACCATCAGTTGTCTCGCCGGTAGGGTTTGGCGAGTAGACACCGACTGGCAGAGATGAAGAAGAGACTCCATGCGTTGCAGGGGCAGGAATGCTCGGAGTCGAGTGGTGTCCAGGACCGCTCCGATGAAGGGGAGGGACTGGGTGGGTTGTAGATGAGACTTGGAAAAGTTGATCTCGAAGCCCAAATTCTGGAGGAAGTAGGTTGTAGCCAAGACCGCCGAAGTGACCTCTGGGGCTGACGGGGCCTTGATGAGCCAGTCGTCGAGGTATGGGAACACCTGTAGACCCCTGTCTCGGAGTGCCGCGGCCACTACCACCAGGCACTTTGTGAAGACTCTGGGGGACGAAGAGAGGCCGAATGGTAGCACTCGATACTGTAGGTGCAGATTTCCCACCCGAAATCTGAGGAACTTTCGGGAGGCCGGGTGAATGGGGATGTGAGTGTAGGCCTCCTTGAGATCCAGGGAGCATAACCAGTCGTTCTGCTCGAGGAGGGGGTATAGAGAAGCCAAAGTCAACATGCGAAACTTCTCTTTGACCAGAAACTTGTTGAGGGCCCGAAGGTCTAAAATGGGTTGCAGGTCGCCCGTTTTCTTCGGGACGAGGAAGTACCGGGAGTAAAACCCTCGGTTCAATTGGTCTGACGGGACCGGCTCGACAGCCCGAAGCTGAAGTAAGGTTTGGACTTCCTGAAGAAGAAGGGCGGTCTGTGTCGAGCTTGAAGGATACTCTCTTGGAGGATGGTCCGGGGGGACCCGATGGAATTGAAGAGAGTATCCTTCTCTTATGATGGTAAGGACCCATAGGTCCGTGGTTATGGCCTCCCATCGATGGTAAAAAAGATGGAGGCGGCCCCCTATGGGAGAGGCTGAGTGCAGAACGGTGTCGGTTATGCTCCCAGGAGGGGAGTCAAAAGGGCTGGGGAGCCTTAGGTGCAGCCGGTGGCTGAGGTTTTTGCTGAGACTTCTGGGGAGGTTGTCTCTTCGCAGGTTGTCTCGCAGCAGGCGTTTGTCTGGGCATGTAACGCCGCTGGTAAATCAGGGGTGGCCTGGAAGGTCGAGACTGTTGAGGTTTGGGTTTGGGCCGCAGGATGGATTGAAAAGATTTTTCATGATCCGACAGCTTCTTGGTAACAGTTTCGATAGACTCATCGAACAGGTCAGCTCCCGCACATGGTACGTTGGCGAGTCTGTCCTGGAGGTTGGGATCCATATCGATTGTACGGAGCCATGCCAGGCGACGCATGGCTACCGCGCTTGCGGCAGCACGTGCCGAGAGTTCGAATGCATCGAAGGAGGATTGCATCAGCTGGAGGCGTAATTGGGAGAGGGAGGCTACCACTTCCTCGAACTCGAATCGAGCTTGGGTGTCTATGAATGGAGTGAACTTGCGGAGCACCGGCAAGAAGAACTCCAGATAGGAAGAGAAAAAGAAATTGTAGTTCAGCACCCGTGACGCCATCATGGAGTTTTGATAGAATTTTCTACCAAATTTGTCCATCGTTCTCCCCTCTCGGCCCGGCGGTACAGAGGCGTAGACCTGAGAGGGATGAGAGCGTTTAAGAGAGGACTCGACCAGTAGGGATTGGTGGGAGAGTTGAGGGCCCTCAAACCCTTTATGGTGCACGATGCGGTATCGAGCATCGAGTTTGCTGGGAATCGCCGGTATGGAGTACGGTGTTTCGAAACACTGCATGAAGGCCTGATCCAGCAATTTATGCAGGGGGAGCCGAAGCGACTCCGTTGGAGGGTTAGGTAAATGCATGGTGTCCAGATACTCTTTGGAGTATCGGGAGCCCGTGTCAAGGGTCACATCCAGATCATCCGCCATTTGTCGGAGGAATGATGAGAAAGACAATTGATCCGCCAGCGTCGGTCTGTGGGACGGGCTGGAGGAGGAGGAGGCCTCCGGGTCCATGGACATCGGGGAGTGGCAAGGAGAATCGGGTACGGGTGTCTCCTCGTACTCCGGTCCCTCCGGAGGGGACACCTCTGATGAGGAGTATCCCATACGTTGCAGTTTTTTCTGCGGTGACACCTCCGAATGGCGTGAAGAGTGCCAGGATGAGTGTCTTGATCGGTGCCCGTCTCGGTGGCGGGACGGGGATCGTGATCGTCTGTGCATCGCATGGTCTCCCGAGGCCCCCAAGTGGTGGATAGGGCTGGAAGCGGTGGATCGCAACTGGGGTTGCGATGCGGATTCTTGCGATGCTACCCAAGTCTGGTAAGGAGTACGGAAGAACTCTTCCTGACTATGCCCAGGGCTTTGAGTATCGATCGGAGGTCTGGTCCCATGTTGGCGCGGAGGCGTAATGGGCTCTAATGGCGGCATATCGGTAAGCGAGGCTTGCCGCATGGGCATCGCCGCCCTCCCCCGTTCGTCCTCGTCGGTTTTCGAGGTCGAACGGCGTGGAGGAGGGGGAGGGGGCGGACCGCCCCTTTGGACCGGTACCGGGAGGTCACCCTGTATGGCAGCGATGAGCCCGGGTCCGATGGTCTGCATGAGCTCAACGAATTGAGCTTCCAGCATGGACCGTAGCGAAGCCGATAAGGAGGGATCCGCACCGAAAGGGGGTCCTCCTGCACGGTCATCGCGCTCCTTCGAGGTCGAGTGCTTCTGCTTAGTAGCTTTTGGCACTTTGATGACCACTGGTGGCACTGTGGAAGGAAGAGGTACCTGAACCGAGGAGACCGGGGCAGGCACCGACGTCGAGCTCGTGGATGGTGTCGGGATGAACGATGCCGGTTTCACCACACTCGATGCAGGAGGGGTCGATACCGGTTTCGCCCGAACCGGGGAGGTATCAGATGAAGTGGAGGCTGAGGGATCCTTAGCTGCGTCCATCTTGAACATCGATTCCCACAATAGGCAACGCCGCTTGAATGAGCGTGCCGTAAGGGTAGAGCAAGGCCTGCACGATTTCGGAATGTGGTCAGGGCCCAAACACTGCAAACAGCGCCGGTGAGGGTCCGTGAGTGAAATCGCGCGTTGGCACTTGCTGCACTTTTTAAACCCGGTGATTGGCCGGGACATAGGCCGGAAAATCTCCGCCGCGAGGTCGAAGCCAGTGGGCCTGAGCCACGTGGCCGGCCCGTTCGACCCACCGGAGGAAATAATCTTCTTTTTTTTTTTTTTTTTTACTGAAAAAGAAAAGTACTGTTAACTGTAATTAAAAGAAAGCGAAAACGCGGACAAGGAAGGCAAATTTAACTGAATTCAGCTAGCGCATGATGAAGTTGAACTTCTCAGCTCCGCGGAAAGAAAAGAACTGAGGAGACACGCCCGGACCTCCGGGCGGGAAGGCACCGGCGCATGCGCGGTGCGGGCATCTAGAAACTTTTAAGTTTCTACAAGCAACACGTGCTTGTGAGACGTCCGTACCGGGGCTCTGTCTGATGACATCACCCACTAGTGAGAATACCTGCCTGCTTGTCCTGGGATAATCCATCTTACGCTGAGCCACAGGGATAGTAAGTAGTGTTTCCAGATTTTTATTAAAAAAAAAAGTTTCCCATAAAATGTCATAAAGGGGATGCTTGAGCAGTTCCTTAGATGGTTGATCATAATCAAAGGCCTCTAAGAATTGCTTAGAAAGTTTGGAGTCAGCTTTAAGCGGGATGGATAAGAATTTTGACATTTCACGGAGAAACAGAAAAAGAAGACTTCTCAGACAATGTAAGAATCTCCTGAGATGAATGATGAGGAGAATCATCATCTGAAGAACCCACATCTTGATAGTAGAGGATCCTGTTCCGAGTCTCCCCAGAGGTCCGCAACTTGAACAGAATGGGGGCGTTGCTGAGCACTCGGTGTCAAAGGCTCAGTATGTTTTAACTTCTGCAATGCCTTCCGAGACCCTCAGCCACAAGAGGGCATCCGCTTAAACTCAGGGGCGGGAAATTTCATGATGACACCAGAAAGTATTTCTTCACTGAAAGAGTAGTTGAACATTGGAACAAGCTTCCGATACAGGTGATCGAGGCCAACAGCGTGCCAGATTTTAAGGGTAAATGGGATGCCCATGTGGGATCCCTGAGAGGGTGAATGTAAGGATGGGTCATTTGGAGCGGGGGCTCTAGAGCAGACTTAGGGGGTGGGTCTGTGGAGTGGGCAGACTTGATGGGCTATAGCCCTTATCTGCCGTCATTTTTCTATGTTTCTATGTCTGTGTCAGAGATGACCAGTGCCGGCGAGTCGAGGGTGCCGATTCCCTTGTGGGAAGCATCCACACTGGAGGATTCTCTACTGCAGGTGCAACCGGTGTCGAGGGCTCAAACAGGACTGGCACCGGGGGAGTCGGTGTCGACATGGGCACAAGCTGGGTCAGCACCAGCATTTGGAAATGCTCACCCAGTACCACCCTAAGCAAATTGTCAATCTTCTGCTTGAGGGTAAGCACCGGTGCTGCTGACTTTTTCGCCAGTACCTTTGGTGCGGCCCTACACTCCAGCAATGAGGAGGCCGATGACAAGGCACTCACCGATATCGGGGCAGAGCGCTTTTTGGGCTTCTTTGAGGCCGGCAGGGCTTGACTCACTGCTACTTTGGCCTGAGGCCCAGATGGGGTGGGGGAAAATTTCTTAGCCGGCTTACCCATAGAAAGCTGCGACGCCGAGGGTGTTTCAGTCGGTGTCGACTTAGACATCGACGTTGGAAGCGATGTTGAATCCCCTTCCAGCCCGACGCCGAATAGAAGTCGCTGTTGGATGAGACGGTTCTTCAACGTTCTCTTCTGTAATGGACAGCAGCGGGAACAGGTCTCCAGATGGTGCTCAGGCCCCTAAACACTGGAGACACCAGTGATGCGGGTCAGTCATGGAAATGGGGCAAGCACAATATCCACACTTTTTAAAACCCATTTACGGGCGGGACATCGAAGGGAAAATGGCTCCAGTGAGATCGAAGTCGGAGGCCTAGATGGAGGAACAGGTCCCGCCAGGCCGAAACCCATGAAAGGGAAAAACCAAAAATGTTTGGTTTTTTTACAAAGAAATAAAGAAAAAAAAAAGTGACAGAAACAGTCAAAGAAATCCACGAGAGCGGGAAGGCAGCAAGAGAAAATTTCAACAGCCGTTGAAATGTGTCTTCTTAGCTCTGCTAAAACTAAGAAACTGAAGGGACCATGCGCCTACATTGGGTGTGAAGGCACACACATGCGCGGAGCGGGCTATCGTGAACTTTCTAAACACTTAAAGTGGCAATGCACTTTTAAAGTGGTCTGTACCAGGGCTCCGTTGGTGATGTCACCCATCAGTGAGAATATGCTGCCTGCTTGTCCTGTGAAAACAAAATATCTAGCTGATGGAAAAGAATGAGATCTGAACTAAGATGGAATTTAGATTTAATAGACCAGCAATTTATAAGTCTAGGGGAAGACAACTGCGCTGGACAACCGAGGACCCACAAGGCAGAGTCCTCCCTTGCTATTACATCTACTTTGGAAAAACTCCGAAAAATTCTCTTTCCTTGTTTTAAGACTGCCACCTATTAATTTCATGAAGTGTTCCCAGGACCCACATACACTTCTAGTTTTAAGAGCTCTGGTGGTGCGGTTTACTTTGCTCCTACTCATGCTTTAGGTTTTCTCGATGATTAAAATGATTTTTTGGCTGGGGTGGGTTAGAAATTGGAAATTTTAATATTTTTAATTGTATTAGTATGCTTAATTTCCTAAGTGATAATTCAAGTTTCAGAGAGATTTTTTTAAACCATTTTTATTGAAAAACATCATGTGTCTAGTAACATCTAGAAAACAGCATATTTATCATTTTGGGAAAAAAACTGAAAACTTTCGATTGCTTTTTATATAATCTCTCTTTATGTGCTATTGTCGCCTTCCAATTTTCTATTGGTTTCTTATTTTGCAAATCACATTGGATCTCTTGGGATAAAGTGGTTAGTACAAGGGGGTACTGTAAAGTTCTCTGCCCAGCCAACTTCCTAAATTCTGAGCATTATTTTGCCACTGTAGCTAAAAAGAGATGGAGCTCTTACCTTGCTAATATCTTTTCTAGTAGATAGGTGTTTCATTCTAAGCAAGTGGGTCATATCCCAGTGCTCACATGACTTGCAGAAGGAATCTACTCTGGATTTTTTTAATCCCTCCTACTTCACAGAGGGCTCTGTTGCCCCCTACAGTTAGTTCCAAAGAAGGCAAGCACCCTTTCAAGAACAGATATGAAGCAATGGAAACTCCCCAAAGAACAAGTCTGCTCAGCTCAGAAATTTTAACAAACATTAACTATTGAACAATATAAGAACATAAGAATAGCCTTACTGGGTCAGACCAATGGTCCATCAAGCCCAGTAGCCCATTCTCACGGTGGCCAATCCAGGTCACTAGTACCTGGCTAAAACCCAAGGAGTAGCTCAAATAATACACCAAAGTATCCTAGCAATAGACTACTCATCATACGCTTAAGGTCTGACTGGCATCCAACTTACAGGTTTGGAAAAGAACATTCTGAGTGAGACAGTAGGCAGGTGCAAGAAACAAACAACAGGACAAGTATCCAGAACGACACACCTGTCTACTAGAAAAGATATTATCAAGGTAAGAACCTAATCGCCATTTTTGGTGCAATAGGTGTGGCATTCTGGACAAATGAGAAGTACAAAATCAAGACCACTGCGCCAGCTTGTAACAACTAGGACCCAAAATGTAAAGTCCTCCCTTGTTGCTACATCCGCTCTGGAAAGACTTGGAAAATGTATGTAGCGTGGACCAAGTTGAATGTATGTAAGACTTGGAAAATGTATGTAGAGACCACCAAGTTCATAACCATAATGAAGCCATGCTTCTAGTCAAAGGTGCCTTTACAGAAATGAGGTACTGTTTTTCACAAACAATATATGCATGGTCCTGGAAGCCGATACACCGCACCTAGTTGGATTTATCAGCACAAAAATATGGACCGATAACATGAACATGTTGGTGCCCTCAAGATATTGGAGAAGCACTCTTCTAACATCCAAGTTCTTCAAAATCTGTTGCTTTTTCCTAGAACCTATTTGACTGGAAAGCTGGCAATACAACTTTCTGATTGACATGGAATGCCGAAATCTTCAGTAAAAAGGATGGAACAGTGTGCAAAGAAACTCCAGCTTTAATAAATTTGATAAAAGGCTCTCTGCAAGCAAAAGGCCTGCAACTCCAGAGACCCTTCTCGCTGAAGAAATAGCCATCAGAAAAACTATTTAGAGTCAGATCCATCAAGGATGCTTCCTTCAGCGGCTTGAACAAAGTCAAGCTGAGACCCTGCAAAACTAGGTTAAGATCCCAAGAAAGAAATGGAGGCTTCCCCGGGGGCCTGATACATAGTGTTCCTTTTAGGAATCTGGCTATGTCTTCATGAGACTCCAGCGTAGCTCTACAGCCTCAAGCCCTAAAACAAGAAAGTCCAGCTAGTTCCTTAGCAAGGCCAGACTGGAGAAAGGCTAACACCACGGAGAATATAGCAGAGAAAGGCTTTTCCTGATGCACCAGTACTGGAAAGCTGTTCAAGTGTTAGCATAAGTGAAGCTGTTGTTCACTTCTTTTTTTTTTTATTAATTTTTGACCTGAACAGAGTAGCAATGATTACCACTGAGTAATCCTTGCATGCTAATGCAGCATATGCATAAGTCATGCCTCCATAGCAAACTGCTCCGGAAATGCCATGACCAACTGGTCCATGAGAAGAAGACCTGCGCCTGTACAAAGATGTACTAGGTCTACCTATCATGGTCTGGGTGGTCAACCTGAAGCCACCAGAACTGACTGCTCTTGGATGGCTTGCAATCTTGTGGAGAACCCGGCCTATGAAGGGCCAGAAAAAAACAAAAACCAACATGTCCAAGAGCTCATTCTTCAGCCACAGCTAGCCCACAGTGTTTGGGCTCATATCTTTGACTGAAGAACCTGTCCATCTTGTGGCTTGCTGTCACTAAATAATCAAACACTGGGCAACCCCAGCAACCAACAATGGCTCAGAAGACTGCTGGAGGCAATGGCCACTCACTCGGATCCAGCATCTGGTTGCTGAGAAAATGGTTTGAAAAATATCTATTCCCGCTACCTGTGCTGCTGAGGGAGCATGAAGATGAGCTCCTCCCACCTCCAACAGTTAAGTGATCTTACACATACAGCAGCTCACCCTTGGTGCCTATCTAGTAATTGCTATACGCCACTGCTGTAGAATTGTTTAAGACGACTTGTCCCTCTGGCCTCTTCAGCAGTCTCTGCCATGCCAAACGAATGGCCCTAAGTAATAATCTGCTGATTGACCACTTCCACTGGGAGGTCGACCAATGCCCCTGGATCAGGTGTCCGTTGCAGTGAGCTCCTCCCCAGCCGAATGGGGTGGCATCCAGTGTCACAATTGGAAACTTGGAGGAGTATACCTCTAGATGCCTGTGGGTGGAGCCACCAGTCCATCCTGGCCCACGTACTGGTGTCCACAGCAGGGGCATCTGAAGTGAGCCCTATTTAGGGGGCCACCGAGATAGAAACACATTCTGCAGAGGACACCTAAGAGAAACCGCCCAGGGACCTTGGCTATTATGGTCGCCTTGGAACCCAGCACTTAGTAGTGTTACGCGCAGTGAGCTGGACTGCCTCACAAATTCGTTATCTGAGTGCAAAGTTTCTGTCTGCATGCCTCTGGAAGATAAGACCCCCATCTGCCTTATTAAAAAGGACCCCAAAGTATGCCAAAGATTGAAATTGAATCAGTTGGCACATTTAGAAATCCACTACACAAACCTGGTTCTGCAGAACACAGACCACATGAGTCACAGAGCTTGCTCTCCTGCTGTGAACAATTAAGTTATCATCAGCCAGATGTCCAGGTATGACTGAACTTGCAAGCCCATCTCACATAGGTGGGCAGCTACCACCACAAGCTCCTCAGAGAACCAACGAGGCGCTGTTGCCAGCCTCAGAGGGAAAGGCCGAGAACTGGCAATGGTTTTGCAGGCCATGCAACCTAAGGAACTCTCCCTGGGCTGGAAATGTGGGAATGGTCTGTGAAATCAAGAGAGTCCAGCTGCCGTTCTGACTAAACATACTGTCTCCATGTGACGTAGGTTCCAGAAGGGATCACCCCTCGTCTGAGCCATTGTAGGGTCCAACAAAGTATATATAGAATGTGCCGGAGCCTGAATCTTTGGGCAGCACCAACAGCCTCTAAGATGTAGCCACAACCCTGCCGTCTCCTCTGGATGCTGCACTGAGAAGTTCACCACTCAGTCAGACTGGGGCTAAGTGACTTAGAGCTTGTAACCACTCTGAAAGATCCTCCAAGAAATATGCCCAGGCTTCCACAGAGGCCTAGAGCTATCCCCTTATCTTTAGGTAGTGGGAATAGCTTGCCATCACTGCGCTGTCTCGAAGGTTGAAGTGGGATGAAAACTGGAGGCTTGGCTCTGCCTGAGCTCTAATAATCTCTGTATGGATCCCTAGAAGGAACTTTGAAAGGCAGCACCTGCTGAGGACTGCCAAAAGAGCCTGAAACCACTAAAATTAGATCACCTGGAGCCACTAGAGGTTTGCAGTTTGCTGCCAGGCAATAAAGTTGATCGACAATGTGCCAAACTGGTCATGCGATTGTCTAGTCCTGTTTAGAACAACATTTGAGCCTTGAAAGGAAGTCTGCTGAGGGTAGACTTGGAGCTGGAAACTCAAGCCTATTACCTGGTCCAGAGCATACTGTAGGCTGAGATTGGAGAAGACAAAACATTGCTCATGACTCTAATGATGTAGTAGTGCATCAGCTACATAATCCACGCCATCCAATAGGAAATGGAACAAAGGTGGCCCTTCGCCAGCTCAGGATTCTACAACCTGGTGTGACAGGCGTGTGAAACAAAGGAAGCTGCTATAGCTGCTTTGATTTACAAGGCCTGCTCTTTGAAATACATTTAAAGAATCATAGTCACCTTGCCTGACTAGATAATCTTGAATACCATGTCTCCTGCACTTGGCAGGGATGTGCATTTGGTAACCTGAGCTAACATGGGCTGAGAGAACTGCCGCCGACACCGCTGTGCCATCAGATGTAGCTGAGCTGTTTGCAAAGCTACTGTGAGAGACCCTTCAGAAGCATCCCAATGCTCAGGGATCATCAAACCAGGATCCCAGGAAAAACGCATAAGACTGTACTCTTATTCCGTTCATTATAGAGCAGGGAGCACAGGGAACTGGCTGGGAAACCAAAATTAACTTCTGTGAAGAATCAGTAATAACATCTAACAGACCTAAAGGTGTACACACACCTGAGCTCACTCTGTGACTGTAAAGGCATATTAAAAAAAAAAAAAATTCATCCTCTGAAACTTCCTTGGAAAGGTCCACCAGAACCTGGCCAGACTCTGAACTTGAGGCAGATGTGCCTTGGGAATCCCATCCACCTCACATGTACCTCCTGGTGCACTGCCAGACTCTTCCTGTGGAAAATCAACCATTCTTAAAGGATCTCCACACCAGATTAAAAATTATGGAGAAGATGTTGTCTTAGGCAGTGTGGAGTCTCCTTTAGAGGACTCCAGCTTGCATCTGTGGGGCTCCTGCAGCCTCCGAGCCCGAGTCAGGATAACCACAATTCCAGGGCTCTTGAAGGAATTTGGCACGAACCAATGGACTGTCTGCCCATTTCTCAGCCTCAGAGAGCAAAGGGGAGAGTAAGCTGACCACTCCCACCCTCCTTCACATGCTGCACTTGGTGCAAGGACGCTTTTCAGATGCCCAGTGAAGACATAGCATGAATTAGGAGTAAAAGAGTCCGAGAACTCCATCCCTGCCAGATTTGAGGCAAAATGAATAAATGGGAAAAAAAATAAAAACGGAAAATCCAAGATGGCCGCAGAGGCAGCGATTTAGCGTCACAAAAAGCTGCAAAATGTTAAAATAAAACAAAAATCTAGAGATTTTAGAGCAGGAAGAACATCAGGGAACAGGGAGAAACCTTTAAAGTTAATATTTACAGAATCCACCTACTCCCAATTTTCCTCATAGCTTTACTCACTGTGACCTGTGCTAGCAATGTGCTGCAACCTGCCTCAGCTCCAAAGGTAGGTGGATCTGGAAGAAATAATCACTGCCTCAAAATGGAGTGTCCTTCCAACGCTGAATCTTGAGGCTGCCAACCCTTGCGGACCTGTGAACATTATAAGGGGGGGGGAGCAAACGCAGCTGGTATTCTGTGAGATCCCACTGTGCTCTCTACAGATGCCTAACAGCCTGCATTTAAGCCCCTGAAATGCAATAGGTGAGCAATGCCACAAGGAGTAAAGACCTTGAGCTCCAAAAAGGCCTCTGCAGGTTGGCCAACAGGTACCACATTGGATTGGCTTGTGAGCTGCAGACCTTAAGTCTGCCTCTTCTCCTTGCAGGCAGAGCTGGATCTTCAACTAAGGAAGCTCTTAGCAATGAAATCAAGCAACCCCCCCAAAAAAACCCAAAACAAAACAAAAAACTGACAAAAAATAAAGGCTCGCATGTAAAAGGGAAAAACTGTAGGGGGCAGCAGAGCCCTCTGTGAAGTAGGAGGGACTCAGAAAAAATTCAGAGTGGATTCCTTCTGCAAGGCTTGTGAGCACTGGGATATGACCTACATGTCCAGAATGGCACACCTATTGCACTAGAAAAAGAGTGTTATTTTATTTTGCAAAGTGCCAATTTGCAGAATTGTAATGCTGTTTTGACATTGTTTCAGATCATTGATTGAACTATGACAACGAAAAATATGGCATTTTCAAGTGTGTAACACCAAATCATCATGAAGTCCCCATTCCTGCAGAAGAAAACTCCAAAGGAAATCCATTGAAATTATAATGCAAACATTTAGTGACAACAAATGCCCATCATATTCCACAGTGAAGAAGTGGTGCACAAACTTTCAGCATGGAGATTTCAAGACCGAAGATGCAGCAAGGTCTGGGAGGCCTCAACCTGTCAACTCCTGAAATTGTTGACCATGATCATGACCTAATTTGGCAGATTGGCGAATACTGGCTTAAACAATTGCTGAGACACTATAGATATCCAGGAAATGTGCTGGGTATATAATTCACGAGCAGCTGGGTATATAGTAGCTGTCAGTCAAGTGGGTGTCCAAATATTTGAATGCTGGCAAGAAACGAGATCAAGTGGATACTTCTAAGTTGGTTTTGCAGTATTTTCTGTGAGTTGGAACTAACTTTTTAGAAAGACTACCGTATTTTCGCGGATATAACGCGCGCGTTATACGCGTTTTTACCTACCGCGCATACCCCTCGCGTGTTATATACCTGAGCGCGGTATACAAAAGTTTTTAAACATAGTTCCCACCCCGCCCGACGCCCGATTCACCCCCCCAGCAGGACCGCTTGCACCCCCACCCCGAACGACCGCTCGCACGCGCTCCCACCCGCACCCGCATCCACGATCGGAGCAAGAGGGAGCCCAAGCCCTCTTGCCCGGCCGACTCCCCGACGTCCGATACATCCCCCCCCGGCAGGACCACTCGCACCCCCACCCCGAAGGACCGCCGACTTCCCGACAATATCGGGCCAGGAGGGAGCCCAAACCCTCCTGGCCACGGCGACCCCCTACCCCCACCCCGCACTACATTACGGGCAGGAGGGATCCCAGGCCCTCCTGCCCTCGACGCAAACCCCCCTCCCTCCAACGACCGCCCCCCCCCAAGAACCTCCGACCGCCCCCCCAGCCGACCCGCGACCCCCCTGGCCGACCCCCACGACCCCCCCACCCCCCTTCCCCGTACCTTTGGAAGTTGGCCGGACAGACGGGAGCCAAACCCGCCTGTCCGGCAGGCAGCCAACGAAGGAATGAGGCCGGATTGGCCCATCCGTCCTAAAGCTCCGCCTACTGGTGGGGCCTAAGGCGCGTGGGCCAATCAGAATAGGCCCTGGAGCCTTAGGTCCCACCTGGGGGCGCGGCCTGAGGCACATGGGCCAAACCCGACCATGTGTCTCAGGCCGCGCCCCCAGGTGGGACCTAAGGCTCCAGGGCCTATTCTGATTGGCCCACGCGCCTTAGGCCCCACCAGTAGGCGGAGCTTTAGGACGGATGGGCCAATCCGGCCTCATTCCTTCGTTGGCTGCCTGCCGGACAGGCGGGTTTGGCTCCCGTCTGTCCGGCCAACTACCAAAGGTACGGGGAAGGGGGGTGGGGGGGTCGTGGGGGTCGGCCAGGGGGGGCGCGGGTCGGCTGGGGGACAGGCGGAGGTTCTTGGGGGGGGGCGGTCGTTGGGGGGAGGGGGTTTGCGTCGAGGGCAGGAGGGCCTGGGATCCCTCCTGCCCGTAATGTAGTGCGGGGGGGGGTTAGGGGGTCGCCGTGGCCAGGAGGGTTTGGGCTCCCTCCTGGCCCGATATTGTTGGGGAGTCGGCGGTCCTTCGGGGGGAGGGTGCGAGTGGTCCTGCCGGGGGGGGGGGGGATGTATCGGACGTCGCGGGGGGGGGGCATCAGGCTTTCAGGATGGGGACAGACCTTCAAGGGGGGACAGGACTTCAAGGGGGGACAGTGCACGGAAAGTCAGGGGGGGTGAACGGAGAGTCGGGACAGCGCACGGAAAGTCAGGGCAGTGCACGGAAGTCAGGGGGGGTGAACGGAGAGTCGGGACAGCGCACGGAAAGTCAGGGCAGTGCACGGAAGTCAGGGGGGGTGAACGGAGAGTCGGGACAGCGCACGGAAAGTCAGGGCGGGCGAAAGGAGCGTCGGGCATCATGCGCGTTATATGCCTGAGCGCGGTATACAAAAGTTTTTGTACATATCATCGTGATTTCTGCGCGCTATACCCCTGTGCGCGTTTTACACGGGTGTGCGTTATATCCGCGAAAATACGGTAGTTACTTCTAATGAAACATGGTTACACCACTATGATCCTGAGACAAAACAAGTCCATGCAATGGCAGCACTCAGGTTCTCCAAGGCCAAGGAAATGCAAGACTCAAGAGTCAGCAGGAAAGGTCATGGCCACAGTATTTTGGGCACAAAGCACACCAGGTGGAGCCAGTTCCTGGACACAGGAGTGAAAAGTTCAAATGCTTTGTTCAAATTTCAAACAAATTCATCCTAGAAAAGCTACAAGAACCCTCTTTTTAGGCTTTTTTTTTTTTTTTTTTTTTTTGCAACATCAGCTCAAAGTCAAATTGGTAAAGCTCTCCTGTTTTGGCCCATACTTGCCCCCCTCCAAAACTTAACACTTTGAATTGCCCATGCTAATGGAAAATTTAAGCCCCAATTTTTTCATATAATTCCTGAATTTGATAAGGCCTCCGACTTAGTCAAATCTAAAGCTAGTCCTGGTAAGCATCCAAACTCTGTAAACACCTCTAAAACTCTAACTAGGGAAGCTTTCAGTTTAGGTAACAACATATTGACATCTACCAAAGCCAAACGTTTCAGTACTGTATTGCCCCCTTAACTCCTGCAGTCTCTGGGGCTGATGGGACACTATGTAGTACAGTACTTCCCCGATATTCGCGGGGGTTCTGTTCCAGGAACCCCTGCGAATATCGAAAAACCGCAAATACGTTTTTTTGCCTGGAGAGGCAGTTGGTGAGGCAGGATAGGACAGCTGGAGTGCCAGCGAGTGAAGGAAATCACTTGCGGTATGCTCCGACCGCCTCTTCCTGCTCCTGATTGGTGAAGCCCGACTTTAGCACAGGAAGTCCCGGTGGGAGAATACCGTGAATGACCGGGACTGGGAACAACGAATGACTGGGGGAACACTGTATAGGTTCTAGATGTAACAAGGTGAAAAGTGAACATCCTTGCTGAGTGTGGTGTTGCAATCCAAATTGTTTTGAAATCAATTAGTCCCTACCACCACTGTTTCAAACACAAGGCTCTCAAAACCATTAAAAAAAACCCAAAAAACCTTGATACCAATAGTTTAAGGTTTGAAACAATTATGGCCACCTGACTTAAAGACCTTTTCAGAGTCAAAACTAATAGAACCTATCATTCATTAAACTTAGTTTCCAGTGCAATATCTTCTACACATTCTACCCTGTTCCTCGTTCCTTTGCATCCCCCACCTGTGTGTCCCCTACTAACTCTGAAATCAATTTTAACAGATAATCTGCCATAATTTCAGCTAAACTTTCACATCTAAGTTCAACAATGAAATCAGGTGGGTAAGACTGAGAAAATTATCCTGCACCATTTCAAAATATGCCAACAATGGACCAAAGAGCTTATGGTTTAGCAGCCTGTAAAAACTTTCCAATGAATCTGTTTGGCCCAAATGTTTTGTACAAGGGAAGAGTCTCTAAGACTATGCAGTTTCCATTTCTTTATTTGGAGCATTTAATTCTTCTAACTGCTCTTCCAATCTTACTCTGCTCAAATTTTCTTGAATCTGGAATGCTGATGCCACTCTTGAAAATTCTCTGCCACCTCCTGTGAGCCATTTGTCAATATCATCTTGTCTCCGTAATGCTGACACAAATCTATTTCCTGTACAAGTTCTAATGAAATTTGCTAACATATACCCTGTCTTGTTACTAAATTGGTATATAGTATTTTCTATACAGCTACTCCTCACTTAACGACCAAGTTCCATTCATACGACTAGATTGTTAAGCAAATTGGGCAAGTGAGGAGAATCTTAAGATTGCTCCTGCCCCCCAAACCTTAAGTCCCGGACCCCTCCACAGCTTACTTTAAAGCCCTGGTGGTCTAGTGGTAAAGCGCAGCAGGAGCAATCTTCCTATGCTCCTGTTCCAAGAAAGCTGAGATCAAAAATGGCTGCCATGAGTTCCCTTGGCTGTCTCATGAGTTCCTGTGGTCTCGTGAGTCTGCTGTAGGAACTTGCTGCAGCCATTTTTATTCACAGCATTCACGGGGCAGGAGTGTAGGAAGATCACTCCTGCCCTTCTTGAGGCTGGTCATAAGTCTGGGCAGTTGTTAACCAGTAGGTCATTAAGTGAGGAGTAGCTGTAATGCCACAACTATTTCATTTTCTGATAGACAAGCATATTCAGTTAGTTTTGGGCCACATACAACTGGTTCCTATTTTCTCTAGCGGGTGCATCTATGCATCACTTCTTAGGTTATCCTGCTTGTTTTTCTGCATTTAAGAGGGCAGCTACCAACTTTTTTCTTTTACATACATGTCAAGGTATCGCCTCTAAGCACTACCTTGGCCATAATTCCAGAAAAGAAGAGCCATTCAACATATTATGCATTAAATTTGCAATATTCCTCCTATTTTCCACTCAAAAAAACCCTAAAGGCTCTATCTTTGTATAAGTAAGCAGGAAACACACTACTGACCTCTTTTCCTGTCTGTCCCCCATCCCTCCATGTCGAGCCAAATGGGAGTATGGTCTGAGATTGCCAGAGGGCCCACCACTGCCTCTTGCACTCAGGGAAAGAGACCTCGAGACACCAAAATATAGTCAATTCTCAATCAAATACTATGTGCTTGCAAAATATAGGTATAGTCACGCTCCTTAGGGTGCAATACCTGCCATGAATCAACCAAATATAATCCTGCACATAAGCACTCCAAGTTTCTATCATCACTTCTTCCTCATCAGATTCTGTTGTAATCTGTTGCCATCTGAGTCTTTTACCATACTGAAGCCTCCCATTACTCTTAACAGTGCAGTGCTTTAGTAACATTTTCTTAACTTGGGATTATACACTTTGAGCCCATGTACAGACAGCAATAATGTTTTTTTGTCATAAACTTACAAATACAATAGTAAACATCTTCCCTCCTTATCGCTATCAATATCCAGGATCTTATAGTTTAATAATTTTCCTAATAGTTTATATTTATTGGCATTTGATATACCGCTCTATCTTGGAGAAGTTCAGGGTGGTTTACAATTTTTCAATCAGGCACTCTTAAGTATTTTCCCTATCTGTTTCAGCAGTCTCACAATCTGACTATGGTACCTGGGGCAATGGAGGGTTAAATGATTTGTCCAGGAGCAAGTATTGCTACCTCTGATTTCCTTTCCCAATAAAAGACATATAGAACTTCTCCCACATAGTCTTGTTTTAATTTTTGGTGTTTATCTCGTTTCCTGCAGACATACTACTACTACTATGTTTCCCCTGAAAATAAGCCCTACCCCGAAAATAAGCCCTAGCATGATTTTCAGGGTAGGTCTTAATATAAGCCCTACCCCCAAAAATAAGCCCTAGTTTCCGGCAGCAGCAACACTTCCCTCTCCGCCGACCCATCTCTCCCTCCCATCTGAACCACGACATAGAAATACCTTATAATAAACCGGCAGCAATCTAGACAGGCTGCTTCACTGTCTGGGCCGTTCCACTGCCGTGTTGCTGATGATGTCATCAGTGATGCAGCAGAGGAATGGTCCAAGCCACGTAGCAGCCTGTCTAGATTGCTGCCGACGCTGCCGGTTTGTTATATGGTATTTATTTCTGTCTCGCGGTTCAGATGGGTCGGCGGGGAGGGGGGGACATGGTGGTGGCGGGGATAGAAAAATGCTACAACGGGGGGATGGGAGGAAGGGAGGGATAGAAGCTGCAAGAGTTCTGCTGCACAAGGGATGGGAGGGAGGGATAGAAAGATACTGCATAAGGGGATAGGTGAGAGAGGAAATATGCCGCACATGTGGGGGACATAAAGGAAATAGAAGAATTGGGGTGGAGGAGAGGAAGGGAGAGATGATTATTGTACATGAAAAAAATAAGACTTAGTGCCTTTTTTGGGCCCAAAATTAATATAAAACAGTGTCTTATTTTCAGGGAAACACAGTACAGTGGTGCCTCACACAACGAACTTAATTGGTTCCAGGAGCAAGTTTGTTATGCGAAAAGTTCGTTATGTGAAACGCGTTTTCCCATAACAATACATGTTAAAAAAAATAATTCGTTCTGTAGCATAAAATATGCTATGATGACATAAAAAAAGATAAATTTTTTGTTATTATTTTTATTTAGATACATCTAAAACATACATCTCCCTGTCCTTTTACTTCCACTATCTTCCTATCCCATCTCTATTCCCTTTTGTCCCTCTCCCCATGATCAATCATCTCACCACCTCTCTCTGCCCTCACCCTCAGGGTTCAAGATTGCTTCCACTCTTTTTCCTGTTGTTCTCTCTGCCTGTCACCCTATGATTTAGCATCCCTTCTGCCCTTGTCCAATATTTCCCCTTCTCTCCCTCCCTCTCATCCCCTGCTCCAACATGTGCTTTCAGCGGCCTTCTCCCCCCTTAAGCGTCTTTTCTTCTCCACTCCACCTTTCCTCCCTCCCTGCCTCCACCTTTGTGGCGCTTTTGCCCCCGACCGACAACAGAACAGGCCCGGTCGGACAAATCTCCCTGTCCTGTAGCCGCGAATCTAAATTACCTTCTTACAGCAGCTGGATTATTGAAGCTGCTGTAAGAGGTAATTTAGATTCGCGGCTACAGGGCAGGGAGGTTTAGTCGGCCGGGCCTGTTGTCGGTCAATCGGGGGACCTGACCAGCTGTGCACATTCTTCGGGGCGGACCGCCCCCTCCCCCCTCTTTCGTTCGCCATTGCCTTCTTCCTACCTGCCCTGCCGCAGCCGCACACAGCCGACCGGAAGTCTTCCTGATGTCAGCGCTGACGTCGGAGGAAGGGAGGGCTTTGCTTAAGCCCTCCCTCCGACGTTAGCGCTGACATCGGGAAGATTTCCATTCGGCTGTGTGCGGCTGCGACAGGGCAGGTAAGGAGAAGGAGACTACCCTCGCGGCTCGACCAACCCCGCTGCGATCCAACCCCGCAGGACCCCGGAAGTATGCAGCTCGGGCGACTTCGTTGTGTGAAACGAAGTCCGTTGTACGAATCAAGACATAAAGTTCGTTGTGCGCAGCGTTCGCTGTGCGAGGCGGCCGTTATGCGAGGCACCACTGTATTACTTATTTCTATAGTGCTACTAGACGTGCAAAGCATTGTACACTAAATATGTAAGAGACAGTCTCTGCTCGACAGAGCTTACAACCTAAGCAAAACAGACAAAAAGGACAACAATTGATTAGAGAATTGCTTATGGCGGGAATAATTAAAACAAACTTGTTTTTTCTATAAGTGAATAGGAGTTAGGAGTTAAAAGCAGCCTCAAAAGGGGAGAGAAACAAAATGGCAGCAGCGTGGTAGCAGTGACGAAATCTGCTCCGCTTACCTTGCTATTTTTCTTGATTATATTGCTCCTTATTGAGGACTTTTGGTTCTGCAATGCCCCATACTAAATGCAAGGGCTTTCTTCAGGCGGATCCTTCCTCGCCCCGGCAAGCACGTTGGACAGATTCCTTACGAGCTCACCGGCCTGTTTGGAAGGAAGAGGTTTCCCAGCGTTAACCCCTGCGGAAGGAGCCGCTGTGGTTTTGGGATTGGAAACATCGTTATCCCCTCCTGCAGCCCAACTTCCTCCTAATCCGGCATCATGAGGACGTGGTGAGCGCGAACGACGATGGCCAAAAGAGCCTTACGCCTTTGCGAAGTGAGGGATCCTACGCACTCAAAGATGCGAGCTTATATCACAGATGGCGGAAGAGACTAATACTTCTCAGGTTACTTTGGAAAATGTTTGGCAAGTCCTACAGAAGCTCGAGGTGGCCGCTACGAAGTCTGCAGGTGATACCTCAACTATACTAGCTAAAATAGATACGTTATCAACTTCAATACAAAATATTCAAATTGAAATTAATGCTAAATTTACTCAAATTGACGCAGAAATTTATTCTATGCAGAAACTCTCAGGCTCCTTCATTAAAGAAAGGCAGTTCTTTCAAAGGAAAACCGAACAATTAGAAAATTATACTAGAAGGTTAAATCTAAGAGTACAGAATTTTTCCTAAGTCTACTGCTTTAACTCCTTTGGATATGTTAAAAAAATTTCTTATGGAGAATTTGAATACACAACAGAGACTATTCCACCAATAAATAGGATTTACTATCTTCCTAATTAAAAAAATGGATTTACCTGCAGAGAGTGATCAGGTTGATAAATCACAACCACAATCATTTGACTTTAATAATATAACAGATATATTGGAGAATTCACAAGAGGCTATTGAATATAGAGGGAATTTGCTAATATCATTTGTATTTGAGCAGGACTTAAATTCCTTAATGAGAATCTTTTTTTGTCATTCACATACTCTATTTTTTGGTCAGAAGATCTGGGTTTTCCCGGATGTTGTCAAGTAGAACGGAGAAAACCTTTTTAGGGTACGAGGGAGGAAGTAAGGAAAATGGGTGCCATGTTTTTGTTAAGCTATCCATGTAAATGTATTGTTCGATATACCGGTATTAAATATATATTTTTTGTACCGGAACAACTTCGTAGCTTCTTGGACATGAAAAAAATAACATAGGCTGAATTAGAAGTAAAAGGCCTGTTTTATTGTAACCACGTTAAGCCTTTCTTTTTAAAATAATGATGATTAATTAAGAGCTCATTATCTTTTTCTTTATGTTTCTCCATCTTACTGAGGTCAAATAAGAGCTTAAAAAATGATGTTAAAAGATTCAATTTCCAACTCAAGTAATTTATAAATTCTATTTTGTCAGTCCTAAAAGAAATACCTCTAGTAAACTGAATTTGATGTTTAATATGAAAAAAAAATTTCTTCTGGGGGAAAATTTATTTGTATTCTGTTATTTTTAATATTAATGCTCTTTCTGTGATGAATTTGAAAAATCAATAAATATATAAATACGAAAAAAAAGCAGCCTCAAAAATGTGAGCTTTTAGCCTAGATTTGAATACAGCCGGAGACGGAGCTTGACATACTGACTCTAAGTCTATTACAGGCATATGGTGCAGCAAGATAGAAGGAATGGAGTCTTGAGTTGGCAGTAGAGAAGGATACAGATAAGAGAGACTTAACTGATGGATGGCGTTTTCAGGTAGGAGTGTAGGGAGAGATAAGAACAGAGACATACTGAGAAGCTCTAAAGGGAATGCAATTGTAAGTCAATAAGAGCAGTTTGATCTGTATGCAGAAACAGATAGGGAGCCAATTAAGTGACTTGAAGAAAGAGCTAATGAGAGCATAGCAACACTGGTGGAATATAAGTTGTGCAGAAGAATTTTGAAGACTGAAGGGGAGAGAAATAGCTTAGTGGAAGATCTGTGTAAAGCAAGTTGCAGTAATCTAGGCATGAGGTGATAAAAGGGTTTTAATAGTGTGCTCAGAAAACAAGGGATGGATTTTGGTTATATTACAGAGAAATGACAGGTTATAGCAGTCTGTTTGATTGTGGCAAGAAAGAGAAAGAGGAGTCAAAGATGATCCAAGGTTGTGAGCTGATGAGACTGGGAGGATAGGAAAGTATTGATACCCCTGTACAAGACTCTGATGAGATCTAATTTAGAATACTGTGTACAATTCAGAAAACCACACCTTCAAAAAGATATAAACAGGATGGAGTTGGTCCAGAGGAAAGCTACTAAAATGGTCGGTGGTCTACATCATAAGGCAAATGGGGACAGACTCAAAGATCCTCAATATATATATACTTTGGAGGAAAGAAGGGAGAGGGGAAATATGATAGAGATATTTAAATACCTACATGACAAATACAAATGAGGCGAGTCTCTTTCAATTGAAAGGAAACTCCAACATGAGAGGGCATGGGACGAAGTTAAGAGGTGATAGGCTCAGGAATAATCTAGGAAATACTTTTTCACAGAAAGGGTGGTAGATGCATGGAATAGTCTCCCGGCAGAGGTGCTGGAGATAGACTGTCTGAATTCAAGAAAGCATGAGACAGGCATGTGGGATCTCCTAGGGAGAAATGAGATTGTGGATGCTGTGAAAGGCAGACTGGTTCATCTGCCATCATATTTCAATGTTTTTGTGTTTATATGAGTGTGTTACCCACAGAAATAGAGAATAGGAGAAGAGGAGTGGTGGGTTTAGGAGGAAAGATAAGAAGTTCAGTCCTGGCCATGTTTTAGATGGCAGCAATGTCAAATAGGCAGCTGAGACATGGACCTGGACTCCTGCTAAAATTTCTGGTGTGGAAAGGTAGATCAGGAAGGAGTCAGCATACAGATAATACTGAAAACCATGGGAGGAGATCAGAGCCCCAGGAGAATAAGTATAGATGGAAAAGAGATACACTGACCAATACACTTCCCCCTCCCCATTCGGCAATCGCGATTTCACATATTCGTGATTTTTTGAGGAGGGGGAAAAAAAGACCCCCCCCCCCACAGTTTAGCCTTCCTCCCGGTTGTGGAGAGTTCCCGTCGTAGTCTCGAGAGACCACGGGAACTCACGGCAGATATTTCCTATTGGCAATCTGCACGGGGCAGGAGCGTAGGAAGATCGCTCCTGCCCCGAAAGCCCGCTAGACCACCAGGTAAGGCCGGGATGCCGGGGGAAGGCAGGAGGGAGGCGGGGGTGGGTCACAGCCGGACCAGAAGATATTCGTGATATTTCACCATTCGCGGTCCGGCTCTGCCCCTATCCCCCCGCACTGCAAGAGGATATACCAGAGCATACACTAGAAGTGCAATGGGAGAGATACCAAGAAAACCAAGAAAGAACAGAGCTATGAAATCCAAATGAGGACCAGTATATCAAAGAATAGGTGGCGATGCAACAGTATCAGATGCAGCAGATAGATCGTGAAGGATGAGGATAGAATAGAGGCCTTTGGATCTGGCAAGGAACAGGTCATTGGAGACTTTAGCAAGAGCTGTTTCAGTTGAATGTAGAGAGCAAAAGTGACTGAATTGGGTCAAGAATAGCTTGAGAGCAAGAAAGTGTAGCTTGGATAATCTACTATAATACAAAACTTATTAATCGAACTATACCAAAGAGGTTCATTGCAATTTACATTCAAAGAGCCCGTAAAATCTACAGGAAAATACAAAAACAATCAATAATTAAAATATAACATGAATATTACAACAAGTTGTATATAAAAGTTTTCAAATTTTTACAAAACCTTAAGTAATTGATATCAGTCCTAATGTACTGTAAACAGGTAGATTATTCCAAACTGTAATGGCAGCGTAAGCAAAAGAGGAGTTGAGCTGTCGTTTATAACATACTCCTGTGGAAAATGTAGTAATAAAGCATCACATATTATGGTGGAAGAATAATAATGCAAATGAGAAAAAGCAAAATCAGATTATCTGAAGTCAGCTGTAATATGCGATGAACAATGCATGCCGATTTTAAACTTAATTCGCCTCTCAACTGATAACTAATGAAGATTTTTATATGCTAATGCAACACTTTCATATCTTTTTAGACCAAAAATTAATCTAACTGCAGTACAGTATTCTGGAGCAACTGTGGTTTTGATATTTAGTTCAAACAAAGAATTACAATAATCAAGTTGAGGTAACACTAACATTTGAACCAAGTACAAAATGATGTTCAAAAAGCATGACTTCAATAGCCTAAATTTCCTCATAATATATAAAATCTTCCATAAATTAGAAATTTGATCTTCAAATGTAAGAGAAGAGTCTAAAAGCATACCCAAAAACTTTAGACGTTTTTCTACTTGCAGGGTAGTACCTGATTGTAGCGTAAGAAATGAAGGAACAGAAGATAGTGAATTGTGAAATCAAAGGAAACCTTCGTCCTTACTTGCATTCAATTTCAACTTATTAGTAGAAGCCCAATCTCCAAGTCTATTCATGCAATCAGTGATCTTAGCTGAAATGTCATCCTTATTTGAACATACGATTAACATACAAACTTTGGCTGACAAACATACTTTTTGCACAGTACTTATAAAAATCTTAAAAACATAGGAGAAATGAAGAGCTATGTGGCACACCACAGAAAGAAGCCCAGCTCTTAGATAAGACTAAAACGGTTAGGGCTCTTCAGCTTGGAAAAGAGACAGCTGACGAGGAGATATGATTGAAGTCTACAAAATCCTGAGTGGTACAAGAGGATCGATTTTTAACTCTGTCCAAAAATTAAAAGACTAGGACACTTGAAGTTACAGGGAAATACTTTTAAACAAATAGGAGGAAATTTTTTTTCACTCAGAGAACAGTTAAGCTCTGGACACGTTGCCAGAGGATGTGGTAAGAGCGGATAACGTAGCTGGTCTTAAGAAAGGTTTGGACAAGTTCCTGGAGGAAAAGTCCGTAGTCTGTTATTGAGAAAGACATGGGGGAAGCCACTGCTTGCCCTGTATCAGTAGCATGGAATATTGCTACACCTTGGGTTTTGGCCAGGTACTAGTGACCTGGATAGGCCACCGGGGAGAACGGGCTACTGGGCTGAATGGACCATTGGTCTGACCAGTAAAGCTATTTCTTAGGTTCTTAATGTACAACCATGAATTATAGCATCTGGAATCTTAGGGATATTTATCTAAAACACAAGAATATGTAGAAAAGCTCTTTACCAGAGGATTTAAATCTTCAACAGTTAGGGATCTGCACTAATTCCTGAAGTGGAAATGTCTAAGATATCATTTTGTATAGTAGGTCGGGAGATGGGAAGATAGCTGGAAAGGCAGGTAGAGTCCAGTAAAGGTTTTTTGAGGTGTGGTGTAACTATGGCATGTTTGAAGGCATAAGGAACAATTGCAATAGAAATGAAAGCTTGAGGATATGACAGATAGAAGGAATGACAGAAAACGTCATTGGCAACCAAGTTTCCAAGTTTATTAAAGTTTGTTATACCGTTATATAAATTTCTAGGCGGTGTACAATAATAGTAAAAATTGGGGTAATTCATTAAAGTTACAACAAATCATTAAAAGTTACAACAAACGAAAAAACACTGAAGACAAAAAAAGTAAACTCCATACAAAAGGGAAAAGGGAAGAAACTACAATATTTAAAATAAGATAAAATACATTTAAAAGGGAAAAAAACAATAGGAAGGGAAAGACTAACGATTGTTTAGTCCTAAAAGGACAGTTTTATTCAAAAGCGAATCGTCAAACAAAAAAGTTTAGAGTTTAGCTTTAAATTGTTAATAGAAGCTCCGTCCGCAAATAGGAAGGCAATGAGATCCAAAGGGTAGGAGCAGTAACAGCAAAATTATTGGATCTCAAAGTGTTGATCGATTTGAGTGATGGGACAACTAAAAGATTCTGCAATGTAGAGCGAAGAGAACTAGTTGGGTGATAAGGAGTAAGAAGTTGATCGATAAATGCTGGTTGATTGAATGATTTGGTAGTAAAAGTTAATAGCAAGATTTTATAGTTAATTCGATGTTCAACCGGTAACCAATGAACATCAATCAGAAGAGGTGAAACATGGTCATATTTTCTAGCACCATAAATAATTTTAATAGCAGTGTTTTGTATTATCTGTAAGCGTCGTATTTCCTTTCTGGTGATACCCTTATAGAGGGAGTTACAGTAATCTATACAGGCGATGACTAAAGAATGGATTAGTGTATTTAAGGAGGAAAGGTCTAAGAGTTTGGAAAGAGAACGAATCATTCAGTTAAGGCCAGGGTGTTTCTTAAGCTTGGAATTACAGTCAAACCTTGGTTTGCGAGTATTTTGCAAGACGAGCAAACACTCCAGCAACTGACTCACAAAATGAGCGTTGCCTCGGAAAATGAGTCCTCTAAACACCACCACTGCAAGTGCTACCAGAACAGAGAAGAATTAAAAGATGCATGCGACGAATTTCCCAATGTGGTCAACGCGTGCTTTCCCGTCACCCTCCCTTCCAAGCCCGCTCAAATTCTCACGCCCCTCTTTTTGGAACTTCCAATTGGTGGATGAGCGAGAGCCGGTGTGCGTCCCTGGTGTTGGCTCTGTGGATGCATGCGCAGTCGAGGTGTACTGGATGGTGGCACAGGTTGAAAGTTGCACTGAAATCAGCTCAGGGATCCAGGGAGGGGGCACAGACCAACCTACCTTCGAGCGGAAAGACAGCACTGGGGCTTTGCCTTGTCATTCCCCCCAGCCACTGGCGGCGGACAGATCCTGCGCTGAAGGAGAGGGAACACAGCCTGAGACGGCACGCGAGAGAACAGCTAATAAAGAAAGTGTACAAGGTGATCTGTGCCTCTCCCACGGACTGGGGGGGTGAAGTTGGGTGTAACAGGACTGCCATTAAAGCAAGAGTGAGAAACAAAGGGGGCTACTTTGCGTTGTTGGGTTGTGGACAAATTGTTTGAGTTTCCATTATCTCCAATGGGGTAGTTGCTTTGATATACGAGCACTTTGGATTACGAGCATGCTTCTGAGAACGAATTATGCTCGAAAACAAAAGTACCACAGTATTTGTTAAAAGGTTTTGCATGGTTGTGCACCTAATTATTTAGTGGAACAATTCATATTTTTCAATCATGATCGTCCACTGCCGTGCTACAGCTTTGTTTTTTCCTTCTCATAGTTGTGTATACAAGAGATTTTTAGGACAATTGTCCTATCAAACTGCTAGTTGGGATGTTGATCTTCATAGATTATCAGTGGCGTATCTAGCATATGTGACACCAGGGCCCATCATTTTTTGGCCCCCCTCCATCTGTACGAAAAACATGATTTTTAGTAACAAGCCACACGTCACACATGAATACCTAGGAAAAGGCAGCATCTTACATACTGCAGTGAGCAGTACAACATCAATACATCCATTGTAAAACTAAACAAGCCAGACTAGTACAGATCAATCCTACACCGTCAATCCTAACAGAAAACCATGTCTTTCGAAAACACAGAACACACCTTTGCCTAATATGGGAATATGTCATCACAACTAGCCCCACCCCTTTTACAAAACTGTAGTGTGGATTTTAGCCATCGATGTAACAGCTCTGACGCTCATAGAATTCTGAGCATCAGAGCTGCTACCATCACATTTGGCGCTACAAACGCTCCACAGTTTTGTACAATGGAGGATAAAATAGAAATACATAGACAAAGGTTAAATTGAACCAGCAAGATGCTGGACTCTGCATACAATGCAACACCACAGAAACAGTGACACATGTCTCCTAGAGCAATAAATAAATAGAAAATTTTTGTTCTACCTTTGTCTTCTCTGGTTTCTGCTTTCCTCATCTTCTCATTCAATTCTTTCCATCCACTGTCTATCTTCTCTCTGCGTCTTCCATTTGCTCTGTTACTGTGCCTCTCTCCCTTTCTTCCCCCTTCCAAATTGGTCTGGCACCCATCTTCTTCCCTCTGCTCCCCCCATAGTCTGGCATCTCTGTCTTCTTCCTGCCAGCGTCTTCTCCCCACTCTGTCTTCCCCATGTCCTTTCAGCGTCCTTCTCTCCCCCGCTGTCTTCTCCATGTGCTTTCAGCGTCCTTCTCCCTCCTCCTTTGTCTTCCCCATGTGCTTTCAGCGTCCTTCTCCCCCCCTCTGTCTTCCCCATGTGCTTTGTCTTCCCCATGTGCTTTCAGCGTCCTTCTCCCCTCCTCTGTCTTCCCCATGTGCTTTCAGCGTCCTTCTCCCCCCTCTGTCTTCCCCATGTGCTTTCAGCGTCCTTCACCCCCCCCTCTGTCTTCCACATGTGCTTTCAGCGTCCTTCTCCCCTTCCGTCTTCCCCATGTGCTTTCAGCGTCCTTCTCCCCCCCATCTGTTTTACCCATTTCCCTTCAGCGTCTTTTCCTCTTCACCCCACCTTTTCTCCCTTTCTCCCTCCCTGCCCCTTTACCTTTGTGGCGCTCTTTCCCCTCCCCCCCGGACAAGAGGCCTGGTCCGACAAACGTCCCTGCCCTGTGGCCCGGTGACGTCCTAAACTGACCTTTGTACAGCAGACGGCTGCTGTATGGCTGCCATTAAGGTCGTTCTCTGGTGCAACTTCCAGTTGCGGCAGAGATGACCTTTTAAGGCAGCACACGCAATCCAGCTGCTGTAAGAAGGTAATTTAGACTCGCGGCCACGAGGGTAAAGGGCAGAGAGGGAGGAAAGGGAGCTGTTTCAAATTCACCACTGAATTTTCCGGTCCTGGTCAGCTGTGCACCCCCCCCCCCCCGGCAGATTACTAATCTCTTTCAACATCCTACATGCATTTTAGGAAACTGCTGAAATCAACACTGTTTGTAAAATTTGGGGGTAATTTTTTTTAGTTCAAAATTTTTTTTATTGATTTTAACATACAAAAAGTACAAGAAAATTGGTAACAAGGCAAAATACAAACAAGTTGTATTAATAGAAGTAATTAGCACGAGGATGAATACATAAGAATATGAATATGAGACGTTGCCTCCGCTGGGTCAGACCAGGGGTCCATCGCACCCAGAAGTCCGCTCCCGCGGCGGCCCATCAGGTCCATGACCTGTAAGTGATCCTTTGTCTAAAACCTTTCAATTCCCATTATTCTTCTATCTATATACCCATTCATAATCCTATCTCTACCTCTATCTATATTCCTCAATCCCCGTATCCTTCAGAACTTGTCCAATCCCTCTTTCAATCCCCTTAATGGACTCTGTCCTATCACATCCTCCGGAAGCGCATTCCAGGTGTCCACCACCCTCTGAGGGAAGAAAAATTTCCTAGCATTGGTTCTAAACCTGTCCCCTTTCAATTTCTCCGAGTGCCCCCTTGTTCTTGTAGTTCCCAATAGGCTGAAGAATCTGTCCCTTTCCCCTTCTCTATGCCCTTCATGATCTTGTAAGTCTCTATCATGTCTCCTTTGCGTCTCCGCTTCTCCAGGGTGAAGAGCCCCCAGCCTTTCTAGCCTGTCTGTGTATGAAAGGTTTTCCATACCTTTTATCATTCTTGTTTGCTCTTCTCTGAACCCTCTCAAGTATTCTCATGTCCTTCTTTAGGTACGACGACCAATACTGGACACAGTATTCTAGATGCAGGCGCACCATCGCGCGATACAACGGTATGATGACTTCCTTCGTTCTGGTTGTAATACCCATTCTTAATAATACCCAACATTCTGTTTGCTTTCTTTGAGGCTGCTGCGCATTGTGCCATTGACTTCATTGTTGTGTCCAGCAGCACACCCAAGTCTTTTTCAAGGTTACTTCCCTCTAGTACTAATCCCCCCTCACAATTTGGTAGTTGAACATCGTGTTCTTTTTCCCTATATGCATAACCTTGCATTTCCCTACATTGAAGTTCATCTGCCATTTATTCACCCACTCCTCCAGTTTGTTCATGCCTATCCATAAGAAAGAATATCAGCACAAATTGCAGCAGGATATCTAGAGCACAGAGAGACACCAGAGCTATACACCAAATAGTTATATTGAGAAATGAGCCATGAAGTGGAGTAACTAGGTCTATTGTAGACTTCAACGTCAACACTCAACAACTGAATGTCATCAATCTATATGCAGACAGAATTAACCAGGCTCCAAATTTTGAAGCATGATCTCATAGACTTGTTTTTCCGTTATTACGCTGTCTATATTTAGCTGTAAGGCACAACCGTGTTCCACTAAGTGACCATCTACCTTGGATAGATTTTTCCAGCAATGTAGAATGCTTTCTAGAGTCAAAAACAGCAAAATGTTAAGCAGCTTCATATTATGATCAGACAAAGTATGTAATAAGCCATGATGACCCAGAATGATAATATGTATATTTATTGGCTCTTGTATGTACAGAATTGAAGAGATGGTTTATCAAACTCTACTCCAATAAACTTTTAGGTGAGTACAGTAGTATATCATATGTGTTAGTGATCCTTCCTCAGTATTACAAGACCAACACATAGTGGAGAGTCCATTTGAAAATTTTGCTAGTTTTATTGGGGTCCAGTGTGTTCTATGCAGAAGAAAGAACATGGATTGAAGAACACTAGCGAAA
Source organism: Geotrypetes seraphini (assembly GCF_902459505.1). Lineage (NCBI taxonomy): Eukaryota > Metazoa > Chordata > Amphibia > Gymnophiona > Dermophiidae > Geotrypetes > Geotrypetes seraphini. The sequence continues at coordinate 460,995,920 of NC_047085.1, read as the reverse complement.
CGAGAAGAGCTAAACAAAGTAAGCCAAACTTCTTGCCAAACCTCTTCCTCTATCGAGAGATCCAGATCACCGTGCAAAGAACTCATCATGCTTGTTAAAGAAGTAGTTGAAGACTTTCTCATAACAGCATACCAGCGTGAGGCAATCCCTCGTTTATTATTAACATTGTGATTCTGAGAAATCAGACCGGGGGTGTCTTTTAATTGTGTCACCTCTGGAAAAACAGCATTCAGGCAGAGTCTCAATTGTATCCAGCGATAAGTGTTGGTGGTGTGGCAAGTTATAGCAAGCCTGTAGATCACCAAAGGACATCCAGCTAGAATTCTTGAGCAAATCCTGAAGAGTCCAAATTGCACATTGCTGCCATATTATCCAATTAAGTGTTCTATCCTGTATCTTGATATGGTCATTATGCCACAACAATATCTAGCGTGATTCATGCCATTTGATTTTCTATAAGGTTGTCATGTGCCTTTAGACAACATGCGTTGAATAAAAGATAGGTTGTTTTTTTTATCTTTCGGTTGCAAAAGAACAGATAATGCGTAAGCGAGGCGAGAGTTCCCATTTAAACTCTTTCCAATTTCAACCAAAATAGGAGAGTTGTGTAAAGAATCAATTGCTAGCCACAAAGATCCTTGTTTCATGATGAAAGCTTGATGGTAATTGAAAAAGTCAGGGAAGTTGACCCCCCCACCATAGCCTTAACATTTTTCAGTTTGTGCAATGCAATACAGGGCTTTGTTCTTCCATTAAAAATGTACTAAGGCTACATTCGATATCATGATAGGTATATTGTTTAAGCAAAAACAGTTATCATGCTCAAGATGTAATTTATTTTAGGCAGAAATCATCATCTTGATGGTATCTAAGTGCCTCCAACAGATCAACTTAAGATGGGACCATTTCTGAGTTGATTCTTTAATAATGCTTAGAATATAATCGGTGTTATACTGCTCTATATCTTTCAGCGTAGGGCCCACATATATGCCAAGGTATTTAATCTTTACAAATAAAGCAATAGGAGTCCAAGTCTTGTCCGTCTTCCAAACAATTTAGAGGCATTAGCTCAGATTTAATCTGATTTAATTTGTAACCAGAGACTGATGAATATTTGTCTATCACATTCAAAACAGAAGGAATTGAATCCGGAGTCACATATAGTATAATATCAGCGGCATACGCAGATAATTTAATCTCCAGTGCTTCATGAACAAATCCTTTGATGGAATTATTCAATCGAATAGCAGCTAGCAATGGTTCTAGTGCCAAATTGAACAGTAATGGCGAGAGTGGGCAACCCTGCTGAGTCCCTCTCATCGGACTAAAAGCATTGGAGAGGTACCCATTAATGCAAAGTCTAGTAGTAGGGTATAACACCTTTATCATTTGAATAAATTGCATAAGAAAACCTAATTTTTTGAGAGTTGCAAACAAAAAGGGCCATTCCACTCTATCAAAAGCCTTTTCAGCATCCAAGGCTAAAAAGGTACGTTTATCAGATCAAGATTGAAATACTGATATAATATTAGATAGAGTGCGCATGTTATTGGAGGAATGACGTCCAAACATGAATCCAGTTTGGTCCTCAGAGTGCAATGGGGGGTATAACCTTCTGCAACCGAGTCGCCAGTAGTTTAGTGTAGATCTTGGCATCCACGTTAATCAAATAAAGTGGTCTATAATTGCCTACATATTGAGGGACTTTGCCTGGTTTAGGTATAACAATTATCGTTGCTTCTGTGAGTGATCCATCTGCCTTCCTCTGTGATGTAATGTGTGTGAAGAACTGTTGTAAGTATGGAGCCAACGTTATCTTGAAAGCTTGATAAAATTCGACCGTTATACCATCAGGGCCTGGGGATTTATTTGTTGCCATATTATTATTAATGTCGATTTTTTTCTATATTCGACATTGGGGATGTCAACCCCCTATGTTCCAATTCAGATAACATAGGTAAAGTGATTTCATCGAGAAATGTATATAGTTCAGTCCCAACCTGTGATTCTATCGTGTATAGAACTTCATATAATTTTTTTAATTCCTCTAATATCTCAGCAGTAGTGGTATGATAAGTCATCAAGTCATCAAGTCTGGTCAAACTAGTGATAGATTTCCATTCACTTCTTTGTTTTAAGTATGAAGCTAGCAGATGGCCTACTTTGTTGTTATCTGAATAGTAATGGGCTGCCTGGACAAATACAGAATGAGCAGCAGATTTCCTCAGTATAGCGTTATATTGGAATTTGTATTTTTGCAATTCCCTCAAGATATTAAAAAGTTGCTGATCATTTTGATGTTCTAGTTCCTTTGCTTTGATTTTGTTCTCCAGATTAAGAACTCTGAAGCATTTTCCTTTTTAATCATAGCACTGAAGGAAATGATCACTCCCCTAATGTAGGCTTTGAAGGAGTCCCATGTGATACTCCAACTAGTATCTTCAGGAACATTTAAAAGGAAGAATTCAGTGAGGGCTTTTCAGTGTGCTCCTTAAAACTATCTTCTGTTAGCAAGTTGGAATTAAATCTTCAAGTCTTGGGTGATACAGTGGAGACAATATTGTCCACAGTGAGAGTTATGGCAGTGTGATCTGATACAGATATTTCCTTGATTGTGGAGTCACAAAGTGATCGCTGAAGAGAGCTGCTGATGAGGAACATATCAATCCGCAAATAGGAGTCATGCGGGGGTGAATAAAATATATATTTATTATTTAGATGAGCTGTTCTCCAGGCATTAATTAACTCAAGTCGTGTCATAATATCTAACAGGGTGATATCAGCTTTCATCTTTCTGTAGGTTGCTGAGGAAATCTTATTCAAACGTGAATTCAATATTAAGTTAAAGTTCCCAGCAATTATATGATGATTCGAGTTGGAATTCTCAACTTGATTTGCTATTTTCCTCAAAGAACTCAGGACAGTTCAAAGTAGGAGCGTATATGTTAGTAATAGATATGGTGCATTGACCAACGCATAAATTTACTTGAACCCATCTTTCTTTAAGGTCATGAGATGTTGAGAGGATTTTAATATCAGGCCTACTTCTAATCAGTATAATGACGCCATTTTTTTATTCCTATCACAGGGGAGAAGTAAGGTTGGTGAGATCAAGGAAATCGGATTTTGTTAGCATCTATAAGAGCTCAAATGGGTTTCTTGCATTAATATAATGTCTGATTCTTTTTATGACATTATTAAGACTTTTGACATTCAGTGATATTATGCTAAGTGGCATGATGTTGTGTGAACATTAATGTATATCTTATCCCTATCAAAATTCTTTATGGTTCAGAAATACTACTATCCATTGTCAACTTCGTGCAATAAGAAAAAATTAAGGCTGGAATTATGCCGATATTCACAGTACAGGGAAAAACTCCCTCATATAAACACATTATGGGTTAGAGAGGAGAAAAGGAAAACCAGCCAAACCCAAGCCAGTCTCCCCCCACAGCGTCGTGCAACAGTAAGGCAACCCATTCTCCTCTACTAGAAGAAGGATCTAAGCTAAGAACACCTTAATTAAGTAAGTCTCACATGTATGGTAAGATTTTGGATAATTGAATGAATATAATCGCCCATAGGCAGGACCAGTATTCATCAGACCATGTCATGGCTGTTGGATATATATCACAATCTCAATGACATAAACCAAAATTTCTACAATAGCTGCAATGCAATATGGCTCCAGAGTATAGGACTGAATCCAGAATCCTGCATAGAAATTATCACTAAGGCAAAGTTGTAAGAATTGTACAAAGACATATTCTCCTACATAACTGACCAATAGAGATCATTCATTGCAATGTGTAAGACCCAAAGAGAAGAAAAAAAATCATAGCTAACTAATAGAAATACTTGTAACAAGTAAAAGGGCATAAATTTTGGGGTAATTAATTTACATATTACTATGATTGTTTAGCATTTTTAGCTCATTCAAAATTAATATTGCTTGGGAATTTTCTGCAATATTCCACAAGATTCTCCACTGTCCCCGATCCTATTTAACATATACTTATGTTCGCTGGGACACTACCTAGCCTTATCAGGAGTTAAGAGCTATAACTACGCCGACGACATCACTGTCCTCTTCCCAATACCTACCCTGTTTTCAAAGGAATCGAAGAGCTTATCCGTACAATGGAAGACTGGATGGTGTCCCACAAACAAACTAAACCCTGGAAAAACCAAGTTCCTCCTTGAAAGCCCCTCAAACCTCAACAAGGAAAACATCACGATCAGGGGTACTACTCTACCGCTTCAGTCCACAATCAAAGTTTTAGGAGTGACTCTAGGCTGAAAGATGATCATGGAAGCCAAATGGCTGCTGTAGTTCACAAAGGCTATGCAGCACTCTGAAAACTACGATCCTTCCAATCTTACTTCGACACCTTCCCCTTCCAAATCCTATGCTAAACCTGATCCTCAGCATGCTAGACTATTGCAACCTCATCTACAGCTCATGCCCCAAGAAACACTACAACAGACTTTGAACAATTCAGCACACAGCTGTGCACCTTATCTTTGGCCATAGGAAAACAGAACGTGTCACGTCTTACTACAATTGCATTGGCTCCCGATCAAGGCCCGCTCACTATTCAAACTAGGCTGCTTAATGTATAAAGCTCTTTATGGCCTCTTACTTGAGAATGACATGGGGAAAAAGTTTGTCGCCGTAAGCTTGGACCCTGTTCTGCCCCGTCCCCATGAGCTTGATCCCCGCAAACTGTCTGATTCCATCCGCACAAGCCTCAAATATTCTGTACAATTGTCATTTTGTAAACACAAATACAGAGCAAGGATCAACAAAACCCCTGTCTCCCCTCCCCTTCACAAATATCCCCTCCACTATCGAGAAAACTGAATAAGTCAAATTACTACAGAATGCTACACAGAAAAATCATGCTAACAGAATACCATAAACACATATGACAGGAATAGTGTTAGGGGAGTGCAACTAGGGCAACTGCTCCCTGGTCAGAAAGCCCTAAGCCAGTTAAGTCTAACACTAGCTCTAGCAGGATACATATTTCAAATCTGATAAACTCTAATCACAAACTGAGTGAGTGGGCAAATAAATGGCAGATGAACTTCAATGTAGAGACATGTAAAGTTATGCACGTAGGGAAAAGGAACAACTATGCGATGGGAGGGAAGGCAACCTAGAAAAGGACTTGGGGGTTTTGGTGGATGGAACAATGAAACCAGCGGCACAATGCGCAACGGCCTCAAAAAAGGCGAACAGAATGTTGGGCATTATCAAAAAATGTATCACTACCAGAACCAAGGAAGTTATCCTCCCGCTGTATAGGGCGATGGTGTGACTGCATCTGGAGTACTGCGTTCAGTACTGGTCGCCGTACCTTAAGAAGGATATGGCGATACTCGAGAGGGTCCAGAGAAGAGCAACAAAAATGATAAAGGGCATGGAAAACCTCTCATATGCTGAGAGGCTCGAGAAGCTGGGGCTGTTTTCCCTGGAAAAGCGGAGACTTAGAGGGGATATGATAGAAACTTATAAGATCATGAAGGGTGTAGTGAAGGTGGAGAGGGACAGATTCTTCAGACTGGCGGGGGGCATCAAAAAATAGAGGGCACTCAAAAAAATTGATAGGAGTTAGGTTCAGAACAAATGCTAGGAAGTTCTTCATCACACAGAGGATTTCCAGAGGAGGTGCTTCCAGAGGAGGTGGTAGAGCAGAGTACGACTTTGGGGTTCAAAAATGGATTGGACGAGTTCCTGAAGAAAAAGGGGATCCAGGGGTACATTAGAGGGTTACTATCAGTACAAAAGGCTGTAGAGTAAAAGAGTAGTAGAGTAATGGATCACTGCAGGTCATTGACCTGGGGGGCCGCTGCGGGAGCGGACTGCTGGGCATGATGGACCTATGGTCCGACTCGGCAGAGGCAATGCTTATGTGCTTATTCTTCAAATCACATTGGTTTCAGGCACTGGTCTCTGTTTTCTTTGGTCTTCTCTTAACTCACTTGCCAGAGTCTCCTGACCATTTGGCATTTCTTCTTTCTCCATTCTCACCATCCATCTTCTATCTATGTATGTATTGTTCCCCAGGTGTGGTTCTGGCACCTTTCCCTTCCCTCCAGTTCCACACCACCCACCACAGCACCTTTTCCTTCCCTCCAATCTCCAGACCAGATCCAGCAGATAGGGTGACCCAGTAGACATTGTATATCTGGATTTTTAGAAGGTGTTCGACAAGGTCCCGCATGAACGACTACTTCAAAAAATTGTAAGCCTTGGAATCGAGGGTGATACATTCAAGTGGATTGAAAACTGGTTGGCAGATAGGAAACAAGAGAGTGGGGGTTAATGGACAATACTCAGACTGGAAAAGTGTCACAAGTGGAGTACCGCACGGTTTGGTGCTCGGGCCTGTGCTCTTCAACATATTTATAAACGACCTGGAAATTGGTACGGCGAGCAAGGTGATTAAATTTGCGGACGATACAAAGTTATTCAGGGTAGTGAGGACCCAGACGGATTGCGAAGACCTACGACGAGATATAAACACATTCGAGGAATGGGCCACAAAATGGCAAATGAGGTTCAACATGGATAAGTGCAAGGTGATACATGTCGGTAACAAAAACCTTATAAACGAATACAGGATGTCCGATGCAGTACTCGGAGAGACCCTCCAGGAAAGAGACTTGGGAGTACTTGTAGACAAACCAATGAAGCTGTACACGCAACGTGCAGCGACGGCAAAAAGGGTGAACAGAATGCTAGGAATGATTAAGAAGGGGGATCACAAACCCGATTGGAGAAAGTTATCATACCACTGTAATGGGCCATGGTGCGCCCCCACCTGGAATACTGCGTCCAACACTGGTCGCCATACATGAAAAAGGACATAAGGGTCCAGAGAAGAGAAGAGTAGAGCGACTAAAATGTTTAAGGGACTGGAGGAGTTGCTATACAGTGAGAGGCTAGAGAAACTGGGTCTCTTCTCCCTTGAAAAGAGGAGACTGAGAAGGGACATGATCGAAACATTGAAGATAATGAAGGGTATAGACTTAGTAAAGAAAGAGAGATTGTTCATCCTCTCCAAGGTGAAAAGAAAGAGAGGGCACTCTCTAAATTTAAAAGGGGATAAATTCTGTGCAAACGTAAGGAAGTCCTTCTTCACCCAGAGTGGTAGAAATCTGGAATGCTCTTCCAGAGGCTGTTATAGGGGAAAGCACCTTCCAGGGATTCAAGATGTTAGACAAGTTCCTGCTGAACCAGAACGTACGTAGGTAAGGCTAGACTCAAATAGGGCACTGGCCCTTGAACTAAGGGCCGTCGCGTAAGCAGACTGCTGGGCACGATGGACCACTGGTCTGATCCAGCAGCGGCAATTCTTAGGTTCCCTTTTGCTCCAGCAGTCTAAGCAAGCCCTTCCCCCCCTTCAAGGGTACAGCAGAAGCCCCCCTCACGAATCCAGCAGCCCCTCCCTCCCTATTGCGGATCCAACAGCCCCCCCTTCCCTCACCCCAATCTCAGGTCAAAACTGGCAACCCCCCCAGAAAAAAAATACAACCAACCCCAAAACCTGCAACTCCTCTAGGTTGGCTCCTTTGCAATCCCAGGGCAGACCTATCTACCTCTTAGAAGCTTCATGGAAGATGAGAAAATATAGCACGTGGGGATACTCTGAAACTGTCTTCTGACCGAGCCCCTCTTTCCGATGTAACTTCTGGTTTCATCTTCTGAGAGGCTGGTAGGCTTGCCCTGGGAAGCGCAAAGGGGCCAACCCAGGGGAGTCACAGGTTTGGGGCTTTTTTGCCAGTTTTCACCCGCGATCAGGAGTGAGGGAGGGTGGCTGTTGGACCCGTGATAGGGAGTGAGGGAGGGGAGCTGCTGGCTGGGAGGGGTGAGAAGGAAGGCAACACAGCAGATTCATTGCAGGGACAAAGCCATTTAAGACTCTGCAGGGCGGTGAAAAGCCTTGTTCCTGTACCTGTGGGAAAAGGCCAATTTTTTCACCCGTTCCTGCAAGTTAGCCACGGGAAAAAGTCCCCGTGTCATTCTCTACCTCCTACCAAACTACATAATGGAAGTATTTGAGTTTACCACCCCAACCCGTCTTTTGCGCACCAACTCCATATTTGCCTGTCCCTCTCTGCAAGAAAGACCTAAAAAAGCTTAAATGAAAAAACTACCGTCCTATCAAGCAGTGCAACTCAGTCAGAAACTATTGCCCATTTCAGAGTCCTTCTTCATCATAAATGCATTTCAGGTGAGAATTAAAAACACACTTGTTCAATAAATTCCTAGTAGAGCATTAAACCCTATGATCTCTCTGCGTGTCTCAAGCACCACAGTGTCAGGATCATAGCGTAGCTTGGAATGGCATGCCTGAGCCATGAAGAAGAGGCCAATGTGGCCTGAATACCAGTGGTTACCAAACCAAACAGACGCTAACGATAAAATCCACACTGAGGAGAGGAGTGCGCTTCGTGATTTGCGCACCACCGAGAAATCCACCTTCGGGAAAACAAAGCATTTGTTAAATGCATCTGCCAGGGAATAAAGCCACTCCACAGCATGAGTAAAGCACGGAGTCTCTTCAAGGTCCGTATGGATTCAAACGAGATCAGGATGATTAGGAAGAGAGGCGGGTTGTGGCCTCCGGTCACTCATGAGGAAGCGTTTAGACTGCAGCTTTAATGCCTGTAGAGATTAATAATAATAATAATAATAACAGCTTATATACCGCAATACCGTGAAGTTCTATGCGCAAATCTACAATAAGTATGTGCTTAAAAAATCTGCGCACAGTGGGATACACCCTCAAATCAGGAGCTCTGCAGATCTGGAGATCTGCCACAGTTGCAGCCAATGTGGTGCCCTCCTGCGAAAGCAGAGGTATGGAAAGCAAATCTGGTGCAACCGCGGGTACTATCTGAATACCTGCCGGCACCCCCTAGGGGAGACAAGAGAAAAGACCCTAGACCATAGTCACAGGGGTCCCCGTGCCTGGCACAGAGGTCGGAAGGGAGATCGATAGTAACTAAGACTTCCCCCCCCTCCCAATTATGCCTGACAAAGCATATCAACAAAATCTGGGGGGAATCCATCCTCCGTGGCGGGGGAAAACCCCTGCACTCCAGTTGGGGACTGTTTGAAGGATTCACCAGGTTTATTCCCTGAGAAACACTTGTGCTTCACTGTAGTATCACCTGCACACTTCATAGGGCCCGCTGACGCCATTTTCACAGGAGTCAGGACAAAAGGCGCTAGAAGACCCTCCATGGAGGTCGAAGGCACCAAATTCGGGCAAGTCTCTCACCCCTCGTGGGCTGCAGCGCATGTGGAATATATCTGCGCATCTGGCAGCCATCCAACCACAGCAAATGAGGCATAAATCCATGACATTCTGCCCTAGGTAAGTAATTTATATAGTTTTCTTTCAAAAATGAAGCTGGCAAGTATAAGGCAACAAAACAAAGAAGAAAGCCCAACTTTGTCTGCAGAAAAAACCAAGCAGGAGAAACAAACAAAACTGCAGACTGTGTACAAGATGCAGGCAAAAATTTATTGTACCAAACTTAAAATGCAAATAAGTAAAATAAAACCCTTTTATCAATCAAGGGACCCGACACGGTCCGTGTTTCGGACAAACCTTCGTCAGGGGTCCATGGTGAAAAAGGTTGGGACATACCATAAAAAAATGAAGATAAGTAACAAAGTGCCTGTATATTGTGTTCGCTGAGGATTGCTGCAAAAAGTAAAGCGTCTGAGATCTCCCACAGACAGAGCTGTCCCTATAGGGAACCTCCGCAGTTCAAGGGCGAAAACTGCAAATGCAAAAACTGAAATTACATAAAATAAAACAAGAGCAGAAAAGACAAGCTACTTCAGCCAGGCTTGTAAGAAGAAAGACTGAGGTTTACAGAACCAGTCACAGTGATGAGGTATGAGGGGGAGGGGTTTAATTCTCTGAAATTTGAGGCTTCCTATAAGGTCCTGGTGGGTAGACAAAAATAACCCACTGGTTCCGGAATTAAGCAGATTGTACAAGAAATGTTATGTTATATGGGTGGGAATAGGATCTGAGGAACAGGTAGCGAGTATGGAGAAGAAAAGAAAATTGTCTGTTTCCTCTTCAGTGATTTCAGAATAGGTGGCAGGGGTTTGAAGGAAAACTGACAGAATGGAATGGGGAAGAAGAGCTGGAGGTGACTTGGTTGAGAACTGAAGGCTAATCTTGTGAACCATGTTGTGGAAATACTTAGCTATAGTCTGGGGAGAAAGAGAAGGTGGGATTGGAGATGAAAGCACTTTGTATAGAGAGTTCGACGTGGCAAAGAGAAGGCGAGGGTTGGAGCCGAGAGATTGTCAATATATACTATGAATGCCTGATTTATCAGTCAACCGAAAAATAATAAAATGGAAATAACTTACAATGTGGAAACTAAACATACAAAAATATGTTATCATACTAATACCATAATAAGGGACGAAAGTAAATCACAATGACTTAAGTTTGGTAAGCAAGGGATCATAACTAAACAGGAGATCCTCAATGGTCGTAACGTTATCCAGTGGTGGAAAACCACTTTGACAAATTATTAGAATTTAGGAGAAAATTATTTTCACTACCAAGCAATGCTACAGGATTCCATGTGACCAATTACAATGCTCATGTTAGAATAAACTGGCAATGATTAAAAAATGTGTATGGGTAAGGGCCAGATTCAACTGCTGTTCACATGGAACCCTTCTCCACACGCCAGAGGCTGTTCACCTTGCAGACCTGCTGCGGATATGGGTACGGCCCGGCGCGAGATTTACACCCTCTCCCCCGGATTTTCAAGGGCCGGCGAGAGCTCACCGGACGCCGCCGGAACCGCGACGCTTTCCAAGGCTCGGGCCCCTCTCTCGGGGCGAACCCATTCCAGGGCGCCCTGCCCTTCACAAAGAAAAGAGAACTCTCTCCGGGGCTCCCGCCGGCTTCTCCGGGATCGGTCGCGTTACCGCACTGGACGCCTCGCGGCGCCCATCTCCGCCGCTCCGGGTTCGGGGATCTGAACCCGACTCCCTTTCGATCGGCCGAGGGCGACGGAGGCCATCGCCCGTCCCTTCCGAACGGCGCTCGCCTATCTCTTAGGACCGACTGACCCATGTTCAACTGCTGTTCACATGGAACCCTTCTCCACACGCCAGAGGCTGTTCACCTTGGAGACCTGCTGCGGATAGGGGTACGGCCCGGCACGAGATTTACACCCTCTCCCCTGGATTTTCAAGGGCCGGCGAGAGCTCACCGGACGCCGCCGGAACCGCGACGCTTTCCAAGGCTCGGGCCCCTCTCTCGGGGCGACCCCATTCCAGGGCGCCCTGCCCTTCACAAAGAAGGGCACGCCTCTGGCGTGTGGAGAAGGGTTCCATGTGAACAGCAGTTGAACATGGGTCAGTCGGTCCTAAGAGATAGGCGAGCGCCGTTCGGAAGGGACGGGCGATGGCCTCCGTCGCCCTCGGCCGATCGAAAGGGAGTCGGGTTCAGATCCCCGAACCCGGAGCGGCGGAGACGGGCGCCGCAAGGCGACCAGTGCGGTAACGCGACCGATCCCGGAGAAGCCGGCGGGAGCCCCGGGGAGAGTTCTCTTTTCTTTGTGAAGGGCAGGGCGCCCTGGAATGGGTTCGCCCCGAGAGAGGGGCCCGAGCCTTGGAAAGCGTCGCGGTTCCAGCTGCGTCCGGTGAGCTCTCGCCGGCCCTTGAAAATCCGGGGGAGAGGGTGTAAATCTCGCGCCGGGCCGTACCCATATCCGCAGCAGGTCTCCTGGGTAAGGGCCAGAGCCATGTGTCTCAAAATTAGAACTAAACGTTGCCATATTGGGATAAACTAAAGTCCATCAAGCCCAGCATCTTGATTCAAACAGTGGCAAATCCAGGTCACATGTACCTGGCAAGACCCCAAAAGTGTAAAACAGATTTTATGCTACTTATCCTAAAAATCAGCAGTGAAACTTTACGAGGTCATCTTAATAATGACTAAAGAACTTTTAGGAAATTATCCAAACCTTTTTAAAATCCTACTAAGTTAACTGCTTTTACCATATTCTCCAACAGTGAATTCCAGAGTTCACTGGGTGAAGAAATATTTTTTCTGATTTGTTTTAAAATTGGTACCCTAAATCTCATAATATACTGATTTATAAACAAAGTTAAGAAATCAAACACATTTTGGGTTAATAGTCTTGAAACTATACTGTATATACAAAGGGGTTTCAGTGTGCCTTTGTATCTACATTTGAAGGATTCTTTTGTTTCAAGATGCTTTAGGTATTTAGACTCCTTATTTTTCTCCCAATAGCTTGCTGACCCCATTGGTTGGGGCTGGATTGATCAGCATTGGATATGTATATACAGTACATGTATTTGTCTGTATGTATATGGTTCTATGATTGTACTTGTTTTTTAGTCTTTTTGCTATTCTATTTCTAGATCGCATTTTCCTTTTAGTTCTTCTGTCCTATTCAATTTTGGTGTTCTTTACATTTTCTTTTAAATTAGCTTCTAAATTGCCTAGGTGGCCATCCACATGGGCTATACAGTAAATTTTAAATGAAACTCTCTTATACAATTCTTGTATACTTAGCAATTAAGAACTTCAGTAAACTTGAGCAAATCTACATAAAAGCTAAAGAGATTAAACAATGTGAACATACTTCTGGTTTTGTAATAAGCCCAATAAATAAAATTAAAAGATAAGTTAAGATACTTGTAATAGAGACAGAGTTCATATTCTGCCTGGATCTAACTAGAACTATATAGAATACAAGGAAATTTGCTACTTTAAATTTTCCATTATATTGTGCAGAACATGGCTGTTCATTTACTGTTATAGTTTGAAGAACATGGAACATGTGACACCATATTACATACAGCTAAAATGGCTGCCTATTGCATTTCACATCCATTTTAAATTATTGATGATGGTACATTTGTGGACTTTACTAGAACATTGCATTTTACTTGAGACCTAATCTAAAGAATTATCAGCCAGGACATGTGTTGCACTCAGGAACAGCTGGGGATTTAATGGTCCCTCAGTATCATCATTGGAGATTACATAAAAAACAATAACAATAAAAAACAATAACAGTAGCTGCACCTTATGAGTGGAACAAATTACCTGTGGGACTTAAAAGAAGCAGATGAACTTATCTGTGTTTAAGAAGCAACTTCAGCAGTATTTGCTGCATGAGGCTTTTGCTCAGATTTGACTGATGTTTGATCTATGGAAACTGTGTTGGATTATTGTAAGGAAGCACATTGGGAGTATTTAATTGTATGCTTGAGAAGTTTTGTTTTAGTGTGGTATATTTTTATTATGTATAGTTTAATTGTTCTCTGCTCTGGATAAAGGGGGGCTACAAATAATAAACAATAACATTTTACATTTTTCAAAAATAAAGGAAAGTCAGAATATAACAAAGCAAATATAATCTCAAACCCACATTAATGGTGAAAAAAGAGAAATAAGGGTAATGGAAAATTCTACTTTATATTCAGCAAGGCAAGGGGAATGGCTGGCAGATTCAAAAGCACATTATTTGCCTCAGAGTGAGAGAGAGTAGCGCTGCGTGCGCCTGGTAGCAATATAGTAATAATTAACAGTAGTAGTATTAGTAGAGAGAGAATGAGTGAGTGAGAGAGAGTGACAGCGACACAACATGCTTTGGAAAGTGAAATTGCTTACTTCTACTGGTGATTTAAAGAGGTACCCCAAGAGACTCATTCACTAAAGATTCACTGCCTATACAGAAAGATTATAAAACAGCCTAAGAAAATCTCTTTCTGAAAGAGCTCCTGCTAACCTGAGAGATCTCCTCTCCCCTACCCTGATCTTTACTAAGGACGCGACTGGAGATGTGGGAAAGAAAAAGCAAGAAGGTCTTAGCCACTGGCTCCTAAATGTAATAAAATGTCACCGAGGCTTCGGGTAGTATGTGTGGGGGGGGGGGGGGGTTTAATAACATTTATTTAGGAATTCAAAAAATAAAGAATACATTTTTTCTCCTGTTTTAACCTCTAAAATGGTTTTAATAGTTTTTGGCTTATAGCATCTTTATTCATCATCCCTGTCAAAATGAGTGGATATATGCAGGCAATCACTAGTGATGCATGTGTGTAACCACTATTTTTATCTATTTGAAGGAAAGTAATAATATAAATTAAAAAGAAAAGATTACTTACTTTGTCCTTTGCTGGAGTTCCTATTACTACATTGGCTAATCTGTTCTCAAACAAATCCTCAGTCTTCAAATTACCAGCAGCTCCAGGTAATGGAGGAAAACTGGATAATCCCAATTCAAAGCTAGGTGAAGGTGGCTTTGGAGGTGGAGGGGACTGTGTTTGACCTCTCTGTAAAGAAACAAAAATTAACTCTTCAGTAACATTTCAGAAATGAATTCTAATGAACTAAATGCAAAGTGTGTACAAAATTGAAGACAGTCCTAAAAATAAAAAAATACACCTCACAAATTTGAAAATGGTTATAGTCAATACTAAGTATAATCATTAGTATTAGTTTTCTCTGTGCCCGTACAGTAAAAAGAGATTATGTTCTTACCTTGATAATATCTTTTCCAGTAGATAGGCGGCATGCCATATACAGAAGGAATCAACTCCAGATTTTTTCTGTGGCTCTCCTCTACTTCACTGGGAGCTCTAGCACCAACTGTAGTTAGTACCCGAGCACAAAGAGCTCCAAGGAAAGTACGTGAAGTAGGGACCCCAGTGTTTACATTCCCAAAATCAACTGTTCTGCACAACAAAGGAACATGCAATCATCAAAATAGCTAACAAAGGCATCAAAGGAGCAAAGGAAAGACCCCTGCATGCACATAAACATATATACAGAATTCCTCAAAACCCCGAAGGGCTGACTGGCATCCAAGAACATCTTGGAGAAGCATAGACAGAATGAGACAGTAGGCAGGCGCAGGAAAGACAGGGTGAAAATCTAGAATATCTCACCTATCTACTGGAAAATATATTATCAAGATAAGAACATACTTTCTTTTTCCAGTGTAATAGGTGAGACATTCTAGACAAGTGGGACATACAAAAGCAATTCCAAAGACTGCGCCGGCCCCTCAAGACCAAGAAGCTGAAGGCAGAGTCCTATCTTGCTACCACATCCACTCAGTAAAATTTAGCGAACGTGAGCAAAGTGGAACACATTGCTGCCCTGTAAATCTCCTCTGGAGAGACCATTCTAGCTTCGGCACACAAAGAAACCTCACTTACTACTATTACTACTACTATTATTTCTACAGCGCTACCAGATGAATGCTGCGCTGTACAGAGTCACAAAGCAGATAGTTCCTGCTCAAAAGAGCTTACAATCTAGACAGACAAACAGGATGTCATGGATACAGTTAAGGGGATACAGTTAAGGGGTTAATCTGCTGGCTAGGTTGGTGGGCAGAGGGGAGTAGGGTTATGGATTGAAGGTTATATAAAAAAGGTGGGTTTTCAGTCTGCTTTTAAACAAGGTAAGGGAAGGAGCTTGGCGGACTAACTCAGGTAATATATTCCAGGCTTAGGTGGCAGCTAGATGAAAGGAACAAGGCTACAGCCAAAAGCTCTCTGGGAGGTGTATAAGAAGAGAGGAGAGATATTGAGGGGCAGCAGAATGAACACACTTGTAGGTCAGCAATAGGAGTTTGAACTATATGTGAAGACGGATAGGAAGCCAGTGAAGTAATTTAAGGAGAGAGGTGACACGAGTGTAGCGAGGTTGGTAGAAGATGGGTCGTGCAGCAGAGTTTTGCACAGATTGCAGGGGGGGGGGGAGAAAGGCGACACTGCGGGAGTCCAGTTAGAAATAGATTGCAGTAATCTAAGCGTGAGGTTATGAGAGTGTAGACAAGGGGAAGGGGTGAATTTTGTTGATGTTATAGAAGTGACAGGCCTTAGCAGTTTGTTGGATGTGTGTAGAAAATGAGAGGTCAGAATTGAAGATGACTCCAAGGTTGCGAACAGAGGAGACTGGAACGATGACAGTATTATTTATTGAGATGGAGAATGGAGAAGGAGCAGAGAGTTTAGGAGGAAAGAGGAGCAGCTCAGTCTTGAGTCATATTAGAGAATGACACGTGACCCATTCCCGTGGCTAACAGCGGGTGACTGCAGTAAAACCAAAGGAATGGGTAATATGTATATATGTTTCCGTCGGCATGGGGATAAACCTTTTCACCACTCCGTGGAGCAGTAAATAGCTTTGTTTTCATGGGGAACCTCACCCACCACAGCTCCCCAATATCCCACCATTGCGGGTCCGGTGGCTCAAGGCCCTCCCCTCGTGGGTCTGGCAGCTCCAGCCCATACACACTTTGCTTCCCTTCCTCCCTCCCCCTCCCTGCCGCTAGTACAAACCTTGCAGAATGAGCCATCGAACACAGCCTTGCTCGATGATGCTCCTACACTTCCCTCTGCCGGGCTCAACTTCATTTTTTCATTCTTCAGTCCGCCAGCAGCGTGAGTGAAATAAACACACTGTCTCCCATGGCTGGAAGCTTTCCCTCTGCTACTGCTTCCTGACCCCACTTAGGCATGAAGCAGTAGCAGAAGGAAGGCTTCACTCACGCTGCTGATGGCTCGAACAGCGCAAGAGTACTGTCTTATCGGATCCCATGGAGGAAAGAAATGTGGGAGTGAGGTGGGTGGGTCCCGCGGGGGGAGGTATCATCATTAGAGAAATGCTAGACTACGGGGATGGAGACAAAAAAAAAAAAAAAAGGGAAAGATACCAGACCTCCAGGAGAGAGAAGGGAAAGGGAGGACAAAGATGGAAGATGGATGGTGAACATGGAGAAAGAAGAAAACGTCAAATAGGCAAGAGACCCTGGCAAATGAGTTAACCAAAGTCAAACAGAAACCAAAGCTTGGACCAACAAAAGTTAGAAAAATAATTTTATTTTCTATTTTGTGATTAGAATATATAAGAAATGAAATGTCTATCCTGCCAGTACTGATGTTAGACATGGGTAGGGCCCAGGGCAGAAATTTGGGAGTGGACCCCAAAGCCCTCTACTATCTTGTGCCATTTTCAGGTTCCAGAAGGCTTAGGGCTTTCTCTAGCCAGGGGGCAGTTACCTAATTGCACTCCTTAGCCTAACACCATCCCATATTTTGCACAGTATAGGAGGAAATGAATCTTTTTATTTCTTTGGTGTTATACTATATGGAATCTTGGGATTTTGGTTTATATTTATCATTTTGGTCAGCTATTATGTATTCGGCATTTGTATTCTGAATGTGTAACCGAGGTATTCTGTTAGGATGCATTTTCTATGCAGCATTCAGTTTTCCTGATAGTAGAGGATATATTGTGAGGGGCGGTAGGTTTTGTTGATCTTTTTCTGTATTTGTGATTTACAAAATGACAGTTGAACAGCATATTGTTCCTTTTCATACTTTAATAAAATGATTTCGATTTAAAATAGCTATTCAAGACTGGTGTGGATGGGATCAGACAGAGTCCACAGGACGGGGTGGGGATGGGGACAGAATACGGAGGGATGGAGTGGGGACAATTTTTTCTCCCGCGTTATTCTCTATTTCAGATGAAGGCAGGACATCCAGGCAGCAATGTCATCCAAACAGGCAGAGACTTTTTCTTGAACTTTAGGTGAAATTTTGGGTGTAGAGAGATGGATTTGGGAGTCATCAGCATATAGGTGATATTGGAAGCCAAGGGAGAACATCAGGGCACCGAGGAAAGAGGTGTAAGTGAAGAGGTCCTAAGACAAAACCCTGGGGTAAGCCAACTGCTAGCAGAGTAGCAGCAGAAGAGGACCCACCAGCACATAGGTAGGAGGCAAACTAGGAGATAGGAGGCAAACTAGGAGAGGACAGATTTACGGAATCCAAACGAGGACAGCATATCAAGGAATAAGCTGTGATTAACAGTATCAAAGGCAGCAGACAGGTCAAAAAGCATGATGAGGAATGAGTAAAGGTCCTTAGATCTTGGCCATGAATAAATCACTGCAGACTGGTGAGGGCAGTCTCTGTGGAATGTTGGGAGCGAAAACCAGACTGTAGAGGATCAAGAACTTGTTGAGTTGAAAGGCAGTCCAGGCAGTGACGGAGAACAGCATACTCGAGTAGCTTGGATAGGAATGGAAGAAGGGAGATATGGGCAATAGTTGGACAGGCAGGTGGGGGTCCAGCGAGGGTTTTTTAAGAAGTGGCTTAACCACCGCATGTTTGAAGGCAGTGGGGACAGTTGCAGTGGAAATGGATAGGTTGAGAATATGGCAGATGGGAGGGATAACAGTATGTGAGATGGGGGTCAAGTAGAGGGGTAGGAATAGGATCTGAGAGGAATGTAGTAGGGCTTGGCTGAAGAGTGAAAGAGCAAGCTGGCTTCTAGAGCAAAAGATGCACTCTTTGTACCTCCTTGGCGATTAACATAGGCCACTGCTATCGCGTTGTCGGAGAAGACCCTAACCGCTTGGCCCTCCAGTCTTTTGCAATTGCACCAGAGCCAAATGAATGTCCCTCAGCTCCAACCGGTTGCTCGACCATTTCTTCTGAGAAGGGGTCAACACCCCCGAATGGGACGACGGTTGCAATGGGCTTCCGGCATGCCTATGGAAAGAGACTGTGGAAGGAGCCACAAATTCATGCTGGCACTAGCCTCCAGAGTATAAAGAAAAGAGGTCTGTAACACATCCTTGTGCAGAGCCCAGTGGTAGAGCAACAAATGCTGGCGAGGACGCATGTATACTTTCATCACGGCACTACATCCCGTGTGGCCGCCATGGATCTCAGGACCTGAAGATAATCCCATGCTGATGGAGCTGCCATGTCCAGAAGAGATCTGAGCACATAGCTTCTGTCTGCATGCCTCTGGAAGATAAATGCGGCCCACTGCTGTCTCGAATAGAACACCCAGGTACGCCACAGGGTTACAAACTAATTCACAATACACCTGAGGTCCTCGAGTATCCAGATCACCTGATCCATAGTAAGCTGACTCGGCAAATGAGGGGGCTGTGATCAGCCAGTTGTCCACGTATGGGTGCACCTACAAACCCATTTTCCTCAAATGAGCTGTCATAACCACCATCACCTTAGTGAATGTGCGAGGAGCCATCGCGAGGCTGAACGGCAGAGCCAAGAATTGGTAATGATTTTCTAAGATAGAAACATGCAGAAATTTGCAATGAGCTGTAAAAATCGGGATGTGCAAGTAAGCCTCAGTGAGATCCAAAAAGGCAAAGAACTCTCCCAGGTGCCACTGCTGCTATAGGAGGGGCCTTAGGCGCCTGTGCCAATCCGGCTCTAGAATCCTGTGGGTTGGGCAGGGGAGGGGCAAGCCCACCTCATTTGGATAGAGGCGAGCCTGCTGGCTGGACGGTGCGAGGACCCTTCTGGCCAACTTGCGGGTAAGCCCGAGGGAGGGGGGTTTCCAGGGTGAAAGGTTTCATTGAAGGGGGGGTTGGGTTATTTTGATGGGGGGTCATTTGGGGGGGTCCAGTAGGAGGGGTTGGGTACCCTCCTGCTGGCAATCTTCCGGGGGGTGGGGGGGGGGGCAGGGCCTACCGGAAGAAAGGGTTGAGCACCTGTGCTGGAAAAGTGACCTGTGTTGGAAAAATGCTGCAGCCTGCCTCAGCTCTCTGAATGTAGCTGGAATCAAAGAATCACTGCCTCAGGCTGGGAAAGCCTGATCTTCTGACTTCCAATCAGACATTGTCTGACCGTAACGCCACCCTCACGGACCGACAGACATGCTCAGGAAAGGGCAGGGGCAAAAAAAATGCAGCTGCCACCCTGCAAAATACCGCTGAGTTCTTAGGTATACATAACAGCCTGCGCTCGGCAATAGGAGGAAAAATGCGGAGATGGCCCCTAACTCCTAAGAAACCAATGCAGGCTGGCTAACAGGTACCCTCTGGGATTGGCCTGTCAGCTGCAGACTGAAGTCTGTGTGTTCTCAATACAGGCAAGGGCATAGAAATCTCAAAAAGGGAAGGTAAACACTGAATAAAATAAGAAAAAAGAGAGCAGAATAGAAACATTCTTTCAGGCACATGTGCAGAAGGGAAAAATTACAGGTGGTGCTAGAGCTCCCAGAGAAGTAGAGGAGAGTCACAGAAAAAACTCCAGAGTGGATTCCTTCTGCATATGGCAAGCGGCCATTGGGAGATAACCACTTGTCTAGAATGCCTCACTTATTACATTTGAAAATCCATTAAAGTCATTTTTATAGCTGAGCATACTGCAGATTTATCTATATTTAATATCTGGGCACAATAAAGGGTTAAGAATTGTTCTCTGGTAGCTGAAAAAGAATATCAATGGCTAATAATTTTTTTTGAAACACAAAGGACTAATACCAACTGGATAGTCCTAGTCCAAAAATAGAATATGAATAAAACGTATGATTAGGGCTGAACGATTTTGTTAATTATTTAAAGACATTAAAAATATTTAACGGGATTAACGCGTTTGGGGCTGCCTCATCTGACTAGAAAGTTGCATGGAGACAGAAATCAAACCGATCCCCACTGGAAATCAAATCGGACCTGCTGGAATCGAATTTGTCCCTGCCCATCCCCATAAACTTCAGAAGTACCGTAGTTATTTCATTTATTATTATGGTCTGCAGAGAAAATAAAAGAGGAGGAGGAATTGCCATCATAGCCAGAAACACCATAAACCTAAAAATACAAGACAAAACAAACAACCTATACATGGATCTACTAGCCTGTCAACTTTCAAGCACATCACTCAGAGGAACACTAACATGCATGCTCTGCTACATAACCCCAGGTAACTGGAACACAGCAAAACCAATATTTGAAGAATTTATATATCGAAGCTCACTAACGACAACCTATAACCTAATCCTAGGAGACCTCAACCTCCACTTCGAAAACCAATCCTGCAAACAAGTAGAAATCTTACTATCATACCTCGAGGCCTTAACATACAAAATCTTAGACCCTCAAGCCACACATGAAAAAGGACACCAACTCGACATCACAGCATACATGTCCCAACAACCTACACAACCAGAGATTCAAACGGAAAATGGAACCGTTCCCTCTGGTCAGATCACTACACTAATTCCTTCGAAATCAATTGGACTAATAACAAAAGCACACCAATTACTCAAAAAATAACTTGCAACTCACACAAACATATCAATCCCACCATATTCTGGACAAAAGCAGACACCATAATCCAAGACTACACTCCATAAGACTTCATCTCATAATGGAGCCATCTAAGTACAGCAACCCTGGATGAACTAGACCCAGAACAACCCAAAACCAAATTCCACAGAAAAAGCACAGTTACTAACTGTAACAGGTGTTATCCAGGGACAGCAGGCATATATTCTCACATGTGGGTGACGTCATCTACGGAGCACCGATGCGGAAGCATTTTCAAGCAAACTTGATTGAAGATTTAAGTTTGCTCTGCTGCTCCACGCATGCGTGCCTTCCTGCTCCACTAGGGGGTGCATCCCCTCGTGGTCTCCAGTTCATTTAACTAGCAAAGAAGCCAACCTCGGGGAGGTGGGCAGGTTGTGAGAATATATGCCTGCTGTCCCTGGATAACACCTGTTACGGTAAGTAACTGTGCTTTATCCCAGGACAAGCAGGCATGATATTCTCACATGTGGGTGACCTCCAAGCTATCTGAAAAGGGATGGAGGGAAGTTGGCAATTTAAGCAAATAGATTTCGTAAAACCGATTGGCCGAACCGGCCATCGCTCCTGGACAGTGAGTCCAGACAGTAGTGGGAGGTGAAGGTATGAACCGAAGACCATGTGGCAGCCTTGCAGATTTCCTCAATAGGTGTGGACCTGAGGAATGCTACGGAGGCTGCCATCGCTCGGACCTTGTGTCCCGTTACTCGACCATGCAGCGCGAGACCAGCCTGAGCGTAGCAAAAGGAGATGCAATCGGCCAACCAGTTGGACAAGGTGCGTTTGGAAACTGGGTGACCTAACCGGTTTGGGTCGAAGGACAAAAACAGTTGTGGGACCTTCCGGTGTGACTAAGTGCGTTGGAGGTAAAAGGCCAACGCTCTCTTGCAGTCAAGAGTGTGGAGCGCCACTTCTCCGGGGTGAGAGTGGGGCTTGGGAAAAAACACAGGTAAGACAATGGACTGATTGAGATGAAAATCAGACACTACTTTAGGCAAGAACTTTGGATGGGTGCGGAGTACCACCTTGTCGTGATGGAATACCATGAAGGGTGGGTCCGCTACCAGAGCTTGTAACTCACTAACCCGTCGGGCGGAAGTGAGCGCGAGCAGGAAAATCACCTTCCAAGTGAGGAATTTTGGATGGCATTTGTCTAGGGGCTCAAATGAGGGTTTCATTAGTTGAGCCAGAACCACATTAAGGTCCCAAACCACCGGGGGAGGTTTGAGAGGAGGGTGGACGTTCAGAAGACCCTTCATGAAGCGAGAGACTAAGGGATGGAGCGAGAGGGCTTTCCCTTCCAGGGGCTGATGAAAGGCCGCGATTGCACTGAGGTGTACTCGAATGGAGTTGGTCTTTAGGCCGGAATGAGATAATTGAAGTAAATAGTCAAGGACCAGAGGGACGGGGACTGACACCGGGTCCTTGCTGTGGGAGGAGCACCAGGTTGAGAATCTGGTCCACTTTTGGGAGTAGCAGGTTCTCGTCGAGGTTTTTCTAGAGGCCTCCAATATCTCCTTGACTGATTGAGACACGGGGAGAGCAGTCAGGGGGAGAGAAACCAAGCATTCAGATGAAGAGATTGAAGATTGGGATGTAACAGCGAACCCTGACCCTGTGATAGTAGAGAGGGAAACAGAGGCAGAGGCAGTGGATCTCTGACACTGAGTTGAAGTAGAAGGGAAAACCACGGCTGGCGTGGCCAGCGCGGGGCAATCAGGATCAGGGTGGCTTGTACTGTTTTCAGGTGGACCAGCGTCCGCAGTATCAGAGGAAACGGCGGGAACGCGTACAGGAACCTTCCCTCCCAGTCGAGGAAGAAGGCGTCGGCCTCGAGCCAGTCCGGGGAGTACATCCGGGAGCAGAAGAGAGGCAGCTTGTGGTTGTGGGGGGACGCGAATAGATCTATTTGAGGTGTCCCCCACTTGTCGAACACTTGTCGTAGGATCTGAGAGTGCAGTGACCACTCGTGTGGCTGGAGGAGGCGGCTGAGTCTGTCCGCCAGACAGTTTTGTTCTCCTTGTATGTACACCGCTCGAAGGAAGGTGTTGTTGGAGATTGCCCATTTCCAGAGGCGCAGGGCTTCCCGACAAAGGGACCAAGACCCTGTTCCCCCTTGTTTGTTTACGTAGTACATTGCTACCTGGTTGTCGGTTCGGATGAGAACCACTCGGTCGTGGAGCAGATGTTGAAAAGCTACAGCTGCGAGATAGATGGCCCGAAGCTCTAGCACGTTGATGTGGCAGCGACGGTACTCTGCTGACCACATCCCTTGAGTGCGTAGGCCGTCCAGATGGGCTCCCCAAGCGTACTCCGACGAGTCCGTGGTGAGTACCTTGCTGTGGGGTGGGGTGAGGAAGAGCAAACCTTTGGAAAGATTTGAAGAGTCGGCCCACCAGCGGAGCGATCGTTGCAAGGAAGGCGTCACAGTCACGGGACGGTCGATCGTGTACCGGTCTTGACGCCATTGAGAGGCCAGGGTCCATTGAGGAATTCTCAGATGGAGGCGGGCGAAGGGTGTGACATGGACGGTGGAGGCCATGTGGCCCAGAAGAATCATCATCTGCCGAGCTGATACCGAGGTCAGCAGGGAAATCCTTCGACTCAGACTTACTAACGCCTCTAGGCGTGGAGGGGGGAGGAAGGAACGGAGGTGAACCGTATCCAGCGTGGCCCCGATGAACTGTAGGGACTGGGAGGGGCGTAGTTGGGATTTTGGGAAGTTTATCTCGAACCCCAGACTCTGTAGGTAGATAATAGTCTGTTGGGTCGCTGAGATAACCCCTTCCCTGGACGGGGCTTTGATCAGCCAGTCGTCCAGGTAGGGGAATACCTGAAGGCCCTGGGAGCGTAAGGTAGCTGCGACCACCACAAGGCACTTGGTGAAGACCCGAGGTGACGATGCTAGGCCGAAGGAGAGGACACGGTATTGTAGGTGCCAGTCCCCTACCTGAAAACGCAAGAACTTGCGGTGAGCGGGGTGCACTGGGACATGTGTGTACGCCTCCTTCAGATCGAG
This sequence comes from Geotrypetes seraphini, assembly GCF_902459505.1. NCBI lineage: Eukaryota > Metazoa > Chordata > Amphibia > Gymnophiona > Dermophiidae > Geotrypetes > Geotrypetes seraphini. The sequence goes on along the minus strand of NC_047085.1, from coordinate 460,971,712 downwards.
GGAGCAGAGCCAGTCGCCCTCGTTGATCAGGGGGTAGAGGGTCGGTAGGGAAAGCATCCGAAATTTTTCCCGTACCAGAAATTTGTTGAGGCGTCTCAAGTCTAGTATTGGGCGTAGGTCTCCCGTTTTTTTCGGTACCAGGAAGTAACGGGAGTAGAAGCCCTTCCCCCGTTGGCCGGGGGGAACCTTCTCCACTGCTCTCAGGCGAAGCAGGTCTCGAGCTTTGGAGAGGAGTAGGGGTAGCTGCGTCCGGTTGGGAGGGCAATTCCTTGGGGGGTTGTCCGGAGGAATGGCCCGAAAGTTGAGAGAGTATCCTGATGAGATCACGCCAAGGACCCATGCGTCCGACGTGACTTGTTCCCAGCGAGGGTAAAAGGCTTTGAGGCGACCCCCGATGGGAAGGAGGCCTGGGACTATGGCGGAGGGGGCCCGCCCCCTTCCGCGTATCCTGTCAAAAGGACGGGGATGGTTTGGTAGTCGCAGGCGTTTGGGACTTGGGTAGAGCCCGATGGTGGGCCTGCGGGCGCCTGGGTGGAGGCCGCGAGAAGGCAGGAGTGGATTTTTGTGGGTATCGGCGCGAAGGGGCCCTGAACGGCCTGGACGCGGTCGGTTTAGGCTTTTGCCGGACGAGGGAGGCGAACGAGCGTTCGTGTTCGGAGAGGCGTTTTGTAGCCGCCTCGATAGTGTCATCGAACAGTTCTTTTCCCACGCAGGGGAGGTTAGCCAACCGGTCCTGCAAGTTGGGGTCCATGTCGACCAGGCGCAGCCAAGCTAGTCGGCGCATGGCGATAGCAAAGGCTGCCTCTCTGGAGGAGAGTTCGAAGCCATCGTAGGCCGCGTGGAATAGATGGAGGCGCAGGTTGGAGAGGGACTCTAAAAGCAGGCCAAACGCTCCTTGCCGGGAGGCCGGTAGGTCAGTCTCAAAGGCTCTCAATAGTCCAATGAGGTGTTTGAGGTAGGATGTGAAGGTGAAAGTGTAGCTTTGCACCCTAGAGGCCATCATTGCATTTTGATATAGTCTCCTGCCAAACTTGTCCAGGGTTCGGCCTTCTCGGCCTGGGGGGACCGCAGCTGAGACCCGGGATGGGTGAGCCTTTTTCAAGGAGGATTCTAGCAGCGACTGGTGGGAGAGCTGTGGTTGTTTGAATCCCGGGTAGGGTACTGTGCGGTACTTGGCCTCCATTTTGGAGGGTACGGCTGTGACCATGTAGGGGGTCTCCAGGTTCCTGAAGGCCTGTTGGAGTACCGGGTTAGGTGGTAAGCAAAGGGACTCTCTGGGCAGTGATGGCATATCCAGCTCCGCTAGGTACTCCTTAGAGTATCTGGAGTCGGACTGGAGGTCTAAGTCCAAAGCGTGGCCCATGTCCTGGACAAAGCGAGTGAAGGATGGGCGGGATGTTCCCGGGGCCCCGTGCGGGGTCGGTGAACGAGACCTCCGTTGGGTGGAGAAGGATGGGGAGGCTTCCCTCGAGTATCGAGGTTCCTGCTCCGATCCACGCTCCGAGACCGGGGAAGCACTGTGAGAGTGTTCCGGGGTCGTCGATCTTCGGCGTCTCGAGGAGCCCCTCGGAGACGATGCCGGGGTTCGGGGTACTGATCGATGTCGAATCGGTGACCTCGACCCGGACTCCCTCGGAGAATACCTGCAACCTCGGATCGGGGTCCCGGTCCGAGGGGGAGTTCGGAGGAAGCGCGGGTTGGAGAGTGATAATTCAGCCACCCTTAGTGGTCCCGTACGATGTGTAGGAGAACGGCCTCGTAGAGTTGGTGAACCTCGGGCCTTCTTGGAGGTACGGCTGATCGAGGTTTCTGTCGTTTTAGCACGACGTTTTGCCCCGCGGCGGTCTGCGGAGGGAGAGCGTCTCGGGCGCCTCGGCGAGGAGTCCGAGGAGGATGGGATGCGGCGAAGCTTGCGCACTTTTCCCCGAGGTTGCTCGATGCGAGGCTCAGGCTGGTCTGGCACCTGCGGGGTCGAGGTCGAGGCCGATTGTAACTGGGCCATTGCAGCGGACAGCTCCGATGAGATCATCGCTCGGAGTAGGTCCTGGAAGACGGGCACGAACAGCATCGAAGGCATGTCCACTGCCTCGGTGCACTCCACCGGGGGCGACCTCGTATCAGAGTATTCCCGTATGGTGGAGGCACGGCCCGAAGGCTTGGAGGGCTTAGCCGGGGCTGTAAGCATGGGGCTTCCGCCATGCGTCGACGGTGTCCCCGAGGCTGGCTTCTTCGATGTTACGGAACCTGAAGAAGGAAGAGGGGACTTACCCGGGGCCGAGGCTTTCTGCTGTCCCGAGGGCTTCGGATTCGGGTCTCGGGGCGATGCCGAGGTATTCGGGGCCGAGATCAAGGCCAGGGCCGACCTCGAGGCCGAGGTAGAGGGTTGGTCCGGGGCGAAAAGGTCCGCCATGCGGGCTTTTCTTCGACGGAGGGCCCGGTTCTGGAAAGTAGCGCACTGGGGGCAGGAGTCGGTTGGATGAGCCGCCCCCAGGCAGAGGATGCACCGGCGATGCGGGTCTGTGATGGAAAGAAGCCGCTCACACTGGGTGCACTTTTTAAAGCCGGTCAAAGGCCGGGACATAGAATCGAAAGTAGCCGCGGCTCGAGTAGCCACGCGGCCACGGGGACCCGGAAGCCTCCGGGTCGTCAAAAATGAAGCAGGAATCAAGTTGAAAAGTAAAGAATTCGCGCACAGCAACTTAATCGAGAAAAAAAACAAGAAAAAATTGCGGTGCTAGAAGGCAGTTGGGGCAGAGCCTGAAAAACACGACTTCTAGGCTCAGCGGAAAATTTTGAACTGGAGACCACGAGGGGATGCACCCCCTAGTGGAGCAGGAAGGCACGCATGCGTGGAGCAGCAGAGCAAAATTAAATCTTCAATCAAGTTTGCTTGAAAATGCTTCCGCATCGGGGCTCCGTAGATGACGTTACCCACATGTGAGAATATCATGACTGCTTGTCCTGGGATAATCAGACAAATGGTTTGACAACGAACTACTCCTACTCAAAAGGCAATGCAGACAACTAGAAAAAAAATGGAGATAAAGCAGCCAGGAATCCACAAAAACAGCATGGAGAATACAAACAAAAACTGAATGAAAAAAGAAAGACATACTACACAAAGAAAATAGGAGAAGGACCCCAAGACACAAAAAACCTATGTCAGCTACTAAAAGATCTCACAGACACCACACCCTACCTAACCAACAGCAACTTCCCCCTCCCTCAGCCATCCTCTTAACCACATAGTTCAAAAACAAGATCGCAAATATCAGAGCCATGTTCAATGGAATTCCCACACACATAGAAGAGATCTCAAATTCCCCACAGAGAAAGAATCAGTTGCAGAAGACAGAACCTGGTCCCACTTCTCACCCATACAATGGTCAGACTTCAACAAACTATATAACAAATACAGCCACAAAGTCTGTGACCTTAACCACAGCCCCCCACCTATTGAAAACCTCCAGTACACTATTCCGCTCCCTGCTCCTACAATGGATACAATCTTTACTCATAGATGGACTTTTCCCACAACACCTCAGCGAAATCATCATAACTCCAATACTAAAAGACCCCAAAGGAACAATGGACCAACCATCCAACTACAGACCCTTAGCCTCAATCCCACTGTACTTCAAGCTGATGGAAGGCCTCATAGCTAAAGCCCTAACCACATACCTAGAAAACCACAACTTACTTTACCCCACACAGTCTGGCTTCAGAACCAACTACAGCTCTGAGACCCTATTATGAACACAGCTAGACAACACCTCAGTACAGGCAAGAAAATCCTGATCATACAACTAGACCTCTCCGCAGCCTTTGACTTGGTAGACCATGACATCCTCCTACAAACACTAGACTCCATAGGAATCTTAGGAAAGGTACTTTCATGGTTCAAAGGCTTCCTACAATCCAGAACCTACAGGGTTAAAACAAACAAAGAAAAATCAGAACCATGGTCCAACCCCTGTGGAGTTCCCCAAGGATCACCTCTGTCCCCCACACTATTCAACCTATATATAGCTTCCCTCAGCTCCTGCCTAGACAAACATGGTATAATCTCATGCAGCTATACAGATGACATCACCATTCTTCTCAACCTTCGACCATCCAGCGCCCACCATGACAGGCACAATACACATAGAACACTCGAAACAGTAGCAACATGGATGACAGAACACAAACTAAAACTTAACTCTGACAAAACAAACTTCATCCTCCTAGAAAACAGCAAAACTCCAACCTTAACAAACCTAGTAATAAACTCGATTTCATAAGCCCTTTCAACCCACGCTAAAACTTCTTGGAGTACTGATTGACAGAGGCTGTACCATGCAACCACAAATCAACAAAATAATAAAAACATCATTCACAACTATGAGAAACCTAAGACAAATTCGAAAATTCTTCAACATGAAACAATTCCAACATTTGGTACAATCTCTTATCCTTGGACAAATAGACTACTGCAACATACTATACCTCCCCTGCCCAGCGACCATGATAAAGCAACTACAAACAATACAAAATACAGCCCTAAGACTCATCTATTCACTGAAAAAAATACGACCACATCACAGAGGCATACCACGACTCACTGGCTCCCAATACAAGCAAGAGTATACTTCAAATTTTATTGCCTACTATTCAAAGCTATAAACGGTGACAGCCCAACCTACTGGAACAACCGACTAACTCAATCCACCTCAACCAGATACAGGAGAACCCACTCACTATTCACACACCCGCTAGCCAAAAATGTCAAACGAAGAAAACTGTATGACAACCTAATGGCCACCAGAGCAGCAAAACTAGACAGACAACTCACCAATTTGCTGTCTTCGATCACAGCTTACAAAACCTTCAAAAAAGAAACTAAAACTCTACTCTTCAAAAAATACATAAAACCTATTTAATAGGACCAGATCCATCCCAAGCTCCACCTACTACACTGTCTACTCCTTATCAAATCTAAAATGTTCAAATTACCCAACATGTATTACCTAATTTCACGACAATTCTTATGTAATCCGCCTATATATCTTGTAACTTCATGACAACTCTTATGTAAACCGCCTTGAACCGCAAGGTAGTGGCGGAATAGAAATCACTAATGTAATGTAATGTAATTAAAGGCTCTGGTAGAAACCCATTTACAAATAAGCAAAGACACTTTATTAATTTGGAAATATTAACTGGGAAAAATACATACTTTGTAAATGAGTCTCTGCCAGAGCCTCTAATGTAAATATAAAACAAATACTCTATCTGCTATATACAGTACATTTCCCAAAGCTAACCTATTTCAGACAATAAATTCATTTTTTTTTTTTTTCACCTTTGTTGTCTGGAGACTTATTTTTCAATCAAGTTGGCTCCAGTTTCTGTTTTTTTTGTTTTCCTGACTTCTGCAAATTCTTCTTCAAGCGGTTGCTGTCCACTGGTTCCTCTTACCATGGTCCAGCATTTCTCTTTTCCCTCCCTCCCAATGAACATCATTCCTCACTCCTTTCTATCCTGGATCCATCTCCCCTCCTACACAACATTTCTTCCTCTCTATCACCCCAATATGCAACGTCTCCCTCTCTCTCACTGTCTACCATCTCTCTCCCTCTCATTCCCTCCCTTGCAGTAAAGGAAGTGGAAGAGAGAGAGATCCAAGGTATATCTCTCTCACCACGTCCAACATTTCTTCCTCTCATCCCCTGGTCCTTTGGCAGTATCGTTTGCCCCTCCCCACCAGCCCCTTGTCCAATATTTCTCTTTCTTTCATTCCTTTCTAGAGCCATGCCATGTTTATCCCTCCATTCCCCCAACCATTATGTCCAACATTCCTTCCTCTTAGATCCCTTTCCATCTGGCCCAACCTTCTCTCTCCAACATAACAACCAATATTTCTCCCTCCCTCCTCTCTGCAACCATGTCCAACAATTCTCCACCCCCATTATATTTTGTTAGCCCTCCCCCCTGGAGCTACTGAGATACCTGTGGACCTTTTGCTCCTGCCTCCTTGTGGTTGCCTTGTAAAATGGCTGCTGCGACCTTTCGTAGGTGCTCCCGGCATTTCATGCAGTGCCACGAGAAGTCACAACCACCATTTTAGAAGGCAGCTGTGAGGAGGCAGGAGCAAAAGGACCATGCTCCTGCCACAAAGGCCTCCGCTGGACCACCAGATACTTCAGCAGGTCTGGGGGCCATAGCAGAAAAGCCTCAGGTTGCCAACCCTGCCCTAGCCCATGAAACATCTCTTCCCTCCCCTCATAAATCCCTCCAGCCCGTGCAGCATCTCTTTCTCTCCCTCCCATCCACCCCCAGCCCATGAAGTATGTCACTGGTCTCTTTCTTCATGCTGCTGGCAGCATTCCATCGCTCCTTCACATTACTGGTGCTGATCCGGAAGCCCTCCCTCTGACACAAAATGCATCAGAGAGAAGGTTTTTGGGTCAATGGTAGCGTGGAGGAGTGAAGGATGTGAAGGGTGGCTTGAAATAAGGAAGGTACCACATCTGTGCGATCCCTGAACATAGACCCATCCCCGCGAGTCTGGAGGGGATCCTCATGGATTCCGCGGGATTCCCGTTGTCCCTGTTCCCATGCAGCTCTCTACATCTAACTGATATCACTTCTGGTGCACTCCATTGTAAGTGAAGTCAGGTAGAAGATGACATTGGAGGAATGTTGGATTAGAGCCATATTGAGAGCTGCCTCTGTTGCCACTACTCCCACCCCAAGAGCCGCATTGTCCCCACTCCCCAGAGAGCTGTCTTGCCGCCCACTGCCCACTCCCCAGAGTGTTGCCTTGCCGGCACTGCCTACTCCCCAGAGAGCCGCCCTTGCTGCCGCTGCCCTCCCAGAAGAGTGGCCTTGCCACCGCCTGTCACTTGTCTCCACCTGTGGCTGCCCACCACCTGATGCCGCCACAGCTGCCCACTATATCACCCTCCCTCTCCCACCTTTCATAGAAGAACATAGTAGAACACTGCTGGCAGGCTGCCCAGCTCCACTCTCTCCAATCCCTGCTACACTAGAATAGGAAGTTACATCAGTTGAAGAAGGGAGAGACCTGACTTGACCACAGGGCGGGAGGTGTTGGAGGCGAGATAGACCCGACCACAGGGGGGGGGGATGGATGCGAGAGAGATCCAACCACAGGGGGGGGAAGAGATGGAGGGAGGGAGAGAGAAACCTGACTAGGAGCAGAGGGAGGGAGGAAAGAGAGAGAGACCTGACTAGGGGTATAGGGAGGGAGGGAGAGACCTGACTAGGGCAGAGGAAAGGGAGAGAGAGAGAGAGAGAGGGAGACCTGACTAGGGGCAGAGGGAGGGAGGAGAGAGATATGCCCGACCAAGGGGAAAGTGTGGGGGGGGGAGAAGTGAGGGACGAATGAGAGAGATTGAGAGAGAGAGATACCTGACCACAGGGGGAGAGAGAGGGAGTAAGGAGATATTTGACTGGGGGCTAGGGGGTGGGGAGAGGAAGGAGAGAGATATGCCTGACCACAGGGAGTATGTGTGGGGGTCTTTCTGTTTCACACTCTGTTCTCTCATGCCACCACCTCTTTCTCTTTTTTTGTTTTTTTACCATTTCCTTCAGCCTCTGTGCTACAATCCTCTATATTTTCTTGTACCTCCAGTATTATTCTCATCTCTCTAATTTCTTCCTCATTGCATTAAAGCTTCTTTTTCATCCTCCTTTTCACTCTGTCAAGCAGTGCTGTGGAGTTGGCACACTAAACCTTTGATTCTGACTCCTATTTTGCTACTGACTCCAACTTATACTAAGCTTTAAACTTTTTATACTGGATCTAAAGTATTGGTAAATACAGGCAGTCCCCAAGTTACAGACACCCAACTTAAATATGACTTGTACTTAACGCAGTTGCAGTTTCACTTGAATTCATTGAGCAGTATTTCCAGTGGCATAGACTGCTATACTTCTGTAAAAGATTCAGAAATGATGCATGGCCACATTAAGAACAGTTTGTGGTTGTGCATGCTGTACTTTAGAAGGAACACTAGTAGGGACAGCTGGCTCTTTTGTCAGCTGGGAGAAGAGGGAAACAGCAAGAATCTTAAAATCCCCAAGTTCTGAGTTACAAATCTGACTTAAGAACAGCTTTAAAAATATAACTCATTCTTAACCTGGAAACTGCCTGTATATTTACCAGTAATTTACACAAGTATTCAGTGGTCAACTCTTTCCACTATCTTGGAATCACCCTGGATTCTGACCTTACATTTCCTCCACAGACCTCATTTGTGCAAAACTATGTTTTATATTCTTCACCAACTATGCACAGTAAGACGCTATTTTGACTGCAACACTTTTCACTCCTTTTCGCGTCTAGACTATTGTAATATAGATTACCTAGGATGCACCTGTACACAACTGAAAAAACTTCAATCTGTCTTATCTGTGAGTTAGCAAAAGAGTAAAACAAGACTGAATAAACTATATTTATTTATTTAAAAACTTATATACTGCTTTAAACCAAAGCAGTGTAAAATTGACATACACTTCTAGAACCTAATGTAAAATTGACATACACTTCTAGAACCTAATGCATTGAACTCTCCAGCTTCACATAAAAGCTGACACATACAAATATAAACTTTCTATATCAATAGCTATAGCTATGATATAGATATGTCCAAGTATAAAATGATAAATTTACCATATATTATTATTTAAGGTTTTTTTTTTTTAAGTTGAGTCTGAGTTGGTACATTTGTACCGACCCTGACTCCATCTAAAATTGTTTGCAACTCCACATTGGCTGCCATTCCATTTTGTCTCTCCAGTTTTGCTTTAGCTTAGCTAACAGTATAATTGCAGAATATATGACAGCAAGAATTTGGAAACCTGTTTTCCTCTCTGTCTATTACTTCATTCCTCCATTAACCTCCCCCCCTCTGTTCTTACTTCCCTCTTTCCATTTTCTCATATCCAGTTCCCTGCCTTCTCACTCCCTGTATATGCTATTTTTCTTATCTAAAAGTACCCCTTCCTCTCCTTGATACAGTTCCCTCCTTCCTTGCTGTTTGTCTCTTTTCCTTCAGTTGCCTTTCTTCACCCTACTTACTCACTCTCCCTTATATTCAGGGCTATCTTGTTTTCTTTCCCTTCCTCCCAAGTCCAAATTCTCTTACCATTTCTTCTCCCCTTCACTACAGGGATAAAATTGGGCAACAGCTTTGGGATACCAAGTAAGCATGCCCTCCATGTCTGATCCAGACTCTTTGGCACTTTAAATGAAAAGTAAAAGGATAGGTGGATACTGGTCACAGAGAGAACAACTGCAGAGAGTTTGCTCAGCATTCACATAATTCACACTGCTCCTAATGCAATAGCCAGCTAAAACCCTTCTGTATAGGAAAGCAGGCCTGTCTCAACTTGTCTCATCAACTTTTGAAATGAGCCAACCCAGAGGCAGACATTCATAAATTTTGCTGAATTTTACATACACTCCCAATGCACACATATGTTAACTGACAAAGGAGTCAATAAAACAAGTATGTGCATGAAATATTGAAGTTTCAGTAATCTGACAAATTCACACTGGTTAATACCCAAGATAGTTTCTAATTACAATGGTGTGCATAAGTCTGGAATAAGCAGTTTTTAATGCTGTTTTGAAGCTTTAGTACACAATTTTTTACCTAGCAGTAGATGTTATGCTGGATCATCATACATTACATATTTCAGTGTTCACTCCTCTTTTAAATGCAACTCATTTTGTGTGCTGACTATGCATTCAGATTGTTCACTGCTCAGCAAATAGTAAAGTTAAACAGAATCAGATCCTGCAGCAAAAGTGGATCCAAATTTAGTCAATTACAGCTACATTATTCTGACTGCAAGTTCACTTCACCTCACCTACTCAGGCAGCAGATTTCATCTGCTGTGGATTAGCAGTTATCTACAGTAGTTGAGAGGTATTTGGAATGTAGATTGAAGGAATATAAAGCAAGACAAGCTGTTGTTGATAGAGGTACAGAGTTGAGTGAGCAAAGTACTCAAAATGGACTTATGAGATGTAAGGAAAGGTACTCTTTTTAAATGCACTTACAAATAATAAAATGTAAGCCCAAACACTTGAAAAGCAATGCTAAAATAGAAAAAAGAACATTTTTTGTAATTTAAATAAATCTATTTACACAACCTCTATTATATTATTAAAGTTTACAATGATGGGGGACAAATTCAAACAAGTGACCAGGGGGGAGTTCTGGGGGTCTTGGTAGGTTCATAAAAATCAAGGTGGTTAGCCATATACTAAGGAGTCACAGTATTCCAGGCATTTTCTGTGGGGTTTTCTTGTTTTGTACAGTTTGGAAAAATTTAATAAAAGAAAAAAAGTTTTAAAAGGTACTCTCTTTTAAATGCACTTACAAATAATAAATGTAAGCCCAAACACTTGAAAAGCAATGTTAGACTTGCTCTAGAGAAAATCAACACAAATATATATTTTTTTAAATTTTCATTATTTGCTTTGAATGGCAGGAAAGACTTTATTATATGGTATATGTGTTATGAGATATTGAAGGGTTGGGAGGGAAAGGGATAAATTTTATTTAATATGACGAATTGTAGAATTTCAAGTGATGTATTATATATTGTTACTTTTTGATGCACTTGATGTAAGTTATAAAAATGAATAAAGAATTAAAAAAAAATAAAATAAAATAAATTTATAGAATATGAACTCCATTAAATGAAAGAACAAGCATAATCATTCAGGAAGACAATTTATCCTCATGGCTAAAGCCAACAGTCAACCTAAGTTCACAGCAATGTTATTGACATTCCCTGCCAAGCACTCCAGTTCATCAGATGCCGGATGGAAAGAAAGGTTAAAGCTAGCTCTAAATTGTTTTCTTGACATCTCTGCTCAGTATGCAGTAGCAGAAAAAAAAAGCTCATAGAACATTTGGAAATAAATAATTAACAAAAATGAGGATGCTATAATGCCTTTATATCACTCCATGAAGCGACCGCAACTTGAATACTATGTGCGATTCTGATCACTGCATCTCTGAGAAGAGAGAAAGAGGGATGAGGACATTCTCTTTCTGAAAATACATACATATTTTGGGGTAAGTATATATTATTTTGCGCTGAGCTTTGATAAGTTTGGGGAGAAAAGCTCCAATTGTAGGTTCCCTTCTATAGACAGTTTAGATCTTAAAAGAGCAAACTTTACTCCGCTAGTCTACATAGAATAATAGCCTTTTATTGTTCTACAGTTTTGTAAACTTGAACCTTCTGCTAGAAATAGTTTCTGGCAGGCAGAGCAGGGTCTGGCTTGGTCTCCACTCCCTCCATCCTCCCCTCTCTCATCCACCCCTAGCTCATATCTTTACTTATAGTCTTAATTATTCTAATTAGGACAATAGGAGAACTCTTTATATTTCACTACCTGTAAAGAACAAACAGTAAATAAGCATACAATATAACACTAAAACTATCTGTTATGCCCAGGGGTGACCTCAGCATATTACTGACATGTTCAGCATATTACTTACTGACATGTTCAGAATATTAATGATATGTATCCTAAAGTCTGCTTGCTTACCTGAACTCCTGACCTCCAAAGAACAGTAAAACCAGATGATCATCAGTAAAGACAGATGGGAGACTACATCACAAGGAAGAGGCCAGTAACATCAAAAGGATCTTGACCTCTTTTGACCTGGGTGTTGTCAAAACAGATATCAAAAGACAGGACCAACTGTCTTACTAAGAGGCCAGTATCTTGACCTCTTTTGACCTGGGTGTTGTCAAAACAGATAACAAAAGAGGCCCGTAACATCAAAAGAACTGAGATCTCCTATCTTGACCTCTTTGACCTGAATATTGTCCAAACAACTTCAAAGGGACCGACCTGGGGTGTGCCTGAATCAAAGGACGCTGTTACTGCAGGACCAGCTGTTTAACTCAGCAGCTTATAAGGATGGAATTCTGCTCCTAGAATCTAGAATCCTAGCCGGCTACCGGAACAGAAGCCACGAGGCTAAAGGGTCAGTCTCCCGTGTCCACTCACCTATCAATTGTATGGATTCTCCAATTGGGAAGGGAGTGTTTGCTTGGGATACGGTGAAGGTATTTAATTCTTATCATATATATATATATGTATAATAAAGTGTTATTGTTTATGCTTTATATTGTCTGGGTGCTTTTCTGAGTGTTACTGATCATCCCACCTGTCAGAAATTAGTGGCAGAACAAATTGGTACCAGAAGTGGGGTAATCATGTGGTCAGAAAAGCTAACTAGAAAACAAGGGGTGGAGGAGCAGGCTCCCAATCCCTCCATTCCAAATGGGAATGAAATTATGGGAAAATTAATGACCACTGAGTGGTCTGTAGAAGCAGTAGAAGCAGGATTGTGTGAATCCTGTACTTTTGGAAGTGGGGATCCACATGAATTATGTGCCTCCTTACAAAAGGTGAAAATCTCAAAAGGAGAAGAGCAAGAAGTAATTTCTAGACAAGGAAGGATGATTTTGTCAGACTGGAGGAATTTGCATGAAGCTAAACAGGAATTACAATTGAAATCAGGAGAGCTGGAAAAGAATAGGTGTAATCAACTGCATGCCTTTGGAATGCTGCAATGTCAGAATAAGTTGTTAATAGATAAGGCCGTGCGATATGCAAGATATAAATACAAAAAACGGAGGCGGAAAGTGAGTTACAGAAAAGTTAAAATCTTAAATTATCATCTGCCGGATAATTGGAATCCAAACAAACGGGATGGGGAAATTTGTGATTCAAATGCTAATAACAGTGAGGAGGATATATGTATTGAAGGAAAGCAGGCAGAAAGTTCAGAAGCAAAGCCAGTGAGGAGACGAAGATTACAGGGAAATTTGCAGACAGGAGAAAATCTAACTAAAAATGATATTATGGAAGACTTTACTCAGCAAGAAGTCATGGATACGATGGCACGCTTTACACAGCAGCCTGGGGAACCACTAATACCATGGGTAATTCGGGTACAGGAGATGGGCGCAGCAGGGATTATGTGGGATGCCACAGATGCCCCTAAATTTGTTCAAATTAGTCAAGAAATAGCAGTACAAAATGCGTTACGGGAGGATCCTTATCCTGCAAAAAATGCCCAATGGTCTTTATTAGAGATAATTAGTAGGGGTGTCACGAGGCGATATCCACTTGAATCTGATTGGCCCTCAAATGATAAGATTTGGTATACATTAAAAGATGCTCAAATGAGAATTAAGGAGGAGTCTATGAAGGCAGCCTTAGTAATAGGTCACGCTGACACATATATGTCATTACCTTTTACTGAGTCCATGAGAAATAAAATGATTAAGTATGCTGCACCAGCATACAAACAGGTAAAGATAACTTTGTTGATCAATCAAATAGACAGGACTATTTTGGAAGCCTTAGAAGCAGTCCGACAGTTAGGAGATCAGGGGGACTGGGGACCTCAAAATACTTTTGATAAAAAGAGAACAGGACAATCCAATTCAAACAGGGCTAAGCGGGTGTCTCGGAGGAATATGTTTTTGGCATTAATAAAAGATGGTGTAAAGAGGGAAGAAATAGATGGAGAAGATACAGGGACATTATGGGGAATGTACAAAAGTAGAGAACAAAGGAGAGAGGGAGGATATTTTGGTACCAACGGCCCCCCTGAGGAAATTGCTTCCATTCTTTATCCTGATTTAAAAGGGTGGAAGTGTTGGGAGGATCAATAATGTGAATGCCGAGTCTCAGTGTTTGCCTGGACCAAATTAGAACAGCGTCCGCAGGTAGAGATAAATATCTAGTAGAAATCTGGGGAGCAAAAGGTACAAGCTGTAGTGGACACTGGGGTGTAGGAATATAAATATCAGGATTGGGGGGAAAATTATACAAGCAGGAAGAAAAAATTTTACAAATTTTAAAATTGGACAATTACCAATTTGGGATTAATCTATGGGATTCCTTGCCAGATATCCAAAAAGGGTTAACATGACAGCTTTCCGATGGAATATATAGTTTTGGTAAATTGCCAGACATTCCTATGAGATCAGTAGTGGTGGAGAAACCAATAGTAGTACTGATCGCCACAAAAATTGTACTATTCCTATAGTGGAGCAATGTCCAGAACCATTTACATCCACTTGGCAAGGGAGGCAATATACATATACCAGACTACCACAAAAAATACTTACAGATGCCGAGAGGTGATAGAGAAAGCTAAACTGTAGAAATATTGCTAAGTGACCTTTATAATGTATAAAGTTTTGTTAGATAGTATAAGGAAGTTGCACTCCAAGTAATATTGCAAATGTGTCTTTTACCTAAAACACTAATATTGTGAACCACTGTACCTGCACGTAAACCTCTCTTGTATATTTTATAGATTAAAAATTCCCTGCGTGCATTCTCTTACGATTGTGTGACAGAGCTTTGAAATGGAAGAAAATAGAAAAGAAGACCAGTAAAACTATATAGAGCAATTAACTTAAGTTTCTATCTCTCTCTTTCTTTTAGAAGCTTAGTATCCAGACATGGTCAGGAGAACCAATTTCACTGTGACCTGATAGTGGGAATCCAATGGATACCACATTTGTTTGTGACTCTTTTGATTAATAGTGTGCTTATTTACAGATTAAAATCAACCCTGAATCATTACCGATGGAAGAAAGCATGCCGGAGCTCTGTGTTTGTCTGTTTCTGTTATGTGTTGTCTGTTTTAGCTTATGGGGTACCCCAACATTGCACATTGGCCATTTCCAGAGTTTATTCCACCCCTTCTATTAGTCCAAATGGTACCATATCCCTTTCCAAAAAAGATTCCCCCACATACCAGAAAGTATCTTATGAAAACCATGCTCACAATGATTTTATGCTAGGACTCACAGGCAATCGAGGCCAGCAGCGTGCCAGTTTTTTAGGAATAAAGGGGACGCCCATGTGGGATCCCTACGTGGGTCAGGGCAAAGGGTCTATAGAGTGGGCAGACTTGATGGGCCTTGGCCTTTTTCTGCCGTCATCTTTCTATGTTTCTATGTTTCTATACAGCCCAATGATAATTTAGTTAGGGGTTATATTATAAAAGGATATCTGAAGAGAAATAATTAGAAAGCTTTATACCTGGTAAAATGGTGTTCATTGGTATTTGATATTTGCTAAATAAAATAAAAAATGGTCTCTCTTTATTTAACTTACCAGGTATAAACAGTGCAGTGCACATCTCTGACATAAGTTATTTTGGTATCACATTCTGCACGTGTGTATGGTCTCTCTTAAATGACATAATAATTATGTCCAGAACATAAAAAGGTATATTTTCTGAATGTCCTACAGAATACCTTTAAGTGCATTAGTGTTGTTTCTCTTATCTCACACAAATACTACCTTACACACAAGTATTGTGTCAAATGTTATCACATTTTGTACGTGTGAATGGTCTCTCTTAAATGACATAATAATTATGTCCAGAACATAAAAAGGAGTATTTTCTGAATGTCCTACAGAATACCTTTAAGTGCATTAGTGTTGTTTCTCTTATCTCACACAAATACTACCTTACACACAAGTATTGTGTCACATGTTATCACCTTCTGTACATAAAGTGGTTTTTCTCCTTTTTCTCTTATACTCTCTTTTACCACTAGGGGGGTTTAATGTAACTAAAGCATTGAAGCTAAACAATCATGAGGAAATATTTTCCTTGAAAAATCACGTACTGGGAAATGTTATTCCATATAGACTTTCATCCTTTTGTGATAAAATTGGTCAGCTCTGCTCTCTCATTCTGATGATTTGGCTAACATGCTGGGTTAAGAGAAAATTTCACCAGACCGAGAAGATGACCAGACATACAGTGCCGTGCCATGAGGCTATTATGTGGCACCGACTTGGGAATAGAAATGAGCCTATATCCTGCCACTTCACATTAGGGCTGGTCTCTGGGGGTAGTGCATGTGACTTACATGAGTGAAGGCATGTGAGTGGCATAGCAAGCCTATTGAAACTGGAGCATAGCCAGACCCTAACCAAAGCTGCTAAGAAAAACAGGATACCAGATAACTGCAGTGATCGATGGTGACTATGAAGCTACCCTAAATGTATGTAAGCCATGAGTAAGAGCACAAATATAATATTAATAACATTATTAATTTCCATGATTCCCTATACGTGATACTTTCAAGTAAAATGCCTAATTAGCTTGAAATATTAGGGAATGCAAGGATACCAGATTTAGCCCATAAGGAAATAAATTATGAAGGGAAAATTAATTTTCCCATTTTACCTTTGCTTAAAAGTAGAATAGATACTATTGTTTCTGAAATACTGGCTGGCAAAGAAGCATATTTTGGCTCCAGAGTAGCAGATGTATTTAGAAGGGAAGGTGAATGGGTGACAAATACTGTACATAATTATGAACTAACGCTACGATATGATCAGTTAATGTTACATGTCGTTAATGATATCACAAAGAATTAACTTTATCGCATTGATTTAAAAACCACATCACATTCTGTACCCTTAGATAGAAAATGGTGTAAATTTTGAAATGAAACAATGTGTCCTTAGTACTGTTGAACTTGTGATTCCTGCTAGTCAAGCTCCCTTTTCAGTATGTTTACAGAATGTTAGTGTGTTGCAGTGAGCAACTGAATTTTGAAATAATAACTTGCATTCTGTGGCAGATCATATTGAAGCTACCACTGCACTCCATGAGTGGGAGGCTATTACTAGAGGCAGTGATATGGCATAAAAGGTGTTTCTTCATTTCTTACTCTATAATTTTGTTTAGATATCCTTATGTTATACAAACGATTGTGTATACAAACGGACACCCTCTCCCTTTATTAGGAGGACTTTTTATGGGAGCAGACTTAAGGATCCAAGGGTGGAATGTTATGCCCAGGGGTGACCTCAGCATATTACTGACATGTTCAGCATATTACTTACTGACATGTTCAGAATATTAATGATATGTATCCTAAAGTCTGCTTGCTTACCTGAACTCCTGACCTCCAAAGAACAGTAAAACCAGATGATCATCAGTAAAGACAGATGGGAGACTACATCACAAGGAAGAGGCCAGTAACATCAAAAGGATCTTGACCTCTTTTGACCTGGGTGTTGTCAAAACAGATATCAAAAGACAGGACCAACTGTCTTACTAAGAGGCCAGTATCTTGACCTCTTTTGACCTGGGTGTTGTCAAAACAGATAACAAAAGAGGCCCGTAACATCAAAAGAACTGAGATCTCCTATCTTGACCTCTTTGACCTGAATATTGTCCAAACAACTTCAAAGGGACCGACCTGGGGTGTGCCTGAATCAAAGGACGCTGTTACTGCAGGACCAGCTGTTTAACTCAGCAGCTTATAAGGATGGAATTCTGCTCCTAGAATCTAGAATCCTAGCCGGCTACCGGAACAGAAGCCACGAGGCTAAAGGGTCAGTCTCCCGTGTCCACTCACCTATCAATTGTATGGATTCTCCAATTGGGAAGGGAGTGTTTGCTTGGGATACGGTGAAGGTATTTAATTCTTATCATATATATATATATATATATATATATATATATATATGTATAATAAAGTGTTATTGTTTATGCTTTATATTGTCTGGGTGCTTTTCTGAGTGTTACTGATCATCCCACCTGTCAGAAATTAGTGGCAGAACACTATCCAGGAAAGAAACACTAAATAAAGCATATAATAAAATCCTAAGGCTCTCTATACTAGTCTAATATATTCCTAGTAGCTTAATAAGGTTAATTAATTCATCAGCTCAATAACAAGATACAGGACAGTAGTCTAGCAGCAATAGGGTTGCTGCTATCCAATCTTCTGCACATGGATGATTTTCTCCCTGTTGGCAAGAAGTTATATGTGTGCTCGCTGCAAAGAGTTCCTAGCTCTCAGAGAATGAGTACATTCCCTTGAAACTAGAGTGGCAGACTTGGAGGAGCTAATGGAGACAGAGAAGTACATAGAGGAGACCTAGGGGAGAGTGTGGCACAGTGGTTAAAGCTTATAGACTCATCACCCTGAGGTTGTGGGTTCAACCCCATGCTACCCCTTGTGACCCTGGGCAAGTCACTTAATCCCTCCATTGCCCCAGGTACATTAGATAGATAGTGAGCCCACCACGACAGACAGGGAAAAATGCTTGAGTACCTGCATAAAATCATGTAAACCTTTCTGAGCTCCCTTGGGAGAACGGTATAGAAAATTGAATAAATAAAAATAAAACATAGGGATGTTGTAGAGAAAGTTCCTCCTCCAGTCTGGTAGCAGGGATGCATGATGCAGGGATGAAGGATTTAGATTTGTTAGGAAAGGGAGAGCTTGTTCCGAAAGGATGGACTCCACCTTAACCAGAATGGAACCAGGCTGCTGACGCTAACGTTTAAAAGGAGATAGAGCAGCTTTTAAACTGAGATGCGGGGGAAAGCAGATAGTCACCCGGGAGCGGAGGGTTTGGTAGGAGGTATCCTTGAAGGATACTATTGAAACAGGATATTTAGGGAGTCCCAGTAGAGAGTTTCCAATAATAGTGAAAGAAAGCCAGGAGAGTTTAAGAGGAAGGCAGAATAAAAGACTAAAAATTTATGTCTTCTCAGCAGCCTGTAGTTACAAGAAAAAACATAATTTGAAGAGTCTGTAAACAAATGCTAGAAGCCTAAAAAATAAAATAGGAGAGTTAGAGAACATAGCACTGAATGAAAAGATAGATATAATAGGCATCTCAAAGACCTGGTGGAAGGAGGACAATCAATGGGGGACACTATTATCTGGGTACAAATTATATCACAAGGATAGAGTAGATCAAATTGGAGGGGGGTTGCGCTATATGTTAAAGAGGGAATTGAATCAAATAAAATTAATTTTCTACAAGATATAGGTAGCAGTGTGGAATCCATATGGATAGAAATTCCTTGTGTGAAGGGAAGGAATATAAAGGTATGGTTATACTACTGTCTCCCTGGGCAAAATGAGCAGACAGATGAATTCAGAGATTAGGAAATCTGGAGAATTGGGCAAAATTTATAGGAGAGGGTAAGTATAATCATTCACACTTAAACACCATACCCCATAAGGAAACAGTAAGGACCCCAACTGGCTAATACAACACACAACCACCCAATACACTGAATCAACAATTAAAATCCCAAACAGGGAAAGAAGAGAAGAAAAAAATGGAGGAAAAAAACCTCAGTCTGACTTCATTGGTTGAAAAATCTCCACTTATTCCATCAGGATAGTCCAGTACGTCTTCAATTGATATAATCACAAAGGTGGAAGGCAACACTGTAAGCCCAAGAAGGGAGTCCACTTATGAAAACTGCAAGCACAGTTCCAAAGTTATACATTAGGCAAAGAGACTCAGTACTTAGCTGCCAAAGACAATTCACTAGGCGCCGGCAAATCAAAATCAATAGTCAAGGCAGAAAAGCCACAAGGAAACATGACAGGAACTGTCCCTGTTTCACCAAAGCTGCGCCAGGGAATGCTCTTTACCATTCCAGCTTGCCACACACACATTCCAGATAATAGATGAAAATCAAAAGCAAATTGGTGCTGGGAGAACAGATGCCAGCACGGATCATTGGTGACATCAGGGCCAATTCCAGCCCCTCCAGAAAGGCTGACCAATCCCAAGATGACAACACAAGACTGCAGAAAAAGTGTTGAAAACTAAAGAAAACCATGTCCACTCAAGGCGCGCATAAATCAAACATCTGAAAAAAATATCAAACTATCAAAAATATCTAGAAAAAGATCAAAAGAAAAAACCTCACAAAAAAACAAAGCATTAAAAAAACGCTGCCCATTCAAGGCATGCATTCAATCCCAAAGGTTGTATAGTCTGTAATTGGGAAAATCCAATGCTGCTCTTTCTGGTGAAGAAGCCACTGCCAATTCCCCCTCCAAATTGAAAGAGGGCCGCACTCAAGAACACTGCATCTTAACGAAAAAATATTCATGATGGAAATCCAAGCAGTGAGCCATTAGGGGTAAGACAGGAAGAGTGTTCCAGGAGGCGGGTTTTAAAAACTTGAGATGTTTGACCCACATAAAGGTAACTACAGGAGCACTGCATCACATACACAACCCCCACAGATACACAGGAGTTCCAGGTCAGAGTATTGTTAACCCTTTCTTTTTTTTTTTTTTAAACTACATATGCTCTATTTCCAAGGACCTCAGCGAACACGGGGTTAGCATATGGCTCCAGAAAAAGGAGGATGGATTGAGACATCTGGGTTTTACTTCCATTGAAAGCAAAGGAAGTAAAACCCAGATATCTCAATCTGTCTTCCTTTTTCTAGAGCCATACGGTAACCCTAAGTGAACCAATTCAGTACCATGTCGTGAATGCCTAGTTTACCCAGCTTTAATAGAAGCAGCCTTGAAACACAGCTGACTAGTATGGTTTGTCTGCCTTTGCTTAGATAGGATTTGCTTTTGATGTTAGTTCTAGCAGTAAGGTTTCTGTACTATGCATGGCTCCAAAGCTGTGCTGTGTATTGTGGAAACCTTCGGTCTGGTTTAGAAAGTGTATCAGTTGTGCATTGACAATGAATTCTAACAGTTTTGCGGGCCAAGGTATACCTGCAACTGGTCTGAAGTTTTCAGTCTTGGTCAAATCAGCATCTAAGAATTTGGGTACTGGGGTCAGTACAATATGCGATACTGGAAGTGGATACATACCTTTCCCCAGGTCAAGAATGACAAACTCTGTCAAACACAGCAACAAATCGGAGGGAGAGAATCCTCTTGCATCTTGGCTGGACAGACATCCAAACTGCATGATTTTTTTGTGAGATTCTTAAATAGGTATGAGACTTCTTGTGGTTTTATAGCATTGAATTCTTCTGAGAAGCCCTATCACATGTATGAATCTCCTATTGTTGTTTTGATGTGGGACTTCCCCCAGTAACTAATAAAGCCTAAAGTAGAATAAACGCTTAGGAAAGTGAATGGGTATGTGAAGACTTATATCCTGCTGTCTATGGGGAACACCTGCTTCAGGTATGTAACTGGTTTTCTCTGAGGATATGCAGTAGAGATGGAACGCCCTAGGTACAGACTCTCCAATAAGAAAAAAAAATTGGAACAAGGGTGCTGCAATAGACAAGCATCAAATATTTTTTGGAGACAATACCATTTCAGTTTTAACAACCCAATTCTTCATTTCCAATTTCGGCTAAACTAATTGAGATGGTTGCTTTCACTCAATTGGATGATGACCTAGAACATGTCACCAAATTAGATCTGTTCCAATATAGTGTTCAGAATACCAAATCCTTTTTGTCCATGCTAGATCTGTGAAAAGGGATCAACCAGGGTAGCTCTTTTTTTCTGGCCTTTTTTTTTTTTTTTTAATAGCAATCTCAGCTTGGATTACTGGATGGTGAATTGAATCATCATCGCCACAAAAGGATAATTTTATTAATCATTCATTTGGTGAACACGGATCCCTGACCCATGGCTGGCTTTGCCTGGCTAACAGGTGTAATGTGACCCCTAGGTGATGGGGTTACCAGTTCATTGAACTGGCAGTAACAAAGTCACCATGGAACAATGCAAGGATGATGAGAACCTGTTATAGTAATCCAACATAAGTGTAATGTTATAGTATAGTATGTTATAGTAATCCAACACAATGTGCAATGCATCATGGAATATACTTGCATTTCAAGCTGTTTTAAAACCATGGAAGTTCTGGGAGCAAGATGCTAAACAATTGTCCTATATAGAAGAAAAACATAACAGGCTTTATCCAGGGACAGCAGGCAGATATTTTCAATTGTGGGTGATGTCATCCACAGAGCCCTGTACAGACAGTGTCAAAGTGTACTGTCACTTTAAGCTTTAGAAAGCTTTAAGACTGCCCACACAAGTCTACATGCACAAGTGCCTTCCCGCCCAACGCCGGCTTGCGAGGCCTTCCATTCTATGCTCAAGTGAAGAAGCCAACTAGGAAAGGAGGGTGGGATGTGAGACTATTTGCCTGCTGTCCTCAGATAATACTTATGGTAAGTAACTGTGCTTTATCCCAAGACAAGCAGGCAGCATATTCTCACATGTGGAACTCTCTAGCTTACAAAATTAAACACAAATATGTAGGTCTCTCCTCAAAAAGTAGATATATTGTCCAATTCGAGCAAGGGAAGGTGGAGCAAGGGAAGGAAAAGAAATGAGAATAATAAAAAACATGCAACCATCCTCAGAAAGAGGAAAGGGCAACATAGTGAGTAAACTCATGGAAACACTAATTAAATTAGATACGATCCTGGATGAGGAGACTCTACGGGATCCCCGCCAACATGGATTTACTAAGGGAAGGTCCTGCCAATCCAATCTAATTAGCTTCGTTGACTGGGTAACAAAGAAGCTGGATGTGGGGGAGTCCCTCGACGTCGTGTACTTAGACTTCAGTAAAGCTTCTGATAGCGTCCCACACCGCAGGTTATTGAGCAAGATGAAATCTATGGGTCTGGGATAAACATTGACTGCATGGGCCAATGATTGGCTAAGCAGTAGACTTCAGAGAGTGGTGGTAAACAGTACCCCTTCCAAAACGTCGGAGGTGACCAGTGGAGTGCCGCAGGGCTCAGTCTTGGGCCCAATCCTTTTCAACATATTCGTAGGAGATCTGACTCAGGGGCTTCAAGGTAAAATTACATTATTCGCCGATGACACCAAACTATGCAACATGGTAAGTAAGAGCACTTTGCCCGACAGTATGACGCAGGACCTACTTCTATTGGAACAGTGGCCCTCGACTTGGCAGCTAAGCTTCAATGCTAAAAAATGTAAAGTCTTGCAGCTTGGCAGCAGAAATCCGTGCAGAACTTACACACTAAAATGGTGAAACCTTGGCTAGGACTAAGGCAGAACAGCCAAATAGAATATACTGCTTAAAATCAGCCAACTTCTGTATGAGCCGTTCGAGATAAAAGAACATGTAGAAGTTGAAATGAAAACTGTTGTTCCACATAGAGGTTTAGTTTAGACAGCATCTAAATTTATCCATAGAATGACCATCAAGTCCTGATGGTGCAGTGGCAAAGTTTCTGAAAATGAAGAACTTTCAAAGAGTGGATTTAACCAGCAAAGACTGATATAACCATTTTGGCTTATTAAGTCCAGGACAAGATTATATTCGGAGTACTCAATGGTCCAGACCAAGACACAGTGTGCCTCGCAAGAGTTGTTAAAATCAACATGGATCGATAAGCTATGGGGTGGAGCTGTATGTAGGCTGAGAACCATATGCTGAGGTTAGGCTGGTACCGAGGGAGACAGTGGAAGCACCGGTACAGATCACTGAACTGAAGTTACAGGAGCGGCAGTGGTACCGAGGTAGAATGTAGCAGCGGTACCAAGCCTTGATGCAGGCAACAACAAAAAGCAGGGAAGGATCAGTACCAAGCAGAGCCCGATGCTAAGTAAGCTATATCGGTACCGAGGAGACCTACTCTTTTCACATTCATTGCTCAGGTACATTTAGGTAAAACCCATTTCTTTAGGGAGTTCTTAAATCCCTCCCTAATGTTTTCTCCATTCTATGTGCTTTACTTGATAAATTGTAGTTCTACCTTTTTTCCTCACCGTCAAATATGTCTAGGTGTGTATCTATCATTTAAAGGTCCTAAATGTATATTTTATATTGTAAACCACTTAGAAATTTGTTTATATAAGCGTTTTATCAAATTTTAAATAAAACTTGAAAAAAACTTGAAAATTTGAAAAAAAGGAGGCATCAAGGCCAAATTCATTGTGATCTCATGGCCAACCATGCAGTTCTCCTGCATAGCCTCAATCCAACTGTACGTCAAGCTGATGGAAGACTTCGTAGCTAAAACCTTAACCTCATACCTAGATAAACACAACTTACTCCACCCCACACAGTCTGGCTTCAGAGCCAACTACAGCGTGGAGACCCTACTAGGAATACTAATGGACACTGCTAGACAACACTTCTGTACAGGCAAGAAAATCCTGCTCATACAACTAGACCTTTCTGCATCCTTCGACCTGGTTGATCACGACATTCTCCTACAAACACTAGACTCCATAGGAATTTCAGGCAAGGTACTTTCATGGTTCAAAGGCTTCCTACAATCCAGAACCTACAGGGTTAAAACAAACAAAGAAAAATCAGAACCATGGTTCAACCCCTGCGGAGTTCCCCAGAGATCACCTCTATCATCCACACTATTCAATATATACACAGCCTCCCTCAGCTCCTACCTAGACAAACATGGCATAACCTCATACAGCTATGCAGATGACATTACTATTCTCCTCCCCTTCGACCACCCAGAACCCACCATGACAAGCACAATACACAGAACACTCGAAACAGTAGCAACATGGATGACAGAGCACAAATTAAAACTTAACCCTGACAAAACAAACTTCATCCTCCTAAAAAACAATAAAACTCCTACCTTAACAAATCTAGTAATAAACTCGATCTCATACCCCATTCAACCCACACTAAAATTTCTGGGAGTAATAATTGACAGAGGCTGTACCATACAACCACAAATCAACAAAGTAATAAAAGCATCATTTGTGACTATGCGAAATCTAAGACAAATCCGAAAGTTCGACAGGAAATAATTCCTACTTTTGGTACAATCTCTTATCCTTGGACTAATAGACTACTGCAACATACTATACCTCCCATGCCCAGCGACCATGATAAAACAATTACAAACAATACAAAATACAGCCCTAAGACTCATCTATTCATTGAAAAAATGACATCACAGAAGCATACCATGACTCACACTGGCTCCCAATACAAGCAAGAATACACTTCGAATTCTACTGCCGTATTATTCAAGGCTATTAATGGAGAAAGCCCAACCTACTGGAATAACTGACTAACTCAATCCTCCTCAACCAGACACAGGAGAACCCACTTACTATTCACACACCCACCATCCAAAAATGTCAAATGAAAAAAACTATATGACAACCTAATAGCCACCAAAGCGGCTAAACTGGACAGACAAATCACCATTCTGTTGTCATCGACCACAGACTACAAAACCTTCAAGAAAGAAACTAAAACCCTACTTTTCAAAAAATACATAAAACCTATTTAACACGACCAGCTCCTACCCAAACCCCACCTACCCACTCTATACCCTTAATATACTCTAATATGCTTCTAATTACCCAACAAATTCTAATATGCTTCTAATTACCCACATTTATCACCTTAAAATTTCGACAACTCTTTGGTAATTCTTATGTAACTCTTATGACATCTCTTATGCTATGTCACAATTCTTGTAACCTCTTGAAAACCTTTATGTAATCCGCCTTGAACCGCAAGGTATTGGTGGAATAGAAATCACTAATGTAATTTAATAGTGGGAAACTACACCGGTATCAAGGGCTGTGAAGCCAGTACCGTAGGTGCCACAAGGTGTCAAAGTGTTAGGAACTCCAAGGGTAAGTGCGTTTCAGAAATGACAGCCTGCATTTAATGAACAATGGCCTGCAAAGCTGGTGATGATATCAATGAAACTGTTGATGCTCACCGGTACTGAAGAGAATCAATACCACCCACAAGATCAATCTGTGAAAGGAGGCACCAGTACTGTATACTACTCAGCTGGTACCATAGGTACAAGCAGGGTGTCGAAGCGTTGGTAACCCCAAGAGGCGGCATGCTTCAGAAATTACAGCCTGCACTGATGGTGTCAAGGAGAGGCATGCATCAAGAGACTTGATGCGAAACATGCCTGTGACACTGATGATCGATGTTAATGCAACGGTACCACTAGGACTCAGTACTACATAAAAGTTTCAAGTTGCTGGGTCCCGAATCCAGACCTAATATCTTCTTGTAGAAATAAAATGCAGGAAAAAAAGAATAAAATATTTGGATAGGCATTTATTTCTTCATTTTATTGTTTTGGTTTGGTTTTTTTAACCCTGGAAGATCAGGAAGAGATCCAGCAGGAAAGAGAAAGCAGCATGGGTTGAATGAAAAAAAGGCCGAAAAGCCATCAATGCTGCCGATGGGGACAAAGGCTTCAAAAATGCCTACAGGTCCCAAAAGTGAAAATTTAAAAATTTAATTAAAAAGTGAAAGGATTTAAAAGAAAAACCAACTAAGAAGAAAATTTGAGAGAAATAATGAAAAAAAAAATGAAGCAGGAAGGCAAACTTGACTAGACAAAGTCTAGATAAGTCATCTTTAAAGTCCAGATAAGTCATCTTCACTCAGTGGCAAATGAAAAACTGAGAACTTCGCAAGCCGGTGTTGGGCAGGAAGGCACTAGCGCATGTGCCGTGTGGGCAGTCTTAAAGCTTTCCAAATCTTACAGTGACAGTACACTTTGACACTGTCCATATTGGGCTCTGTGGATGACGTCACCCATATGTGAGAATATGCTGCCTGCTTGTCCTGCGATAAGATGCTCTTTCTTGTGGTATTAAAAAGAAAAAAAAAAAATCTAAGATTGCTCACATGGAGATATTTTACCCTGAAAACAAGGTGAATTAAAGCACAAGTTTACGAAGCATTTTTACCATGCCATATTTTTACAGGGCAGCTCATAATTTAAATGCACAGAAATCAGCATTGTTAAAATACTTGTATAGTTATGAGGTATTTGAGAAAATATTTTCAAAATTATTGATGACCATGTATGAGCCTCGTTTTCTGCAATGAATTTTTTGGTCCATTTTGCTGGGTAATAATAAAAAAGAGTAATCTAACTTGGGTAATTCCATCAGTATATCTAAATTTAGCATTGAAAACTTTATAGATAATCTAAATTCGAATTTCTATCAGTTTTTGTTAATGCACTGTAGATACTGAAAGTAGCCACTTTTGTCAGTCTGTGCACAACTGAAATCAGAGTACCCCTCACATTGGATGCTCTAGTTCAGAAACAAATGCATATCTGAGTCTAATATTTTGCACAGCTTAGTTTAAGACCTTAGGCTATTCATACTTATAATTTCATGGAATTTTGAGATGGTCGACTGGATACCACTTGACATGGACTAAGCATTTTTTTCCCTAGAGATACAAAACAAAAATCCCTCAGTACATAAGGCCCTAACTTCTGAGTTCTTTGGCATAGTATACTATACCTCAATAATGCAATAAGAAGCCTTAAGCCTTATCTCAAACAAAAATCTTCCACTTTCAACGTCACAATCTGAAAGAAAGATTAGGGTCTTACCTCGATAATTTCCAGTTTAGTAGATGTGTCTAGTACTCCTGAAGGCTAGGGTTACACATCTGAAACCGCAAGTTGCTTGCAGAATGATATCGCATCTTTCAACTCTGCCTCCTTCACATCAGGCTTGCTCCTGCCCCCCTCAGTTTGTACAAAAGCAGTCAAGAACCACTATAATGTAAGACATCATCGGAAGGAGGGCAACAGGGAGAACTCCCCTAAACTATACTTTTGCTCTGAAACACGTATAACATTATCAAAATTACAAAAAACTATATGTAATCAGCACTTACATTTAAGGAGCTCATAGCAACATGTATGTCTGCTAAGAAGCAGAAACTTAGACTTGATATCCCCTCTCTCTTTTGAAAGACTGAAATTAAGACCAAAGGAAGGCATAGCTCACTCAAAGGGCAGGGCTTCAAGATTACCAGACACATCTACAAGAAAGAGATTACTGAGGTAAGAAACTATCTTTCTTTCTATTGCAATGTGTCTAATAGTCCTGAAAGCTAGGGACGTACCAAAGTAGCTAGCTCCCTGAGTCTAGGGCGGGACTACTGAGCCTGCCATTAATACTGAGGACCCAAAAGCAGAATCCTTCCTGTCTGTCGTGTCTGCTTTACAGAACCTGGTAAAGGTTTGAAGAGTAGACCACGTTGCTGCTCTACAAATATCCACGGGGGAGACTGCCCAAAACTCTGCCCATGAGGCAGCCACCCCTCTGGTGGAATGTGTCTTCAATGTAATCAGTGGCTGTTTACTATAGCCCACATATGCAGAGGAAATTGCCATTTTAATCTATCTGGAGATCGGTGCCTTGGATACAGACCTGCCTTTCTTAGCATGACTGATCAGAACAAAAAGGTGAAGTAGCAAAGAAACACTCTCCTGACGTCTAGCAAATGCAATATTTTGTTCTTTTCCTTCGACCCAGTAGGCTAAAAGATGGGCAAATGGACTTTTTCAATGACATGGAACGCAGAGACTACTTTCAGTAGAAAGGACGGAACCGTGCGCAATGAAAGCCCTGCTTCCATAATCTTAAGAAACAGTTCCCTGAAAGAAAGAGCCTGTAACCCAGAGACTTGTCACACTAATGCAATCGTTACCAAGAACACCATCTTGATCGTCAGCCCTAATGAGATCTCATAAAGCGATATTAAGGTTCCAGGATGGCAATGGTAGACGAACCAGATGGCACAACCCGAGAGCCCCTTTAAAGAATCTTGCCACATCTGGGTAAAGGCCAGAGACACTCTTTCTCTCCCTGAGCTTGGAAACATGAAAGGCCTGCTATCTGCACTTTTAGCGATCCGACCGACAGATCCTTCTTAAGTCCCTCTTGCAAAAATTCCATGACTACTGAAATCAGAGCTTGTAAGGGTTCTACATTGATGTTAGCACACCACTATTGGAAAGTCCTCCAGCCTTTGGCATAGACCACCACCATTGAGGGCTTCTTGGCTCTAAGCAGAGTGGAAATGATCACCTCTAAATATCCCTTCCTTACTAGGGTAGCTTGCTCAAGAGCCATGCCGTAAGGTCAAAGTGATCCTGATTCTCTATGGGATTGGGCCATGGTCAGGAGATCCATCTGACTTTCGTCTCTCTGTAGACAAAATAGATCCACAAACCAAGGTCCACAGAGCTAATCGGGTGCCACTAGGACAATCAGCCCTGGATGACTTGCAATCTTGCGAATGACTTTACCTAGCATGGGCCATGGGGGAAATAGTACAAGAGCCCCTTCTCTGGCCATGGTTGAACCGTGTCCAACCCTGTGCTTTTGGGCACGTATCTTCGGCTGTAAAAGTGATCTGCCTTTGTGTTTGCTGCTGAGGCCATGAGATCCAGTGGGTGCCCCCACCGCCGAATAATAGCGTCGAACGCTAGTGGGGACAGTGACTACTCTCCTTGGTTGAATGTCTGCCTGAACATTCTCCACTCCCGCAATGTGTGCGGCTGAGAGAGCCTGAGATGAGCTGCTCACCAAAAGAGGAGTTGAGCTTCTAAACGTAATGGGATGCCCCTGGTGCCTCCTTGTCGATTGACATAGACCACCACTGTCACACTGGCGAGAATACCTTGACTGCCTTGCCTTCCAGGGACTTCTCCAGGGGTGGAAACGCCAGCAAAATGGCTCCGAGTTCCAGGTGATTTATGGACCACTTTTGCTGGGTCAGGAACTAATGACCATGAAGTGGATGATTGTTGCAGTGACCATTTCCACATCCATAAAGGCAGACATTGGTCGTTAGGATCTCCTAGAAGGATATATGGAGTGGCATGCCCTTTGAGAGGGAAGTTATCTGCAGCTATCACCAAAAGCTGTTCCTCTCTTCCGGTGTCCATGGAAGCTGTTGCTGAAGTAGGTCTATCTGAGGAGACCAGCGGGATAGGAGAGAGTCTTGAAGGGGTCTCATATGTGCCCTGGCCCAAGGGACCACCTCGATGGCTACCGCCATCGAACCCACTACCTGAAGATGCTGCCACGCCATCGGAGCTGAACTCAGTAGTAGGTCCGATATCTGCTTCTGGAGTCTCTGTCCAAGTGGCTCTGGAAGAAAAATCTGGTCTACAGCCATGTTGAACAGAACTCCCAGGTACTCAAGTGCTTGGTCAGCTCCAAGTGACTTCTTGAAGTTGACTATCCATTCCAAATCCAGCAGGTGTTGGAACACTTTTGAGGCTGCCAGTTCACCCTCTTCCTTGGACAAGGCCCTGATTAGTCAATCATTGAAATATGGGTATACTTGGATCCCTGCCATTCACAGGTATGCTGCTAATACAACCATCACATTGGTAAAGGTCAAGACGCCACAGCAAGCTCAAAGGGGAGAGCTAAGAATTGGAAATTCTGCTCCAGTATATGAAACTGCAAGTACCTCCTATGAGCCTGAAAAATGGGATTGTGAAGAAAGGCCTTTGTCAAATTGAGGTAGGCAAAAAATTTCCCAGGCACCACCACCACCGCTGCAATGACTGAACAAACAGAAGCGCAGCACATTCAGCGCAGCATTGACTGACTTGAGGTCCAAAACTGACCTCCAGTTGTCTGAGTCTTTCTTTGGAACTATTAAGTATATGGAGTATCTACCCAAGCGAGAGTCTTCGTTTGGAACTGGCTCTATGGCGTGAAGATCCAGGAGCCTTAGCACCGTTAACTAGATTCTGAGGGCTGTCTCTGGCTGGCTGGGTAATCTACAAAGAGTTCTGGAAGGGAGAAACAGAACTTGATCTTGTAACTTTCTCAAATAATCTTTAGGACCCAACAATATGTGCCTATTTGTGTGCAGACTGTCCAGTAAAACGACAGTCTGTCCCCTATCTAGGGTGCGTGTGTGAAGGGAGTTGCAGCCGCTGACCTAGCATCATTGCACTGTCTTGGCGACTGGAGCGGGGTGAGAGCCAGAGACTTGCTGCTTTCTGCATCGCTGGACCTCTGTTGTGACCCCTGAAATGACCTCTGAATCGCTTGGCCTCCAGTGTAAGAATGAAATCAATAGCCTGAAAAATTCCAGTGCCCCAAGCACCCCAGGTCTTTTAGACTTTTTCCAAATAAGTCTGAAAGACCTGGGGTGCTTGGGGCACTGGAATTTTGGAGAGAAGACTGATTAGAGTGGCCTAAGAAGCCGAGTCTACTGCCCATTGTCTGATCCAGAGCATTCATCAGGTGGCGACAGGAAAGGCCAACACCTTGCTCATGACTCTTATGATGTCATACAGAGTGTCTGCTACATAATTAACCCCATAAAGGATCATTTGAGGGTCCAGGTCTCCCTCTCAGGCCGAAAACTGAATTATCCAAGTGTGGCAAGAACATGCCACAAAGGAAGCCATGGCTGCCACTTTAATTCCTAAGGCTAAAACTTCAAATTGTCTCTTGAAAACCATGTCTACCTTGCGATCCTTAGTATCCTTCAACATCACACCTCCTTCACTGGGCAAGGAAATAAGCTGTTGAAAATCCAGAGCTATGGGATAAAATTTGGTCATAGTCTTGGCCACTGGCTGCCGCACCGTGGGGTCTTACCCCTGGTCCAGGGTCACCACCGATTCTTTTTCACTAGTCTCATACAGAGAACCAGTCTCTGCCAGGGAAACTAGCAGTGAAACTGGGACAATAAGAGCATGGAATCAGATCTTCCATCATCCCAGTTGATGTCAGACTGGATCCCCTGGTCCAGTTGAGTCCACGACTACAAGTGGCCCAGGCTGAGGACCAATCCCTGATGCCACCACAACTGCCATACCTTCAGCAGACACTGGGGGGACCCTGGCAGTTTAAATAAGCATTCCACATCAGACTTACAAAATCCAGAGTGAAGCCTTGCATTAGGGGTTTCTGGCAGGAACTCCCTGAAAGTTCGTCAGGGCTCCACAACATTGATGCATCTGCGCTTCGCCAAATCCTTAGGAGGGTTCTGGCTAGGGACTCTTTCCCTGGGATCAAGCCTCCAGTGGATCCCCAGCCCTGGAGGATTCAGAGGAGACTGAGACCAAGGCTCCCAGTCCTCCCCATATGCCCCATGACATGCAGACACTCCTCAGATGACCATCCAGCATGATACAGGGGTAGAAAGGACAGAGGGGTCAATCCCTATCAATTGTAAGCAAAGTAAAATCCAAGAAGGCCACTGCCAGTGAATTTGCACCAAAAACGGCCTCAGGGGGAGGGGAGGTGCTACCCTGAAGTTCAAAAACTGCAAGGAAAGGGGTTTGAGAGGAGGGAGGATCCTAATTCAGGCCTCAGAAACCTTCAAAAATCTCCCCCCCCAAACAATTTTCCCCATAGGTTATAATAGCCTTACTCACTGTGCAATGTGGTGCCTGCCTGCCTCAGCTCAGAAGTGCAGCTGGAACAAATGGAGAAGAAGTCTGCCTCACAGATTCGTTCTATGAACTTGGTCTTTGGGTTGTGTTGGACTGAGCCTCAGCCCCCAGAAACTCTCTTGCCACAATGGGATGAGGGGCAGACTATGCAGCTGGCCCTCTATTAATCCTGGTCAAGCCAGGAAGGAGCGGAGCAACTCGAGCTCCTGATAAATCAGGAATACGAGCAGCTACTCAGGGAATGGTCCCAGAGCTCCAAAAATATTACATCAGGCTGGCTAGTCTTTGTCTTCTCCCAGGCAGAGGTCTTAACAAGAGGAAACCTCTGGGCACCGAGCTTCAAACTTAAAATGACAGGAAAACCCCTGAAAATAATAAAACCATAGAGCAGATCAGAAACACATCTGAGCAACTTGTTTGCAGAAGAAAAATTGAGGGGGCAGGAGCAAATCTACTGGGAAGGAGGTAGAGTTGAAAGATGAGTGATACTATTCTGCAAGCAATGTGCGGGTTAAGATGCATAACCCCAACATTCAGGACTACTAGACACAATGCACTAGAATGATACTTGGAAATCTTTTGAATGGGGCAAGCTATGATGTTTTCTTATCTAACACTGATTCATGCCTAAGTGAAAACCATTCCTGTCAGTTTTACATTAAAGGAGAACACAACGCTCAAAATTTTGAGGGACTTGTAATTTCAATCAAGTTTTAATTTCAAGTGTATTGCGAGCTAGCTTAGACTAAGTGCTCCTTTTCACAAGCAGAAGCAGAATGATCCCAAAGCCATCTATAATGTAAGGGTACAATCTACTAAGATATAAATCATACTTTTCAGTCAAGTAGGCCTTTTCACTAACTGGACAAACACAGGCAGTAGTTGTAAAATAAACTAATGATTGCTAAGTGCCAAATAGCACAATTCTGAAACAAGCTTAATCCCCAAACTTTTAGCAATATAAGAAACTGACAAGAGACAAGCCAAATTATTTATACAATACGTATGTACCGCCAATACCATTAAGTTTAGAAGTCAATGTAGGAATAAGAAAATTCCTTTACAGAGAATTCTTAGTGTTGTTTTTAAAGCTTTTCTAAAACAAGGATAATTTGGCACAGCATAAAAGCAAGATGCAAAAAGTCTCCAGTATTTAGAGGCCTCAAGAAGCTTATCATGAATTAAAGATCTTTTCATCCTTTGACAGATGGAAATACAAAAATTCTGTTTTTACATTGTTTTCAATTCTCACCAGAAATGGTAAAATTTAGATAAAACATGTATTCAGAGCAATAAATTTTACCATTTCCGATAAGAATAGAAGACAGTGTAATAATAGTCTCTTTCTATTTCCATATGCCAAAAGCATGAAAAGATCTTTAATTCAGCATTATCTGGCTTTTCTGAATGAAGTGTCTAGTTTAACATATTTTCTTTCAAAAAGCAAGATTAGGTTCTTACCTTGGTAATCTTCTTTCCTGTAGATGTGTCTAGTGGTCCTAAACTCTAGGGTCTAGTATCTGAACCAACATGTTGCTTGCAGAAAACTGTCAATCATGTTTTCCAACTCCATCTCCTTCCCAGGAAGCTGTCCCTACCCCCTCAGTTTGTACAAAAGCAATCAAGTAGCACTATAATAAAAACTAAAACAGGAAGGAGGGAAAGGGGAAAAATCTCAGACACCACAATTCTGTTCTGCTTTTATAACATCCAAACTTGTGCAACCAGCACTAATTATGTATAGAGCTCATAGCTACTCGCCTGACCTGCTATCAAGCAGATTTAAATCAAACTGTATGGTAATGAAGATGTACCTATGCATCATCTTTCTTTTTTCTTTATTTTTATCCTCTCAGCTCCTCTGAGAGATAGAAAATTCTTCAAATCCAAAGGCAGAATGCAGGCAAAGCCCATACAAAAGGCAGGGCTTCAGGATCACTAAACACTTCTACAAGAAAGAAGAATACTGAATAAAAAAACTAATATTTCTTTCTAATACAATGTGTCTAGTGGTCTTCAATGCTAGGGATGTGCCAAAGCAGTCTTCAGAGTCTAGGGCGGGCCTGCTGAGCCTGCCTTCAAAATGGAGGATCTGAAAGCAGCCTCTCTCCTAGCTGCTACATCCACCCTACAGAAATAAATAAAAGGTAGACCATGTAGCTGCTCTACAAATCTCAGGTGAGGCAACCCCTGTAGTAGAGAGTACTTTTATCAAGATCGGTGGCTGTTTAATACAGTCACAACAAAACAACAAAAATTTGAATGGTACTATATTGATAAAATAAACAAATAACAAAAAACATTCACAAAACTCAAAAAAGAGACACCGATCCCAAAGCTATTTATTAAAATATACTATAAACCTTAAATCTAATTGTTTAAAATATTTCAATTATTAATTAATTATTACGGGAAAATGCCTGACTTAGGAGTAAATCTTTCCAGCTGGAACTATTCAAGAGAAGAATGAATTAATATCTTGCCTCCTTATAACATCACAGGCTAATTCCCCATCTCCCTACCAAAATATTTATTTTATTACTTTAATTAATTAAATAACATAAATTTGATCTAATTTTAATTAATTTAGTAGAGAATCAACATATAACTTATAATCTATTTTAAATTAATTTAATTTAATTATCAGCATATCATATTTTGAGACTCGAGACCAACTTCTGTTAGTATCAATTTAATTATCTTCTTGCATTTCAATTTATTTCATTATGTTTCAGATATATCTTAACTCCTTATTTTAAACTTAATAATCCTACATTTCATTTAAACTCATCAAAGTTGAAAGTGCTATAGTGCTTGAAAGACTAAAAATGCTAAAAGTTCATAGAAAAAGAGCAGAAAGTACAAAGAAAAAAGTGCTGGAATGTTAAAAAGTATTTCAAAACGAAGTTACTTTGGCTGAAATAAGCCCACAGTTCATTTTAAATTGCTGTTCAATTCATAGCAAAACATTAAGTTCATTCAATTCATTCAAACTTGTGACGATTCAAACAAAAAATTCTTCATACATTGTACAAGGTACTTAGCTCAAACATCCTGTGCCAAACTGGCTCCATTGCTTGTAATCAATATCCAACAAGGCCTTTGTTTCGCGGGGCAAAACTGTAGCACCCGCTGCATCAGGGAAGTGACTTAGGCAATGCTAAAACAAGAGCTAAAAGTTAGAACCTTAAATTAAATTAAACAGTACTAGTCCTAACACAAGCCAATCTTTTTACCTTATGTTAACTTTTTCAAAACTCCAAAACCATGTTGGCCTCAAGCAAACACGGCAACACGCCCTCTATTTAAGCTAGTATTCCACAGAGCATCAGTGCGTGCACAAAGCACATTTACTTTTAAAGAGGCAGGGCTGAATTATCTGTTCCTGCCCCATGTTCATGTTCAACATCTAACTACAAATAATCTCAATAGCGCCACCACCTGTTTAAAAAATATATTGCTCAGTTGAACTAATAAAAGTGTTGCCACTTCAGGTTTTTATTAAGCCCATTAGGATAAACTGAATTTAATTTAAAAATCCAGGCAAGAGATTAATTCATTCTTCTCTTGAATAGTTCCAGCTGGAAAGATTTACTCCTAAGTCTGTGGCATTTCCCTGTAATAATTAATTAATAATTGAAATATTTTAAACAATTAGATTTAAGGTTTATAGTATATTTTAATAAATAGCTTTGGAATTGGTGCCTCTTTTTTGAGTTTTGTGAATGGTTTTTGTAATTTGTTTAATATAGTCCACATACACAGAGGAAATAATCATTTTAATCCATCTAGAAATCGAGGTTTTAGATGCCAGCTTCCCTTCCTTGGCATGACTAGTCAAAACAAAAAGGTGGTCCGATAAGACGAAACTCATTGGTAATGTCAAAGTACTGAAGAAGCACTAGCTTGACATCCCCGTAGGGCGAAAGGTGAGCAAACGGACTTCCAGAATAATGTGGAAGGCCAAAACTACTTTCAGTAAGAAAGACGAAACTGTGCGTAGGGAGAGCCCAGTTTCCGTAATTCTAAGGAACTGCAGGAAAGAGCTTGTAATTTGGAAACTCATTTCAAAGACAATCGCCACCAGGAACACTTTTGGGTGTATCTTACAGATTTTTGGTTGCTGATCACGAAAATCATGTTTAAAATTACATATCGTGTACCGTTTTATCAAAACAGTACAATTTCTAGTTATACTTTCAGACTAATGCAATTAGTTCTTAGCCTAATTTTTAATATAGGCCTATTGCTCATGTTATACCTTGCTGGATATAATGTGTGCATGTCCAGGCATACATTCAGGGCAGTTTGCATAATGTCCATGGAAATGATGCAGTTTGGGCATGCTTGTACATGCACTTGGTTGACAAACTTCTTAGAGCATACAAAACCATGAAGGGCAACATGTCAATGAAGATGAACTTTCTACATTCACACTTGGACTTCTTTCCCGCAAATCTTGGTGCAGTCAGCGACGAACATGGCAAAATCTTTTTTCCATAGTGGCAATGTCTGGTAAAACCTATCAGGGTAACTGGAATCCATATATGTTAACTAATGTACACGGCAATGAGATGCACTGGACACTGAATACAAATGAAAATCATCAGGAAAACACTTTCAGCCAGGGAGAACTATCACAGCAAATCAGAAACTTTGTGCATTAAAACATGTTATAGTCAATTAAAGATACCATCGTGTTTCTCAAACTTCTTATGTGATACAGTCAGTGAGAAATTATATTTGTGTTTATTTTGAAGGGGTCTATCCTAATCACCAGTTTGTTTTAAGGAAGCAAAACTTTTGGAAAAATTTGTTGTTCAGTGTTACCTGCACTTTCAGAGAACCTACCGACAGTTCCTGAAGTCTCTCCTGTAAAAAAATCCAGGACTACCAAAATCTGAGCTCGCCAGGGCTCTACATCCTTCACCGCATGTCAGCACCAAAAGGACTTCCATGCCTAAGTATAGGCTGCCACCATAGACTGCTTCCTAGCTCTGAGCAATGTGGTAACCACCAAATCCGAATATCACTTGCTTGTCAGAACTGCCTGCTCAAGAGCCATGTTGTAAGCCCAAAGTGTTCTGCTTCACGATAGGAACCTGTCCCTGAGAATATCCGCTTGGAATGAAAGTCTGAGGCCTTTGTCCCTCTGGAGACAGATTAGTTTCACATACCACGGTCTGCGAGGCCACTTGGGCGCCCCTAGGACTACCAAACCAGGATGATATAAATCTTGAGAATAACCACATGG
The DNA here is from genome assembly GCF_902459505.1 of Geotrypetes seraphini. Lineage (NCBI taxonomy): Eukaryota > Metazoa > Chordata > Amphibia > Gymnophiona > Dermophiidae > Geotrypetes > Geotrypetes seraphini. The sequence continues at coordinate 460,934,413 of NC_047085.1, read as the reverse complement.
CAATGTGTGGTGCAGTGACTAGAGCTACAGTCTCAGCACCCTGAGGTTATGGGTTCAAATCCCATGCTGCTCCTAATGACCCTGGGCAAGTCATTTAATCCAGAGAGCAATTATAGAGTTGATATTAGTCAAATCAATAATCTAAAATTTATTAATTAAGTGAAGGAAAAGATATCAGAGTTGCCACTCCTAGGATCATAATAATATCATCCAATATGGAATAGTGGCGTGGATATCTTTCATAGATCATAAAAACCTTCACTAATATTATATAATGGTTTGACTAATTACGTCAACGTGACAATTGGAACTAAAACTCTCTACATATTATTTAGTAAAAAAGTACTTGAATAAAACTATAAATAAAGTGACAAGCGCAATCCACTGAATAAAGTGACTGATGCATTGGTTGAATATATAAACTTTAAAGTGGCTGGTGCTATGACTGGCCTATTAAAGTGACTAATGCTATAAAGAACCTAATTAAAGTGGCTGATGCTTTGTGCTACAAACTGTGCAAAAAAGGACTAGTGCTGGCTAGATACTTATGATTACTAGTTAATCTTTACTCTTTTTGAATTACCTTTGCAAGTCATTTAATCCCCCATTGCCTAGGTACATTAGATAAAGTGTGAGCCCACCAGGACAGATAGGGAAAAATACTTGAGTACCTGAATGTAAACCACTTAGGTTATAAGTGGTATATAAATAAATAGTAGTAGTAGTAAATAGTAAACTCGACCAAGCATGGCCACAGAACATGTACAAGAGATCATTCTCAGGCCACAGTTGGATTAAGGCCTGAGTTCGAATCTTAAGTTTTAAAAAAAGGCATCTTGATATTAACCACCCAAGCCATCAGATCCATCTGTGGAGGCCCCTACTGTGGAAAGTGTCCATTCCCCCGGGTAGCAAGTATGCTGACTGAGAAAGCTGGCTTACCCATTTTCCACTCCTGCTACATGCGTGGCCGAGAGAGCCTGAAAGTGGGCATCTGCCCACTGGATGAAGTTCAGCTTTTAGGTGCAACGTGATGCTTCTGGTATCTCCTTGCTTGTTGACATATGCTACAGCTGTTGCATTGTCTGAGAAGACTGATTGTTTTGCCTGCCAGAGACTTCTCAAAAACCTGAAGTGCTAAATGGATGACTCTGAGTTCCAGGTGATTTATGGACCTCTTCTGTTGAGCTGGGAGTTCAACACCCCTGGACTGGGTAACTGTAGCAGTGACCCCCTCCCCCAACCAGAAAGGCTGGCATCGGTCATTAGTAACTCTCAGGAGAAGATGCAAAAAGATATACTCCTGGAAAGGGCAGCTGACCACAGCCACCATCGCTGTTCATCGCTGTAGGTAGCCAGGTGTGTGGCTGTTGTAGCGAGTCTGGCTGAGGGGACCAGTGAGAAAGAAGAGAGCCTTGGAGAGATCTCATGTGCACCGGGTCCAAGGAACCACCTCTACGGTCACCGCAATCGACCCCAGAACCTGGAGATAGTGCCACATTGTGGGAGCTGGCCTCTGGAGCAACTCCGAAAACTGCTTCTGACGCTTCAATCTGCTTGGCTCTGGAACAAAACACTTGGCCCAAGGTCATGTTGGATAAGACTCCCAGGTTCTCCAGGCGCTGAGTCAGTTCCAGCAGATTCAAGGTAACTAAGCAGCCTAAGTCCAGTTCCAGCTGATTCAAGGTAACTAAGCAGCCTAAGTCCAAGATGATTTGCACCATTCTTTGAAACAGCCAACTCACCTTCCACAGTGGAAAATCATCAAAATATGGGTGCACTTGAATCCCAGCTTTGTGGAGATGCACGTACCACTGCCATCACTTTGGTAAAGGGGAGACGCTGTGGCTAGGTCAAAGGGGAGCGCGGAGAACTGAAAATGCTGCTCCATTACATGAAATTGCAAGTACTTCCTGTGGGTAGAGAAAATGGGAATATGAAGATAGGTCTCCATCAGATCGAGGGAGGCAAGAAAATCCCCCGGCAGCACTGCTGCTATGACCGACCAAACAATCTCCATGAGAAAGTGTAGTATCTTCAGAGCCACATTGACTGATTTAAGGTCTAGAATTGGTCTGAGTCAAAGCCTTTTTCTAAGCACGAGTATTTGGAGAATTCGCCCGAGCCCAAGTCTGCGTCCAGGACCGGCTCTATGGCCTGAATAGCCAGCAGCCTTTTCACCGTAGCTTGAACTTTGAGGGCTCTCTCTGGCCAGCCAGAGACATTAGAAAGCGGTCTGGCAGGGGGACACAGAACTTAATTATGTCTAGTACCCAGCGGTTTGCGCCAATCTGAAACCAGACCAACCAAAAGTCTGACAGCTTGCCCCTATATGGGGAAGATGACCTCTGGCCTGGCATCAGTGTGTTTTTTTTGTGCTGTCTCCTGCCTCCCCCTGAAAGGGTCTTTTTGTCAATAGGCCTCTTGAATACGTACAAAATTCTCAGGAGCCTCAAAAATTGCCCCAACCCAAACTCTGTACTATCCAGTGTCAGCTGTTTAGTAAGGACTTCGAGCGATGGTCCATCACATTGGCCATCAGGTCATCTAGGCCCTTGCCAAAGAGCAACTGCCCCTGAAATGGAAGTCTGCTTAGCGTAGCTTTAGATGTGGTATCTACTGCCCACTGTCTGATTCAGAGCATCCATCAGAAGGAGATATCATAGGCTGAGATCTTGCACATAAGTGATATACAGAGAATCAGCAATATAATTCACCCCAGAGAGGAGCATTTTGGGATCTTCCTCATTTATCGGGTCAGAAGACCAAAACAGACGAGTGGGACAAGCACATGCCACAGAGGAAGACACACTTGCCGCTTTAATCCCTAATCCCTAGGGCCAAAGCTTCAAATAGATGCTTAAGGGACAAGTCCACTTTGCGCTCCTGAGGATCCTTTAACATCACTCCTCCATCACTAGGAAGGGAGGTTCGTTTAGTGACTTGCGACACCAGCCGAAACCACTTTTGGCTGAACAGCTGCTGCTTGGCAGCTCAAATAAGCATTCCACATCAGGCTCACAAAATCCGGTGTGAAGCCTGGTACTGGGGGTCTCTCCAAACCTGGCAGGGACCCCTTGCCGGTCCTGGTATCCATGGCCCCCACACAACTGCGCTTGGCCAATACAGATTCAGAGGGTCCTGGGAGAGTTCTATCTCTAGGGGAAGCACCTCCTGTGGATCCCCAGCCATGGAGGACTTTGAAGGATGCTTAGCCTGAGGCTCCTCCATTCCCCCCCCCCCCTCCCCATACACACGTTCCGTCGCACAAGGCACTTGGACACGCCTTGACCAGCCACCTAGCATTTGGCAATGATATAGAGGTAAAAAAGCCTGAGGAATTCATTCCAGTCAATTCTGAGCAGAATCAAGAGGTTTTGATGCTGGTAAGCGGCAAAAGAAAAAAAAGATTGTTTAAAATCCAAGATGCCCATTGCCAGAAAAATTGCTCCAAAAAATGGCCCTTGGAAATCTCACTGAAGGAAACAATAACAGCAAAATGGGTTTTGGAGGAGAGGGAACCCTCAAAATCAACTTTTAGTGAGCCCCTCCCCCCCACTGATTTTCTCCATAGGCTTCAATAGCCTTACTCACTGTGCTATCTGGTGGCTCCCTACTTCAGGATAGAATTTCAGCTGAAATTATAAGAATAGCCTTACTGGGTCAGACCAATGGCCCATCTAGCCAAGCAGCCTGTCCTTGCAGTGGCCAATCCAGGTCACTAAAACCTGGCAAAAACCCAAATAGTAGCAACTTTCTGTGCTATCAATTCAGGGCAAGCAGTGGCTTCCCCCATGTCTGTCTCAATAGCAGACTATGGACTTTTCCTCCAGGAAAATGTCCAAACCTTTCTTAAAACCAGCTATGTTAACTGCTCTTATCACATCATCTGGCAAAGCATTCTAGAGCTTAACTATTCTCTGAGTGAAAAAATATTTCCTCCTATTGGTTTTAAAAATATTGCCCTGTAACTTCATCAAGTGTCCTCTAGTCAAAGGGAGAAGAAGTCTGCCTCACAGATTCACTGGACAAACCTGGTCTTCTGGCTGTAAGTCTGATATAGGTTGGACTGAACTTCAACACCTGGAAAAGTGCGCCTGAGCCGGGAAGGATTGCCCACACAGCCTGCGCTCAAGCTCCTGTCTGAATCAGTGATGCAAGCAGCTACACAGAGGATGGCCCCTGAGCTTTAAAAAATACCAGCAAGCTAGCTAGCTAGGTGTCCTCGAGGGGATGATTCTGCTAGCAGAAGACTTCTACCATGCGAGCCTGCGCCTTCTACCAAGCAGAGGTCTCACCAAGTGGGAACCTCCGGGCACCGAGCTCCCAAAGATCACTGAGCAAAAATGCCCGAAAATAATAAAACCGCAAAGCAGATCAAAAATTCTTCTGAGCAACTTGCTTCCAGAAGGGGCAGGAGCAGCTTTCTGGGAAGGAGATGAAGTTGGAAAACATGATTAACAGTTTTCTGCAAGCAACTTCCTGGTTCACATACCAGACCCTAGCATTCAGGACCACTAGACACATTACACTGGAACTCGTTATAGTCATATTAGTAGAAAAAAAATCTATATTCTACATGTTCCTGGTTAACTTGTTTTGATTACTTCTAAACACTTTATTACTAGGGCATATATATATGCAATCAAAGATATTCCTATAAAAAAATGTTCAAGAACTCACCAAAAATTTTTCTTCCCTTTTCTTTCTATATCCATAAGAATTTCTCCTAGGAACAAAAAAGTTTGAAAATGAGAAGTGAACCATACTATCACGGCTCCAATACCCACTGGGTGGTTCTGTGGCATCCCCAATCATGACCAGCCAGGGAGTGAAGGTCTGATCCAGGTATCAAATTCACGTATTTCCATAGGCAATATAAAATACTATAATCCAACTGGTGTTTTCAAAATGAATACAAAGTTATTATTGTCCTAATATTTTTTGTATGATTAAAGTACAATACAGTATTTATTTTGACATAGCAACTTTCAAATTATCCACATTGTGACAGTGTTTAGATATTTTTTATCCACAGACTTTGTAGCAATTTTCAAAAACTGCATTTTATTTTTCAGATTAGAATGTGCATAATTTTAGAAAAATGACATTATATACACTCATGTGAAAAAATTAGGACACCCCATGAAATATTCAGTTCTTTCTTAAGAAATGTTCACATATCGATGCCAATTTTTTTTATCTGTGGAAAAGAAAGTGATGTAATTGCAGGTAAACAACAAATATTTTCCTTGATTTACTCATGAAACAAAAGATAACCACAAAAATGTGTATCCTGAGGAATAAATTAGGACACCCTACACCAGACATGGGCAAACTACGGCCCGCGGGCCATATGCGGCCCGTTTAGGTTTTTAATCCAGCCCATCGACCGCAAGCCCTACATACCTCCCCTCCAGAGCATCATTGGGCTGGCAGCACTCTAAACAGCCGTGAAAAGCAACTACAGAAGGGGAGAAACTGATAGACGGCGGTCTGCATCAATTGTAAAAACCTGAAGGCAGGCAGGAAAAAAACAGAGGAACTCACCTCGGGAACTAACGGGGCAAACTCTGAAGAAAACTCTCCATGAGATTGGAAGACTTCCTTCTCTCATCGGGGAATTCCCTCTGCCACATCACTGATGATGTCATCAATAATGCGTGAATTCCTCTGTTTTTTCCTGCCTTTCTTTGGATTTTTACGATAGATGCAGACCGCTTTCTATCAGTCTTTCTCCTTCTGTAGTAGTTTTTCCACAGCTGGACATTTTGTTTCTCTTCCGCATTTTTTTCATGGTCTTTTTCTTTTGTAATACATGCCTTGTAGTTTTTTGTACCTGCCACTTTTTTAAGTACTTCACCCTCATTATTTGCAATTTATCTTCCCTCCTTTTTTCTGCCCATGGCTTCTGACTTGTCACGTATGTCTATGTCTGTGTTTTATCAGCTCCCTCGGGCACCATGTTGCAGTGTTACATTTCTTTGATTCTTTAAGTAAATCTGTGTTTATGTTATTTGCTCTTTCAACCCTCCGGTCATTTTGCATGCTTTATTTTCCTACATGTCACTGGGTGTCGGCCCATTTATTCATTTAGGCGCGTTTTTTTAGCTCTGTAGTTCCACTGTTTCATTGCCTTATGTCCTGTGTTCTCTCCTTTTTATTGATATACGTTGTTGATATTTCAGAACACACATTGTTATCTAGTGGACATATGATTATATAAATCTTTTTTCTTGCATCTGTTTTGCAATATCCTTTGTCTATTTCTTATTACTATTTATTTACTATTTGAAGCCTTATTGAAATATTTTTGTGTATTATAGTTTGACCATATGCATTTCAGCTTACCATTCTTCTATTTTCAGTATTTTTTCCCAGCACCTTAGCCATTGATATGCATGTACAGTATTTTTCGCTCCATAAGACGCACCTGACCATAAGACGCACCCACCTGTAGAGGAGGAAAAACCAAGATAAAAAATTCTGAACCAAATGGTGTGCCCTGTACCCTGTCCCCCTCTGGTGGTCTAGTGGTAGGGTACAGGGCATGTCTAGTGGTGGGCACGTCTAATGGTAGGCAGTCTAATGGCAGCCAGCTAGCCCCAAGTCAGCCAGCCAGAACCCACTCCCCTCAGTACCTTTTTAAATCCCTCTCTCCCTCCCTAGAAAGCTGTCTCAGTATTTTTATCATCCCCCCCCAGGTACATTTCTAAAACAACCCCCTCCCCCCCACAGGTAAAATTTTTTAACCCCTCCCCCCCCCCCGGTACCATTTTAAAAAAATCTCCCCCGCCACAAGCCTCTTTTTAAAACATTCTCCCCACATGGCTGCCACCGCACCTTTTTAAAACATCCCCACCTGCAAACACCCACCACCTTTTTCACTTTTTCACACTCCCCCCCACAAACACCTGCCGCCGCACCTTTTTAAAACATTCCCCCATCCCGCGAGAACTGATGGAAACCAATTAGAAAGCAGTGCAGGGCCAGGCAGGAGCGCGGAAAGCTCGCGCCTGACCTCCACTACTCCTGTTCGGGAAATAGGAGACGGCTAGCGAGGGAGGAATCAAGCTAGACCACCAGGATGTTTTTAACAAGGTATGACGGCAGCGGGTGTTTGCGGGGAGGGGATGTTTTAAAAAGGTGCGGCAATGGGTGTATGCGGAGTGGTGTGTGTGTGAAAAAGGTGCGGCAGCGGGTGTTTGCTGGGTGGATGTTTTAAAAAGGTATGGCGGCGGGTGTTTGTGGTGGGAATGTTTTAAAAAGTGTGGTGGCAGGCATGTGGAGGGATGTTTTAAAAAGGGGCTTGTGGCGGGGGGGATTTTTTAAAACAGTACGGGGGGGAGGGTTAAAAATTGTACCTTTGCTCCATAAGACGCATCGAGATTTTCACCCACTTTTGGGTGGAAAAAAGTGCGTCTTATGGAGCAAAAAAAATATGGTATATGCTCTATTTATATGCATTTTTAGCTTTTCATTTTTATTTTTTACTTCTGATGTCTTTTACCTGTTTTCAGTATATTAGCCATTGACATGCTATATGCTTTGTTTATTAGTATATTCATTTGGATGTTATTGCGTTTTTATGTATCTTATGCATCTTGCATTTTAGATTGTATTTCCTGTTTTTATTGATTTTATATCTGTTTGATATTTTACTTTTTTATTAATGTTTAGTTGTGTCTCCTGAACGCTGAAACTAGGATCCTTGTTGGGACTTGTGTCTTAGTAAAGACAGTTTTCGAAGAAAAAGAGACTTGTGTCTTTGTATAAAAACTGTTTTCCTTGGCTGACTGGACTTCTCCCTTGCCTCTTCAGTTGTACTGCATCACTGATGATGTTATCAGTAATGCGGCACATGGAAGGACCCGACAAGAGAAGGCCGTGAAGCAGCCTGTTTAGAGTGCTGCCAGTTCAACGCTGCTCTGGAGAGAGGTATGTAGGGCACGTGGTCAGCGGGCTTCGGATGGGACATTTACATTTAATTTATATTAGTTCACACAAACATTCCATCCATCTGCTCTTAGTCCGGCCCCTCTGTCAAATTTAAGAACCCATTGTTGCCCACAAGTTAAGTTTGCCCATCCCTGCCCTACATCCTAATAGCTAGTGTTACCCCCCTTTGGCTGAAATAACTGCAGTGAGATGCTTCTTGTAGCCATCTATCTAAGTCTCTGACATCGGGCTGAACAAAGTTTGGCCCACTCCTCAATACAGAATTCTTTCAGCTGTGAGATGTTTATTGCATGTACAGCCCATTTCAAATCACCCCACAGCATCTCAATGGGATTAAGATCAGGGCTTTGACTCGGCCACTCCAGGACTTTCCATTTCTCAGTTTTCAGCCAGTCCTTGGTGGTTTTACTGGTATATTTTAGGTCATTGTTGTGCTGCAGGGTCCAGTTCCGCTTCAGATTTAATTTTCTTACAGGTGGTCTCACATGTTCCTCAAGCACCCTCTGATACACAGTAGAATTCATGGTGGATTCTATGATGGTGATCTGGCCAGGTCCTGCTGTAGCAAAGCATCCCCAAACCATGACACTTCCACCTCCATGCTTCAGATATGAGGTTCTTTTCCTGGAAAGCTGTATTTGGTGCATGCCAAACATGTCCTCTTTTCTGGTGTCCAAATAATTCAATTTTAGACTCGTATGTCCATAGAACACTATTCCAGAAGTCCTGGTAATTATCTACGTTCTCTCTGGCAAACTTCAGTTTGGCCTTGATGTTTTTTCTTAGAGAGCAAAGGTTTCCTCCTTGCACACCTCCCATGCAAGTTAAATTTGTGCAGTCTCTGATTGTAGAAGCATGCACTCTCACATTAACAGTAGCAAGAGCCTGGGATGACATTTTATGGTTTTTGGAGACTTCTTTTAGTATCTTATGGTCTGCTCTGAGGGTCAACTTGCTTGTACGGCCAGAACTGAGCATATTGGCAGTTGTTTGGAAAGTCCTCCACTTGTACACTATTTTCCGGACCGTGGAATGGCTAATGTCAAATTCTTTCAAGATCTTTTTAAATCCGTTACCAGATATATAAGCTGCTACAATCTTCTTTCTGAAGGCCTCAGACTGCTCTTTTGATCTCATCATTGTGTTCACTCTTACCGCAGCAATCATGAGCACACCAAACTAAGGGGTCCTTTAATTAAGGTGCACTAACCAATTTAACGTGCGCTAAATGCTAAGGTGCCCAAAGAATATAATGGATGCCTTAACATTTAGCGCATATAAAATTGGTTATCGCGCCTTAATAAACAGACCCCTAAATGTCTGAGATTAAAATAAGGCAAACCTCCTTCAAAATGCTGAGTAACAATGTGCTAATCATGTGCACCTGATGTGATACACCTATGTGTGATTTGAGCCAATTTTAATTGGGAAGATATGTGGGGGGTGTCCTAATTTATTCCTCAGTTAGAATACACATTTTTGTGGATATCTTTTCTTTCATGAGTAAATCAAGGAAAATTTTGTTATTTACCTGCAATTACACCACTTTCTTTTCCAGAGATTTTTCTTTTTTTTAAAGATTTTACATCGATATGTGAACATTTCTTAAGAAAGAACTGAATATTTAATGGGGTGTCCTAATTGTTTCACATGACTATAGGTTTTCTCCTTCAAACTTAACCCCACTCATTTACTTTCATTGAAATAGAAGAATAAGTATATGTGGCATTCAAAAACGGATACACTTTCATCATATACAGGATAAGCAATTTTTAAAAGGTTTTTGGATATTACCCTCCCAATGAGAATCTTAATTGTCATCTTTTAGCAAACATTTTTCTAACACAGACAAAATAGTTTCTGGGCAGAATGGATGGTCATACTGATCTAGCTGCTATCATTTGTGTCACCATATTTATTGATTACAACAGAGCAAAAATTGTGAATTAAAATAACACATATAATAATTGTTAGGTCAAAATCTAGCAATTTGGTTCCAAGTTTATCATGCTCATTGTTAAGATATTACTACTGAAAGCCTTCATATAAAACAATTAGAACAGTCAAATGTAGCTCCCTTCAAAATGTAAAAATTCACATGTTTTTCCAACAGTGTAGTACTTTTAGAACTTTGGAGTGGAGTAGCTGCTTAATGGTTAGAGCAGTGGACTGAGAACCAGAGGAGCTCGGTTCAAATGTCACTGTGATCTTGGACAAATGATTTAACTCTCCATTGCCTCAGGTATCAACTTAGATTGTGAGCTCCACATGTACAAAAAATATTAACATCAATGATAGCTTTTGGGCTTGTAGGCAGTATATTAAAAAAACTGAATACCACCATATATACTCCTCTATAAGTTGATCTCATATGTAAATTGAGGGCACTTTTAGAACTAAAAATGGCCAAAAAATGCTGTGACAGTGTTCCCTCTAAGCGGGCGGGTGTTGTGAGCAAACTTTTTTCACTGTGAGCTAAAAATATCGGGCGCCAGCAAGTTATGAGCCAAATAAATATGTTGCTTTCTACCACAGAACTTCCTTACGTTTGTATGGAATCTATCCCCTTTCAACTTTAGAGAGTGCCCTCTCGTTCTCCCTGCCTTAGCTACTAAGTCTATTCCCTTCAGTACCTTGAATGTTTCTATCATGTCCCCTCTCAATCTCCTCTGCTCAAGGGAGAAGAGGCCCAGTTTCTCTAATCTTTCGCTGTACGGCAACTCCTCCAGCCCCTTAACCATTTTAGTTGCTCTTCTCTGGATCCTTTCGAGTAGTACCGTGTCCTTCTTAAAGTACCAGTGCTGGACGCAGTACTCCAGGTGAGGGCGTACCATGGCCCGGTACAGCAGCATGATAACCTTCTCTGTCTCTTCAGTCCAGCATCTGCCCCTTCCATTCACTGTCTGTCTTTCCCTGCCATCTCTCCTCCTGCCCCCCCCACCCCCCAATTTGGTCTAGCATCCATCATCTTCCTTCTGTTCCCCTCATGGTCTGGCATCTCTATCCTTCCCTCCCCCCTGTGGTTTTTAGCATATCTCTCTTCTCATTTCCTCCACTCAGATCTGATCATTCTCTGCTCTCTCTTCCCTTTTCTTCTCTGGTCTTCCTTCTCTATTTTCTGCCTCCATCTAAATTAAATTCTTTCTTACTATTTAGTCCCGTTTCCCTCTTTTCACTGTGTCTACACACAGCTTGTCACCCCTTTCCCTCACCCCTCCATTATCTTACTATTTTCTTCCCCCTTTATTTATCTCCTCCTTCCATCCAGTATGTGTTCTTTCCCCACTTCCATTCAGCATCTGCTCTCCCTTCTCAACTGACATCCATCTGCCTTCTGCTCTCTCTCCCTTCTTCTCACTTCCATCATCTGTCCCCTTCTCTCTCTCTCTCATCTCCTCCATTCCATCATCTGCCCCTTCTCTCTCTCTCTCTCTCTCCCCCCCCCCAACTTCCATCATCTGCCCCCCTTCCCCTCACCTTTGTGGGTCACTTTCTTTCCCCTGAGGGTGGCTCATGTCACAGGGGAAGCTTTGGCCGAGCAGAACCGCTTGATTGACAGTGGAACTTACTTGATTGATGTCGATGCTGGGGCCCGTTGCCGTTTGAAGGAAAAAAAAAAAAGGTGGAAAAAAGGAACCTGTAAAGGCGAGAGGAAGGGAAACCTCCAGGACAGCTGCTTTTTGCCCTCCTTCAGCGGCCCAAGAGTTCAGACCAGCAGCGGCAGCTCTGTATGCTTTTAACTTCGGCACAGAGCTGCCCCTAATCAATAGTTTAGCGCGGTTTCATGAGGCAGCCTCGGGGCCTTTGATAGCCGGCCCGCTTCGATGATGCGATGTGGGCCGGCCTAGCAAAGGCCCCGAGGCTGCCTTATGAAACCGCGCTAAACTATTGATTAGGGGCAGCTCTGTGCCGAAGTTAAAAGCATACACAGCTGCCGCTGCTGGTCTGGAGGTGCGGAGACAAGGCAGGAGGCAAACGCGGTGGAAGGCAGGAGTCCCGGCGAAGGCAGGAGTCCCGGCACAGCGACTGCAACAGGAAGTTGCAAGTCAGCTGACGCCGGCCTTTCGTTGCGGCGGGGACCGAATCCTTCGCGGACCGGCAAGATTTTGTTTGCGGACCGGCGGTTGAAGAACTGTGCTCTACACTGTGTGCGCTGTGACGAGAAACTTGTGCGCTGCGAGGTAATATTTTGTGCGTCAGCGCACCCCAGCGCAGCTTAGCGGGAACACTGTGACCCATGTATAAGTCGAGGCAGGGCACCACATTGGTCCCTCTCCCCCTCCATTCACCTCTATTTATATTGCTCTGCAGTCTCACTTGCACACCTCTTCCAAACCTCCCTGAAATAAGAATTCTTGTTGTACCAGGAACATATAATCATTGACATCTCTCAAGCAAATTTAGCATAATCTGCTCACAATACTACTTACATGAAGCTAGCAATAACAAGAGTACTATGGCAATGATAACCCATAAATGACTCTGGTTTATTGATGGGATTTTGAAGTCAAAATTTCTTGACTTATAGATGCATATATATGGTAAATGTAAAATTTCACAACATGTTATTTTTTTCCCAATGGTGTATGCATGTAATTGTATAAACAGACAAGCTAATTCATTCAAAGGCTGTGGGGTGGAGACAGCACTAGTGAAGAACAAAGGAGAACAAAGAGCTATGCAAAAGTGTAAGAGTCTGAGAAGATTTGCTAAATGTCTTCAAAATATTGCTTCAAAAATGACTACTGTAATGGCTCTCTTTATTCTTTCTAGAACTGTAAAATTAATTGGAGTTGCCTTTTTTTTTATTTTTTAGTACAATTGCAAGCCTCATCATTACTTCAACAGCTACAGTGTCTTCAAAAAGTGCTTCTATCCTTGTAAATTTTTATGCATTTACACATGGATGAAGTGTACCAAAGTAGGAGCTTCACTATCTGATAGCATATGCTATACTATCAATGTGAAAGAATAATCATAGAAATATTCTAAAAGTAATTAATAAGAAATCAAGTTATGATAATAAGTCTTCACACCTTTTGTCACAGCAATTACTTGTTTCCAATAATTTCCTTAATCGCCATAAGTGAAACACAGCCCCTTCCCCCCATGTTCAGTTGAGCAGATTTGATAAATAATTAAGAAGTTGATGTAATATGATGTGAATTTGAAGAAAACACATCAAATACAACAATCTTGACAGAATGCTGGCAAAATTATTAAAAAATACAAACTGATATTTTCCTAAAGCACTCCCTCACTGTGTCTGACCTTTGGGGCACTATCAGACTTTGTTTCTACCCTAATATTACTCGGAGTCATTCTCGACAGTAAATTTAATTAACCACGATCAAATCAGTGCTGTAGTTTAAAAATGTTTCTACCATTTGCGATTGATCCGCTCTCTTTCTAAAGTACTTGAACCCTCATCTGTCAATATTCTAATTCACTCTCTGGTGATCTCCTGTATTGACTACTGTAATACCTTATACAACGGGATCACAAAGAAAGAAATCCGACGATTGCAGATTATTCAAAATACTTCTGTTAAAATTATCTTCCAGACAAGGAAATTCGACCATGTTTCACCTCTACTAATTAAAGCACACTGGCTCCCCATCGAACATAGAATCACTTATAAAATTATTCTACTTACATTCAAAACTAGAACTTGTAATCAACTGGAATTAATAAACAGACTTCTTATACTCTATGGCCTCCACTCCGCTCTGCTACACATCTTCTCAATATCCCCTCTTTGAAAAATATTAATAACCATGCGCTTAAATATCTTTTCGGTTACTGTACCCTCCTTCTGGAACTCTATATCCAATTACATAAGAGACAAAATTAAACCAGTTTAAATCTAAATTAAAAACCTTCTTATTTAAAGATGCCTTCGAGTAGTAACTACTCTTTTAAAGATGCTGTTTAATAGCAACTGTCCTTCTAAGGACAATTCGACTTCCCTTCTTTTGGTCTTTCTCCTACCTCTTGTTCTTTCCTTCAGTGTCTCTTTCCTATAATATTGTAGTTCGACCCCTTTTTTTCCTTTTGTACAAGCTTGTCTGGTTAATTATTCCCCCAAATATGGTTTGTTAATGTACACCACCTAGAAGCCTGATTAGGCGGCATAATAAATTTTTAAATAAAGTTGAAACTTGATAATGCTGATGAGCTATCCAGAAATAGAGAAATTTCCTGTGGTTGGGATCAGTGGCGTACCTAGGGTATGTGGCACCCGGGGCCCATCATTTTTGACACCCCCCCCCCCCCCCCCATGTAAAAAAATTTTTTTTTTTTTTTTTTTTTTGCAATAACCATGAAATGGAATAAATGGTCAGAATAGAAACAGGCAGTGAAAATTTTCTTTTATTGAACCTCATATATGTAACCATTATTCCAAACATAACATAACATAAATTATGTCTAAATTGTCATGACATTAGAAGTACATATGGAGTAGTTGCAGGTGATGCTTGGGACAGTTCTGATTGTGTTAGGTTCGGTTTTATGTGTTTTTTGAATAGAAGGGTTTTTATTTCTTTTTGAAGGTTTTGCAGTCTGTGGTTGATATCAATTGGTTGTAGAGTTGGGGGTCGAGTGTTGCAGCTCGAATGGCTAGGAGGTTGTCGAACAGTTTTTTTCTTTTGACGTTTTTGGTTGGAGGGTGTGTGAATGGTGCACAAGTTCTCCTATGTCTGTTTGAAGTGGATTGAATTATTTAGCTGAAGAAATTAGTTACCCCCCATTCCACACACATTAATTCTCTTCCATTTTTGTTCCCATTATAAAAAACACTGATAAGTTCCCAGAAAAAAAATACATTAAAATAAGAAGTGAAAACAAAGGCCCCTACAGATGAGAACATAACATAAGAATAGCCTAACTGGGTCAGACCAATGGTCCATCATGCCCAGTAGCCCATTCTCATGGTAGCCAATCCAGGACACTAATACCTGGTCAAAACCCAAAGAGTAGCAACATTCCATGCTACCGATCCAGGGCAAGCAGACACTTCCCCCATGTCTTAATAACAGATTATGGACTTTTCCTCCAGGAATTTGTCCAAATCTTTCTTAAAACCAGCTACACTATCTGCTTTTACCATAACTTCTGGCCACTTCATTTTTAAGTTTAGATCTTTCCTTTCAAACAGAGACCTTGCTAGATGTCAAATACAGCACAAGGTAACTTCACATGGACTTAGCTGTGCAGGAAATGTGAATCTCCTCATACACCCACCATATAGTGCAAAAATGTGCAAAGGTCTGTTTTTTTCTTTCGATCACTACATAGCCTAATGCCACACAAGCAGCGCTGTTACAAACATATTCTGTAGGTCAATGCTAAGGATAACAAAGTTTCCTTCCTTGGACCAGAAGGAGATAAACCACTGGAAGAGATCCCAAAACAACACCCAAAGACCCACTCAGTGTGTGAATCAGTTGAGTGGAGTGGACTAACTGGGGGGTGGAAATGGGCCCGGAGTTTGCTCAGCAGAATTTCCCAGACCACCTCTTCCTCTCAACACATTGACACGCTGCCACCATCACCACTAGGAACACCTCACTGGGTAGGCCAGCTATGCTATAAACTTTATAAAACACATTATTATATTTTCTTATAAAGCACATATTTTAACTGACCTCTCTGACATCCTCAGCCTTTCCATTCACAAAAATAGAAGGAAGAAAAGTTCCCATTTCCTGCTGTCTCATGTCCCCGGCCTATACAATATTTTTTTTCTGCAGACCCTTCAAAAGTCTGACCAAATCCTCGTTTCACTTGCATTATAAAGTACTGAGGATGCCATCTCTCCCCAATCCCAGGTCCTAAAGTCTAAGACAGTAGCGCAAACTAATGCTGCCAGATACAGGAAAAAAAATTTTTGATTCGATTCAGCCCTATTGAATTGGTTTTTCAATTCGATTTTCCTGCCCAGTTGGGTGATTTTTTTCAAAACTCCTGGTGGGTTTTATAGCTTTTTCACCCCCTTTGGCTTCTCCTAACCACACTGGCGCTGTGGTGTAAATAAAATAAAGAAACAAAAAGGACTTTTCCTCTTTCTGTTAAATCCTAGCTCACGTTTGCAGTCCAACACCAGCTCTGGCAGGATACACATTTCAAATCTGACATGTTATAATCACAAAACAGAAAATAAAATTAATTTTTCTACCTTTTGTTGTCTGGTTATATTTCAAATCTTGTTGGTCCAAGGCTCTGGTTTTCTTCTGATAACTTGCTTGCCAGGGTCTCCTTCTTTCTGCATGCTAACCATCCATCTGCCAACTCTGTCCTCCCTTTCCATTTCCCTTCCCAGGAAGTCTGGTATCTTTCCTTTTTTTCATCTCCCTCCACAGATCCACCTTTTCTTAAATACCCTTTCATCCGGCATCTCTCCCTCCTTCCCCACCATCCCAGAGTCCACCATCTCTCCGTTTCTTTTCCTAATTACCCTCCTATCCAGTATCTCTATCCCTCCTCCACACCATCCCTTGTGTCCAATTTCTCTCCCTTTCTGTTCCTTCCCTCCCTAAATCCCATGGTCCATCATCTCTCTCCCTCTCCTCTATTTTCAGACCCATTATTTCTTCCCCCCCCAAAGTTTGGCATATGCATGTCTCTTTGAACACCCCCTTCCCTCCGTGTACTTCTAAATCATGGTCCCCCCCCAAAGGCCTGTCCCCCCTTAAAGGTCTGCCTGTCCCACCTTGAAGGCCTGCACCCCCCTTGAAGGCCTGTCCCTTCCCCTTGTAGGCCTGTCCCCCCCTTGAAGGCCTGCCTGCCTGTCCCCCCCTTGAAGGTCTGCACCCCCGAAGGCCTGCACCCCCCCGAAGGCCTGTCCCCCACTTGAAGGCCTGTCCCACCCCCTTGTAGCTTCTCCCCCCCCCCTTGTAGGCCTGTCCCCCCTTGAAGGCCTGCCTGCCTGCCTTTCCCCCCTTGAAGGCCTGTCCCCCCTTGAAGGCCTGCACCCCCTTGAAGGCCTGCACCACCCCCCTCGAAGGCCTGCACTCCCTTGAAGGTCTGCACCCCCCCCGAAGGCCTGTCCCCCCCCTTGAAGGCCTGTCCCACCCCCTTGTAGGCCTGTCCCCCCCTTGTAGGCCTGTCCCCCCTTTAAGGCCTGCCTGCCTGCCTTTCCCCCCCTTGAAAGGCCTGTCTCCCCCTTGAAGGCCTGCCCCCCCCTTGAAGGCCTGCACCCCCCCTTGAAGGCCTGTCCCCCCCCCCTTGTAGGCCTGTCCCCCCCCCTTGTAGGCCTGTCCCCCCCCCTTGTAGGCCTGTCCCCCCCTTGAAGGCCTGCCTGCCTTTCCCCCCTTGAAGGCCTGTTCCCCCCCTTGAAGGCCTGCACCCCCCCTTGAAGGCCTGTCCCCCCCCTTGTAGGCCTGCCTGCCTTTCCCCCCTTGAAGGCCTGTTCCCCCCCCTTGAAGGCCTGCACCCCCCTGAAGGCCTGCCTGCCCCCCTTGAAGGCCTGCACCCCTTGAAGGTCTGCACCCCCCCCCGAAGGCCTGTCCCCCCTTGAAGGCCTGCCTGCCTGTCACCCCCTCCCCCTTGAAAGCCTGCTTGCCTGCCCGCCCGCCCCACCCTGAAGGCCTGATGCCCCGACCCACCCCGAAGGACCGCTCGCCCCCCTGGCCTCCCCGCACCACCTATGAAGCAGCCGCAGCAGAATCGCGAAGTCAGCGTCAGCGATCCCTGCGCTGCTGCGCCACGGTCCCGCCCCTCCTCTGACGTCAGAGGAGGGGCGGGATCGCGGCGCAGGAAGCAGCGCAGGGATGCTGACGCTGACTTCGCGATCCTGCTGCGGGCTGCTTCACAGGTGGTGCAGGAAGGTCAGTGGGGCGAGCGGTCCTTCGGGGGTGGCGGGGGACTGAACGGCAAGGCCGGGAACACCCCCTTAGGGCTGGTACCCGGGGCGGCCCGCCCCCCCCGCCCCCCCCTAGGTACGCCACTGGTTGGGATGAATGGAAATGTGCATGTAAGCCTCTGAGGTCTAGAGAGCATAGTCATTCGGTTTAATCTAGAAGGGGGTATAATGTCGCGAGGGATAACATGCGGACTTTTCTCTGACTACATATTTGTTGAGATTTCAGACCTCTCATCTTCTTTGGAATTAGGAAGTACCTGGAGTAAAAGTCCTGATTTTTCTGTGTAGAGGGAACTTTTCTATAACGCTGAGGTGGAGTAAAGTGTCTATTTCCCGAAGAAAAAAAGACATCTGCTACGATGTAAAAGAGGACTCTTGGAGGGGGGTTTGGAGGAATGGACTCGAAATGAAGAGAGTAACCTTCCTTGATGACTTTTAGGACCCATGCATCCTTGGTAATGAGTCCATTGTGGGTAGAATGATTGAAGACATCCTCTCTAGAAGATTATGCTCTCTAGAAATAGGTCAAAAAGACTGAACCAACTTCTAAGTAGCTGACGGTTGTTGTTTCTGAGATTTCTGCTGTGTCTGTCTCTTCTGAGGTGGTGGTTTAACAGGAGAAGAGGCAGGATACCGTCTCATAAGTGTAAGAAGTCGAATGAGCAGGCTTAATAGATTGAGACTTCTTGGTTTTGTTAAGAGCTGGGTAAGTTTCTGTGTGGCAGTTTTGATTGTTTTCTACAAAAAGCTCTTCTCCCACACATAGTATGTTGGTCAAGCGGCAGGGTGTCAAGGGGTAGGAGACCTCAAAGAGGATACATGCCCAGTAGGAGAGACAGCCTGCACAGAAGGAGATTGTTGGCGTCGATGTTTGGCCTGCTGAGGGACTCGATGCAAAAGAGGCCTGCGATGCTGGCTGGAAAGTGGTCGGCTTCTTAGCAGGCTTTCCCGTCCAATGTCGATACAGGCATCGGTGGTACCGAAGATTGAGATTTTTCTTGTGAATCCATGGTGGTACTGAAAAGTTTCTCCTGTTGGAGATGTCGGGACTTTACTGAACATTTTTTTGAAAGTAGAGCAACAGATGCAGGTATCCACTTCATGTTCTGGGCCCAGGCACTGGATATACCAGCTGTGCATGTTGGTGATGGAGATGTGGCGCTGACACCGACAGCACATTTTAAACCCGCTTGGTGTTTTAGACATGGACAGGAAGATTTGGGCAGCAAAGTTAAACACAATTTTTAATGAGGAAAGAAACAGCTAAAAGGAAAAGTTTTGAGACCGAAAGGCCTCTAACGAGATATGAAGAGAAAATTTTAAAAAAAAACTTTTTTTTTTTTTTTTACAAGGTTTAAGAAAAACAAAATTTCTGATAGCCAAAATTTCATGTGCTGAAGGAAGGCATTGTAGCACAAGAAAACACAACTTCTTTGTCCTGTGGAAAACGATGAACTGATGTACCGTGAGCCCTCATTGGGCGGGAAGGCACTCGCGAGAATATGCTGCCAGCTTGTCTTGGGATAATTTTCGGCTTAGTAAAAGCTCTGGAAGCTTGAGGTATTCCCTTCATTTGCACATGACTTTCCACTCCATTCTCTCGTGTGGGACAGCTGAGTTTAAAAGAAAATTCCTAGAGATGGGAAGGTATGTAAGCATATGTATCCTGCTGTCCACACAAAATGCCTGCTAGACATTGACACCCCCCCCCCCCCCCCCCCGGATTCTATAAAGAGCACTCAAATTTGCGCCCATTCTTGAGATGCGCATGGAACTAAATTGGGTAATGAGCCAATTAATGTCAGTAATTGGACACTATCCATTACTGATGTTAACTGGCACCAATTTGGATTTACATGTGCATCTTGCTACATGCCATTCTATGAACTTGTGTATCCAAATCACATAGTACACAACTTTAAAGGGGGCATGGCTGGGTCAGGGGCATTTCAGAAATTTGTGATCAAGGTTATAGAATACTGCAGAAGCGCATCAACATTAGGCACCAGGAATTGCACCTAGGTTTCAGCAGGCCTAAGTCCTGGCACTCAAATTTAGGTGTGGGAATCTGTGCTATGCACTATTCTGTATAAGGTGCTCAAATCAAAGTGCCCTTTATAGAATAGCTCTGGGCACCAATTTTTTTCTAGCACTCAAACCTAGCCTAGTTATTTTTTCCAAGAGCACAAACAGGATCATAAGTTTTCAAAACTTAAATTTAGAACTCCCTAGTTATAGGTTGTCATCAACAAACAGGAGGAAAAATGGAGTCTGAAAATGGGTCGACATCAAATTACTTCTGGTGGCAACAAGTCTTTTTTTTTTCTTTTGAATCAAGTCTTTTCTTTCTATTGAATCAAGGAAATGGACCCTAGGGAAAATTACCGTATTTTTCACTTCATAAGATGCACTTCTGTTTCTACCCAAAAGTGGGTGGAAATCTCAGGGCGTCTTATGGAGCGAAGATCCAAAATTGACCCCCCCCTCCACCCCCCAGTAGCATCTTAAAACACCCTCTCGCCGCTGAACCTTTTCAACCCCCGCCTCTCAGCACCACCGCTGCATCTTTTCTAAAACCCCCCGCCTCTCAGCACTGCCGCCAACGCACTTTTTCTAAACACACACCTCCCCCCGCCTCTCAGCACTGCTGCCACACCTGTTTAAAACAAACACCCATCCGATGCCATCTGTACCTTTATTAAACAGCCTGGTGGTCCAGCGGTATTTCTCCCTCTCTAGATGGCTCTTGTATTCAGGTCAGGAGCGCAGTTGTAAGGAGCAAGCTTTACATGCTCCCACTTGGGCCCGCCTCTGCTTACTGAATGGCTGGCGTCAGTTCTCATGGGACTCATGAGAACTGACGTCAGCCATTCAGAAAGTGGTGTGGGGCCAGGCAGGGAACATGGAAAGTTCACGCCTGACCCCCGCGCTGCTGACCTGAATATGAGAGCCGTCTAGCGAGGAAGGAATACCACCAGGACCACCAGGCTGTTTAATAAAGGTACAGACGGGCTTGGCAATTTCCGTTCTAAGGCTTATTAGAATCAAAATATCAATACCAATATCAATACCAGGGATGGATATACGGGAAGACAGGAGAAGAAATGGCTAAAGGCAAATAGGTAGGAGACTCTGAAAAATAAGGTAAGAAAATACAGAGGAAGGCAGAAACCATTAGCTGGGACCAACACAATCAAAATAATCAAATGGCCAGACAACAGGGGAATAAATTTATTTTCCAAACCTAGAAATAGAATATGTACATTCCAAAACTCAGCATAAATGGGAAACTTTCTTTTTCCCTCCCAAAATCTGATCTTGATATTCTTCCCACTTTCTCGAGGCCCCTCTTGCATCCCTTTCATCCATCCCACTGTTCCCTTTACACCACCACATCCAACATTTCACCCTCTCATCTCTCTCTTCCCCATGCATCACTACCTGAACTCCTCTCCCACCACCATGTCCAATAATTTTATCTCCCTCCCTATGCCCAACAATTCTCCTCTTTCTTCATTTCCCCACTTGCATCATCTCTGTTTCCCGCTCACTCAGACACTCATGCCCAACAATTCTCCCTTTCTATTCCCTCCCGACCTCAGCATCTCTTTCCCTCACTTCCTACATTCTTCCATTCTATGTTCCAAGTTTATGCTCCCCACCCTCCCTCCATTCTGTGTCTCAAGTTCATGCACCCTCCCTCCTTCCTTCCACCCTTTGTCTGAAGTTTGCACTTCCTTCCATTGTGTCTCAATGCGCTCATCTTCCTCCCTTTCGTGTCCCCCTTCCTTCACCCATTCTGTGTTCCAAGCTCGTGCCTTCCTCCCATGGGTGTTTACCTGTTCTGGCCGGGTCCCTACTCCTGCTGCCTTCCAGTTACACTTATTTTTCTTCACAAAGCTGCAGGCAGCAGCTCTTACACGTGGCCCATGGCTGACCTGGAAGCCTTCATTTTGATGTTGGAGGGAGCTTCCCTCCAATGTCACAGGGAAGGCTTCCGGGTCAGCCACAGCTTTGTGAAGAGAAGAGAAACAAGTGCGGCTGGAAGGCAGCAGGAGGAGGGAGCTGGCCAGAGCAAAGGTACACACCAGCAGGAGGCGGGGGGGGGGCACAAACTTAGGACACAGTATGGAGGGAGGGAGAGGGGTGCAGGACCTCGTAATTATGAGTCCAGCGTAAGTCTGATGTTCATAATCCAAAGACTGCCTGTAGTTCCTGGCATGTTCTGAGCTTGCATGGGCAAGAATGACTTGCTTCATCTAGTGCCCATGATGGCAATAATAATATTAAATAATATTAATAATAAAAATACTATTTAATAATATTATACCCCAAAAATGTATGACACCCCCCTTACCTGGGATACTTGAAGACTCCAACATATATAAAAATTAAAATACAGTGGAACCTTGGTTTACGAGCATAATTCGTTCCAGAAGCATGCTCGTAAACCAAAATACTCGTATATCAAAGCGAGTTTCCCCATAGGAAATAATGGAAACTCGCTTTGATACGTTCCCGCCCCCCCCCACTCACAAAGACCCCCCCTCTGCACAAACCGGCACCCCCCACCCCCGCGTGAACCGGCACCCCCCGCTCGAACAACTTAAACTCCCCCCCCCCCTGGTCTGGCACCAGCACGCAGCCCAAAGGACATGCCGGTGCCGCTAGAAGATCTTCCTGCTTCTGCCGGCCTTGAGCATGCATCTGCGCATGCTCAAGGACTCCTAATTCTCCCTCTCCCAAGGCCGGCAGAAGCAGGAAGATCTTCTAACGGCACCGGCACATCCTGTGGGCTGCATGCCGGTGCCAGACGGAGGGGGGGTAAGTTTAAGTTGTTCAGGCGGGGGGGGGGGGAGCGATGCCGGTTATCGGAGGGGGGGGGGTGCTCGCCTTGCAAAACACTTGCAAACTTGGTTACTCGCAAACCGAGGTTTGACTGTATATGGAAAAATAATGGAAGTGTTGCTGAAAGAAAGGATAGTAAAATTCCTGGAATCAAATGGGTTACAGCAGTGGTCTCAAACTCGCTGCCTGGGGGGGCCACATGCGGCCCGCCAGGTACTATTTTGAGGCCCTTGGTATGTTTATCATAATCACAAAAGTAAAATAAAACCGTTTCTTGATCATATGTCTCTTTAGCTATAAATGACAATATTATTATTAAGACTTAGCCAAAAGGAAAGCTTTATAAACTATAAAGAGTTTTACCTCATGCTAAATTGTCATTTCTTTAATAAGACATTAACTATTTTTTGTGAGGCCCTCCAAGTACCGATAAATCCAAAATGTGGCCCTGCAAAGGGTTAGGGTTAGAGTTGGAGACCACAGGATCTGAGGCAACATGGTTTTACTAAAGGTAAATCATGCCAAACAAATCTGATTGAATTTTTTGATTGGATGACCAGAGAATTGGATCAAGGGCATATACTACATATAATTTACTTAGATTTCAGCCAAGCCCTTGACATGGTTCCTCATAGAAGGCTCTTGAAGAAATTTGATGGGCTGAAGTTAGGACCCAAAGTGGTGAACAGGATTAGAAACTGGTTGATGGACAGACAGCAGAAGGTAGTGGTTAATGGAATTCGCTCGGAGGAGGGAAAGGTGAGTAGTGGAATCCCTCAGGGATCGGTGCTGGGGCAATATGTTTGTGAGCGACATTGTCAAAGGGTTAGAAGGAAAAGTTTTCCTTTTTGTGGTTATCAAGATTTGTAACAAAGTAGACACCAAGGAGGGAGTGGAAAACATGAAAAAGGATCTGCAAAAGTTAGAGTAATGGTCTAATATCTGGCAACTAAAATTCAATGCAAAGAAGTGCAGAGTAATGCACTTGGGGATTAGAAATTGGAAGGATCAGTATATGCTAGGAGGTGAAAGGCTGATATGGATGGGGAGAGGGACCTTGGGGTGATAATGACTGAAGATCTAAGGCAAAGAAACTGTGTGACAAGGTGGTGGCTGTTATCAGAAGGATGCTAGGCTGTATAGAGAGAGGTGTAACCAGTAGAAGAAAGGTGTTGATGCCCCAATGCAGACCGAAAATGGGGATTTCCAATAATAGAAAGCTGATCCGAGATCTGTGGGTCCCCTCACAAAAAGGCCCACAAACTATCTTCATGCAGCATGTAAAGATCTGAGAAGCATACTAGCCTTTACCCCCAAAGGTAAATCCTTCATCAGGACTTCTAATAATGAATAAAGGGACCAAGTATGAAAAAAATGGCTTTTCATACTCTGGAAATATATAGTCGTGACTCTGTAAATACTAATCTCCCAAGTAGCAAAGTAGACATGCTAAATTACATTTACCAATATCTGGGAGACCCAATCCTCCTTCCCACCATGATCTAAACCAGTAGTTCTCAACCCTGTCCTGGGGGTCCCCCAGCCAGTCGGGTTTTCAAGATATCCCTAATGAATATGCATGAGAGAGATTTGCATACCTGTCACTTCCATTATATGCAAATCTCTCTCATGCATATTCATTAGGGATATCTTGAAAACCCGACTGGCTGGGGGTCCCCCAGGACAGGGTTGAGAACCACTGATCTAAACAGATGTTGAAGCTGAACCTTGGGCTTTTTCCCATTCCAAATAAAACGAGTAAATTAGCTTATTGAAATGCTGTATATCCTTTCATAAGCAAATGGGCAATAACTGAAGCACATACAACCATTAGGGGATTAAAGTCTTGAAGAGATATTGGTATAACTGCCCATTTAGAAAAACATTCCATGTTGTATGTCAATAGAGAATCTAGATTGGTCCCATACAACTTTTAGTAGAACTAATTAGCTGAATTCCCAAATAGTGAAACGCTTCATCCGCCCAAAACAAAGGAAACACCTCATACCATTCTATACAGACTCCCGGAAGAGGTGGTGGAAACAGATACTGTGTCTGAATCAAGAGGGCCTGGGATAGGCACGTGGGATCTCTCGGAGAGAGAAAGAGATAATGGTTACTGCGGATGGGCAGACTAGATGGGCCATTTTGCCTTTATCTGCCATCATGTTTCTATGACTGCTTCTGCAGTAGCCATTGCTAAGGATTTATTTTAATTAAGTTGGAAAGAGAAGCCTGAGGCGAAAGTGGATATTTTGAATAAATTTTATTTATTTAAAACTATTTATTACCCGTCTAAAATCCTAGACGGTGTACAATAAGACACATTCATAATCATTTAAACATACATGCATAAAAACACTCCTGCAAACCCAAAATCTTCCATATTCATAAATCTATTTACACACATATTCTTCCTTCTCACTGGACAGTGACTAAAATGTATTGGCAGCATAAATTCTCCACTCTTCTCAATTAAATGCTTTGGAGAAAAAAAATAAGTTTTCAACAATTTCCTAAACTACATAGAAGTAAATTCCCAGGCATATCACACCACCAATCTGCATGCCCCTAATTTCAGGATTGTCCATTATTTCTCAAATCAATAGATCTAGGGTCAGGACAAACAGTAACAACAATGGACATCCCTACCGAGTTCCCATCTGAATAGAGAAAATCTGTGAAAATATACCATTGGCTAACAGCTTTGCCCGAGGTTGAAAGTATAACGTCCAAATTGTGCAGTTAAAGAAACTGTCCAGACTATAGTACTCCAAAATATTAAAGAGGAAGTCCCACACCACCTTATCAAAAGCCTTTTTTGTGTCAAAACTCACTAGAAGGGATGGCAAGTTTCCCTTCTCTACCCATTCTATTGCTTAGTTTTCTTGCAGCTATTCATCCTTTCACAAAGCCAACATGGAACTCTGCTACTAACAGAGGCAGGACTTTGGCCAAACAGTTAGCCAAAGGTTTCACAATCAAATTTGCATCTGCATTTAATTGAAAAATAGGACAGTAAGAAGGCTGCACAGGATCCTTCCCTGGTTTAAGCAATACAACAATCAGAGCCAACTGAAGCGAAGAAAGCATAGATTCTCCATCTTCTATCTAATTAATACATGCATGTCAAGATAGGCATAATATGGGGCTGTCTAAAATCATTTTATTCTGTGAGGCCTATGGATGATTGTTATATATTTGGTTGATAGGCATTAATTCCTGGGGTCCAGGGATTTTAGGTTAGGGCTGGAGGGGGGGGAGGCTGGTGTGGTTAAGATCGGTGTGAGTTATTTTTTTCTAGCTCTCTGGGATTGCTTAAACTGTGAATGTTGATTCTGTTTGTCTATACCAGTGGTCTCAAACTCACAGCCCGGGGGCCACATGCGGCCTGCCAGGTACTATTTTAAGGCCCTCGGTATGTTTATCATAATCACAAAAGTAAAATGAAACAGTTTCTTGATCATATGTTTCTTTAGGTATAAATTACAATATTATTATTAAGACTTAGCTAAAAGGAAAGATTTATAAACTATAAAGAGTTTTACCTCATGCTAAATTGTCATTTCTTTAATAAGACATTAACTATTTTTTCTGAGGCCCTCCAAGTACCTACAAATCCAAAATGTGGCCTTGCAAAAGGTTTGAGTTTGAGACCACTGGTCTATACCTTTGCATGGATTACTCAACATTTTCACTATCCTTTTATGGTACTTTGGAGTTCTTTTCTCATTTTATTTTAGATACCGTAAACAGCTCAGAAGGCTCTTCAATTGGGCGGTATATCAAATTTTAAATAAACTTGGAAAAACTCAGAGAAACCTGGAGGAAGAAAGATGAACACCCTGAGCTAATGAACAAGGAGTAGAAATTAATTTTAAGGTGCTGTTATGGAATATTATCAGTTTCAAATAATAATAAAATCTAGTCACAGATTTACATTTGCGAACTTAATTCTTGTGACTGATTTTTTTGCCTTTGGCGCATCTGGCAACATAACAAGAATAATCCTAGAAGATATCATTTATTCCTCATTACAAAATGGCATATAACTTCCACAGTCTCTAATATGATAATCTAAAGCTTTATTCAAAGAGTCAAACCACTTACAAACACATTCATCCAATTCAAAATCTAAAATAGTGGGTAAATGAAGAACCACAGCATTATATACCCTCATTGTCCTGATTTTTTGTAAATCACACATGGCAGGAATAGTGTTAGGTGAGTGCAACTGCCCTCTGGTTAGAGAGAGAACCTAAGCCAGCTAGAAGCTAAAGAAACACAGCCTGGGCTTTGCAGTCCCCAGTTATGTCTAACACCAGCTCTAGCAAGATAACATATTTCAAATCTGATATATTCTAATCACAAAATATAAAATAAAATTTTTTTTCTACCTTTTATTGTCTCATCATTTTATTCTTCAAGTCATGTTGGTCTTAAGCGCTGGTCTCTGTTTTCTTTTGTCTTCTCTTAACTCACCTGTCAGGGTCTCCTGACCATTTGACATTTCTTATTTCTCCATGCTTACCATCCATCTTCTATCTTTGTGTATGTATTGTTCCCCATGTTCAGCTTCTCCCTTTTCTATGTCTCCTATATGTCCCTTACTAGTATTTCCCATGTGCCCATCTCCCTGCCTTTATCATCTCTCCATTCTATGATCCCCCCCCCCGTGTACAGTATCACTCCTCTATATCCCCTGTCTAGTATCTTCCTTCTGCATTCATATTTCCCCCCATGTCTAGCCATCTCTTCTGGGTCCATATATCCTCCCATACCTTGCATTACCTTCCCCCATGTCCATATACCACCCCCATGCAGCATTCCCCTTTTCCTATGCTCCCATCCACACCCACCAACTTCCCTCTTTCTGTATATCTCCCAGTTTCTCCCCTCTCTTACTCCCTTAGACCAATGTGTCTCTCACTTTTTCCTCCCTCCCTCCGTTATGTTAATATTTCACTCACTCTTCCCTTTCCTTCTCTCTCCTCCTCCCTGCAGGTCCTGCACCTCTCTCCCTTCCCTCTAACCCCCTTCCCATGGGTCCAACATCTCTATACCTTCCCTCCAGCACCCAGGTGTGGGTCTGGCACCTCTCCCTTTCTTCCAGCTCCACTCCCCACATGGGCCCAGCACCTGTTTCCCTTCTCCCCCCCCAGACCAGGTCCAGGTCCATAAGAACATAAGAAATGCCTTCACCGGATCAGACCTTAGGTCCATCTAGTCTGGCGACCCGCACACGCGGAGGCTAAGCTAGGTGTCCCCTAGCAACTGTCTCCCTTCCCTTCTGTTGGTCCAGCAGCCCAGGCAAACTCCTCCCCAAATTCATGGGTGCAGCAGCAGCCCCCTCCCTCCCTATTGTGGGTCCAACATCCCTCATACTCTCTCTCTGGCTCCCTGATCGCCAGTGGCAAAAAAAAAAACAACACAAAAAACAGCAAACCTGTGACTCTCCTGGGTTGGCCCCTTCATACCTCCTGGGGTGGGCCTATTAGTCTCTTAGAATCTTCCTGTATGCAGCGCTGCTCTGGGAACCTTCTTGCCGCCGAGCCCCTCCTACCGTTGTAACTTCTGGAGAATACATGCCGATTTAAAAGTTATACAACTGAAAATGGAGAATGTCAGGATCCTAAGAATCCCAGAGGTTCACCAAGCACAGACACCATGGGATAATGTGTCAACCTGGGATCTGTCTCTATGGGTAAAGCTCCAATGCTTGTACTCTAGGGTTTTGATTTGAGTGGTGGTTTCTAGTTGAAACCACCTTTTTCTGTATGATTGAAAGCCTGATGGATGCTATAGAACAGGGGTGTCAAAGTCCCTCCTCGAGGGCCGGAATCCAGTCGGGTTTTCTGGATTTCCCCAATGAATATGCATTGAAAGCAGTGCATGCAAATAGATCTCATGCAGATTCATTGGGGAAATCCTGAAAACCCGACTGGATTCTGGCCCTCGAGGACCGACTTTGACACCTGTGCTATAGAAAATGAAATGAACGAATAAATAAATAAATATAGAAATATAGAAGAATAAGATGGCAAGTTTTCAAATTGGCCTATTTCTTAGCGGTAGGAGGGAAGAGTGCTCACACTGGATGATGATAGGATCACAGCAGTGTACAATCAGCATTAAAAAAAAAAAAAAGAATTCAGCTGATGTTATACTATTAAGCTTATATGGCCTTTTTTTAGGTGTCAGACTTGATTGAGTCATCATGTCAAAAAGCATGTGATCACCCCTGCATTTGATTTTGGTGGTTGATGGGTATTAACACTGGCACTGCTTAGAGAGGAAAAGTAACTATCCATGGAATTCATATGCCCTCACTCTTGACTCTTATCCAACAGAGAAGTAATACAACATAGGAATGTGGATAAATCATTGCAGAGGACTTGAAAATAGAAAATTAAGAAAAGAAATCTGGAGAATGCCTTTTCTCAGCTTGAGAAACCATTGTTACCATTACTAACAGCATGTTGAAACAATTATTGCTCTTAAGAGCATAAGTAGCTCTTGAGGTCAATAGACACAGCAGGCCCTTTGTCTGAGGAGTACCTGTTGGACTTAATATTTAAAGAAACAAAAAACAATCACTGCTATTAAGGATCAATATTCCTGTTCAGTCTCCTAATGATGAGGTCCTGACCAATTTAACTTCAATCTACCGTAAATGAAATGAGACATATGAGATTCTGACTGCTAATCCACATCATTAATTACTCTGAGAAGGAAATGTTAATTACTCCTATTACTGAAAGAGACACCAAATAGGCCAGGCCATTATCTATCTCTTAAAATAAAGGCTCCTAGCCCAGATGGCTATATAATTGAATTATATCAACAATTTAAATGAAAGTCTTATAGAATTACAAAACTATCAATATTTATATACAGTTAATCATTCTCTCAATACCCCATAAATGTGCAAATTACATTAATTCCTAAGCCTGCAAGAGATCATATTTTTTGTTAAATGCTGGATGTAAGACTCTGACCAAAGAGTTATCTGCCAAACTACATTTTCTAATAGATTCAATAATTTATATTCTTTTGTTCATAACTAGGAACCACCACTGGCTATTTTCTTAGATGTAGAGAAGGTTTTTTACCTCACTGATTATATCTACTAAGAATGGTTCAGGTTTACTGAATGGACATAAATCATTTTCTCCTCCCCCACCTGCAGATTCTGATCAAAATACTTTCAAAGCCTATTCAGTTGCCGATTTCTCATTACTACGAGATGCGAAGAGCTGGCCTAGACCTGTGCATCAGGCTGTAGCAAATTTTTCCAGTGAAGTACCTGATCAGTTCTGAAAGTACACTAGAGTAACAAAAGCATACTGTTTGGGCAACATTATCTAGAGTACACTTCTTCCTCCGTATTCGCGGTTTCAGCAATCGCGGTTTTGATTATTCACGGTTTTTAGCTTGCTGGCTCCTCCCCCCAAATTACGTCAGCTTGCATAGAAAAATCGCTGATTTCCAGTACTTCCTTCACCATGCTTTGCCTCTCCTTCAGGAATAGGCCAGGTCTCCTACCATGTTATTAACAGTTATTCACCATATTCACAATGGTTTTTAGTAGAAAACAGTGAATAACATGTGAAAAAGTTATTTGCGGTTTTTCTGTATTTGCGGGTCTGTTAATCCCCTATCACAGCGAATACGGAGGGAGAAGTGTATTGTAATTTTCTAGGGTTTTATTATAAGTAGTACAAAGTGGAGGTTTCTAAGCAACGTAAAGAAAAGAGGCCGACCCCATTTTCATATTCTTCAGAATCCCAAGTCAGACAGGGCAATGCCAAATATTTGTATTCCATTCGGCCCCAAATATATTATTCGTATTTGACAGAACAGTAATTTAAATACAACGAATAATCTGGGACTCTACTGTGCTAAATCCTACTGAAATAAACAAGATCTCTGATTTCATATTGCTTCATTTATTAAATGTAAAAGCTCTAACCAATCAAAGTTCAAAAAGGTTACTATAATAAATTTAAGGATGTGTCGGGGCCATTTTTAAATTATTATAATGAATAATTTGCACTTTTCCCAATTTTTAATTCTTACATGTGGATCGGGTGGGGGGGTTGGATTTCTATTAATAATATATATGAATGATAAGATATTATATTCATGTGGAATTTTTTTGTTGTATATGGAAGTGGGAGGGGGTGGGGGTTATATCTTTTTGTTGTATGATATGGTAGATTTTCAAGTGATATTGTATTCTAATTGTTTGATATTTACTGTACACTTGTTGTGAATTATAAAATGAATAAAGAATTAAAAAAAAAAAAAAAAGTAAAAGCTCAATTCCCATTATTTGTTTTCAGTATTCAGCCAAACAATGTTTTTCATTACTTGTACAGCTCTAATGTCAAAGGGA
Source organism: Geotrypetes seraphini (assembly GCF_902459505.1). Classification (NCBI taxonomy): domain Eukaryota; kingdom Metazoa; phylum Chordata; class Amphibia; order Gymnophiona; family Dermophiidae; genus Geotrypetes; species Geotrypetes seraphini. The sequence goes on along the minus strand of NC_047085.1, from coordinate 460,903,343 downwards.
ATCAAACACAAAGATCACGAAGAATAAACCGCTATTTCTGGTCAGCTTAGAAGGTGCCAAAAGACACACATTAAACAGAAATCTAAACAATATATACTCCCCCAAAATCTAAGGATCATAACCTCCTATATAGTGTCTCTCTAGGGCAGTGTTTTTCAACCTTTTTTGGGCAAAGGCACACTTGTTTCATGAAAAAAATCACGAGGCACACCACCATTAGAAAATGTTAAAAAATTTAACTCTGTGCCTATATTGACTATATATAAAGTAATTCTCTTGAATAGGAATCAAATAAACACAAAGAAAGTACTTTATAATTACTTTATTATGAAATATTAAGTAAACAGAATAGTGAAAAATTATAAAATACTTTATTCAGTGCGAAACCTGGGCCTGTTTGGCTGAACACAAAGCTGATATTCTGGCTGGAATCGAAGAAAGACACACACGTAGCTCTTCGTCAACAGCCGTTCCCTTCACCGCCCCGTCACCGCCATCCCTTTCACCGCCCCGTCACCGCCACTGCCATCCCATTCACCGCCCCGTCACCGTCCCCGCTGCATCCATATAAGCCTTAGTACTGTAATATTTAGCTTATTCCTTTCTTATAAATCAAAGTTCCTGCTGCTGAACTAGAGAAAGAGATGTTCAGCTGGCAGGGCTTTGTTTATAAATTTTTATCAACACAACTAATATACTATTTTATCCTAAAGCAAAAAATAAATAAATAAATAGAATTTTTTTTTCTACCTTTGTTGTCTGGTTTCTGCTTTCCACATCTTCTCATTCAATTCCTTCCATCCACTGTGTGTCTTCTCTCTACGTCTTCCATTTGCTGTTACTGTGCCTCTCCCTTCACCCCCCCCCCCAATTGGCCTAGCACCCATCTTCTTCCCTCCGCTCCCCCATAGTCTGGCATCTGTCTTCTTCCCACTCTGTCTTCCACATTTCCCTTCGGGGTCTGTTCCTCTCCACCCTCCTTCAATGTCTGTCCTATTCCTTTCCACCACCACCCTTCCCTCCCTCCTTTACCATCTGTTCCTTTCTACTGCCCTTCAGCTCCTCTCACGTGGCTTATCTATCTACCTTCCTCCCTCTTATTTTCATGGCACGTTACAATGTAATTTGTGCAAGCCACTGGAGCCTGCAAGCTCGGTCCCTGTCCCATCCCCACAAACCATCTCGCTTCTGTGCTCCTATTTTCTCCATTTCTAATATCTCCCCTATGTATCTGTCATTGCCCCCCCCCTGTGTCCATATACCATCCCCATGGCATGTCCCCTTTATGTCTCTGTCCCTATGCCCCATGCACATAATTTCCCCTCTTTCTGTTACCTTCCTGTGTCCAGATTTCCCCTATCTTCCTCTTCCATACCAGTGTGTCTCTTCTTTTCAACCCCATCTAGCTTTTTTCCCTCTTTCTTCCCCCCCCCCTGCTTCTAGCATCTGGCTCACCTGCCTGTCCTTCCCTTTCTTTCCTGCTGTGGGTTTTTCTTTCCGTCTTCATCCCCTTGGCCCAGAATCCTTTTCCCTTTCACTCCCTCCTTCCAATTTGAGCCGGGAACACGAGCGATCGCACGGTCCCCGCAGCCACCACTCGCCTGCCCAATCAATCTTACTGTTTAGCCAGCTCTCTCCCTTCGCCTCACCTTAGTTTGTAGGTTTTGTTTTTCGGCGACATGCACGCTTTCCCAAAGAGCCGCGCACGCGCGGCTGCTCAGTGTTCAATCTTCTGCTCTGCTGCAACTTCCTGTTTCCGGTTGCGTCAGAGCAGAAGATCGAAACTGAACAGCAGCGGGGACCGGGGGAGTCTCATGGGAGCGCGTGCGGGACCCGGCCTGAGGCCTAATCAGTGTCTGCACCGTACGGCACACTAGGCAACATCTCGCGGCACACTAGTGTGCCGCGGAACAGCGGTTGAAAAACACTGCTCTAGGGAAATATTCAAAATGGAGATAGCAGTCAGGTTTGAGAATAGGGCTATCATTCTAAGTACCCCAGCTGGTAGTGCTGGCATGCATAATAGAATTTGTGAGGCATTTGAAGACTAGAATTTGAAGCAACTGCTGAGAAGTTAATATATCAAATATTTAACTAACATACTGGGTCCAATAAAGCAGTATGGTCCATCCTAAATTTTCAGATTCCTCATTGCCCTTCCTTCAGTAGTACTTTCTTACTTAGCCACTCTCCCTTCATTTTCTACAGAACTTTTTCAATCTCACCTTTCGCTACCATAAATTTAATTTAAACTCACCGCCCTCTTCCGAGGCTAGAAGACAACTCAAGATTATTCTGTTCCATTCGCCCAGTTGCAATATCCCTTTTCACAAAGGATGAAGTATTTTGCATTCGTGTTCTGTTCTGTCCTGGATGCCGTGTTTGTGGGCCTCTGACACCATTTATTAGACGATCAGTAGAAAAATTAAATATTGTGGGACTCTCCAAAAGTCCAGGTCCTCTATCTGTGTTTGGTATTGTATGTCGTAGATGCGATTTACCAGGATTCCTGAAAATAAAGGGAAAGCTGTTGTTATTCACACAAAGCTATCTTGCAGAGCAATCTGACAAAATAGATTTATTTGTGATCTAATAAATCATATTTTTATCAAGAATAAATTATTCTTTGCAAGCAAGTTTAGTATACAGCTTACTATTGATGTTTATTATACTGTTTACTATTGATACAAGCAACAAATTTATTTATTTAAAATTATTTATAACCCGCCTACCTACAAATCTAGGCGAGGAACAAAAGAACATACAAAATCAATAAATAAAACAAACATTCAATACAACAGGGGTGCCCACACTTTTTGGGTTTGCGAGCTACTTTTAAAATGACCAAGTCGAAATGATCTACCAACAATAACATTAAAAAAACAAAACAAAACCCACAAAGCACACTGTACGCAGAGAAAATGTTAATTATCATTTATATTCCGGGGTTTTCAAAGAGGTCAAGGCAGATGACTTTATGCAATGTCACCTCAGTAACAACTATACAAAAATAGACAAATATACCTCCTCCCTTTTTATTAAACCGCGATGAAAGTTTTTAGCACAGGGAGCTGCGCTGAATGCCCTGCGCTGCTCTCGATGCTCATAGGCTCCCTGTGCTATAAACCGTTATTGTGGTTTAGTAAAAGGGGGCCAAAGTGCAAAATATAGACAGCAGATATAAATTCTCAAAACGGACACATTTTGGTCACTAAATTGAAAATAAAATCATTTTTCCTACCTTTGCTGTCTGGTGATTTCATGAGTCTCTGGTTGCACTTTATTCTTCTGACTGAGCATCCAATATTTCTTCCTTTCTTTCAGCCTCCTGTATGCTTCCTCTCCTCCAGACCTCATTCCCTACTTCAACTTTTTCTTCCCCTCTCCTTGCCCCCTTTCTTTTTGTCCTCCTGCCCCTTTCTTTCTGTATGTCTTTCTGTCTCCCTGCCCCCTTTTCTGTCTGTCTTTCTTGCTCCCTGCCCCCTTTCTGTCTGTTTTTCTCTCTCCATGCCCCTTCTTTCTTTCTTTGTCCCCCCCTTTCCTTCTTTCTCCCTGCCCTCCTCCAAGCTACCACCGCCGCCATAGGGGAACAGACCACCGCCGCGCTCTGAGTTCTCCCTGCTTCCACACCATAAAGAGGACGCAGAAGCGCTGAGACCAGCCTCTCAGAACCGACGTCAATTCTAACATCGGAGAGAAAGTTCTGGGCCAAACTTCCTCTCCGATGTTAGAATTGACGTCAGGTCTGAAAGGCTGGTCTCAGGAAGCAGGTAGAACGTGAATGCAAAGCAAGTCTATCATGGAGCCCAGGATGGGCTCCGCGATCGACTCACGTTGCCTCGCGATCGATCTTTTGGGCACCCCTGCAAATACAACAAAATACAGATCATATAAAAACATAAAAACCTTCAACATCTATGTACAAACATTTAGCATATCCTCAAAAAGTATCAGAAAAAGTGCAAATAATAAAATACAGCAAAAATTGCACCTACTCATACTACTGGGGGCTGCCGCGGACTGCTGGGCAAGATAGACCACTGGTCTGACCTAGCAGCGGCAATTCTTATGTTCAAAAATGACTGCTGTCAAAAGCACGCTCAAACAATACTGTTTTTACTTCTTTCCTAAATACATCAAATATTACACATCACATATTAACCTGTATTCTTGATTTAAGCATTCTTATAATTTGGTAAGAGGTACACAACTGAAGTGGGCATGCACACAGCACCCCATCCCTTGAGACTGGCATCCGTCATTAAGATCACCCACTCGGTAATCCAGAGGGGAGACCCTTGGACAGAGAAAGAGGACTGCTAGACTGCTCCACGCTACCGACGTCCAAGCTAATGGGGAATGCAAAGGATCCATCTGCGGACTCAAGTGTGAAATCAGAGCATCATGCAATGGGCACAAATTCGCCCTGACCCATGAAACCACACTGATTGTCGCCACATGGTTCCCAGCAGGGCTAGATTAAAAGGTAGGCATGTGCTTCGGGCCCAAAAACATCAGGGGGGGGCCCACTAGCGTTAGGGGAAGGCAAACAGGGCAGCTGTCCGGGCATCTCTTCCCCTTCCCCTCACCTTCGTGGCACTTTTCCAAGCTCTCTTTCAAAGGGATCCTCATTAGCTGCACGCATGCGGCTGCCACAGTGCTTCTCCTCTGATGCAATCTTGCAGAAACCAGAAGTTGCAACAGAGGAACAAGCATCAGGTGAGCCGCGTTCATGCAATTTGTGACAATGGCTTCCCAGTCAGAGAGAATTTCACTTTTAGAAAGCATCCGTGAAAGTAAGGGAGATGGCCTGATAATAGGAAGAGGTTGAGTGGTACTTTAGGTTTAGATGGACAGACACTGAATGGAAGTGGGGGTGATGAGAGACGGGGAACAGATGCTGAATGGAAGTATGGGGGAGGGGGGACAGACATTAAATTGAAGGGGGGATGAGAGAGGGGAACAGATGCTGGAAGGAAGTGGGGAGGAGAAAGAAAAAAGGCACATGCTGGATTGGGGGACGAGGATAGAGTTAAGATACTAGAAGGGGTGAGGGAAAGAGGGGCAAGCTGTAGGTAGACACAATAAAAGAGGGAAATTGAGGACTGAATAGTAAGAAAGAATTTAGACAGAGGCTCATGAGTTTTGACATCAGCTAAGGACCATTGCCAGGCATGATGGTTCCATTCCACAGGAGGATATTTGGGGCCTGTCGGTTATGATGGGAGGCTGCTTTGCACTCATTCTATTCTGGGATGTAGCTGTGTTTTCCACAGCATGGTGCTCTCAGGCAAGGATGGCTCCTGTTCACATAGGCTAGGGAGGGTAGCCTCTGTATGATCGTGGGTAACATACTCTCTGGAATGTAGAATTTCCTTGGACGCATGCTACAGGGCAAGATTTGGGGGTGAGGGATTTCCCATTCGCTTCTTTATTTCCCTCCCTACTTTTTGGACTGCTTTGATACATCCCACTAGTCTCTGGATTCATCTGCTATGACTAAAGGAAAGAAAATTATCATGTAAGGACAAAATTTTACCTTCAAAGCCAACTTGCATATGCAGAAGGTGTCTTCAGTTAAATATTTATTCTTCTTTTTTTCCTAGAGGCCCAGTTGTCTGCAGCTTTCCCATAATCAAAGTCCTCAGGATCTGGGCCCTCCAAGGAGATCAGCATGAGATTATTTAGCGTGCTTTGATTCATGCGATTTCTCAAACATGACTTGATCCTTTTAAGGGCAGAAAACCCCCTTTCACATTCAGCTGTGCTCAGTGGGATCACTAGCCCAATATGAGCTAGTTTGGCTAAATTTGGAAATGACTCTTTGAGCTCTGATGTCGTTGCCATTTATAGTAAAATTTGTTTTGGACTGAAGTCTTTGTATGATTGACTTCTGATCATTTTTGATGCAACTGTCCATTCTTGCCTGCTACTTTCATATTTTAAAATTGGAGGGCTACCGTTTTTGGAGTAATGAGCAAAAAGAATTTCAGCAGACTCACTTGAATCGTGAGTTTCTGCATTGAAAACGCTTGAAAAGCTGAAAATAATTGGCATGACAGGGATCTTGCATCTAGGTGTTTGACAACTGTCTCTAGGTATTTATCATATATTGCAATTTTGAATGCCATTACATCACTCTGTATAGACAATGCGGAGATCTGACCATTCTTCTGCCAGACAAAGATGAAGGCTTTGAAAATATCTCCCAGGAGTGTCTTTCAACTGCATGATGGACAATTCTATGGTGAGCAAAATTGGCTCAATTTCGGTAAGATTGACATCTTGCCTTTGCCAAGCCTTAGATAAGTTGGACAACAAAGGTAATACATCTGAAAGCATCATCAGAGAGGAAACAAAATTGTACGTTTTAATAGATCTGCTTAATCCTTCAGCTGTGATGTCATTTCGTTCAGTGGCCTCTCTTTCCAGCGCAGCTATGACACTCCTCATGCACTGTCGTAGTGACTGTACTGCAGAGGCATGAGACAGCCATCTAGTGTCACTGGCCATTTTCAGCTTAATCTGGGGAATGTTCAGAATATTTTGCATTTCTGTTAAACCAGCCATCCTAACTGAAGAATTTTGGAAGAAATAGAATAGCTGCCTTAAGATGTCATTCAGTTTTGTTAAATAAGGTATGGCAGCTGCTGCTTGGACACTTGCAAGGGCCAATCGATGGTTTACACAGTGGCAGTTGACCAAGAGTCCAGATGTTTTATCTTTAAGCAGTTTTGCCACACCTTTCTGTTTCCCAATCATAACAGCTGCTCTATCTGACCCTAGTCCAACCAGATTAGCAGTTTTCAAGCCTAGTATGTCCATAGTCTCACTCAAGTGTGTTGGTTATAGTCTCTGCTTTGCCATCACTCATATTGCGGGTTGATACAAAACTAATTTTGACCTGTTTAGTGACCTGGCAAACATATTTAATGTAAATAATTAATTGTTTTACAACTGAGATGTCTGTAGTTTCATCACACAGAATACTGAAAAAATTTTCAGCGTGCATATTTTTCAGTATGTTAGACTTTATTTCTGATGCTAAGACATCCAGCAGTCTTGCATTATTCTTTCTGAGGTGTAATGTGCATTTTTACCAACATTGAGATGTTGTAAAAAGTAACAACCCATTTCTTTACAGTGTTCCAACAACTTTTCAAACAACGTTGTATGTGGTAACTCATTTTTTGCCAACCAATACATGGATCTTAAAGCTCCCACAAAGGCATCTCTCTGTAAGTTATTTAACATAGATACAGATCTTTCAATTTGACCGATTCCAGTTTGCTCTAGTACACGCTTTCCTAAAAGGTCAGAAGAAGACTCAATGTGTGTTTTACTTTTTTCATGGTCCAGCAAGCTTTCTTTTCGAATTCTTGTGCATGGCTCATTTACCCAAGGTAACTCCCTCCTTGGGAGGTGTTTGTTTGAATATTTCATGCACAATGAGCACCACATACCATTTTCTTTGACCATTAGCCAATCAAAATCTTTAAACCATTGTTTTTTTATGCCGGATAAGCGGTGCTTAGATTTATCAATTGGCAGAGAGTGTGCTGAAAAGATTTCCCCTGATGGACCAGCCTCTGCAATGTCTTTGTCTGAAATTGCCACATCAGCAGTTGACGCTGCACCTTCATTGGTTTGTAGTGTCTCCTTTCTGAAATAACTGAGCAGTGTTGTTTTCTGAACACTTTTTTTTTACTCATGTTGGTAAAATGAAAAGTACCTATGAATAAGACTTTTAAGTGTTAATGTGGAAGCCTATTGGATATTTAGTGCACACTTACACTACGGCAGGGCAAGATATGAACAAAAAAAGGAATGGCAGATGTGTCACTTTAACAGGAACCAGTGAGTGCTACAAGGATTTTTATGTTTTGCTCTTCTGGGCTTAACCTGCCCCAAACACTCTATGATGAAAGAAGAGGGAAAGTCTGGCCCTAGTCTTTTTTTCCCCCCTTTCTGGAGGACCTACTGCTATTAAATATTTCTATAGCGCTCTCAGATGTATGCAGCGCTGCACAGAGTCACAAAGACTACTAATGTGATCAAAGAGGGAAAAGCACAGCCAAGTCTAGCCCTAGACTCTTTTTTTCCCCTTTCTGGAGGACCTACTGCTATTAAATATTTCTATAGCGCTCTCAGATGTACGCAGCGCTGCACAGCGTCACAAAGAGTACTAATGTGATCAAAGAGGGAAAAGCACAGCCAAGTCTGGCCCTGGACTCTTTCCCCCCCCCTTTCTAGAGGACCTACTGCTATTAAATATTTCTATAGCGCTCTCAGATGTACGGAGCGCTGCACAGCGTCACAAAGAGTACTAATGTGATCAAAGAGGGAAAAGCACAGCCAAGTCTGGCCCTGGACTCTTTTCCCCCCCCTTTCTGGAGGACCTACTGCTATTAAATATTTCTATAGCGTTCTCAGATGCAGCAGCGTTGCACAGAGTCACAAGGAGGGAAAAGCACAGCCAAGTCTGGCCCTGGACTCTTTTTTTTTTTTTCCCTTTCTGGTGGACCTACTACTATTAAATATTTCTATAGTGTTCTCAGATGCAGCAGCGTTGCACAGAGTCACAAAGAGGGAAAAGCACAGCCAAGTTTGGCCCTGGACTTTTTTCCCCCCTTTCTGGAGGACCTACTGCTATTAAATTTTTCTATAGGTCTACCAGACAACGCAGGCTGCATAGAGTTAAAAGTAAGAAAATAGTCTCTGCTCGAAAGAGCTTACAACTTTTTTCTCTCCAAAAATACCCTGCTGAAAGCACAGAGGGAAGTTAGAACCATCAACCTAACCCGCCCAAAACTTTCTGCCTCGTCCCTCAGCACAGCGGGAAACAGAAGTTCCAATGTTGAAGGGGCGGACCTTTGGCGCGTGGGCGAAAATGCTTTAATAGGTCGATGTTAAAAACACTATGCAAATTACCCTTCCCTGCTCAAGGTGAAGGAGTAGGAGCGGGGAAGGGGTAATTTGCATAGCGCGCCAAGGCGTTGGACCAATCAAAATACAATCCCTTGGAGCGCTATGCAAATTATCCCTTCTCCGCCCGTACTCCACCGTGAGCAGTGGCGTGTTTCACGGAAAATCCTTGTAGCAGCGCTGTAGCACTTAATTCAGCAGGTTTGCTTTGGTCGCTAATGCTGGTTCTTCTGCTCATGCTCAGTTAGACCTAATCTGAGCATGTGCGGAAGAACAGGCATTATCCAACGTTTGCGTGCTGAATTAAGTGCTGCTGAAGATCTGGTTCAGGCAGGAAAGGTCTGTTCACCTTCAAGTACGGGGTGCAGGCAAACCGGAAGAAGCAGGCACTTGACAATTCATGCGCGAACCACCGCCGAGTCGCGAATCTGATGTCAGATCCCGGAACCGGTCCGGTATCTGCAGCTGCAAAATGACAGCTGGGCGCTCACTTAAAGTAGCTGGGCGGTGCGCCCGACTGAAACACGCTAGGGAGAACACTGTCCATTCCTAGGTCAGGTCATGACAGGGATACTGTAACAGCAGTATAGTTTACTGACCTGAAGAAAGAGGCTTTAACCTCTGAAAGCTAACTGAGAAATGTATTAGTCCAATAAAATGGCAGGCACTAAATTTTTTTCCTGCCATGCCCCATGCCTCCTACCCAAATGCAAAATATAAATTGGTGGGCTTCCCAAAGCCCTACCAGCTGAAGATCTTTTCCTTTAGGAAGGAAGGGGGGATTTGTTCAGAGATGTTTGGAGATTGCATAGAAGAAAAACTGTACACTGGCACTTTGTTGTTTTGAATTTTAAAAGAAAAGAAATAGAGAAATCAAGTAGAAATAAAGAAGTAAAAAAGAAGGGTAAATAAATGGGGGCAGGGCAGGGGGCCCTCAATGAATTAATTCTGCCCTCGTCCTCAGGACTTGAAAATACTGCCAGGCCATCAGGCCATCAGAGTGTTCAGAAAGCCCATGATTAACTAGCACAACTTCTCCTAAAGCAACTCGGGCAGAAACACCTTGTTCTAACTTCCAAGTCCTGCATCAGCAAGAGGTGACTCTTCCTGAAATTGATCACCAGTTCAGGTACAGAAGCAACTTTAACAACTTGGCGAACAGCCCGATTCCCCTTGGAATCTGACAAAGCTCTGATCAGTCATCCATCCAGATACGGGTACAATAGGACTCCTAAGGAGCACAGATGAGCTGCCACCAACACCATTACCTTGGTAAAGGTCCTGGGCGCTGTTGCCAACCCGAAATGCAGCGCCACAAACTGATAGTGCTGCTGCAGAACGTGGAATCTCAGGTACATCCTGTGTTCTAGAAAGATGGGAATGTGGAGATATGCCTCTGTCAGATGCAGGGAAGCCAAGAATTCTTCCGGTGCAACTGGGGCGATCAACGAACACATGGTCTCCATCCGGAAATGAGACACTCTCCATGCCGCGTTGACTGCTTGAGGATGAGGATCAATTTCTAGTCGTCAGAGCATCTCTTTGGCATGATAAAGTATATCGAGTATCTGCTGGAGCTGAAGTTGTGGTCCAGGATGGGCTCTATGGCCGCAATATCCAGCTGCCTGTGGAGAGTGGTTTCCACTCAGGCTGCTTTTCTGGCCTCCCTGTGGGGAATTCCAGAGAATAATCTGCCAGGAGGTGATGAAATCTGAACTTGAGGTGCACACGGCGCAGAAGCGTTAGCAGGGCGTGACAGAGACCTTCCTAGTCTTGATCAGAGGGTCTTATAAACATGCAAACACATTTAAAACTTTGAAAAAGTCAGGATAATAAACAAAAGACCAGGAAACCGATATAAAGCATAGGACAAGGGGAATTCACTATTTGTGTGAGGTGTTAGATGGGGCAGAATCATAGAGGAAATCAGGTATGATATATATAATACATACATACAGGCATTAAGAACTCCATCTTGTTTTCTGTCTTTCTTCTTTCTGCGTTTCCCACCTTGAGCCTTGTGGCTCTAATTAATACCAGACCTCTCAGTCTGGCTTGTGGAAGATATAGGGTTTCATATTTTTGAATATAGATAGTTATATGTATCTTATAAATGCAATATGTGTGTTGGAATGTGTGTGTGGGATCCCATGAGTGATTATGTGTGCGATAAGTGGTATAAATGATATGTGAGAAAATAATTTGTATTTAATTTCAAATGTTTTATATATGATATAAGAAACTAAAAGGGAGCCTAAGAGGCAACATCTGGAAATAGAGACAGAAACACTGTACCAGTCTTTGAGAGACTCAGAACAGGAAGGGTCAGCTGGGTTGTCCTCCAGCATAGGAGGAAGGGGGAGTAAGCCTCCTCCCTCTTCTTCTGCTGACAGGGACACAAATTTATCAGCAGATGCTGAAGAGAAATGCAGGCTGACTAACACAGACAAGCTGTTTGATTTCACCTTTTTGAGAATGACAAAAAGAGTATTGGATATGTAATAATGGGTTTATGCAAATTTAGAAAGTTAAGGTAAACAAAAATATGATTTTTGAAACTTTTATTTTGATGTCAAAAAAGAATTTCTTTGTTCAAACTTAAAGACAGCCTCTATTAGGTGACTGGCTGACAAGTAGTGATGCCAGACTGGACAGAAAATATATATTGGTGAGGAACAAATTATCGTGTGGGGATTCTTTGCCAGAAATGCCAGCATTTGGCGCCTGTAAAAAATCCCACTGATGATGCAAAAATAATCTTTTGATGGATGTTATGGAAATAAATAAAAATAATACTTCATTCATGTACACTTTACCCATCTATGAGCAAACCTGTCTGCTCAGTAGCCGTCTTGAAGAACCTCTAAGACCCAACAATCCGAGGTAATGGCCTACTATTCTGCTTGGAAGGCATAGTGCCGTCCCCCAATCCGCAGAGTAGCAGCAAGAGGCCTGGTGTCAAAATTGCTTCATAGAGATCACTGGATGGCTCCCCATTGACAGCTGGCGCAGCGAACAATCAAACCTCTGCTTTGCTGACCGGGAAGATCGCTGCCTAGATGAGCCGCCAAAGTACTGACGGGACCATCTGAAGGGACGAAAGCTAGTGTGACCTGACCACCAGAAGGATTGGGGCTTGTTATCTGGCAAGGATTTGGGCTTTCAGTCCTGCACTCTCACCATGCGGTCATCCAGACCCTTGCCAAACAGAAGTTGCCTCTTAAAGGTAACTAGCTTAAGGTAGCCTTTGAAGACGAATCACCCGACCACTCGGATCCACTCGGGATATAATCTTTTTAGGAAGGACAAAAATGGTCAAAAAGGTGGAGGAGTAGCTCTCTATTGATATCCAAGCGACTGAAATGCAAGGAACTTGGAGAGAGGAAGAAGCAATATGGATCGCTCTGAAAAGAGAAGATGGAACTTCTATCTACGTGGGTGAAGTCTAGAGACCTCTGACTCAATCGCAGCAAGTTGATAAAGATCTGATTGTGGATATCCAAAAGTTTGGAAAGTAAGAAGTGCTGCTGTTGGGAGATTTCAACCTGCCAGATGCGGACTGGAAAGTTCCGTCTGTGGAATCAGAAAGAAGTATGGAGATTGTGGATGCCTTTCAAGAGGCACTGCTCAGACAAATGGTGACGGAACCCACGAGGGAAAAAGCGATATTGGATCTGGTCCTCACAAATGGAGAGAGTACAGTATATCTAATGTATGAGTGGGTGTTCACCTGGGAAGTAGCGATCATCAAACGGTTTGGTTTGATATAATGGCTAAAGAGGAGGGTGGCCACACGATACTAAAAGTTCTAGATTTCAAACGTACAAACTTTAATAAAATGGGAGAGTACCTGAAGAAAGAGCTGTTAGGGTGGGAGGACATAAGAGAAGTGGAAAAACAGTGCTCTAAGCTGAAAGAAGCTATAAAATTGGCTAAGGAACTTTATGTTAAGAAAATAAATAAAAACAAGAGAAAAAGGAAACCGACATGGTTCTCTAAACTAGTGGCAGAGAAAATAAAGGCAAAAGAGTTGGCGTTCCTGAAACATTTAAAAAAAAAAACAAGAAGAAGAGTACAGAAAGGACTACTGGTTGAAACTGAAAGAAGCCAAGAGGGAGATACACCTGGCGGAAGAGCAAATGGCTAAAAATATCAAAAAGGGAGACAAAAATGTTTTCAGATATATCAGTAAAGGAGGAAGATGAAAAATGGAATTGCTAAACTAAAAGATGCTGGGAACCGATATGTGGAGAGTGATGAGGAAAAAGCAAATGTGCTAAACAAATACTTCTGCTCTGTGTTCATGGAAAAAAAACCTGGAGAAGGACCGAGATTGTCGGGCAAAGTTACACAAGAAAATGGAGTAGATTCTGCGCCGTTCATGAAGGAAAGTGTTATGAACAACTTGAAAAACTGAAGGTGGACAAAGCGATGGGAATGGATCCATTCCAGAATACTGAGGGAGCTCAGAGAAGTTCTGGCGGGTCCTATTAAAGACTTGTTTAACAAATCTCTGGAGATGGGAGTGGTTCCTGGGGACTGGAGAAGAGCAGATGTGTTCCCTATTCTCAAAAGTGGTCACAGGGATAAAACAGGAAACTACAGACCAGTAAGGTTGTTGGAAAAATAATGGAAGTGTTGCTGAAAGAAACAATAGTGAACTTCCTAGAATCTAATGGGTTACAGGATCCGAGGCAATATGGCTTTACTAAAGGTAAATCGTGTAAAACGAACCTAATTGAATTTTTTGATTGGGTGACCAGAGAACTGGATTGGAGGACATATGCTACATGTAATTTACTTAGATTTCAGCAAAGCCTTTGATACGGTTCCTCATAGGAGGCTCTTGAACAAACTTGAAGGGCTGAAGTTAGAACCCAAAGTGGAGAACTGGATTAGAAACTGGTTGACAGACAGATGCCAGAGGGTGGTGGTTAATGGAAGTCCCTTGGAGGAAGGAAAGGTGAATAGTGGAGTCTCTCAGGGTTCGGTGCTGGGCTCGATCCTGTTCAATATGTTTGTGAGTGACATTGCTGAAGGGTTAGAAGGAAAATTTTGCCTTTTTGCAGATGATACCAAGATTTGTAACAGAGTAGACACCGAGGAGGGAGTGGAAAACATGAAAAAGGATCTACAAAAGTTAGAGGAATGGTCTAAATCTGGCAAATTAAAATTCAATGCAAAGAAATGCAGAGTAACGCATTTGGGGATTAATAATCGGAGAGAGGGGAGAAGCTGATATGCACGGACGGGGAGAGGGACCTTGGAGTAATAGTGTCTAAAATATCTAAAGGCAAAAAAACAGTGCGACAAGGCAGTGGCTGCTGCCAGAAGGATGCTGGGCTGTAACCAGCAGAAGAAAGGTGTTGGTGAGGCCCCACTTGAGAGTATTGTGTTCAGTTTTGGAGACCGTATCTGGCGAAGGTCCAGAGGAGGGTGACGAAAATGATAGAAGGTTTGCGTCAAAAGACGTATGAGGAGAGACTGGAAGCCCTGAATATGTATACCTTAGAGAAAAGAAGGGACAGGGGAGATATGATTCAGACATTCAAATACTTGAAAGATATTAATGTAGAAAAAAATCTTTTCCAGAGAAAGGAAAATGGTAAAACATCATCCGTAAAGAGGTGGACAAAAGCCTGCTTAAAATGCGAAGAAGGGTCAGCACCCAAATCCAGACGCTCAGGGCAGCCAAGGAGACCAATCTCAGCAAAGACATCAGCTGGATCCAAATTAAATACAGTGGCAGGTGACAAAAGAATCATAAAATCTGCATGGCAACTACTGCAATCGAGGTCTGGCATAGCCAGACAAGAGAGCTCCCGATGCAATAGACCGAAAAAGCCCCGATGTACTCGCCGGCTGTGTCAAACAAGCGGGATCTGAGGATATGCTGTTCAGGGGAGCCGAATAAAATCTGGTGAAAAGGCCCACTCCGCAATGATGGCAGGGCTCTGTTGAGGTACATGCATCATGCCAAGAATCCTCACACTCGGAACGAAGGCATTTTACGCCAGACTACAGCCTCTGCGCATGATTTTCTTCAGTAGGCATGGACCCAGGCCGGTTCCCCTGCTCAAGAGTACTTGGAGGAGATGGAAGCCCAAAGTTCCCACCTCCTCCCTAAGCATGCTACGAAACGCGGTACATAATCGCTGATCCTGCAATCAATGTCCACATTCAACAGATTAAGGGCCAGGGAGTCCATCGCAAATTATTGTCAGTCAAATCAAAGGTTTTTTAGACAGAAATAAAAGTTAGAAAAAGATCAATTTTAAAATTCAAGATGGCCACTGTCACACATTCACACCAAAATAACCAAAACAAAAAATGAAAATAAAAGATAGTGATTTGAGGTCTGAGGTGGTGGGGGACCTGAACCATACCCTCAGAAACTGAAAAATGATTTTAAAATCGTTTTACAAGTCATTGAAACATAAAAACATAGAAATAGACGGCAGATAAGGGCCACGGCCCATCAAGTCTGCCCACTCCAATGACCCTCCCTATCTATCTTTGCGGATAGATCCCACATGTTTGTCCCACTTGGCCTTAAAATCTGGCACGCTTCTGGCCTCAATAACCTGAAGTGGAAGACTATTCCAGCGATCAACCACCCTTTCGGTGACGAAGAACTTCCTAGTGTCACCGTGCAGTTTCCCGCCCCTGATTTTCCACTGATGCCCCCTTGTTGCCGCGGGACCCTTGAAAAAGAAGATATCCTCTTCCACCTCGATGCGACCTGTGAGGTACTTGAATGTCTCGATCATATTTCCCCTCTCTCTACGTTCCTCGAGTGAGTAGAGCTGCAACTTCCCTAACCGCTCCTCGTATGGGAGCTCCTTGAGTCCCGAGACCATCCTGGTGGCCATTCTCTGGACCGATTCCAGTCTCAGCACATCCTTGCGGTGTGGCTTCCAAAATTGCACACAGTACTCCAGGTGCGGTCTCACCATGGATCTATACAGCGGCATAATGACTTCAGGTTTACGGCTGATGAAACTGCTGCGTATGCAACCTATGATTTGCCTTGCTTTGGATGAAGCTTGCTCAACTTGATTTGCAGACTTCATGTCTTCCCTGACAATCACCCTTAAGTCTCTTTCTGCTTCAGTTTTTGTCAAGATCTCGCCATTTAGGGTGTAAATCTTGCATGGATTTCGGCTTCCCAGGTGCATGACTTTGCATTTTTTGGCATTGAAACTGAGTTGCCAGGACCTAGACCAGTGCTCCAGTAGAAGAAGGTCATGCATCATATCATCTGCCATTGAATTATTGTCTGTTGTGCTCTTGTTCACTACATTGCTTAGCTTGGCATCATCGGCGAATAATGTTATTCTTCCTCGGAGCCCTTCTGTCAAGTCTCTTATGTAGATGTTGAACAAGATCGGGCCCAGGACGGAGCCCTGTGGCACTCCACTTATCACCTCTGACATTTTGGAGGGGGTGCCATTCACCACTACCCTCTGAAGCCTACCTCCAAGTCAGTTCCCAACCCAATTTCTCAATGTGTCGCCCAAACCTAAAGAACTCATCTTGCTTAGCAACCTGCGGTGTGGTACGCTATCAAATGCTTTGCTGAAATCCAGGTAGACGATGTCCAGGGACTCACCAGCATCCAGCTTCCTCGTCACCCAGTCAAAGAAGCTGATCAGGTTGGATTGGCAGGATCTCCCCTTAGTAAATCCATGTTGGCGGGGATCCCGTAGTTTCTCCTCGTCCATGATTCTATCCAATTGGTGTTTGATTAGGGTTTCCATTAGTTTGCTCACTATCGATGTGAGACTCACTGGTCATCCCTGAAATTCCCATAGAAAATAAAGCACAGTTACTTACGTAACAGGTGTTATCCAGGGACAGCAGGCAGATATTCTCGACATGTGGATGACGTCATCCATGGAGCCCCGACGCGGACAGCTTTTCATGCAAACTTGATTGAAGATATCAAGTATGCTAGCACTGCACAGCGCATGTGTGTGCATTCCCGCTCAGCTAGAGGGCGCGTCTCCTCAACATAGTCTTCAGTTCAGATAGCTAGCAAAGAAGCCAACCCGGGGAGGTGGGGGGTTGCGAGAATATCTGCCTGCTGTCCCTGGTTAACACCTGTTACGGTAAGTAACTGCTTTATCCCAGGACAAGCAGGTAGCATATTCTTGACATGTGGGTGACCTCCAAGCTAACAAGAAAGGGATGGTGGGAGAGTTGGCAAATTAGGAAAACAGATTACGCAAAACCGACTGACCGAACCGGCCGTCGCGCCTGGAAAAGGCATCCAGACAGTAATGAGAGGTGAAAGTATGAACCGAGGACCAAGTGGCGGCCTTGCAGGTCTCCTCAATAGGCGTAGACCTGAGGAAAGCAACAGACGCCACCATCGCTCTGACCTTGTGCCCCGTGCCCCGACCCTGCTGTGGGAGACCAGCCTGAGCGTAGCAAAAAGAAATACAAGCAGCCAACCAGTTGGACAAGGTGCGCTTGGAAACAGGACGGCCCAACCGATTAGGATCAAAAGAGAGGAAAAGTTGAGAAGCCACCGATAAGACTGGGTGTGTTGGAGGTAAAAAGTCAATGCCCTCTTACAGTCAAGAGTGTGAAGCGCCACAGGATGAGAATGGGGCTTCGGAAAAAACACTGGAAGAACAATGGACTGGTTGAGATGGAAATCCGAAACCACCTTGGGCAAGAACTTCGGATGAGTACGAAGGACCACCTTGTCATGATGAAAAACAGTAAAAGGCGGGTCCGCAACCAGAGCTTGCAGTTCGCTGACTCTATGAGCAGACATAAGAGCAACAAGAAATACCACCTTCCAAGTGAGGAACTTCAGGTGAATCTTATCCACAGGCTCAAACTGAGGTTTCATCAATTGAGCCAGAACCACATTAAGATCCCAAACCACCAGGGGAGGTTTGAGAGGAGGTTGAATATTAAAAAGGCCCTTCATGAATCGAGAAACCATTGGATGGACGGAAAACAATTTCCCATCAATTGGCTGATGAAAGGCAGCAATTGCACTAAGTTGGACTTGAATAGAAGTCGATTTGAGACCACACTGAGACAAGTGGAGCAAATAATCAAGCACGGAGGGCAAGGTGGCAGACAGCGGCTCCAGGTCACGCAAAGCACACCACGCAGCAAACCTAGACCACTTCTGGGAGTAGCATTGTCAAGTAGAACTTTTGCGAGAAGCTTCAACAACATCCCAGACCGACTGAGAAAACCCGAAGGAGGGAGTTAGTTGCACAGGAACCATGCCGTTAAGTGCAGAGACTGTAGATTGGGATGCAGCAGTGAACCCTGAGACAGCAGCGAAGGAAACGCAGGCAGAAACAGTGTCTCCCAGACACTGAGCTGAAGGAGAAGGGAGAACCACGGCTGCCGGGGCCAACGAGGAGCTATCAGAATCATGTCGGCATGAGCCGACTTGAGCTGCACGAGGGTCCGCAGAATCAGAGGAAAAGGAGGGAATGCATAGAGGAACCAGCCCGTCCAATCCAGAAGGAAAGCATCTGCCTCGAGATGGTCCGGGGAGTAAATCCTGGAACAAAAGAGAGGCAACTTGTGATTGAGAGGTGAGGCGAAAAGATCTACTTGCAGCATCCCCCAGCGAGCAAACACCTGACGTAGAATCGAGGCATGAAGTGACCATTCATGCGGCTGGAGAAGACGACTCAGCCTGTCTGCAAGGCAGTTGTGCTCTCCCTGGATGTAGACCGCTCGAAGGAAGATGTTGTGACGTATCGCCCACTCCCAGAACCGAAGAGCCTCCCGACAAAGAGACAGGGAACCCATACCCCGTTTGTTCACATAATACATTGCCACCTGGTTGTCCGTACGCATCAGGACCACCTGATCCCGAAGCAAATGCCGGTTTCGGAGGGAAGAGAAGGGAAGCCGGCACGCACACGTTAGAGCCCCGGAGCATAAGTTCACTATGGGCTAAGGTGTGAAATCTCCAAGCCGTTTTTTGGGGGGTTTTTTTTGGGTGTTGAGCAGCACCGGCGGCAGCAGCAGAATTCACAGTGGATGATAGCCGGGCGGTCATCTAAATTACCCGGGTGTACCGCCCGGCTAAAAGGCCCTAGGGAGAACACTGACCTAGCATATGGATTCCAGAAGGGATGTAAAAGAACTCCATTATATGCAAGTCTTTCTATGCATATTCATAAGGGATATCTTGAAAACCCAACAGGCTGGGGGTCCTCCAGGGCAGATTTGAGAAACAATGGCATAAACAGTTTAATGAAAGATTAGGTTTATACCTTCGATAATCTTCTTTCTGTTATTCCCTGGAGGATTCCATACGCTAGGTGTTCAATCCCAACCTGCAGTCCGGGTGTTGCTGAAATCCACATCTTTTCTGAACACATGCTCCACCCCATTAGCCTGAGTTAGTAAACAATCCCAGTGAAGTATCAAAGCCAAGCACATACCTGTAAATCCAACATAAGGGAATAATCCCTATCAACATAAGTAAATCATGAACTGGCTTGCTCTGCAAAATTTTAACAAGTGATAAAAAGGCACAAAGGCAACTCAGAAAAGCATTGAGAGACAATTTAGAACTAACCTGCTGTGTGCAACGAGCACCCAAAGATAGGCCTTCCTTAATGTGCTTTAAGCAAAATGCTGGCTACTTGCCAAGGGGGATGTTAGTCGCTTAAATGGCCATTCAAATCCATCGAGCAATCACCAACCTACCACAGCTAGTTGCAGCAGTTAGAACGAAAAGGTGATCAGACAGCCTGAACACATTAGTCCTCTCCAAATAACGGAGCGAGACCCTGAGAGGAGAACGATGAACAGGGAGCCAGAGTTTCTCATCCCAATGAAGACATACAAGGTCCACATACCACAGGTGGCGAGGCAAATCCGGAGCTACTAGAATCACCTTGCCAGGATGCATCGCTATCCAGCGGATTACCAACCAACCAGAGACCACGGAGGGAACACATACAGGAGCTCGTGAACCGGTTAGGGCTGCACCAGGGCATCCAGCCTTAGACCTCCGCAGTTTGGGCTCTGGATTAGTGCTGCCCGATTCACCAATTTGAATCGATTCATTTTCCCCATGAATCGGAGTCGTCAATTCAGTGATCAACCCTCCCCCTGGTGAGGCCTGACATACCCCAAGGCCTCCTAAAGAAGTCATCAATCCAGCTGAGGCTGATCCTAGCATTGAACTATCAACTTAAATGCCTTTTGTGAGAGGGACAATTCTCCCGGATCCAGAATCAGAAGCTGAGGAAATCTGCTTGAATATTGTCAACGCTGGCCACGTGGGCTTCCGAGAGTGACAAAAAATGATCTTATGCCCAATGAAACAGCACGTGAGCTTCTTGGCTCAAAGGAGTGCTTCTCATACCCCCTTGACGATTTATGCATGCCACTGCCGTGGCATCACAGAAGACTCAAGCTATTTTTCCTTCCAGAAGGGGCTGGAGAAAGAGTAGCGCCAGCTGAACTGCCCGAAGCTCCAGACAATTGATCAGCCAACGTTTCTAACGAGGAGTCCGCTGCCCCTGAATGGATCTCCGCGCAGTGAGTATCCCATCCCGACAGGCTGGAATCAGTCATGATAATCATTCACACTGATATCCGAAGAAACCTGCCCTGTTGGAGAGCCTACCCCTGAAGCCAACATCTCAGGCTGCTGCTAGATGGCTGTCCAGGGGAGCGGCATCTGAAGGGGATAACACTGCAGAGACCACTGAGAGAAAAGGGATTCCTGTAATGGGCACATGTGCGCTTGGGCCCAGGGAACCACCTCCAAAGAGGCCGCTATGAACCCCAGAACCTGAGGATACAGCCAGGCCGTAGGAGCTGGGAAATCCAGAACAGCTCCGATCTGCTATTGAAGTTTGTCTGCGTGCCTCAGGAAGAAACACATGGCCCTTCTTGGTATCGAAGAGAAGCCCCAAATATGCCAAGGACTGGGAGAACGTCAAATTGCTCTTCTTGAAGTTGAAAATCCACCCCAACACCTGCAACTGAGACACTACTGTCTCCGCTGCACTTTTGTACTCCGAACGAGACTCAGCTCGAATCAACCAGTCGTCTAGGTAAGATGGACCTGGATTCCTTGCCAGCGGAGAAAGGCTGCCACAATTACCATCACCTTGGTTAAAATGCAGGGCGCCATCGCAAGGTTGAAGGGCAGAGCGGTGAACTGAAAATACTGTTGCAGAACATGGAAATGCAGAAACCAATGCCCTGGGTAGATCAGAATATGGAGGTAAGCCTCTGTGAGATCCAAGGACACCAGAAACTCTCCTGGAGAGACAGCTGCTATGACTGTGCACAAGGTTTCCATCCGGAAATGGGGAATCCGCAAGAAGCAGTTGACCAACTTTAGATCCAGAATAGGCCTCCAGTCTTCTGAGCATTTCTTTGGCACGATGAAATATAAGGATTATCTGCCTATGCCCGATTCTTGCTCTATAACAGGTTCTATCGCTGTGATGTCTAATAGATGTTGCGCGGTAGCGCAGACTCCGGCCGACATGCTGGAGAATTCAGAAAGAGCTCTGGAGGCAGGCAAAACAACCATCTTGTGCCCCTCCCAAATGATGTCCAGCATCCACTGATCTGATGAGACATGAGTCCACTCCTGATAAAACTGAGACAGACAACCTCCAATGCAAGGAAATTCCAACTGATTCCTGGCACCATTGGGTCTTCTTAGAAGCAGAAGCTGCTTGGGAGCCAAAGGACTGAGGCCACCTGGAATTGGAACTTCAGTAACATGGGCAATAGCCCTGGGAATCTCTTTGAGAAGAAGATCCTGTAGAATCCTGATGAAACCTGCGAGAGGAACAAAAATTACTACAATCTCTACCCGCAGGCCAACAAGACCTGCTCACAGGAAGAAACTTAGCGTGCCACACTGGACATAAGGTCGTCCAGGCCTTTACCAAATTGAAGCTGGCTCTTGAAAGGAAGTCTGCTTAGAGTGGCCTTGGAGGATGCGTCCCCTGCCCAATTACGGATCCAAAGAGTCCTGCGCATAGATACTGCATAAGCTGAGACCTTGCCAACAACTCGAATGAGATCATAAAGGGTGCCTGCTACATAATCTACCCCATCCATTATCAGTGGAGGACAGGAAGGAAGTGCCACAGAGGATGCACCAAACAATCTGAAATGACAGGCACGAGCAATAAATGAAACAGCCACCGTCGCTTCCATTCTGCCATCCTGAAAATCCTTAATCATCACATATAACCCCACCCCCTTCACTAGGAAGGCTGTGCACCTGATCATCTGTGCCATAGCAGAATCCACTTTAGGTTGTTCAAAAACCTGCTGAAATTCAGGCACCAGCAGATAAAGTTTTGACATAGCTTTACAGGACCACAGAGAGCTTTCTAGAGAGACCCACTGTGCTTGAATCAGCCCAAGAAGCTGTGGATAAGATAGAAAAAAGGAAGACAGCATTTTAAAGTGATTCAGGACCAAAGTCTGAGAAGTGGAAGAAGGAGAATCCAGCTTGAGCTCTTTTAGAACATCATCAATGAGAAAAGAGACAGAACTATGCTAAAAGAGCCTCAGGGTCATTTCACAAATCCAGATTCTCAGGACAACCGAGGCGACTAGTCCCAACAATCGTATCAGCCAGATCCAAATTAGAAGAAGTTAGAAGATATTATGGGCATTAATATTGGAATGGCAGCTGATGCAATCGAGGTCCGCCACGGCAGGACAAGAGGGCTCCCGAAGAGGAAACTTCGCCATTGCCAGCCGAACTGAACGCACTGGATCTGTATAAAAAGATTTCCAGAGAAGCTGAATAAATTCTGGTTAAAAGTCACAACCCGTGTCCATGGCAGGGAGCTGTTGAGATACACACGCTCCACCACAAGAGTCCCCAAACTCAGAATGCTGGTGTTTTGCACCAGAAGCCAGGAGAACCACTGGATGATATTCTTTTCCAAATTAACATACCCAGGTTGGCTCTCCAGTCTGGAAGAATGCGGAGGAGGCCAAATCTGAAGTTCCTGCCCCTCCCCCTGTGTGCTATGGCATGCGGTATAAGGTTGCTAATCCGGCACCAATGCAGCGCAATCACTGCACACATTCAGTAGATTAGGAGCTGGGGAGTCCATCCCAAACAATTTTTTTTATAAAATCAAGGGGTTGGGGAATTGATAAAAATCCAAAATGATTGCCGCCAGCAAATTTGCGCCAAAAATGACAAATAAAAATCCAAAAACAAGAAATAGCGATTTGGGGCTGGGGAGATGGGGGACCTGAACCCTACCCACAGAAACTGTGAAAAACGAAGTTAAATCTCTCCACAAGCCACCCCTGAAGTTCCCATAGGAAATAATGGAGGTAAAACTAAACTAAACTAAAACTTAGCTTTATATACTGGGTCAACCACCAGAAGAAGCTCGACTAGGTTAACAATAATTTAAAAAGATATGCTAAAAATGTTATAGTGCCTTTGCCCATCAGCGTTTTTAAAAAGCAGTTGAGTGGAGAAAAAAGACTTTCTGCCTCAGAAAAAGCGAAGAATGGAAGATCTTCGGACTGCCAGCCAGAGACAGACTACAACCTTCGCCCCCATAGATCCTCTGCCACGTGGTTGGGGAGCAGGAAAGGCAGCCTGCACCTTGAAACCCAGATGGGTTTCCATCCAGATACACAGCCTGCATTACAAACCTGTGGCAGTGTCACCAGACAGCATACTCCCACGAGAAGGAACCCCGGGTACTGTAAGAAGATGGCACACAGCAGACTGGCTCCACAGATCCATTAGAGTTTCTCTGTGAAGCTGCAGTCCGGCACTACAGGACTGCATACTTTTTTCCGACATGGGATCAAAAGGGAAGGAGTCTCAAGGCACCGAAGCCACCAAAAAATAGGCGACATGAATATGGGGAGACAGAAGGTCTCTAACAGGTGTGTGGAATGTATGCTATGCTCATATGTACCTTTGCTGAACATCTTGGTTTTTCTTCCATATACACTGAACAGAAGTACCTGCTGAACATTTTTGCTTTTTCCTTATCACTTTCCATATATCTGCATTTGAGTCACATAATTCAACCTCTGGCCTTCCTCATTTCTCTAATATACCTGAAAAATGTCATCACCTTTCCTATAGCTTTAGTCGTTTTCACTTCCATTCATGCTTTTCCCGTCCTGCCTTTTACTTTTTCAATTTTATGCAGCACTGTGCTGTGTCTCTCTCCTTTTGTGGTCTGTATTTTGTTAACACATTTTTTGGCTTGATTTTTGCAGTCACTTCATTGGTGAACCATATTGATTTCCTTTTCCTTCCTTTACATAAACATCAGTATTTTTTTTTAAAGCCCTTTCAGTTTACCCCAGTTTTTATACTTTCCTTATTACATCACACCCCACCAGCTCTTCTCCTTCAGACACTACTTCATTTTATCAAAGCCAAAATGTTTGAGATCAAGCACTATGAGTTCAGTTTGTCTAGACACCATGTTAGCTTCTATATGTTCACAACCACCCCAGCAGGTACCCCACTAAGCCATCAATCTTTAGAAGTGTCATCATGTGACTGGGCCAAGCGGTATACCTGTCACATATCCACATTCCTAGGCACCTGCTAAAAACAACACAAACACAGGGTTACATATACAACACATTCATTCTCTTAAAACCTGAGTCCTCCCTGGACTCCATCTCTCTAGTCCTTCCTGACCCGCCATTGGCCCTCCTAGTCTTCGGCAGTGTACGGTGCTCCTTAGTCCTTTGGCCAATGCTCCCTGGGGTCCTTGGACTGCTTGGTCATCTTATCTGACACACATGCACTGAGGGCTCTCCCAGCCCCTCAGCTGTCTTCTCGAAAATACACACAGAGGACTCACCTGGATTCTTCTCCTTCACTGATCCCACATTCAGTCGTCAAGCCTAAGCCCCTTGACTCCAGGCTCTACCGGATCCCCAGCTACTTCAGCTCTTTCCCTGCCAGTAGATAGATCTCCATGGACTCACCAGGCTTTCTCTGCTGTACCAGTCCCTGTCAGGACTGGTCAGCCACAAATTACCAGATCTCTTTATCTCTGCCTGTGTATAGGTTCCTGCAGACCCTCCCAACACCAGACTTCTGTTCTCCGCTGCCCCATTCCCCCCTGTCATGAATAGTCAGCATGGCCACTCTACTCCACTGCACCGGGACCCCTATCAGGGCCTTTCAGGCTTTATCAGGAGTTAGGCCAAAACTAGCAGTCCTCCTCCCAATAGTCACCCAGTTACTGAAGGAGCTTCTTGCTTTCTGAGCTCTCTGTGCTGGGAGCTGTTCTTTTCAGCACTACAATCCACTCAGGGTAAGCTCCCAGCAGCACTTATGCAAATAAGCTCTCCTCTCAGGCTCCATAAGCGCCACTGCATGGGCTCCCTCCACTGGCCAGTGACAGGTACTCTACCCTGTCACAAGAAGGAACACTGATCTTGGCCACTCCCATCTTAATCTTAATCTCTTACTCTTGTGAAATAGCTCCCTCGTCCTGTTCTCTAATTTCAGGTAATCTAGATATTAATGCATATGACTATGTCAAGTGAGAATTAGGAAAGGAGATACACACGAATCAAACTAAGGTTTTTTAAAAATTATGTTAAACAGAGGTATTAAAAAGTTTAACCCAGATCCTCTTTCCTCACACAGACTTTATATCATAATACAAGTCATTCACATCCAGCAGAAGTAGCATCTGCCCTCAGGAGGCATGGGACATGTAACAGCAGAATGACTTTAAAAGGAAATAGGCTGGGGGAAGTAGCTAAGTTAGACCCTAGGTAGCTTATGTTGAGCTGCACAGTATAGACATGGAACTTCTATTACATGGGATGAAACATGTTTATCCAGAAGTTCAAACATTATAGATGAACTATGTTCAATCTTGTGTTTTGGATTCTGAATATACACACAACTTTTAAAATGTTTGTTTGGTATCAATACTTATACAATTTTAGACTTTAAAAAAAAACAAAAAAAAAAACTTACCTATTTCTGGGAGGATACTGTCTCATTGAACTCAAAGGCGATACAGTTGGCTTGAAGGTTGGAGATGTAAAGCCATTGATAAATCCAGTATTTGGAAAAGGTGTTACCTATAAAAATAAATAAATGCTTGGCATATCAGTCTTAAAAGAAGGGCTAACTATTTTCAAATAGTTAAATAAATTATCACTTGGCATAGAAGACTCATTTTCAGTCTTAGCTATTTCCATATTTCTCATATGATAACTCATTACTGCTGAAGCTTTGTTTAAACATACCCCCCCCCCCGAATCCTCCTCAAGAAAACCCTAGACTGAAAATATCCTGCTTCAATAGTACAATTACAATATTGAAGAGCTACATCATATTTTCATTAACAGAAGCTGTAAAATCATAGTTTTTAGAAAAAGCTAGGGCTGCAGGAAGATTAAAAATTGTAATCTAAACTAAACTAAATCTTAGGTTTATATACCGCATCCTCTCCACAATCGTAGAGCTCGGCACAGTTTACAAGAGTTGAGAGAGAAAGGAACTCCAATGAAGGTTAAAGGGTATAGTGAGAAGGATATTTGGAGGGCTTAGGATGCCAAAGACGGGGTATTACATTTTTGAAAACAGCCAGGTTTTCAGATGTTTGCGGAAGAGTTGGAGAGAGCTCACGATCCGAAGGGGGGAGGTAAGGTTGTTCCAGAGCTCGGTGAATCTGAAGGGGAGGGAGGTCCCTAGTTTTCCTGCACAGGAAATGCCTTTTAATGAAGGAAAGGATAGTTTTAGTTTGTGAGTGGGTCTGGAGTTATTAAGATTTAAGGAGTTAAGTGGGATAAAGGGAGGGAGGATGCCGTGAAGGATTTTGAAAGTTAGACAGGCGCATTTAAAGTGGACCCTGGCGATAATCGGAAGCCAGTGAAGCTTGAACAGGAGCGGTGAGACATGGTCGAATTTACTTTTTGCGAAGATGAGCTTGGCTGCGGCATTCTGGATCCACTGGAGTCTATGAAGGTTTTTCTTGGTAAGGCTTAGGTAGATTGAGTTGCAATAGTCCAATCTGGACAGGATGATGGATTGGATGAGGACGGTAAAATGATTTTGATGGAAATAGGATCTTACTTTCCTCAGCATGTGAAGGCTGAAAAAGCATTCTTTTGCCAAGGAATTGAAGTGGTCGTTGAAAGACAAAGTGGAGTCGATGATGATGCCCAGAACATTGCTTGAGGACTCCAGCTGCAGAGTGGAGCTAGAGGACAGAGGGATGGAGGTGGGAAGTTGGTCTAGTTTAGGGCCGAGCCAAAGTAGTTTAGTTTTGGACTCGTTCAGTTTCATTTTGACAGTATGGGCCCAGGACTGAAGGTTCGTTATACAGGAGGATATGTTCTCCGAGAGGTTGGTAAGGTTTGGGTCGGTCTCGAGAAGGACTAGGATATCATCAGCATAAGTGTAAATTGTTTCTAGAGGGGATAGATAGAGGAGTTTAAGGGAAGACATATAGATGTTAAACAGAATAGGAGAACGAGGAGAGCCTTGCGGGACTCCACACGTTGGTTCCCAGGGGGCGGATGAGGTGCCATTTATGTTGACGGTGTAAGAACGAGAACGTAAGAATTTTGAGAACCAATCTAGGACTGTGGAGTTGATGCCTATCTCGGAGAGTTGGTAGACTAGGATGTCATGGTGAACAATGTCAAAAGCAGTAGAAAGGTCGAATTGAAGGAGGATGGCAAACTTATTTCGAGAGTGGAGTAGTTGGACCTTTGAGATTAAGGAGGTCAGTAGTGATTCGGTGCTGAAATTGGGACGAAATCCATATTGATAAGGTAGGAGAATAGAGAATCTCTCTAAATATGATGCGAGTTGGGTGGCTATGATGGACTCGAGCAACTTGGTTAATAGAGGGATATTTGCTTTTGGGCGATAGCTGAATGGTGTGGAGGGGTCTAGGTCAGATTTTTTTCAGTAGAGGGGTCAGGGCAATATGGCCCATTTCTGGGGAGAAAAGGCCCGAGTGTAAGGCGGAATTGATGAGTTCGGTAATAGAAGAGATGGCCTGCACGGGAATTTTCTCATATAGGTAGGAGGGGAATGGGTCTAAGGAGCAGTTGCAGGATTTCAGTTTGAGGCAAAGTTTGAGGACCATGGGTTCGGATACGAGCTCAAAGGTGGACCAGGATCTGTCGACTGGGATGGGGTAGGAGGTCGTTAGGGTAGAATTGGAGTTGGTGGGCACCAGGGAGTTGTAGGGGACTGTAGGTGGGAAGGAGGATCTCAAGGTAGTGATCTTATTGTTGAAGAATTTCGCCAGAACACTAGCTGAGGGAGAGGAGGGGACCAAGTTGGAGCCTTTTTTGGAAGTTGAGGAACGCCAGATATTGAATAGAGTACTGCTCTGGTTGTTGGATCTGGTAATTTTATCTCCATAGAAGTTCTGTCTTGCTTTTTTCAGAACTGTATTGTAGAACTTGATATTGGCCCTCCAGGACTGTCTGTCAATAGGGGATTTAGATTTTTTCCATTTGCGCTCCAGAGCTTGACATTTCTGCTTTAATTCTCTGTGATAGGGGAGATACCAAGGGGCCTTACATGAGTAGAAGATGGTTTTAGTGGAAAGAGGGGCGAGGGAGTGATATGTGGACTGGGAGAGTGTGACCCAATTATGCCAGTTGGATTCTGGGTCTGCAGGCTGAGGAATGGAGAATAGGTTGAGAAATTTGGTCCAGAACAGGTCGTTCGTAATTTTTTTGCGGAAGGGCCTCAAAAGGCGACATGAAAATGGGGAGACAGAAGGTCCCTAAGAGGTGGTCTGACCAGGGTACATGATCCCAGCAAGTGTCGCCGGCTAAAGTTTTGTGGGCGGTAAGATCGAGGAAACTAATGAGGTCAAGTGTGTGCCCCTTTTCATGGGTTGGGGATGGGGCAGGGGGGGGAAGCTAATAAATTTGGTTGTGTCTTTGCTGGTGAGGTCGTCTAGGTGAAGATTGATGTCCCTGATAATCAGTAGTCTTTGGAATTTGAGGAAGGCATTTGTTATAGTCTCGAGGACGAGTTCAGAGGATTTGTTCCAAGGGGTAGGTGGGCGATGTAGAAGCAGGATACCCAGTGCATGAGGGTGAAGTTCATCGTTGACAGAGGCAGGCATGTATTCTAGTGAGATGTGACTGCCTTTTTCGAGGAGCTGGACATCGAAGAATGATTTGTAGAGTAATGCCAGGCCACCTCCTTTACGGTTAGTTCTGGGAGAGAAGAGGCCATGGTAGCCGTGGGAGCAGAGTTTGTTTTGAGTAAATTGGTCATCTTTTGTGATCCATGATTCCGTGATGCATAGGAATCCGGGGTCAGAATCCTCAAGTAGATCCTTCAAAATTTGGATCTTGTTGCATGCAGATCTGACATTGCAATAAAGTGTTGGGACTGGGGTGAGGGAGTCTGAGGCAAGGTTTGGGAGGTTGGCAGGGGGAATAGGCTTTAGAGAGTCAAGGTTGGTTCGTCAAGGGTTTTTTTTGGGGGGGATGGTTTCTGGTGCATATCAGCGTGGGGATTCTGAAGCCAGGGCAGATATTACTGACACTTGCGGAATTGAGGAGGTTGGGAAAGGGAGATAATAAGCACAAGGTGGTGTTGAGCGAGGAGCAGAGTAGGAGGAGCAGAGTAGGAGGAGAAGGAGCCACGAGGGTGGCTTCATGGTGAGAGATTGGGAAGCCTTTGTGGGTGGGGAGGCAGATAAGAATTGGGGAGCCTTTGGAAAGGGGAGGCAGGCCTTTTTTTTTTTTTTTAAGAAAGCTAGGATGGAGGAAGGGCTAGGCAGCAGAGCCCGATCCTTAGCGGAGAATGAAGTTAGAAAATTCCCTTGTTTTATGGGGGGGCCTGGGCTGGGCGTCTAATAAGGGTGAAAATTTGGGAATATGCCTAGCTGATATCTGGTAGTTACCTGGGAGTGAGGCCGGGGAGGATCTAGGCAGACGAGTAGGGGGAAGACTTAGACAAACTTAGCAGCTGGATAGTGACTAGTAAGAACTGTGAGCATAGGTCAGGCAAGGTGGAACTTAGCCTAGATAGGAGAGAACTTAGCAGTGAAGGCACTTAGCAGCTGGATAGTGGCAAGTAAGAACTGTGAACAAGGTCAGGCATAGCATGAGTTCCCCTTGAGGAAAATCAGGAAACAATCCTTCAAGTTTAAGAGGTGTGAGGCGGAAGAAGGAGAGAACAGGTTGGAAGGGAGCTTCCTCCTTCCTCTGCCTAGAGGAGTCTTTGAAGGGAGAGCTTCTGTCCGCCCTCAGTGAGCTAAGGGGGAGTCTGGGGATCCAGTGCTGAAATGGGTAAGGAACAGTCCTGTACTACAGGAAGCTTTCCAGCAGACCCCAGAGGCTGTAGGGAACGGGCTCAGAGGGGGTAGAAGCAGAGCCGATCTCTCCTGCTAACGCGGCAACGGGCGGAGGAAGGAGGGACAAGATGGAGGAAAGCTACCTCCTTTCTCTGCCTGGGAAAAGTCGCTGGGGGGAGGATCTTTCGGCAGCCCTCGGGGGGCTGAAGATGAATCCGACGCTGGAAGCTTTCGGCGGCCCTCGGAGGGCTGAAGATGAATCCGGCACTGGAAGAATTCGAAGGAGAAGCGGGCGATTGTGTTGTATGTTAGCAATTAATATGCAAGATATTTTTAAAGGAAATACAACAACAAAATTCCTGAAATCAAGCATAAACCACTTGTTTACCTGTAGTTCCCTTTCTGTTTTTCATCTAATACCTAGCTCTGCAAGTTAATTTTTTTATTTTAGCAGTACTCAGTCCAGGTGATTTGCTAATCTTCAATTTATCAAATTGCACTATTTTCTAGGTTTACAGAGATTTGATTCAGTTTGTCTGTCCCATCAGCACTGGATATAATTTCTGGCACTGGTATCTCCCCCACATCTTCCTCAATGAAGACTGAAGCAAAAAATTCATTTTATTTCTCCACTTTGGCCTTGTCTTCCCGAATGCCCCTTTTACCCTCTGGTTATTTAGTGAGCCAATTGATTCTTTTACTGGCTTCTTGCTTCTAATATACCTAAAAAAAAGTTTTTACTAAGGGGCTCATAATAATAAAAAAAAAAACAACAACAGCTAAAAAGTGGCCTAAATCGGTACTCGGACGATCAAAAAGACAGATCTTCCAAGTACCGATAACCAAAGCTGGTTTTAGACGTATCTAAAACCAGCTTAGGCCTTTCCCCTGCCTCTGAACGCCTAGAACAAAGAGGCATTTTTGGAGGAGGGGAAAGGGCAGCCCCGGAAACCTGCCCACCCTTCACCGCAACAATCGTGGCAGAAGAGATGCCTAATCTCTCCTGCTGCAATCACGATCCCCCTGAATTTCCGCAAACCAGCAGGAAAGATGCCCAATCTCCCCTACCGAAGATGCGGTGCACCACCTCCCCCTCGAATACCGGCAGGAAGGATCCCAAACCTTCATGCTGAGGAACCCCCCCCCCCCCCGAATAACCCCTCCACACCCCCCAAACCGGCAGGAGGGATCCCAAGCTCTCCTGCTGGAAGGCGAACCCCTGAACCCCACCCACCCCCCTCGAACTGGCAGGAGGGATCCCAAGCCCTCCTGCCGAAAGGCGAACCCTCCCTCGATCTGGCAGGAGGGATCCCAAGCCCTCCTGTCGAAAGGCGAACCCCCGGACCCTCCCCCCGAACCAGCAGGAGGGGTCCCAAGCCCTCCTGCCAAAGATGGCAGCCCCCCTACCCCGACCTTTAATGTTGGCAAGCTCTCCCGCCATCCTCGGAATAACAGGCCTGCCCCTTCACGGTGCATTGTGGGACAACCCACTCCATATGCCTAAAGCCCCGCCCATAGGAGAGGCCTAAGGCAACTGGGTCAATTCTGGTTGGCCCAGTTGTCTAAGGCCCCTCCTATGGGCAGGGCCTTAGGCGACTATACCAATCAGGCCCCTCCCCAGTGCATTTCACAGTTCACTGGGAAGGGGCAGGCCCACCATTCCGAGAATGGTGAGCCTGCCAGCCGGCTGGACCAAGGACCCATCCAACCGACCAACGTTAAAGGTCAGTGTGGAGAGGTCCGGAGGAGGGGGTGCTGGTTCAGGGAATTATTTGGGGGGGGGGGGGGGTGCCTCGGCAGGCGGGCTTGGGATCCCTCCTGTCGGTATTCGAGGGGGAAGGGGTGCATCACTTCTTCGGCAGGAGAGATTGGTCATCTCTCTTGCTGCGATCGTTTGGGGGGGGGGGGGGATTCTGTAACCAGTGGTGTTTTGGATAGATGCCAGTTACAGAATCCAGATTTTAGTAGAAGGATTGGCCCCTCCTTCACCTAATAGGCCTGGGTTTGGGTGTTTGGGACTTGGGTGATTTTTTGATCGGGAATGTGGTATAGGAATAGACAAAGTGTCAGTCTGGGCCAGGAGATTGCTGATCGTGCAGGTAGGCCATTCTATTTTAAAAAAAAAAAGCTCAATTTGGACGGTTTTTTTGAGAATGGACATTTCCCTGTTGCCAACTTCAGGATCTACTTCAGTGTATCTCAAACTGTGTGCCTCCTGAGATTTCAGGTGTGCCGCAGTACACTGGGGAGGAGGAGAGGCGCCAGCACCAGCTAACTGCTTACAGAACGTGCCTCTCATGGCGAGAGGCACGTCCTGTATGCAATCAATGGGTGCCAACACCTATCCTTCTCTCTGTCCCTCTTCCCTCCTGGCACCCCCCACTGGCATCTCAAAACCCGCCTGGAGGGCCTTCACACATACATGGACATCGACATGATGATGTCATGCATGTGCGTGATGTCATCTCCGTGCACTTCCAGGTGCCTCGAGCCACGGCCACTACTTTTAATGTGCCGTGGCTCAATAAAGTTTGCAGGACACTGGTCTACTGACTTAGGCAAAAAGGGGACTTAGACGTTTTTTTTTTTATTATGTCCCTCCATGTGTTTTTCCAGCCTACACAATCTTCTTTTATTACTGCTTACCATTTAACTTGCCATTCCTTATGTTGTTTCCTATTATTTTCTGTCTGATCCTTCTTCCATTTTCTGAAGGATTTGGTTTTTAGCTCTAATAGCTTCCTTCACCTCACTTTTTAACCCTGCTGACTGTCATTTGGCCTTCCTTCTTCCTTTTTCATTACATAGAAAACATCTAATCTGAACATCCTGGATAGTATTTTTGAACAGCATCCATGCCCTGAAGACAAAAGTGGAATATCCCTACCACTGGTCATGTTTTCATACTTGGCAGAGAATTATGAATATAAACTGAAAAATATATGGTGGCAAGCACGTTTAAACTAATTTCTCAAAGTAATTTTACTTGTTCTGGAAAACAATAGAGCTAAATAACTGGCAGATTTATTTGTACATAAATTTAAATCATCACATAATACTTCATTTAAGATAAACCAAAACAGGCACACCTAACTGCTTACTTTTACAATACCAGCAAAGTAACAAGAGAAGAAGCCCAATTAAAACATACAATAACTTCACAAAGTAGAAATATATCCAAAGGCTTAATACTCACCAGAGATGGATCAAGGTAGTTGTGAGCAGTTGACCAAGTTTGTGGGGTAATTAAGCTGTACAATGGAAACTGCTGTTGGGGACTGTATACTGGAGGTAAATAAAAGGATGTTGTATATCGTTGCTGTGTGTACAGGTTCATGTCCAGAGGTCTGTATCCATTCTTAGGCAAAAATGTGTTTATAGCTATTGCCTTTGCTTTTATCCTTGCCTGTATTAAGAATAACATAATTATGTTAGCACAGTTAACAGCATGTTACAGTAAAAAAAAAAAAAAAAAAATTGATATTTCTGTACCTTAATAGGTTTTCCTTGAAAAGTTTTCACTTCTTCTCGAAGATATCTGTAAGCCTTTAATATAAAAAAACCCAAAAAGTTAAAAATATTATCAACCATTCGTTTTCAGAATTCATAACTACTAAAGTCAAGAAAAACTCAAGTTTAGCATTTAGATGGATTTCCTTTTGAAGATAATATTTCTATAGATGAATTGCACATCAAGAGCAATTTATTCCTTTTTCATGGGATCTTGGGTTTCTCAGTTTCCCACACACTAGAAAAGCCTTTCTTGGAAAGCACAGTTACTTACCGTAACAGGTGTTATCCAGGGACAGCAGGCAGATATTCTTTACGCATGGGTGACGTCACCGACGGAGCCCCCGGTACGGACCTTTTTAACTAGAAAGTTCTAGTTGGCCGCACCACGCGTGCGTGAGTGCCTTCCCGCCCGACGGAGGAGTGCGTGGTCCCCAGTTAGGATAAGCCAGCTAAGAAGCCAACCCGGGGAGGTGGGTGGGTCGTAAGAATATCTGCCTGCTGTCCCTGGATAACACCTGTTACGGTAAGTAACTGTGCTTTATCCCAGGACAAGCAGGCAGCATATTCTTTACGCATGGGTGACCTCCAAGCTAACAAAGAGGGAGGAGGGATGGTTGGCCATTAGGAAAATAAATTCTGAAGTACAGATTGGCCGAAGTGCCCATCCCGTCTGGAGAAAGCATCCAGACAGTAGTGAGTAGTGAATGTGTGAACTGAGGACCAGGTGGCCGCCTTGCAGATTTCCTCAATGGGTGTGGAACGGAGGAAAGCAACAGAAGCGGCCATAGCTCTCACCCTGTGGGCAGTGACAGCACCGTCCAGTGACAGACCGGCCCGAGCATAGCAGAACGCGATGCAAGCTGCAAGCCAGTTGGATAGCGTTCGTTTAGAGACCGGTCGACCCAGACGATTAGGGTCGAAGGTCAGGAAGAGCTGAGGGGACAAGCGGTGAGCCCTTGTACGATCAAGATAGTAAGCCAGGGCACGCTTGCAATCAAGACTGTAAAATGCCTGTTCCCCGGGGTGTGAATGAGGCTTCGGGAAAAAAACAGGCAACACAATAGACTGGTTGAGGTGAAAAGCCGAGACTATCTTGGGAAGGAACTTTGGATGGGTACGCAGAACCACCTTGTCATGGTGAAAAACAGTGAACGGTGGATCGGCGACCAGTGCATGCAGCTCACTAACCCTCCTGGCAGAGGTGATGGCAATGAGGAAAAGCACCTTCCATGTCAGAAGTTTGAGCGAAGTAGAGGCAAGAGGCTCAAAAGGGGGTTTCATGAGGGCTGATAAAACCACATTCAGGTCCCAGACGACCGGAGGAGGCTTCAGAGGTGGTTTGACATTGAAGAGGCCTCTCATGAACCGGGAAACCAGTGGATGAGCCGTGAGAGGTTTTCCTAGGATAGGCTCATGAAATGCCGTGATGGCACTAAGATGTACTCTGATTGAGGTAGACTTGAGGCCTGCGTTGGACAGGGAGAGCAAGTAGTCCAGAACAATTTCCACCGCTAAAGAGGTGGGGTTGAAATGATGACGGAGGCACCAAGAGGAGAACCTGGTCCACTTCTGATGGTAACATTGGAGGGTGGCCGGTTTCCTGGAGGCGTCCAAAATGAGACGGACAGGCTGAGACAGATTTCCTGGGGAGGTCAGCCCGAGAGAAACCAAGCTGTCAGGTGGAGCGAAGACAGATTGGGATGCAGTAGAGACTGATGTTGTTGCGTAAGTAGAGTAGGAAACACAGGAAGAGGAATGGGTTCCCTGACGCTGAGCTGAAGCAGAAGAGGAAACCAGTGTTGGCGAGGCCACCGAGGAGCGATGAGAATCATGGTGGCCCTGTCCCTGCGGAGTTTGGATAACGTCCGCAACATCAGAGGTAGTGGAGGAAAGGCATAGAGGAATCGATCCGTCCAGTCGAGCAGGAATGCATCCGGGGCCAGACGGTGAGGAGAGAAGAGTCTGGAGCAGAACTGGGGCAGCTGATGGTTGTGAGGAGCTGCAAATAGGTCCACCTGCGGAGTGCCCCAGCGAGCAAAGATGGAGTGGAGCGTGGGAGGATTCAAAGTCCACTCGTGAGGTTGAAGGATGCGGCTGAGATTGTCGGCCAGGGAGTTCTGTTCGCCCTGGATATAGACAGCCTTGAGGAAGAGACTGCGGGCCGTGGCCCAGGTCCAAATGCGGAGAGCCTCCTGACAAAGGAGGCGAGACCCGGTGCCGCCCTGTTTGTTTATGTAGTACATGGCGACTTGGTTGTCTGTGCATAGGAGAAGAACCTGAGGGCAGAGAAGGTGCTGAAAGGCCTTGAGAGCGTAGAACATAGCTCTCAGTTCTAGGAAATTGATATGATGTAGACGCTCCTGTGGGGTCCAAAGACCTTGGGTGCGTAGATCTCCCAGGTGAGCTCCCCATGCATAAGGGGAGGCATCCGTGGTGATGATCATGGAATGAGGGGGCAGATGGAAAAGAAGACCCCTGGAAAGATTTGAGGAGTTCAACCACCATTGTAGAGATCGCTGAAGAGACGATGTCACAGAGATGGGATGAGAAAGAAGATTCGAGGTCTGTGACCACTGGTTGGCCAGAGTCCATTGAGGTGTCCTGAGGTGGAGTCGTGCCAGGGGAAGCACATGTACCGTCGAGGCCATGTGGCCCAGGAGGACCATCATCTGTCTGGCAGAAATGGAGTGATGAAGGAGCACCTGACGACACAGGTGGAGCAGAGTCCGTTGACGATCGGAGGGGAGGAACGCCCTCATTAGCGTGGTGTCGAGAACTGCTCCAATGAATTGAAGGCGCTGTGTGGGAAGCAGATGCGACTTGGGGTAGTTGATCTCGAACCCCAGGAGATGGAGGAGAGAGATGGTATGATGAGTGGCTTGTAGCACAAGTGGAGACGTAGGTGCTTTTACTAACCAATCGTCCAAGTAGGGGAACACCTGGAGGTTGTGAGACCTGAGGAAGGCTGCCACCACAATGAGGCATTTGGTGAACACCCTGGGTGATGAAGCGAGGCCAAACGGTAGCACTTTGTACTGATAATGGCAGTGGTGTACCTGGAATCGCAGGTAGCGACGTGAAGTTGGATGGATCGGGATGTGAGTGTAGGCCTCTTTGAGGTCCAGGGAACATAGCCAGTCGTGTTGAGAGAGAAGAGGGTAAAGCGTGGCAAGGGAGAGCATTCTGAATTTCTCCTTGACTAGACACTTGTTGAGGTCCCTGAGATCGAGAATGGGATGGAGGTCTCCTGTCTTCTTTGGAACGAGGAAGTAACGGGAGTAGAATCCCCGGCCTCTTTGTTCCGGAGGCACTTCTTCGATGGCATTGAGAAGAAGGAGGGATTGGACCTCCCTCAGGAGGAGCGGGGTTTGAGCTGAATGAGCAGACTCTACGGGAGGATTGTCTGGTGGAAGAGTCTGGAAGTTGAGAGAGTAGCCGTGGCGGATGATGTTGAGGACCCACTGGTCCGATGTGATGACCTCCCAACGGCTGAGGAAGATGTGGAGCCTGCCTCCGATTGGCTGAGGAAGAGGCAAGGAGGGTGGAAGACTGGCTAAGCCCTGGAGAGAGGAGTCAAAAGGGCTGAGATGGTTTGGCAGGAGGAAGAGGCTTGGCAGGTTGATTAGACTGGGCACGAGACTGGGTGTGCTGGTGTTGGCGGGCCCGCCTAGGTTGCTGTGAAGGTGGATTGAGCGGCCTAGCGGAGAACCTGCGCTGATATGAGGTTTGTGGTCTGTAAGGACGAGCAGGTGGAGCCTTTTTCTTAGGTTTTATGAGAGTGTCCCATCTGGTCTCATGGGCAGAGAGTTTCTGCGTGGTGGTATCCAGGGACTCTCCGAATAATTCATCACCAAGACATGGGGCGTTGGCTAGTCGGTCTTGATGGTTGACGTCCAAATCAGAGACCCTGAGCCAGGCCAGGCGGCGCATAGCCACAGCGATGGCAGATGCACGGGAGGTGAGCTCAAAGGAGTCATAGATAGAGCGCACCATAAACTTTCTCAGTTGGAGCAGGCTGGAGATATGCTGCTGGAATAGAGGAACTTTGTGTTCTGGCAAGTACTTCTGCATGACGGAGAGTTGCATGACCAGATGTTTCAGGTAGAATGAGAAATGGAATGAGTAGTTGTTAGCTCTGTTGGCAAGCATGGCATTCTGGTAAAGTCGCTTGCCAAACTTGTCCATTGTTTTGCCCTCTCTGCCAGGAGGGGTGGAGGCATAAACACTAGAGCCCTGAGTCTTTTTTAAAGTGGACTCCACCAGGAGAGATTCATGGGGCAGTTGGGGTTTATCAAATCCCGGGATTGGTATAACCCTATAGAGGCTGTCCAGTTTACGGGGGGCCCCAGGGACAGTCAGCGGGTTCTCCCAATTTTTATAAAAAGTTTCCCGTAGGATATCATGCACGGGCAACTTTAGGAACTCTTTGGGAGGTTGATCGAAATCCAATGCCTCTAGGAAAGCTTGTGACTTCTTAGAGTCAGATTCCAGAGGTAAAGATAAGGCCCCTGACAACTCCCTGAGGAACTTGGAAAAGGAAGATTGTTCAGGTTTAGATGTGGTATCGGGGGCCGAAGGCTCTTCATCCGACGACGATGCATCCTCCTCGGTACCGGGAGGGGATTCTTCCCATAGGTCCGGGTCTCTGACATCGGTGTGTGCGTGTCGAGAGACCGGAGTGGAAGGCTCGGTATGGTGAGTTTTAGACAAAGACTTGCCTGAGCGTACCGAGACGGTACCGGGGGATGAAGACCTTTGCCTGTCTCGGTCCCGGGAAGAACGGTGCCGGTCAGGGTCGCGGGAAGACCGGTGCCCTGTTCGGTCCCGAGGAGGATCGGTCGTCGTCAAGGCGATAGTCTCGGCCTGGGTATGGAGATGCGACGCCGAGAGAATGGGCATGGAGGAGTCCAAAGGTACCGATGGAGTGGATACCGGTTGGACGGTGCGGGGCTCGGGCCGGTCTGGTACCGAAAGCAGCGGTGCCAAGATAGAGGGTAAGAGCTGCTTAAGTTGCTGTTGGAGTTGTTCCTGCAACTTATCCTGGAGGATGGCCGCAATGCGGTCATCCAGGGGTGGCACCGGAACCACTTTTTTCTTCTTTGGTTCCATGGGTGCCGCTCTACGCTCCGG
The DNA here is from genome assembly GCF_902459505.1 of Geotrypetes seraphini. Lineage (NCBI taxonomy): Eukaryota > Metazoa > Chordata > Amphibia > Gymnophiona > Dermophiidae > Geotrypetes > Geotrypetes seraphini. The sequence continues at coordinate 460,864,485 of NC_047085.1, read as the reverse complement.
CGATGAGGAGGCCGATGATGAGGCACTCACCGATATCGGAGCGGAGCGTTTTTTGGGGCGGCGTGGAGCCGAAAGGACCGGTGTCGCCACCGAGGTGGGAGGGCGCTCAAGGGTGGAAGGCTTCTTAGCCGGCTTAACTGGCGCCGGTGGCGCCGATGTCGTTTCAGGCGGTGTCGAAGTGGTCGGTGCCGATTTCGACGGTGCCGCAGGTGAAGAAGTCGGGTCCATAGTCGGGCCGGTGCCGAAAAGTAGATTTTGTTGGATTTGACGATTCTTCAGAGTGCGTTTCTTAAGAGTGGCACAGCGGGTGCAGGAGTCCGCCCGATGCTCCGGTCCCAAGCACTGTAAACACCAATTGTGTGGGTCAGTGAGGGAGATCGGGCGTGCGCACCGCTGGCACTTCTTAAAACCGGGCTGCGGGGGCATGAATGGGAAGACGGCCTCCGCAAAATCAAACCCCGAGGCCTGGATCGTGACAACAGGCCCCGCCGGGGCAGGAACGAAAAATAAAGCAAAAAGAAATATATATATATTTTATTTTTTTTTAAACTGAAAGAAAAAAGCACCCGAAGGTGAATAAAACGAAAAAATAACGCGAGCGGGAAGGCAAAAAGAGGATTTCAACGGAGTTGAAAAACACACGTCTTCTTCGCTCCGCGGAAACGAAGAAACTGGGGACCACGCACTCCTCCGTCGGGCGGGAAGGCACTCGCGCACGCGCGGTGCGGCCAACTAGAACTTTCTAGTTAAAAAGGTCAGTACCGGGGGCTCCGTCGGTGACGTCACCCATGCGTAAAGAATATGCTGCCTGCTTGTCCTGGGATAAAACTTAGTTCATTTCAGAAGCTGACAAGACCTGGTTCTGAAACTGAACTAAAATAATCTTTCAGTAATATTAATAGCAATAAACACCAATACTGAGCAATTCAACCATTTTTAGGAAAAGTCTACAAATTATCACTGATTCAATTCCATTCCAAAGTTATTATATAACTCGTACAGTGTACTCTCAAAGCAATGAACTATTTAATGAGAGGCAGTCTCCTTTGTCCAAAAATTGTTTCCTAGATCCTTCCTTCCTAAAGTATTTTCCCTCATGAAGAGGCCCACCAGCACTCTTTAGGCTCCCCTGGGCCTATTTGAACCATATGCTGGAGATCTAGGTAATCTATACTATAACATTACATTAGTGATTTCTATTCCGCCTGTGCCTTGCGGTTCACACCTAACACACTCCACAAGGGTCTCAAATCAATAACAGTTCTTCCCAAGGTAGCATATATTTAACCTCTATAGGCAGAGTGGTTGTGTTTGCTGGCGTTTTAGTATATGGGGATTATCCTTGATAAAGCTAGTTCATAGCGAAACATTTCGGTATGACAATCCCTGGGCCAGAGACCACATGACAAAAGCTAAGTATAGCTTTTTAAAAAATATTGAAATAAATATAAAAATTATAAAAACAAAAGTATAAAAGTAAAAAAGTGATTGAATTAAGTTAAGATAAGGACCCGATGAAGACTTTGACACGTAAAGCTTGGGGCAATGAGATGGTATTGAGCCCCAAGTGGTGCCGCTGAGGATCATGAAAAACAGTGATTGAAATATATATGCATGAGGGCATATCAGGGTGGAGATCTAGGTAAGACATGGAAGAGCAATTCCACTCACTTCTACCCAAGCCAATTCCAAAATGGCAGCCATGGCTTCAAGCAATAATCTCATGGTATTACAACTAAGATCTTGACTCTTGCAATAGTATCATGAGACTACTGCAGGACTGTAGGGAGGGAGGGGAGCTCCAAAGAAGGTTTCTCCCTGTCCACAGTTCTCGATATCCATTGCTCCAATGTCAGTTGCTCTGATGATTTATTGTACAGTGAGGCTATGATACATCATTTCTAACAATTTTAAGGTAGTAATACGGCTCCTGAAAGCTAGCCAAAATGCATTAAAGGCTAATTCAAAGGCTTTATTTCCTTATATTGTTTTGAAGTAGGCCAAGAATTGCCAAAATAAAAGAACCATTCAATCCTCTTTATCGATAAATTTGTCACTTTTCTCTGTACCTTTTCTAGATCCTAAGTATCTTCTCTTAAATACAGGGATCAGAACTGCAAACTTTCTGGGTGCAGCTGAAACATGGGTGCCTCAAATTTCAGTCTCTGAGGACCACAAACCAATCAAGCTATTCCCAGTGACTCTACAAGAACTACATTCAATGCATGTAGTGGGCATGCAAAATCTTAATATGGATATCCTGAAAACCTGACTGGTATGGGGATAGATACAAGGAAGTGGAGGGATGGGAAGTGGGGAGTTTTGGCAAAGGTAGACTTGACTGTTTCTGGAAGGGTCTTTTGCCTTGACTTTTCCTGAGTTTCTTCTCTCTCTCTTTTTATTTTATTGCTTCTTTGGATGCTTAGAACGTTGGTGCATTGTAAGGGATAATGGTTTTTGCTGATAGTTGACTTCTGTTACTGAGGGGGGGGAGGGGAATCTAGGGCTGTTTTTGAGGTTGTCTTTGTTCATCATTCTGTTTGGGGGTTATCTTGTATTGTTTATTTTTGTTGCAAAGAAGATTGTATGTTCTGCTCTTAAAGAATTGCCAAAAACAAGAAAACAGAAAACCTGATTGGTTTTGGTTCTAAAAGACAAATGTTCTGAACCACGATCTACAAAACAACATTCTTACTTCCATTCTAGTCTTCATTCTTTTCCACATTATCTGTAACATTTTATTTGCTTTTTCAATTACTGCTGTACACTGAGCAAAGGATTTCAACATCAACACGATTACCATATATTTTGCTCTATAAGATGCACTTTTCCCCAAAAAAAAGTGGGTGGAAATGTCTGTGCGTCTTATAATGCAAATTCAACCCCCCGGTACCTTTAAATTCTTGTGGAATAATCAAAAGTTTTACAAAACATCCTGGATAGAACTTAAATGTAGTGAGTTAAGACGATGTAAAAACAGGTATAACTGCCCAAAAGGTATCCAAAGTGACCAGATAAGTGCTGCAGAGACACAGTAAAAGACCGCACACACTCTCCTAATCTTCACTGACCACTCCCACAAAAATTAGAATTAAAAACGTACATACCTGTCTCCAGAACATCAGCACCTGCCTATTAGAAAGCCTATTAGAGCTGCACATAGATCTCTTAAATACCCTGCGGGGTAGGCTAGTGAAGCATAGAGAAGAGGACCCAGGCACATAAGCTACTCTAACCACTACATTTATGGTGGAAAATGTACGCCCACCAAAATCCCCAAAACTCTACTGTACTGCCATATTGGTGCCAACTGCAGCCATAAGGGCTCTTGGGGTTGTAGACAGGTGGGTATAGAGCAGTGGTCTCAAAACTCACGGCCCACCAGCTACTATTTTGAGGCCCTCGGTATGTTTATCATAATCACAAAAGCAAAATAAAACAGTTTCTTGATCATACGTCTCTTTAGCTATAAATTACAATATTATTATTAAGACTTAGCCAAAAGGAAAGATTTATAAACTATGAAGAGTTTTATCTCATGCAAAATTGTCACTTCTTTAATAAGATATCTTTATAATAAAACGCTAAGCTTGTATTCGCACCCTTAGCCCGTGCTTCCCTGATCCCTGATCTGTCGCGCTTTGCCGGCAAGAGTGCGCATGCGCGCTTACTAAGTCACACATGGCAATTTGGCGTTTAAGAGCGATTCAATGTCTCACTCAGGAAAATTGAAGGGCCCGACATGGTGGAAGAACAGCAGCAGCCCCCGAAGCTCCTCACCAGTCCAATCTCTCTCCTTCCTCATCGACGCCGAAGAAGCTGCAGCTGGGTCAGTCGGGGCCTCCCCCGCTGCGCCCAACCCACCCAGGCACTGCTCCCTCTCACGGTGCTGGTGGCGGCTGCCGAGAGGAGGGCTCCGAGCCGCTGAAGACTGTCCCCAAAACACCGGAGAGTCGGGCGCTGCCCCCATACAGGGCTGGTGACATGAACATGTTCCGGGCGGCGGCTGGAACCTTCACCGACACCGAAGAAGCTGCAGCTGGGGCAGTTGGGGCCTCCCCCGCCGCGCCCAACACGCCCAGGCCCCGCTCCCTCTCGCGCTCCAAGCACTCACTCCAAGTAGCTGAGAGGAATGGCTGGAGGGTGTTGTGCCGGTGCTGCAGGTGAAAGGGGGCTGCTTTTGTTGGAGAGGTGTGCTGGGGGTTAGACAGCTTTGCTCGGGGGGGGTGGGGGGAGATAGAAGGGGGCCAAGGAAAAACAGTCAGGGAGAGGGAAAGAGGGTTGCTTTGGAGGGAGGGGTGTGCTGGGGGCAGACAGCTTTGCTCGGGGGGAAGACAGAAGGGGGCCACGCAAAAACAGTCAGGGAGAGGGAAAGAGGGTTGCTTTGGAGGGAGGGGTGTGCTCGGGAGGGAGACAAAAGGGGGCCACGCAAAAACAGTCAGGGAGAGGGAAAGAGGGTTGCTTTGGAGGGAGGGGTGTGCTGGGGGGCAGACAGCTTTGCTCGGGGGGGGGGGGGAGACAGAAGGGGGCCGTGCAAAAACAGTCAGGGAGAGGGAAAGAGTTGCTTTGGATGGAGGGGTGTGCTGGGGGGCAGACAGTGTCCAAGGAGAGAGAAACAAATAAAAATAGACAGACAGAGGCCAAGGGGAGAGAGAGAAAGAAAGACACACACATCTATTCTAGCATCTGTTAATGTAACGGGCTTAAAGACTAGTTAACTATAAAGAGTTTTACCTCATGCAAAATTGTTACTTCTTTAATAAGACATTAACTATTTTTTTCTGAGGCCCCCAAGTACCTACAAATCTAAAATGTGGCCCTGTAAACGGTTTGAGTTTGAGACCACTGGTATAGAGGGGTTTTTTTTTTGGGGGGGGGGGCGCTCACCATTACCTATAAGGGAGTTCTGGTGAGATGTTTATATGGCACCCTTTTTGAGAATTTCACAGCAGTGCCTATAAGCTGCCCCATTGCTCTGTTGCCATGTCTGGGTGGCCCATCCAAAGGATTGGCCCCTCCCATGTCCAAATGGTCTTGTTTTGGGAGCTTGGGACTTGGATGAAATTTTGGTCGAGATTGTGGTATAAAGATAGACATACTGGCGGTTTAGACAAACAATAGCCTGGACATCTAGATAGACAAATTTTGGAAAAAAAATATTTTAGGCGTATTTTTTGAGAATGGGTATTTTTCCACTGCCGACTTTGGGCGTTTACTGCCATACGTCTGAATTGGACTTAAGACACTTGTTTTGATTATGCCCTCTAGGTGTTCAATCCCAACCCATAGTCTGGGAATTGCAGAAGTCCACAACTTTTCTGAGCACATGCTCCACCCCCTTAGCCTGAGAGTTAGTAAAGATATCCAGTTAAGTCCCAAAGCCAAGCAAGCCTGAACATATCCAGTTACCGTAACAGGTGTTACCCAGGGCAGCAGGCAGATATTCTCGCTGATGGGTGATGTCACTGACAGAGCCCTGGTACGGATCACTTTAAAAGTGCATCGCCACTTTAAGAATTCAAAAAGTTCACGATAGCCCGAACCGCACATGCGTGAATGCCTTCCCGCCCCAATGAGGGCGCGCGGTCCTTCAGTTAAGATAAGCCAGCTAAGAAGCCAACCCAGGGAGGTGGGTGGGTTGTGAGAATATCTACCTGCTGTCCCTATTACGGACAAGCAGGCAGCATATTCTCACTGATGGGTGACCTCCAAGCTAACAGAGATGGGATGGTGGGAGAGTTGGCCAAAGAAAAATATATATTGAAATACAGATTGGCCGAAGTGCCTATCCTGTCTGGAGAAAAATTCCAGACAGAAGTGAGAAGTGAAGGTATGAACTGAGGACCAGCTTTACCGAGTTCCTCAAAGGTGTAGATCTAAGGAAAGCAACAAAAGCTGCCAGAGCTGTAACTCTATAGGCTGGGAAACAACTTTCTCATGACAAGCCAGTCTGAGTATAGCAGAACGAGATGTAGGCAGCCAGCCAGGCGGAAATCGTTCCCTTGAATACAGGATACCCTAACTGGAGCGGATCAAAAGAAAGTTAGGGAGAAGTTCTTTGTGGCTTTGTCCGGTCAAAGTAGCAGGCGAAAGCCCATGTACAGTCCAAAGTATACAAAACAGGTTCTCCAGTAGGAGAATGAGGTGAAAAGTGACAACTTGTACAAGAAACTTTGGACATGTATGCAGAACCACCATGTCATGATGAAAAACTGTGAAGGATGAATCTGCTACAAATGTTTGGAACTCACCGACCTCCTGGTAGAGGTGAGAGCAGTAAGGAAAAAATACTTTCCAGGCAAGAAGCTAAAGAGGATCTGTGGCCATTGATTGAAATAGTAGCCTCAAACAAACTGGAAAGAGCTACAGTAAATTCCCAGACGACATGAGGAGACTGCAGAGGTGGTTTCACAGGGGAAAAAACCCTACCAGAAACCTGAAAACCAAGTGAAAAAGGGCTACAATAAGGCCCAAACGACAGGAAAAAAACAGGAGTTGAGGTTTCACATGAAAAACCCCTTTCATGAATCGGGAAACCAGAGGATAAGCACTAAGAGGGAGACCCTCGACTGACAAAGGGAAAAATGCAATAGCACGAAAAGAAGTCCGAGAGAGATAGACTCGAGACTAAAATAAAATAAAAAAAGAAAATAATCTATGAGCAATTCCACTATATAGGAATGTGGAACATGAAGATAAAGAAAACATCAAGAAGAAAAACCTAGACCACTTGTGATGGAAACATTGTTGAGTGGCTGATTTCCTGGAGACATCCAGAAGATAACAAACAGGCTGAGAAAGACGCAGCCCGAGAAAAATCAACTGAGAAGGCAAATCATTGCAGATTGGAATGAATCAGAGACTTCTGAGTCAAAGTGAACCGAGTAGGAAATATCAGGAGAGGTAAGGTCTCCCTGAAACTGAATTGAAGGAGAAGGGAGAACCCATGTTGCCCTGGGCCACCAAGAAGTAAAGAGAAAATGGTGGCTGCTCCTCTCTTAAGCGTAAATAAAATGCTCAACAGGAGAAGAAGTGGAGGGAATGTATATAGAAAACATGTCCGTCTAATCCTGAAGAAAAACATCTGCTGCCAGACGGAGAAGGGAGTAAAGTCTGGAGCAAAACTGGGGCAACTGGTGATTGTGAGGAATCGCAAACAAGTCCACTTGTGTGGTGCACCATTGATGGACTGGAGAATTGTAGAGTTGAGTCCATTTGTTGAAGAATTCTGCTGAGGTTGTCTGCTAGGGAATAGAGAATAACACGGGGAAAAAAATCTGTCCCCGTCACTGCCCCATCCCCGGCCTACTGTCCCGTTCACTGCCCCGTCACCGCCATTCCCTTCATCGCCCCATCACCGTCACCACCCCGTCACTATCATCACATTCACTGCCCCGTCACCGTCCCTGCAGCACTCATATAAGCCTCAGTACTGGAATATTTAACTTATTCCTTCCTTATAAATCAAAGTTCTGGCTGCTGAACTAGAGAAAGAGATGTTCAGCTGGCAGGGTTTTGTTTAAAAATTTTTATCAACACAACTAATATACTACTTTATCCTAAAGCATAAAAAAAAAAAAGAAAAAGAAAATAAATAGAATTTTTTTTTCTACCTTTGCTGTCTGGTTTCTGCTTTCCTCATCTTCTCATTCAATTCCTTCCATCCACTGTGTGTCTTCTCTCTGCCTCTCCCTTCACCCCCCCCCCCCCCAATTGGTCTGGCACCCATCTTCTTCCCTCCGCTCCCCCATAGTCTGGCATCTGTCTTCTTCCCTTCCAGCGTCTTCTCTCCACTCTGTCTTCCACATTTCCCTTCAGGATCTGTTCCTCTCCCCCTCCTTCAATGTCTGTTCTATTACTTTCCACCACCACCCTTTCCTCCCTCCCTCACCATCTGTTCCTTTCTACCACCCTTCAGCTCCTCTCACGCGGCCTATCTACCTCCCTCCCTCCCTCTTACTTTCGTAGCATGTTACAATGTAATTTATGCAAGCCACTGGAGCCTGCTAGCTCGGTCCCCAAACAATCTCGCTTCTGTGTTCCTATTTTCCCCATTTCTAATATCTCCCCTAAGTATCTGGCATTGCCCCCCCCCACCTGTGTCCATATACCATCCCCATGGCATGTATGTCCCCTTTATGTCTCTGTCCCTATGCCCCCATGCACATAATTTCCCCTCTGTTTCTGTTACCTTCCTGTGTCCAGATTTCCCCTTTCTTCCTCTTCCACACCAATGTGTCGCTTCTCTTCAACCCCATCTTGCTTCTTATTTCCCTCTTTCTTCCCCCCCCTGCTTCCAGCATCTGGCTCACCTGCCTGTCCTCCCCTTTCTTTCATGCTGTAGGTTTCTTTCTCTCCCTCTTCATCCCCTTGGCCCAGAATCTCTTTCCCTTTCATTACCTCCTTCCTAGTGTGAGCCAGGAACACGGTCCAGCAGCCCCCTCCCGCCCGATTGCAGCATTCCGTCAGCTCCCTCCCTCCACCTCATCTTAGATGCCGAGTTTGCCGGCTTTCTTTTTCGCCCAGCCACACGCGTGGCTGCTCAGTTATTCAATCTTCTCCTCAGGAAGTTGCAGCAGAGGAGAAGATTGAACAACTCGAGCAGCCGCGTGTGCACGGCTTTTTGAAAGTGTGCGACTGGGCGAAAAAGAAAGCCGGCAAACTCTGCATCTAAGGTGAGGTGGAGGAAGGGAGATGGTGGAACGCTGCGATTGGGCGGGTGGGAGCTGCTGGACTGCATGATCCTTGTTTGCCTCACTGCAGAGGCAAGACCATTCACCGATCCACGGGGCGGTGAATGGCCTTGTCCCCGTCCCCGCAGTGACCATTTTTTTTTTTCTTTCCTCGTTTCGGCGGGTTACCTGTGGCTACTCACCGTGTCATTCTCTACTAGGGAATTCTACTCCCCATGAAAGCAGATCTTCCATACGAAGAACGGCTTGACAAATTACAGCTATACTCGCTCGAGGAGCACAGAGAGAGAGGAGACATGAGCGAGATGTTCAAGTATCTTATGGGCCGCATCGAGGCGGAGGAAGATATCTTCTTTTTCAAGGGTCCCACGACAACAAGAGGGCATCCGTGGAAAATCAGGGGTGGGAAACTACGAGGTAACACCAGGAAATTATTTTTCACTGAAAGAGTGGTTGATCGCTGGAATAGTCTTCCACTACAGGTGATTGAGGCAAGCAGCGTGCCTGATTTTAAGGCCAAATGGGATCGGCACATGGGATCTATTCACAGGGCAAAGGTAGGGGAGGGACATTAGGGTGGGCAGACTAGATGGGCCGTGGCCCTTATCTGCCGTCTATTTCTATGTTTCTACAGGCAGCAAGAGCAGATTGCAAGCTGTCGCCCAAGCCCAGATATGCTGGGCCTCCTGACACAAAAGGAGAGAGCCCGTGCCTCCTTGATTGTTGATGTAATATATTGCTACTTGAATGACAGTGCCAAGGAGAAGGACTTGAGGGCAGAGTAGATGATGAAAAAACTTTGAGGGCATAAGACATCAACCTGAGTTCTAGGAACTTGATGTGAAATGTTTCGTTTCCTGGCAGTCCTAAAACCCTGAGTCTGCAGATCGTCCATATGAGCCCCCCATGCATAAAAAGATTGTCAGTCATGATGAGCATATAATGAAGGGACAAATAAAAAAAGAAGACCTTTGTATAAAGTAGAAGAGATCATCCATAATTGAAGCGACTACAAATGAGACTATGTCATAGATACACATGCTGTGAGAGACGATCCATCGCCTGAGACCACTGGGAAGCAAGAAGCCACTGAGGAGTGCAATAATGTAGACCTACCCGTGGTAGAACATGAACAGTTGAAACCCTGTGGCTCAGAAAAAACCATCATGTGTCTGGCAAAGATGGTTTGAAAAGGAAGCAAATGCTGACACAGACGTATGAGAGTATGAAAACGATCTGGAGGAAGAAACGCTCTCATGAGAGTGGTGGCTAGGATTGCCCCAATGAATTATAGACATGATTACGGGGAATGTAATTTCAAAGCCTAGAACCAAATAGAGATGGTCCGAGAGGTTGCTCAGATCACTTCCTAAGAAAAAACGGCCTTAATGAACCAGATGGGCCTTAATGAACCATATGTTCAGAAAAAGAAAAAACCTGAAGGCCGGCCATCACAATAAGACATGTCGCAAAGACTCTGGGAGAAGATGCCAGACCAAAAAGAAGGACTCTGTACTGGTAATAGCAACGACCGAGTTGAACTCAAAGGTAGAAACATAGAAACATAGAAATTGACGGCAGAAAAGGGCCATAGCCCATCGAGTCTGCCCATACCAATGATTCACTCCCTGATTCTTACTCTCCTAGAGATCCCACATGAATATCCCATTTTCTCTTGAAATCTAACACGCTGCTGGCCTCAATCACCCGCTGAGGCAGCTCGTTCCAATGATCGACCACCCTTTCGGTGAAGAAGTACTTCCTAGCATCACCCCGAAATTTCCCTCCCCTGATTTTCAGCGAGTGTCCTCTGGTTACCGAGGGCCCTGTAAGACTGAAGATATCATCTTTCACCTCTATACGCCCAGTAATATACTTAAAGGTCTCAATCATGTCCCCTCTCTCTCTTCGCTCCTCCAGTGAGTACATCCGCAGTTTTTTTAACCTTTCTTCATACGTGAGATCCTTGTGCCCCAAGACCATCTTAGTAGCCATTCGCTGAACCGACTCAATTCTGAAACCGTACGAATTGGAATATGTGGAGGCTTCCTTGAGATCTAGAAAGCATAGCTAGTAGGTCTGAATGAGGAGAAACGAGTGAAATACCTCCCGACCAGAAAAATGATGAGAGCTCTGGGATTGGAATCCCTGACTCCATGAATCGAAGAGGACCCTTCAATGGCAATCAGCAAAAGAAAAAAGGGAGGACCATGCAGGATCCAAAACAGACTCTCTTAGAAAAAAGGTCTGAGAGCAGAATGAAAACACTGAGTATAGAAACCTGCCCTATGAAGAAAATCCAGAGAGCTAAGGTGATGAACCCTCAGCAATGCATGAGGAACTGAAGACAGCCTCCAAATGTAGTACTTGAGTATGCTCTAAATAAAGGGAAAAATGTAACTGCAAATCTTCGTTGAAAAGAAGATTGAGATGAAGGTAAAGACAGCTATCTGGTCTTGACCAGAGTCTCACTTGGTCTAGTAAAACAGACAACTGCTGAGTAGGCATGTCCCAGCAGGACCATGGAAGCACCAAAAAGGTTGTCCCCCAAACAAGGCATATTTAATAGCCTGTCCTGGTGGGCAATGGTGAGGTCAGACATGAAAAACACAGGCACTGTACGTGTAAGCAGAGAAAAGTGGAACGTGACAATGTAAAAATTTATGCCAAGTAAAGTGGTTACTGAACCAGCGAGGCAGCATAGGAATCTGGGAAGTCGATTAGCTAATCGATCCCTAGCCTAGCCCACTCTGCTCAGAAAGATAGAGGCCTACACAATAGCCTGTAGAGTTGACTCCACCAGTAGGGATTTAATGAAACAGCCTCAGTGTTTCCAAAGGTATATAAAAAAATGTCCTGTAAAATATCAAGAAAGGGAATCAAAAAATCCTTGAGTAGTTAACTATAGGTCAAGTAAAATAAAATTCCTTAGCAAAGGAACAACTTTGCAAAGGTAACTTCCAAGGGAATTTCCCCTAAGGCAGGGGTGTCCAATGTCGGTCCTCGAGGGCCGCAATCCAGTCGGGTTTTCAGGATTTCCCCAATGAATATGCATGAGATCTTTTATCATACAATGAAAGCAGTGCATGCAAATAGACCTCATGTATATTCATTGGGGAAATCCTGAAAATCCGACTGGACTGCGGCCCTCGAGGACCGACATTGGACACCCCTACCCTAAGGAATCATGAAAAAATAAAATCTTAACCCTACTGAAGAAGTGGAAAGAGAAGCATGTGGTGAAAACCCTCCCGCTTCAGAGAGATATGGGGTCTTGCTCAAACCCCACCCCCCCAGAGATTCAATCCCAAACTATACAGAATCAACCCTTCCATACCGAATCGACACTGGCAGCGTTAAAGAAGACCGGCATCGCTTTATACGTAGAAGCCTCCTGTCAAGAACTGAAACCGGATTGGCACAAAAAGTCAACATAAGCGTCGGCAGTAACAACTGAAAATACAGTTGAACATGACGGTGTCAACATGAAAGAAATTTGCTAAAGAGGAAAACACTGGTACCACTGGCTGCATCGCTGGTACCATCGGTGTGCGGAAAAAATTTCAGCAGGAAAGAAAAAAACACCAGTACCATGCGTCTAAGAACCGGCACCATCAGTGTTGCTCCATGCTTCCAAGATGAGTCTGCCTGTACCGAGGCACTCATCGATATCGAAGCAGAGCCCCAAAGAAAAAACACCGGTACCATTGGTCTAAGAACCGGTACCATCGGTGTCGCTCCACACTTCCAAGATGAGTATGCCCATATCGAGGCACTCATCAATATCGAAGTGGAGTCAGAAAGAAAAAACACCTATACTATTGGTCTATGAACTGCTACCATCGGTGCCAGAGATGGGGCTGATCGAGGTCAGCAGGACTTGACTCATTGCTACAATGACCAAGGTCGGCAGGATTAGACTCACTACTACAATGACCTAAAACCCAAAAGAGAAAGTTGCGAGCCAACTTACCTAGAGAAGATCGGGCCTGTCAATGTCGGTGTGGGTTGGAAGAATAGTGCCAGAAACAGGCTGGGCACCGGAATACGGACGTCGGTGGGTGCCAGATTTCTGACAGCGCCGACTGAAAACTGCTTCTGAAGAATCCACGTGAAAATGCGCTGATGAGGAGAAGAGCAGGGGAAGAAGAAAATGGCAAGGTCAAGGACCCAACATTGCTAGAACCACAGAATGATGTCTGTGAAGACAATTTCCCCAGCAAAGCAACCGCGCTAATGGAAATGGAGCAGGAAAAACCTTCATGGAAAAACAGCCATAAGGTGAGGAAAAAACAGAATGGCAACCCATAAGACCCCACCAAACCTAACCGACGACGGTAAAAGAAAAAAATAAAGAAACTAAAAATGTTTGGTTTTTTTATACTAAAAATGAAAGAAAAGAAAAACCTGACTAAAAAGTCAGAAAACCACGAGCGGGAAGGTAGTGAAACAAATTTTTCAACAGCCATTGAAACATGACTTCTTAGCTCCGCAGAGACTAAAACTAAGAAACTGAAGGACTGCATGCCCTCATCGGGCGGGAAGGCACTCGCGCATGTGCAGTTTGGGCTATCGCAAACTTTTTGAATTCTTAAAGTGGCGATGCACTTTTAAAGTGGTCCATACCGGGGCTCCGTCGGTGACATCACCCATCAGTGACAATATGCTGCCTGCTTGTCCTGGGATAAAAGGGTGTTTTGGGCCAAGTAGTTCTTAATTTTCTTAGCGGTATGGCAATAGGCTTATCTTCTTCAAACATGACCTCTTTCTTCAAGATTTTCACAATATCAAGCTTCTATTTGGAATATTGGTCATGCTGTGTGGTCCCCTCAACAATGTACAACTAGCTTAGGCCAAGCATGCTAATTGCTCCACATGCCATTACAGAAAGTGGATGTTTGACTGTCTGAACTACAGTCTTTATGGGGCATCTCTCCAGGATGTTTACACACCAGTTGAGCATGATCAAAGTTTTGCATTGTGCTTTTATTCGAAAAGACAACTTGTATAAATACAATAACAATGTAGCATGATTTCACTATGACTTGAGCAGCTGAAATACATAATAAAAGTTTTAAAATTATTTATTTAAAAAGGATGTGGTTGTGAAATTGTGTAAAGATTTTAAAATTTATTTTCATAAAATTACCTTAGCTCAGTCTTTTACACTCCAAGATGAATATTTATTGATCCCAGATAATCTCTTTTTCTTCATGGCTTCTGTAAGCAATGACTTTCTCCAAGGAGAACATGCCTTCAAACCTGCTCTAAAAAGCTGACGAACAGTTCTCTCACTTGTTGCTACTCCATGTTCTCTCCACTCCTGCTGCCAAGCACTGTAATCTCGCTTTCCTGTTCTGCAGACACATGTTGACCAATATTCGGTCATCTCTGGCCTCGGACAAGGGTTTATAACAGGCAGATATTCTTCTTGGCAAAGTTTCACCTTTTGTCAATTTTATTTTGACAGACACAAGCTTTGGGGTAAGAGATTCAGCTTCCAAGCAATTTCCTTCTGCATTAAGGTTGTTTCCTCTAAAAGAACATAAATCTGACCCTTCCTCTTCGGACCGATACCACAATTCTTGCCCATTACTAGATTTCCACATTCAAGTACAATAAAACCTTGGTTTATGGGCATAATAGGTTCCAAAACTATGCTTGTAATCCAAAACTTATATGAAAGCAAATTTCCCCATAAGACATAATGGAAACTCAGACGATTCGTAACACAACCCAAAAAGCACAGTTACTTATCGTAACAGGTGTTATCCAAGGACAGCAGGCAGATATTCTCAACATATGGGTGACGTCAACCACGGAGCCCCGATGCGGACAGCTTCACAAGTAGACCTACTTGAAAAACTTTTGTAAAGTTCGCAACTGCCACACTGCGCATGCGTGAGTGCCTTCCTGCCTGACGTAGGGCGCATGTTTCCTCACTTCAGATAGTTAGCTAAGAAACCAAACAGGGGAGGTGGATGAGTTGTGAGATATATGTCTGCTGTCCCTGGATAACACCTATTACGGTAAGTAACTGTGCTTTATCCCAGGACAAGCAGGCAGCATATTCTCAACATATGGGTGATCTCCCAAGCTAAATAGAATGGGATGGTGGGAGTGTTGGCAATTCAGGAGAATAAATTTTGCAAAACTGCTTGGCCAAAGTGGACATTCCTGTCTGGAAAAAGAATCCAGACAATAACGAGAGGTGAATATATGAATGGAAAAAGAATCCAGACAATAACGAGAGGTGAATATATGAATCGATGACCAAGTGGCAGCTTTGCAGATTTCCTCAATAGGAGTAGATCTAAGGAAAACTACAGATGTCGCCATGGCTCTAACTTTATGGGCTGTGACTCGACCCTCTAGAAGCAGTCTAGCCTGAGCATAGCAGAATGAGATGGAAGCAGCCAACCAGTTGGAGATGGTTCATTTTGATACTGGATGTCCCAACTTGTTTGGATCAAAAAAGAGAAAAAGTTGAGAAGAAGATCTATGTGGCTTAGTCCTTTAAAAGTATGAAGGGATGCAGCTCTGAACCAGGGCAGGGTCAGAGCACATAGGCCAGGTCAGCACACTGATCTAAGGCCATGTGTTTAGATCTGAGGCCTTGTGAAGGAAGTATGAATCCTTTCTCATTCCCTGCCATGTCGATATTCTATTAGCAAGGAAAATGCTAGCACCTTGTGACAGAATGCTGAGGCATTCCCCCCTCCCTTTTTGTCATATATTAACCTGACCCAAGTCTACCTTTATCTTATCCCTTATCTTGTTTAAGAATTCTTTATATGGGCAACAATCAAACTTTGCCTACATGCAAAAGCAGGCACTGAGTTTTTAATGCTAATCCCGAGAGGCTTAAGAAGCATGCATTATAACCTTTGGACTGTCACGTGCTATAGTAAGATTTTAGACATATCAGAAGTGTACACATTGGAAATCACTTTATTGTAACTGTTATGATGTATTCATGTCAAGTGAGATAGTAGCTTTGAGAAGCACATGAGATATGTAAACAAATGAGTTACCTTGCTATAATCCTCACTGTAAATGCATGATGAAATTGTAACTTTGCAGAGCATTAGCTAAGTAATTAAAGGAGCTAAGATTCTCAATAAAAGGGGGAGAGACCGTCCATTTAGTTTGCCTCATCCCGATCTGAGCCTTGTGTGAAAGCATCATTCCTACATAAGTAGAAAGCCAAAGCATGCTTGCAGTCCAAAGTATGAAGAGCTGTTTCTCCTGGGTGAGAATGAGGCTTTGGAAAAAAATACTGGAAGTACAATGGATTGATTTAGATTAAATTCTGAAACAACTTTTGGTAAGAATTTAGGATGAGTATGGAGGACCACCGTGTCATGATGGAATACCGTGAAAGGAGGGTCCGCTACTAAATCTTGTAGCTCACTGACTCTGCGAGCAGACGTGAGAGCAATGAGAAAAACCACTTTCCAGGTGAGATATTTCAGATGAGCCGTAGACATTGGTTCAAATGGAGGCTTCATCAATTTAGCAAGAACCACGTTGAGGTCCCAAACCACTGGAGGCGGTTTGAAAGGTGGATCAACACTGCAGTGGTGTAAAGGGCAAGAAGTGTGTCTGTGTGCAACTTGTTCCAATTTGACAATATTGCATTGGTCACGTCAGTTGAGACCATTTAGTGAGATAGCAACTTTGTTCTAGAATTGGGGCAGAATTGTTCCAGAATTGAGGCGTTTATTCTGCCTCTTACTGGTTTATTAGAATAGGAAGAATTGTTGGTTGTGTTTGCCAGGTGAATATGCAGGTTGAATGAAAGGAGATAATGGTCTGACCAGGGTATAGGGGACCAGATAGTATTTGGAAATGAGACGAAGGGGGGGGGGGGGGGGAGATAGCTGGATGCAATGAAGTCAAGGGTATGGTCTTTTTCATATGTTGGACCTGATGTTTTAAGATCTATTTGACAGTCTTCAAGTAAAATTTTGAAGTAGTGAACAGCATTATTATTAGAGTCTTCAAAGGGAAGATTGGTATCTCCAAGTATAAGCAGTCTGGTGTATTGGCAGGCTAGACTCAAGATAATTTCTTGTGGGTTTGTATTATTGCTTAATTGGTGGCCAGGAGGGTGATATATAAAAAGAAGAAAAGAAAAAAATAGTTTGATGGATAGTTTTTCTCCTGATTTTATTATTTGTTGGTCTAGTAATGTATTGTAAAGTTTATTGTATATCTTTGCTCATAATTGTGTATGTTTACTTGTTAGCTGCTCAAGCTGAAAGTGGATTATAAATGTTTTAAATAAATAAAGATAGATATATCAATAGAAGCCAGATGCTGTTCTTGGTGGTATTAGGCTTGTCTTCAAGTTGCAAGTTAAATATTCAAAGTTGGTGTAGGTGGCGGAGTCAGTGCAATATTGAAAGAACTAATATAAATAATGGTTAAACCACCTCCTTGCCTGTCCTGCCTGGGAATGTAGATGATATTGTATCCTGGTGGGCAGAAGTGGGGTAGTTCAGGACTATTAGGATCTTTTATCCAGGTTTCAGAGATGAAGATGAGCCCCAAGCTGTTGGTTAGGATCAGCTCTTTAAGTAAAAAACAGTTTGTTGACTACAGACCTAGCATTGAAGTACATGCAGAGGATTTGGTTGGTGGTTTTTTGGTTGATGAGTATTTGGTATATATCTTAAGTTAGAGTGGTTTCTGAAAGGAGGTTGACTTAATTGGTTTTTTGTTGGTACATAAGCATACATAAGTAGTCGCCTCCGCCGGGGCAGACCAGAGGTCCATTCAGCCCAGCGGTCCGCTCACGCGGCGGCCCATCAGGCATATTGCCTGAGCAGTGGTCCCTGAATAATTTTATACCTACCTCTACACTTATCTCTAAACCTTCCACTGTTCTTATCTGTACCCCTCAATCCCTTTGTCCTCCAGGAACCTGTCCAGGTCTTCCTTGAAACCCTGTACTGTGCTATTTCTTATCACGGCCTCCGGAAGGGTGTTCCATGTGTCCACCACCCTCTGTGTGAAAAAGAATTTTCCTTGCGTTTGTTTTAAAACCTGTCCCCCTTCAATTTCATCGAGTGACCCCTTGTTCTTGTGGTTTCTTTCAAATTGAAAAATCTGTCCTTGTCAACCTTTTCGATGCCCCTCAGGATCTTGAAGGTCTCTATCATATCTCCTCTGAGTCTCCGCTTTTCCAGGGAGAACAGCTCCAGCTTCTTCAGTCTGTCAGTGTATGTAAGGTTTTCCATACCCTTAATCAGTTTAGTTGCTCTTCTCTGGACTCCCTCAAGCATTGCCATGTCCTTTTTGAGGTACGGTGACCAGTACTGTACACAGTATTCCAGATGCGGGCGCACCATAGCCCGGTACAGTGGCAGGATGACTTCCTTCGTTCTGGTCGAGATACCCTTCTTAATGATACCTAACATTTGGTTTGCTTTCCTCGAGGCTGTGGCGCATTGTGTATTACACTTGAAGCTGAAAATGGGGGTAGGATACTGGTGATGTGGGTAGCTATCCCATGGTGTGGTAGTGGAACTTTGGGGTTTGGATTGACAGATTCATTGTGGTTCTTTAAGTTTGTTTTTCTAGTATTACTTGGTGAGACACTATCCGAAGGTAGAGAGGCAGATGTACAGCAGGGTAGCAAGACTGTGCGACATGATGAGTGTAGTATTAATCATCCTATAGTAAATAATAATTTGCTGCAGTTGTCCATCTGTGCTGAAATGTAATTGAGCTGGCCTGGACAGCCAATGAAAAGTCTTCCATCTCAACTGTCATTCTGAGCCAGCATACTTGTTTCCTGCATAGATATTCTATCAGCTAAACACAGAAGTTTAGTTTACACTGATCTTAACTACCAGAAAGCTCTCTGCATTGCCAAAATTCATAATAATTTTGCCAGCAATGCATATATAAGAAGCCAACAAATGCAGCTATCTCCACAATTCCAGCTTCCACCTCTCACGTACAAAAATCCATTATACACAACCAAGCCACATGATATCACCATATATGCTCTGACCCAAGAGATAGAAAAACACCTAAAAACCCAACTGAATCTGTCAAACAAAAAGGATACAACCTTAAAATAATCCTCAAGAACACTGCCTCTTCCCTTAACACTAGGGTTACCAGACATCCAGGAAAACCCAGACATGCCTACTTTTTAGAGGCTCCTGGATGTTTAGAAACAAGAAGGAAGTATGAATAACTACTAATCGCCAACCTCAAAAGGAAAATCTCTTATTCAATACAAAATAATGAAATGCCAGGCTCCTGGATGGACTTTCCAAAATCTGGCATTTGACCGGGTTTTGGAACACTCCGACAAGCTCTGGCTGCGTCTGGAGGGCCTCTAAGCATGCGCGGATTACATCACATACATATGCGCATGCTCCAGGCCCTCCAGACGCAGCTGAAGCTCATCCGCAAGGAGAGAGGCGACTTTGAGGGGTGGGGCTTGGGGTGGGGCTGTAGGCGGAACTGGGGCGGAACGGGGTAGGATCATGTGACCAGGGATTCCCGGAGAAAAATATGGTAACCCTACTTAATACATCCAGAGAAAACCTATTGCAGTACAAAGACAAGAAAAGCACCCCTTGGTAGTGACATACAATCCAGATCTGGAAAAACAGAGAAAAATTATAAAAAGATCCACCACCAATTACTGAAAGAAATATTCCCAACTCCACCTGTACTGGCCTTCCATCAGCTACCTAATCTAAAACAAACTAGTGAAAAGAAAGCACAGTTACTTACCGTAACAGGTGTTATCCAGGGACAGCAGGCAGATATTCTTAACGCATGGGTGACGTCACCGACGGAGCCCCGGTATGGACATTTTTCACTAGAAAGTTCTAGTTGACCGCACTGCGCTTGCGCGAGTGCCTTCCCGCCCGACGGAGGAGTTCGTGGTCCCCAGTTAAGATAAGCCAGCTAAGAAGCCAACCCGGGGAGGTGAGTGGGATGTAAGAATATCTGCATGCTGTCCCTGGATAACACCTGTTACGGTAAGTAACTGTGCTTTATCCCAGGACAAGCAGGCAGCATATTCTTAACGCATGGGTGACCTCCAAGCTAACAGAGAGGGAGGAGGGATGGTTGGCCATTAGGAAAATAAATTGTGTAACACAGATTGGCCGAAGTGCCCATCCCGTCTGGAGAAGGTATCCAGACAGTAGTGAGTAGTGAATGTGTGAACTGAGGACCACGTGGCAGCCTTGCAGATTTCCTCGATGGGCGTGGAACGGAGGAAAGCCACAGAAGCAGCCATAGCCATGACCCTGTGGGCCGTGACAGCACCTTCCAGTGAGAGACCGGCCCGAGCATAACAGAAAGCAATGCAGGCAGCAAGCCAGTTGGAAAGCGTCCGTTTGGAGACAGGACGACCTATACGGTTAGGGTCGAAGGACAAAAGGAGCTGAGGAGATGAGCGGTGAGCCCTGGTACGGTCAAGGTAGTAAGCAAGGGCACGCTTACAGTCCAGCGTGTGCAATGCCTGTTCCCCAGGATGAGAATGGGGCTTAGGGAAAAAGACAGGTAACACAATGGACTGGTTGAGGTGAAATTCCGAGACCACCTTGGGAAGGAATTTAGGATGGGTACGCAGAACCACCTTGTCATGGTGAAAAACCGTGAAAGGTGGGTCGGCAACCAGTGCATGCAGCTCACTAACCCTCCTGGCAGAGGTGATGGCAATGAGGAAAAGCACCTTCCATGTCAGAAATTTGAGTGAAGTTGTGGCAAGAGGCTCAAATGGAGGTTTCATGAGGGCAGATAAAACCACATTCAGGTCCCAGACGACTGGAGGAAGCTTCAGAGGTGGTTTGACATTGAAGAGGCCTCTCATGAAACGGGAAACCAGGGGATGAGCCGTAAGAGGTTTTCCGAGGATAGGCTCATGGAACGCAGTGATGGCACTGAGGTGGACTCTGATTGAGGTTCGACTTGAGGCCAGCCGTCGGAGAGAGAGAGCAAATAGTCCCAGTACGGTTTCCACCACCAATTGAGGTGGGATCGTGATGATGAAGCAGACACCAAGAGGAGAACCGGGTCCATTTCTGATGGTAACATTGGAGGGTGGCCGGTTTCCTGGAGGCATCCAAAATGCGATGGACAGGCTGAGACAGATTCTCTGAAGAGGTCAGCCCGAGAGAAACCAAGCTGTCAGGTGGAGCGATGACAGATTGAGATGTAGTAGAGACTGATGCTGCTGCGTAAGTAGAGTGGGAAACACAGGAAGAGGAATGGGATCCCTGGAGCTGAGCTGGAGCAGGAGGGAGAACCAGTGTTGGCGAGGCCACCGAGGAGCGATGAGAATCATGGTGGCTGTCTCTGCGGAGTTTGAATAGCGTCCGCAACATCAGAGGCAGTGGAGGAAAGGCATAGAGGAACCAATCCGTCCAGTCGAGCAGGAATGCATCCGGGGTCAGACGATGAGGAGAGGAGAGTCTGAAGCAGAACTGGGGCAGCTGATGATTGTGAGGTGCTGCAAAGAGGTCCACCTGAGGAGTGCCCCACCGAGCAAAGATGGAGCGGAGTGTGGGAGGATCCAGAGTCCACTCGTGAGGTTGAAGGATGCGGCTGAGATTGTCGGCCAGGGAGTTCTGTTCGCCCTGGATATAGACAGCCTTGAGGAAGAGACTGCGGGCCGTGGCCCAGGTCCAGATGCGGATGGCCTCCTGACAGAGGAGGGGAGATCCAGTGCCGCCTTGCTTGTTTATGTAGTTCATGGCGACTTGGTTGTCCGTGCACAGGAGAAGAACCTGAGGGTAGAGAAGGTGCTGGAAGGCCTTGAGGGCATAGAACATGGCCCTGAGTTCCAGGAAATTGATGTGATGTTGACGCTCCTGAGGGGTCCAGAGTCCCTGAGTGCGAAGTTCTCCCAGGTGAGCTCCCCACGCATAGGGGGAGGCATCTGTGGTTATGATCATGGAGTGAGGGGGCAGATGAAAGAGTAGACCCCTGGAAAGATTGGACGAGTTCAACCACCATTGAAGAGATTGCTGAAGAGACGATGTCACAGAGATGGGATGAGAAAGAGGATCCGTGGTCTGTGACCATTGGTCGGCTAGACTCCATTGAGGTGTTCTGAGGTGGAGTCGCGCCAGAGGAAGCACATGGACCGTCGAGGTCATGTGGCCCAGAAGGACCATCATTTGCCGAGCTGGAATGGAGCAACGAAGGAGCACCTGACGGCAGAGGTGGTGCAGGGTCCGTTGTCGGTCTGAGGGGAGAAACGCTCTCATTAGAGTGGTGTCGAGGACGGCTCCAATAAACTGAAGCCGCTGTGTGGGAAGCAGATGCGACTTGGGGTAGTTGATCTCGAACCCCAGGAGGTGGAGGAAGGAGATGGTGTTCTGAGTGGCTTGTAGCACAAGAGGAGACGTAGGTGCTTTTACCAACCAATCGTCCAAGTAGGGGAACACCTGGAGGTTGTGAGACCTGAGAAAGGCCGCCACTACAATAAGGCACTTGGTGAACACCCTGGGCGATGATGCGAGGCCAAAGGGTAGCACTTTGTACTGATAGTGGCGTTGCTGAATCTGAAATCGGAGGTAGCGACGGGAATTCAGATGGATTGGAATGTGAGTGTAGGCCTCTTTGAGGTCCAGGGAACATAGCCAGTCGTGTTGAGAGAGAAGAGGATAAAGCGTGGCCAGGGAGAGCATTCTGAACTTTTCCTTGACCAGACACTTGTTGAGGTCCCGGAGATCAAGGATGGGACGAAGGTCTCCTGTCTTCTTGGGAACCAGGAAGTAGCGGGAGTAGAATCCCTGACCCTTTTGGTCTGTGGGAACCTCTTCGATGGCATTGAGAAGAAGGAGGGATTGGACCTCCCTTAGGAGGAGAAGGGACTGGGAGGAGTGAGACGCAGACTCTATTGGAGGGTTGTCTGGTGGAAGAGTCTGGAAGTTGAGAGAGTAGCCGTGGCGGATGATGTTGAGGACCCACAGGTCTGATGTGATGACCTCCCAACGGTTGAAGAAGGGTTGGAGACGTCCTCCGATTGGCTGAGGAAGAGGTATTGATGGTGGAAGACTGGCTATGCCCTGGAGAAAGGAGTCAAAAGGGCTGAGATGGTTTTGACGGAGGAAGAGGCTTGGCAGGCTGGTGAGATTGAGAGCGAGCCTGAGTGTGTTGTTGTTGACGAGGTCTGCGAGGTTGCTGCTGGGGCGGGTTGAGAGGCCTGGCCGAGAACCTGCGCTGGTAAGAGGATTGTGGTCTATAAGGACGAGCAGGTGGAGCCTTCTTTTTAGGTTTTACCAGAGTGTCCCATCTGGTCTCATGTGCTGAGAGCTTCTGGGTGGTTGAATCCAGGGACTCCCCAAAAAGTTCATCCCCAAGACAGGGTGCGTTAGCTAGGCGGTCTTGGTGGTTGATGTCAAGATCAGATACCCTCAACCAGGCCAGACGCCGCATGGCAACCGCTATGGCAGACGCTCGGGAGGTCAGCTCAAATGAATCATAAATAGAGCGCACCATGAATTTCCACAGTTGAAGGAGGCTGGAAATTTGTTGTTGAAAGAGTGGAACTTTGCGTTCAGGGATGTATTTTTGTAGGGCAGATAATTGTTGTACGAGATGCTTCATATAAAATGAGAAGTGAAATGTGTAATTATTGGCCCTGTTGGCTAGCATTGCATTTTGATAAAGGCGTTTGCCAAACTTATCCATCGTTTTGCCTTCTCTGCCAGGAGAGGTGGAGGCATAAACACTGGAGCCCTGAGTTTTCTTTAATGTAGACTCAACTAGGAGAGACTCGTGGGGCAATTGAGGTTTGTCAAAACCCGGAATTGGGATGACCCTGTATAGGCTGTCAAGTTTACGAGGAGCTCCGGGGACAGTGAGTGGATTTTCCCAATTTTTATAAAAAGTTTTCCGCAGTATATCATGGACGGGTAATTTGAGGAACTCTTTGGGAGGTTGTTCAAAGTCTAAGGCATCCAGAAAGGCCTGGGACTTTTTGGAGTCGGACTCTAAAGGAATAGAAAGAGCCGCCGACATCTCCCTAAGGAATTTGGTGAAAGAGGATTGCTCAGGCTTGGAAGCGGCATCGGTCACTGAGGGTTCCTCGTCTGTGGACGATGCGTCCTCCTCGGTACCGGGAGGGGATTCTTCCCATAAGTCTGGGTCCCTGATGTCAGTGTGCGCACGCCGAGATATCGGGGTGGAAGGCTCGGTGTGGCGGGTCTTAGAAAGAGACTTGCCAGAGCGCATTGAGACGGTACCGGGAGAGGAAGACCGGTGCTGATCCCGATCCCGGGAAGAGCGGTGTCGTTCTCGGTCCCGGGGAGACCGGTGCCCTTCCTGGTCCCGAGGAGGATCGGCCTCAGAGCGGGTCTGTACCACAGGACGAGAACGGAGTGGTTCAGCCGAGAGGACTGGCATGGAAGTGTTGAGTGGCACCAAGAGGGTGGACACCGGTGGGATGGTGCGAGGCTCGGGCCGGTCTGGTACCGAAAGAAGTGGTGCCAATAGGGTCGGTAACAGGTGTTGGAGTTGTTGCTGCAGCTGGTCCTGCAATTTGTCTTGGAGTATGGCCGCGATGCGGTCATCCAGGGGTTGCACCGGTACCGCTTTTTTCTTTTTCGGTTCCATAGGTGCCGCTCCATGCCCCGGCGATGAGGAGGCCGATGACGAGGCACTCACCGAGATCGGGGCGGAGCGTTTGCGGGGTCGGCGTGAGGCCGGGAGGACCGGCGTCGCCACTGTGGCAGGTGGGCGCTCAAGGGAGGTGGAAGGCTTCTTAGCCGGCTTACCTGGTGCCAGCGACCTCGAGGAAGGATCGGGCGTCGTCAAAGTGGTCGGTGCCGTCTTTTGTGGTACCGTCGACGTCGTGGCTGGTTCCATAGCAGATCCGGTACCGAAAAGGATGTTCTGCAGGATCTGCCGATTTCTTAAGAGTGGCACAGCGGGTGCAGGTGTCAGCCTGATGCTCTGGACCCAAACACTGTAGGCACCAATTGTGTGGGTCAGTGAGGGAGATCGGGCGTGCACACCGCTGGCACTTCTTAAAGCCCGGTTGAGGGGGCATGAAGGGAAACACGGCCTCTGCAAAATCAAAACCGGAGGCCTGTATGGTGACAACAGGCCCCGCTGGGGCCGGTTTCAAAAATAGAGAAAAACGAGAGATTTTTTTTTTTTTTTTTGAAATCGAACAAAAAAGAGAACCCGAAGTGGGAAAAGAGTAAAAATGAGAAAAAAACGCGAGCGGGAAGGCAAAAAGGATGTTTTCAACGGCCGTTGAAACCACATGCGTCTTCTTCGCTCCGCGGAAACGAAGAAACTGGGGACCACGCACTCCTCCGTCGGGCGGGAAGGCACTCGCGCATGCGCGGTGCGGTCAACTAGAACTTTCTAGTGAAAAATGTCCGTACCGGGGCTCCGTCGGTGACGTCACCCATGCGTTAAGAATATGCTGCCTGCTTGTCCTGGGATAAAACTCCCTACACAAACCCACAAAGAGAATGGCACACATCCCAGCAATATAACAATCTGCAAACTATGTCAACATATCTCACAGGACTCCACAGTCACTCGAACTGGAAAAACATTAAACATAAGGGGATCCGTCACATGCTCATCTTCTAATGTAAAAAGTGTAAATAAGGATGCTATGTTGGTGAAAAAACCAGATGCTAAAGACTAGGATTAATTTACAGGAACTTGTTCAACAAATTCCTAGTACAGCACTAAACTCTGTGCCTTCGCATATCTCTCATTCTCCTCAAGACAAACGAAAGTTTTAGGTATGGACTCATTACTCCCTTACCTCCAGCACCACTCTCCTCTCCGGGTCTCTGTATCCATATCTGTTCCGAGATTCAAATTCTATTTATTTCTCAAGTATCCTTATACTGCCTCTCCTCTATTGTATTTTACTCAGACCTGCCACGAGCCTTTCTTAATTACACTCCTATGTTACTTGTCATTGTACCCTCTTATGTACGATCCTCTATTTAACCCCTGTTAACCGCATCGAACTTCACGGTGTATTGTGGTATGCAAATAAAATTTTATGTTATATCATATTAAAAATTGCAGTGTCAGCTAGGATGTCACCTCTGTCAGACAACACTATGGATAAATAGAACACTGCATCAATGATTTTACATTGAGAATATTAAAAGTAAATTTTAGGACAATCTAGGAACATAAGACCTTTAAAATCAAAATAAGATGCTCTGATACCAGACAGGATTAACAAAGACCTTGGTTTTCTTCTGCATTACAAAACATGAATTTAAACTGCTTTGTCACCTTCCTATGATCCATGCATACCTTACTGTCTCCCACCCAACCAACCTTCTCTGTTTCTCATCTTGCTCACCCCTCCCTCTTCCTGTGAAACTGTCACTGGAATGCATACATGCTTTACTTATATACTGGCATTTGTCTGGTATTTGATGTATACTAGTATACTTATATACTGGTATTTGTCAACATTTGCTTATTTCTGATCTGAAGAAGAAAGCTCATCTAACAATGTAGACTTAAGGAAAGCGTTTCAATACTTGTCCTTTTTGTTGAAAATAATATGCAACAGATTTTGTATGATTTTTTTTAGATTTTGTAGCAGTACCTTTTTTCCAACATAGTTCCTTACTGCATTCATCTGAATGGTAAATGTTTTTGTAATCTAAATTCTTTTTAAGTGTTCTCTTATTCAACAGATGCATTTTTTAATGTTCTGCCTTTAAGGTTTATGGATTATTCACTTTCAATAATTTCTTTTATAATACATTTTGAAATTATTGCTGTTTTAAGCCTTTAGCATGCAATATAACCGCAAACAAGGTATAATTATGGGATGGTCAAACGGTTTATTATTTGATAGGTATTTAGTAAACATTAACAGCCTGTTTTACAAAGCCACACTAGTGGCTGCCGCGCAGAAACAGCCCCAAAGCCCTTTAAATCTCTATGGGTTTCGGGACCGCTAGCGTGGCTTTGTAAAACAGGCCCTAAGCTTCAGAGGTGGCAATATGTAATATCAATATTTAAGAACTTTAGAGAGTTTACCATGCTAAATTTTTTTTAGAAGGACCACGATTGGTTAGCAAAGTCACACCTGAGAATGGAGTAGATACCGTACTATTCATGGAAGAAAGTGTTTATTAACACCTTAAAAAATTGAAGGTGGACAAGCTATGGGACTGGATGGGATCCATCCTAGGATATTGAGAGAGCTCTGTGAGGTTTTAGCAGGTCCTCTTAAAGATGTGTTCAATAAATCTTAGAGAGGTTCTGCGGAACTGGAGAAGAGCGGATGTGGACCCTCTTCACAAAAGGGGTCAAAGAGATGAAACGGGAAGCTACAGGCCGGTAAACCTCACTTCGGTTATTGGAAAAATAATGGAAACATTGCTGAAGGAAAGGATAGTGAAATTCTTAGAAACTAATGGATTACAAGATCTGAGGCAACATGAGTTTACTAAAGGTAAAGCGTGCCAAATGAATCTGATTGAATTCTTTGACTGGGTGACCAGAGAACTGGATCAAGGACGTGTGCTAGAAGTAATTTATTTAGATTTCAAACCCTTCGACAAGGTTCCTCATAGAAGGTTACTGAATAAACTCCATGGGCTTAAGTTAGGGCCCAAGTGGTGAACTGGATCAGAAACTGGTTGATGAACAGAGGGTAATGGTTAATGGAATTTGCTCGGAGGAGGGAAAGGCGAGTAGTGGAATACTTCAGGGATTGGTACTGGGACCGATTCTGTTCAATATGTTTGTGAGCAACATTGCTGAAGGGATAGAAGGTAAGGTTAGCCTTTTTGCGGATAATACCAAGATTTGTAACAGAGTGGACACCTTGGAGAGAGTGGAAAACATGAAAAAGAATCTGCAAAAGTTAGAATGGTCTTAACATCTGGTAACTAAAATTCAATGTGAAGAAGTGCAATGTGATGCATGAGGGGGGTAGAAATCCAAGAGAACTGTATTTTCTGGACGGCGAGAGGTGATTGTTTCTGAGGATCTAAAGGGATCTAAACAGTGTGATAAGGCGGTGGCTGTAGCCAGAAGGATGCTAGGCTGTATAGAAAGAGGAATAACCAGCAGAAAAGAGGTGTTGATGCCCCTGTAGAGGTCGTTGGTGAGGAAGCATTTGTATTGTGTTCAGTTTTGGAGGCCATATCTGGCGAAAGATATGGAAAGACTTGAAGCAGTCAGAGGAAGGTGATGAAAGTGGTAAGGGGTTTGAACCAGAAGAAGTACGAGAAGAGACTGAAAGACCTAAACATGTATACTCTAGAGGAGAGAAGGGACAGGTGAGATATGATACAGACGTTTAAATAATTGAAAGGGAGTAACACTGGACCAGAGCCTGACCATGAAAGACCAGGTGGACTCCTTGGTTAGAAAGAGTTTTCTCACCCTCTGGAAGCTTCAGTCCATTAGCACATATTTTGATGTCTCATCATTTAGAATTCTGGTACAATCCCTTATTCCGAGTCAACTTGATTATTGTAACATCGCCTACTTGGCACTTTCCCAGAATATGCAGCAATTGCAACTGGTACAAAATGCAGTGGGGTTAGGCTACTTTGTGGACTGAAGAAGTTTGATCATGTAACACCTTCCTATCAACTTCTACACTAGCTGCCGATGGAGGCACGTGTGAAATTCAAGTTTGGTTGTTTTTGCTTTAAGGTACTATACGGTTTAGCCCCTAAATATATAACAGACCTTTTCTCTTTCACAACCAACAGACATAAGAGAAGCTCACATCTGAACTTTGTTTCTCCACCGGTTAGAGATTGTAAATTTAAAAGTCATCATCAACATCTTTTCACACATCAAGCAGCATTATGGGGTAAATATCTGGAACAACTGATCATGCCTACTACTTATAGGGAATTCAGGAAACACCTAAAAACACATCTGTTCATGAAGTAATTAAGTAATTGACTTATACAATTTTAGTCCTCAACAAATGATCTTTAGAACTGTTAATCACTAACTCTGAACTTTGTTAATTCCATTCAATCTGTAGCATCTTTTAATCATTGTAAACCGCATAGAACTTCACGGTCCTGCAGTATATGAACTGTTATTATTATTATTATTAATATAGAACCAAATCTTTTCCAGAGTACGGAAAATGGTAAAACTAGAGGGCATTACTTGAGGTTGCAGGAAGGAAGACTTAGGAGTAATGTTAGGAAATTCTTTTTCAAGGAGAGGGTAGTGGATGGCTGTAATTCCCTCCTGAGTGAGGTGGTAGAGAGGAAAACAAGTGATGGAATTCAAAAAACTTGGGATAAACACAAAGGATCTCTAATTAGAAAACAAACAAATGATACAAATTAAAGAACTAAGGCCAGTATTGGACAAACTTAAACGGTTTGAGTTCCATATATAGTGATTCAGTGCAGGATGGGCTGGGGGCATCAATGGGAACTCCATTAACTTGGAACATTAGGACGTTACTGGCTAGACTTTACAGTTGATATCCTGCAAACAATGGGATGTTGGATAGGCTGGAGTGAGCTTGGACAGCATCTTCAGCAGCTGGAACCTAGCACATTACCAGGTGGACTTTAATCTATGGCCCAGAAATATCGAAGAAGAAACAAGTTAATCATGTATTTCTAATGAGAATAACTAATGGGCAGACTGGATGGACCGTTCATGTCTTTATCTGCCATCATTTACTATGTTACTATGAATTCAATTGTCCTTAATTAATCTAACATTTGAATGCTAAATATTTATTAACATCTAAATAATTTATAGATCTAAGGGCCCCTGGTACAGGCAATAACATACAGCCTTGTTGGTCATGTTCAATAAACCAGTCAGTCATTCTCAACTCCAGCTTCATATTGCTTTCCTTGGGGCCATCTCTACTGTGTTTCTTCTTAATGTGGAATTCCAGGGGTTTTCCTTCCCTTACAGATTAAGGATGCCCTCTTTAAACATTTCCTATAAAACATATGTTAATACAGTGTCTTTATATGATAAATGAAATTATCTGAAAACCATCCAAATCTAGATGGCTTTCAATATATTATACCAAGGTAAATAAATATTTGATGGAGTCTTTAGGACCACTCATCAATAAAAGGTAATTGGCTTAACCAAGCTTCCCAGAACAACACATACATCTTTAATATAAAATATATAATATAGATTAGTTACCTGCTGTGCATCGGCTTCTGATTCGAATGTAATAAACCAATTGTCATTATAGGCAAACTCACAGTTGATAAATTTAGGCAAGTTATCACCTTTGAAAAGTTCCTCAACCTCCTACAAAACAAGGAAATGTATCAGTAGCATATCATTCTGTGTACTATCATTAACAAGAATTTATAAATATGGCTGCATTTCAAACAAAATTTTTAATCATGATTATCTCATAATTAAAAGCAGAACATAGTCAGCAATCCATGGGGGTACAGAAGGGGACTGGGAGGTCATGCTTTTCCTCTCCCTTCTCCCCACATTAGGCATCATACCTTGCTGGTAAGGATGCTGAAGCCTCACCAATCACAGAAATCCATTGCCAAAGCTACCTCTCCTTGAGTTTTCTCAAGACCAAGGAAGTCAGCGGGGTGCCTCCAGCTGCTGATGCTGGCACTCCCTGAGCATGCACAGTTTAGACACAAATTGAGCATGCTTGGGAAATGCTACTGTTGGTGGCTAGAAACATGCCATTCTCTGCTCCTGAGGCAATATTCACTACCACACTTCCACTTCAAGCTCCATCTTTACCTAGGGGGTCTTTTACTAAGGCGTGCTAGCTGATTTAGTGTGCCTTAGTGCCAAGACCTGATTCCATAAAAGTAACAGTCTTGATACACATTAACAGACATTATGGCCAATGGCAAGCACATTTTCATAACTTTTAAAATGAGTAACATTTGAAGCCCTATGTGAATGTAATATTGATAATCTAACAAGCAAGTCAAAAAGCACTGCAAAATTTTTTTTTTTTAAACCCAAAAAAACATGTCAAGGGGGATAAAAATCCAACAACAACAAAGAAAACCTGCTATATTTGGCATATACATCCTTTAAAGAATTGGTTATGCAAACTGCAGAGGGTCAAAGAGAAACCTGAATACCCAATTAGTAAAAAGGACATATACACTAAATAAATTAAAAAATTTAAATTAGGCTTACTTCAACAGGTGTAGATTCAGGTACTTCACGTAAAATCACAATGCAACGATTCTGATTTGGCCGGACCTTTTCTCCTTTTTCATCAACCTGGACTAAAGGCAGTGCTAAAATTGAGGAAAGAAAATGTTTAAACAGAGAAAGAAATCAATCAATTTCTAGTAATCTTCTGAGAAATTTACTATGGTATAGTATGCAAATTGGGCATTTCATGATTATTAGATTTGGCTCAAACGTGTTAACCCATTTTGCTCAGTGTTCCAAAGTTTAAGAAAATTAGGGTAAAAATAAAATTTGAGCAAAAACAAGATGATTGCTCCCCTAAGAGTTATTCAGTAAACAATGTTACAATTATTGTTGTAAATGTGATTCTGTGTATCTATCAAATTCAATTCACCAAGGCACAGTAGTAATATTAATTCTGGTCTATCATACTTCATTCATACAATAAAGAATAGCTACTTAACTAACGGGTTATTCAGGGACAGCAGGCAGATATTCACATATATGGGTGATGTCATCCATGGAGCCCCGGTACAGACAGCTGCAAAAGTACACCAGCACTTTAAGAACTTTAGAAAGTTTGCGACTGACCGCATCGCGTATACTCGATTACCTTCCCGCCCGACGTAGGCGACAGCTCCTCAGTTCAGTAAGCCAGCTAAGAAGCCAACCAGGTGATGTGGGTGGGTTGTGAGAATATCTGCCTGCTGTCCCTGGATAACATCTATTATGGTAAGTAACTGTGCTTTATCCCAGGACAAGCAGGCAGGATATTCTCACATATGAGTGACCTCCAAGCTAACCAGAATAGGATGGTGGGAAGGTTGGCCTTTAGGAAAATAAAGTTTTCAATACTGCTGAACCAAAATGCCCATCTCGTCTGGAATAAGATTCTAGACCAGTGATGGCTAACCTTTTTGAGCCCGAGTGCCCAAACTGCCGCACAAAACCAAAGAATTTCCTCAAAGTGCCAGCACGTCAATTAAACCTTAATAACAAGATTTTAGTATCTAAAAACTCTTTATAAAGTTGCCTGAACTATGTAACATCATTTATAAAGGTTGGAATCTTTGTATTGTCAGAGAATTAATTTGATTCACAATCCTTTGGTTTTCATTTCAATTTATTGGCAATTTATAATGTTTTAATGATTTCATTCAATTTAATGAATTTAGGAAGAATTTGATTCAGTTACACAATATATTTTAAATGTATTATTCACATAACATGTCAAATGTATCCTGAGTAAAAAAAAAAAGATAAACTTCTTAAAACTGTTAACTGTGTCAAGACTCGGTGTGTATTCCCAAAGAGTCTATACATGTTTTTTGTAAAATTTACAATCAAATTAGAAAATAGTTAAATCATTACATTTCTAATAATATGATGTAAAGAAAACAAAAGAGCTTTCAATTAAACCAACTGTTTTTATTGGAAATTCCAGATTGGAATACAACAGGGCCATGTAAAGTCCCTTTTTTAAATAACATCTTTAAATAATATTTAAATAACTT
Source organism: Geotrypetes seraphini (assembly GCF_902459505.1). Taxonomy (NCBI): domain Eukaryota; kingdom Metazoa; phylum Chordata; class Amphibia; order Gymnophiona; family Dermophiidae; genus Geotrypetes; species Geotrypetes seraphini. The sequence continues at coordinate 460,832,141 of NC_047085.1, read as the reverse complement.
AGAAAGTGTCTTAACTGCAAACTGAAAATACTGCTTCATGTAAACATATGCATTGGGCATGCTCTGAAAAAAATTAATGTGATTTTTGTTGTTGCATGCATGCTGATAACTTGTCAATCCTTGGCTCATAGTGCGTTAATTTCAGAGCAACACATGCAGCACTCATGTCATCCGTTAATCTGTTTCTAGCATCAGATTTTATATGATTCAAAGCCGAAAACAGCTGCTCACAAGCATAGGATGACCCAAACAAAGTAAGAAGAGCAATCCCAAGTGCTTTCATGGACTTAAAATTGTCTTGCAGAGAATTCCACGCTTTTAGGATTTCATTTTCAGAACTGCTAGCAGTGATTTCATTTGTCACCCTTTCACACTCAATACGTTCAAGAGCCGCACGCAGGTCATTGAATTTACTTTTCCAGATAGAGCTTTCTTGAAATTCCAGTAGCTCCATTTCCAAATTTTGAATATCCAACCACTGTAAGCAGGAAAGATCAAGATCTTCAAATGTGGACTTTTCTGGGGAAGTTATAAATGAAAGGGTTGTCTCCATCTTACGGACTGAAAAAATCTTTTACTAAAATTCTCCTTTGCTTCGGCTACAATGGTGGAATATGCTTTGTGGATTTCCTGGTGTTTTTTATGACTGTCCACAAATGTTGTAGAATTATCCAAATGTATTTTTAGGTTGGGAAAATATTTTAGCTGTCCACTCTCAAGGTCTTTTTCAAAAACATGCAATTTTCTCTCAAAAGCTTTGATGTCACTAAACATGCTTTCTGCTGTTTTTCCCATGCCTTGTAATTTTTTGTTTAGTACATTAAAGTGGTTAGTAAAATCTGTAAAGAACATGAGGTTGTGTGGTTTTGCAGCATTTACAGACTTGGAGCAATGGTATGATTGTTTCACTTTTGACCATTTGCCATTTAAAGACTACTTGCTACCCAAAGACTTCTAAGACTCCTGATGCAGGCCGGATGGCCGAAACGTGATCATGGCGAGTCAATTGAGTTGCTTTGGATGTACGATTTTGTTTTGGATTAATAAAGACCATTGGATTTATCAGATGAGTTGAAAGACACTGTTTTTGTGCACCATCTTGATTGGACATTTCCACTTTGCCCTTGCTTCTACAGCAGGGGTCCCCACACTTTTTGGGCTTGCGAGCTACTTTTAAAATGACCAAGTCAAAATGATCTACCAACAATAAAATTAAAAAAAAAAAAACCACAAAGCACACTGTATGCAGAGAAAATGTTAATTATCATTTATATTCCGTGGGTTTTCAAAGAGGTCAAGTCAGACGATTCTATGCAATGTCACTTCAGGAACAATTATACAAAAATAGACAAATATACCCCCTCCCTTTTTACTAAATCGCAATAGCAGTTTTTAGAGCAGGGAGATGCACTGAATGCCCTGTGCTGCTCTCGATGCTCATAGGCTCCCTGCGCTAAAAACCGCTATTGCAGATATAAATTCTCTAAACAGACACATTTTGATCACTAAACTGAAAATAAAATCATTTTTCCTATCTTTTTGTCTGGTGATTTCATGAGTCTCTGTTTGCACTTCCTTCTTCTGACTATAAATCCAATATTTTTTCTTTCTGCCCCTCCCCTTTTCTTTCTGTCTCTTTCTTTCTCTCTCCCCCCGCCCCCCCAAGCCATCGCGCCAATTTCTCCACTTCCCCGATTCTTTCCCTACCCCCTAAGCCACCATGCCGATTTCTCCCTGCTTCCATGAGCCAGGCCAGGAATGTACAAGCGCCGGACTCACAAGACTTCACCTCTGATGTCAATTCTAACGACGGAGAGGAAGTTCCAAGCCAGCCAGGCAGCGATTGGCTGGCCCAGAACTTCCTCTCTGACGTCAGAATTGACGTCGGAAGTGAAGTCTTGTGAGTCCGGCGCTTCTACGCGCCTGGCCTGGCTCAGGGAGGCAGGAAGAAAAAGATTGCCAAGGCAACGCGATCGACTCACATTGCCTTTGCGATCTACTGGTCAATCGCACTCGACCATTTGGGCACCCCTGCTGTTATGGTATCCTGTCCTGACCTGAGGAAAGGGGTTTAGTCCCCAAAAAACTGCCTTATTTCTATTTCCTATTTATAAACTTTAATCAATAGATACAATACTACTTGATTCTACGTAAAGCAACAAAACAATTTTTTCTACCTTTTGTCGTTTTTGCTTTAATCATCTTGTCTTCACTCTTCTTTCTAGCCAGCTTCTGTCCGCTCTGTCTTCCATACAGCATCAGCCCCTTCCATCCACTGTCTGCCCTCTCCCCGTTCCATATGGCATCTTCCCTCTTTTTATGCTCCTTCAATAAACTGTCTATCCTGTGCCCCTTCTCTTCTCCTTTGTACATGATTGATTTCAGCTTTGCCACCTCTCCATTTTTCTCTCTCTGTCACCATCCCGTCCCCTATGCTCTGGCATCTCTCTCTTCTCCTTTCTTTCCTTCGCACCCCATAGTCTGGTATCTTCCCTTCCCTGATTCTCTAGCATCTCACTCCTTTCCTTCCATCTCTCCCTCCCCCTCCATGCTTTGTCTTCTCCTCCTTCCTTTTCCCTTGGTCTGGCATACTTTCCTCCTTCCCTCCATGCCCTGGCATCTCTTCCTCCCTCCCTTCCCTCCTTCCCTGGCATCTCATTCCATTCCCTCCCTCATCTTCTTTCTCCCTCCAGTTGGGTGCAGCAAGTCTCTCCCCCTCTGCTCCCTTTCCTCCTTCTGTCACCCATGACCTGGCGTCATGAACTTCTTCAGGCAGCAGCATTCACAATTTGCTGCTGTTGCCAGCTTCGGGCCTTCTTCTCTGTCGGGTCCTGCTTTCATGGAAACAGAAGTAGGCAGGACCCGGCGGAGAGGAAGGCCTGAAGCTGGCAACAGCAGTGAATTGTAAATGCTGATGCTAGCCGAAGAAGTTCATGACGCCAGGTCGAACACCCGGGGCAGACTGCTACTCTCCCCCCCACGACCCTCCTAACCCTCCCTCCCTCCCATCACGAGACTCTAAACAGGCTGCTTCAGGACTTTCTCCTGCCGTGATTCCCTCTGGCACGTCACTGATGAGGGAAGGAGGGAGAGATAGGAGGGTCGGATCGGGTTGGGATTTGCCCGGGATGATGATGAGGCTGCTGCTGCTGCCAGCGAATCCAGCAAGGGTGAGGCCCCAAAGCACAGCACTGGCAGGCCCCCCTGACTATTTCGGGCCCTAGGCCTGTGCCTACAGGGCCTATCCTTTAATCTGGCCCTGCTTCCCCCCCCCCCCCCCCATATGCCCTGACATCTCTCTCTTCCACTCCATGGTATGGTATCTCCTTTCCCTCCGTCCCATGGTCTTTGCATCTCTTTCCTCCTTTTCCTGATCTTCCTTCTCCCTCCTTCCCTCTCTCTCCCCAATTGGGTACAGCAGTATTTCTCTTCCCCCTCCCCCCACTGAGTACAGCAGAATCATCAGCATTTCTCTCCCCCCCCCCAATTGGGCACAGCAGAAGCAGCATTTCTCTTCTCCCTCCCCCCCTAATTGGGTGCAGCAGCATTACTCCTCCCATCCCCCCCCACCCCACCCGTCTCACACACCCGGCAGATTCGCTACAGACAAAGGCAAGTTGCAAGTTTCCCTTGGTCGCTGACCTATCTCCCAAAGGGCAGCGACAGAGGGAAGTTTACAACTTGCTGCTCTTGCTTACTTCGGGCCTTTCTCGTTGCCGAAGTTCTCGGGTTTTTCTGTTGCCTTCACGGAAACAGAAAGTAGGCAGGACTCGGCAGCGAGAAAGGCCCGAAGTAAGCAAGAGCAAATAAGCTTCTCTCCGTGGCTGGCCTATCTCCCGCATGCTCCGGGGCTCTAATGGTCTGTGCCGGCTTCTCTTCTCTACCCCCCCCACCCCCGACGTAACTTCCGGTTTTGGAGGGAAGCCGGGTTCGAGTCGCTTGCTGGGGGGTTTTTTTGTTTAAAGTCCGGCGGGTTTTTCGGCGGCTCTTCAGGCTGCGCATTAAGCAGTGGCGGCAGCAGGATTCGGCAGATGACAGTCGGGCAGGCATCTAAATTTGCTGGGCGTTGCGCCCGCCTGCCCTGATGGCGGCCCTGTCGGTCGGGTTAGCGCCACAAAAGTAAGGGGACCTGGCCGGCTGTGCTGCACACGGGGCGGGGCGGGCGGACCGCCCCCCTCCCTTGGTAGCCGCGAGGCTACTCCTCCTTACCTACCCTGCCTGCAGTACAGAGCCGAACGGAAGTCTTCCCGACGTCAGCCCTCCCTCCCTCCCTCCGATGTCAGCGCTGACGTCGGGAAGACTTCCGTTCGGCTCTGTGCTGCAAGCAGAGCAGGTAGGGAGAAAAGCCGCGCGACTTAGTACATCCAGCCCCCGTTCCCGTGCAGCTCTCTATTGCGGACCTTCCCGCGTGCCAGCTGCAAGGCCTTCGCGTGCCACAGCTGGCACGTGTGCCATAGGTTCGCCATCGCTGTTCTAGACAGTAATGAGAGGTGAAAATATGAACCGAGGACCAAGTAACAGCTTTACAGATCTCATCAATAGAAATAGAGCGGAGAAAAGCTACTGAAGCTGCCATAGCTCAAACTTTTTGAGCTGTGACACGACTCCCCATTTGTAGCCCAGCCTGAGCAGAACAGAACGAGATGCATGCAGCCAACCAATTGGAAATCATTCTCTTGGAAACAGGATGACCCAACTCGTTAGGATCAAATGAGACAAAACGTTGGAGACATTCTATGCGGCTTTGTCCTGTTGAGATAGTAGGCTAATGCTCGTTTACAGTCCAAAATATGAAGAGCCATTTATCCTGAATGAGAGTGAGGCTTAGGATAAAAATACTGGAAGAACAATTGATTGTGATTGAGATGAGTGCGAAACACAGCCTTGTCATGGTGGAACACTGTAAATGGTGGGTCCACCACTAGTGTTTGATGTTCACTAACTCTTCTGGCAGAAATGAGTTAAATGAGAAACAACTTTCCAAGAAAGGTATTTAAGATGAGCCGTAGATATTGGTTCAAATGGAGGCTTCATCAACTTGGCAAGAACCACATTAAGATCCCAAAACACTGGAGGTGTTTGAGAGGTGGTTTAACATTAAAAATTCCTTTCATGAATCTAGATACAAGAGGATGAGCAGTAAGAGGTTTTCCATCCACTGGTTGATGAAAGGCAGTGATAGCACTGAGACAGACTCTAATGGATGTGGATTTGAGGCCAGAGTCAGATAAATAGAGGAGATAATCCGAAACAGAGATGGATTTCAGATCCTGGTGATGGAGACGACACCAAGCAGAAGAATGGGTCCATTTTTGCCAATAACACTGCTGAGTGGCCGGTTTTCTGGAAGCCTACAATATGAGTCTGACAGGCTGAGATAGGTGAAAGTCAGCTGAGCTCAGCCCAAGCGGTACAAAGCTGTCGGGAGTAAATGTAGAAGAGAACCATGACTCGGCTGAGCTCAGCCCGAGAGGTACCAAACTGTCGGGAGTAAAGACTGAAGGTTGGGATGTAAAAGAGAACCCTGACTCAGCTGAGCTCAGTCTGAGAGGTACCAAGCTGTCTGGCGTAAAGACTGAAAGTTGAGATGTAGAAGAGAACCGTGACTCTGCGTGAGAACAGAAGGAAAAATTGGCAGAGGTACTGGCTCCTTCATACTGAGTTGAAGTAGAAGAGAGAACTAAGGCAGGGCCACCGAGGAGCTATAAGTATAATGGTGGCCAACTCCTGCTTGACTTTGACAAGTGTCTTGAGAATGAGAGGTATGGGTGAAAACGCATAGAGAAACTTGTGTGTCCAATCCAGAAGAAAAGCATCCACCTCCAGGCAATGAGAGTACAGTCTGGAACAGAACTGGGGCAACTTTTTGTTGTTTGGGGGGGGGGATGCAAACAAATCCACTTGAGGAATCTCCCACTGCAAGAAAATGGGATGGAGAGCTGCTGAGTTTGAGCATCCATTCATGAGGTTTCAAGAATTCTGCCGAGTTTGTCTAAAAAATTTTGTTTCCCCTGAATATAGATTGCTTTGAGAAAGATATTGCAAGCAATCGCCCAAAGCAAGATCTTCTGTGCCTCTTGTCAGAGGAGAGACCCCGTTCCTCCTTGCTTGTTTATATAGTATATGGCGACTTGATTGTCCGTTCAGATGAAGGACATGATTGACCACTAGATGCTGAAAAGCTCTGAGATCATAGTAAATTGCTCTGAGTTTCAAAAGATTTATGTGAAAGCGTTGCTCTCTGGGGGGGAAGGGGGGACCAGTGACCTTGAGTGCAAAGGCCATCCAGATGAGCTCCCCACGCATAGGTTGACAAATCCGTGGCCAGAACTTTTTGATGTGATGAGGCGTGTGAAACAACAGACCTCTGGAAAGACTGTAAGAGTTCATCCACCACTAAAGAGATGAGGTGATAGAAATATGTTGTAAGAATGGGTCGAGAGCTTGAGACTACTGTGAAGCCAGAGACCATTGAGGCATCCAGAGGTGCAGCCTTGCAAAGGGAGTCACATGTACTGTGGAACCAATTGACCCAGCAGAACAATCATGTGCCTGGCTGAAATTGACTGAGGCTGGGAAATTTGATGACAAAAGTTGAATTAAAGAGTCCTGACGTTGTTGAGGAAGAAACGCTCTGAGTTGAATTGTGTTGAGCAGAGCTCCGATAATATGAATCTTCTGAGATGGTTGAAGTTGTGATTTGGGGAAGTTGACCTTGAACCCCAAATTCTGAAGAAATAATGTAGTCTGATTTGTCACTAAGAGCACAACTTGAGACGAAGGATCCTTGATGAGCCAGTCATCTAAGTAGGGGGAAGACTTGAAGCCCCTGAGACCTCAAGGCCGCTGCCACAACCACCAGGCACTTGGTGAAGACTCTGGGAGAGGATACCAGGCTGAAAGGTAGAACTTTGTATTGATAGTGGTAGTGTGCTACTCGAAATCTGAGATACTTCCTGTAAGCCGGATGAATGGGAATATGAGTGTAGGCTTCCTTGAGATCTAGAGAGCATAGCCAGTTGTTTTGAGCCAAGAGAGGATATAGAGTGGCTAGAGATAGCATCCAAATTTTTTCCCTGACAAGAAATTTGTTGAGGGCTCTGAGATCTAAAATAGGATGGAGACCTCCCGTTTTCTTCAGGACTTAAAATAGCGAAAGTAAAACCTCCGGTTCTGTTGATCCGCAGGAACCTTCTCAATGGCATTGAGGAGAAGGGAATCGATTTCCTGAAGAAGAAGGGAGGACTGATGATGGTTCAAAGCAGACTCTTTGGAAGAAAGTGATAAAATGAAGAGAGTAACCCTCTCGAATGAGCTGTAGAACCCAGAAGTCTGAGGCGATCAATTTCCAATGATAGAAATAAAGTTGGAGAAGACCCCCGACTGGCTAAGGGAAAGGCTGATGGAATGGAATTGCAACTATGTTCTCGAGTAGCCCGTCAAAAATATTAGGTCGATTTGACCGGAGCAGATGCTTGAAGTTACTGAGGGCGTTGCTGCTTCTGTATCTTTTGCTGAGACCTTGGCAGAACAGATTTGGCTGAGAAGCCCTCCAATATGAAGGCGGCAGCTTGAATGGCCTCACTGAGGCTGACTTAGATTAAGGCTTAAGCAAGGAATCCCACTGGTTTTTCGTGCACCGAGAGCTTTTGAGTAGCATTTCCCATTGAGTCCCCCAAAAAGCTCATCCCCCAGACAGGGGATGTTGGCCAACCTGTCTTGAAGGTTGACATCCATGTCAGCAATCCAGAGCAAGGCTAATCTCCTCATGGCCACAGATATAGAAGAAGCCCTTGAAGACAACTCAAAGGCATCATAAGCAGACTGAACCATATACCTAATTGAGTAAGAGTGCAAACTATGTTCTGAAATTCCTTCGCTCGATGAGATGAAGATATTTTTGAAAAATAAGCAGTTGCTTAACTAGATATTTCATGTAACATGTGAAATAGAAGCTGTAATTAATGACTCAATTTGTCAACATAGAATTTTGGTAAAGACATCTACCAAACCTGTCCATAGTATGTCATCCTCAATCTGGCAGGACTGAGGCATAAACTTTGGATTGAGTAGACCTTTTCAGTGTGTATTCCACCACCAGAGATTGATGAGATATTTGAGGTTTGTCAAAACCTTGACTGGGAATAATTCAGTATAGAGATTCCAGCATCCTGGGAGCAACAGGCACAGAAAGAGGAGATTCTCAATTTTTATGAAGGGTTTCTCTCAGGATCCCATACAAAAGAAGTTTAATAAGTTCCTTAGGAGGTGGTTTATAGTCCATGGTTTCCAAAAATTCAGCACTATATTTGGAATCTGCCTCCAACTTGACAGACAAATCCTTACCCGTGGAAAACATTGAACTGAGGACACGCTGAGGGGACGCATGCCCTAGGCAGGGTGGGAGGGGCACGCAGGCATGCGCGGGCCAATTGCAAGCCTGAAGGTCTTCGAGCAAATCTGCTTGCGAAAACGTCCGCTAGGAGGCTCCGTTGGTGACGTCACCCACATGTAGAGAATATGCTGCCTAACTGTCCTGGGATAAACACTGATCTAGAATGTCTCGCCTATTGGGCACTGGAAACGGCTGTTAGCTGCGGTGTGCTTTTTTAGCTTTTGAATAACTTTTATTACCCCAGCAAAGGCTAAGTGAATAAAGTAAACCAAATACAATTACAAATAGAATTTTTTTCCCCCCTTCTAAGACTCTAGCAGGGAATCTGGGCAGAGAGAGGAAACAGACAATGCCTCCCATAGACTGGGGACCACAGGAACCACTATCAGCTTGCCTCTCTTGAGCTTAGGCCCATAGATCAAGGCTCAGGGCTATGTAGATCTAAAACTTCCTAGCTCGACCAGGGTATGGACAGTGGCCCAAACCCCAGGAAATAAGGCCCCAAAACAATCTCAACAGATGCAGGCTGAGGACTGTGTCCCTGAGAATGAGACCTACACACACTAACCCTACTATACCAGTCAAACCTATACCATCTGATGGAGGTAAAAAAATATTGAGGAATTGCAGCCTGCAACAGCCCTTATACTGGTGATGTCACAGGAATAGTTCAGGGACTGTCTATAAATATCAAAATGTACAGCGCTGCATACGCCTTTCAGCACTACATAAGTGATAAGTAGTAGCAGTAGTAGTAGTATCTGTACTTCCATCTGCTGGCTGGGGAGTAATACAACCCACTGATATAGATAAGTTTAGCAAGATGACAAGGAAATGTATATATTTTTGCACAAACTAAAAATCAATTAGCACAGTTTACTTACATCTCAGCACGTCAACAATCAAATTCATATCAGTACTGAGCTTCTTCACATGGTCGAGGTTCGCTACTGTCAATATTGGCACATATTGATCACTATCCATCTGAGATATAAGATACATATCACTGGCGAGATTCTCTCTGTTGAAGGGAGAGAAAAATCTAATATTCATAATTCTAGTACATAAATTGCAACATAACAAACACAAATGAATAACCATTCCTAAACCTTCGATTATAATAAATGCAAATATGCAGCACTTAAGCTTTAATACTAATATGAAAGCATTTAAAAATAAAAATGCTTTTGTTTTGATCCTTCAGCACTGTATCTCTTTCTTACATTAATTAAAAGCCCTTTTACTCTAGCTCAATCATTAGTAATTTTTTTATTTTTGTACTCCGCTTCAGTTGCAATTAACTCTGCTAGACACAAGAGATTAGGTTTTGACCTTGCTAATATCTTTTCTAATAGATAGATGTTGTCATTCTGGATAAGTATCAGTTTGGTAGAAATAGGAACTTCTTCCTTATTTCAACTAGCGACCTGTTCATTCTGGATAAGAACATAAGAATTGCTGCTGCTGGGTCAGACCAGTGGTCCATCGGGCACAGCAGTCTGCTCATGCAGCGGCCCTTAGGTCAAAGACCAGTCAGTGCCCTCAGACTAGCCTTACCTGCGTACATTCTTGTTCAGCAGGAACTTGCCTAACTTTGTCTTGAATCCCTGGAGGGTGTTTTCCCTATAACAGCTTTTGGAAGAGCGTTCCAGTTTTCTACCACTGTCTGGATGAAGAACTTCCTTATGTTGGTATGGAATCTATCCCCTTTTAACTTTAGCAAGTGCCCTCTCGTTCTCTCTACCTTGAAGAGCGTGAACAACCTGTCTTTATCTACTAAGTCTATTCCCAATTTCTCTAATCTCTCACTGTACAGCAACTCCTCCAGCCCCATAACTATTTTAGTCACTCTTCTCTGGACCCATTCGAGTAGTACTGTGTTCTTCTTGTACCCAGTGCTGGACGCAATATTCCAGGTGGGAGCATACCAAGGCCCGGTACAGCGGCATGATAACCTTCTCTGATCTATTTGTGGTCCCCTTCTTAATTATTCCTAGCATTCTGCTCACCCTTTTCACCGCTGCCGCACACTGCACGGCCGACTTCATTGATTTGTTGACTGGTACTCCCAAGTTTCTTTCCTGGGGGGGTTCTCCGAGTACTTCCCCCAATCGCTCCTTTCCTCCCCCTCAATCCAATACTTCCATCCTTCCTACTTACCCCTCCCCCCCCGGTACCCTCCAGTAACTGATACTGGTTGCATTCTCTGGTCATTCACCACTCTGTATCCTCGCTATATATGTAACTATCTTTGCATAATAATCCACTTAACCGCATTATACAGTCTCTTGCATCATATCTTACATTACATTACATTAGAGATTTCTATTCCGCCATTACCTTGCTGTTCAAGGCGGATTACAAAAGATATAAAAAATGGGGGTTACAAAAGATATAAAAAATGGGGGTTACAATGGAAGAACAATTGTCATTTCTAGAGTTGTAAAGAGTAAGTGTTGTTAAGAGTAAGAGATGTTAAGAGTAAGTGAGGTTAGGACTGTTTCAGGAATTTTTTGAAGAGTATAGTTATTTCTTTTCTGAAAATCTTGTAGTCTGGGGTGGTTAACAGTAGGTTGGAGATTTGGTTATCTAGTTTTGCGGCTCGAGTGGCTAGGAGGTCATCGTATTGTTTGGTCCGTTTTACTTCCTTGATCGGGGGAGGTGTGAATGGGGAGCGCGTTTTTCTATGTCTGGTTGAGGTTGCTTGGATGAGGCGGCTGTTTAGGTAGGCTGGGCTGTTTCTTGCTCTACAAGTCTCTCGCACTGTATTTTCACTGTATAAATATCTCCGCTGTATATGTACAGTCTCTTGCATTGTAAATCTGCATTGTATCTTCACTGTATAAACACCTATGCTGAATATGTACAGTCCCCTGCAGTGTAAACTGCTCTCAATTGCATAGTACATTCCCTTGCATTGTATCTTCGCTGTGTATGTACAGTCTCTTGCATTGTAAACCGCTCTGAACTGTTTGTGGTATACAAAAATAAAGTTATTATTATTACTGCACTGGACAGCCTGTATTCATAGAAACATAGAAATAGACGGCAGATAAGGGCCACGGCCCATCTAGTCTGCCCACCCCAATGACCCTCCCCTACCTTTCTCTGTGAATAGATCCCACGTGTCTATCCCATTTGGCCTTAAAATCAGGCATGCTGCTGGCCTCAATAACCTGAAGTGGAAGACTATTCCAGCGATCAACCACCCTTTCAGTGAAAAAGAATTTCCTGGTGTCCCAGTGCAGTTTCCCGCCCCTGATTTTCCACGGATGCCCTCTTGTTGTCGTGGGACCCTTGAAAAAAAAGATATCTTCTTCCACCTCGATGCGGCCCGTGAGATACTTGAATGTCTCGATCATGTCACCCCTCTCTCTGCGTTCCTCGAGTGAGTACAGCTGCAACTTATCCAGCCATTCCTCGTACATGAGATCCTTGAGTCCCGAGACCATCCGGGTGGCCATTCTCTGGATCGACTCCAGTCTCAGCACATCCTTATGGTAATGCGGCCTCCAGAATTGCACACAGTATTCAAGGTGGGGCCTCACCATGGATCTATACAATGGCCTAATGACTTCAGGCTGACGAAACTCCTGCGTATGCAACCTATGATTTGCCTTGCCTTGGATGAAGCTTGCTCCACTTGATTGGCAGTCTTCATGTTCTCACTGACGATCACCCCTAAGTCTCGTTCTGCTTCAGTTCTTGTTAGGATCTCGCCATTAAGGGTGTAAGCCTTGCATGGATTTTGGCTGCCCAGGTGCATGACTTTGCATTTTTTAGCATTGAAGCTGAGTTGCCAGGACCTAGACCAGCGCTCCAGTAGGAGTAGGTCGTGCATCATGTTGTCGGACATTGAATTTATGTCTGTTGTGCTTTTGCCCACTACATTGCTTAGTTTGGCGTCATCGGCGAATAATGTTATTTTACCTCGCAGCCCTTCTGCCAAGTCTCTTATAAAGATGTTGAATAGGATCGGGCCCAGGACCGAGCCCTGCGGCACTCCACTGATTACCTCCGTCATTTCGGAGGGGGTGCCGTTCACCACTACCCTCTGAAGCCTACCTCCAAGCCAGTTCCCAACCATTTCGTCAATATGTCACCCAATCCTATAGAACTCATCTTGCTCAGCAACCTGCGGTGTGGTACGCTATCAAATGCTTTACTGAAGTCCAGGTATTCGATGTCCAGGGACTCCCCAACATCCAGCTTCCTCGTCACCCAGTCAAAGAAGCTGATCAGGTTGAATTGGCAGGATCTCCCCTTAGTAAATCCATGTTGATGGGGATCCCGTAGATTCTCCTCGTTCAGGATCATATCCAATTGGCATTTGATTAGAGTTTCCATTAGTTTGCACACTATTGATGTGAGACTCACCGGTCTGTAGTTTGCTGTCTCCATCTTGGAGCCTTTCTTGTGGAGTGGAATGACGTTAGCCGTCTTCCAGTCCAACGGGGCGTTACCCGTACTAAGGGAGAGATTGAAGACCGCGGATAGCGGTTCCGCCAAGACATCACACAACTCCCTGAGCACCCTGGGGTGTAGGTTGTCAGGCCCCATTGCCTTGTTAACCTTAAGCTTTGACAGCTCACAGTAGACACCGCTGGGTGTAAACTCAAAATTACTAAACGGGTCATCTGTGTCAACCCTTGTCTGTAGCTGAGGGCCAAGTCCTGGCGCCTCGCGGGTGAAGACTGAGCAGAAGTATTCATTTAACAATTGGGCTTTTTCCGAGTCCGCTTCTACATAGTCTCCGTCTGGTTTCCTAAGACGTACTATCCGCCTGAGTTCTTATTTCTGTCACTGATATACCTGAAGAAGATTTTTGTTACCGACATGCATCACTTTACACTTACCCAGGTTAAACCTCATTTGCCATGTGGCAGCCCGTTTCTCGAGCGTGTTTATGTCGCAATCCTTCTGTGTCTTTACTACTCTGAATAACTTCATATCGTCTGCAAATTTAATCACCTCGCTAGTCATACTAATTTCCAAGTCATTTATAAATATGTTGAAGAGCACGGGTCTAAGCACCGAACCCTGAGGCACTCCACTCGTGATGCTTTTCCAGTCCGAGTAATGTCCATTTACCCCCACTTTCTGTTTCCTATTTGCCAGCCAGTGTTTAATCCACATATTTCACCCTCGATTCCATGGCTTGCAATTTTTCGAAGTAGTCGTTCATGCGAGACCTTGACAAACGCCTTCTAAAAATCCAAATATAGAATGTCGACCGGGTCACCCTCATCTATCTGCCTGTTTACTCACTTGATGAAGTGCAGCAAGTTCGTCAAGTAAGATCTTCCTTTGCTGAAGCCGTGCTGGCTGGTCCTCATCGGATTGTGTCCGTCAAGGTGATCAATGATGCGGTCCTTTATCAGCGCCTCTACCATCTTTCCAAGTACCAAGGTCAGACTCACAGGTCTGTCGTTTCCCGGATCTCCCCTTGAACCTGTCTTGAAGATCAGCTTAACATTCGCCACTTTCCAGTCTTCCAGAATCCTTCGTGATTCGATCGACAGATTGGTTATTAGTTGAAGCAGTTCAGCTATAGCTCCTTTCAGTTCCTTGATTACCCTTGGATGGATGCCATCCGGTCCTGGGGATTTATCGTTTTTTAAGCCTATCAATCTGCCTGTATACCTCTTCTAGATTGACCGTCAACCCTGTCAGTTTCCCGTCTTTGTTTCCTGTGTAAAGCCTGTCGGCTTCCGGTATGTTTTGCATATCCTCTTCGGTAAATACATATGCAAAAAATGTGTTCAGTTTGTCGGCGATGGTTTTATTCACCTTTAGCACTTCCTTTATTCCATGGTCATCCAACAACCCCAGCGCTTCCTTCACGGGTCATTTCCCCTTAATATATCTAAAGAACGGCTTGAAATTTTTCACCTTCTTGGCTATTTTTTCCTCATAGTCTCTTTTGGCCCCTCTTACCGCCTTATGGCACCTGCTTTGATGTTGTTTGTGCTTTTTCCAGTTTTCATCTGTTTTTGACCTTTCCCATTCCTTAAACGAAGTCTTCTTGTCTCTGATCGCTTCCTTCACCGCTACAGTGAGCCACACCCGCTCCTTGTTCTTTTTCCTCTTGGATCCCTTGTTGATATGCGGTATTTATAGATTTTGCGCCTCAGTGACTGTGTCCTTAAAAAGGGACCATGCTTGCTCTAGCGTTTTTACAGTGCTTATACTCTTTTTAATCTTCTTCCCCACCATGAGTCTCATCCCTTCGTAATTCCCTTTTCAGAAGTTCAGTGCCGTGGCCGTCGTTCTGAATCGATGTTTTGCCCCTGTGTCCAGGTTGAAGTGGATCATATTGTGATCACTGTTTCCCAGCATCCCTTCTACTTCTACACCTTGCACTGGTCCTCGTAATCCATTTATAATTAAGTCCAGAATTGCATTTCCTCTTGCATTTTCCTTGACAAGTTGTTCTAGGAAGCAATCGCCTACAGCATCCAGGAACTTGGTCTCCCTACTGCAGCCGGAGGTGCCTAGGTTCCAGTCGATCCCCAGATAATTGAAGTAATCCATGATAACTGCGTAGCCTCCCTTGCAATTGCATTTAATCTTGTCCGTCATTTATCCATCAATTTCTTCGGACTGCCCTGGGGGTCGATACTAGATGTCGATCTTCGTTTCCATTCCATTTGTTCCCGGAATTTTGGCCCATAGCGACTCTACCTTAATTTTCATTTCTGGCATGTTCTCTCTGTTAAGACTCAATTCCCTCTTTGACGTATAGGGCAAAATCCCCACCTTTTTAACCTACTCTCTCTCTCTGCGGTATAGCTTGTATCCCAGTAGCACAGTGTCCCAGATGTTTCCCTCGTTCCACTATGTTTCCATGATGCCGATAAGCGGGTTATATCCCAGTCCAGAAGAGGGAAGAATGTCCTTGGACACCGTCTAGCCCGCCTACTTCACAGGGCTTTAAACTAGGTAAATCGGGGGAGGGTACAGGCACAAACAACATAACTGGCGAACTAAACTGCCAATACTGTTTTGAGGATGTGGTAAGTAGTCACCGAAAGTCTGGGTCAGGGGCGAGTACACACACCTTTGAGCCAGGGGCAGGTTCACATCATAAGTATGGGCCACATTGTAATTCCAGGTCTAGGGGGAGTACACATTGTAATTCTGGGTCTTTGGGGAGTACACATTGTAGTTCTGGGTCTAGGGGGAACATATATAACGCAAATATTGCTAGGTCTAGAGGGAACATATATAACGCAAATTATGCTAAAAGTGTTCAAGTAGCTCAAGCAGGTATATCCCCACTGATACGTAACAAAAATACAACATGGAGGGCTATGTACGTCAACGCACACAGTTTGGGAAACAAGATCCTGGAGTTGGAAACAGAAATAAGGAATGCCGACCTGGATGTGGTGGCAATATCTGAGACCTGGCTCACAGACTCCCACAGGTGGGACATGGTCATTCCGGGTTACAACTTGCTTCGCCAGGACAGAGAAGGCAGATTGGGAGGAGGTGTAGCATTATATACTAAAGATGACATTAAGGTCACAAGAATCTCAGATGTCCAATACACTGGGGAATCCCTTTGGGTTAATTTGGCCAGAGGGAAGGGCAAATGCTTGTATCTTAGCGTAATTTACAGACCCCCAAGACAACAGGTTGACCTGGATATGGAAATAATCGGGGATATAGAAAATATCACCTTGCGTGGGGACACAGTATTGTTAGGCGACTTCAACATGCCTGATGTGGACTGGGATACACTAACCTCTGATTCTGGCAGCAACAAGAGGCTACTAAACTCTATGAAGGGAGCTGGTCTGAAGCAACTGGTGCTGGACCCAACAAGGGATCAGGCAATACTGGACCTATTACTTACCAATGGAGAAAGTGTCACAGAGGTCTCGGTGGGCGACACATTGGCCTCCAGTGACCACAACATGGTATGGTTCAATCTTAGGAAAGGTTTCACTAAATCTACCTCGCTGACCAAGGTCCTCAAATTCAAGGATGCAAACTTCCAGGACATGGGTTCCTTTGTTCACCAGGCGCTACAAAGCCAAGCAGAAACTGATAGCGTGGAAGAAATGTGGTCGACCTTGAAAGCCACCACACAGGAAGCGACAAACCGCTATGTTAAATTAGTAAGTAAACGGCGAAGAAACAACAAGCCGCAATGGTTCACTGCGGAGATCTCAGACCTCATCAAGGAGAAGAAAAAAGCATTCATCTCTTACAAACATTTGGGGAAACAGGACTCTAGAGCAGACTACCTGGCCAAGTCAAAAGCAGTCAAAACAGCAGTCAGGGAGGCTAAATTCCACATGGAGGAGTCTCTGGCAAAGAACATCCAGAAGAGAGATAAATCCTTCTTCAAGTATATCAGTGACAGAAGTAAAAACTCAGGCGGGATTGTACGTCTTAAAGGATTCCGAAAAAGCCCAACTATTAAATGAATACTTCAGCTCAGTCTTCACCCATGAAGCGCCGGGGCTTGGCCCTCAGCTACAGACAAGGGCTGACTCAGTTGACCCGTTTAGTAACTTCGAGTTTACGCCCAGCAGTGTCTATGGTGAGCTGTCAAAACTCAAGATTATCAAGGCAATGGGGCCTGACAACCTACACCCCAGGGTGCTTAGGGAGTTGAGTGATGTCTTGGCGAAGCCACTGTCAGCGCTCTTCAACCTCTCCCTTAGTACAGGCAGCGTCCCGTTGGACTGGAGGACGGCTAACGTCATTTCACTCCACAAGAAAGGCTCAAAGATGGAGACAGCAAACTACAGACCAGTGAGTCTAACATTGATAGTGAGCAAACTAATGGAAACTCTAATCAAACACCAATTGGATAAGATCCTGGATGAGGAAAATCTACGGGACCCCCATCAACATGGATTTACTAAGGGGAGATCATGCCAATCCAACCTGATCAGCTTCTTTGACTGGGTGACGGGGAAGCTGGATGTTGGGGAGTCCCTGGACATCGTGTACCTGGACTTTAGCAAAGCATTCAATAGCGTACCACACCGCAGGTTGCTGAGCAAGATGAGTTCTATAGGATTAGGTGACACATTGACGAAATGGGTTGAGAACTGGCTTGGTGGTAGGCTTCAAAGGGTAGTGGTGAACGGCACCCCCTCCGAAATGACGGAGGTGATCAATGGAGTGCCACAGGGCTCGGTCTTGGGCCCGACCCTATTCAACATCTTTATAAGAGACTTGGCAGAAGGGCTTCGAGGTAAAATAGCATTATTCGCCAATGACGCCAAACTAAGTAATGTGGTGGGCAAATGCACAACGGACAAAGATTCAATGCCCGACAACATGATGCACGACCTACTCCTACTGGAGCACTGGTCTAGGACCTGGCAACTTAGCTTCAATGCCAAAAAATGCAAAGTCATGCACCTAGGCAACCATAATCCATACAAGACTTATACCCTTAATGGTGAGATCCTAACAAGAAGGGTTGCAGAACGAGACTTGGGGGTGATCATCAGTGAGGACATGAAGGCTGCCAGTCAGGTAGAGCAGGCCTCATCCAAGGCAAGACAGATCCTAGGTTGCATACGCAGGGGTTTCGTCAGCCGTAAGCCGGAAGTCATTATGCCATTGTATAGATCCATGGTGAGGCCCCACCTGGAATACTGTGTGCAATTCTGGAGGCCACATTATTGCAAAGATGTGCTGAGACTGGAGTCGGTTCAGAGAATGGCCATCCGGATGGCCTCGGGACTCAAAGATCTCCCGTACGAAGAACGGTTAGACAAACTGCAGCTATACTCGCTCGAGGAGCGCAGAGAGAGGGGGGACATGATCGAGACGTTCAAGTATCTCACGGGCCGCATCGAAGCGGAGGAAGATATGTTCTTTTTTCAAGGGACCCACGGCAACAAGAGGGCATCCATGGAAAATCAGAGGCAGGAAACGACGAGGTGACACCAGGAAATTCTTTTTCACTGAAAGGGTGGTTGATCGTTGGAATAGTCTTCCACTGCAAGTGATTGAGGCCAGCAGCGTGCCTGATTTTAAGGCCAAATGGGATCGACACGTGGGATCTATTCGCTAGGCAAAGGAAGGGGAGGGTCATTAGGGTGGGCAGACTAGATGGGCCGTGGCCCTTATCTGCCGTCTATTTCTATATTAGTGCTCGCAAGCCTTGCAGAAGGAATCCACTCTAGATTTTTATTGAATCCCTCCTACTTCACAGAGAGCTTTGCTGTCCCTTACACTTAGTTCCAAAGCAAGCAAGCGCCTTTACTACAGCAGATGTGAAGCAGGGGTACAGGGAAACTCCCTGAAGTACAAGTCTGTTCTGCTCTGAAATTTTAACAAATATGTTAACCATTGAACAATCAAAGAAACAAATCATGCCAAATAGAAACATTAATGGAGCTAAAATAATAATCCTAAGTATCCTGGTAGAGAAAGATGCGGGGAAAACAATTTGTCCCCGTTCCCATGAGCTCGGCCCCATCCCTGCCAGCTCAGTCCCTGTCCCCACACCATCTGATTCCATCCGCACAAGCCTCGCATTGTTATGATTTTATACTGAGCTTATTTTATTAAAGTATAAGAAGAAACAATATTCTGTACAACTGTTGTTTTATAAACACAAATAACACACAGAAGGATCAACCAAAACCCTTGTCTCCCATCCCTTCCCCAAATATCCCCTACACTATTGAGAAAACTGAATAAGCAAAGTTACATAATGCTACAAGAAAAATTATCAATAATAAAACCCTAAGTGCGCATACGCACTCCTACCTCCATGATCCCTGTCTCCATGATCCGTAGCTCCATGGCAGAGAAATGCTAAAGCGTGCAGCAGAGAAATGTTAAAACGTGCGGCGCATGACAGTTTGCTACGAGTGCGCGCGTGGCTGTTTCCTGTATCCTGCAGCAGTTACTGTGCGCCAGTTGCTCTTTCCACTGTATACAATACAACAGGGGTAGATGGCCAAGGCGAAGTGAGTCGATCGCAGAGCCCATCCCGGGCTCCATGATAGACTCACTTTGCCTTGGCGATCTACCGGGCCAATCAGCCTTCCTCTCCCCGACATCAATTCTGCCGTCAGAGAGGAAGTTTGGGCCAGCCAATCGCTGCCTGGCTGGGCCGGAACTTCCTCTTCTACGAGTGAAAAAATATTTCCTCTTATTGGTTTTAAAAGTATTTCCCTGTAACTTCATTAAGTGTCCCCTAGTCTTTACAATTTTATACGGAGTGAAAAATCAATTCACTTGTACCCATTCTACTCCACTCAGGATTTTGTAGACTTCAATCCTATCTCCCCTCAGCTGTCTCTTTTCCAAGCTGAAGAGCCCTAACCTTTTTAGTCTTTCCTCATACAAGAGGAGTTCCATCCCCTTTATCATCTTGGTCACTCTTATTTGAATCTTTTCTAGTGCCGCTATATCTTTCTTGAGATAAGGAGAACAAAATTGAACATAATACTCAGATGAGGTCGCACCATGGAGCAATATAGAGGCATTATAAAATTCTTACTCTTGTTAACCTTTCTTTTTAATAATTCCCATCATCCAGTTTGCTTTTTTGGCTGCCGCCACACACTAGGCAGGTTTGATCGTATTGTCTACAACAACACCCAGATCCTTTTCTTGGGTGCTAACCCCTAAGATGAACTTTAGCATCTGGTAACTGTGATTCGACCATTTGACATTTCTTTTTTCTCCATGCTCACCATCCTTCTATCTCTGTGTGTGTATTGTTCCCCATATTCAGCATCTCCCTTCTCTACATCTCCTATACGCCCCTTTCATGTTTATCCCCATGCCCATCTCCCTGTCTTCAATATCTCACCATTTTATGATCCCCTTCCCCTGTGTACAGGAAATGGGGAAAGAAAGAGAGATCTGGGGTGCATCTCTCCCACTCCCTCTACAGCCACATTCAACATTTCTCCCTCTCTCATCTCCCGATCATGTGCAGCATTTTCACCACTGCCCACCAGCCCCATGACCAACATTTCTCCTTTTATCAACCCTCTCCAGCACCATGGCACACCTTTTCCTCCATCAATAGGTCCAACATTCCTTCCCCTTGCATCCCCTTCAATCTGTCCCTCTGTTCCCTCTCCACCACCATATCCAACATTTCTCTCTCTCATGTTTCTCTTCCCCATGTACCTCTAACTCACTCCTCTCTATGCCCAACAACTTTCCTCTTTTTTCCTTTCCCCATATGCACCATCTCTTTTCCTCACTCACACACTCATGCCCAACAATTCTCCCTTTCTAATCTCTCTCTCTCTCTCTCCAATGTCTCAAGTTAGTGCCCCCTTCCTCCCTCCTTTCTGTGTCCATGCTCATGGCCCCTCCCTTCCTTCTATGTCCCGAGTTTGTGCCCCCTCCCTGGCCTTTGTCCCAAATTCATTCCTCTCCCATGTCCCAACATGCTCCTTCCCCTCCTTCCCTTCTCCCTTCATCCCACGTTGCTATCCCCTCTCTCCCTTACTTGTTACCTTCAGGGCCATCCAACTGGGCTGCTCCTTACTGCCTTCAGCGGCACTTGTTTGACGTCAGGAGGGATGGCTTCTGGGTCAGCCATGTGCAGCATGCAAGAGCCGCTGTCCATGTCCTTGCAAAGAACATATTTGGCTGAACGCAGGAAAAAGCAGCCCACCTGGAAAAAGGGCTGTTACATTACATTAGTGATTTCTATTCCGCCATTACCTTGCGGTTCAAGGCGGATTACATATGAGTTGTCAGGACATTTAGGAGTACATTAGGAGTTGTCTGAACATTTTCGGAGGTGCTAAAGGGTGAAATGGATTGCAAATGGGGCTTAAGATGGAGCTTGCTGTGTTAGTTTGTCTTTATGGAGTTTTTGAATAGCAGGGTTTTATTTCTTTTCTGAAGGTTTTGTAATCTGTGGTCAAGATCAGAAAGTTGGAGAGTTGGTGGTCTAGTTTTGCTGCTTCGGTGGCTAGGAGGACATCGAACATTTTTTTTCGTTTGATGTTTCTGATTGACGTTTGATGTTTCTGTTGAGGTAACTAGGACCCCTAGCTGACCCAGAAGACTTCTCTCCAACATCAGGGTTGACATCGGAGGGAAGCCTTCCGGGTCGGTTTTGGCAGAGAGGGGAATGCAGCTAGAGGACAGGAAGGAGGCCTGTTCAGTTTTTCTTTAACATACATAGATGGGGCAATGAGCTGGTGCAGGAGTTAAATGGTTACATGAACAAGATTACAAAGTGGATGAAGGGTAAAGGATTCAAACTGAATAAAGGAGAAACAAATTATGATTGTTGGAGAGGTGGACGAACAACTATGGCCCACAGAGATTTATGTGGGCAACTATTTAA
Organism: Geotrypetes seraphini; assembly: GCF_902459505.1. NCBI lineage: Eukaryota > Metazoa > Chordata > Amphibia > Gymnophiona > Dermophiidae > Geotrypetes > Geotrypetes seraphini. The sequence continues at coordinate 460,810,437 of NC_047085.1, read as the reverse complement.
TTAGAATCAGTGAAGAAATTAGGGTCCTAGTTGTGTTACTGGATGCTAGATATCATTTAAAGGCCAGATTTCGAGAGTGGTTCAGCTTGCTTATTTTGCTATGTGGAAATTATCTCATTTAAAGAATGTGTTAACTAACTGTGATTTCAGACAAGTCTTACAAACGATGGTATTATCACAGATAGATTACTTTGCAACAGGTGATTTGCATTCTCCATGCCAGCTTTGTATAATATGTGGTGAGCGACTATCCAACAAAACCATGAAACCCTCAAACCTGCTTTGCCACATGAAGACCAAATACCCTACATTAAAAGACAAAACTCTGGAGTTTTTCAAAAGAAAAATACAGGAATTTGAAGAGCAGAAGCAAGGCCATCACTTCCGTAAATGTGTCTGCACTGAAAGCATCTTTCTTAGTGGCTGACTGAATTGCCAAAGCTAAGAAGCCCTTTACAATTGGTGAAGAGCTGATCCTGACTGCTACTAAGGACATTTGCCATGAACTTTTAGGAGAGGCTGCAGTTGAAAAGGTGGCCAGTGTTCCTCTTTCAGCTAGCATCGTAACCAGACAAACTGATGAAATAGCAGAGGATATTGAGGCACAATTGTTAGAAAAGGATACTGCTTGTAAAGAAAGCACTTCAAAAGTTAAACTAAAACACAGGCATACTCACAGAAATGTGACCTCTCTACACCGTAGAAAAACAAAACTTGAGAATGACATGAGGACAAATTTTTCCCCGTTCCTGCTGGAACTTATTTTCTCATCCCTGCAAGTTCTTTTCCTGTCCCTGCCCCATTCCTCCAAGCTCCATCCTCATCTGCACAAGCCTCAAACATTTTAAAATCATAAGTGTTCAAGGCTTGTGAGGTTAAGGCAGAGCTTACTGGAATGGGGCAGGGGCAACGACAAAATTCATGGGGACGGGGCAGAAAAATTGAGTTCCTGCGGCAACAGGGACACATTTGTCCCCGTGTCATTCTCTAAAACAAACACTAACTGTTCTGCGTTCTTACACTGGGTAGGAAGGCACTCGCACATAGGATGTTGCCAAAAGCCTCTTACTATAGAGCACTAAATAGCATCCACACCAGGGCCTATTGGATTATATCACCCAATTGTAAAAATTAATGTCCTTCTTGTCCTCAGAGAAATTTAAATTTTATCTTTTATTGTATTTAATATACTGCCTATTTTGCCAGGCAAGTCAAAACAGTTTACAATACAGTGCTCCCCCGCGAATTCGTGATCCCAGTCATTCACGGGGGTCATTCCTGATTGGTGAGGCCCGACTTTAGTACAGGAAGAGGCAGTCGGAGCATACAGCGAGTGATTTCCTTCACTTGCCGGCGCTCCGGCTGCCCTCTCCGGTCTCCTCTGCTAAAAACCGTATTCGCGGTTTTTCAACATTCGCAGGGGTTCCAGCGAATATCGGGAGAGTACTGTATTCATAAAATACAATCGGAATTAAAGATTAATAAAAGCAGAATTCCATAGAAAGAATACATTCATACAGCAGTAGTTTGTTTGCTATAGTTTTGTCTATTATGTATAACAAGATTCAGAGTCATTGCACTGGATCAGTCAATCGGAACCATAAAGAGTCAATGTAAATTAAATGGTAATTTTTAAAAATGCATTTTTAATATGTCACTAAAAACTTTGTATGTGATTTTTCTGTTGATTAAGTTTGGTAAATCATGATGGGGCCAGAAGATAGAAAGCACTCACCCACATTAATTGGAAGGAGAGGGAACATGAGAATATCAATGCTAAATAGCAGCTTCTTTACCATAAACCAATATTGGAGAATGCCTGGATAAAGTAATGAATTAACTCAAATAATTTGTTCACCTACCTAGATAAGCAGAATTCCAGTGTTTTTTTAAGCGATTCACGCAAATCTTCCTGCCCTTCCAGTTGCAATTGTTCATTTCCTCCTTAATGAGAAAAAAAGGATAGAAACAACGCTTTATCAAAAAAAAAAAAGATATATTGCAGAATGTGAGAATTTACGCACAATTTTATAAGGAGTCTTTTCAGTTTCAAATTAACTTGCAAAATGAATTTGAGCTCCATATACACTGAATTGACTCCCATAATATTCTACTGTAATCATCAATTTAATACTATGACACCAAGCCCTCTTCTACAAATGTCAACTCTGTTCTATTAAAATATACACCTGAAAAATATGAATTACAATTAGTCTGTTTCAACACACATGCAACAATAGAAGAGATGCCTTTCCTTTCTACTATGAAGAGTGTTTCCAAAATTTCTAATTTTCCGCAAACATTCCAGAAAAGAGAAAATGGTGATTACCTGTAACAGGAATTCTCCGCAGACAGCAGGAGAATGTAGCCACACTTACTGGTGAAGTCTCAGACTGAGTCTGTGTGTCCGTGCTCTCCCCTAGTTGAAGCTTTTAGGCGTACTAGGCATGTGCAAGGAATCCTGCCTTGTTTTGTCTCTAGCTTAAGTGAAGTTATCCCTAGTGGGGAAAGAAGGAGGGTAAGTGTGGCTGCATTCCTCGGCTTTCTACAGAGAACCCGTTACAGGTAAGCAACTCCACTTTCTCCAGAGACAAGCAAGGGAGATGTAGGCACACTTGTTTGGCGAATCCCAAGCTTCAAACTGAAGGGTGGCGGTGACTGATCAAGTTTCAAATTGCTTAAGACACACTGTCCAAAGCAAATGTTATGTACTGCGCTCTGGTCTTTTTTTAGTAAAAGTGTGAACTGAGGACCTGGTTGCAGCTTTGCAGAAGTCTTGTAGCAGGACTGACTGTAAATTAGTTACTAAAGAAGCTGTTGCGCCTAATCTGTACATGCCAACAGGCAGCCCGCAAACCCCCAGTGGTACGTGTACCACATGTTGAGAAACACTGTCCTATAGTAAATGACAGCAGATAAAGACCTGAACGGTCCATCCAGTCTGCTCATTAGTTATTCTTTTTAGAAATACATGATCAGGTTGCTCTTCTTTGATATTTCTGGGCCACAGACTAAAGTCCACCTGGTAATGTCCTAGAATCCAAGCTCACTCCAGCCTATCCAACCATCCCGTTGTTTGCAGGATATCTATCATGAAGTCTGGCCAGTAACGTCCTCATGCTCCAAGTTATGGAGTTCCCATTGATGCCCTCCTCAGCACATCCTACACCGAATCACCACATATGGGACACAAACTGTACAAGTTTGTCCAAAACTGGCCTTAGTTCTTTAATTTATATCATTTGTTTGTTTTCTAATTAGAGATCCTTTGTGTTTATCCCACACTTTTTTGAATTCCATCACTGTTTTCCTCTTCACCACCTCCCTCGGGAGGGCATTCCAGCCATCTATCACCCTCTCCTTGAAAAAGAATTTCCTAATATTACTCCTAAGTCTTCCTCCCTGCAACCTCAAGTAATGCCCTCTAATTTTACCATTTTCCCTTCTCTGGAAAAGATTTGGTTCTATATTAATACCTTTCAAGTATTTAATGTTCAACAATTTTTATTGATGAAAAACAGAATACAGTCAAACCTCAGTTTGCGAGTAACACAGCTTGAGAGTGTTTTGCAAGATGAGTAAAACACTCGAGCAAACTGTAACTCGTAAACCGAGCATCAACTCAATTTGAGAGCCCCCACCCCACCCACAAGCTTTGCTGCTCCCCTGAGGGCACCAGCGCTGCTCCCTCCCTTAGTGACAGAGATCACCTAATCCCCCCAACTGACCGGCCCTGTCCTTACCCAGGCGCCGGTGCTGAAAATGCCTGCCGCTGGTTCTCTGCTGGGCTACTGCGGGGCCTTGAGCATCTGCACATGCTCAAGGCTGTCTGGCTCTCACCCTCTCCGAGATTCTCACGACTCCATTTCTGCCCTGACATATTTTTTTTTCTATTTTTTTCCCCAGTTCAAATATTTTATTGATTTTCAAAATAGATATACAAAATTTACAATAATCACTAGAAATGTACAATAATCACAAGAAATATACAAATATACAGAAGTAATTAAAGAAAGAAATCATCTAGTTGTACCCATCACATACAATATTCTGTGAAAGAACGTTGATTATAAGGCAGTACAACTAGTGTCTCCTGTCAGATGTATACAGCAAAACCAGTACATGTCATTTCAGTAGAAAATGTGTATGAAGATTTCCCAATGAGCATCACTAAGTGACGTAACTTACAATAACCTGGGGATTAAACTAAAGCACTGAATGTCAACGATCTAAATCACAATAAGATTAGACAGGGCTTCATATTCTGTGGAATGAACTTGCAGGGCTGCCCAAGTCCGGTCCTCAAGATCTACTAGTAGGCCAGGTTTTCAGGATATCCATAATGAATATGCATGAGAGAGATCTGTCTGCATTGCCTTCTTGGTATGTAAATCTCTCTTATGCATGTTCATTGTGGATATCCTGAAAACCTGGCCTTCCAGTAGATCTTGAGGACTGGATTTGGGCAGCCCTGAACTAGTGGAATGGGTTTTTTTCAGCAATAACGCTTTCGTATTTAGTAGTTATGCATACAGTATTCCACCATTCAATAAATTATACTTTGGATAGGTTCTTCCAGCAGTGAAAAAGATATTAAGCAGGCTGGCATTAGGTTCAGGCAAAGAATGTGCAAGCCCATGTTGACCAAGAATAATAATTTTAAGGTGCAAGGGTTCATGGATGTTTAAGATGGTGGATATGGTATTCCAAACTTTGTCCCAATACAACTTAAGATATGGACATTGAAATATCATGTGAGGCAGTGTGCCTATGAATTTTCCACAAGACCACCATAGACTGGAGCCTTCATTAGAAAATTTGGTGAGTTTCTGTGGAGTCCAATGAGATCGATGCAGTAGGAAGTATATTGATTGAAAGACTGATGCGGATTGAGTAGATTAAAATACTCTAGTCCACACTTTTTGCCAAAGCTCGTCAACAGCAGTAATATCTATGTCTGGGTGCCATTCACTCATCAACTGTGAGATAGATACAGTAGAGGTTTGTCTCAACAATGCATACCATTTAGAGTAGTGGTCTTGTAGGGGTATTTCCATATTCACACCTGAAGGTTAGGCCTCTCTGATGTCATCAAAGCCTGAACCATTATCTCAAGAAATCTTTCTGCTGCACAAGAGATTTTTCCAGCATGAATTGCAAGAAGAAAAGTACACAGCTTTGCTGTTTCTGCCCGATGCATTATGGGTATGTACCAGAGTGTTATACTATTCAAGGACATCTATCTGTGCCTTCATAATGGGACTGTGTGAGTCTTGGAGAAGTTATCCTGTTCTTATCTGTCTAACGGCCCTGGGTCTTCCAGCCTATATGATACTTTCCACAGAAAGGCTATTCATCCAAGTTCTGTTTCTGGATTGGTCCGAGGAAGTCATCTGATGAGATCCAAGTGAGAAGGTGCCAATTAATTAGTTAGTCTGTGTTGAGGTGCGGGGAAGCTCACATCTTCCCACAGGTGTTCTGCACGTAACCTTTTCTTTTAATAATTAGACCTGTAAGTTACCTCGTGTGACTCTCTGCCTAAGAGAGAGAAATTTGGACTTTTAAACAGCTCTGAATTCAGCACTAAAAGGAACTTGTTTGCTGATGAATTATAGCCTCACCCAGGACTGACCAATTAGTGTACCTTTAATAAGGATTTCCTGCTTCGCCTACAGCTAACAAGAAAAGTTTCCATTTCACCTCATTTGTGCTGGAGGCCGGTTACGGGTGAGAATACGGAATTTACACTCTTATCAGCTGGGTTAGATAAGGATCCAATTGTGATAGGATAAGGGTTGTAAAGTTACCTGTGTGATAATATAATCTTTTGCTAATCAGGGATTATTATTATTATAAGGAATTGTTTAGTGTATGTGTAACCAGTATTATTAATTAGTTTCTAACAATTATATTGTGATAATTATGTACTGAGTTTCATTTATGTAATCAGATATTTTGTGATCAATATTTAGATATTGCAACTGGCTTGTGAATTATATTTTTCTATTTTCATAATAAAAGTATTTCTCATTAGCCTGGGTCTTGTGTCGTATAAATAGACCAAGAAATTTGGACCTGTATAAGAGTTTATGGTTTTCCCTAGACAACATTATCAGAGACGTAATTTGTTATGTAACTGATTACAATCTACCATAAATCTTCCTACAGATTCAAACTCGCGGCCTGGGGGGGCCACATAAGGCCCGCCAGGTACTATTTTGAGGCCCTCGGTATGTTTATAATCACAATAGTAAAATAAGTTTCTTGATCATATGTCTCTTTAGCTATAAATTACAATATTATTATTAAGACTTAGCCAAAAGCAAAGATTTATCCACTATAATAAAACCCTTAGCGCGCATGTGCACTTCAAGCTCCATGCGTCGTGATCTGTTGTGCTGTGGCGCTGCATGCGCAGTAAAAGGAGCCTTTGGCGATTTGCGACACGTGCGGCAGTTTCCCCAGCGGCGGTGGTGGTTTGCGATGCATGCGGCAGTTTCCCCAGCTGAACACGGAGACATCAGATAAGAACAGGGAAGGGGTGCTGCTGGACGGGGGGGGGGAGGTAAAAGTAAGGGAGAAGGGCTACTGCTGGACAGGGGGAGAGACAGAAAGAAAGACAGACAGAAAGAAATACCTAAGTCTACACATCTAGCACCCGTTAATGTAACGGGCTAAAAAACTAGTAAACTATAAAGAGTTTTACCTCATGCAAAATTGCCATTTCTTTAATAAGAGACTAAATATATTTTCTGAGGCCCTCCAAGTACCTACAAATCCAAAATGTGGCCCGGCAAAGGGTTTGAGTTTGAGACCACTGATTTAGAGGGTGCACCTTTAAGTGGAGCTAACGTGATGATATGTTGAAGGAGATTAGATGTAGATTTCAACTTTAGAATGTCTGGGATTGAGGTGCAAACAGTGTTTCAATTGAAGATAATTGTTATATTGATTGACTGGTAAACTAAATTTATCACACACCTCTTCAAAAGACAGCCAGTGATAATTATCAAGAAGATCTTGCAATGTCCATATATCACATTTTTGCCATGTAGGCCAATTCAGAGCGATGTTTTTAATTTTAAAGATATTATTATTCCATAATGAAATAAGAGTAGAGTTCTTCCATTTGATCTTCATCACGCTATCAAATTGCAGGAGTACCTTATATGTTGAACGGAAGATAAAATGATGTTGTTTTAAAAGGGAAGATATTGACAGAATAAGAACTATATTGTTGGTACCCTGTATAAAGCACAGTTTCTTATCGTAACAGGTGTTATCCAGGGACAGCAGGCAGATATTCTTAACGCATGGGTGATGTCACCGACGGAGCCCCAGTACGGACACTTTTTACTAGAAAGTTCTAGTTGGCCGTACTGCGCATGCGCGAGTGCCTTCCCGCCCGACGGAGGAGTGCGTGGTCCCCAGTTAAGATAAGCCAGCTAAGAAGCCAACCCGGGGAGGTGGGTGGGACGTAAGAATATCTGCCTGCTGTCCCTGGATAACACCTGTTACGGTAAGTAACTGTGCTTTATCCCAGGACAAGCAGGCAGCATATTCTTAACACATGGGTGACCTCCAAGCTAACAGAGAGGGAGGAGGGATGGTTGGCCATTAGGAAAATAAATTGTGTAACACAGATTGGCCGAAGTGCCCATCCCGTCTGGAGAAGGTATCCAGACAGTGGTGAGTAGTGAACGTGTGAACTGAGGACCAAGTGGCAGCCTTGCAGATTTCCTCGATGGGCGTGGAACGGAGGAAAGCCACAGAAGCAGCCATAGCTCTGACCCTGTGGGCCGTGACAGCACCTTCCAGTGAGAGACCGGCCCGAGCATAACAGAACGCAATGCAGGCAGCAAGCCAGTTGGAAAGCGTCCGTTTAGAGACAGGACGACCTAGACGGTTAGGATTGAAGGACAAAAAGAGCTGAGGAGACGAGCGGTGAGCCCTGGTACGGTCAAGGTAGTAAGCAAGGGCACGCTTACAGTCCAGCGTGTGCAATGCCTGTTCACCAGGATGAGAATGGGGTTTAGGGAAAAAGACAGGCAACACAATGGACTGGTTGAGATGAAAGTCCGAGACCACCTTGGGGAGTAATTTCGGATGGGTACGCAGAACCACCTTGTCATGGTGAAAAACGGTGAAAGGTGGGTCGGCAACCAGTGCATGCAGCTCACTAACCCTCCTGGCAGAGGTAATGGCAATGAGGAAAAGCACCTTCCATGTAAGAAATTTGAGTGAAGTTGTGGCAAGAGGCTCAAACGAAGGTTTCATGAATGCTGATAAAACCACATTCAGGTCCCAGACAACTGGAGGAGGCTTCAGAGGTGGTTTGACATTGAAGAGGCCTCTCATGAACCGGGAAACCAGGGGATGAGCCGTAAGAGGTTTTCCGAGGATAGGCTCATGAAACGCAGTGATGGCACTGAGGCGGACTCTGATTGAGGTCGACTTGAGGCCAGCGTCGGAGAGAGAGAGCAAATAGTCCAGTACAGTTTCCACCGCCAATGAGGTGGGATCGTGATGATGAAGCAGACACCAAGAGGAGAACCGGGTCCTCTTCTAATGGTAACATTGGAGGGTGGCCGGTTTCCTGGAGGCATCCAGAATACGACGGACAGGCTGAGACAGATTCTCTGGAGAGGTCAGCCCGAGAGAAACCAAGCTGTCAGGTGGAGCGAGGACAGATTGGGATGTAGTAGAGACTGATGCTGCTGTGTAAGTAGAGTAGGAAACACAGGAAGAGGAATGGGCTCCTTGGAGCTGAGCTGGAGCAGGAGGGAGAACCAGTGTTGGGGAGGCCATTGAGGAGCGATGAGAATCATGGTGGCCCTGTCCCTGCGGAGTTTGGATAACGTCCGCAACATCAGAGGCAGTGGAGGAAAGGCATAGAGGAACCGATCCGTCCAGTCGAGCAGGAATGCATCCGGGGTCAGACGATGAGGAGAGAAGAGTCTGGAACAGAACTGGGGCAGCTGATGATTGTGAGGTGCTGCAAAGAGGTCCACCTGAGGAGTGCCCCAGCGAGCAAAGATGGAGCGGAGTGTGGGAGGATCCAGAGTCCACTCGTGAGGTTGAAGGATGCGGCTGAGATTGTCGGCCAGGGAGTTCTGTTCGCCCTGGATATAGACAGCCTTGAGGAAGAGACTGTGGGCCGTGGCCCAGGTTCAGATGCGGATGGCCTCCTGACAGAGGAGGGGAGATCCGGTGCTGCCTTGCTTGTTTATGTAGTACCTGGCGACTTGGTTGTCTGTGCATAGGAGAAGAACCTGAGGGTAGAGAAGGTGCTGGAAGGCTTTGAGAGCATAGAACATGGCTCTGAGTTCCAGGAAATTGATGTGATGTTGACGCTCCTGAGGGGTCCAGAGTCCCTGGGTGCGAAGATCTCCCAGGTGAGCTCCCCACGCATAAGGGGAGGCATCTGTGGTTATGATCATGGAGTGAGGGGGTAGATGAAAGAGTAGACCCCTGGAAAGATTGGAGGAGTTCAACCACCATTGAAGAGATTGCTGAAGAGACGATGTCACAGAGATGGGATGAGAAAGAGGATCGGTGGTCTGTGACCATTGGTTGGCTAGAGTCCACTGAGGTGTCCTGAGGTGGAGTCGCGCCAGAGGAAGTACATGGACCGTCAAGGCCATGTGGCCCAGGAGGATCATCATCTGCCGAGCTGGAATGGAGTGATGAAGGAGCACCTGACGGCAGAGGTGGATCAGGGTTCGATGGCGGTCGGAGGGGAGAAATGCCCTCATTAGAGTGGTGTCGAGAACTGCTCCAATGAACTGAAGTCGCTGTGTGGGAAGCAGATGCGACTTGGGGTAGTTGATCTCGAACCCCAGGAGATGGAGGAACGAGATGGTGTGTTGAGTGGCTTGTAGCACAAGCGGAGACGTAGGTGCTTTCACCAGCCAATCGTCCAAGTAGGGGAACACCTGAAGGTCGTGAGACCTGAGGAAGGCCGCCACCACAATAAGGCACTTGGTGAACACCCTGGGTGATGATGCGAGGCCAAAGGGTAGCACTTTGTACTGATAGTGATGGTGCCGTATCTGAAACCGTAGATAGCGACGTGAAGTCGGATTGAGTGGGATGTGAGTGTAGGCCTCCTTGAGGTCTAGGGAGCATAGCCAGTCGTGGTGAGAGAGAAGCGGGTAAAGCGTGGCCAGGGAGAGCATTCTGAACTTCTCTTTGACCAGACAATTGTTGAGGTCCCGGAGATCGAGGATGGGACGAAGGTCTCCTGTTTTTTTGGGAACCAGGAAGTAGCGGGAGTAGAATCCCTGACCCCTTTGGTCCGGAGGCACCTCTTCGATGGCATTGAGAAGAAGGAGGGATTGGACTTCCCTCAGGAGGAGGGGGTTTGGGAGGAGTGAGAAACAGACTCTACGGGAGGATGGTTTGGTGGAAGAGTCTGGAAGTTGAGAGAGTAGCCGTGGCGAATGATGTTGAGGACCCACTGGTCCGAAGTGATGACCTCCCAACGGCTGAGGAAAAGTTGAAGACGTCCTCCGATAGGTTGAGGGAGAGGTAGCGACGGGGGGAGACTGGCTATGCTCTGGAGAAAGGAGTCAAAAGGGTTGAGATGGTTTTGATGAAGGAAGAGGCTTGGCAGGCTGAGTCTACAGGCGAGCCTGAGGCTGATGCTGGTGGCGAGGACGGCGAGACTGTTGTTGAGGTGGGTTGAGAGGTCTGGCCGAGAACCTGCGTTGGTAAGAAGACTGTGGTCTGTAGGGGCGAGTAGGCAGAGTCTTCTTTATAGGTTTGATCAGAGTGTCCCACCTGGTCTCATGTGCGGAGAGCTTCTGGGTTGTTGAGTCCAGGGACTCTCAGAAGAGTTCATCACCCAGACAAGGTGCGTTAGCCAGGCGGTCCTGGTGGTTAATGTCTAGGTCAGAGACTCTCAGCCATGCCAACCGGCGCATAGCCACCGCCATGGCAGATGCGTGAGAGGTCAGCTCAAACGAGTCGTAGATGGAGCGAACCATGTTGGAGGAGGCTGGAAATTTGTTGCTGGAAAAGATGGACCTTACGTTCAGGAAGATATTTCTGTAAGGAGGAGAGCTGTTGCACCAGATGCTTCATGTAGAAAGAGAAGTGGAAGGTGTAATTGTTTGCTCTATTGGCTAGCATGGCATTTTGGAAAAGGCGCTTACCAAATTTATCCATAGTTTTTCCCTCTCTGCCAGGAGGGGTGGAGGCATATACACTGGAACCCTGAGATTTTTTTAAAGTAGATTCCACTAGGAGGGATTCGTGGGGCAATTGAGGTTTGTCAAACCCTGGGATTGGAATAACCCGGTACAAGCTATCCAATTTGCGGGGGGCCCCGGGAACAGTGAGGGGAGTCTCCCAGTTTTTATAGAAGGTTTCCCGTAAGATGTCGTGGACGGGCAACTTTAGAAATTCCTTGGGAGGTTGCTCAAAGTCTAGGGCATCGAGAAAAGCCTGAGACTTTTTAAGAGTCGGACTCTAAGTGGATGGAAAGAGCTGCTGACATCTCCCTAAGGAATTTGGAGAAAGAGGATTGCTCTGGTTTTGAGACGGTGTCGGTCATGGAGGGTTCTTCGTCGGTTGACGAAGCGTCCTCTTCGGTACCGTGTGGGGAGTCTTCCCACAAGTCTGGGTCTCTAACGTCAGGGTGTGCACGTTTGGACATCGGTGTAGAGGGCTCGGCATGGCGGGTCTTTGAGAGAGATTTGCCTGAACGCACCGAGGCGGTACCGGGTGAGGAAGAGCGATGTCGTTCCCGGGACCGGGCAGGGTCGGCAGCAGCACGGGTATGTGCTGTAGGTGTTTCAGCCAAGAGCACCGGCATGGAGATATTAATCGGTACCGAGGGGGTCGACACCAATGGGATAGTGTGAGGCTCAGACCGGTCCTGTACCGGAAGGTGCGGCGCCAGCAACGCCGGCAACAGTTGTTGGAGTTGTTGCTGCAGCTGCTCCTGTAACTGTGTTTGGAGTATGGCCGCAATGCGGTCATCCAGGGGAGGCACCGGTACCGCTTTTTTCTTCTTCAGTACCAGAGGTGCCGCTCTATGCTCCGGCGATGAGGAGGCCGATGATGAGGCACTCACCGATATTGGAGCGGAGCATTTGCGGGGTCGGTGCGGTGCCGGGAGGGCCGGTGTCGCAACCGTGGCAGGAGGGCGCTCGAGGGAAGTGGAAGGCTTCTTAGCCAGCTTACCTGGGCCCAACGACCCCGAGGAAGGGTCCGGTGGTGTCAACGTCGTCGGTGCCGACTTTTGAAGTGCCGTCGACGTCGTACCAGGTTCCATGGCAGATCCGGTACCGAACAAAATATTTTGCTGGATCTGCCTATTTTTTAATGTGCGCTTTTTAAGCATAGCACAGCGGGTGCAGGTGTCAGCCCGATGCTCTGGACCCAAGCACTGCAGGCACCAATTGTGCGGGTCGGTGAGAGAGATCGGGCGTGCACACCGCTGGCATTTCTTAAAGCCCAGTTGAGGGGGCATGAAGGGAAACACGGCCTCCGCAAATCAAAGCCGGAGGCCTGTATGGTGACAACAGGCCCCGCCAGGGCCGGCTCGAAAATATAAAGAAAACTCGACGAGTTTTGTTTTTTTTTTTTTTGAAAAGAAAATTAAAGGAATCCGAATGAAAAAATCGAAAAAAATCGAAAAAAATACGCGAGCGGGAAGGCAAACTAAATAATTTCAACAGCCGTTGAAACACATGCGACTTCTTCGCTCCGCGGAAACGAAGAAACTGGGGACCACGCACTCCTCCGTCGGGCGGGAAGGCACTCACGCATGCGCGGTGCGGCCAACTAGAACTTTCTAGTAAAAAGTGTACCGGGGCTCCGTCAGTGACGTCACCCATGCATTAAGAATATGCTGCCTGCTTGTCCTGGGATAAAACTTTTTTCAGTGGAAGCCATGGGGGCGAGTCAGATATATTTTCATTAAGGATCCATAAGGAGATGTATTTTTAAAACACTTCCAGATAAATTTGATTACTCTTAACATGCTAATGTAATATCGCTGTCTGTATACAGTCTCTTCCTCTGTAAACCGCTCTGAACTGTTTGTGGTATTGCGGCATATAAAAATAAAGGTATTATTCTTTTGGTTCAAACCTCTTACCATTTTTGTCGCCTTCCTCTGGACAACTTCAAGTCTTTTTATATCCTTCGCTAGATAAGGCCTCCAAAACTGAACACATTATCAAGTGTGGCCTCACCTTTACAGGGGCATCAACACCTCTTATTTCTTACCTTCTCAGCTTCTACTTTTGAGAACCAAAGCGCCCTTCTTTTCCTCTTACTTACTTGCCTAACAAAAAGGTTTGTCACCCTTACAATCGCTCCTTTCAATTTTGCCCACATTCCCACTGCTTCCAGACAGTCCCACCCTTGACGTAAGCCCCCATCCAAACAAAGTTAATTGGAGACTTGATGCCCGCTACATTCAAAGTGATGAAAGGGACATCAGAAAGAGGGCAACTAGAAGAAATGTGTGAATCATCAGATCTGTATTCACCCGAACAGAAAGAACCACAAGGTAAGAGCTCCCACCCCTTCCACACACTCATAGCCCACTCCCATGCAACAGTCATACCCCATACCACACACAACCCTACCAGACCTCCCCTTCCACCCATCCCACCTGTGTCCCCAATCAGTCAGCTGCCCCTCCCCATCCCAAACTCCATACCTTTTCTCAGGGATCCCCAACTGTCACCTACTCTTTTCAATATATATTTGATTTCTTTGGCTAACCTCTTGCAACAACTGAAAGTCAAATTCTATATCTATGCGGATGATATTACTATGTTATTGCCTATGTCATCTCTTTCTGAGGACGTAAAAGTCCAGATTGCTGAAATCTTGGCTAAGATAGAACTTTGGATGGTCTGATTTAAACTTAAACCAGATAAAACAAAATTTTTCTTGCCAGCCCAAATGATATATCAGACAAACAGGTTATCATTAATGGTCAAACTTTTGAAATTGTTCCTTCTATTAGGATATTAGGAGTTACACTAGATAGTTAACATTTGAAAATCATACTGATCTTAAGATAAAACGCTGTTTTATGATTCTTTGGAAACTTAGAACCATCAAAAGATATTTTCATTCAGTTTCTTTTAGAATTTTGGTGCAGTCTTTGGTTATGTCTGTCCTCGATTATTGTAACATTGTTTATCTTGAATCATTTAAGAAAAATTTACTACGCATTTGGCTAGTACAAAATACAGCAGTGCGCTTAATTTTTGGCCTAAAGAAATACGACCATAATAGCCCATTTTATCGGCAATTACATTGGTTGCCCTTTGAGGCACAGATCCTTTTTAAATTCAGTTGTCTTTGTTTTAAATCTTTTTTTGGTTTGGCTCCGGGATATCTAACCTCTCAATTTCATTTTTACACTTCATTAAAAAAATACTTGTAATAAGTTAATGTTCATGTATCCTTCAGTTACGAACTGTCATTAAAAGAAATTTTTGAATAGGACATTTGCCTTTCAGCTAAGCAAAGTGAACTCTTGGTTAAGCCCGCTTATTTGTCAAAGAGACTCTTATAATGTTTTTAGAAAATTTTTAAAACACACACTTGTTTGTTAAGTTTGTCAAATAATTATGTAATATTCTTCTTTTATTTCATCGTCTTTTTTATATTTTACCTGATGTATTTTTTACCGATTGCACGGTTCTTTGTTGTTAACCGCCTGGAACTTTGTGGTAGGGCGGTATACAAGAATAAATTTATTATTATTACACCTCCCCCATCACCTTTTCCAACTATCCCCTCCCTCTCAACCACCCAACCCACCAACAGACAGATAAAAAGCATTCCCTTAAGCCCAACTCCCCCTCCTCCCGCTTCTCCGCTCAACCAGGAATACCAAATGAGAAATAAAAACCCCCATAGCACTCTGTCAGTCCAAAGGCAGATGGCCCATAATAGTCCTGCTAGAAAACGGACAACAGGCACAGAGCAGATCTCGAGGCCAACGAACAGACAGTCCAGAATGCAAGGGCCCCACTAAAGAGCTCCCAATTGGGCTGTAATGACCAGTGGCCAATGGGAAAAGTAGGGTAGCCCAAAACGAACTCTCCTCCAGGAGAACCGGGATACCTGTGTCAGCACAGAAATGGGAAACAGAAAAGATCTGCTCACTCAGGTCCAGGGCCCCTCCAAAGTAAACACTGAGACATACCAGTCAAGAATCTGACAGCCCCAAGAGGCCCCATAGGTCTTAGTCCCAGGCCTCCCTCAAGGTGCTAGATCTCCCCTGTGCTCCTCTAGAAAGCCTTTAAGTTGCTTCAGGGTGTCGCACACTCAAGGGCCAGCATTAGTGTGAAGGCGCACCCTTGCAGGAAATAGCATCGCAAATCGGACACCCCAATTCCGCAGCTCAGAGCAATAGGGAGCCAGGGCCCGCTGGCTAGCCACCACCGCAAGGGAATAGTCATTGAACAGGAGAATCCGAGATTCCTCGTACTCAAGAGCATCAGCCCATCGATTAGCATCATGATTTTATCCTTAAGTGCAGCGTTGAGGAATTAAGCTATGACGGATTGTGGCCTTGTGTCTTCTGATTGCCCACCTGTGTCTTCTGAGGGCCCACCTGGTGCACCCGTTACACCACTGCCGGGGCCCCGCCAGGTCCAGACCCACCTGATCAGGCAACCACTGCTCCACCCGAAGCCAGAGCTCTGCATCCTGGATCTTCTCAGGGAGGCCCACGATGTGCAGGTTTTTCCTGCAGCCCCGGTTCTCCTGGTCCTCAATGCAGGCCTCCAACGAAGTGCACCGAGTCTCCAGGGCTTGGATGCAGGCGGCAGCCTGCCCTGTATGGAAATCCAGTTCTCAAGGTGGGCGAGTTGCACTCCCTGACGCTTCATACAGTCCTTTAAATCATCAACAGAGGCCTGGAACTTAGAGAACTTATCGATTACAGCGGCTAAATCCTTTGTAAGCTCTCTCATAGTCTCCTCCTACAGTGCTACCTTTGGGCGCACGGGAGTTCCTGGTGCCACCATCTTTGGGAATAGTGTGATCTGCTTAAGTTTAGACGGCTGCGGATTATTGGAGGGCATAACCTGACTTCAGCACGCAGGAATTGCCCCAAAGCTCAGTCAGTGGATTCCCTAGCCTATGGTAGACAAAGTTCACCTCAATAGCCACTGCCAGAAAGCCACATGGGTGAGATAATTAACTGGATGAGCGGGGAAGCTGCGGAGCACAAGCAGAGTACCACCGCTCAGCTAGGATTCATCATGTGACTCCATCCCTCTCCTTCTGTGCTATTTTTATGTGGGAAAGGAGAAACTGCACTTCAATGTACTAGGAGGGTAGAATATGGACCTGGGGTGACCAGGTGTATCAATCCAATTAAATTCCACACAAGATAAACTATTGTCAAATATACTACAAAACTCTAAAGATGTAAGTCAGATTCTTCACAGTGGGGAACAAATAGCCTTAGGGCACAGCTCAGAACTCTTGTTCTCACAAACTTTAAAAGTGCCTCCTCATAGGCATAAAACCCCCTCTAACAATGTCTTAATTTCTTATACCATATTTCCCCATTTATAGGCCGCGGCCTATACATGGGTTTCACAATCTCCTGCAGTGTTGTGGCTTCCTTATATGGGGCGGCCTATCTAAAGACATTGTAGATAAGCCGCCCCATTAGTAGATGAGCCGCAGAGTCCCCCATATATGTAGCTCCCTCCTGCTATGTTGTGGTCAACAGTGCAGGACAGGAGCAATCTTTTCAGCATCCAGCTAGCCCCGCGCTGTTTCCTCAATGCCTGCGTCACCGCTGGGGGGGAGGGGGAGGAATGTATAGGCCACCCCATTTTATAGGCCCAATTTAGGTTTTAAAACTCTTAGATAAGCCGCAGCTAGTAACATGGGGAGGCTTATAAAAGAGTTTTAAAACCTAAATCAGCATTTCCTGCGGCCTATACATGGGGAAATATGGTAATAAACAGTTAAGCTTAAATTTTTGTGTAGTTATTTTGAAAATACTTTGAAAATTCAATACTTCAAAAGCATGTCCTTATAATCATAACATAAAACTCTGGCAACGGGATTTAAGTTATGATTATAAGGACACGCTTTTGCACAGATAAGTATTGAATTTTCAAAGTATCTTCAAAATAACCACACAAAAATAGCTACACATTGAAGAATTAAAGCTTAACTTTTTATTATAAGAAATTAAAGTCATTGTTAGAAGACCTCATGAGGCACTTTTTGAGCTAGTGAGAACAAGACTAAAGCCACAACCTTTAACTTCAAAAGAGGGAATTACGACAGCATGAGAACCATGGTTAGAAAACGGCTCAAAAAGGGCAAAGCCGAAATCCAAACAGTTGATCAAGCATGGTCTCTACTGAAAAACACTATCATTGAAGCACAGAATCTTTACATACCAAAGATATCCAAAGGAAGGCGAAAAAAGAGCAAAGTTGAACCAGCTTGGTTATCCAAAGAGGTGAAGGTTGCAGTAAGGGAAAAGAGGAACTCGTTTAAACAATGGAAGCGGGAAAAAATGACGGAGGCCTGGAACCGTCACAAAATTGACCAGAAAAAGTGTCATAAAGCGGTAAGAGAAGCCAAAAAAATCTATGAAGAAAAGATAGAGCAATAAAACAAAAACTTTAAGCCCTTTTTTAGATATATAAAAGGAAAGAAACCAGCAAGAGAAACAGTGGGTCCTCTCAACGACCAAGGAAAGATAGGGTCAATCAAAGAAGACAAACAGGTTGCCGATAGGTTAAATTCATTCTTTGCCTCTGTCTTCACAAACGAGGACACTACAACAATGCCAGACACTGGGAGGGTATACACCGGAGGCATAGAGGAGAGCCTAACAACAATAAATGTGGAGTTGGACATGATTTACTTTCAAATTGACAAACTAAGAAGTGATAAATCCCCTGGACCGGATGGGATTCACCTGAGAGTATTAAAGGAACTTAAGTTAGAAATTGGGGAACTATTACAATCCTTAGCTAACATGACAATTAGGACCGGACAAATACCAGACGACTGGAGGATAGCAAATGTCATCCCAATTTTCAAAAAAGGATCAAGAGGTGAACCAGGAAACTACAGACCGGTGAGTCTCACATCGGTTCCTGGGAAGATAATCGAAGCACTAATTAAAGATTGCATTGTACAACACTTGGTTAAGCACAACCTAATGAGAGCTAGTCAACACGGCTTCAGGAAAGGGAGGTCATGTTTTACAAATTTACTTCAATTCTTTGAGAAGATGAACAAGCAAATAGATAGTGGAGATCCAGTGGACATAATTTACTTGGACTTCCAAAAGGCGTTTGACAAGGTTCCGCACGCAAGGCTTATGAGTAAACTACTAAGTCATGGAATAGGAGGAGAAGTGCACGGATGGATCGGAAATTGGCTAGAGAACAGAACGTAGAGGGTAACCATAAATGGGAAATTCTCGGACTGGGAAAAGGTGACCAGCGGCGTGCCCCAGGGCTCGGTTCTTGGGCCCATCTTGTTCAATATTTTTATAAATGACCTGGAACATGAAACAACATGCAGTATAATCAAGTTTGCAGATGATACAAAACTATGTCGGGCGGTTGGCTCTCAAAGGGACTGTGAGGATCTTCAGAAGGATCTAAATCAGCTGGAAACGTGGGCGATAAAGTGGCAGATGAATTTTAACATAGACAAATGCAAGGTGATGCATTTGGGAAGGAAAAACAAAGAACATGATTACAAGATGTCGGGGGTGACATTAGCCAAATGCGAACAAGAAAGGGATTTGGGGGTGCTGATAGACAGAACCCTAAAGCCATCGGCTCAATGTGCGGCGGTGGCGAAGAAAGCAAATAGGATGTTAGGCATGATCAAGAAGGGGATCATGAGTAGGTCGGAAGATGTTTTAATGCCACTTTACAGAACAATGGTCAGACCACACTTAGAATACTGTGTCCAACACTGGTCTTCATACCTTAAGGATAAAATTCTGTTGGAGAGGGTGCAGAGGCGAGCCACGAAACTAGTCAAAGGCATGGAGAATTTAAGCTACAAGGAACGCCTCAGAAAACTGGGACTGTTCACCCTCGAAAAGAGAAGACTGCGTGGGGATCTGATAGAGACTTTTAAAATATTAAAATGATTTGACCAAATTGACCAGGAAGCAGCATTGCTGACATTTTCAGATGTGACACGGACAAGAGGTCATAGCCTGAAACTGAGTGGCAGCAGGTTCAGGACAAATGTCAGGAAGTTCTGTTTCACACAACGAGTGGTGGGCACATGGAATGCTCTCCCGGAGGAGGTGGTGGCAGAGGCTATTGTTCTAGGTTTCAAACGCAAGTTGGATGCACACCTTCTTGCAAATCATATTGAGGGATACGGGAAATCCGGGTCTCCAACTAGGAGCACCTAAATGGGCCTCCGCGTGTGCGGATCGCCGGACTTGATGGACCTTGGTCTGTTCTGGTGAAGGCGTTTCTTATGTTCTTAAGAGGCTTTTTGTTCCCCACTGTGAATAATCTGACATCATTAGAGTTTTGTAGAATATTAATTCTGACAATAGTTTGTCTTGGGTGGGATTTAATTGGATTGACATATGTTGATATTCCACTGGTTCCTATTTTTAGATAATGACTAGGTGCATCCCCTAGAAGGTGAGATAGGGACCTGGAGAGATCAGGTGTAACCCCTAAAGCTGACACAGCTCAAATGAACTAGGCCAGCCCAGGAGCAACTACTACTATTATTTCTAAAGCGCTACCCGACGTACGCAGCACTGTACAGAGTCACAAAGAAGAAAATAGTCCGTGTTCGAAACAACTTACAATCTAAACAGCCAAGACAGACAAACGGGATGTCATGGATACAGTTAAGAGGAACGGTTAATCAGATGGCTGGATTGGAGGGCAGAGGAGTAGGGTTAAGGATTGAAGGCTATATCAAAAAGATGGGTTTTCAGTCTGCTTTTAAACAAGGTAAGGGAAGGGGCTTGGCCATCAAACTCGGGTAATTTATTCCAGGCAGAGGGGACAGCTAGATTAAAGGAACAAAGTCTGGAAATGGCATTGGAAGAGAAGGGTACAGCTAAAATCAGCTTATCTGAGGAATGGAGGTGTATAAGGAGAGAGGAGAGATATTGAGAGGCAGCAGAATGAACACACTTGTAGGTCAGAAATAGGAGCTTGAACTGTATGCGAAGGTGGATAGGGAGCCAGCGCCAAGGGAATACTACAGTGCCCAAGATGCAGTACAACCAATAAGTTAGTTTGTAAGTACTATTTGCCATAGGAGCCAACTTTTCAAATTATTGGGAGTGCTAAACCCAATCTACATCATGTCTCCCTGGACAATGCTGGCTCCTAAGCTATTTGTTTGCATAATTGAGCAAAAAGAAAAAAAAGCTAAGGGTTAAGTATTTGTCAACTACAATGATTTCAACAATGATGCATACCTTAATTTGTATTTATTCATTCTTAAAACATATAGGACTAACCCCCCCCCTACCATTTACAAAGCCGCAAAAAAGGTTTTTAGTGCAGGCAGGCGCACTGAAAGCTCTGTGCTGCTCCTGATGCTCATAGGAACTCTATGAGTGTCAGGAGCAGCGAAGAGCATTCAGAGCACCAGCCTGCGCTAAAAACTGCCATCATGGTTTTGTAAAGAGGGTCGTAAATTTGATAAATTATGCTCAAATCTGTTGCACAAAACCAAAATGTGCACCGAGCACTATTTTATAAACCATGCTCCAAGTTGGGTGCCATTTATAGAATAGTGCATAGGTTGGGATCCACACACAAATTTTAGGCATAAGAATTTACACTAACTGAATCTTTGTGTTAATCCCTGCACCTAAACTATAATCCCCTAAATTCTATAATATTGTGTGCATCTTTAGTGAATGCCCCTGATCTTCTCATGCTCCCTTTTCAGTTGCCTACTAAAGAATTTATTTACACAGCTTTATACAGTAGAACAGCAGTTAGCAATAATAATAATAATAACAACCTTATTTTTGTATACCGCCATACCCCGAAGAGTTCTAGGCAGTTCACATTAGTTAGACAGAGATTACAAGTGGTTAAATATCAAATTGATCATAGAGTTGCAAATAGCAAGGAGAGAGTAGTTACAAGTGGTTACATATCAAATTGATGATAGAGTTGCGAACAGTAAGAAGAGAAGTAGGGGGGAGAGGAGGGAGACGGGGGAGGGAAGTAGATCAGAAGGGGAGGAGGAGGAGGATTGAAAAGGGGCATTAAGGGTCTTGGTCTCAGAATAGGTGAGTTTTGAGTAATTTTCTAAAGTCGAGGTAGTTGTAGGCCTTGAGGACCATTTGGACTAGCCAAGGGTTTAGTTTGGCGGCTTGGAAGGCGTAGGTTTTGTCAAGGAATTTTTTTGAGTGGCATAGTTTTAGGGAGGGGAAGGCGAAGAGTTGAATTTTACGGGAGTTCTTATAGTTGTGGTTAAGGGTGAAGTGAGGGGTGATGTAGCTTGGGGATAAACCAAATATTGTTTTGTAGCAAAAACAGGGGAATTTGAATATGATTCTGGATTCTAGTGGGAGCCAGTGGAGTTTGTGGTAGAAAGGGGTGATATGGTCCCATTTTTTCAGGTCAAATATGAGGCGGACAGTGGTGTTCTGGATTATCCTTAGTCTCCTGATGGTTTTCTTTGTGGAGCTCAAGTAGATGATGTTGCAGTAGTCCAGTATGCTGAGGATGGAGGATTGTACTAAGAGGCGGAATGAAGAGTCGTCGAAGTATTTTTTTATGGTGTGGAGTTTCCATAGTGTCGAGATACTTTTCCTGACTGTGATATCAGTGTTTCTCGAGGGATAGATGTTTGTCCAGTGTTACACCCAGTACTTTTAAGGTTTGTTCGAGGGGGAATGTGAATCCTTTTACTTGAATTGTGGTGTCTTTGATTTTGTCTTTGGGGGTTGCTAGGAAGAATTTTGTTTTGTCTGGGTTTAGTTTTAGTTTGTAGGATAGCATCCAGAGTTCTATCTGACTAAGTATGCTTGTGAGGGAGTTGAGGAGTTCTTGAGTGAAACTGGTTAGAGGGATGACTATGGTAATGTCGTCTGCATAGATAAAGAATTTTAGCTTGAGACTTTGCAGGAGGTTTCCTAGGGAGGTGAGGTAGATATTGAACAGGGTGGAGGACAGGGGGGAGCCCTGTGGCACACCGCAGGAGTTTTCCCAGGAGTAGGAGAGAGAATCGTTTTTAAATACCCTGTAAGATCTGTTCCGTAGGAACCCGTTGAGGACCTGGCCGGGGATGCCAATGTAGGCAAGGCAGTCTAGGAGAATGTCATGGTCGACTAGATCGAAAGCACTGCTCAGGTCCAGTTGTAAAATCAGGGCACTGGATCCCAGGCTGAAGAGTGTGTGTATGTGGTCTAGGAGGGAGGCTATGATGGTTTCGGTGCTGTGATTGGAGCGAAAGCCTGATTGGTTGTCATTTAGGATATCGAATTTTTCTAGGTATGTGGTAAGTTGGGGGTTTACCACCCCTTCTGCTATTTTGGTGAATAGCGGGATGCTTGCGATAGGTCTGTAGTTGGATGGGGTGCTTGATGGTTCTTTCTTGTTTTTTATGATAGGAGTTATTGAAATGTGGCCTTGTTCTGCTGGGAAACTGCCAGTGGTTAGTAATAGGTTTACCCATGCTAACATATTGGCTTTAAAATGGATTGGAGCAGTTTTCATAATGTTGGGGGGGCAGATATCCAGTCTGCAGAAGGAATTGGAATATTTGTTAAAATATGTGTTGAAGGTTGGCCAGTCGATATTTGTGAATTGATTCCAGCTTAGGTCTGTTCTGGATCCTGGGTCTAGTTTGGGCCTGTCTGAGTTTAGAAGGATTAGGAAGTCCCCGTGGGGGTTGGCTGGGGCAGATATCGATGATCTTAATTTTTGTATCTTTGTGTTAAAGAAGTCTGCAAGGGTGTTAGCGATTAAAGTGGATTTGTTAACGCAGGTGTCGGTGAGAGTTTCAAGATTGTAGAGGTCGTTGACCAGTTTGAAAAGGTTGCTGCTGTTGTTTGTAACAAGATGCATGTGCAAACCCAAGATGCATGTGCAAACCCAAGGTGTTAATTAGCAACAGTAATTGATTGTAAGCACCCAATTACTGGCACTAACAGGCTCATCACTTAAATTGCAGGCACCCAAATTTGGGCACACAATTTAAAGCACCATTGATTTAATATATTACCAATCAAAGCATTCAAACAAATTATTGAAAGCCCTCTTACCTGGCTGGCTGGTTTCATGTACAGATTCATATTCGGAATTATTCAAAGACACACTGTTCATATCTGTTTGATCCGACACTGAAACTACTAGTGGTGGCTCTTGCCTTTCTGTTAACACTGCATTTTGCTGCTTTTTGTCACCATCACCATTGGTATTCAGACCTGGAATAAGAATCATAAATGTAAGATATACAAGGATCATATGATTTTATTCTTCATCATCTACAACTCAAACAAAATTTCCAACATTCAACGAAATATTTTGCCCAAAAAATAGAAGATTCAAAAGTAACAGAAGTTATCCAGAGCTCAGATTTTTCAAAATGGAAGACGCATAAACAGCAATATCAATTTATAATCTATCCATAAAAGTACATTGTATTTTTACTCTGCATCCATCACTTACAACTGCCAGCTTGCCTTATTGCAATTTTAGCCATGAAAAGAACTGATTTTTTTGTGAGTTTTGTACTTTATTCAAAATTAAAAATACAATTCTTTTTTCTACTTTGTTATCTAGCTGTTTCCTGTTTAAATGTCTTTATTAAATTTTAAAAAGGTTTAACAATCCAGGATAAAAAGGTCACCTAACAACATCTCAACCTCCTCCCCAACATACGTACTAGAGGAGTACAGGATAAAAAAATCAAATAGCATGTAATCAACAATAATCATCCAAAAGAGCCCAAACTCTCTTAAAATATTGAATTTTACATCACCTAACAGCAGCTACTTCCTCATATTTATGTATTAAACAAATTCCAACCCAACATGCAGAAAAGGAAAAAAGAACTGTGATGTCTTTCCATACTGATAAACATGTTGAATTGCTAAACCCATAAGAACAACAATTTAGATCCAGGATATATGATTTGACTTGTATCAGTGCCTGGTGAGACGCTGAGGGTACGATTGGTTATATTTCAACAGCGATTAGACTATTTGTTAGTCGCGATGCCGAAGAGACGGGGTAAAAGCGCCGCTGCAGCCTCGCGACGTCTTGAACACCCCCCTCTCGCCTCAATTGAACACTTTCTTCAGCGACTTCAGAGGGAGTCAGTAGGTTCGGGGAATCGCCCGCTGGACTCTGCGACGTGGAGTGACGCCGGATCGGAAGTCCTTGGGCTGGATACCACGCTGAGCCCCGACCAGAGGAGTCCACCTCCCCCACCGCTGAGTGCGAGCTCCCCATGTGAAAGGAGTGGGCCAGGAGTAGCAGCACTCTCTGATCATGAGGCTGTAACATCAGGGAGCCAGCAAGGTGAAGTCTCTATGGCTTTGTTAAGTCCAGAGACGGTTCCAGCGGATAGAGAGGAAGGAGGAAAAAATCCAGACCAACAGACAGAAGGCAGTCAAGGTGAGTCTTCCCCAACTTTACATGAGACTTTCTTTAAATATCAGAAACCAGCTGAAGTGACTCTTGATTCAATTTGGGACCTAGTTTCCAAACTGGGAGACTCACTAACTAAACAAATTAAAGAAGGTGAAAAGAATATAAAAATTCAAAAACAGACAATAGAGGAAAATAAACAGGAAATTTCCAATGTCAAAGAAAAATTGGGAGGTATCGAAAATGAAGTGAAAATGATTAAACAAGTTCAATCTACAATAATAAATGATAATCAAAGTATTAGAAAAAAATTGGAAATTATGGAAAACAACTATCGGACTAATAATCTACGACTGTTGAATTTTCCCAAAATCTTATCAGTAAACCCGAGAGAGATGATAAAAAGGTACTTCATGGAGATATTTAATATTCCTGAGGAATCATTGCCTCCTCTCACTCGAGTATATTATTTGCCTATGAACGCAAGGGGTCAACATTCGGAGGATAAGAGACAGGAAATACAAGACCTTCAACAAAATTTGACAGCAATTTTGGAAACATCAGATAAAGATTTGGTTAAACCAGCAACTCTTATACTATCTGTGGCATTGCTGCCGGATAAAGATTGGATTTTGAAAATGTTCTTTAGGAACAAGAGTAAGGAGTTTCTGGGTTTGAAAATTCAAATGTTTCCAGACGTTAGTAGAGAAACTCAGAATCGTAGACGTCAGTTTCTTTTGTTGAAAGCAGGAGTTACACAGCTGGGTGGCATTTTCTTTTTACGTTTCCCATGTAAATGTATAGTAAGATATCGAGATAATAAGTATGTGTTTTTTGAGCCATCTCAACTTACAGCTTTTCTGACACTGAAACGTCTGGAAAAAGAGAGTATAACAACAACTACCACAATAACAACTAAGTAATTGTTGGACTTGGTATAGAATAATTCCTCAAATCAGACACATGATACTGTTCTTTATTATATAGAATTTACAATTGATTTCCTTAAAAGTTCACTCTTTTATATATATCTTGGATCACATAATTATTGAGGACTTGAGATTGTCCGATTTGAATTTTGTTCTTATTATGTTAATGATTTACTTATTATTTGTGTTCGATCTGACAATCTTTCAGTACAAAATGTTTTGATTTTGTTAAAATTTTTAAAATGATAAATAAAGGAAGAAAAAAAAAAAGAACAACAATTTAGCCTCACATTTTTGAAGTGAGGCAAAAACTGAAAGCAGTATAACAATTTCTTGTCTGCTCTGCAAGAAATCCAAACACATCTTATTACTCATTGCCAAACTACCCCCCAGAATGTTTTGACAGCATTGCACCCAAATAGCATATGATAAAAAGGTACCAACACTAGATGTACAGGTCAAACACAAACTAGATCCAAGTGCAGACAATCTGGAAACCTTATAAGGTTAAATATACCTAAACTTTTGTTATGTTGTAATTTAGATAGTGCTATTCTTGGTGGTTTAGATCTCCAAAGAAATTTTAATATGGTGGCATTTATAGATTTATAGAATGACTTAAAAAAGAAAACGGGGATCTTGCTCATATTACAAAATAATATCAGTACTGTAGACACGGTAGAAACACTACCCCACCTATTAAGAAATTCTGAGGACCATTTGTTGCATAATTCTGTTATTATTGTTAATAGTCTTTTTTTCGTTGTATTTCAGACTATCTTGTATGTTGCTAAATACTTGTATACCTAGGTATATAATGCTATTTGCTTCCTATTTAAATGGGAACTGTTTAAATGAATCCTTTGTATAATAAACATTTAAAGGGAGAATTTCAGATTTAGTCCAGTTGATTTTGTATTCCGAAAATGTACTGAACTCATCAATAAGATCCAGAAGAAAGGGCAAGTTTTTTCTCCTGGGTTTTAACCAAGTAAAGAAAAATATTGTCTGCATAAGCAGAACGTTTATATTGGTGTTCTTTCCTTTTTTTTATAAATATAACATACAACATCAGATAACAAGCGTCCTGCTGCTAAAAACGCTTGTTACCTGATGTTATATTCGCTTTTTGAAAAGTTTTAGTTGACTTTCTTTTTTGTTCGAAGTCTGGTAAGACCTATCAGAGTGGGAATATATTCTAGATATTCACATTGGTGGCTCTCAAGACTCCTGAGGAAGGCCTGTTGGCCGAAACATGTGCATGTCGAGTCATTGAGTTGTTGGATGTATTTTTATGTCATTGGATGAATAAAGATTCCTATATTATCAGATGCATTGGAGGGCACTTTCATTAGTGCACATCATTCTGATCTGGACAATTCCACTCAGCCTTTGGTACATTTGTGTTTGTGGTTTTGCTTTTTCCCCCTGTTTTTTATAAAGTCTGTCCCAACATAGCTACCAAATCCCATAAAGAGTCAAGCGTGACATTGGTGGGTTTAGGCATTGAGAATATACTTGCAGTCATTAATCCAGCTTGTACTGTTTCCATTCTCGTTCCTGGGATCTTCTCCCCATGTGGGTCTTATCTTTCTCCTTGTCCCTTCACTGTTTTCGCCGCAGTAGCAATCTCATCCAGTGCTTCGCTCAGTTCTTTCTCCTGGGATATGGAGTCTGCCTCTTTGGACTGGCTGCTTTCCCGTGGAGAGCTAGCACTTTGCGGTTGAGGGGGCGGGGTTCTGGCATCGGGGCTCAGCGCCGACTCTAGCCCAAGGAAACTCTACACAGCTTCACTCCTAGCTTGCGGTTCCAGCTGGCGATTCCCCGACAACATTAGCTCCTGCTGCAGACATTTCAGGAAATCATTCATTGCCATTTGTGGAGGGGTCTCCAAGCACCTCGAGGCACCAGAGGCACTTTTCCCTCTCCTCTTCAGCATCAGGTACAATTCAAAAGGTACTTAACTACAGAATTCTGAGAGCATCAGCACACACTCAGAAACTCGTGGCCATCTTGGATCTTCCAGGCACCGAGGTTGGAATTTCTGTCGCAATCTCTTAATCTCCTGAAAAGCTAATCTGGTTTTTCCATTTGCATGTTCCGATTGAATTTTCTGACAATATCCTTGAGATATCATTGTCTTGCTAAACTTGACAATGAAACACTCTTCATTTGTGATACTTTTTCTCTATCACTGGATAGTTTTGCTCGTCTTACTTTTCTGGTTTCTTCTGAGTTCCAAGGTGATTTCTTGGCGCTCTCTCTCTCTTCTGGAGTGGTTTGTTGTTTTTTTTTTGTTTGTTTGTTTTTTGCTTAATCACTAATTATAGCTTTGATGCCATTCCATAACTCTTCTGGCTTTCTACCTCCTGTATCAAGCAAGCAAACCTATAGTTTTATCCAAAAGTCTGAAGGAATGTTTTCAGTGTCGTATTTTGGGAGGTCTCTAATGATCTTCTTGTGAAGCTTTGCATTGATCTTGCATAACAGAAGCTTGCACACTGTCCACTCCTGCCACATGTACTGCCGAGAATGCTAGAAGATGGGTTTCCACCCATCTGCTGAGAGTACTAGAAGATGGGCTTTCACCCAATGAAACAGCATCTGGGCTTCCAAGTATAGAGCAGCACTCTTCGTGACCCCCACTGCGTTGGCCAAGAAAACTCTTTACCACTTTATTCTGCAACGCACTCCCGAACTCCTGAAGTGACAGGCAGATGGCTTAAAGTTCCAAGCAGTTGATTGACCACTTCCTTTGGGAAGGGAACCAGCATCATTGAACTGGACACCCCTCTTCACTGTTCCCTCTAAGCTGAGCAGGAGTCCTCCACCCACAGTCTCACCAATAGAGGGTGCTGTTTTACTGTCACATTTTTCAATTGTGAGGGACAGGCAAGTTCTGCAGGACTCCAGGGAACATACCTGTCCTTAGCGACTGAAAATATTCCACCCCCTAGTGGTAGCAATGCAGCTGGAGGACACCTGCTCAGCTTAGAGGGAACACTGCCCTCATAGTGTGCCCCCCAAATTGCATCAGTCACCCATGAAGAAATGTGAAGGGAAACTTTTCTGGTGAGAGACTAGGGTTCCAACCAACAAGCTAGACTGTGACGAACTTCCGCTGTCCAAGGCAACTGCTGCTGAAGTGCATCCTTATGTGGTCAGCATCAGGAGATAAGCGCATGCAAGAGAGCACTTGTCCAGGGGACATCTATGGTTACAACCATTGATCCCAGTACCTCCAAATAATAATAGGCCACTGGAGCAGATTCGTTCAAACTCCTGGAAGCTTCTCTCTGCGGACTTTGGGGAGGAAGACTGTTTATTCTTGTAACGAGCTGGACTCTCAGATATTCCAAGATCTGCGTTGGCTCCAGGTGGCTTTTCTGAAAGTTCACCACCCAGTCCAGCTTCAGCAGCAGATGAATCACTCTGTGAACCGCTAGTCTGCCTTCGGATTCAGACTGGGCTCTTATTAGCCAATTGTCCACATACGGATGGGACTTGTATGCCTGCTCTGCACAGGTGTGCTGCAACAACCACCGTTACCCTTGGGGTTATTCCATGTCAAGTGATCAAGGGCTCCCTGCATGACCATCACGGATTTTGATAAAACTTTATGCACAAAGTCCCACATGTATCAAACGAACTTTGGTAAAGTTTTAGTTTCGCCTGTGGAATATTCGTGGAGATATAGCCATTTGTTTGATCCCAAACTGCAATGACATACAGTACGACAGTGACATTCTGACAACTTTGAGACACAATATCTCACGAGCTATGTTTCCAAAAAAACTGAAACTTAGCTACCCTGCACAACTTTTGGAGCTCTATTCAGTGCTACCAATAATAATTTTTGTCGAGCACTGAGTGAATGGCTGAATTACAGTAAACTTGGCCGAAAAAATTAGTGCTCCAAAAAAAGTCAAAGTTTGACATTACTTAGCTCCCACAATAATTGAGTAATAAATGCGAAATTTGGCGCATAATGTCTCAGTACAACGTTGTTTTCAAAAGTACAATTTCAACCTCCAAGCTCTTTCCATTAGTTTACAAATTAAGTGTAAAGTTACTAATTTGTGTAAAAAGGCCAAAAATAGGGTATTTTCAGCCTGCTTTTACAGAAAAATACCTTTCAGAAACTCTTTCAAATCAGTCTCATTAGAAAGAGCATATTTCAAACCCCCTAGAAAAGTGGGCTTCATTTTTCAACGCAGGTTAACAATGCCCGAAAAAGGGGGACAAAGTTGGGAGATGTCACTATGGCAACGGCCTACGTTTCAACTTACAATTATGTCACTTTTCACACTGTTTTTCCCTGTTTATTTTTACTCAAGCTTTGGGTACAATTATAGTGTTCTTAATTAATGATCATT
Organism: Geotrypetes seraphini; assembly: GCF_902459505.1. Classification (NCBI taxonomy): domain Eukaryota; kingdom Metazoa; phylum Chordata; class Amphibia; order Gymnophiona; family Dermophiidae; genus Geotrypetes; species Geotrypetes seraphini. Next base: position 460,780,548 of record NC_047085.1, on the reverse strand, counting down.
CCTAACTAGAAATTGAGGTGATAATTTTGTTGCATGCAGATCACAAATTACAACTTGTTTTCTTTTTCAGATCCACATTATTATTAATTCAGTTTAAAATGGATGCCAACGAATCGACTAATAATAATCCTTTTCTGCCAGACTGTGCCATTGGGCAAAAATTGTTGTCAAAGTGTCATGACGGCACATTTTATTCTAAAAATTGTGGGCTCATTTTTTTACATAATTTGTCAACCGATGAAAAATTGCTTATCACTCGGCGCTCTGAAATTGAACTGATGGATAAAGACCAAATCTGCCTCCACCACAAAGCAAAGTATCTCGACAAATACAAATTAAAGCAAACATCGTGTTGTAATCCATTTGAAAAGAAAAATCACATTGTTCAAAGTGGATTGTTAAAAGTCAATCTTGCCATGTCTAATGATTTTAGAAAAGTGGCAAAAATAAATATCAAGCCAGGTCAGAAACTTTGCAGTAGGTGCAAAGCCCAATACGTTTCAATGAGTGAAGCTACTGCAGCATCTTCATCTTCAGACGATTTTGATATCAGCATCTCCGATGCAGTTGATCAAAGCTTGACTGCTTTAGGAACCTCTCCATTGAAAATTCGAAGGTTAGCTAGTAGAGATAAAGCTGGCTATGTGATACGAAAAATTGAACGTGTGCAGAATGTGATAGCCAAGAAGATTACATCTGCTGCTGGAGTTTCAGCTGAAGAAGTTGGGCCGTCTCGTCAGTCTGTAGAATGCAAGTTATGTGAAGATTACACTGACCTCATTAAAGAAATGAAAACGAAAATTGCAATATCCAACAGGTCAATGAAAGTTCAATTATTGACGATGGCCCCAAAAAGTTGGTCAATAAAGGAAACAGCAATGAAGTTTGGCGTTTCAGAGCGCATGGTCAGAACAGCCCAAAAAGTAAAGAAAGAGAAAGGCATTTGTTCTATAACGGATGTAGCGGTATATAAGAAATAAATTACATTACATTACATTACCTGATGCAAAAATTGGCAAGTCCCTTCCAAAAGAAATTGCAAATAGAGTTCAAGATTTTTACGAAGACGATGAATTCAGCAGAATATGTCCTGGCAAAAAAGATTGCATTTCAGTCCGCCTCAATGGTTTAAAAGTACAAAAGCAAAAGCGGCTGCTGTTGTGTAATTTAAAAGAGCTGTATGTGTTGTACTGTAACAAATACGGAACTGTAACATAGTAACATAGTAGATGACGGCAGATAAAGACCCGAATGGTCCATCCAGTCCGCCCAACCTGATTCAATTTAAATTTTTTTTTTTTTTCTTCTTAGCTATTTCTGGGCGAGAATCCAAAGCTTTACCCGGTACTGTGCTTGGGTTCCAACTGCCGAAATCTCTGTTAACCCTTTCAGGACCAAGGGACATATTTGTCCCATAACTTTAAAATCCTATAAATTTTGATTGGGATAGTCTACAGTTCTAAATTTGATATGTACGGATTCCATATGATACTGCCTTTATGTAAACAAACTGGTTCCGACATTCATTCATTAGCGTCGTTGCTAGATTGACGAGAAGATTCACTTGCCACACTGTCCATAAGCCAGAAGTGTGATTTTTTTAAATAAAAATAATGATATTTCACAAAAAAAATCAATTTTTTGGCATCTGCAAGCCCTTTTTACCATAAAAATGTCATCAAAACCACAAAAATTGCCCTACGATCCTTATGGTCCTGAAAGGGTTAAGACTTACTCCAGCCCATCTACACCCTCCCAGCCATTGAAGCCCTCCCCTGCCCATCCTCCTCCAAACGGCCATGCACAGACACAGACCGTACAAGTCTGCCCAGTAACTGGCCTAGTTCAATCTTTAATATTATTTTCTGATTTTAAATCTTCTGTGTTCATCCCACGCTTCTTTGAACTCAGTCACAGTTTTACTCTCCACCACCTCTCTCGGGAGCGCATTCCAGGCATCCACCACCCTCTCCGTATAGTAGAATTTCCTAACATTGCCCCTGAATCTACCACCCCTCAACCTCAAATTATGTCCTCTGGTTTTACCATTTTCCTTTCTCTGGAAAAGATTTTGTTCTACGTTAATACCTTTTAAGTATTTGAACGTCTGAATCATATCTCCCCTGTCTCTCCTTTCCTCTAGGGTATACATATTCAGGGCTTCCAGTCTCTCCTCATACGTCTTCTGGCGCAAGCCTCCTATCATTTTCGTCGCCCTCCTCTGGACCGCCTCAAGTCTTCTTACGTCTTTCGCCAGATACGGTCTCCAAAACTGAACACAATACTCCAAGTGGGGCCTCACCAATGACCTGTACAGGGGCATCAACACCTTCTTCCTTCTACTGACTACGCCTCTCTTTATACAGCCCAGAATCCTTCTGGCAGTAGCCACTGCCTTGTCACACTGTTTTTTCGCCTTTAGATCTTCGGACACTATCACCCTAAGGTCCCTCTCCCCGTCCGTGCATATCAGCTTCTCTCCTCCCAGCATATACGGTTCCTTCCTATTATTAATCCCCAAATGCATTACTCTGCATTTCTTTGCATTGAATTTTATTTGCCAAGCATTAGACCATTCCTCTAACTTTTGCAGATCCTTTTTCATATTTTCCACTCCCTCTTCGGTGTCTACTCTGTTACAAATCTTGGTATCATCTGCAAAAAGGCACACTTTTCCTTCTAACCCTTCAGCAATGTCACTTACATACATATTGAACAGGATTGGCCCCAGCACCGAACCCTGAGGGACTCCACTAGTCACCTTTCCTTTCTGAAATTGGTTTTTCCAAATTCTGTGAGCTCAGGCCAAAGTAGTGTGTAACCGTTGGTGCATCAGGTGAACACTCCGTATGTGTCTGCACGATACATCAAAATGTAAAGCTCATGCTACAAGGCGCCAATGTCAAAGAGAACTACAAAGTTCTTATGGAAAAAACTGTGCGCGACCTAAATGTCAAGGACTGTATGCTACAACGATGTCAAAACTGCCCTGGTGAAGAAGCACTAACAGCATACCTGGAAGAAATAGTCAAGGATTTAGATCCAGAAGAATCAATAGAATTTAAGCAATGGGTTCACGCTGACCGTGAAACATTAGAAACAAGCGTACTAACCATGGACAACTTTATTGAAAGACTTGCAAGCAAGATTTGGAAGTTGACAAGCCACCATTTCATTTCAAAACATCAAAGTGAATATTTGAAGATGTTGAAGACAGGCTTAAAAGAAACGGAAATGATCGTTTTGATGGATTTCGCTGAAAATTACTCATTTGTTGTACAGGATGCCGCCCAAGGCTTTCACTGGGAAAATTCACAAGCTACGGTACATCCTTTTGTTGCATATTACCTCAATGAAGTGGGCACATTGCAAGTTGTAAACTGTTGCATTATTTCTGATCATATGCAACATGATACGATATCTGTACACGTGTTTATTCAAAAGTTGATCGAATTTTTGGTAACTCAAACAAACATTACCAAAATATACTACTTCAGTGACGGCTCAGCTGCACAATATAAAAACTACAAGAACTTTGTGAATTTGTGCAATCACAGAAATGATATAAAAACTACAAGAACTTTGTGAATTTGTGCAATCACAGAAATGATTTCAACATTGAGGCTGAATGGAATTTTTTTGGAACTAGCCACGGAAAATCACCCTGCGATGGAGTTGGTGGAACAACTAAACGACTGGCTGCCCGGGCTAGCCTCCAAAGACCATCAACGGATCAAATATTGACGCCAAAGGATCTATTTAACTTTTGTGACCAAAATATACACGGAGTTAAATACATTTATGTTCCAAAAGAAGAAATTGAAGAAAGCAAAAAATTTCAAGAAGAAAGATGGCATGAAAGCAGCACAGTAGCCGGTACCAGAGAGCACCACCAATTTGTACCAGTCGACTCAAACTCGGTTCGTGTCAGTAAAGTTTCAAATGACACAATAAATTTTGTTGCCAAAATTTCTGATACTGCCATTCCAAATTTGAAAGTGTCCGAAATCTTTCCTGGTTGCTACGTTGCCTGTACTTACGATAATCAATGGTGGATAGGCAACGTTGTTGAAGTCTCAATTAAACAAAATGATGCATTGATAAAATTTATGCATCCTCACGGTCCAGCTCATTCGTTTTATTGGCCAGAAAGGCAAGACGTTTGCTGGGTTCCAGAGCAACACCTCATCTGCATGCTTTGTGCCCCTTCAGTTACATCATCCGGCCGCCAATATCAATTTCCAGAAACTGCATTGAAGAATGTGGCTCAAAAATTTAACAGAATGTTATAAAGATTGCTGGCAGTTAAAATCAAAGTGGACTTCACTTCGGCTTGGGAACCATATAAGATACCCAATTTAGGCTTGGGAACCTAGGATAAGACACCCTAATCATTGGCTTTGGAACCAGAAAGATACCAACAAAAGGCTTTGGAACCTTGACAAAGAAACCAAATGCGAGGCTTGGGAATCTGGACGAAGTGGCCCACCCGTGGCTGGTATTGCACAGCTATCGGGCGTGACCCCTATGGCGATGGGGTTGCCAGTTCAAACTCTTGAACTGGTAGCGACAATGTCACCATGGACCAACGCAATAGAGTAGTAGTAATACTACGTCAATACAAAACTGTAACTTTAAAAATGACAGAACTATGTTGAAATAGAGGTTGTTGCCGTGGCAACGTCTCCCAACTTTGTCCCCTTTTTTCAGCCATTGTTAACCTGCGTTGAAAAATGAAGTCCACTTTTCTAGGGGGTTTGAAATATGCTCTTTCTAATGAGACTTATTTGAAAGAGTTTCTAAAAGGTATTTTTCTGTAAAAGCAGGCTGAAAATGCCCTATTTTGGGCCTTTTTACACAAATTAGCAACTTTACACTTAATTTGTAAACTAATGGAAAGAGCTTGGAGGTTGAAATTGTACTTTTGAAAACAATGTTGTACTGAGACATTATGCGCCAAATTTCGCATTTATTACTCAATTATTGTGAGAGCTAAGTAATGTCAAACTTTGACTTTTTTGGAGCACTAATTTTTTCGGCCAAGTTTACTGTAATTCAGCCATTCACTCAGTGCTCGGCAAAAATTGTTATTGGTAGCAATGAACAGAGCTCAAAAAGTTGTGCAGGGTAGCTAAGTTTCAGTTTTTTTGGAAACACAGCTCGGGAGATATTGTGTCTCAAAGTTGTCAGAATGTCATTGTCGTACTGTATTTCATTGTGGTATGGGGTTAAACAAATGGCTATATCTCCACAAATATTCCACAGGCGAAACTAAAACTTTACCAAAGTTCGTTTGAGACATGGTGGACTCTGCATATGAAGTTTCATCAAAATCCGTGATGGTCATGCAGGGCACTTTCCAAGAATCTGATCACTTGACATGGAATGACCCCTTGGTAAAGGTCCATGGTGCCAAGAACTGAAGTGTTACTCTGGCACATGGAATCACAAAAATTTCCTGTGCTCTGAAAAAAATGGGAATGTGCAGATAGGCCTCTGTCAAATCCAGGGAGACGAGAAATTCTCCCAGTACCACTGACACAATCAATCAACTCATCATCTCCATTCAGAAACTTGGTAGCTTGAAGGCCACATTCATTACTTTGATTTTTAGATTGGTCTCCAGTCTTCTGAGACTCTCTTGGCACTATGAAGTACATTGAGTATCTGCCAGAGGCCAAGTCTTCCTCTAGTACAGGCTCTATGGTTCCAAGTCAATAGCCTTTGCACTGTTGCTCTAACTTTGGCCGCTTTTTCCAGCCTCCCAGCTGGAAAATCTAGAAAAAGGTCCAGGAGGGACCAATGAACTTGAGCTTGTACCCCCTCCTGTATAATGTCCAGCACCCAACAATCTGTGGTGATCTCCCCCCCACTCCCCAATAGACCAATAACTTCACTCTGATGCATGGAGACTCGGCTGACAGCTTGGTATCATAACTGCTTCTGGAGCTTTGAAAGGGATTTTGGCTCAAAGGTCCTCCAAAGAACTGATGACATCGTCTCGAAGCTCAAAAATTACCATGACCTGACCCCCCCCCTCCCAGGGGCTCAAGGTCTGCTGTCCGGTAAGGACTTTGGCTTATGATCCTGCACACTGGCAATATAATCCAGACCTTTCCCAAAAAGTAAATGTCCTTTAAATTGTAATTTACTCAAGGTTATCTTAGAGGAGAAATCCCCTGCCCACTGTCTGATCCATAGCATCCTGCAGGCGTAAATGGAATAAGCGGACATTTTGCTCACAACTCTGAAAAGGTCATACAGAGCATTCGCTACATAATCCACATCAGACATTAAAAACTGGAGATCCCTCCCAAAAATAATCTCTGGATCATGGCGCAACGAAAAAAAAGACAACAATGCAGCTACTTTCAAACCTGAGGCTGCAACCTCAAAGAGCTTCTAATGAGCAATATCCAGCCTGCAGTCCTGGGCATCCTTTAATACCATGCTGCTTCACTGTGAAGGGAGTTATGCTTTACAACCTGCACCACCAGTGAATCAACTTTCAGAGGAACAAAAAGCTGATTATCGGATAGAAAAGAGAGGGTATAGTTAAATGACCATTTTTCTCAATAGCGGAAAGGTAAATACTGGAGTGCCGCAGGGATCTGTACTGGGACTGCTGCTATTTAATCGTTTATTTATAAACGATCTGGAAATTGGAACTACGATTGAGATAATTAAATTTGCAGATGACACTAAACTGTTCATAGTTTTTAAAACACATGCAGATTGTGAAAAACTGCAGGAAGACCTTAGGAAATCAGAAGACTGAGCATCCAAATGGCAGATGAAATTTAATATGGACAAATGCAAAGTGACACACACTGGGAAAAATAACTCAAATCATAGTTTCTAGATGTTAGAGTCCACACCTTGGGGGTTAGCACCCAAGAAAAAGTTCTGGGTATCATTGTAGACAACATGCTGAAACCTTCCACCCAATATGTGGTGGCAGCAGCCAAAAAAAGCAAACAAGATGCTAGGAATTATTATTAAAAAAAGGATAGTTAACAAAACTAAAAATTTTATAATGCCTTGGTACTGCTCCATGGAGTATTGCATACTCCTGGAGTATTGTATTAAATTCTGATCACCTTATCTCAAAAAAGACAATGAAATAACCAATCGAAGCCCAAGTTTTACCTTTTCCCAAGTTTGAATGCTAGCAGGTAAGATATTCCAATTGAGGTTTTTTCATTCCATTTAGCAGATCCTCACTCAACACCTCTTCAGGATAAGGATCTTGTCTTTTTTGCTAATGGTTTGCAAAGCTTTTCAGTGCTTCAGAGGATCCCTTATTTCTGACAGCTCTGGCTGTGGTAAAGTGCAGATTCTGAGTTCGAAGGTCTGTTTCCTAAGGGCAGACTGCTTTGCAGTGCACCCTCCTAGCCTGCATTAACAGATGGGGGCTCAGGGACTGTTCCTTTGGAATATCTTACCTGCTAGCATTCAAACTTGGGAAAAGGTAAAACTTGGGCTTCGATTGGTTATTTCATTGTCTTTCTCTTACTTTTTTAGTTCAGTACTCTGCTTTTACAGCAAAGTCAGTTTAGGCAATAGTGTAGCCTTTAGAGTCTCTGTTAGGGACTTAATATAAAAAGTGTTTAGTCTAGATTAGCATTTTAGGTTGCATTTCAGAGCATAAGATAAGATCCAATTATGGCACAGATAGCAGTTGTGAAAAGTTTTGTTTAATGCTTAACACCCACCCATCTTCCCTAATCTGATCACTAATTTATTATTCCTTGAACCAATTAGAACAGCGGTCTCAAACTCAAACCCTTTGCAGGGCCACATTTTGGATTTGTAGGTACTTGGAGGGCCGCAGAAAAAATAGTTAATATCTTATTAAAGAAATGACAATTTTGCATGAGGTGAAACTCGTTATCCTATATAATAAAATCCTAGCCGCGCATGCGCACTTAGCTGCGTGCTTCCGTGATCTCTGATCTGTGATCAGTAGGTCTGTGACCAGCAGGAGTGCGGGTGCGGCGGCCAAAGCGGAGAAACACAGCACAGCCGGCGACTCCCCCCTCCCGCCCTCCACCCACCACCAAAACACCACCGCCAAAGCATTCTCCTTCTCGTCGGCTCACCCGCGTTTCAATTAAGAGAAAAGCGCTGCACCGAGCTAACGGTGGCCTCGCCGTCTTCTGTCCACTGTGGCCCGCCCTCTCTGACTACTTCCTGTTTCCGCTAGGGTTGGCCGCAGTGGATAGAAGATGCCGAAGCCAGCGGTAGCGCGGTGCAGCACTTTTCTCTCAATTTCAACGTGGCGGCTGGGAAGGGGGCGGCGGGAAAAGCACAGTTACTTACCGTAACAGGTGTTATCCAGGGACAGCAGGCAGCTATTCTCACAAGTGGGTGACGTGATCCAACGGAGCCCCGATGAGGACGCCTCACAAGCAGACTTGCTTGAAGAAACTTCCCGAAATCCCATCTCCAGCCTTCTCAGACTCTTCCATTCATTGGAGCTGTTCTGGATACTGTCCAACTCAGAGCGTTTCTTCCTCCACAACGTCTGGAAGCTCTTCTCCATCTTTGTCATTCGGTGTCCTCTCGCCCGTCCATCTCGGCGAGACAAATGATGGTTCTTCTGGGTCACATGGCTTCTACAGCACACGTGACTCCTTTTGCCAGACTTCACCTCAGAATACCTCAGTGGACCCTGGCTTCTCAATGGATGCAGGTTTCCGACCCTCTGACTAGACACATCCAGGTCACTCCTGCTCTGATAGTCTCTTCGCTGGTGGATGCTCTCTTCCAATCTATCCAGAGGCTTACTTTTTCACACACTCCCCCAATCAGAAGGTTCTCACGACCGATTCTTCAACTTACACTTTGGGGGCTCATCTAGATGGTCTCCGTACTCAAGGCTATTGGACCAGTATGGATCGTCAGTGTCGCATCAATCTTCTGGAACTCAGGGCGATTTTCAATGCTCTTAATGCTTTAAAGCATCTGCTTCACGACCGTGTAGTTCTCATTCCCACGGACAATCAAGTCGCAATGTATTATGTTAACAAACAAGGCGGCACGGGATCTGCCTCCCTCTGTCAGGAAGCTCTGAAAGTTTGGGATTGGGCAATTCACCATAACACCCTTCCTCAAAGCTGTCTCCATTCAGGGGCGGACAATGCCCTTAGCAGACAACTTGAGTCGTCTTCTACAGCCTCACGAATGGACTCTCCATTCCACAGCCCCCTTCATCAACATCTTCTCTCAGTGGGGAACGCCTCAGATAGATCTCTTTGCAGCCCCCCCCCAACTTCAAGCTGTCTCAGTTCTGCTCCAGGATCTACACTTCTCATCGCCTCGAGGCAGATGCTTTTCTTCTGGACTGGACAAATCTCTTTCTATATGCGTTTCCTCCATTTCCTCTCATTCAAAAGACGCTGGTCAAGCTGAAGTCCCACCATGATTCCTGGTTGCTCCTCGGTGGCCCCAGACAACCTGGTACTCCCTTCTACTTCAACTCAGCAGCAGGGAGCCATACCTTCTACCAGTTTTTTTCTCTCTGCTTACGCAGCATCAGGGATCTCTGTTTCATCCCAACCTGCAGTCTCTCCACCTGACAGCTTGGTTCCTCTCAACATAGCTCCTCTCCAGTTCTCTCAATCTGTGAGGGATGTTTTGGAAGCTTCACGGAAGCCTACTACTAGACAATGCTATCACCAAAAATGGACTAGATTTTCTGCTTGGTGTTTTTCTCATCATAAAGAGCCTCAACTTTCCTCCTTATCTTCAGTTTTGGACTATCTGTTGCACCTTTTTCAGTCTGGTCCTATCTTACTGCAATTGCTGCTTTCCATCAGCCTATTGAAGGGAAACCTCTTTCTGCTCATCCTGTGGTTTCCAGATTCATGAAAGGACTTTTCAATGTCAAACCTCCTCTCAAACCGCCTCCAGTGGTTTGGGAACTCAATATTGCTCTTACTCCACTGATGAAACCTCCATTTGAACCAATGGACAAGGCTCATCTGAAGTACCTCATTTGGAAAGTGGTGTTTCTCATTGGCCTCACTTCTGCTCGATGAGTCAGTGAGCTTCAAGCATTGGTTGCGGATCCGCCTTATATAGAGTTCCCTCATGACTAGGTGGTTCTTCACACTCATCTGAAATTCCTTCCTAAAGTGGTCTCGAAGTTTCATCTCAACCAATCCATTGTTCTTCCAGTGTTTTTTCCTAAGCCTCATTCTCATCCTGGAGAATCAGCTCTTCATACTCTGGACTGTAAACGTGCTTTAGCATTCTACTTGGAACACACCAAACCGCACAGAACTGCTCCTCAACTTTTCATCTCCTTTGATCCGAACAAGTTGGGACGTCCTATCTTTAAGTATACCATCTCCAATTGGATGGCGGCTTGTATCTCATTCTGCTATGCCCAGGCTGGATTTCCTCTTCACAGTAAAGTCACAGCCCATAAGGTCAGAGCAATGCCAGCTTATGTGGCTTTCCTCAGATCTACACCTATTGAGGAAATTTGTAAAGCTGCCACATGGTCCTCGGTTCATACCTTCACTTCTCATTATTGTCTGGATAATTTCTCCAGACGGGATGGACAGTTTGGGCAAACAGTATTGCAAAATTTATTCTCCTAACTTACCAACTTTCCCACCATCCCACTTTGGTTAGCTTGGAGGTCACCCACTTGTGAGAATACCTGCTTGTCCTGGGATAAAGCACAGTTACTTACCGTAAGAGGTGTTATCCAGGGACAGCAGGCAGCTATTCTCACATCCCACCCACCTCCCCGGGTTGGCTTCTCTGCTAGCTATCTGAACTGAGGAGACGCACCCTGTGTACTGGGCGGGAAGGCACTCGCGCATGCGCGGTGCGGGCTACTCGAAACTTCGACTTTCTTCAAAAAAGTCTGCTTGTGATGCGTCCGCATCGGGGCTCCGTTGGATCACGTCACCCACTTGTGAGAATACCTGCCTGCTTGTCCTGGGATAATGCTACTGCTGCACAGGGAAGGGTGGGAAATGCTGCTGCTGCACAGGGAACGGTGGGAAATGCTGCTGCTGCACAGGGAAGTGTGTGTGTGTGGGGAAATGCTGCTGCTGCTGCACAGGGAAGTGGAGGGGACGGAGAGGGAAAGGGGGCCTGGGAGCAATCTTGGTTTGCTTTGGAGGAGGGGAGACAGAAGGGGGCCATGGAGAGACAGAAAGACAGGCAGGCAGGCAGCGCATTAGAACAAAAGACAGATACACAGAAAGACAGCAGGCAGGGAGAGAGATAGAAAGAAAGAAAGACAGGGTGCCAGAAAGAGAACCAGAAAGAAAGGAGGACAGACAGCGGGAGGGAGAAAAAGAAAGGAAGAGAGACAGGGGCAGGGAGAGACACAGAAAGTAAGAAAGAAAGACAGACATATATTCTAGCACCCATTAATGTAACGGGCTTAAACACTAGTAGTTTATAAATATTTCCTTAATTGCTTCTGATAATTTCAGCTATACACAGCTAAAAGTAGTGCAACATGCAGAAAGTGAAAATCTATCTAAACTTTCACTTTCTGCATGTTACACTGCTTTCAGCTGTGTATAGCTGAAATTATCAGAAGCAATTAAGGAAAGATTTATAAACTATAAAGAGTTTTACCTCATGCAAAATTGTGATTTAGATTCTAAAGCAGGGGTGCCCACACTTTTTGGCCTTGTGAGCTACTTTTAAAATGACCAAGTCAAAATGATCTAACAACAATAAAATAAAAAAGAAACAAACCTCACAAAGCACACTGTACACAGAGAAAATATTAATTATCATTTATATTCCCGGGGTTTTTTCAGAGGTCAAGGCAGATGACTTTATACAATGTCACCTCAGTAACAACTACACAAAAATAGACAAATATACCACCTCTCCCTTTTTTTAAAAAATTTATCATTTCAAATTATCATTACATCACAATGATAAGGAAATACTGAAATACAATACAATCAGTACATGCTGATAAGCAAAATTAACATAAGGAAATATTACATTCAACATAGTCCACAATAGGTGAAGGAGAAAAGAGAGGAAAAAAAACAACCCCTAGGGGAAGGGATACATTAACCAAATTAAGAATTCTAAAATAAAGAGCAGTAACAGCCTTCCAAAATTAACGCCACACAATCCTGGTTCAATCTGGATACGTAGAAACACCCTTACTTTCTAAGAAAAAGCCTTTTTACTAATCCGGCAATAGCGGCTTTTAGCCCAGGGAGCTGCGTTGAATGCCCTGCGCTGCTCTTGATGCTCATAGGCTCCCTGCGCTAAAAAAACACTATTGCAAATATAGACAGCAGATATAAATTTCTCAAAACAGACACATTTTGATCACTAAATTGAAAATTAAAATCATTTTTCCTACCTTTGCTGTCTGGTGATTTCATGAGGCTGGCTGCACTTTCTTCTTCTAACTGTCCAACTTTTTCTTCCTCTCTCCATGTCCCCTCCCCTCTCTTTCTTTCTCCCTGTCCCCCTTTCTTTCTCTGTCTTTCTGTCCTTTCTTTCTCCCCAAGCCGAGGCTAAATTGGAGCTTCCACCACAGTCATTTACAATAAACTTTTTTCCCTCCTTTTTGTTCTTTCCAAACCAACAGAAGTTGGAAGGAATTGTACAAAAGGCCTGTCTGACTGAGGGCAAAATAACTGAAAATTTAACAGAATAGGATGAAACTTGGCATGTGGGAAAAAATGATAAAAAGATACATTGATTTTGAAAATGGGTCAAAGCAGACGTAGGGTTCCAAAGAAATAAGCACTCCCCCCAAAAAAAAGGTTCAGTGCAATTCAAAGGGAGAAACAGTTCTAGGTCCTATAGCACAGACACTTGCATACATACTGTACATAGCAGTTAGGCAAGTCCTCCTTTCTGCTGTTTTTCCCTGTTCTCTAATCTCACAACCATCCAAACTGCCCCTACTCTGAAATTATTCCCCACCACTGCCCTACCTCCATCAAAATGCCTCACCTGATAAAATGAAGTCCCAGCAACTCCCAAATGAAGCCCAGCACTCCCAAAACTTCCCTTTCAACCCAACAAATACCTCCCTCTACAAACAGCCCCAAACAGCAACTTCAACTCAGCCCACTAAACAACCTCCCCACCGTCGTCTGGGAACAGGCTCCTCCAAGCCGCTGTTGCTGCCAAGTTCTCCCTGCTCCCCGACGCTATAACAAGCCAACAGCCTTCCTCCTGACATCAATTCTGACGTCGGAGAGGAAGTTCCGGGCCAGCCAGGCTGCGACTGGCTAGCCTGGAGCTTCCTCACCGACGTCAGAATTAATGTCGGGGGGAAGGCTTCTGCAGTCTAGTCTGTTACAGCGTCAGGGAACGGGGAGAACGCAAAGGCAACGCGAGTCTATCGGGATGAACTCCGTGATCGACTCGCATTGTTTTTGCGATCGACCTTTTGGGCACCCCTATTCTAAAGTATCAACTGCAAGAGACAAGATTTTGGTGTAGCCTTCTAGGCTTTTTTGTAGAGGGGAGAATCAATATCCGACGTACCTGGAAAACTTGTGCCCACAACCACCTTCAGCTCTCACCTCCTCAAGCACCGGACACAACCACCATCTTACATCAAGCAGTCACCGCCAGGAGAGATGCCAAATTTCGGGAGAGTTCACAAGATTACATACACACGCACAAGCTGCACTGCCTCCAATGGTTACCTTACATTCTGGAACGTTGTCTGCCTCACTGTTGTAACCTCACGCAAGCGCTTTCCTGCATCTGTATGCAATTGTCCTCTCTAATCCACTTCACAATCGTGTACAGATGCAGGAAAGCGCTTGTGTAAGGTTATAGCAGTAAGGCAGGTAATGTTCCAAAACAATTGTAACATACTGAGGGCCTCAAAATAGTACCTGGCGGGCTGCGAGTTTGAGACCACTGAATTAGAAGGATAAAAAAGTAATTAGCTAGTAATTAGCTTTCAAGAAATAATAAGAAATTCTTAGAGGGTAAGCTACCTATTATAACATTACAAAATAATAATAAAAATTAAAGATTACCATTTAACCTAACATATAACTAGCAATCTTAGGAGAACTTGGAGTACATATTCCAACTCCCATAGCAACTTAAAGAAATAACCAATATGAAGATAAAGGCAGCAGTCCAGCAGAAAGATGGGGTCTATCCAGTCTTTTACAATGATTGTCACATGTTTATCGCCCAATTAGTGAGCTGTCTTATGCGTGTGCTTGGTACAAAAAGCTCCAAGCACTCAGGGAATGGGTCCAATCTCTTGAGGCTAGAGTAGCACACTTGGAGGAGCTAAGGGAGACAGAGAAGTACATACAGGAGACCTACATAGACAATGTAGAAAAGTTCCACCTCCACTCTGGCTGTCTCTGTGCTGCCTCGAAAGGAGGTCTTCATACCCAGGTGAAGTACCTTGTTTCCCTGAAAATAAGACACTGTCTTATATTAATTTTGGGTCCAAAAAAGGCATTAGATCTTATTTTCAGGGGATGTCTTATTTTTTTCGTGTACAATGATTCTCTCCCCCTTCCTCTCCTCCACCCCAATTCTTCCTATTTCCTTTCTCTCCCCCACATGTGCAGCATCTTTCCTCCCCTCTCACCCATCCCCTTGTGCAGTATCTTTCTATCCCTTCCTCCCATCCCTTGTGCAGCAGAACCCTAGCAGCTTGTATCTGCCCTCCCATCCTTTGTGCAGAAGAATCCTTGCAGCTCCTATCCCTCCCTTCCTTCCATCCCCCCATGTAGCATCTTTCTATCCTCCCCTCCCCCGCCGACCCATCTCTCCCTCCGACTGCAAGATAGAAAGAAATGTACCTTATAACAAACCAGCAGCGTCAGTAGCAAGCTAGACAGGCTCCTTCGCGGCCTGGGCCATTCCTTTGCCGCATCACTGATGACATCATCAGCAACGCGGCAGATGAACGGCCAAGGCCGCGAAGGAGCCTGTCTAGCTTGCTGTTAACGCTGCCGGTTTGTTATAAGGTACATTTCTTTCTGTCTCGCGGTCGGAGGGAGAGATGGGTCAGTGGGGGGAGCTGCTGCTGCCGGCGACTAGGACTTATTTTCGGGGGTAGGGTTTATATTAAGACCTATCCTGAAAATCATGCTAGGGCTTATTTTCAGGGTAGGTCTTATTTTCGGGGAAACACAGTAGGAGGCAATAATGTAGCCAGGACCTGACCACCAAAGGAAGCAATGTCCTCTCACACCAAGGATGTGTCTTCAGGGGCTTCTGCCCAGGAAGGAAGGGTTAGGATGGCTGTTACAGTGAGAGATTTGATCATTAGGCACGTAGATAGCTGAATGGCTGGTGGATGAGGATCGCTTGGTCACTTGCCTGCCTGGTGTGAAGATGGCAGATCTCACGTGTCACCTAAATATGATTTTAGACAAGTGCTGGGGAGGAAGTTGCTGTCTTAGTATATATGGGTACAAATGACAAAGGGAAATATGTTAGAGAGGTTCTGGAAGCCACATTTAGGCTCTTAGGTAGGAAGTTAAAATCCAGAATCTCCAGGGTAGCATTTTCAGAAGTGCTCCCTGTTCCACACGCAGGTTCCAAAAGACAGACCACTAGTACCTACTGCTTGGAAAACAGCACTCGTTATCCCAAAATTGAAACAGCACAACTTAGACCCTTCTCAGCCAGCAAATTATCGCCCTATTGCCAACCTACCCTTAATCTCTAAACTAACGGAAAAAATCATTCACACTCAACTTACAGAATTTATTGAAAAAACACCCATGCCATTCATCCATGCCAAACAGGTTTTCGTTCTTCACACTCTACTGAACTGTCACTACTAGGCCTTACTTCAACTATTCATTACTATCATGAACACCAAAAATCGGTTCTTCTTATTTTTCTAGACCTGTCCGCAGCCTTCGACACTATTGACCACTCTCTTCTTATTAATCGACTTAAAGACTGCGGTATTACAGGTCCAGCTCTTCAGTGGTTCATTTCATACTTTAATGAACGTAGCTTTAAAGTTCAGGTAAAGAATGAATCCTCTCAACCTATAGCACCAACCTATGGTGTTCCACAAGGATCTATTCTATCTCCACTACTTTTCAACATCTTTTTGTCTCCTCTTCTTACACTAGCACAATCTATTGGATTCACAATCTTCGCCTATGCTGATGACATACAACTACTCCACCCAATCAACACCTCAAATACTTCAGATATAACAGACATAAACAATAAACTGGATTCTGTAAATGACTGGCTCTATACAAATAAACTCTCTCTCAACATTGATAAATCTTGCGCCCTACTACTCCCAATCAAAAACAGTGAATCTTTATCTGGCAAAATTTCTATCAAATCCACTCCTATACAAATGGAATCAAAAATAAAATTATTAGGAGTCATTATCGATGAGGGTCTTACATTCCATGATCAAATCAGTTCAGTAGTAAGAATCTGTTTTTTCAAACTTCGTCTTATCCGTTCATTAACTTCAATCCTAGGGATAGAGGCAATCACAATTCTGGTTCACTCTCTTGTTATCTCTCACTTAGACTATTGTAATTCTCTTTATAACGGCCTCCCACAAAAAGAAACCCGCCGTTTACAATTAATACAAAATACAGCAATAAAATTCATTTACAAAATAGGCAAATATGATCATGTTACCCCGCTTCTGAAAGAGGCACATTGGTTGCCCATCATACATAGTATAACCTATAAAATCATTTTGCTCACTTTCAAAATAAAACTCACACCAGCCTCTATATCTTGATAAGGTTATCATCCCTCATGTACCTTGAGGTCAACAGACCAAAAACTTCTACGAATTCCTTCCGTAAAAGAGTTTTATTATACCCGGAAAATAAATTTTACAGTAGTCGCCCCAACGTTATGGAATGCCCTACCACAACAACTTAGAGAAGAACAACATCTAGATAAATTCAAGACTAACTTGAAGACGTTCTTATTTCGTGACACTTTCGCCTGTCCTTAAAACTACCTTCCTTTTCTTCTCTTCTTCTTCTCTATTTCCCTCCTTTTTTTTTTTTCTTTTTCTTCTCTCCTTCACTCCGCTGGTTCCAATTTATTTAACCAACCGCTTTAAAAAAGCGACCCTATCCAATATGTTTTTCCCCATTCCCACTTTCTCCCTTTCTTCTCCAAAATATGTAACTTTCCCCCTCCTTTCCCTCTTATCCTCACTTTCATGTTAGTCAAGTTATGTTTTTGATGTTCACCCATCTGCTTTTTATATTTATGACTCTTTTCTCTTTTTATAATTTTATTGTAAACCGGCCAGATACCTGTTGATGGTCGGTATATTAAAAAGTTAATAAACTTGAAACTTGACTTAAACTTGAAACTTGATGAGGCGATGGTGCAGGGAGGAGGGTTTCAGATTTGTTAGGAACTGGGCAACATACTGGGGAAGGAGGAACCTATTCCGCAAAGATGGGCTCCACCTTAACCAAGGTGGAACCAGGTTGCTGGCGTCAACATAAAAAAGATAAAAGGAGAGAGTAGCTTTTAAACTAGAAACTGGGGGAAGGCTGGCAGTCACTCAAGAGAGCATGGATCGAGGCAAACTTTAAAAATGTTTAAAGATATCATCGCATCCCGATAGCAAGATTGCAATAAAGGCCACAGTAGACCAGGTTTCATTAAATACCTGAGCAGGCTGATTTTAAATATTGCAAATTATACATGCCAACTGCTGAGTAAACTGTAAATAGATATGATAAATATTGTTTGAAATGTCTGTACGCAAGTGCCAGAAGCCTAAGAAGCAAGATAGGAGAGTTGGAATATATTGCACTAAATGAAAAGATAGATATAATAATAGGTATCTCTGAGATCTGGTGAAAGGAAGATAGCCAATGGGACACTTGTCATACCGGGGTACAAGCTATATCATAATGATAGGGTATATTAAATCAGTGGAGGTGTAGCGCTATATGTTAAGGAGAGCCTTGAATTTAACAAGACTGAAAATTTTACAGGAGTAGAAACATGCCTTGGAATCCCTTTGGGTAGAAATTCCATGTGTAAGGGAAAAAAGGATAGTGATAGAAGTGTACTACCATCCGCCTGACCAAGATGAAAGGACAGATGATGAATTTTATCAGAAATTAAGGAGCCTAACAAACTGAAAACCAATAATAATGGGTGATTTCAGCTACCCCAATATTGACTGGGTGAATGCAACATCAGGACATGCTAGGAAGATAAAATTCCTTGATGAAATCAAGGACTGCTTTATGGAGCAGCTAGTTCAGGAACCAACAAGAGGTGAAGTAATTCTAGATCTAGTTCTTAGTGGAGCACATGAATTGTTGCAGAAGGTAATTTTGCTGGGCCCGCTTGATAACAGTGATCATAACATGATCAGATTTGATATAATCCCTGGAATAAATTTGCACAGGAAATCTAATATAACAGCATTTAACTTTAAAAATGTTACTATGAGAACATAAGATGAACGGTAAAAAAGAAACTTAGAGGGAGCATTTGTAAAAGTCAAAAATAGACAATAGGCTTGGATGTTGTTCAAAAATGCCATCCTGGAAGCCCAGAGTAGATATATTCCATGTTTTAATAAAGGAGGAAGAAAGACCAAACGGCAGCCAGCATGGTTAACAAGCAAGGTGAAGGAAGCTATTGGAGCTAAACAAGAATCCTTCAGAAACTGAAAATAATTGCAAACAGCACAAAGAACGTTAAGTCAAATGAAAGGTGTTATAATAAGGATGGCAAAGAGAGACCCTGAAAAGAAGATTGCGCTGGAAGCAAAACCACACAGTAAAAACTAGTTATATTAAAAGCAAGAAGCCGGGAAGAGAATCAGTTGGATCACTAGACAACTGAGGGATAAAAAGGGCTCTCAGAGAAACAAGGCCATAACAGAGAGATTAAATTAATTCTTTGCTTCAGTCTTCACTGAAGAATATGTGGGGAAGTTACCCATGCCAGAAATGGTATTCAATTCTGATGAATCAGAGAAACTCAAACAAATCTCTGTAACTCTAGATGATGTAATGGGTCAATTTGACAAACTGAACAGTAGCAAATCGCCTGGATGGGACAAGCGCTGATAGCATTGAAAAATGAACTTGCAGAGTTATTGTTAGTAATTTTTCTCTGAAATCCAGCATAGTACCTGAAGACTGAAGGGTGGCCAATGATATGCAGGTTTTTTTTTTTTGTTTTTTTTAAAAGGGTTCCAGAGGTGATCCAGAAAATTATAAACCGGCGAGTCTGACATTGGTGCCGAGCAAACTGGTAGAGACTGTTATAAAGAACAAAATGACAGAACATATAAGTAAGCAAGGATTAATGAGAGAAAGCCAACATTGATTTAGTCAAGGGATATCTTGCATCACCAAATCTACTGCATTTCTTTGAAGGAGTGAATGAACATGTGGATAAAGGCGAGCTGGTTGATATTGTGTATTTGGATTTTCAAAAGAAACAACAATAATAAAAAAAACATTACATTACATTACCTTAATGGCTTCTATTCTGTCAGTACCTTGCAGTTCTAGACAGATTACAAAAGAAGTTAACTGGACATTTCCAGGAAAAATTACAATTTAGGGTGCTGTTTACTTGGTTGAGTTTTTGAAGTGAAAGTTAGGGTGCTGTTTACATGGTTGAGTCTTTGGAGTGAAAATGACAAGAGTTGTAGAGACTTTGGAGGGAAATTTACAAGAAAGGGGAAAGACAAGGGGATGAGAATTGATATCTAGATACATTTTTTGAATAGCAGGGTTTTGATTTCTTTTCGAAATGATTTGAAGTCGTTCGATGTTGTCAGCATGATGGAGATGGAGTAGTCAAGTTTCGCTGCTTGCGTTGCTAGTAGGTTGTCATACATCTTCTTGCGCTGAGTACCTTTGAGTGGAGGGTAGGTAAATGGGGTCTGAGTTCTCCTTTGCCTAGTTATGTTGTTCCAGTTTAGGCGATTGTTTAGATATGTGGGGGCAGTGCCATTTATTGCTTTGAATAATAGACAGTATAGTTTGAATTGAATTCACGCTTGTATAGGTAGCCAGTGAGAGTCTAGGTAGGCAGTGGTGATGTGGTCATATTTGCTTAGTGAATAGATCAGTCTGAGGGCTGTGTTTTGTATAACCTGTAATTGTTTTATCATATTTGCGGGACATGGTAGGTAGAGGATGTTGCAGAAAAGTGATGTTCCAGATATGGACTTTATTAATGATTCAACTTGACAATCTACTTAAAAACCTCTAGGACCCAGTTCGCTGAGAACCTTGGACCTAACACGGTCCGGGTTTCGACAAGAATGTCTTCCACAGAGGTCCTATGAATGATAGTGTAATGTGTGCTTTAAGACATCCTCTGATGAATTCGTGAAACTAAAGGTCCATGTGAAAATATGCATGTGTGGTGCAAAAAAATGATTAATTTAATAATGAAATGACTGGTGATGTGTGAATTGTGAGATTGTGAAAATATGCAGAAAGGGAGGGACTATCAGAATTACCTGTGGACTCAGTAACAGCAGGCAAAAAAAAAGAATTTGATATGTGAATGAAGCATTATGAATGTGATATGTGACAAATTGTTCTGAAAGTGCCAAAATTCCTGGATCACAAGGGATTCAAAAAGATATGCGGGGGGAGGTGGGAAAATTGGCAGTCGGCAAGGACAGAAGACGGGAGGGATCCTTCCCGTTTCAGCCACACGGCAGGTTTGGCGGAGGCATCCAATAAGTCCAGGGGGGAAGGCGATGACCTGAATATAAACAGAGGCCCCCCTCCCCTTTTTTGGGCCCTAGCAGCATGAGCAATGACAGAATTGGAGCCTTAAATAACAGTCACAGAGAGGTTTAAATGTGAAATAAGCTATTTTGAGAACAGAAAAGTGAGTGACACGTTTCTCTCACAGGTCAGGAGGAAACGGAGCAAATTAATAGTTCTTGTGTTCAAAATGTTCTCTGCTGTGGCCTGCTCTTACAAAGCCACAGAATGCACCGATTTGTCTTTCAAAAGCAGCAACAACTTTCCTTTGGCCTGGAATCCCAGTGGCAGTTCTGTCTATCCAAAAAGGAGCACAATTGGCCAGGCTTGGCCCTCAGTTTAAAAGTCACAATTTTAATAAGGTTCCAAGCTAAAATTTGGCCTACCTCGGTAGAGCTTCTGCAGTTTAAACGGCTGGTCTGGAGACATAGGATAGAAGACTTTTCTCTCCTCTGGGCCTCATCTGAGTGCTCTATGCTGAGATTTTTATCCTTCTTTGACCAAGTCCTCCCTGCTCTGCTTTTTCTAAGTCATCTTCCTTGCTATGTGGCCCGCCTTTTAAGATGGCTCGTATAAGGAAAGACCAAAACAGTTAGGGCTCTTCAGCTTGGAAAAGAGATGGCTGAGGGGTGATATGATTGAAGTCTACAAAATCCTGAGTGAAGTAGAACGGGTACAAGTGGATCAATTTTTCACTCTGTCAAAAATTACAAAGACTAGGGGACACTCTATGAAGTTACAGGGAAATACTTTTAAAACCAATAGGAGGAAATTTTTTTTCACTCATAGAATAGTTAAGCTCTGGAATGTGTTACTTGAGGATGTGGTAAGAGCGGATAGCGTAGCTGGTTTTAAGAAAGGTTTGGACAAGTTCCTGGAGGAAAAGTCCATAGTCTGTTATTGAGAAAGACATGGGGGAAGCCACTGCTTGCCCTGTATTAGTAGCATGGAAATTGCTACTCCTTGTGTTTTGGCCAGGTACTATTGACCTGGATTGGCCACTGTGAGAACAGGCTACTGGGCTTGATTGACCATTGGTCTGACCCAGTAAGGCTATTCTTATGTTCTGTTAAGGGTGAATGTTAATATCCTATAGACTCCTAACAGGGTAGTAAACAGCACCTTACTGGCAACACAGTTTACACACGATATAGATATTGACTCTACATTAACTATATGTAAAAGATGCTAGTACAGCACCAAGTTAAGGCAGAGGCACTGTGCTGCTCAGAAACTGAAAATACTTACCACACCTAAGTAAATAAGCTCCTAAATCGGATTTGTGTTCTGACCCAAAGATAACTAAAAAGTCACAGCTCGCCTGCATTTAAGCTTTATAGAAACTTGAAACAAAACAAACATATTGAACGAGTTTCTCTAGACTTTTTTTTTTTTTTTTAAGATTTACATTAGTTGAACTGCTTTTGAAATTCTAAAGAATCATACCTTCCTTGCTGTTGTCTGGAGAGTGATCAGTTAATTCTTCCCAGGTTTTGCTCAGACTACCATCAGTAGCACCACATGTTTCCAAATGCAACATATGATTTCCCCATACTTTTGCATTAGGGTTCAACTCTGAAACCTTTGCTGATTCCTATAAAACAAATGTTTAACATTTACTAAGATTTAATTTTATCTAATGCCCCATTATACTTGTACTATATTTCAATATCCTTGATTAATTTGTGTTTACAGCATGTAGGAATGCAATTGCATAAAGCTGCTTTGGGCAGCCTTATGGTATTAAAAAGGCAAGATGTAGGTTAAAACTAGATATCTACCAACACATTAAATTAAGATAGATACTGACTAACACTAAACTACACGCTTGAAGAATAACATAGAAACAGAAACATGATGGCAGATAAAGGCCAAATGGTCCATCTAGTCTGCCCATCCGCAGTAACCATGAAGCAACAGCAGCAAGTTTATTCTCTTGTACAAAAATTGTTTGAATACATTATAGAAAAATGAAAATATACTGTTGAGGAAAGGCTCTGGAGTTAATCTGATTCCTTCTCACCCACCCTAAGGAAAGCTTTTTGATTTATACGCTCTTCAGCCAACCAGGAACAGGGCATTACTTTGATAGGATTTTTCTGCCCTTTCTTTATTCTTCCAGGTCTAAGTACTTCTGTACCACAGTATGGCTGGGAAACATTGTATCGCCAAAGCTGCTGCTTAGGTTACAACTTCTGTCTGTGCAGACCAAAAACGTTACCCAAGCAGATGGAGTGGTTCAATGTGCAAGCTGTCTTCAGCTTGAATCCCTCATGAAGGAAGTAAAGGAACTGAGAGAGGAGGTAGCAGGACTGAGAAGCATCTGTGAGGTACACAGATGAAATGGTTCCTCAGGCGTCAAAGATTTCCAGCAGTGGGGAAGAGGCTGTGCTAATGGAAGACAACTGGACTCAGTTACGGAACCCTGCAAGATTGGTACTGTGACTCCACCTGTCTTTGAACTTAACAACCAATATGCTATCCTGGAGGTGGAGGAGATGAGACCATCCCAAGGAAAGGAAGGACCAAAGCATGAAATCCCAAAAATTATTGGATCTGTAATCACTAAGAAGTGTAAGGTAGTGGTAGTTGGCGATTTCCTTCCTTAAGATACAGAAGCATCCTGCAGCCAGACATGATGTCCCGGGAGGTATCAAGGTTCAAGGTTTATTAATATTTGATGTATCGCTGAATCTGTTTACAAAGCGATGTACACAAGTAAAAAAGGGTATGCTGTCTGCCTGGTGCCAAAATCCAAGATGTTACGGTGAGCTTGCCGAGACTCATCAGGCCTGATGACTATTATCTAACGCTGCTCATACACGTTGGCACTAACGATACTTCCAGAAACTCCTGCGAATGTATTAAAAGTGGATTTTGGTGGCTCTGGGAGAGAAGGTGAAGCAGTCGGGTGCGCAAGTGGTATTCTCGTCCATCCTCCCTGTCAAGGGTAAAGGCCAGGACAGAGAAGCACGCATCTTGGAGATAAATGCATGGCTACATGGGATTACATCAAGGAACTGTTGTCTGGATGGGAATGTCTGGAAAGGAAATGCAGCGGGAAAAACTGAAAGGTGTTATTATAAGTGCGACAAACCTTTTTGTGAGGCAAGTAAGTAAGAGGAAAATATGGCCAGTTTGGTTCTCAAAAGTAGAAGCTGAAAAGGCAAGAAACGACGAGGTTAGCTTTATAAACTACAAAAGATCACAGAAAGATGAAGACAGGCTTCATCTGGAAAAGTTAAGAAAGGCTGGTTGAGCAGTCAGGAAAGCAAAGATGCAAATGGAAGAAAAAATAGCCAACATGTTAAAACAGACACAAAACATTTTTTAGATATATTAGTGATAGGAAGAAGTGCAAAAGTGGAATTGTGAGACTTGTGAAGGGGAGAAATATGTAGAAACTGATAAAGAAAAGGCTGAATTGCTTAACAAATATTTATGTTCTGTGTTCACGGCTGAAGCGCTGGGATAGGGACAGCATAAGACAAAAGTGAATAGGGATGGAGGAGAGATAGACCCTGATCAATTTTCAGAGGATTGGGCTCGTGAGGAGCTAGCTAAAATAAAGATAAACAAAGAGATGGGGCCGAATGGTGTACATCAGAGGGTGCTGAAGGAACTTAGGGAAGTTCTGGTGGCTCTGCTGACTGAACTTTTCAATGAATCTCACAGGCCTTGAGCAAGGCCCCAGCACAGAAGAGGAGGCCGATCTTAGGGCACCGGCACCAACGCACAGGACATGCCGGTGCCATGGCCGAACTGAAAGTAAGAAGCAGGTCCGGGTGGGTCTGGGGAACTTAAGGTTGCGGCGGGGAGGGGGGGTACAGGATCGCGGGGGGGAAGGGTTCCAGATCGTGGGGGGGGGGGCCTTCGGGAGGAGCAATGCTGGTTCTCATGGGGGGGGGAGAATAGAGCAGCGCCGCTGGCCTCGGGGGGTGGGAACGTATCAAAGCGAGTTTCCATTATTTCCTATGGGGAAACTTGCTTTGATATACGAGTATTTTGGTTTACGAGCATGCTTCTGGAATGAATTATGTTCATAAACCAAGGTACCACTGTAATCTGGTAGGATTTTTCTGCCCTTTCTTTTTTTTTTCTTCCAGGTCTAAATACTTCTGCACCACAGTATGACTGGGAAACATTGCATCACCCAAGCTGCAGCTCAGGTTACAACTTCTTTCTCTATGCAGAAAGAAAATGTTATTCAGGCTGAGGGAGTGGCTCCATGTACAAGCTGTCTTCAGCTTGAATCCCTCATGAAGGAAGTAAAAGAACTGAGAGAGGAAGTGGCAAGACTAAGAAGCAACCATGAGAATGAAAGGTACATCGATGAAATGGTTCATGAGGCATCAAAGATTTCCAGCAATGGGGAAGAAGAGGCTGTGCTGAGGGAAAGCAGCTGAACTCAGATTGCTGCAAGACTGATACTGCAAGACTGATACTGTGACTCCCCCCGCCCTTGAACTGAAGAACCGATATGCTGTCCTGGAAGTGGAGGAGTTGAGAGCTTTCCAAGAAGAGGAAGGACCAAAGTTTGAGATCCCCAAAATTACTGAATCCATGACCACTAGGAGGCGTTAGGTATTGGTAGTTAGCGATTCCCTTCTAAGGAGTACAGAAGCGTCCATCTGCAGACCAGACATGATGTCATGAGAGGTATGCTGTCTACCTGGTGCCAAAATCCAAGATGTTATGGAGAACCAGCCAAGACTCATCAAGCCTGATGACTACTATCCAATGCTGCTCATTCACATTGGCACTAACGATACTGCCAGGCACCCCTGCGAACGTGTCATAAGTGACTTTGTGACTCTGGGAGAGAAGGTGAAGCAGTCAGGTATTCTCATCCATCCTCCCTGTCGAGGGTAAAGGCCAGGGCAGAGAAGCTCACATCCTGGAGATGAATTTGTGGCTACATGGATGGTGTCGTTAAGAGCGTTTTGGCTTCCTAGACCATGGGATGATTTTCCAAGGGATGGTGTGCATCTATCAAAGAAGGGAAGAAGTATCTTTGCCACCAGGCTGGCTAATCTACTGAAGAGGGCATTAAACTAGAAGTGATGGGGCAGGGTGATCAAAGCTCCTGGGTGAGTATAAGCCTTCGGGTAAGTAAATCACTGAATACCTCTCCATGGATGGGAAAAGGGGGAATGTCTGGAAAACAGTACTGTATATACTTAATGCTCAAAGTATGTGAAACAAGATTCTGGATCTAGAAGCTGTGATGAAAAAAGGAGTTGGATATAGTGGCGATCACAGAGACGTGGTTCACGGAGAACCATGACTGGGATGTAGTTATACCGAGCCATAATCTGTTCAGGAAAGACAGGGAAGGAAGAAAAGGAGGGAGAGTAGCATTATATGTTAAAGATCATATTAAAGCCACACAATTGCAGGATCAGCAAGGAAGAGGCACTGTGGATCAATTTGGAAAGAGGGATGGTGAATATATTTACATTGGTGTGATATACAGGCCTCTTTCACAGATGGAAGACAGAGATTTAATAGTAGACATTCAGAATATATGTAAAAAATGGGAAGTCTTGGTAATAGGTGATTTTAACATGCCGAATGTTCATTGGGGTATTCCTAGAAGAAGGGATATCCTGGATTCTCTACAAGGAGAATTGTTCCAGCAGTTGGTAATGGAACCCACACGGGATGGGGGTCATACTGGACTTAGTGCTTACAAACAGGGAAAGTGTTTTTGATGTTACAGTGATCATCTGGCATCCAATGTCTGCATGTTTTTGCTCCCATTTACAAAAGCTTGTCGCTATAGAAGATTCTTAGATAAGACTTTCTCTTTCCAGTTAGAAAAAATGAATTCCTGGTTAAGTCCTCTGATTTCTCAAACGCAATCATATCAGGCCTTTAGAAAGTTACTGAAAACCTATTTGTTTGAAAAATATGTCTTATAATTATTCTCTTGACTTGTTTTCATGTATGTTTCACTGATTGTACAGTCCTCCTTGATTGCCGGAACTCATGGTTGGGCAGTATACAAGAATAAAGCTTAGTATTATTATCCAGTGATCACTGTATGGTATGGTTTAATATTAATATGGGTATAGAGAGGGCTCATTCAAAAGCAAAGGTTCTAGACTAACTTTTCAGAAGCAAGATGGCCGCGGTGTAGTGAGGATGCCAGCAACTTGGTCTCCTGCCAGGATTTTTTGCCTATCGAGGTTTATCGAGATTTCATCTGATGCCTAAAAGGAGGGGAAGAGCGGCTGCCACTGCCCGGCAACCTGAACCTACCCCGCGACGGCAGGGGACGATGGACGGCTTCCTTACATCTTTGCCTCTGGGCGAACAGGCTTTGCCGAGTCGAAGGGAGGTCTCGCTTCACCCAGCAGGACCAGTCCCTCCCCAGCAGCCACGAGAAAAGGGAAACTACGCCGGCTCAGAAGGGACAGGATGCAATTTCCCATTCTGAGCTGTAGGGCTTTCCGGCATCCCAGGATTCTTGAGCAACAGCAGGAACGATCATGGAGGGGGCAGAACTGGCTCTACCAGAGGGAGGACAGATTCCAGCAGTTCCCCTACTGGAAAGGCCAGCAGAGTTCACGTTGGAGTCTATTTGGAAGGCATTAGACTCCTTATACAAGTTGTGTGCAGGAACTTTACCTCTAATCAAAAAAACAGGGGGGGGGGGGGAATCGAATCTCTCCAGGAAGGAATCAAGGGGGTAAGAATGGACTCCTTGGATCAACAGATTCAAGGGATACAAAAATCTCAAGTTACCTTCATGTAAGATAGACTATTGCTAGTAAGGAAAGTAGAAAATTTGGAAAATTATACCAAAATGTTAAATTTAAGAATACTTAACTTTCCTAAAGTACTGGCAATGTCTCCTAAAGATTTATTTAATAAATTTCTTAAGGAAGTATTTAAATACCCTGAGTCTGGACTTCTATCTTTATATAGAATATATTTCCTTCTAGTATTTAAGAAGGTCTCTCAAACTGAGGCACTACCTGATTCAGCGAGTTTAATGGACTTAACAAGAATATTAGAAACCTCAGAGGACGAAGCCATCTCATGCTCTACCATTCTGGTGACTTTTGTCTTTGAACAAGACAAAGAGGTACTTCTTAGGCTGTTTTTAGGCTTAAAGAGGTGACCTTTAGGAACTTTAAGATCTCCATGTTCCCAGATGTCTCAAAGTTAACTCAAGACTAGAAAGAAAGGGTTCCTGCAATTGAGACAATCCGTACTGTCTTTGGGTGCTAAATGTCAGCTTAGATATCCCTGCAAATGTTTGAGCCTTCTGGATCAACATTTATACATTTTTTTTTACCCTCCTCAGTTACGGTTTTTCCTAGAGGGGAAGGAGTAACCCCTCCCAGTACCTCCATGTGGACGTAGTCCTAAATATAGTAGAAGATGTAACACCGCATTATTGATATAGTTGTTTTTGAATATTACCTTGATATCTATCAGATCCAATGATAGAATATGAATTGCTTCTCCCATAATGTGGACTTTTTTTTTAGAGTGAGAGAGAGATTGTTGACTTCATATGGATTTTCTTTATGTATACATACTTGAATTGTATTTCCTGTTTAATTGTGTGTAAATCTCTCTTTTTTCTTTATGTATACATACTTGAATTGTATATTTATAAATTGAATAAATGAAAAAAAAAAAATACAACTATTTGGATGGGGATTTACATCAAAGAATTGTTGCCTGGGTGAGAAAGTCTGGAAGGAGTGGAAATGCAGTGGGCAAAACTGAAAGGAGTTATTTTAATGGCAACAAACCTTTTTGTGAGGCAAGTAAGTAAAAATAAGAGGAAAATAAGGCAGCTTTGGTTCTCAAAAGTAGCAACTGAGAAGATAAGGAATAAGAGGTTAGCTTTCATAAACTACAAAAAATCGCAGAAAGAGAAGACAGGTAAAAATATCTGGAAAAGTAGAGAGGCTGGTCGTGTAGTCAGGAAAGCAAAGATGCAAATGGAAGAAAAAATAACTGACACGGTAAAACAAGACATTTTTCAGATAGAAAAAATTGCAAAAGTGGCATTGTGAGACTCAAAGGTGAAGGGGAAGAATATGTAGTAGCTGATAAAGGCCGAATTGCTTAACAAATATTTATGTTTACATGTTCACGGCTGAAGTGCCGGGAGCAGGACGGCAGAAGACGAACGTAAATAGGGATGGAAGAGTAATAGAACCTGATCGATTTTCAAAGGGTGGTGTTCGTGAGGAGCTAGCTAAAATAAAAGTAGACAAAGCGATGGGGCCAGATGGTGTACATCAGAGGGTGCTGAAGGAACTTAGAGAAGTTCTAGTAGCTCCACTGATAGATCTTTTCAATGAGTCTCTAGAGTCAGGAGTGGTACTGGAGGACTGGAGAAGGGCAGATGTGGTTCCTCTCCACAAAAGTGGAAGTAAGGAAGGAGTAGGAAATTACAGGCCGGTAAGTCTGACTTCTGTGGTAAGCAAATTAATGGAAACGCTTTTAAAACAAAGAATGGTCGTTTCTAGAATCCTGTGGATTACAGGACTGGAGGCAACATGGACTCACTAGAGGTAGGTCTTGTCAGACAAATCTGATCAATTTCTTTGACTGGGTGACTAGAGAATTGGATAGAGGATGTGCGCTAGATGTGGTTATTTAGATTTTAGCAAAGCCTTTGAGTGTGTTCCACACAGACATCAAATAAATAAACTAAGTGCCTTGGGATGGGTCACAAAGTGACGGGCTGGGTCAGGAACTGATTGAGTGGAAGGTGACAAGAGGGTAGTGATCAATGGAGATCGCTCTGAGGAAAGGGATGTTACCAGTGGTGTGCCTCAAGGTTCTGTTCTTTTTAACATTTTTATAAATGATACTGCTGAAGGGTTGTCGGGTAAGATTTGCCTCTTTGCGGATGATACCAAAGTCTGCAATAGAGTAGACACACCGGATGGTATGAACAACATGAAGAAAGTCCAAGTGAAGCATGAAGAATGGTCTGAAATTTGGCAGCTAAAATTCAATGCTAAAAAACCTAAGGGAACGGTACAGTTTAGGGGGTGAAGAACTTCATTCTATGCCCTCTCATTGCAGTTTCCATTCAATTCAAAGAGACTCAACTCTTGCACATTTATATTACATAGGTATTTAAATGTCTCTATCATATCTCCATTCTCCCACCTTTCCTCCAAAGACTTAAAGATTGTCCCCATATGCCTTATCACAAAGACCACACACAATTTTAGTAGCCTTCCTCTGGACTGACTCCATCCTTTTTATATCTTTTTGAAGGTGCGGCCTCCAGAATTGTACATAATATTCTAAATGAGGTGTCACCAAAGTCTTATACAAGGGCATCAATACCTCCTTTATCCTACTAGCCATACCTCTCCCTATGCAACCTAGCATCCTTCTAGCTTTCGCCGTCACCTTTTCAACCTGTTTGGCCACCTTAAGATCATCACATACAAATCACACTGAAGTCCCACTCTTCTGTCATGCACATAAGCTCTTTACTCCCTACCTAATCTGTACCATTCCATTGGGTTTTTGCAGCCCAAATGCATGACCTTGTGTTTCTTAGCATTAAATTTTAGCTGCCAAATTTCAGACCATTTTTCAAGCTTCGCCAGGTCTTTCTTCATGTTATTTGCACCATCCGGCATGTCTACTCTATTGCAGATTTTCTATCATCTGCAAAGAGTCAAATCTTACCCGACAACCCTTCAGCAATATCGTTTATAAAAATGTTAAAAAGAACAGAACCTTGAGGCACACCACTGGTAACATCCCTTTCCTCAGAGCGATCTCCATTGATCACTACTAGCGTCTTGTTCGTCAGACCCTGTGGGCTCAAAAACAGGCAGACAAACCTCCTGGTTGATGTGAAAATCCAACTACCTTTGGGAGAAAGGAGGGTACAGCATGGAGAGTGATGCTTTCATCCATGATTCTGAGGAAAGGTTCTTTGCAGGAAAGTGCCTGCAGTTCAGAGATGTGTCACACAGACAATCGTCACCAGAAACACAGTCTTAAATGTGAGGTCCAAAAGGGATGCCTCCTTGAGGGGCTCATAGAGATTGGATAGGGAAATTGCAGAGGAGGCCTTAACCAGAGAGCTCCTGGAAGAATCTGATCACATCAGGATGGATTGTCAGAGAAAACCTATGACTGAGTCAAGAAGCAAGAGACACCAGCCACCTGCACCTTAAGAGAAACCATGGCCAAGCCTTTCCCCAGCCTGGCCTGAAGGAAAGCCAGAATGACAGAAATGGGAGCCCAACACAGCTCCACCTGGTCGTTAGGACACTATTGCTGAAAAGCCTACCAGGCATTCACATAGGCTGCCAAGGGTAGAGAGCTTCTTTTTCCCCAAAACAGCATGGCAATAACCACGTCAGAATATCCCTTACGAATTAGCTCCGAGTGTTCAAGAGCCATGCCGTAAAACCAAAGCAATTGTGGATTCTCCATAGGGATTGGACCATGGCTAAGAAAGACTGCAATGAAGAGGTAGCCTGAGATGTCGTCCTGCTGACGACATACCAGGTTCGCATACCAAGGTCAGCGATATCAATACAGAGCCATGTAGAATCATCAAGCCTAGATGAGATGCAATCCAGTGGATGGACCCTGCCCACCACGGGCCACGGGAAGAAGATGTAAAAGGAGACCAACCGGAGGCCAGAGTTGGACCAACACATCCACCCTGAGCATTACCAGTCAAAGCCATTGTCCATTAACTAGTCTGCCTCAGTGCTGTACAATCAGATCAAATGCCCTGAGCGAGAGCAATCATTTCCCCAAGTAATATCCAGATGAGCCAGAAAGAAGGAGGTCTGGTCATTAATGCCACTCATTTTATATTTATTTGGGATTGATATCCCATTCTCCCAGAAGAGCTCAGAATGGGTTACAAGTTTACATACATAATAAAACATAACAGGGTAAACATAAAACTAACAGGATATAGTAATGTAGAGCATAACAGTACATTTTAGATCATGACATAAGGGCAATACATGACATAAGGGCAATAGGGGAACATGATAGTTTATTGTTTATTTAAAAGCATAGAACATTCACGGTATTGCGGTATATAAGCTGTTATATATTATTATTATTATTATATACTCTGCTTCATCCCATCATGTAATGAACTGTGAAGTAGTGAGCTAATTCCACCATATTAATTCCCTCCCCTTGGATGATTCTATATAAATAGTACTCAAAAAAGCATGGCAACACTTACTAGAATATGACAAGACAAGACCTCATACAGTGGTGGGGTTGTTGTGAGTTTGGTATGACATTGTGATTAGAGAATGACACGGAGAAAAAAATATGTCCCCGTCACCGCCCAGGTCCCCGTGACCATTGTCCCCGCAGCATCCTATACAAGCTTCAGTATTGCAATATTTAGCTTATTCCTTCCTTATAAATCAAAGTTCTGGCTACTGAACTATAGAAAGAGATGTTCAGCTGGCAGGACTTTGTTTATAAATTTTTATCAACACAACTAATATACTACTTTATCCTAAGGCAAAAATAAACAAATAGAAAATTCTTTTTCTCCCTTTGTTTTCTGGTTTCTGCTTTCCTCATCTTCTCATTCAATTCCTTCCATCCACTGTCTGTCTTCTCTCTGCGTTTTCCATTTGCTCTGTTACTGTGCCTCTCCCTTCACACCCCCCCCCCAATTGGGTCTGGCACCCATCTTCTTCCTTCCGCTCCTCTCATAGTCTGGCATCTCTGTCTTCTTCCCTTCCAGCATCTTCTGCCCACTGTCTTCCCATTTCCCTTCAGCGTCTTCCCCCACCACCACACTTCCCTCTCGCCATCTCAACCGCACTTCAGGCGGCCCGAGAATCTCCTTCCCTCCCCATTACCTTCGTGGCGCATTAGTAAAGTAACTTGCTCAAGCCGGCTAAGCCTGCCTGCAGTCACGTGCGTCTGTGGGCAGAAGCTTCTCCTCTGATGCAGTGAGCATTTTCCTCCCCCCACTGTTTCAGCGGGTTACCCGCGGCTAGCTGCAGGTAACAGCCACTGTGTCATTCTTTAATTGTGGTAACTAATAGAGCTTGACAGTACATTATAGTGCCCAAAAGTATGAAAATTGGTGAGGCAGGAGCATATATAACAAGAGTATGACAGTGGATTATGATACATGATAATATATGTTAAGGTAGATAATACATATAAGAGCATGGCAGGAAAATAGTAGTACGTGATCTGGTAGGACAATACATTAACTGTGAATATAATATATGCTGGGTATGGTATAGAATGTAAGGTCTCTCAAAGTGTGGACATGCTTGATATGGTAGGGAGTGTGTGGCAGAGCACAATAGTATCAGTGACTGTGCATTTGGAAGTGGAGGGCTGCGTTTCCAGCTTCAACTCCGACACTGCATCAGAAATAAAATGGTTGACAGAGAACAACCTGAAAAGGCAGCGAACATAAGGATCATCCCCCTGGTCAAGAGCTAGGGAGGCTTCATGGCTGTGGAACCCAAACTACTACTACTAATACTTATACAGAGCTGGAAGGCATATGCAGCACTGTGCATTTTTATATTTATAGACAGTCCCCGTTTCGAAGAACTTGCAAGAAAGCAGAAAAAACTAAGCAGAGTCTCTCTGCACAGTTTGCTTGCAGAAAAAAAAACTGATGTGTGTACTGGGGGCTTCCGCCTCTATAACGGAGATGCTCAAAGCTGTAAGTATTCTCTCTGCAAAACAGTTCATAGGAAGGGATAAATCACCACACATATGGAATCCAGAGTACCGTATTTTCACGCAAATAACGCGCACCCGTATAAAACGCGCACACGGGTATAGCGCGCAGAAATCACGATGATATGTACAAAAACTTTGGTATACCGCGCTCACGGGTTATACCGCGCATGCTGCCCGACGCTCCTTTCGCCCGCCCTGACTTTCCGTGCGCTGTCCCGACTCTCTGTTCACCCCCCCTGACCTTCCGTGCACTGTCCCCCCTTGAAGGTCTGTCCCCATCCTGAAAGCCTGATGCCCCCCCCGACGTCCGATACATCCCTCCCCCCCGAAGGACCGCCGACTCCCCAACAATATCGGGCCAGGAGGGAGCCCAAATCCTCCTGGCCACGGCGACCCCCTAACCCCACCCCGCACTACATTACGGGCAGGAGGGATCCCAGGCCCTCCTGCCCTCGACGCAAACCCCCCTCCCCCCAACGACCGCCCCTCCCAAGAACCTCCGACCGCCCCCCAGCCGACCCGCGACCCCCCTGGCGACCCCCACGACCCCCCCACCCCCCCCTTCCTTTGGTAGTTGGGCCAGAAGGGAGCCCAAACCCTCCTGGCCACGGCGACCCCCTAACCCAACCACGCACTACATTACGGGCAGGAGGGATCCCAGGCCCTCCTGCCCTCGACGCAAACCCCCCCCCCCCCCCAACGACCGCCCCCCCCAAGAACCTCCGACCGCCCCCCCCAAGAACCTCCGACCGCCCCCCCAGCCGACCCGCGACCCCCCTGGCGACCCCCACGACCCCCCCACCCCCCTTCCCCGTACCTTTGGTAGTTGGCCGGACAGACGGGAGCCAAACCCGCCTGTCCGGCAGGCAGCCAACGAAGGAATGAGGCCGGATTGGCCCATCCATCCTAAAGCTTCCGCCTACTGGTGGGGCCTAAGGCGCGTGGGCCAATCAGAATAGGCCCTGGGAGCCTTAGGTCCCACCTGGGGCGCGGCCTGAGGGCACATGGTCGGGTTGGGCCCATGTGCCTCAGGCCGCGCCCCCAGGTGGGACCTAAGGCTCCAGGGCCTATTCTGATTGGCCCACGCGCCTTAGGCCCCACCAGTAGGCGGAGCTTTAGGATGGATGGGCCAATCCGGCCTCATTCCTTCGTTGGCTGCCTGCCGGACAGGCGGGTTTGGCTCCCGTCTGTCCGGCCAACTACCAAAGGTACGGGGAAGGGGGGTGGGGGGGTCGTGGGGGTCGCCAGGGGGATCGCGGGTCGGCTGGGGGGCGGTCGGAGGTTCTTGGGGGGGGGGGCGGTCGTTGGGGGGGAGGGGGGGTTTGCGTCGAGGGCAGGAGGGCCTGGGATCCCTCCTGCCCGTAATGTAGTGCGGGGTGGGGTTAGGGGGTCGCCGTGGCCAGGAGGGTTTGGGCTCCCTTCTGGCCCAACTACCAAAGGTACGGGGAAGGGGGGTGGGGGGGTCGTGGGGGTCGCCAGGGGGGGTCGCGGGTCGGCTGGGGGGGCGGTCGGAGGTTCTTGGGGGGGGGGCGGTCGTTGGAGGGAGGGGGTTTGCGTCGAGGGCAGGAGGGCCTGGGATCCCTCCTGCCCGTAATGTAGTGCGGGGTGGGGTTAGGGGGTCGCCGTGGCCAGGAGGGGTTTGGGCTCCCTTCTGGCCCGATATTGTCGGGAAGTCGGCGGTCCTTCGGGGTGGGGGTGCGAGTGGTCCTGCCGGGGGGGGGATGTGTCGGACGTCGGGGAGTCGGCCGGGCAAGAGGGCTTGGGCTCCCTCTTGCTCCGATCGTGGATGCGGGTCGGGGTGGGAGCGCGTGCGAGCGGTCGTTCGGGGTGGGGGTGCGAGCGGTCTGGCCAGGAGGGTTTGGGCTCCCTTCTGGCCCGATATTGTCGGGAAGTCGGCGGTCCTTCGGGGTGGGGGTGCGAGTGGTCCTGCCGGGGGGGGGGATGTATCGGACGTCGGGGAGTCGGCCGGGCAAGAGGGCTTGGGCTCCCTCTTGCTCCGATCGTGGATGCGGGTGCGGGTGGGAGCGCGTGCGAGCAGGTCGTTCGGGGTGGGGGTGCGAGCGGTCCTGCTGGGGGGGTGATGGGGGCGTCGGGCGGGGTGGGAACTATGTTTTAAAACTTTTGTATACCGCGCTCACGCATATAACGCGCGAGGGGTATGCGCGGTAGGTAAAAACGCATATAACACGCGCGTTATATGCGTGAAAATAAGGTAGATGTAACTGAATGTAATATAATGTAATTCCCCTTGAGAAATTTCATCCACCCATCCACTACAAACATCCTTCATAAAGTAGGATGGAGAAACCATGGACAACCCAACAGTTTCTTCTGCCTCGGGAGACTGTGGACACTTTGTATGGGGTCTAAGGGTCCCTTAGCATTCCCAGGATCTGACCAGACTTTCTCATGTACCTGGAGTCCCAAGACTACTTGTGCAAATCACCCATGCAGAAGTGCCAAAAACAAGGGAGGCAAATGGCTACCCTGTGATCCCAAAGTCCAGCTTTCCCGCTTTCCACCTTAGACTACTTGTTCAAATGCAGTCAGGGGACAAAATTGCCACAATTCCTGCCAAAATCAGATCAGCTGCAGCAGAGTTGATAACTCCTGAAGTGCGTGCTCTTGCTCTCAGGAAAGTACAAGGCAATCCTCCTAGCTTCCCTGTGCAATACAATGCTGCCCCATCGCACACAAGCCAAAAAGAACTAGCTACCAAGCTTGTGCACCAGGACTCAAAGCCCCCCAGAATCGGTCAATCAATAAAAAAACAAGTTTTGGGCTGTGCTGTTTTGGCACATCTTCAGACACACAACCAGCATGAGGGTTAGTTTGTGTTAAGTGGTCTAGGGCAGTGTTCTTCAACCTTTTTACACCCGTGGACCGGAGGAAAAAAAAGAATTATTTTGTGGACCGGCAAATTACTAGGACTAAAATTTAAAAAACCCGTTTCTGCCCCATCTCCGCGAGCTCGGTCCCCACAAATCATCTGATCCCATCCATACAAGCCTCAGTTATGATTTTATGTTGAATGTATTTTATTAAAGTATAAAAAGAAACAATATTCTGTACAATTGTGATTTTATAAATACAAATAATTCAGAGCAAGGATCAACAAAACCCTTGTCTTCTCCCCTTCACATATATCCCCTCTACTATCAAGAAAACTGAACAAGCCAAATTATTACAGAATGCTACACAGAAATATCATGCTAACAGAATACTGCAGTCACACATGACAGGAATAGTTTTAGGGGAGTGCAACTAGGGCAACTGCCCCCTGGTCAGAGAGCGCCCTAAGCCAGCTGGAAGCTAAAGAAGCACTGCCTGGGTTTTGCAGTCCCCAGTTATGTCTAACACCAGCTCTAGCAGGATATATATTTCAAATCTGATATATTCTAATCACAAAATAGAAATAAAATTATTTTTTTCTACCTTTTGTCGTCTCTGGTTTCTGCTTTCAATCTTCTTTTCACTTTCTTCCTTCCAGCGTCTGCCCTCTCCCCTTCTATATGGTATCTGTCTTCTTTCTATGCCCCTCTCCCCTTTCCATCCAGCTTGTGCCCCCTCTCTCCTTTTTACATGATTCATTCCAGCTTCACTGCTCTCTTCATTTTTATCTCTCCTACACCAGATCTATCATTGTTGTCCCTCTCTGCTTATTTTTCTGCTGACCCCTTCCTATCATCAATCCCTCTACTTTCTCATGCCTGTCTCTCCCCTTCCCCTCCTCTAATCTCTCTGCCAGCTGTTTCCTTCCTTTTTTCATTCTCCCTTCCCTCCTCCTCCTGTCCAGCAGTAACTCTCTTCCCTTCCTCCCCTCCCAGCAGCATCTCTCATTCTCCCTCTCCAGTAGCAGCTGTCCCTTTTTTTCCCTTGCCCAGCAGCTTCCCAGACTCCTTTCCCTCCTCCCCTCCCAGCAGCATCTCTCCTTCTCCTTCCCTCCAGGTCCAGTAGCAGCTGTCCCTTTTTTTCCCTTGCCCAGCAGCTTCCAGATTCCTTTCCCTCCTCCCCTCCTAGCAGCATCTTTCCTTCTCCCTCTCCAGTAGCAGCTGTCCCTGTTTCCCCTTGCCCAGCAGCTTCCCAGACTCCAATAGTGGCTTTCTCCCCTCCCAGCAGCTCTCCTTACTTCTCAGCGCAGTGATTCAGGAAGGCAGCCTCGGGTCCTTTGCTTGGGTCGCGCCGCCTCTGAGTAAAGAGGAAGTTGCATCATCAGAGGCAGCCGCGACTCAGCAAAAGCCCCAAGGCTGCCTTCGTGAATCGCTGCGCTGGGAAGTAAAGGAGAGCTACAGAGAAGGGAGAAAGCCACTGTCGGAGGCTCCCCAAGATCTCTCCGGCCCAGCGCAGACTTCAGCTGTTGATCTTGCCGGCCCTGCGCGGACCGGCAGGAAATTGAAGGGAGTCAATTTTGCCGGCCCTGTGCGGACTGGCACCGGTCCGCAGACCAGCGGTTGAAGAACTGTGGTCTAGGGCACAGTTCTTCAACCGCCGGTCCGCGGATTGGTGCCGGTCCGCAAAAAAATGTTGCCGGTCCGTGAAGGATTCGGGTTCCCGCCGCAGCAAAAAGTGACGGCGTCAGCTGATGTGCAACTTCCTGTTGCCGTCGCTATGCCTGCACTCCTGCCTTCCACCACAGACTCCTGCCGCGTATGTCTCCGCACCCCCAGACAAGCAGGGGCAGCTCTGTGTGCTTTTAACTTCGGCACACAGCTGCCCCATAGTAGTATTTTAACGCGGTTTCATGAGGCAGCCTCGGGACCTTTGGTAGGCCAGCCCACATCGCATCATCGAAGCGGGCCAGCCTACCAAAGGCCCCTAGGCTGCCTCATGAAACAGCGGCTAAAATACAGCTTAGGGGTAGCTGTGTGCCGAAGTTAAAAGCACACAGAGCTGCCGCTAACCTACATAGAGGAAACATTTGCTGGAGAGGGAAGGAGGGAAGGGAGTAGGGGTGCTCCTGGACAAGGGAGGGGAAGGGGCTACTGCTGACAGGGGAGAAGGGAAAGGGAAGGGACGAGAATTACTGTTGGATAAGGGGAGGAGGAAAGGGAGAAGGGGTATTCCTGGACATGGGAGGGGAAGGGGCTACTGCTGACAGGGGAAAAGGGAAAGGGAAGGGATGAGAATTACTGTTGGATAAGGGGGGGAAGAAAGGGAGAAGGTACTGCTGGACAGGGGAGGAGGAACATTGGAAGGAAACAGCTGGCAGGGAGATTAGAGGAGGGGAAGGAGTCAGGATGGAATGGAGAGATCAGATGAGGGAAAGGGGAGAGACAGAGGAATGACAAAGTAGAAAGAGATTGATGCTGGGAAAGGGGGGTCAGATGAAAAATAAGGAAAGAGGGACAAAGATGCTAGATCTGGTGTAGGAGAGAGGGGCATAGAAAGAACACAGATACCATATGGAAGGGGGAGGGGTAGAGGGCAGACAGTGGATGGAAGAGGCAGATGCTGGATTGAAGAGACAGAGGGCAGACGCTGGATGGAAGAGAGTGAAAAGAAGATGAAAGCAGAAACCAGAGACGACAAAAAGGTAGAAAAAATAATTTTATTTCTATCTTGTGATTAGAATATATCAGATTTAAAATATGTATCCTGCTAGAGCTGATGTTAGACATAACTGGGGAGTGTAAAGCCCAGGCAGTGCGTCTTTAGCTTCCAGCTTGCTTAGGGCTCTCTCTTTGACCAGGAGGCAGTTGCCCTAGTTCCACTCCCTTAACACCATTCCTGCCATGTGTGACTGTGGTATTCTGTTAGTATGATATTTGTGTAGCATTCTGTAATAATTTGGCTTATTCAGTTTTCTTGATAGTAGAGGGGATATATGTGAAGGGGAGGGAAGACGGGGGTTTTGTTGATCCTGTATTATTTATATTTATAAAATGACAATTGTACTGAATATTGTTTCTTTTTATACTTTAATAAAATATGTTCAATATAAAATCATAACTATTTGAGGCTTTTGCAGATGGGATCAGATGGTTAACGGGACCGAGCTCACGGGGATGGGGCGGCAATGGGGTTTTTTAAAATTTCAGTCTTGTTAGTTTGCTGGTCCACGAAAAAATTATTTTATTTCCGCCGGTCCATAGGTGTATAAAGGTTGAAGAACACTGGTCTAGGGCTCCCCACCTTCGGTATCTGGCCAGAGTCTTTAGGCCCCTCTCTGGTGCATCCCATTATAAAGAAGTGGGCCTGGCAGCCGGAGGGAATAGGCACCGCTCCAGCCTGACATACTACAAAAGAAACAGGGGGGGGAGACTCAGGAGTTCCAACAGGAGGAATTGGGCATCCCTCCTGCCGGGGACAGTGTCGGGGGAGGTTCAGGGGTGGCGGTAGGAGAAGTGGGCATTCCTCATGCTGTCTGATTTGCGGTGGGTTTCCAGTCATGGCTTCTTAGCTGATCTTGGCAGCATCCATTTGAAATGTAATCCAGCATTTTAATAGCCTACATTTCAGATGTCTGCCACAGCTCTAAGGAAATGTCTAGGGCCATTATACTCACTCAAGGCGACTTCTGGATGAAACCACACCTAGCCTTGGGCGAGCTTATGTGTTCCTACGCGTCTCCCTAGACCTGCAAAAAAAGCCTACAGTGTAGGCCACCTGCCTCGGATAGGATTTTTTCTAAAAATGTGCATCCCAATTGGCTGGTTAAGACAGCAGTAGAATGCCTACTGCTGCCTAAAATCAGGACACCAGGAAGCAGTGCTAAGACGTATGGGTTTTGGGAAAAGATTCATAGATTGGATATTTACATTATACAATAGACCATTGGCATGTGTTAAAATAAATGGGCTTTATTCCATTACATTCAAACTCCAAAGAGGAACAAGACAGGGATGCCCGCTATCCCCTCTGATTTTTTAATTAGTTATTGAATCTTTGGCACAGAGAATTAGACAGTCCCAACAGATAAGAGATTTGAGACTGACGGGAAAAGAACAAAAGCTGTCCTTGTTTGCTGATGATGTATTGGCTATTGTTGAGGCTTCGGAATTATCTTTGACTGCTCTTAAAGATACTATGGGTGAATATGGACAGCTTTCAGGTTTTAAGGCTAATCTATCTAAGACAGAGGTGATGAATATATCTGCATCTCTGGAAAGGAATTACAAATATTAGTTTCTCTTAGATGGGTAAAAGGGCCCATTTGTTACTTAGGAATAAATCTAGGGGTAGATTGGAAACTTTTATTTCAACAGAATTATATCCCTTTAATATCAGATATCCAGAAAGATTTAGAACGTTGGGATAGGATGTACATTTCCTGGTTAGGACGTATGGAGGTGGTAAGGATGATCTTCTCCAAATTTCTTTGTTTCAAGTAATACCAATTGAAATTCCAAAGTCTTGTTTTCAAAGGTGGAATAGAAAAATATTGAGATTTATTTATTTGTTTATTTAGCCTGTCCTCCCAAAGGAGCCCAGAACGGGTTTCAGGAGTACATTCATAGTATGGATAGGACAAACTTTAGTGATAAATACAGACTTTACAGTATAGGCAAGGGGGTTTAGATTACAGCATTTACAGTAAAATACATAATATTACCGACTTAAAATACAGATTTAGTAGGCATAGGGTAGATTAAATTGCAGCGTTTACAGTGTAGGTATAACATGGAGGTAACATAGCTTTTCTAGTGATGGGTGTATCTTTGTTGTCGAAGAATATGGTGGTAATTCAAGTTATATTTGTGGTGGCCTGCGAGTTTAGAGATGTCGTTTGGTGTATTAGGCGGTGCCTTTGAGATCCATCTGTCTGGGGTGTAGATGTGGGTTGTTATGGAGCTGGGTTTGTAAAGAGAAAGGTTTTCACGGCTTTCCTGAAGTTCCAAAGACTGTCTAGTAATCTAATGGATGGGGGGGGGGGATGATGTGCCATAATCTGGGTATGTAATGGGAATAAGAGCGTCTTCGGGCTGTCTCAGATGTGAGTGAACAGCCAGGTGGCAGGAATAGCCATTTTTCTGTTTGAAATCTCGGTAATTGGTTGGGGACATAAGTTTGTAGTTTTGATACTATGTAGTTTGGTGTTATCGTGTGGAAAGTCTTGAAGGCTAACACCAAGGCTTTGAAGGCGCATCTTTTTTGGATAGGCAGCCAGTGCATGGAAGTTAGTGTAGGGGTGATATGGGCATGGAAGCCCAGGTTTTTTAGGAAGTCTAGATTGCGGCGTTTTGCACTCCTTGGAGACGGGAGAGTATTTTTGCTGGTAGGCCCACTAATAAAGCGTTGCAGTAATCTAGTCGGGATAATACAAACATTATATTGATGTCTTCTATCCCGCCAATACCTTTCATTTCTAGGCGGTCACGTATAGTAGCTAAGCAAAATCGCTTTCTGAAAAATAGGCATGGATGCACTTTAGTTGGCGGAGGTAATAGAAAGAGGAAGACACTATTTTTGATACATGGTCTGAGAGCGACAGCTTTGAGTCGAGAATCACACCTAGGCTGTGAGGGTATTATTTCCCCAAGAAAGAGATGGGCGGGGGT
This sequence comes from Geotrypetes seraphini, assembly GCF_902459505.1. NCBI lineage: Eukaryota > Metazoa > Chordata > Amphibia > Gymnophiona > Dermophiidae > Geotrypetes > Geotrypetes seraphini. The sequence continues at coordinate 460,738,619 of NC_047085.1, read as the reverse complement.
AGGTGCAACTGACCTTGTGAATCCAGAGAAGTTCTGTTTTTGATGCGTTTAGATAAAGTTTATTTGCAGTCATCCAGTTTTTTTTTTTTAATTTCTGTTAGGCAGCAGTGAAGTGTTTTTGTTGTGCATCTCGGTGTTAACCTAGGGGGAGGTAAAGTTGTATGTCGTCTGCTTAAGAGTGGATTTTGATTTGGTATTTTTCTGCGATGTCAAGTACTGGTTTGACATATAGGTTGAAGAGGAGTGGGGATAGTAATGCACCCTGGGGCACTCCGTAGCACAGTTGTTTTGATTCTGATAAGGAGGGCTCCAGTAGTACTTTCTGAGACCTTTCATTCAAGGAGGAGGAGAACCATGCCAGGGTGACATCGTGGATTCCGATAAGTATAGTCTGGATAGGAGGAGCGAGTGATATATGGTATGGAAGGCTGCACTCAGGTCTAGCAGGACCAGCAATGTGTCTTTTCCCTCATCAAGGATTTTCCAGCAGTCATCCACGATGTCTAGAAGCACCGTTTCTGTGCTGTGGTGCTTCCTGAATTCCGATTGGAAGTTGGAGAGGGTGGTGTTTGTTGCCATGAAGTCTCGTAGTTGTGTGAGCACTATCTTTTTTAGTATTTTTGAGACAAATGGGAGATTTGAGACTGGTCTATAGCTGTTTGGATTGTCCGAGTCTATAGCGGATTTCCAGCTCTGTGGTATTATGTCTGATTGTAGGGACTCGTTAATTAGGGGTAAAATGGAGTTCTGGAAGTATTTGTTGGTAGCTAGAATTGTAGTGGATGGGCATGGGTCTAGGATTGAGGTTGTGGGGTGTAAGGAGACTATTGTACTTTTTAGGTCGTCAATGGAAACTGATTTGAAGATGTTGAGAGTTTCTATCTTATATAGGTTTTTGTTTTGTATAGTTTTCGGAATGCTTGGCAGAGCTTTGACTTCTAAGTCTAAGGATTTTCGTATCTTTGATATCTTGTGGAAGAAATTTGAGAGGGGTTCACTATCTAAGTTTGATTTTTGGATGTGGTGTGATCCTTGGGAGGAGGTGAATACGTTTTTTGACAGTGAGAAGATGGCCTTTGATCCTTTTGGGATTTTGGATATTAGGTTTGTGAAGTATGCTTTTTTTGTATCGAGTGTCACTAGCTTGTATTCTTTCAAGAGGCTGTTCCAGGTAGATTTGTCCTCAGCGCTGTGTGTTTTGCACCAGGTTTTTTCTGCTTTCCTGACTTTCCTTTTCTGTTCTCTTAGGCTGTCTGTGAACCAGGGTGATGAAAAGAATCTTGTGTTTGTCTTAACTTTTTTGACTCTTGTTAATTTCTCGTACAGTGACTTTATACCAGAATGCCATGCCTGTGACTTTTCCTTTAGTGAGTAGGTCGTGGAGCTTTGGTGTAGGTCCATTTTTGAGATGCCAATGGATAAGTCGCAAAGGTTGACTGACTTTGGGTCGAGTGTGGCTGTTTTTAGTGAAGCTGGGTTTTCTATGGGCCCTTTGGTCTTAACATGCATGTTGAATGAGATTACGTGGTGGTCAGTCCAGGGGACTTGAGTGTTTGTTAGCGGGGTTGATTTGTTGTCGAGTAGTGGTCCTTTAGAGATGAAAATCAGGTCTAGAGTGTTCCCAGAAGAGTGAGTGGGGGAGTGGACATGTTGGATGAAGCCAAGGTCATACAGCATCTTTGTGAATTCCCTTGGTGCACCGGTGATTTCTGGGTATTCCACAAAGTAGGAAGGCAAACATCCAAGGGTGGCCAGTTATGCTATTTAGATTTCTATCCCATTCTCCCGGGAGCTCAGAACGGGTTACAATTGACATTCACAATAAAATTATAGGACAAAGTTTAAAGGGGGTCATAGAAAGACAGGAGGGGAGATGTTGGGGAGGAGGGGGGAGCAAAGAGGGAGTGGGGAGAGCGGTAATTAGGATGGGGAGCTAGGAGCAAGGAGAAGGCAGTCTGAAGGGGCTATTCACTTGAAGAGGCGAGTCTTCAGTGTTCTCCGTAAGGTCATCAGCAAGTCTTGTAATCTTATCTGCGCAGGCAATTGGTTCCAAAGATGGAGGACAAAGTGGCTGTATGAGCGTCTGCTCTCTGTTTCCATTTGAAAGGATCCATAGTCGTTTCTCAGCCTCAGGGCGGAGAGGGTGGGCAGGAGTATATTGAGGTAGTTTGATGTGATGTAGGACGGGGTGATATGATGTAGGCCATCACGAGGACTTTGAAAACATAGCATTTGATAACTGGTATGTTTAAGTCTAAGGCAGAAGGTGGGTTAGGTTTACTCCATTTGGAAGATTATTATAGAACTGTCCAGTTGAGAGGGATAGTTGAGTGGCATTCACATCCACTGACACTATGGGTGAGGGTAGAACAAGAAATGCTGGAGGGGATACGAGATATTAGGGATCTGAACTTACCTTGGGTAGCCTTATGGGAAAAAGAGATGGAAAATATAAGTAATCCTTTTATTAGTTGCTCAATGAGGATATGGAAGGATATAGTAAATCCCCCCCAAAAATAAACACTGCTGGGTAAAGAGAAGGGAATTTACTTTTGTCCTATATTATTTGCATATCATTTTATACCAGGAAGGGAAGGTGGGGGGAATCTTTAAAAGATGGGAACGAAAAGGTTTGAGGTATTTTGGACAATTTATAGAGGAGGAGGAAATTAAAGTTTTTGGAGATCTCCAAAATCAATACCAACTAGTAAAAGGGGAACTTTTCCTTTATTTACAGGTGAAAAATTATATAATGACATTTAAGACGATGAAAAAAGGAATAATGAGGAAAACAGATTTTGAAATCCAGTTACGAAAGGGTGTATCTCCTGGTTATATTAAATTCTACATGTAGATGAGGGAAAGAAAACATCTTATATGAGAGCATGGGAACAAGATTTGGGAAGGGAATGGACCATTGATGAATGGGGGGCAATCTATTTTGGTGGAAAATGCTCTTAAACTTTTAGTGTGCTGGTATATTACCCCGGTTTTAATTAGTAAATGTGTAAAAGGGAAAAATGATGGTTGTTGGAGGGGGTGCACTGAAAGAGGCACGTTTTATCATATGTGGTGGGAATGTCTAGTTCTTCAGAGGTATTGGTAACAGATGTTTCAGTATGTGAGCAGATTAATTCAGATCCCTGTGGAAATGAAAGCTGAAAGGGCACTACTGGGAGTGGGGATTGAGAGATTGTCATCCCCTCAATCTAAACTTATGGATCTGGCATTTATAGCTGCTCTATTAACTGTAGCTCAGCAGTGGCGTAATCCCATTGCTCCTAAATTAAGAGATATTAGGAGTAGTCTGTGAAAAATATAGATTATCAGCCCTCTTAACAAACCGGTGGTTACAATTTAAAAACTTGTGGGAGAAATATATTGAAATGGAGGAGGATTTGGGGTATGGTTAGAGGGGGAAATAAGGATGTTATGTATATTATCCTGTACTTATGAAAATTTTTTTTTCCTTCAGATTAATTCCAGGTTCCTTGGGAAGGGGGGGAGGGTTGGGAGTGGAAATGTTATATCTAATATGTTGAAAGATGCATTACTTCCACATTTTAATACATTGTATATGGTTTGTATTTTATGCTTTACTATGGAAAGTATTATGCTATATTTTGTTCAAAATAAACAATTAAAAAATAAAATAAAATCAGGACACCGTTTATAGAATTTGCCCCCTAAGTCTATAGTATTTTTGTTCAACTTTGACCCTTATTTTCAGGCAATGTTTGCTTGCATTAAAAAACAGAAACAACTTTTTCAGGGGGTCTGAAACATGCTCTAATAGTTAGTTTGAAAATGTTTCCAGAACATTCTTTTGTGTAAACGTTGGTTAAAAATACCCAAATTTTGACATTTTTTTTGAAAACAAACTTTACATTGAAATTATAAAAGCTAGGTTATTTGTTGCAATTGTATATTTAAGAACATAAGAACATAAGAAGTTGCCTCCGCTGAGGCAGACCAGAGGTCCATCTCGCCCAGCGGTCCGCTCCCGCGGCGGCCCATCAGGCCCATTGCCTGAGCAATGGTCCCAGACTATCCCTATAACCTACCGCTACTCTTATCTGTACCCTTCAATTCCTTTATCCTCTAGGAACCTATCCAAACCTTCTTTGAAGCCTTGTAACGTGCTCCGGCCTATCACAGCCTCCGGGAGCGCGTTCCATGTGTCCACCACCCTCTGGGTGAAAAAGAACTTTCTGGCATTTGTTTTAAACCTGTCTCCTTTTAATTTTTCCGAGTGCCCCCTTGTACTTGTGGTTCCCCGTAATCTGAAAAATCTGTCCCTGTCTACTTTTTCTATACCCTTCAGGATCTTGAAGGTTTCTATCATGTCTCCTCTAAGTCTCCGCTTTTCCAGGGAGAACAGCCCCAGCTTTTTCAGTCTGTCAGTATATGAGAGGTTTTCCATACCTCTTATCAGTTTAGTTGCTCTTCTCTGGACTCCCTCAAGAACAAAGTCATGTCACAAAATGACAGACAAAATTTGACAGGGATAGCTTCATTATTACAGGAGACACAGAAGGCTAAACTGAACTTTTTGAGCATGGTCCATATCTTTGGCCCACTCTGACGCTATTTACATACCTCAGTTTTAAAAAAATGAAAATCTACATTAGTTCCATTGAATAGATCGTAAAAAGTTATATAAGATTGCCAAGTTTCATTGGTTTTGCTTCAATGGCCAAGGAAATATTTTGACTCAGATTTGTCAACATTGTGCAGCAATACATAGTTATAGTATGGTATCAAACAAAGAGTTATCTCTCCACAAGAATTCCACTGGCAGATCTTAAAATTTTACCAGAGTTCATTTGGGTCATGTAAGATTCAGAATACAAAGTGTCAACAAAATCCGTGATGGTGAAGTGGGGCACTTCTAATTAGACCACTTGACACAGACTGACCTATGAGCAAGGTGGGGCACAAAGCACAGTTACTTACCATAACAGGTGTTATCCAGGGACAGCAAGCAGATATTCTTAACGCATGGGTGACGTCACCGACGGAGCCCCGGTACGGACCTTTTTAACTAGAAAGTTCTAGTTGGCCGCACCGCGCATGCGCGAGTGCCTTCCCGTCCGACGGAGGAGTGCGTGGTCCCCAGTTAAGATAAGCCAGCTAAGAAGCCAACCCGGGGAGGAGGGTGGGACGTAAGAATATCTGCCTGCTGTCCCTGGATAACACCTGTTACGGTAAGTAACTGTGCTTTATCCCAGGACAAGCAGGCAGCATATTCTTAACGCATGGGTGACCTCCAAGCTAACAGAGAGGGAGGAGGGATGGTTGGCCATTAGGAAAATAAATTTTGTAACACAGATTGGCCGAAGTGTCCATCCCGTCTGGAGAAGGCATCCAGACAGTAGTGAGTAGTGAACGTGTGAACTGAGGACCAAGTGGCAGCCTTGCAGATTTCCTCGATGGGCGTGGAACGGAGGAAAGCCACAGAAGCAGCCATAGCTCTGACCCTGTGGGCCGTGACAGCACCTTCCAGTGAGAGACCGGCCCGAGCATAACAGAACGCAATGCAGGCAGCAAGCCAGTTGGAAAGCGTCCGTTTAGAGACAGGACGACCTAGACGGTTATGGTCGAAGGACAAAAAGAGCTGAGGAGACGAGCGGTGAGCCCTGGTATGGTCAAGGTAGTAAGCAAGGGCACGCTTACAGTCCAGCGTGTGCAATGCCTGTTCCCCAGGATGAGAATGGGGTTTAGGGAAAAAGACAGGCAACACAATGGACTGGTTGAGATGAAAGTCCGAGACCACCTTGGGGAGGAATTTCGGATTGGTACGCAGAACCACCTTGTCATGGTGAAAAACAGTGAAAGGTGGGTCGGCAACCAGTGCATGCAGCTCACTAACCCTCCTGGCAGAGATGATGGCAATGAGGAAAAGCACCTTCCATGTAAGAAATTTGAGTGAAATTGTGGCAAGAGGCTCAAACGGAGGTTTCATGAGTGCTGATAAAACCACATTCAGGTCCCAGACGACTGGAGGAGGCTTCAGAGGTGGTTTGACATTGAAGAGGCCTCTCATGAACCGGGAAACCAGGGGATGAGCCGTAAGAGGTTTTCCGAGGATAGGCTCATGAAACGCAGTGATGGCACTGAGGTGGACTCTGATTGAGGTCGACTTAAGGCCAGCGTCGGAGAGAGAGAGCAAATAGTCCAGTACAGTTTCCACCGCCAATGAGGTGGGATCGTGATGATGAAGCAGACACCAAGAGGAGAACCGGGTCCACTTCTAATGGTAACATTGGAGGGTGGCCGGTTTCCTGGAGGCATCCAGAATACGACGGACAGGCTGAGACAGATTCTCTGGAGAGGTCAGCCCGAGAGAAACCAAGCTGTCAGGTGGAGCGAGGACAGATTGGGATGTAGTAGAGAATGATGCTGCTGTGTAAGTAGAGTAGGAAACACAGGAAGAGGAATGGGCTCCTTGGAGCTGAGCTGGAGCAGGAGGGAGAACCAGTGTTGGCGAGGCCATCGAGGAGCGATGAGAATCATGGTGGCCCTGTCCCTGCGGAGTTTGGATAACATCCGCAACATCAGAGGCAGTGGAGGAAAGGCATAGAGGAACCGATCCGTCAAGTCGAGCAGGAATGCATCCGAGGCCAGACGGTGGGGAGAGAAGAGTCTGGAACAGAACTGGGGCAGCTGATGGTTGTGAGGAGCTGCAAAGAGGTCCACCTGTGGAGTGCCCCAGCGAGCAAAGATGGAGCGGAGTGTTGGAGGGTCCAGAGTCCACTTGTGATGTTGAAGGATGCGGCTGAGATTGTCGGCCAGGGAGTTCTGTTTGCCCTGGATGTAGACAGCCTTGAGGAAGAGACTGTGGTCCGTGGCCCAGGTCCAGATGCGGAGAGCCTCCTGACAGAGGAGGCGAGATCCGGTGCCGCCTTGCTTGTTTATATAGTACATGGCGACTTGATTGTCTGTGCACAGGAGAAGAACCTGAGGGCAGAGAAGGTGCTGGAAGGCCTTGAGAGCATAGAACATGGCTCTGAGTTCCAGGAAATTGATGTGATGTTGACGCTCCTGAGGGGTCCAGAGTCCCTGGGTGCGTAGATCTCCTAGGTGAGCTCCCCACGCATAGGGGGAGGCATCCGTGGTTATGATCATGGAGTGAGGGGGTAGATGAAGGAGTAGACCCCTGGAAAGATTGGAGGAGTTCAACCACCATTGAAGAGATTGCTGAAGAGACGATGTCACAGGGATGGGATGAGAAAGAGGATCCGTGGTCTGTGACCATTGGTTGGCTAGAGTCCACTGAGGTGTCCTGAGGTGGAGTCGCGCCAGAGGAAGTACATGGACCGTCGAGGCCATGTGGCCCAAGAGGACCATCATCTGTCGAGCTGGGATGGTTTGATGAAGGAGCACCTGACGACAGAGGTGGAGCAGGGTCCGGTGTTGAGGTCCCGGAGATCGAGGATGGGGCGGAGGTCTCCTGTCTTCTTGGGAACCAGGAAGTAGCGGGAGTAGAATCCCTGACCCCTTTGGTCTGGAGGCACCTCTTCGATGGCATTGAGAAGAAGGAGGGATTGGACCTCCCTCAGGAGGAGGGGGGTTTGGGAGGAGTGAGAAGCAGACTCTACGGGAGGATTGTCTGGTGGAAGAGTCTGGAAGTTGAGAGAGTAGCCGTGGCGAATGATGTTGAGGACCCATTGGTCTGATGTGATGACCTCCCAACGGCTGAGGAAATGCTGGAGGCGACCTCCGATGTTGTGCGAAATCGCCCAATGCCACAACCTCAGAGCTTCTTGACAAAGAGAGTGGGAACCCGTCCCGCCCTGTTTGTTGACATAATACATTGCTACTTGATTGTCCGTCCGAACAAGGACTACTTGGTCGTGAAGGAGGTAAAGGAAAGCTTTGAGAGCAAGAAATATCGCTCTGAGTTCCAACAGATTGATGTGACATCGACGATCTGTGGCAGTCCATAACCCTTGCGTACGTAGACCATCTACGTGGGCTCCCCATGCGTACTCGGACGAATCTGTTGTGAGAACTTTCTGATGAGGAAGATGGTGAAACTGCAAACCTCTGGAAAGATTTGAAGAGAGCATCCACCAGCGGAGAGACTTCTTTAATGAAGGCGTCACCGCTATATGACGAGAAGGTGGATCTAGGGCTTGTTGCCACTGGGACGCCAGTGTCCACTGAGGAATGCGAAGATGGAGTCTTGCAAATGGAGTCACATGCACCGTAGATGCCATATGTCCGAGAAGGACCATCATTTGGCGAGCCGTGAGAGTCGACAGAGAAGTTACGTGATGACAAAGGCGCAAGAGAGTATCCTGCCGATTGAGGGGAAGGAAAGCTCTCATGCAAACAGAATCCAACACTGCGCCAATAAATTGGATCGATCGAGTTGGAACCAACTGAGATTTGGGAAAGTTGATATGGAACCCCAGACTTTGAAGAAAAGAGATAGTCTGAAGGGTCGCTTGAGTAACCCCTGGAAGAGAAGGAGCTTTGATAAGCCAATCGTCGAGGTAAGGAAAAACTTGAAGTCCCCGAGCCCGAAGGGCCGCGGCTACCACAACTAGACACTTGGTGAAGACCCGAGGAGAGGTTGCCAAGCCAAACGGAAGAACCCTGTATTGAAGGTGAAGGTTCCCCACCTTGAACCTGAGATATTTGCGAAAATTTGGATGGACAGGAATGTGAGTATAAGCCTCTTTGAGATCCAGTGAGCACATCCAATCCCCTTGATCCATGAGGGAGTACAGAATCGGAAGAGAGAGCATGCGAAATTTCTCTTTGACTAGAAATTTGTTGAGAGCTCGGAGATCCAGAATGGGTCGCAAATCCCCCGTCTTCTTTGGCACTAGGAAGTATTTGGAGTAAAACCCCAGGTTGTGTTCGGAAGGAGGAATCTCCTCCACCGCTCGAAGGCGAAGAAGCGCCTGAGCCTCCTGAAGAAGAAGGGGGAGTTGCGAGGAACTGGAAAGACACTCTCCTGGAGGGTGATCTGGGGGCACCTGAAGAAGGCGCAGAGAGTATCCCTCGCGGATGACCGTAAGGACCCAAAGGTCCGATGTAATGGTTTCCCAGACAGATGAAAAAAGGGAAAGGCGACCTCCGATGGGTAGGGAGGAATTTGGATGTAAGTAACATAGTAACATAGTAGATGACGGCAGATAAAGACCCGAATGGTCCATCCAGTCTGCCCAACCTGATTCAATTTAAATTTTTTTTTTTTTTTTTTTTTTTCTTCTTAGCTATTTCTGGGCGAGAATCCAAAGCTTTTCCCGGTACTGTGCTTGGGTTCCAACTGCCGAAATCTCTGTTAAGACTTACTCCAGCCCATCTACACCCTCCCAGCCATTGAAGCCCTCCCCTGCCCATCCTCTTCCAAACGGCCATGCACAGACACAGACCGTACAAGTCTGCCCAGTAACTGGCCTAGTTCAATCTTTAATATTATTTTCTGATTCTAAATCTTCTGTGTTCATCCCACGCTTCTTTGAACTCAGTCACAGTTTTACTCTCCACCACCTCTCTCGGGAGCGCATTCCAGGCATCCACCACCCTCTCCGTAAAGTAGAATTTCCTAACATTGCCCCTGAATCTGCCACCCCTCAACCTCAAATTATGTCCTCTGGTTTTACCATTTTCCTTTCTCTGGAAAAGATTTTGTTCTATGTTAATACCCTTTAAGTATTTGAACGTCTGAATCATATCTCCCCTGTCTCTCCTTTCCTCTAGGGTATACATATTCAGGGCTTCCAGTCTCTCCTCATACGTCTTCTGGCGCAAGCCTCCTATCATTTTCGTCGCCCTCCTCTGGACCGCTTCAAGTCTTCTTACGTCTTTCGCCAGATACGGTCTCCAAAACTGAACACAATACTCCAAGTGGGGCCTCACCAATGACCTGTACAGGGGCATCAACACCTTCTTCCTTCTACTGACTACGCCTCTCTTTATACAGCCCAGAATCCTTCTGGCAGCAGCCACTGCCTTGTCACACTGTTTTTTCGCCTTTAGATCTTCGGACACTATCACCCCAAGGTCCCTCTCCCCGTCCGTGCATATCAGCTTCTCTCCTCCCAGCATATACTGTTCCTTCCTATTATTAATCCCCAAATGCATTACTCTGCATTTCTTTGCATTGAATTTTAGTTGCCAGGCATTAGACCATTCCTCTAACTTTTGCAGATCCTTTTTCATATTTTCCACTCCCTCTACGGTGTCTACTCTGTTACAAATCTTGGTATCATCTGCAAAAAGGCACACTTTTCCTTCTAACCCTTCAGCAATGTCACTTATGTACATATTGAACAGGATTGGCCCCAGCACCGAACCCTGAGGAACTCCACTAGTCACCTTTCCTTCCTTCGAGCGACTTCCATTAACCACCACCCTCTGGCGTCTGTCCGACAGCCAGTTTCTGACCCAGTTCACCACTTTGGGTCCTAACTTCAGCCCTTCAAGTTTGTTCAACAGCCTCCTATGAGGAACTGTATCAAAGGCTTTGCTGAAATCCAAGTAAATTACATCTAGCATATGTCCTCGATCCAGCTCTCTGGTCACCCAATCAAAAAATTCAATCAGGTTTGTTTGGCACGATTTACCTTTTGTAAAGCCATGTTGCCTCGGATCCTGTAACCCATTAGATTCAAGAAAATATACTATCCTTTCTTTCAGCAACACTTCCATTATTTTTCCAACAACTGAAGTGAGGCTCACCGGCCTGTAGTTTCCTGCTTCATCCTTGTGACCACTTTTATGAATAGGGACCACATCCGCTCTCCTCCAATCCCCAGGAATCACTCCCGTCTCCAGAGATTTGTTGAACAAGTCTTTAATAGGACTCGCCAGAACCTCTCTGAGTTCCCTTAGTATCCTGGGATGGATCCCGTCTGGTCCCATCGCTTTGTCCACCTTCAGTTTTTCAAGTTGCTCATAAACACCCTCCTCCGTGAACGGCGCAGAATCTACTCCATTTTCTCGTGTAACTTTGCCGGACAATCTCGGTGCTTCTCCAGGATTTTCTTCTGTGAACACAGAACAGAAGTATTTGTTTAGCACATTTGCTTTCTCCTCATCACTCTCCACATATTTGTTCCCAGCATCTTTTAGCCTAGCAATTCCATTTTTTATCTTCCTCCTTTCACTAATATATCTGAAAAAATTTTTATCTCCCTTTTTTACATTTTTAGCCATTTGTTCTTCCGCCTGTGCCTTCGCCAAACGTATTTCTCTCTTGGCTTCTTTCAATTTCACCCTGTAGTCCTTTCTGCTCTCCTCTTCTTGGAATGCTCATCACTGGACCGTCAAAAAGACGGAGCTGTTTTGGTTGGAGCAGGCGCCTGGGACTTTTGAGGACGTTGTTGCTGGGGCCGTCTAGGTGGAGGCCTAGAAAAAGCCGGTGTGGACTTCATCGGGTAACGACGAGCTGGAGGTTTGTAAGCTCTAGTCACAGAAGGTTTTGGTTTTGGACGAAGAAGAGAGGCGAAGGAGCGCTCATGCTCAGAAAGCCTTTTAGTAGCTGCTTCAATAGAATCATCAAAAAGCTCAGAACCTAGGCACGGCAGGTTCGCTAAACGATCCTGTAAATTGGGATCCATGTCTACTATTCTGAGCCATGCAAGACGTCGCATGGCCACTGCAAATGCCGAGACCTTGGAGGACAGCTCAAAAGCATCATAAGATGCCTGCAACATGAATAGACGCAATTGAGAGAGAGACTGAAGAATGTGTTTGTACTCAGAAAGGCGTTCTTTGGGCCAGTCTGGGCAAAAGGATGACAACTGCTTCAAAAAATAATTAAAATATGAAGTAAAGACATAGTTGTAATTCAAAATTCGATTTGTCATCATTGAATTTTGATAAAGTCTGCGCCCAAACCTTCGGGACAGTAAGGGAATTTTTCAAGTACCTTTCTTATTTCTAATCTTAATGTATATTTTCTGTAAACCGCTTAGAACCTAACGGATGTAGCGGTATATAAGAAATAAATTACATTACATTACATTGTCCATAGTTCGCCCTTCGCGTCCTGGTGGAACTGTTGCAGACACCTTAGAAGGATGAGCCTTCTTCAGGGACGATTCCACCACTAGAGATTGATGAGAAAGTTGAGATTTCTCAAAACCTTTACATGGAACAGTACGATACCGAGACTCCAGCTTCAATGGTATCGCTGTCACAGAATAAGGAGTCTCCATATTACGTAGAAAAGTCTGCTTCAGCACCGGTGTCATGGGTAGACGCAAAGTCTCCTTAGGAGGATGGGAAAGTTCCATATCCGCCAGATATTCAGGCGTGTACTTCGAATCGGAATGTAAGTCAATATTAAGCGCCTGCCCCATGTCGAAAACAAATTTCGCAAACGAAGAAGACTTCGAGGTCGAGGCTTCCTCAGGGGAGGCAGAACGAGTATGAGGCGCCACTGAAAACGATGGAGAAGCCTCGCGCGAATATTGAGATACAGGCTCCGATTCAAGGTGCAAAGTGATGGATGATGCTCCACTGCCCGTCAGAGGAGGAGTGGCTGAATGCTTCCTCTTAAGGCTCCGAGTTGGAGAGGTGCGCGGAGTACGAAGTTTAGCCAGAGGAGATCGATCTCGAGACAAACGCCTCGAAGGTGGAGTCCTCGACCTCGAATGCCTCGATGAAACTGAAGAGGAAACGGTACTAGAAGAGCGAGGCAGAATCTTGGAAGCGAGATCCGAATGCCTCGAGCTCTTCGTGGAAGCGAGCTTCGAAGACCGAGATCTATGCTTGGATCGAGGCAATGATTGTTTAGCAACCCGTTCAGGTGAGGAATCCGACGAGGAAACCCTGGATCGAGACCTGCGACGAGGAGATCGTCGCCGAGGTGCAGACTGCTGCTCAGGCTGGAGTTGCGAAGACAGAGTCGAGGCCGGGACCAACTGAGCCACTATCGAGGAAATTTGCGTAGTCAAAATTGACTTAAGCATATCCTCAAACATGGGGACGGAGACCAAGGGACTTGGAGTCACAGGAGGTCTCGTGCGTTCCAAGGAGGGCGACCTCGATCGAGAGTATTCCCTAGACTTGGAAGCACGTTTTGAAGGTCGAGAAGACGGAGTCAAACCTGGAGCCCCAGGTTGGATGGATGCAGACTCCGTCGGCTTCTTAGGGATGGTACCTGAAAAGGAAGCAGGAGACTTACCCCCCAATCCAGGCTTCGAGGACACCGTCGAGGCCTTTGAGGCCGAGGACCCGGAGGTCTTCGAGGCCGAGGCCTGTCGAGGAGGCGAGGTCAAGGTTTTAGCACTCGAGGTTTGTCCCGAAGTCGAGGTTTTAACAGATGCCTCGACCGAGGCCACAGCTTTTTCAGGCTCCATGCGAGGGAAAAGTTCTAAAAACCTGTCGCAGCGGCGCTTGAAGGCACGAGGTTGAAGAGTGAGGCAGCGAAGACAATCTTTAGGGCGATGAGGCGACCCGAGACAGATCATACACCGACTATGTGGATCAGTGATGGAAATAGTCCTGCCGCACTGATAACACCTTTTAAACCCGGTAACAGGCCGGGACATAGATAGGACAAAGTCCGTGTCGAGAACGAGGAAGAGAGGCCTAGGCCTCAATCTTCCAACCCGACGTCAAATGAAAAACAAAAGGATGTTTTTTTGGGGTTTTTTTTTAATAAAATAAAATAGAATAAAATAGAATTAGAACACAGCGACCGAAAACAATAAAAAGTACTCAGCCGCGGTGAAGAGAAGGCACAACGCTACGGGAACCAAGTCGACAAGTCTTCTCAGCTCCGCGGAAAACGTTGAACTGAGGATCCTCATAGGAGATGCGCCCCCTAGTTCGGGCGGGAAGGCACGTGCGCATGCGCGATGCAGCACTCGAAAGCTCGAGATCTTCAAGCAAGTTGCTTTCGAGGTTGTCCGCTGCGGGGCTCCGTCGGTGACGTCACCCATGTGTGGGAATATGCTGCCTGCTTGTCCTGGGATAAGTATTAATCGGTACCGAGGGGGTCGACACTGATGGGACAGTGTGAGGCTCGGACCGGTCCTGTACCGGAAGGTGCGGTGCCAGCAACGCCGGCAACAGTTGTTGGAGCTGTTGTTGCAGCTGCTCCTGTAACTGTGTTTGGAGTATGGCCGCGATGCGGTCGTCCAGGGAAGGCACCGGTACCGCTTTTTTCTTCTTCGGTACCATAGGTGCCGCTCTACGCTCCGGCGATGAGGAGGCCGATGATGAGGCACTCACCAAGATCGGAGCGGAGCGTTTGCGGGGCCGGTGCGGCGCCGGGAGGGCCGGTGTCGCAACCGTGGCAGGAGGGCGCTCAAGGGAAGTGGGAGGCTTCTTAGCCGGCTTACCTGGGCCCAACGACCCCGAGGAAGGGTCCGGTGTTGTCGATGTCGTCGGTGCCGACTTTTGTGGTGCCGTCGATGTCGCAGCCGGTTCCATGGCAGATCCGGTACCAAACAAAATATTTTGCTGGATCTGCCGATTTTTCAAAGTACGCTTTTTAAGCGTAGCACAGCGGGTGCAGGTGTCAGCCCGATGCTCTGGACCCAAGCACTGGAGGCACCAATTGTGTGGGTCGGTGAGGGAGATCGGGCGTGCACACCGCTGGCACTTCTTAAAACCCGGTTGAGGGGGCATGAAGGGAAACACGGCCTCCGCAAAATTGAATCCGGAGGCCTGTTCCGCCGGGGCCGGCCTGAAAAAATAAAGAAAACTCAATGAGTTGTTTGTTTTTTTTTAAACAAAAATAAAGGGAATCCGATAAGAAAAAAGGAAAAAAGAGAGAGAAAATACGCGAGCGGGAAGGCAAAAATTAGTTTTTCAATGGCCGTTGAAAACACGTGCGTCTTCTTCGCTCCGCGGAAATGAAGAAACTGGGGACCACGCACTCCTCCGTCAGGCGGGAAGGCACTCGCACATGCGCGGTGCGGCCAACTAGAACTTTCTAGTTAAAAAGGTCCGTACCGGGGCTCCGTCGGTGATGTCACCCATGCGTTAAGAATATGCTGCCTGCTTGTCCTGGGATAATGGATGTGTCCTTGACTACCTGCTACACTATTTTCTAGCATCCTTGCTGCTTTGGCCCGCAGATCCCAATGTAGCCTGGCACACAGAACAAAGGCCTGTAGGCTAAGGTTCTAGGCTGCTGAGGAAATAATTCTCTTTCACTTCTGCCAGTGGTCTACCTGTAACTCAGACCCTGGGAAAGTGTTCCGCGACAAGACTTCAACTACAGAACTTAAAAAGGTCGTAACCTGAAGTTCGAGGAATCAGCCCAAAAGTCAATAAAAGCACCAAACAAGTAAAAGAGATCCTGCTGCACCAGTCCACCTGCACTATCTGCTGGAGACAGAAAAATACTGCAAGATTCCTCACTGCCCCATTTCTGTGATATCATCTGCCTCCATCTACTTAAAAAAGGAACATAACCCATAGGTCTAGACCAGTGGTCTCAAACTCAAACCCTTTGCAGGGCCACATTTTGGATTTGTAAGTACTTGGGGGCCTCAGAAAAAAATAGTGAGTGTTTTATTAAAGAAATTACAATTTTGCATGAGGTAAAACACTTTATAGTTTATAAATCTTTCTTTTTGGCTAAGTCTTAACATATGATCAAGAAGCGACATATGATCAAGAAACTGTTTTATTTTACTTTTGGGATTATGATAAACATAAGGAGGGCCTCAAAATAGTACCTGGTGCGCCGCTAGTTTGAGACCACTGGTCTAGACTGATCTAGCAGGATAAGGACAGTCTTTCTTTTTTTTTTTTAATAATTTTTATTAGAAGCAGTTGCAACACAGTCTTTCTATGGGCTTTCTATAGACAGTTCTAAGACAGTCAATATCTCTAATTTCTTGCACTTTAGCATATTAAAAACTAAGTACAAGAGAATCTCTAAACATTTCAAAATATATATAAGTACTTACTAGATTAGAAGTATCTTTTACTTCTTGTACTTGCTGTACCTGCGGTTCAGCCACAACTTTAGTGTCCTGATCAGAAGTCATGAGCCGTCTGCTTTTTGGCTCCTAAGAAAGAACTCAGCTGACAGCCTCAGTAATCTACAATTGGAAGGGGAAACACATTTATATTAAACAATCAATCACTATTTATCATTTATAAAGAAAATGGAGCCATATGAACAATAAAATCACATTTAAATCTTACAACATACATGTAAGCATGTATGTCTATTCAAAAAAGTTGCCATTCATCTTCTATGAACCAAAGGCTTAAATTTTAAAAGGTTTTCTGAACTGTCTTTGATCACCCAAGTGAAGTTAACAGGATCATATCCACTTTGCCAAATTGGGAAATGAAGGCTAAAGAATGTAAGGTGAATTTTATAGTCATACCTGTACTGCCCTGATAAGCAAGAACAATGTATCTCAAGTAAATCACATTTCAAGGAAGTGTGAACTTTTCTAAAAACATTTCCTTTGCCAGTCTTATAGCATTTTTTGCTTCCAAAGATAGCACATGCCCCATCAAACCTCTGAAGGCATAATTCAATTCAAGGAATTTGTTTATCATCACTAGAAAGAAAACAGAAAACTCAACAAGTACCTTGAACTGAAGTCTTACAGGAGAGTTACAGAATGATGGAAAAATTATGTTCTTACCTATTAATTTTCTTTCCCTTAGACGCAGCAGATGAATCCAGAGACCAATGGGATAGCTCAATCTACCAGCAGGTGGAGATAGAGAAACTGATTAACAGGTAGTCTATTGGCTGGCACTCCTCCTGTATCTCCAGTATAGCTCCTTGCCCAAGTATCCGTAACCATCAATAGGCAAAGCATGGAAAAAACTTCTTTCCCATAACAAATCTCAAAAGGCAATAATACAGAATACAACCCTCAACAATAACAAACTTCGAAAAAAACGACAGACAATATCCAGAAAGAGTGGGGCTCTGGATTCATCTGCTGCATCTAAGGGAAAGAAAATTAACAGGTAAGAACATAATTTTTCCTTCCCTAGCAACAGCAGCAGATGAATCCAGAGACCAATGGGATGTAGCAAAGCATTCTTCAATCTGGGTGGGAAGCAAACGCCACCTCCGCAACAACCGAAGTATTAAACGCATCTACCGCATGCGCCCCCACAGCCAACCAGTAATGCTGAGAGAAGGCACTCTCGGAAGACCAAGTAGCCACGAGACAAAACTCCTCCAAGGAAAAAAACTCTGGAACGAGTCCAAGAAGTAGCCATCGCTTCTGTGGAATGGTCATGAAGTTCTTTTGCCAACCGCTTCCCTACCATCAAGCAAGCGTAAAGAATGTCCTCCTGGACCCATCGAGCGATGGAGGCTTTGGACGCCGCCATATGTTTGAAGCGTCCCTTGAAGAATACAAAAAGATGATCTAAACAATTAAGTCATTAGAAACCTTGCTCGCAGAGAACGCCACGCACTTTCAAAAAAAGCAGTGTATAAAAGCACGTCTCCCCATTTCTCCTGACAGGAAGAAGGAAGGAAAAGTGAGCGTGTCATAAAAGAAAGGATGACACCTCCATAGAAAGAATTGTGGTATCGTCCAAACTGATACCCAGATTTTGGAAATCAGAAACAGGAATTCCCGCTGAACAAGGCCTGCAACTCGGAAAACTGCAGCCGAAGCCATGGCCACAAGAAACCCCTTGTTCAACGGTACAAGGAGGAAATGAAGCCTTCGGTAAACTGCGAAGAAGTACCTGAAGATTGTACTCCGAACAGGGTTTACTAAGAGATGTACGAATATACCGTACTCCGTTTAGGAACTGAACTACATGAAGCTGAGAAGTAAGCGAAGAGCAATATATCTCGCCCTTGTAACAAGCTAAGAATGGTGCTTGAAGCTGAAGGGAATTGAACGTTAAGCCTCGGCAATACCCTGTGCCAAAAAGGACCGCCGGAAGGGTGCAAATGTTGAGAAGTATCCAAGAAAGGAACAAACCTCCAAAAGGAAGCAGCAGCCACAGGTGAAGATGTCTGTAGCGCCTGGACAAGAGAAGAAACAACCTGCTTCGCATAACCCTTACACGGCAGTCATGACTTCTCAAAAGCTAGGTCGTAATACCCAAGTAGTACGAATATCCATGTTGATCGGACCCTAGGGGAGCAAATCCGGAGATACCAGGACACGTAGTCCGGCTGTAAAAAGACTCATCAGATCCGTATAGCAAGGATGGCGCAACCAAACCAGAGATTCTACAAAGACTGTGCCCGGAAAGCGAGCTCGAGACGACAAATCCAAGCCATCAACAGCCAGGGGAAAACACTGAAAAATAGAAACCAGAGGCGAGAAAGAAGCCACGCTGCTACCCCCTCTAACTCCCACTCCCTGTGCCTGCTGAAGAAGTAAGGAATCTGAGAATTGTGAGACGAGGCCATGAGGTCTGGTTCCAGGAGATCTATGTCCACCAAAAGAGCTGGAATGCCTGAGCCAAAATTCCCAATATCCAGGAGGTAGAAGATTTCAATATTACAAACATGTACACTTTCTAGAGCGTACACAGCGCTGTACACCGGAAAATGCAATAAATGGGCTATGATCAGATTTCGCGGAAAGAAAGTCCATCCAACTCTTTTCCTGACCCTGAAAATGATCTGCCAACAGAAGAGGAAGATGAGAGTTCACCCATTGAAGAAGAACAACAACTTTACCTGTCCACTGAGTACATCACCTACTGCCCAAGCTGTAGAGAAATACCCCCATCATAATACTGACTGAAAGGACCCTCAGCGGTATTCCGGAAGAATTGTCCAAAGCTCCAGAAAGGCAGCCTGACCATGCTCAAGAGTAGAAGAATGAACAAGAACTGAGTCGCCGCCTAAGACCAGACCCCTGGAGCTGAGGATGGAAGGCACCGAGCCCCCCAACCTGACAGCCCGGGATGTTTGGCGGCCACAAGCTAGTCCAGCAAGGACCGAGGCATGCTTTTGAAAAGAGAAATCTCGCTGAGTCACCAAATCATACAGAGCGATGCATGAGGAGCCTACCAAATAATTGAAGCCCTGAGGTACCGGGAACCACCGGAACAAAAGCGACTGCTGTAGCGTTATATTGGGAAAGCAAGCCAAAGTTCCCAGTGGAGTCAGCAACAGGGATCCTGTACAGAATCCCATACTCTTGATCATGGCGACTGAAGAAGAAAGCAAACCTGAGACTGTGACCCAGTCTCTGGGAGAAACACATTTCTCTCCTATATAAATAAAAACATCTCCCCGATATACCTATAAACAGCACAGGAGAAAAGAGCGCTGTGCAAATTTGAAGAGCTACGTCCAAAGAACTGAGGAAAGGAAACCACCCTTTTCATGTCAGTAAAATGACCCGACTGGAAGACGTCCGAATCAAGCAGTCAGTTAAGAAGAAATTAGGCGAACCACCTGGTAGCGCCAAAACGGTACCCCTGCCTACATTTTCCAAAATGTCCTTGAAGCCTTGGGTAGGTGAAATGGCATGTGCCAAAACCGAAAGCGCAGCTCAAAGAGAGGCAAGCAAACCTAGTGCCGATTCGAGTCCATAGGGACAATGTAAATAGTCTCCCAGTTTTTCTGCAGAAATGTGTAACCCAAAGAAATTAATTCAACAGAATGGGATCCAGCCTGCCCAAAGCCCCTGGCTTGGGCACCTTGCCGTATGTGGAACCACGTCCCTTTGTTCCTGAAGAACTACAAGAACTGCCCTGAGGACCAGCAACACTGAGAAGGGAAACACAAAACATAGAGACCCCAAGAACGAACTGGAAACCTGAGAATGCAGCAAAGTTGCAAGCATCCAAAAAAATCATCACAGCCCCCTGACCTGACATTATAGCGCCTTCTCCCTCAGGAGAAAGCCTGAAGTCATTGGACGAAGTCAAGATCCCCTCAGAATGAAGTGCAGAAGGTCAGGAAACGGCAGTATGAGAACTGTAGGATCTGCAAGAAGATTCTTCTAGGAAAATCAAGTTTCACCATGGAAAGAGGAATATACCGGAAACATGAAAACAGTATTAACTTCATGCAACATGAGCGACATACGTATGTCCTTTAAAGTGAATACGTACTAGATGCAATCCAGATGCTGCATCTACCACCCCGTGGAAAACAATAGCATCCTAACAGGTATCCGACCAAGCTCACATCGCGAATGATAGAATAATGATAGAATAACGATAGAATAGGTAACTTGCTCCTGGTGAAAAGGAGCTGTACAGCCCTTCCTGTCTGGTCGGGGGGCCTGTCTAGCCTCTGCCGTGAAAAAATGGCAACAGGAGAAACCAGCGTGATAAGCATGGAAAGCATGGAAAGATACGGTCTTCCAAGAAGTAGGCTCAGGGAAAAAAATCTCATACTTCCCCCTCCCAGGTCCCCCAACGGGTGCCCCGGGCCGCAAGCAGCTGCACCGCACACGCTGCCAGCTCGTTGGGTCATCTAATAAAAAGGATTAGAAACAGTCGGAAACCGGGAGAAACTGCCAATCCGAAAATAGAGGAAGCCAGTCCTGTCATACGAATAGAAGAGCCAACCGGCCACCCGGCGTCTCCCCTAGACCCATCTGCAACTCATCCAGAGAAACAGAGAAGAAAACACCCACGCAGGCAAAGCCTCCTAGATATACAGAACTCAAGAGAGACAAAAAGAAACCTGCATAACGTATCTTCAAGTGCGTACTGCCCACTGCTGCGACGCGCGGTGTGCTAACCTGGTGCAGAAGGCCACCACACTGTGCTGGCAACCACCAAGGTCAATTAACTCTGCAACCCCCTGACATAGCTAACGAGCTGGGCGCATACCACCAGCACGCAACCGAAACTGCAGGCAAAGTGCAAAGAAACACTCCCCGAGCACACAAACCGCGCCATGTGGAGTGTTTTCACTGTGCAGTTGCTCCTTTTTTTATCTTTAACGCAGAAAAAGTGTACCGTATCCATGTCCAACAACCCAGATTCCTCGTCCCGCCGAAAATGAGAGCCCTGGGAAATACTGCGGCTCTGCCGACAGTGAAGCAGAACTGCCCGCCAAAAACAACTGCTTCGTGAAATGCCGCGGCTCCCCCGACAGTGAAGGAGGTTGGCCCACAGAAAAGCAGAGCCTCGGGAAACGCTGCGGGCTTGCCAACAGCGAAGGGGCTCGGTCCGGCTGAAATGTACAGCTGCAGGAAACGCTGTGGTACTGCCGACAGCACAAGAGCACCGTTCCACTGAAAAATACAGCCTGCCGTTCGCAGCAAAGATGAAGCACATACCGTCTTCATGAGGGAAAAATGGTGGCCACCAAACAGTTTGCCAATGACCAAACTGGAGCCCTCCAAAGATAAACACACACATGCACCCCCGAAACTTCAGGTCTGCCCAACTGAAACCCCAGAGTCCAGAACACAAAATAACAGCGGCTGTACTCACGCGACGTCTAGCCCGCATTGCATACAGCAACCGCCAAAAGATCCACAAGGTGAATGAAAGTGCCGGTGGATGCCGGTCGTTCATCACAAACAGGGCAGAAACCCATTGCACAGAGTCGGGAGACGCTGGGAAACGCCGGCTGCTCAGCACTAGCAAGGCAAAAATGTAGCTGCAGAGAGTCCCTTTTTTTTTTTTTTGTAAAGGAAAGAAGAAAAAATAGGGACTAAGGCAGACCCTCTAGCATCAGAGGGAGGGTGAGGCAGGGACAAGGGAGGGCCCAAATGTAACCTCTAAAGCCGGCACCGTTCAGCCGGACACCCCTGTCTCACTGAAGAGAAGATCTCAACAGGAGAAATAAATCAGACAGCTCACTGAAGAGAAAGTCTCAACAGGAGAAAATAAAGGCCTAGTCACAGGAGCTAGTTGAATAGTGACTATCACCTGCTGGGAGATAGAGAATACTGGAGATACAGGAGGAGTGCCAGCCAATAGGACTACCTGTTAATCAGTTTCTCTATCTCCGCCTACTGGTAGATGTGAGCTATCCCATTGGTCTCTGGATTCATCTGCTGCTGTTGCTAGGGAAGCAGGATTAAAGGAATGGAAATTAACAGGAATGACTAAATTTCACCTACCTTAGTATCAAACTGCATTATCCTGTATGACTGGGATGTACCAAGCAGAAATTCACTGGGCAAGAATTTGAGGCACCCTAACGATGGCTCTGCTGAAGTCTAACTGGGCTCTGGCCAACAAAGCCAAACTAATTCTTTACAAAATAATAGCGTGACAACTAGGTTATCACTCTACAGATACCCTCCAGTGAAACCACCCAGGCCTCTCTCTACCCAAGACATCGAATGAGCACAAATAGAGTGCACTCAGTGCACTCACAGGCTGGAAGGTACTTGTTTGTTCTTGCAAATATACAAAAAAGTAAACATAGTGTATAACCCTCGAAGGAGACTTAGTCCAGCGAATTTCAAGTTTATTCATAATGTAAGAAAAATACTGTATATACTCTAATACAGTGATGGCTAACCTTTTTGAGCCCGAGTGCCCAAAACTGCCGCACAAAACCAAAGAATTTCCTCAAAGTGCCAGCACGTCAATTAAACCTTAATAACAAGATTTTAGTATCTAAAAACTCTTTATAAAGTTGCCTGAACTATGTAACATCATTTTTAAAGGTTGGAATCTTTGTATTGTCAGAGAATCAATTTGATTCACAATCCTTTGGTTTTCATTTCAATTTATTGGCAATTTATAATGTTTTAATGATTTCATTCATGGGCCGAATACACACATACTTTTCTCTGTCACCGCACTCTTTGACCAAAAGATTTGTAAGCCTGCAACCACGTCAAGGTACTCTTTCAGCAGCTCCCCTCCCTCCCCCTTACCTTTGAGGCCAAGTCAAAATGATCTACCAACAATAAAATTTAAAAAACACAAAGCACGCTGTACGCAGAGAAAATGTTAATTATCATTTATATTCCGCGGGTTTTCAAAGAGGTCAAGGCAGATGACTTTATGCAATGTCACCTCAGTAACAACTATACAAAAATAGACAAATATTCCCCCTCCCTTTTTACTAAACCGCGATAGCGGTTTTTAGCGCAGGGACCTGCGCTGAATGCCCCACGCTGCTCTTGAAATCATAGGCTCCCTGCGCTAAAAAACGCTATTGCGGTTTAGTAAAAGGGGGCCATAGTGCAAAATATAGACAGCATATATAAATTCTCAAAACGGAAACATTTTGATCACTACCGTATTTTCGCGGATATAACGCGCACCCGTGTAAAACGCGCACACGGGTATAGCGCGCAGAAATCACTATGATATGTACAAAAACTTTTGTATACCGCGCTCACGGGTATACCGCGCATGATGCCCGACGCTCCTTTCGCCCGCCCTGACTTTCCGTGCGCTGTCCCGACTCTCCGTTCACCCCCCCTGACTTCCGTGCACTGCCCTGACTTTCCGTGCGCTGTCCCAACTCTCCGTTCACCCCCCCTGACTTCCGTGCACTGCCCTGACTTTCCGTGCACTGTCCCCCCTTGAAGTCCTGTCCCCCCTTGAAGGTCTGTCCCCATCCTGAAAGCCTGATGTCCCCCCCCCCGACGTCCGATACATCCCCCCCCCGGCAGGACCACTCGCACCCCCACCCCGAAGGACCGCCGACTCCCCAACAATATCGGGCCAGGAGGGAGCCCAAACCCTCCAGGCCATGGCGACCCCCTAACCCCACCCCGCACTACATTACGGGCAGGAGGGATCCCAGGCCCTCCTGCCCTCGACGCAAACCCCCTCCCCCCAACGACCGCCCCCCCCAAGAACCTCCGCCCGTCCCCCAGCCGACCCGCGACCCCCCTGGCCGACCCCCACGACACCCCCACCCGCCTTCCCCGTACCTTTGTGTAGTTGGGCCAGAAGGGAGCCCAAACCCTCCTGGCCACGGCGACCCCCTAACCCCACCCCGCACTACATTACGGGCAGGAGGGATCCCAGGCCCTCCTGCCCTCGACGCAAACCCCCCTCCCCCCCCAACGACCGCCCCCCCAAGACCCTCCGCCCGCCCCCCCAGCCGACCCGCGACCCCCACGACCCCCCCACCCCCCTTCCCCGTACCTTTGGTAGTTGGCGGACAGACGGGAGCCAAACCCGCCTGTCCGGCAGGCAGCCAACGAAGGAATGAGGCCGGATTAGCCCATCCGTCCTAAAGCTCCGCCTACTGGTGGGGCCTAAGGCGCGTGGGCCAATCAGAATAGGCCCTGGAGCCTTAGGTCCCACCTGGGGGCGCGGCCTGAGGCACATGGTCGGGTTGGGCCCATGTGCCTCAAGCCGCGCCCCCAGGTGGGACCTAAGGCTCCAGGGCCTATTCTGATTGGCCCACGCGCCTTAGGCCCCACCAGTAGGCGGAGCTTTAGGACGGATGGGCCAATCCGGCCTCATTCCTTCGTTGGCTGCCTGCCGGACAGGCGGGTTTGGCTCCCGTCTGTCCGGCCAACTACCAAAGGTACGGGGAAGGGGGGTGGGGGGGTCGTGGGGGTCGGCCAGGGGGGTTGCGGGTCGGCTGGGGGGGCGGTCGGAGGTTCTTGGGGGGGGCGGTCGTTGGGGGGGAGGGGGGTTTGCGTCGAGGGCAGGAGGGCCTGGGATCCCTCCTGCCCGTAATGTAGTGCGGGGTGGGGTTAGGGGGTCGCCGTGGCCAGGAGGGTTTGGGCTCCCTTCTGGCCCGATATTGTCGGGAAGTCGGCGGTCCTTCGGGGTGGGGGTGCGAGTGGTCCTGCCGGGGGGGATGTATCGGACGTCGGGGAGTCGGCCGGGCAAGAGGGCTTGGGCTCCCTCTTGCTCCGATCGTGGATGCGGGTGCGGGTGGGAGCGCGTGCGAGCGGTCGTTCGGGGTGGGGGTGCGAGCGGTCCTGCTGGGGGGGTGAATCGGGCGTCTGGCGGGGTGGGAACTATGTTTAAAAACTTTTGTATACCGCGCTCAGGCATATAACGCGCGAGGGGTATGCGCGGTAGGTAAAAACGCGTATAACGCGCGCGTTATATCCGCGAAAATACGGTAAATTGAAAATAAAATCATTTTCCTACCTTTGGTAATTTCAACAGTCTCTGGTTTCACTTTATTCTTCTGACTGTGCATCCAATATTTCTTCCCTTTTTTCAGCCTCCTGTATGCTTTCTCTCCTCCAGACCTCATTCCCTCCCCAAACTTTTTCTTTGTTTCATCCTGTCCCCTTCTTTCTTTTTCTCTCTCTCTCCATACCCCCTTTCATTCTGTATGTCTGTCTTTCTCTCTCTCTCCGTGCCCCATTTTTCTTTGTTTCACCCAGCCCTCTTTCTTTTTTTTTTTTGGCTCCCTGTCCCCCCTTTCTTTCTTTCTCCTTGCCCTCCCCTATGCCACCACCATTGGGAAAATGCTGCCACCGCCACTGGGGAATAGGCTGCCACTGCCGCTATCGGGAACAGGCCGGCGCCGAGTTCGCCCTGCTTCTCTTCCCCACAGGGCCAACCAACTCTCGCCACTCGACGTCAATTCTAACATCGGAGAGGACGTTCTGGGTCAGCCAGGCAGCGATTGGCTGGCCCAGAACGTCCTCTCCGACATCAGAATTGACGCCGGTGGCGAGAGTTGGTCGGCCCCACAGGGAAAAGCAGGGAGAACTTGGCACCGGCCTGTTCCCAATGGCGGCGGTGGCACTCAAGTGGCTAAAGAGACGCAGTTTGCCAGCCTAGGGAGAACACTGGAGGGTGGCCAGCTGTGCACCCCCTTGGGGCGTAAAACCGGGGCAGACCGCCCCCACCCCCACCTTGGTATGCCACTGTCTGTACCTCACTCCCTCCCTATGACCAAAAATTCTCCTTTCTTCTATTCCCCGTGTACACAACCATCTCTTTCCCTCCCTTCCTCTCTCCCAAGTCCTTGCCTTCTGTGTCCAAAAACACATTCCCTCCCCCACCTCAGCATCTCTTTCCCTCCCTTCCTCTCTCCCAAGTCCATGCCTTGTGTCCAAAAACCCATTCCCTCCCCCACCTCAGCATCTCTTTCCCTCCCTTCCTCTCTCCCAAGTCCATGCCTTCTGTGTGCAAAAACCCATTCCCTCCCCCACCTCAGCATCTCTTTCCCTCCTTTCCTCTCTCCCAAGTTCATGCTTTCTGTCTCCAAAAACCCATTCCCTCCCCCACCTCAGCATCTCTTTCCCTCCCTTCCTCTCTCCCAAGTTCATGCCTTGTGTCCAAAACGCACTCTCTCCCCCTTTTGTGTTCCCCGTTTGTCTCCCAGCCCATCTTATCAACTTTCTCAGCAAAATGTAGCTCGAGCCGTGTAGGCTTGTCTTCTATTTCCTGCCTGTCCCGCCGCACACACATAGCCGATCGGAAATCTTCCCCGACGTCAGCGCTGACGTCGGAGGGCGGGCTTTGCTTAAGCCCTCCCTCCGACGTCAGCGCTGACATCGGGGAAGATTTCCGATCGGCTGTGTGAGCTGCAGGGCAGTCGGAGTAGAAGACGAGCCTCGCGGCTCGAGTTATATTTAACCCCGCGGGTCCCCCATCGTCCCCGTTCAGCTCTCTCTCCTGCGCACCCCCTGGTAGTACTGCCCTGATGGCGGCCCTGCGCGTGCCAGCTGCAAGGCCTTCGCGTGCCACAGTTGGCACGCGTGCCATAGGTTCGCCATCGCTGCTCTAATATAAACCAAGATTTTGGGGCCAAAAAAGACCCAAAAATGGAGATCTCAAATTATATTTGGGTCAAACACCCACCCATCCCCCTCCCAAACTTGTTGCAGGCCTCCACCGGGTCTGCCAGGGTTGGTTGAAACAGGAGGGATCCTTCCTGTCTTGGCCGACTCTGCCAATTTTTTTTATCTCCCTCGGGGCAGCCATTCAGCAAGCAGCTCAGCATGGTGCAGGAGCATAGAAAAGCTCCCTTCTGTCCAGTACACTGCTGGACTACCAGAGATTCAAAAAGGTATGCGGGAGGGAGGTAAAAAAAAAATTGGTAGAGTCCGCTGGGACAGGTGACAAGAGGGACCCTCTTGTTCTGGTCCACCATGTCATACGGCAGGCACGGTGACGGTCTGCAGGATATCAGAATAGGAGGACAGGGTACAGAACAGGGAGGGGGGCTGTGTGCAGAGCCTGGCAGGGCATATGAATATTAAACACAGACACACACACCCTGTCTTAAATTGAAGTCAACCTTTTTATCTCCTTTTTTTTTTTTGGGGGGGGAAGGGTACATCATCTTATACTTGGATTGACATATTCGAGTATACAGGGAAAAATTATGTTCTTACCTGTTA
This sequence comes from Geotrypetes seraphini, assembly GCF_902459505.1. Classification (NCBI taxonomy): domain Eukaryota; kingdom Metazoa; phylum Chordata; class Amphibia; order Gymnophiona; family Dermophiidae; genus Geotrypetes; species Geotrypetes seraphini. The sequence goes on along the minus strand of NC_047085.1, from coordinate 460,711,470 downwards.
ATTTTCTTTCCCTTAGACGCAGCAGATGAATCCAGAGACTAATGGGATAGCTCACATCTACCAGCAGGCGGAGATAGAGAAACTGATTAACAAGTGGTCCTATTGGCAGGCACTCCTCCTGTTTATCCAGTATAGCTCCTTGCCCAAGCATCCATAACCATCAATAGGCATAGCATGTAAAAAACTTCTTTCCCATAACAAATCTCAAAATACAATAATACAGAAAACAACCTGCCATAATAACAAACTGCGAAAGTTGCAAAAGAAAAAAACGAGAGACAATATCCAGAAAGGGTGGGGCTCTGGATTCATCTGCTGCGTCTAAGGGAAAGAAAATTAACAGGTAAGAACATAATTTTTCCTTCCCTAGCAACAGCAGCAGATGAATCCAGAGACCAATGGGATGTAGCAAAGCAATCCTCAATCTGGGTGGGAAGCAAACGCCGCCTCCGCAACAACCGAAGCACAAAACGCCCCCTACTGCATGCGCCCCCACATCCAAGCAGAAATGCAGAGAGAAAGCACTCTCGGAAGACCAATTAGCCGCGAGACAAATCTCCTCCAAGGAAAAAACCTCTGGGCCGAGCCCAAGAAGTAGCCATCGCTTCGGCAGAATGGTCATGAAGTTCTTTCGCCAACCGCTTCCCTGCCAGCAAGCAAGCATAAAGAATGTCCTCCTGGACCCATTGAGCGATGGAGGCTTCGGACGCCGCCATACGTTTGAGGCATCCCTTGAAGAATACAAAAAGGAGATATAAACAACTAAAAGTCGTTAGAAACCGAGCTCATGGAGAATGCTACGTACGTATCAAAAAATGCAGTGTATAAAAGCACTGCTCCCAATTTCTCCTCCAAGGAAGAAGGAAGGAAAAGCAAGCATGACATAAAAGAAAGGATGACACCCCCCTAGAAAGAAATAGTGGTACCATCCGAACTGATACCCCATATTTCGGAAATCAGAAATAGGAATCCTCGTTGAACAAAGCCTGCAACACAGAAAACTGCAGAGCTGAAGCCATGGCCACAAGAAACCCCATGTTCAACGGCACAGCCCTTTAGAGTCCCAAAAGACAAGGATGAAATGAAGCCTTCATTAAACTGAGAAGTACGTGAAGATTGCACTCCAAACCGGGCTTCCTAAGAGGCGCATGAATATATCGCACTCTGTTTAGGAACTGAACTACATGAAGCTGAGAAGTAAGCGAAGAGCAATATACCTAGCCCTTGTAACAAGCCAAGAATGGCACTAGAAGCTGAAGGGAATTGAACGCTAAGCCCTCGGCAATACACTTGTGCCAAAAAGGAACTCTGGAGTGGTTCAAATGTTAAGAAGCACCCAAGAAAGGAAAAACCTCCAAAAGGAAGCAGAAGCCACAGGAGAAGACGTCCGTAGCACCTGGATAAGAGAAGAAACAACCTGCTTCGCATAACCCTTACACGTCAGCCAAGATTTTTCAAAAAACTAGGTCGTAATACTAAAGTAGTACAAATATCCATGTTGATCGTACCCTAGGCAAGCAAAGCCGAAGATACCAGGAAACTTCTTAATCCGGCTGTCGAAAGACTCATCAAATCCGCATAGTAAGGATTACACCGCCAATCCAGAGATTCTACAAATACTGTGCCCAGAAAGCGAGCTCGAGATGGCAAATCCAAGCCATCATCAGCCAGCAGAAAACACTGAAAAAGAGAAGCCAGAGGCGAGAAAGGAGCCATGCAGCTACCCCCTCTAACTCCCACTCCCTGGGCCCGCCGAAGAAGCTAGGAAGCTTAGAATTGAGAGACGAGGCCATGAGGTCTAGGTCAAGGAGATCTCACGTCCATAAAAAGAGCTAGAACGCCTGAGCCACAAATCTCAATATCCAGGATGCAGAAGATTACACTATTACTAACATGCACACTTTCCAGAGCGTACACAGTGCTGTACACTGTAACATACAAGAAATGGACCATGCTCAGATTCCGCGGAGAGAAAGTCTATCCAAACTCTTATCCTGATCCATAAAAGGATCTGCCAACAGAAGACGAAGATGAGAGTCCACCCATTGAAGCAGTCCAACTTCACCTGCCAACTGAGTACAACACCTACTGCCCAAGCTGTAAAGAAATACCCCCATCCTAATACTGACCAAAAGGACCCTCAGCGGCAATCCGGAAGAATGATCTGAAGCTCCAGAAAGGTAGCCTGACCCTGCTCAAGAGTAGAAGAATGAACAAGTACTGAGTCGCCTCTGAAGACCAGACTCCTGGAGCTGAGGATGGAAGCCACCGAGCCCCCCAACCCGACAGCCCGGGATGGTCGGTGGTCATGAGCTAGTCCAACAAAGACCGAGGCATGCCTTGAAAAGAGAAATCGCGCTGAGCCACCAAATCATAGAGCGATGCAGGAGGAGCATACCAAATAATTGGAGCCCTGAGATACCGGGAACCACCGGAACAAAAGCGACTGCTGTAGCGTAAGAAGGAGAAAGCAAGCCGAAGTTTCCAGTGGAGTCAGCAATAAGGATCCCAGAAACTGTACAGAATCCCATACTCTTGGTCATGGTAAGCGAAGAAGAATACCAATCTGAGACCGAGACCCCACGCCCAAGTCTCCGGAAAGAAACACATGTCTCTCCTATATGAATAAAAACATTACCCCGATATACCTATAAATAGTACAGGAGAAAAGAGCACTGTGCAAATTCGAAGATGCACGTGTAAAGAACTGAGGAAAAGATACCAACCTTTTCGTGTCAGTCAAATGGCCCGACTGGACTGCGGACGCTGAGGTGGCAGCCGTGAAAAAGCCGGCGTGGCCTTTTGGGGATAATGCCGGGGAGGTAACTTTTATGACTTAGGCGGAGCAGGCTTCATCTTGGGCCTGACCAAGGAGGCAAAGGAGCGCTCATGCTCGGAGAGGCGCTTGGTGGCTGCCTCGATGGAGTCATCAAAGAGTTCGTTGCCCAAACACGGGAGATTCGCCAGCTGGTCCTGCAGATTCGGGTCCATGTCAACTATGTGGAGCCAGGCTAGGCGGCGCATGGCTACCACAAAGGCAGAGACCCTCGAGGAGAGTTCAAAGGCATCATAGGTTGCCTGAAACATATAAAGTCAAATCTGCGACAGCGTATCCATAAGCCGGCGAAATTCTGTCCGGCGAGGAACAGGCAAGTCCTCCTGAAAAGCGGGCATGGATTTGATGCACTGTTTCAGATATGATGTAAAAGTAAAATTATAGTTCAGAACCCTGTTCGCCATCATTGAATTCTGGTACAGGCGCCTACCGAACTTGTCCATAGTCCGGCCTTCCCGGCCCGGCGGGACAGCCGCGTAGACCTTGGAAGGATTAGACTTCTTCAAAGAAGACTCCACTACCAAAAGATTGGTGGGAGAGCTGACCGTCCGGTACCTGGATTCCATCTTGGACGGAATAGCCAGAATAGAGTAAGGCGTCTCCAAATTCCGGAAGAAAGTTTGCTGCAAAACCGGGTTCAAGGGGAGGCGAAGGGATTCCTTTGGTGGATAAGGAAGCTCCATCTCCTCCAAATATTCCCATGTATACATGGATCCCGACTGGAGGTCCAGTTGCATTGCTTTGCCCATGTCCATCACGAACCTGGCGAAGGAGGACGGCCTGCCCGCAGAATGCCCCTCAAGGGGGGAAGCCGAGCGTGACTTCAGCACAAAAAATAAAGTCACCACATACATCAATATGCTTAGTAAGCTTGTTTCTTACTTAGAACTCTGCTCAGAGACATGAAGGCTGATTACTCGGCCTCACCTACCAATCATTGCAGTGTTCAAAAAGAAAGCTTTTATCTTCAATAATCTGTTAATGCGCTAGCTTAACCGCTATGCTAAAGATGGTAATATTTTTCATAAGTTCTTATGAACTATACAAAACCACTTATCTTTAAACAGTGACTGGTTCCGACGTGCACGTTTCGTTTGCTGCGTCAGGGAACCGACAATAACAGCTGTTATTGTCGGTTCCCTGACGCAGCAAACGAAACGTGCACGTCGGAACCAGTCACTGTTTAAAGATAAGTGGTTTTGTATAGTTCATAAGAACTTATGAAAAATATTACCATCTTTAGCATAGCGGTTAAGCTAGCGCATTAACAGATTATTGAAGATAAAAGCTTTCTTTTTGAACACTGCAATGATTGGTAGGTGAGGCCGAGTAATCAGCCTTCATGTCTCTGAGCAGAGTTCTAAGTAAGAAACAAGCTTACTAAGCATATTGATGTATGTGGTGACTTTATTTTTTGTGCTACCGATTTCTTTAGTCACTCAATAGTAACCTTCATTGTGCAAGAGTTACCCCTGCACATTTTGTTTTTGTTTTGACTGAGCGTGACTTCAGGGCAGCAGAAAACGAGGGAGAAGCCTCCCTCGAGTACTGCGCCGGCAAGTCAGTGTCCACAAGCATGGACGTCGAGGAGGCCCCACTGAGAGAACGAGGGGGAGTCGACAACAGCCTGCGCCTATAGAGCCAGGAAGGCGAGGACCCCGGGGACCGAGAAACGGAGGTCCAGGAACCCGCCTCGGCGAGCCCCGGGAAGAAGAGGCTGGTGTCTTCGACCTTGAATCCCCTCAGTGCAGAGACCGAGACAGCACGGGAGAACGGCGAAGACGAGGGTCAGACAGGACTAGGTTCGAGGCTTTGATGGACCCAGTCGTGTGGGGGCCCGGTGACCTACCCCGCCTTGGGCAGACCGCTGCCTCTAGGAAGACATTCGCTTGGGTCGACGCTTCGACCGAGGACAGCCGGCGAAAGAAGTCCGCCTCGAGGGAGTAGGCGAGGAGGCACTCGAGGACAAGCGTCGAGACAGACACACCTTGCTTCGAGATCCCTCGGCGCGACGTTCAGGCTGGTCAACGACGAGCGGAGTCGAGGCTGGGATAAGCTGGGCCAAAGCAGAGGAGATCTGCGAGGTTAAGATAGCCTTAAGCATATCCTCGAACATGGTGCAGCAGTCCACTCCACTGAGGACATCCTCAATGTAGAGTATTCCCGTAATGTGGAGCACGCTTAGGAGGAGGTCTCGACAAGGCCGGCAGGACTACACTCACTGCCTGGTTGGCCAGAGACTCCAAAGACAGCTTCCTTGGTAGCCGAGCTGAACCTGAAGAAGGAAGAGGAGACTTACCCGAGGCCGAGGTCTTCGAGGCCGGAGCTGCCGAGGCCGTCGAGGGAGACTTGCTCGGGACCGATGTCTTCGAGGTCGAGGTTGAGGCCAGGGTTGAGTCTTATCCACCGATGGGTCCATGTTGAAGAGTTCCACAATCTTGGCCCGCCTTCAACGAAGAGCTCGAGGCTGAAGGGTGGCACAGCAAAGGCAAGAGTCCGTTGGGTGGTCAAACCCCAGGCAAAGGATACGTCTTTGATGGAGATCACCCGACCGCACTGTGTGCACTTCTTAAACCCGGTAAGAGGCCGGGACATAAGGTAGGAAGAAAGGCTGCAGCCACAACAAGGCCCAGCGGCCAAGGAAAAATCGGGGACCCCTGGTTTGCGGAAAACAAAATAGTTTTGGTTTTTTTAAAATTCGATTGAAAAGAAGAAAAGACGCGGCACAGCGACTCCCGATAAAACAATAAAAGAAGCCGCGGTGCAAGAAAGGCACTTAGATTCGCAGAGAAGAGAGACAGGGCTTTCTGGCTTCGCGGAAAACTAAGAACTGAGGACCACGTTGAGGAAACGCACCCTCTAGTGGGGCGGGAAGGCACACGCATGCGTGGTGCAGCACTAGCAAACTTTAAGATCTTCAATCAAGTTTGCTTGAAAAGCTGTCAATCATTAAAGACATATGCAGGTAACACATTAGGGGGGGGGCAAAGAGTGAAAAAGGAAGATTGAATTAAAAAAGAAGAAAAATGAAAAGAAGAGGAAGATTGAGTCCTATAAGTAAGGACTGAAAATTAGTTGATTAGAATATAAGGTTTTACACATAAACTGGTTGTTTTGTCTATGTCTCAAATGCATCCTTATAAAGGAAATTTTTTTAAAAGCCTTTAAATTTTTCTAACAAGGTTTCCCCATGTAAATAATGTGGTAAGTTGTTCCAGAGCTGAGGAGCTATAACTGAAAAAATGGAAGATCTCCTAGTGCCTATGACCTTTAGGGAAGGGATCGTCAAAAGATGCTGATCCATTGATCCGAGTGTCCTAACTGGGGTATACGGTAGAAGAAGACGGTCAAGAAATAATGGTGTATTTGATAGTCGGATTTTAAAGGTCAATAATACAGTTTTATAAGTGATTCTATAAGAAATTGGTAGCCAGTGTGCTTTTTCAAGAAGTGGTGTCACATGATCATATATTTTTTTTTTTTTTTAATTGGTGATAATTTTTATTGCTTTATTTTGTATAATTTGTAATCTTCTCAATTCTTTTTGTGTAATGACCTGATACAAAGTGTTATAATAATATAGTCTAGAAATAATTAAAAAGTGGATTAAGATGTTAAGGGCTTCTGGTTTTTAACACTTTTGCTATAGAGCTAATTAGTCTTAACTTATAGAAGCAATTCTTTACCACTGAGCTGATTTGATCGTGATATGAAAGTCTCTGGTCTAGGATTACTCCCAGTATTTTTGTAGTTGTTACTATTTGTAGAGGGGTTTTATCTACAAATATTTGTGATGAAAATGTTAAATTATCTTTCCATGGAAAAAACATTGCTGAAAATTTTGATATGTTTAATGCTAACATGTTGTCTTTAAGCCATTGATTGATTTGTCTCAACTTGGTGTTTATATTATTTATGTCATTGGGATCATCTGTATTTAATGGGTAGGGCTCAGGGGTAGGCAATTCTGGTCCTCGAGAGCCACAGGCAGGTCAGGTTTTCAGAATATTCACAATAAATATGCATGAGATAGATTTGCATCTCAAGGAGGCAGTGCATGCAAATCCATCTCCTATATATTCATTGTAGATATCCTGAAAGCCTAATCTACCTGTGGCTCTCGAGGACCGGAATTGCCTACCCCTGATCCTGCTGATATCACTACATTATCACCTCAACCAATCCAAGCCCCCCCACACACACACCAGTAGCCTTAACTCATGTGAGAACACAACAGCTCCTGATATTAGATTATAAGGAGGATAAATCACTGCAGCTAGCCCCTACCGCTGTGCTGCTCAGTTAACAATCCCAGTCAGCACCATGCTATGGAGCTTCATGCAGGATTCACTGTTTGGGCATGAGTGAACACCTGCTGTCAAGTCATAAGAAAAAGCTTTAAGAATTGAGAAACTTGGGGCTCCTTTTACGAAAGTGGGCTAAGTGTTTTAGCGCATGCACCGGATTAGCACGTGCTATAGTGCACGCTAGCTGAAAATCTACTACCTGCTCAAAAGGAGGTGGTAGCAGCTAGCGCGTGCGGCAGTTTAGCACGCACTATTCCGCGCGTTAAGGCCCTAACGCGGCTTTGTAAAAGGAGACCTTAGAAAAGTAAAAAAGTTACTTAAAAAAGAAACATAAAAGGAATTTCTCCTTGCTGCTAAGAATTAGCCTTACTGGATCAGACCAATGGTCCATCTAGCCCAGTATCCCGTCTTCACAGAGGCCAATCCAAGTCACAAATAATGGCAAAAATCCAAATAGTAGCAGCAAAGGCCTAAGTTCACAAAATACTTTTCAAGTCCTGCTCATAAACAAAATGATTGAAACGTGTCCCTGGAATGTCTTTGCTTTACAATCAGAACTGCTTTAACTGATTTCTCAGACAAAAGGGCATGTTTTACCAAGCTGCAGTAAGCACTAGACTGCACTTGACAATTTAAAAAAAAAAAAAAAAAAATTACCACAAGACATGCTGACATATCCTGCGTTAAAAACCTAATATACATACACAAACCACATGCAAAAAAATTATTTTTCTCCAAGGGGGAGTATCTGGGGGACAGAGGCTCAAACAAAAATGGCAACATTAGTGCAAGGCCATTAATTCACGAAAAACTCACATAAGGGTACGCTAAGGCAACTTTTTATCATGGCTTAATAAAAGAAGCCTTAAGTTTGTTAGTTTTCTTTCCTAATTCTATGAACAACAGTCCAAAGGCTGACCCAACACATAGTAAGTAGAAATATGCAAAAATCAAGACTTTCAGCTTAACAAATACCATCCAGAAACTGAATATTTTCAAAGAGAAAAAGATAAATTATACAATATATAATTTTATCATTCACAGCGGCCCTTTTATCAAACTGCGGTAAAACATGGGCCTTAGCACATGCCTAGGTGGGTCAATCCCACATATTAAGGCCATTTACCCTAGTTGTAAAAAATGGCATATTTTTCCATTTTCTGTAATAATACATTAGCGCATGAGCTTCTACCTGCAACTACTTAGGTGGCAATAGCTCATGCGCTAACCAGACACTAATCAGTGAACAGCAATGCCGATGCACTAAATGATTACTCTCCACCCCAGTACAAAAAAAATATATTTTTAATTTTTTATTTACATAGGTAGTATGCATCAATCTCAAAATTACCAAAGAATACCTGTGCATGCCCCAAGGTAAAGGCATTTTTAGCTGTAATAAGCATACATTAATGCCTACCTTAGCTTAGTAGAATGACCTCATTTTTTTATCTGTAAAATTATTTTAATTGAAAAAGGTATAATCCACTTTATTACTCTCACCAAATGTCCAAAGTAGAACACAATCTTAAACACATATTGTACAAAATAATTTAAATTTACACTGACAAGTGCTTTAAAAATTCACAAAGTAAAACAAAACAAAAAAAAAACCACACATAACTTTCTGGCTATGCTGAACAGACGCAGTGCAGGTCTGGTAGCATCTGACAGAGGAGCTTTGACTGCTGCTGACAGAAAAGAAGAACTGAGCAGACAAGTAAGATTTCATCTATCTATGAAATAATAAAGTGCTAAAGCACCCTACACCATAAAAAACCCCACACAAAGACGAGGAATACACACACAGGTATCCCCTGCCTCTCTGAAATACACAACCTAGTGATGGGTGAGGCTTGAAATCATGTGCATCACATCAGGAACTATGAACTAAAATACTTGCTATAAAAAGGATAAATAGAAATGGCATGAAAACAGCAAACACATGGAAAAAAATTCATTTTACTCGTACTGCCCCAAACGACGCTAAATAAAAATTAGCTACACTAACAAAGGTCTAGGGACAAGAGGCACCCTCAGAATTAACAGCAGATCTAAAGCCTTCCTAGTGGGACGTGCGGCTTTTAAGGTTTAAATAAACATATTAAAGATGAATAAACACTACTAAACTTTAAGTTACTCTGGTATAACTAAAGCAATCTTAAGCAGCATAACTCTTGTCTAATAAACATTTATTTCAAATTTAAACTAGTCAAAAATTAACATTCACCTCACTCGTCTTTACAAACTGAAAAGAAAAAAAAGGAACAATTCTAATCAACCCTTAATTATAAACAACCTGCAACAACAATGAACAGACAAAACAAACAACCAAAAAAAAAAAAAAAAAAGACACATGCACAAGTAAAAATTTAAATATACAATAATTCGTCCTTTTGAAAAATGGGTAAGTGACAGTGGCCGACGTCGCTTTGCGGGAGCAACCGCGTCTGCTCCCCGCCCCCTCCAGCCTCGGGCGCAAAGCAGTATCCTGAAACATGGCGGCTTCCATGCCTAGCACCAGGCTGATTCATCACACGGACCAACGCGGACACTTGTGCGCTAGCGACAAACTGGCCGGGGGGGAGGGGGAGGGAAGGTGGCGGAAGAGTCAAGATAAATAAAACACTTTTGCTCCCTTTATTGCTCACCGGGTTATCCGATAGTTCTGCCTCTGCCGCAGACACCTTGAACCGAAACCAGCTACCCGGCTTCCTACCCCGCAAAGGAATTCGGAGGCAAACCACCACTAAAGACAGATGAGCGAGAGAGAGCCAATCCCGAATCAATACGCAGCAAAAGACGGAAATCTGGGCAAACGGGCGTGGAGAGAAAAGCCCCCTTAACTTTCCCAGTGGGCAATAAGGAATGCCATGGTCCTCGTATCCCACCAGGAACAGTTAGAGCAGGGGTGGTATCGTACACAGAAGAACGATTAATAACCATGCAGATAATACGCCAGGCTCCACCTCACCTGTCAGCAGCAACTCAACTCTCTCAGAAGTTGAAAATCCCAAGCCGACCACCCCCTACCCCCACCCCTCAAGGCACCGTAGCCTCCAAGGCAGCCCGGCCTATTTACAACCGCCGAACAGAACAGAACGACGTCAGGTGGGGTGGGGGGGGTGGAGCGGGCCAACCAAGTCTCAACGCGGAGGTGGGGAAAGTGGGGGGGGGGGGGGGTGCGTGGTGGAAAAGCTAACAGAATTGCCAGCCAGTGACGAAGCAGTTTTAAAATAAATAGAATGAGAAAAAAATAACAACAAACAAATCAAAACGTGTAAATAAAATGCACCTTCAAAATAAGCTTACTTATCCAACAATTAAAGACTCCAACAAGCAACAAAAAAACAAACCCAAGATAACTCTCGTCTTTTTCCCATTCGAGGAGAAGCACACAACTAAACTTCCTGTTCCTAGCGGAAGTCCCTCCCCTCCGTGGTAACAGCCTGCCAGATTGGTCGTTGTCAAGGGCCTCGGAACGCGACGCATTCTGGAAGCAGTTCTCGGAATGGCTGACACTGTTGGACTGACGTTAGGAGGGGGCGGAAAAGAGTGCGGCAGAGCAGTTCCGAAACTGGAGGGCGGGGGCAAAATCGGCCGAGTTGTGGGAAGTTTCTTCTTTTGGCGCTGCGCGAAAGTCGACTTGCATTGTAGGCGGTCTTTAGATGCACGTGTCATTTTTTTTTCTGCGTACTGTGTAATGGTTTTTTGTCACAAAATAGGCCAACGGTACAACTTTATGGCTTTGGATAATTGTGTTAAATAACACAAGTTTCTAATCGATTATCGACCGTGAAATTAGCAGACAGAGAATAGAAACCCATATCCCGACCAGAAGTTAAAATAGTGGCAGTTGAAGTTCCCCCGGATTTCATTCTGGTTGGTGAATGAAGTGTTTTTCTGTGGTTTTAATGGGTGTTTTTAGTCGGCTTTCCCTGAATCTGATTAACTTTATTGTCAGCCGGGTTGAAATGCTATGGTATTTGAAATGTCAAAAAGAAAAGTGAGAGAACGTGTTATTATTAAATACGAACTTTTTATTCATTTATGTCAGCCTTGCCCGCTTGCTTTTTGTCTTCTGTGCTGCTGACGTTAATCAAAAAATATGTAAACTGACCGCACTTGAAAAAATGACCTGTCTATGGAGGGTGATCAAAATTGTTAATTGCTCAGAGACATGAAACTCTACAAGGAAGGTTAAAAAAAACCCTTAATGATGATAAAGAGTTCACCTTCCAGTCATTGCAACTGATTCAGTTAATGATCAAGCTCCAAACTAGAGTCATAAATAAATGAATAAATATCACAGTCTTTTAAAACACTTGTAGATGGCATTCTTTCTTTAAATGACTCACAAAGCAAACATCATCAGTTGCAATGACTGGAAGGTGAACTCTATCATCATTAAGGGCTTTTTTTAACCTTCCTTATAGAGTTTCATGTCTCTGAGCAATTAACAATTTTGATCACCCTCCATAGACAGGTCATTTTTTCAAGTGCGGTCAGTTTACATATTTTTTTATATTAGCATTTTCTGACCTTTTTTGTCAATTATTATCCCTGTGATTTCTTAAGGAAATTACTGGTGATGTTAATGGCAGATTTTGTCTGGACTGGGACGTGCGTGAGACCCTATCGGGCATGTACTGAAGAGAGTAGACGGACATTAAAGAAACTGTCCATGCTTATTATGCAGCATATTTTTTAAATTAAATTGTTTATTATGCTTTAATGTTTCATACCCAAAGCCAGTTCTAGTGCAATGTGTATAGCGGTCTTGAACACTAGGGTTACCATGTGAACTCGCAAGTTGCTTGCAGAATGCTGTCAATCATCTTTTGAACTCCATCTCCTTCCCTAGGAGCTGTTTCTAACCCTCTGAGCAGGGCAGGATTAATTATTTGGGGACCCCTAGGCACACAAGTACACTGGTCCCCCTGCCCATGTCCCACCCCCATTTATCTGTTTTCTTTATTTCCACTTGTATTTCTTTTTCTTTTTTTTTAATTCAAAACAAACAACAAAGATTAGCATACCTGTGCCAGTGTACAGTTTTTCTTCTATACAACCCCCAAACATCTCTGTACAAATCCCCCTTCCTTCCCACCTGCTTACCCAGGACTTTAACTCTGAACCCTTTCCATACATATATAAAAGTGTTCAAATGCATTATAAATCAGTAATACTATCCAAAACATAAGTCTATATTAATAACCAAGTTTGCAACGCCTCTCAGCTGCCTCACTCTATGTCAACCAACTGTAACCCATATGTATGTACAAACAACCAAATCTGTAACTCCTCTAGTACGTTCCACTCCATGAATGTTAACTTGTAACGAAACAACAAGGCAAACAGTCCACCAAATAATTCAAAGTAGAACAAAAAGATTGGCAGACAATAAGGAAGGGGGGGGGGGAAGCCACTGCTTGTCCTGTATTGGTAGCATGGAATATTGCTACTCCTTGGGTTTTGGCAAGGTACTAGTGACCTGGATTGGCCACCATGAGAATGGGCTATGGTGCTTGATGGACCATTGGTCTGACCCAGTAAGTTCTTATTCAAATCAGGTTTATTCAAGGTGCTCCCAAGAACCATGCCCAATGCATTTCGCCAAACAAGGCTAGTCAACGCTAACAGAAAACCATGTCTTTCATACACATAGAACCACCCTTACCCAGTATAGAATAAGTAATCACAAAATAACCCCCTCCCCCTCTTTTTTTTTTTTTTTTTTTACAAAAGCATGGAAGAGCTTGTTAGCCCTGGCTGGCACACTAAATGTTCTGCACTGCTTTGATGCTCCTAGGAACTCTATGACCGTCGGAGCACGCAGAGCATTCAGCATGCTGGCCAGTGCTACAAACTGAAGGAACAGAACAGTTTAGGGGAGTGAAGAACTTATGTGCATGACAGAAGAGTGGGACTTGGGTGTGATTGTATGTGATGATCTTAAGGTGGCCAAACAGGTTGAAAAGGTAACGGCAAAAGCTAGAAGGGTCTAGGGTACATAGGAAGAGGTATGGCCAATAGGAAAAAGGAAGTATTGATATCCCTGTATAAGACTCTGGTGAGACCTCATTTAGAATATTGTGCGCAATTCTGGAGACCGCACCTTCAAAAGATATAAAAAGGATGAAGACGATCCAGAGGAAGGCTACTAAAATGGTGCGTTATCTTCATCATAAAGCGTATGGGGACAGACTTAAAGATCTCAATATGTATAATTTGGAGGAAAGGTGGGAGGGGGGAGATAGCATAGAGAGGTTTAAATACCTACGTGGCACTAATATGCATGAGTCGAGTCATTTGAAAGGAAGCTCTGGAATGAGAGGGAATAGGATGAAGTTGAGAGGAGATAGGCTCAGGAGTAATCTAAGGAAATATTTTTTTACCGAAAGAGTGGTAGATGTGTGGAACGGTCTCCCATAGGAGGTGGTAGAGACAAAAGACTGTCTGAATTCAAGAAAGCGTGGAATAAGGACGTGGGATCGCTTAGAGAGAGGAAGAAATAATGGTTACTGCGAATGGGCAGACTGGCTGGGCCATTTGGCCTTTATGTGCCATTATGTTTCGTCCACTCTTTTGTAAAGTGGAGGGGTTCGAAATATGAATACAAAAACTGAACCATAAAGAAGTCAGGCTTTGCATACAATGCAACACTACAGAAACAGTGGTGCATATCCCCTAATACCGTACAAAATATAAAGATAGCAGATGTAAATTTGAAAAAAGAAAAATAAGAATCACTTTACAAATTTACAAATTAACAAATAAAAATAAAACAAGAAATTGGAAAATAAGATGATACAATTATATTTAGCTGCTCATAAAACTGACAATAATTGATGAAAAATACTAATTTTGGAAGTCCGCACAACTTTTTATGCTAGTTTCAGCGATGCTAGTACGAGCATCATGGATGCACAAGCCCGCTTAAACATTTTAATCAAAGGGATAGGTTCACAAAGGGCATGGATCCGGTCTGTGATGGATCCGATTCGATCCATGTCTAGGGGGCTGATTCACGAATGAGGGTGATCGGAATCACGCCCCCATCCAACTGTCTCTGACACATGCACAGACCATTTTTGAAATGTATCTATTGAGCACTAGGACCATCACTAAAGTAGTGGATGTGGCTTGCACTGCGGGAAGGTCAGGAGAGATTCAGGGCAAGTTGGGGCGACAGACAGGAAGATTTGGGGCGAGTTGGAGCGGCAGGAGAGAACAGAAGATTTGGGACAAGCAGGAGATTCATTCGTGGCAGGCAGGAGATCTGGGCTTATAGCAGAGAAGCAGGGTGGCAGAAGGCAGGGCAGTCGGAAAGGGCTTGAGTGACTGGTCCTCAGCAGTCGCTTGTTTGTGATCGGCCAGCCCAGTCAGTGTTGCAGGGTTTTGGTTAGTGAATCGCATCCCTGCCTGCTTTGCATGCCGTTTCCCTCATTTGCATGCGCGGATTGGAGAATGGTCGGCAGAGAGGTATGTGAATTGGGCTGGAGTAAAATTGGGTCGCAAACTGATCAGTACACGATCGGTTTGCTTAGTGAATTTAGCCCAAAGTGCCTTAAAACTTATTGCAGTTTGTCGTGACAAATTTTGACTAGTTTATCAGCTGCTATAGCTCCAGAGCAAAAGTAGATACAGACTTTAGATTTTTATCATACATCATTCTTGCACTGGACACTACACTGTCAAATTTGCAACAATTCAGTATGAATAGCTGCATCGGAACATTCTTTCAAATTTTGCACCATTGACATATGGACTGAAATTTGTCAGGGTTAATTATAAAAAGTCTGCCTGAATCTTCTAACTAGTACCATCTGAAAGATGAAATATTACTCTACAAGATCTATATTTATTTGTTTTGCAGTGCAATTCTTACTAAAATATAAATTTGTTTAAAAGTGTGGAACATTTTGTGTGCACAGCCCTTGATACACATATATCAAGGCTAGAAAAATGTATATGAAGTAGGTGTTGTGTTGGTACATGGTGACTATTCCACTACTGGTTTCCAAATGAGCAAACTCAATAGCCATGCAACAACAGCCACAGGTGGGTTTCTTTTCCACAGGATCCTAAGCCTGTATTATCTGGACTAATTGAACTTTCGTGAGGCTTCATTAATCTGCAGCTGATTAATTTCTGGAAAACTATACTGCCGACCAGACAATGTCACTGATGGAGTTGGAGTAACTGCAACAATATGCTACCCAGCAAGTATCACTTGTTGAAGGCCAATACACTTCTCCCTCAGTATTCGCTGTGATAGGGGATTAACAGACCCACGAATACAGAAAAACCGCAAATAACTTTTTCATATGTTATTCACTGTTTTCTATTAAAAACCATCGTGAATATGGTGAAACCATGAATAACATGGTGGGAGACCTGGCCTGTTCCTGAAGGAGAGGCAAAACACGGTGAAGAAAGTGCTGGGAATCAGCGATTTTTCTCTGTAAACGCTTGGAATCAATGATTTCTCTATGCAAGCTGATATAATTTGGAGGGAGGGGCCAGCAAGCTAAAAACCGTGAATAATCGAAACCGCAATTGCTGAAACCGCGAATACGAAGGGAGAAGTTTAAATCGAACTTGCTGGGACATGCAGATGCATAAAGCTTATTAAGGCATCGCTCTGTTCAGTAGAGGTTTCATATATGTTTCCAATCCACAACTCTGTCATAAATACAAGCAGTATATTGAATGTGGATGAAGGTCTTCAACTAGAATTCCTTTTTTAACATTGTCACTAATCTTGGCTAAAAATGATATTGCATCATTTGGAACCCTGCTGACAGCTGTCATTTAATTGATTTTCTCTTGGCCTTACTAGAATCTTTCTTCTTGCAATGTTCTCACAGATTTTGATCCTGGATTCCTCTGCATCACAGAGTCCTGGATCACTAAAGACGACCATTATACACAAAACGAGATTTGCCCCCAGGGCTACCAAGGCCTCTTTTCTCCTAGATTAAACCGAAAAGGAGGCGGACTGGCACTCCTCTACAAATCTTTCTTTAATGTTGAACTTCTCGAAAAAGGCAGCCACCGCTCACTAGAATATATGCTAGCCTCAATCAATGATGAGCTCCATCTACACCCACTAGGTATCTTATTACTTTACCGCCCGCCCACCCCCTGGAGCAACTCCTCTGAACTTGTTTATGAGACCATATCTAACGCTTTCCTTAAGTTCCAAAGACTACTGATCATCGGAGATATCAATCTCCACCTTGATGACACCACCAGCAAAGATGCATCCGATTTCAATAATTTCCTCATCTCTCTTGGTTTCTCCCCCCCTGCCTCCTCCCCAACCCATGAAAAAGGCCACACACTAGACCTCTTCAGCTTCCTCGATCTCACGGCTTACAAAACCTCAACCGATGACATCCGTTGGGACCACGTTCCCTGGTCCGACCACTTCCTAGGAACCTTCTGTCTCCCCATCTTCATGTCTCACCTTGGAACCTCTCCCCAGTCCTCTAAGTCCATTACTTTCCGCAAGAAAATTTCAAGTGATCAGTTCTGGTCCAAATTTCTTGACAATCTCTCATCCAAGCCTAAGCCATCAGATTCTGTAACCAACTGGCACAATTGGATCACTCTCTCAGAATCCACCTACCACTCTCTCGCCCCGCTTTCCACCAAAACCATCTCCTACTCCCGTAAGGCCCCCTGGTACCTCCCACAACACAGGGTGCTAAAACAAAAATGCCGATCCCTGGAACGCATCTGGAAAAAATCTAAATCCCCCACAGATAAACAAATCTGGAGAGGCAACATTAAACTTTACAACAATACACTCAAAAGAGCTAGGAAAAACTTCTATGGAGACAAGATCTCCAGATCAAAAAACCAGAATAGTATGCTGTTCAATATCTGGCGCTCCTTAACTCCCAACAACAACCCTTCTATACTTCCCTCCTCTCCATCAGTCGACCTACTAGCAAACTTCTTCAATGGAAAGGTCACCGCCTTGAGAAGCTCCTTTCCTCCCGCAGTCTCCTACAATTCTCTGGTGCCTGCCTCCCCCGATCCTACTACAAAGGTCCCCACCCCCGTCCCAGTCAATAGATCCTGGACTGCCTTTGAGCAAGTATCCGAATCGCAGGTCCTCAAACTCTGCCTGAAACTAAAATCCTGTAACTGCACCTTGGATCCATTTCCATCCTATCTATTTGACAAAATACCCGCACAGGCCATCTCTTCTCTCACCATACTCATAAATTCTGCCCTATTATCGGGCCTCTTCTCCCCTGAAATGGGACGCATTGCACTGACCCCCCTACTGAAGAAAGCTGACCTAGACCCCTCCACCCCATCCAATTATCGCCCAATAGCAAACATTCCGCTCCTAACCAAATTGCTTGAGTCCATCGTCTCCTCCCAACTCTCAACCTACCTGGAAAGATTCTCTGTCCTCCTACCCTATCAATACGGCTTCAGACCCAACTTCAGTACCGAAACCCTCCTGGCCTCCCTAGTCTCGAAGATCCAACAATTTCATTCTCACAAAAAATTTGCCGTTCTCCTTCAATTCGACCTCTCTGCTGCTTTTGACGTTGTCCACCACGACATTCTAATCTTCCTACTCTCCGAGATAGGCATTAGCTCTACAGTCCTTGACTGGTTCTCGAACTTCTTACGTTCTCGCTCTTATACCGTCACCAAACATGGTTCCTCTTCCCCCCCATGGAAACCGACATGTGGAGTCCCACAAGGCTCCCCCCTATCTCCCATCCTCTTCAACATTTATATGTCCTCCCTGAATCTCCTCCACCTATCCCCCCCAGAAACACTCTACACTTACGCCGACGATATCCTGGTCCTCCTCGAGACCGACGCGAACCTCACCAACCTCGCAGCTAACATCTCTTCTTGCATAACCAACCTTCAATCCTGGGCTCACACTGTACAAATGAAATTGAACGAGTCCAAAACCAAACTACTATGGCTCGGCCCTAAACTTGATCAATTACCCACTTCCATCCCACTGCCCACAGGCTCCTCTCTTCAGTTGGAGTTCTCTAGCAAAGTTCTGGGCATCACCATAGATTCATCATTATCCTTCAACGACCACCTCAACTCCCTGATAAAAAAATGCTTTTGCAGCCTTCACATGCTGAGGAAAGTGAGGTCCTGCTTCCACCAAAAACACTTCGCCGTCCTCGTTCAATCCATCATCCTCTCCAGATTGGATTATTGCAATTCCATTTACCTAAGCTTAACAAAGAAAAGCCTTCACAGACTCCAATTAATCCAGAACACCGCGGCCAAACTTATCTTCTCAAAAAGTAAATTTGACCATGTCTCACCGCTCCTATCCAAGCTCCACTGGCTTCCCGTTATTTCCAGGGTCCACTTTAAGTGTGTCTGCCTAACCTTCAAGATCCTCCACGGTATCCTTCCTCTTCTTATCCCCCTATCCTGGAATTCCTCAAATCCAATCTCCACTAGATCCACGCAAAAATTAAAACTATCCTACCCCTCCTTAAAAGGCATCTCCCTTGTTGGTAAACTTGGGTCTTCCCTCCCTTTCAGAATCGCTCAGCTCTGGAATAGTCTCCCTTCCCCTCTCCGCAATTTGAGCCCCTTTCTACCATTCCGTAAGCATCTGAAGACCTGGCTCTTCTCCAAAACGTAACCCCGTCCCCTTCGTGGCACTCTCGCACCTAACCTCTCTTCTCTCTTACTTATATAATTCCATTGGAGTTCCGTTCCTTCCCTAATCTTGTAAACCGTGTCGAGCTCCATCTGCGGAGATGATGCGGTATATAAACCCAAGATTTAGTTTAGTTTAGTTTAGTTTAGTTTTCTTTCTTGTTCAATGTACTCTTTGCTGATCAAAGCAAATTTTGGGGGTCCTTTTATTAAGGCGCGCTAACCAATTTAGCGCATGCTAAATGCTTAGCATTTAGCATGCCTTAATAAAAGGATCCCTTAGCTCTATAAATATTTTTATTGCAAAAGTCAAAAGATCTTTAGGCGTCAGAAACTGGAATTCAAGTGGACGCTGCAAGCATGTTCTAGCTGTACCTCTAATGGTGACTTTGTAGGAATGAGGCTTCACACAGGACTCAGGTCGGGATGAGGCGACCCTAATGGATGGTCTCTCACCCTTTTATTGAGTATCTTAACTCCCTTAATTATTTAGCTAATGCTTTGCAAGGTTAAAGTTTCATCATGCGTTTACTATGCGGGTTATAACAAGGTAACTCACTTGTTTACATATTTAATGTGATTCTCAAAGCTAATATCTCACATGAATACATCATAACTGTTACAATAAAGTGATTCCATTGTGTACACTTCTAATATGTCTAAAAGCTTATTATAGCATGTGACATTCCAAAGGTTATAATGCATGCTCCTTAAACTCAGCGCGTGACAGAGGCCTGCTTTTGCACGTAGGCAAAGTCTGTTTGCTGCCCATATAAGGAATACTTAAACAAGATAAGGAATAAGATAAGGGTAAACTTGTGTCAGGTTAATATGTGACAAGAGTCTTGTGACAAGAGAGGGGAGGGGGGAATGCTTCAGCATTCTGTCACAAAGTGCTAACATTTTCCCTTTTAGAATGGCTAAGTGGAAATTCTTTTACAAGGCTCAGATCAGTGTGCCGATATGGCCCTGCACCAGAACTGCATCCCTACATGACTTACTATGGCTTGTAGCAAAAAAATTCCATTCGGCAGTTATTCCAAAATCTATTTTATGATGGCACAAATTAGGAAATTTTTTAAATGTATCTATTGAGCACTAGGGCCATCACTAAAGTAGTGGATGTGGCATTCCTAAGTTTGAGGTGAATTTGTACATTATGAAAGGGGCAGTGTAAAACCAGCAGGCATGTATCTTATAGAGTAAAATTTTCTTTTTCAAACAGTATTGCTTTTAGGAAGATATGGGCATATTCTTTTTTCATAATTGACCTTGAAAATTGATGACTTTCAACCCTTGTGTCAAAGATGCCAAATTTGAAAGAATGTTATGATTTGTTTGTGGTTTTTTGTTTGTTTTATTTAATTTATAACCTGCTTTTTACAGAGCAGTTCACAATGTAAACAAACACAATATTTAAAACATATATATATACACACGATACATATTTAAAACAAGAACAAATCAGCAGCCAGCTCTTATACCTTTATCATAATTCAATTCCCATATTTCATATTGCAGAATAAGTGTCTCTTCAATTAACCTCTTAAAGGTCCCCAAATTTTCCTGCTGTCATATATACATGCAGAATTGCTGCAAATTTGAGAATGTAGTGTCCAGTGTAAGGATAATCTATGATAAAAATCTGAAGTCTGTATCTACTTTTAATCTGGAGCTATAATAGCTGATAAACTAGTCAAAATCTGTCATGACAAACTGCAAAAAGTTTTAAGGCACACTTCGAGTAAAATGTTTAAGCAGGCTTTTGCATCCATGATGCTCATACTAGCATCGCTGAAACTAGCACAAAAAGTTGTGCAGGACTGCCAAAAACTTGCACTCTTGACCAATTATTCTCAATTTTACAAGCAGCTAAAAATGTCCCTTCATTCATCACTGTACAATGCTGTCTACATCCAGCCAGACAAGTAGGTCTAGCTCAGTAACTATTGCAGTTAGGAATCTAAAATGTTAAGAAAATTCTCTTAGTGCCCTGACTATTCCATGTGCAAATTTTGTACAAAATCTGAAACATAATGGTGGTGACTACTTGGCATTGAATGACCCAGAAGTGTTTCTACCCTGCGGTTTTATTATTTTCAGGTATTTTTCCCACTTGTAGGTACCACTGCCTGGGAGAAACATAGAAACATAATGGCAGATGAAGGCCAAATGGCCCATCTAGTCTGCCCATCCGTAGTAACCATTATCTCTGTCTAAGAGATCCCACATACCTATCCCATGCTTTCTTGAATTCAGACACAGACTCTGTCTCCACCACCTCTTCCAGGAGATTGTTACACACATTTACCACCCTTTCTGTAAAAAAGTATTTCCTTAGATTACTCCTGAGCCTATCACCTCTTAACTTCATCCTATGCCCTCTCATTCCAGATCTTCCTTTCAAATTAAAGAGACTCGACTCATGTATATTAGTGGCATGTAAGTATTTATGCTATCTCCCCCCTCCTACCTTTCCTCCAAAGTATATATATTGAGATCTTTAAGTCTGTCCCCATATGCTTTAAGATGAAGACCATGCACCATTTTAGTAGCCTTCCTCTGGATCGACTCCATCCTTTTTATATCTCTTTGAAGGTGTGGTCTCCAGAATTGTACATAATATTCTAAATGAGGTCTCACCAGAGTCTTATACAGGAGCATCAATACCTCCTCTTTCCTACCTCTTCCTATGCACCCTAGCATCTTTCTAGCTTTTGCCATCACCTTTTCAACCTGTTTGGCCATCTTAATATCAACATATACAATCGCATTCATAAGTTCTTTGCCTCCTAAACTGTACCGTTTCTTTGGGTTTTTGCAGCCCAAATGCATGACCTTGCATTTAGCATTACATTTTAGCTGTCTCATTTCAGACCATTCTTCAAGCTTTACTAGGTCTTCATGTTATTCACACCATCCGGGGTGTCTACTCTATTGCAAATTTTGGTATCATCCGCAAAGAGGCAAATCTTACTTGACAGCCCTTCAGCAATTTTGCTTATAAAATTGTTAAAAATAACTGATCCAAGAACAGAATCTTGAGGCACACCATTGGTGACATCCCTTTTCTCAGAGCAATTTCCACTGACCACTACCCTCTGTCGTCTTCCACTCAACCAGTTCCTGACCTGGCCCATCACTTTGCGGCCCTTCCTGAGGGCACTCAGTTTATTTATTAGATGTCTGTGTGGAACACTGTCAAAGGCTTTGCTAAAATCTAAATACACCACATCTAGCACATTACCTCTATTCAATTCTCTGGTCACCCAGTCAAAGAAATTGATCAGATTTATCTGACAAGACCTACCTCGGGAATCCATGTTGCCTCCAGTCCTGTAATCCACCGGATTTCAGAAACGTCACCTTTCTCTGTTTTAAAAGCGTTTCCATTAATTTGCTTACTATAGAAGTCAGACCTACTGGCCTGTAATTCCTTACTTCTTCCTTACTTCCATTTTTGTGTAGAGGGACCACATCCGCCCTTCTCCAGTCCTCCGGTACCACTTCTGACTCTAGAGAAGCATTGAAAAGGGAGCCCCCAGAACTTCCCTAAGTTCCTTCAACACCCTCGGATGTACACCATCTGGTCCCATTGCTTTGCTACCTTTAATTTAGCTAGCTCCTCATAAACCTCTGAAAATCTATCAGAGTCTACCACTAGTCCATTCTTATTTGCGTTTGTCTTCTGTGGTCCTGCTCTCGGCACTTCAGCCATGAACACAAAACAGAAATATTTGTTAAGCAATTCAGCCTTTTCTTTGTCAGCTTCTATATATTTCTGTTATGTTTTGTAGTTTATTAAAGCTAATATCATATTCCTTACCTTATCAGCTACTACATTTGAGAACCAAAGTGGCCTTCTTTTCCTCTTCCTTTTACTTACTTGCCTCACTAAAAGATCTGTCACCCTTACAATAACTCCTTTCAGTTTTGCCCACTGCATTTCTACTCCTTTCAGATGTTCCCATTCAGACAAAAATTCCTTGATGTAATTCCCCATCCGAACATAGTTCATTTTTTAAAAAGTCTAGAACCTTTACTTTTGAATGAGCCCTCTCTATACCCATCTCAATAATAAAATGTACTTTGCAGTGATCACTGGATGCCAGATGATCATCCACAGTAACATCAGAAACACTTTCCCCGTTTGTGAGCACTAAGTCCAGTATGACCCCCCATCCTGTGTGGGTTCCATTACCAACTGCTGGAACAGTTCTCCTTTTGGAGAATCCAGGATAGTAACAGTAAATGATGGCAGATAAAGACCTGAATGGTCCATCCAGTCTGCCCATTAGTTATATCCATTAAAAATACATGATTAAATTAACTTGTCTCTTCTTTGATATTTCTGGGTCATAGACTGTAAAGTCCAATTGGTATTGTCTTAGGTTCCAAATGCTGAAGTTGCTGCCCAGAATCACTCCAGCCTAGCCAACTACCTGTTTGCAGGCTATCTACCATAAAGTCTGGCCAGTAACATCCTCATGTTCAAAGTTAGTGGAGTTCCCATTGATGCTCTCCCCAGCCCATTCTACACCAAATCACCACATATGGGACACAGACTGTGTAAGTCAAGTACCAGCCTTAGTTCTTTAATTTACATCCTTTGTTTTCTAATTAGAAATCCTCTATGTTTATCCCATGCATCCACTTCCCTCGGGAGTGCATTCCAGACATCTACCATCCTCTCCCTACTTCTAGAAGACCCCTCAGTAGAGATACCCCAATTAACATCTGGCATGTTAAAATCACCTATTAGTAAAACCTCCCCTTTTTTAGATATATTCTGAATGTTTACTATTAAATCTCTGTTTACTTCTTCCGTCACACCAATGTAAATAAATTTACCTTTCCAAATTTCTCTATCGAGAATCCAGAACACTTTGGACTTATGGCATGGCTCTTGAGTGGGAGTCCCTGACAAGTAAGGTTACTCAGATGTGGTAGTTTCCACTCTGCTTTTTGCTAAGAAGTTGTTGACAGTAGCAGCCTATGCTAAGACCTGGAAGTCCTTTCAGCACTGGTGTGCTGTGGATGATGTAGAGCCCTTATGGTAGTCCTGGACATTTTGCAAGAGGGACTTCAGAAGAGTCTGTCGGTTGCATCGCTGAAAAAGCAGATAGCAGGCCTTTCCTGTTTTCCAAGCTTGGGAAGGGGGGATATAGGCTTTCTGGCCTCACCCAGATGTCACTTAGTTCATTAAAGGGGATCTTCAGTTATGCCCTCCTGTGCATCTCCCTTTCCCTTCCTGGAATCTTAACACTGTATTACAAGGTCTCAGTAGAGCTCCTTATGAGCCCTTATGGGAGGCTTCTTTCTGGATCTTACAGTCAAGACGATGTTTCTGGTAACAATAAGTTTTCGAGTTACAAGCTCTGTCCTACAAGGAATCGTTCCTTAAGATTATGGGAGCAGGGCTTTCCTTATGCATGGTTCTGTCCTTCATACCAAAAGTAGTCTGGGCCTTCCACGTCAGTCAGGAAGTCCGTCTGCCCGCTTTTCACCCTATGAGGTCTAAGAAATAGGATAAAGCATTGTATATGCTGGATGTCAAGTGAGTGCTTCTCCAGTACCTTGAAGTTACCAATGAGTTTTGTGTATCTGATCACTTTTTTGTGCTGACCAGGCATGCCAAGAAAGGGAGGCAGGCATCTAAAGCCTCAATTTCCAGATAGATTACAATGGCCATTTCCCCCATGTATGTGGACTGTGGTAAGCTACCGCCGATCACATTGAAAGCACACTCCACTAGAGGAGTTGCTATCTAATGGGCAGAAACTCAAATGGTTTTGCCCAAGGAAATCTGTAGAGCAGCTACTTGGTCTACCCTTCATACCTTTTCCAGGTTCTATAGGGTGGACATAGCAGCCAGGAAAGATGCTGCTTTTGGGTCCTCCATTTTGAAGGCAGGCTAAGCGGGCCCACCCTAGACTCTGGGGACTGCTTTGGTATGTCCCTAGCATTCAGGGCCACTAAACACATTACACTAGAAAGAAATATTAGGTTCTTACCTTGGCAATCGTCTTTCTTGTAGATATGTGTAGTGGTTCTAATGCCCTGCTTTGTCATCAGGCTTTGCCTGCCTTAAAAGATCAGTCTGAATTTGGAGAATTTTCTGTCAGATGAAGTGACAGGATAAATAAAAAAGTAAAACACTTGAGAACATAAAGTTTGGTTTAAGTCTACTTGATAGCAGGAGATGCAAGTAGCTCCGAGTTCTTTATAAGATTAGTCCTGGTTGCACATGTTTTTGTATCTGGTTTGAGCAGTTACTTGAATGTTATGTTAATTTCCAGTGCAATAGGAATGATATTCAGAACCGTAGGATTATCCTTGCATAGTCGCGAGCATTCTGCAGAAGATGTCAGTCACAGCTTTTCTGCTGCTCCTCCTTTTCTGTCTCTGATGCACTTCAGTTCTTCCTTTTGCAGGCGAGCATGAAGGTGTCATTCTGATCTGCTCCCTTTCTTTTTGAATTTTTTTTTTTTTTTTTTGCGGTCTTTTTCAGTTGTTTGCGGTTTTTACGAGGCTCCAAGATTGGCTATGCCTTCTTGAAGAAGAGCAGACTCTGTCTGCAGCTGGCAGGTACATCCTTCAGGGACCTGTTTAGCCACCTTGATGGATATTTGTGAAGCTCAGGGATCCAGGCTCTCAGCATTTGCTCACTTCTTTGACTTGGTCAGGAGCTTGAGTGCAAGCTGTCAGGCATCAATAGCATCTTTCAAGGTGCTCCCGGTGCCAGCTGCAGTTCCCCCCCCCTTCTTGATTTGGCAGGTTGTTGTTGCCTGTGGGCAGATGTTCAGTCCGACTGGCAGCAAGATCTCAGCATGATAGCTGACCAGTGGTTTGAGGCAGAAATTCCCTCCAGATCCAGCTACTCTCTCGAGCTGAAGCAGGCTGCAGCATTTTTTCCTGACAGCCTATGCGGAAAATTGGGGGGGGGGGGGGTCCTGAAAAACTGTGTTTTGTGTGTTTCTGCAGTTAGTGCCTTGTTCTCTCCCATCTAAAATCCTATTTTTAGTGTTTTTAGGTTGATAGATTTGCCCAAGCGCTTGTAGTATATGAATCTTGTATGCCTACAAAAGGAGCAAAGTCTCAAACTCCAGATATACCCAGACTTGCTCTCACAGGTGCCAATTGCCCTGGAAGATCTGGGATGTTTTGGTCTTACAGCATGACTCTTGAGCATGCAGCGCTAGTCCACAAAGGGTACTCAAAAGTAGTCTGCTTAAAGCCAAAAAGTCGACAACGGCTTCAGCGTATGCTAAGGCATGGGAGATGTTTTAGCACTGGTGCAGCAAAGAGAAGTTAGAGCTAGGCAATACCCCTATCTCGTTCATACTGGAATTTCTGCAAGTAGGCCTTGACAAGGGAATGGTGGTGGCATCCCCGAGGGTTCAAGTAGCAAGACTCTCCTGTTTCTGGGGCTGAGAGAAAAGTGCTTCGCAGGCGGTCCACCTGGACATTGATTCATGAAGAATGCATGGAGACTATAGCCTCCAATTCAAGCACTGTTTCAATCCTAGAATCTTAATGTGGTCTTAAAGGAACTCAGCAGAGACCCGTATGAACCCTTACAGGAAGCTTCCCTCATAGATTTGAAAGCAGTGTTCCTTCTAAGCTGTGTGGCTAAATACCTTTTAGTAGGAGGCCACGCAGCCATTCAAATCCGCTGTGCAGCCTGTGAGTCTGGACCAGCACCCATCCAGTACCACTCTTCTATCTTGTGCCATTGCTGCTTCTTTCCTGAAGCAGTAGTAAACTGAATCAAACCAGCTGCGGGACTTTCCCATACATACCCGTAGCTGGTCTGATGTCACTTCTTCCTTGGCAAAGCCGGCAGTTGCGGATATGTATTGGAAAGTCCCGCAACCATTTGCTTCAATTTGCCACTGCTGCTTTAGGAAAGCAGCAGCAATGGTGGAGATGCTAGGAGGCAAACACTGGTGGATGTGGGATAGGGGGAGAGAAGGGGCAGATGCTGGTGAATATGGGGTGGGAGAGGGGGCAGATGCTAGTGGAAATGGTTTGGGTTAGGGATAGATTTTATATAGAAGTTAGAATGGGGGAGAGAAGGCAGATGTTGGGGGATGGGATAGAGAGAGGAGGGAGATGATTGAATGGGGAAGTGAAAGGGGAGAGTGTGGATGGAAGGTAAGGGGGAGAAGGGGCAGACATATGGAAGGAGAGAGAGACAATGAGAATGGAAATTTTGATGGGACAGAAGGGAGATGCTGGATGGAAAAGGGAGGGGGACAAGCCTGAATAGAAGAGGGAAGGGAGGAGAATATGGAAGAGACAGAGGAGGGAGATACTGATGGAAGGAGAGAGAGTGTGGAGATGCTGGCTAGAAAGAGGGAGAGGAGGCAGATGCTGGATGGAAGAGGGGAGAGAAATGAGCAGATATTTGGGGACAGAGACAGAAAGGAGGGCTATGGAAAGAGAAAGAAATGACAGATATAGGGGGCCAACATAGTATAGAAGGGGGAAAGGAAAAGGGCAGAGTTAGTGAAAGGCAGGGTATAAGAGGAAGTAAAATAGGAGAGCCAGGGTGAGGAAAAGAGATGAAAAGTTGCTAGTAGACCATAAAAAGAGGGAACTTGAAGACTAGATAGTAAGAATGATTTACATCTGGATGTAGAGGTAGTAAAATATATTGAAGAAAGCTGAAAGGAAAAGGAGGAGAGAAATCCTAGAAAGAGACTTAAGTCAGAGGAAAGCAGAAACCAAAGAAGTAAATGGCAAGAACATAAAGGTACTGTAGAAAAAATACTTTTAATTCAGGATAGTGTGGTACCCATGTTTATAAAGGTTAATAAATAGAAATAGAAAATTGAATTAAAGATGATATCTCTTCATTGAACTAATTTTAATACATTTTTGACCACTGTCAGAGACCAAAACCTTCTTTCTCATGTCAGGACAGCTTACTGTCTTGACCTGGGTAAGGAGGTGTTGGCTTCTGAGAGCTAATTGAAAAATGTTTTAAGTCGCCTTCCTAATTAATCACATCTCATCGCAAGCTAAAGTAGGTGAAACTGGGCTCCGAATATAGCTACCAGTGTCTGGAAAACAGTTCTTTTGGTTAACGAGAGCAGATGTCCGTGCCAAAGCAGCAAACCTTGCAAGAGTTTGCTTTTACTCCGATCACTCAGGAATGTCCCAAGATGGCGGCTCGAGAGGTACAACAGGCCATGACAACAGGCCTTCTCAAAGCCCTAGACTCTGATGCAGCTGTGTCCCCTGTTCTTGACCCGATTGAGGAGGTACGAGCAATGCTTTATGAAATCCGAGTGGAAATAAAAACAGTGCGGGATGAACTTACCACTTTTGCAGGCAACATCAGAGGTGACATAAGACGAGTTCCTGTGGAACTGGAACGTACGCAGGTAGGGCTGTCTCGGTTAGGGCGCTGGTCTTTGACCTAGGGGCCACCACGGGAGTGGACTGCTGGGCACAATGGACCACTGGTCTGACCCAGCAGCGGCAATTGTTATGACATATCGGAGCTGAGGCAATGAATGAGCAAACAGAATAACGCCTGGATGAAAAGCATGAGTACATGGTGCTTTTGGATGCACGTTTGAAAGATTTGGTTAGTCAGCAATCATATGTCCTTGATTAGCTCGAGGATCTTGAGAACAGAAGCTGCTGCTCTAATCTTCGGATACGGGGAGTTCCAGAACTTACTGACTATTCTAACTTTACCCGGGTAGTTCAAATGATCGCAAACATGTTGCTGTCAGATTCTACAACAACAGTCCAATCAGAATCTATTCTTTTGGACCGAGCCCACCGAGTTTTGTCAGCACCATGAGGTAATAAGCCTCGCGACATTATAGCATGCTTTACAGACTATAAAATCAAAGAAGCGGGAGACGAGGGATTGTGACAACCTCCAGTGGGATACCTATAATATCGAGGTCTATCAGGACCTGGCTTCTGTGACATTGCGTAGAAGGGCAGAATTAAGACCCTTTTTATAATACCTGCATGAGAAAAATGTCAAGTACCAATGGCGCCATCCCTTTGCTCTTCTTTTTATCTGTCCAATTTGAGGACTAGAGGACATGGAATGAAGCTGAGGGGGGACAGGTTCAGGACTAATATCAGGAAGTTCTGCTTCACTCAGAGAGTGGTTGACACCTGGAATGCCCTCCCAGAGGAGATTATTGCGGAATCGACCGTCCTAGGCTTCAAGAGCAAACTAGATGCATATCTCCTTAAGAGAGGCATATAAAGATATGGTGGACTATAAATTACGCCAGGTGTACACCTGGCGGGGCCTCCGCGTGTGCGGATCGCCGGACTTGATGGACCGAAGGTCTGATCCGGTGATGGCAGTTCTTATGTTATGTTATGTTAGAAGGGAAGTTGTGCAC
Organism: Geotrypetes seraphini; assembly: GCF_902459505.1. Taxonomy (NCBI): domain Eukaryota; kingdom Metazoa; phylum Chordata; class Amphibia; order Gymnophiona; family Dermophiidae; genus Geotrypetes; species Geotrypetes seraphini. The sequence continues at coordinate 460,682,266 of NC_047085.1, read as the reverse complement.
TATTCAATCGCTGGAGGAGGCTTCATCACATTTACTTGCGGAGTGATTTGCCATTGAGGGACAAGCACACAGGGACCAGCTGGTGAGGTCCAAGCTGGAGGCCTCCTGAATCTTGAAACCCAGGTGGTAGCATATGATGCAATCGGGTGTATGTCTGACCTGTCAATTTGCAGGAGAAAGGTCACCATTGGAGGTTCCAAGTAGAGTATGACACAGGGACAAATTTTTCCCTGTCCCCGTGGGAACTAATTTTCCCATCCTGTCCCCACAAGTTCTTTTCCTGTCCCTGCCCCATTCCTACACGCTCTATCCTCGTCTACACAAGCCTCAAATACTTTAAAATCATAAGTGTTCAAGGCTTGTGCAGTTAAGACAGTTAAAGGAATGGGACAGGAACATCAACAAAACTCACGGGGACGGGAAAATTGAGTTCCTGTGGGGATGGGGAAAAATTTGTCCCCGTGTCATTCTCTAGTCCCAAGCAAGCAAAATATGAAACCGGCTTGATGGAGTGAATGACTCACTTTCTGGGACAGTTACATGATTGACGCTGCTGTGGAAGGCTCGCAGCTGAGAAATTCTCAGGCCATCTATACTTAGAATGCCGCCGTGTATTAATAATTTTAAGTGAGGGAATAACTAATAAATGTTGATCATTAGACTTCAGTAATCTAGTTGGGGTATAGGGAATCAATGATTTGTAAATGAAAGCCAGAGTTTTATATAACAGAGACTTAAAGGTAAGCAGACTTAATTTTTTCGATGCGCGACTGGTAGCCAGTGCGCTTTCTTAAGAAGGGGAGTGACGTGATCAAATTTCTTAGCTTTCACAGAGTTGATAGAGTTGGGAGTTTTGGAAATACAAGATCTGTAACTGATGAGCCACAATTCTCGAGGCTAACATAGTTCTAGAAAAAAATGTATGGCCCACGGTATCTAAAGCTTTGTGATCTTTGCGTGGAGGATAGTGAGAGAATGATTTGGAGTGTTTATTTTTGTTCAATACTACTTCTAATACAACTGAAGTTATGAAGGTATGTGGAAGTTGAGATTTTTCAAATCAAAAGCTGGTTGCACCTTGTATTTGTTATCTAGGCATTTGGAAATGGGTTGTATAGAAAATGAATTTTGCCAGATTTTAGACTGAAGGCCTTGTAAAATGGAATGAAGTGGAATCACTGATGGCCCTTTGGAAATGTCAATAGCTTTAATGATAACCTCAAAATCAATTTTATCCATATAAGTAGATTCTGCTTCCATTGACAATTCCTTTAATATTTTTTTATATGAATTTAGAATAATTCTTCTGTTTAGACAAATTGGACTTTGGTAGTAGAAGGAATAGGTTCTTTAGATTGTCAGAGACATGATGATGAGATGACATAGGAGAGACATCATGCCAGGAAGGACTATTGACTGAAATCTGTAGCCTAACTGATGGAGCAGGTGATGTGGCATGAGGTACAGGTAGGAAAGACTGGAGCTTGTGGTTGAGCCATATGTGAGACAGGCTATATTGGGTCAGAAGGAAGAGAAGGTTTGTTTCGTGGTTTGCAACAGGAGGGAATGGGCATCCCTCCTGCCGGCCAACTTGGGGGGGGGCTTGGAAGTTCCCTGCCACAGCTGCTCAGCTAATCACAGCAGGGAGATTTCCTTGCCGCGATCAGTTTAGCATTTCAGTGGCCTACATTTCAGGTGCCTATCGCGGCCCTAGGGAGACGCCTAGGGCTGCTTAAGCTCCCCTAAGCCTTGGGTGAGCTTAAGTATCCCTACGTGTCTCCCTCAACTGTCAGATGCCTATAGTGTAGGTGGCCTGCCTTGGGTTGTTTTTTTGTTGTTGTTTTTTTTAGAAAACGTGCATCCTGATTGGCTGGGGACACCGTTTATAGAATGTGGCCCAAAGAGAAGCAAGGCACAGCGGATCTCCCAGGGGCTAGAAACAACTCTGAGTCCTCAAATTACCAGCTCCCTACATGTGGAGGAGATTCCGGGAGTCAGAATTCAACCTCCCACGGAGGCTAGAGAGATCATAACGGAGAATGGAGATTCAGGCTCTCAGTTTTTACAAGGGAGCCTGAACATGGATATGGAGGACTTGACAACATCAGGGATTAGATCTGCCCAGCTAGAACCGTGACAAGAAGACTTGCCAATGGGTGAGCAAAGTTCTTTACATTTGCAATTTCCTCAACTTCAAAAGTCCTGCGAAATAACATTAGACGCCTTGTGGGATCTGGTGGCTAACTTAGCTAAGAACATTAACCCTCAATTTCAACAGATAGAAGGGAGATTAAAAGAGCATGATAAAGATATTACTAACTTAAAGCAAATGACTGGTGACTCTAAAATTGCATTAGAAAACTTGCAACAAGAAATAAAGTCTTCAAAACAAACACAAGAGATGCTAATGAAAGATAATGCAAACTTAAGAAGAAAACTCGAATCACTTAAAAATGCTTCCAGAAATAATAATCTTAGATTGGTTAATTTCCCTAGGATTACCACAATAACTCCTATGGAAATGTTGAAACGTTACTTGGTGGAAATATTGGAGGTCCCTGAGGCTTCATTACCTCCATTCATACAAGTTTGCTACCTTCCAAGTAAGGTTCAAAATAATCAGCAAGAAGCGAATCAGGACCCAATGAACTTTATTAGAGGTTTCTTATAAGGAAGTAGCTACTCCTGCTACTTTGATTCTGATAGTTGCTCTTACACTAGATAAAACTTGGTTGTTGAGAATGTATTTCAAGAACAATCAAAGAGAATTTTTGGGTCTTAAAGTGCAAATGTTCCCAGACTTAGTACATGAGACACAAAGGCGTAGGAAAGAATTTCTGTTAATGAAACCTGGTGTCTTGGCTTTAGGGGCTACATTTTTTCTTCGTCACCCATGCAAATATATAATACACTATAAATCACAAAAATTTGTTTTCTTTGAGTCCTTCCAACTGACAACATTTTTGTTGCTATCGTGAATGGAGGGTGCTTAATGATAGATAGATGCCCGTATCTCCGCTAACCTACCATAGTTTTCTTTAGATAGTTTTCTTTATTCTTGCTATTATTTACATCTTGGATCTTGAGGACTTGAGCTGGATTTAAGCTATAAATTTCTTTGTAATTATAGTAGCATAGTACTTTATTTTTCATGTCTTGAATTTGCTTTCTGTACAAGTTCATCTTGAACATGTAATTTGAAAACCTATAAATAAATAAATAAATAAATAATAATAATAATAAAAAACATTGTGAAAGGTCCAAATTCTGACTTTCCAAAGTTGGGATTTGGACATTTTTACAGGTGGACATATATTGAGGTATCTGAGGCATCTATATACTTTGAAAATGAACACTAATGTATACAAAAATAAATATTTTGTACAAGTGAGGTACCCATGTAATGAAAATGTAAAAACATACATAAAAGATGGAAAGAATCCTCTTTTTTTTTTTTTTTTAGCGGAAATCTGGTAACCCTATTCTGAAGGGTTTTCTGACTGTGCAGGGAAGTGTTCACTAGAGGGAGAGGTTTATAGATTCACAGATGCCAGCAGTGGTGTAGCTATGGGTGGGTCTCAGACAGTGATGGCCATTCAGGTGCCTGTTTTATAGGCTGCTCAGACCAAAGTTAAAAGGGTATGCTGAGGGGGAGCGCAGGGGAGGGGCACCCCCCAGGCACCTCTCACCCTTGTTACGCCACTGGGTGTAAGTGCTTGTGCCTAAATGTAGGTAGGTGTGTAAATGCTAGTATTCTAGAACCCATATGCATAAGTGCTATGCACACCCCTGAACCATCCATGCCCCTCCCAGGTCCATGCCCCCTTTAAGTTGCATGCTGTGGATTTTGCCCATGCAATTTGCAGACTCACTGAAGTCAGTGATCATCACTAAACCTGTCTTCACAGGTTTAGCGACAATTGCTGCTACCCTCCCGATTCACTAAATGGCCCACCGCGTATTTTCTGATCAGATCCAACCCATGCAAAATAGCCAAGTGCTTGATTCACTAACATTTTACTTGGCTATTTTGCATCAGGTTTTACGATCCTAAAACCCGACTGCTGTAGACCTGTCGGCAATTGTGCTACCAAACATTAAAAAAAAAAGGATATTTTTAATTAATATCCAACCCACAAATTAGTTAAATATAGAGATAAAAGGTCTAAGGATATTTAATGAGACATCTTTATCTAATAATATTCAGCATATTTAAATGCCATCTAATTCTACAATTTATGACTCCCTTTACATTACATTACATTAGGGATTTCTATTCCGCCATTACCTTGCAGTTCAAGGCGAATTATCAAGGAAGTATTACAAAAAGATCTTAGCAAAAAGAAATTTGGTCATTTTCAAAGAGAGTAAGAAATGAGTATGGCTATTTGTTTAGGGTAGTTGGCTTTAGTGAGAGGCGGTGTTTGATACTTGCGGTGTTATTTCTTTTTCAGGGATTTCTTGAAGAGTATGATCTTTATTTCTTTTCTAAAAGTTTTGTTGTCTAGGGATGCCATCAGTAGATTGGCGATTTGGTTGTCTAGTTTGGCTGCTTGAGTGGCTAGTAGGCCATCATATAGTTTTTTTCCAATTGATCTCATTAATTGGGGATTATGAGAATGGGGTGTGAGTTTTCCTATGTCTGGTTGAGGTGTTGTGGACTGTCTCCAAGCAAAAACAAAAAGGTGATATCCAGACTAACTACAGCTAAAAGTCAAAAGACCAGAACAAAAGAAAAAAACTGCAGATGTGATGTACAAGGTGAAAAACTATATGTTTGTTTCTAGTGTTTCAAAAGTTTTGCTTAGTAAAGGGACTAGAAAAAAAGAAAAAAAATGCAGATATGATGTACACGGTGTAAAACTAATCTTTATTACAAAAGATTCAATGTAGCATTCAAAAAAATAAAATAAAAACAAATATAAAAATGATCTGATCCGCAAGCACTTCGTGCATCTGCCGGATCAGATGATTCACGCACTTTACAGGACCCCTGAGGAAGGAGTGTTTTCTGAAACACGGACCGTGTCGGGTCCTGTGGGCTCGCACCTGAGGACCTTTTTTATATTTGTTTTCATTTTATTTTATTTTTTTGAATGCTATATTGAATCTTTTGTAATAAAGATTAGTTTTACACTGTGTACATCATATCTGCAGTTTTTTTTCTTTTGTTCTAGTCCCTTTACTAAGCAAAACTTTTGAAACACTAGAAACAAACATATATGTTAGTTGATTCCCAAGTTACTAATAAATTAGGAGGGTGATATATCATAAATAATGTAGGAATTTTTCAGTGCTTAGGTCCTACATTATATGATATATCACCCTCCTAGTTTATTAGTAACTTGGGAATCAACTAACATATATGTTTGTTTCTAGTGTTTCAAAAGTTTTGCTTAGTAAAGGGAGTCATAAATTGCAGAATTTGATGGCAGTATTTTCGCGGATATAACGCGCACCTGTGTAAAACGCGCACAGGGGTATAGCGCGCAGAAATCACGATGATATGTACCAAAACTTTTCTATACCGCGCTCAGGCATATAACGCGCATGATGCCCGACGCTCCTTTCGCCCGCCCTGACTTTCCGTGCGCTGTCCCGACTCTCCGTTCACCCCCCCTGACTTCCGTGCACTGCCCTGACTTTCCGTGCGCTGTCCTGACTCTCCGTTCACCCCCCCTGACTTTCTGTGCACTGTCCCCCCTTGAAGTCCTGTCCCCCCTTGAAGGTCTGTCCCCATCCTGAAAGCCTGATGCCCCCCCCCCCGACGTCCGATACATCCCCCCCCCCGGCAGGACCACTCGCACCCTCACCCCGAAGGACCGCCGACTCCCCAACAATATCGGGCCAGGAGGGAGCCCAAACCCTCCTGGCCACGGCGACCCCCTAACCCCACCCCGCACTACATTACGGGCAGGAGGGATCCCAGGCCCTCCTGCCCTCGACGCAAACCCCCTCCCCCCCAACGACCGCCCCCCCCCAAGAACCGCCGCCCGTCCCCCAGCCGACCCGCGACCCCCCTGGCCGACCCCCACGACACCCCCACCCGCCTTCCCCGTACTTTGTGTAGTTGGGCCAGAAGGGAGCCCAAACCCTCCTGGCCACGGCGACCCCCTAACCCCACCCCGCACTACATTACGGGCAGGAGGGATCCCAGGCCCTCCTGCCCTCGACGCAAACCCCCCTCCCCCCCCAACGACCGCCCCCCCCAAGAACCTCCGCCCGTCCCCCAGCCGACCCGCGACCCCCCTGGCCGACCCCCACGACCCCCCCACCCCCCTCCCCCGTACCTTTGGAAGTTGGCCGGACAGACGGGAGCCAAACCCGCCTGTCCGGCAGGCAGCCAACGAAGGAATGAGGCCGGATTGGCCCATCCGTCCTAAAGTTCCGCCTACTGGTGGGGCCTAAGGCGCGTGGGCCAATCAGAATAGGCCCTGGAGCCTTAGGTCCCACCTGGGGGCGCGGCCTGAGACACATGGTCGGGTTTGGCCCATGTGCCTCAGGCCGCGCCCCCAGGTGGGACCTAAGGCTCCAGGGCCTATTCTGATTGGCCCACGCGCCTTAGGCCCCACCAGTAGGCGGAGCTTTAGGACGGATGGGCCAATCCGGCCTCATTCCTTCGTTGGCTGCCTGCCGGACAGGCGGGTTTGGCTCCCGTCTGTCCGGCCAACTTCCAAAGGTACGGGGAAGGGGGGTGGGGGGTCGTGGGGGTCGGCCAGGGGGGTCGCGGGTCGGCTGGGGGACGGGCGGAGGTTCTTGGGGGGGGCGGTCGTTGGGGGGGGAGGGGGGTTTGCGTCGAGGGCAGGAGGGCCTGGGATCCCTCCTGCCCGTAATGTAGTGCGGGGTGGGGTTAGGGGGTCGCCGTGGCCAGGAGGGTTTGGGCTCCCTCCTGGCCCGATATTGTTGGGGAGTCGGCGGTCCTTCGGGGTGAGGGTGCGAGTGGTCCTGCCGGGGGGGGGGGATGTATCGGACGTCGGGGAGTCGGCCGGGCAAGAGGGCTTGGGCTCCCTCTTGCTCCGATCGTGGATGCGGGTGCGGGTGGGAGCGCGTGCGAGCGGTCGTTCGGGGTGGGGGTGCGAGCGGTCCTGCTGGGGGGGTGAATCGGGCGTCGGGCGGGGTGGGAACTATGTTTAAAAACTTTTCTATACCGCGCTCAGGCATATAACGCGCGAGGGATATGCGCGGTAGGTAAAATCGCGTATAACGCGCGCGTTATATCCGCGAAAATACGGTAATTTTGCTGAATATTATTAGATAAAGATGTCTCATTAAATATCCTTGGACCTTCCCATCCAACGACTGTGTCTACGGGACCTTAACTGCAATATCACTGAGCGTCAATGGGCCCAGGTGTGGCGCTACAGTAATTGACCATTGCATTCGGCCTCCATTCGACAATCTCTGTTCTTTGTTCTTCATAAATCCTTGTGGACTCCTGTAAAACAGCAGCGAGTTTCACCGACTTCTTCTAATAGCTGTTGGAGATGTTTGGCGCTTACTGGCACCTTTCAACACCTGCTTTTTGACTGTTCCTTCATCTCTGGTTTTTGGTCGGAGGTGGATATTGTGAACCACATTCTACCTGTTTCTCCCACTATGGAATATGGATACTACGTTCTGCCACACTGGAACCTCCTTTTTCTCATCCACAGTCAGCTCTCTTTGACATTCTTCTTGGACTGGCCATTAAAACCGTGCTGCTCTCCTGGAAACAACAATCATCTGTATCTACTTCTCGCTGGTGGCATCTGGTTCTTAATGCCTATCAGTATGAGCTTCGCATGGCCGAACGAAGGGGCTCCCAATCTGCTTTTCATCGTATTTGGTCTTCTTTAAACTCATACTGTAATAACTGATCACCTGTACATTATTTTATACTGATGTTTCTTTATCCTGGGCCTTCTCTCAGGTGTGCTCTCATTCTAACATGGTGTACATATGCCTAGCCCTGCCTTCCATCCTTACTTATTGTTACTTACTTACTTATTGTTTTCCTTACTATTGCTGATGCTGCCTGTGACTTGCTGATGTTCTGCTGCGTTTGTTTTCTGTTTATTTTTGGAATTACCAACAAAAACGATTGACTTTTAAAAAATATCCTTAGACCTTTTATCTCTATAGGTAATTGTGTTACCGACAGGTCTGCCGTTTTTTTGACAGGTTCGCCTGTATTTTTTTTTCCCCATGGCACAGATATTTTGCATGTATTACACATACAAAATATCTGCCCCATTAAAAAAAAAAAAAGAATTAAAACCAGGCAGACCTGTCAAAAACCGCCCCCTCCAGCATGCGGCAACCTACAAATGGCAGGAGGAATGCCCACTCCCTCCTGCCAACTGACACTCCCACACGCTGAAAATATGGCAGGAAGGATGCCCAGTCCCTCCTGCCATCAACCCCCTCCTCCCCCGCCCACTGGACACTCTGCCTGCCCGACGAACACCCCCTCTGCGCTGAAAAATATGGCAAAAGGGATGCCCACTCCCTCCTGCCATCGGGCTCACTCCTCCCCCCTCCAAAAAAAATGGCAGGAGGGATGCCCACTGCCACAGGATGCCCCTTCCCCCTGTACCTTTAAATTGGGAGCAGGAGGGTGCTCATTCCCTCCTGCTCCTCTGGCCTCCTCCAGCGCAATGCAGGCCTTAGGCCCCGCCTCAATGCATCATAAGGCCCAATTGGATCAGGTGCCTCAGGCGCCTGAGGCGCCTGAGCCAATCAAGGACTTCCTTATGAAGGAGCCTAAGGAAGTCCCTGATTGGCCAAAACAATGGCCTATCAGGGATTTACTTAGGCTCCTCCATAAGGAAGTCCCTGATTGGCTCAGGTTCCTCCTGCTTCCACCTTAAAGGTACGGGGAGAGGAGGTAGGACCCAACCCTATTACAGGGGGCCCGACGGTAAGAGGGAGTTGGCATCCTTCCTGCCATAAGTTTGGCCGGCGGACGGACAGGGGGGGGGTCTGTGGGGGAAGGGAGTGGGCATCCCTCCTGCCATTTTTGGGGGTTGAGGGGTGCTTTTGGAAGGCTTTTTTTTCCATTTTTTTTTAATGGGCAGATATTTTGCGTGTGTAATACATGCAAAATATCTGTGCCATTAAAATTAAATTTTTTTTTTAAAAAGCCTCCTGACAGAAGCCCTGACAGCAGTGACAGGAGGCTGCTTCTTCTGTCACTACTGTCAAGGCTCTGTACCGACTTAACCGCTGAGTTGGGAAGTTTAAAAGCAAATAATTTGCATCTCCATGCAAATCATTTGCATGCAAACTTGATAGTGAATCAATTGCTGTTTAAAAATCAGCCAGAGAATTGGCCAACAGCGACAATGGGCTAGATTCACAAAGCAAACCGATCGTGTACCGATCAGTTTGCGACTCCTTTGTGACCAGTTTTCCTTCTGGCTCAATTCACTAATTTCTCCGATGATCCGCTTCCAATCCATGCATGCACATGAGGGTAAACGCATGCAAAGTAGACAGGGACGCGATTCACCAAAGAAATTTCGGGCTGGCCAATCAACCGAAGAAGCGACTGCTGGGGACCAGTCGAAACGTCTTTCCAACTCTCCAGCTCCATTGAAGGCCTTCTCTCTGCTGCCCCGATGCTCTTCCCCGATCTCTCCTGCCTGCTCTGCTCTGAATCGCCGCCCTGCTCATCCCCGGATTTCTCCTGCCTGCTGCCCCGAATCTCTCCTGCCCTTTCCCGCACTGCGAGCCCGCGGTTTTAACCCGTGGGTTTAAAGCCGGTTAAAACCATGGGCTCACTGGGCTACAAAAGTTTAAAAAAAAGTTACAATTTAAAAAACTCGCGACTCAGAGGGGTCTTTACGCATGCGCGGGATCGCATACTAGTGATCCGTGTCGGCCAGATGAGGGCATTCCTCCGAGCGCCCTCATTTGAATGTTTCCCAGTTGTGAATTCATTGGGCCTGATAGGATTGGCCACGGATCGCCCAGGAAAAATGGGTTAGTGAATCTAGTCCTAAGTCGCTATCTTTAGTGAATCTGGGCCTAAGAGCAGTTACACATGTAACTGCTAACTAGTGCCAATTAACATCAATTTTAGCCAATAATTGGTAGTTAATGCTAATTAGGAGCTAATTTTGTTAAGTTACATGCATAACTGGCACTAATCTATAATGTACACACAGAACTTTGCATGCTAAGGGTAAAATTAAGAGGACAGGGGATAATTTTATAACTACACACATGGGTGAAAATTGCATCCATACTTTTCTCTGTGGACTCCCTGAATTTTCAACATGAAAGAATACACATACTTCCACTTTGAAAACTGCTGCTGAAGCAGTATGCGCTTCCATTTATTTATACCTTTTTATTAGCATGCATATATACATTTTCTTAGTTTATGTGCATGTGCTTAAATTGTGGTTTTAAGTTATAATAGTAGTTGTCATAGGTGGACTAGAAATCTACTCATATAAGTGAATGAATGAATTTTCAAGACTATGTATGTAGATAAAACCTCCATCCCCAAAAATGCATGTCCTTGATACAAGTAAAAGTATGCACATTCAAGTATCTATACATGAGTACTTTTACCCAGATAGCATGCAGCCCATTTTATATCAGCTCATTGTTGTGGGTAAAAGTGTTTTGTTTGCAGAAATTATTTTGAAAAGTACCCTCAGCTGACTAAAAATCCACTAATACTTATGTAGTTCCTGACTAAGGCTTTGAAAATGCACCTCTTTATGTCTTACTGGCAACACATGTACAAATTATTATGCCAGTCAAGTTCCCTAATTAGGGATATGCATGCTAAAATATTTTTGTTTGATTTTCAATTCATTTTAGCTCCTGCCCAGTTAACCCCCTCTAAGATGACAGGCCATCAATATTCCATGGGACTTAACTGAGTAGTGCTGCTGAATACTGGCTCTAACGGACCATTCCCTACCTGGCTAGGTTAGGGATGGTCCGGAAGCAGAGTTTGGCCAGAACTGCAACTTAGCCAGTTAGCAAGGATATTCAGTTTGCTAACCGGCTAAGTATGCAGATAAAGTTGGGACAGCAAAAAAACAAAAACAACTGTCCTAATTTAATCTGCCAAGATAACCGGACACTGGTCTGAATATCAGCTGGTGCTATATATATTACTTTTAAACGTAACGAGTAACCACTGTTGAGTAACATACTTTCCAAAACTAATATAAAACAGTCACTAGTTTCATTAGGAAACAGGAATATATTACAGTTACTAGTCTAGGAAAAATAATGTATTACTTATAAAAATAATATATTACCAGTGATTCAAGACAAAGTTAGACAAGTTCCTAGTGACCAAGAGTGTACGCTGGTAGAGCTAGTTTCAGTTAGGGCACTGGTCTTTGACCAGAGGGCCGCCACTTGAGCGGACTGCTGGGCATGATGGACCACTGGTCTGACCCAGCAGCGGCAATTCTTATGTTCTTATGCAACTCTGACCCCAGCAATGAATATTCTGGGTTATGTCAGCCCAAGGCTTTGAGCAATTTACAAGTTGCTAACCTCTGTGAGCTGAATATCAGGCTCTTGTTAATACAAATGTCTAACCTATGTATTTAATTCATAAGTTATTGTACATTAAATTGATTTTTCTTCTACCCTGTGATGAAAGCAGGAGAGAGTTTTGGATGCAAGTGATGTTTCCCTCATTGACTTTATTGTATGATGTTCAGGGGTGGGGGGTAAGTGTATAATAAATTTTATTGTTGGAGCAGAGGTTATAAAATGCTGTTAACAAAATTTTAAGTTTTATGTTGAATTGTACTTGTTGTATACCACCTTGAGTGAATATCTTCATAAAGATAATAAATCCAAATAAATGAGTCCAGATCTCAACTCTGAGTATACCGTCTAGATCAGTGTATCGTAAACTGTGCGCCTCGGCACACTAATGTGCCTTCTGAGATTTTAGGTGTGCCGCAGCACACTGGGCAGGAAGAGAGGCTGTGTCAACTGACTTGTTCCTACTGTCGCATATGCAGGGACTGACTTTTATGATTGCGTATCTGCTGGGACTCCTGCCTTCCTCGTCTTCTTTCTGCACCCCTGGACCAGCAGCAGCTCTGTGTACTCTTTACTTCACCACACAGCTGCCGCTAGCAGTAGTTTAGCCGCGGTTTCATCAGGCAGCCTTGGGGCCTTTGCTAGGCTAGCCCACATCGCATCATCGAGGCGGGCCGGTCTAGCAAAGGCCCCGAGGCTGCCTGATGAATCATGGTTAAACTACTGCTAGTGGCAGCTGTGTGGCGAAGTTAAAAGCACACAGTGAGCTGCTGCTAGAGAGAGGAGAGGTATTGCTGGACAGGGATGGGAGAAGGGGTACTGCTGAACATGGGGAGCAGGGAAGGGAGAAGTGGTACTGCTGGACATGGGGAGCAGGGAAGGGAGAAGTAGTACTGCTGGAGGGGGTACAAGGAAAGGGAGAAGGGGTACTGCTGGACAGTGGGGAGGTAAAAGGAAGGGAGAAGAGGTGCTGCTGGACCTGGCAGAAAGGGAGGGAAAGGATAGGTGCCACACACTGGAGGGAAGGGTGAGATGGTACATGGGGAGAGAGCATGTTGGGTTGGGGATGGGAAGGAGGGATGCCACTTGAGGAAAGAGGCAAGGACAGAGACAGAAAGCGTGTAAGAGGCAGAAAGTGTTGGACTCATGGAGAGGGCGATATGGACAGGGAGGACAGAAAGGAGGGAAGGAGAAATGTTACAATCTGGGGAAGGGGGGAGAGGGCAGAGAGTGAAAAGTTGGACTCATGGAGAGAGAGAGAGAGAGATAGAGAGAGAGATAGATGTTAGTTGGGGGAGGGAAGGAGGACCAGAGGAGAAGCATGCAGGAGGAAGAGAGAAAAAAATGTTGGACTGGTAGAAAGGAGGGAGAAATGTTGGACTGGGAGGGGAGCAAGAAAGGAGGAAGAGAAGGGAGATGGACTTCAGGGGGCAGAAAGGAGGACGGGAAAGAGAAATGTTACACTTGGGGAGGAGAGATGACTAAAGGAAGGGAGAGATATCAGACCAGGGAAGGGATGGAGGGAAGTCTGGTAGCACTATAGAAATAATAGTAATAATAATAGTAGTAGTAGTAGTAGAGAGAGATGCCAGATTATGGGAAGGAGAGGAGAGAGATGCCAGACTGGGAAGGGGGAAAGGAAGGAGAGAGATGTCGGACCACTTGGGGGGAGGGGAGGAGGAAAGGAGAGAGATGTCGGACCATAGAAAAATGGAGGGAAGGAGAGAGATAGGAAGGGAAGGTAAGACATGGAAAAGTAGATTTTAAGAAGAAAGCAGAAAAATGGAAATATTGAATGTTAAGTTAATGCCAAAGATGGATGCAAGGCAGAAAGTGAAGACGGAGAGAAAAACAGTCAATGGATAAAAAGGCCCTGGAAACATAGTTAAAAGCACAGCAAAAAAAAGTCACCAGACAACAAAAGTAGGGAAAATGATTTTATTTTTAATTTAGTGATTGGAATGTGTCAGTTTTGAGAATTTATATCTGCTGTGTATATTGTGTGTATATGAAAAATGAATGGAAAAAATTGCATTACAATTAGTAAAGGGGTGGGATCTGGGGGAAGAGCTTGGGTGGGTCTAGGGTGGAGTTTGGGAGGTCTATGGCTGGGGGTACTCAGTTGATATTTATTAGACTTTCCTGCTGGCACGCCCTACTGGCATTTCTGGGTGCCTAGAACCGTGCCCACTTTCTATAGTGTGCCCCGGCTCAATAAAGTTTGAGAGACACTGGTCTAGATGAAGGTTAGATGGAGAATTTGTGGCAGGGGAGGAAATAGGATAGGGGGAAATTGAGAAATAATTGATGATGGTACTTTGTTAATGTTTTTGTATCAGCTTTGATGCTTTAATCATTACATCATTACATGTAATTACGTTCCATGGGTTTAATTATATCTTGTCATCAATAAACACATTGAAACTAAATTGATTTTGCCTCAATTTTTTTAGGCACTGAAGTAAAGGCTGCTTTGTTTACCTCATTGGAATAACTACAAGACGGCATTGTATCTTCCAAAACAGACAATATTCGTTTATTGTTAGTATAAAAACTTACAGTATTACAGCAGCAGAGACATATTAGAAAAATATATTGTCAGTTCAGAATATGCAGTGGAGAGAAGAACTTGCACCCATATGCTTAGCAGGGGGCTAGCAGATCCCCGTAGCATAAGTAAGTGAATCTCTCTAGCTTTACCTAGAATGCACGTGTATTTTATACAGAGAAATTCTTCCTTTGTTCCAAAAAGTACATCCCCGAATTCTGGTAATGTAATTCCCTATTGGTACATAAAATAATGTAAATCTAACTCCTCCTCTCAGTCCACGCCTCTCTCACCTCCACCCCCCCTCCCCAGTAGGGGGGGGGGCCTTGCAGAAACAGAGAACTCTTGGTGAACTTTCTTTCTCCAGCGCTGAGATATGTAGATGTTAATTAGTCTGTACATCTTCGGGATGGTGTCCTTGTATGCTGAAAGTTGGCAAAGGTGACCTTTCAACAACCCAGCTGCTTGGTTCCCATAACTTGGTTCAGACAGGGAGCAAATGTTTTGGTTCTCTCATCTCGCTACACCCACATCGTCCTGCAGGGATCCTTGCTCATTATAAAAGTTTTATGGCTTTCCAGGGTGCCTGGCATATGAAGTCATACAGCACTGAAAACAGTTCAGCAGAACCTTGGAGAAATATCCTCCCAGCAGGGAATGGAGACAAAAACGTTAGCATTGCAAAGGCTGCAGGTGTTTACAGACAGCAAGGTACAGGCTGGGCCTGGCTATGGGAAAATATAGATCTGTAGTGTCCAGCATACACAAGTGAAAATATAGGTCTGTAGTATCCAGCATACACAAGTGAAGCCAGTATGTCCAGTTGAATCATCTGTATGTCCAGGTTATCCATGTCAGCACCTAAACAAATTAAAAGCACAGTTTAAAAAAATGTACATCCTTACCTTACATGCAATAGTCATTTTTTCCCATGGATACAAAATGGGAGAAAATATTTAGTCCATGGGTTCCTTTGACTCTTCCTTGATACATTTATTTATTTACTTAATTTTCTATACCGTTCTCCCAGGGTGAGCTCAGAACAGTTTTTACATTAATTTATTAATTTTTCCCTATCTGTCCCGGAAGACTCACAATCTAATGTACCTGGAGCAATGGGGGGATTAAGTGTCTTGCCCAGGGTCATAAGGAACAGTGTGGATTTGAACCCTTAACCTCAGGGTGCTGAGGCTGTAGCTTTAATCACTGTGCCACACTCCCTCCTACTGTAGATATTCATATCAGCAATAACAAAAAACAACTTACATTCCTGCAATTTGCTGTTTGGTTGTGAAAGCACTACATGGAACATAAGGAAATTTAATTAAAAATCCCTTTGAAGTAGAGTGATGCACTTGATGTTTGGGGGTTAAAAAAAGCACACACACAAATCCATGCTTGCACAAGGTGAATGCAGTTATTCCAGCTATCTTCATATGCCATCCCTATGCAGTGTTTATATAAGGTGAGTCATACCGTGTTGGCTGTCAGTTGCTGTTCTACTCACAAAGCAGACTCTTCAAGTGTTTCCAGTTTTTAAATGAAGGAATTATAAAAGCAAACTTTCACATAGATTTATAAACAAACTAGGATACCTGCAGTGTTTCCTGCACTTTTTCATGTTACATAAGATAGTGTAAGCTGCTGGAGTTCTAAATCATACTTTCATGAAAGGGCTTTCATATATCAGCAAGCAAATCTATTGATAAAGATGTAGTTGGATAGCCTGCAAAAAGTGTCTCTGACTGAATCTAAAATTAACAGTAGCAATCTCCCCACCCTCAACTCCAGGACTGAAATTACCTGAGGTCAGTAATCAAAAGCCTTTATATAATCAGTGGTGGAACCATTTGAATGGATTATTAATTTAAATAATCTAGTCCAAATAGATAATTATGGATATAGAAAGATGACGGCAGAAAAGGGCCAAGGCCCATCAAGTCTGCCCACTCTATAGACCCTCCCCTTGAGATTAGCCAATGTTTTGCCCTGACCCACGTAGTGATCCCACTGGGCGTCCCATTTATTCTTAAAATCTGGCACGCTGCTGGCCTCGATTATGATGTAGTTATCATTATGTGGCCATAATTATCTGTTGAAAAGGGGGCATGACGGGGGCTTTTCAGGGGCAGGATGGTGCCATGTGGAAGAGTAAGGGGTTATCTTCTGTTAATGCTACCATTCCACCTCCATACAGCAGGGGCTGCCAGCCCAAGACTGAGCGGACTACATGTCTCAGACTGCATTGGGCTTTACAGCTCAGTGCTGAGTTATCTTAACAAGGTAACCCTGCTGAGTCAGGGAGTGGGGCTTCAGCAGGGAGGTGTTTATCTTCCATAGAGGAGAATCATTGGAGAGAGATCCCCATGAGAGAGAAAAGTATCTGAGGAAGGAAGTGTCTTGGGAGAGATTTTCCCTTTCTTGGCTGTAGGCTGGGGAAGCCTTGGAAATGGGTGCAAGAACCTCCAGGGGTAACTGGTCTCTATTAAGGCAGGGTAAGCCAAGTAATAAATGTAGAAATGACTTAAGGATATGAAAACTAAGCAATTGTTTGTGTCTTTCCTGAGTCTGTGACTCAGGTCTCAAAATGTAATAGATCAAATGCTGAAACAAGATCTACTGATCATTATGGGGGACTTCAATGCAAAAGTAGGAAGTACATCTGAAGATGCAGTGATTAAAAAGCGCGTTAGAATTGGCAATATAGGTAAGGTAGATATTCTGTCCAGCCGAAGAAATGCTATCAATAAGTATTCAAAAGTTGTCTGGACCACTATGTATTAAAGTGATTTATGTTGTATTCCAAAAGGACACCTCTGCCCCACCACTCCACCGCATGTAATGTTTTCTATATAGCGGGAAGCATGTTGTGGTGCTTCATCATTGGCTGTCACTTTTTGGTTATTCACTACTAGTTTTCTTATTTTTTGTATATAGAAATTCTCTTTTTAGGTTTTATCTCAATAATTTAAGAAATAAATATTCCCTTAACACTCAACCTTCCAAGTGTCATAGTGTACGATTTAAAAGTAAATTGTACTTATCTCAGCCAACACCAGGGGAGTCTGACCCGACATGTTTCACACAACAGTAGGAGAAAGAAATGAAGCTGGTTATAATTTAGTACAGTTTTGCAAAACAAAACAACTGTCAATTATAAACACACATTACCAACACCACAAATATCGCCAGTACACATGAACCTCTCCAAATGGCATGTATCAAAATCAAATTGACTACATCTGCATATGATAGAGATGGAAATCTGTAGTTTTGACTGCAAAGACTAAACGAGGAAATGATTGTGGAAGTGACCACAAGTTTTTGATGTGCAAGATCAATGTAAAGCTTAAAGAAGAAGATCATTAGAGACCTCCCATTTGAAATATGATACTGAAAACATTCCATCAGACTATTGGATAAAACTAAACAACAGATTTACCTTGCTTGATACAGAAGATAGCCCGAAGAGTTATGGAATGACATCAAAATTGTGATTAGTGATGGAGCTAAAAAAACAAACAAACTCCAGAAGAAAAAGAAAGCCAAGAAATTACCTTGGATCTCAGAAGAAACCAGAAAAGTAGTAGAAGAACAAAGACAAGCAAAACTATCTGGTGATAGAGAAAAAGTATCACAAGTGAACCGAGTGTTTCAATGTCAAGTTCAGCAAGATAAAGAATGATATCTCAAGGATATTTGTCAGAAAATTGAATCAGAACATGCAAATGGAAAAACCAGATTAGCGTATAAGGAGATTAGGAGATTGCAGCAGAAATTCCAACTTCAACTGGGGATGCTTAAAGATGCCAATGGAAAAGAGATGGAAATAATATACAGAAAATTTATACAAACGAGGCAATGAAGATAAAATTGAGGAAATTGAACTGGAAAATGAGGCCAAAAAAGAACCAGATATTTTAAAAGAAGTCACTTTTCAGTGGTGTGTGAGGGGGGGGGGGGAAGTTTGGTTGCTATTCCTCTTGTTTTGTCCTTGTATGTTATACTATTTATCTGATGCATATTTGTTTTGTATTGAGCGCCTTTCGGGGTGCTTTGCTATTGTGTTTTGTTGTTTGTATCAATAAAAATTGTTTGAACCTAGAACACTATTATCGAAATAAAAAAAATGTTGGCAAAAAAAAAAAAGAAGAAGTCATAGCAGCAATGAAAACTTTATTGAAAAACAAGTCACCTGGTATTGACAGTAATCCAATTGAATTAATAAAAGGCTCAGAAAGTGCTATCATGGCCTTCACTCAACTGTGTCAACAGATTTGGAAGGAAAAAACATGGCCAACCGACTGGAGAATATCACTGTTTATACCTATATCAAAGAAAGGTGATGCCAAGGACTGTAACAACTACACGTCAACAAAATATTGCTGAAAATAATACAAAGAAGGCTCCATTGTGAAGATCAGGCTGGTTTCAAAAAAGGCTGAGAAACAAGACACATTATTGCCAATGTTATATGGTTATTGGAGAAGAGCAAAGAATAACAAAAAACCCTATATCTTTGCTTCATCGACTACAGCAAAGCTTTTTGACTGTGTGGATCACAATAAACTATGGAGAACTCTAGTACAAATGGGAATACCCAAACACATAACTCAGCTGACAGAGAGGCTAAATGAAAATCAAGAAGTTGCAATGAGAACTGGTTTCCAATAAAATGTGGTGTCAGGCAAGGATGCATCATGTCACCTTACCTGTTCAACCTCTACAGTGAAACAATCTTCAGAAAAGCAAATTTGGAAGCAGAGAGTGTCAGTTTCAAAGTGGCTGAAATATAAACAACCTGCACTTTGCAAATGATACAATGTTCATCACCAGCAGCAAAGAAAACATGCTGTATCTACTGAGAAAAGTCAAAGCCGAAAGTCATAACATGGGATTAGAACTGAACGTAAACAAGACAAAGATTATGAACACATAAAATGATGAATATTTTGAGCTTGAAGGCGATATAAGTTGTAAAAGATTTCAATCTCCTTGGCTGTTTTGTAAACAAAGAAGCAACTAGCAGGGAGGAAATACTCTGCAGCATATCACTTGGTTGCTCTTCAATGAAGGCTCTCAACAAAGTATTTAAATGCAATGAGGTAATACTCCAAACAAATATCAGACCTGTCCACACACTAATTTTCTCAGTGGTCAGTTACTGATGTGAAAGCTGGCCACTACGGAATCAAGACAGAAAGAAGATTGACTCATTGAGCTTTGGTGCTGGAGAAGGATTTTAGGCATGCCTTGGACCGCCAGAAGAACTAACAAATCTATTCTGGAAGAGATCAAACTGGCTATGTCACTTGAAGCACAAATTATGAAGTTACGACTGTCTTATTTTGGTCACACCATCAGAAGAGATCACTGGAGAAGGTAATCATGTTTGGGAAGATCAAAGGAACCAGGTGAAGAGGGTAACCTGCAATCATTTGGCTGGACTTGTTGAAAAAAAACATGGGGATGACGCTGGAAGACTAGCACAAAACTGATTCAGGACTAGCACAAAACTGATTTCTTTTTAGATCCACAATTCATCGAGTTGCTAGGACTCAAGCATGAGTCGATGACACCTAACAACAATATGGCGTACTCACATGATATCGCTCTTGACACTGGAGCGGCATGGTATTCAATCCATATTATCCTCTAAAAGACAATGGTTTCAACAGACTTGGGAACTTTTATGGGACTCAATGCTACATGTAGCACAACCCCCCTCCAGCCGCCCTCACTCTTTTTCATCGGGTTCCTGAAGAAGGGTTCTTCCCCGAAACCAGCTCGGTTGAACCTGTTTTCCGGACGCGTTTCATTTTGAGTCTCAGAGATGAGTTCCTGCTTCACTTTTCAGTTAAGTTACCTTTTCTTGATTTTTTGATTTGGTGCTGGGATTTTGGATGGTAGGGTTCATCCAGGGGTCGCTCAGGTTTCACCTGTTATTCACTTAGTTAATTTACCTGCTTTTGATTTGTGAACGTTATTCACTTTATTTATTGCACGCCCAGGGTGCTCAGTGATGGTGTGCGGGTGGGGGTATATTACCTCTACCTGAGTTATGAAGTATTGGAGCTAGTCTCCTGTTACTGCTTGCTCACACTGATATTATCTTGTCTCTTGATATTATCTTGTCAGCCTTCACGCGGCTTGCGTGGTGTGCACAGTTTTGGTTCCTGAGCGCCCCCTTTGTGAACCCTTTTTGGACTATTTCTGCCTTATTGTTGTGTTGAGTACATGTAGCACAAAGCAGAGTTCTGAACTTTATTTAACTTTGGTCTGTGGTCATTGTTTTGCTATGTATTTCCAGGGGTATGTGCAGAGCCGGTCCTTGGGGTGGTGGGTTTGGGAAGCTGGGTATGGGTTGGGCAAGAGTTTGAAAATTGTGGTCTTGAGAGTAAGAGCTGTACCACACTTACTCCTCCTTGTTTTGCTCCTAGAAGTTGTGGTCAGACCTCTTGTTTATCTTTGAATTTTGTGACTTCTCAATTCCAATAAACATGATTGAAACATAAAAAATAAAATTATGGAACACATAAATAAAGTTCCTACCAAGAAAATAAAAAAGTCATGGGATAGGAGACAATGTTCTGTTGTGGATTAAAAATTTGTTATTGAACAGAAAACAGAAGGTAGGATTAAATGGCCATTTTTATCTTTAGAAGAGGGCTTCTGCTGTGTTTAGCATGCGGGTTGATTCGATTTTCGGATCTTTCTGTGCGGAATCGACATCAAGAGATTTCGGAAGCATAATTTTTGCAGCTGGGGGTGTCAGTGATCTCGCGTCCGGGCGCCCCCCCAAAAAAAAAAAAAAAAAAGAAGAAGAGGGTGGAGTGCTGCAGGGATTTGTACTGGGTCCGGTGCTGTTTAACATATTTTTTAATTAACTTGAAATTGGAATGATACGTGAGGTGATTAAATTTGCAAATGACACAAAATATTTAGTAAAACTTTTTAAAACACATGTGGATTATGAAAAATTGCAGGAATATCTTAGGAAATTGGAAGACTGGACATTTAAGTGGCAGATGAAATTTAATGTAGACAAACTAAAAATGATGCACATTAGGGAAAATAATCCAAATCATAGTTACCAGATGCTAGCATCCACCATAGGAGTCAGCACCCAAGAAAAAGATCAATGGACCAGATTCTGCAAATGGCGCCAAATCGCATGTCAATCACGTTACTGATTTCAAGTACAGGAAATAGAGAAAGACACAAAACCCCAACCCTGTAATACGGCACCATTTGCAGAATCGTGACTCTCGTTAAAAGTAGGCGCCAGTAATGTAGGCCAGGTTTTAAAAGCCTACATTATCAGTGTCGTCTACCTTTGATGGAGAATCATGCTTAATTATGCCTAAGGTCATTTCCAGCCCAAACCAAACCTACTTTGATCTTAGGCACTGCTAGATACCTCTGTAGATGTGATTCTGGTGCCTACATTTTTTTAAACAAGATTTTAATTGTTTTTTAATCAGTGTGCTGATTAAACCAATTAAGTTAGGACACATGACCCCACCCACAGCCCTACCCAATACCTAATCATGAAGAGCATAGAGAGAGTGGAGAGGGACAGATTCTTCAAACTTTCGAAAAATAAAAGAACAAGAGGGCATTCGGAAAAGTTGAAAGGGGACAGATTCAAAACGGATGTAGGAGGTTCTTCTTTACCCAACGTGTGGTGGACACCTGGAATGCGCTTCCAGAGGGCGTAATAAGGCAAAGTATGGTACTGGGGTTCAAGAAAGGATTGGACAATTTCCTGCTGGAAAAGGGGATAGAGGGGTATAGATAGAGGATTACTGCACAGGTCCTGGACCTGTTGGGCCGCCGCGTGAGCGGACTGCTGGGCACGATGGACCTCAGGTCTGACCCAGCGGAGGCATTGCTTATGTTCTTAATCCAATGCCCCCCACCTTTCACCCATTTCCTTGGTCCCCCTTCTCATAAGAACATAAGAAGTTGCCTCCGCTGAGTCAGACCAGAGGTCCATCCTGCCCAGCGGTCCGCTCTCGCGGCGGCCCATCAGGCCTAATTGCCTGA
The DNA here is from genome assembly GCF_902459505.1 of Geotrypetes seraphini. Taxonomy (NCBI): domain Eukaryota; kingdom Metazoa; phylum Chordata; class Amphibia; order Gymnophiona; family Dermophiidae; genus Geotrypetes; species Geotrypetes seraphini. The sequence goes on along the minus strand of NC_047085.1, from coordinate 460,660,161 downwards.
ACAATGTCCCTGACTAATTTTGTAACTGCCTCTAATCCTCTAATCCTATCCCTATTACCTACCTCTACTCCTATCTGTACCCCTCAATCCCTTTGTCCTCCAGGTACCTGTCCAGACCCTCTTTGAAGCCCTGTAGCGTGCTCCTGCTTATCACATCCTCCGGTAGCGCGTTCCATGTATCCACCACCCTCTGAGTGAAAAAGAACTTCCTGGCATTTGTTCTAAACCTTTCTCCTTTCAATTTCTCTGAGTGCCCCCTTGTACTTGTGGTTCCCCATAATTTGAAAAATCTGTCCCTGTCTACCCTTTCTATGCCCTTCATGATCTTCTGTACCCTTTTAGTACATTTCTCTTTCTTCCACCCACCTCCCCCACAGGTGCTTTTCTCTCTCCTTCCAACCTCCTCTCATGCTGTTTCTGTCTCTCCTCTCCCATCCAGCACTACCCTAGTACATGCTCTTTTCTCTAGCCCTCCCTCCTTTCCAAACTGCTACTCCAGCCCTCCCTCCATGCTGTTTCTCTATCCCTCTCTCTTCCCCTCCCAATTTTGATTCTTCAGCTTTTGCTACTCCAACCTCAGATGCTTCTTTCTCTCACAACCTCTCTCTCCAGCTCCTGACTTACTCCCCTATCTCTCCCCCAGCCGCTGAAATTTTTAATCTTCGGGCAGTCAGCAGCAGCAATGAGGGAAGCCTGCTGCTGTCAGCCTGCCCCCAGAAGCTGCCTCTCTGCAGTGACTTCCTGTTACAACGTAGGCATAGGGACCCATGGCTATACCCCCCAAGGACTGCCTTTTCCACCTCTGTCATGCCCTGTTCCGTTCCCTCCCCTCCCCAGACAGCATCCGGCAATGCACGGATAACTCCTTCCTGAAGCAATTTTGTTGGGAAGCTTTTCAAAACCTGCACAAAGTGCTGGGTTTTGAAAAGCCTTCTGGACCCCTGGACATATCCTCAAAAGGAAGACGTCTGGGGAAATCCAGACATCTGGTAACCCTACTTAGGCGGGACCTGCAGAGAGGCGGCTTCCGGGAAGGAGGTAGGTGAGAGAGATGGCTAAACCCATATAAACTTCCCCATTAAAAAACCTAAACAAACCATCCGGACACTCAGACAGTCCTTTTTAAAGAAGACATGTCTGTGTTTTCCTGCATGTATGGTAACCCTAGCCAAAAGTGAACCATCCCAAAGGGTGAGATTTACCTTACCTCACCGAAGATTAGGATTGAAATCCAAAGAGTATAATTTTTCAGATGGTACATCCAGTGTATAAATCTAGAATGTTTTAACACCCCCTTTTACAAAACCGTGATAGTGTTTTTTTAGTGCAGGCCAGCATGCTGAATATTCTGCACTGCTCCTGTTGCTCATAGGAATTCTATGAGTGTTGGGAGCAGCACATTCAGCGCACTGGCCTGTGCTTAAGTGGTTTTGTAAAAATAAATAAAGGGGGGGGGGAGTAAGTGTAGTATTGCTTTGCAAAAGAATCAAGGCAGCATTAAACTATATTGACTTTTCTTCTGAATCTGAGCATCCTAAAGAATACAAAACAGGGAGCAGTGGGTAAATTTTTTAAGAGCTGAAATTGTCTTCTACCCTGTAGTTAAAAGTATGTATATCGATTTCAGATCACAGGTACTTGCAGTAAAGTAAAAAGGGACAGAGGACCAGGGCAAGGGGAAACAGTAGGCTGCAGGTGTGTTCATATTTCTTCTTACTGGTTGGATCACTTACTTGGCTTACTTCTGTAAAGCTTGCTTCTAATGAAAGCAGTGATCAAGACCAATGCACTGGTACTGAACTCTGATCAGTGAGAAAATAGTGCTTGAAAGGGTGTGATAATGACATATTCCTCAAGAGCGAATTTTGGCATCTCAATATTTTTTCCCCCTTTGTGAACTTTCTTGGTAGAACGTGTATAATAAAGTTTTTTGATTCCATAGAGGAAATCCTGCAGTTCTTCCACACACTTCCGTTTTTGTCCGCGCAGGCGCTGCTTCTGCCTCTCGTCGCTCTTTCGAGGAAGTACGTCAGGCAGGCAGCATGGCGCTCTATAATTTCAAGAAGATTATGGTGGTACCTTCTGCCAAAGTAAGAAACTATTACAGGGTTGGGCTTTTGTGTCTCTCTCTTTTTCCTGTACTTGAAATCAGTAGCGTGTTATAACAACTTGGTCAGTTCTTGTTTCTTGAATACAGGCGCCGGCTGAGTTCTGAACACGTGTTGTTATGTTTCTAGTGCTCTACCTACCAGCTAAATTGTCCCCTGCCCCTAGCCGAATTATTCCTGGTTTCCCCTGTATTATATTAAAGAATTCGTATTAATTCAGTGGAGATTTTTTTAAGTGGAAATACTATCAAGTAAATATTGGCACGTCTTTGTATGCATGATTATTGTTATGGCCACGGACTTTTATTGAGACCTTGTTTGAGCTCCTAAACCTTCAGAAGTCCGTTCTTGTGCTTTAGGATATGCTGTTTTAATTATGATATCTAAGTTAAGGGTTGGAATTAGTATTCATCAGTGGCATTACACTCCAGAAAGATGACAGGAAGAGAGAACGGCTGATATAGCTGATGCATAAAGATGTCTTGTTTCCCTTCTCTGCTGCTCTCGGTTGACACCTGATCCCCATTTCTAAATATGTTGTACTTGTTCTCTTTTCTACTTCTTTTTATGTGCATTCCAGCTACCACCTCAAACAGATGATGGTTCAGACACTAATTCCTGTTGATAGACAGACATTCTATACTTTAGTGTAATAAGAGAAAAGCCTTAGTTAATCTTTCTCTCTCTCTCTCTATATTTATTTATCTATTTATCTATCTATCTATCTATCTATACACACATGTTATTTAAAGAAAAAATCTTTTTGCAGTCATTTGATTTTGTTCATTTGTATGGTGTTATTTTACTTCTGATACACTCATCCCCCTCCCTCTCTTTTACAAAGCTGCGGTAAAGGTTTCTACATGGGCTGGCAAGGTAAATACTCTGATGCTCATAGAATTCTTGATAAAAGGGGGGGAGAGGATGTCAGGTTTGTTTGTTTTTTAGCACAGGTAACGGCAAAATCAGCAAAAGAATATTGATCAAAAATCAAAAATAATAAATCATAAAGTCTGAACGTTTAATAAAATTTCAGTTATATGACTGCTTGAAGAAATCCACGTTAGATTTCTGGGGTGTCTAAAACTTGATACATGGGGACTTGGACCTAAGTTCCAATGATAGAGATGAAAGGGGACCTAAGCACTGAATAAGATAATGGATATGAGTGGGGTAGGAAAGGGTGAGGAGAGGGTAAGGGCAAGGGAGTGACGAAAGGGTAGGTGTGGTTACATTTTTCTCTCCCTAATGAAAGAGTGGAATGAGGGAGGAAAGTTGAAGAAGTGAGTGCAAAGGAGAGAGCGTGATAAAACTTAATGAAAAAAGTATTGAGGGCATAGTTTTAAACTGGTTTAAAGACTTTCTTCAGAATAGGAAATACTTTGTATGCCAAGATGGAATATAACATAGTAAATGACTGCAAATAAATAATTCCCTAATTCTTTATTTATCTTCTTTGTCTGTGTTGATTAGATTGTAAGCTCTGTCTAGCAGGAACTGTCTCTTATGTGTTTAGTATACAGTGCTGTTTATGTCTAGCAGCGCTATAGAAATGATCAGTAGTAGTAATACATAGTGTTGTTAGTGATGGTTAATAATACAATACAGCTCTTTATTCTGAAGAAAGTCAGTCTTTTTTTGCTTAATTGTAGGACTTCATTGATATTACACTATCGAAGACTCAGCGAAAGACACCAACAGTGATTCACAAACATTACCAAATCAACCGCATTCGGCATTTTTACATGAGAAAAGTCAAATACACGCAGCAAAATTACCATGACCGTCTCTCACAGATTTTAACAGACTTCCCTAAATTGGATGTAAGTTGCTCTTTCATCTTGCTGTTAAATAGGAGTAAAGTTTTAATTATATTTCTTCTAGTTATCCAGGAATGTACTTTTTTCACTAAATATTCATGACTCATAAGTTGGTGAAGAGTGGTAGGTTTCGGTTTCAGTGAAGGACATTCCTAATTGTTGCTGCTTGATTTGTCCAGACAAGTGGGTAAAGTCCCCTACCAGCAAATTGAAGGTAAGCAAAATTAACTCATCTAGTGACATGATTGGTATTTCTCTACCTCAGGTGGTTTAGGTTACTGGATTGGTGGCAGGCTGAGGAGGGAGCGCTGATCTCAGCGGCTCCAAACCCCCCTCTATGCAAAGAAAAGGAAAAGGATTCTTTGGAGAACTGAGAGAAGAGATGCTGGTGGAAAAAAACCTGAGGAGAGCTGCTCTCAGGAAAGAGGGAAGGAGAAAGGTGGTCTCCGGTGTGGTCTGGGAAACGCCCATGAGACGTCATGTAAGTCAGGAGAGAGTGCGTCAGAGGAGGAGATAGAACGAACAGTTCTTCCCTGAAGGAGACATGGAGACCCAGTGGTTTCGGCCATATAGGAAGAGCTTCAGCAGTGGGCCCTGGAAATAAAGGGTGAAGGGGAAAATTAAAGACGCTGTAAAAGAAATAAGGCAAGATTTAGTGCACCTGTTGGGATGAGTAGAGGAGACTGAACGGCAAGTTGGCGAGCAAGAAATGGTGTTGACCACAGGAGGCCAGGCGGGGGACACCCAAGAGCAATTGAAAGACTGTGTGAATCGTATAGAAGATTTGGAGATTCGGCGGCGGAATTTGCGGATATGAAGGGTCCCTGACACTGAGGTATATAAAGACGTTGTGAATGTGGCGCAGGAAATATTTGCCTTTATGTTAACATCTGAGAGTGCAGAAGAATCTTCCCTAGCCATAATGAAAATAGACAGGGCTCACAGGATGGCAGGATCCAGAATGTCTGAAAAGCCTCAGGATATAATTGTATGCCTGCATAATTTTGTGGATAAAGAGCGATTGATACGTAAGGCCAGAGAACTAGGTATGGTAACCTGGCAGACCTATAACATTGAGATATTTCAGGATTTATCTGCTATTACTTTGCAAAAGAGGAGGGAATTTCGCCCAATTCTTACAGTTTTGAAACAGAAGAATTTACGTTATAAATGGTTGTTTCCATTTGGCCTTTTGATAACAATCAGTGGTACTCATAAGAAAATTATAACTGTGTCTGAAGCAGAGGATTATTTATGTAAGGAGGGCCTGATAGAACCGACTGGGCCGGTTACTGGCTTAACAGCATTACAAAAACTGGAAAAGTATAGTTGGCAGGAGTCTACTGCTAGATCTAAGAAAAGGCAACAGGAGGAACAGCAACTGGAGCAGGAATCGCAGGAATCTAAGGGCACTTTGGCCTCTGCTTGATGGATAGACTGATGCAAGATTAATGACTATGATATAACGTAGTTTGAAAATAAGTTAATGATAAGTTGTTCGTTTAAACGATTTAGATGAAGCAATGAATATAATTAGGCATAATTGTGAAGAAAGTGGTTGGGATGTGTGAATGTTGAGAGGGAGGGGGGAGAAGCTTGAAGTTTGATAAGTTATATTGAGGTGGGTGAGTGAATCACACAAAGTCTTAGAGGAAGGGATGAAAGGGGGAAGGAGACGTGGGAGAGAGAGGGAAGATGGGAATGGGTGGAGGGGAGTGGTTGGGGAATTAAGGGGGGTCTGTAAAAAAATTGTAAGATCTGTAAGGATAGAAAGGTTGAAGAGAATAAAATGAAAGGGTTATTGAAAGAATGAATGGAAGTAAGATAAGATTGGGAAGTTTAAATGTGAATGGACTTAATATACCTCGAAAACACCAATTGTTTTTAAAGGAAACAAAAAGGTTGAATTATGACATTCTGGACCTCAACGGCCTAAACTGTTTTCCTCCGGGTCTTGCATTTTGAAATGGAAACCTTATGGTCTGTCATCTCTTAGGTGCAACTAGGGGAGTTTCTCACAGTCCTGACTTCAAGGAGGCATATTTTCATATCCCTATTTGGCCTCCACATCAGTGGGTTGTTTTTTTGTTTGTTTGTTTTGAGGTCCTGGGCCAGCAGTTCCAGTTCAGGGTGATGCCCTTCAGTCTTGCTTTGGCCCCAAGGTTATTGGTAGCAGCCTTCTGCACAGGAAGTGTTGTTATCCCACAGTGTTTAAAATTGTACTGGTGACAATACTTTTTACCATGACATATAGCAATGCAGGAAAATATATGCCTTTTGAATGGCTATCATAACTTTATTTGCAACATTGTTGGGAATTTTATTTAATAAATTAACCTTATATGGAGATAGAGATTGTAGAGAAAAGTTATTATTTTTGGATAAAGCTTATACAGTGGGGAAGAAAAGTATCCTGAATCATTGGTTACACAGCCAATCTTTTGGTACTGGGAGGAACAAATTCCACACTTTAATGGTATGGGAATCTTACAGAGCAAGGCTGCATCCTAAAAGACAGAAAGTTTTCCTTTCCATTTGGGGATATTATATCCAGTCAACATTTATTAGAGCACAAAGCCAAGCATTGAATGGATTTTCCGGATACAGCTGGGTATAATTGTATCTAAGGTATCGGGGTGGGGTAGGGTGGGTGGGGATGAGGGAACTGGAAGATACCAGGGTGTATGCTTTCAATTGCTGATGAGGGGCGATATAAGGTGCGCCTTGACTCTTCTTCAGCGATGATACTCAACTTTGGTATTTCTTATCTTGTGAGACCTTTTGGAGGGCTGGATTTGAGGAATGCAAAGACCTGCAGAGCGACCTGAACAAACTGAGTGAGTGGGCAAAAAAATGGCAGATGAGCTTCAATGTGGAGAAATGTAAGGTCTTGCACATAGGGAAGGGGAACTCCAGGTACAGCTATACGATGGGAGGGAGGGTACTCGGGGAAGGCAGCCAAGAAAAAGATCTGGGGGTATTGGTGGATAACACAATGAAGCCGGAGGCGCAATGTGCAGCGGCCTCAAAAAAAGCGAGCAGAATGCTGGGCATTATCAAAAAGGGTATCACTACCAGAACGAAGGAAGTTATCCTGCCACTGTATCGAGCAATGGTGCGCCCACATCTGGAATACTGCGTCCAATACTGGTCGCCATACCTCAAGAAGGACATGGCAATACTCGAGAGGGTCCAGAGGAGAGCAACGAGGATGATAAAGGGTATGGAGAACCTCTCATATGCCGAACGGTTAGACAGGCTGGGGCTCTTTACCCTGGAAAAGCGGAGACTGAGAGGGGACATGATACAGACTTATAAAATCATGAAAGGCATAGAGAAGGTGGAGAGGGACAGATTCTTTAAACTAGCAGGGGCAACTAAAACAAGAGGTCACTCAGAGAAACTGAGAGGAGACAGATTCAAAACAAATGCAAGAAAGTTCTTCTTCACTCAACGGGTGGTAGACACCTGGAACGCGCTTCCCGGAGAGGTGATAAGCCAGAGTACAATTCTGAGGTTCAAAAAGGGACTGGATGACTTCTTGGAAGCGAAGGGAATAACGGGGTACAGATAGAGGTTTACCTCACAGGACACTGAGCAAATAGGATATGGACTTTTTAGGTTAGGTAGGGAACATTTTCAGGTCATGGACCTGGAGGGCCGCCGCGGGAGCGGACTGCCGGGCGCGATGGACCCCTGGTCTGACCCGGCGGAGGCAATGCTTATGTTCTTATGTTCTTATTGTTATAAGAGCATAAGATCTGCCATACTGGGACAGACCGCAGGCCCATCAAACCAAGTATCCTGTTCCAATAGTGGCCAACCCAGATCACTAGTTCCTGGCAAAATCCAAAAAACTACGAGAACGTATTTTATGCTGCTTTATGGACTTCTCTATTAGGAAATTCTCCAAACCTATTTTAAACCCTGTTAAGCTAACTGCTTTCACCACATTCCCTGGCAATGAATTCCAGTGTTTAATTACACGTTGAATGAAGAAATAGTTTTTCCTATTTGTTTTAAATTTACTACTTAGCTGCTTCAGTACATGCCCCCTAGTCCTAATATATTTGGAAAGAGTAAGCAAGTGACTCATATCTACCTGCTCCACTCCGCTTCACTCAGTATTTTTTTTTTCACATTTTCACTAGTATTCTATGATGGAATCTTGGCTCTCAGATGCCGTTATAAAATTATCACTCGGTATACTGCATCTAGGTATCCAGTTATAAAAATGCCACATATATATATATATATATATAGCCAACTGCTTTCATGGTGCCCCAATGCCAGCCCCTTTCTATATGTTTTATCTCAAACAGATATACTGCAGCCAATTTTTCTAGGAATAAGTGATTTGTATGGATATGTATGAAACAAATCTAATCTAATCAGGATTTCTTAATCACCCTTACCCAGTCCAGACAGGTTCTAGGCAATTTAGAAGATAAAAAGGCACATGCAGCATCATGGGGAAATAGTTACATCACATTGTAGATTCTGTTACAGGAGGGGGAAATTTACAACACATTGTAGAGGAAGGTTTCATTGTTGCAAGAGAGGGGAGGGTAGTTATATCATGCTGTGGAGGATGGTTACATTGTCAAGGAGAGAGGGCAGCAACAATCCAAAACATGTTATTTCCTTCTCAGTAAAATACAAAGTTCTGTATAAGTTAAAGAATGAAAATGTAAGACTATTGTTTTCTGCATATGTTAAAGCTCTTTACAATTAAACAGTAATAAGTGTGGATTATTATTATTTTTTTTTCCCAAAGGATGTTCACCCTTTTTATGCGGATTTGATGAATGTTCTTTATGACAAAGACCATTACAAATTGGCTTTGGGACAGATTAATATTGCCAAGAACCTCATTGACAAGTAAGACAGTTTTGTCTCCTTATTTCTTCTGTTTCCCACCTTGAATGTATGTGAAAGTTTTTCACTTGATCTGTTCCATTTTTAAGTGTGGCCAAGGACTATGTGCGGCTGATGAAATATGGTGATTCCATGTACCGATGCAAACAGTTGAAACGCGCTGCTCTGGGCCGCATGTGCACTATTATCAAGAGGCAGAAGCAGAGTCTGGAGTATCTTGAGCAAGGTATAGCTTGACACAGTTTTCTGTGCATTTTGTTACATTAGGTTTGTTTCGTTAGGTTTCTTCCGCATAAAGGGCAAAATGTTGTAGCATTATTGTTTGTTCAGAAATAAAAAGAGACGAGAAGTGATTGGAATACCTGTGACTTCTTAATACTGGTCCTTATTTTGGACTGACATTTGTCATCTTAGCGGTCCTTTTGCTATGCTGTGCTGATAGGTGACCTTAACACATCCTTACATGGATTTTTCCCGCCACTAAAGCCATTCTTACCACAGCCAGAAAACAGTTGATTTTCCATTTTTAAAAAAAAATTAATTACTATGCGCTAATGTTGCCAGTAACAGAAATTAGCATGTGAGTAGAAGCTACTGATCAGACGCTCAGGAGCAAAGCTAGAACAAGCATCCCAGTTTGCCTTTATCGTGAAGCCCTTTTCCTCACTGAATATGAGTCTTTACAGAAGAAATCCTATAATCCCTTTGGCAACAAAAACCATAATGTAAATAGGCTTGCGATCCTGTGGAAAAGAAACCCACCTGTGGCTGTGGTTGCATGATTATTGGGTGTGGCCCCTATGGTGATGAGGTTTGCTCATTTGGAAACCAGTAGTGGCAAAGCCACCATGGACCAGCGCAACACCTATTTCATATACATTGTGATATGTGTATATCATGGGCCGTGCATACAAAATATCCCACGCTTTTAAACACATATTTCAATAAGGGTTGCATTGCAAAACAAATAAATATAAATCTTGTAGAGTAATATTTCCTCTTTCAGATGGGACTAGATAGAAAAAGACTCAGCCACTTTTTTTTTTTTTTTAATAATTGACCCTGAAAATTGACAAAATTTCAGCCCTTGTGTCAATGGTGCAAAATTTGGAATCTAGCTAAGTTCTTGGGACCTGGGTTGGCCACTGTTGGAAACAGGATACTGGGCTTGATGGACCTTTGGTCTGTCCTAGTATAGCAATTATTATTTTCTTAAATACAGTGGTGCCTCGCATAACGGACGCCTCGTACAGCGAACGCTGCGCATAACGAACTTTTTGTCTTGCTCCCTATAACGAACTTCGTTTCACACAACGAAGTCGCCCGAGGGGCCCGGGGGGGGGGCGGAACTACTCTCGCCGCTTCCTAATGTGAGCCGGGAACAGCAGCACCCTCCTGTCTGAATGCAGTGTTCCATCATCTCCCTCCACCTTACCTTAGATGCCGAGTTTTCCGGCTTTCTTTTTCGGCCAGCCACACACTTTCAAAGAGCAGCACATGCGCGCATGCTCTGTTGTTCAATCTTCTCCTCTGACGCAACCGGAAACCGGAAGTTGCAGGAGAGGAGAACATTGATCAACTTCAGCAGCTGCGCGTGCACAGCTTTTTGAAAGCGTGCGGCTGGGTGAAAAAGAAAGCTGGCAAACTCTGCATATAAGGTGAGGTGGAGGGAGGGAAATGTAGGGCTGCAGAACGAATTATTTTGTTTTACATGTATTCTTATGGGAAAACAGGGCTGCAGAACGAATTATTTTGTTTTACATGTATTCTTATGGGAAAACGCGTTTCACACAACGAACGTTTCACATAACAAACTTGCTCCTGGAACGGATTAAGTTCGTTGTGTGAGGCACCACTGTATTTGTTAAGTAATTCAGCCTTATCTTTATCAGCTTCTAAATATCTCCGCCCTTCTCCTTTGAGTCTTACAATGCCACTTCTTCATTTCCTCCTATCACTAAAATATATCTAAAAAATGTCTTCCCCCCCCCCCCCTATTTTACTGTGTTGGCTATTTTCTCTTCCATTTGCATCTTTGCTTTTCTGACCACTCAACCATCCTTTCTTAAATTTTCCAGATATTTTTGCCCGTTTTCCTCTTTCTACAATCTTTTGTAGTTTATGAAAACTAACTTCTTTTTCCTTCTCAGATACTACTTTTGAGAACCAAAGTGGCTTTCTTTTCCTCTTACTTTTACTTAAAAAATGGATTGTTGCCCTTATAATATAGCTCCTTTCAGTTTTGCCCAATGCTTTCCTTCAGTGGTATGCAAAAGTCTGGAACCACTTTTGAATTTGCATTCTTTCAACTTTCTGACCTTTTTATTTTAATTTTTTATGTTGACCCATTAGATTTGTCTGTGTACCACTTATAAGGGATACTTTTGGCTATTAGTATCAACTTTTTATTTTAGCTTGACCTTAAATTTCTGGGTTTGTATGTTAAAGTTACCATGTTAATTGTTTTTCTGCGTAAATCGAGTAATGTACTTCACTGGCCAAAAAAGTACATACAAGCTTCATCTTTCCTTCATGTAGGTGACCTTGAAAAAGGCTATTTGTATCAGTGATGGCTCAGTATTTAGTGGGCCACCCTCTGTTCTTGATCACCTGTCTGCACTGTGTCAGTATTGAATGAACCAGTTTGATGAGGTGATCATGAGTGATAACGTAGTTCCAGGCTGTAATGAGCGACTCAATCAACTTACGTTGTGATGTTGGATATCTCCCTGCCTACCTTGTCCCACAAGTTCTCGATCGGATTTAGATCTGGAGGTTAGGCAGGCCAGTTGATTGACTCGGTGTTCTGATGCTTCCAGTTGATCACCTGTTTGGAGCAATGGCAAGGTGCATTGTCATCTTGGAAGAGGAACTGGCCTGGAAACAGCTGCTGAGCTGATGGCACCATACATTTTTGCAGTATTGTGATGTATTTGGTCCCACTGACCATTCCATCGATGATGTGTAGATTTCCAACGCCACTGGAAGCCATGCAACCCCAAACCATGATCTTCAAAGGATGCTTCACAGTGAGGTTGAGGCATTCAGGCTTGAACGCCTCTCCAGGAAAGCTCCTCATGTAGATGTGGGCCTGATTATGGTTACCAAATAGACAGAAGGTGCTTTTGGTGCTGAAGAGCACCTTTTCCACATTTCACATGTTCAACTTGAGTGCTTCTGCATCTACCAGATCCGGATGTACCTTTAGATGTCCATCATCGCTGGCTTGTAACATGCTTTAAGAACATAAGAATTGCCGCTGCTGGGTCAGATCACTGGTCCATCATGCCCAGCAGTCTACTCATGCGGCAGCCCTTAGGTCAAAGACCAGTGCCCTAACTGAGACTTACCTGCGTACGTTCTGGTTCAGCTGGAACATGTATTCCCTTCATTATCTTGATTTACTAAGTCTGTTCCCTTCATTATCTTGAAGCCCTACAGCCCTTGCAGCCCCGCAGACCAAACTGCAGGCACTGGCGACAAACTGTTGATAACCCTGGCATGACACTCATCTGACCACTCACGCAGTAACTGAGATGAGGCATGATCCAATCCAATCTTTGGTTTGATATACCGATTCAGCCCTACAATAGAGCTCGACTCGGTTTACAGAAATAATTGTAGGACATGGAAAGCATGTGTTGATGCACATGAACAACTGGACATAGGCTTGTCTACCTCTTGTGACAGTCCAAAACCCTGTATTTTAAAAGAAAGTGGAACACAAGGAAGGACGGACTCCAAAACCTGAGAATTTACCCTATTATTCCTTGTCTGTTCCAAAAGGGAGGCCTAAGTCTGTTTCAGTCTTAGAGCCATCAGAGCAACAAAGAATCGGTGAGAAGGGTGGGACCCTGAGAAAACCAGGATCTCACTGGGAAGCTGAATAAATGCCCTGCAGGTGAACCTAGAGGGGGAGGGCGGATCCATCTTAGTACTCCAAACCTGCCAGAACCTCCAAACCTGCAGAAGAGTATCTCACAAGGAAAAGCCTTCAACATCAGGTTCTGTGTCTTGTTCATGGTTGATGCAGAAAGTGCATGAAACCCAAAAAGCCCCTATTACCTAGATGTCTGGACTGTGATTGGCTGATGAAAGCAACCTCCTGATTAGTCAGATATAGTGCATACTGATTGGACATAGAAACATAGAAAGATGACGGCAGAAAAGGGCTGTAGCCCATCAAGTCTGCCCACTCTACTGTCCCACCCCATTAAGTCAGAGTGCTTCTCGACCCACGTAGAGATCCCACGTGGATGTCCCATTTATTCTTAAAGTCGAGCACGCTAGTGGCCTTGATCACCTGCACCGGTAGTTTGTTCCAGTGATCCACCACCCTTTCTGTAAAGAAATACTTCCTAGTGTCACCACCAAATCTCCCTCCTCTGAGTTTGAGCGGGTGCCCCCTTGTGACTAAAGGTCCCTTAGGAAAGAATATGTCGTTTTCCACCTCGACACGACCCGTGACGTACTTAAATGTCTCAATCATGTCACCCCTCTCCCTGCGCTCCTCTTGAGAGTAGAGCTGCAACTTACCCAGTCTTTCCTCGTATGAGAGACCCTTGAGTCTGGAGACCATCCTAGTGGCCATTCGCTGGACCGACTCAACTCGAAGTACATCTTTACGGTAATGTGGCCTCCAGAATTGCACACAGTACTCCAGATGAGGTCTCACCATGGCTCTGTACAGTGGCATTATGACTTCAGGTTTACGGCTGACGAAGCTTCTATTGATACATCCCATCATCCGCCTTGCCTTGGATGAGGCCTTCTCTACCTGTTTGGCAGCCTTCATGTCTGCACTGATGATTACTCCCAAGTCCCGTTCTTCTGAGGTCGTAGCTAGTGTTTCTCTATTCAAGGTGTATGTTCTGCATGGATTTCTGCTGCCGAGATGCATCACCTTACACTTCTTTGCGTTGAAGCCCAGCTGCCATGTTGAGGACCAGTTTTCCAACTTGATCAGATCCTGCACCATACCATCCGTGAGATCGCTTTCACCTACTATATTACACAGTTTGGCGTCGTCGGCAAACAGCGCTATTTTTCCCTGAAGCCCTCGGGTCAAGTCCCTTATGAATATGTTAAAAAGGGATGGTCCCAGGACTGAGCCCTGCGGCACTCCGCTAGTCACTTCCGATGTCTCAGAGAGGGTGCCATTGACCACCACTCTCTGAAGTCTTCCACTTAGCCATTCGTTGACCCATGCAGTTAGTTTCTCACCTAACCCCATCGATTTCATCTTGTTTAATAGTCTACGGTGTGGGACACTGTCAAAAGCTTTACTGAAATCCAAGTATACTATGTCCAGAGACTCTCCCAAGTCAAGCTTTCCTGTCACCCAATCAAAGAAGCTGATGAGATTGGACTGGCATGACCTGCCCCTAGTGAATCCATGTTGACAGGGATCCCTCAGATTCCCCTCATCCAATATCATGTCTAATTTCCCTTTAAGTAGAGTTTCCATGAGTTTACACACTATTGATGTGAGACTTACTGGTCTATAATTCGCAGCCTCCGCTCTGCAACCCTTTTTGTGCAGAGGAACAACATTGGCAGTTTTCCAGTCCAGGGGGACCCTCCCCGAACTTAGGGAGAGATTGAAGAGCATGGCTAGCGGTTCCGCCAAAACATCGCATAGCTCTCTGAGCACTCTTGGGTGCAGATTGTCCGGTCCCATGGCTTTGTTCACCTTGTCTTGACAGTTCTCTGTAAACATCAGCTGGTGTGAACTCAAACTCCTGAAATGGGTCATTCATGCTTTGCTTTGCATCCAGCCGAGGCCCGTGCCCTGGTGCCTCGCAGGTAAAGACTGAACAGAAGTAATCATTCAGTAGTTTGGCTTTATCGGAGTCAGCTTCCACATAATTCCCGTCTGGCGTTCTAAGGCGTACTATCCCGTTTGTGTTCTTTTTCCTGTCGCTAACGTATCTGAAGAAGGATTTGTCCCCTTTCTTGATGTTCTTTGTTAGAGTTTCTTCCATACGAAGTTTGGCCTCCCTGACTTCTGTTTTGACCGCTGCAGACTTTGTCCTGTACTCAATGTTTGCTTCTTTTTCCCCCATGCGTTTGTATGATAGAAATGCTCTTTTCTTCTCCTTGACGAGGTATGATACCTCATCTGTGAACCATTGGGGTTTCCTTTTTCTTTGTTGTTTGGTTACCGATTTTATGTAGCGGATAGTTGCCTCATGAAGGATCGATTTCAAGGTTGTCCACAAAGCTTCCACATTATCAGTTACTTCTTGAACCTGCAGCGTCTGGTAGACGAAATCTCCCATGCGTGCGAAGTCCGTGCCCCTGAAATTGAGTACCCTTGTTTTTGTTTGTGATCTAGGGAAGCCTTTCTTAAGGTTAAACCATACCATGTTATGGTCACTGGTGGCTAGCGTCTCTCCCACTGAGACGTCCGAGACGCTTTCCCCATTCGTAAGTACCAGGTCCAGGATGGCCTGGGCCCTAGTGGGCTCTAGTACCATTTGTTTGAGCTGTACTCCCTTCATGGATGTTAATATCCTTTTGCTATCACAAGCTGTCGCTGATAGTGTGTTCCAGTCTACATCAGGCATGTTGAAGTCTCCTAATAGAACAGCCTCCCCCCGTAAGGTAATATTCTCAATGTCTTCAATTAATTCTGCATCCTTTTCCTCCGATTGTCTCGGAGGTCTGTATACCACACCAAGGTACAGGCATTTTTCTCCACCTCTGGCCAAGTTTACCCAGATGTATTCCCCAGTATACTTGACATCTGTGATCCTGGTTGTCTTAATGTTCTCTTTGATATAAAGTGCTACCCCACCACCTAACTTACCCTCTCTATCTTGTCTAATCAGGTTGTATCCTGGTATGGTTATATCCCACCCATGAGAGTCTGTGAACCATGTTTCGGATATAGCTGCTATGTCTATGTCTGCATTAACTATTTCTGTTTCTAGTTCTAGAAATTTATTCCCTAGGCTGTGTGCGTTAACATACATAGCTCTCCACTCTTTCTTTTTGCTAAGCTCATGTTGTGAGCCACCCATTTGAGTCAAATTGTCTCCTAGCGATTTGCTCGCAGTAGGGGTACTTACCTCAGACCTAGAAGCGTAATGTTGGTTCGCTACATCAGGATCGTTACTTACTGCTCCGGTGTAAAAGTCTCGATCCAGTTTTGAAGCATTATCTGTAAAAGTTATAGAAGCTGCAGAATGTTCCAGTAAACAAAATTATAAAATTAGAAACAAATGATTCAAAAAAGTAGATTCTAATAGTGAGATTCATCCTTTTTAATGTGGTCCACAGACAAATCTATTGGGTTAACAAAGAAATTAAAAGGTCAGGAAATTCAAAGAATGCAAAATTCATAAGTGGGTTCCAGACTTTTGCACATCACTGTACTTCTTCCAGATGTTCTCATTCAAACAATTTGTTGATGTAATGCCCCATCTGAACAAAGTTAGTTTTTGGTTGTTTTTTTTTTAAATGAGCCCTCTGTACACCTATACTCAGTTCTAACAAATCTAAAACCCTCCTCCATATACTATTGCCTCATCCACATATTGAGATTCCGGAGCTCTGCCCATCTCTTGGGTCTGATGTGTGGGACAGGGAGCGCTTCTGAAAATGCTGGTGGAGATGATTATGTAGCTGTAGTATATTTTTATCTCTCCAGTCTAGATATTTAGTCATTTACCATCATGCTATCCACATATGTGCTGTATGAATCTTGTTGTCTACAAAAGAATTAGGTGACCAGTATCATTTAACTTCTGCCATTTGTTTTCATAGTACGCCAGCATCTATCCCGTTTGCCAACCATTGATCCCAATACAAGAACTCTTCTCCTGTGTGGCTATCCAAATGTTGGAAAATCAAGCTTTATAAACAAGGTTTGCCTAATGCAAGATTTCTCATAATGTCGATATCCTTGTATATGTGATGAAAAGCTTTATAAAACAATTTAGGTTCCCTTTCTTTAAAGTTATCCCAGGACAAGCAGGCATGATATTCTCACATGTGGGTGATGTCATCTACGGAGCCCCAGCGCGGACAGCTTTTCAAGCAAACTTGATTGAAGTTTCAAGTTTGCTATGCTGCACCACGCATGTGCATGCCTTCTTGCTCACTAGAGGGCGCATCCCCACCTCGTGGTCCTCAGTTCTGTTTCTTCTGCGGAGCCAGAAGCCCTGTGTGTTTTTTAGCTCCGTGCTAGTGCCTTCTGTCACCGCGGCTGAGTTTATTTTTCCTTAGTCGCTGTGTTTTTCTTTTGTTTCCCTTCTTTTGCGATCGTGATATTCGTCAAAAACAAAAAACAAAAAAAAAAAAGTTTTACTTTCGGCTCCAGGGGCTCCCGGGAGCCGCGGCCGCGGAACCTCGTTCGTTCCCGGCCGGTTTTTGCTTCATGCCACGCCCTTTGACGGGCTTTAAAAAGTGCACCCGGTGTGCTCGGTTACTTTCGATTACCGATGCACACCGGTGGTGCTTACTTTGTCTGGGTCCCGATCACCCGACTGATTGCACTCGCTGCTCTACATTTCAACCTAGAGCTCTCCGCTGCCGTCGCGCTCGCATGGCGGAGCTCTTTGCTGTGGACCCCGCGGCGGGGAAGGCCTCGACGTCGGCCTCGGCTTCGGCCCCGGCCTTGACCTCGGCCTCGACTCCCTCAACCTCGCCGAGGCTGCCTTCCTCGTCGAAGCCTGCGTCCACTTCGACGAAGCCTGCCCAGGGTAAGTCCTCACTTCCTTCCTCAGCTCCAGGTTCTGCGAAGAAGCCATCCTCGGGCTCCTCGACGGGGGCGGGTGGGTCTTCCTCGGCCCCGCCCCGCGTGTCGAAGTCGAAGTCGGGTGCTCCGCGGGAATACTCGAGACCGAGGTCGCCCTCGAGGGAGCACCCGCCGGCCCCGGACTTACCATCCATGATGGCCGTTCCTGTTTTTCAGGATTTGCTCCGGGCGCTGATTGCCTCGGAGCTGTCCGGCGCCTTGGCGCACTTCCAACCCTCGGCCTCGGCGGCCTCGGCCTCGGTGGCCCCGGCTTCGGCCCCGGCCTCGGCCCCGGTACTGGTACCGGTCTCGACCCCGACCGTGGCCTTGACCTCAGTAGTAGACCAGCCTGAGCGCAGTGTGCGGCCTCGAGAAAGGGTGCGCAGGGTGCGTCTGATTTCCTCGTCCTCTTCCTCGTCGAGGTCCTCCCGGGGTTTTTCGCCCTCGGGTCGGCCTCGGGCAAAGCGTCGACCGAGCAAGCCCAAGCGACCTCGCGGGTCTCCTGTTTGACGTGGTTGCTCCTCGCCGGGCCGGAGAGCGGAAACCCTGCGCGTCTCGGAGCTACGCCTAGATAATCCGAGGCTTTTCCATTCCTCCGAGGGAGGGCTGTCGAGGGACGCCTTGCCACGGAGGAGGGAGATTGCCTCGGCTCCTCGTACCCCGGGTACTTCTCAAAGGGGGTCCTCGGGGCATCGTCGGTCTCCGACCCCAACGAAGTCGTTTGGGGTGGCCTCTTGGGGGTCGGAGTCTGGAGGGGGTCGGGAGCCCAGGTACTCCCGCGAGGCTTCCCCTTCCTTTATGGCAACGCGGACCTCGCGCTCCCCTTCTCCGCCTTCAAAGCCCTCGTCCTTCTCCAAGTTTGTTCTGGACATGGGAAGGGCTTTAGACCTAGATCTTTTGTCAGGATCTCAATACACCAAGGAGTTTCTGGAGGAACAAGATCTGCCATCTCCTCCACGCGAATCTCCGCGTCTGCCTCTGAATAAGGTTCTTCACCAGACGTTTCTGCGGAACTTGGACTCCCCTCTGACGGTCACGGCGGTGCCTTCCAAAATGGAGTCAAAGTATCGCACATTCCCATGTAAGGGCTTCGAGAAAGCGCAGTTATCTCATCAGTCCTTACTGGTGGAGTCGGCTTTAAAGAAATCGCAGCCGTCTCGGGTCTCTGCAGCGGTCCCGCCCGGGCGGGAGGGGCGGACCCTGGACAAGTTTGGTCGCCGCCTCTACCACAATTCGATGATGGCCAACAGGGTCCTCAATTATGCTTTCACCTTCTCCTCTTACTTACGACATATGGTGAAGGCGATGCCCCGTTACCATGGGGTCATGCCGGATTCCCATAAGGGGGACTTTGGCAGGTTTATTGACAACTTATCTCAACTGCGTCTGTACCTTTTCCATGCCGTTTATAACGCCTTTGAGTTGTCCTCCCGGGTTTCTGCCTTTGCGGTAGCTATGCGCCGTCTCGCGTGGCTCCGCACGGTTGATATGGACCCGAATTTGCAGGAGCGCCTGGCCAACCTGCCATGCGTGGGCTCTGAGTTGTTTGATGAGTCCCTAGAGGCGGCGACCAAACGCCTATCTGAACATGAGCGCTCCATCGCCTCCTTGGTTCGCCCCAAACCCCGGGTGGCGGCTCCCAAGCCGTACAGACCTCCGCCGCGGCGTTATCCGCAGAAGTCTACACCGGCGTTCTCCAGACCTCCGCCTCGGTGTCCCCCTCAGCAGAGCAGGGCGGCCCATCAGAAGCCTCAGGCGCAGGGGGCTTCTAAGCCGGCGCCGTCTTTTTGACGTGCTGAGCGGATGGGGGCGGGCCCCCTCTGCGCTTTCGCCGACACCGCTTCCCATCGGGGGACGGTTACGGGCCTTTCATCCGACTTGGGCTCGGATCACTTCGGACGCATGGGTACTCCGTGTCATATCGGAGGGCTACTCACTAAACTTCTTGACTGCGCCGCCGGAAAATCCGCCAGGCGCGTCTATTTCCAACCGAACCCAGCTTCCTCTCCTCCTCTCGGAAGCCAGAGCCTTGTTGAGCCTTCGGGCGGTGGAGCCGGTACCCCCCTCACAACGGGGACGGGGTTTTTACTCCCGTTACTTTTTGGTTCCGAAAAAGACCGGGGACTTACATCCCATTTTGGACCTCCGTAAGCTCCTGGTCCGGGAGAAGTTCCGTATGTTGTCGCTTCCGGTCCTGTACCCTCTGTTGGAGGAAGGGGACTGGATGTGCTCCCTGGACTTGAAGGAAGCATATACTCACATTCCAGTGCATCCCGCCTTCCGCAAGTTCTTACGGTTCCAGGTGGGGGAGTTGCACCTTCAGTATCGGGTCCTCCCTTTCGGGCTGGCGTCGTCTCCTCGAGTCTTCACGAAGTGTATGGTGGTAGTCGCGGCTGCCCTGAGATCTCAGGGGCTACAGGTCTTTCCCTACCTGGACGATTGGCTGATCAAGGCATCATCCAGGGAGGGGGTTATCTCAGCGACCCAACAGACTATCATCTTCCTTCAACGTCTGGGGTTCGAAGTGAACTTTCCCAAATCTCAGCTGTGCCCTGCTCAATCCCTTCAGTTTATCGGGGCCGTGCTGGACACGGTTCGCCTGCGTGCGTTCCTCCCCCCTCCGAGGTTGGAGGCTCTGCTTCGACTGTGCCGTCAGATTTCGCTGCAGCGCTCCGTCTCAGCGCACCGTCTGATGATTCTACTTGGCCACATGGCGTCGACGGTTCATGTCACACCGTTCGCCCGATTGCATCTGAGGCTCCCTCAGTGGACCTTGGCCTCCCAGTGGCGTCAAGATCGGGACCCGCTCTCCTTTCCTGTAACAGTGACTCCTTCCTTGAGACACTCGCTCCGTTGGTGGACCAACTCTTCCAATCTTTCCGGGGGTTTGCTCTTTCTCGTCCCTCCGCATCGCAAGGTCCTGACCACGTACTCTTCGGAGTACGCGTGGGGGACTCATCTCGACGGTCTGCGGACTCAAGGTCTATGGTCAGCGGAGGACCATCTTTGTCACATCAATGTGTTGGAGCTTCGTGCCATTTTTCTGGCAGCTCGAGCGTTCTGCACCTGCTGCACGATCAGGTAGTCCTCGTGCGGACGGACAACCAAGTGGCAATGTACTATGTGAACAAGCAAGGGGGGACGGGCTCTTGGTCCCTGTGCCGGGAAGCCCTGTGCCTTTGGGAATGGGCGGTCTCCCAGAACATCTTCCTGTGGGCGGTTTACATTCAGGGAGAGAGGAATTGTCTGGCCGACAAACTCAGTCGTCTTCTCCAGCCGCACGAGTGGTCGCTAAACTCCCGAGTTCTGCACGAGGTCTTCGACTGCTGGGGGATTCCTCAGGTGGATCTGTTTGCCTCCCCGGAGACTCACAAACTGCCCCTCTATTGTTCTCGGATGTACTCCCCGGACCGTCTCGAGGCCGATGCCTTTCTTCTCGACTGGGGAGGGAGGTTCCTTTATGCGTTTCCTCCTTTCCCTCTGATCTTGAGAACGTTGGTTCATCTCAAGTCGTCCAGAGCCACTATGATTCTCATTGCGCCTCGTTGGCCTCGTCAGCACTGGTTCTCCCTGCTCCTTCAACTCAGTGTCAGGGAGCCTCTGCTTCTGCCTGTTTTTCCCTCTCTGCTGTCTCAGAGTCGGGGTTCGCTGTTGCATCCCAATCTTCAGTCCTTACATCTGACGGCTTGGTTCCTTTCCCCTTGACTTCAGTTTCTGTTTCTCAGTCGGTCAGGGAGGTGTTGGAAGCCTCGCGAAAGGTCTCGACTTGGATTTGTTATTCCCAGAAGTAGACCAGATTTTCATCCTGGTGTTCCTCGCACCATCTGGATCCGAGTTCGGTTCCGGTGTCTTCGGTTCTGGAATATTTGTTGCATTTGTCCAAGTCTGGGCTGAAGACGACTTCCATTCGAGTGCATCTTAGTGCTATTGCTGCTTTCCATCAGCATCTTGAGGGTCGGTCTCTCTCTCTTCATCCTCTGGTGACTCGTTTCATGCGGGGTCTGGTGAATGTTCATCCCCCTCTGAAACCTCCTCCTGTAGTTTGGGATCTCAATGTGGTTTTGGCTCAGTTGATGAAGCCTCCTTTTGAGCCTATTGACAAATCTCATCTTAAGTTTCTCACTTGGAAGGTGATTTTTCTGATTGCACTCACCTCAGCTAGGCGAGTTAGTGAGTTGCAGGCTTTGGTTGCGGACCCACCTTTTACTGTGTTCCATCATGACAAGGTGGTTCTTCGCACCCATCCTAAATTTTTGCCGAAGGTTGTGTCTGATTTCCACCTCAATCAGTCCATTGTTCTTCCGGTGTTCTTTCCGAAGCCCCACTCGCATCCTGGCGAGGTGGCGCTTCACATGCTTGACTGTAAGAGGGCGTTGGCTTTTTATCTTCAACGCACTCAGTCTCATCGGAAGGTTCCTCAATTATTTTTGTCCTTCGACCCTAATCGGTTAGGACGTCCGGTTTCCAAGCGCACTTTGTCTAACTGGTTGGCTGCTTGTATTTCCTTTTGCTACGCTCAGGCTGGTCTCGCGCTGCATGGTCGGGTCACGGGACATAAGGTCCGAGCAATGGCAGCTTCTGTTGCTTTCCTCCGGTCTACTCCAGTGGAGGACATCTGCAAGGCTGCCACTTGGTCTTCGGTTTATACTTTCACCTCCCACTACTGTCTGGATACATTGTCCAGAAGCGACGGCCGGTTTGGCCAGTCGGTTTTGCGTAACCTGTTTTCCTAAATTGCCATCCTCCCACCTGCCCTTTTTTGGTTGGTTTGGAGGTCATCCACATGTGAGAATATCATGCCTGCTTGTCCTGGGATAAAGCACAGTTACTTACCGTAACAGGTGTTATCCAGGGACAGCAGGCATATATTCTCACTACCTGCCCTCCTCCCCGGGGATGGCTTCTTTGCTGGCTATGGAACTGAGGACCACGAGGTGGGGATGCACCCTTTAGTGGGCAAGAAGGCATGCACATGCGTGGTGCAGCATAGCAAACTTGAAACTTCAATCAAGTTTGCTTGAAAAGCTGTCCGCGCTGGGGCTCCGTAGATGACGTCACCCACATGTGAGAATATATGCCTGCTGTCCCTGGATAACACCTGTTACGGTAAGTAACTGTGCTATATGGTTAAAGTCAATGTCCATGTTTTGAAGAAACAGCGAGGCTTATATTGACAACAAAAAATTTCTAATCTATAAGTGCAGTGGTACCCAACCCTGTCCTGGAGGACCACCAGGCTAATTGGATTTTAAGGATAGCCCTAATGAATATGCCTGGAGCAGATTTGCATGCCTCTCACTTCCATTTTATGCAAATCTCTCTCATGAATATTCATTAGGGCTAGCCTAAAAACCCGATTGACCTTGTGGTCCTCCAGGACAGGGTTGGGGACCACTGTTTTAGTGCACAGAATGATGCAGCTATTCATATAAACACAACTGCTGGTCACCATTTTGTCAAAGCTAGAAACAGGAGGTTTATTTGCCTTTTTAAAAGTAACTTTATTTTCTTCTTATTCATGGTTGGAAAGTTCTGTGCTTTATTTTCCCTCTGGTAGGGTGGCTCTGCAATATTTGTATAACACAAATAGTTTGTTTTTGCAATGAAATAGGGGTTGTGTGCGTAATTTTATAAGGGACATGAGCTTGTATAATAGCATTTTCAAGTGCAATAGGGGTGGTATGCAGAACCGTAGAGTTATCTATCTGTGCTCACAAGCATAATGCAGAAGATGCCAATTACAGCTTTTCAACTCCTCCTTCTCTATGGTCTCTGTTGCCCCCTTTAGTTCTTTCTTTTGCAAGCAAGCATGAGGTGTCCCTCTGACCGCTCCCATTTATTTCTTTATTGTTTTGTGGTGGCTTTTTTTTGGTTTTCAACTTGTTTGTAGATTTTTTTCTAAACTTAAAGGGATTGCTTTCCTGCTTGCAGAGGAGCAGACTTTTAAGTCTTCTACTGGCAAGTGTACCCCTCAGGAGACCTGTATAGCCCAGGGATCTGGGCCTTCAGCACTTGCTTGCTTCCTTGATTTGGTCAGGAGCTTGAGTGTAGGCTCTTAGCCCCTCTGCAGTCTTCTAGAGCTGGAGAATAGCAAACGGTTCTGCCAGGGAGGGGGGGGAGGGGGAGAGAAGAAACACCTCTTGGAGCCCCAGGACATTGGTGCTGCACACCATAAGGGCATAGATTTTTTGTTGCCCAAGAAAAGGTGATTACTCCTTACTAAGGGGGAAGTAGAATTGCCCACTCAGGCCTTTACCCCAGAGCTCATTAATATCCTCTTTCAGGCTTACACACAAGGCCAAACTTCGCCTGTTTGCTGGCAAGTGACCCAGCGTGCAGGCCCCGCTGGATACTCAAAGCATTTCTTTCCTGAGAGCAGAGGCTGTTTTGGACTCTGATGGTCCATCTGACAGGGACTCAGGGGATGATAGATTAGATTTAATTTCTTTACTGTTCCAAAGTGAGGCTTCCCTGCTAGAGAAGCCACCTCTCATATGGAGGACCAGGAGGCGATATCAGCCATATACGATGGAGCGGATTCCTCCATTCGCTGACTCTTTTTAAGTCCTCTGTATTGCTCAAGATCATAACTGAGTCCTTTTGAGACTAAAGTTAGACCCTCTGCAAACCCCATCCTCCCAGTGTTCTCTTCTGAGCGGGGTTTGGGCTCAACCTACGTCTTTTCCGTGGCACACGGACATGAGGATCCTAGTCACAGAGCCCTGATTAAGCTCTATGCCATGCATCAAGAATTCCAACAAATGTTTGCTATGTCAAAGTTGGATTCCCTGATAGCCCAGGTGACCAAACGCACTTCCTTGCCAAGTGAGGGAGGCACAGTTTTGAAGGATCTAAAGGACTGCAGAGTGAATATGGTCCTCAGGCAGTTTGAGGCTCTATCCTTAGGGATTAAGGCTGCAGCCACGACCTCTTTTGTGGCATGCACCTGTCATTCTAGGCTTTGAATCAGAATCTTGTGGAGGCTGAGCCCTTGTCACAACTTGTTTTAGCTGGAGCAGACTATGTAGCAGATACACTCGATGATATAATCAGAGTCATGGTGAAAGTCTCAGCATATTCTATCTCCACTCATTGTATGCTTTGAACCAGACAGTGGGCAGGTGATTTGATCTCTAAAGCAATGCTGAGCAGATTCTGTTCAGAGGATAGATGCTGTTTGAGAAGGGTCTAGATGTTCTTATGGCCAGGGTACAAGATTGCAGTCCAAAATATTTACCAGACAGCAGACCCTGAGCAGCCAGAGGCCAGAATCAGGGGTCCTTTTGTGGGTCATGGTGCTTTCGCCAGTACTCAAACAGGAGCCTCTAGCCAGATATACTTTCAAGGTTCCAGACAGAAATTCTCCAGGAAACCTTGCTATTCAAGAAATCCATCAAGACAAACTAACTCTGCAGGAAGCACTTCAATCCTCCAAAGTAACCCGCTCAACTCTGTAAGTCTTCTGGAAATGTCCAGATAACCTCTTATGTAATCTGCCTTGAACCGCAAGGTAATGGCGGAATAAAAGTCACTAATGTAATGAATCAGGGGAACCAAGGTTCAGGTTTCCGCTCTGCAGTGCCAGCCAAAAAGTCACAATGGTGCCAGCTCTCAAGCCGCTCCTCTGAAGATTGGAGGTTGATTCTTGGACTATCTGCAGGCCTGGGAACAGATAACAACTGACTGCTGGGTCCTGGAGATTATCATAGAGGATTACAAAATAGATTTTGCATGCCCTCTCTCCGACTGGTTTGTGAGTTCACTGGTGGGCCAACTAGAAAAGGTGGAAAAAGTCTGGCTAATATTACAAAGGTTGCTAGATATTCGAGCCTAAAACCAGATCCTTCAGAAGACTCGGGCTCTAGCAGATATGCTATCTACTTTGTCGTGCCCAAGAAGGACTCAGAGGAGTAGAAGACCCTTCCTAGACTTCAAAAATGTCAACGCAGCTCTGAGAGTTCTTTGGTTCTGGATAGAGACCGCTCATTCCATCATCGCAGCAGTAGAGCCTGAAGAATTTCTGTCTGCCCTAGATTTGATGGAAGCTTGCCTTCACATCTCAATCTTCCTGGAACACAGAAAGTTCCTGAGGTTTCATGTGTTGGAGAATCACTACCAATTCTCAGTGCTTCCCTTTGAGCTGGCAACGGTGCCCTGAACTTTCACCAAAGTTATGTTGGTGGTGGCTGCTCATCTCTGTAGAGCAGGTTGGCAAGTGCATCCATACTTGGACGATTGGCTCATCAGAGCACCATCCCGAAAGGAAGGAGAAAAGGCGGTAGCACCAGTTGTGGAGACGTTACAGAGTCTAGGTTGGATTGTGAACTTTTGAAAGAGCCACCTATTTATGACACAGTCCCTGGAATGTCTGGGGGTCTTATTTAACACAGAAGAAGGCTGAGTTTTTCTTCCAGAAGTACGCAAACAGAAGCTTTGTGGTCGAATTACAGACCAGTTGGCCAAGCCAGTGCCTACTACAGTTGCTGCCACGATAGAGGTGGTGTCCTGGGTGAATGTGCACATGCACTCCCTCCAGGACCCCTTGTCTTGCTGGTTGCCTCAGAGAAACTCTTTGTAAGTTCCACTCCCTTGGACAGCGGCATCCAAAAACATCATGAGCTGGTAGCTCCACCCACAGTCTAGTAAAGGGAATCCTGCTCCGGATCGATTGCTGGGTCATCTTAACAAAGAATGCGAGCTTGTTCAGCCGAAGGACTCATTACAACAGTCATATAGTTCAAAGACAATAGATTCCATCTCAGTGGAAATGGTCTATCAACAAGCTGTAACTGTGAGCTGTTCATCTAGTGCTGCAATCTTTGCTGGAGAGAAAAGTAGTCAGCGTCTTCTCTGACAATGCTACTGCAGTGGCATATATTGATGGGCAGGGATGCACCAGGAGCGTTCTGCTCCAGCAGGAGGTGAAAGCATTGTTCTGTTGGGCAGAAACACAGCTACAGATAATCACTGCGGTGCTTATGGCTGGGGTGGACAATATTGAAGCAGATTATCTCAGTGGACAAACATTAGACCCAGGAGAGTGGTTGTTGTCCCTGAAAGCGTTCTAGGCTATTAAGAGACAATGGGGTCATCAGACGTTTGACCTCATGGCAACAAAAAGGTGACTCAGTTCTTCAGCCAAAGATGCGAACCTGGAAGTGCAGGGAAAGATGACCTAGTTTAACCTTGGCCAGAGACTGGGCTACTGTACGTGTCCCCCCATCCCATAATAGGGTGGATGATCTACCGAATAGCAAATCATCTGGGAACGGTAGATTGGCCCAGGTGTCCTTAGGTATGCAGATCTCGTACACCTGCAGAAGGACCACAATATCAGACTCCAGGTGCACCCTGACTTTCTCTTGCAGGTGCAGATTGCCTGGGAAGCTTTTGTCTAATGACATAGCTCTTGAGCACACAGTGCTAGTCCAAAAAGGATATTCAGAAGTAGTCATTGCTACTCTCCTTAGAGCCAAAAAGCCAATGATGGTTTCAGCATTTGCTAAGGCATGGGAGACGCTTCAGCTCTGGTGCAGCAGAGAAAAGTTAGAGCCAGGTGAAGCCCCAATCTTGTTGGTACTGGCGTTCCTCCAGGGGGATTGGCAGTGGTGTCCCTTAAAGTTCAAGAAGCAGGGCTCTCATGCTTCCAGGGCTCAGAGAAGAGAGCTTTGTTAGTGGCCCATCCAGACAGTCAGGTTCTTGAAAGGTGCCCTGAGACTAAGGTTACCAATTCGAGACCCATTTCCATCCTGGAATCTTAATGTAATCTTAGAAGGACTCAGCAGGGTTCCATATGAACCCTTACAGGAAGCCTCCCTCAAGGATCTATCAGTCAAAGCACCTTGTTTGCAATTACTTCTGCCAGTAGAGTCTCAGAATTTCAGGCACTGTTGTGCAGAGAGCCGTTCCTCAGGATCACAGAAGTGGGAGTGATCTTGTGTATGGTTCCATCTTTCTTACCAAAAGTCATCTCTGTGTTTCATGTCAACCAAGAAGTTAGATTGTCAGCATTTTATCCCACAGGGTCCAAGAAGAAAGACAAGGTCTTAAAGACCTTGGACATCTAGAGAGTTCTCTTGCGTTATCTGGAGGTGACTATTGAGTTTCATCTCTGGGATCATTTTTTCGTGGTAACCAATAAGGTGAGACGAAGCAGCCCAACTTCCAAGGCCACCATTGGTTGCGGCAAAGCCGTCTATGTCCTTGAAGGTGCAATTGACAAGAGGAGTGGCCTCCTCTTGGGTGGACGCCCAGGGAATTCCACCTGAGGAGATTTGTAGATTACCAACCTAGTTCTCCCTTCATACCTTCATCAAGTTCTACAGGGTAGACATAGCAGCACCATAGAATGCCGCTGTTGGGTTCTCAGTACTATGAGAGGGCTCATCTATCCCACCCTAGAGTTTGGGGACTGCTTAGGTACGTCCCTATGGTTCTGCATATCATCCCTGTTGCAGTGGAAAAAGAGATTAGGTTCTTACCTAGATAATATATTTTCAGTAGATAGGTATGGTATGCTGAATCTCCTGCCCAGCAATTTATCTGATGCGGCTGCTTTCTGACTTAAGCTTAATGGTCTGCTCCATAGCTAAGATTTCACTTTAAATCAGACTATTGGATTAGGAAGAGACCTTATATAGGATTATAAAGGAGGGATGGTTGAGCGCCACAAATGATTAGGCTGTTTGTTTCTTGCTTATCCTGCATTTTCTTGAATTCATTGTTTCTCTCAGAGGCTTGTTAATGTTTTAACTTCATTACTGTTTCTTCATTGATTGTTTTAACTTCATCTGAGCAGATCAGACACCTGCTTTTAGGGAATTCCCCGTATCCATTTTTCTCCTGTCTTCTTCTGTAAGTTTAAGTTTCAAGTTTATTAGGATTTTATATACCGCCTATCAAGGTTATCTAAGCGGTTTTTACAAGCATTTTCCCTTTCTGTCCCGGTGGGCTCACAATCTATCTAATGTACCTGGGGCTATGGAGGATTAAGTGACTTGCTCAGGGTCACAAGGAGCAGCGCGGGGTTTGAACCCACAACCCCAGGGTGCTGAGGCTGTAGATCCAACCACTGCGCCACACACTCCAGCTTTGGTACAAACTAGAGGGGGCAGAAGTAAGAGGAGTTGAAAAGCTGTGATTAACATCTTCTGTAGTATACTCACAAGCACAGATGGATAACCCTATGGTTCAGCATACCATCCTTATCTACTGGAAAAGAGATTATCAAGGTAAGAACCTAATCTCTTTTTACATTCTTGCATGGACTCATAAAATTGAACAGTGGTAAACATGTGCATAAAAATTATATGCATAGAAGCATAGCACCTTCTTTTTTGTGATCACATAGGTCAGTGCATGGATGGCCCCAAGGCCACACGTGACCCCCAAAGTCCTCCATTGTGACCCTTAAATGGTTGAAATGCTCTTCAAATCCTGTAAATGCATTAATTTCAATCTTATCCGCTTGATATAATAACTGCAAACAATCCCTTAAGTGTGTTATTCAGGAGTCTTATTTATGGAATTTTCTACTGTTGACCATCCAAACCAAAATGAATTTTTAAAATATATCCTTGAAGTGCTGTAGAATCAATATTAGTATTAATTTTTAATGTTTAATACCCTGTCTGAACAAGCAGGTCAAGGTGCTTTACAAAATTTAGTAGCATGTATAATCTTGTTAAACTTTTGGTGGTCCTCAGAACTTTCTTGTATTCACACTGCAGCCCTTCACATAAAAAGGTTGGAGACCACTGACCTAGGTGGGCATGGAGAATAGGTGGAGTGGAGTAATAATTGGCACCTACTTTATAAAATATGTGCATATACACCTATTTTTTCTGCCACCTACAAGCACTGTACTGTGCTGCCACCTACAAGTACCTTGAACCGCAAGGTAATGGCAGAATAGAAACCACTAATGTAATGTAATTACTGCCTTAGGTGTGTAAATATGTGCATATATTTTCCTTGGGGTTATTTTATTAAAAAAAACACCATATGTCAGTGGTTCCCAAATTATGGGTTGGGACCACAAATGGGGACACATCATCAGTAGATAGGGTCAAAGAAATAGGGCTCCTCTTCTCTCTGGCCTTTTACTGTGGCCTATGCTCAGTAGCATAAGTCAGCATGTGGATTGCAAGTCAGTGAATATTCACAGGTTCTGCTCCCTCTTCTTGTGTGGGTTTCTTGTTAGACTGGAAACCCATGCAGAGTACTGAGGATTGTGAGCACACACTAATACGCAGGGCCCTGCACTGACTGTTGCCATCAGTGCTGCTGTGTCTTTGTTTTGAATAATTGGTGCTGAAGAAAGGGGAGAGGTTTGGAGGTCTGGTGTTTTGCTTTCATCATTGTGTTTGGTCACGTGAAGTTCTTAACTGTTAATGTGGGATCATGTTGAATGAAAGTTTTGGAGGTCCTGACATAGGCATACACAATATGATGGCTTTATAAAATAAGCAAAACATATGCCTTGTTAGCCTAGGCATAGTTATAAAATTACCCTCTAAACATTTTCCTTTACAGTCTTTGAACTGACAGGCAGGTGTCAGCTTAACTGGTTACCTCTAGGCTAGCCTGAAGATGTTCTGCCTTAAACAACTAACTCAGAATGAGGTTTGGACAGTTTATTTCCCAGTAGTTTGTGAATTGTAAGGTATAATATGAAATGTTCTGGGCTATCATAGGTTGTTCAGTATTAACTCTAGAGGTGAAATCACCCTGAATTTACTAGAACCTACTGGTCCTCAGTGAGAAGCACAACTAACCTAATTGATATCATGAACCTCTTCTAACTCTGAAATGATCTTGTAGGCAGGTTGTTACCAGTGCTTAGTGGTAATCTAAACAAAAGTATTTGGGAAGGAGGCAGAAGCAGTAAGCTATTTCCATGCATCTTCTCCACTATATTGTAAACCTTTTTTTCCTCCACCTTTAAATTATCCGTACATTGATGTCTTCTATCCCGCCAATACCTTTCAGTTCTAAGCGATTTACAACAAGAAATTAGCCCGGGCATTCCCAGGGAGATTACAAGGTTGATAGCTATAGTATGTGTCGGTATCTGGGAATGGTCGATACGGTTTGGTTAGATCATTTGACAAATTTCTTGAATAGTATGGTTTTCAGTTCTTTCCTGAATGTTTTGTAGTTGGGCGTTGTGGTCAGCAGATTTGAGAGGTGGTGGCCTATTTTTGCTGCTCTGGTGGCTAGTAGAAGGTCATATATTTTTTTTGCTTTGCATGCCTTTGATTGGGGGGTGGGTAAAGTGTGCTTGAGTTCTCCTTGGTCTGGATGTGTTTTTCCTGATTAGGCGGTTGTTCAGATAGCTTGGTCCATTTCGGGCTTTGAATAGGGGGCAGTAGAATTTGTGTTGTATGCGTGTGCTTGTACTGGGAGCCAATGTGAATCTTGGAAAGCTGAGGTAATGTTGTATTTTTTCAGCGAGTATATTAATCTTAGAGCTGTATTTTGGACTG
This sequence comes from Geotrypetes seraphini, assembly GCF_902459505.1. Classification (NCBI taxonomy): domain Eukaryota; kingdom Metazoa; phylum Chordata; class Amphibia; order Gymnophiona; family Dermophiidae; genus Geotrypetes; species Geotrypetes seraphini. The sequence continues at coordinate 460,629,125 of NC_047085.1, read as the reverse complement.
TAATTGTTTTAGCATGTTGGCGGGGCATGACAGGTAAAGTATGTTACAGTAGTCCAGGAGTCATAGGATTAGCACTAGTACTATGAGTTTGAATTGTTTTTTGTTGAAGTATTTTCAGATTTGTCTTAAGTTGCGCATGGTTTCAAATGCCTTCTGATTTGAAGTTGCATGGTGCAGCCTTTGTCTATCATTATTCCCAGTAGTTATAGGTTGGGTTGTAAGGGATATGTGATGGAATTTATTTCTAGGTTTGTTATGGTTGGGGTTTTGTTTCTTTCTAGAAGCAAGAATTTGGTTTTGTCTTGGTTCAGTTTTAATTTGTGGTCTCTCATCCATTTTGACACTGTTTATAGTGCAATGTGTAGTTAGTTTGTTGTGTTGGGGTGGTTTGGTCGAAAGGCAGAAGGATTGTGATAACAGCTGTGTAGAAAACCACTCCAAGTTCCAGGGGACATCTGTACATAAAGTATTCCTTAGTCTATTTATTTGTTATGTCAACATTCTTCTGCCTGTACTGTAATTGGAGAATGAAACGTATAAACAATAAAAGCAGATAAAAGAGAACATGGCAACAATAATACCTCTATTCAAGGAAGCAGGTGAAGGACTGGCTTTTCTCCCAAACCTTTCATATATAATGTTGACTGACTGTCTATTCATTCCACATCTGGACTAGCCACACACCCTGCATGCACTTAGATCAATTCCTCATATCTTATTAAATTGCACATTATTTGCCTTCAGTTGTGCCACCCATCTATTTACCCCAATGACTTTATATTACCCATCTTCTTACATCTATGTTTATCAACTGCACTTGCCCTGTGGCCTGTGTGCTTGTTTCATTATAGTGTATGACAAAAGGAGAGAAGGAATCTGAAGCACAGGAAAGCAAACCAAGCAAAAAAGCATAGTAGATCTCCAATCCAGTCTAATCTAGGTAAGGGGAAAGGCGTGGCTCACTAGTAGAGCTACTGCCTCTGCACCCAGAGCTTGTGAGATCAAATCCCAGTGTTGTTCCTTGTGACCCTGGGCAAGTCACTTAATCCTCCAGTGCCCACTACTTTGAATATACAATTCTCCATTCCCTTTCCCTTTATATTCATAGAAACATGGCAGATAAAGGCCAACTGGTCCATCCAGTCTGCACATCCACAGCATCCACTATCTCCTCTTCCTCCTCCTCCCTAAGAGATTCCATTTGCCTGTTCCACACTTTCTTGAATTCAGACACAGTCTTTGTCTCTGCCACCTCTACCGGGAGACTGTTCCATGCATCTACCATCCTTTCTGTAAAAAAGTATTTTCTTAAATTACTCCTGAGCTTGTCGCTTTTTAATTTCATCCTATGCCCTCTCATTCTGGAACTTCTTTTCAAATGAAAGAGACTCGCCTCATGTGCATTTATGCCATGTAGGTATTTAAATGTCTCTATTATATCTCCCCTCTCCCACTTTTCTTCCAAAGTATACATATTGAGATCTTTAAGTCTGTCCCCATATGCCTAATGATGAAGACAACTGATCATTTTAGTAGCCTTCCTTTGGCCAACTCCATCCTGTTTATATCTTTTTGAAGGTGCGGTCTCTGGAATTGTACACAGTATTCTAAATGAGGTCTCACCAGAGTCTTATACAGGGGCATCAATACCTCCATCTAATCTGGACATGGCTCAAATTAGATCACAATAGGTAATAGAAAAAGACAATGGGCATGGTCCCACAAATTGCTTAATCACCAGTAGATTAATTCAACATAAAGTTAACATAACGTCCTAATTATTTAACAATAAAGATTGAATAGATAAGTTTTCACCTGTTTTCTGAATGCTGGGTAACATGTAATTAATCTTTATATTACAAGTTTGGTTAAAGATTTCCTGATTAGTTCAATAACATACTTTCCCATGAGTAAAGTTGAATCTAGTATCACTCCCAATATATTATCCAATTGTATAGAGATCACATGTTGCCATATATAAGAACATAAGAATAGCCTTACTGGGTCAGACCAATGGTCCATCAAGCCCACGGTGGCCAATCCAGGTCACTAATACCTGGCCAAAACCCCATGTCTTTCTCAATAACAAACTATGGACTTTTCCTCCAGGAATTTGTCCAAAACCTTTCTTAAAACCAGCTACACTATCTGCTCTTACCACATCCTCTGGCAACGTGTTCCAGAGCTTAACTATTCTGTGAGTGAAAAAAAATTTCCTCCTATTGGTTTTAAAAGTATTTCCCTGTAACTTCGTTGAGTGTCCCCTAGTCTTTGCAATTTTTGACGGAGTGAAAAATCAATCCGCGTGTACCCGTTCTACTCCACTCAGGATTTTGTAGACTTCAATCATATCTCCCCTCAGCCATCTCTTTTCCAAACTGAAGAGCCCTAATAGTCTTTCCTCATACGAGAGGAGTTCCATCCCCTTTACCATCTTGGTTGCTCTTCTTTGAAACTTTTTCTAGTGCCACTATATCTTTCTTAAGATAAGGAGACCAGAATTGAACACAATACTCCAGATGAGGTCGCACCATGGAGTGATACAGGGGCATTATAACATTCTTAGTCTTGTTAACCATCCCTTTTTTAATAATTCCTAACATCCTGTTTGCTTTTTTGGCTGCCGCCACACATAGGGTGGAAGGTTTCATCGTATTGTCTACAATGACACCCAAATCCTTTTCTTGGGTGCTAATCCCCAAGGTGGACCCTAGCATCCGGTAACTGTGATTCAGATTATTCTTCCCAATGTGCATCACTTTGCATTTGTCCACATTAAATTTCATCTGCCATTTGGACGCCCAATCTTCCAATTTCCTAAGATCCAGCTACAATTTTTTACAATCTGCATGTGTTTTAACAACTTTGAACAGTTTAGTGTCATTTGCAAATTTAATCACCTCACTCATCGTTCCAATTTCCAGATCATTTATAAATAAGTTAAATAACACTGGTCCCAGTACAGACCCCTGCGACACTCCACTGTTTACTCTCCTCCATTGAGAAAACTGACCTTTTAATCCTACCCTCTGTATTCTATCCGATAACCAATTCCTAATCCATAACTGAACTTTGCCATGACAGTTTAATTTTCTCAGGAGCCTCTCATGAGGAACTTTGTCAAAAGCTTTCTGAAAATCTAGATACACTATATCAACCAGCTCACTTTTAGCTACGTGTTTATTCACATCTGTGCTGTATTTTCAATGGAGTGGCAGCTAAAAAGCTGAGTTCTGTTCTATCCTCAGCTGAAATCAGCAAATTGTCTTGGTTGCATTTGGACCCTCTTACTTTTTAAAAATAATTTGTCCAAGATAAACACTTTATTTGGTGCTTTATTGAAACTAAACCTGCTAGTAATGCCGTCTAAATCCAGTTGGAAAGATAAAGACTAACCAAGGCCTACTGATATCAAGCTGACTTAACAAAATTTGCCCAGCCCCTCGATCAGCTTGGCAAGGTCTGCTGAAACTACGGCCAAGTTCACTTCTACAGTTGAAGCTGTCCTGGATTAAAAAAAAAACCCTCCAACAACTTTATGATCAGGCTGAGGAGGTCTCATGAATCGATTGATAAATGTATGTCTGGAGTTAGATTCGGGTTTACAGCTACTTCTGATCTTGAGGATCATACCAGTACGATTTCATAGGAACAAATTGCACTCAGAAAAAGGGTTCTGGAATTGGAACAAAAGGTTGGTGATATGGAGAACCGCTCTCGTTGCAGTAGCCTATGCCTGATTGGACTACCTGAATCTATTTTGGACAAAGATCTTTGTGGCTTTTTAGAGTTGTGTGTGCCTGCAGGGCCGGATTAAAGAATAGGCCCAGTAGACATGTGCCTAGGGCCTGAAATTGTTAGGGGCCCGCTGAAGGAGGGTAAAGAGAGAGCCTTTTTTTTTTTTTTTTTTTCCCAAATAGCTATGGGTGGCATCAGCAAGGCTCCCCCCCCCACGACAGAACTCAAGATCTGCAACGGGCCCCCCCCCCAGCACTCAAGATTGGCAACGGGCCTCCTCCTCCCCGGGCATCAACAGCACTTCAGATCTGCAGCACCCAAAGCTTCCCCTCTGACGCAGTTTCCTGTTTCCACCCGAGCAGTTTGCATCAGAAGGAAGCTTTGGACTGAGCATCGCGTTACTGATCTGAAATGTTGTTGATGCCGGTGGGGGCCTGTTGCCAATCTTGAGTGCTGGGGGAGGGCGTTGCCAATCTTGAGTTTCATCGTGGGGGGGTCCATTACCAATCTCGAGTGCTGTCATGGGGGGGGGGGGGGCGGCAGTGCTGATCTTGTTGCCAAAATCAGGAAGAAAGGTGAGAGGAAGGAAGGGATATGGGCCTGGGGTGGATGGAGAGATTGAGAGAAGGGGGGCAGATGATGGAAATGGGAAGAAGGGAGAGAGAGAGAAGAGGGTAAATGATGGAAGTGGGGAGAAGGGGAGAGAGAAGAGGGCAGACGGATGTCAGTTGAGAAGGGAGAGCAAATGCTGAATGGAAGTGGAGAAAGAGAACACATACTGGATGGAAGGAGGGGATAAAGAAAAAGGACATATGTTGGATAGGGAAGAAGATAGAGTTAGTGAGATAGTGGAGGGATGAAGGAAAGGGGTGGCATGCTGTGAGTAGACACAGTGAAATGATGGAAATGAGGACTGCATAGTAAGAAAGAATTTAATTTAGACGGAGACAGAAATAAAGAAGGAAGACCAGAGAAGGAAAGGAAAGGGAAAAGAGAGGAGAGAGAGATGCCAGAGAAAGGGGAAGGAGACAGAGATATCAGACCTGAGCTGAGGAAATGAGAAGAGAGAGATGCTAAAAAACACAGGGGGGAGGGAAAGAGAGATGCCAGACCTTGAGGGAAAAGAGGGAAGATGATGGATGCCAGACAATAGCGGGGGGGGGGGGGGGGGGAGGGAGGGAGTCAAGAGGAGAGATGGCAGGGGGAGACAGACAGTGTCTGGAAAGGGCCGACAGTGGATGGAAGAAAGAGAATGACAAGAAGATGAGGAAAGCAGAAACCACATGACAAAGGTAGAAAAAATTATATTTTTTTGCTTTAGGATAAAGTAGTACTATAGCTGTGTTGATAAATGTTTAGAAATAGAAAATGGAAATACGGTGATCATTTTATTGGACTAATTTTAATACATTTTTGACTAACTTTCAAATACCAAATTCTCCTTCCTCAGGTCAGGACAGGATACTGTAACAGTAGTATACTTTACTGATCTAAGGAAAGAGGGTTTGACCTTTGAAAGCTAATTTAAAAATGTATTAGTCCAATAAAATAGTATTATCTTATTTTCCATTTTTTTTTTATTTTTAGTTGTTAATTTGTAAAGTGATTTGTTATTTCTCTTTTTTCAAATTTACATCTGCTATCTTTATATTTTGTTCAGTATTGGGGGATATGCGCTACTGTTTCTTCACCTCGTAAACTGTACCGTCCCTTCGGTTTGTAGCACAAGCCAGCATGCTGAATGCTCTGCACTGCTCCGATGGTCACAGAATTCCTATGATTGCCAGAACAGCGCAGAACATTCAGCGCGCCTGCCAGCGCTAAAAACCTCTTCTGTGCTTTTATAAAAATGGGAGGGGGAGTTTAGTTTGTGATTACTTATTCCATTCTGGGTGAGGGTGGTTCTGTGTCCTGTGTGTATGGAAGACATGGTTTTCTGTTAGCATTGACCAGCCTTGTTTGACGAAATGCATCAGGCATGGTTCCTGGGAGCACCTTAAACCTGATTTGAATCTCCTTATTGTCTGCCGATCTTCTTTTCTTCCATGTTGGATTCTTTGGTGGACCGCTTGCCTTGTTGATTTGTTACAAATTAGCATATATGGAGTGGAACGTACCAGATTTGGTTGTCTATACATACATATGGGTTAAAGTTGGATGACAGAGTGAGGCAGTTGAGAGGAGTTGCAAACTTGGTTATTAATATAGACTTATGTTTTGGATAGTATTACTGCTTTACAATGCATTTTTGAACACTTTTATATACATTAGGAAAGGGTTCAAAGTTAAAATCCTGAGTAAGAAGGTGGGAAGGGAAGGAAGGGGTTTTTTTTGTTCAGAGATGTTTGGGGCTTGCATAGAACTAGCACTACACTGGCACTGGTATGGTAATCTTTGTTGTTTTGAATTTTAAAAGAAAAAAAGAAATACAAGTGGAAATAAAGAAGCAAATAAGAAAACATGTAAATGAATGGGGGTGGGGGTGGGCAGGGCAGAGATGTGGGGTGTGGGCGAGGCAGGGCCATGGGGGGCCCAGTGTACTTGTGTGCCTAGGGGCCCTCGAAGAATTAATCCTGCCATGTCTGCCTGGTTCTTTAAATCTTGAGGAACAACTTATTTGGTTTTGTCTGGAACAGGCTTATCGGCTATGGGCACAACGGCACTTATCTGAAAGCCCTTGAGTAGTAATTCTAAAATTTCTTAATTTTTACCATAAACATAGAATACTACAAGTGATAAGAGGTCATAAATTAACATATCAGAATCAAACAATGCTGTATTTTCAAGATGTTCTCAGCAAGTTCAGCAATTATGGAGCTGCGTAAAAATCAGATTCGCTTTGCTATACTGTATCCAGTGAAACTTAGAGTGACTTATGAGGGCCACACTCACTTGTATGAGCAAGTGGCTGAGGCACAAGCATGTCTCACTGAATGGGATCAGCATTATTCTCCAACTTGGAAAGTGTAGATTATAATGCTGTTTATTTTTGGTAAAGTAAGACAACAGGTTTGCTTCTACTTTTGGACTCTGCAATTTCATTTCTGCTTCAATGCCAACAGTTATATGGTTTTCTGATTGGCTAAGCATACTTTATCTCCCTGGCAGTTATAAACTGGTGATCCCTAGGTTATGAAACATCGAGGCCTGACTGCATTGCAATTTGATTGGTTTGTTGGGATCTCCTGAATTCACTTGATGTTGACTGCTGGACTTTTTTTTTAATATATATTTTTGTCTCTCTTGTATTTGGTATCATATCAAGACAATTGATAATTCTGGGAGGATGGGAGGTGACAATATGTGATTATTCCTTGTTAGGAATGGTAATGGGGGATGATACTAAAATGGATGGTTTTGTTTAATTTTTGTGTTCTTGGGGAAAGGATTGTTTTTCCTTTTAGGGGGATATAATTATGGGTACTTGAGAGAGTTTTTCATTATCGTCCATGTTGGTATGGTCCCTTTTAAAATCATATATTGGCAAGATAATGCTGTGGAGATTTGGTTGGGATACTGAAGGCTGGGACAACATCTCAAAAGTTATTTTCAAAGTAAATTATGTTGCAGGTCTACTGGAAATGGGAATAATGTGTTGCCTTTGAAACGTAAAAAAAGTTTTATGAACTTTGTCTAAGCAGAAAGCCTCTATAGCAGTGGTCTCAAACTCTTTGCAGGGCCACATTTTGGATTTGTAGATACTTGGAGAGCCTCAGAAAAAATAATGTCTTATTAAAGAAATGCAAGCAGTGTCTCACTTCCGGTTCACCACACAATTGTTTCCCACGTACACACCTTTATAGGACCCCCAGGGACCCCTGAAGAAGACTTTTTGTCGAAACGCGGACCGTGTTGGGTCCTGTACCCCTAGCGGACTAGGTCCTTTAAGGCTCTTATGTGGATGATTTACTTTTATATGGATAGAATTATTTTATGTGGATGATTTTAGTGTACCTTTGGAACTTTGATACTTTCAAATAAAGTCCATTTAGGAACATCGTCACTCCATAGAGTTTTTTTGGTTTTCTCTGGATTTTCTTCTTTGTGGATATTTTGGGGTCAATTCCTTTTGTTTTTTATTAAAGAAATGACAATTTTGCATGAGGTAAAACTCTTTATAGTTTATAAATCTTTCCTTTTGGCTGTCTTAATAATAATATTGTAATTTATAGCTAAAGAGACATATGATCAAGAAACTGTTTTATTTTATTTGTGATTATGATAAACATACCGAGGGCCTCAAAATAGTACCTGGTGGGCCGCATGTGGCCCCCGGGCTGCGAATTTGAGACCACTGCTCTATAGCTATGCTTCGAGACTCATCTGAAGAACATAAAACATTGCTCACATAGTGGGTGGGTAACTGTATTATAAGAAGAAAGCTGAAGTGGTTATTTTAGTTTATAAAACTTTGAAAATTGGAAAAAAAAGCAAGTTTTGGACTTGGATGACCACTATATTGTGGCTAAAGTGGTTATTGAGAGATTAGCTGTTTTGCAATGTATTATGTATGCTCTTAATGTGTACTGTGAAAGTTTTTCATAACATATAATATTGCTAGTGTTCCCAGAATTATCAGTGTTGTGGCTAATCTTGAAATAGATAAGACACATAATCCCCATAATTATAAGATGGATTCCATTAAAGGTATTTCTTGATTATGGGATAGATGTGTGGTGTACTCTTCACCTGGGAGTACAGGATTTTATACACTTATCTTGTGCCCATATGACACATTCCAGGATAGACTATAGATAGGAGATTGTTTTCTGGTGTTAATGAAGGGCCAACTGCAATATCTGACTATGCCCCTATAAGGGGCTAAAGACAACTTATTCCAAATGATGGCATTTTATACTGGATTTATATACAGACTCTACAGTATATTTACTGATTATATCCGTAGGAAGTGGGCTGTGTATAAAACCTTTAATTCCCAACATTCTGAAGCTGAAATCTTGTTTTGGGATACTGCTAAATCAGTCTTAAGGGGAGATGACATAGTGTTTGTTGTTGTTAGGTGCCATTGATTCGTGCTCAAGTCCTAGCGACTTGATGAATTGCGGATCTAAAAAGAAATTGGTTTTGTGCTAGTAGGGAAAGGTTCTCCAGTGTCATCATAATGTTTAGTGGTTCTAAAGAAAACCTCAGAGATCATGTGATTCTTGGCTGGAATATCGATTAGCTTGAGACAGTGTTGTGGCACTTCTTCCACTTCTAATAAAACCCAACTTTTGGTAATTCTGGCATCTCTTCATGAATTAATACAGCAATCCTATATAATAAAACCCTAGCCGCGCATGCGTACTCCTACCTGCGTGTTTCATTTTCCCTGTTCCGTGAGATGTAGGTCCATGGTGGCAGGAGTGCGCATATGCGGGTCTCCAGCCTTACATCACCTAACTACACTCGCCGGCAGGACTGGCCGCCAGCGCTGGACTTCCTGCTCTGGTAAAAATAAGTTCTTCACCTTGCCGCCCCCCCTTCCCTTCCCGCGGTCCCGACTCCAAACTTGCCGACTCCAGCAGCGTCTGCATCACTCTACACATGCTGCTACGTTAAAAATGCTGCTGCATGACTCATATTCCATGAGAGCCGCTATTCTTACATTACCCCTCTCCTCAAGTCACATCATTGACTCCCCATCCATTTCTGAATACAGTTCAAACTCCTCTTACTGACTTACAAGTGCATTCACTCTGTAGCCCCCCAGTATCTCTTCTCACTTATCTCCCCCTATGCTCCCCCCCATGAATTCCATCCACTTTGTCTTCATGGAGTATCTCCAAGTTCTTCTGACAGCACTGGAGCCTCGTGGCCTTCTGACATGTCATCAGCATTCTTGGAACCCATCTTGCACTAACCTTGGATATGGCCAACTTTTCCTGTACCTGCCGAGATGCCCATTTCTTCAGCTATTCGGGAAACATTAATTTGTCTGTCTGACAAAATTAAATCCCTGACTTTCTTGCAATCAGTCCAGTGTGAGGGTCATCTTCAATGGACTCTACTCCACTTAAACTATTTGCTCCAAAATTTTACTTTTTAGGATAATTGGGCAGACTTGCCATAAACTGCAGTTATGCATTCATGGATCTCCTTTGGCTTTTTCCTTTCTTTTGTGAGAAATTTTATTACTGACTGGTGCTCCAAATCTAGCAGTTTCTTACTTGATTTGTGCGAAGACTCTCCTGACATCTTGTCTCTTGGAATGTTAGACTCGCACTGAGCGTCAACTTTGCATGAGTAGCCTTGAAACATGTCACAACACGCACAGACTTGTTTCAACATGCTTGCTATTTTCTTTCAGACTGGGGTAGATAAATTACTGAACACACTTCGTAAATCTCCAAATCCCCACTATCCCATCTATTCAGACTCCTGTTTTTTTTTTAAATTCCAATACCTGTTTTCCCTATCCTTCCATCCCCATCCCATGTTCATAAATCCCTGCTCTCTCCCTTCAGTCCCCAAGACCCATCTCTGCCCTTTCCTCCTTCAGATCCAGTCTGCATTTCTTGCTTATATTTCTCTCTCCCTCAACCAGTTTTTGAGTCCCTGCTTTCCTCTCAAATATGCAGCTCTTTGCCTTGGCCCTGATGAATCAGCATCTTTAACCTGATCTAGTTGCAGCTGCTGTTTCTAATTTCAGGTGCAGTCACCTCCTTCCCAGAGCCATATGATTGAAACTAGAGAATGACACGGGGAAAAAATCTGTCCCCGTCACCGGCCCACCATCCTCTGCACCGCCCCGTCACCGCCGTTCCCTTCACAGCCCCCCCTTTCACCGCCCCGTCACCGCCCCTGCCATCCCATTCACCGCCCCGTCACCGTCCCCGCTGCATCCATATAAGCCTTAGTACTGTAGTATTTAGCTTATTCCTTTCTTATAAATCAAAGTTCCTGCTGCTGAACTAGAGAAAGAGATGTTCAGCTGGCAGGGCTTTGTTTATAAATTTTTATCAACACAACTAATATACTATTTTATCCTAAAGCAAAAAATAAATAAATAAATATAATTTTTTTTTCTACCTTTGTTGTCTGGTTTCTGCTTTCCACATCTTCTCATTGAATTCCTTCCATCCACTGTGTGTCTTCTCTCTGCGTCTTCCATTTGCTGTTACTGTGTCTCTCCCTTAACCCCCCCCCCCCAATTGGTCTAGCACCCATCTTCTTCCCTCCGCTCCCGCATAGTCTGGCATCTGTCTTCTTCCCACTCTGTCTTCAACATTTCCCTTGGGGGTCTGTTCCTCTCCACCCTCCTTCAATGTCTGTTCTATTCCTTTCCACCACCACCCTTCCCTCCCTCCTTTACCATCTGTTCCTTTCTACTACCCTTCAGCTCCTCTCGCGTGGCCTATCTACCTTCCTTCCTCTTATTTTCATGGCACGTTACAATGTAATTTGGGCAAGCCACTGGAGCCTGCAAGCTTGGTCCCTGTCCCATCCCCACAAACCATCTCGCTTCTGTGCTCCTATTTTCTCCATTTCTAATATCTCCCCTATGTATCTGTCATTGCCCCCCCTGTGTCCATATACCATCCCCATGGCATGTCCCCTTTATGTCTCTGTCCCTATGCCCCATGCACATAATTTCCCCTCTTTCTGTTACCTTCCTGTGTCCAGATTTCCCCTATCTTCCTCTTCCATACCAGTGTGTCTCTTCTTTTCAACCCCATCTAGCTTTTTTCCCTCTTTCTTCCCCCCCCCCCTGCTTCTAGCATCTGGCTCACCTGCCAGTCCTTCCCTTTCTTTCCTGCTGTGGGTTTTTCTTTCCGACTTCATCCCCTTGGCCCAGAATCCTTTTCCCTTTCACTCCCTCCTTCCAATTTGAGCCGGGAACACTAGCGATCGCACGGTCCCCGCAGCCACTACCTGCCTGCCCAATCGATCCTAGTGTTTAGCCAGCTCTCTCCCTTCTCCTCACCTTAGTTTATAGGTTTTCTTTTTCGGCGACCTGCACGCTTTCCCAAAGAGCCGCGCACGCGCGGCTGCTCAGTGTTCAATCTTCTGCTCTGCTGCAACTTCCTGTTTCCGGTTGCGTCAGAGCAGAAGATCGAAACTGAGCAGCAGCGGGTGCGCGGCTCTCTGATAGCGTGCGGGTCGCCGAAAAAGAAAATCTACAAACTAAGGTGAGGAGAAGGGAGAGAGCTGGCTAAACACTAGAATCGATTGGGCAGGCGGGTGTGAGCTGCGGGGACCGCGCGATCCTTCATGCCTCACTGCGGGGACAAGACCATTCACCGCCCCGCGGGCGGTGAATGGCCTTGTCCCCGTCGCCGCAGCGACTGCTAGTTTTCTTCCCCGTTTTCGGCGGGTGACCCGCGGCTAAAATGCGGTGGCCGCGGGTAAACCGCCACCGTGTCATTCTCTAATTGAAACATCTACTGTTTGAATAGTGGGGCTCTGCATCTGTGGAGCCTTGTGCAGTTTTAACTGGATGGACTTCAGGTCATTCAAAAAGCTAATGTTTGAACTGCATAGGGGCACCTTTATATTAAACTTCATGGTTCAAACAGTGGATGTTTAGTCACAGCTGCAGGAGGAAGGAGGTTCCTATGCCTGAATTTGGCAGCTGTAGCCAGACTGGTTTGAAGGTGCTGGCCAAGGTTGAGGTGGAAAACCAATTTTTAAGGGGGTGTGGTCTTGCAGTGTTGACTAGTTAAAGTAAATGTTAGGTAATATTTGAAAAAAATGTTTTCTTTTCTTTGTTTATTGCTGGCTCTTTCATAGTTCACTATAGCAACTTTACCAGTAAAGTACTTACTGTATATACTCAAATATAAATTGAGATTTTTTTGACCAAAAAAGGCATCAGAAATTGTGTCTTGTCTAGTAGGGCATTGGGGCAGCAGTGATCCCCACTCACTGATGTATGTAGCAAAAATGGTTTCTCTGTCTTGTGAGATTGCTGCTAGAGTTTGTAGCAGCCCTTTTGGAATTGGAGCCAGCATATGTAGGAATGAGTGGGGACTGCTCCTACCCTAGCATCCCACTAGACCACCAGGGTAGTATGGTAGGTCCTGTGTATGGAAAGGTCTACTGATGGGTCTGGGAGGAACGCTTTGTCCAGTTTGGACAGGGGGCAGTGACAGGGGAGGGAGGGGAATGCCGGGCAGCTCTGGGGAAAGAGAGGAAGGGAAGAATGCTGGAACCGCTTGGGTGAATTTTTTCAAATAGGTGGTAAATAAATCAAAAATATAAACTTTTGGTTTATATTCGAGTTAACAGCCCACTTCCTTTTTTTAGAGAAAAATGTTATCTCTGTTTATATTTAAATATATGGCAGTTTGCTAGCCCTGTGCCTATGACTTTGTAGCCGATCTTTTGTGTGAGTTTTGGTGTCCTTAGAAACCAGGGAATAGCCTGCAGGCGGGAAAGAATGCATTGGGTGGGTACTAGTTGCCAGTGTGGGTGGAGGAGGAGCCTGAGCAGTGCTTGGCAGGACCTTCCATGTATGCATGGATTTAACCTTTGGTGGGTATTGGGGTATCTTTGAGGCATTAATTGACAGTTTCATAAACTCTTCAAAGATTATGTAAAGACTGATGAAATATGCTTATATTATTTACAAAGAGCAAAGTTAATTTGTGTTAGATGACCAACAAAGTGCTGTGTATTAGGACTCATTTGCCAAGAAAATCTGATGCAGCCAGTCACCTTAAACAATTTTTGGCTCATCTGGTAATGAAGTCACTGTAAAAAGCCAGGCAGAAAGCTTAAGTCTGGTCCAAAATGAATGTGTGTATCATTCTGCTGGTGTTTAGAAATGAAACAGTCTAATCTGTAATTGTTTAGATGAATATTGTGGTAAATAAAATGTTGGGTTCACAGAGTATGGTTCCTTTCTCTCTAAGGTGACAAGAGCAGATGTTGAAGTACAGCCGTATGCCTTTACTACTAAATCTTTGTTTGTGGGACACATGGATTATAAGTATCTACGCTGGCAGGTAAGCACATCGTGCATCTTCTCTAGAACAGCACCGGAGTCTGTTTATGTGCATAAAGAACAGACCTGAAAGTATTGTTAGATGCTGATTCAGAAATATTAGTCTAGAAATCCTGCAGGATAAGGAAGGAGGTGTGTGGAGGCTGTTGCTCATTCAAGCCTAGAAAGGTCATATTTTTCCAACATTCCCAGGTTATCGGTGATTAACTGTTGGGCCTGAGTTTTATATAATTAGAAATACGAGCAGATGGTGGCTGCTACCTACTCAGAGTGCTTCATTCTTAATTTTCTTTTGTATTCTTATTTTCCTTAGCTGTGGAAAGTATTGTGAAAGGGGATGGGACTTGATATACTGCCTTTCTTTGGTTACAATCAAAGTGGTTTACATACGAGATGCTACCCAAATGTTCGGGGAATGTGAACAGCATGTACGAACTGGATATAGTATGCCCTTCTGCCACTAGAGGTGGTCTAGCAGTATGCTTTGTGAATCAGTGTGCCAACGGACGTGCAGCTGAGTGGTCGCGTTGTTTTGTTCTGTGCAATTTTTTAAGGTTGTGTTTTTAGCGACTCGGCGGATTTCGATATGATGGATTTTACTGAGCAAAGAATCTGCATCAAATTTTGTTTCAAACTTTAAAAAAACTGCTGCAGAAACCCATCATGTGCTCCAGGAAGCCTTTGGAGATAATGCCATGTGTCAAATCTTTCTTTGGTCAAACGCTTCAAGGACGACAAACATCTTCCCACAACGATGACCGTTCCGGATGACCGTCAACAAGCACAACACCGGAAACCATAGCAAAAGTTAATGAGAGTATCCTTGCAGATCGTAGGCAAACTAACCACGATGTTTATGAGATAGTAGGTCAGTCATACAGGACAGTTCAACAAATTTTGTTGGACTAATTGAACATGAGACACATTTCTACAAAATTTGTTCCAAGACTGCTAACCGGTGAACAGAAGGCCCATCGCATTTCTGTCTGTTTGGAACTTCCAGAAACATTACAGTGATTACACACCCTCCCTATTCGCCTGACCTTACACCCTGTAATTTTTTCCTATTCCCCAAAATGAAATTGCAACTGAAAGAGCGCTGTTTTAACACGATTGAAGAGATCCAGGTAGAATTGCAGGAGGTCCTCAAGGCACTCACCCAAGATGACTTCCATAGATGCATGGACTCATGGGAAAAACGCTGGGATCACTGTATACATTCTCAAGGGGACTACTTCGAAGGAGACGATGGAAACTAGGAGTTTCAGTAAGCAATATTTTTTTTTTACAATTGAATTCCACAAACTTTTGGGTAGCACCTTGTATTATATGTAGTTACTGTTAACTCCACCTAAGTGCACCTGACTACCACAGTCCTGGTTTTTTTTTTTCCATTAAAGTAAATGGGTGTAAACTCTGCATATTTGTAATTCTGATAAGCACACAATCCGCTTATGCGCATTGATATCATAGGTCCAACCTCTATTCTTTCATGTTACATTCACTCCGGTTAAATACAATTACATTCTAACGTGGATGAGCTACGTGTTTCGGAACTTCAGCCTAGGCCTGGCCAAGTGTTTGAACTTTCAGAACTGCACCATGGCGTGGACATGTCCATCATGCTGGACAAAAATCATTGTCTTTGGCTGAACATGTCAATGTCTTAAAAAGACTTGAACAAAGGGAGAGTCAGGTCTCTTTAGTAAAACATTACAGTGTTCATCCTAGCCAGATTTCTTTGATTTACAAAAAATCCAAGCGATATTGAAAGACTGGCAAAACAACAACAATCCTACCAGAAAATGGAAAAGAATTGGGAAGGCTGGAAACATTGAACAGGCATTGCTGCGATGGTTTGCTTAACCTAGAAATCGACAACTGCCAGTCAGTGGACCTCTGTTGATGGAGAAAGCAACACAGTTATCTGAAGAACTGGGTGTAGAAGACTTCAAAATGACAAATGGATGGTTAGAGCGGTGTAAAGTTTGTAATGGCATAAAATTTAAGAAGCAGTATGGCGAAAAACAAGACACGGATGAGTTTGGTGCAGAAAGATGGGTCATGGAAGTGTTGCCATCAGTAATTGGTGGATATGAATCATCTGATGTGTTCAATGCCGATGAGATGGGCCTGTTCTGGCGTGCCATCCCTGATAGAACGTTGGCTTTCAAATGCAGCGAAGCTGTTGGTTTCAAGGTGCCAAAGGAACGATTGACATTACTGCTCAGTTGCAATATGGATGGTAGTGAAAAGCTCGAACACACAACAGGAAGTCATGAGGACAAGATGTCAGAAATCCAGTTGCACTTCCCCCCCCAAAAGCAGGTGGAAATAAGGGTGTGTCTTATGGAGTGAATACCCAAACCCCTCCCCGCTCCCATTACATTATTTTAATGCTGCCTCCCTCCCTTGCTTGCCAGCCCTCTTCCTCATCCCCCCTCGTCACCCTCCCACCGTGCGTACCTTTTTTTAAACTTCTGGCGCCTTCACTTGCTGGGAGCGGCGCACAAGGCTGACTGGCTGCCTGGTCCCTACCGCTTCCCTGAGAATGGATGGCAGACGCAGCAGCCTCCTCTTCTGTTCTTTCGCAGCATATCAGTGCACCAGGCTGGCAGCTTGGTGTGCCGCTATGCCGCGAAAGAGCAGAAGAGGAGGCAGCCGCATCTGCCATTCTCAGGGGAAACGGCGGGGACCAGCCAGCCAGCCTTGTGTGCCGCTCTCAGCTAGTGAAGGCACCAGAAGATAAAAGAAAGGCATGAGCAGGTGGGGGGGGAGGAGGAGGAAGAGGGCTGGGGCCTGTCTGCCGCCTGCCTGGGGGGTGAGGAGGGAGAAGCTGGGGCCTGCCTGCCAAATTAAAAATAGGGATGGAGAGGCCAGGGTCTGCCTGCCGCCTGCCTGGGAAGGAGGGAGAGGCCGGGGCTTTCCTGCTGCTTGCCTGGGGGGAGAGAGAGGCCTGCCTGCCTGCCTACCTACCTACTCACCCTGTCCCTACCTGCCTGCCAGCTACTAGGCCTGCCTACCCTGTGCTCTGTCCCTGCCTGCCCTGTCTCGGCCTACCACTAGACCAC
Organism: Geotrypetes seraphini; assembly: GCF_902459505.1. Taxonomy (NCBI): domain Eukaryota; kingdom Metazoa; phylum Chordata; class Amphibia; order Gymnophiona; family Dermophiidae; genus Geotrypetes; species Geotrypetes seraphini. Next base: position 460,612,367 of record NC_047085.1, on the reverse strand, counting down.
CAGAGGGGGGGACAGGGCTTGGCAAGGAGTGTTGGGTTGGGTGCAGAGCCTGGCAAGGAGAATTTGGTTCACAAGGGTTTTTTCTTGTTTTCCTCCTTTAAATCTAGAGTGTTTCTTATGGTCAGGTGTGTCTAATAGAGCGAAAAATACAGTATACACTCTTGGCTGGATTTCTGACATCTTGTCCTCACGGCTTCCTGTTGTGTGTTCCTGTCTCGTTGTTGAGGCCAGTCTTTGGCTTCTGATTCAGTGAAAAGCTCGAGCCACTAGTGATTGGGAAAAATCAAAATCCTCGGTGCTTCGAAAACATTAAATGCCTGCCTGTTGAATATGAAAGCAACAAAAATGCATGAATGACAGCGACATTGTGGATTGAATGGTTACAGAAACTTGACAATTTGATGAGAAGGCGTAAGAGGCACATTGTATTGTTGTGTGATAACTGTGCAGCACACAGCAATGACATAAGACTAACCAACATCAAACTCGTGTTTCTGCTGTCAAACACAACCTCTTTGATCCAGCCGATGGACCAAGGGATAATCGCAAACTTCAAACATCATTACAGGTCACACTGAAGCAGACACTTTGTCCATTGGACTCCCAGTTGGATTCTCATCACAAAGTTTGAACTGTATGTCGCTGTTGACAATGATCTGTCCAAATCATCTGACAGCACTAATTCCGATATTTGTACAGTCATAAATGACACTGCAGAAAACCAAGAGTCAGATGATGACGAAGATACTGTTGCTGTCATCACGACTTATGAACCACCTGTAGAGATCGTTTCCTTCTTGGACCCGCTGAAGGCCCTACACACACTGCGCTGTTATCTGGAGATAAATGGCCGTCATGACTTTAGACAGTTTTGCAGCATCAGCAGTCAGATACACAGCCTGAATCATGCAATCTGCGTGCAGAAAACAATGACTGATTATTTCTGTAGAATGTTGGTTTAGAAAAAGGTTTACATTAGACCAAACAGTACTGTTTCTATAACTATAGCGTATTACATTGTATTTGGTGTGTTTTTGGTTGAATAAAAGTTCTATTGACTACAGCGTACTGTGAGTTTTTATGACTAACAAGTGGTACACCTATTAAGCGCACACTCCGTTTAAATGCACGTGGTGACCTGGTATGAAGGGTGTGCACTTAAGCCGAGTCGGCTGTACTCATTTTTTGTACATGGGGCAATGGAGGGTTAAGTGACTTGCTCAGAGTCACAAGGAGCTGCAGTGGAAATTGAACCCAGTTCCCCAGGTTCTCTAGGCTACTTCTTCACTCAATTGCTCTTGAAGTCAAGAATATTAAGACTGACATTGTGGTCATAGAGTAATAGCCTGAGTCTGCAGTGATCATGTAGCTTGCCTGATAAAATGTTTTATGTTTAAATGTCAGGAGGATTTTAGTGGGGCGTGTTTGTTGACATTTTATTGTGGAATAATAACAGAATTCAGTATGCTTCTGAAGACAGCAACAGTCTATCAGGAGGCTATATAATCTCACTTCAGGTTTTGACAAACACCTTTTGTCTGCAGCCGGCTTCTTTTTGCTTTTACTTCAAAACTGAGAATTTTAAATGTATTTGAAAGTTGGTAGTTGGTTCTACAGAAAAGCTGCAGTGAAGAGCCATTAACCCCAAGGTACAGCGCTGAGAAAATTCATCACCATTCCCGTTCCTGCGGATAACCATGGGAAACAGTCCCGTGCCATTCTTTAGTGTCTATCTCAACATCAGTCTTTCTACACCAGCACTCTTCAATGCAAGCTTGAGAGTCAGTGGCTGTGCCCATTCATACGCTGATTCTCTCCTCTCTCCTTAAAGAATGGCACGGAGATGGTTTCCCACGGATATCCGCGGAGATGGAACAGTGATGAATTGTCACTTCCTCATTCTCTAGTGTTGCGCATTGTTCCTCCTTTTCGTCTTCCTGCATTTGCTTTTTCCAGTTTGAGGGAGCAGGCTCGTGGGTTGAAGTTCCTGTTTGTACACAAGATCCATTTGCAGTACCTGGAGGTTATAATTGATTTTTGTTCTCCGACCTTCTTTTTGTACTGGTTGGTCCCGTCTGCGAGGGCAGGCCAGCATCCAAGGTCGCCATTTCCAGATGGATCTGGTGAATCAAGAAGCCTTCAAAGAATGTCTCGTCCATCTTTTGTTATATTGCTACTAGTGATGCATTAGTCATAATGAAAATTGAAGAAGACAGTTTCTAGTTATGTAGCATTGCAGGCATTGACACTGTACTTTTGGCGTCTTGTAGAACTGTAGAAATAATTAATAGTAGTAATAGTAGTACTTGCAAAGAAGATGGATAGAAAGAATACGAGAAGAACGATTTAGTAATTTTATAATCAAAATAGAGGCAGAAAATGTCATTGTCAGTAGTTCTACACAGCCAACTGCTTCTTCTCTCCCACTGACTAGTGGATTATCTGATTTCAAGAATATTGCTGAAGTTGACTCTTGACAGTTGTTCAAATTCAGATGCTGATTTTGAAGTCAGCAGAACCCTTTGTTCTAGTTCTCTGTCAAAACAGCCTTAGCTGAACATCCTTGCACATTCTGAAGTTTCTGGAGCATTAGATTGTTAATTTGCCAGATGGGAGTGCCACTTTTGTCACTGGTGCTATTGCCAAAGCACTTGGCCATGGTGCAAATGAAATTACATTGGCAAGAAGCTCACTCTGACGTTCATAGTGCAAGAACTGTGAGGAGGCAGCCACTCTGAAGGATGAATTCCTTGATGAAACAACAGAAACTCCATTATTGCTGCATTAGGATGGAAAACTCCTCTTGGATATTACTGGAAGTAAAGAAAAGGTCAACAGAATTGCAGTACTTGTCACTGGCGACGGAGAAGAGAGGTTACTCAAAGTTCCAAAAAAAATCGGCCATTGAGCTGGCAAACAGGATGCTGAAGACTGCTATCTCATAGTACTGGATTAGTGGAGCCTTCAGAGGTGAGTCTGGAGACTGATATTTGTACCACTACAAGTAATGTAGTCCTGAAGAACATTGCATACACCTTCATTGAACCATCAGTAGGGCAAGAATTAGCATGGAATGAAGAGAAAACGAGAACCAGCGTGGTTAAAAGGTGAAGTGAAAAAGGTTATTACTGCCAAGAAAACATCCTTTAAAGAATGGAAAAAGTATCCCAATGAAGAAAATAAGAAGAGACATAAGCACTGGCAAGTTAGATGCAAAGCATTGATAAAGAAAGCTAAACAAGATGAAGAACAACTTGACAAAGAGGCAAAAATTCATAGTAACAATTTTTTTAGGACCGTTGGATGATCAAGGAGAAAAAGGTGCACTCAGGGAGGATAAGGCCATAGTGGAGAGACTGAATGAATTCTACCTGAACTGTAAGAAATCTACCTGAACTGGAAATGGCTTTCAAGAGTGATGAGGCAGAGGAATTAAAAGAAATCTCGGTGAACCTAGAAGATGTACTAAGCCAAATTGACAAGTTAAAAGAGTGTTAAATCGCCTGGACCAGATGGTATGCATCCCAGGGTACTGAAATAACTCAAACATGAAATTGTTTGTTGTTAGTGTTATGTTGTTAGTGACCTGTCGATAAAATCGTCTGTAGTACCTGAAGATTGGAGGATGGCCTATGTTATGCCAATTTTTTTAAAGGTTCTAAGGGAGATCTGGGAAATTACAGCCCGATAAGCCTGACCTCAGTGCCAGATAAAATAGTGGAAACGATTTTATAAAAAATTAAATTGTGAAACGTGTAGCTGAACATGATTTAATGAGACGGAGTCAGCATGGGTTCAGCCGAGGGATGCCTTCCCTCACCATTTTGCTTGACTTCTTTGATGGTGTGAATAAACGTGGATTAAGGTGAGCCTGTTGATGTAGTATATCTAGATTTCCAGAAAGCTTTTTACACAGCTCTTCATGCGAGGATGGGTATTCTCTCCATGCTCGTGAACCATGCAAGAATCCACGCCAGCTTTTCAACACCTCCTCTTTCACCAGAGGGCTCTGCTACCCCTTTCAGTTTTACCTTCTGCATGAGCTGGAAGGAGTCTTTCTGATCTATATACAGTAAAACTTTGGTTTGTGAGCATAATTCGTTCCAGAAGCATGCTTGTAATCCAAAGCACTCGTATATCAAAGCAAATTTCCCCATAGGAAATAATGAAAACTCAGACGATTCGTTCCACAATCCGAAAACTTTAATACAAAATACTATAGGTACTTGTATTGCAAGACCTCGCTCATTTAGAACAGTCGCTACACTCCCGCAGCGTCAGAGAGAGAAGAACTATTGACTCAGACACCATAATCCAAAACTACAACCCGAAAGACTTCATTTCGCAATGGAGCCACCTAAGTACACAACCCTGGATGAGCTAGCCCCAGAACAACCCTCCATAACCAGATTGTCAACCTCAACATCTGACTTCAAAGCATTCCGCAAAGAACTCAAAACGCTACTTTTCAAAAAGCATATTCAAAACACCTAATCTCCTCTTCCACATACACCGACCAGGTTACCCACTCCCTGACACCATATCCTCAACCAACAAAAAAAAACAAAAAAAAAAAAACCTAATTCTTCCTACAGATTTATTACCTACCAACGCCTGGAAAAAGATTTGATATGTAATGTAATATAACTGCTCTCACCCAATGTTACCAAGTCTATACTCATTCTGTAACTATGTCCTACCCTAAATGTCACGTACCCTCCTGGAAATGTCCAGCTTCTTCTTATGTAATCCGCTTTGAACCGCAAGGTACAAGCGGAATAGAAATCACTAATGTAATGTAATGTAATGTAACAACCCAAAACCAGAATCCATAGAAAATCAGACAAATGGTTCGACAACAAACTACTCCAACTCAAAAGGCAATGCAGACAACTAGAAAGAAAATGGAGAAAAAATAGCCTAGATTCCACAAAAACAACATGGAGAACATTACACCAAAAATACAAACAAAAGCTGAAAGAAAAAATAAAGACATACTACACAAAGCAAATAGGAGAAGAATCCCAAGACACAAAAAAGCTTTTCCAGTTACTCAAAGAACTCAGACACCACACCATATTTGACCAATAACAACTCCCCCCAGCCACCTTATTAGCCACATTCTTCAAAAATAAGATTGCAAATATCAGAGCCACATTCAATAGAACACCTATTCACCTAGAAGAGATCTCAACTTCCCCTACAGAGAAAGAATCAGTAGCAGCAGACAGAACCTGGTCTCACTTCTCACCTATAAAATAGTCAGACCTCAACAAATTATACAACAAATACAATCACACAGCCTGTGACCTTAACCACTGCCCACCATACCTATTGAAAACCTCCATTACGCTATTCCACACTCTGCTCCTACAATGGATACAAACTCTACTCACAGATGGCCAGTTCTCACAAGACCTTAGCGAAATCATCATAACTCCGATCCTAAAATAGCAACAGACCAACCATCCAACTACAGACCCATAGCTTCAATTCCACTTTACTTCAAGCTAATGAAAGGCCTCATAGCTAAAGCCCTAAACGTATATCTAGAAAACCACAACTTACTACACCACACACAGTCTGGCTTCAGAACCAACTATAGCACTGAAACCCTGCTAGGAACACTCATGGACATCAAGAGACAGCACCTCAGCACAGGCAAGAAAATGCTGATCATACAATTAGACCTCTCCGCAGCCTTTGATCTAATAGACCATGACATCCTCTTACAAACTCTAGACTCAATAGGAATTACAGGAAAAGTACTAACTTGGTTCAAAGGCTTCCTACAATCCAGAACTTATAGAGTCAAAACAAACAAAGAAAAATCAGAACCATGGTCCAACCCATGTGAAGTTCCCCAAGGATCACCCCTATTTCCCACACTCTTCAACCTATACATTGCCTCCCTAAGCTCCTACCTAGACAAACTAGGCATAACCTCCTACAACTACGCAGATGACATCACCATACTCCTCCATTTCGACCAACTTGAGCCCTCCATGATAGGTACAAAACATAGAACACCTGAAAAAGTAGCAACATGGATGAAAGAACACAAACTAAAACTTAATCCTGATAAAACAAACTTCATCCTCCTAGAAAACAGCAAAACCTCAACCTTGACTAACCTAGTAATAAACTTGGTCTCATACCCTATTCAACCCACACTAAAACTCCTAGGAGTACTGATAGACAGAGGCTTTACCATGCAACCACAAATCAACAAAATAATAAAAACATCATTCACAACCATGAGAAACCTAAGACAAGTCAGAAAATTATTTGACAGAAAACAATTCCAACCAGTGGTTCAATCACTAATCCTAGGCCTAATACACTACTGCAACATACTATATCTCCCCTGCCCAGCAACCACGATAAAACAAATTCAAACAATACAAAACTCAGCCCTAAGACTTATCTATTGTCTGAAAAAATACAACTACATCACAGAAGCATACCTCGACTCACATTGACTCCCAATACAAGCCAGAATACACTTCAAATTCCACTGCCTTCTTTTCAAAGCTATAAACAGAGACAGCCCTACCTACTGGAACAATCGACTAACTCAAACCACCTCAACCAGACACAGGAGAACCCACACAATATTCACCAAAAATGTAAAACGAAGAAAAATATATGATAACCTACTGGCCACCAGAGTAGCGAAACTGAACCGACAACTCACCAACCTGTTTACTTCGACCACAGACTACAAAACCTTCAAAAAACCCTACTCTTCAAAAAATACATAAAACCAATATAACACAACCAAACATGTTTCGATCTCCTCCTGCAATTACCAACTACTCCTTAGCAAATTAGAAAATGTTCAAACTCCTCCTGCGATTACCAACTACTCCTTAGCAAATTAGAAAATGTTCAAACTATTCTTTAAGTACTTCTTAATATCTTAACAATATGTTCTTCTTATTATCATAACAAATCTTATGTATTCCGCCTTGAACCGCAAGGTAAAGGTGGAATAGAAATCACTAATGTAATGTAATGATGTGATGCATGTATACTATATGTCCTTTTTATTGCAAGACATTGCTTGTATATCAAGTTAAAATTTAATCAAATGTTTTGCTTGTCTTGCAAAACACTTGCAAACCAAGTTACTTGCAATCCAAGGTTTTACTGTATTTCTTTGTTTTGTTTGGTCGGTCTTATGGTTTTTGGTGTCTTGGTGCTCAGAGCTCCCCAGATCAGCGGTCAAGCTCTGTCTGCGTGGAGGAGACACAAACTTAGGTCTGCAGCTGACAGGCCAATGCCTCTGTGATACCGGTTATCCAGCCTGCAGAAACTTTTGTGGAACTTGGGGTCCGATCCCCTAGAAGCTTTGTTCTACTATTGGGTTGTAGGCGCTCGAGCACAGGCTTTCAGACTCTGTAGGAGGCTCAGCAGGGCTCTTCAGGGTGTCAGCTGCATTTTTGCCTCCCCCCCTTTCACATACACAGGTCTGTGGGTGTTTGAAGATCAGTCAGACTTTGGTCTGACTGGCAACCCGAAGATTTCAGTGTTGGAGGAACAGTCACATTGAAGCAGTGATTTCTTCTTTCAGATCCAGCTACTTTAAAAGCTGAGGCAGGCTGCAACACTTCTCCAGCACAGGTCTGTTAGAGACTGAGGAAAATCAAGGATGGTGGTGGTGGTCTTAAAAAAATATTTTAAAGGTTTCTGCCTTTATGGTTCCCCACCTCCAAAATCCCTTTTGCTGAGTTTTTTTTTTTTTTTTAATTTTAGTTGCATTTTTGTGCCAAAAAATGGCTCCAAACCGCCATAGTAGACATCTTGGATTTTCCAATTTTTTAAAAAGTTCTCGTGAATATTCAAATCACCTTATTTTGCTTTAATGCTGGCAGGAATGGAGTCCTCAGGCTCCTTTACTCCTAATTCTTGCCAGAGTAAATGGGGGATACGGAAGGTATGTTATAGGGTTTTGAATATCTAAGGTTATGCACTTTTGGCAAAGAAGAGGGGGGGGGGGAAGGGAGTCCATAAGAATCTAGGGCCCCCTTCTATGTTTGGTGATGTGAGTAAAACATTTTGGACACCTATCATCATTTCCCAATATAGAATTTATTGGAAGGGAAATGGGCATACGTTGGTAGGGAGCAGGAAAGGGGAGTTCAGATGGTTTATGCAAATTTGTATAAAACAATACTGTTTCAATTTGTTTGATGGTTTGTAAAATGGTTTATTGAAAAACATAATTATGAGAAGTTAGAACATTATTTACTCACAGTGAGAGAAAACTAGAGAAGACAACGGAGACTAGCTGGTCTTTATCATCCATCATTTATTACACTGCTTGTCTATATTATTGCTTGCATGTTCTACTAGCTACTTGCATATACTACAAAGATGGAGAGAGCTTGTTGGATTGGGGAAATGGAGAAACCTGAGAACTCTAGGTTGTAGCAGGTTTCTGGATCTCACCGTGTCTGTATAGAAAGAACCGACGTTTCAGCTTTCTTCAGAGTACACTCATGATGCTAGCCGCAGAAGCCCAGAGTTCTAACATGTAAGATTCCAAATTAAAAGTTCATGTGAAAGATACTGAAAACTTCCATAGGAGTAAGGAAAGTTGGTCTTAAGATGTTGAGAAAATTGATAGCCTTGTACTCTGAACAGTACACTAGCACTCTCTTCTTGAGATACTGTTACTACCATTTCTTGTGTGACTTGTAATTTTGGTTTGTTAAGGTTGATGAAATAGTAGAGATTTAAGTTTTAGCTAATGGCCTGAAATAATGCTATGCTTTTTCTGTCATAAAGGTGGTAGATACTCCTGGGATCCTTGACCATCCACTGGAGGAAAGAAATACCATCGAGATGCAGGCAATCACAGCACTTGCACATTTGCGGGCTGCTGTACTCTATATCATGGACATATCTGAACAGTGTGGACATACTTTGGAGGCACAACTAGAACTCTTCAGAAATATTAAACCGCTTTTTGCTAATAAGGTAGACCATTTCCTTTATCTTATTGTATTGCATTACTATTTATAGACTACCTTCCTCCCAACAAAGTGAACCAAAGTGTCTTACTCTAGTAATCATTAAATTCTAGCATAAAGCTTAACCAAACTGAACAATATTTTAAAACCATTTAAAACAGAAATACAAGCAAAATGAACAAAAACTACTAGCTGTTAATATTTTTGGCTAGTGTAAAATCTTGTTCTGTATTTATTTATTTATTTATTTATTTATTTATTTAAAACAGTTATATACTGCCTAAATCTGAATGTTCTTAAAAGTTTAAGATGATTACAATGGTACAAAATGGCGGCTAGATTTAGGCATATCACTTTCTAATCCTAACTGCCCTTCACTGTCTGCCTGGCATTCAGACTTTACATGAGATGAGGCCATTTTACTTGAGGGAACATTTGATGCAACATATATCAAGTGTGCCTTTTGTGATTTCATCTTTCAAATTTACATGATCACCTTTGGCTTAGAACTGTCTATTTTCATTAGCTATCTCATTTTGGTGAGATGCACATCCATAAAGATATGTATCTGTTGAATAATCCTGATGGCCTTTAAAGGCTATGCATTATTTTAGTGATCTTCAAATTAACTTCAGGCATTAGCTGTTGGATTTACTGCTGCAAGACGTCATTTTAGAAAAAAATTGTTATATATTGGGTTCCATTTATTATGTTATATTCAATTTGTGATCTGTTTTGATCATTTTCAGAAGGATGGATTAGAAAATTAATATTTTATCATCCCTGAATTCCCTCCCCAATTACGTGTTGTGACTGTTGTAAGCTAATGTGTGTGCTGTGGCGCTGGAGGGCCAGATGAAGTGAATTTGCACTTGAGGGGCTACCTACACAGTGCTGGCTTTTGAAGAAAAGAAAACTTGGAACAGTTGTAAGTAGGTTTTTGTTAGTTCTTTAAGGTAGTATTAACTTAAATTCTCTTTTTTCCCTTTGCCTTAGCCTCTAATAATTGTGGCCAACAAATGCGATGTGAAAAGGATTTCTGAACTCCCTGAAGAACATCAGGTTAGTGAGTTTCATAATTTCATGAAATAATGGTTAGTTTGACCGTTTATTTTTTTGTGAGTCTTACGTCTGTCCCTGGAAAGATGGTTGAAGCACTGATTAAAGATAGCATAGTCCGGCACTTGGATACACACGACCTGATGAGAGCCAGTCAACATGGCTTCAGGAAAGGGAAATCATGTTTGACAAATTTATTTCAATTTTTTGAGACCGTGAACAAACAAATTGATAGTGGAGAACTGGTGGACATAATATACTTGGACTTTCAGAAAGCGTTCGACAAGGTTCCACATGAAAGACTTCTCAGGAAACTACAAAGCCACGGAATAGAGGGAGATATACTAAGATGGATAGGCAAATGGCTGGAGAACAGAAAGCAGAGAGTGGGCATAAATGGGAAGTTCTCCGACTGGGAGAAAGTGACTAGCGGTGTGCCCCAGGGCTCGGTACTTGGGCCCATCTTAATTAATATTTTCATCAATGACCTAGAAGAAGGAACATCCAGTGAGATCATCAAGTTTGCAGACGACACAAAGTTATGCCGGGCAATCAGATCGCAGAAGGATAGCGAGGAACTCCAGAGCGACTTGAGTCGATTGGAGAAATGGGCAGAGAAATGGCAGATGAAGTTTAATGTGGAAAAGTGCAAAGTAATGCATTCAGGCAGAAAGAACAAGGAACACAAGTATAGAATGTCAGGTGCAACTCTGGGTAAGAGCGAACAAAGAAAGCAAATAGAATGTTAGGCATGATAAAGAAAGGAATCACGAGTAGATCGGCGAAAGTTATATTTGGAATACTGTGTCCAACATTGGTCTCCCAACCTAAAGAAGGATATAAAACTGCTGGAGAGGGTGCAGAGATGAGCAATGAAGCTAATAAAAGGTGTGGAGAACTTGGAATACGAGGAACGACTTAAGAGACTGGGATTGTTCTTCCTTGAGAAAAGGAGACTGCGAGGGGATATGATTGAGACTTTCAAAATACCTAAAGGAATCGACAAAATAGAGCAGGGAAAAAAATTATTTACAATGTCCAATGTGACACAGACAAGAGGACATAGACTGAATATAAGGGGGAACAAGTCCAGGACAAATATCAGGAAGTTCTGCTTCATGCAACGAGTGGTGGACACCTGGAATGCTCTCCCAGAGGAGGTTATTGCGGAATCCACCGTTCTAGGATTTAAAAGCAAACTAGATGCACATCTCCTTACGAGAGACATAGAGGGATATGGGTGACTAAAATTACGCCAGGTGTACACCTGGCTGGGCCTCCGCGTGTGCGGATCACCGGACTTGATGGACCGAAGGTCTGATCCGGAGATGGCAGTTCTTATGTTCTTTGAGGATTTCTTTCCAGTGTAATTAAGATATAGTCATTATTTAAGTTACAATTTTTAATTATTTTTGTGATATTTACTTATCAGCAAGCAGGAATGAATCAGATATGTGAATAAGGTGAGGAGAGCAACTCTTCCAGATCTCTGAACTATGTGTAAAGGTCCGATGTGTGTAGTATTAGCCAACACCATACCAAGGGCTGTGTGAGTGGTGCAGCCGTAAAGGACACACATACGGAGGAATGCAAAAATTTCTCAGAGCCCACTGTCTCTTCTTTTACTATCCCTCTGGAGGCTAAACATGTGGGATCTTGTATCCTCTTTAGCCTCGGCTGCAGGGCTAATCAAACTTGTTCCCTCCCCTCTAGGCTATTTGCCTTGTAGCTTCCTGTCATGCTCAGTTTGTTCCTGCAGCTTCCTTGCATGGGTGAAATCAGTCTCTTCTGCTCTTGATTTGTTTTCAATTCCTAGTCTTTATTTAATTTGTTTTGCGGTTTTGCCCAAGTGCTGCGGATCAACTCTGTGGGAGTGATCCTTTGACGGGAGATCGCAGACATTTTAAATTTTGTCTGCTTCTGGAGGGCGCTCTGTAAGCTTAAACTGCAGTAAGCCCTCTAGACAGCCTGCAGATTGGATCGGGTCTCCGGGATTGGGAGACATCTCTTCCCTGGTTCGTCTGCAAAGTGGTAGAGCGCAGGCTGCTGCTGTTCCATTGAGGTATGCCGGGATCGGAACCGGACTGCGTGTCTTCCTTAATTTCCCTGAGGGGTGGTGACAGGGAAGGTGAGGCGGTCAGAAGACCTGAAAAATCCAGTTTAATCAGCTCCTGAGGTACTGATCTCCTTGCTCGTACTGTATATTGCAGGCTGTCATAGACTTTCATTGCAGCACATTTCTCTGTGGTGTTTGTGAGTCACAGAGTTTTGGCAATTTTTTGGGGGTGCTGAAGTCGGGGTTTTGGGTGGTTTCCCTGTATGCCCTGGTCCCCCCCCCCTGTAAAATCACCATTTTTTGCGGTTCCCTGAGTTTTTCCCAGGCAGTTTTAGGGTGCTAACATTTGAGTTGCACTGGGAACAACAATAGCTCATTATGATTGTGGCCTTGGTTTAGTTTGTCTACAGTGTTGAATGGATGAGAGCACAAATATCTTCTCTTTTTCAAGTGTTTCAGCTTAGTTATTATCAATTGATATAGCTCCAATCAGCGTGCAGGATGACAGTGAGGTTTTAAAACCCCCCAAACAAACCCAAAACCCTCCACCTAGCTAGAAGACATCAAAAGAGGCAGTATATACATGCAATTGGCAAGGAGAAAAGAAAAGTCAAAAAGAAAAAAAAGATGGCAATTATAACTGCCAACATTCACAGCTCAGGATCATCTCATGGATCTCCCAAAGCTTGAGCAAATGAGAGGGATTTTAGTTCTCCTTACTCCTTAGGGACGCAGGGGTAGTGATTTCCAAAAAAGGGGTCTAGAAAAGGAGGTATGCTTTACTTTCAGGTGATGACAGGAAGGAAAGGGTAAAACTGTATGATTTATGTATTGGGATCTTGTTGCACAAGTAGAATGAGAAGGATTCAATAAGACTGTGAAAAAGGAAGACCTTAATGCATGACTTTGTACTATGATTAGGATCTTAAATGGAATTTTAGAATTTAAAAGTAGCCCATGGAGAGGTTTAAGAATGGATTAGATATGGTCAATCTGATAGTTGCAGCAAAAATTCAGTATTTTGAATACATGTTTAATTCTTTGATTTAGCCACCATCTACACAGTTCTTCCTTTTGAATGCTCGTAATAAGCCACTGAATACTGTATTTTTTGCTCCATAAGATACACCTGACCATAAGAAGGACCCAGATTTAGAAGAGGAAAACAAGAGAAAAAACATTCTGAACCAAATTCTTCATGCCAGGCTCTGCACCCTGTCCCCCCCCCTCTCTGGTGGTCTAGTGGTAGGCCAGGGCAGGGCACAGGGCATGCAGGCCTAGTGGCAGGTCCAGCGCTGTATCGACATCGCTCCTAGCTGGAAGCTTTTCAAAACCCGGACAAAGTTCTAGTATCCCTGCCCCTACCCTCACAGTGTGCAGCCTTAACTATTCTTGATGGTATAGCCAGCAACGGGATGGGGAATTGGAGAATCCGCTTAGTGGAGAGTAGTTTTGAGAGTTGTTCCTGGTGGGGGTGGAATTTTTTAAGGCCACTGATATGCGGGGAAACTCATTACAAACTTCTTCATTGGGCTTATTTAACCTTAGCTCGTGGCTTTCATTTGGGTCTTTGGCCTGACTCCTCCTGTCTTAGATGTAAACTTCATACTGGTACTTATATTCACACTTTCCTGGAATACCCTCAATTGACCATTTGGACTAGTGTGCTCCTTCTTTTGGAAGATATGCTACACTGTCAGTTCCCTGGGATTATGTGACCTTGCTTTTGGGGGATCAGCGGTTGTTGAGGCCCTTGCAGTGCCTCTCTCTGACCGTAGATTTCTCATTATAGCCCTCCTGTTGGTGAAACAAGTGATTTTGAAGTACTGGATAGATGAGATAGAGCCCCCTTGAAAACTCTGGACTCTGGCCATAAAACAAACTACACACTTTGAGCTTACTCTGGAACAGAGTAAAAAATCCACTCCTGAGCGGAAACGTTACATGTACTTATGGAAGTGCTTGGGCTGGGATTAATTCCCTAGTCTGCTGAGTGGCGCTTTGGGTTACTGGTCCCACTCCTTGGGAGGGGCTTTTGAGAGGGCACAACTTTGCAACCCTTAGGGGGTACGGGGGGTTGTATGGTAGGTGAGTGTTTAGTGTGCATGAAGTGTGCATGTATGGTTTTGGTGGGGTGTGCAGTATTGGTTGGAGTGGGGATGCAGGTGGGCGGGGTTCTGTTATGGTTTCAGTTTTTGGGATTTTCTTTTTTGAAAATGCAATGGGAATACTCTCTTCTCTTATGTAGGGAAAGCATATTTATCTGCCTTTCTTTTGGTCTAGGAGGCAGCGGTCTGCGTGCTTGAGGTGCCCTTCTTGGGGTGCCGTTGCATTCATGCTCCTACTTCTGATGTTTGCTTTGGTTTCTGGCACACATGTTTGTATTTTCTGCTGTTGATGACCCTGTTTATTGTGCATTACTGTTGTCTTTGTGACAATGTGTATTTCTTGTTGCTCCAATAAAAATATTTTTCAAAAAAAAGAACATAAGAATAGCCTTACTGAGTCAGACCAATGGTACATCAAGCCCAATAGCCTGTTCTCATGGTGGCCAATTCAGGTCCCTAGTACCTGGCCAAAAGGAGTAGCAGCATTCCATGCTACCGATCCAGGGCAAGAAGTGACTTCCCCCATGTCTTTCTCAATAACAGACTATGGACTTTTCCTCCAAGAAATTGTCTAAATCTTTCTTAAATCCAGCTACGCTATCCACTCTACCACAGCCTCTGGCAGTGTGTTCCAGAGCTTAACTATTCTCTGAGTGAAAATTCTTTTCCTCCTACTGGTTTTAAAAGTATTTCCCTGTAACTTCATTGAGTGTCTCTTAGTTGTAATTTTTGATGGAGTGAAAAATCAATCCACTTGTACCCATTCTACTCCACTTAGGATTTTGTAGACTTTAATCATATCTCCCCTCAGCTGTCTCTTTTCCAAGCTGAAGAGCCCTAACCTTTTTAGTCTTTCTACATACGAGAGGAGTTCCATCCCCTTTACCATCTTGGTCGCTCTTCTTTGAACCTTTTCTAGCACCACTATATCTTTCTTGAGATAAGGAGACTAGAATTGTCCCCAATACTCCAGATGAGGTTGCACCATGGTGTGAGGGGCATTATTCTTAGTCTTGTTAACCATCCCTTTTTTAATAATTCCTAGCATCCTGTTTGGTTTTTTGGCCGCCGTGCACCACAAAAGAAACAGAAAGAAATGTGTTTCTTCCTGATGTAAATTTTCAAAACTTACATATTTCAATCACTATAACATTTTCCCTACTTTTATTATTTGGCGATTTTATTTTTCTGATCTTCTTGTTCCATTTGTGCTCTTAACTCTGTTTCCAAAGCCTCCTTATGCATTTGCTGTTTCTTTTCTTTCCTTCACTTTTTGCACTATATCCATCTTTGGCACTGATTTTCATATTCAGTTTTCTTCCATTTTACTGCCTCCATCTTAGATCTCTTTCCAACTCTTACCCTCTTCTCTCCCACTTCCCTTCGTCCATGTGCACTGTCTCGTCCCTATTTTCTCTCCCACTTCCCTCCGTCCATGTGCACCTTCTCGTCCCTCTCTTCTCTCCCACTTCCCTTTGTCCATGTGCACCGTCTTCCCTCTCTTCTCTCCCACTTCCCTCCGTCCATGTGCACCGTCTCTTCCCTCCCACTTCCCTCCGTCCATGTGCACCATCTCTTTCCTCTCTTCTCTCCCACTTCCCTCCCATTCAGCATCGCTCCCTTCTTCCTTCTTCCCCTGGTTCCACCAAATGCTCTTCCCGCACCCTGTCCCGAAGCCCCCCTTACCATGAAAATTACAAGGAGATTGCCAGCACAGCAGCAATGCTATTGAGCTGCCTGCAGCCTCTTCTACACAGTTCCTTTGCTGTGATCTGCTCAAGCGGAAGCAGGTAGTTGCTTCAGAGGGGGGAGGACCACAGCAAATGAACAGTACAGGGAAGACCATCAGCAGCACTGGAAAACACAGGATTAGGCACTTCTATCTTCCACTTAACATAAGAACAATAGAATTGCCGCTGCTGGGTCATACCAGTGGTCCATCACGCCCAGCAGTCCGCTCACACGGCGACCCTCTGGTCAAAGACCAGCGCCCTAACTGAGACTAGCCCTACCAGCGTACGCTCTTGTTCTAACTTTTGTCTTGTCTAACTTTGAACTTGTCTAACTTTGTCTTGAATCCCTGGAGGGTGTTTTCCCCCATGACAGACTCCGGAAAAGCATTCCAGTTTTCTACCACTTCTAGGTGAAGAAGAACTTCCTTACGTTTGTACGGAATCTATCCCCTTTCAACTTTAGAGAGTGCCCTCTCGTTCTCCCTCTCCTGCCCCATCACACTTATAGTTCTGCTCAGAAAGTGGATGCCAATATGCTGTTTGGAGCTGATGCAGGGCCTTGAGCATTTGTGCATGCTCAAGGCTTGCTGGACTCCCTTGAGAATCCCAGAGAGGGCGTGAACCAGCAGGCCTTGAACATGCCCAGATGCACAAGGTCCCTTTCAAGCCCAGAAAGGAGCATTAGCTTTGGCTTCTTGAGCACTAGAACTGTAAGTACGATGTTAATCTGGGGCAGAGGATTGTAGGTAGTGGTGAATAGGAGTGTCAGTCATAGTAGGAGGGGGGAGGGGGGATAGCAGTAGTATTGGCTTCTTGAGGGTAGGAGTGCCGATCATATGGGGGGGTTGGAGAATAACGCGCCGGACATCAAGGAGGTAGAAGATAACAGTGCTGGTCATCGGGTGGGGAGGGGAGGAAAAAAGCACCATCATCAGAAGGAGGTTTGAATATAAACTGAGATCCCATTTTAGGGCCATTGTTTTGGCCCAAAAATATTGGTTTATATTTGAGTATATACAGTAGACCTTGATCATACCCAACACCAAGTCAAAATATTTTGATAGCAGCGAGGAAGTTAGCATTCCTTCCTGTTTCCCATCTTACTGTCTTTGTTTTTGTAAGTCTTAGCCATGTCTCTTTGCGAGCAATTAGAGACAGAAAAGGGGCTGATGCTGACTTCTGATCTTCAGTGTTTCTCTGTCTTTAGCAAATGGTGCAAACATGTACACAGGGTGGGGGAAGGTGAATACCGCTTTTTTGTGGTTACACATTCAAAGCAATTAGCATATATACAGGTACTTATTTTGTACCTGAGACAATAAAAGATTAAGTGTCTTGCCCAGGAACCAGGGTCACAATGAGCAGTTCTGGAATTTGATTCCAAGGTGCTGAGGCAGCAGCTGTACCACTAGGCCACTCCTTACCACAGATGTAGCAGGATTTTTTTTTTTTTCAATTCTCTTTATTAAAGTTGACAATTATTTAGCAAAAAGAGATTTAATACAAAATAAACTTAAATACAAATACCATACCATATTGATTCTTGTATCCCGCAAATGTCGACTAGGAATCATTGTGGCTTACATAATATTAGAAACTAGTCTTTAAGCCCATTACATTAATGGGTGCTAGAATAGATGTGTCTGTCTGTCTTTCTTTCTCTTTCTCCTTGGCTGCTTTCTGTCTGTCTTTCTGTCTCTTTCTCTCCTCGGCTGTCCATCACCACCCCTTGCCTGCTCCCCCTGTCCAGCAGTAGCGCTTTCTTTCTGTCTCTCTCTCTCTCTCCCTGTCTCTCTCTCTCTCCTGGCTTCTGTCTGTCTGTCTGTCTCCCTCTCTCCTTGGCTCTATCTCCTCGGCTGTTATCTGTCCTGTCTCTCTTTCCTTGTCCGTTGTCTGTCTGTCTCTCTGGCCCCCCTGTCTTTTTCTCATTCTTTCTGTCTGTGTCTCTTCCTGACCCCTTGTCTGTCTTTCTTTCTGTCTGTGTTTCTCCCTGGCCCCCTGCCTGCCTGTCTCTCCGTGGCCCCCTTTCCCTCTCCCCCTCCTATTCCCTGTGCAGCAGTAGGAGCCAGACACCTCGCAGCACACGCACCCTGTCCGCCTCATCCAGGCCGAAGGACACACCCTCCTGCCATTGCTCTCGGTGGTGAACCCTCCTGCCATTGCTTTCGCTGCCACCTATCACCGCCGTCACACCGCAGGAGACAAACCGCCGATCAAAGCGCTGCAAATCGCCACACGCGCCGCAAATCGAACATGGCCATGGAGGCACAAATCACGGAGGCAGGGATCATGCGCTGTGGTGGCGAAAAGGACAAACAGAATGCTAGGAATGATCAAGAAGGGGATCACGAACAGGTCAGACAAGGTTATCATGCCGCTGTACCGGGCCATGATGCGCCCTCACCTGGAGTGCTGCATCCAGCACTGGTCGCCGTACATGAAGAAGGACACGGTACTACTCGAAAGGGTCCAGAGGAGAGCGACTAAAATGGTTAAGGGGATGGAGGAGTTGCCATACAGTGAGAGATTGGAGAAGCTGGGCCTCTTCTCCCTTGAAAAGAGGAGACTGCGAGGGGACATGATCGAAACATTCAGAATACTGAAAGGAATAGACTTAGTAGAGAAGGATAGACTGTTCACCCTCGCCAAGGTTGGGAGAACGAGAGGACACTCTCTAAAGTTGAAAGTGGATAGATTCCGTACAAACGTAAGGAAATTCTTCATCCAGAAAACTGGAACGCTCTTCCGGAGTCTGTTATAGGGGAAAACACCCTCCAGGGTTTCAAGACAAAGTTGGACAAGTTCATGCTAAACTGGTGAGACTGGACTCATTTGGAGCACTGGTGTTGACCTTGAGGCTGCCTCATGGGCGGACTGCTGGGCAGGATGGACCATTGGTCTGACACAGCAGCGGCAATTCTTATGTTCTTATGATACAGAGGTATAGACTTCATACACATGAATACGTTATAGCAGGTCAGTGCAGTGAAGTGAATAGATGCGTTTTCAGTGCCTTCCTGATTTGGAAGTATGTGGTAAGATGTCAAAGGCTGCTTGGGAATTCGTTCCAGACTTTGGGTCCATTAAATGTAACTCCTTGGACATAACTTCTGCTATTCATTCAACTCCATATAATGTTTAATAGACAGGTTTTTCAGCCTCTTAGATTATTGTGAGTTCCTCCATGTGTTATATATTATATGTCCCATGTTATGGATTGCTTTTGTAAATCCTTTCTGGAACAACTGGATTTTTGTTTCTATTATACCACAATCAATATATATATATATAGCATATATCTACTTGTAAGTTAATTTCTTATTGATAAATTGTATATTTCAGAAAACTAACTTTTTTTTCTCTCTCAGAGCATTTTTAAAGAATTGGAAGCAGAATTGCCTGTAATTGAGACAAGCACCCTGACAGAAGAAGGTGTGATTAAGGTCAAAACTGAGGTCAGATCCCTCCACATGTCCATGTTTCATTAATAAAAAGTAGCAGCATTCTAGGAACAATAACCCAGTATATTGTATATTAAAAACATTAAAAATAAAAACTCATAAAAAATAATTAACTAAAATGACACATATTTTCCAAATAATTTTTAACAAATACGAGGGAAAAGGAGCAAGTTTGGAGCTAGTGATGTGTAGATTGTTATATGTGTGATGAATAACTTCTGTTGGATTTTTTGCTCCATGAATTGGATGTGAAATTTTGAATCTTCAGAACATTCATGAAGTCTTTAGTTGGACTGAATTTCAGATACATATATTGATTTATGAATATTTATATATAATAATGTGAGAAATATTTTCCCTCTCCTGATTTCTCATATTATTGTATATATCCATACTGAAAGGTTTCTGATCTTTAAACAAAATATAATATTAGACATAGAGAACCTGAGTGAAAACAGTTTTTAAATTATTACTTCATTTACCCCCCCTCCACCCTCTTTTACAAAGCCACGCTAACGGTTTTGGCGTCAGCTGCCACGGTAACAGCTCAGACGCTCATAGAATTCCTATGAGCGTCTGAGCTGCTACCGCCACGGCAGGCACTAAAAACGCTAGTGAGGCTTTGTAAAGGCAGGGGTTATTTAAGAAGCAAAGTTATTCAGCATTCATATCATGCATGTGAAAAAGTAACTATGCCATAAATTATTCAGTCAACCAGTTGACTAAATTTAATTGATGATTCAGCTGATTGAACATAGCCAGGCTTGATTGCAGTCTGTCCTGTTGAATCAAAACTTACTTTCTAGTGCAGTAGTTCTCAACCCTATCCTAGAGGACCCCCAGCCAGTTGGGCTTTCAGGATATCCCTAATGAATATGTATAAGAGAGATTTGCATATAATGGAGGAGACAGGCATGCAAATATGTCTTATGCATATTCATTAGGGATATCTTGAAAACCCAACTGGCTGGGGATCCCCTAGGACAGGGTTGAGAACCACTGTTGTAGTGCAATAGGTGTGGCATTCTGGATGAGCGGATAATATCTCAGTGCTTGCGAGCCATGCAGAAGTAATCCACTGCAGCCTTTGCATCCCTCCTACTTCACCAGAGGGCTCTACTGCCCTCTTCAGTTTTTACGAAAGGAGTTTTTCTGATCTGATCTGCTTATTTCTTTATTTTTTGTCAGTGTTTTTACTGGTTTTTTTTTTTTTTTTGTTTCATTTTGGTGCTAAGAGTTCCTCTAGTTGAAGGTACAGCTCTGCCTGTGTGGAGGAGA
Source organism: Geotrypetes seraphini (assembly GCF_902459505.1). Classification (NCBI taxonomy): domain Eukaryota; kingdom Metazoa; phylum Chordata; class Amphibia; order Gymnophiona; family Dermophiidae; genus Geotrypetes; species Geotrypetes seraphini. Next base: position 460,591,694 of record NC_047085.1, on the reverse strand, counting down.
AGCAGACTACATTCTGCGGCTGACAGGCCTGCAGAAACCTTTTCGGAGCTTGAGGTCCATACCCCTTTTAGCATTGCTCACCTATTGCATTGCAGGGGATTGAGTGCAGGCTATTAGGCATCCATAGGGGGCTCAGTGGGGTCTCAGAGGGTGCCGACTGCATGTGAAAAAGTAACTACCCTCTAAATTATTTGTCAGCCAGTTGACTAGATTTAATTGATAATTTAGCCGACTGAACACAACCAGGCTTGAATTCAGTCTGTCTTGTTGAATTTAACCCTCGCTATATATTGAGCCTTATTTATTTTTGTTTTATATCCCATTCTCCCCAGTGAGCTCAGAACGGGTTACAGGTTAACATATGTAGAATACAGTCAAGACGGGATACATTTGATATATTTACAAAACAATATGTTCATCTAAACTTGATCTATACAAAGAGTCTAGTTCTAGTGTACAGTTTTCCTTCATTATTACTTAAAAATAATATACATTTCCTTCATTGTTCTTCATAAAGCAATAGGCAAGAGATTAGGGGCTCCTTTTACAAAGGTGCATTATGGCTTTAACTCGAGGAATAGCGCACGCTAAAATGCCCCACGAGCTAGCCGCTACCGCCTCCTCTTGAGCAGGCGGTAGTTTTTTGACTAGCGTGCACTATAGCGCGTGCTAATCCGGTGCGTAAGCTAAAAACGCTAGCTCACCTTTGTAAAAGGAGCCCTAGGTGAAGAGGTAAACTTTTATTGGTTTCCTAAAATTCAGAAGACCTTCAATGGATCTGCATTGTTGGGGTAGTTGATTCCAGTAGTTTGGTAAGAATTGGGAGTAAGATTATCTTCTTGCGCTTTGTAGAAGGAGGGAATGACCAGGAGGTATATTTCCTCCTGGGAGCATTACTAAGAACAGAGAATTCCTTTGCAGCAAGGGAGAGAATAAGAACATAAGAATTGCCACTGCTGGGTCAGACCAGTGGTCCATCGTGCCCAGCAGTCCGCTCACGCGATGGCCCTCTGATCAAAGAACTTGTCTGACTTTGTCTTGAATCCCTGGAGGGTGTTTTCCCCTATGACAGACTCTGGAAGAGCATTCCAGTTTTCTACCACTCTCTGGGTGAAGAAGAACTTCCTTGTACGGAATCTATCCCCTTTCAATTTTAGAGCGTGCCCTCTCGTTCTCCCAACTTGGAGAGAGTGAATAACCTGTCCTTATCTACTAAGTCTATTCCCTTCAGTATCTTGAATGTTATGATTATGTCCCCTCTCAATCTCCTCTGTTCGAGCCAGAAAAGGCACAGTTTCTCTAATCTTTCACTGTACGGCATCTCCTCCAGCCCCTTAACTATCTTAGTCACTCTTCTCTGGACCCTTTCGAGTAGCACCGTGTCCTTCTTCATGTACGGTGACCAGTGTTGGACGCAGTACTCCAGGTGAGGGCGCACCATGGCCTGGTACAGCGGCATGATAACCTTCTACGATCCGTCGTGATCCCCTTCTTTATCATTCCTAGCATTCTGTTCACCCTTTTCACCGCCGCAGCACATTGCGTGGACGACTTCATCGACTTGTTGATCATAACTCCCAAGTCTCTTTCCTGGAAGGTCTCTCCAAGTACCGCCCCGGACATCCTGTATTCATGCATGAGATTTTTATTACCTACATGCATCATTTTACACTTATCCACGTTGAACCTCAACTGCCATGTTGATGTCTATTCCTCGAGCCTGATTATGTCACATTGCAGATCTTCGCAATCCCCCTGTGTCTTCACTACTCTGAATAACTTCATATCGTCCGCAAATTTAATCACCTCACTCATCGTACCAATGTCCAGATCGTTTATAAAAATGTTGAAGAGCACGGGTCCAAGCACAGAGCCCTGCGGCACCCCACTTCCAGTCCGAGTATTGTCCATTTACCCCCACTCTCTATTTCCTATGCTCCAGGCAGTTTTTAATCCACGTGAGTATTTCACCCTTGATTCCGTGGCTTGCAATTTTCCGAAGTAGTCATTCATGCGGAACCTTGTCAAATGCCTTCTGAAAATCCAGATATACAATGTCGACCAGGTCACCCTTGTCTATCTGTCTGTTTACTCCCTCAAAGAAGTGCAGCAAGTTCGTCAAACACGTTCTGCCTTTACTAAAACCGTACTGACTGGTCCTCATCAGCCCATGTCTGTCAAGGTGATCAATGATGCGGTCCTTTATCAGTGACTCTACCATCTTTCCCGGTACCGAGGTCAGACTCACCGGATCTCCCATTAAACCGGATCCCGGATCTCCCATCAAATCTTTTTTGAAGATCGGCGTAACATTTACCACCTTCTAGTCTTCCGGAATTTTTCCTGATTTGATCAACAGATTGGCTATTAGTTGAAGCAGTTCAGCTATGGTCCCTTTCAGTTCCTTGATGACACTCGGATGAATGAGAAAGTTGGTGGACAGTGAGAGAGAGGGAGACATGTTACACTTGGGGATGGAAGAGAGAGAGGAAGAAATGTTGTGCAGGGGATAAAAGAGAGAGATGGATCCAGGACAGAAGGGCGTGAAGATGCTGTACAGTGGGAGTGAGGGGAGAGGGGGAAATATTGGACCATGGTAGGAAGAACCAATGGACAGCAACTGCTTGAAGAAGAATTTGCAGAATACAGGAGGAAAAAAGAAAAAAGAGAAACTGCAACCAACTTCATGCAAAAATAAATCTCCAGACAACAAAACTAAAAAAATAGAATTTGTTGATTGAAATATGTTAGTTTTGGGAAGTGTATATAGCAGATGTCTTTGTATTGTGTTCAACAGAAAAGAAATGCAATTCTGTTTTATTTTTCCATTGCTGAAGTATTTGCTAACTCTTACTGTAGCTGGTGGGGGATTCCCTAATACCGCCAACTGAGATCATCCTCCATTCAGAATATGAAGGACTGTTTTGGCTCCATACTACAACATTGACTTGAGAAACATCATTTGGTATTCTCAGAAGATTCTCAAGACTCCTGAAGCAGGCCAGTTTGGCCGAAACATGTACATGTTGAGTCATTGAGTTATTGGAAGAATAAAGTTATTTGAACCACTGGATGAATAAAAGGACATTTACGCAATAGGTTGTGTTCAATCTTTATTAGGACAATTCCACTCTTTATTTTGTTTAAAATAAATCTCCAGACAACAAAGGTAAAAAAATATAATTTCTTGATTGAAATATGTTAGTTTTGGGAAAGGGTGACCCAGTCGACATTGTATATTTGGATTTTCAGAAGGCTTTTGACAAGGTTCCATATGAATGACTACTTCGAAAAATTGCGAGTCATGGAATCGAGGGTGAAATACTCACGTGGATTAAAAATTGGCTGGCAGATAGGAAACAGAGTGGGAGTACATGGACAATACTCAGACAGGAAAAGCATCACCAGTAGAGTGCTGCAGGGTTTGGTGCTTGGATCAGTGCTCTTCAACATATTTATGAACGATATGGAAATTGGTATGACGAGTGAGGTGATTAAATTTGCGGACAATACAAAGTTATTCAGAGTAGTGAAGACAAGACGCAGGAGGATTGCGAACATCTGCAGCGTGCCATGAACACGTTCGAGAAATGGTCCTCGACATGGCAGATGAGATTCAATGTGGATAAGTTTAAGGTGATGAATGTCTGTATCAAAAATCTTATGCACGAATACAGGATGTCCAGGGCGGTACTTGGAGAGACCCCCCAGGAAAGAGACTTGGGAGTACTGGTCGAAAAGACGATGAAGCTATCTGCGCAATGTGCAGCAGCGGCGAAAAGGGTGAACAGAATGCTAGGAATGATCAAGAAGGGGATCACAAACAGATCAGAGAAGGTTATCATGCCGCTGTACCAAGCCATGGTGCGCCCTCACCTGGAGTACTGCGTCCAGCACTGGTCGCCGTATATGAAGAAGGATACGGTACTACTCGAAAGGGTCCAGAGAAGAGCGACTAAAATGGTAAAGGGGCTGGAGGAGTTGCCGTACAGTGAGAGATTAGAGAAACTGGGCCTCTTCTCCCTTGAAAAGAGGAGACTGAGAGGGGACATGAAAGAAACATTCAAGATACTGAAGGGAATAGGTTAAGTAGATAAAGACAGGTTGTTCACCCTCTCCAAGGTAGGGAGAACGAAAGAGCACTCTCTAAAGTTGAAAGGGGATAGATTCCATGCAAACGTAACCCAGAGAGTGGTGGAATACTGGAATGCTCTTCCAGAGTCTGTTATAGGGGAAAACACCCTCCAGGGATTCAAGACAAAGTTGGACAAGTTCTTGCTAAACTGGAATGTACGCAGGTGATGCTGGACTCATTTAGAGCACTGGTCTTTGACCTGGGGGCCACCACGGGAGCGGACTGCTGGGCATGATGGACCACTGGTCTGACCCAGCAGCGGCAAATTCTTATGTTCTTATGTATATAGCAGATGTCTTTGTATTGTGTTCAACAGAAAAGGAAATGCATTTCTCCATTGCTGAAATATTTGCTGACCCTTACTGTAACTGGTGGGGATTCCCTAATACCGCCAACTGAGATAATCCTCCATAGGTGGCTGGAAATTCCTTCTACCAAGTTCAGGAGGTGCTGGCAAAATTCTTGAGCCACTGAGGTGTCAGTATCTTTGGCTTAGGAACATTGCTGCTGCCTCCCAAGCTTTGTAAAAGGGATTTTTGGCCACCTTCAGAGGACATCTTAAGCTGACATAGCTTGAAGGTCCTCATCAACTGGCATATTTATATTTTATGTTTACATTATAGGCTCTGGCAGAGACCCATTTATAAAGTATGTATTCTTCCCAATTATTATTTCTAAATTAATAAAGTGTCTCTGTTTATTTGTAAATGGGTCTCTAATTCGGTAGCATAATGAGCCTCTAATTCAGTAGCATAATTAAATGAAATAACTACTTTTGAAGTTTATGGGGCTGTGCAGGGACAGAAGAAATTACTTGTGGGGTTGGACAGGGATGGATTCGATTCCAGCGGGGATGGATGGGGATGAGTTTGGTTTCTGTCCCTGCGCAACTCTAAAATGGAACAGAGCACAAATTTTAGGTATCCACTAAAAACACATGGTCATTTTTTGATTGACGTGACTGAAAATTAAAATAACTTTTCAGCTGAAACCGGACAGAAAATGGATTGTGAGCTGGTTTTGGCTGTAACCAAAACTGAAATTTAGTGTTCCTCTGTTGGAGAGAAGCAGGAAAGAAATCACTGCTAGCCAAGAGTAAGATCAGTGCTTGTCTCACATTTGCAAAAACACATCTGGATGATCAAATGTTGTATGAACAAATAAATCAAAAGTGTAATTCTTTGGACAATGTTGATTCCATTTTGTCTGATATAAAGCAAATATACTGTGAAAGGAACCATGAATTCTGCACTGTACCAGAAACTTCATAAGGAGAATGATTGTCTTGCTGCATAACCCAATCTTATTTCAGTGATCCAAAATACAATAGCAAATTTACATCTGAATGGCTGAGAAAGAATCAAATTAAAGTTCTGGCCGAATCAAATGCCCTGATTTGAATCCAATAGAGATGATGTGACAGGATCTGAAATGATCAGTCTATGCAAAGAGTGGGCTAAGATTATTCCACAGTGATATGGAAGACTGATACTAAATTATAGGAAGCATTTGATAGCTATTGCTGCTAAAGGAGATATGTACAACAAGTTTAGGGGACAGTTACTTTTTCACAAGGGTGATAATGGTTTGGATAACTTTTGCCCCCTTTTATGAAGCTTCGTTAGGCTTTTTTATTGCCGGCTGTTGGCGGTATTAGCTCCAATGCTCATAAGAATTCTATGAGCATCGGAGCTTTTAGCATCGCAGCTGGGGATAGAAAACCTAACGTGGATTCATAAAAAGAGGGAGAGAGGGTGGTTGTTCTTTAAGTAATAACGTAAAAATTATGTTTCTACTTGGGTTCTCTTGTCTAATACTACATTTTGTTAAAAGATCAGAAACCAATGTGACATATAATGCAGTAATAGGGGAAATCAGGAGGGAGTGCATACTTTACATCGCTGTACACATATTTTATTTGGGACTTCTGGATGTTGATTATTTTTGAGTTTGAGTGGGGTTTTGGTGTGCAGTGATTAAACGGGATTGGAAGCGTTTTTGAATATATTTGATTTTTTTAATAAATATACAATAAAGTGTGGGGGTTGTTCCCAGAATATTGCTTCTTTTTTGTGGGTTTGAGTTTAAGGAACTTGGCTTTGTTCCCCAGATAAATATTTGTTATGTTTCATTGATAGCATATGTGCAGTAAAATCAACAGTTAGCTGTAATCTGTATTTTTTTTCCTTTGGCATTAGGCTTGTGACAGACTTCTGGCTCACCGTGTTGACACTAAAATGAAAGGGAACAAAGTGAATGATGTGCTTAATAGGCTGCACTTGGCTATGCCATCAAAAAGAGATGAAAAGGCAAGTTTCACAGGCATTCAAATGTCAGATGTTTTTATGTTTTTGCTATATAAAATGTTCCTTAAATTATTTTTGTAGTGTGGTATCTACTGTATAAAAAGCAATTGTGTAATGTTTGAATTTATAGGATATTTTGTGTTTGTAATTCTTTGGGCTCTTTTTATAAAGGTGCGCCAGCGGTTTTAACGCACGCACCGGATTAGTGCGCGCTAGCTGAAAATCTATCGCCTGCTCAAAAGGAGGTGGTAGCGGCTAGCGCGCACGGCAATTTAGCACGCACTATTCCACGCATTAAGGCCCTAGTGCGGCTTTGTGAAAGGAGCCCTTAGTGTCTGCTGCGCATGTGCCTTAATTACAGTTAAAAAACCAAAAAGAGAGGCAATATAACTCACACAGTACTAAGCTGTTGAGTGACAAAAGAGAACATAAACTAACAAAAAGTCACTCCATATGTATTAATCAGAAAAAAAAATAAATCTAAAAAAGTTATTCTTTACTGTTTTTAGGAACTGTGCTCAGAGACATGAAGGCTATAAAACCGCCTCACCGACTATTATTGCATAGTTCAATACAGTGTCAGAAGAATGGTATATATCTCTCTAGTTGATTACTCAAAACCAAACAGGTTTTATCATTTTGGGTATGAAACTCTAAAAAGAATAAAACTTAGCTTTAGAGAATCACTGGTTCCTACGTGCACGTTTTGATACTGCGTCAGGGAACCGAAAAGCCACTGCTGAACCCTTCCAAAAAAGTGGGCAATGAAGTCTCTAAGACAAGCAAAGTTAAAATCCAGCATTACTTTATTTATACACAATTGTTAAAACCAACACATCTTTACTAACCTAAAGTTACATCCTGATTTCAAAAGGAAAAAAGGAACTCACCATATATTGTTAGAACTCAGGTGCTAACTGCAAAAATTCAGACCTCCTCATTATCCAGCGGCCAAAAGAGTGCCGGTGGACAGGCCTGTTTTAAACCCCAGCTAATTGATGCCCCAAGATGACATCAGCGCTATACAGACTCCTCCTCATTCCAACCAAGCACATACACTGAAACTACTGGTCCCACAAAGGACAAAATACTAAAGTTCTCAAACTGCCAGCAAAATATTAAGCCTGGCAAGTCAAACTTTGGAACATAAAAATTTATTCACCTAACCTAAACCCATAACTAAAAGGAAACAAAAATAAAAAATCGGAAAAAATCAAACATCAAAAAAACCACCCTGGAGGGTAGTTAAAGGAAAGCCCGCCATTCAATGTCACTATTTAACCCATTTGGTGCCAAAGTTCCCAACTTGAAAATCCAGGCTTGTTCTTTGGAGTACAATCTAGCTTTAAGATCGCCTCCTCATGGTAACCTATGGACCTCCAAGATGGAAAAACGTAGAGCGGACACTGAGGCCCTGATTCTACAAAGTGCGTCCCGATTTTAGGCTGCTGAAGGCGTCCTACAGCTGTCTAATCAGCCAATCGGGATGCACTTTTTTAAAAAAAATGCTCCCCAGGCAGGCTGCCTATATTGAAGGCGCCTCCGGGAGCCTAGGGAGGCCCGCAAGACGCCTAAGCTCACCTAAGGGCCTTAGGCGAACCTAGGCGGCCCTACGCGTCTCCCTAGTAGAGGAAGAGACGCTTACAATATAGGCCAACAAAATGCTGGTCTACATTGTAAGTAGATGCGGCCGCTATACTTATTGCGGCAAGGAATTTCTCTGCCGCGGCCGCATGTCCGATTGCCGGCAGGAGGGTGCCCAAACCCTCCTGCCAGAAGATGCCCCCCCCCAACACTACCGACCGCCCCCCCCCCCCCCGACACTACCGATCGCTGGTAGGAGGGTGCCCAAACCCTACTGCCAGAAGATGCCCCCCCCCCGACACTACCGATCGCTGGCAAGAGGATGCCCAATCCCTCCTGCCCGAAGATGCACCCCCTCCGCACCCTCCCCCCCTGGGCACCCTCCTGCCAGCGAAGTTGAAGGTCCTGCTGGTCTTAAGAGTAAAATAAAACAAAAAGTCAGGAACAATAAAGTTTTTCAATAAAACTGAGTCCAACTTTATTTCCTACGTGGCAAACTGCCACAGTTCAGGCTTTTAGCTCAAACATAAACACAAAATTGGGACTTGTAAAAATACAGCCCACACCTTTCTTGCAGGTAAGTTCAAATGGTTCTAGTGTAGCCTTGCCCTGTCAGTCCCACAGTCACAAGGGCAAACTAAGGCTACAGGAATTACCCAGCCTTTACACTGGTCATTTGCCGTGTTTTAAACACTCTCAGAACGTGCTGCCTAGGCCTGGATTTTAGCAGGCCTACCCCAGCCAACTTAACAGGTAGTTGGTGGGGGAGGGGAGTAGCTGAATCCACTTTATTTAAAGCTTGCCAAAGAATTGGCCCAGGCGCCAATCAGGCCTTAGGCTTCGGCGGGATGGGCCGGGAAGGGGCGGGCCCGCCTCATTTCGAAGAGGCGGCCTGCCGGCTGGACGGGTAAGACCCGTCTGGCCAAAAGAAAAGGTTAGTTTGGTGGGGTGGAGGTTTGGGGGCTGTTAGCGCAGGGGGGGAGGGTGCGGAGGGGTGCGTCTTCGGGCAGGAGGGATTGGGCACCCTCCTGCCAGTGATCGGTAGTGTCGGGGGGGGGGGGCATCTTCTGGCAGGAGGGTTGGGCACCTCCTGCCGGCAATCGGACAGGCGGCCGCGGCCCGCTATACTTATAGCGGCAGAGAGATCCCTTGCTGCGATAAGTGTAGTAGGCTGTGTCTAATCTAACCCGATTCTCTAACCAGCGTCTGTAACATGGACGCCGGTTACAAAATCGGGGTTTAGTGTAGGCCCGATTCTGAATAGGACACCTCTCCCGGGCGTCCTATACAGAATCAGGGCCTGAGTGTTTTTCATCCAACCAATGTTTGGTAAGAGGAGCCTCTAACACTTCTTTAGTTATTCTGCTAATGTGCTCATCAATTCTGCTGCAAATGGATCTAATCGTATGGTCCACATATAATAGCTGACACGGGCACTGTACCACATATACCACCCCTTTAGTACTGCAATCAGTAGCAGTTTGTTTTTTATATCTCTTAACCCAATCAGGGACAGTCATATCATCCAAGGTGACACTGTATTGACACATAGTACATGATGTGCATGGTGAATGAAAACCCTGAACTGCACTAGAGGGGCTGATGCTAGAGCTATATTGCGCTCTAGTAAGGTATTGCTTTAGATTACGTGAACGTGAATATGCAAACCTTGGTGGATCCTCAAAAATTGTGTGATATTGTAAGATGTTCCAATGTGATTGAATGATCCGTTTGATCTTAAAGGCATTGCTTGAGTATGGTAAAACACACACTGAGGACACATCTTCAGTTCTATCATAAGAGGTAAACAACACCTCTCTGTGAATAAAGCGCCTTTTTGTATGCCCTCTTAATGGATGAATTAGGGTATCCCCTCTCTTGAAACCGCTCCTTCATTTCTTCAGCTTTCTCAATGAATTGGCTTTTTGAGGAACATAGCCGGCGTAACCTCAAAAACTGTCCCGTAGGGATGTTATCTCTTAAATGCTTCGGGTGATGGCTTTCATACCTCAATAGGTTGTTGCGATCCGTGGATTTTCTGTAAATAGTGGTATTGAACTTGCCATGCCATAAAGAAATATTAATGTCCAAAAAAGGCAGCGAATGAGGGTCAACTTGAGCTGTAAATTGCAAGTTGGTATCTCCCTGATTTAACCATGTCAAAAAAGAAGAAAACTCTGTTGTAGTTCCCATCCAAACCACAAAGACATCATTGATGTACCGTTTCCACATCAACAGTTTAGTGAAATATTCAGAAGGGTAAAGGTATTGTTCTTCAAATACAGCAACATATAAACAAGCTACATTGGGGGCCATTTTTGCACCCATTGCCGTGCCCTTAATTTGCAGGAAGTATGATTGATCAAACTGAATATAATTCTTGTTCAAGGCTATAGAAGCTATATTGACCAAGAATTCAATACGCTTAGAAGACAATCCCTTTTGCTGCAGATGATGCTGGATAATGTTAACAGCCGCTGACTGTGGAATGTTGGTATATAGAGCTGTAATGTCCAAAGTTACTAAAATCGCTTGTTCAGGAATTTCTTGAAAAGTATCCAACATTTTGATCATAGATCCCGTATCTTTCACATAGGACTTACTTTGTGGAACACAGTCCTTCAATTGCAGATCTAGAAATTCAGACAATGTTCCAAAATAGAACCAATGCCAGCAACTATCGGACGACCGGGAGGATCCACCAGTGATTAATGTATTTTTGGCACAAAATAAATGACTGGAGTAACTGGGCAAGGACATTTTAGAAACTTGAACTCTCCCTCTGTGATGACTCCCATTTCTAAAGCCTGTAATAAGACATGTGATATCCCCTCTCCCAACTCTCCCCTCTCCCAACTCGATAATCGGATTATGATCAACTTCCTGCAAATTAAGGGCACGGCAATGGGTGCAAAAATGGCCCCCACTGTAGCTTGTTTATATGTTGCTGCATTTGAAGAACAATACCTTTACCCTTCTGGCTTTTTTGCTTTCAACTTCAGTGTTGAAAATTGTTTTGAGTGAGAGAGGGAAATAGTTAGCAGCATGATAAACTTTGCTAGAGAGTTGTGTTGGACTGACTGTTGCATTTTTTTTCCTCATTAGGAGAGACCCCCATTCATTCCAGAGGGAGCTCTGTTTCGAAAGAGACGCATGGAAGTGGACTCTCCAAAAAGAAAGCTGGTGAGTGCATGTTGCTGCTGTTTTTTGGCATGCCTAGACAAGTGCTAGATTGGTAAGAAATACGCCTGCTTGGACAACTAATAAATAATACTCATGAGAAATGTGTATATCTTTGCAGGAAAGAGATCTGGAAATGGAATTTGGAGATGATTATGTATTGGATCTTCATAGTAAGTGTTTTGCTGTCTGTATATTCTTTGGTTTATACAGTATATGTCAATCAGTCAATGGATAAACCAGTGCAATGTTTGGGTTGATGCATAACTTTTATAAACTAATGAGTGCTTGAAAGAGCAAAGTTCCTTCCTTAACTTTACTAGGTTAAGCAATTTCTATCAGCTTACTTCAGCTATTCTGGATTTTCTTCAATCTGTTATTTGATAGGTTAATACAATACTATTTCCAATGTAATAGGTGTGTTATTCTGGACAAGCAGGTAATCTCCTCATGGACGCAAGCCTCTGCAGAAGGAATCCACTCTGGATTTTTCTGTAGCCCTCCTGCTTCACTGAGAGCTCTACTGTCACCTACAGTTTTTCCCTTTTGCATTCAAACTGAAAGGAGTATTTCTGTTCTGCTCTGTTTTTTTTTTTTTTTTTTTTTCTTTGAGTTATTTTTGGATTTTCTTTGGTCTTCTGGTGCTTGGAACTTCCTTGTTTTGTTTTGTTTTTTATTCATTTTTTACAATTTATATATATAACTAACTCAGGAAAATCCACCAATATCATCATAAACATTTACAAAAGAAAAACCAAAATCATTCAATGATATCTGGCCGACAGTACCTTTCTTAAAGCAACATAAATTTAGTGAGGAAAAAAGAGTTAAAAAGGCAGAACGTGGCACCTATTTCTATACAGTCCTTCAATAATCCTCCCTAGTTACAAATAACCAAATAAGTCTAAGATAGTGTTTGAACCGGTTTATCTTTTAGAAAACCTTCTAACCAGACTGGGTCTAAAAAAACATTCTTATCACTTGCATATGAAATAAGGCATTTACAGGAAAATTTTAAGAAGGTTGCGCCCATAGCCAAGGCCTTTGGCCTTAGTGCTAGGAACTGCTTCCTCTTCATTTGAGTCTGCTTAGAGACCTCAGGAAATATGAGAATTCTTTGGCCACAAAACAGAGCCTGTTTTTTAGTAAAATATAGTTTCAAAATAGGATGGATGCTGGGCTGTATAAAGAGAGGCGTAGTCAGTAGAAGGAAGAAGGTATTGATGCCCCTGTATAGGTCGTTGATGAGGCCCCACTTGGAGTATTGTGTTCAGTTTTGGAGACATTATCTGGAGAAGGACGTAAGAATACTTGAAGTGGTCCAGAGGAGGGCGACAAAAATGATACAGACTAGAAGCCCTGAATATGTATACTCTAGAGCAGGGGTAGGCAATTCCAGTCCTCGAGAGCTGGAGCCAGGTCAGATTTTCAGGATCTGCACCATGAATATGTATGAAATGGATTTGCATGCACTGCCTCCTTGAGATGCAAATCTATCTCATGCGTATTTACTGTGGATATCCTGAAAACCTGACCTGGTTCCGGCTCTCGAAGACCAGAATTGCCTACCCCTGCCCTAGAGGAAAGGAAGGACAGGGGAGATATGATTCAGACGTTCAAATACTTGAAGGGCATTAACCTAGAACAAAATATTTTCCAGAGAAAGGAAAGTGGTAAAACCAGAGGACATAATTTGAGGTTGAGGGGTGATAGATTCAAGAGCAATGCTAGGAAATTCTACTTTACAGAGAGGGTAGTGGATGCCTGGAATGCGCTCCCGAGAGAAGTGGTGGAGAGGAAAACGGTGACAGAGTTCAAAGAAGCGTGGGATGAACACAGGATCTAGAATCAGAAAATAATATTAAATATTGAACTAAGGCCAGTACTGGGCAGACTTGCACGGTCTGTGTCTGTATATGGCCATTTGGGGGAGGATGGGCTGGGGAGGGCTTAAACGGCTGGGAGGGTGTAGATGGGCTGGAGTAGGTTTTGACGGAGATTTTGGCTGTTGGAACCCAAGCACAGTACCGGGTAGAGCTTTGGATTCTTGGCCAGAAATAGCTAAGAAGAAAAAATTTAAATTGAATCAGGTTGGGCAGACTGGATGAACCATTCAGGTCTATCTGCCGTCATCTACTATGTTACTATGTTACTGCAATCGTTAAATGCACAGTGACTTTAGAGAATCAGCTTCATGGTCTTCATCTGCCTTCACTGTTTCTGGAGTACCACCTAATTTTCACCAAGTTCCTATATTGCAGTACCTTAATAAAAGCATAAAAATGTTGGTAAAACTAATAATTGTTTCCAATATTGATTTCATGTGACTGTGCTGTTTTTGTTTCTTTAACATTTTTATATACCTTCTTCTTGGGCAGCTCCCAGTCAAGATGCTGTACATTAAAAAGCAGATAAGATGAGGAGAATTACAGCAGTTGAGGGAGTTGAGGTTGTCAGTAACAACCGAGCATTAATAACAATGAGAGATTTTCCGGGGGTCCAACATAGAAAATTCATTATAATAATTTATAATGGTGATTCTGTTGTATAGCTCCATTTGAGTACATATTCTTGTTAGCAACAGGAGGTTGCCGCCATGCTTGTCCTTTGTAAGGAGCATTGGTGGGAAATGAGAAAATATTGGAATGTCACAATTGGTATTAATGAGGATTGCAATATATAGAAACAAAGGATTTTAAGTGACTAGAAGGAAGTTGCAGCATCTGCTTTGTTTTTACAAAAAAGGCAGAGTATAGATTTTTGTGTATTTTTTTCTTCCTTTGTCATCTCCACCTTTAAGACTCCTACACCAGATGCTTTATATGTGCTTCATTGTTTTATGACAGTTTACCTCAGTTATTTTGCCACACTTCTTAATATGTTTAGCGTGACATTATATTTTAATACTGTATGTCATAAACAATCACTTTCCTGTTAACTTATTTGACTTTATTCACAGTCCTTTGGCAGTGGTGTTCTCTTTCTTGAAAAATGGAAGTTCAGTGCCACATTTCATAGGGATTGTTCCACTCAGAAAAGTTGAATGTTATTTAAATGTTACCTTCATATTTTGACCCAAGAATGAACTGTTAAATTTTTTTGTAGAATATTGGGACATAATGAATACTTCTGAAAAATATGACAAGGTACCAGAGGTCTGGCAAGGCCATAATATTGCTGATTATATTGACCCAGACATCATGAAGGTGAGCTTTATTTTCTCTCCTCTCATCTTGAACTCCTTATCACCCTATGCAGTTTTTGGTGGAAGTGTTCAGTATTCAAACACAAACCTGTTTAACAGATTCCCGAGAACAGAACTGATTGCTGTTTTTCCATATTCCCCACACTTATTGCCCATTGTTTGTTTATTTTTATTATATGAAAAATTGTATTGCTGTCTATGGTCAATTTCCGAACTACCTACAGTGCTGTACAGCTTATATGGTACCTTTTTTAACCTGTGATTTTGCTCCAGTATATAAATTGAAAGTGAATGTAAATACAGAATTTAAAAATTGCCTAAGCAAAATGTTCCCATGGAGCTTTGCACCTTCTTTTTCACTAGATACTTTTTCAAAACAAAATTTTACACAGATTTTGTCTAATTGAGAGCTGGGTGCTGTAAAGTTCTCAGCCCGACCAAGAAAGGAATGGCATGGAGCTATGAAACTTACAAGTTATTCCACATATTCACCCCTAAGTTCAACACACTTGGCACATCGTGTCTGAAGTTTCTGTAATTGTTCCAAAAAATACTTTGATGTCTGGTCACTGAAATACTTCCCTGCTGCTGCAATCATCGTTGAATCACTCGAAAATTTTCGGCCTTTCAAACTCTTTTTAAGGTTTGGAAACAGAAAATAGGCAGATGGAGCAATATCTGGTAAGTAGGGTGGATGGTCTATGCACTGCATCAAAACATCCATCGTTTTGCCAGCCTTGTGAGCAGATGCATTGTCTTGTAAAAAGAGAACTCCTTTCCACAGCTTCCCTCTCCTTTTTTCTTTCAATACCTCCTTTAACTGGCCCAGCAAGTAACAGAAGTATTCTGCATTAACTGTTTGGCCCCTTGGAAAATAGTCAGTCATTACAAATCCCAAAACACTATGGCCATGATCTTTCCTGCTGACTTTTGTGTCTTGAATTTTTTCCTTAGAGAACCTGACTGCTGCCATTGCATGGACTCAGGATTAGAGAATGTGACAGTGACTGTTAGCTGCGGCTAGCCGCGGATAATCTGCATGAATGGGGTGAAAAAAAGATTGGTAGCCACGGGTACGGCGACAAGGCCCTTGTCCCCGCAGTAAAGTATCTGCCATGCATTGCCTCCCCACCCCTCCCAGTCAGCAGCCTTCCTCGCGATCACGCAGTCCAGAAGCCCCCTCCCTCCCAATCGCCACAGTCTGGGCATCTCTTCCCCTTGTCGAGGTATCTTCCTCCCTTCCCCTCACCTTCGCTTGTGCTTTTCAAAGTTTTCTCTCTCCGAACGGCCTGGATGCCCTAGCCTTCTCATAAGTCACGCACGATTGCCCTGAAACTTCTCCTCTGATGTGAGCTCCCAGGCGGAAACAAGAAATTGCATCAGAGGAGAAGCTTTGGGGCAATCGCATGCAACCTGTGAGAAGGCTGTGGCGTCCAGACCACTTGGAGAGAGAACCTTGATTCTGAATAGCACCTGCGAAGGTGATAGGAAGGGACAGAGATGGCCCAATGAGGGGAAGAGGGAAGAGGAGTGGCGCCAAAGGGGAGGGTAGAGAGGAACAGAAGCTGGAAGGAAGTGTAGAGGAGAGAGAGGGCAGAAGATGCTGAAGAGAAGTGGAGAGAGAGGGGGAGGGAGAGTGGAACAGATGCCGAAGGGAAATGGGGAGGAGAGGGGGAGCAGATGCTGCATTGAAGTGGGGTTGAGAGAGGGGAAAAGACGTTGTATAGAGGTGGGAGGAGAGAGAGAGAGAGGGGAAAAGACGCTGCATGGAGGTGGGGAGGAGAGAGAGAGGGGAACAGACGCTGGAAGGAAGTGGAGAGGAAAGAGAGGGGAGCAGACAATCTCAAAGATAAAGTTCATAATTTTACAAAATAAAACTGACATCAGAAAGTTTTGGCTGATGTCTGCTTCAGGGGTAAAAGTAGAGAAAAAATATAAGAACAAAAAAATTAAAAACTTAAATATTTGGGGAGAAACAAGATTTTTGAGATATTTGCAGTGTTCTCTCAAGATTGTGTTTCTTTTGGACACTGTGTCGGGTAACAGGAATTGTATAATACATACCGCAAGTAATCATTTTGGCTTGATTTTTTATTTTTATTTTTGCATTTTGGCGCCATCTACTGGGCTACCTTTTACACCCCTGAAGAAGCCCGAAGATGGCCGAAATACAGACCATGTTGGGGTTTATTACAAGGATTTTATTTGCCTGTCACATTTTATTTATACATATGTGCGTTTTTAACTTGAATTTGTTGATATTCTAATAAATCAACTGTCCTTATGGCGGTTTGACTTGTGTCCCTTCCCCACTCTCTTTTTTGCTTGCACAGTTCACACGTGGGGTTGTGATTTTTTTCCTTTGTATTGTATGATACATACACTAATGTTGCCATTGGCACATAGCCATTAAAAACATTAGCACATATGCATTTACTGACACCTATGTTGTAGCAAGTAAGAGGTTATATGCAAATTCTACTCAGTAATGTAGCCGCACAGAAACGCTCACTCCCCCTCCCAACATGCCCCCTCCATGGAAAACATAAAAATATTTTTTCAGCTTGTGATTTATCTGCACAAATCTCAACACCTACCACAGGATGTTTGAGCACGTCCCATGGTAAGCCATTTTAAGCCGCAGTAAAAGTGCTAGCACTTATTGCAAGTTAATAAAATAGCCTCATAGAAAAATATACTACTACTATGTATAAGCGCTACCAGATATACATAGCACTATACATGGTCACAAAGGAGACAGTCCCTGCTCCAGTGAGCTTACAATCTAAATAATCAAGACAGACAAATAAGATTCCAGGCTAGGAGTTACAGTTAGATGAGATAGTTAAACTGCTGGCTAGGTGGTGAGCAGAGGGCAATTGGAAGTAGGGTTATGAATTGAAGGCTGTCTCTAAAAGGTGGGTTTTCAGCCTACTTTTGAACAAGGGAAGGGAATGCGCATGGCAGATGGACTCAGATAGTTTATTCTAGGCATATGGGGTGGCAAGATGAGAAACGGAGTTCCTGGGGAGGGGTATAAGGAGAGAGAGGAAAGATACTGAGGGGCTGCAGAATGAACACACTTGTAGGTTAGTAATTGGAGTTTGAACTGTATGCAAAGGCAGTTTGGGAGTCAGTGAAGTGAATTGAGGAGAGGGGTGAGGTGAGTGTAACGAGGTTGGCAGAAGATAAGTTGTGCAGCAGGGTTTTATACAGATTGCAGGGGGGGAGAGGCATTTCAGTGGGAAACATGTTAAAAGTAGATTGCAGTAGTCTTAAGTGTGAGGTTACAAGAGGGGGTGAAGAACTTATATGCACAACAAAAGAGCGGGACTTGGGTGTGATTGTATGTGATGATCTTAAGGTGGCCAAACAGGTTGAAAAGATGAAGGCGAAAGCTAGAAGGATGCTAGGTTGCATAGGGAGAGGTATGGCCAGTAGGAAAAAGGAGGTATTGATGCCCCTGTATAAGACTTTGGTGAGATCTCATTTAGAATATTGAGTACGATTCTGGAGGCTACACCTTCTATATAAAAAGGATGGAGTCAGTCCAGAGGAAGGCTACTAAAATGGTAAGGCGTATGGGGACAGACTTAAAGATCTCAATCTGTATACTTTGGAGGAAAGGTGGGAGAGGAGATATGATAGAGACATTTAAATACCCATGAGTCGAGTCTTTCATTTGAAAGGAAACACTTCAATGAGAGTGCATAGGATGAAGTTAAGAGGTGATTGGCTCCGGAGTAATCTAAGGAAATACTTTTTTACAGAAAGGGTAGTAGATGCGTGGAACAGTCTCCCAGAAGAGGTGGTGGAGACAGAGACTGTGTCTGAATTCAAAAAGGCCTGGGATAGGCACGTGGGATCTCTCAGAGAGAGAAAGAGATAATGGTTACTACGGATGGGCAGAATTGATGGGCTATTTGGCCTTTATCTGCCATCATGTTTCTATGTTAAGAGTGTGGACAAGGGTCTGGCCTTGTGCTTAGAGAGGAAGGAGTGAATTTTGGTGATGTGATAGAGATAGAAGTGACAGGCTTTAGCAGTCTTTTGGATGTGGGTAGAAAATGAGCGGTCAGAGTCAAAGATGACTCCAAGGTTACAAGCAGAGGAGACAGGAGCAATGACAGTATTATTTACTGAGACGGATAACAGAGGGAGAGGAGCAGAGGGTTTAGGAAGAAAGAGGAGCAGTTCAGTTTTGGGCATATTTAGTTTCATGTGGCAGCAGCAAATCCAGGCAGCAATATCAGCCAAAGTCAAACTGATGCAGGGGAAAGGATATAACACCAAAAAATATCAATAATGGAATCAAAAAATATCTTATAAACCAAAAGCTTCCAAACTATAAATCTAAATACCAAAAATCATTCACAAAATAATTTTATATGTTGGTAGGATATAGCTCAGAGACATGGAGGGATCAACAAGGAGGACATGCTCCAACCACCTCACCACCCAATCATTGCTTGATCCTCCATTTTTAATTTTCTTGCAAAATATCACTTATAATTAATAAAACTTGGAATACTCTTCAAAAATTTTTAGAAGTGAAAAACCACTTAACTAATGGTTGGTTTCGACGTTGCACATTTCGATTACTGCTTCAGGAACCCATACAGGCTGGAATTCTAAAGTCCAAAATGGTTTGTCATCAAGAGCAGGTAAAATTCTAAAACAATAGGAACATCAAAAATTACTTCATTAGAACTGTTCTAAAACATTTTAAAGCATGCTCAAAAATAAGTACTAACAAAATTCATATGGCTTATGGGCTAAAGGATACCTGAAAAACTTTTAGTTCTTCATTCTTACAGAGGCTCTCAAAATCGCTACTTAATGGTGAAAAACGCCGAGGGGAGAAATAATTTAAAGAGTCATTGCGTAAAATATGTGATGACATGACCTATGCATGAGCCAATAGAAGCTGATTTATAGCAAACATCGTAACAGCTTTCAAAGATACATAATTTATTCAGATTGGAAACATTCCATACTTTACAGGAAGGCCTTCCACTCAGTTTCACTATTCAACCCATGGAGTGCTAAAGTTTGGAGTTGAAAAATCCACCGTTGCTCCTTACTCCAGAGTAGCACTGCTAAATTGTCCCCAAGTGACAAGCGTGGGACTTCCAATACTGAAATCTGTAAAACTGTTATCTGGTGTCCAGTTTCGGCCCAATGTTGGACTAGGGGAGCATCCTTAACTTGATTCTTAATTCTGCTTAAATGCTCTCCAATTCTGACTCGAATACTCCACATTGTGTGGCCTACATAGTATTAAGAACACGGACATTGAATAATATAAATGACACCACTTGTATTACAGTCAAAAAGATGGTATATGTTATAAAGCCTATTGAGGTAACCCCATATCTTGCAGGGGTTTGCTGAAAGAACATTGCTGGCATCTGCCACATATGGCATGTCCTTGCTGAATACCAGAAATAGGCAAAAATGGATTTTTGTCTTAGATTGCATCCTTTGGAGAAGGTGAAATGGGGAAACTTGAAATATAGAGTGGAATTGTAGGACATTCCAATGAGTTTTGATTATTTGTTTAATCCTGAAAGCATGTTGTGAATACGGTAGCATACATACCAAAGAGGATTCATTCTCTTTAGGAGCGGGCTTAAGCAGTGTTTCTCTTTGGGCATACAGTGCCCTCTTATATGCTTTTTTTTATGATTGATGGGGGGTAACCCCTGGAGAGAAACCTTATTCGCATTTCTTCAGTTCTAGCTTGGAATTCACATACCGATGAGCAAATACGATGAAGGCGTAAAAATTGCCATACTGGGATGTTATCCCTGAAAATGGATGTACTGAAAGTTCCCCCTCTGACAGAAATCAATAAATCCAAAAACGGTAACTGCAATGAATGGTAAATGTGAATGACAAGTTGGGATCACACTGATTAATCCATGTATGAAATTGCTCAAGTTCGGTATTAGTACCTAATCACACCATAAAAATATCATCTATGTAGCGTTTCCAACATAACATCTTGGAAAAATGAGAGCATTTAAGCAGAATTAAGAATCAAGGATGCTCCCCTAGTCCAACATTGGGCCGAAAATGGACACCAGATAACAGCTTTACAGTTTTCAGTATTGGAAGTCCCACACTTGTCATGTGGGGGCGATTTAGCTACTCTGGAGTAAGAAGCAACGGTGGATTTTTCAACTCCAAACTTTAGCACCCCATGGGTTAAATAGTGAAATTGAGTGGAAGGCCTTCCTGTAAAGTATGGAATGTTTCCAATCTAAATAAATTATGTATCTCTGAAAGCCGTTATGATGTTTGCTATAAATCAGCTGTTTTAAGTGGACTTCGCCTCTATTGGCTCATGCATAGGTCATGTCATCATGTATTTTATGCAGTGACCCTTTAAATTCTTTCTCCCCTTGGCGTTTTTCGCCATTAATTAGTGATTTTTAGAGCCTCTGTAAGAATGAAGAACTAAAAGTCTTTCAGGTATCCTTTAGCCCATAAGTCATATGAATTTTGTTAGTACTTATTTTTGAGCGTACTTTAAAATGTTTTAGAACAGTTCTAATGAAGTAATTTTTGATGTTTGTATTGTTTTAGAATTTTACCCGCTCTTGCTGACAAACCATTTTAGACTTTAGATTTCCAGCCTGTATGGTTTCCTGAAGCAGTAATTGAAATGTGCCACGTCGAAACCAACCATTAGTTAAGTGGTTTTTCACTTCTAAAAATTTTTAAAGAATATTCCAAGTTTTATTAATTATAAGTGATATTTTGCAAGAAAATTAAAATGGAGGCTCAAACAATGATTGAGTGGTGAGGTGGTTGGGGCATGTCCCCCTTGTTGACCCCTCCATGTCTCTGAGCTATATCCTACCAACATATAAAAATGATTTTGTAAATAATTTTTGGTATTTAGATTTATAGTTTGGGAGCTTTTGGTTTATAAGCAATATCAGCCAGACAGGCTGATTTTTTTTCTTTGATTTTAGGTGAAATCTCAGGTGTAGAGAAGTAGATCTGGGAATCTTCAGCACATAGGTGATACTGGAAGCCATGGCAGAAGATCAGGGCATTGAGGGAAGAGGTGTAGAGAGAGAAGAGATCTAAGACAGAGCCCTTGGGGTACACCAACTGCTAGTGGGATAGCAGCAGAGAAGGACCCACCAGCAGGTACAGTAAAGTACGTTGGGAGAGGTAGGAGGCAAACCAGGAGAGGACAGATACACGGAATCCAAGCAAGGACATCGTATCAAGAAGTAAGCAGTGATTAACAATATCAAAAGCAGCAGACATGTAAAGAAAGATGAGCAAAGAGTAAAGGCCCCTAGATCTGGCCAGGAACAAGCCACTGCAGATTTTGGTAAGGGCAGTTTCTGTGGAGTGTAGTGGAGTGGGTGAAAGCCAGATTGTAGAGGATCAAGAGTCCAAATGGCAGATGAAATTTAATATGGACAAATGCAAAGTGATGCACATCGGGATTTGCACCCAAGAAAAGGATCTGGGTGTTATCGTAGACCAGGGGTGCCCACACTTTTTGGGCTTGCGAGCTACTTTTAAAATGACCAAGTCAAAATGATCTACCAACAATAAAATTTAAAAAAAACACAACGCACACTGTACGCATAGAAAATGTTAATTACCATTCCTATTCCAGGGTTTTTCAAAGAGGTCAAAGCAGATGACTCTATGCACTATCACCTCAGTAACAACCATACAAAAATAGACAAATATACCCCCCTCCCTTTTTACTAAACCACGATAGCAGTTTTTAGAGTGCAGGGAGCTGCGCTGAATGCCCAGCGCTGCTCTCGACGCTCATAGGCTCCCTGCGCTAAAAAACTCTATTGCGGTTTAGTAAAAGGGGACCTTAGTGTAAAATATAGACAGCAGATATAAATTGAGACACATTTCGATCACTAAATTTAAAATAAAATCATTTTTCCTACTTTGTCTGGTGATTTCATGAGTCTCTGGTTGCACTTTCTTCTTCTGACTGTGCATCCAGTCTTTCTTCCCTTCTTTCAGCCTGTATGCTTCCTCTCCTCCACACCTCATTCCCTCCCCCAACTTTTCCTTCCTCTCCCCTGCCCTTTCTTTCTCTCTGCCTCCCTTTCCTTTTTTTCTGTTTCTCTTCTTTCCTTCTGTCTCCCTGCCTGCCCTTTTTCTTTCTTTCTTTCTCCCTGCCCTCCTCCAAGACACTGCCACTGCCATCGGGGACCCAAACTGCCATCGGGGACCAGGACCCAAACCGCCACCAATAACAGGCCCGAAAGCCGACGCCAATAACACGCCCAAAAGCCGACGCCGCCCCAACCTCTCCCTGCTTCGGCCGACCAGCATCGCGAGGAACTGTTGGGGGAAATGCTGCCGGGTCCTGCCTTCGCGGAAACAGAAAGTAGGCAGGACCCGGCAGCAAGAAGAGGAAATGCTTCACTAACATGTCTCCCACCTTAGCCCGTAGCGAACGCTTGTTTCAGGGCTCTCAACATGTGCGTGCAGGCTTCCCTTCTCCCCCCCCCTCCCCCTCCCCGGGCATAACTTCCGGTTTCGGAGGGAAGAGAAGAGAAGCCTGCACGCACACGTTAGAGCCCGGAGCATAAGTTCGCTAGGGGCTGAAATCTCCAAGCCGGTTTTTTGGGTATTTTTTTAAAATGTTCAGCAGCGGCAGATGACAGCTGGGTGGACCACCCAGCTAAAAGGCCCTAGGGAGAATACTGGAGAGGAAGGCTGATCGGCCCGTAGATCAGGACGGCAACACGAGTGCGATCGACTCGAGTTGCCTTCCTGAGCTACTGGTCGATCGCGATCGACGCGTTGGGCACCCCTGTCGTAGACAATACAATGAAATCTTCCACCCAGTATGTGGTGGAAGCCAAAAAAGCAAATAGGATGCTAGGAATTATTTAAAAAATGGATGGTTAACAAGACTAAGAATATTATAATGCCCCTGTATCGCTTCATGGTGCAACCTCATCTGGAGTATTGCGTTCAATTCTGATCTCCTTATCTCAAGAAAGATATAGTGGCGCTAGAAAAGGTTCAAAGAAGAGCGACCAAGATGGTAAAGGGGATGGAACTCCTCTTGTATGAGGAAAGACTAAAATTGTTAGGGCTCTTCAGCTTGGAAAAGAGTCGGCTGAGGGGAGATATGATTGAAGTCTACAAAATCCTGAGTGGAGTAGAACGGGTACAAGCGGATTGATTTTTTACTCCATCAAAAATTACAAAGACTAGGGGACCCTCGATGAAGTTACAGGGAAATACTTTTAAAATCAATTGGAGGAAATTTTTTTTCACTCGGAGAATAGTTAAACTCTGGAACGCATTGCCAGAGGATGTGGAAAGCACAGATAGCGTAGCTGGTTTTAAAAAAGGTTTGGACAAGTTCCTGTATCGGTAGCATAGAATATTGCTACACCTTGGGTTTAGGCCAGGTACTAGTGACCTGGATTGGCCACCATGAGAACGGACTACTGGGCTTGAGGGACCATTGGTCTGACCCAGTAAGGCTATTATGTTCCTAAGAGTCTGCCGAGATGAAAGGAAGTCAAAGCAGTAATGGAGGACACTGCGTTTGAGTAAAGCTTGGATAGGAACGGGCAATAGTTGAAGGGGCAGGTAGGATCCAGCTAGGGTTTTTTGTTTTTTTTTTTTTTGAGAAGTGGGTTAATCACCATGCATGTGTCTGAAGACATCAGGAACAGTTGATACGACAGATAAGAATGTGGGCAGAGCATTGAGAACTGTAGAGAAGATTTTATTTCATTGTTTTGGTGAATTAGAAACTGCTTTTCTTTTTTGTTAATAGGTGGATTTTGTGATCTTTTCAGTTAGGATAGGTTTCAAAAACAGAAGTCATTTAGTACATTTTTCTTAAGGCAAGAGATGAAAACTTATTAAAGATGATAAAGCATTTAGAAGATCGTGGTGGAGGGAATATGACACTCTTCCAGATATGACAAACTTTGTAGAGAAAACTCCTGATGCATTGTTGGTTGATACAGTCAGATATTGTCTTTTATTTCAGTACTGAGGCATATTGGATATAACATTAATTATAGCTGTAGATCATAGAAGCAGGTGGGTTGCTCGGGATGATGGGTGAGAGGTATTATAAAAAAGGGAACATTTTTCTGTGCTGAATGGTATTCTTGTTTGCATGCTTGTTATATATAACCTGGTAATTCATTTACTGTTGGATCCTTTTTTTTTTATGACTCTACCAAATGGTTTCCAATAAAACCCTTTAATTCTAGAGATAAGGCATTAGAAGTCAAGGTAATAAGCAGGTGCCATTAACAATTTAGAGTGGTTTCCTTCTTTGAAGGCTGCTTATCTTTACTATGAGTTGGACCAGAGAAGTTTTGAAACAATGTGCTATTATACTACACTTTATGAAAGTCAAATATTAAAACATTAGCTTTTTCAATATTGGAGTACTCTTCATCAACAGGTCCTCAGTACACTAAAGTATGACTGAAATACACTTTACAATGGCAAAAAAAATCCTGTTTCATATTATTAGAGAGCCAGCTGGGAGTCAAAATAGAAATTTTTTCCTTCATTTGTTGAATAATTTTGCATAAGATATATTAATATTCCCATCTGCCTGCCTCTGTATATGATTCTGCAGGTGGAATGGGGCAATTCATTGTGGGACGTTTCAACACAGCTTCGATTAAATGGCCGTGATGAATCATCCTCTCCACAATGAACTGCAATGAATCTTGCCCTGAAGCCTCTACTCTTTCCAACCCCTCCCCCGGTGCCTCTCTTCCTCCTCCCAAGCTTTTCCTCCTCTCTGCCCTCCTCTCCCCCAACGCCTCTTCTCATTACGCTCCTCCTCACTGGTGCCTCTCCTCTCTGCCCCCTTCCTCCCCACATACTTCTTTAAAGGTTCGCCGGCACATTTTCCTCCCCTTGCTTTGCCGGCCTTGGCTCCCTTCTGACATCACTTCCTAGTTGTGGGACCAGGCAGCAGGGGGTTGAAGATGTTGCTTGAGTCGGTGAACTTTTCAACAGTGTTTGCAGGTACTGGGGGTGGGGTGCCCCCCCCAAGAGGTCAGACGATTCATTGTGGCCAATTCTGCGATGAAACACCATGATGAATTGGCTGCGATGAATCTGCCAAGACCAGGGGTGAGCAACTCCGGTCCTCGAGGGCCAGAATCCAGTCGGGTTTTCAGAATTTCCCCAATGAATATGCATTAAAAGCAATGCATGCAAATAGATCTCATGCATATTCATTGGGGAAATCCTGAAAACCTGACTGGATTCTGGCCCTTGAGGACCGGAGTTGCCCACTCCTAGCCTAGACCCTTCTGTAGATGCCTTGCTTATTAAGTTTGAAATATTATTGTTTTCACTGTAATTTCATATGATACCGTTCTTATAAACCTAACCCAGCAATCTAGCCAGTCCTTTACTGTCCCTTTGAGAACAGAATATTTTTCCTTACATAAAGCTTCTTTCATATGAGCTAGTGTTAAAATGTATTTTGAGTGATACACTAGTTATCTTTTGCTTCCAAACAAGACATCTGACCAGTTAGCTGGAAACTGGACCAAAAATGGATGAGCCAATGAGATTAAACTGTAAATCATCAATCAAAAATATTAAATTATCACCTTTCCTTATACAAAACCAATGTATTCTTCTTAATGAGTTGAGAAATTCACCCTTTATGAACTTTAAAAATCATAGAATATAAATATTTTATTGTCTTAGTATTACTCTCCTTATTAAAAGGTAGGTTGATTAAATCAGGCATCATAAATTGAATTGAAGCAATTCAGGTATATATGATTTTGTATCTTTTGGGATCTTTATTGAAGCACAATTCCCTTATTATTTGACTTGAGCAACAAACATACTGAGCATGACAGTAGAGAAAAATAATTTAACAGGAATTAGCCTCTCTCAGACAATTTAGGTCCCACTGTCCCATTTTAGACAGGGACAAGAAAAAATTTGACAGATAAAACTCTGTTAGAGAGTCATGGATATGTGATAAAAGCTATGTAATTCCAAAAATGCCAACATTGTCCTAGGTACTACTACTAATAATTTCTACAGCGCTACTAGACATAACCCAGCGCTGTACATCAAAAGAGACAGAAAAGACAGTCCGTGCTCAATAGAGCTTGCAGTCTAGTCAAGACAGACAAACTGGACAAGAAGGTGCCTCAATACACTGCTTAGGTGGGGGAATTACAGAGGGAATGATAAGATAGATATTGGTGTTTTAGAAGGTCGGTTGTAGTTTGGAATTGAAAGCATCTTCAAAGAAGTGGGCTTTAAGTTTGGATTTGAATACTGCCAGAGATGGAGCTTAATGTATCAAGTCAGGCAGTTTGTTCTAAGCATACAGTGCAGCAAGAAAGAAGGAACAAAGTCGAGTTGGCTGTAGAGGAGAAAGGTACAGATAAGAGAGACTTATCCAATGAGCGGAGTTCTCGGGAGGACTATGGGGAGAGAGGAGAGATACCGAGGAGCTTCAGAACGAATATGCTCAGTAAGAGGAGTTTGAACTGCATGCGGAAATGGATAGAGAACCAATGAAGTGACTTGAGGAGAGGGGTAATGTGGGCATAGCAACATTAACGAAATATGAGGCGTGCAGTAGAGTTCTGAACAGATTGAAGAGGAGAGAGATGGTTTAGTGGAAGGCCAGTGAGAAGCAGGTTGCAGTAGTCTAGGCGAGAGGTGATGAAGGTCTTGGCAGTGTGCTTAAAAAGAAAGGGTCTTATTTTAGTGATATTGTAGAGAAAGAGTCAACAGGTTTTGGTAGTCTGTTGGATATGTGAAGAAAAGGAGAGAGATGAGTCAAAGATTACCTCAAGGTTGCGAGCTGGCAAGACAGGAAAGATGAGGAGAGTGTTTACAGAAATAGACAATGGGGGAAGAGGAAAGACAGGTTTAGGTGGAAAGATAAGGAACTTGGTCTTGGACATGTTTTTAATTTTAGATGGCTGTGAGTCATCCAGATAGCGATGCCAGACAAGCAGGTTGAAACCTGGGACTGAATGTCTATTTTAAGTGTAGAGAGGTAGATCTGTGAGTCGTCTGCATAGAGGTGATAC
Organism: Geotrypetes seraphini; assembly: GCF_902459505.1. Lineage (NCBI taxonomy): Eukaryota > Metazoa > Chordata > Amphibia > Gymnophiona > Dermophiidae > Geotrypetes > Geotrypetes seraphini. The sequence continues at coordinate 460,564,208 of NC_047085.1, read as the reverse complement.
TGAAACCCATGGGAGGAGATTAGAGCACCAAGGGAAGAAGTGTAGATGGAAAAAAGAAGTGGTCCCAGGACAGAGCCCTGAACTACACTGACCGACAGTGGGATGGCAGTGGAGGTAGATCTACCACAGCATACACTAAAGGTGCAAAGAGAAAGATAGGAAGACAACAACCATGTGATAACAAAGCCCTGAAATCCAAGCAAGGACAGTGTATCGATGAGTAGGTAGTGATTTACCTTGTCAAAAGTTGCAGATCAAGAAGGATGAGGATGGAGTAAGAGGCCTTTTGATTTAGCCAGGAGCAGGTCATTGAAGACCTTCTTAAGGGCAGTTTCTGTAGAATGAAGAGGGCGAAAGAAAGTTAAGACAACGGTGATGAATAGCATGTTCAAGTAGCTTGAATAAGAAGAGGAGGGAGACAGGATGATAGTTGGAAGGGCAGGTAGGGTCCAGAGAGGGTTTTGAAGGTTATCGGATGATGGTCAGAGAGGGGAAGGACTGCTGTGGAAAATAGTAATAGAGCAGTTGGAGAAAAAGATGTGATCAAGGCAGTGGTTATTCTAGTGAATAGAAATGGTGGAGCACAGCTGAAGATCAAATGAGGATGTTAGGGCTAGAAGCCTAGAAGCATATTAGTCAGAGGGGTTGTTAGCATGAATGTTGAAATCACCAATGATGAGGGAGGGAGATGGATGTTCAAGAAAGAGGGAAAGCCAGAAGTTGAAGTCAGTGAGGAATGAAGAGGGGGGGAGAACCTCTCAGGGGGTCAGTAAATAACAGCTATGCAGAAAGGTAGAGGTGCAAAAAAAATGGATAGAGTGGACATCAAAGGAAGATTGACCACCTTGAGAACGGGCTACTGGGCTTGATGGACCATTGGTCTGACCCAGTAAGGCTATTCTTATGTTCTTATGAAGAGAAGCAGTGAGACTGAGGTGGAATAAGGGGTTGAAATCTGCAAGAGGGAGAGAGCTGTAGCCTAACACCACCTCCATGACCAGCTGGGTGAGGCATATGGGAGAACAGGTAGTTTCCATGAAACAGGGCGGTAGTTGAAGTAGAGTCATCTGGGCATATCCAGGTTTCAGTCAGTGCAAACATGGAAAGGTCATGGACGTAGGCATGCTTATTGGAGACATAGTGGGCAATCCACAGGGCGCATGAGAAGGGCAAGGAGAGGGGGATAGAAATAATATTGGTGACATTGCAGTGTGATCTGCATTAATAGGATGGGAGTTGGTTGGGAGGACCAGGGTTGGGGTTGATATCTTTAGCAAAGAGCAAAAGAAGGAGCAAGAAGATACAGGTGAGAGAAGAGGAAACAAGGGAGGGCATGCTGCATCACAGGTAAAATGCTTGCAGGGAGAATGGGGATAGCTGAATAAGGAGAAAGGTTGAAGTTTTAGGGCAAAGAAGAGGATGGAAGGCAAGGGAAGGTGAGTTAATAGGTTCAAAAAGTGAGTGACATGGTGATGAGTTCATTGGTTTGGGGGTGAAGGGAGAGATTGGTGAAAGTCAGTATCATAAGAAAGAAGAGTGCAGAAGTCATTGTGGTAGAAGGGGAAAGAGGAGCAATGGTAAATCATATTAGTAATCAACACTGCACACACATTCAGAACATATTCAACTCAAAAGCTTTTCACCTGAGCAGAAGTTCTTTCTTCTAAAGTTTGGCACACTGTAACTCTCCACTAATTGTTTGGTTAGGGTAGACAATACAAGATTTTTAAACACATCATATTAATATTGTCAGACAATAATAAAAATATCATAAACAAATTACCTAGCATAAATCGCAAAATAGCTCCAGAATTCTTTAGAGTCCTGCACAGAAGCACACCCCTTCAGTGTCAAATCTGCTACCTTAGGTTGGCTAGTTTTCTAAGTTACGTCAAATCCCAGGATGATGACATCATAGGTGTGTAGTCTCCAATCAAAGTGCAGTGGCACAGGTCAGCTAAAAACAGCTTAAACGTTCAGAATCCAGGCAACATTTGCATGCAAGTGTCTTTTCTTTCTAAGCCCCCTATTGTAAAATTACTGTTTCTTTGTGTACATTTATCCCCCGACATGACCTCATCTTGAGAACACCTCCATTATAATGTGGATGAAAGAACTGGTTTTGGAGAACAGTATTTAATTCAAATTCCATTCTTTGGTGGACAGTTTCCAGATAGGTAGTTTACACAGAAGAAATGCTTTTTTAAAAAATGCCCTCTGTCTTAATAAAGTTTTATATGTATGAAAAATAATTTGGTGGCACTATCAGATATATATTTTTGAACAGCTTCTTTAGGCCATTTTATTTTAACACATTTTGTTTGAATCACAGAAACTAGAAGAGTTGGAGAAAGAGGAGGAGCTGAGAGCGGCTGCAGGAGAATATGACAGTGAGTTGGAAAGTGAAGATGATGAAATGGTGGAGATCAAACAACTGGCTCAGCAGATTCGTGAAAAGAAGAAACTGATGGTTCTCAGGTCCAGAGAAAAAGACACAAAAGGTCCAAAAATGCCCAGAACGATCAAAAAGGCAAGTCTGAATTGTGACCTATACAACCTTATTATTCTTCTGTTAAAAGCAGTGTTTTTATTTCATTTAATATTGTTTTTATTAAATTGCAAGTCAGATAATACAAACAATGCCAAAAATACAAGTGTACAGTATATCACCCCCCTTTCACCCAGTTCCACCCTTCAAACCATTGAGTTCCAACACACTAACTTTACTGTTATGCTCCAAGTCTCTATGCAGCAGAATACAAAACCTCCAAACCCTTCCACCTCTCCTATCGGACCCTCTTCCTATGAAAAGCGTAGTGTTTTTAAAGTGTTCCCAGCATATACTAATACGCTTTTGTAAATGTAATGCACTGCTTGGGGTTTTGTTAAAACATTTTTGTTAACTCCAAAAGGAATTCCTATTGTCAGAGTGTTGCTTCCTGAAAATAAACAAAGGCTTGCTTTTCTGTCTCTGCTTTCTAGAACCCTTAAGCCACCATGTGCCTTCTAGTCTAAGAGAGTGTGGCGCAGTGGTTAGAGCTATAGCTTCAGGTTGTAGGTTCAAATCCAACGCTGCTCCCTGTGACCCTGGGAAAGTCACTTAATCCTCCATTGCCCCAGGTTCATTAGATAGATAGTGAGACCATCGGGACAGATATGGAAAAATGCTTTAAGTACCTGTATGTAAACCGCTTTGAGTGTGGTTATAGAACTACAAAAAGGCGGTATAGAAGTCCCAATTCCTTTCCCTTTCTTAAATGTTTAATGTTAAGTGCTGTGTACTAGAGAATGACATGGGGGCAAATTTGTCCCCGCCCCCACAGGAACTCATTCCCCGTCCTGTCCCCATGAGTTTTGTTGCTGCTCCTGCCCCATTCCTGTAAGCTCTGCCTTAACCGCACAAGCCTCGAACACTTATGATTTTAAAGTGTTTGAGGCTTGTGCAGATGAGGACAAAGCTTGCAGGAATGGGGCAGGGACAGGAAAAGAACTTGCGGGGGCAGGAAAATGAGATCCCACAGGGACAAGGAAAAATTTGTCCCCCTGTCATTCTCTACTGCATACATCTAGTAGAGCTATAGAAATACGTAGTAGTATATAGACAGAATGTTATCATTCCAGGCAGCCAAACTGAATACATGGCTCGTAAAACCCATTCTCGAGGCCACTTCTTATGCCGACTTCAGAAAATCACTGAAGACCCATCTCTTTAACAAATTCTAATTCCTAATTCTTTAGCACTCTCCAGACCAGTAGAGGTTAACTTTACGATTGGGTATATATCTAATCATGACCAGCAGGTGGAGACTGAAAACAAAACTTTGGGACAGTATATCCTAGCCCCTCCTCTCTATTTCCCTCAGTCTTCTTTCAGTCTCCAGCAGGTGTTGAGTGATCTGTACCCATCTCCCTTGGTAGGGCTGTTGGAATTTGTTTAGAGGTTTATTGTCCCTGTTTTTAGCCGGACGGAGCTTGGACGGACTCTGTTTGGGGGTTCGTCCGACCTCGGGGGTGTCAAACCCGGCGGGTCACGAGCGGGGTCCCTCCCCCCACTTCCTCCACCTCCCCATATTTTTTTAGAGGAGCCTCAGCAGTAAGCCTTGCCCCCTAAATCAAGCAAGGCATATTGCTTCGAGAGCCTGTGGAGTCTGTTCTGTAAAAAAAAAAAAAAAAAAGAAAATCCTGAGGTAGTGCTGGTCTGGAGGGTTGTATCCCTTTAAGAAACCTGTATTTTACTGTATTTTTTCAACTAACCGGCACTTTTTTACAGCTAGGTCGCGTATGGAGCAATGAGCACTTCTAAAGGGAAAAAGTGCTCATTGTGCTCCAGACGCGAGGCACTCGCGGCCGGCCTGTGCAAGCGGTGTTCAGGCCGGTGCGGTGGAGGAGCTCCGTCGGCAGCGGCTGCAGGCGCCCAGAGCTCCCCGCCGATGGTGCCTCGCGAGTCGGCAGGGAACGGTGGAGAAGCCCGGTCTTCTCCGTCCGCCCACGGAGGGATTCCCCGAGCCGCCGACGGTCGGGTTTTAGAGGATTCCCTCTCAGCTGATATTTTGACAGCTGATGCCGGCTTGCCTGTTTTAGCGGCTGAGACTATTCAGGTCTCTCAGCCGCTTCAGGCTGTGGAGGGAGCTGTTTTGGCGGGAAAGACGCCATCTTCTCTGTCTGGCCCCTCCATTTTGTCTTCCACCTCAGGTGACCTTCCCCCTGTTTTGTCTAAGCAGGGGCAGGTTTCTGCTGGGTCCCCTGCTGTGGCAGGGAGTCCCTTGGGACCCTCGGGGGGTTTTTCCCCTGATTTTTTCTTTTCATTATGCAAAGCCTATTTTCAGGCGGCTGGGGGTCCCGGTTGCGCCCAGGGGGTCTCGGGGGGTGGGGTTTCCTCCGCGCTCCCTGCGGCTTTGCCTCTCTCGTCTGACGTGACGTCCCCTCCGCCGCCTCTCTTGTCCAAGCGTCCGCGGGTGTCGTGGGACGAGGATTTGTGGTCGGAGGAACGTGTCGGTATGGAGGAGGACCTGGACCCTTCTGAGGAATTCCAGGACCCTCTGGAGGGGACGGAAGCTGGCGGCGGGTTGTCGGGTTTCCCGTTCTCCAGTGACGAGGCGTCCGTGGTGCGCCTTTTTCAGAGAGATGAGCTGCCTGACCTTATTCAACAGGTTTCTTCGGCTTTGCGTTTTGAGGACGCGCCGCCGGAGACTCCGCGTGTGGGGGACCCTCTGTTACGAGGGATCCGTTCCGTTTCCCGCTCTTTTCCTATGCATCAGGATATTCGGGATATTATTCTTGAGCAGTGGAAAACGCCGGAGACGCCGTTTCGGCTGGCGCGCAGCATGGCTCGCCTGTATCCCATTCCTGAAGGGGATCGGGCTACGTTAGCTTCGCCAGTCGTGGATGCGGTGGTCTCGGCTATTTCCAAGCGGCATACCGTGCCTGTTGAGGGCGGTTCTGCCTTGCGGGACTCTGAGGAGCGCAAATTGGAGACCATCCTTAAGCAAAATTTTCAAGTCTCTGCCTTTGGGGTCCAGGCGGCTATTTGTGGGGGACTGGTCGCTCGCGCCGTGTTTCGGTGGGCGGAGCGGGTCTTGGATCGAGAGTCTGACGACTGGTCTCTGGTGGATCAGGAGGTAGCAAAGATTGAGATGGCTGCCTCATTCCTCTCGGATGCTCTGTATGACTTGGTGCGGATCTCGGCTAAGTCCATGGCTTTTGGCGTGGCCGCAAGGCGTGTGTTGTGGCTGCGCGCTTGGGCGGCGGATGCTGCGTCCAAAGCTAAGCTTACTAAATTTCCCTTTCGGGGGTCGTTTTTATTTGGAGAGGACTTGGATAAGTTAATTCAGACTCTGTCGGACTCGAAAGTTCCCCGTTTGCCGGAGGACCGTGCCCGCCCGGCGTCTCGGGGGGGTGCGGCCCGGGGGCGTTTGCGGGAATTTCGCAAGTATCGCCCTGGGCGTGGGGCTGCTTCTTTCCAGTCTCCGGGGTTTTCCCGGGGTCGGTTCTTCCAGCGCATGCAGCCCTTTCGGGGGGCCCGTCGGGGGGCAGGGAACCCCTCCGCCGGTTCCCCCGCTTCCCGTCCTGCACAATGACGCCTTGCCGGCGCCCCCCTTGGTTCCGGTGGGGGCCCGGCTGCGCGACTTTTTTCCCAAATGGGCCGAGATCACGTCCGATCAGTGGGTCCTGGAGGTGGTGCGGGACGGTTATGCCCTGGAGTTCGCCCGCTCTCTGCCGGATTTTTTCCTCGCTTCTCCGTGTCAGACTCCGGGGAAGAAGCAGGCTTTTCGCCAGACCCTTCAGCGCTTGCTAGATCTCAGGGCAGTAGTCCGGTGCCCCCCCCGGAGTGGGGCACGGGCAGGTACTCCATTTACTTTGTGGTGCCCAAGAAGGAGGGGACTTTTCGGCCCATCCTCGATTTGAAAGGGGTCAACAGGGCTCTCAAGGTTCCCTCTTTCCGTATGGAAACGCTGCGGTCGGTCATTCTGGCGGTTCAGCCGGGGGAGTTTCTCACTTCTCTCGATCTGACGGAGGCCTACTTGCATGTTCCTATTCGGACCTCTCATCAGCGTTTCCTGCGCTTTGCGATCTTGGGTCGGCACTATCAGTTCTGTGCGCTTCCCTTTGGGCTGGCCACGGCTCCCCGGACGTTCACCAAGGTGATGGTGGTCGTCGCGGCAGCCTTGCGGTCGGAGGGCATTCTGGTACACCCCTACCTGGACGACTGGTTAATTCGGGCCAAGTCGTTGCAGGAAAGCTACCGGGTTACGGCTCGGGTGGTGGAGTTTCTCCGGTCGCTGGGCTGGGTGGTCAACCTTTCCAAGAGTCGGTTGGTTCCGGCTCAGCGTCTGGAGTACCTCGGGGTGCTGTTCGACACCTCCTTGGGGAAGGTCTTCCTCCCAGAGGCCCGGGTGAGCAAATTGCAGTCTCAGATTCGCCTGCTTTTGGCGTCCCGGTGTCCTCGGGCGCGAGATTTCCTCCAGGTCCTGGGGTCGATGGCGGCGTCCCTGGACGTGGTGAGGTGGGCGCGGGCCCACATGCGTCCTCTTCAGTATGCTCTGCTCCGGAGGTGGTCTCCCCAGAGGCACGGGATGGATGTTCCGGTTCCCCTGCGAGGCTTGGCGCGCTGCAGTCTGCGTTGGTGGCTCCGGACCCCTCACCTAGTTCAGGGGGTGGGTCTGGATCTTCCGCAGTGGACGGTGCTCCTTACGGATGCGAGTCTCCTGGGTTGGGGGGCCCAGTGTCTGGGTCACTCTGCTCAGGGAACCTGGTCCACGGAGGAGGCCTCCTGGTCGATCAACGTGTTGGAGACCAGGGCGGTCCGGCTGGCGCTGTTGGCTTTCCACTCCCTTTTGTTGGGCAAGTCGGTCAGAGTCCTGTCGGACAATGCCACGGCGGTGGCTTATGTCAATCGTCAGGGGGGCACCAAGAGCACTCTGGTGGCGCAGGAGGCGGCTCGGCTCATGGTTTGGGCGGAGTCGCATCTTCTGGACCTCTCGGCCTCTCACATTGCCGGGGTAGAAAACGTTCAGGCGGACTTCCTCAGTCGTCACTTCTTGGATCCGGGAGAGTGGTGTCTCGGCGCCGAGGCGTTTCAGTTGCTAGTGCGTGCTTGGGGGCAGCCCCTGATGGATCTGATGGCTACAAGTGGCAACGCCAAAGTACCCCGCTTCTTCAGTCGTCGCAGGGACGGTCTGGCCGAGGGTCTGGATGCTCTGGTCCAACCGTGGCCAACGGAGGGGCTGTTGTATGTGTTCCCTCCTTGGCCATTAGTAGGCAGAGTACTGCTTCGCATTGTTCGCCATCCGGGGCTGGTGGTCTTGGTGGCTCCGGATTGGCCTCGTCGTCCGTGGTATGCGGATCTGGTGAGGCATCTGGTGGCGGATCCTCTTCCTCTGCCTCTCGAGTGCGATCTTCTGACGCAGGGTCCCATTCCCATGTTCGACCCGTCTCCCTTTTGTCTTACGGCTTGGCTCTTGAAAGGGGCCGCCTGAGTAAGAAGGGATATTCCGACAAGGTGATCTCTACACTTTTGGGGTCCCGGAGGCTTTCTACCTCTCGGGCTTATGTACGGGTTTGGCGTCTTTTTGAGGAATGGTGCCGAGCGCGGGGAGTGGTCTCCTTTCGCGCTTCTCTGCCTAACATTCTAGAGTTTTTGCAGGATGGCCTGGATAGGGGCCTGGCCTGGTCTTCTCTTCGGGTTCATCTGGCGGCCCTGTCGGTTTTTCGGGGGCTGGTGACAGGTCAGCGTTTGTCAGCCATTCCTGATGTGATTCGCTTTCTTAGGGCGGCCAAGTTGCTCAGGCCTCCCATAAGGCCCTCGATTCCCTCTTGGGATCTCAATCTGGTTCTCTCTGTTCTAGTGCGCCCTCCTTTCGAGCCGTTGGATGGCTGTTCGTTGAAGGACCTTACGCTGAAGTCGGTCTTTTTGGTGGCCATTACTTCCGCTAGACGGGTGTCGGAGCTACAGGCTTTCTCTTGTAGGGCTCCCTTCCTGGAGTTTTCAAAGGAGCGGGTTGTTTTGCGGCCTGTTCCTTCCTTTCTGCCGAAGGTAGTTTCTCCTTTTCATGTCAATCAATCGGTGGTCCTCCCGGTCTTGGGTAGTCGGGAGGGTTCTTCTGAGCAACGACAGCTGCGCAAGTTGGATGTCGGTCGGGTCCTCCATGCTTATGTGCAGCGGACCCGGGATTTTCGGAGCTCCGATCATCTCTTTGTGCTTCTGGCGGGTCCTCGTCGGGGGGCTGGCGCTTCTAAGGCTACTATTGCGCGCTGGATCAAGGAGACGATCGCTTCCGCTTATCTTCTGAGTCAGAAGCCGGTTCCGGAGTTTCTCAAGGCTCATTCCACTAGGGGTCAGGCGGCTTCTTGGGCTGAGTCGTCGCTCGTGCCTCCGGTGGATATTTGTAAGGCTGCGGTTTGGTCCTCCTTGCATTCATTTGTTCGGCATTATCGGGTAGATGTTCAGGCGCGTCGGGACGCGGTGTTCGGTGAGCGTGTTCTGGTATCGGCCCTTCGGGGGTCCCGCCCGTGAGAGGGACTGCTTTGGTACGTCCCAATCGTAAAGTTAACCTCTACTGGTCTGGAGAGTGCTAAAGAAGGAGAAATTAGGTTCTTACCTGCTAATTTACTTTCTTTTAGCTTCTCCAGACCAGTAGAGGTCCCCACCCTGTCTGTTGTTGTTGTTGTTGGGGCTGTTGCGCGGGCAGTTTTTGGTTTTTGCTGCGGGTTCTAGTATTTTTCTAGGGCCGGGGAGAATTGAAGAACAGCGGCTGTGGCTCGGCTGGCTTAGCTGGCGAGCTGTGGGGACCTTCTTCCTTCGGGAATTTCTCCTCTGCATTTTCCAACAGCATTTTTTGGGTATGTTATTTGTTACTCCTTTCGGAGTATTGTTTTTTCTCTCTGTTGTTTTCCAGTTCTTGGTTCTGCTTGGCTATTCGGCAGACTGAGGGAAATAGAGAGGAGGGGCTAGGATATACTGTCCCAAAGTTTTGTTTTCAGTCTCCACCTGCTGGTCATGATTAGATATATACCCAATCGTAAAGTTAACCTCTACTGGTCTGGAGAAGCTAAAAGAAAGTAAATTAGCAGGTAAGAACCTAATTTCTCCTTCTTGCCCAATCCCCCTCAGCTATCCTCATCCCAATCCCCAATCCTCTTGATTTTAGATTAACTCATCCTTCTTCCCATTTGTAAAGGTATTCCACCCAACTTGTTTTCCCCTGCACCCCAATCTCTGACTAGATACTTCCTTTTGATTCAAACCATCTTGGTTCTCTTCCATTTGCAATTTGTATCCCAGAAAGTATTTTTTCTGTTCCCCTTACATCTCATACACTCATTGTATGTATCTTGTTGTAAACATCTCTTACTCTCATTGTATGTAACTTGTTGTAAACCGCTTTGAACTTATGGTATAGTGGTATATAAGAAATAAAATTATTATTATTATTATATTGGTAATGGTTAAAAAGTAGAAAACATGGGAGTAGGATAAATGGTCAGTTTTCTTAATGGAGAAATGTAAATAATGATCAGTGCTTTTTTAACATATTTTTAAATGATCTGGAAAAAAGAAACAAGTGAGTTGATCAGATGTGCAGATGGCATAGAATTGGAAGAAATTGCAGGGAAGCATTGCAAAACCAGCATCTAGATGACAGATGAAATTTAATGTGGATAAATGTAAAGTGAGGCACATAGTGAAGAATTATTCAAATTATAGCTACACAAGGCTAGATTAGGAGTCATCACCCAGGAACATGACCTAGGTATCATAAATATGTCCTCTGCTGAGGCTGTGACAGTAGCCAAAAAAAACAAATGGAATGTTAGGAATTATTATAAAAAGAATGGGGAATATACACTGTTGAGTCATATTATTAGGACCACTGCCTTCCTGTAATGGCAGGGACGTAAAGCCAATGAATAAATGCACATGTTGTACGCAAACTTCATGGATATATAAGGTAAAATGTCATCAAGTTGCCAACACAGTACTCCCCCGAAATTCATGGGGGTTCTGTTCCAAGTACACCCGTGAATTTTGAAAAACCACGAATACGGTTTTTCAGCTGATCGAAGGCAAGAGAGGGTAGCTGGGGCTCCAGCGGGTACTTAAATTGTACTTACAAAGCCGGGCACATTTTCCAACCGCCTCTTCCTGGTACACCAATCAGGAGCTGCTTTGATATGCCAGATAGTGTGTCAAAGCAGCTCCTGATTGGTGTAATCATGACTTTAGTACCAGGAAGAGGTGGTTGGAAAATACCGCGAATTACTGAGTCCACGATTTGCAAACTGCGAATTTGCGGGGTTTACTGTATAGCGATTGTGGCTATCATGGGAAAAAAGTGTGATTTATCAGACATTGAAAAAGGCATGATCATCAACTACCAGGCCAAGGATGGCAGCATTTCAAAAATAGTGGTTTGTGAACTGTTCACGGGCTGCTGTGGTTAAAGTGAGTGGATGAATAGAACCTTTTCAACGACCCAATGTAGTATCTGTGGGGCAGCACGAGCCATCAATGCAAGAGGTGAATATGTGCTGTACAGGTTGATGTGGGCTGTTCGGCACTCTACTGTGGAGCAACTTGCCGTCCAAACAAACGAGGGAACTACCAGATGTGTGTCCAAAATGACTATGCAGTGAACCCTGTTGCAAATGAGTTCCGGAGCAGATAGTTGGTGACTGCACCCATTCTCAGGGCTCATTGCAAAAAGAAGCTGCAATTTGCAAAGGAGTACCAACATTGGACTTGCACCGACTGGCAGAGGGTTGCCTTCTCTGATAAGTAACGTTTTGAGCTCCGTTGAATGGATAGACTTTGGCATGTTAGTTCTGAAACCGCCAAGAACAAATACTGAGCAACCATTGTTGGATGTACACAAGCTGGTGGTGGTAGTGTTATGGTCTGGGGAATGTTTTCTTGGTATGGAATGGGTTCCTTGATACCTCTGGAAAGCACTCTCAAACAATATGGGTATGTCTCCATCCTTGCTGATCAAGTACACTCAAGTCTTCCCTATGGATGCCCCTCACACCCCCCCAAACTACACCTGCTCCTCTTCCATGGGTAGATCCAGCCGTTTTATCAGCCACTAAATCATCTGGGAGAGAACAGCCAGCGATGAACTGGCTCTGATGAATTGTCTCAATCCGTGCTCACCATCTATCTTTATGTACCTATCTTTTCCCTTGGCTGTGTCCCCTATGCTTCCTGTCCAGCATCTTCCCTGTGTCCATCTCCCTGCATTTATCATCACTCTTCTGTCTTGCATCACTCCTCTATGTCCCTGTGCCCCCAAGTCTAACATCTTTCTATTCTCCAATTCTCTCACATATCTTATACTTTTCCTCTGTGTCCATAAACACCCCATGTGTGGCATAGTCCACCTGTGTCCATGTACTAATCCCATACAGCATCTCCCTTTGTGTCCCTTTCCCTATTCTCCTCTCCATTCCCATTATTTCCTATTTCTATATACCTCTCTTTGTCTCTCCCTTTCTCCATCTGCTATGTGTTCATCCCCTTAATATGGCATCTCTTTCCCTTCTCTTCATCCCCCCTAAAAGGTCCAGTACCTCTCAACCTTCCTACCAGTAGCTCCCCTTCCACAGGTGCAGGACCTCTCCCCTTCCCTCCAGCTCCCCCTCCAGTGGGTCCTGTAGCTCTTTTCCTTCCCTCCAACTCTAGCCTCCCTCTTCCTGTGCCCTTCCCTCCAGCTCCAGGCCCCCTCCTCCTGTATCCTTCCCTCCAACACCAGCCCCCCTCCTCCTGTGCCCTTCCCTCCAGCTCTAGCCCTCCCTCCTCCTGTGCCCTTTCCTCCAGCCGTAACATCTCTTTGCTTTGGTTTGCATTCTCTCCTCCTTCCCCTTGGGTCCAGTGGCTCCAGAATGTAATGTGTAGAATATTCGCCATACAATTCCCTTATGGTTAACCCTTTATGCCCTGTTGGCAATCACTGGTTCTTCAGCTTGCCAGGCCTAGTGCATGTGTCAAAAAATGTAAAGAAAAAGTAAAGGCTATTTATATTGTTATTAAGATCCATGCACTAACAGGTCCTGCCACTCACTCTAGCTAGGGCCAATCCATGAGTTCTCATGGCAGTCATTCAGATAGCGGCTCTGTACAGGGCAGGCGCATAAGATCGCTCCTGCCCTAGTTCACAACTAGACCACCAGGGGTTTTAAAGGTACGCTTTTTACTAATCGGGGAGGCGGGAGGAAGGTGAGAGTTGTTAGTTAGCTGGGACAGGAGGCTGGAGGGATCCCTCCTGTCTTGGCCCACCACTGGACCACCAGGGCTTACGGCGGGCCCGGTGTAGGTCTGCAAAGCATTGGGGGGGGGGGGGGGGGTGACGGACAGACAGCTTGCAGAACCTGGAGGGGAGGCTCGGTCGGTACTGGTTTATATTTGAATCAACCTTTTTTCCTCCTTTTTGGTGGAAAAAAGGTTATCTTGCTTTATATTCGGGTCTGTTTATATTTGGGTATATATAGTATGTCTTTATAAAAAGAGCTATCTCTATAAAATCCCATTCTTTATCACCTCTCTAGGCTGATACAGCTTCACTGATGGGTATTAGCTCATCATGACCAGCAGGTGGAGATTGAGACAAAATCTTTTGGCTGTAATAGAAATAGCTATGCTTCCCTATCCTACCCCAGTCTGCTCTTGGTCTCCAGCAGGTGTGGTAAGCTATTGTAGTCTTCCCTCTTTAGTGTTAGGCCTGTGGGAATTTGTGTACTGGCCTTCTTGTCCCCGTCTGGTGCCGGACTGAGCTTGGAGGGGACTGTGTTTAGGGGTCCGTTTGACCTCGGGGGTATCACACTCAACAGGTCACGAGTTGAGTCCCCCCTCTCCTCTACCTTCCCAAAATTTTGTAGAAGTGCCTCAGCTGTGAGCCTTGCCACCAATACTGGCAAGGCATATAGCTTAGAGAGCCAGTGGAGTCTGTTCTGTAAAAAAAAAAAAAAAATCTTGAGGCAATATTGGTCTGAAGGGATCCTTCCCTTGTCTGTTATAACCGGCACTTTTTCTACAGCTAGGTTGCATATTGCGCAATGAGCACTTTTAAAGGGAAAAAATGCTTATTGTGCTCCAGACACGAGGTAACTTCAGCTGGCCTGTGCTCACGGTGTGCAGGCCGCTGCAAAAGGGAATCCTTGTCGGCTTCGGGTGCTGGCGGGCAGGGTTCCCCTTCACGAGTACCTCGCGTGCTGGCAGCTGACAGCGGGGAAGCCTGTGCTTCCCTCACCGCCCACACAGGAATTGCCTCAGCCACTGACGGTCAGGTGTCTTCCCTTACCGCTGATGCTCCTGGGGATTCCCTTACCGCTGCTGGTGGCTTGCCTGCTTTAACGGCTGGGAAGGTTCAGGCTTCTCAGCCGCTACAGGCCTCTTAGGGGGATCCTCTCCGTTTTTGGCAGGAAGCACCTCCATCTTGTTTGCAGCCTCAGGTGACCTTCCCCCTGTATTGGAGAGACAGGGGCAGGTTTCTGCTGGGTCCTCTGCTTTGGCAGTGAGTCCCACTGGGCCGGCAGGGGCTTTTTCCCCTGATTTTGTTTTTACCTTGTACAAGGCTTATTTTCAAGCAGCCGGGGGTCTTGCTTCCACCCCAAGGGTCTCGGGAGGGGTGGAAGCAGGATCCCCGCGTCCACTCCAGTTCTGTCCCCCTCAGCTCCGTTCTCGTCCATGTCTCCTCTCTTGTCCAAGTGGCCGCTGGTCTCTTGGGACGAAGATTTAGTGTAAGAGGAGCAGTTTTCGTTGGATGAGGACCTGGACCCTTTGGGAGACCTCAAGGTTCCATCTGCTGGCAAGGATGCATCCGTGGTGTGCATTTTTTCAGCGGTTGGAGCTCCAGGAGCTGATTCTTCAGGTCTTGGTGTTGCGCTTTGAGGAAGATGCGAAGGAGCCCCCACATGTGGTGGACCCTCTGCTTCAGGGGATCCGCTCTGCATCCCACTTTTTTCCTATGCATCAGGATATTTGGGATATTGTCCTTGTGCAGTGGAAAATGCCGGAGGTGCCTTTTCATTTTGCGCACTCTATGGCTCGCCTGTATTCCATCCCGGAGGGAGATAAAGATACCTTGAAGTCGCCGTTCGTGGATGCGGTGGTCTCGGTCATCGCAAAGCGGCATATGGTGCCCTTCGAGGGTAGCTCAGCCTTACTGAGGAGTGTAGGTTAGAGGCCCTTCTTAAGCAGAATTTTGATGTCTCTGCATTAGGGGTCCAGGCAGCAATATGTGGTGGTCTGGTGGCTTGGGCCTGTTTTCAGTGGGCCGAATGTGTCCTTAACTGTGAGTCTGATGACTGGGCCCTGGTGGTTCAGGAAGTAGCCAAAATTGAGATGGCTGCCTCTTATCTGTCTGATGCCCTGTATGACTTGTGGACGTCGGCCAAGTCTTTGTCTCTCAGGGTGGCTGCATATCATACTTTGTGGCTTTAGGCTGACAAAATTTCGGGCTGACAAAATTTCCCTTTTGGGGTTCTTTTTTTGGAGAGGATTTGGACAAGTTGGTTCAGAACTTGACAGACTAAAGTGCCCCTTCTTCCTGAAGACCGTGCCCGTCCGCATGCTTGGGGTGGCATTGCTTGAGAAAGTTTGCATGATTTCCGCAGGTATCTTACTGGTCGAGGGACTGCTTCCTTTCCAACCTCTGTGGTTTCTTGGGGCTGTTTCTTTCAACACATGCAGTCCTTTTGGGGGGGCCCACCAGAAGGATGCGATTCCTCTGCTGGCTCCTCCACCGACCGGTCCCTCCAATGACTCCTTGCCGGTGCCTCTCTTGGTTCCAGTGGGCGCTTGGTTGTGAGATTTTTGCCAGGGGTCAGCCAAGATCACAACAGATCAGTGGTTCCTGCAGGTGATTCAGGATGGTTAACGTTCTGGAGTTTTCTCGCTCATTGCTAGATCACATAGAAACTAAGGCCAAATGGCCCATCTAGTCTGCCCATCCACAATAACCATTATCTCTTTCTCTCTCTCAGAGATCCCACGTGCCTATCCCAGGCTCTCTTGAATTCAGACACAGTCTCTGTTTCCACCACTTCTTCCGGGAGACTGTTCCACGCATCTACCACCTTTTTCTGTAAAAAAGTATTTCCTCAGATTACTCTGGAGCCTGTCAGGTGACATGGAAAAGAAGGCTTTTCGCCGGATGCTTCAAAGATTGTTAGATCTCAAAGCAGTAGTGCCCGTTCCTCTGCATGAGTGTGGTACCGGCTGATATTCGATTTACTTCGTGGTGCCCAAGAAAGAGGGGACTTTTTGACCCATCTTAGATCTGAAGGGGGTCAATAGGGCTCTGCGAGTTCCAACTTTTCACAAGGAGACCCTGAGATCTGTCATTCTGGCGATTCAGCCTGGGGAATTTCTGACTTCTCTCGATCTGACGGAGGCGTACTTGCATGTTCCGATTCCTTTGCTTTGCAATCTTGGGATGACACTACCAATTTTGTGTGCTTCCCTTTGGTGTGGCCATGGCTCCTCGGATGTTCACCAAGATTATGATGGTCATGGTGGCTTTGGCAAGGAGGACATTCTGGTTCACCCCTATCTGGACGACTGGTTGATCTGAGCAAAGTCATTTCAGGAGAGTGCCACGGTTATGGCTCGGGTTATGGAGTTCTTACAATCGCTGGGATGGGTAGTCAACCTGTCCAAGAACCAGTTGGCTCCATCTCGGCGCCTGGAGTACCTTTGGGTTCTTTTCGACACCAGCTTGGAGAAGGTCTTTCTGCTGGAGGCCCGAGTGGTCAAGTTGCAGTCGCAGATTTGCTTTCTGATGGCTTCCTGGTGTCCTCGGGCTCAAAGTTTTCTCCAAGTCCTGAGGTCGATGACGGCTTCCCTAGATGTGGTTCGATGGGCCCAGGCTTACATGCACCCGCTTCAGCATGCTCTGCTTCAGTGGTGGTCACCCCAGGTGCATGATCTGGACTCTCCCGTTTCTCTTTGTCATAGTCTCCGTTGGTAGCTACAGTCTTCCAATCTGGTGCAGGGAATGAGTCTGGATCAGCCCCAGTAAACAGTTCTTCTCATGGATGCCAGTCTCCTCGGTTGGGGAGCTCAGTGTCTCAGTTGCTCAGCTCAGGGCAACTGGTCTCCGAAGGAGGCATCTTGGTCGATCAGTGTTCTGGAGACCAGAGCCATTTGATTGGCGTTGCTAGCGTTCCAGACCTTGTTGACGGGCAAGTCTGGGTTCTCTCAGACAATGCCACAGCGGTGGCCTTTGTCAATCATCAGGGGGAAACCAATAGTCATCTGGTGGTGTATGAGGCGGCTCTGCTCATGGCCTGGGCAGAGTTGCATCTTGACATCTCGGGTTCCCACTTAGCAGGAGTGGAGAATGTTCAGGTGGACTTAGGTTTCAGGTTTATTTAAAATTTGATAATATCGCTTATACTTCTAAGTGATGTACATTTTAAAAGAAGGGATACAATATTACAAGTTAAGAACATATACAAAATCAAATAAGGTGTCTTGGTCCCACGGCCTTCAAGTTGGTTGTGCAGACTTGGGGGTCAGCCGGTCATGGACTTGATGGCCACGAGTGTCAACGCCAAAGCACCCAGGTTCTTCAGTCAGCGTAGGGATGTTCAGGCCAAGGAGCTAGATGCTCTGGTACAGCCTTGGCCGATGGCAGGCCTCCTGTACATGTTTCCTCCGTGGCTGATGGTGGGCAGAGTTCTTCTTCGCATTACTCGGCACCCTGGCCTTGTGATCTTGGTGGCCCCGGCACAATCTGGGGTTCACGGATCTGGTTCGTCATCTCATGGCAGATTCTCTTCCACTGCCCCTCTCAGACCTTCTGACTCAGGATCCCATTCCCATGTTCGATCTGGGTCCCTTTTGTCTTACGGCTTGGCTCTTGAGCGGGAACTCCTATGTAAGAAAGGCTATTCAGATAAAGTAGTTTCTACTCTCTTGGGGTCCTGGAGACTTTCCACTTCTAGGGCTTATGTGCATGTGTGGCATATATTTGAAGAGTGGTGTGTGACTGTAGCATATATTTGAAGAGTGGTGTACGGTGCGTGGTTTCCTTTTGCACCTCTTTGCCTAACATTTTGGAGTTCTTGCAGGATGGCTAGACAGGGGCCTGGCCTGGTCTTCCCTCTGGGTTCAGCTGGCAGCTTTGTCGGCGTTTCGCGTTTTGTTGCAGGAGTGACACTTAACGTCTATTCCTGATGTGGTTCTGTGTTTGAGGGTGGCCAAGTTGATTCGGCCTCTGGTGCAGCCTTCGGTTCTGGTCTGGGATCTCAATCTGGTCCTGTCTGTGCTAGTGCGCTCTCCCTTTGAGCCCCTGGGTTCCTGCTCATTGAAGGACCTCACTCTCAAGGTGTTTTCCTGGTGGCCATTACTTCTGCAGACGTGTTTCTGAGCTGCAGGCTTTCTTTTGTAGGCCTCCCTTCCTGGAATTTTCTAGGGAGCAGGTTGTGCTACAGCCTGTTCCTTCCTTTCTGCCGAAGGTGGTTTCACATTTTCATGTCAGTAGTCCATGGTCCTCCCTGTCTTGGGTAGTCGGGAGGGCTCTTCTGAGCAGAAGCAGTTGTGTAAGTTGGATGTCTGTCAGGTCCCTCGTTCTTATGTTCAGCAGACCCAGGAGTTCTGGAAGTCGGATCATCTTTTTGTTCTTTTAGCGGGTCCTCAAAAGGGGGATGGCGCTTCTAAGGCTACCATTGCGTGCTGGATCAAGGTGACTATTGCTTCCGCATACCTTCTTCAGATGAATGGAATTTCTGTTCTGGAATTTCTCAGGGCTCATTCCACTCAGGGTCAGGCAGTTTTTTGGGTGGAGTCTTCTCTTGTGCTTCCGGTGGATATCTGTAAAACTGCAGATTGGTCTTCTTTGCATTCCTTTGTGCAACACTACCATGTGGATGTTCAGGCACGTCGGGACGTGATGTTCGGTGAGCGTGTTTTGGTGGCGGCCCTCTGGGGGTCCCACCCATGGTGGGTACTTCTTTGGTATGTCACATCAGTGATTACCAGTCTGAAGAGGTGATAAAGAAGGAGAAATTAGGTTCTTACCTGCTAAATTTCTTTCTTTTAGACTCTCCAGACCAGTACAACACCCCACCCTATCTGTTTGTCTGTCTGTTCTTATGGTTTTTCGCGTGAAGAGTAGGTCTTTTCTGCGGGTTCTAGTATTTTTCTAGGGTTGGGGAGATCAAAAGAACAGCGGCTTTGGCTCAGCTGGTGAGCTGTGGGGACCTTTACTGAAGGGACCTTATCTATGCATCTTTCAACAGTATTGCTCTTTGTTCATTGTTGCTCCTGTTCGGAGCGTTGTTACTGTTATACTTAGCAATGTTTTAGTTCTGCTTGGCTATTCGGCAGACTGAGGTAGGATAGGGAAGCATAGCTATTTCTACTACAGCCAAAAGATTTTGTCTGTGTCCACCTGCATTTCAACTAGTAAAGTAAAGAGTGTTTCACTAGTGAGTCTACACCGCTCATAAGCAAAAACTTCTCGTTATATTGTGGGTTCCCTGAAGCAGATACGAAACGTGTCACATCGGAACCTGACACCCGCAAGCTACAAGATAAGTTTTGGTTTTGTTTAAACGTATACAGAAGAAAAAGTAGCTTTGCCGTATTGGCACTTCAAGTTAATTAATTAAATACTCATGCTATCTACAAATGGTGCTTTAAGATGCGATGATTGGGTGGTGAGACAGTAACGTTGGGGCTTCACCCCTATTGTCTTCAAGATTCTGAGGACAAAAAGCTACAAAGATTTGCAAACAAAATTGAAATTGCTGATGTTGAAATCCATTTATGAGTGATTATTCCATTGTGTTTGAGTCAGATATCTTCAGCATTTTCACACAATCAATGTGGCAGAGTTGTTGTGTTATAGAAGGGAATTGTTTTAATTGTTTATAAAAATGTTGAAATAAAATTATTTTTGTAATTTTATGTCCACTTAGGCACTATCTTTGGTGATCAAGAGCTTATTTTTATTTGCCACAGGTTCAGCAGAAGACATTGGAGAAAGAGATGAACAGTCTTGGTCTTGATATAAGTGATAAAGATAATGTAAGTATTTTTTTTCCTGCTTTTTGATAACTTTTTTAATAGTACATTGGAGTCCACAGCTCAAATTTCAAAAAGAGTAGGATCAAAGGGTCAGTTTTCCATTGACCATTGTTGTTTGTAAATTGTGCTTTTGCCAGCAATTGGCTGTGTCAGGGAAAGTTTTTAGAGTGTATGGAGCTGTGGTTTAACAAGGACTCTTAAAAACTTTCCCTGACGCAGCCAATTGCTGGCGAAACAAGGGCCTTGTCGTAATGGACTTTTCAATCTCCAGTGTTGGGAGTGGAGTATTTGCTGTTGGGTGAGAGGAGGTCTGACAGCGAGAGGAACACAGCGTTTCTGGAGAACAACACCGGCGTGTCAAGATAAGTTAAAATGCTTTTTTCTTGTTGGTTTTCCCTGTGCACAGTGGTGGGTTTATAGCCCGTATTGAAAGTTGCATTTTCAAATGTGGAGTTTTTTGCCTGTGATGTATAATTAAATGGCTAGAAATCCAGTTGTATCGCTGTCTTATTTTGAATATAGTTGAGGCTTTTTCTCTGCTTATTATTAAATGTGGGTTCTGTAGGGCAACCCCACCGCTTTATTAATATTATTTTCATTATTAATATTATTTTCATTTTTTGATTTAAATATCTCTGTCATATCTCCCCTCTCCCACCTTTCCTTCAAAGTATACACATTGAGATCTTTGTCCCCGTTCACCTTATGACAAAGACAATCAAACATTTTAGTAGCCTTCCTCTGGACAGACTCATCCATCCTGTTTATATCTTTTTAAAAGTGCATTCTCTAGAACTGTACACAATATTTTAAATGAGGTCTCGGCAGAGCCTTATACAGGAGCATCATTACTTTCCTTTTTCCTACTTGCCATTCCTATCCCTCCAAATATCCTTCTAGCTTTCGCTGTCACCTTATCAAACTATTTGGCTACCTTAAGATCTTCACACCCAAGTACCACTCCTCTTTCGTGTACAAAAGTTCTTCACCCTCTAAACTGTACCGTTCCCTCAGGTTTTTGCAAACCAAATGCATGACTTTGTGTTTCTTAGCATTAAATCTTAACTGCCAAATTCCTGAACATTCTTCAAGCTTTGCTAGGTCTGTCTTCATATTGTTCATACCATTAATGGTATTATTTCAGATTTTAGCATCCTCTGCAAAGAGGCAAATCATACAGATGACCCTTCAGCAACATAGTTTACAAAAATGCTAAAGATAGGCCCATGAACTGACCCTTGCGACACACCACTGGTAACATCCCTTTCCTCATAGCAATCTCCATTGACCACTATCCTCTGTCGCCTTCCATTCAACCAGTTCTTGATCCAGTCCATCACTTTGGAGCCCATACTGAGGGCACTCAGTTTATTTATTAGATGCCTGTGTGGAACAGTATCAGAGGCTTTGCTAAAATCTAAATACACTACATCTAGCACTCTCCCTCTATCCAATTTAATGGTTACCCAAAGAAATTGATCAGATTTGTCTGAAAAGACCTGGCTCTAGTGAATCCATGTTGCCTCAGGTCCGGTAATCAATTCAATGCCAGAAAGTTCAGTTTTATATTTTATATATAATCATAGTCAATGACTGCATTGAGCAATACCACATGTATGGTTTTCTTAGCTGGGCGCCCTGGGGGAGTTTATATCTCTTAGGGTGATTTCAGCAGCCTAGGTCTGCAGATTTTGGACCTGGGAATTTTGTTTATAATTCATTGATTCTTCAGTTTGCATTAAGTAGTGACTGTATTTGGTTTTTCTGCTGAGTGGCTCCTATGGGCTCACGGGGAGGGGTTCGCCTTCCCCCCTTTTTGATGGGTTACTATTAGACCTACATTTCAATTAAGCTTTCAATCACAATTAATCGCACAAAAGAATTTTTATTTATTTCCCATAGCAGTTCCTTGTGACTCTAGGCAAGTCACTTAACTTTCCATTGCCCTACCTGTATCTAATCTGTAAATCGTATTGATTGTAGCCACAGAAAGGTGATATATCAAATCCTATCCCCCTTCCCTTCCATAAAGGACTGATCTACCCCCCACCCTCAGATCACTACCTCAACCATAGATTCTACTGGTGGTCACTCCAGTTCTGTTTGTGGGTCATAAGTATAGCATACTAGGTCAGACCAGTGGTCCATCTAGGCCAGGATCCTGTTTCCACAGTGGCCAATCCAGGTCACAAGTACCTAGTGGAAACATTCCATCCGACCTATTCCAGGGCAAGCGGCAGCGTCCATGTCTGTCTCAATAGCAGACTATGGACTTTTCCTCCAGGGAAGAGGGAGAGCTGCTGCACCTGTGGAAGGGGGGCTGTTGGAGGGAAGGCAGAGAGGTGCTGGACCTGTTGGGGGAGGAGCTGAAGAGAAGGGAAAAAGAGATGACATTCTAAGCAGGTGAAGGAAGAGGGAATGAAATACTGAACCTACAGCAGAGAGGGAGAGACACAGGGAGGTATCAGAAACAGGGGAAAATAATGGACATGGAGAGAATAGGGACAGAAAGGGAGATGCTACATGGGAATAGTACATGGATAGAGAGGGACAATGCCAGACATGGGAGGGGAGTATAGGAACAGAGGGAAAGTGCTAGGTGTGGCAGTGAATAGGGACACAGAAAGGAGATGAGTAATGCAGGACGTAGAGTAGTGATGATAAATACATGGAGAGGGACACAGGGTAGATGCTGGACGGGTAAGTATAGGGGACACAGAGAAAGCACAGTTACTTACCGTAACAGGTGTTATCCAGGGACAGCAGGCAGATATTCTTGACTGATGGGTGACGGCACCGACGGAGCCACGGTACGGACAATTTTAGAGTGATTGCACTCTAAGAACTTGGAAAGTTCTAGTAGGCCGCACCGCGCACGCGCGAGTGCCTTCCCGCCCAACAGAGGCGCGCGGTCCCCAGTTAAGATAAGCCAGCTAAGAAGCCAACCCGGGGAGGTGGGTGGGACGCAAGAATATCTGCCTGCTGTCCCTGGATAACACCTGTTACGGTAAGTGCTTTATCCCAGGACAAGCAGGCAGCATATTCTTGACTGATGGGTGACCTCCAAGCTAACAAAAAGAGGGATGGAGGGAAGGTTGGCCATTAGGAAAACAAATTTTGCAAAACAGATTGGCCGAAGTATCCATCCCGTCTGGAGAATGCATCCAGACAATAATGAGATGTAAAAGTATGAACTGAGGACCAAGTAGTAGCCTTGCATATTTCCTCAATAGGAGTGGAACGGAGGAAAGCTACAGATGCTGCCATAGCTCGAACTCTATGGGCCGTGACAGAACCTTACAGTGTCAGTCCGGTCTGAGCATAACAGAATGAAATGCACGCTGCAAGCCAATTAGACAACGTACGTTTAGAAACAGGACGTCCCAACTTATTCGGATCAAAGGACAGAAAAAGTTGGGGAACTGATCTGTGGGGCTTAGTACGCTCTAAATAGTAAGCTAGAGCCCGCTTACAGTCCAAAGTATGCAGAGCCTGTTCACCAGAATGAGAGTGAGGTTTCGGAAAGAAGACAGGCAGAACAATGGATTGGTTGAGATGGAATTCAGAGACAACCTTAGGGAGAAACTTTGGATGTGTACGCAGAACCACCTTGTCATGATGAAAGACCGTAAAAGGTGGATCTGCAACTAGTGCATGTAGCTCACTGACCCTCCTGGCAGAGGTAAGAGCAATAAGGAAAAGTACTTTCCAAGTGAGAAACTTGAAAGGAGAGGTAGCCAAAGGTTCAAATGGAGGCTTCATTAAGGCGGAAAGAACCACATTGAGATCCCAGATTACAGGAGGGGCTTTAAGAGGTGGTTTCACATTGAAAAGACCCCGCATGAACCTGGACACCAAGGGATGAGCTGAGAGAAGTTTGCCATGAACCGGCTCATGAAAAGCAGCAATAGCACTGAAGTGGACTCTGATGGAAGTAGACTTAAGGCCCGAGTCAGACAAAGAAAGCAAATAATCCAACAATGTCTCCACTAGAGAGTTGCGCGTGGACAGAAATCCCACCCGTCCCCGCCAAAGTCCCACCCGTCCCCACCCGTCCCCGTGAGGAATCCCACCCGTCCCCGTGCGGAATCCCACCTGTCCCCGTGAGGAATCCCTCCGTCCCCACCCGTCCCCGCGAGGAATCCCCTCCGTCCCCACCCGTCCCCGCGAGGAATCCCCTCCGTCCCCGCCCGTCCATATAAACTTCAGAAATAGTTATTTCATTTAATTATGCTACTGAATTAAAGGCTCTGGTAGAAACCATTTACAAATAAGCAAAAAGACTTTATTAATTTGAAAATATTAATTGGGAAGAATACATACTTTGCAAATGGGTTTCTACCAGAGCCTCTAATGTTTATAAATTTTTATCAACACAACTAATATACTACTTTATCCTGAAGCAAAATAAAAAAAAAGAAATATAATTCTTTTCCTACCTTTGTTGCCTGGTTTCTGCTTTCCTCATGTTCTCATTCAATTCCTTCCATCCACTGTCTCTCTTCCTTCTGCATCTTCCATTTGCTCTGTTACTGTGCCTCTCCCTTTCTTCCCCCTTCCAAATTGGTCTGGCACCCATCTTCTTCTCTCCGCTCCCCCCATAGTCTGGCATCTGTCTTCTTCCCTGCCAGCGTCTTCTCCCTACTCTCTCTTCCCCATTTCCTTTCAGCGTCCTTCTCCCCCCATCTTCCCCATGTCCTGTCAGCGTCCTTCTCCCCCCTCTGTCTTCCACATGTGCTTTCAGTGTCCTTCTCCCCCCTCTGCTTCCCCATGTCCTTTCAGCGTCCTTCTCCCTCTCTGTCTTTCCCATGGCCTTTCAGCGTCCTTCTCCACCCCCCCCCCGTCTTCCCCATGTTCTTTCAGCGTCCTTCTCCACCCCTTTGTCTTCCCCATGTGCTTTCAGCATCCTTCTCCCCCCTCTGTCTTCCACAAGTGCTTTCAGAGTCCTTCCCCCCCCCCCGCCCTTCCCATGGCCTTTCAGCGTCCTTCTCCACCCCTTTATCTTCCCCATGTCCTTTCAGCGTCCTTCTCCACCCCTTTGTCTTCCCCATGTGCTTTCAGCATCCTTCTCCCCCCTCTGTCTTCCACAAGTGCTTTCAGAGTCCTTCCCCCCCCCCCGCCCTTCCCATGGCCTTTCAGCGTCCTTCTCCACCCCTTTGTATTCCCCCATGTGCTTTCAGCGTCCTTCTCCCCCCCTCCTTCTCTACCGCCCCGGGTGCAGCACAGCCGGCCAGGTCCCCTTACTTTTGTGGCAATTCCCCGACCGACTGACAACAGCCCCGGTCCGACAAACCTCCCTGCCCTTAACTGCGAATCTAAATTACCTTATTACAGCTGCTGTAAGAAGATAATTTAGATTCGCGGCTACAGGGCAAGGAGGATTGTCGGACCGGGGCTGTTGTCGGTCGGTCGGGGAAGTGCCACAAAAGTAAGGGGACCTGGCCGGCTGTGCTGCAACCGGGGCGGACCGCCCCGTCCCTTGGTAGCCACTCGAACCGCGAGGCTACTCTCCTCCTTACCTGCACTGCCTGCAGCACAGAGCCGAACGGAAGTCTTCCCGACGTCAGCGCTGACGTCGGAGGGAGGGAGGGCTTTAAGCTTTAAGCCCTCCCTCCCCTCCGACGTCAGCGCTGACGTCGGGAAGACTTCCGTTCGGCTCTGTGCTGCAAGCAGAGAAGGTAGAGAGAAGAGCCGCGCGATTGAGTACATCCAGCCCCGCAGGAACCCCGCGACCCTCGGAGGCGTCCCCACGGGATCCCCGCGACCCTAGGGGGCATCCCCACGGGATCCCCGCGACCCTAGGGGCGTCCCCACGGGATCCCCGTGACCCAAAGGGGGAACCCGCGGGTCCCGCGGGATTCCCGTCGTCCCCATTCCGTGCAGCTCTCTAGTCTCCACTGCCAGGGAAGTGGGATCAAGATGATGAAGAAGACACCAGGAAGAAAATCGTGTCCACTTTTGATGGTAACATTGCAGAGTGGCTGGTTTCCTGGAGGCATCTAGAATGGAACGAACGGGTTGAGACAAACAAGTATCATTCGAAGTCAGCCCGAGAGATACCAAGCTGTCAGGTGCAGAGACTGGAGGTTGGGATGTAGAAGGGTCTCCTGATGCTGTGTAAGCAGAGAAGGAAACAGTGGAAGAAGAAAAGGTTCTCTGGAACTGAGTTGAAGTAGAAGGGAGAACCAATGTTGCCTGGGCCACCTCGGAGCAATCAGAATCATGGTGGCTCGTTCCCTCTTGAGCTTGAACAAGGTTCTTAACATGAGAGGCAGAGGAGGGAAAGCGTACAGGAACAGATTGGACCAATCGAGGAGAAATGCATCCGCTGCCAGACGGTGAGGAGAGTAAAGTCTGGAGCAGAATAGGGGCAGCTGGTGATTGTGAGGAGCTGCAAAGAGGTCTATCTGAGGAGTGCCCCATTGAGCGAAGATGGACTGCATAGTGAAAGGATCGAGTGCCCACTCGTGAGGCTGAAGAATTCTGCTGAGCTTGTCCGCTAAGGAATTCTGCGCTCCCTGAATGTAGATAGCTTTCAGGAATAGATGGTGATCTATGGCCGAAGTCCAGATCTTCTGGGCTTCCTGACACAAGAGGCGAGAGCCTGTCCCCCCCCTGCTTGTTGATGTAGTACATTGCAACTTGATTGTCTGTGCACAGCAGGAGGACTTGAGGAAAGAGAAGATGTTGGAAAGCCTTGAGGGCATAAAACATTGCTCTGAGTTCCAGGAAATTGATGTGATGCTTCATTTCCTGAGCTGTCCAAAGTCCTTGAGTTTGGAACTCGTTCAAGTGAGCTCCCCAAGCGTAAGGGGAGGCGTCTATGGTGATAATAAGTTGATGAGGAGGTAGATGGAAGAGAAGACCCCTGGAGAGATTTGAGGATATCAACCACCATTGTAGAGACTGACGAAGAGATGATGTCACAGATATGTGACGTGAGCAAGGATCCATCGCTTGGGACCACTGGGTAGCTAGGGTCCATTGAGGAGTGCGCAGCTGAAGACGTGCGAAGGGTGTGACATGAACTGTGGAGGCCATGTGACCCAAGAGTATCATCATTTGCTTGGCCGAGATGGAACGTTGTGGAAGCACCTGCTGACATAGAGATTGAAGCGTTTGAAGTCGGTTGGATGGCAGGAACGCTCTCATGAGGACTGTGTCCAAGACTGCTCCAATGAATTGAAGTCTCTGAGAGGGGATGAGATGAGACTTGGGTAGATTGATCTCGAACCCCAAAAGTTGTAGAAACAGGATGGTTTGGTTGGTGGCCAGGAATACTGTCTGAGATGAATTGGTCTTTATCAACCAATCGTCCAGGTAAGGAAACACCTGAAGGTGGTGGGAACGTAGAAAGGCAGCTACCACAATCAGACATTTGGTAAACACTCTTGGAGAGGAGGCAAGACCGAAGGGTAGAACCTTGTACTGGTAATGACAACGATTGATCATGAAGCGTAGGTACTGTCTGGAGTCCGGATGGACCGGTATATGAGTGTATGCTTCTTTGAGATCGAGGGAACATAGCCAGTCGCCTTGATTGAGAAGAGGGTAAAGAGTGGCCAGAGAAAGCATTCTGAATTTTTCTTTGACCAAGCATTTGTTGAGATCGCGAAGATCTAAAATGGGTCTGAGATCTCCTGTTTTTTTGGGAACTAGAAAATAACGGGAGTAGAATCCCTGCCCCTTTTGATCTAGAGGAACTTCCTCTATGGCGTTCAGAAGGAGGAGGGATTGAACCTCTTGAAGAAGGAGGGAAGACTGAGGAGTGTTCAAAGCAGACTCTTTTGGTAGACTTTGGGCAGGAAGAGTCTGAAAGTTGAGAGAGTAGCCGTGGCGGATGATGTTGAGGACCCACTGATCCGAGGTGATGGTTTCCCAACGGCTTATAAAATGAGTAAGGCGTCCCCCTATAGGCAGCGGAAGATGGACAGATGGAGGAATACTGGCTATGTCCTGGAGAACCACGTCAAAAGGGTTGTGAGGATTTTTGTGAAGGAGGAGGCTTCACTTGTAGCTGCTGCTGAGTCGGTCTATTGTTTTGCCTCTGCTGTTGCCTCTGACGTCTGGGTTGTTGAGGTGCCTGTGGCAAAGGACGAGCCACAAATCGACGTTGGTATGCCGATTGCTGACGAAAAGGCCTGGTAGGTGTGGTCTTCTTTTTAGTTTTGAGGAGAGTATCCCACCTAGTCTCATGAGCTGAAAGCTTTTGGGTAGTGGAGTCCATGGATTCTCCAAACAGCTCATCCCCCAGGCAAGGTGCATTAGCCAGTCGATCCTGATGATTGACATCAAGTTCTGAAACCCTGAGCCAGGCTAGTCGACGCATGGCCACCGACATAGCCGTGGCTCGAGAGGTCAGCTCAAAAGTGTCATAGATCGATCTGACCATGAACTTACGGAGTTGTAATAGCGATGAAGAAGTTTGGCGAAAGACTGATCTTTTACGGTCAGGGAGGTATTTCTCAAAAGATGACAAATTTTGAATGAGATGCTTAAGGTAAAAAGAAAAATGGAAAGCATAGTTCCCTGATCTATTAGCAAGCATCGCATTCTGATATAACCTCTTGCCAAACTTATCCCTGGCTTTACCTTCTCTGCCAGGAGGGACAGATGCGTACACACTAGCCCCGTAGATTTCTTTAAAGTGGACTCCACTAATAAAGATTCATGAGGGAGTTGCGGTTTGTCAAAACCTGGAATAGGTATGACCTTATACAGGGAGTCCAGTTTTCGAGGA
Organism: Geotrypetes seraphini; assembly: GCF_902459505.1. Taxonomy (NCBI): domain Eukaryota; kingdom Metazoa; phylum Chordata; class Amphibia; order Gymnophiona; family Dermophiidae; genus Geotrypetes; species Geotrypetes seraphini. The sequence goes on along the minus strand of NC_047085.1, from coordinate 460,535,940 downwards.
GCTCCTGGAACGGTCAAGGGCGTCTCCAGATTTTTGTAGAAAGTTTCTCGCAAAATATCATGGAGAGGTAACTTTAGGAATTCCCTTGGAGGCTGGTCAAAGTCCAGTGCATCGAGAAATGCCTTGGATTTTTTAGACTCAGCCTCCAAGGGAATAGAGAGAGATTCACACATCTCTTTGAGAAACGAAGTGAAAGAAGTTGCATCAGGTTTGGAGGATGGATCCAAACCAGAAGGATCCTCGTCCCCTGACAAACACTCTCCCTCAGAGAGGAAAGGCTCCTCTGAATCACCCCACAGATCAGGGTCCCTTACTTGAACGCTCCGGTCCCGTGACTCCGGTGTGGAGGGTTCCAGATGTCGAGTCTAGTGAGTCGACTTACCAGATCTCTGTGATACGGTACCAGGAGATGTTATGGGGTGTGCCGGTGCCGAAGTCTGTACGGCCTGGTGTAAGGACCTCGGTTCCGGCGCTAAGATCGGCATGGATGCTGATGAAGCCGTATGTACCGGTACCGACAAAGTGGATACCGATAAAAGAGGTTGCTCCACTGCCGGTACCGGTGGCTCAGACCGGACCGAGTCTGGAAGACTCGGAGTCAAAAGAGCAGGAAGGAGCTGTTGTAATTGCTCCTTGAGCTGCACTTGCAGGACGGCGGCAATTCGCTCGTCCAGCGAAGGCACCGGTACCGCTTTTTTCTTCTGCGGTACCTTTGGTGCCGCTTTACACTCCGAAGAGGAACCCGAGGTCGAGGGGCTCACCTCAATCGGAGCGGAGCGCTTCCGTGGGCGCCTCGAGGTCGGCAGGATTGGGCTCGCTGCCACTGAGACCGGAAGACGCTCCAGCGGGGAAGGCTTCTTAGCCAGCTTACCTGAGGGATGCGACGCCGGCACGGTGTTGCGCGGCGTCGATGAGGTAGGTGCCTACTGCGTCGGGGCCGAAGTCGGGACCGGTGCCGCCGAATCCGACATCTCGGTACCAAATAAAAGTTGCTGTTGGATCTGGCGGTTTTTTAACGTTCTCTTTTTTAGAGTGGCACAGCGGGTGCAGGTGGACGCCCGATGGTCAGGACCCAGGCACTGTAAGCACCAGTTGTGCGGGTCAGTGAGGGAAATGGGCCTTGCGCACCGCTGGCACTTCTTAAAACCGGGTTGGGGGGGCATGAACGTGAAAACGGCTTCTGCCAAATCGAAGGCCGAGGCCTCGATGGTGGCAGCAGGCCCCGCCGGGGCGAACCCGAAAAAGAGAAGAAAAAAAAAAAGAAAATACTTTTTTTAAAAAAAAATAAAATAAGAAAAGAAAAAAGGGGAATACAAAGTCCGAAAAGGTTTACGCGAGCGGGAAGGCGAATGAGAAAAAAGTTTTCAACAGCCGTTGAAAGTGCGTCTTCTTAGCTCCGCGGAAACTAAGAAACTGGGGACCGTGCACCTCTGTCGGGCGGGAAGGCACTCGCGCGTGCGCGGTGCAGCCTACTAGAACTTTCCAAGTTCTTAGAGTGCAATCACTCTAAAATTGTCCGTACCGGGGCTCCGTCGGTGCCGTCACCCATCAGTCAAGAATATGCTGCCTGCTTGTCCTGGGATAAGGGAAATAATTACACAAAGATGGATGGTGAGCACAGAGAAGGAGACCCTGGTGAGTGAATTAAAAGATAACAGAGGAAAACAGAAACCAGAGCCTGGGACCAACATTGTCTGAAAAATAAAATGACCAGACAACAAAAGGTAAAAAAAATAATTTTAGGGAGGAAGTGACGTCATCCTAGCGAATGGCTGCCTGAATTAAGAGCTCCGTAGGGGCAGAAGAGAAAAAGAGTTTTTCGGCTTCCAACGCGGTTTCGTGTTCGGCGCTGAGATTGCTAATCGGTTGTCGTGGAAATGGCAACGCGGAAGAAACTTGATAAGTTTAAATATTTCAACGAGGCGGGTGAAAAAGCGGCGGGTGAAGCACAGGGAGGAGTGGGAGACATGCCCAAGATGGCGGCGGGGCCCGCGATGCCGGCGGAGTCGGCAGAGGCTGGAGACGAGGAGCTTCCGGCGGAGCCTGGTGGGACAGCGCACAAATCTTTTCATGCTTGGTTTAAGGAGCTGAAAGATGAAATGGTTGGAGTCCGGGTTGATGTAAAAGCCGCATTGGCAGAACTTCGCGTGGATGTGGGGGAGCTGGGGGCCCGAGTATCGGCTTCAGAGGACCACGTGGAAACGCTGTCTGCATCGGTGTCAGGGGTCAAAGAATCATCAGCTCGCCTCTCCTCAGAGTTACAGGATTTACAGGCACAAGTGGAGGATCTTGAGAATAGATTGCGCCGCTGTAACTTGAGATTCAAAGGAATACCGGAGGGGGAGGCGTACCGCGATTGCAAACATGTGGTGAGAGAGTTTTGTCGCAGCCTGCTTGGAATGGATGGCGCTGAGGTACCCAACGAGATTCATCTTCAGATGGCACATCGGAGCTTGGGTCCGGTGAGAGGTCCTGGCTTCAAAGATATCATTGCCTGCTTTGCTGACTTCACGCTCAAAGAACGGGTCTTGCAGATGGCTAGGCGCCATCCCCGTTTCCGTTGGAAGGAGCTGGAGGTGGGAGTATACCAAGATTTGGCCTGGTCTACACTACAGAAGCGTAGAGCTTTTAAGTATCGCTGGCTTTTCCCCTTTGGGGTCTGGATTACAGTAAATGGAAGGTCTCGGAGAGTGTCTACTGTAATGGAAGCCTGGTCTGCTATGAAAGAGCTGGGGTGTGTGAATGCTCCTGAGCCAGCGCCTGAGGCGGAATCGGCTAGTACATCGGGACTCCAAGGAGCTTGGTCCATGGTCTTGCGCTCTGGAAAGCGTGCAACTAAACCGGGAACCTGATGTTTCCTCTATACTACTTCACTGATGGATTGATTGAACTGTCTGGCTGGGAGCTTCACTGAGTAGTGTGATGACTCCGGTCTTACGTTTGTATTGGACTCTGCAATTGTTGCTGTTTCTTACTGACATTCCTTGTTGCTTGACCTGTTATATTTCTTGGTTTTGTTTTGGATCTCAGGGGAGCAGCTTGGGTTAGTTACCTGGGGTAACTTTCACTTTCTACGGACTGGCTGGTCCTTCATTGAGGGGGTCAGCTTCTGGGGGGGAGGGGGTGGGGGGCACCTGGGGGGAATACATGTAAACTTCTAACTATAGGATCATGGAATGTGAATGGTTTGAACAATCCGGGTAAACGGAGTATAGTGTATCGTGAATTGAATATATTGAAATGGGACATCTGTATGCTTCAAGAAACCCATTTGAGGCCCAGACATGTGGGGGTTTTGAGGTCCTCTCACTTTGAACAGGTATGGACTCATCAAAGTGCACAGTCTGCTAAAAAAGTGGGAGGACTGGCAATTCTTATCCGCAAGGGTTTGGGTTTTACAATTCTGAAGGTATATAGAGATTCTGGGGGACGGTGTCTAGCTCTGCAGGGTACCTTGCAGGGCCGTCACATCACTGTGATTAATGTTTATGGTCCAAATGGGGGTCAGGCGGCCTTTTATGGCTCTCTTAAAGAAGATTTGGTCAACTTTGTTGGGGGGTCAGTATATTTGGGTGGGGATTTCAATGTCAATCCTGATATGGTGCTTGATCACTCTCAGGGAGGACTTCGGCCGTTTTCGCGAGCCTCTCGCAAAGCTTTTCTTGCCTTGATGTCCTCCCTGGGTTTGATTGATGGCTGGCGTTTGCACCACCCTACTCTGAGGTCATATACACATTATTCATCTGTTCATTGTTCCTATGCTAGGATTGATAGTCTTTGGACCCATCGTAATCAGTGGGGGGGAATACGGGCCGCTGAAATTGAAGCTATACATATCTCTGATCATGCTCCTGTCTGGATAGCTTGTGAGGGCTATTGGGATGGGGGGGAATCATCGGGCCTTTTGGAGGCTTAATGAATCATTGCTGAAGAATACGGAGGTGGCCAGAGAGGTAGAGGAGGCCATTACTAATTATTTGCATGACAATGATAATGGCATGGTTGGGGACTCTATTTTGTGGGATGCCCTTAAAGCTGTACTTCGAGGGGTCTTTATTAAATGGGAGGCCCGCCTTAAGCGGAAGCGGGAGCGCAGAGTTGTATCCCTGAGGGAAAGTTTGATTTCCCTGGGGAGGCAACACCAGTGTTCTCCTGACCCAGAGGTGTTTGCACAGCTTTTGAGAGTGCGGCATGAGCTTTCTCTACTGCAGATGGAGGATATTGACTTTTGTAGACTAAGATTGCGCCAGACGGTATATGAATATAGTAATAAAGCTGGCTCGCGACTCGCTCGGTACATTAAATTGAAACAGGCCCGATCCGCTATTACACGGATTAGGGATATGGAGGGGAATATGCAGTGTACTGATGGGGCTATTAGGAAGGTTTTTCTTTCCTTTTACACTAAATTATATAGGAAAGTGGAAGGGATACAATTGGAATCTATCACGGCGTATTTAGATAAAGTGACGTTGCCACACCTGGGAAACTCTGATATAACATATCTTAATAGTCCTGTCTCCCTGGGGGAGGTACTAGGGGCTATTGCCAGATTGAAATTGGGAAAGTCCCCGGGATTAGATGGGTACACCAATAGTTTTTATAAACAGTATAGGGACGTTCTCGCTCCTTTATTGGTACGGGTTATTAATGGGGTGAGGGGAGGTAATATGCTACCGCCATCGATGGGAGACATGGGTATTTCTATATTGCTTAAACCGGGGAGAGACCCTGCTAGTTGTGGTGCGTATCGGCCCATTTCATTATTGAACACCGATGCAAAAATTTTATCAAAAGTTTTGGCCCTCCGGCTGGGGAGGTGCTTGCCTCACCTGATTCATATGGATCAGTCAGGGTTTATTCAGCGACGTCAAGTTAGTGACAATATTCGAAGAACGTTTATCTTATTTGGGAGGCGCAGCAGACTTTGGATAAAGTAGCTCTATTAGCAGTTGATGCGGAGAAAGCTTTTGATCAGGTGGGCTGGGACTTCTTATGGCAAGTCATGGAGCGGACGGGGTATGGGGATTTCTTTCTGGCATGGGTGCAGGCGTTTACCGCTCTCCGAGGGCGACTATTAGAGTGAATGGGGGTTACACGGAGTTTTTCTCAATTGAACGGGGTACACGTCAGGGCTGCCCTCTCTCTCCGCTCTTGTTTGCGTTGTCTATCGAGCCCTTGGCCATCCGCATACGAGAACATCTAGATTTGAGAGGAGTATGGATTGGAGCTCAGGAACACCGGCTTGCGCTGTTTGCTGATGATGTTTTGTTATATGTGCGTGATCCAGAATTCTCCCTTCCTATTTTGTTAGATATTTTTGACGAATTTGGTCGGGTGTCCAGTTTTACGGTTAATCCGGATAAGTCTGAATTGTTGGGACTCACCTTGACTGCTGATGAGGAACGGGGGTTGTCGGGGAAATTTCCGTTTCGTTGGGCTTCTGGGGCGCTTAAGTATTTGGGGATTTCTATTTCTCGGGATATTTCTCAGCTATATACTTTGAATTATACCCCCATAATTCGGCAGATTAGGGCGGATTTACAGCGGTGGTCTGGGTTGTGGTTGTCTTGGTGGGGACGGATCGCGGTTATTAAAATGAACATTCTGTCTCGTTTATTATTTATTTTTCAAACATTGCCTATACCGCTCCCTTCGGTGGTGTTAAAAGAACTTCATGCCTTATTCTTTAGGTTTATTTGGAAGGGGAAACCGCCTCGGATTTCTCGCCAATGTATGTGGTTACCTCGTGAGTCTGGGGGACGGGCGCTTCCCAATTTGTTCTGGTATTATAGGGCGGCGCAGTTGAGACTATTGTTGGATTGGGATATAGCTGAACAAAAACGTATAGTTCAATTGGAACAGCAACTAATGGGTAACCGGGTTTTACGATCCTTAATTTGGTCTTCTTTATCAGAACGGGTGGTTTTTAGAACTTTGAACAATCCTATTTTGAATCATCTCTTGAGGATATGGTGTGAGACGCGGAAGAGATGGGGAGCAGGGATGGTGCCTTCACTCTTGGGGGCGTTGTGTGATGAACCTTTCTTCCCGGTGGGTAGGGAGAGCTCGGTTTTTTTGCGCTGGGAGCTTCTAGGGCTCCGGACATTTTCGGATGTCCTCCATAAGGGGATTTTGGTATCCTTTGAGGCCTTTCAGCGGCTTACTCCCAAACCCGCCATTTTATTCAATCGCAGGGCTGGTCTGGGGCTCCCTTAGAACACCTGTGGCTTACACTTCGTAGTCTGCCCAAACCCATTTCAGTTCTCTATCAATATTTTCGGGGCTCGGTTACCTTTCATCCTAAATATAAAGACATTTGGGAACGGGACTTGGGGTGTTCTTTTTCGGAGAGGGAATGGAACCAACTTTGTCTTGAGGTAGGTAAGGCCTCCTCTTGTGTTCTTATACAGGAGAACGCCTACAAGGTGTTTACCAGGTGGTATTATACACCAGCTAGGTTACATAAAATGTTTCCGGGGTCTTCTGCAATGTGTTGGAGGTGTGGGGGGGCTGTGGGCACATTTTTGCATATATGGTGGGATTGCCTTCCTTTACAAATTTTTTGGAAATGTATTGTTGGTTGTTTATCCCAATTGTTACAATTTGTGCTCCCGTTGGTACCAACGGAATGTTTATTGGGCTTACATAATGTGTGTGAACATGCTTGGCAAACTAAACTCCGCCGTTGGGGTCTGGCTGCGGCTAAATGTTTAATTGCTAATCACTGGAAAAGATCTGGGGCGCCTGATATGTTAGAATGGTCTCTGAAATTTTATCAAATGTGTACCATGGAACTTTCCATTGCCAAACGGCATGGGCACTATTTTTCATCTATTCGAACTTGGACTGTTATTATGGACAAGATTGATACTTTGGTTTAAGTTTACTGGGGCTGGGGGAATTGGGGGGATTGTTGTTGTGGGGATAACTGCCTGAAGGAACAACAGGGAGTTGTCCACTTTGGATATTTCAGTTTATTTGGGAGGGGTGGAGGGATTTGCGATTCAATGCAGGGGATATCTATTTGTAAATGATGTTTTCTTCTTGCTTTAATGTGATTTCTGATTCTGCTGTTTTCTGTTTTGTTGTATACTATGGGGTGATTGAGCTTTGATATCCACATTTTGCTTGTAAAACATAAAACTTTAATAAAGATTTTCAAGTTAAAAAAAAAAGAAAAAATAATTTTATTTTCTATTTTATGATTAGTAAACATGTTTATCCTGCTAGTGCTGATGTTAGACATGGGTAGGGCCCAGGGCAGAAATTTGGGAGGGAACCCCAAAGCCTACTACTAGCCCGAGCCATCTTCAGCTTCTAGCAGGCTTAGGGCTTTTTTCTAGCCAGAGGGCAGTTGCCCTAATTGCACTCCTTGGCCTAACACCATCCCTGGCATGCGTGATCTTTATATTTTGTGCAGTATAGGAGGAAATTAATCTTTTTTTTTTTTCTTTGGTGTTGTACTATATGGAAGGTGGGGCTTCTTGGGATTTTGGTATAATTTATGTTTATCATTTTTGGTCAGTTATGTATTTGGCATTTGTATTGTTTGTGTGTGACCGAGGTATTCTGTTAGGATGAATTTTCTATGTAGCATTCAGTTTTCTTGATAATGGAGGGGAGATTGTGAGAGGAGATGGGTTTTGTTGATCCTTTTTCTGTATTTGTGATTTATAAAATAACAGTTGTACAAATATTGTTTCTTTTTTATCATCCTATATAATAAAAGGCTAACTCGCGCATGCGTACTCCTATTTGCGTGCTTCCATGATCAGTAGTTCCGTGGCCGCATGAGTGCGCTTGCGCGAATCCCCGGACTGGACCCCAGCGCTGAACATCCTGCTCTCTTGTCGGCTCCTCTCATGAGCCGCACCAGCGCCTGACTGAATCGCTGCGAGACGGAAGTTGCCTGGCCGCCTAACTTTCAAGCCGGTGGTGGCTCCTCAATCTCGGCTCTGCAGTCAGGCGGTGAGGGAGGCGGGGAAGGCAGCATGCGCGCCCTTCCCTGCTCTCCACCTGCGGAGCGGCGGCTGCCGGCCGCTAGCACCCCCTGCCCTCTCCGTCGCCTCCTGACTCCAGCGGCGTAGGCAGCACTATAAACACGCTGCTTCGCGCCCTTCTCTGCCGATTTCCTCTGCTGCGTCTCTGATGACATCATCGGAGACAGACGCAGCAGAGGAAATCGGCAGTAGAAGGCCGTGAAGCAGCGTGCTTAAAGTGCTGCCTATGCGGCTGGAGCCCCGAGATTTGTCGGCGGTGGGAGGGTCAGGAGCAGGCCGGATCGAGCAGGACAATGGCAGTAATAGAAGGGGGAGGGGCCGAACGGAGCAGGGAAGAGAAGGGAAAGGGGGGATGGGGGAAAATGCTGCTACTGCTTCTGCACAGGAAAGGGGGGGGATAGGAGGGAAATGCTGTTGCTGCTGCATAGGGAAGTGGGATGGAAATGCTGCTGCACAGGGAAATGGGGAAAAATGACAGACAGCGGGAGGGAGGGAGACAGAAAGAAAGAAAGACACAGGGGCAGGGAGAGGGACAGAAAGACAGACAGAGAAAGGGGACCAGAGAGAGAGTCAGCGGGAGAGGGAAAGGGGGCTGCTTTGGGGGGAGGGGTGTGCTGGGGGAGACAGAAGGGGCCATGGAGAGATAGGGAAAGGGGGCTGCTTTGGGGGGAGGTGTGCTGGGGACAGACAGCTTTGCTCTGGGGGGAAGACAGAAGAGGGCCATGGAGAGACATTTGGGGGGGAGGTGGGTGCTGGGGGCAGACAGCTTTGCTCGAGGGGGAGGGGGAGACAGAAGGATACAGACAGCGGCCAAGGAGAGAGAGATAAAGAAACACAGACAGACAGACACATCTATTCTAGCACCCGTTAATGTAACGGGCTTAAAGACTAGTATTTTAATAAAATGATTTCAATATAAAATCATAACTAGTCAAGGCTTATGAGGATGGGATCAGACATTTGTGGGGACGGGTAAATTTTTCCCCCACATCATTCTCTACTGTAGAACCTGTACCAACTGAGGAATTGGGCTTGGACAGGCATTGTATATACTTTATTGTGCCCAAGAATACTCAGACAACTGGAGGCCAATCTTGGATCTGAGCTTTGTCAATGCAGCACTGTAAATGTCCCAATTCTGGATGGAGACCACATGTTCGGTCATAGCTTCAGTGACACCAGGGAAATTTCTAGTCTTCCTGTATTTGACAGATGCTTTCTAGCATATTCCCATATTTCCAGCTCACAGGAAGTTACTAAGATTCCATGTGCTGGAAAGTCATCTTCAGTTCTCAGTGCTTCCATTTGGTCTGGCAACAGCACCTCACACCTTTAGCAAGGTGATGGTAGTTGAAGTGGCACACCTGCATCCATGCTGGGACAAGTGGCTGATCAGAGCTTCTTCCAAGGCAGACAGCAAGAAAGCAGTGGCACCAATTGTCTAACTGCTGCCAGACCTGGGTTGGCTCATCAGTTCAGATAAGCTAACTTAAGCCGACCCATTTCCTAGGGTAATTGGGGATCCATTTCAGTATGGTAGAAGACCGTGTTTTCCTTCCAGAACCATGTAGATGCCAGATCTTGGAGATCCTAGCAAGGCAAGCTTCTACAGCTTGGCACTATCTATAGGTGCTGGTGTCGATAGTGGTGACTATATTCTTCCTGGGTGAAACCTTATCTATTCCCTCTCCAAGATGTGCTATTGCTTTCTGGTCTCTGCAGACTGATTCTCTCCAGATGCCACTGACCCGGATGGTGGAGGTGCATCAGAGTTTGAGTTGGTGGCTCCAGTTGAAGTTAGTATCTAAAGGCTTGCCTTTACGCATATCTTGTTGAGTGATCCTGATTACAGATGGCAGTCTTTAAGGCTGGGAGGGTCATTGTGAGGATGATCCCATTCAGGGCAGATGGTTGCCCTCAAGGAGGAAATAGTCTTATCAACAGACTGGAGCTGCAGGCCATTTGTCTAGCACTTCAAACATTGGAGAACACTCTAGATGGCAAAGGGGTCAGGGTTTTCTCGGACAATGCCAGAACTGTGGTGTACGTCAACAGCCTGATAGGCACCAGGAGTTGTCTGAGACTGCAAGCTCAGTTATTGTTTCACTGGGCAGAAGCCCACATATAGCGCTGTCAACAGCACATGTGGCAGGAATGGACGATGTGCAGGCTGACTATTCCAGATGGCAGCCCCGAGACTAGGGGGAGCATTCTTTGGCCTGGCAAGCCTTCAACAGCATTGTGCTACTGCCTTGGAGCAGCAGAAGACCATCTTAAAATTGTACCAAAGACAGGGGTTGGGAGTGGAAGAGAGCAGAAGAGATATTTGGAGGAGATGCTTGAAAGTGATTAATTTTCTTAATTGTAATTAGTATTTTTTAATTGCAATTAATGCTTGTTGGATTAATTGCAGAGTTAACTGTGACTAACTTGCAGCCCTAGTTACTATGTAATGTGGAAGTGCTTTTTATCTATGGTTTTATATTTTTTGTTAGGCTTTGAATATTTGTTTGTACCCTGTTTAGTAGGTTTCAGATAGCTTTATTATTATTGTTTAGTTAGTTATAACGTGACTATATGAGTTTTATTCCTTGCTCCTGCTTTGTAACGTCATAATATTACAAAGGTACTGTGTTACATGTAACTTTGGTTTAGTTAATCTACCATGTATTTTCCATACTATAAGAGTTAAAATTTAAGATGAAACATAGTATAACAACTTTTTTAGATGTCATGGTCCCTAGTTGAGTGATGTGGACTTGTCAAAAGTATGGTAGAAAAATACAATATAATTTTGTGAAAACATTTTACCACCAGAGCTTACCCTTTCTGCTTCACCTCTCTTTTCACCTTCCAAGAAGAAAAGATAGGACTAGTCATTAGAGTGAAGAAACACGCTTGAAAAGGTTATTTAGAGTGGATTTCAGGGCCATATTTATTCTGACCTTGATATCTGCTGTATTGTTTATTTGCATGTTGAAAAACTCTGCCAAAAGGAAATCAAAATTAAATGATTCTTAAATCTTTTTTGTTTTGTAATTTAAAGAACATTATTGAGAGCAGAAGAGTAAATTGGTAATTGTGCAGTTCTTAATATAGCATCTTATTTTATATCTTATGGTACTTCAGGCTCACTATGCACTGCAGGCAAGAAGATCCCGAAGCATTTCAAGGAAGCGGAAGCGGGAAGAATCTGAAGTGCCAACCTCTGTCACTCGCAGTCGTAGTTCTTCTCGTACACCACGTGATGTTTCTGGGCTTCGTGATGCAAAGGTTAGTCCTTCTTCTTCCCCACCCCACCCTTTTTTTATTTTTGTTTCCATCAATTTTACTTTGAGACAATTTTTATTGAACAAACCAGAAAAACAGATAATGAACACGGTCCAGAAAATAAGTCATTCAGGAACTATACAGTATGTATCCCCCGATCCCAATATCCCAATCCCACCCCCTCCCACCACCCCACCCTTCATAACAAGATAAACCAGAATATACCAATGAATATCGAACTGTCAGAAGAACCAAGCACAAGAAATGACAGAAGAAAAGTGCTGCAGGCAGGAGGAAAGAGGCTTGAACAAGACCAAAGCGAAAGCTGGACACTCGGGGCCATGGAGTCTGATGAACCCCAAGAAACAATGCATAGGGCCTCCGCCCCCCCCCCCCCCCTACAAGAGAGTTAAAAAAAAAGGGAATCCCTCCCCACACACACACAAAATAAGGACAGATCAGGCTGGGGAAAGGCCACCCAAGACCACCAACCCCTCACCGCTCAAGGCAAATTAAACAGGCAAGGTATTAAGGATCGTACTATAGGTTCTATGACGCAAGGAGTATATATAAGGATTCCATTAATTTTTATTCAAAACTTTTTGGGGGTTTATATCAAGAAACTTCAAATAGAAATGTAAAAAGAAAAAATATATGAGCATTAAGTATCAGCAGTAACACAGAATATCTATCCCTCCAAAGAAATCCCCTAGAAACATCCCTAAACCTCTCCAACACTCTCCAAACTGTATTAACCACCACATCAAAATAATGCTCACTGTTGTTTCTTCAGCAAACATCCCAGCTCAAACTTCATCCCTAACACTTTCCCAACAGTGCTAACATCTGCCAAATGAGTTTCAAGTTTAATTAAAATTTCTTATACCGCCTATCAGCCTTCTAGGTGGTGTACAAAATCATAAAAGCATACAAGAGCTAAAATAAAAATTTAAGACAGGGGACGACAAAGACTTTTGGAGACATAAAGCCATAACGAGTGGAAACGAGGATAATGGGCAAGAACTACAATTTTAAAGGTAAAAGATAACAATTTAGGGGGAAGTAGAAATAAAATCATTCTAGGTCGCCCTTAAAAGGGTAGTTAAATCTCAAAGGCATCAATGACAAGAAATGTCTTTAGCTTTGTCTTGAATTGATTCTTCACGTAAATAAGCTGGGATACTATTCCAAAGAGAAGGAGCAGTCACGAAAAAAATGGAAGATCTCATTGTGTTTATGTACTTTAGTGAAATGATAGAATGAATGTCACAAAAAATCAGTGCTGCTACAGTTTCAGTAAAGGAAGTTTCAACTGAATGGAGGAAAAAGCCTCAGATTGGAACCCTTCCACCACCACAATGGTGCTCCAAGGTGGTTGGGCGAACACCTCACTGGCAAAAAACCTCCAGATTCACTCCCAATAGTAGTAAACTTGAAGCAGGGCTGTTGTGCAGAAGATAGAGGAAATATCCACTTATCTAATTAGTTGATCGGTACACCAACGATGGCCAGCGTTTCACATATCTGCTGCCTCAGGGTGTAAAGCGATCCGATCAAACTGGAACCAGAATGAAACACAACTTAAATCAATAAACTGGACCATTGCATGGCTTCAAAAAGGAACTAAAGAAGAAGCCACAGAGACATACCTTTAAGCTGGACGCAAACTGCATCTCAAGATCAAAAGATGGCTGCACCGCGACTGTACTGGGATTAATATAGCACTCCAGGGTGACAAACCCGGAAGTGAATACGTGGCAAAAAATATATTGCTGAGATAAAGAATGCTGACTCGTGCAGAACTTCAATGAATCAAAATTATTATATGACTGACCAGAAAAAATGTATGTGTGAATATATGTCCTACTTGAACATGAATGTTAAATTATTTTCATTTTCAAATTCAAGCCCAAAGTTGATTGCCATCTTTAGTAGGATATACTCCACTCCAGTTTAGAATTGAGTCCATCTGGTTCTTCACTGTTTAATCTGTGAATCCATTGTTGCTCTGCCCGCAACAATCACCGTTGTCTATCCATGCTCTCCTCACTAATGTGATCGATCACACAGCATTTTAGATCTGTGAACTGGTGGTTATATTCCAGACAGTGTGTGACCATAGGTGCTTGTAGTCTATTATTGCGTATACAGCTTTTATGCTCAGTTACCCGTGTTTTAAAGGGACGAGTGGTCTGACCAACATCGATCATTGGACATGGGCAAATGAAAACATAGACTACAAAGGTGGACATGCAAGAAGTCATGTGTTTCAAGTTAAAAATTTGATTCATTAACGGATGAATAAAGACATCTGAAAGTTCCAAGGTTATGGTACAGATGGAACATTTACCACACTTGAAATGTCCTGTTGAATGTGTTACTGGCAGGCAAGGATCCACAATGTCAGATGGACTTAAGAGTTCTTTGAAATTTTTTGCCGTGAGTATGCTATTCTGAAATGAATGTCTCTGAACGTGGGGTGAAGATCCATTACTTTCCAGTGGCGTCTTAATATCTTAGAGATGTTATTGATGTTTGGAGAGTACTCCAAATCACATGTAGCAATGTTATCCGTTGGCTCAGTTTCCTGTGGTAGAAAAAGAAAATCCCTGTTGATGAACTTCGCTCTTTTGTAGGCTTTCTTTAAAACTACTGGGGGGTATCCCCTGTTTTTTAGTCGGGAATATAGTTGCTTGCTCTTAGTTTTATAATCTCCGGTATCTGAGCATAACCGACGATAGCGGAAAAACTGAGAGGTGGGCAGACTACGTTTTAGAGGATTCGGGTGATTGCTTGAAAAATCGAGAAAAGTGTTTCTATCAGTGTCTTTCCTGTACACTGTAGTTTTGATAGAGCCACTCTCTTTGGTAACAAGGACATCAAGGAAGGAAATACACTTCGAGTGGCAAGTCATGCTAAACTCAACTTTCCGATGTCTAGAATTTAACCATGTTAAAAAATCATCCAGGTCCTTTTTTGAGCCTTTCCAGGCTACAAAAATATCATCAATAAAACGTAGCCACATTACAATTTTATCAGAAAACGGATTATTGATGATCCATGTGTTTTCAAATTTTTGCATGAAAAGATTGGCAATCGAGGGGGCCATGGTTGCCCCCATAGCTACCCCTGATACCTGTTGAAAAAACTTAATAATCCGTTTTCTGATAAAATTGTAATGTGGCTACGTTTTATTGATGATATTTTTGTAGCCTGGAAAGGCTCAAAAAAGGACCTGGATGATTTTTTAACATGGTTAAATTCTAGACATCGGAAAGTTGAGTTTAGCATGACTTACCACTCGAAGTGTATTTCCTTCCTTGATGTCCTTGTTACCAAAGAGAGTGGCTCTATCAAAACTACAGTGTAAAGGAAAGACACTGATAGAAACACTTTTCTCGATTTTTCAAGCAATTACCCGAATCCTCTAAAACGTAGTCTGCCCACCTCTCAGTTTTTCCGCTATCGTCGGTTATGCTCAGATACCGGAGATTATAAAACTAAGAGCAAGCAACTATATTCCCGACTAAAAAACAGGGGATACCCCCCAGTAGTTTTAAAGAAAGCCTACAAAAGAGCGAAGTTCATCAACAGGGATTTTCTTTTTCTACCACAGGAAACTGAGCCAACGGATAACATTGCTACATGTGATTTGGAGTACTCTCCAAACATCAATAACATCTCTAAGATATTAAGACGCCACTGGAAAGTAATGGATCTTCACCCCACGTTCAGAGACATTCATTTCAGAATAGCATACTCACGGCAAAAAAATTTCAAAGAACTCTTAAGTCCATCTGACATTGTGGATCCTTGCCTGCCAGTAACACATTCAACAGGACATTTCAAGTGTGGTAAATGTTCCATCTGTACCATAACCTTGGAACTTTCAGATGTCTTTATTCATCCGTTAATGAATCAAATTTTTAACTTGAAACACATGACTTCTTGCATGTCCACCTTTGTAGTCTATGTTTTCATTTGCCCATGTCCAATGATCGATGTTGGTCAGACCACTCGTCCCTTTAAAACACGGGTAACTGAGCATAAAAGCTGTATACGCAATAATAGACTACAAGCACCTATGGTCACACACTGTCTGGAATATAACCACCAGTTCACAGATCTAAAATGCTGTGTGATCGATCACATTAGTGAGGAGAGCATGGATAGACAACGGTGATTGTTGCGGGCAGAGCAACAATGGATTCACAGATTAAACAGTGAAGAACCAGATGGACTCAATTCTAAACTGGAGTGGAGTATATCCTACTAAAGATGGCAATCAACTTTGGGCTTGAATTTGAAAATGAAAATAATTTAACATTCATGTTCAAGTAGGACATATATTCACACATACATTTTTTCTGGTCAGTCATATAATAATTTTGATTCATTGAAGTTCTGCACGAGTCAGCATTCTTTATCTCAGCAATATATTTTTTGCCACGTATTCACTTCCGGGTTTGTCACCCTGGAGTGCTATATTAATCCCAGTACAGTCGCGGTGCAGCCATCTTTTGATCTTGAGATGCAGTTTGCGTCCAGCTTAAAGGTATGTCTCTGTGGCTTCTTCTTTAGTTCCTTTTTGAAGCCATGCAATGGTCCAGTTTATTGATTTAAGTTGTGTTTCATTCTGGTTCCAGTTTGATCGGATCGCTTTACACCCTGAGGCAGCAGATATGTGAAACGCTGGCCATCGTTGGTGTACCGATCAACTAATTAGATAAGTGGATATTTCCTCTATCTTCTGCACAACAGCCCTGCTTCAAGTTTACTACTATTGGGAGTGAATCTGGAGGTTTTTTGCCAGTGAGGTGTTCGCCCAACCACCTTGGACCACCATTGTGGTGGTGGAAGGGTTCCAATCTGAGGCTTTTTCCTCCATTCAGTTGAAACTTCCTTTACTGAAACTGTAGCAGCACTGATTTTTTGTGACATTCATTCTTTCATTTTGGTGAAAGTGTTTACTATAACTTTTCACATTTCCGAGTTGTTTTTTGCTATGTACTTTAGTGAGCCATTTCTTCTTGTGATGGGTCATTCCCCCACTCCACCCCTTTTTTATTAATCCACCAGAGATTTTCAGAGGGTTTGATTATTTATTGGCAAGGAGATTTCAGCATCTTAACATTATTCTGTGCATGTTTTCAAACAGATGGTCAAGAAAGCAAAGATAATAATGAAGAATTCTCAGAAGAAAATGAATCGCATGAGCAGAAAGGGAGAAGCAGATAGGCATGTATTTGACCTAAAACCCAAACACTTACTGGCTGGCAAAAGGAAATCAGGCAAAACAGACAGAAGATGAAATAAGTTCTTCAAGTCACAGAGAGAACTCTTTCTTCTACTTGTTCATAATCTGCCAAGAACACTTATAATTGGATCCTCAGTATCATCAGTATTTAATTTTCCATGCATAATGAAATGTTAGCATTTTTTTGCCTTAGTGTCATGATCCTGTGTAGTTCAGGTACACAGATTTTGTAAAAGCTTTGCCATCTTCCAGCCAGAACCATATTTTCCTTCTGGTTTTTCCTGATGAGGAAAAGGTAGGGTTATCCATGTTGGTGTGAATATACATTGCCATGATAGCCTTCATCTTCAAAATGGAAGGTATGTAAGGCAGCAATACAGCTAAATATAACTTTCATCTATAAGATGGTAACCATGCTGCCTGAAAGTTTTTATTTAGGAAAAACTTGTTTACTAATTGCTATTGAGTTTATTATTAGGGGTGTTTGCCTTGGGCTCCTTCCTCTTTTTAAACGTGTTGCTAGCAGACTGGTGGTTTTAGGTGGTAAGTGCTATGCACAGCCATATGGAAGGTCCCATGTTTGATTCCCCATTTGAATCTTCCATTCTCCCCTCAGCTGGGGCTGAAGTTATTGCAGAGGCAACATTAATGGGCTCTAGAGTAAGCTATTGCTTAAGTCTGGAAGGAGCCCTGGCTCAGGTCTGTCACTGCAATAACAAAATTGGGTATTGCTCTTCAGGGAAGAGTCTACAGGTGATTGTTATTAAAGGCTCATGGTGCCAGATCCCAGCTCTGGTTGTGATTGTGCTATAAAGTACAAAGGAGCAGGTGGAAACTGTAAGGTTAAAAAAACAAAAAACCCAATACGGTCGGATGCCCTGTCTCCTTGTTCTGGTATACAGACATGGCTTTTTAGACAAGGCCTTAAAAGCACCATCTGCTTAGGAAGAGAAGAAGAGACAAGAACATGTGGTGGAGACTCTTTTTCTAGCATAGCTTTGTGGCAGATAATCAGTTATGCCTATTTCTACTAATTATGGGGGATTTATACAACCTACATGACCTGATTGAGCCTTCCTGAGAAGTAAATGCTGGTCAGAGAAGAATAAAAGTAACAAAAATGTATCTTGTCAATATCTATGGAATGACCTAGAGCCAAATGCCTAACATTTTATATCTGCAGCTTTTTAAGTGGCTATAAAACCTTAAAACATAATGTGTATAGTTCTTGCAATGAAATTCTCTTATTTAAATTATCCAAAGAAACTGTATCTACATTTTCACCTTCATTTAATGCAGTGTGACATTTAGCAGTATGAAAATGAACAGTGAATTAAAATGTCAAAATAATGATCTCCACTGTCTGAACAAATTTAATAAATGCACCTGTGAAAGGACTGAATGATTATCTCTTAAATAAGACTTGTATGGAGTTTTGAGAGTTGCTTAGGCATCCAGTGATTCAAAGGGGAGGGGAAAGAGGAGTGTTCTAAATTCTTTGAAAACAGGCAGGTAACCCACAGGACACGTACCTTCACCCAGTACTAAATGGATACCTTTTATAACATTGAATAGGCATAAACCCCTGAAAGATCAGTTTACTTGCCTATCTTGCTGGTGAACAATAAAGCTGGTATTAATGGGGAGTGTGGTGCAGTGGTTAAAGCTACAGGCTCAGCACCCTGAGGTTGTGGGTTCAAACCCATGCTGCTCCTTGTGACCCTGGGCAAGTC
This sequence comes from Geotrypetes seraphini, assembly GCF_902459505.1. NCBI lineage: Eukaryota > Metazoa > Chordata > Amphibia > Gymnophiona > Dermophiidae > Geotrypetes > Geotrypetes seraphini. Next base: position 460,517,677 of record NC_047085.1, on the reverse strand, counting down.
ACTAAATCCCCCTCTCTCATTGCCCCAGGTATATTAGGTAGATTGTGAGCTAGACAGGGCAAAATGCTCGAGTACCTGAATAAATTCATGTAACCGTATAGAATTTTGAATGAATAAATAAACATGAGAATCATGCAGCCACAGCTATTCAGACCAGAAAAGCCAGCGTGCAATCAAGACTTATCCTTCCATACCATATTTCTACAGGAGGTAAAGAAAAGTGAAAGGTTAGTCTTAGAATTCAGCAACAAATAAATGCTTTGATCATTTTCTGGTTCTTGAAGATACATCAATTAAGAGACTTGAGGTAGATCTTTATTTTCCTATACAGTGCTGCCCCGCGAATTTGTGGTCAGCGATTCGCGGTCCTGGTCATTCGTGGTATTTTCTGACCGGGCAGGAGAGGGCAGCTGGAGCGCCAGCGAGTGAAGGAAATCACTCGCAGTATGCTCCGACCGCCTCTTCCTGTACTAAAGTCGGGCCTCACCAATCAGGAGCTGCTTTGACACGTAACTCCTGATTGGTGAGGCCCGATTTTAGTACAGGAAGAGGTGGTCGGAGCATACCGCAAGTGATTTCCTTCACTCGCCGGCGCTTCAGCTGTCCTCTCCTGTCTCCCCTGCTAAAAACCGTATTTGCAGTTTTTCAACATTTGCGGGGGTTCCTGGAACAGATCCCCGCAAATATCGGGGGAGTACTGTATATGCCTTAATCTACTGCAAGGGCTTCTTGGTTAGCAGGTAATTGAATTACATGTAGATAAATGATTGTTCCTTATTAAACAGATTAGGCTAAAAATGATTGATCTTGTTTTCCTAAACAAAATCACCAGACAACAAAGGTACGGGAAATGATTTTATTTTCCATTTAGTGATTGAATTGTGTCAGTTTTGAGAATTTACAACTGCTGTCTATATTTTGCACTGTTCAGGAAGAAATGCATTTGTTTATATTTCTCGGGGGTTGTACTGCATGCAGTCTTGCATCTTAGGGTTTCATTTGTATATGTTAGTACTTTTAGTTTATAGTCCTGGATTTGCATAGGGGTTATCTGTGTTCTGCATGTGTGACCAAGGCCAGGTGTTCTGGTTGGAATGAATGTTGAGAAGCAGACAGTGTACTTTATGTAGTTTAATTTTGTTGTTAAGATTATATTGTGAAAGGAAAAAATGGTATTACAATTAGTACTGTTATGGGGGAAGGGTCTGAGGTGGGGTCTGGGGCAGAGCTTTTGCCGCCACCACTGCTTCCCCCTAATTATAAAGCGTTTCGCTGCCGTTGGGTTGAGCTCAGCCTTGCTGCCTGACAACCTCCTAACCCATGGCTTAAATCATCTTTTCTTTTGCATTTAGCCAGTTGCACCACAAATAGTTCACATCAATGGGGAAACCAAACAAGGCAGTAAATATCCTAGACGCACAGCAAATTCAATGTTAAGATTTTTCTAACAGGTATTAATTTCTATATTTACATGTATCTAAATTGCTCTTCATTCAAACACACAGGTGAATACATATAGTTATTTATATTCACACATCTCCACTAACAATTTAGAGTCTGTGGATTTTATCATGATCCTCAAATACAGTTAAATTATGCAAGTTATCCCACCATGTAAAGAGAAATGTCTCTGTAATGATCTTGAACCAAGGAGTAATCTTAATTTCATTGTGGTCTGCCTTTTTGAAGAGCTCTTTGAGTTCTTCTTTTGTAACATAGCAGTGGCTTTTAATCTCGTTTGGATCTGGGTTCAGTGTTACATCTTTTTGCAGAAATAGAATGTAGTCAATTTCATGTTCTCCCCAAATGCCATCAGACTGGGCTTTGTAGTGGATCCGTGTCAAGTACTTGAGTTCATCTGGAGTAGCCTGCAATCAAAAGCTACATTGTAAATTTATGCATAAAGCGGTTTACAGGATGGATGGAAAGGTAGCTTCTGGTATTTTTAAGACAGTAAAACAAGGTAACCAATCTTATTAAACAATACACATATAAATATGGATAGGTATGTGTGTGTATATCTTGCACACGAAAAATGAAAATAGTAAGAAACATTGTTAATACTATAAACAAAACTGAAATCCAGATTTGGTGGAGCTCCAGCTCTTATGGCCTGACCTTCAATTGATTCACACAAATACATATAAACAAGAGTCACAGCATTTGGCTGAAATGTTCTTTTCTTGCCAATGCATTAATTCTGGCATTTCAATAATTTTAAAAATTACGAACTCCCCCCTCAAATCAGAAGACAGGAACTTTGGAATACAGCTAGATGCAACACTTACTGTAGATACTTGACTATATGTCGAGCTCATGCTAAAAATGGCCATCAAGAATACCTATCAATTTGGGACTTCAATATACAGAAAACCTACAGCTAAAAATCATATTCTACACTTTTTTTAAATTTAGGATTTTTCAATAACCATACAACAAGCAAAACAGATCAGCAAAGAAACAAACAACCCTAGTGTCAGCAAGTTGTCCAGTAGTTCTTCAGTACAAGGCCAAATCATTGCAACTCTGAGGACTTCCCTTCCCCCTGGACCACAGATTTGTGGGCATGTATAGGGTAAGTAGGACAAAGTCTTAACATGACTCAGTGGATCCATTTTATATACGGCTCCCACACTAAGAACGAGCGTTGTACGATTATGCATTAGAGCTGTCAGCTTGGACATGTGAAAAATAAAAACCAATTTACTAAGTACCTCTCTCCTGCTTGGAGAATGAACTTGTTTCTATTGTGCTGCCAATAAAAGTCAACTAGCTATAAATTATGAAAAGCAAGCTTATGAAACTTGCTAGGGACTGATACTAATGGTGTGTGCAATAACGCACTGCCCATGGATTTGCGAACCGTTATGTGTAGATTTTCAGAGATCATAAAAATTAGTATGAAATACCACTACTTCAAAACAATACACATCAGTATTGTTAGCCCAACAGAGTTTATAGGCTATGGCCTCAGAATCGGAGCCTACGCACAGCAGTAAATCACAAGCTGAGATAATCCGCGTAGTTATAATATTCCTGCTCCAATCATTGGCCAATATTTGCTTTTTTAAGTGTTTCAATAAAGCTATTTTGAACCCTTCACCACACACTACTTATTTCTTCAAAAACTTTTAGAAAATACTGTGCATATGTTTGCCAAAATTTGAAAAAGTGTAGACCACAACACTTATCTTTTTGCTGGTAGTCTTCACTATTAGAGTCTTTTAGGACACTTCATGTCACTAGAGCGAAATGGAATACAGCCTTTAAATACACAGGTGCTATAATCTGCTGATCACAATCTTATTTGGATATAGCTCACCATTTTTTCAGTAGTAACTCAAGGTCAGAGAGATATATTCAGGCATACCATAGTGCTCATTTTTGAAGCAGATGGATGTCTCAAAAGGGCCAAAAAAGTCCTTCTGCTGAAAACATCCAAATTACGAGTACAATTCTCAAAAAGGCAGAATCTGGACATTTTCCAATGAGTTCGTCCAAACAGCAAAGGGGCATCCATTGGAGATGTATTTTGGGCAGGCCCAAAATTAACACGTCTTAAGGCCTAGATTCTCAAAACTTTAACACCGTCGCTAAACTGTTTTCCGACGGTTTCGCCTGCACGCATTTTAGTGGTGGATTATCAAAACGGATTATCTCTTTAAGCAAGATTTCTAGCAGTCTCCGATAATGACATGCAAATGTGCTCTGGAGCGGCATTGGGTTTTGGCAACAAAAAACAGCAACTGGACCAGGGTGCCGGTACAGTGCTAGCACTGTGAAAAGTGCATTTTTGTTGCGTGTTTTGACTGTGGCTAATGAAAAAAGAAATGTATATATTTTTTTAGGGGAGTAATAAAAGCACACTGCTCAAGTGTATATATGATACCTGCATCTTATGTGTTTCTGGCTGTGGTTCATGATAAAATTTTACATTAAAAACAAATTACAAGACTTACCTGAATTATAGTAGTTTTGGGGAGAGAAAGGCATGTTTTTTGCATGCTTGTTAAAAGCCAGCATTGTTTCTACCCTCCTCTCATCCAATAGCTCTGCCACACCTATGCTATGATTGACACACCGCCCTTGAAAAGTGTTTGTAACTCACATGTTTTCTATACTGAATGATGCTTTACGGCAACTGATTGAAAACATTTGAAGCAAGATGACTAACAGATATTAACGATATTTCCACCCTCGGCTTGCAATACGAACTGCTCGCACTGGGATTCTATCAGGTTTTGCGACCAACTGCTACAGCCACGTGTGTCGCATACATATGACATAAGCATATTTTATGCTCAAACAAGGCACGTGCTGATTGCGTTGCGCTGCTTTCCTGAGACGTGCACATTCGCACCTCTTTCCTTGTATATTCTGCGCATGTTCCAATCACTATCACCAGTGACTTGACGCATGTAAATTTAGTGAATCTTCGCTGCTGTCTGTCAACCTCATCTTCATGCACAATTTTTTGAGAATGACTCACTTTTTTGAATTCACTATCAAAACGGCTGCGTTAGCAGACCATTGCTTTTTAATGCGTTTTTTTGAGAATCCTTGCCTAAGTCAGAAAGAAGTCCAAAAAGGTACTCTGATTGACCAGCTGACAACTAGAGGAATTAAGGTTTTATCCCTCCATAACCCCCCTGTTGTTGCTATCTCTCTCCCACCCCTTTAAAAACAAAGTGGATACCAAGTGTTATGATAGCACCAGATAACATGGGCACACCCACCTAAGCAGCAAGCAGGAGTAGCTTAGTGGTTGTTGCAGTAGATATTTCTGAAGGGTTAGAAGGAAGGAAAAATGAGCATTTTTGCAGATAACACAAAGATTTGTAACAGATAGACACACCAGAGGGAACTGAAAACATGAGAAGAGATCTGCAAACATTAGAAGAATAATCTAATGTGTGGTTGTTAAAATTTAATGTAAAGTATAGAGTGATGCACTTGGGGAATAAAAATCCAAAGGAGCTGTATGTGCTTGGAGATGAAAAATCAATATGTACTGCCCAGGAGAGAGACCTTGGGGTGATAGTGTCCAAGGATTTCAAGGCTACTAAATGTGACAAAAGTGGTTACAGTAGCCAGAAGAATGCTGGTCTGCATAGAGAGAGGAATCACCATCAGAAAAAGTGACCCTTGGGGTCACTGGTGAGGTCTTGCTTGAATACTGTGTTCGGTTCTGGAGGCAGTACCTTGTTAAGGATGTAAGAATACTTGAAGCAGTCCAAAGGAAAGTGATGAAAATAATATCAGCCTTGCATGAAGAGATGTATGAGGAGAGAAAGTATAGAGGAGATATGATACAGGCATTTAAAATACTTGAATGGTATTAAATCTACAAACAAATCTTTTCCATACATGGAGAAACAGAGTAGAGGGGGGCAATAAACCGCCACTGTATGGGGCTGAACCAGGGAAGACGTCGAGGGCAAAACCCCTCCTGAGACCCTGGTAAGGGAACCCCCAGCCGCTCCGTACCCTGACCCCCGCAGCCTTTGTACCCTGACCGTCGACAGCTAGGGAACCTCCCGCATGGGCGTCGGGGGAAGCCGACTCATGAGGTACATGTGGTGGGGTTCCCTGGCCGCCGGCACCCAATGCCAGCGAAGCTTCCCCACCACTCTGGCCTGTACAATGCTTGCACAGGCCAGACGTGAGTACCTTGTGTCAAAAGCACTTTTTCCCCTTTCAAAGTGCTCATTGTGCTGAAAACCACCCTAGCTGCAAAAAAGTGCCAGTTAGATGAGAAAATACAGAAAAACAGCAATTTTAAAGGGAAAGGAGCCCTTTAGACCGGCACAGCCTCAGGATATTTTTTTCCCCCAATCAGAACAGACTCCACGGTTCTCAAAGCTGGAGACCTGACTAACCACGGGGGTTAGGCTGCTGGCTGAGGCACCTCTAAAAAAATTTGGGAAGGTGGAGGAAGGGGGGAGGGACCCAGCATCAGAACCACTGGGTTTAACACCCCGAGGTCGAACGGATTCCCGAACAGGACATGTCCAAGCTCCATCCAGCACAAAAGGGGAACTCAGGAGTCCGAAACAAATTCCAGCAGCACTAAGAGGGGAGCCAAATTAGTCTTACCACCTGCTGGCGACTGAGATAGACTAGATTGGTAGGGGGTAGTCTATTCTAATATACAAGTTTTGGTCTCAGTCTCCACTTGCTGGTTGCAGTGAGGTATAAACCCATTTGTAAGAACTATACCAGTCTAGCAGGTGATACAGAATGGAGGTTTAGGTGACATCCAAGATGACAAGGAGCAGAGGTAGGATTTGAAGTGGGCTTCCCTGGCTCTCAACCCACAACAACCACTAAGTTACACCTCTGTTCCATTAGAATCCTTATTACCCAGAACCTGAGTCACCTCTTAGTGCAATCAACAAAATAGCATTGAACTGCAAGGTGAAAGAAGAGCACTTAATTTCCAATAATGAATTTAGAGACCACAGGAAAGAAATACTGCCACTACTACTGTGCCAACATTGCTGTATTAGAAATATTCACCAAGTGCTGGATTCTATATGTGGCGCAGTCCTCATTGTCTGCTTACAAAATAGCCATTGATTGCATGCCAATCATGAAACAGCAGCATTTATAGAATCATGGCTTTGAGAAAAGTAGGTGCTGGAAATGTAAGCCAAGGTTTTCAAGGCCTATATTTCTGACACCTAGCTTTCATGTGAATCACAGCTATGGAGGTGCTTTACGACACCCAATGCCATTTCTGGCATTAGCCACGCCTACAATGGCATTTGGTGTCATAAAGCGCCTCTGGAGATGTGATGCAGGTGCCTTTTATTCTTTTTTTTTAACTTAAAACCTCTTTTAATCTTTTTTAAACGGCATTTTCCACTTAAGTTAGGCACCAAAAGAATGCCTACCGGCACCTAACAAGGTGCCGTTTATAGAAAATGGCGCAAGTCCTTTTCTTTAATGAAGAGCTCCTCTCTTCTGCATTATAGGATCAGCTGCTCATGTTATATTATTATTATTATTTATTCATTTTCACATCAAAGAATAGAAACTTTGATAAAGGAAATATTACCAACAAAGAAAAAAAAAGGGGTGAAAACATTCACACCTATTAATAATACCATGAACCTAGACCACAAATAGAGAAGGGAGAAACCATACCCAAACAAGGGAAGTTGAATTTAAGAAATTTTCCCCGGTCATATATACACATGTCCTACAGAAATACAGAGTCATTTTGGTTTTTTGTATTTAGGCCTGAGTGGTGGAAATTACAGAGGGGTCTGGAGCAGTGTTCCCTCTAAGCGGGCGGGTGTTGTGAGCAAACTTTTTTCACCGTGAGCCAAAAATATCGGGCGCCAGCAAGTTATGAGCCAACTCGCCCGATTCTCCTCTCGCCGCCCTGCCATCTGCCGTACGCCTCTTCCGATCGTGCGCTGTGATGAGAAACGTGTGCGCTGCGATGTAATATTTTGTGCGCCAGCGCACGCCAGCGCAGCTTAGCGGGAACACTGGTTCAAATGGTTTTATTTATTTCCCCAAATTTATTTTTGTTATACGCATTGAAAATATTTGATATTGCGTTTAAATCAAAATCTCAATAAACTTGAAACGAGTGCCCGTGAGATTGTGGGAGGGTTAAATACTCAAAACTTAGAAGTTTTTGCTACGCCAGCTTTCTGGTATCTTTACATACAGTGGCGTACCTAGCATATGTAACATCCGGGGCCCATCATTTTTTGGCACCCCCCCCCATCTGTAAGAAAAACATGATTTTTAGTAACAAACCACACGTCACACATGAGTACCTAGGAAAAGGCAGCATCTTACATATTGCAGTGAGCAGTACATCAATACACCCATTGTAAAACTAAACAAGCCAGACCAGCACAGATCAATCCTACACCGTCAATCCTAACAGAAAACCATGTCTTTCGAACACACAGAACACAGAAAACACCTTCGCCTAGTAAGGAATATGTAATCACAAACTAACCCCTCCCTCTTTTACAAAACTGTAGTGTGGATTTTAGCTACGGAGGTAACAGCTCTGATGCTCATAAAATTCTGAGCATCAGAGCTGCTACCACCAAGGCTGGTGCTAAAAACGCTTCACAGTTTTGTAAAAGGGGGGATAAAATAAAAATACATAGACAAAGGTTAAATTGAACCAGCAAGAAGTTGGACTCTGCATACAATGCTTCACAGAAACAGTGACACATGTCTCCTAAAGCAATAAATAAATAGAAATTTTTTTCTACCTTTGTCTTCTGTGGTTTCTCCTTTCCTCATCTTCTTGTAACTCTCTTCCTTCCATCCACTGTCTGCCGTCTCTCTTCCCCTATATGGCATCTTCTCTCCTTCTATGCCCCTTCCAGAAACTGTATGCCTCCCCCTTCCATCTCTCCTTTCACCCCATTGGTCTGGCATCTCTCTCCTCGCCTTCCCTCTCCCACACCTCTCCTCATAGTCTGGTATCTCCCCTTCCCTGATTCTCTGGCATCTCTCTCCTTTCCTTTTCTTCCATCTTTCGCTCCCCCTCCATGCTCTCACATCTCCCCCTTCCTTTTCCCTTAGACTGGCATACCTTCCTCCTACGCTCCAAGCCCTGGCATCTCCTTTAATTCCCTCCCTCATCTTCCTTCTCCCTCCAGCTGGGTACCGCAACACTCTTCCCTGCAGCTCTGCACTTCCCCACAATTGCCATGCTTCGGTTCCCCTTCTTCCTTCCTTCCCCCCCCCCCGCGGGACCCTGCGGCACCATCAACTCTTACTCCCTCTAATGTCGGCCCTGCAGCTCCAGACTTCCTCGCACCTTCTCCCCTCCCCCTTTGGATCGCTATTATTTTAAATGTTATAGCCGCGGAGCTGTATCCATCAGTGGAGATGTCTAACCTCGGCCTGCCCCGGAACTCTTACTGCAGCAGACGCCCGTCTAGGCAGGAACAGGAAGTCACTGTTGCAGTAAGAGTTCCGGGGCAGGCCGAGGTTAGACATCTCCACTGATGGATACAGCTCCGCGGCTATAACATTTAAAATAATAGCGATCCAAAGGGGGAGGGGAGCAGGTGCGAGGAAGTCTGGAGCTGCAGGGCCGACATTAGAGGGAGTAAGAGTTGATGGTGCCGCAGGGTCCCGCGGGGGGGGGGGGGGGGGGAAGGAAGGAAGAAGAGGAACCGAAGCATGGCAATTGTGGGGAAGTGCAATCCCCCCAATGCGTCCCCTTACCTTACCTCCCCTTACCTTTGCGACGCGTGTGTGCGCTGTGAAGAGAAACTTTGCGCTGCGATGTAATATTTTGTGCGCGAGCGCAGGCCAGCGCAGCTTAGCGGGAACACTGGTCTGGAGTCTTTATGGCAGCCTTGCCTTCTAGAAAAAATTGCAATTGATCTGGTTCATAGAAGATATATTTGTTCACCTGATAAGTAATACAACATTTACAAGGAAATCTAAGTTGCTCCCAGACCCAAAACTGACTGACGAAGCATCAGAAATTTCTTCCGTCTTGTGCTCATGTTTTATTATTAATGGTAAATGCCATATAATACCTGGTCCATGGGAATTCCAAACTCTGCTTTCAGACGCCTCTGGGCTGCTTGTCTTACACCCAGAGCCTTGTATTCCTCCAGTTCCAGTGGGTGGTTTAGCGGGTGACTACAGCAAGTGTTGGTAAAGCAACCTACAAAATTAATGGTAACCTCAGTACACAATGCATTTTGTTACATAAGGGTTAAAATCAAATGAAATGCAGTTGCTTGTACAGACCTAGGATATAAAAGAGAACTCTAACTTACTGCGGATCATGCACAGAGAAAGCGCAGTGTAGAATGTTCTATCATCCTAGCAAGATCAACTGGATAAATTGCTATTACTACTTATCATTTCTATGCTAAACAGAATAAGAAGGTGCTCTCTAACAAACAGCTCTGTGCAGACTAGTAATAATAATAATAATAATAACTTTATTTTTCTATACTGCCATAGTCAGACGACTTCTAGGCAGTTCACATCGAAAGAAGGCTGGACATTCAGTGAATTACAAATGCATGAGGGGAATGTTAGAGAAGAAAGGGGGTTGTTGGGGAGGGAATGTAAGAGGGGTTGTAAGGGGAAGGGAAAGAGAGAGAGGGGTAGGAAATGCTTGAAGATTGCTTCGGGTTTGTAGGAGGAAAAATGCGTAGAAAGCACGGATCGGTCTGGTTAGGTGATGAATTTGTCAAACAGAGTGGTTTTGATAGATTTTCGGAATGCGTTGTAGGTCTGTCTGGTTTTATTTATGTACCGTATTTGCCGGCGTATAAGACGACTGGGCGTATAAGACGACCCCCCAACTTTTAGTTAAAATATAGAGTTTTGTTATATACTCGCCGTATAAGACTACCCCTTCTTTCGCACACCTTCTCTACCGCCCCGGGTGCAGCACAGCCGGCCAGGTCCCCTTACTTTTGTGGCACTTCCCCGACCGACCGATAACAGCCCGGGTCCGACAAACCTCCCTGCCCTTAACCGCGAATCTAAATTACCTTCTGACTACCCCTTCTTCCACACACCTTCTCTACCGCCCCGGGTGCAGCACAGCCGGCCAGGTCCCCTTACTTTTGTGGCACTTCCCCGACCGACCGACAACAGCCCCGGTCCGACAAACCTCCCTGCCCTTAACCGCGAATCTAAATTACCTTCTTACAGCTGCTGTAAGAAGGTAATTTAGATTCGCGGCTACAGGGCAGGGAGGATTGTCGGACCCGGGCTGTTGTCGGTCGGTCGGGGAAGTGCCACAAAAGTAAGGGAACCTGGCCGGCTGTGCTGCAACCTGGGTGGGGCGGCCGCCCCTCTCCCTTGGTAGCCACTCGAACCGCGAGGCTATTCTCCTTCTCCTTATCTGCCCTGCCTGCAGCACAGAGCCGAACGGAAGTCTTCCCGACGTCAGCGCTGACGTCGGAGGGAGGGAGGGCTTTGTTTAAGCCCTCCCTCCCCTCCGACGTCAGCGCTGACGTCGGGAAGACTTCCGTTCGGCTCTGTGCTGCAAGCAGAGAAGGTAGGGAGAAGAAGAGCCGCGTACATCCAGAAGACTGAGCATCCAGCCCCGTAGGAGCCCCGCGACCCTCGGAGGCGTCCCCATGGGATCCCCGCGACCCTAGGGGGCGTCCCCACGGGATCCCCGCGACCCTAGGGGGCGTCCCCGTGCAGCTCTCTAAACAGTACCCGGCGTATAAGATGACCCCCGACTTTGGGGAGGATTTTAAGGTACTGAAAAGTCGTCTTATACGCCGGCAAATACGGTAGTTTCCAGCCAGGATTGTTGTCTGATTGTTTAAAGTTTGCTTCTTTAACTATAGATATTTCTAATCTGAAAACATTTATGTTTCATTGTATACTGCTTAACAGCTGACTTGCGGCTCATAAAATCTTAATTTATTTAAAAAGAATTTAACATCTTTACCAGAAAGATCAGGTAAAGCTTGTGTCTTAGACTTTGAGAACTGCATCAAAAAAACTTTGGGGCCCTTTTGTTTTTTTTCACTAAGCAGCGCAATCACCAGTGCAGATCTTTTAGTGAGGCAATAAAATGGCCCCATTTTTCTATTAATGGCCACATGCTAATTTTCCCATTAGTGTGTGAGCCCATACCGAGGGGCGTTTAAAAATTTATCTACCTGAGTATGGAAGAAAGTAGCAAGCGTGTTGAAACAAGTTGTGCATGTTGTAATGGGTCTCAAGGTTACTACTCATGCACAGTTGTGGCTCCATGCGAGCCTAACATTCCAAGAGACAGGATGTCAAGAGATTTCTCATGCAAATCAAGTAAGAAAAGTGAATGTCTCCAGGGACCCTAACCAGCTCCTTTGCTATGCTAAGCTTCCCCAGGACCTACAAGATCATTGAAGCCAATTTTTTTCCCCTCTGCAACAGGCAGTCCTCATCCAAGTCACCTTCCTTCAAAGTTTATCCCCCCAATCTGCGCAAGCTTCTGTGCTCAGACTGCCACTGAGGCTACTGACCACGCTTCCCATGATCTCTCAGCCGAGGACAAGAATCTAACAGAACAAATTCCCCTTGAGGGATGACAAGAGAGGGTAGGCATCAGCTCCTGCTTCATACAGTAGTACCTATATATTAAAAGAGCACTAGAGAGCCCGAACTTGCATGAGCCACAATTTATAATCTGCTGGAGACAGAAAACTAATCAGCTACAGAATGCACAATGCTTTATATAGAGGAGGGTCCATAATCATCTGTTATGTCTCCATCTGCAGGTAAGGGGAGGCAAAGCCTACACGCCTAGTACTAGTTGGTGGGGGAAATATGGAATGAATATGTATCCAAGATTTGAATAAAATTGAAGCAGTGCATCCAGATCTCATTCATATTCATCTTAAGACATCACAAAAAAAATAGACTGGCTAACTGGATATTCCAGGAACAGCTTTAACATTGCTCTAGAAAATGTGAAACTTACATAAAAAAGTATTTGAAAACAAACAGCTACTATACATAAAATGAGGGTTTTGTTTTTTTAGCTACGAACAACAAATAGCTCAAAGATACTTTTTTTTTTTTTTTAGATTTTGCAAAATATGTTTAAGCTTCTATACCAACCTGGAAAGGTAATTTTAGCATCAGATCTTTGCTGCAACAACAACTTTTTTTCTGAGTTGAACAGGAAAACACTGAAAGCTCGGTGTAATAATCCTGAAAGAGATTAGAATAAAAGGGTAGAATGCAGAGAAATAACATTTTTATTATATATATATTTATTTCATGCATTCAGTTTCAATTATACAGCTCTATACCCTTATCTATGTTCTCATTCAAGTGGCAGTTCTTCTTGGTCTCAGCACCAATTTTCTGGTCATTGTCATCAACAAGAATGCACATCTCCTCTAGAAGCTGAACCTGTCGCTGATCCAGATGATCTGTGTTTATTTCAGGCATCACTGCTGTCCTTTTCTTCCTGTAAACATAATGAGACAGATAAAACAGGGGAGATACTCAGCTGGCAGTAATCAACATTTTGTTGACTGCTGCCAGCTTTATCCCTGGATATTCAATACCAGCATTCAATATTACATTACATTACATTACATTAGAGATTTCTATTCCGCCTGTGCCTTGCGGTTCTAGGCGGATTACAATATAGAAGATATCTGGGCATTTCCAGTAGAATTGCATTACAGGAGAAGAGTAAATTGCAGGTTACAGTAGAGCATAACAATACATTCAAGATTACAGAAGATGTTACATAACAACAGATTCAAGTTACAGAGGATGGAGAGTAATATCCGGGCATATGCCGATAAAAATGATCTGGTTAAGTGCAATATTCTGCACTTAACTAGTTGAGGCAAACCACATACATTTTATACAGCTGAATACCAGCCTTTATCTACAAATCTGCCAAGTCCACCCACAAAACAGCCAGTTACAGCTTAAATGCTAACCAGGTACATTTGGTGGTAGTATTCCATTAAGTGCCACTGAATATACCTGGATAGCACTGAACAAGCAATTTTAAACAGCCAGGAACCATTTCTGGACATTAAAACACTTTTGAATATTGATCCTAACATGATTAACAGCAGGTGGTTAACAGAGACATATCACCATCAACTTCAACATATGATCTGGTAAAGATGAACACATTTAAGAAATTCAAGTCTGAGCTAAAACCTGGTTATTTAGGGAAGCTTTTAAACCCACATAGCATAGAGAATAGGATTAGTTCTGTTACTATTGGACCTTCTGCCAACCCCCTTGGTCTTATCTTGAACCTATAAGTCCTCCCTCCTTCTCCCCCTAACTAGAGTGTGAATGCAGAAGCCATTTCCTTTCCTATCAAAATATTGTAGTTCCTCTCAACCTTTTGACATTCAGGGGGGGATTTATACCGCTGTGATCTGCCGGTTAGAAATGGCAGTACAGTAAATCTAAATAAACTATACATGATTAACCATAGAACTCAAATAGACTGAATCATGGAATTCAAAAGCAGCTTGTTTCTATGATTCTTCTTTATTCTCGTTATATCGCTTTTTCTAACTGGCAAGTCAAAGCAGTTTTATAACACTAAACATAAATAGAAAATAAGAAAGGAGCTACAATAATTTTGATATGAAAGAAACACTTACATTTAAAATAAATCTTAAGAAATTTTTGTGGGGGGAGAGAGGGAAGGCAGGGGAGGGCACAGGGATAAATCCAGTGATATTCAAGAAGTGACCTCAATCTTACAATGTATTCTTATTAAAAACAGTCTAGTGGAATGAAGGCTGATCCACATATCAAGATGCAATTCTTAGCCCAGTGGTTGACTCTGACCTCTAATATTATTCTGGGCTTAAAAATTACTGCAGAATGTTTATAGCAGTGTTTCTCAATACGCGGTACGTATACCCTTAGGGGTATGCAGCACTGGGTGCCACCGCTGTGGATATTGCCTCCCTCCACCGGTAGGGATCCCTCCTTCCTGTCCAACCCCCCCCCCCCACTAAGGTTGAGCCAGGCTTCCCTCTGATGTCAGAGCGGACATTGGAGGAAAGCCTTCTGGGCAGCGGGGGATCCCAGTTACCTCCTTCCTGCCTTCAGCAGCACTTATTGGAAGGACAAGTCAGCGGCTTTTTCATGCTGCACGTAGCCGACCCGGAAACCTTCTCTCTGATGTCAGAGCTGACATCCATGCAACAACTGCCGCTGAACGCAGAAAGAGGAGCAGCCCAGCTAGACGGCCCTCAAGGAAGCGAGTATGGCTCGAGCAAAGTAAGGGAGAGAGGGGACATGATCTGGGACAAAGAGAGAAAGGGAGAGGGGAGTAGTGCATTGAGACACAGGAGGGGCATGATTTTGGGTCAAAGGCTGGAAGGCCGGGTGGGGGGCATGAACTCAGGACACAGAAGGAAGGGAGAAGGTAGGAAAAATTATTTTATTTTCAATTTGTTGATCAAAATGTGTCAGTTTTGAAAATTTTATATCGGCTGTCTATATTTTGCACTATATTTGTTTATTTTTCTATAGTCACCTGCCTTGACCTCTTTGAAAAAATAAGAGACTATAAATGACTAGTCTTTTAGCCCGTTACATTAACGGGTGCTAGAAAGCACAGTTACTTACCGTAACAGGTGTTATCCAGGGACAGCAGGCAGATATTCTTGACTGATGGGTGACGGCACCGACGGAGCCCCGGTACGGACAATTTTAGAGTGATTGCACTCTAAGAACTTTTTAGAAAGTTCTAGCTCGGCCGCACCGCGCACGCGCGAGTGCCTTCCCGCCCGACAGAGGCGCGCGGTCCCTCAGTTAGTATAAGCCAGCTAAGAAGCCAACCCGGGGAGGTGGGTGGGACGCAAGAATATCTGCCTGCTGTCCCTGGATAACACCTGTTACGGTAAGTAACTGTGCTTTATCCCAGGACAAGCAGGCAGCTATTCTTGACTGATGGGTGACCTCTAAGCTAACAAAAAGAGGGATGGAGGGAAGGTTGGCCATTAAGAAAACAAATTTTGTAATACAGATTGGCCGAAGTGACCATCCCTTCTGGAGAATGCATCTAGACAATAATGAGATGTAAAAGTGTGAACTGAGGACCAAGTAGCAGCTTTGCAGATTTCCTCAATAGGAGTGGAACGGAGGAAAGCTACAGATGCTGCCATTGCTCTGACTCGATGGGCCGTGACAGAACCTTCCAGTGTCAGTCCGGTCTGAGCATAACAAAAAGAAATGCATGCTGCTAGCCAATTAGACAACGTGCGTTTAGAAACAGGACGTCCCAATTTGTTCGGATCAAAGGACAGAAAAAGTTGGGGAACTGATCTGTGAGGTTTCGTACGCTGCAGATAGTAAGCCAGAGCCCTTTTACAATCCAAAGTATGCAGAGCTTGTTCCCCAGAATGAGAATGAGGTTTTGGAAAAAAAACCGGTAGGACAATGGATTGGTTGAGATGGAATTCAGAGACAACCTTAGGGAGAAACTTTGGATGTGTACGCAGAACCACCTTGTCATGATGAAAGACCGTAAAAGGTGGATCTGCAACCAGTGCATGAAGCTCACTGACTCTCCTGGCAGAGGTAAGAGCAATAAGGAAAAGTACCTTCCAAGTGAGAAATTTGAAAGGAGAAGTAGCTAAAGGTTCAAATGGAGGCTTCATTAAAGCTGAAAGAACCACATTGAGATCCCAGATAACCGGAGGGGCTTTAAGAGGTGGTTTCACATTGAAAAGCCCACGCATGAACCTGGATACCAGGGGATGAGCTGAAAGAAGTTTTCCATGGACTGGCTCATGAAAGGCTGCAATGGCACTGAGGTGGACCCTGATGGAAGAGGACTTCAGGCCAGAATCAGACAAAGAAAGAAGATAATCCAACAACGTCTCCACCGCTAGGGAAGTGGGATCAAGATGATGAAGAAGACACCAGGAAGAAAACCTCGTCCACTTTTGATGGTAACATTGAAGAGTGGCTGGTTTCCTGGAGGCATCCAGAATGGAACGAACGGGCTGAGATAAAAGAGTATCAGTCGAATTCAGCCCGAGAGATACCAAGCCATCAGGTGTAGAGACTGGAGGTTGGGATGCAGAAGGGTTCCCTGCTGTTGCGTAAGCAGCGAAGGAAACAGAGGAAGAAGAAAAGGTTCCCTGGAACTGAGTTGAAGTAGAAGGGAGAACCAATGTTGCCTGGGCCACCTCGGAGCAATCAGAATCATGGTGGCTCGTTCCCTCTTGAGCTTGAACAAGGTTCTCAACATGAGAGGTAGAGGAGGGAAGGCGTACAGGAACAGATTCGACCAGTCGAGGAGAAAAGCATCTGCTGTTAGACGGTGTGGAGAGTAAAGTCTGGAGCAGAATAGGGGCAGCTGATGATTGTGAGGAGCTGCAAAGAGGTCTATCTGAGGAGTGCCCCATTGATTGAAGATAGAGTGCAGAGTTACGGGATCGAGTGTCCACTCGTGAGGTTGGAGAATTCTGCTGAGTTTGTCTGCTAAGGAATTCTGTTTCCCTTGAATGTATATAGCTTTCAGGAATAGATGGTGATCTATGGCCGAAGTCCAGATCTTCTGGGCTTCCTGGCATAAAAGGCGAGAGCCTGTCCCACCCTGTTTGTTGATGTAGTACATCGCAACCTGATTGTCTGTGCACAACAGAAGGACCTGAGGAAAGAGAAGGTGTTGGAAGGCCTTGAGGGCGTAAAACATCGCTCTGAGTTCCAGGAAATTGATTTGATGTTTCCTCTCCTGGGCTGACCAAAGACCTTGAGTCTGGAACTCGTTCAAGTGAGCTCCCCATGCATACAGGGAGGCGTCGGTGGTGATGACTAGTTGATGAGGAGGCTGATGGAACAGAAGACCTCTGGATAGATTTGAGGATACCAACCACCATTGCAGAGACTGACGAAGAGATGATGTCACAGATATGTGTCGTGAGCAAGGGTCCGATGCTTGGGACCACTGGGTCGCAAGGGTCCATTGAGGAGTGCGCAGGTGAAGACGGGCATGAGGTGTGACATGAACTGTGGATGCCATATGTCCCAAGAGAACCATCATTTGCCTTGCTGAGATGGACGGCAGAGGAAGTACCTGGTGACATAGAGACTGAAGGGTCTGAAGACGATTGGATGGCAGGAAAGCTCTCATGAGGAGTGTATCTAGGATCGCTCAATGAACTTGAAGTCTCTGAGTGGAATGATATGGGATTTGGGTAGATTGATCTCGAATCCCAGAAGTTGTAGAAACTGGATGGTTTGGTTGGTGGCCAAAAGGACCGCTTGGGCAGAAGTGTCTTTGATCAACCAATCGTCCAGGTAAGGAAATACATGCAGGTGGTGAGAGCGTAGAAAAGCCGCCACCACAATGAGACATTTGGTGAATACCCTTGGAGATGAGGCAAGACCGAAGGGTTAGCACCTTGTACTGGTAATGACAATGATTGATCATGAATCGGAGATATGGTCTTGAGGTTACATTGATCGGTATGTGAGTGTAAGCCTCTCTTGAGATCGAGGGAGCATAGCCAGTCGTTTTGATTTAGAAGGGGATAAAGGATGGCTAAAGAAAGCATCTTGAATTTTTCTTTTACGAGATGAATGTTGAGATCGCGAAGATCCAGGATGGGTCTGAGATCTCCTGTCTTTTTGGGAACTAGAAAGTAGCGGGAGTAGAATCCCTGCCCCTTTTGATCTAGAGGAACTTCCTCTATAGCGTTCAGAAGGAGGAGGGATTGGACCTCCTGAATAAGGAGGGCTGATTGAGGACTGTTCAAAGCAGACTCTTTTGGCAGGCTTTGAGGTGGGAGAGTCTGAAAGTTGAGAGAGTAGCCGTGGCGGATGATGTTGAGGACCCATTGGTCCGAAGTGATTACTTCCCACCGGCTGAGGAACAGAGAAAGTCGACCTCCTATTGGTTGAGGCAGGAGAGCAGGAATAGGGATACTGGCTATACTGCGGAGAATGAAGTCAAAAGGGCTGTGACTTTTGCTGAGGAGGTTGTTTTTACAGGCTTGTTGCTGTTGCTGTTGTCTGGGAGGCTGACGTTGCTGTTGTCTCTGACGCCTAGGTTGTTGAGCAGTGGTAGGCAATGGACGGGCTGTGAAACGGCGTTGATAGGCCGATTGCTGCCTGTATGGTCTTGGCGGAGGAGGCTTCTTTTTATTTTTGAGCAGGGTATCCCAGCGCGTCTCATGAGCAGAGAGCTTTTTGTGTGGTTGAGTCCATGGAATCCCCAAAGAGCTCATCCCCTAGACATGGGGCATTGGCTAACCGATCTTGATGGTTAACATCAAGCTCGGATACCCGAAGCCAGGCCAAACGACGCATAGCTACTGACATTGCTGTCGCTCTGGATGTAAGTTCAAAAGTGTCATATATGGATCTCACCATAAACTTACGCAATTGGAGAAGAGACGACAAGCATGTGTGAAAAGCGGAATGCTTTCGTGAAGGAAGATATTTCTCGAAAGAAGCCATGGTGGTAAGGAGATGCTTTAATAAAAAGAAAAATGAAAAGCATAATTACTAGCCCTGTTAGCTAACATTAGCATTTTGGTAGAGCCTCTTACCAAATTTATCCATGGCCCTTCATTCTCTGCCAGGCGGGACAGATGCATATACACTGGCTCCTGATAGTCTTTTTAAGGGTGGATTCGACAAATAAGGATTCATGTGGTAGTTGAGGTTTGTCGAACCCAGTGAATGGGTAATACCTTATATAGAGAATCCAGTTTACGTGGGGCCCCTGGGACCAGTTAAAGGAGTCTCTAAATTCTTATAGAAAGTTTCCCTCAGGATGTCATGAAGGGGAAGTTTCAAAATTCCTTTGGAGGCTGATCAAAATCAAGGGCATCCAAAAAAGCTTCTAGACTTTTTGGATTCAGCCTCCAAAGGAATGGACAAGGACTCACACATCTTCTTTCAAAAAACTAGAGAACGAGGAAGTCGGCCTGTTTGGAGGATGGGTCAGGGACTGCCGAATCCTCCTCCTCTGAGGAACCATTCTCCTTCAGAAAGAAAGGGTTCCTCTGAGTCTCCCCACAGATCAGGGTCCCTTACATGGGAAGAATGGTCCCGAGACTCAGGTGTCGCCGTTTGCATGTGTCGGGTTTTGCGTATCGACTTACCCGACCTCCATCGATACCGTGTCCGGAGAAGTTATCGGACGCTCCCGGTGCCGAAGTCTGCACCGATTGATGGTGAGCTCTCGGCTCCGGTGCAAGGACTGGCATCGTACGATGAGGTTAGGTGAAGCGGTACGAAACAGTGGAAGGGTTAAATCGGGCTTGCCACAATCGGTACCGATACAGGTTGTTCAACAACCGGTACCGATGGCTCGAGTGCGAACTGGCACCGGAAGGTTCGGTGTCATGATTAGCAGGAAGGAGTAGTTCTAATTGTTCCTTCAGCTGCACCTGAAGGATGGCCGTACTGCGGTTCATCGAGGGATGGCACCCGGTACCGCTTTTTTTCTTCTGCGGTACCTGCGGTGCCGCTCGTACGCCCCGGAGATGAGGAGCCGATGTCGAGGGACTCACTCTATAGGGGCGCGGAGCGCTTCGCTGGCGTCGAACCGGCGGCAGGATTGGGCTCACTGCACTCGAGGCGGAAGACGTTCAGCGGGGAAGGCTTCTTAGCGGCTTACCTGACTGTTGGATGCCGGTGTGAATGCTCACGCGGCTTCGAAGACGAGGGTTGCTCCGACTGAATCGGTGCGAAGCCGGAGTCGACAGGAACGGGGTCGGACATCTCGGCACCGAATACAACAATCGCTGTTGATTAAGCGATTTTTGTAAAGTTCGTTTTTTCAAAGTAGCTAAGCGGGTGCAAGAGGAGGCTGATGCTCAGGACCCCAAACACTGTAAACACCAGTTGTGTGGGTCCGCGTGAGAGATATAGGCCTAGCACACGCTGGCACTTTTTAAAAACCGTTGAAGGGGGCATGAAAGGATAATACGGCTTCCGCCAAATCGAAGCCGAAGGCATTCGATGGTGGCAGAAGGCCCCGCCGGGGGAAACCGAAATTGAAGGAAAATTTTGAAAGTATTGTTTTGTTTTTTTTGTTTTTAACAAATAAAAAGAAAGAAAATAAAAGGCAAATTAGCCATAACGGTTACGAGAGCGGGAAGGATATAGTGAGGTATTTTATTGTTTCAAGCAGCCGTTGAAAACGCGTCTCTCTTAGCTCGCGGAAAACTAGAAACCTGAGGGACCGCGCGCCTCTGTCGGAGCGGGAAGGCACTCGGCTCGTGCGCGGTGCGGCCGAGCTAGAACTTTTCTAAAAAGTTCTTAGAGTGCAATCACTCTAAAATTGTCCGTACCGGGGCTCCGTCGGTGCCGTCACCCATCAGTCAAGAATAGCTGCCTGCTTGTCCTGGGATAATATATGTTTAGCTGTCTTTCTTTCTTTCTGTCTCTCTCCCTGCCCCTGTCTCTTTCTTCTTTTCTTTCTGTCCCCCCTCCCTCCCACTATCTGTCTTTTTTCCTATCTGTCTCTCTCCCTGCCCCCTATGCAGCAGCATTTCTCTTTCCCTCCACTTCCCTGTGCAGTAGCTACATCAGCATTCCCTCCCCCTCCATTTCCCTGTGCAGCAGCATTTCCTTCCCACCCCACCCAGTGTTCCCGCTAAGCTGCGCTGGGGTGTGCTGGCGCTCAAAATATTACCTCGCAGCGCACAAGTTTCTCGTCACAGCGCACACAGTGTAGAGCACAGTTCTTCAACCGGCGGACCGGTGCCGGTCCGCAAACAAAATCTTGCCGGTCCGCGAAGGATTCGGTCCCCGCCGCAACGAAAGGCCGGCGTCAGCTGACTTGCAACTTCCTGTTGCAGTCGCTGTGCCGGGACTCCTGCCTTCGCCGGGACTCCTGCCTTCCACCGCGTTTGCCTCCTGCCTTGTCTCCGCACCTCCAGACCAGCAGCGGCAGCTGTGTATGCTTTTAACTTCGGCACAGAGCTGCCCCTAATCAATAGTTTAGCGCGGTTTCATAAGGCAGCCTCGGGGCCTTTGCTAGGCCGGCCCACATCGCATCATCGAAGCGGGCCGGCTATCAAAGGCCCCGAGGCTGCCTCATGAAACCGCGCTAAACTATTGATTAGGGGCAGCTCTGTGCCGAAGTTAAAAGCATACAGAGCTGCCGCTGCTGGTCTGAACTCTTGGGCCGCTGAAGGAGGGCAAAAAGCAGCTGTCCTGGAGGTTTCCCTTCCTCTCGCCTTTACAGGTTCCTTTTTTCCACCTTTTTTTTTTTTCCTTCAAACGGCAACGGGCCCCAGCATCGACATCAATCAAGTAAGTTCCACTGTCAATCAAGCGGTTCTGCTCGGCCCAAGCTTCCCCTGTGACATGAGCCACCCTCAGGGGAAAGGAAAGTGACCCACAAAGGTGAGGGGAAGGGGGCAGATGATGGAAGTTGGGGGGGGGGAGAGAGAGAGAGAGAGAAGGGGCAGATGATGGGTATGGAGGAGATGAGAGAGAGAGAGAAGGGGACAGATGATGGAAGTGAGAAGAAGGGAGAGAGAGCAGAAGGCAGATGGATGTCAGTGAGAAGGGAGAGCAGATGCTGAATGGAAGTGGGGAAAGAACACATACTGGATGGAAGGAGGAGATAAATAAAGGGGGAAGAAAATAGTAAGATAATGGAGGGGTGAGGGAAAGGGGTGACAAGCTGTGTGTAGACACAGTGAAAAGAGGGAAACGGGACTAAATAGTAAGAAAGAATTTAATTTAGATGGAGGCAGAAAATAGAGAAGGAAGACCAGAGAAGAAAAGGGAAGAGAGAGCAGAGAATGATCAGATCTGAGTGGAGGAAATGAGAAGAGAGATATGCTAAAAACCACAGGGGGGAGGGAAGGATAGAGATGCCAGACCATGAGGGGAACAGAAGGAAGATGATGGATGCTAGACCAAATTGGGGGGTGGGGGGGGGGGGCAGGAGGAGAGATGGCAGGGAAAGACAGACAGTGAATGGAAGGGGCAGATGCTGGACTGAAGAGACAGAGAAGGTTATCATGCTGCTGTACGGGCCATGGTACGCCCTCACCTGGAGTACTGCGTCCAGCACTGGTACTTTAAGAAGGACATGGTACTACTCGAAAGGATCCAGAGAAGAGCAACTAAAATGGTTAAGGGGCTGGAGGAGTTGCCGTACAGCGAAAGATTAGAGAAACTGGGCCTCTTCTCCCTTGAGCAGAGGAGATTGAGAGGGGACATGATAGAAACATTCAAGGTACTGAAGGGAATAGACTTAGTAGCTAAGGCAGGGAGAACGAGAGGGCACTCTCTAAAGTTGAAAGGGGATAGATTCCATACAAACGTAAGGAAGTTCTGTGGTTAGAAAGCAACATATTTATTTGGCTCATAACTTGCTGGCGCCCGATATTTTTAGCTCACAGTGAAAAAAGTTTGCTCACAACACCCGCCCGCTTAGAGGGAACACTGCTTCCCTCTGCAGCATTTTCCTTCCCCCCCCCCACTTCCCTGTGGTCTCTCTGTCTGTGTTTTTTTGGTGTTTGTCTCTTTGCCTGCTGTATGTGTGTTTGTTTTTTTTCTGTGTGTGTTTCTCTCTCCTTGTCCATTGTTTTTATTTCTTTGTTTCTTTCTATTGCTCCTGTCTCTCTCCTTTGTCCTTCTGTGTGTGTGGGGGATTTTTTTTCCTGTTTGTCTGTCTCTCAAGTAATTTTTTTTTTTTTTTGCTGTGTCTCCTTGTCCATTGGTGTTTCTCTTTTTGAATCAGTATCTGTAGCCCCCTTCTCCTTCTGTGTGTGGAGATGTCTCTCACCTACCTTTTTTTTTTTTTTAATAATGGAAGTTGCACAGAGTAAGTTGTTTGTAGTAAATCGGCAGAGTATAAATGGTAGAAAGTATGAAATAGGCACAGAGTGACTTGTGTAGGTCAAACCGCCACTTGACATTCATTTAAATGCGAAAGTCTGCACGTCGAACGCACCTATTCATTTGATCTATGGAACTGGATAAGGGCTCCTTCATATTTAACCATCGGTCAGGGAACACGCGGTCAGAGTACGCATGCGCGCTTAGCATTTTATTATTATAGATAATTAACATTTTCTTTGCGTACAGTGTGCCTTTTTAATTTTGTGGTTACCATTATGTATTAATAAGATTATATTGTGTGTATATGAAAAATGGATGGAAGAAATTGCATTACAATTAGGTCTGGCACGGAGCCTGGGCAGGGGTAGTGGGGTTGAAGAAGTTGAGAAATTCTGGTTTAATTTTTATTCCAGATGTTGACCCTACACCCAGATCTTTTAAGCCCACATATTATACTCAAGAAACCAATTAAGCAGTAGGTTGTACATAAGTATAGCAGGTGAACTATAGTGTCAGACCAAAAACCCAAAGATAGGGCTCCTTTTACGAAGGTGCACTATCGGTTTTATCGCATGCACCGGATTAGTGCACGCTAGCCAAAAATCTACCACCTGCTCAAAAGGAGACAGTAGCGCGTGCTATTCTGCGCGTTAAGGCCCTAGTACACCTTCGTAAAAGGAGCCCTTAGTGTGACTATACCACCTTACAGTTTCTTATACCCTGCAAAATTTATGCAAGGATTCATTGCAGTTTACAATAAGATTTTGAGATTCATCATTAAAGTTGAGTAATCTTGCGCCATACAGTAGATGGATAGAGGTGGTCATAAGGGATTATAAAGAGAAGAGATACGTCTAACATTTTTAAATTTGTAGTATAAAGGGAGTTGCATTATAAAACACAGGCTTCTTTTTTTTTTGCATCACATTTAAAGAAATATTGGATTGGCTACTTTACTACCAGAGAAAGAAAAGAGGGGAGGGGTGTTTAATGAACAAGAAATAAGATCGTCAGAAAGGAAAACAGAAGAGAGAAATTCTTTTTCTTTTAAATCTTTATTAATTTTTCAAAACTAATACAAAGTGCCAGGAATTATACATACATTAATAAACAAAATAAGCACTTAAATTCAATCAATAACAATGCAGAATAAAAATATCCCTCCCCTCTCATCCAATACATTTAATTTAATCAAAAAATAAACCAAAAAGATATCCACCCCCCACCCTGTCCTGGATGTGTATGGAAA
This sequence comes from Geotrypetes seraphini, assembly GCF_902459505.1. Taxonomy (NCBI): domain Eukaryota; kingdom Metazoa; phylum Chordata; class Amphibia; order Gymnophiona; family Dermophiidae; genus Geotrypetes; species Geotrypetes seraphini. Next base: position 460,493,136 of record NC_047085.1, on the reverse strand, counting down.
TAAACAAAAATTAAAAACAAAAGATACCTAGAATGAAGTTACAAAAGGATGTCAACGGGCTAAGAAGAGAGAAATTCTTAAGATAACTACCAGCTTCACAGACAATAGAGACAGAATAGAACGCCTGCGTTGGATATAAAGCAAGTAAAGAATGGGATAATATAGCACATAATAATATAATAGGGACAAAACACTGTATACACAGCACTATACAAAGGTATCCCTGCATTAGGGCCACCGCATATTCAGCATCTCGCTTACCGCCAACACCCTGGAATGAAGCGTAAGAATAACTAACAGGAACTTATAGTGAATCTTTTAGGGAAAACCGCTAAGATCACTTCCCTACCTACCTAGATCTCAGAAGCAGAAAGAGTAGCTCCTTACCTATCATTAATCAAAGATAAAGCAGCATTCGCTATTACGACCTTACCGGCCACCAATCGTAAACCAACCGCTGCACCGACTTTTCCGACTTGCCCACCCCTTCCGAAATCCCGCCCACTGGCAGGCCACGCGCCAGTCCACTGCCTCAGGAGAGTACTCGTCGCGTGGCGCAACATGTTCACACCACCTACACGCCACTTACGGCCACCAATCACCGGTTTCCCGTCGAGCTGGGCTACTTTTGAAGACTAGCTGTAGGTTGCTGGTTTGGGAGACAAATTTTTTTTTTTTTAGTCTTCTTTATTTTCTCTGGTATTAGCTATTGTGTTAAGCCTCAGACTAGTGTTCCGGCCCGCTCTCTGTGTACTCCAAGCCTCATTCTGGCGTTCCAAGTACTGTAGCGTCTTTTTACAAAATTCTAAGCCTCATTCTGGTGCTCCAATAGCTTAGTTGTGTGTGTCAAGCCTCACTCTGCCGTCTTTGTGATCACTGATAGGATATGCAGGCTAAAAAAATCTACTGTTTAGGTTTAAATTCCAAGACAGGAAATGTGCAACATTAAATTTTGTAGTTGTTTTTTTCTTTTAAGAATTTAAGATATGTGGGAGAGAGGAGGTACGTGGTAGGGAAAGAGTTCAGAGGGGACTGCAGCATGGTAATTGTCAGGTGCTACCACCCTAGGCTCCTCTCTCCCTCCCTATGCCACTGTATTTATATATTTATTTTTAGTATTTATATACCATTTATAGCCTAAGTGGTTTACATTCAGGTACTCAAGCATTTTCCCCTATCTGTCCTGGTGGGGGGGACACACTCTACCTAATGTACCTGGGCTAGCGTTACCATATTTGAAGCTAAAAACATCCGGGACACATGGCCCTGCCCCTTTCCACCCTCAGTCCTCCACACACACACACAGCCTCATCTCTTCTTTCGTGCTGGGTCTGGATAGGGTTACCAGATTTTACGTCAGTAAAATACAAACCCCTAGACTAAGGTGACCATACGTCCCGTTTTTAGATCCCTTGTCCTATTGTCCCCATGCACAGCTTCGGGACGCAAAAATGTCCTGTTTTCAGAGACAGTATCCCGATCGCTTCCCCTCTCTCCCCCGCCAAAGCCAGCCAGCCAACCTGCCTCCCTCCCACCAGCGCCGAAGCCTTCCCCCTCCCCCAGACCGGCCCCTGCTGTGGCTAGCTACCCGCTGAAGCCTACTGCCACTTCAACTCCCCCCCCCCGACCGCTGCCACCACTGCCGCCCGCTCAACTAAAAAAAAAAATAGGTTCAGGCGCCGGCCCACAAACCTTCTCGACGTCAATTGTGACGTCTGAGAGGAAGTTCGGGAGCCCGGAATTGACGTCGGGAAAGTGGTTTGTGGGCTGGCGCCTGGACCTTCCTTTTTTTATAGTTGCAGTGGGCGGCAGCAACGGCAGACCGGAGGAGTTGAGGTTGAAGTGGCGGTAGGTTTCGGAGGGAAGCAAGCCACAGCGGGGGCCGGTCTGGGTGGAGGCAGGCTTTGGCACTGGAGGGAGGGAGGGAAGCAGGCTGGCTTTTGCGCGGCAGGGAGGGAGGGAGGTAGCAGGCTGGCTTCGGGGAGGGACAAAGGCTGGAAGGCAGTGAGAGGGACCAAGATACAAAGGAGAACTGACACTGGATCTGAGGGCACTAAGGACTTGGGAAGGAAGCACTGGGGGCATTAAGGACATAGGAAGGAGGCACTGAGGGCACTAAGGACACAGGAAGGGGCATTAAGGACATAGAAAGGAGGCACTGGGGCAATAAGGACACAGGAAGGGGCACTAAAGACATAGGAAGGAAGGAGGAGAGAATAGAAAGGGACAATCATTGGGCCTGGATGCAGAAAGAAAGAAAGGATGCAGTCAGAAGGAAACGCAACCAGAGACTCATGAAATCACCAGACAGCAAAGGTAGGAAAAATGATTTTATTTTAAATTTAGTGATCAAAATGTGTCAGTTTTGAGAATTTATATTTGCTGTCTATATTTTAACTATATTTGTATAATTGTAACTGAGGTGATATTGCATATTTTAAAGTCATCTGCCTTGACATCTTTGAAAACCTCCCAAATATAAATAATTAATATTTTCGCTGAGTACAGTGTGCTTTGTGGGTTTTTAAAATTTTTGTGTTTACCATTATGTGTTAATTAATAAGATTATCAAGTTTCAAGTTCAAGTTTATTAGGATTTTATATACCGCCTATCAAGGTTATCTAAGCGGTTTTACAATCAGGTACTCAAGCATTTTCCCTATCTGTCCCGGTGGGCTCACAATCTAGCTAACATACCTGGGGCTATGGAGGACTGAGTGACTTGCCCAGGGTCACAAGGAGCAGCGCGGGGTTTGAACCCACAACCCCAGGGTGCTGAGGCTGTAGATCCAACCACTGCATTACAATTAGTATTATTATGGGGTGGAGTCAGGGGTGGAGTTTGGGTGGGTTTGGGGCAGAGTTTGGCTGGGGGGGGGGTACTTAGTTGGTATTTATTAGGCTTAGGGGGTGGGTATTTGGCTTGAAAAGGTTGAGAAACACTGCTACAGGCAAGTCAGCTGGCCGGCACCTCTCTTCCTTCTCAGTATGCAGGAGGAACACAGTTTGCCATACACTGCCCTATACAGATGAAATAAAAAGCCAACCATTTACAGCTCTACCCCATCACTGACATCATCGGCATAAAAAATTTTCATCAATAGGATATGTTTAATTCAAAAGAAGAAAAAAAGTTTTAGCATCAAGAAAACAATAATATAACACTAGCCCTTTTTAGTACAGTCAACGTTTCCTGGAGGGACCACTTCTTCAGGACTGCTGGTCTTAAACGATAGTTGCATGAGACATATTGAGATTGTATGAGATTTAATAATAAACATTTACATCTTTTCAAATCCCAAGTGGAAGAATCTTGCCCTCCCCACTCTACAAGGCAGATAATAGGTACACAGAGAGAAGATTCAAAAGAAAGAAAAGTGGGAAAAAAATTGTCATTGTATAGTACAGCGGTCTCAAACTCAAATCCTTCGCAAGGCCACATTTTGAATTTGTAGGAACTTGGAGGACCTCAGAAAAAATATTTCATGTTTTATTAAAGAAATGACAATTTTGCATGAGGTAAAATTCTTTATAGTTTATAAGTCTTTCCTTTTGGCTAAGTCTTAATAATAATATTGTAATTTATAGCTAAAGAGACATATGATCAAGAAACTGTTTTATTTTACTTTTGTGATTATGATAAACATATCAAGGGCCTCAAAATAGTACCTGACTGGCCACGAGTTTAAGACCACTGGTATAGTACAACTGCTTATTCCTGCTCAGACTATAGTTCTGGCCTGGTGGCAAAATCGGTATGTTCTCCTTAAGCCTTAAGGAGAACATACCGATTTTGCCACCAGGCCAGAACTATAGTCTGAGCAGGAATAATAATTTCAGTACCACTAACACTGTCTTTGCCTTTATAAATTCATTTTACTGTTACTATTATTTTATAAATTATGTTTCCACTAGCTCTTATCTTCTTTTTTTTTTAAAGTTTGGCGACTCCAGGAAGGAGCTGTCTGCTGAACACTGATTGTATCAGCTCTTATACATAAAGCATGGAATCATACGTTAATAAAAACAAATAAACCAAAAGAATAAAGTGATTTTTTTTTATTGACGTATATAAGACGTAATTTTGTCATCATTCATACACATAAGGCAGACCTTTTATTTAGTAGCTTAAGTTATAATCAGAGCAGCTTAATTTCATGCTTACCTATAATCTATGCTGCTCCCCCCTTCTGCCTTTAACTACACCTCCTAAGTCTATACATACGTTTTATGCATTAAATTATTTATAGAACTGGAGAAATTTAAATAAAATAACTCCTGCTGCATTACTGAACAATTACCATTTTGGTGGCAGCCACACACTTGCTCTATGTCCGGGCTGATGGCAAGGAGACTCACATCAACACACACGAGCTAGTAAGGACCACTGAAGCCATCGCCTGATCTACTGGCATGTGGGTCAAGACAAGAGACCCTCCACGTGCAGCGTCTGGCTGCACGTGGGGAGGTCGCCACACGCATGTCACAGCAGATCAGGTGATTTCTGACGCTACTGGTCCGTGTATGTGTCAGGGTGAGCCTCTTCTGCATCAGCCCGGGCAGAGTGAAAGTGCGGCTGCGCTGAATTATTGTAGGGAGGAGGAAGCGGTACTTGGACGTCTTGGAGAACCCAGGGTCGGTAGGTGATCTCCGAGAAGCTCGTGCACTTCCGCGCAGGCACCCCGCAGGAGCTACTCGCGTCCCTGCGGGATTTCGGAAAACCCCGTTCCCGTGCAGCTCTCTACTTCCAGCTTGTCTTTGAGAGATCGCCCCGCTTTAGGCCCTGCAGCTTGCCTTCTCCGGTGTCCCGCCCTTCTCTGACGCAAGTTCCTATTTCCGGCAAGGCGGGACGCCTCACTGGGAGAGCAGTTGTTTCAGGGACGGGGAACCGGGAAAGGAAGGCTGCGGGATTGTTGGTGGGCATAGACCAAGGAGAACGGAAGAGAGGGAGAGATGACAGATCAGGGGGAGGGGAGACCGGTCCCCAAATGCATGTGAGGGTAGCCCAGTGCAAGTGACTTGGGATCTCTACGGGTAAGCTAATAGCGGGCTTGAGTGTTTTGTTTACAATGCAGGCAGTTCCTGGGTTAAGAACGAGTTACGTTTTTGAAGCTGTTCTTGTCGGATTTGTATGTAACTCAGAATTTGTAGATTTTAAGATTCTTGCTGCTTCTGCTCCCAGCTGACAGTAGGGCCAGCTGTCCCTAACATACAGCATGCACAACCAGGCACTGTTCTTAATGTGGCCATGCATCATTCCTGAATCTACTACAGGAGACATGTAGGAGTCTGAGCCTTTGGAAATATTGCTCAGTGAGACCAAATTAAGCCGTAACTGCCTATTTAAGTACGAGTCTTACGAGTACGAGTAGGGTATCTGTAATTCAAGAACTGCCTTTACTTTGCTCTTAGAATGGCATAGAGTATAATGCATATTTTAGCATTAAATTTTGGCATTTGGGTTGTAAAAACCCAAGGGAGGTGAAGATATTTTGCGCAAAACAAGAGGAGGATCTGATGGTCTTAAGGTGTTTAGATGGGTAAATAAGGCAAAAGGCAATAATAGTCTGAAGGATGCTTGGGTGCACATAAAAACAGAAAAACATATATTGCCTTTTGGAATATGTTGTACAGCTCTGGAGACTACACCTTCAAAGAGATATAGGTTAGTAGCCAAAATTATGGAAACACCTAGCATTTATTACACTAAAAAAAAAGCATGGCTTATAACAATGGTCTCAAACTCAAACCCTTTGCAGGGCCACATTTTGGATTTGTAGGTACTTGGAGGGCCTCAGAAAAAATAGTTAATGTCTTATTGAAGAAATGACTTTTGCATGGGGTTAATCTCTTTATAGTTTATAAATCTTTCATTTTGGCTAAGTCTTAATAATAATATTGTAATTTATAGCTAAAGAGACATGATCAAGAAACTGTTTTATTTTACTTTTGTGATTATGATAAACATACTGAGGGCCTCAAAATAGTACATGGCGGACCGCAAGTTTGAGACCACTGGCTTATAACATCATAATTATTTTTAATGCATAACATTTTGACTAATAACAGAAACTCTGTAATCATAAGAACATAAGCATTGCCTCTGCCGGCAGTCCGCTCCCGCAGCGGCCCTCCAGGTCCATGACCTGAAAGTGTTCCCTACCTAACCTAAAATGTCCATACCCTATTTGCTCAGTGTCCTGTAAGGTAAACCTCTATCTGTACCCTGTTATTCCCTTTGCTTCCAGGAAGTCATCCAGTCCCTTTTTGAACCCCAGAATTGTACTCTGGCTTATCACCTCTCCGGGAAGCGCGTTCCAGGTGTCTACCACCCGCTGAGTGAAGAAGAACTTCCTTGCATTCGTTATGAATCTGTCTCCTCTCAGTTTTTCTGAGTGACCTCTTGTTTTAATTGTCCCTGCTAGTCTAAAGAATCTGCCCCTCTCCACCTTCTCTATGCCTTTCATGATTTTATAAGTCATAAGAACATAAGCATTTATAAGTCATAAGAACATAAGCATAATCACTTAAGACCAGCATGATATTTGAAGCATGATCTCTGTCAATATAACTCCTTCTTGTATAAGTATACTACAGAGCCTGCTGTGCTTTAAAACAAATGCGCAGAGATGTGTAGCCCTGCCAAGAGTTGCTACTGCCCCTGTAGCAGGACCCACCACCCAATCATTGCAAATGTAATAAATCAAAATTGCTTATAAACTGTGCATACTTAGTTTCAGAAGTTATGAAAAAACACTACTTAGCTTTGAAAAGTGTTTTAAGGTCCCGATGTGGAACATGTTTTGTCGTCTTTTTCAAGAAACCCAAATTGCTTGCCACATCTTGGCATGGTGTGCACAAGTCTTTGGAGATCAATAGGAGTTGATTATTGCTGTTACCAGCTCATGTTTGTTGGACGTTTGCTTTGCCACTACTGCTCTCTTTAATCTGGCCCAGAAGTTCTCAATGGGGTTGAGATCTTGGCTGTTTCCAGGCAAGTTCAGCAACTCAGCCTTGTTCTCTTTGAACCAGGTGTGTGGTTGTGTGGTATGGGGCACCATCCTGTTAAAAAATGAATGGTTGATTAGCACCAAAGATGTCTCTGACTGAGGGCAGGACCTTGAGCTGAAGGACTTCCTTTATGTATTTGTCAGCATTTATCACTCTGTCAAGCACCTGCAGTTGACCCACACATCTCTGGACATGCAGTCCCGCACCATCACACACAGAGGATGCTTCATTGTGGCAGTAGTACACTCTGGCAAATAGTCCTCACCCGATAGCTGCCAAATATGGAGATTCAGGTTTCATCGCTCCACAACACCTTCTTCCTCTGCTCTGTGGTCCAGCTAGCATGTTCTTTTGCCCAGTTCTAACATTTATGATGATGAACTGCATTGAGGAAGGGCTTATTCCAGGGAATTCTTGCTCACAGGCCTGCTTTCACCAGTCTACAGCAAACTGTCTAGCCTGACAGCAGCACCCCTGTCAGCCATTCTCACTATCCTATCAGCCTGATGTGTTGAAACCTTTTTCCAGCCCATTCCAGCCTTGTTTTTGATTCTTCTTGTCTCTTCAAAGCACTTGCAGTTTCAGTACCCTGGTCAGTGACACATCTTAACCAATTATGGCTGCAGTCTCTCAGTAACTAGCCTTTTTTTTTAAGGTTATGGCTGTTGCTCTCTTTTTAAGCAAACAGTCAAGTCTTCTGCAAAATTTTAGCATAAAGCTATAATTGTAGTATATTTAGACAATATTAATTTCATTCAATTAAATCACAATTCATGAAAAATAGCAATTCAAATTTTGTCAAATTACTCAATGGCCTTTAGATAACACCTACAAGCTGTGACAACAATACCAAAGCATTAAAACGAACCACATGAACAACCTACTGTATGCACTCAAAATCCAAGCAATACATATCAAAAGAAATACGGCCAAATCACTAAAAGTAATTCGTAACCACAAAATAAAATTACTACACAAATATTACCAGTAACGTTTATAAAGCAGGTGGTCTTTGGTCGTTGAGATTTTCTAGCTGATCTGACTCTGTCTCAGCTAGCCAAAAATAGACTGGAAATCAGTGGAGAGATGTGGTATTGCCATTGAATTTTTGGTATTGCCATGATCTCCCATGGTATGAATATGAGCCTGAATATGAATATAAATTAAACTCCCCCCCAAAAAAAAACAACCCCAAAACAAAACAACAAAAAACAAACAAAACCCAAAACTTATTTGTTTGTAAATGCTAGATGTCTAAAATAAATAAGAGTTAGAACGCACAGCATTGAATGACAGTACAGTGATAATGGGCAATGGCATCTTAGTTGGTAGTAACAGGATAACAAGTGTGACTTGATATTAGATATTAGAATACAGATTATATTGAGATGATGGAGTGGATACAATTGGTAGAGGAACAGCATTATACAGTATATGAAAGATGGCAGTCAAACAGGATAAAAATCCTGCAGGAAACAAAATGCACTATGGATAGAAATTTTGTGTTCAGTGGAGACCTAAACTAGGATACTGAGGGCACTCATGACTGATCCCCTTGAGCCCTTGAGAATACAACTTAAGAACTGAACTGCCATACTAGGTCAGACCAGAGAGTCATCAAGCCCTGTGTTGATTCCCGTAGTGGTCAGCTCAGGTCACAAGCCCTGGAGGAGTAGCCTTATGGTTAGTGCAGTGAGGATGAGAACCAGAGGAACTGGGTTTGATTCCCACTATAGCTCCATGTGACTCTGGCCAAGTCACATGTGATGAAGCTACTTAGCAGTAGATTTCAAACAAATGGGAGAAAATATTTCTTCATAACAACGTGTAATGAAACTCTGGAATTTGTTGCCGGAGAATGTGGTGAAATCAACTTGGTGGGGTTTAAAAAAGTCTTGGATAATTTTGTAAAAGAGAAGTCCACTCTATAGGCCATTATTGAGATGGCTTGGGGAAATCCACTACTTATTCCTAGGATAAGCAGCATAAAATCTTTTTTACTACTTGGGATCTAGCTGGGTACTTGGGACCTGGGTTGGCCACTGTTGGAAACAGGATACTGGGCTTGATGGCCCTTCAATCTGTCACAGTATGGCAATTCTTATGTTCTTATGTCTCAGGTACAAAATAAGTACCTGTATATAATATGTAAACAGCTTTTGATTGTAACCACAGAAAGGCAGTACTGTATATCTAATCCCACCCCCTTTCTCTTATTTGGGAGGATCCCAAAAATTAGATTCCATGCTGCTTATCCCAGGGATAAACCTGGATTTCCTGTAGTCTATCTTAATAGTGATTTATGCTACTATTAATTATTTCTAAAGTGCTACTAGATACATGTACACTGTACACAAACACTTAAGAGACAGTCCCTTCCCTATAAAGCATACAATCTAATTAAGATCAGGCAATTTAATTTACTGTATTATGGTTATAAAGAGAAATAAAGCAAGAAATAGTTAAGATAATACCTTTTTTGTAGTTAGGAATAACTGGAAACATTTTTGCAGTGACCAAACTTCTGGTCAGAAATAACCAAAATACATTTATCATGAGGGAAACACTAAAACATTCTGATGACTGTCTCATGGGGAAAGATTGGGGGAGGAGGAGGGGGAGAGATAATTAAAACTTGAATATAAAGAGAACCATAAGAGGTTAAGATTTACTGTAAAAGCAGCCTCAAGATAATGAGCTTTTAGCCGGGATTGGGGTTGAGCCAGAGAGGGAACAGGATGTACTGACTCAGGAAGTCTGTTATGTGATACAGTAAGGTGGAAAAATGAGCCTGGTGTTGGTGCCTTCTCTGACGAGTGAAGTCCTGAGGTGAGGTGGAGAGATATTGAAGAGAGGGGAGGCAATGGAGGGGTACAGAATGAATACATTTGTAGGTCAGTAAGAGAAGTTTGAATTGTATGCAGAATGTATAGGAGGCCATGGTGGAAAATAAATTGCAGAGCAGAATTTTGAACAGACTGAAGGCTTTTTCTCTAAGAATTTGTCCAACCTATTTTTAAACACATCTGACAATGAATTCCAAAGCTTAATTAAGTTTTGAATTAAAAAAAAAAAATCTCTAAATGTATTACATAGTAACGTCATTGTGACTCCTAGGCTTTGTACTTTTTAAAAGAGTAAACAATTGATTTGCATTTCTCCTGTAGCATTTCTCATGATTTTAGAGACCTCGGTTACATAATGCAGCAGATTGAAGAATAAAACTTCCCTTGGTGAAATCCATGTTGACTTCATCCCATTAAACCAAGATTATATGTTTAGTAATTTTGAGGTCCTTTTACTAAGCCATACAAAATTTGCATTTAGCTAGTGCTAATAAGGGATTATTCTGCATGCTTGGCCCATTTTTAATGTGGTAGTTTTAGGGCTATTTTAATTACAGTATAGGTATACTTTTTGCAGGTCCTATTCTAATTTTTCCCTTAGTGTGTGGGACTGTCCCATAACAATAGAATTCCTTCTAACTCTCTCTACCAATCCTCTCTTTTCTACTTTCTGTATATACCAGTTAGCCTGACATGATAGAAAATATTAGAAAGAACAAAGGGGCCCTTTCACTAAACCATGTTAAGCACTAAAGTACACTTTTACTGCAAAAAAATTGCCTGTTAGCATGCATTAATCACATGCTATTACATTTTTTTTTCATAACCCAGCTAGCATATTTGAATGAGTGTGTCCTAACTAGATAATGATGACTTATAGCAGGAGTCTAACACCTTCTAAAAATGAGGTTGTACGTACTCCTGCATTAATATTTTTGCAAGTTTATTACATATTTGACATACTACCTTAGGGCTAATGCCTCCAGAGAGGTTTGAATAAATAAGGGTCTCTGTTAAAGGTAGTATAGTTCCTTAGATCACCCTGGAACCCTTTTTAAAAATTAACATTATGTCAGCTACCCTCCAGTCTTCAGCGCCCGTAGATTTTAATGCTAGGTCACAGATGACTAATAGTAGATCTGTAATTATTTTTTAAGTCCTTTCAGAACTCTGAGGTGTATACTATCCAGTCCAGGTGATTTGCTATTCAGTTTGTCTATTTGCCCTATTACATCTTTAAGATTACTCCAAATTGTTGTATTTAAATACCATATCTGGCATTGTATCTTCCTCAATAAAAGTTGAAGCAAACAATTCACCTAGGAATCCTTTTACTAAGCTGTGGTAAAAAGTGACCTTAGCGCACCCTTACACGAGTCTTTCCTGCAAGCTAAGACCATTTATATTGCAGCTATAAAAATGACTTGTTTGTATTTTTTGTATTAATGGCCACGTGCGTTGGTATTAGTGTGTGACCATTTAAAAATTGTTATGTGCAATCTTATATCTCACCGAATCCTCATTAATTAGAGTTCTAGGTCAGTTACAGGCAACATATTGTTACATAGAATTTTGTATAGAGTTAAATATGTTACCAAGAATTATGCATGCTATATAAAGTTATCAAATTGTTATCAAATTATACATGTGGAGGGGCATAATTAAAAAAAAAAGTCTAAATCCCCTTTTAGCCTAGGCCCTAAACGCTGAAAGTAGAAGCAGGGAAAATGGCCATTCTCAAAAAAAACTTCCAAAAGGAGCTATTTTTTTGATAATGTTTTAACGTCCAGACCACCACTACGTCTACACTAACAACATATAATCAATTTTAAAAAAGCCTAAGTCCCAAACGCCCAACACAAGAGTTTTTAGGCGAAGGAGGAGTCAGTAAGGCTAATCTTATGTTCTTATTGTGTGTCCTTAGATTCACTATAGCATATGTGTTCTACACTAACAACATATAATCAATTTTAAAAAAGCCTAAGTCCAAACGCCCAACACAAGAGTTTTTAGGCGAAGGAGGAGTCAGTAAGGCTAATCTTATGTTCTTATTGTGTGTCCTTAGATTCACTATAGCATATGTGTTTTTAGTTTCTCCTAGCATGTGTCTTAAATTCTCTGTAACTTATGTGTTGTGGATTCTGATGACTACTGTGTACATATATTTTTAACCTGTTTTGGGCTCCATAGGGAGGACGGGCTATAAAACTAACTAACTAAATAAAGATGAGATCTACCTGAATTGGAAATGCTTTTTAAGGGTGATGACGTGGAAGAAGTGAAAGAAATTTCTGTGAATCTGGAAGACGTATTAAGCCAAATTGACAAGTTAAAATGTGATAAATCACCTGGACCAGATGGTAATACAACCCAGGGTACTAAAAGAACTCAAACTGAAATTGCTGATCTATAACCTGTCGCTAAAATCGTCTGTAGTACCTGAAGATTGGAGGGTGGCCAATCTAACGCCGATTTTTAAAAAGGGTTTCAGGGGAGATCTGGAAAATTTAAGCCTGACTTCAGTGCCAGGCAAAATAGTGGAAACAATTATAAAAAATAAAATTGTGGAACACGTAAGATTACTAGCCACCCAGAAGGTTTTTACTCTTGGCGCGGGATAGTAAGATATAAATAAATAAATGGAAAAAACTATATTATGGCCTCCTAGCCACTCAAGCAGAAAAAATAGACAACCAAATCGCCAATCTTCTGATAACGACCCCAGATTACAAAACTTTCAGAAAAGAAATAAAGACTATACTTTTCAAAAATCCCTGAAAAAGTCCTAACCTCTCAAGCTTCCTTCTTTCATCCCTCTAACCCCCCGAGCCCCCAATCAACCCGCTATACCCTTTTTTTTTTCCCCAAAAAAAGGACCAGAAATCTTTTGTAAAACACCCTCTTTAACTCTTTTGTAATCTGCCTTGAACCGCAAGGTAATGGCGGAATAGAAATCCCTAATGTAATGTAAAGTAATGTAATAAACTTGGAAACCTTGAAAATGCATAGACAAACCTGATTTAATGGAACAGAGTCAGAATGGGGTTCAGCTGATGGAGATCTTGCCTCATCAGTTTGCTGGACTTCTTTGAAGGTGTGAATAAACGTATGGATAAACTTGAGCTGGTTGATATAGTGTATGTAGATTTTCTGAAATATTCTGACAGATTCTCATGAGAGGCTCCTGAGAAAATTAAGAGTCATGGGATAGGAGACAAAGTTCATTTGTGGATTAGGAATTTGTAATCGGATTGAAAACAGAGGGTAGGATTAAATGGCAATTTTTCTCAATGGAGGAGGGTAAATAGTGAAGTGCCACAGGGATCTGTACTTGAATTGGTGCTATTTAACTTGGTTGTAGGAAGTTTCACCCCCATGTACATTTCATCCCTGGGATCTTTTGCCCCCCCCAACACACATTTCGCCCCTGGGAACTTTCACCCCCAACATTCACTAAAGTACTAAATTGCAATATCATAATCATTAAGCTTTATTTCATTGTGCTTATTTCAAATCTAGGGTCTGGGACAGTTTCATTGCAGCTGTTTCAGCAAGATAAACTGTCCACGATGAATCTGATTCTCCTTCCTGCCCTCCCCATTTGCAACATCACCGGTGCATCCCTCCTAGTAGTGGGCGGGGGGAGGGGGGTGGTAGTGCCCCCCCAAGATATGAAAAATAACATTTCATTGTGCTCTTATGAATAGGTCAAATGAACAAAGATTACAATGGCATGTTCAGATGAACAGTCATTCCCAAAAAGAGAGGTCAGTGCTGGGTTAGTAATGATTATGATATTGCAATTTAGTACATCAGTGAATAATGGGGGCAAAATATCCCAAGGGTGAAATGTGTGTGTGTGTGAGGGAGGGGGTCGAATCGTCCAGATGACCAATTACCTCAACCAGAAAAGTTTCAGAATTGCAAGCTTTCTCGGCAAAGGGAGTGACTTTGCTTAGGGTACCTTCCTTTTTGCCAAAAATTGTTTCAGCATTTCACATCAACCAGGAAGTCAGACTATGAGCCTTTCAACCTACAAGTTCTAAGAGGAAAGACAAGGCTTTAACGCTTCTGGATGACTGCAGAGTTCTCTTGTGTTACTTGAAGTGACTAATGAGTTTCATCTATCAGACCATCTCTTTGTACTAACCAGAGTTCAGGTGAGGCAATCCAGTTTTCGAGCAGCGATCTCCTCTATCTATCTACATTGTCTGCAGCAAACAACCGCAGGTGTTGCTCAAAGCACATTTGACAAGAGGAGTAGCCTCCTCTTGGACTGAATCACGGGCGATTCCTCTGGAGGACATTCACTAAATTCTATAGTGGCCGTGGAGCACAGGAGGATTCTGCTTTTGGATCCTCAGTACTGAGGGCAGGCTTATCTATTCTGCCCAGGACTTTGGGGACTGCTTAGGTATGTCCCTACAGTTCAGCATACCATCCCTATTGCACTGGAAAAAGAGAATAGGTTATTACTTTATTAATATTTTTTCCAGTAGATAAGAATGGTATGCTGAACTCTTACCCATTAATTTCTGATGCATCTATTTCTACCTTAAGCTTCATGGTTCTCTCCATAGCTAAGACTTCTCTGCCAGTCGGATTATGGGTTCAGAGTCAGTTTGTAAATAGGATCTCAAGAGATGATTGAGCTTCACTAATATTCAAACTTTTGATGTTATTGAATGTGTTTTGCTATTCAATACCAATGTTTGTTTTCTTCTGAATTACAGTTTCATTATTGATTGTTATAACATTATATGAACAGATCAGGACCTTGGTTTCAGGGAGTTTCCTGGGTCCCTCTTCTCCTGTATTTTACTCTTGAACTTTCGCATGCTTTGGCACAAACTGAAGAGGGCAGCAGAGACCAGGGAGAAGAAGGAGGAGGTGTTAAAATGGACATCTTCTGCAGTATGCTCGTGAGCTTGGATTGAGTACTCTACAGTTCAGCATATCATCCCTATCTAATGGAAATGATATTATCAAGTTAAGAACTTAATCTCTTTTTCTATTGCTCTGGGAACTGACAAGCGAGTCAAGCCAATTATTTTTTTTTTAAAAAAGGCTATTTACAAACAAGTGAAACAACCAAACATGAGTGACCAAGGATTATGTGCAATTGCAAAATAACTCAGAGAAATAAAAATGGTCTTTTCTTTTTCTTAGTTTTTCAAATATATTCAAGATAATTCTTGATAACAGAAATATTGTTCCCTATTAAGAAAACAACTAGTCAAAAAAGGAAACTTCAACTCTTACATTACAGCAAATATTCATTACAGAGAGCAATAAATCACAACAAACAAGAAATATAAGAAAATTAGAAAAGCCTGGGGGAGTGGACAAAATGAAATTACATTCCAGTAAGCAGGAGATTTTGACTTTGAATAAAGAGGTAAATAAAGGCAAATTTCTTATAGAGGTAGGAGATGGAGTAGAAGTTGTCACAACTTTGGGAGGTTTCTTCGCCTCCAGGAAACTCTTAAATAGTTCTGGATCTAGGAAAACACGTCTTTGTCTCAATTTTTACAAAACATTTACACAGAAACTGTAAGAAAAAAGTCCCTCCTAAGGCCAATATTTTGGATTTTAGTACCAAAAATTCCTTCCTTCTGAGTTAAGTGGCTCTACAGAGGTCAAGAAATATCTGCACTTTATGTCTCAGAAAATCTACATCTTTATAATGAAAATACAATCTTAAGAGCCAGTTACAATCTGCTTCTAAAGCAAAAGATGAAATTAAAGTGATTCTAGACACCACAGGAGTGGAGTTTTTTCTAGGAAACTTGAAAGATTGAAACTATCCCCTGAATCTTTTTTTTTTTTCTTGCAACCTTACAATATTGTCCTCTCCAATCCACATAATACACCAGTGTAATAGGTGGTAACGACTCTTTAGGTACTTGTAATACTTTCATATTTCTTTAACATATCAGATGGTATAAAAATTGGAGACTTGGGAAAGTTAATAAAGCGCAAATTTAAATGGCGCTCGTAATTTTCCAAAGTCTCAGGCTTCTGATGAGTAATAATCAGATCTTTAATCAAAGTACCTTGTATATTTTTCATGTCCATTATCTCCTTTTCCAACTTCTTAAGATCTTTCTCCACTGCTAGAGTTTTCTCCTCATTTTACATCATCATTTCTTCACAACGGGTTACCTGGGTTTGCAGAGACTTTTCTCCTTGTTCAAATAATTCAAGTTTATTCAACAAGGAATCCTCCATATATCCAACAGCATCCTAAAACTCCTCCAAGTTTTTCCTCCTCCTTTTTCTCCTATCTCTGGTGGAACCATCCCCTGCAATTGAGGGCTCTTGAGAAGGTAATAATCGCTGTTCCCTACCATCTCCTTCTTCAGGAGACAAAGCTGAAACCATTTCGTTATCCATCGAGACTGAAACCATCAGAGCCCCATCTTGAGACCCAGATGACATAATCCCTCTGAAAGTAGCCAACTGAGTCTGCTCTAATGATAAACTTCCCATTTCCGGGTCAAGGTGTCTCTGAGCATTCTGGGCTAAGGGTTACATCCAAAACGTTGTGTCCTGTATTGTCCTGTCCGCTCTCAAGGTCTAGAAACCGGCACTGCAAAGCTAATAATCTGCTGCTGCAACTGCGTTGATACTCCAGCTTCAGAGGGTTTTCCTTTGCGTTCCACCATGGCTATCCCTGTAAATCACTCACAGCAGATCAGAGCTTGGCATTGCGCTTTCTCTGTCGGCGTCATCTTGGCCACTCCTCCCTCCCCTATGACAAATGTTCTTATCAGATAATCAGAATGAATGCAGATAAAACCTTGGAGTAGATCCTGAAGATGGGCCTGCAATTATTACCCTTTAGCAATAACAGAACTAGCATACAACTGGATGTAGATGAGGGTAGCAAGTAAAGTCAGTGCAGGCCCTCAGATGAACAGGGTGCAGAAGATCCCCTTCACATAACAGCAGTACAACAACAAAAGATAACAGGTAGAAAACAGCTAGTTTCTTGGTTTTCAGCACTTCTTTTATGGTTTTGGTAGAGGCAATATTCTTAGATATTCCTATGTTCTGAACACTTTATGTCACTGAAGATGCAGTTCTTAAATTCAGGAAAGTCCCTGAACTCAGGCACCAAAGTGCTGAGGTCGAGTTGGTATCTGTACCAAAAGTTGTGCAAATGATATTAGCTAAGTAGACCAGTTCCTGCTGATGAGCGAAATCAGGTTAAAGTTTGCTGCAGTGCCTGATGCAATATGTCCTTGGCTACATAGCTGTTGGTATGAACCTTTTTTGTACTGATGGCC
Source organism: Geotrypetes seraphini (assembly GCF_902459505.1). Taxonomy (NCBI): domain Eukaryota; kingdom Metazoa; phylum Chordata; class Amphibia; order Gymnophiona; family Dermophiidae; genus Geotrypetes; species Geotrypetes seraphini. Next base: position 460,475,987 of record NC_047085.1, on the reverse strand, counting down.
TGCGAGAGAGAGACAGACAAAGGTCCATGCTGCTTCACAATATTATCTGTGTGATGTATAGAAACATAGAAAAAAGCAGCAGAAAAGGGCTATAGCCCACCAAGTCTGCCCATTCCAAGTATCCCCTCCCCTGAATTTACTCCCTTAAAGATCCCACGTGAGTATCCCATTTTCTCTTAAAATCCGTCATGCTGATGGCCTTTATCACCTGGAGTGGGAGTCTGTTCCAATGATCCACTACTCTTTCAGTGAAGAAGTACTTCCTGGAGTCGCCATGAAACTTCCCTCCCCTGATTTTCAGCGGATGCCCTCTGGTGGTCGAGGGTCCCATGAGCCAGAAGATATCATTTTCTGACTCGATGCGTCCCGTGATGTACTTATATGTTTCAATCATATCTCCCCGTTCTCTTCTTTCCTCAAGTGAGTACAGCCGCAATTTTTTAATCTTTCTTCATACGTGAGATCCTTGAGCCCCAAGACCATCCTGGTGGCCGTTCGCTGAACCGACTCGATCCTCAGCACGTCCTTTCGGTAGTGTGGTCTCCAAAACTGAACACAGTACTCCAAGTGAGGCCTCACCATGGCTCTGTACAACGGCATCATAACTTCAGGTCTCCTGCTGACGAAACCTCTGCGGATACACCCCATCATTTGTCTTGCCCTGGAGGAAGCCTTCTCCACTTGATTGGCAACCTTCATGTCCTCACTAATGATCACCCCTAGGTCGCGTTCCGCCGTGGTCCTAACCAAGGTCTCACCATTTAGTACATAAGTTCTACGCGGGTTTCTCTTACCCAGGTGCATTATCTTGCATTTTTTAGCATTGAAGCCTAGCTGCCAAGTAGTTGACCATTGTTCCAGCAACAGTAGGTCGTGTGTCATATTATCAGGTAATAAGCTTTTGCCTACTATGTTGCAAAGTTTGGCATCGTCGGCGAACAGTGATACCCTTCCTCTAAGTCCTTGCGTCATATCTTTTATGAATAAGTTAAATAGAATCGGGCCCAGGACCGAGCCCTGCGGCACTCCACTGATCACGTCCGATGCTTCGGATGGGGTACCGTTCACCACCACCTTCTGAAGTCTACCGCTCAGCCAATCCCCAACCCATTTAGTTAGAGTGTCTCCTAATCCTATCGATTTCAGCTTGTTCAGTAATCTTCGATGAGGGACGCTATCAAATGCTTTACTGAAGTCCAAATATACCACGTCCAGTGATTCTCCGGCGTCCAGTTGTCTAGTAACCCAGTCAAAAAAGCTAATCAGATTAGATTGGCAGGATCTACCCTGGGTGAACCCGTGTTGGTGTGGATCATGCAGTTTTCTTCGTCTAGGATTGTGTCAAGATTCTGTTTGATCAGTGTTTCCGTGAGTTTACACACTATAGACGCGAGACTCACTGGTCTGTAGTTTGCTGTCTCTGTCCTGCAGCCCTTTTTGTGGAGTGGGATTACGTTGGCAGATTTCCAGTCCAAGGAGACCCTTCCTGTGCTTAGGGAAAGATTGAAAAGAACAGATAATGGTTCTGCCAGGACTTCCCTTAACTCCCTGAGCATTCTGGGGTGTAGGTTATCCAGTCCCATGGCTTTGTTTACTTTGAGTCTTGATAGTTCGTCATAGACGCTACTGGGCGTAAATTCGAAATCTTGAAACGTGTCTTTCTGGTTATCTCCCGTCTGCAGCTGTGGACCAGCTCCCGGCGCTTCGCGGGTGAACACTGAACAGAAGTATTTGTTTAGTAGTTCTGCCTTCCCAGAATCTGATTCCGCAAAGTTACTGTCCGATTGCTTCAGGCGTACTATCCCATCTTTGTTTCTTTTCCTGTCACTAATATAGCTGAAGAAAGATTTATCCCCTTTCTTAAATTGTATTGTAGAAGATTATAGCCATACCCTGTTATTTACTATCCATGCATGGCCTAGACTACTACACATCCTCATATACCATATATACTTGAATATAAATTGAGATTTTGGGGTTTATGTTTAAACTAACCCCATCCTGCACCCACCACAGGCCTCCAATACTGCACTGGTGGTGCAGGGAGCCAGAGCTGTCATCAATCCCTCCCTCCTGGTGACTTTGTGCAACTAGCTTGCCCCTCCCCTCCCAGTCCCCCTGCAGGTCTACCTTAGGTCCAACGGTGAGGCGGGGCAGGAGCAATCCCTTTACGCTTCTGCCGGGCAGTCTCTATAGTGAAAAAATGACTGCCTCGATATCCTGCATCTAACTTCGCGAGACTCAAAGCCTCACACAGGTATGCTTGTACCAGTGAACTCCATTTCATCCTGGATTTTCAAAGGGAAGCTGTATATATGAGACTGTTTTTAACACACACAAAAATATGCAGTGTTTGTAGTCTCTAGCTCTCTTTTCTAGTGCTATCCTGCTGGCTCATTCAGGCAGTCCCCTCACCAGGTCTGCCCACTGTCATGTAAAATTCTGGCATTTGCTGCCAGTTATTTTCTTCAGCATACCCTTCACACTTCCCCCATTCTTCAGTCCTATACCTTTTCAACAATTTCCTCCTTGTCCCTACAACACTCACTAGTCACTGATTCTTCTTAAGGACCCTGTACAGAGTTCAGCATCTCCCACTGTCCTTGCAGCTCAGCCCCTTCTTTCTGTAATTAGAAGCATTCTCATATAACCACTCTCACTTCGTTTGTTCCCTTTGTCACAATTTGCTCTACTTACTCATTGTCTCCTTCTGCTTACTCACAGTGGCTTTCTCTTACTAAGACGTTATCTTCTATGTCTATACGCTTTGATTATATGACATCCATTCACACTTTGTATCACTGGTCCACATTGGCTATATCAAAAGGTAAAGCGATATCTCTCTTTTATAGTATTCTAAGAGATCACTCTTTCACATTTTCCTCTCATTCCATGAAACATTGGGAATCTATGCTGACAACCTCACTTACTGATGTTGACTGGGAACTCTTCTGGTCATCGACAAACCGACCTCTTTTATCATCCAGAGTCTCACAATCAATGTTCTTCATTATGTGGAATGCGGTATGGACACCCTTTCGGATGTGGAAAGCTAACCTAAAACAAGACTCTATATGTTGGAATTGTATGAAAGAAGCTGGGACTCTTGATCACATGCTTTTTCACTGTGCTAAAGTTCGTTCCTTTTGGACATGCATTTGGGACACCATAAAGTCTATTACCAATTGCTCAGAAGAAATTTCCTTTGACATTATAATTCTCCGATCTCAACACCCTTGTTTTACACAGTCTAACTGTCCTCCTAAACTCGACGCAATGTTTGTGACTGCCCTTATGCACATATTGAAAAATTGGAAGTCCTCTTCATTACTAAACTATACCTTTTGGTGGAATTCTTTGAGCATGTATCATAAATTTGAATCATATGCTTATGAAAAGAAAAATATAATTCGACTTTCCAAAAGTTTGATACAATGTAAATCACCCTGGAAATTCCTAGACTCATATGTTCAATCTATTTCATAGACACTCCTCTCTTCTTCTTCTTCTTCTTCTTCTTTTTCTTTATCTTCATCTTTTTCCTCATTCTATTCTTTTTCTTTCTTCCTTCAATTTCTCTTTCCTCTTATCTTTTCTTTTATTATCTTTTCATGAACAGTCCTAGTACTTTAGATCTTTTAAAACGATTCAATTCTACATTGCACAATATAACTGAATATTTGTTATACTAAATGTTTTGTTTTATTTTTTGATACCCTGTACTTGAACTGTTTCTTATATTTTTTCAAAAAACTCAATAAAAAATATTGAACTTAAGAAGCATTCTCATTAGCTGTTTTCTACCACATACACTGCACAAGAAAGGGGAAAATTGGAGACCTGTAGTGGGCTAAACTCTGAAATATATCCACACACTTAGCCATCTGACAGGGACCCTCCTCCCCCTAAAATATTGGACCCAAGGCATGTGCATAGTTTTCCTATGCATTAATCTAGTCCTATCTCCAACCCATTCAACAATTAGAGTTCATAGGAGCCCTGCTAGACACACCACAAGCTTGGATTGACCTTCCCCAGATTCTAGCAACTGTTCTTATTGCCATATCTGAGAAGGTTCACAGCAGCCAGCAGGTAACAGCTCAGCAGATGTTGAGATTACTGGGCCATGTGGCCTCTACTGTACTTGTCACACCCTTGGCATGCCTCCATTTCAGAAGTGCCCAATGGACCCTAGCTTCTCAGTGGCATCAGGCCACGGGAAACCTGACAGATGCCATCTTGGTCACTCCTCAACTCTAGCAATCTCTTTGCTGATAGCTAATTGGGAACAATTTGACCTTGAGACTACCATTTCAAATTCCATGAATGCGTCAAGTCTGGGGTGGGGAGCTTTTGTTGATGGGTTTCACATTCAGGGAGCTTGGTCCTCTCAGGAGATGAATTATGGGCAGTGGGAATGATCTAAAGGCCCACAACGAGTATAAACCTCACTAATTAGGGTTCAATTGCAGAATGGCACAAAAACCCTTAATACATCAGAATATGTGATTGTTCTGTTTGGGTTGATATCGTGGCCTTCTGATTGAATATAGCTGATATGCTCTCTGCTGTTTAACTTTTGTCTGTTTTCAAAAAAATAAAGACTATAAACAGCAAACATTTCATTTTTTACTTATCCTTTTAATCCTTTTAATGCAGTGTCTCTAGCATGCTAGAGACACTGCATTAAAAGGATAAGTAAAAAATTAAATGTTTGCTGTTTTTAGTCTTTGTTTTTTTGAAAACAGACAAAAGTTAAACAGCAGTGAGAATATCAGCTATATTCAATCAGAAGGCCATGATATCAACCCAAACAGAACAATCACATATGCTGATGCATTAAGGGTTTTTGTGCCATTCTGCAATTGAACCCTAATTAGTGAGGTTTATACTCGTGGGAATTTCCAATTTGCCTCACTTTCTCATCTTCACTATTCCTTTAACGCTTTGAAGGCCACATAGCGGGAGGAAGAAAGGATCAACTGGTGACCTGCCTACCAGGAGTCAAGGTGGAGGATATAGTGAGCAACATTGACAGGATCATCAAAAGTGGCGGTGGTGATCCATGTTGGGACAAATGACGTGAGCAACAGGAACTACAGTAGGGAAACACTGAAAGACCAGTTCTGGATGCTAGGAAGGAAGCTGAAGATCAGAATGCCGATGGTAGCATTCTCTGAGATCTTGCCGGAACCCAGGGCCGACGGGAAGAGGCAGATGGAATTGCAAGCATTCAATGCATGGATGAGATGCTGGTGTGAGGAAGAAGGATTCCACTTCATGGAAGAGCAAGCTATACAGGAAGGATGGACCCCACCTCAGCGGAGATGGAACGAGTTACTTGCAAGCAACATCAAGCAAGAAATTGAGAAGTTTTTAAACTAAGAAGAAGGGAAAAGCCGAGAATCAATCAAGCGTCGATGGTTCGGGAAACGGTATACCCAGGGGATACCAGGCAAGAAGATTGCAGGGAAGACTCACCAGATCATAGACAAGATAGAAATCACAATGGATTGAAAGGGACAGAAGCGAGGGAAACAGAAGCAGGAAGAAAGTGCAAGAAAGTAACAGGCTGCAAACTTAAGTGTATGCACACGAATGCAAGGAGCCTAAGGAATAAAAGGGGGAATTGGAAGCTATAACACAAAAAGATAACCTAGACATCGTCGGCATCATGGAAACATGGTGGAATGAGGACAAAGTCTGGGAAACTGTGCTACCGGGATACAAGCTATACCGCAGAGACAGAGTAAGACAAAAAGGTGGGGGTATTGAGTCTACCAGAGAGAACACGTCGAAAACGAACAATTTGGTAGAGTCTCTATGGGCCAAAATAACGGGAACAAATGGAACGGATATGAAGATCGGCATCTACTACCGACCTCCAGGGCAGTCCGAAGAGACTGATGGAGAAATGACGGACGAGATTAAACACGAATGCAAAGGAGGCAACACAATTATCATAGGCGACTTCATTTATCCGGGGATAGATTGAAACCTAGGCAACTCCAGCTGCAGTAGAGAGACCAAGTTCCTGGATGCTGTAGGTGATTGCTTCCTGGAACAACTTGTCATGGAAAATACGAGAGGAAATGCAATTATGGATTTTATTCTAAGTGGATTACGAGGAACGGCACAAGATCTAGAAGTAGAAGGGACGCTGGGAAACAGTGATCACAACATGATCCACTTCAACCTAGACACAGGAACAAAAAATCGATCCAGAATGAAGGCCACGGCACTGAACTTCTGAAAAGGGAACTATGAAGGGATGAGAGTCATGGTGAGGAAGAAGATTAGGAAGAGGATAAGCACTGTAAATACGCTAGAGCAAGCATGGTCCCTTTTTAAGGACACAGTCACAGAGGCGCAAAATCTATATATACTGCATATCAACAAGGGTTCCAAGAGGAAGAAGAACAAGGAACCGGCGTGGCTCACTGTAGCAGTGAAGTAAGTGATCAGAGACAAGAAGACTTCGTTTAAGGAATGGAAAAGGACAAAAAAGGAAAAAAACTGGAAAAAGCACTAACAACATCAAAGCAAGTGCCATAAGGCGGTAAGAGGGGCCAAAAAAGCCTACGAGGAAAAAATAGCCAAGGAGGCCAAAAACTTTAAGCTGTTCTTTCGATATATTAAGGGGAAACCACCTGCGAAGGAAGTAGTGGGGCCGTTAGATGACAGTGGAATAAAGGGAGTACTAAAGAAGGAGAAAACCATCGCCGACAAACTGAACACATTTTTTGCATCTGTATTTACCGAAGAGGATATATCCAATATACCAGAAGCTGACAAGCTATACACAGGAAATGAAGACGGGAAACTGACAGGGACGACGGTCAGTCTAGAAGAGGTATACAGACAGATTGATAGGCTTAAAAACAATACATCCCCGGGACCGAATGGCATCCACCCGAGGGTAATCAAGGAACTGAAAGGGATTATAGCTGAACTGCTTCAACTAATAGCCAATCTGTCGATCAAATCAGGAAAGATTCCAGAAGACTGGAAAGTGGCGAATGTTACGCCGATCTTCAAGAAAGGTTCGAAGGGAGATCCGGAAAACTACAGACCAGTGAGTTTGACTTCGGTACCGGAAAAGTTGGTAGAGGCGCTGATAAAGGACCGCTTTATCAATCACCTTGACGGACACAGTCTGATGAGGACCAGCCAGCATGGCTTCATCAAAGGAAGATCTTGCTTGACAAACTTAGTGCACTTCTTCGAAGAAGTAAATGAGCAGATAGACAAGGGTGACACAGTCGACATCGTATATCCAGATTTTCAGAAAGCGTTCGACAAGGTCCCGCATGAACGTCTACTTTGAAAAATTGCAAGCCATGGAATCGAGAGTGATATACTAACGTGGATTAAAAACTGGTTGGCAGATAGGAAACAGAGAGTGGGGATGAATGGACAATACTCGGACTGGAAAAGCATCATGAGTGGAGTGCCGCAGGGTTCGGTGCTCGGGCCTGTGCTCTTCAACATATTTATAAACAACTTAGAAATTGGCACGACGAGTGAGGTGATTAAATTTGCTGACAATACAAAGTTATTCAGAGTAGTAAGGACACAGAAGGATTGCGAAGACCCACAAAGAGACATAAATACACTCGAGGATTGGGCCGCGAAATGGCAAATGAGGTTCAGCGTGGATAAGTGCAAGGTGATGCATGTCGGTAACAAAAATCATTTGCACGAATACAGGATATCCGGTGCTATACTCTGAGAGCCCCCCCAGAAAAGAGACTTGGGGTACTTATAGACAAGTCAATGAAACTGTCCATGCAATATGCAGCGGCGGAGAAAAGGGCAAACAGAATGCTAGGAATGATTAAGAAGGGGATCACAAACAGATCTGAAAAGGTTATCATGCCGTTATACCGGGCCATGGTACGTCCCTACCTGGAATACTGCGTCCAACACTGGTCGCTGTACATGAAAAAAGACATAGTACTACTCGAAAGGATCCAGAGAAGAGCAACAAAAATGGTTAAGGGACTGGAGGAGTTGCCGTACAATGAGAGGCTAGAGAAACTGAGCCTCTTCTCCCTTGAAAAGAGGAGACTGAGAGGGGACATGATCAAAACATTCAAGATATTGAAGGGACTAGACTTAGGTGAAGAGAATGAGAGGGCACTCACTAAAGTTAGAAGGAAAAAGATTCCGTACAAACATAAGGAAGTTCTTCTTCACTCAGACAGTGGTAGAAATCTGGAACGCTCTTCTGGAGGATGTTATAGGGGAAAGCACCCTTCAGGGATTCAAGAAAAGGTTGGATAAGTTTCTACTGGAACAGAACATACGCAGGTAAGGCTAGACTCAAATAAGGCACTGGTCTTTGACCCAAGGGCTGCTGCGTGAGTGGACTGCTGGGCACGATGGACCACTGGTCTGCTGACCCAGCAGCGACAAATCTTATGTTCTCATGTTTGAATTAGGATAAATCTGAAGCCAAAAAGCAGAGGGGGGTATGGGCAGGGCAGGATTAACCAATAGGCCAAATAGGCACGTGCCTAGGGCCTGAAATGGTCAAGGGGCCCCTCCATGGGCCCCTCCAGCATCGATTGGCAACGCGGGCCCCCCCGATCGGCACACCCCCCCTCCCCCATCAATGGAAAGTAAGACAAGCAAGCAACGCGGGTAAGAAAGGCAATGGGAACTAATTTTTCAAGCGGTGCTGCTTACCCAAAGCTTCCCTCTGATGCAGCTTCCTGTTTTTGCCTGTGCGCATGGTGAGGTGGGTCGGGGCAAGGGGCCCATTGTACTTGTGTGCCTAGGGGCCCTCGATGAATTAATCCTGCCCTGGGTATGGGATCCTATCCCTTGTGTCAGGAAGCTGTAAAGATGTGGCAATGTGCTCTCCAGTTAGCATGGTGTCGGAGCAACATGTCTGGCAGGGTAATGCAGTTGCACAAGTGATTTTTCAACACGGGCCTAGCCCTCATGATCTTTTGAGGGTGGAACACCCTCTTGATAGAGCTCTTTGCCACTCATTTCAGCAACAAAGTCCCTCAGTACTGCTCCAGATTCAGGTCACATAAAAGATTAGAGTCGGATGCATTCCTCCTACGTTGGTGGTAAGGTCTCCTGTATATGTCATACCGGCAAGACAATATTGAAACTCTAGCAAGATTGAGGAACCATGATTTTGATTGCATTGTAGTAACTGAGACAGATCTAGTTCACTCTTCTTCTGGAGTTGTCCTATGAAGGACCATGGAGATTGAATTGTTTTCCAAACCTCATCACACAGAACCAGGAGTCTCTTCTGCATCCCAACCTCCAGACTCTGGCACTCATGGCCTGGATGCTGAGGGTGTATTTAGAGTCTTGCTGGCTTCCAGGAAAGATTCTACTAAGAGGTGTTACACTTTAAAATGGAGGTTTGCTATCTGGTGAGAGGGTAGGGCCCTTGATCCATTTACTTGTCCTACATAAAAATTGCTTGATTATCTTCTATGCTAGTGATCTCCAATGTGTAGCCCCAAGGCTTCATATGGCCCCCAAAGTCCTCCATTGTGGCCCTCAAACAGTTGGCTGAAATGCTCTTCAAGTCCTGTAAATGCTTTAAGTTCAATCTTGCCCACTTGATATAGTAACTGCAAAAATCTCTTAACTGTGTTGCTACTGTTGACAATCCAAAATAAAGTGAATTTTTAGCATCTATGTTGTAGAATGTTGTAGAATTAATATTAGTATTAATTAATACCCAATCTGAACAAGCAGGTGAAGGCAGTTTACAAAATTAGCAGTATGTGTAAGCTTGAAATTTTTTGGGGACCCTCAGAGCTTTCTCATACTTGCTCTGTGGCCTTTTACGTAGAAAAGGTTGGAGACCACTGTTCTACACCTGTTGTAGTTTGGTCTCAAAACTGTCTTTGTAAGGGTTCACCTTTCTGTGTTTAGTGCTTATCACCGTGTAGGAGATAAGCCCATCTCTATACCACCTCTAATTGCTTCATGAGAGGTTTGATCTTGACAAAGACCCCTTTCAAACTTTCTACTATGCCATGGAATCTCAACGTCATTCTCACGCATCATCTGCCTTACATACGATTTCATTACATATCCAGTATACTTGTCCCAAGCTTCCTTGAATTCAGATACACTTTTTTGTCATTCATTCTTCTTAAGGTGGTGACATAGTAACATAGTAGTTGATGGCAGATAAAGACCCAAATGGTCCATCCAGTCTGCCCAACCTGATTCAATTTAAATTTTTTAAATTTTTTCTTCTTAGCTATTTCTACCCAATACTGTGCTTGGGTTCCAACTGCCGAAACCTCCGTCAAAACCTACTCCAGCCCATCTACACCCTCCCAGCCATTGAAACCCTCCCCAGCCCATCCTCCCCCAAATGGCCATATACAGACACAGACTGTGCAAGTCTGCCCAGTACTGGCCTTAGTTCAATATTTAATATTATTTTCTGATTCTAGATCCTCTATGTTCATCCCACGCTTCTTTGAACTCAGTCACCATTTTCCTTTCCACCACCTCTCTTGGGAGCGCATTCCAGGCATCCACCACCCTCTCCGTAAAGTAGAATTTCCTAACATTGCTCTTGAATCTACCACCCCTCAACCTCAAATTATGTCCTCTGGTTTTACCATTTTCCTTTCTCTGGAAAAGATTTTGTTCTACGTTAATACCCTTCAAGTATTTGAACATCTGAATCATATCTCCCCTGTCCCTCCTTTCCCCTAGGGTGTACATATTCAGGGCTTCCAGTCTCTTCTCATACATCTTCTGGCGTAAGCCTCCTATCATTTTTGTCACCCTCCTCTGGACTGCTTCATGTCTTTTTACGTCCTTCGCCAGATACGGTCTCCAAAACTGAACACAGTACACCAAAAGGGGCATCAACACCTTCTTCCTTCTACTGGCTACGCCTCTCTTTATACAGCCCAGCATCCTTCTGGCAGCATCCACCGCCTTGTCACACTGTTTTTTCGCCTTTAGATCTTTGGACACTATTACCCCAAGGTCCCTCTCCCCGTCCATGCATATCAGCTTTTCACCTCCCAGCATATACGATTCCTTCCGATTATTAATCCCCAAATGCATTACTCTGCATTTCTTTGCATTGAATTTTAGTTGCCAGGCATTAGACCATTCCTCTAACTTTTGCAGTTCCTTTTTCATATTTTCCACTCCCTCTTCGGTGTATACTCTGTTACAAATCTTGGTATCATCCGCAAAAAGGTATTTTTCCTTCTAACCCTTCAGCAATGTCACTCACAAACATATTGAACAGGATCGTCCCCAGCACCGAACCCTGAAGGACTCCACTACTCACCTTTCCTTCCTCCGAGCGACTTCCATTAACCACCTTATGGCATCTGTCCGACAGCCAGTTTCTAACCCATTTCACCACTTTGGGTCCCAACTTCAGCCCTTCAAGTTTGTTCAACAACCTCCTATGAGGAACCGTATCAAAGGCTTTGCTGAAATTAAGTAAATTACATCTAGCAAATGTCCTCAATCCAGCTCTCCGGTCACCCAATCAAAAAATTCAATCAGGTTCGTTTGGCACAATTTATGTTTTGTAAAGCCATGTTGCCTCGGATTCTGTAACCCATTAGATTCAAGGAGGTACACTATCCTTTCTTTCAGCAACACTTCCATTATTTTTCCAACAACTGAAGTGAAGTTCACCGGCCTGTAGTTTCTTGCTTCATCCCTGTAACCACTTTTGTGAACAGGGACCACATCCGCTCTCCTCCAATCCCCGGGAACCACTCCCGTCTCCAGAGATTTGTTGAATAAGCCTTTAATAGGACCCGCCAGAACCTCTCTGAGCTCCCTCAGTATCCTGGGATGGATCCCGTCTGGTCCCATCGCTTTGTCCACCTTCAGTTTTTCAAGTTGTTCATAAAAACTCTCCTCCGTGAATGGCGCAGAATCTACTCCATTTTCTCGTGTAACTTTGCCAGACAATCTCGGTCCTTTGCCAGGATTTTCTTCTGTGAACACAGAACAGAAGTATTTGTTTAGCACATTTGCTTTTTCCTCATCACTCTCCACATAGAAGTTCCCAGCATCTTTTAGTTTAGCAATTCCATTTTTCATCTTCCTCCTTTCACTAATATATCTGAAAAAAATTTTGTCTCCCTTTTTTACATCTTTAATCATTTGTTTTTCCGCCTGTGCTTTCGCCAGACATATCTCTCTCTTGGCTTCTTTCAGTTTCACCCTGGAGTCCTTTCTGCACTCCTCTTCTTGGTTTTTTTATATTTCATCATAAGTTTCATCTTAACCAATTCTTTGACCAAGCTTTGACATTCTATCTGGAATGGACTAAAGCCCACATAGACAGTCTACCCAGCCTTTTGTTTCTTTTGATCCCAACAGGTTGGAGACAGCCATTGGTTAGCGCAATCTGTCCAGTTAGCTAACAGATTATATCCACTTCACTTATGTACAGGCTGGGCTTACTTTAGAGCAGTAGTCTCAAACTTGCTGCCCGCCAGGTAGTATTTTGAGGCCCTCGGTATGTTTATCATAATTACAAAAGTAAAATAAAAGTTTCTTGATCATATGCCTCTTTAGCTATAAATTACAATATTATTATTAAGACTTAGCCAAAAGGAAAGATTTATAAACTATAACGAGTTTTACCTCATGCAAAATTGTCATTTCTTTAATAAGACATTAACTCTTTTTTCTGAGGCCCTCCAAGTACCTTGGCCCTGCAAAGGGTTTGAGTTTGAGACCACTGCTTTAGAGGGTCATGTCATGGTTTATAATGTTAAGAGCCATGGCTGCATCGGTAGTCCACTTGAAATCAGCCTCTATTGAGGAAATATGCAAGGCTGTGACGTGGTGTTCAGTCCCCAAATATTTGAACAGGATTACGATATGACAGTTAGTTTGGTCAAACAGTCCTGCACAGTTTGTTCAGTGTCTAGAATCCAACTCTACTCTCCTAGACCCACTTTTGTTGTTTCATTGCAGGCTGCATCTCCACACCAGATTGCATATAGTTTGAGGTTGATTAGTGTTTAACTAGTCTTGTCATTGTCCTAATGTTGTTTTCGGTGAGCCTGGTAGCTAGGAAATCGCATGTGTAAGGATTCATCTGTCTTGCTTGTCCTTGAAGAAAGTGAAGTTACTTACTTATAGCAGGTGTTCTCTGAGGACTGCAGTACAGGAATCCTTACACCCCCTCCTATGTCCCCTGGGAGTTATATTAGTTATATTACTTCTTTAGCTTTTGTTACTGAAGGTCCTGCACTTGAGCATGTGTGGTGGGGACCGCTGCCAAAAGCCTCTTAAAGCTATACTGCACTGGGCAGCATCTGCACTGGGCTCCATTGGGATGATGTCAACTATGTGTAAGGATTCCTGTCTAGCTGTCCTTGGAGAGTACCTGCTACAGGTAAGTAACTTCGTTAACTGGTTAGCGCAGAAATGCCCCCACTCTGTCTCGCACACAATCTCCAAAAAAAATGTTTATTGCTCAGCTTATCCTGTATTAGGCCAATTTTGCTGCATTAGATACCTAATATAGCTTATTAAAAGGATCCCTAGGTTTGTAGCCAAGGCAGTGGAAGGTTAAATGATTTGTCTAAGATCACAAGGAGCTGCAGTGAGATTTGAAACCTTGCTTCCCTGGTTCTCAGCCAGCTGTTTTAACTATTAAGCTCCTCTTGCTTCTGAGCCTTCTTGAAAGAATAGTCTAAACATGAAGTATGACTTGTCTTTGTTTTTCTAAGCCTTTGTGTACATTGCTGTTTTTCTGTAGAATAGTGTCTTGATTTTTGCTCTTTTTTAGTTTATGTTAGGAGTAGTAAGGAAGACGTCTCTGGGAAGTAATGCCCACTGAAAGTGGAAGCTGGGTAGCTGTACGCCAAAACAAACAGAAGCGCAAATCACACAGCCTCTCCATAAAAAGAACAAACAGCTCTGAGCAGGAGCGGCCAGGACTGCAGAGAGACATGCTGGAAGGACAGGTACAATCGTTTAATCTATTGCACAATAAGGGTATTCTGATATAGCAAACTAATGTGTTAGAATCTTCCATAAGTTGGTTTGAATTTCTTGTCTACTTATATAAAAATTGTGAAGCCTATTCTGGAAACAGTTTTGTTAAATTATGCTTGTGGAAGAAAGTTACAAAAAAAAAAAAAAATACTGAGTCTAATATTCAAAGGATTTATGTTCCTAACTTTGGGAGTTATGCTTCTATTTTATCTTTTTTGAAATTTACTGGGGCTGAGTGTCTAAATTTATATCCAAAATTTCACTAAACTCTTAAAATTTAGGAGCATAAAAAGTGGATGGCAACAGAGATGGATTTAGGGCAGGAAAATATGTTTAGAGCTTAATACTGATTTTCAGGACAAAGCGCATACTGTAAATAAGGCTCATAAATCTAGACAAATGAATTACAGGCTTAAATTTATAGGCATAACTTTTAAGCTTCTAAAAACTTTCAGCTAAAAACAAAGGGGCTGTTGTACTAAAACTTAGGGCCTGTTTTACAAAGCCGCGCAGTAACGGCCCTGAAGCCCATAGAGATTTAAAGGGCTTTGGGGCTGTTGCCACGCGGCAGCTGCTAGCGCAGCTTTGTAAAACAGGCCCTTAGTGCGTTCTAATAGAATTAGCATGCGCTAAATGCTAAGAAACCTAGGCCCTGATGCTCAAAAGCTTTCTGTGGCAGTAAGACTTGTTAAAGCAGTCTTACTGCCGCAGAAAGCTCTCCGTGGCTGCTATCGATCCTCATAGCAGCCTCCTAGAACCCTATACAAATGCATTGCAAGGAGTTCATTAATATTTAAATGGTTTCTCTTTCTGATGCACCAAAGGGAACGCGCGACACCCCCCCCTCCCTCTGTTATGAGGGTAAAATTTTCTGGCAGGTCTGGACCTGCCGGTAGCTGTTGTGCATGTGTTATATGAAGCACACAACACATATAGGACAGTTGTGCCCATTAAAAACAAACAAAAAGTCTGCAGATGAGCCAGCAGCCTCTGCTCTCCCTGCCGGCTCAACTGATGCACTCGACACTTACTGCTGTCACCGAGCCCCCAAACGTGCCCCTGATTCCCCCCTCACTGATCCTCCCTATGACCCCCCCTTGCCTTGTTTTGAAGAGCGTCAGGAGGGATGCCTACTTCGCCTGCCTCAGGGCCCGCCTCTTCAAAATGGTGGAGCCCTCCCCTGCCCTGTGCATCCTGGGATTCACTGGAAGGGGCCTAAATACCTTATAAATCCTTGCTGGACAGAGGGAAGGAGAATGGCGGTTGCAGGCAGGAGGAGGAGCTGTTCCTAGCAATTGTTGTTCTGAGCAAGCACCAGGCACAGTTCCTCCCCTCTTTTACCGGACTACTCCACACAAATAACATTCATATGATTTACATTCTATTTGTGCATAATTGCTCCCAACAAGGTAATTTTTACTGTGTTGTCAGAATGTTGTGCATCCTGCCCCCATTTTATACTTGTGGGCTTGTGGTAGACTAGCCTGGTTCGGCAGGAGCAATTAGGAAACAAAACCACTTTGCTTTATTGTTTGCCTCACACCAACCAAAGAATATAGCAGTGGCTTATCTCAGCCAGTTGCTATAGGTGTCAGTCTGATTTTCCAAGTCTGCCTCCACCTATCTAGGGAAAACTTGAGAGTTCCTATTTCTCTCTCGGGGACCTCTCTAGATTGAACCCAACATAAGTAGAAATACCTCTCTCCTGTGAGTTCCAACTCTGTTACTCAGCACTGAGCCCCAAAGTTCAGGGTATTCTGGAACATGTAGTCCATTCTTGTTATGATTAGTATCTCCTGCTGCCCAGGGGATAATAATTTCATGGGGGAGGGAACACTCCTTAATCTGTCACAGGGCTTAACGTTTATTGTAATACTACCATGTCTTCCTGAAAATAAGACCTACCCCAAAAATAAGCCCTAGCATGATTTTTGGGGTAGGTCTTAATATAAGCCCTACCCCAAAAAATAAGCCCTAGTCGCTGGCAGCAGCGCTCCCCCCTCCCTTTTCCCCAAAGTTCACAGTCTCTCTCTCATCCTCTCATTCTCCATTTATCCACGGCTATACTCCAGTCAGTCTATGTCTCTCGGAGCCGGCTATCTAGTCCTCTCACCTTGCTGTCTGAAGGAAAAAAACAACAACACGTTTCAAGGTTCCCCACTGTGATTTGCTAGCTGAAGGCTTGAAATCTTAAGAAGTTTGGAACAGTCTGGCAGTTTTAAGTACCGGGCGAGCCAGAAGAAGCATTTTTATTTTGCCAGCAGCAACTCAGCAAAAACATTTGAGAGCAAGAATTGCCAGGTGCCTGGGGATTTCTCGAGCCCTGTACTAGAGCTTTAGCTAATGAAAAGAAGCACTGCTGTGAGAGCTCACCATTTGATTTAAAATGGCGCTTAGGGAATTCAGTATTTCAATTTTGTTGTTGTTTCTATAGATACCTCACTGTTGGTATTCAGTGCTGCAAATTTAAGTAAAAATAGCTTCTCCCAAGAGTTTGCAGAGTTGCAATAAGCAATTGTAAAGGGTATTTCCATCAAAGGAATCTGTTTCTAGAGCTCCAGATTGCAACCAGTCTTTATGCTTTCATGGATTGTCCAAAGGCATACAGCCTTCGAAGAAATTGGCAAGGGAGCAGCTCCGTTTAGGGATGATCTCTTTACAGGCAGCTGTTGATATGCCTCCCCTTCTTTCGTTAACCTCGTCTTACTCATTTCTGTTCTAGAATTTTCTTCTTTATCCTCTTGTAGTTTAGGCCTCGTTCTGGTTTCCTCTGTTTGCCAAAGGAGATTCTAGTGCAATGTGTCTACCGTGTTTCCCCGAAGATAAGACCTAGTTGGTTTTTTGGGTCCCAAATTAATATAAGACAGTGTCTTATTTTCAGGGAAACACGGTATGTTGGCCATACTATCTTTTGCCATACTATGCTCATCATGTTATGTCTCACCAGACCATATTTTGTCATATTATGTTTTACTATGCTTTGTTAACTAAGTTTTGCCATCTTTGTCAGGCAATGTTCTGCCATGCTGTTTGCCATCACTTTGTATAAATACGCTTTATTATATATGTAAATTTGTAATCCGTTTTGAGCTCTTCTGGGAGGATGGGATATAAAACCAAATTAATTTAGCATGTACTAATTAGCTTGTGCTAAGGTGTGGTAAAAGTCCCTTAGTCTCTTATGTTTGGCAGAAAATAGGTCACAAATTTAGGAGAATTACATTAGGAGCTCAGTTTTTTTAAATATTAGGCCCTCTGTATTTAGTGAATAGATTTTATATGTACAAGGGAGTTTCAAAAAGTAACAGCAAATTGATGAACATTCCTGGCATTTCATACTCCCACGCAGGGTAGATATATTCTTAAAGGAAATGTTGACACTGCCCAATAGATGGCATGGCATGCTTAATCGGTAGGGTACCTTATACAAAACAGCAGCGCCCTTAGCTGTTTGCATGGTAGAGGAGCAGCAAGCAGTCATCAGATTTTTGTGGTCGGAGGATGCGAAACCATGTGCAGTTCATAGAAGAATGCTGCAACAATAGGGAGATGGGTCATTCCATACCAAGTGGTCTAAAATAAAAAAAAAGCTTCCCACCATTATGTCTCAGATTTTGTTCAAAATTTGTATGCAGAACTAGCACAGCATAAAAAAAGTCCCCCAAAATATCAGATTCTAGTTGCAATAGTCACTGAGCTAGGCCCCCTTGTTTTACACAGCAGTGAATAAAATGTAATTTTTAGCTGCACATAAAGCTGACAGTTGATAAAAAAATACTAATTTTTAGCATCCAGCACAACTTTTTATGTTAGTTTCAGCGATGCTAGTATGAGCATTCAAAAGTCCGCTTAAATTTTGCTCAAAATGTGCCTTAAAACTTGTTGCAGTGTTTGGTGACAGATTTTGACCAGTTTATCAGCTGCTATAGCTTCAGAGCAAAAGTAGATAGACTTCAAATTTTTATCATATCCTTGCTAATTATTTTGTAAACAAAATTAATAAAATTAGAGATAGCATTGGTTCAAAAATTAATTTTAATGTAGACCCAGAACCAACACAAATTTTACCTATTTCAAAGTGTGCCAATTTTCATATACCAACCCTATGAACCTTTAGAGCAATCTTCACTGATAGATCTTACAATCATAATGGTGTTTTATGGTGGCAGTTACTTCAGCCTGACAAGTGTCAGATCTGCAAGTTTTGTCATGGAGAGATCCTTTCATAGGAATTTCTGATCTAGGTATGGTCATTCGCACAGTCCCATCTATCGTACCAAAAGTGGTTTCAAGTTTCCATGTCAACCAAGAAGTGCGTTTGCCTGCCTTCAAGCCCTCTGGTTCAAGAAGGAGTGATAAGATGTTGGAATTGTTGGATGTGCACAGGGTATTACTTCAGTACTTAGAGATTACAAACAAATTTGGTCTGTCGGTTCATCTTTTCATACTGGTGGGGGCTGCCT
Organism: Geotrypetes seraphini; assembly: GCF_902459505.1. Taxonomy (NCBI): domain Eukaryota; kingdom Metazoa; phylum Chordata; class Amphibia; order Gymnophiona; family Dermophiidae; genus Geotrypetes; species Geotrypetes seraphini. The sequence goes on along the minus strand of NC_047085.1, from coordinate 460,457,532 downwards.
GCAAACGGCAACCAGCCTTTAAACAGATAATTTCAAAATGAATCCATATGGCCATTTCTTCTGCCTATATCAGAAGTGGAAAGTGACTGCCTATATCTGTCAAGGTGCACCCCACTAGAAGCATGACTTCCTCATGGGGAAAATCTACAATAGTGTCGCTGGAAGAAATCTGTAGAGTGGCTACAAGGTCCTCTCCATTCGTTTATGAAGTTTTACAGGGTGAACATAGCAGTCAAAAAGGACTCCACATTTGGATTATCCGTTCTGTCAGCAGGTTCATCTTTCCCGCCCTAAACTCGGGGACTGCTTTGATACATCCCATAGGTTTAGGAATAAAGTATCTGTTTACTAGAAAGAAGATTACGAAAGTAAGAACCTAACCTTTCCTTCTAGTGTGACGATACATTATGCCTGAAGCTCGCCCTGTCAGATGTTCATTTGCCTGCTTACTGTCTCAAATTTGTTGGGGAATCTGGACATCTTGTTTCTTTCCTTTTTCTAGCTTTAACAAGGATAGAGAAAGTGATTACCGCATTGGTGAATCTAGGAGTTATCTGTAGAATCTCTCACACTTAATGTAGGTTACGCTCAGGTTTATGACTTGTTTGTTTTCACCTTGTTTTGTATTGCAAATGGTTAAGTTTTGTTTCATCTGTTTGATATTAGTGATATGAGCAGAACAGACATGTTTTCTTGGAAAGCGTCTCCGTACCCCTCCCTATTCTGTTTTCGCTCCAGAGCTGACTATCTGCATTGGTATGAACTAAGGAATTGGAGGACAGCCCAGAGAAATGGGAGGTGGAGCAAAAGAATGGCTAATGAAGCTCTCTACAAGAATTCTCACGAGAAGAGATTGACTGCCCACAAGTTCAGGAATACAGTACTAGAAAGAAGATTACTGAGTTAAGAACCTAATCTTTCCTTTCCTAGGATCCAGCAAATTAAACCTGCCTAGATATTCTTATAACTGGACAGTCACCAAAGATTCAGCAGCTTTGGCCAAGAAAAATATAATTTGCACATTTATTTGAAGATTTCAAGATATCTTTTAAAAAAGCAGTCAAAATAATAGATCCAATGTCAGGAGGAGCAAACTCTGTCTCAAACATACATAAAGAATGATTGAAGCCACTCAAGCCCTTCCAACAGCAAAGAATCTAGCATAAATGTGGGATGTGGATCTAAGACACAAGTTTATTTTCCTTACTAAATCTTCAACATCTTTCAGAGTGTGAACTTAACCCAATTGCAATCCTCTTCTTACTTCTCTTCAAATCAGAAAATTTTCTTATTCCAACAACATCTAGACAATTGCTGTAGGATAGAAAAATAATCTTTGTATATTGCTGACAGCGATTCTTGCCAATCAGATAGTATTAAGTTTTGGTTTATGCCAATGCTCTATTTTATTCTATCCAAAGATTATGTATCTGCTTGCATTTTTATGTTAACTGAATCGAGCTTCAATTTGGGGATGATGCAGTATCCAAACCTAAATTTTAGATTAGATTAGTTACTCCATCTTACAAATCTACTCATATAAGTGTTTCCAATCAAGTTGTGAGGCTTCAATTTTAATTTGATTTCATTTTGGAACTTAAGAATGACTCCCTTAATCATGTAAAGTCCTGGCTGGATCGAATGCTTTTTAAACATATGTGCGTGACTCTTAGCCTGTATCAAACCTGATGAGGATATTCCCCCCCCCAGACATAAATTCCCTTTTTGAAATGGGGAATGCATGTGTAGCTTTTGGCCTCACTCAAAATTTCTGTGTAGTTTGGATTTTCACTTGTAAATAGCAGCTTTTGAAAATCTCTATGTATACATATTTGCAATCTACATATCAAAAGTTGTCTATACATGGAGATGCTTTTAAAATAGAGGCCAATATGGTTCTTTGGAAGAATCCATTCTCTTCCCCCCCAAAAAAAAAAAAAAAAAAAAATTTATTTTATTTATTTGGTTTTATATCCCATCCTCCCTAGAGAGCTCAGGATGTGTTACAGATTGCAGAATGTTTCACTTTTGGGGCAGAATTCTCCTTAGAAATGGCATGCTTGAGTGACTCAAATCCTTCTTAGTTCTTGATAAAAGGGTTTCCTTTGAGAGAAGTGGCTCAAGGAGCTGTCTATTGCCAGTAGAAATTCTTTGCCTGTAATGGTCCTCCCTTCCAGGGTGTGTCATTTGACCTTAACAGGCTATGTGTGACAGGAGACATGAAGCAGCATCAGTGTTACAGCTATGCAAATAATAGTTAATATATTTACACATACCAGTTTCCTGTATATCATAGACATGTTTTTGTGAGTTCACCAGTGTGCATCAGTGTGCTCAGCTTTTTGTTTATACCCATGAACTTGAAGCGTGCATTGCATCAATACTTAACTGACAGACATCACTCTGTCTAGCACAGGGGTCTCAAAGTCCCTCCTTGAGGGCCGCAATCCAGTCGATTTTTCAGGATTTCCCCAATGAATATGCATGAGATCTATGTGCATGCACTGCTTTCAATGCATATTCATTGGGGAAATCCTGAAAACCCGACAACTGCAGCCCTCAAGGAGGGACTTTGAGATCCCTGGTCTAGCACTACCACCCTCTGCATGTGTTAGGAACGAGCTTTATTTTTTTTTTAATGACATTTTTTATACAAATGATGTGCTAAAGTGCTTTGTCACCACTAAAGACAGATGAAAATAGTCATAGCTGGGAATGGGTTTAGATAGTCAACAGTGAGCAAGCAGACTAGCAAAGTGATGGTTGTAAAGGTGTATTTAGATGACTGAGGGAGTATGTAGTACTGGTGAGATTCCAGTTGGGCTCTGCAGTATTCAGGGTTATGTAACCTCAAGGCTGCTCTTCTAGTTTAAACTGTGGTTGATGTCTGTTCTGTCGAACACACCCTTTGTATGCAGCCCTTCAGCAGAAGTTTAATTATCAGGTGAAGTTCATGTTTGCCTAAAAAAGCAATGTGAAACTATAACAGTGATGGAGCTGTAAAGCAGGAAAGTCCAGGTATCGTGCCCCAGAGGTCTGTGCAGTTTATCTTTATGAATTACTGGTATCTGTTTGCGGTGTGTGCGCCTAAACCTTCTGGAGATGCCATATATGTGAAGCTGATGCGTACCTGGGAAGGGCAGCTCATCTCTGAGCAAGTTTTGCAGTTCTTACTTTTTAACCCAGCAGTCCTGTAACCTTTTTCTTTTGTTGAGGAAGGTATTATTGTGCTTGGTAACCAAGGAAACCTTTACGTTCCAGAGATATAGTTCTCTAGCATTCATCTGAACTTCGATATAGCTCACTTGTGTTTTGACTTTGCCTGAGATTGTGTGTAGTGTATTTTTCTGCACAGCAGGATGTGTTATCATGTCTGCATTTTTTTCTCTCTTTTTTTTTTTTTAAGTACACATGTAGTCCAATATAGAATATGATTGCTTTCTTTTGAAAACTTTTTTTGTGTATGCTCTGCAAATAGTTTGAAGGTCTGGCAGTGTGCTATAGCATGGAGGTAAGTGTTTTAAATATTTCTGTCAAATGTTTTCATTGTTTTTCAAGAAAGATATGTGCATATATTGTATATGTGGTAATGAACACAAAGAGGGGGACTGAATTAATACAGGTTTGAAACTTGTGAGCAGTAGCACCAGTGTTTCAAGAGAGCAGTAACAACAGCATTTGTCTTTAGTATGCCTAGCCCAGTAGTTGAAAGACCTTGTTATCATCTTCTGTAAATATAGAATATAATGGCAGATGAGGACTGTAAGGCCATCTAGTCTGACCAATTTGTGCTCTAGACCCTAAATCTTTGTCTCTCACTTGATACCTTAACTTGGGAAAGACACAGAGGATCTTTAATTTTCTTGAATTCTGTTGTTGTTTTTGTCTGGGGACCAGAAGGTAGTGGGAGGATTCATTCATCACTCTTATATGAAGATATATTTTTAAGAGTGTGCATTTATAGTTCATACTATTTGATAAGTTATAGTTATTTATTTATTCTTGCTATTGTTGCAGTACGAACATAACCCAAGGCTTGTTTCATGGTTGAAGACAGGGTTTCTTCCTTACATACAAATAACTGAGCTAGGTTTAGAAGCCAAGAGGTATTTTAAAGACTGCCATTTTGAATACTGGAGAAAGGAGGTTGTTTAAAACTATTACAACTTAAGCCAGGGGTGCCCGATACGTCGATCGCGATCGACCGGTCGCTCGGGAAGGCAGTGCGAGTCGATTAGACTCATGTTGCCGTCCCGATCGACCGGCCGATCAGCCTTCCTCTCCCCGAGGTTCCCCACCGGTCATCACTTCATGCTCGCTACATCCTTCCTTGCCCGACTGCCAGAACCCGTCTTCCTCGCGCGCATTTGTCCCCGGCGTGCTTTTGACCTGACACCCTTGCTTTCTCCTGTAGAAAATCTTTGATAGACTGGGGGATGATGTCACTTCCTTCGGGAGAAGGCGGGAGGGAGGTCTAGGGAAGTCACGTCACTGGAGAGCTGAGCGCCGGCTGCCCCTGGCGGAATCAAGCCGCCAGACTGGAAAAAAGGCGGTTGGGAGCAGGAGGTGCACAGCCCAAAAATGCAAGAACTGCTGCTGCTCTGGCATCTTGAGCCTGAAAATGGGAAGTTGAGGAGGGGGGGCTACGCATTTTTGTAAGTGCCCTGCTGAAAGGAGACTGGAACGGCTCTCATGGAAGGATTTATAGACTGGCTTTTTCTTTTCCTCGGCCCTGGGCGTCTGGAGATTTGGGCCTGCAGAAGCCTCGCACTGACCAGCATTCCTCTCCCCGACATCAATTCTGACATCGGAGAGGAATTTCTGGGCCAGCCAATTGCTGCCTGGCTGGCTGGAACTTCCTCTCCCACATCAGAATTGAAGGGGAGTGGAACCCTGGTCAGCGCAAGGCTTCTGCAAGGAAAGCTTGGGGCGGTGGTGGCTTGGAGGCTTGTTTCCCGGTAGCGGTGGCAAACCTAGTGGTTTGGGGGAGGGCAGGGAGAAAGAAACAAAGGGGGCAGGCAGGGAGACAGAAAGAAGGGGGGACAGGGAGACAAAGAAAGAAGGGAAACAGAAAGAAAGAGGGAACAGGGAGACAGAAAGAAAGTGGGCATGGAGAGAAAGAGAAAGAGAGAACAAGAGGCAGGGAGAAAGAAAGAAAAAGTTGGGAGGAGAATGAGGTCTGTAGGAGAGAAAGCATATAGGAGGCTGAAAGAAGGGAAGAAATATTGGATGCAGGAGTGGGCTGAAGTCAGAAGATTTCAGAAGAAGAAGTGCAGCCAGAGTGAAGTGAGAAGAAGTTAGAAGAAGAAAGTGCAACCAGAGACTCATGAAATCACCAGACAACAAAAGTAGGAAAAATGATTTTATTTTCAATTTAGTGATCAAAATGTGTCCATTTTGAGAATTTATATCTGCTGTCTATATTTTGCACTATGGCTCCCTTTTACTAAACCTCAATAGTGGTTTTTAGCGCAGGGAGCCTATGAGCGTCGAGAGCAACGTGGGGCATTCAGTGCAGCTCCCTGCGCTAAAAACTGCTTTGTGGTTTAGTAAAAAGGGAGGGGGTATATTTGTCTATTTTTGTATGGCTGTTATTGAGGCGACATTGCATAGAGTCATTTGCCTTGACCTCTTTGAAAAAAACCCAGAATATGAATTATAATTAACATTTTCTCTGCCTTTCAGTGTGCTTTGTGGGGTTTTTAAAAATTATTTTATTGTTGGTAGATCATTTTGACTTGGTCATTTTAAAAGTAGCTCGCAAGCCCAAAAAGTGTGGGCACCCCTGACTTAAGCAGTATGTAGTGTGCAGCAATACAGTGTTATTGTCAATATGTGAGAGAGAGACACTTCACAATTTGCTAAGAGAAGAATATGTGAAAATATTCTTGTTATAAGCTGATATATCGGATTGTTTCAAACTGTGGGTCGGGACCCCAAATAGAGTCAAGTCCTAGAGAAATGGCTCTCCACAGATACACTCTAAGGGCCAAATTCCATCCCGATTGTAGACGGCGGTAGGCGTCCTACTGCTGTCTAAACAGCCAATCAGGATGTACGTTTAAAAAAAAAAAACCCAACCTGAGGCAGGCCATCTACAATGTAGGTGTCTGTCACGGGTGCAAGGTGGCATCTAGGGATGCTTAAGCTCGCCCAAGGCTGGACATGGGCATGGTTTCACCCAGAAGTGGCCCTAGGCGTTTCTCTAGAGCCGCGATAGGTGCCTAAAATGTAGGCATGGAAGAGGAGGGGGTTTTTTCAGCTGATTTACATTCCCTGAGGAAGCCTTTGAGAGGTGAAACAAGGCACTTGGAGGAATTGGGCATGGATTCTGGACTTTTCATCTGACTGTAAGCCATGGCGTTTTCTTTTGAAGTCTGGCCAGACATCTTCAATCAATTAATAACGGCATTTCAGACCATGGTTCCCAAGCTAAGTAAAACTTTTTGTTTTTGCTTTTCCTGTGCACAGTGCACCCTTTTGATAATTACATTTCTGTGGTGGCATTTTTTGCCAGTGATAGTAAATGAAGCAGATTTGAACTTTAAACTATTATTGAGAGTGGTCTGCTATTGCTCGTGAAAATTTTGAGGCTTTTTCTCTACTTTGTTATGAAATGTTTATCGGGGGTGTACAGCCCATCTCTGGCGAGTAATATTTTGTGATTGATTTTTGTGATTATTTTATTACTCTATAATTTTTCTTGAGAGATGTTAAAATACCTATATGGCAAAAATACGCATAAGGCGAATCTCTTTCATTTGAAAGTAAGCTCCAGAATATGAAGGCATAGGATAAAGGTAAGAGGTGATAGGCTCAGGAGTTATCTAAGAAAATACAGTCAAACCTCGGGTTTGCGAGTAACGCGGTTTGCGAGTGTTTTGCAAGATGAGCAAAACATTCTCGCAAATTGTGACTCACAAATTGAGCGTTGACTTGATTTGCGAACATTGCTACCCACCCACCCGCAAACGCCTCCCCCAAGAACCGGCATCTTCCGCCCGCCCAAACAGAATCCTTACCCCCATCTGGCATCGACACGCAGCCCACAGGACATGCCGGTGAATGAAGATCCTTCCTGTTGCTTGGGCCTTGAGCATCTGCGCATGCTTAAGGCCTTCTGGTTCTCGCTCTCTTTGAGATTCTTGATCTCCGAGAAACTCAGAGAGAGCGAGAGCCAGAAGGCCTTGATCATGCGCTAATTCTCAAGGCCCAGGCAAAAGAAAGGATCTTCGTTCATCGGCATGTCCTGGGGCTGCATGCCAGTGCCAGATGGGGTAAGGCTTCTGTTTGGGCTGGCGGGGGATGCCAGTTCATGGAGGGGGAAGCAATGCTGGTTCTCCTGGGGGGGGGAACAGCGCCAGTGGCCTCGGGGGGGATGGGAACGAATCAAGCGAGTTTCCCTTACTTCCTATGGGGAAACTCGCTTTGATATACGAGCAATTTGGTTTACGAGCATGCTTCTGGAGCGAATTATGCTCGTAAACCAAGGTTCCACTGTACTTTTTTTACAGAAAGGGTGGTAGATGCTCAGAATAGGCTCCTGGTAGAGGTGGTGGAGATAGAGACTGTGTCTGAATTCAAGAAAGCATCGGTTAGGCATGTGGGATTTCTTACGGAGAGGAGGAGATTGTGGATAGAGAATGACACAGTGAACAAACACCGTGACGAGCTGCGTTTTGCCCGCGGCTATGGAGATGCCAAAGCCTGACTTACTACAAACACGGGAACAAATCTTTTCACTGCCTGTGGGAACGGTGAAAAGCATTGTCCCCCCATTGGAAGCACCTCCCTCCTTCCTTACTGCCATTAACCACTTGTGGGGGGTACATGGCACTGCATCGGTCTCCCGCCCCCTTCCTACCCAATGTGGAACCACTTGTCGTTCACGGCTCTTGCATGCTGCATGTGGCTGACCTTGAAGCCAACTTTCTGACATCAGAGGGAAGACTTGCAGGTCAGCCACATGCAGTGTGCAAGAGCCGCTGTCTGCGTCCCTCCAAACGAGTGCTGTTGAAGGCAGGAAGGAGCAGCCCAGCTGAATGGCCCTGAAGGGAGCAAGTGTGTCAACTGGAGCGAGGAAGTAAGGGAGAAAGGGGTATCAATGTGGGACAAAGGGAGAAAAGAGAGGGGAGGGGAGCGCGTTGGGACATTGGAGGGGCATGAATTTGGAACAAAGGCTGGAAAGCAGGGAGGGGGGCACAAACTTGGGACACAGAAAAAAGGAGGGGGCATGAACTCAGGACACAAGGGAGGGATTTATTGGGGATTTCTGGCTGGAACTTGCTGTATATTTGTATACATTTATTGGGGATTTCTGGCTGTAGAGGGAAAATTAGATTCCAGCAGAATTTGATTGTGTTGTGAGGGCTTGCCCTGCCCCCTTCCCCCTTGCTGGTTGGAGGGGAACTTGGCTGATTCATTGAAAGACATTCACCTTCTCTGCAGGAGGTAGGCTGGGCCCTTAACAGTGAAAAGCTTATCTGCAGTAATTCATTCATGTGCTCTCATTGGAAGACCTGAACCACAAGTCTGATAAGTGCTCTTTTGATTTTGTTATACTTGAAATCTGCCTGATATCTGTTCTCTGAATTCTTAATTACTTAAACTGTGCTGACTCTATATCTGTATTGTGGTGTACTGCTCTGTTTTCTTCCTCAAAAAACAAACAAAAAAAAGCTTTCTCTTCCTTAACTCTGATATAAGAGAAGATAGCCCTTCCATACTGAATTTAGTCTTTTTGTGCTGCTAATTTTTCTAAACTTTTATAACTTGGGTTCTTGAACTGTAGATTAGCTCTGTAAGGTTTATTTTCCATTGCCAAAGCCCACCGATTAAGTTCCAATCACTTAGCGACCCCTTTGCGACCTGATTTCCCTCCGACCCGATTCACTAACCTGTGTCCCGATCATCCTCTGATCTACGCATGCAAATGATGGGGAAAGGCATTCAAATGATGGCAGGCAGCAATTCACTAACAAAAAACCTGCAACACCAACTGGGCTGGCCGATCACAAACAAGTGACTACTTAGGTCCTTTCTAACTGCCCTGCCATCTGCCACTCTGTTCTCTGCCTCATCTGCTCTCAGCCCCGATTTGCTCTCCTGCTCTGTTCCTGAAAATGTTTGGCGCGCCTTCCAGGAGGATCCTGACTGCTAGCCAAGCTTCCAAAACTCCTGTCACTGCCATCGTCGCCCCCTTCAGAAAGCCAGCTCATGCAAAAAAAAAATTACAGCAGCCCTCCCTCTTTCGGAAGCACATGTGCTCCCAAAAACTCTACAGCGGCTCTCTGCCCTGATCTCCTGCTCTCAGTCCCGACTCTCCTGCCCTTCTCCGTAGTGCAAGCCCGTGGTTTTAACCCATGGGTTTAAAGCGGGTTAAAATCACAGGCTTGCAAAGAAAATATAAAGCAAAAATTAGTAAATAAGTTTCCTGCTCTGCATGGAGGGCCAGTGCATGCGCAGACCATCTACAGATGGCCTGCACATGCGCCGGGATCACTATAGAGCGATCCGGTTGGTCGGTTGGGGGCGTGATTCTGATCACCTTCATTTGTATGAGTGCGATTCATGAATCAGCCCCCCCAGACATGGATCGGATCCCTCAAGGAATGGATCTGATCCGTGCCTTTAGTGAATCTAGCCCTAAGTCTTGCAACTGGTTTATTGGGTAGGACCTTGCTATATATACATTTGCTAGCCTCCTCCCCCACCTCTTGACTGCAGGCAGGCTCTATTACAGAGTATAGAAAGGTGTTTTAATAGAAAATTACATTTGAGATAGGAGCTCACAGATCTCTGGTTGCCTAGGCACCCCCCCCCTAAATATCAAGTATTTGGGTGTATTAGTGGACTCAAAATTGACATTTAAAAGCTATGTTCAAAATCTAATAAAAAAGATCTTTTTCAGGCTGCAACTTTTGGGTAGGCTTAGCTCATTTTGCAGGATGGCACATTTAAGATAATTTTACAGTTGATGGTACTATCCAGTGGCGTACCTAGCATTTGTGACACCCGGGGCCCATCATTTTTTGGCACCCCCCCCCCCCATCTGTACGAAAAACATAATTTTTAGTAACAAGCCACACGTCACACATGAGTACCTAGGAAAAGGCAGCATCTTACATATTGCAGTGAGCAGTACATCAATACACCCATTGTAAAACTAAACAAGCCAGACCAGTACAGATCAATCCTACACCGTCAATCCTAACAGAAAACCATGTCTTTCAAATACACAGAACACAGAAAACACCTTCGCCTAGTATGGAATATGTCATCACAAACTAACCCCTCCCCCTTTTACAAAACTGTAGTGTGAATTTTAGCCACGGGTGGTAACAGCTCTGACGATCATAGAATTCTGAGCATCAGAGCTGCTACCACCATGGCTGGCGCTAAAATACGCTCTACAGTTTTGTAAAAGGGGGGATAAAATAGAAATACATAGACAAAGGTTAAATTGAACCAGCGAGAAGCTGGACGCTACATAAAATGCAACACCACAGAAACAGTGACATATGTCTCCTAAAGCAATAAATAAATAGAAAATTTTTGTTCTACCTTTGTCTTCTCTGGTTTCTGCTTTCCTCATCTTCTTGTTACTGTCTTCCTTCCATCCACTGTCTGCCATCTCTCTGCCCCTCCCTAAATGGCATCTTCTCTCCTTCTTTGCCCCTTCTAGAAACAGTATGCCTCCCCCTTCCATCTCTCCTCTAGACACCCTCCCCCCTTTGGTCTGGCATTCATCATCTTCCCTCTGTTCCCTCATGGTCTGGCATCTTTCTCCTTTCATCTCTCTTTCCCTCCCCTCTGTAGTTTTTAGCATCTCTCTCTTCTCATTTCCTCCGCTCAGATCTGATATCTCTGTCTCCTTCCCCATTCTCTGGCAGCTCTCTCTCCTCTCTCTTCCCTTTCCTTCTCTGGTCTTCCTTCTTTATTTTCTGCCTCCGTTTAAATTAAATTCTTTCTTACTATGCAGTCCTCAGTTTCCCTCTTTTCACTATGTTTACCCACAGCATGCCACCCCTTTCCTTCACCCCTCCACTATCTCACTAACTCTATCTTCTTCCCCCATCCAGCATATGTCCTTTTTCTTTGTCCCTCCTTCCATCCAGTATGTGTTCTTTTTCTCCACTTCCATTCAGTATTTTCTCTCCTTCTCCCCACTTCCATCATCTGACCTCTTCTCTCTCCCCTTTCTACCCACTTCCATCATCTGCCCCCTTCTCTCAATCTCTCCATCCACCACAGGCCCATCCTTCTCCCTTCCTCACCTTTCCGATTTTGGCAACAAGATCTGCAACCCCCCCCCCCCCCCCGGACAACAGGCCCGGTCCGACAAACCTCCCTGCCCTGTGGCCGGCGATGTCTAAACTGCCTTCTTACAGCAGCCGGAGCGTTGTAGTTGCATATGGCTGCCGTAAAGGTCGTCTCTGATGCAACTTCTAGTTGTGTCAGAGATGACCTTTACGGCAGCCACACGCAGCTTCAACGCTCTAGCACAGGGGTGCCCACACTTGATCTACCAACAATAAAATTAAAAAAAAAAAACACAAAGCACACTGTATGCTGAGAAAATGTTAATAATAATCCTATTCTGGGGGCTTTTCAAAGAGGTCAAGGCAGATAACTCTATGCACTGTCACCTCAGTAACAACCATACAAAAATAGACAAATATACTCCTCCCTTTTTACTAAACCACAATAGCAGTTTTTAGCGCAGGGAGCTGCGCTGAATGCCCCACATTGCTCTTGACGCTCATAGGCTCCCTGCGCTAAAAACCGCTATTGAGGTTTAGTAAAAGGGAGCCAGAGTGCAAAATATAGACAGCAGATATAAATTCAGACACAATTTGATCACTAAATTGAAAATAAAATCATTTTTCCTACCTTGTCTGGTGATTTCATGAGTCTCTGGTTGCACTTTCTTCTTCTGTCTGTGCATCCAATCTTTCTTCCCTTCTTTCAGCCTGTATGCTTCCTCTCCTCCAGACCTCATTCCCTCCCCCAACTTTTTCTTCCTCGCTCCCTGCCATTTCTTTCTCCCTGCCTCCCTTTCTTTTTTCTCTCTTCATGCTCCCTTTCTTTTTTTTCTGTTTCCCTTCTATCTCCCTACCTGCCCCTTTTCTTTCTTTCTCCCTGCCCTCCACCAAGCCACTGCTGCCACCATCAGGGAACAGGCCCCAAAGCTGCCGCCGCAGCTGCCCCAAGCTCTCTCTGCTTCCCTGTGTCGGGCCGACCAGCATTCCTCTCCCCGACGTCAATTCTGCCGTCGGAGAGGAAGTTCCGCCCAGCCAGGCAGCGATTGGCTGGCCCGAATTTCCTCTCCGACGGCAGCCTTAGGGGAGTTGCACAGCTGGCCAGGTCCGGAAAATGGTCGATTGCCAAGGCAAAGTGAGTCTATCACGGAGCCCAAGATGGGCTCCGCGATCAACTCACTTTGCCTTGGCGATCGATCATTTTCCGGACCTGGCCGACTGTGCACCCCCCCTAAGGCAGCACACGGGGCAGACCGCCCCCTCCCCCCCCCTTGCCTTGGTACGCCACTGGTACTATCGTGTCTCGACTATTGTAATCTTGTTCTTTTGGGTTTATCTGAAACTTCTTTATGTGCATTGCAGGTTGCTCAAAATTCGATAATAATACTTTTTTTGTTTGGGAAGAACTGAGCATGTGACAGAATATTATTTGAAGTTATACTGGTTAAAATTGGAGGATTGTATATGTTAGATTGCTTGTGTTTGTTTATTTACGTAAACAAAAACAATACTGCAGGAAAATGTACAGGGTACATGAATTTATTAAAATGACAAAAACAAAAATCTAAAAACAAGTACATGAACTGCATATAAAATATATATCCAAAACAGCTGTTCCTAATATTCCTGTGGACTGGATCTGACACGGTCCGTGTTTCGAAGAAACACTCCTTCCTCAGGGGTTCCTAGTGTTGGTACACAGAGTACCAGAAAACCAGAATGGATAAGGTAAACAAAATCAATAATGAACAGGCGTAAAGCTCTCCTGCATAAGGCACTGCACTCTGTGGATCAAAGTATTGTTTTTGTTTGTTTTGTGTTTTTTACTGCAAGTTTTGTTGGTTTATTTATGTATACATGGCCAAGCACCAGCAAGCCTGATGAGCATTATTTAGTTTTATGTTCCGTTACCAAAGCTGCGCTCTGTCCATAGCGTAGACTTGTTTGTTCCCCCAGTTAGGTGTCTGAGATTGAACATTACACGAACAAGCACGTTTTTGTGCATCGGCCCGCAGGAATGGAATCGTGTGCCTATGTATATACAACAGCAGGGTAATCTTGGTGTTTTTAAGAAGTTATTGAAGAAACACCTGTTTTGTAATGTGAAATATGGGAATTGACGTTCTGTATAGATACAAGCATTGATCACTTGTTTGTTTATGTTTTAAATGCGTATGATTTGTATTGTGTGTGTTTAAATTGTGAGCTGCTCTGTAAAAAGCGGGTTATAAATTTAAAAAAAAACCCCTAATTCTCATCTTCTTGGTTCTCTGCTGAATTAAGGACAAATTGTTCCACCCACCCCTAGATTGTTACATAAGAACTGCCATCTCCGGATCAGACCTTCGGTCCATCCAGTCCGGCGATCCGCACACGCGGAGGCCCAGCCAGGTGTACACCTGGTGTAATTTTAGTCACCCATATCCCTCTATGCCTCTCGTAAGGAGATGTGGATCTAATTTGCTTTTAAATCCTAGAACGGTGGATTCCGCAATAACCTCCTCTGGGAGAGCATTCCTGGTGTCCACCACTCGTTGCGTGAAGCAAAATTTCCTGATATTTGTTCTGGACTTGTCCCCCTTTAGCTTCAGTCCATGTCCTTTTGTCCGTGTCACATTGGACATTGTAAATAATTTTTTTTCTGCTCTATTTTGTCGATTCCTTTCAGTATTTTGAAAGTCTCGATCATATTCTCTCGCAGTCTCCTTTTCTCAAGGGAGAACAATCCCAGTCTCTTAAGTCGTTCCTCGTATTCCAAGTTCTCCATGCCTTTTATTAGCTTCGTTGCTCGTCTCTGTATCCTCTCCAGCAGTTTTATATCCTTCTTTAGGTTGGGAGACCAATGTTGGACACAGTATTCCAAGCGGCATTATAACTTTCTCCGATCTACTCGTGATTCCTTTCTTTATCATTCTATTTGCTTTCTTTGCCGCTGTCACACATTGTGCCAACGGTTTCAGGGTCCTATCTATCAGTACACCCAGGTCCTTTTCTTGTTCGCTCTTACCCAGAGTTGCACCTGACATTCTATACTCGTGTTCCTTGTTCTTTCTGCCTAAATGCATTACTTTGCACTTTTCCACATTAAACTTCATCTGCCATTTCTCCGCCCATTTCTCTAACTGACACAAGTCACTCGAGTTCCTCGTTATCCTTCTGCGATCTGATTGCCCAGCATAGCTTTGTGTCGTCTGCAAACTTGATGATCTCACTGGATGTTCCCTCTTCTAGGTCATTGATGAAAATATTAATTAAGATGGGCCCAAGCACCGAGCCCTGGGGCACACCGCTAGTCACTTTCTCCCAGTTTGAGAACTTCCCATTTATGCCCACTTTCAGTGCCGGACTATGCTATCTTTAATCAGTGCTTCAACCATCTTTCCAGGGACAGACGTAAGACTCACAGGTCTGTAATTGCCGGTTCTCCTCTTGATCCTTTTTTGAAAATTGGTGTGACATTCGCTATATTCCAATCGTCCGGTATCTGTCCAGTTCTAATTGACAGGTTGTCAAGTTTTTGCAAAAGCTCTCCGATTTCAACCTTCAGTTCTTTTAAGACTCTCGGGTGAATTCCATCAGGTCCAGGGGATTTGTTGCTTTTAAGATTGTCGATCTAGTAGTATATCTGGTCCAAGTCCACTTTTACTGTGGTGAGGCTGTCCTCTATTACTCCTTTGAACACTTTCACTGCTTCTGGTATTGTTGCAGCGTCCTCCTTCGTAAAGACAGACGCAAAGAAGGAATTTAGTCTGTCTGCAATTTGTTTGTCTTCCTTGATGTACCCTTTTCTTCCCTGGTCATCCAGCGGTCTCACCGCCTCTTATGCAGGTTTTTTTCCTTTTACGTATCTAAAGAAGGGCTTGAAAGTTTTGGCCTCTTGCTCTATTTTCTCCTCATAGTCCTTTTTGGCATCCTTCACCAGCTTGTGACATTTTTTCTGATCATCTTTGTGTTTGTTCCAAGCTTCGGTTGTTTTCGTGCATTTCCGTTTGTTAAAGGAGTCCTTATTTTCTTTTATGGCTTCCTTCACCTCTCTAGTAATCTATGCCGGTTCTCCTTTACCTTTAGTTTTCCTTTCTTTGGAAATCCACGGAATGTGGAGATTTTGTGCTTCCGTGATAGTATTTTTCAGTAGGGACTATGCCTGATCTACCATTTTAATTTTGTCCATCTTTTTCTTGAGCCGTTGTTTCACCATGGTTAAGGTTTTTGTACGTTTCCCTTTCCCGATGTCAAGTTTAAAGTTGATCATGTTGTGATCGCTGGTCCCCAACGGGACCGTGACTTCTACTTCTTTTGTCGGTCCCGTAATGCCATTTAGGACCAAGTCTAAGGTGGCGTTTCCTCTTGTCGGCTCTCCCACCATTTGTTCCAGGAAGCAGTCTCCTAGCGTTTCCAAGAACTTGACCTCCTTGCCGCAGTTCGAGGTTCCCAGGTTCCAGTCTATCCCCGGGAAATTAAAGTCTCCTATGATTATTACATTACCTGTCTTACATTCTTGTTTAATTTCCTCTATCATTTCTGAGTCTGTCTCCTCCGTCTGTCCTGGGGGTCGATAGTAAAGGCCAATTTTTGTATATAATTGTCTGTATATCAGTCACTGCATATACCAACCAATCAAGATGACCCCTTATCCAGTGCAATCATTGTGATGCTTTAGTTCCAATGCACACCATCTGGACACTTAGGGCTTGCCCCATCTCTCTTCAACTTTCTAGTATTAAAGAGGAGCTCAGTAATCTTAAGCAGGAATTGAATGCAATCAAAGCTTCTTCCATCACCTCACAGAATCATACCAATTTACCACCACTGCCTCAAAGAGTAATAGGGTCAGGCAGACTGTGACATGTGACACAGAAACATCCACTCTCACAGTTGCACTAACAGATTTCTTTTGCTCCATTAGAGCATTGCAGTGCTCAATAAAGAACTGAAATGAAACTAGAACCACTGAAGGTAGCTCATGAAGAAAAGCACTCACAAAGGAAGATCAAGAAAGCTCTATTAAATAAGTTTTTGCTTTGAGGGGATTCCATCATCTGAGGCATTAACATTGAAACACAAGCCAAGGATGCTAAAATAGTGAAGTGTCTCCCAGGATCCTCAGCTACCAGGAGTACCCAACAAATATTGACTATAATTAAGGAAGAAACTAAGAATTCTAAAGTTGTTATCTATTTGGGAACAAATGACCTAGCCAACGACTCCCCACTTGCAGCGCAGACAGCCTTTCAGGGAGCTAGAGGAAGACTTAAAACCTTTTGTAAAGACTGTAGCTTTCTCAGAAGTACTGCCTACATATGGAAAAAAAGAGGAAAAAGTTAATAACACAGAAGTTTTCAATAGGTGGCTCAAAGGCTGATGTTATCAAGAAGGCTTTAGGTACATAGGAGGATGGGAAAATACATAGAAGGACAAGAAATTGTATTATACTGATGGGCTACATCTTACTACAGCAGGAAAAAGAATCCTTGCGGATAAATTTAGACCAGTGTTCTTCAACCTTTTTACACCTCTGGACCGGCAGAAATAAAATAATTATTTTGTGGACCGGCATTGGTCCACGGACCGGCAGTTGAAGAACACTGGGCTAAGTCGTGGGCCAGACCCCGCCCATCTCCACCCAATCTCCACTCCAGACCCGGCCCCCATAATAGTACTAATTATAATACTATTTTTTCTTATTAACAACACATAATGGTTAACCACAAAATTAAACTACACAAAACACACTGACAGCAGAAATAAATTCTCAAACTTCACATAATTCAATCACTAAATTAAAAAATAAAATCATTCCCCCCTACCTTTGTTGTCTCCCTCCCTCCATGATATGCCTTACCTTCTGGCCTGCTCCTGCCTGGCCATTTTATGCTGCCCCCGGTGTTATCTTCAGGCCAGCTTCCTCTTCCTTACTGATGCAGTGAACAAAGCTGCAAGTAGCGGCTCCTTGCAAGTTCCGTGCCTCATCTGGAAGCCTTCCCTCTGATGTTGCAACATCAGAGAAAAGGCTTCCGGTTCAGGCACAGGACGTGCATAGGAGCCACTGCGCATGGCTTTGTGCACTGAATCAGTCAGGAAGAGGGAGCTGGCTCGAAGATAACGGCGCATCGATCGCACCTTGGACCAGCGGTTGAAGAACACTGTTTGGGCATGATGTACGGCCCTGTGGACCGGCAGGAAATTTCTGTGGACCGGTACCGGTCCTCGGACCGGTGGTTGAAGAACACTGATTTAGATAATATGTTTCTAGCCATTTAAACTAGAAGGTGGGGGTTGTACTCATTGCACATAGCAGGTTTGTTTCTGGATACCCTTATAATCGAGTTCATGTTAATTATTATTCAGATCTCAGCACTGTATATAGGCCTTGTTTTTGAAAGGGCTGCTCTCGTTTTTTTGTCTTAGAGGTAATTAAAACAAGTATGTATTTAATGTGGTTTCCTCAGTTGTGGGGGTAGTGGAGAGCACAAGCTCTATCACATGAAGAAGAAGATGACTTGCATCCCACTAAAACACTTTTCTCATTCTCTGCCCTGTTCCAAGCACATAATCTCAACAAAGTAGTTTTTTGGTCCAAGGCTCAGTTGCTGCAAAAACATAGGCTTCCAAAGACACAAAACCATCAGTATATGTTCCTCTTTCAGGCTCTACCTTCGGTATGGATGGGGGCGGGGTCTGGGAGAGGAATATGAAATTTTATACTTTATATTCCCATGAGATATTAAAAATCTTATAGTCTTTAAAAATTCTTATATCCTTTGCTAGATATGGCCTTCAAAACTGAACATAATACTGCAAGTGGGGCTTTACCAATGACTTGTACAGGGGCATCAACACCGCCTTGTCACACTATAATACTACTGCTGTCATTGGGCCTTGGAGTGACCCCTACTTTGGTGAGAATACATGTATGGGGTGGGCAAGAGGAGTTTTGGGGGGTCCACTGTCTTCCTTTTCCTTGGATGTTGAGGCCTAGTCTCCTTCCTTGGCTCCAATGCTTGACTGTTGCCTTCATGTTTGCCTCTGCAAATATGCAGATAGAAAGACACACATGCCTATGGACATAGCCTCGAAAAGGCTTTCCTGCTTTTTACAAAATATGCTTTTAAAAAATCCTTTGTTTTACTGGAAAATTCAAGGGAGGCCCTTTAATAGCTCCAGCATTAACACCATAATCTCCTTAATGTTTCCCTTTCTGATTATGTAGGATTCTAAACTTCCTTCGGCTATTCGGAATACACTTTTGGAGCTTTTTGGGCAGATAGAACGAGAGTTTGAAAATTTGTATATCGAAAATTTGGAATGTGAGTATTTTTGTTATAAAATATGTATAATTAATTAAAATGAGCTTTAAAAATTACTATGCTATATAAGGATTGGGGTACATTAGATAGAATTTCTGTATGAATTCTGTTTATGATATATGGGATTAAAAAGAGAATTGCATAAAGTTACTCTTCATTTCTCAGCTGTTTAACCTCTCAGATGAAATAAATGCTTAAATGTTTTTGAAAATTCCTCTTGATATTATAGGCATAGGTAAATTGGGAATTTGTGTTTCTCCAAGGACTAACAGGACATAAGTCCTCATAGTATGGATGACATTATTGACAGCCTATTTGGGATGCATCTCCAGCTTAGAATAGGCTCAAAGCTTTACATTTGCTCCACCATGCCTGCACACCATTTCCCACCTGTTATTGTCTTTTGGGGCCATCTCAGTCTTTGTTTTTCTGCAGAACTGGTGAACAGAATTTTTAGCCTAAACCCTGCCCTTAGATGCCCAGGAATACAAATTTTTCCAGTCAAATATTGTTTATTAAAAATTAACAGAAATCTCGTTTCAAAAGGCATTTGTACAATTGGAGCCACATACAATCAGGTGTGCTAAAAGGCACCTTTCCTGAAAGATATGGTCTCGAAGAACCTATTCTGGTGCGTTCATTTATGTATTTTCACAATGACCAAATATGGCATCACTCCAGTCTACCAATCATCAGCCAGCAGAGGTTATCCCTATGTTTGAACAAAAAAATTCCTTTTAACTCAGGCTTAAAGAAAAGTTTTACAAATTATATATTTGTTCACAGCAATTTCTGAATATGAATAAAACACAATATACCCAAAGCAAACTCTCAGTAATTCTTTAAAAGTTTAAATCAAAACAGTTCTCTGTGTCAGTTGGTCTGGGCTTTTTCTGTGTGTGAGTCCCCCTTAATGAGAATTCCTATGTGGGCTTAAAGGAGCCCTCCCTTCTCATCTACAGACTTAAGAGAGTTTCTATGGTAGGCTAGCTTAAAGGTCAGATAGGTCAAGCTGCAGATGTTACCTCTTAGGATTTCTCAAGGTTTAAAATATATAAAAATACAGTTTGCAAAACCAATTTATGCTTAAACACATATACATAAAATCATACTGGGATCCCGTCACTCACACACCACATGTGATATTTTTCATATTCAATACTTTTTTAGAGCGTTAAGAACTTTTTAGGTTTTCTTCTTTACCCAGCACTGGAATGTGAAATCGGATATTCTCATAGCTAACTAGCTCAAGAACATGTGTCATCCATTAAACCACAAGGATTTTTTTGGCACGCACCCACCATAGTTTTAGACCAGTGGTTCCCAAACCTGTCCTGGAGGACCCCTAGGCCAGTCGGGTTTTCAAGATAGCCCTAATGAATATGCATGACAGAGATTTGCATATAATGGAGATGCCAGGAATGCATATCTGCTCCATGCATATTCATTAGGGCTATCTTGAAAACCCGACTGGTCTGGGGGTCCTTCAGGACAGGTTTGGGAACCACTGTTTTAGACAAAGGAACAACGAATACTGAACAGAGAGAGAGACAGAGAGATTAATACCTCGTCGGCGGTTCGCTGTCCCGGTCATTCGTGGTATTTTCTGACCGCGAACCGCCGACAAGGAGAGGGCAGTGGGAGAGGCAGGAGAGAGCAGCCGGAGCGCCGGCGAGTGCAGGAAATCACTCGCTATATGCTCCAACCACCTCTTCCTGCACTAAGTCAGGCCTTATCCAATCAGGAGCTGCTTTGACACACAGCAAATCACTCGCTATATGCTCCAACCACTTCTTCCTGCACTAAGACAGGCCTTATCCAATCAGGAGCTGCTTTTACACACAGCTCCTGATTGGTAAGGCCCGACTTAGTGCAGGAAGAGGCGATCGGAGCATACAGCGAGTGATTTCCTTCACTCGCTGGCACTTTGGCTGCTCTCTCCTGCCTCTCCCAATGCCCTCTCCAGTCTCCCCCATGAAAAACCGTATTCGTGGTTTTTCAAGGTTCGCGGGGGTTCCTAGAACGAAACCCCCGCAAATATCGGGGGAGTACTGTGTATATATGGACTTGTTTAATCCAGCAAAGTACATATAGAGAATATTATTATATATCCTTAATATTAATCTCTAGTGCTTTTCTTTTAATCTCTAGTTTTTCTGGCCTCGGCTGCAATCCCTATTCAAATTTTTATATCTGTGTACCAAACTTTTCATAAGCTTCTAATTGGGCATGGGCCTTATCTTCCATAAATGCATTACTAACTAGATTACCCAGAATCATATGAAAAGTAGGTGTCTTATATATATTAAAAAAATCTACATGTATTCAAATTTTTTTCTTGCACACTATCCATTCCAGTACAGCATGCTACAGCACCCCTTGTCTGCCAGTGCCACTCCACACTGGTTGGACATGCAATGCATCATAGGAGCTTGTCTCAAGGTAATGTTTTCTGTACTTTCTGTGAGTTATTTTTCATGTTCTGTCACTGTTAGGTGGTATCTTTTCCCCAGTAGTGTCTAGATTTTTTAGTTGTTTTCAATTTTTCTTTATTTTTTTTCAATTTGTCTGGTGTAGACCTCACTGAGGACCTTTTGCTCCTGGTCAGGGTGCTTATTATCAAAAGCAAGATGTTCCAGTTAAACCTCCCAGTATTTTAAGACGGTCACCTTTTACAACAGGATCATATCTATTAGAGATACCCATAACTAGTGCCTGTAGTTCCTGGGTCCTGACTTGTTATGTTATTTATCTCATTGTAAATTATGCTCACAGATGTTCAAGAGAGGTCTTTATGATCAAGAGAAGCAGCACAAACATATTTTTGGTGATGAGAATACCAGTCCATAGACTTTGGCATCAGAAGTATCAGTCTCTGTGGGCCTTAGAGCTGCACTGAATGCTAAGTATTCATAGGCATTGAGATTAAAGCGTTCATATGCCCATGATCATTGATAGAGGCCATCAGGACTGATCATCATCTAAGTCCTATCCAAAGAAATGGAAGGATTTATCCTTGACTTCATTGACACACAATGCTTGTGATCCTGAATACTAGGTTGAGTCTTGAGCACATTGAGATCACTTTTCATCAGAACATGAAGTTGAGAGTACCAAGGCACTGAGGTTGCTGGTGTCTTTGAAATGCTTTCAGCGTGAAGACAATGCATCTTCAGTATCCAGAGAGGTACAACAGCCTCTAAGAATATAAGATATGACTTCTAGTATTCCCCAGGTGACTTAGGAAGATGCAGCTTTCCCTATGCTTTTGTTTACAGGAGCTTTTGAGAAACTTTGACACTATTGATGTTGATGCATGGAGATATCAGCTGATTTTGAACACTCTCACAGTTAAGCATTGAAGACCCTTGATGTGTCAGTGCCCATGCGCAAAGCCTGACAATGATGTCAGTAGATTGAGATAATCAGAGACCTAGACTTCTTTGTAGATTTTTCTGGATCTGACAGATGTTTTCTTGAAGAGGGTTCAACTGACCTATAGTCAGACCCCATATGAGAGAAGAAAGTCCCCAGCAGAGGGGTTCTCATTTATTGATTTTGTAAGTGAAATGACTGAAGCTGTTAGGGATGAAAGAGGAATCTAGGGCATAAACATTGAATATCTTCCAATTCCTCAATGCTTCTCCCCCCCAAAGGATACTAAGACAATTCCCATTAGCATAATCCTGGTAACATACAGATTAGAATGTTGGAGGCTCCTTTCTATGGCACCTATTAATAAAATCTATTAATAGAAAGAAATCAACTCGTGTTGAAAGTCCATAAGGCTCCCAGATTCCATGGTACTTCTACATCATTTCCTGGTAGACACATCTTTTCTCAAAAGTGCCAAAAGTTTCAAGACTCATTTCTGGGTTCCACTAGGGGAGAGAAGCTCAGACATTGGAATCTTTTAGAAGAAAGACTTTTTTTCTCCAACTTATCAGCTCATAAGAAGATCAACTCTATGTAGAAAGTCCAGGAGGCTCCCAAGTTCCATGATAAGAATTGCTACACTGGGACAGACCAAAGGTCCATCAAGCCCAGTATCCTGTTTCCAACAGTGGCCAACCTAGGTCCCAAGTATCTAGCTAAATCCCAAGTAGTAAAAAAGATTTTATGCTGCTTATCCTAGCAATAAGCAGTGGATTTCCCCAAGTCATCTCAATAATGGCCTTTTAAAACCCTGCTAAGCTAAATGATTTCACCACATTTTCTGGCAGTTTCACCACATTCTCCAGAGTTTAATTACATGTTGTGTGAAGAAATGTTTTCTCTGGTCTCTTTTAAGTCTACTACTTAGTAGTTTCATTATTTGCCCCCTAGTCCTAGTATTTTTGGAAAGAGTAAACAAGCGATTCACATCTAGTAGTGATAGGTTTTTTAGGATGAGGCAGGGAACACTTGACAGGTCATGGACCTGATGGGCCGCCGCGGGTGCGGACCGCTGGGCGTGATGGACCTCTGGTCTGATCCCAGTGGAGGCAACTTCTTATGTTCCACTCCACTCAGTATTTTATAGACCTCTATCATATTACCCAAGCCGTCTCTTCTCCAAGCCACTTTAGCCTTTCCTCTTCACAACCCTTGTATCATTTTCATTGCCCTTCTCCTTACCTTTTCTAATTCCGCTACATCTTTTTTGAGATATGGTGACCAGAATTGCACATTGTATGCGGGGTGCAGCCATACCATAGACATTTTCATCTTTGCTTTCCATTCCTTTCCTGATAATTCTTAACATTCTATTTGCATTCTTAGCTGCCACTGCAGTTGATCTAAGGGTTTCAATGTATCCTCAACAGTGACACCTAGATTCTTTTCCTGGGCAGTGACTCCTAATATGGAACCCTGCATCACATAGCTTTAGTTTGGATTCCTCTTTCTCACATACATTACTTTGCACTTGCTCACACTAAATGTCATCTGCCAGTTTGATGCCCAGTCTCACAAGGTCCTCTTGCAATTTTTCACAATCCACAACTTTGTATCATCAGCTAAACAGGACAGGATTTTGCAGAGGCTAGACATGCAAAGAATCCTTCTTCACTACCTGGAGCGGACCAATGATTTCCATTCTCTGACCTTTTGTACTGACCAGCCAATCAAGATGAGGCAAGCCAGCTTCTAAGGCTTCAAAAGTGGAGTTAAACGTGACTCCAAAACAACATCTCTCTTACTCTCTACTTTTACTAAGAAATGCCCTTCTTTTTCTTACATTCTCTGCCGAGCATCATTATCTCCCACTCTCCTCTCTCCATGGCCCAAAAGATGTAGAAGTGCTTTAACTGGGGTTTACAGTAGAAGAGCAGAAGCGTTAAAATCTACGAACGCGGGAAACATGAGTCATTTGATTTAATAATAATAATAACTTTATTCTTATATACCGCCACAATCTTGCGACTTCTAGGCGGTTTACAATGAAGAGAAACTGTACAGACAGCGAATTACAGAGTATAGCATTGAACATCTAGTGATAGTAACAGGAGAGTTACAGGGTCTGTGTATTACACGGTTTCACAATGAATAGCATTATACAGTCGACGATATTCAGAGCATAAGTAGGAGAAGAGAAAGGAGATTGCGCTTTGAGTTACAAAGGTGCAAGACTGCGAAGGTGAAAAAGATAACATAAGATGTTGATGAGAAGTAAGTTGTTAATTTGGTACATTTGAACGAAGGACGGGCACCAGTGGGAAAAACTGGTAACAATTAAAGATAGAAATTTTGGCAGAAGAGGGTAGACGGACTCCTTGGGATGGGAGGAGGCTCCGATTTTAGGGGAGAAGTCTGGGTTAGGGTTATAAATTTCTTAAACAAGGTGGTTTTTAGTTCTTTCCTAAAGATACTATATGATTCTCTGGCGGCATCAGTGAAGTAGCCTGTCCAAGTTTGCAGTCTACCTGCTTTGAATTTGAATGTTCTATCAAAGAAGGTGCGATATCTACAGCCTATGATATTTGGGTAGGTAAAGAGGTTACGGTTTCTGGTAGGTCTAATAGAGGAGTGGAATTTGAAGTGAGGTAGTAGGTAGCTGGGGGCCAGTCCCCAGATTAGTTTATAGCAGAGGCAGGAGAATTTGAATAGAATCCGTGCTTCAATTGGTAACCAATGAAGGAGTTTGTAGAATGGACTAACATGATCGCTCTTCTTTAGTCCGAATATTAGACGGATGGCTGTATTTTGAACTATTCTCAGTTTTCTCACATTTTAAGGGGTAATTCCTTGATAAAGGTGGATTTACATGACAATTTCTTCTTCATATATTGCCTGTGAAAAACTACCACCTATCTCTATTATCGCACATTCGACTAGAAGTGTTGCTGCTTCTTGGGCGGAGTCCCGGGCTATTCCACCTGATGAAATCTGTAGTGCAGATACTTGGTCTACTCTCCATACCTTTACAAGATTCTACAGAGTGGATGTGGTAGTTCGAGAGGATGCAGCTTTTGAGTCCTCAGTGCTGCAGGCAGGCTCATCTGTCCCTCCCTAGACATCTAATACTGCTTTGGCACTTCAGCTTTAGTACAGAATCCTGTATCTTTGCAACAGAATGGAAGATTAGGTCTTACCTCGGTAATATTTTTTTCTATTAGAAAACATATGATTCTTACCATTGGCCTGTGTAGACTTATGATCTTGTTTTCTGCCTTTGACATGGCTGGTGTCTGTTACAGGTCTTCTTTTCCTGTCATTTGGATGAGTGAAAGAAATTAAACCAACAGAGATATTGCAGCTCTCCCTTTTATCCTTTAGGGTCTTATAGGATAGTGCTCGTTGCACATATTCATTAGGGCTACCCTGAAAACCCGACTGGCCTGGGGGTCCTTTAGGACAGGATTGGGAACCACTGCTCTAGAGCAGTGGTTCCCAACCCTGTCCTGGAGGATCACCAGGCCATTCGGGTTTTCAGGTTAGCCCTAATGAATATGCATGAGAGAGATCTGCATATAATGGAGGTGCCAGGCATGCAAATCTGCTCCATGCATATTCATTAGGGCTATCCTGAAAACCTGAGCAGCTTGAGGAGAACTGGAAGGAGAAGGAAAGGAAGGCCAAACACTTGTGGTGCACACAGTGCTCAGGGCTGAAGGTTCTAAATGGGCAGGAGAGGTCGGAAGCCATGGAATTGGTTGAAGCTGGTAAGGGACTGCCAGAACCCTAGAGCCAGTGGGACCAAATCATGGAGACTGCGCCATATGAACAGCTGGAATCAGCAGAGCAATCAATGGAAGTGTGTTAGAACACTAAGGCAAGTGAGCTTTAATGCCTTGTAGATTTATGAACTCTTTTTTTACAAGAAGACTAGAAGTCTAAGGGCTAGATTCACTAACCCCTGAGTGTCACAGATCCATTCCTGATTGCATGCAGGCCGACGAATTCACAAAAGGCCTGCATACAAATGGGGGCGATCGTTGACATGCCCCCTACCTACAGCACGGATCACTAGAGAGCAATCCTCGAGCATGCACAGACCCTGACAGTAGTGACATGAGAAGCAGCCTTCTGTCACTGCTCTCAGGGCTTTTGCCGGTTTTTTTTTCCTAGGCCGCAAAATATCAGGCCTATAAAAAAAAGAAAAAAAGCCTCCCAACCGGCAAGGCCCAACCCAACACCTCTGTAAAAGTTGAGAGCAGGAGGGGTACTCGGTCCTTCCTGCTCTGTAGGCCTCTCTCCTGTGGCCAGCATGCCCCCCCTCCCCCCGGCACAGCACCGTCCATATTTAAAAGTTGGGAGCAGGAGGAGTGCTCAGTCCCTCCTGCTCTGTAGGCCACCCACCCCCCAACCGGACTGGACGGCCCACCCCCGGGCGCAGTTATCGACAGTCGGTTTTGTCAATAGGAAAACCCGATTCAAAATAGCCAAGCAATTGTTAGTGAATCAATTGCTTGGCTATTTTGCATGAGGTTTTACTAATTTACATGGGAGGATCGGGATCAGATCACTACAGGTATTAGTGAATCAGGTTGGAGGGAAATTGGGTCGCAAAGGGCTAGCAAATCGATCAGTTTGCTTAGTGAATCTAGGCCTAAGCCTGGAACAAACCGTTTTCTTTTTCCCTTTCCCTGCTGCTGGTAATTCCTGAAAGAAGTGTGTTTGTTTTCATGTTTTTGAATTTAACTTTAAAAGACTGTTGTTTTTTTCTCTCTGCTTGCTGTGAGGACTGGACCAGAAGCAGGAGCTTTCTAATCACCTGTATGTTTGCTCAGCACTGATTAGCCCATAAGGGGAAAACTCAAGGGCTGCTGGAAGCCAGGACTGAGATAAGCTCACCCTGTTGGGAAAGGAGTGAGACCAGTAAAGCTTAAGTGCTGGAAAGTGAAGTTGTACAGGAGAGCACTAGTACTAACAATCCTGTTTAAAGGGTTTTTTTTTTCTTTTCTTTTCTTTGCCTGCTGAGGCACTCATATGTTGTGGAGCATCCTGGCACTGTTTGAATCTTGTTTTTGCTTGTTTTTTTCTTGTTGCATAAACTGCTTTTGCTGTAACCAAGCTGAATATTTTGTTTTTTGTTTCTCATGAATTATCTTTTTGAAAAGTCTCTGATTGTGCAGTGTTATCTCTCTGGTGTCCCCAAAATCTCTGTGCGGCTCACAGTGGCCCACAGGAGCCAAATTCCTGTCACAGGTAGCTCAGAGCCCATCGCTCTGAAGGTGCCTATGACAATCTTTATTTTTTGCACAGTATAGGAGGAAATTAATCTTTTTATTTCTTTGGTGTTGTACTATATGGAAGGTGTGGCTTCTTGGAATTTTGGTTTAATTTATGTTTATAATTTTTGGTCAGTTATTATGTATTTGGCATTTGTGTTCTGTGTGTGTGACAGAGATGAAAAACAGTGTGTGTGACAGAGATGAAAAACAGTATGTGACTGAGATGTGTGTGACTGAGATGAAAAACAGCAGGAGGGATGCCCACTCCCTCTTGCCATGAAGGTGCCTGCCCGTTCCCCTGAAAAAATGTCAGGAGGGATACCCACTCCCTCCTGCCACCACAGTGCCCCCGCCCCCCCCCCGTACCTTTCTGTTGGGTGCAGGAGGTAACGAATACACCTCCTGCTCTTCCTCTTGCCGCTATGCCACTGGGCCTTAGGCCCTGCCCCTGCCCCTGTGCATCATGTGATGCAAGGGAAGGGGCCTAAGGACCTGATTGGCTCAGTTGCCTGGGCTCCTCCCTTGGGAGGTGCCTGAGACGTCTTAGCCAATCAGGGCCTTCCTTAGGAAGGAGCCTAAGGAAATCCCTGATTGGCCAAAACAATTTTTATTTCAATACTTCTTATTTCAATTCTTATTTCTGTCTTTTGTCTTTGTACTATTTCCTTTCCTTTTCCACTTAACACACTAACCTTTCTACATAATCTTCTTCTCTCTTGCTTTCTCTTTTCAAACTATAGCAGTCATTGTTTTCAAACCTTTTTTCAGTGTGAGAATAATTAAGAGAATTGACAAAAATTAAATTTCACATTCTCATTGCATTAAAGTGCACTAACGATTAGTGCACACTGTATGCTGCTTAGTCCACTGTATTCCTATAGGCTGCATGGCACTTAACACACATTAATTTGTTAGTGTGCACTAAATCTTTTAGCGTGCCTTAGTAAAAAGACTTCTAAATAGAATGCATTGTTCTTTTTGAACATTGGCATTAAATTATTATTATTAAAATTTTGACTAAACACATATATGGCTTTTGTTTTTAATGGTTATAGTGCGTAGAGAGATTGATACCCTTAATGAGCGTTTGGCAGCAGAAGGGCAGACAATTGATGGAACAGAACTAAGCAAGGGTCAGCTGAAAACAAAAGGTAAGATAAATGCAAAAATTGCAAAGAAAGGTGCTACATTGGTGAAACAGGCCAGATACTAAAGACTAGGATCAACTTAAACAGATATATTAAAAATTACAGTGCCATCCAGAATGTCACCTCTTCGGATAGCACTTTGGAAAACTGATCACTACTCCAATGATTTTATGGTGAGAATTCTGAAAGGAAATTTTAAGACATTCCAAGAACGTAAGACTTTTGAAATCAAAATGATAAAATATTTTGATACCCACCGGACAGGACTTAATAACGACCTTGGCTTTCTTTCCCACTACAAAGAAAGTTAAATTGTTTTTTCACCTCCTTGTCTCTAACAACCACTGAAATGCTTTCATGTTTCCCTTATATATACTGATTTTGCCAACATTCGCTTATTTTTGATCTGGGGAAGGAGTTACCTTTGAAAGCTAATCATAAACTACATTAAGATATTCCAGTAAAAAGGTATTATTTTTTTCCTTTGTTTTTATTTTATTTCTACATACTGTATATACTCGAATATAAACTGGGATTTTTGGGCCAAAAAATTGGCCCAAAAATGGGGGTTCCGGGTCAATGCCCTCTTTCAGAATTTTTTAAGGCTGCCATGGCCAGGCTCTGCCCTCCTCCTTCTCCCTGCCCTATCTTCCTACCTCTGCTGATCTGGTGGTGAAGGTGCAGTGGGTCCTCTGCCGATCATTGGTGGAGGTGCAGCGGGTAGGAGCAAGCTTTCTGAACTCCTGCCCCGCTGCTAACCGGCTGCGGAGATCCACAGTCCATTTCAGCGGCATGAGCAGCAGCATGATTTGGCGCTGCTTCTCAGTACTGAGTGGCTTCCTTACTATCTCCTGTGAATTCTCTCGAGAATTTGGGAGCCAGTAAGGAAGCCGCTTAGCGCCAAGAAGCAGCGCCAAATTGCGCTGCTGCTCGTGCCGCTGAAATGGACTGTGAATCTGCGCAGCCGGTTACCAGCGGGGCAGGAGTTCAGAAAGCTTGCTCCTGCCCTCTGCACCTCCACCAACGATTGGCAGAGGACCCGCTGCACCTCCACCAGATCGGCAGAGGTAGGAAGATAGGGCAGGGAGGGGGGGACAGAGGGCAGAGCCTTACAGGGGAGGGGATGATGGAAGGGTGCTGGGTGCAGAGCCTGACAAGGGAGGGGAGGATGGAAGGGTGCTGAGTGCAGAGACTAACAAGGGAGGGAAGGATGCTGGGTGCAGAGCCTGACTTGGGAGGGGAGGATGGAAGGGTGCTGGATGAAGAGCCTGACAGGGGAGGGGAGGAAGGAAGGGTTTTGGGTGCAGTGCCTGACAGGGGAGGGAGGGATGGATGGAAGGGGGCTGGGTGCAAAGCTTGGCAGGGAGAGGCTGGATGCAGAGCCTGACAGGGCAGGACACTTGAATATTAAGCCGCCCGACTTATATTCGAGTCAACCATATTTTTTAATTATTATTTTTCCTCCTTTTGGGGGGGAAAGGAGGGATCGACTTATATTCAAGTATATACAGTATTATCTTGAAGAGTGGACTAACACAGCCACTACACCTTTTCACTCATGAAATATCAGGAATTATAAATGCAAGCTACTTGATGGATTAAGCATTCAATAAGTAGACTGATTAGTAAACTAGAGATAGTAATAGAATAATCTTTATATTTTTATCTTTGTTTTAATTCTCATGTACCTCAACAGCCAGTCACAGTACCAGTCAGCTTTCTCAGAAATTGAAAACAACTTACAAAGCTTCCACTAGCAAGGTATGAATTCATTGTTTCTATGGCTAGCATTCTTATTTGATGGTCTCTGACAGTGCTGCACTGAACCCTAGATGAAAGGCTCTCATTATGGAGTGTTTGAAAAGAAAATGCCTTGGCTCCAGCGAAGCGCCAGGTCCAGACTTGAGGGTCCTCTCTCTTGAAAAGAAAATCAACAATATTGCAAAATTCAAGAAATGGGTCTCATAATCAAAACATCTAGAGGTCCAAAAAACCCACCTAAGTCGGCACTTGGACGTCCTAATTGACAGGATGTACAAGTACCAATTTTCGAAACCAACTTTCTGGACATCCAGCAGGATTTCTCTAAATACTGCAGATCTAACTCCATCTTACAAGGAAAATACATGTGGAGGCCAAAAATCGCCAGGTTGGACTTTATACCTGCCAAATCCGGAACTTCACCTCACTCTGCTAGAAGAGGAAATGAACAATTCTCTTGCTGAATCTCAAGCCTGAGATCAGCCACCTCTGATAAGTTGTAAATTAAAGCTTAAAAAGTATTTCATCATCTTCTAATCTTTTCAGAAGTAAGACAAACCAATTGTATCAGGTAATCCAGTCGTTTATTTTTCTTCCAAGTGCAGAGATCTCAGGCTTGAGATTCAGCAAGAGAATTGTTCATTTCCTCTTCTAGCAGAGTGAGGTGAAGTTTCGGATTTGTCAAGATTGATTTACCTCACTTTATACCTGCCCCAGACATTCATAAGTACTAACTCAAATGAGCAGATGCACAGACTGAAAGAATTCCTCCCTCCCCTTTCCAAACCCTTTCAGACATGATTATCAGTCCCCTGCATTCTTCCAACTTTAATATCAATCCCTGCACTCCCAAACAACAGAACCTGTCTGGCAAGTACTTCCAACCCCCCCCAACTCTTTTGGGTCCTACTGAATGTCTCCCCAGTATCTAGTGGGGGTACAGGAGCAGTCTAGTTGCTCCTGTCCTGTCTGGAGCTGGGTTCAAAATAATTCCTGTTGGTCCCTGGTAATAGTCTCAAAGCACTACTGCTAAAGGTCTAGTGCAGGGGTAGGGAACTCCGGTCCTCGAGAGCTGTATGCCAGTTGGGTTTTCAGGATTTCCGCAATGAATATGCATTGAAAGCAGTGCATGCAAATAGATCTCATGCATATTCATTGGGGAAATCCTGAAAACCCAACTGGAATACCGCTCTCGAGGACCGGAGTTCCCTACTCCTGGTCTAGTGGAACCATTTTGAACCTACAGAGGGAAGGCGCAATGGGGTATTTTTTCTTTTTTCCCCACTAGATACCAGGGAGACCTCTGATAGGACCTAGAGGTGGGTCAAGGAATGGAGTGAGTAGAGTTTGGTGGAATGATGATTTTGTATTGGGGATACAGTGGATTCAGAGGTGATGCTTATGTTTGTGGGATATAGGAATGGGGTAGTGTTGATGTGCTAAAGAGCATTAATTTTAAAAGACTGTTTTAGTGCAAAAGGAACATGAGTCTTGACCAGTGGGTTATTCACCTCTGCCTGAGAGTTTTTGCAGAAGGAATCATCTACAGCTTTTCAACTCCACCTCTTTGTGCCAGTGGGCAGTCCCCATCTCCTCAGTTTTTATTTCTGCAAGCGAGCTGATAACATGTTTT
This sequence comes from Geotrypetes seraphini, assembly GCF_902459505.1. Classification (NCBI taxonomy): domain Eukaryota; kingdom Metazoa; phylum Chordata; class Amphibia; order Gymnophiona; family Dermophiidae; genus Geotrypetes; species Geotrypetes seraphini. Next base: position 460,425,768 of record NC_047085.1, on the reverse strand, counting down.
CTTCTGCTCTACAATTGATTTATTATTTTCAGGTTTTAATTCGAAGTGCAAGGCTTCATGGTGCCCCAGAGATTCCCAGCTCTGCCTGGGAGAAGATACAGCCTCTATTCAGAGGGCTGTAGCTGGGGGGGGGGGGGGGGGGCAACTCTTTCACAGGTCACCTAACTAGCTGGCCTGAATTAACATTTAATGCATCCCTTGGAATGCATCCCCTGGAAGCTCAGCTTGCCCCTGATTTATCATGTGCTTTAGTGCAGGCTGAGTGGCCCCGTGTTGGTCAAGTGAGCTGTAGTGGGTGCCAGCTGCATCCCACCCCGAAGATGCATGAGGAGCTATAGTAGGGCTGAGGATTTCAGGCTCTTGGAGGCTGTCTAAAAGGCATCCCAAAGAGATGAGCTTCTTCAGGATCTTATATACTTGACTGAGGTACGAATCTTCTCCTTTGTCCAGCTGCAGTGTGAGTTGACATGGCACAAAGGCAGTTCTGTGCGGACAGCTATTACTGTCTATGGGAGACTTCAGGGTGATTCTAAAATGGTAGTTTTGAGGGTATCTAGAACTTCGTTTAGGGTTCCCAACCTGCAAAAACCCCTTCCCTGAATTTTTTTTGAACTTTTATTCAGCTCTCCTGGGCTTTTTTTTTTCTTCACCAAAATGCTGTCACCAAGGCCATCTTGGATTTTCCAGTTTAAATTTAAAATCCTCTCTCTGCCTCAAAGCACCTTGATTTTAATAATTATTTATTTATGTGGACTCATCAGACCTTTCTACCCCTGTATCATGTCAGTTTTGTGTTAGATGGCCAGCTGAGGAGTGCCTATGTGCACGGAAGCACTGGGCTTAGCCTTCTCTGGTCCCTCCAGGAAGCTGAAATGTTGAGTCAAAATTCCTCCTACAGCTCTTAAACTGGCTTGATGTTGTTGGCGAAATGCTAATGCACAGATGCCTCAGAACCCATGAGGAGGCAGGAAATGTCCCTGTGGAGGTCTTTAGGAGATCCAGTTCAGGGATTTGACTCTGATTTTGTGAGTGTAGTGTTTTATGTGAAATATTCAGGGTCATCTGCACAGCCTGGAAGTACACCAGTGACTTCAAGTAGTTTTTCCCCAATCATTTCAGACCTTTTCCAACTGGCCTATCGTGGAAAGATATTCTGCAGAAACCAGAGACCCAGTTGGAAAAGGTCTGAAATGATTGGGGATCAGGTTTGATTCCTGCAAAGTGAATCTTATGTTTAGAGGATTCTGGGTCACTAGTGGGTGCTACCACCAGGTCTGTGGCAGCCCTGGATCAGGCTGAGGACCCGAAGGTGTGCAGACTCTTTAAACTGGTGGACTTAATGAAAGTCATTACAGTATCCTTGAGGGAGTTAAGTTTGGAACTGAGTCAGGCTTCCATGGCTCAAATTTCTCTTATGAGCAGTAAGACCCAGTCCACATTTTTTTCCTTCACATCCAGAGATCACCATGATGCTGACGGAGCACTGGGAGCCACCGGAGGGCCCCTTCAGGTTTGCCAGAACCATGACAAAATTGTACTCAATGACTCCTGAGTTCTAGCAGTTATTTGTGCCACCTAAGGTGGATTTGTTAGTGATGCAAGTTATGAAGCATATGTCACTCTCTAGTGAAAAAGGTGGAGTAATTCTAAAGGATGCACAGGATAGCAGAGTGAACTCAATCCTCAAACAATAGTTTGAAGCTGTAACTTTGGGTCTGAAAGCAGCAGTGGTAGCTTCCTTTGTGGTGCCCGCCTGCCATAAGATGTTACATGAGGCTCCGGAGGTGAGCGCATAACCCCAGGTGGTACTTTTGGGGGTTGATTATGTAGTAGACACTCTATATAACATGTTCAGGGTCATGAGCAAAGAATCTGCTTATTCTGTCTGCCTGAGCTGGATCAGACAATGGCGCGGTAAATTTTGCCTCTAAAGCTATTTTGAGCAGGCTTCCTTTCAAAGGATAAATACTCTTTGGCAGAAAGTTGGATGACCTTATGACCAGTGTGGCAGATTGTTGTCCTAAGGCAGTAGACCACATGCCCTGTGGGGGGTCAAATCTTGGTCTCTTTCGTGGCTACAGACTGTCTCACCAGTCATTGGCAGGCTCCTCTGCTCAGAGATCATTTTGCGGATTTAGACAGAGGCTTGGGGGCTCCTCTCAGAAGAGTTCAACAGCAACTCAGAAGTCCCAGTGACACCAGCCAGAGCCCAAGCTACCCCGAATAGGAGAGCGACTCTTGGTGTTCAGGGAGGCCGGGATGATGATTTGTTCAAACAAATGGGTGCTAGACATTTTTCCAGAGGGCTACAAACTCAAATTCTTTCATCCTCATTGGGACTTCTTTGTGAATTGTCTAGACTGAAGGCCAAAGAAGGTGGTCAGTGTCCGAGAAACTGTAAAATGGCTTATGGGAATTCAAGCCGTAGAGCCTGTGTGTGGCAGACTAAGCTGGTTTGGCAGGCTAGCCTGGCTTGCTAGGAGCAATTAGCACATAAATACCTTTCATAGACACAAAAACACTTTACTTTATTGTTTACCTCGCACCACTCAAAGAATATAGCTGTGGCTTACCTCAGCCAGCTGCTACAGGCATCAATCTGTTTTCCCAAGGCTTGTCTAGAGAAAACTTGAAAGTTCCTTTTTCTCCCTCAGGAATCTCTCTAAAGTGAACCCAGCCTGGGGCAGAAGTATCCCTCTCTGTCTGGGTCCCACCCCTGTGACTCAGAAACTGTTCCACCTCCTCTGAGGTAGCTCTAAGTTGCTGAGCCCAGTACATCCTGGGATCTATAGTTTTTTTTAATTTCTGATTAGCACCCCCTGCTGCTTGGGGGTATAATATTCGCATGGGTGAGAGAAAATCACTTAATCTGCCACACTGTGTCAGACGCAGAAACAGGCTCGGACAGATACTCCTTATACTTTATCGTGCCCAAGAAAGACTCAGACGACTGGAGACAATTCTGGATCTGAAGTATTTCAGTGCAGCACTAAAGGTGCTCAGATTCCAGATGGAGACTGTGCATCGGTCATTGCCTCGGTGGTGCTGGGGGAATTCCCAGCCACACTAGACTTGACAGAGGCCTACTTACATATTCCTGGAACACAGAAAGTTCCTCAGGTTCTATGTGCTGGAAAAGCATTTTCAATTCTTGGAACAACCATTTGGGTTTGTAATACCACCTTGCACTTTTACCAAGGAGCTGGTGGTGGCAGAAGCGCATCTGCACATAGCAGGGATCCAGGTACACCCATATGTGGACAATTGGTTATTCAGGGCTCCATCCAAGTCCAATGGACACAAGGCAGTGACACAAGTTGCCAGCTCTTGCAAGACCTGGAATAGAAACATAGAAATAGACGGCAGATAAGGGCCCACGGCCCATCTAGTCTGCCCACCTTAATGTCCCTCCCCTACCTTTGCCCTGTGAATAGATCCCATGTGCCGATCCCATTTGGCCTTAAAATCAGGCACGCTGCTGGCCTCAATCACCTGTAGTGGAAGACTATTCCAGCGATCAACCACTCTTTCAGTGAAAAAGAATTTCCTGGTGTCACCTCGTAGTTTCCCGCCCCTGATTTTCAACGGATGCCCTCTTGTTGTCGTGGGACCCTTGAAAAAGAAGATATCTTCCTCTGCCTCGATGCGGCCCGTAAGATACTTGAACGTCCCCCCTCTCTCTGCGCTCCTCAAGCGAGTATAGCTGTAATTTGTCAAGCCGTTTTTCGTATGGTAGATCCTTGAGTCCCGAGACCATCCGGGTGGCCATTCTTTGCACCGACTCCAGTCTCAGCACATCCTTGCGATAATGCGGCCTCCAGAATTGCACACAGTATTCCAGGTGGGGCCTCACCATGGATCTATACAATGGCATAATGACTTCCGCCTTACGACTGACGAAACCCCTTCGTATGCAGCCCATGATTTGTCTTGCCTTGGACGAAGCCTGCTCCACTTGATTGGCAGACTTCATGTCCTCACTGACGATTACCCCCAAGTCTCGTTCTGCTACCGTTTTTGCTAGGATCTCGCCATTAAGGGTATAAGACTTGCATGGATTCTGGCTGCCCAGGTGCATAACTTTGCATTTTTTGGCATTGAAGTTGAGTTGCCATGTCCTAGACCATCGCTCCAGTAGGAGTAGGTCGTGCATCATGTTGTCGGGCACTGAATCTTCGTCTGTTGTGCATTTGCCCACTACATTACTCAGTTTGGCGTCATCGGCGAATAATGTTATTTTACCTCGAAGCCCTTCTGCCAAGTCTCTTATAAAGATGTTGAATAGGATTGGGCCCAAGACTGAGCCCTGTGGTACTCCACTAATCACCTCCGTCATTTCGGAGGGGGTGCCGTTCACCACCACCCTTTGGAGCCTACCTCCAAGCCAGCTCCCAACCCATTTCGTCAATGTGTCACCTAATCCTATAGAACTCATCTTGCTCAGTAACCTGCGGTGTGGTACGCTATCGAATGCTTTGCTAAAGTCCAGGTACACGATGTCCAGGGACTCCCCAATATCCAGCTTCCCCGTTACCCAGTCAAAGAAGCTGATCAGGTTGGATTGGCAGGATCTCCCCTTAGTAAATCCATGTTGTCGGGGATCCCGTAGATTCTCCTCATCCAGGATCTTCTCTAATTGGTGTTTGATTAGAGTTCCCATTAGTTTGCTCACTATCGATGTTAGACTCACTGGTCTGTAGTTTGCTGTCTCCATCTTTGAGCCTTTCTTGTGGAATGGAATGACGTTAGCCGTCCTCCAGTCCAACGGGACGCTGCCTGTACTAAGGGAGAGGTTGAAGAGCGCGGACAGTGGCTCCGCCAAGACATCACTCAGCTCCCTAAGCACCCTTGGGTGCAGGTTGTCCGGCCCCATTGCCTTGCTAACCTTGAGCCTTGACAGCTCACCGTAGACACTGCTGGGCGTAAACTCAAAGTTACTAAATGGGTCAACTGAGCCAACCCTTGTCTGTAGCTGAGGGTCGAGCCCTGGCGCTTCTCAGGTGAAGACTGAGCAGAAGTATTCATTTAATAGTTGGGCTTTTTCCGAATCCTTTTCCACATAGTCTCCGTCTGGTTTCCTAAGACGTACAATCCCGCCTGAGTTTTTTCTTCTATCACTGATATACCTGAAGAAGGATTTATCTCCCTTCTGGATGTTCTTTGCTAGAGACTCCTCCATGAGGAATTTAGCCTCCCTGACTGCTGTTTTGACGGCTTTTGATTTGGCCAGGTAGTCTGCTCTAGAGTCCTGCTTCCCTGATTGTTTGTAAGAGATGAATGCTTTTTTCTTCTCCTTGATCAGGTCTGAGATCTCCGCAGTAAACCACTGTGGCTTATTGTTCCTTCGCCGTTTACTTACTGATTTTACATAGCGGTTTGTTGCTTCTTGTATGGTTGTTTTCAAAGTCGACCACATGTCTTCCACGTTATCGGTTTCTTCTTGGCTTTGTAGCGCCTGGTGAACGAAGTCTCCCATTTCTTTGAAATTTGTGTCCTTGAATTTGAGGACTTTGGTTAGTGTAGTAGATTTAGTGAAACCTTTCCTGATATTGAACCATACCATGTTGTGGTCACTGGAGGCCAATGTGTCGCCCACCGAGACCTCTGTGACACTTTCTCCATTGGTAAGTATCAGGTCCAGTATTGCCTGATCCCTTGTCGGTTCCAACACCAGTTGCCTGAGGCTTGCTCCTTTCATAGAGTTTAATAGCCTCCTGCTGCTGCCAGAAGCAGAGGTAAGTGTAACCCAATCCACATCAGGCATGTTGAAGTCACCTAGCGATACTGTGTCCCCACGCAAAGTGATATTTTCTATATCTTCGATTATTTCCATATCCAGGTCATCCTGTTGTCTTGGGGGTCTGTAAATTACGCCAAGATACAAGCATTTGTCCTTCCCTCTGGCCAAATTAACCCAAAGGGATTCCCCAGTATACTGGAAATCTGAGATTCTCGTGACCTTAATGTCATCTTTAGTATATAATGCTACACCCCCTCCCTTCCTACCCTCTCTGTCCCGGCGAAGCAAGTTGTAACACGGTATGACCATGTCCCACCCGTGGGAGTCTGTGAGCCAGGTTTCGGATATCGCCACCACATCCAGGTCGGCATTCCTTATTTCTGTTTCCAATTCCAGGATCTTGTTTCCTAAACTGTGTGCGTTGAATATAAATTTCTGAAAGCGTCACCTGGAACTGACGCAATCCCTGGAATACTTTGGGATCCTTTTTAACACGGCAGAAGACTGTGATTTTCTTTTGGATTCATGCAAGTTGAAGCTAAGAGCCCAGATTTTAGAGTTCCTGGCAATTCCAGCTTCTATGGCTTGGCAATACCTGTAGGTACTGGGATCGATGGTTGCGATCATAGAAGTGGTACCTTGGGCAAAAACTCAGTCACGTCCTTTTCTGAATGCGCTGTTATTCCGCTGGTCTATGCAGCTTTGGTACGAACTGAGGAGATATGGACTGCCCACTGACACAAGGAGGCAGAGCTGAAAAGCTGTAGATCAGGGGTGCCCAATACGTCGATCGCGATCGACTGGTAGCTCAGGAAGGCAACGTGAGTCGATCGCAGAGGCCATCCCGGGCTCTGTGATAGACTCGTGTTGCCATCCTGATCTACCGAGCCTATCAATCTTCCTCTCAAAGACGCCAACGCCGGGCATCCACTTTAGGCTGTTTTTGTCATTTCGGGGGTGGGGGGGGGGGCGGTATGGCGGCGGCAGCAGCAGCAGCCTGAAAAAGAAATCATCCTTGCCCGGGTCGGTGTCATACTCTGGAACTTCTACCTCTTCCAGCAGCCCTCTCCCTTCTACCTGCTTCCGGCCACACCCCCTGCTCCGCGGCTCTCTTCGGCAACTCAGCAGCAGCGATCGACACAAGCTTCTGACGTCGGGGCCTACCCTCTGCGAGTCCTGCTTGTTTCAACTTCCTTTTTCCACAAAGTTGGGACTCGTAGGGGGAAGGCCTCGATGTCGGCAGCCTGTCTTGATCACCGCTGCTGACGAGTTGCTGAAGAGAGCCGCGGAGCAGGGGGTGTTGCCGGGTGCATGTAGAAGGGAGAGGGCCAGATGCAGGACTCGTGGGTGAGGGGGCAGAAGAGAGAGATAAAGAGAGAGGGGAGGGAAACAAAAGGAAATATTTCATACTGGGCTGGGCCGGAGTGGAGGGAGGGTGGAAAGATTCTGGCTAAAGGGTGCATTAACAAAGAAAAAGGAGGGAAAGCTGAAAATGGAGATAGTGACACAAAGGGTAAGCAGGACCTACTGAATAAGGATAGAGATACAGAGGGGACATGAAGAGGAGATGAAATAGAGACATAGAAGTAATGCTGAAAAAGTGTGTGTGGGGGGGGGGGAGAGATAAAGGGCAAATGGTGAACATGGGGTAAAGACAAGGACAGAGACAAATGATTCTGAAAAAGTGGTTAGATAAGAATATAGGTGAGATGGACACAAAGAAGGGGGATGCTGGAAAATAGGTGGAATGGTAATTCTGACAGACACAGAAGGGAAATGCTGGATCAAGGAGAGATGGGGCTCAGGCTGGATGGAATGGGGAGAAATACCTTGTTGGCCCGGAGCTTCCTCTCCTACGTCAGAATTGACGTCAGGGAACGGAATGCTGGTCAGCGCAACGCTTCTGCAGGGAAAGCTTGGGACGGCGGTGGCTTGGGGGCTGTTCCCCGATGGCGGTGGCAGCAAACCGAGTGGCTTGGGGGAGGGCACAGAGAAAGAAAGAAAGGGGGCAGACAGGGAGACAGAAAGAAGAGGGAACAGGGAGACAGAAAGAAAAAGTTGAGGGAGAGAATGAGGTCTGGAGGAGAGGAAACATACAGGAGGCTGAAAGAAAGGAAGAAAGATTGGATGCGCAGTCAGAAGAAGAAAGTGCAACCAGAGACTCATGAAATCACCAAACAACAAAGGTAGGAAAAATGATTTTATTTTCAATTTAGTGATCAAAATGTGTCTGTTTTGAGAATTTATATCTACTGTCTATATTTTGCACTATGGCTCCCTTTTACTAAACCGCAATAACGTTTTTTAGCGCAGGGAGCCTGTGAGCATTGAGAGCAGTGCGAGGCAATCAGCGTAACTCCCTGTGCTAAAACCTACTATCATGGTTTAGTAAAAAGGGAGGGGGTGTATTTGTCTATTTTTGTATTTTGTTACTGAGGTGACATTGCATAGAGTCATCTGCCGTGACCTCTTTGAAAAAACCCGGAATATGAATAATTAACATTTTCTCTGCCTTTCAGTGTGCTTTGTGTTTTTTTATAAATTTTATTGTTGGTAGATCATTTTGACTTAGTCATTATAAAAGTAGCTCGCAAGCCCATAAAGTGCTGTAGATGATTCTTTCTGCAGAAATTCACGGATAGAGGTGAATAACCCATTGGTCAAGACTCATGTTCCTTTATACTGGAAAGAAGATTATTGAGGTAAGAACCTAATCGTCTCACACATAGAGATTTCATGTGAGCAAAATGTTCTTTTTCTCCACAGAGAACTGTTTAAAAAATTGCTGTTCCCATTGGATGTGATGGCAGATACATATGCATTTCTGCATATCATTATGGTATTTTACTAAAAGCTCTGCATTTGGCCAGAGACATTTGAAAATATCAGGGGAATGGTGGACATTCTGACATTGGATGTTCAGTTTTCATTTCAACATTCTATGAAAAAATTGGGCTTTTAATATTCTTTATTCAGATCTTATGCTCTACTGAGGTTTACTAAAGGCATGGCAATTCTGCAAGATGTGTCTAAATTAGGGTGCCATTTGCATGCTCCATTTTATAGAATAGGAAAACTTATGCACATGAATTATATCGCTAACTGGGGCATATAAATGCTAGATGCTATTCTATAGAATATACATCAAAATTGCTTAGTAGAATATGGGCAGGTCATGGGCATGTCTCCAAGATATATATGTAAGAACATAAGAATTGCCGCTGCTGGGTCAGACCAATGGTCCATCCTGCCCAGCAGTCCGCTCACATGGTGGCCCCTAGGTCAAGACCAGTGCTCCAAATGAGTCCAGTCTCACCAGTTTAGCATGAACTTGTCCAACTTTGTCTTGAAACCCTGGAGGGTGTTTTCCTATGTAATGTATAGAATATTATAAGTTGTATGCACTTCAGGGCACATTTACACTAGTATTCTATAACAGAATCTTGGTGTCAAGATATCATTTTAGAGCTGGCACCATGCGCTGAGCACATGGCATTAGTGTACCTAAATCTTGGCACCAATTTCTAGAATTGACATCAAATTCTTAGCTTTTATAATAGAACTGTGGAGGAAAGTTTTGAATGCCATGAATATGCTGATTTGAATTTCTGCATGGTTGTGGGCTTTGTATTTTTATTCCACTGTGTTTTTGACCACCATTTAATGGGTTGGGGGAAAAAAAGGAAGGGGCATCTTCAGGCCACACCTAATTTCTTGTCTGCAGAATGTTGGGGGAAAAACAGTTTTGCCTTTTGTTGTTTTAGATTGTATCCAGTTTCAAAACCACAACCTCCAGGGCAATCTGTCAGTTAGTGAAGGAGTATGTTGGCCACAGGGATGGGATTTGGGATGTCAGTGTCACACGAACACAGCCCGTGGTGTTGGGGACGGCATCTGCAGGTAATTTTTTCATTATTTTCCTGAATTATCTATAACAGTCGATGTGGTTTGAAAGATAAATGTGATTAAAAATCATTTTACTTATTTTGCATAAACTCTAATCACACTTCAGACAGATCATTTTGTTGTAAAAAATGTATGTGTGGCACACATACACATGTAGCATTGTCCAACATACCGAAAATGAAGATATAGTTAACCTAATTTCATGAAAAGAGCAGTCTTCTGGTTGCTAAGTAGCAAGAGATCATATTTTGGAGATAGTTTGGAACTAATTCATAAAGAATTTTAAAAGCAAACATCAATAATTGAAATTTGATTCTCGTCTGAAATGGCAACCAATGCAATTTAATCAAAAAATGTGTTGGCATGATCAGTAGATCTGCCCCCTAAAATAAGTTCAGCTGCCGCATTTTGCACATGCTGTAAACATTTGTGAGTCAGGTAGACCCAGCAGAGCAATGTTGAGTAGTCTAATTGACCTATAATTTGTTGGCTGCAACACAGTTCTCAGATGAGAAGTATCCAAGAGTGATTTTATTCTACAAATTAACTTAAGTTTAAAGAAAGTTTTCCAGACTATTTCATTTATATGTCTCTCCATACTGAAAGTAGAATCTAAGATGACTCCCAAGAATTTTAAAACTTGTTTCAAAAAAATCTTCATGAACTCCAGCCTTACTGTAGAGCAAGGTTTCACTATTTCCTTTCTTCTACTTTTTTTACTGGGATTAAATTTTAGATCATTCATAAGCACCCTCTGGGAGATTTTAGCAAATTCTCTAGTTATTAAATTTATGGTCTCCTGAAAATAATTTTATTCTACTGGGAATAACAAGGTGCTATCATCTGTGTTAGAAAATTAAGTTATCTCGAATGATATAAGTAACTGGTATAATTCACTTAAAGAGAATAGGGGAAAGCCAGGAGCCCTGTGATACTCCTGAATCCATATGCTTTGAAAAGATCCATTCCACATAACCTGTAAAGTATGATGTTGCAAAAATCCAGAAAACCAGCTTAGAACTGTATATGAGATTCCTTTATGGGCTAATCTACCTAAAAATATTTCATGTTTGACCAAATCAAAGTCCTCCGACAGGTCTAATTGCATAATCAATGTTAGGAAGCCCTCATCCAAGTTAAATTTCAACTATCTCTAATGCCAACAACACTGTTTGTGATACTTAGAAAGATAGTCCTATGATTTTATTCCCACCACTGCCTCAACCTTCTTAGCTAAAAATGGGATGTTTGCCACTGGCCTGTAGTTTGAACAAAGAGCAGAGTCCACATTTGATCCCTTTAGTAATAGATTTAACAAAATGTAACCTAGTTGGCATTATACCTTTCCTTAGGAATTGATTAAATTAGTAAGAATAATTAAATATGGAGGAAGGCCTGTCAAAATATATGCTTGTATAAGTCAAATTTACAGGAACCTTTAGCGAATTTGGTGTATAACTTCTTAAGCAATGTTGTATCAATCAAAGAAAAAGAGTTCCAAAGCTGATCTATAAGAATACTGTCAGAGTGTGTACCTCTGTAACTACACTTCCCCCTCTCCATTTGCAGTTTCGACACTCGCAGTTTCACATATTCGTGATTTCTTTGTTTTTGGGGGGGGAGGAAAATACATCATAGTTTTGGACGTTCCCGCCTCCCTCCAGCCTTCCTCCCGGCATCCCGGCCTTAACTGGTGGTCTAGCGGGCTTTCAGGCAGGAGCTCCCGTCATAGTCTCGAGAGACTACGGGAACTCACGGCAGTCATTTCCTATTGGTGATCTGCATGGGGCAGGAGTATAGGAAGATCGCTCCTGAAAGCCTGTTAGACCACCAGGTAAGGCCTGAATGCCGAGGGGAAGGCGGGAGAGAGGCGGGGATGGGTCAGAGCTGGACGAGAAGTTATTCGTGGTTTTTCTCCCTTCGCGGTCTGGCTCTGCCCCTATCTCCTGCGAATACCGAGGGAGAAATGTAGTCTAGATCACTTTCTACGACCCCTGAAGCTTGTCTGTGTTTGTTTATTTTTTTTCCAGTTTCAAAATTTTATTGAGAAAAAGCAAACAGTTACAAAGCCTCAAGAATCAAATACACAAACTGTTTGGTGAGGACCAGGACAGATTGGTTCAGACTCTCACTGATTCCAAAGTGCCTCGTTTGCCTGAGGATAGGCCTCGACCGTTGGCTTGCGGTGGCGCTGCTCGTGGGCATGATTTCCACTGCTTCCGCTCTGATAAAGGGGCTGCCTCTGTTCCATCTTCTGGGCTCTATAGAGGCAGATTTTTCCAGCGCACACAGTCCTTTCGTTGGGCCCGCCAGGGTTCAGGTAGCGCCCTCACCAGCTCTACTGCCGCCCATCCTGCCCAATGACTCCTTGCTGGTGCCCGTCTTGGTTTTGGTGGGCACCCGGTTAAGGGATTTTTATCCAAAGTGGGCAGACATCATGTCCGATCAGTGGGTTCTGGAAGTGATCCGGGACGGCTATGCTCTGGAGTTCGCCCGGTCCTTGCCAGACAGTTTTCTCGCTTCTCCCTCGTAGGTGGCATGGAAACATCAGGCCTTTCATCAGACCCTTCAATGACTCTTGGATCGCCGGGTGGTGGTTCCAGTTTCCCCGCAGTGGGGCACAGGTTGGTACTCGATTTACTTTGTGGACCTTTCAACCCATCCTGGATTTGAAGGGGGTCAACAGGGTTCTTCATGTGCCTTCCTTCCATATGGAAACTCTGCAGTCGGTGATTCTGGTGGTTCAGCCGGGGGAGTTTCTGACCTCTCTAGATCTGACTGAGGCCTACTTGCACATTCCTATTCGGGCCTCCCATCATCGCTTTCTGTGGTTTGCGATCTTGGGGCAACATTATCAGTTCTGTGCTCTTCCATTTGGTCTGGCCACGACTCCGTGATAGTGGTTGTTGCAGCAGCGTTGCAAAAAGAGGGCATTCTTGTTCATCCCTACCTGGACGACTGGTTGATTCGAGCCAAGTCGTTCCAGGAGACCATTCAGGTCACGACTTGAGGGGTGGAGTTTCTGCAGTCGCTGGGATGGGTAGTCAACCTTGCCAAGAGCCGATTGTCTCCATCCCAGTGCCTGGAATATCTAGGGGTCCTGTTTGACACCTCTTTGGGGAAGGTCTTCCTTCTGGAGGCCCGGTAAGCAAATTACAATCTTAGATTCGTCTACTTATGGTGCCCGGTGTCCTCGGGCGCAGGATTTCCTGCAAGTCTTGGGGTCGATGGCGGCCTCCCTCAATGTAGTGAGGTGGTCGCGGACCCACATGCGTCCTCTTCAGTATGCTCTTCTTCGACGGTGGTTGCCTCAGAGGCACAGTCTGGATCACCCTGCTCTGCTTCTGGGCTTAGCTCGGAGCAGTCTTCGTTGGTGGCTACAGACCCCCCATCTTGTACAAAGGGTGAGTCTGGACCATCTGCAGTGGACGGTGCTGCTCACGAATGCCAGTCTTCTTGGTTGGGGAGCTCAGTGTCTAGGTCACTCAGCTCAGGGCACCTGGTCCGAGGAGGAGGCTTCTTGGTCGATCAATGTCTTGGAGACCAGAGCCATCCGTCTGGCGCTGTTAGCCTTCCAGTCCTTTCTGATGGGCAAGTCATTCACGGTTCTGTCAGACAATGCCAAGGCGGTGGCTTATGTCGGTCATCAGGGGGGCACCAGGAGCACTTTGGTGGCACAGGAGGCGACTCTGCTCATGGTCTGGGCGGAGTCGCACCTTCACAAAATATCAGCATCCCACAATGCTGGAGTGGAGAATGTTCAAGCAAACTTCCTAAGTCGTCATGTGCTAGATCCCGGAGAGTGGTGTCTAAGCCAGGTGGCTTTGCAGTTGATAGTTCAGTCTTGGGGTCAGTTCCTAATGGACCTGATGGCCACATGTGTCAACACCAAAGTACCCCGCTTCTTCAGTCGTTGCAGAGACGGTCAGGCCGAGGGCCTGGATGCTCTGGTTCAACCATGGCCAATGGAGGGGCTGTTGCATGTGTTCCCTCCATGGCCATTAGTGGGCAGAGTTCTTCTCCGCATAATTCGCCATCCGGGTCTCATGGATCTGGTGGCTCCAGATTGGCCTCGATGACCATGGTATGCAGATCTGGTGAGGCATCTGGTGGTGGATCCTCTTCCTCTCTTGGATGACCTTCTAACTCAGGGTCCCATTCCAGTGTTCGATTCGGGTCCCTTTTGTGTTACAGCTTGGCTCTTGAAAGGGTTTGCCTAGGTAAGAAGGGGTATTAAAATAAAGTGATCTCAACTCTCTTGGGGTCCCGGAGGTTTTCCACCTCTCGGTCTTATGTGAGGGTTTGGCGTCTATTTGAGGAGTGGTGTGATGCGCATGGGGTGGTCTATAGAAAAATAGACAAATATAGTGCAAAATATAGACAGCAGATATAATTTATCAAAACTGACACTTTCAATCACTAAATTGAAAGTAAAATCATTTTTCTACCTTTGTTTTCTGGTGATTTCATGAGTCTCTGGTTGCACTTTCTTCTGACTGTGCATCCAATATTTCTTTCTTTCTACCTCCTGCACGCTTCCTCCAGACTTCATTTCCTTCACCCAACCAACATCTCTCTCTGTCTCTCAATGAGTCCAACTTTTCTTCCTCTCTTGTTCACCCCCGTTGGCAACATGTCTCTCTCTCACTGTCCTTCTCTTATTCCCTCCCTTGCTGCAAAGAGAATGGAGAAAGAGAGAGAGAGAGATCTAGGGTGCATCTTTCCTATTCCCTCTATTGCCACATCCAACAATTTTCCCTCTCATATCCCCCGGATCATGTGCAACATTTTTCACCAGCTGCATGCCCATTTCTCCTTCTATCACACCTCTCCAGCACAATGCCACATCTCTCCCTCCATCAATTTGTCCAACATTCCTTCCCCTTGTATCCTCTTCAATCTGTCCCTCTGTTCCCTCTCCACCACTATATCCAACATTTCTCCCTCTCAGCCTTCTATTCCCCATGCATCTCTACCTCACTCCGCTCTCTTTTTGCCCAATTTTCCTCTTTCTTCTTTTCCCCATGTAAACCATCTCTTTCCCTCTCACTCACACACTCATGCCCAACAATTCTCTCTTTCTGTTCCCTCCCTCTTATGTCTCAAGTTAGTGCCCCCTTCCTCTCTCCCTTCTGTATCCCATGTTCATGCCCCCTCCCTTCCTTCTGTGTCCTGAGTTCATGCCCTGCCACCTCCCAGCCTTTGTCCCAAAATCATGCCCCTTCCATGTCCCAATGCACTTCTCCCCTCCTCCTTTCTCCATTTTTTCCCAGATCATGTCCCCTTTCTTCCTTACTTACTCAAGCTGCAATCTCTTCCTTCAGAGCCGTCTAGCTGGGCTTCTCCTTCTGCCTTCAGTGGTAGTTGTTGCAGGGATGCATAGGCAGCGGTTCACATGCTGCATGTCGCTGAACCACAAGCCTTCCCTCTGATATGAGCTCTGATGTCGGAGAGAAGGTTTCCGGGTCAGCTAAGTGCAGTGTGATCAGGCTGTGAGAGGGTGGGAACTAAGTGCTTTTTAAATTATAAAGAGCAAAATTGGTAATATTGCAACCTGGCCTAATTTGAAGGTACTTTTTATCAGACTGCATACTACACTTTCTGCTAGTGCAAGTGTTAAACACCATTTTAGCTGTGCTGCTTTAATAATTCACCAGTTCATTCATATGAGTGACAGTCATTTTCAAAAATTTAGTTTTACCCAAAACAAAGTAGATTTGATTGAATTGAAGAGCAATAATGCTCGAGATAAAAACATTAACAATAAGTTGCGGTGCTTTTACTTTTTACTCAAAAAGTATAATATTAATTAGACAATGACCTTTTTTTAACTTTCATTTAAGTAGAGCAGGTAGAAGGAACAATTTGGTAGCTCTGAAGGATATAGAGTCAACAACGAATTATGCAAAGGTTTTAAGCAGCGATCCCAAAGTGTATAGTCTTTCAGATTGATATTCAATGTTAATATTTACCATAAATGTGTTCTGTACATTCACTTCTATTCTGCATGCTGTTTTTGAGTCTTTAATTTGTATTTTGTATTTCTGATCATTTTATTGCTTTTTATTCAGTTTTTTTAGGACTACATTTTAATTAAAATTTGTAATCACAATTAAAGATATATTTATTTATTTCCCTACCTCAGCCCCTTGTAACTCTGGGCAGTGGAAGGTTAAGGAGCTGCTGTAGGGAAATAAATAAATAACATAGTTTAATCATGCAATTAATCACAATTAAAATTGTAATTGACATGCAGCCCTAGTTTTTATCCTTTTTCTTCTGTAAGGAGTCCAAGTAGTAAACGTTTTTAAAAAGGTTGCATTTATCACCTGCATGTTAAAAACAATTTTTTTGTGTTTTTGATGGTCTGTTCCAAGGGCTGAAAGCTCTGAATAACAACTTAAGACACCTGCAAATGAGCTTCAAAATGATGGTTTTGTCCTGGTCTCTCTTGATAATTTAAAGTTCGGAACTCAGTAGCATACCAAACATGCATTCTGCTTTGATTGATTTGCGTGGTTTCATGCATTCTACCTTACAAGACTTGAAATTTTCTTTCCCTCCTCCTCTTCCCAGACAACAAGAGGAAATCAGTTTTAGACCTTATTGTGTAACTGAATTTATCCCAGGACAAGCAGGCATGATATTCTCACATGTGGGTGACGTCATCTACGGAGCCCCGGCGCGGACAGCTTTTCAAGCAAACTTGATTGAAGTTTCAAGTTTGCACACTGCACCACGCATGTGCATGCCTTCTCGCCCACTAGAGGGCGCATCCCACCTCGTGGTCCTCAGTTCAAATTTTTCCGCGGAGCAAGAAAGCCCTGTGGATCTGAGCTCCAGTGTTTTTGCCTTCTAGCTGCCGCGTTTAGTTTGTTTTTTCCCTTCTAATTAGTTCGCGGTGCTGTTTTCCTTTCGTTTCTTTTCAAAAAAAAAAAAAAAAAAAGTCTTCCGTTTTTCGTCGGGCTCCGGGGGCTCCCGGAAGCCGTGGCCGCGGGACGTCGGTACGTTCCCGGCCTTCTTCTTTTTCTTCGTGGATGTCCCGTCCTGTTACGGGATTCAAAAAGTGCAGCCGGTGTGAGAGGTTGCTTTCCATCACTGACCCTCACCGGTGGTGCATTGTCTGTCTTGGGCCCGAACATCCGACAGACTCGTGCGATCGCTGTGCTACCTTCCAAAACAGGGCCCTCCGTCGCCGTAAGGCAAGAATGGCCGAATTGTTCGCCGTCGACGCGCCGCCTAAGGCCTCGACGTCGGCCTCGGCTTCGGCCCCGGCCTTGACCTCGGCCTCGGCGTCCTCGGGGGCCTCGGCCTCGCCTCGGCCCTCTTCCTCGAAGACGTCGTCAGTGAAGCAAGCTTCGGGTAAGTCCTCTGTTCCATCCCCTTCAGCAAAGAAGCCATCCTCGAGTCAGGCCAAGGCGGGTGGGTCGACCCCGGCCCCGCATCGGACCTCGACTCCGCACACCCCGAGGGAATCCTCGAGACCGAGGTCGCCCTCCAGGGAGTGTGCCCCGGACTCGGAACTCCCCACCTTCGTGGGGATTCCGGCCTTCCAGGATCTCCTCCGAGCTCTGATCTCATCGGAGCTGTCGGGAGCCCTGGAAGTGTTGCAGCGTGCTGCGGTTCCGGCGGCCTCGACCTCGGCCTGGGCGCCTTCGGTCTCGGAGGCCCCGGCCTCGGCTCCCTCGGGAGCCCCGGCCTCGGCGACCTCGGTCTCGGGTACTGGGGCCCCGTTCACCTCGGTCTCGGCCCCGCCCCGGACCTCGACCTCGGGGGAACCCCCTGAGCGGAGTGTAAGGCCCAAAGAAAGTTGCGCAGAGTGCGCCGTCTTTCCTCCTCCTCCTCCGGGTCTTCCAGACACGCCTCGCCCTCGACGCGACCTCGGACGGGGCGTCGATCGAGGAAGTCTAAGCGGCCCCGAGGCTCGCCTCGGCGCGACCGTTCCTCGTCGTTCGGGGGCGAGGCGCTGCAGGTGTCGGAGTTGCGCCTCGACAACCCGAGGCTCCTCCGCTCACCCCATGGGAAGTCTTCCCGGGCCGCCTCGCCGAGGAAACGGGAGAGTGTCCCACGAACCCCGGGGTCCTCACCCAAGGGTTCTGCGAGGAGGATAACTTCACCTTCCCCCTCGAGGGCCCTCGAGAGGGGATCCTGGGATTCGGGATCGGTTAGGGATCCTCATTATTCCCATGAGGCCTCCCCCCTCTCCTCGGTGGGGCGGTCGAGAACCCCGTCTCCCCAGGCTAGGCCGTCCTCGTTTTCATCCTTCGTTCAGGACATGGCCCAAGCCCTGGGGATTGACCTGATGGTAGGCTCTCGGTATTCCAAAGAATTTTTTGGAAGAACAGGACCTCCCCAATTCTTCCTAGGGAGGTGCCTAGACTCCCTCTCAACAGTGTCCTTCTGCAAACCTGGCTGCAGAACTTGTCAAACCCTCTTACAGTCACGTCTGTGCCTTCAAAAATGGAATCAAAGTATAGGACGATTCCCCCTAAAGGGTTCGATAAGGCGCAGCTCTCACACCAGTCCTCTTCTGGTGGAGTCTGCCCTTAAAAAAATCACAACCCTCACGGGTTTCTGCGGCGGTTCCACCAGGCAGGGAGGGGCGGACCCTGGACAAGTTTGGCCGGCGCCTCTATTCAAATTCCCTGATGGCCACCAGGGTTCTAAATTACGCCTTCACCTTTTCCTCCTATTTGCGGGGTATGGTGAAGGACCTTCCTCAATATCGAAACTCGTTACCGGACTCCCAAAGAGCAGGATTCGATAAATTCATGTCCAACCTGTCTCAATTGCGGTTGTACCTATTCCACGCAGTGTACGACGCCTTTGAGCTGGTTTCGAGGGTGTCGGCCCTCGCGGTGGCCATGCGCCGCTTGGCCTGGCTTCGCACCCTCGACATGGACCCAAACCTGCAGGAACGCCTGGCAGACTTGCCTTGTGTGGGGTCCGAGTTATTCGACGAGTCATTGGATGCGGCGACCAAACGCTTGTCGGAACAGGAGCGCTCTCTAGCATCCCTGGTCCGCCCCAAACCTAGACCCCCGCCGCAGAAACCCTTTCGGCCTCCGCCGCGCCGATACCCTCAGAAATCGACCCCGGCTTTCTCGAGACCGCCTCCGAGACGTCCGTCTCAGCGAGGCAGAGGGGGACAAACCCAAGCCCAGGCGCAGGGCCCTTCTAAGCCCGCGCCTTCCTTTTGACGGGCTGAGCGGACGGGGGCGGGTTCCCCTCCGCACTTTCACAGGAACCCCTTCCTATCGGGGGCCGTCTTCGGTCCTTTCCGGGAGGCATGGACCGGGATTACCTCAGACGCTTGGGTGCTCCGGATCGTCTCGAGGGCTACTCGCTCAACTTTGTGTCCTCGCCGCCGGACAGTCCACCAAGTTTAGTCCCCTGCAAACCGTTCGCAGCTACCGACCCTTATAACCGAAGCCAAAGCCCTCTTGAAGCTTCGGAGGCGGTCGAGCCGGTCCCCAAGGACCAGTGGGGGTACGGGGTTTTACTCCCGCTACTTTTTTCGGTCCACAAAAAAGACCGGGGACCTGCGCCCCATACTGGACCTCAGGAAGCTCAACAAATTCCTGGCCCGGGAGAAGTTTCGAATGCTATCTCTCCCGGCTTTGTACCCCCTCTTGGGGGGAAGGGGACTGGATGTGCTCCCTCGACCTGAAGGAAGCATACACCCATGTTCCGGTGCATCCCCGCCTATCGAAGATTCTTACGATTCCAGGTGGGGGACCTCCACCTCCAGTACAGGGTACTGCCCTTCGGCCTGGCCGCGTCCCCACGAGTATTCACGAAGTGCATGGTGGTGGTTGCAGCAGCCCTCAGGTCACGTGGACTCCATGTGTTTCCCTTACCTGGACGATTGGCTCATCAAAGCCCGACCAGGGAGGGGGTTATCTCAGCGACCCGACAGTCTATTGCCTTCCTGCAAACTCTCGGGTTCGAGATAAACTTTCCAAAGTCTCAGTTGAGGCCGTCGCAGTCTCTTCAATTCATAGGTGCGGTGCTGGACACGGTGCGCCTACGCTCCTACCTACCGAACCAGCGGTTGGAAACCTTGGTACGGATGAGCCGCCAGGTCTCCCAACTATCGAGGGTGTCGGCCAAGCGCATGATGATGCTGCTGGGCCATATGGCCTCGACGGTACATGTCACGCCGTTTGCGAGGCTACATCTGAGGATCCCTCAGTGGACCCTCGCGTCCCAGTGGCGTCAGGAGTGCGACCCGGTGTCTCGCCTCATTTCGGTAACGCCGCCCTTGCGGAAATCGCTGCGTTGGTGGACAGACTCTTCAAATCTGTCCATGGGACTATTGTTTCGCACTCCGCCTTTTCGCAAGGTCCTGACCACGGACTCCTCGGAGTACGCGTGGGGAGCCCATCTCGACGGCCTTCGCACGCAGGGCCTGTGGTCGACAAAAGACCGTCAGTGTCATATCAACGTGCTAGAGCTGCGAGCCATCTTGCGAGCCATCTTCCTAGCACTTCGGTAGCCTTCGTTCACATATTGCAGGACCAGGTGGTACACTCGTCCGCACGGACAACCAGGTGGCAATGTTTTATGTGAACAAGCAGGGAGGAACGGGGGTCATGGCCCCTCTGCTCCGAAGGCCCTTCGCCTCTGGGAGTGGGCGGCCTCCCGGAACATCTTCCTCCGGGCGGGTCTACATCCAAGGAGAACGGAAATTGCCTGGCGGACAAACTGAGTCGACTTCTTGCAACCGCACGAGTGGACTCTACACTCAGCAGTTCTACGCGAGGTTTTCGCTCGCTGGGGAACGCCACAGGTGGATCTGTTTGCTCTCCGGAGACACACAAACTACCACTATATTGTTTCTCGGATGTACTCGCAGGACCGTCTGGAAGCGGATGCCTTCCTACTCGACTGGGAAGGGAGGTTCCTGTATGCATTCCCTCCGTTCCCTCTGATCATGCGAACGTTGGTACACCTAAAATCGTCCCACGGCCACGATGATTCTCATAGCACCTCGGTGGCCGCGTCAGCACTGGTTCTCCCTGCTAGCTCCAGCTCAGTGCCAGGGAGCCTCTTCCCTGCCTGTCTCTCCTTCTCTGCTGTCTCAGAGTCAAGGATCCATGTTACATCCCAACCTGCAGTCATTGCACCTGACAGCCTGGTTTCTTGTTCACCTGACTCCTCCGGACCTGTCTCAATCGGTGAAGGAGGTTTTTGGAAGCCTCCCGCAAGATCTCGACGAGGCTTTGCTATGCGCAGAAATGGACCAGGTTTTCACACCTGGTGCTCGTCTTTTCACCTGGATCCGGTATCAGTCCGTATCCTCGGTTTTAGAATATTTTGTTTCATTTTGTCGCGCTCACGGCTTGAAAGACCACTTCGGTGCGGGTTCCACCTCAGTGCGATTTCTGCTTTCACCAACTCTGAGGGACGGCCCTCTGTCACTCCATCCCTTGGTGACACGCTTCAGAAAGGGTTACTCCAGGGGTTTGTCCCCCTTTAAGCCACCGTCTGTCGTGTGGGAATTTGAATGTGGTTCTGGCTCACTGATGAAACCCCCGTTTGAGCCACTCAACAAGTCCCTCTTGAAATTTCTGACTCTTGGAAAGCGTGTTTTTCTAATTGCCCTCACCTCCGCCAGGCGGATTGGGGAGTTGCAAGCCTTGGTTGCGGACCCCTCCTTCAACTGTCTTTTCATCACGACAAGGTGGTTCTCTCCCGCACCCATCCTAAGTTTTTACCTAAAGTTGTTTCTCTGACTTCCACCTCAATCAGTCCCATTGTCCTTCCTGTGTTCTTCCCGAATAGCCCACCTCCCATCACTGGCGAGACGGCGCTTCACACGCTTGACTGTAATAGGGGCGTTGGCATATTATCTTCACGCACCAGGTCTCATCGGAAGGTTCCTCAATTGTTTTTGTCCTTCGATCCCAATCGATTAGGACACCCAGTTTTCCAGAAGCGCACTCTGTCTAACTGGTTGGCCGCTTGCATTTCCTTCTGCTCACGCTCAGGCCTGGCCTTCCTCCCCCGGGTCGAGTCACGGGGCACAAGGTCCGTAGCGATGGCAGCTTCGATAGCTTTCCTCCGATCCACTCCGATGGAGGACATATGTAAGGCTGCCACTTGGTCTTCGGTTCATACATTCACCTCTCATTACTGCCTGGACACTTTATCCAGGAGTGACGGCCGGTTTGGCCAGTCCATTTTGGCAAATCTGTTTTCCTAAATTGCCATCCTCCCACCTGCCCTTTTTTGGTTAGCTTGGAGGTCACCCACATGGAGAATATCATGCCTGCTTGTCCTGGGATAAAGCACAGTTACTTACCGTAACAGTGTTATCCAGGTACACGCAGGCATATATTCTCAACATCCCGCCCGCCTCCCCGGGGATGGCTTCATTGCTAGTTATGGAACTGAGGACCACGAGGTGGGATGCGCCCTCTAGTGGGCGAGAAGGCAATGCACATGCGTGGTGCAGTGTGCAAACTTGAAACTTCAATCAGTTTGCTTGAAAAGCTGTCCGCGCCGGGGCTCCGTAGATGACGTCACCCACATGTGAGAATATATGCCTGCTGTCCCTGGATAACACCTGTTACGGTAAGTAACTGTGCTATATATAACAAAGTAATGAATTATTACATTGTTGGTTATTTGTGTGCCTCATGGTGCAGTTCAAAGATTATATGTGTGGTGATCATGATTTGTAATTTAAGTGTTAAAATATGTTATGAAAAGTAAAAATGCAGGAAACATTTGGATAACACTTTTTTTAAACCTTTTAGATCATACTGCCTTGTTATGGAGCATAGAAACAGGAAAGTGCCTTGTTAAGTATATAGGTCACGCTGGATCAGGTAAGACTAAACAAATTAAATGGGGAAACTTACTGCTTTAATACAAAAACATTAAGTATTACATAAAAATAAGGTTTGGTTTGTTTCAGAAGGAAAACCAATACACCAGACCATATATAAATTACCATCTACCAGCTGTATATTTGAGGTCCATAATTTCTTATATAGAAGGAAATCCATGTTAAGTAACTTCTCACTGAAATGCTTCCCTATTACTGTATGAAATATAAAGGGCTGCCAAAAAAAATTCCAGTAGTAACAAAACTCTTAAATACTTGTCAAAGCATTGTTTTTTGAAACCAGTGCTCAAGTACCCTTTTATCCAGACAGAATTTCAATGAGATCCACAATGAAAATGCATAAAGTAGATTTGCTTGCACTGCCTTGGTGGCATATAAATCTATCCCATGCATATTCGTAGTAAATATCTTGAAAACTGATACAAAGCAGATAGAAGGGGCAGTTTGGTAGCTGTGAAGGATATAGATTCATGAATTATGCAAAGGTTTTAAGCAGTGATTCCAAAATGTAGAGCCTTTCAGATTGATATTCCAGTGATTTAACCAGCCAGGAGAGGCTAATGGCTGGTAAAATCACTTGTGTGGGGCGAAACTGGAAGTTACATTGGAAGGAGGGACACGACAGCAAAAAGGGTTCCGGAGCAGCACTGTGTGCAGGAAGCTTCTAAGAGGCTTGTAGGCCTGCCCTGAGAGGCGCGAAGGGGCCAAACCCAGGAGAGTCACAATTTTGTTGTTTTTGGGGTGTTTTTTTGCCGCGCGGTGATTGAGGAGCCAAGGGAGGGAGGGTGCGAGGGATGTTGGACCCACGATAGGGGGGGAGGGCGACTTTTGGATTCATAAGGGGGTGCTTTTGCTGTACCCACAAAGGAGAGGTGTTTGCTTGGGCTGCTGGAGCTGAAGGGATGGGAGACAGTTGCTGGAATCTGGTCCTGGGAATTAGGGAGAGAAGGGAATCAGGTGCAGGGCCCATGTGGTGAGTGGAGTGGAGCTGGAAGGAAGGGAGAGGTGTCAGTCCCATACCAGGGCACTGAAGGTTTTGTTCCCTTGGGAAGGGGACCAGAGGGAAGGGAGAGAGGTGCAGGACCTGCAGGGAAGAAGAGAGAGAAGGAAAAGGAAAGAAAAGCTGATACCAAGGGGATGAAGGAAGAGGTGAGTGAAATATTAAACATAGCGAAGGGAGAGAGGAAAAAGAGAGAGTGAGAGACACATTGGTCTAAGGGAATGAGAGGGGAGAAACTGGACACAGGGAGATATTTTAAAAGAAGAAAGGAGATGTGGGCATGGATGGGAGCATAAGAACAGGGACAAAAAGGGGAATGTTGCATGGAGGTAGTATATGGACACAGACAGAAGATAGCTAGACATGGGAGAAAATAATGCAAGAAGGAAGATGCTTGGCAGGGGGATATAGTAGAGTGATACTGTACACAGGGGGGAGGGGTCATAGAATGGAGAGATAAGGCAGGGAAATACTAGAAAGGGACGTATAAGAGACATAGAGAAGGGATATCCTGAACATGGGAAAGAATACATACACAGAGAAAGAAGAAATGGCAAATGATCAGGAGACCCTGGCAAGTGAGTTAAGAGAAGACCAAAGAAAACAGAGACCAGATGCCTGAGACCAACATGATTTGAAGAATAAAATGACGAGACAATAAAAGGTAGAAAAAATGATTTTATTGTCTATTTTTGTATTAGAATGTATCAGATTTGATATAGGTATCCTGCTAGAGCTGGTGTTAGACATAACTGGGGACTGCAAAGCCCAGACTGTGCTTCTTTAGCTTCCAGCTGGCTTAGGGCTCTCTCTAACCAGGAGGTAGTTGCCCTAGTTGCATTCCCTAACACTATTCCTGTCATGTGTGACTGAAGTATTCTGTTAGCTTGATTTTTCTATGTAGCAGTTCTGTAGTAGTTTGGACTTCAGTTTTCTCGATAGTGGAGGGGGATACTTGTGAGGGGGAGGAGAGGGGAGACAAGGAGTTTGTTAGATCCTTGCTCTGTATTATTTGTGATTTATAAATGACAATTGTACAGAATATTGGTTTTTTTTTTAATACTTTAATAAAATAAGGTTCAGTATAAAATTATAACTGTTCGAGGCTTCTGCGGTTGGGATCAGATGTTTTGTGGGGACGGAGACCGAGCTTGTGGGGACAGGGATCGAGCTCGCAATGATGGGGACTGAGCTGGCAGGTACGGGGACAAATTTTCCCGCCCAAGTCATTATCTACTCCAACCTCTGGGTGCTGAAGCGCTGCTCTAACCACTAGGTCAGTACTCCACTTACTGTATCCATGCATAAACTCCAGTCACTGAAAAATAAATATACTTCAATGAATCCTATTTCTATTCTTTGTGAATGCTGTAAAGGTTGACATTTAAAACAGCAGCCTCCCAACAATGGCATGATTCAGCTAATTCAGTTTGGAAAGCCTTGCCTCTAAAGACCCAGTAGTATCATAAAATGTCTTCAAAGATAAAGGCATTGAAAAAAAAAAAGAAAACCCTTACCCCTTATTATCATTTAGGGGAACCTAATCAAAAATCCTAGCTTTACATCCAGGAACGTCCTCATGCAAGAGCAATTTGTCCGTGCATTCAATTCTAGGCATGATATCTGCAGATTTGTGCTAATATTTATAGACTCTTAAGTGAAAAATAGGCACCTTCTTACCCTGTTAACTCAGGCACTTTGTTGTAAAAATTACCCTCCTAGTATCTAGTTTTAATGGTGAAATATTTTTATTTAATCATCAAGATTTAACAATAAGAACAAGGAGGAAACAGCAAACTATATGGTCATCACATATATACAGTCAATGTAGTTTCTAGTTTTTATTACAACAAAACTGACAATAAATCTGAATGGTGACGTACATACATGGTTAACGTATTAGGAAGAAATTGTCTGCAAATTACAATTAGAAAAAACAAAAAGGATGTCAGGATTTTTAAATGTATATACCGTATTTGCCGGCGTTATAAGACGACTGGGCGTATAAGACGACCCCCCAAACTTTTACAGTTAAAAATATAGAAATTTGTTATATACTCGCCGATAAGACTACCCCTTCTTCCGCGCACCTTCTGCACAACAAATAAAACTTAAAAGAACATTCAGAATTTATTTCAACAATTTTAATTCAAATGTTTATGACATGCAGGTACTTAGCAGGAAAACTGTTACAAGGCTGTATATCATCAAACATGTACGGTAAACATTAAACTTAATTCACTAAAGCTGAATAGAACAATAAACCCATGGGAGCTGCCATGCTATTTGTTTTCTAAACTGTTAACCAAACTGAAACTGTCAATGATAGAAGGAAGATAACACATAGAGGGAGAGAGCAAGTGCCGGGCAAGTCCCTAGCAAGTTTGCTGGCATGACAGTTTCCCTTTAAAAGCCTTCAAAAGCCTCCTGTTCGCCCCCCGCAACTTCCTTAAGGGCTAGACTCCACACACGGCCGCATGTGCGAGAGACGTAGTAAAGAGAAAAGGGGTGGGGCCAGAGCGCCACTGCTTCCCGCTGCGCAGGATGAAGGAGATGGCACCCTTGTCACACTGATGTCCCGCCATGGCCCCGCTGATGTCCCGGCAGGTTTACTAGTACCGTAAGCACCGTAAGGAGGTAAGGAAGGAGATGTTAGGGCATGTAAAGTAAGGGCATGTAAACAGTACCCGGCGTATAAGACGACCCCCGACTTTGGGGAGGATTTTAAGGTACTGAAAAGTCGTCTTATACGCCGGCAAATACGGTATTTACATAAGCCCCATTTTCTAGCATTTAACGTCTGAAATGTGGCCTTATGTCCCTTTTTTTTCCTCTTTTGATACCACTGTGTGAAGCTTGAGAGTTTGTAAGTACCACTGGGTTTTAAAAAATTCTTTTTATGTGGTTCTTTGGTGCCCTTTTGGATTTTTAAATGTGACTAGAAAACATCATGTCTTTTTCCTCTGTTCCCCAGCCACCTTTTATATTACAAGGGGCTGCTGAAAAGTTCTCAGCCCAACCAAGAAGAGAATGATGTGGAGCCATGAAACTTAAAAATTATTCCACACTTTTCTTGATACTTTTCATTTAATATCATATTGTTGAAATAAAAAGTGTCAAGAAAAATATGGCATAGCCTGTAAGTTTCATGACTCTACATCATTCTCTTCTTGGTTGGGCTGAGAACTTTTCAGTGGCCCCTTGTAGCAAGGCACAAACCTGCCTGACAGAAATTGCAGTAGTCCATATTAGGTTATGCTCATGTCTTAGGTTTTTATACATTTAATTGAAAAGGAAATAAGAGCCCTGTGGCCAGTTTAATTTTTTTTATATTGAGCTTTGTATCTTACAAAGAAACTTGATTATGCCCCAATTTTAATATAGTAAGTGCTGGGAAGCACATAACATAGCCATACCGTGTCTGAGATTTTCTGTTTAATTTTATTATAAAATTTTGACTTTACAATATAACTTTGTTGAAAAGATGCATTCATTTTGTTTTTCATAGTAAATTCCATCAAGTTTCATCCAACAGAGCAGATTGCTCTCACAGGTATGCAGATTACTCTTTATTCAAACTATTATAAATTGCATTGTCTCATTTTATATTACATGCTGTAACCAAAGAAAACTTTTACAGTGGCTTTCTGGCCTTGTATTTGATGAAATGGACTTTGGTCTTCATGTGTCAGCTGCTCATCTATATAAACAAGGTTATCTAGTCTTCCCATTGACAAGGCCGCTGCAAAACCTGTTCAATGGGGACAGGAGCGATCTATCCAGGCTGAGCATTCCCTCCAAAGCGAGAAGATTCTCAGCCTGTAGTTACAAATTAACTACAAAAGTGTCCCCCCCCCTCCAAATTCAGATACTTAAGACACAATAATATGAACAGGGTATGCCCTAGGGCATTAAAGGCAATATGATTCCCTGGCCTCCACACTTGAAAACAGCAAATAAACTTGAAATTAAGTTTTAAATTTTTGAGTGAAGGAGCACCCTCAGTGTGGGTTTGAAAGCTCTTCAGAACCGCTCGGCAGAGCCACACTGATGCTTAAAGAAGCAGAGCTGGCAAACAACAGAGCAGCCAAGACTACTCCAATCAGCCGCACACCATCATTTAGGTGCTCCTGTGTGCCTAATGAGTGCAAATTCAGTGACAAACAAGTGCCCAATAAATAAGTGGAATGCCAATAAAAAGCAGGAAATCAACTGTCAAATAATGCCCCAAATGCCTGAACCCACTGACCCAAAGATAAGAGATATAAATCACACTCATTCATCCCTACGAGTACTTAGCATCCTCCGAGTACTTAGCATTCTTTCTCCCCTTATTCCACTATCTTGGAACTCCTTGAGCCCTGATACCACCAGATCCACCCCAAAATTTAAACTATCCTTTCCCTCATTAAAAGGCAACATCTATGCAGGAAAATTAGGGATATCTCTCTCCTTCAGAATCACAGAGCTTTGGAATAACCTTATTACCTCACTTCGGAATCTGGGCTCCTTCCAACTATTCCGAAAACATCTGAAAACTTGGCTATTCTCAAAAATGTAACACTTTCTTCCCTCTATATTCC
Source organism: Geotrypetes seraphini (assembly GCF_902459505.1). Lineage (NCBI taxonomy): Eukaryota > Metazoa > Chordata > Amphibia > Gymnophiona > Dermophiidae > Geotrypetes > Geotrypetes seraphini. The sequence goes on along the minus strand of NC_047085.1, from coordinate 460,397,683 downwards.
TCCTCTAACCCTTATTACGGTGTTCCCTCTTTATACTAAGTCTCTTTAAACCTTCTTTATACTAAGCTCCTGTAACCCTTACTATGGAGTTACTTCTTATTAAGCTTCTGTAAATCGTGCCGAGCTCTACGATTGTGGAGATGATGCGGAATATAAACTTAAGGTTTAGTTTAGCTGAATACACAGTCCTGTTGTCTCATGGTACCGGAGGTAGTCCAAGTCCTTTTGTATTCAAGGCCAAAATTGAAGTGCAGTTCTGTTTCAACATGGCTCAACCCAGCAGGGTTTCAGGGCCGAAGCCCCTTCCTCAAGAACCGAGCAGGAAAAAAGACATCTGTAGGTCAGAGTAAATCCGTGCAGGCAAGGCAGAGAGGGAGGAGCAGGAGCCGCAACTGTAGCTTTTGAATCTCAGAAGATCAGAAACGTCATCACGATGCTGCTCCAGCCAGTGTTTACAGGTACACGCCCCCAACAGAGGGAAGGAGAAAAAAGCGCTGCCCACAATCCAGAAAATGGCAAAAATCAAATAAAAACTGAATAGCAGCCAGAAAAAAGAATGCAGGAGAGGTCATATGATAGAATTCCATTCTATCATATCATTAAGACCCAAAGGTTTAACATCATGAAGCTCGAATATCCAAAATTGTTCTCTTAGTTGGATCCTAGCTGTCACCTTGAAAGTTCAAAGGAATTTGTTCAATTGCCAGCCAGCGCAATTGAGTAAACACATGCTGATATTCCAGACAATGACTCACCATAGGAGCAGTCAAGCTTGCAGTGTTAAGTTTACTTTTATGTTCAGCTAGCCAAATCTTAATCTGCCTGCTTGCACTTCCCACATAGACAGGGACAGATGATAATATATATAACCCAAGCTGACACACAGTTGGTTTGAGCTCTCAAGGGGTAGCTCTTGTGATTACTAGGGTGAGTCCAAAAGTCCAGTTGCAAAGAGGTAGCCTATGTCTGACATGAGCCACATGGGGTGTGGCCCCTAGGTTGATTAACAGTCTGGTGAATTGAGGGAGATATGAGCATATTAGACAAGTTCTTAGGTCTAGAAAAGGCAATTTGTTACATGTTAGAAATTGACTAGACACAAAGACTATGATATCAGATTCAGTATCAGATTTATTAATCAAAATATGTTATAAAATTAATTCCTTGTGCCTGGGGAGTGTATATAGCCCTTCTCTCCTGTCTATACACTCCACAGTCCAGTATTCAACTCATTATATTTTTTAGCATTTTTTATATCACATCTGTTAATTAGCATATTAATGTAGCACAATAGCAAGACAGATCACATGGTCTTTGCTAAGAGCTGACTATTAGAAAAACACTTGCAACACATCATCTTTTGAACCCAGGACAATTAGTTTTTAAGCATACATTTGTTTACATTATTTAATTAGAATCCCATTCATTTTATATTTGATTTCACCTTAGCTTAATAGTCACTATATTTCATAATACTTTCATAGTTCTGCATTGCCTATATATTAATACATCTCTTTGTTAGAATATTGATCTTTAATACTAAATGGTTTGAGCTATAAAACTCCTATACTTACTTTACCATTGATCTGTGCATTATTATTTCACTTCAGATTTAGGCATTATCTTAATCTTATATAGTTCTAAAATGTATTAATCTTCGATCCTTTCATACATAGCTTTGCACTTGTCTTTATACATTAATCCTTGTAGATGGCAGCATTTCACTTTCCCTATTAAGTTGGTCTTTGGACCTACCTGTTACATTTTTTTTTAAATCAGTTACAACCATCTGGTCATTTCACTCCCCTAGGTCAACAAACCGAATCACAGAATTTATTGTAAAACAGTCTTATTCTTCCAAATACCCAATTTTAGTTTTCCAAACTCTGTTGTTTTTCGAAACCTAATTGGGTTTGTTCACGTCTCATTCTTTCCTAATACAGCAACTGAAAAATCACATGGTTCCCCGTAACTGTGGAGCTATTTTTCTGTAAGTGGTCTCTCTGCCTAACTTCTGCTTTTCTTTTTTTATTTATTTATTTATCATTTTCAAATTTATATCAAGCATATTAACTTGTACAGAAAGAAGTTTAACATATGAACAAATTCCATCAGGTTGACATTAAGACAACGGAAAAGAAAAAATATATGTTAACTTTACTCAAGTCCTACAATAGGATCCAAGATTAACAAAATGCGAGAAAATTAAGAAAATAGTCAATGATATAAAACTGTAGAGCTGAGGGCTAATGCCTATATTAATCTAAAGAGCTAATGTTCTTCCTTCAGACGAGATAATGCCAAGAAATTAGTTAGCTGAAAAGGTTCATAGGTTTTCATGTATTTGCATACGCTGATGATATTCAACTCTTACACCCTTTAGATCTCAGTAACTCTTTGGATATCATAGCAATTAACAATAAACTTGAGCAAATTTATCAATGGTTAGATACAAATAGGTTGGCCCTTAATATTGAAAAAACAAAAACGATGCTTTTCCCATGGAAAGAAACTCCAAAACTTATTGCCCCTATTACTATAAAAAGTATTCCCTTGCAATTGGTTTATACCATTAAAATCCTAGGAGTTATATTCGACAGTAAATTAACTTTTCATGAACATATTGGTAGTATCGTCAAATCATCTTTCTATAGACTCCGTCAAATCCGTTCCCTTTCACAATATCTTTGTTCTAAATCGCTTAATATCCTTATCCATTCCTTAGTAATCTCTAAAATCGATTACTGCAACGCCCTTTTTAAAGGAATTGCACAAAGTGAAATTAGACGGCTCCAAATCATACAAAATACTTCCATTAAACTTATAACAAAGACAAAAAAATTTGATCATGTAACACCACTTCTCAAGAACGCTCACTAGCTTCCGGTATCTCATAGAATAACTTATAAAATATGCCTACTCACTTTTAAATCAATGCTTTTTAAAACACCCGCATTTATTTTTAAATCACTGATCCCTTACTCCTCAAACAGAATATTGCAGTCAAATGAACAACATTTATTGACAATTCCATCCCTTAAGATCATCAACATTAGAAGAAAATTTATCTTTTCTGTTACTGCCCCACAAATCTGGAATTCTCTTCCAATTTATTTAAGAGAAGAACATAATATTGATAAATTCAAGACCAATCTAAAAACATTCTTTTTCAAAGACGCTTTCGAACAATAATTCTTAATCCTGAATTTATTAATAATGTTGTATTTGACCATTCATTTTAATTCCCAACCCTGTGTTTTTACCTGACCTCCTTTTCTATAATAATTTGTAGTTCAAATCCCCTTTACCTCTTTGTTTTTGTTTTGTTAAGTTTGTATATAGTTTAGTTTATTTTAATGTTTATGTTTAAATAATGTATTACTTTTTAATATATGTAAGTTTAATTGTTTTTTAAGTATGTTCATCGCTTTGAAGTAAGATTAAGCGATTAATCAAAAATTTTAATAAACTTGAAACTTGAAAACATACTTAATCTCACAGTGATTCACTATACACTTACAAGGGTGCCTTAAATAAAATGTAGTCCCTAAAGCTAGAACACCTGGCTTCAAAAGAAGAAATTCGCGTCGGCGCTTCTGCGTCTCACGTGAGAGATCGGGAAACATCTGGATTTTAAGTCCATGAAATTCTTTTTGTCTGTTTTTAAAGAATAGTCTCAAAATCCATGCCTTATCTGGCTGAAGAGCCACCGTTAAAATTAATGTCGCTGGAGTTACCATTTCTTTATCTGATGTCTCAAGTAAAGTTGAAACATCTAATACCTCTGAGTTATTAATCACGTGATGTTGAACTTGATTTTTTGTAGGCAAATAGTAAACCTGAGAGAATGGAGGTAGACATTCCTCCGTAACTCCCAGTATTTCCCTTAAATATCGTTTAACCATTTCTCTAGGGGACACCATAGTGACCCTTGGGAAATTAATCAATCTTAGGTTGTTACCACGAGCGTTGTTTTCCAAAGACTCAATTTTTCTCCTAAGATTTGTATTGTCTTTAATTAATGTCTCTTGAATATTTTTGAAAGATATCAAGTCCTGTTCCATTTTTCCACTAGTTACTTTAGACGAAAGCATATCATTTTGAAGTTCTTTTATCTCTTTTGTTTGTTCAATTAGTTTCTCTTCTATATGTTGAAAGTGGGGACTTATAGCTTTACCAAGGTTAGCCACAAGATCCCATAATGATTCCAGGGTCACTTCAGTGGGTTTAGTTATAGGGATTTCTCCTTGGTTAGTGAAAAAATGCTCACCGTCAGTTAAAACTGCTTGGCATTTTCCCTTCTGGGCATGTCCTTCACTCAGCGTTGATATTGCCTCGGTCTCCTTAATGGGGCTTTCCTGCCGAAATTCCCCATCTCCCAGGCTCTCTGCTGATAAACTTGCCTCCAGATGAGGGGACAATCCACTCCACGGGGTCTCCCCACTCTGTGGAGAGCTTGTGGTCCGATGCTGTGAGGGCGGTGCTCTAGCGTCAGGGCTGAGGATGGTGTCCGGCCCAAGGAGAGTCGCTGCGGTCCCGCCTTCTCTCAGCGTCTCCCTGCTTTTCTATATTGCTTCCAAACTTTAATATTATATCCAGTTTTAATTATTTATTACAGCCAAATTGGCCTTTAATTCCACATGAGCTTAAATGTAACCTGAAAGTAGATTAATTTCATTCTTACACTACACTGTCCCATTTTCCTTCTGCCCTGTTCCGTCTCATACATTACTTTGGAAATCTACCTTGTTCATATCTTTTATCATTCAGTTCAATCAATCACTGAAGTTTTAACTTCTAGCCTCCATCTTTTGCTTGCAATGTCTAAGAGACTCCCAATACCTCATCACCATACCTCGATGACTGTTTCCTGGCAGGACTTTGGCAAGCATAACTCTGACTATGACACAAAACAATACATCTGCTTCATTATTGGCTTCCTATGCCCTAAGGCAGGAGTGCCCACACTTTATGGGCTTGCGAGCTACTTTTATAATGACTAAGTCAAAATGATCTACCAACAATAAAATTAAAAAAAAAAACACAAAGCACACTGAAAGGCAGAGAGAATGTTAATTATTCATATTCCGGGTTTTTTCAAAGAGGTCACGGCAGATGACTCTATGAAATGTCACCTCAGTAACAAAATAAAAAAATAGACAAATACACCCCCTCCCTTTTTACTAAACCACAATAGTAGGTTTTAGCACAGGGAGTTACGCTGAATGCCTCGTGCTGCTCTCAATGCTCATAGGCTCCCTGCACTAAAAAATGCTATTGCGGTTTAGTAAAAGGGAGCCATAGTGCAAAATATAGACAGCAGATATAAATTCTCAAAACCGACACATTTTGATCACTAAATTGAAAATAAAATCATTTTTCCTACCTTTGCTGTTTGGTGATTTCATGAGTCTCTGGTTGCACTTTCTTCTTCTGACTATGCATCCAATCTTTCTTCCTTTCTTTCAGCCTCCTGTATGTTTCCTCTCCTCCAGACCTCATTCTCTCCCCCAACTTTTTCTTTCTGTCTCCCTGTTCCCCCTTCTTTCTGTCTCCCTGTCTGCCCCCTTTCTTTCTTTCTCCGTGCCCTCCCCCAAGCCACTCGGTTTGCTGCCACCGCCATCAGGGAACAGCCCCCAAGCCACCGCCGTCCCAAGCTTTCCCTGCAGAAGCGTTGCGCTGACCAGCATTCCGCTCCCTGACATCAATTCTGACGTAGGAGAGGAAGTTCCGGGCCAGCAAGGCATTTCTCCTCATTCCATCCAGCCTGAGCCCCATCTCTCCTTGATCCAGCATTTCCCTTCTGTGTCTGTCAGAATTACCATTCCACCTATTTTCCAGCATCACCCTTCTTTGTGTCCATCTCACCTATATCCCTATCTCACCACTTTTTCAGAATTTTCATTTGTCTCTGTCCTTGTCTTTACCCCATGTTCACCATTTACCCTTTCAATGTCTTTATCTCCCCCCCCACACACTTTTTCAGCATTACTTCGATGTCTCTATTTCACCTCCTCTTCATGTCCCCTCTGTATCTCTATCCTTATTCAGTAGGTCCTGCTTACTCTTTCTTCTTTGTGTCACTATCTCCATTTTCTGCTTTCCCCCCTTTTCCTTTGTTAATGCACCCTGTAGCCAGAATCTTTCCACCCTCCCTCCACTCCGGCCCAGCCCAGTATGAAATATTTCCTTTTGTTTCCCTCCCCTCTCTCTTTCTCTCTCTCTTCTGCTCCCTCACCCACGAGTCCTGCATCTGGCCCTCTCCCTTCTACCTGCACCTGGCAAAACCCCCCTGCTCCGCGGCTCTCTTAAGCAACTCGTCAGCAGCGGTGATCAAGATAAGCTGCCGACATCGAGGCCTTCCCTCTACGAGTCCCGCCTTTGTGGAAAAAGGAAGTTGAAACAAGCGGGACTCGCAGAGGGTAGGCCCCGACATCAGAAGCTTGTGTTGATCGCTGCTGCTGAGTTGCCGAAGAGAGCCGCGGAGCAGGGGGTGTGGCCGGAAGCAGGTAGAAGGGAGAGGGCTGCTGGAAGAGGTAGAAGTTCCGGAGTATGACACTGACCTGGGCCAGGATGATTTCTTTTCAGGCTGTTGCTGCTGCCGCCGCCACGCTACCACGCCCCCCCCCCCCCGAAATGACAAAAACAGCCTAATGCCCGGCGTCGGCGTCTTTGATGTCGGGGAGAGGAAGGCTGATAGGCCCGGTAGATCGGGACAGCAACACCAGTCTATCACAGAGCCCGGGATGGGCTCTGCGATCGACTCATGTTGCCTTCCTGAGCTACCGGTCGATCGCGATCGACGCGTTGGGCACCCCTGCCCTAAGGAAAAAAATACATTTTGTTTCTAGGTCCTATTCTGGACACAGCAAAGACTAAAGTTATTTTGCCAGCAGATCTCTCTAAAGTCTTACATGTCTGCAGCATTCAAACATCCATGACAATCATGGCCAAGGCTTGCTTTCAAATACTGGACTGCATAGTTGCTGCTGTCCATATTATTCCCTTTGCTTTAGTGACAATAAAAAGGCCTAAAGGGAATCTAATGTTCCAGTGGGACCAATATACTGAGCTTTGTGTTGACCATTCTTCAACCCTCAACTCAGCTTTGAATAAAGCTGCAGATGTGGACATTTCTATACAGTTAGACCATGGGGGTACCTCTTTTTCTCTATTTTACTACTAATCTGTCCTAAAAATAGATGCTTCCGGTTACAGCTGGGAAACTCATATATATCTTCATCTTATCCAAGATATATGACCAGTATACTAGAGACTTTTTCACGTCAGTCACGTGGATCTTAACCTTTTGTTGTTTGAGTCTGTGTCCATCTTCTCTGAGACAGTTCAGTCTTAAATTCAGTTGCCAGTTTGCCATGTTTTGTGTCAACAAAAGAGGAGAGACAGGAGCCATCCATTTTTTCCCAGGAAACCACAAAGCTTTGAGACTTTGTCAGTTGAATACATATAAGAGTGGTGTATCTCCCCAGACTCAGCATCTCATAACTGACCAGCTCAACAGAATTCTGCTGCTACATGAGTGGTCCCTAGATCCAACAACTCTGCAAACCCTTCAAATAGATCTATTTACCAGCAGTGAAAATACAAAGCTGCCATGCTCTTTTTGCATATTCCCATCTTCAACTGCCTAGCAAAGGAAAGGGATGAACTCCCTGGATTTGGACTCTCTTTAAACTTATTCCCCCCCCCCTTTTTTTTTTTAACTGATTTCTTCTTGTTGAAAAATTTTAGGTGATGGAATTACTAGATCAAAGTGACCTGCAGAGTGCAATTGCCTAGCAGGTACATATGGTACAATATCTGCAAGTATACAGGAGAGAGTTGATGTAAACTTAAATACACCATCAGTAACAATTTATATTTTTCTCAATATTCCAACTGTCAGCCAATATATTGAAATGAAATGTTCAGTTACATGCTTGAATCTACAAATCCCATACAATTAACAAACAATTGAATTCTGAGCAACCTGCCTGGCTCAGAAACAAGATGATGGAATCTCCAAAAGCATGATGTTCCAGTACTCCAAGCCCGCAAGGACAGTAGCTTTCACCATCTGTTTAAATTCAAACTTAGATAAATACATTTGTAACTTGCTAAGCACATGTAACTTAAAATAAACCTTCCTGATTATATTCTGCACATGAGCGTGAAAAGTTAATTGAGTATTCAAAAATCACCCCAAGATATTTAACTTCTGCAGAAAAGCACAACGTATTGTTTAGAATGGTCACACTTTTTGGACATTCCATCTGCACATCCTTTGCTACAATCATGTTTAGTTTTTGCAATATTTAAAATCATCTTATTACCAGTTAACCATTTCCTCACTTCCTTCAGAACAGCATTTTAACAAACGATAGCTTGAGATAAAGTTTTAAATTGGAAAAAAAAATTGCAAATTATCTGTGTAAATCTGTTAAGAAATAATGAACTTTTCCATTAATTTACACAAAAGAAGCAGAAACAAATTAAACAGCACTGCATAGAGTGCAGATCCATTCCAGCTCAAGGATCCAGACACTAAGATATCCTGAAAACCTGATTGGCTGGGGGTCCCCCTGAACAGGGTTGAGAACAACTGATCTAAATAAACATTTTTTCGTATGTTTGTTTGGTTTGTTTGTTTTTTTAGAAAAGAGAATGGAATGTTGGAAAATATAAAGAGTGTTATTATTTAATATCAGGATTTGGCTCATGCCTTTTCACTTCTAGATTAAGGTCCGTTACATTAGGGTCCGTACTCCATGTATATGAGAACCATTTTTATGGATTACAATATTGTATAGACTTTTAATAAAGATTCCTGCATCTTGTACATTCTGCTCTGCAGTTTTTTTCCTTGTTATTGGCATTACATTCAGGTATAGTAGGTACAATTTTAGCATTAAATTTCTATTGCCTTTCCATAGAATCTTTCGTTGAGCAGCTGGTGTAAAATAAATAAATAAATAAAACCTTGGCTTTAATTTAGTTTTCCATCTCTTGTTTCGTAGCATCTGGAGACCAGACAGCTCATATTTGGAGATACATAGTGCAATTGCCCACCCCTCAGCCAATTGCAGACACCAGTGTAAGTAATGCATTTGCTGGCATTGAAAAATGGTAGGGTTTTATAACAACTTGCAGATTTAGAGCCTGATATTCAAAGGAGTTGTGTTCCTAAATTGGCCTCTCTAAAAATTTGGTAGGGTTGAGTGCCTAAATTTATACTCAAAATTTCAACAAACTTCTTAATAGAGGAGCATATAAAGTGTTATCCCAGGACAAGCAGGTAGCATATTCTCACACATGGGTGACGTCACCGACGGAGCCCCGGTACGGACCACTTTAAAAATGCATCGCCACTTTAAGACTTTAGAAAGTTTGCGATAGCCTGAACTGCGCGAGTGCCTTCCTGTCCGATGTAGGGCGTGCAGTCCCTCAGTTTTTTCATTTCCGCGGAGCTAAGAAGACGCGTTTAACGAACGTTTAACTTTTCTTGCCTTCTCGCTCTCACAGCTTTCTGACTTTTAATCAGTTTTTCCCCCTTTTTTCTTTAGTATTGCTTTTTTTTTTAAGAAATCTCTCTTTAAAATTTAGCTCGTCTTCAAGTTTGACTTGGTGGGGCCTACTTGTTTACTTCAGCTTCCGACCTTAAGTTTCCTCGGCTTTTGTTTCCCCTCCATGTCAAGCGGTTTACTGAGTTTTTTATCTAGCGAAGTCGTGTTCCAGCTTCTTTAATCCTTTTGAAGCCACTGCAACGTCTTCAATTGTCTTACTAAAAAAAAAACCAAAAACACAACCGGTGGGAAAGAAAGAAGCAGAAGAACAGGTTTTTCATCTTTTCTTCATCAACAGACTTTCTCATCCTGCTTTTTTGACCTTCCCCACGTTGGAGGTGTGAGGTCGAAGTTTCGACGTCGGAGGATCCAGCGGTGTCATATTTTTTCAGCATAGACTGCCTGATGTCGATATCGACTCCGACGCCGTTCTCAGCAACATCGCACTTCTCGACACCAGCAGTACTGCCTGCCTCCAGTGTCGTCTTGTGCTGTTTGAGTAAGTGGACTTCCTCCATTGGGACTCAGGTCACACTAGCATTGAGACAAGTCATGCTGACCTTGAAATAGTCCTGTAAGTGCCCACTCCCGAAATTGAGGAGTGGCTGGATTACCGTATTTTCACGTAGATAACGCGCACCCGTGTAAAACGCGCACACGGGTATAGCGCGCGGGAAACCGAAATATATGTAAAAAAAATTTTGTATACCGTGCACACCCGTATACCGCGCATGCTGCCCAACTCTCCCGTCGCCGCCCGACTCTCCTTTCGCCCGCCCCGACTCTCCTCTGGAGACCCCGACTCTCCTTTCGCCCGCCCCGACTCTCCTCTCCCCCTTGAAGTCCTGTCCCCACCCTGAAAGCCTGATGCCCCCCCCGACGTCCGATTCACCCCCCCCCCCCCCGCAGGACCGCTTGCACCCCCACCCCGAAGGACTGCTCGCACGCACCCCCACCCCGAAGGACCGCTCGCACGCACTCCCATCCGCACCCCCACCCTGAAGGACCGCTCGCACCCCCACAGCCTCCCGACCCCCCCATCATCATGTAGAAGCTCCTACCGGTGTCCTGCTGCTTCCTCTTGGCGGTCCCGGCCCTTCTGTGAGCCCTGCGCCTGTGCTGCTTCTTCCGGCGGTCCCACCCTTTCTCTGACGTCAAGCCCTCTTGCCCCGCCGACTCCCCGAGGGCTTGATGTCAGAGAAAGGGCGGGACCGCCGGAAGAAGCAGCGCAGGCGCAGGGCTCACAGAAGGGCCGGGACCGCCAAGAGGAAGCAGCAGGACACCGGTAGGAGCTTCTACATGATGGGGGGGGGGGTCGGGAGGCTGTGGGGGTGCGAGCGGTCCTTGGGGGTGGGGGTGGGGGTGCGGGTGGGAGTGCGTGCGAGCAGTCCTTCGGGGTGGGGGTGCGGGTGCGTGCGAGCGGTCCTTCGGGGTGGGGGTGCGAGCGGTCCTGTGGGGGGGTGAATCGGACGTCGGGGGGGGGGGGGGAACTATGTAAAAAAAATTTGTACAACGCGCAAGGTTATGCACGGTTTGTAAAAACCATGTATAACGCGCGTGTTATGCGTGAAAATACGGTAGGCCTCATTCTCATGGGACCGGAGCACAACACCGTGGGTACCAGTGACAATGCCAATGGTACCGGTGTTTGTATATATCCCATACATGTCGCCTGTTCTTGTGAAGTGCCTTGTCCTTGATTATCACAGCACCGGACCTTGACACCGATGGTACCGGCGACAAAGCAATCGGTACCAGTGATTTTTCCTTCAGTCTCAAAAGCTTGAGCTCCACTTAAAGTTCAATTCATGCTACTTTTGCTGCAGTCCCGTATGTGACCGGTCCCGATCTGGGGCTCGACGTCGACTTCATCTGTATGGGACGGGTCAGCGATACTGATGAACAGTCTATGGTACCAGAGTTTTTTCTTTGCAACTGGGACCCAGCTTCACCATACTGTTTTCATGACGTTTTATCACCACCCTCATCCTTATGGGACAGAAATGTGACACTCATGGCACCGAACAATAAACTAGTGATACTGGTACTGTCCCTTACACAACAGATTGATAACTTACTATGGGAAGAATTGGGTGCTTGTGTATTTTTTTCCTGTATCCACTCGGTGTCTGCAAAGCAGCGGTACCGGTATTTACCCTAACACAAAAGATACACAAGTTGCTTGGGGAAGAATTGGGTGAGCATTTTCTGATGCTGGTGTCGACCAAATTTTTGCCCGTGTCGACATCGATTTTTATGGTGCCATTCCCATCTGAACCTTCGACACCAGTTGCATCTGCAGTGGAGTCGCCATCGGTGTCAGCACTTCTTGTCAAAAACTTGACACCGATGACTCGCCGATACTGGTCTTCTTCCATGATGCTACTATTTCTTCAGCTTTGACTTCAGCTGCTCAAAGCATTGTCTTCTGCTGCCTGACTCTGCTTCTTCAGTCTTATCAAATTTTTTAGGGACTATTAAAATTTTTTCCCTTTTTAAAAGAGATTTTTCTCTTTAGATTAGTTTCTTTTTTTTCCCCTTTTTAGGGGTTTCAATGAGACTCGTTTTATACAGTGATTCCTATTTCTGCGTTTGATATGCCTTAACTTCTTTGTGAATTGCTAGTGCAATTTACTTTGAAGAAGTCTTCAGGATCTAGTGTATGTATACCTGCTGGTGAGGGCAATATTCAACTCATGTTGGCCTTTTTAAGACGTGTTTCTTCAGAGCATATCCTCAAAATTAAGACTTTCTTTTCGGTGTTGCTATGGAAGGCGAGTCGACATTCCTACTGTACATCGAATTGATACACAATGTCATCTTCTGCTACTTGACTATGCTTTCTCAATACTTCCATTATATTAGAAGCATCAATGAACATTGTCTTTTTCTGGCTGATGGGAACTAACAAGGGTGGAGAGCCTATCGGTTAGTTTTCCCGTCATTACAGTTTTGTCCTTGCTTTTGCTGTGATACAGGTTCAACGAGGTGTATTTGTTTCTCATTCCACTGTTCCACTAATGTTGCAGGGTGTCTGCTTGGGAATATCCAGACTATTCCTCAGTTCCCTACATTCCTTTATACTTCATGCCGGAGGTTTGGGAGTGGCTGTAGGGGAGGAGAAGGCCGCTCAATCCTTTTTAAGATAAATTTTGTTCTGTTGGTTTTCATCGTAGCATTTTTTTCCTCTTTTATGTTTTGAATCCTTTAGCCTTTTGGCCTTGATATTTTTGTCTTTCTGCTGCTATCTGACTCTTGGCATCCTTCATTTCTAGGGGTCTGGAATTTTTTTTCTCTTTCCCACTTGATTGGTTTTCCCACCTTTCGGTTCTGCTGTCGTTTTTGCACCCAAGTGCAGTATTCTTGCTCTTCCTGAGTTTTTGCTCTTTGGGTTTCAGGGAAGCCTCTTCTTTCCTTTCATTCCTTAGGGCAGGGGTATCAAACGCAATCACATAAGAGGCCGAAATCTGAAAAAAAAGCTAAGCCGCGGGCTGAATTTTTAATTAAGATAATTAGGAGTCCTTTAATTAAGGTACGCTAACCGATTTAGTGCACACTAAATACGCACCTTAATAAAAGGACCCCTAAGTTACTAAGGCTTAGTCTTAGTAGAAGTATAGGGTTACAATGTCTCAAACCCCACACCAGCTCTGTAGTGTAAACAAAATAAATATTGTAATCACAAAACAGAAAATAAAATTATTTTTTCTACCTTTTGTTGGCCCCAGGCTCTGGTTGTCATCTGATAACTCGCATGCCAGGGTTTCCCCATTTGTCGTTTTCTTCTTTCTCTGTGCTAACTATCCATCTTCCATCTCTGTCCTCCCCTTCCCTCCCCCGGAGGTCTGGTATCTTTCCTTTTTTTCGTGTCCATATTCGCAGCTGCAGCAATGGACCCCACCATCCCCAGATCCACCATCTGTCCTTTTCTTAACTACCCTTTCATCCAGCATCTCTCCCTCCTTCCCCACCACCCCAGGGTCCACCATCTGTCCGTTTCTCTTCCCAACTACCCTCCAGTATCTCTATCTCTCCTCCACACCATCCCTTGTGTCCAACTTCTCTCTCTTTCTGTTCCTTCCTTCTCTCCCTCTCCTCTGTTTTATTTCTTCCCATCCGACATATGCACATCTGGACCCCTTCTTCTCTCCCACCAGGTACTTCTACACCAGGGCCCGTCCATGTCCCAAAGGCCTGTATATTTTCCTCCTTCTTCTTCCCGGTCTCACCTTCAGATTTGGCCCACCGCTGTTCCTACCCTCCCTCCATCCCGGCTTCCTAGTCTCCTCTGGCCCGCCGGCACGAACCACTGCTGCTCTTCACTCACGTCTGCCTTCACCTGGCCTCCTCTTCAAAGCAGCCTGCTGAGGATCATCGGCCGGCTGTAGCGAACCTCGAAGGCCGCTGTCCACCTTGGTAGCACGTTCCCTCTGACACGATCCTGCCCCCTACTCTTGACATATGGGATCGTGTCAGAGGGAACATGCTACTGAGGTGGACAGTGGCCTGTGAGGTTCGCTACAACTGGCTGGAGATCCTCAGCAGGCTGCTTTGATGAGGAGGCCTAGTGAATGCTGACGCGAGTGAAGAGCAGCAGCAGTGGTTTGTGCCGGCGGGCCAGATTTACTATAAAATTTAAAATGTCTGGCGGGCCAATTTTTAACACACTGCAGGCCAGAGGTTGACATGTCTGCCTTAGGTCTTCCTGTATGTGCTTGCACTTTTCAATCACCTAGCATAGTTTGACCTTCTTATGATTTCACATCTTTTTTTAATATTAAGAAAGAGTGCTTGCGTTTTGTGACTCCAACACTGCCATCTTGGAGTTTTTTTTCTTTTCCGGTACGACTACTACACTTCAATTTTGACGGTGATTCTACCAAGGGTCTCCAGAATTTGGCCTTTTTCTCTATTGAGAGCATTTCTTCTTCTGAACTTGCTCTCCTTTGCCTGTTTACAATTTGAACATTTTTTGCATGGCACTTAAAGGTTTTCAGGTCACATGGCTTCCATGTGTCCTGGAGCACTACTAGCAAGACTGTCTTTACCTTTCCACTGTCCATGTGACACCACTGGCAAGGCTACCTCTTTGCACTCCTCAGTGGACCCTTGCTTATCAGTGGTCTCACAACATGTATCTGTGATATCATTTCTTTTGCAGTCGCTTCGCTGGTGAATGACCTCGTCAAGTCTCTCCAGAGGTTTCCTTTTTCCACTTGCCCCCTCATCTCAAGGTCATCACGATGGATGCATCCACATATGCCGGGGGAGGGGGGGAGGGTTCATATGGACAATCTTCAGACTCAGGGTCTTTGGACATCAAGATGCTGAAATGTCACATCAATTTCCTGGAGCTCAGAGCAATTTTTTTTATGCCCTCAAGGTGTTCCATCATCTTCTCTATCCCCAAGTGTTCCTCCTTTGCATGCACAATCAAGTAGCGATGTACTGCATCATCAAACAAGGAGGCACGGGGGCTCTCCTATTATAATTCTGGACTTGAGCAATCATTTGCACCTAAAGGCTGTCTCCATTCGAGGGGAGAAGAATTCCCTAGCAGACAACCTCAGCAGAATTCTTCAGCCTCACAAAGGGACTCTCAAATCTGTAACTCTCCAGTCCATCTTTTCTCAATGGGGCCCCCCACAAATGGACTTGTTTGCGGCTCCTCACAATCACCATTTGCCCCAGTTTTGTTCCGGGCTTTACTCTCCTCTCCGCCTGGAAGCAGATGCCTTTCTCCTGGATTGGACAGGACTATGTCTATATGCAGGTTCTCTAATCCCTCTCATTTTGAGAGCTCTGTTCAAGCTCAAGAGAGAAGCATCCACCATGATTCTCATTGCTCCACAGTGGCCCAGGCAACATTGGTTTCCCCCTTCTACTTCAACTCAGTTCCAGGGAGCTCATACTTCTTCCAAAATTCCTTCTCTGCTTACACAGATTCAGGGATCTCATCTGCATCCCAACCTGTCATCACTACACCTGACAGCTTGGGTTCTCTCGGGCTAAATCCATCTACCTTGCATCCCTCTCAGCCTGTTCGACAAATTCTTGATGCATCCAGGAAACCAGCCACTCAACAATGTTATCAACAAAAGTGGACTAGGTTCTCTTCCTGGTGTCTCCATCATCATGATCCAACTTTTTTATCAGTGGATTTGGTGTTGGATTCTCTGCTTCATCTATCTGATTCTGGTCTCAAATCTACATCTCTCAGAGTCCATTTCAGCGCTCTTACAGCTTTTCACACGCTAGTCGCAGGAACACCTCTTACTGCTCATCCTTTGATCTCCAGATTCATAATAGGGCTTTTCAGTGTGAAACCACCTCTCAAGTCCCCACCTGTTGTCTGGGACCTTAATGTGGTACTTTCCAGATTGCTGAAGCCACCACATGAACCAGTGGCCACAGCTCATCTCAAGTTTCTCACCTGGAAAGTGGTCTTCTTTATTGCTCTTACCTCTGCCAGCAGGGTCAGTAAGTTACAAGCGTTGGTGGCAGATCCACCCTTTACAGTTTTTCATCATGACAAGGTGGTTCTACATAGACATCCAAAGTTTCTTCCGAAAGTTGTCACTGAATTTCATCCTAATCAGTCAATTGCTCTCCAGTGTTTTTTCCTAAGCCTCATTCTCATGCTGGAGAAACCGCTTTATATACTTTGGACTTTAAACGGGCTTTGGTCTATTATATTGCACATCTCCCCAACTGTTCCTCTCTTTTGATCCAAGCAAGTTGGGGCAACCTGTTTACAATAGAACAATTTCCATCTGGTTGACTGCCTGCATCTCGTTTTGTTGTGCTCAGACTGGACTGGCACTGAAGAGTCATGTCACAATCCACAAAATTAGAGCTATGGCAGCTACTGTGGCTTTCCTCAGATCTACTTCCTTTGAAGAAATCTGTAAAGCTGCCACCTGGTCCTCAGTTCATACATTCACTTCTCACTACTGTCTGGAGTCTTTTTCCAGATGGGATGGACGCTTCGGCCACTCTGTATTACAAACTTTATTTTCTTAAAGGCCAACTCTCCCACCATCCCATTTTCTGTTAGGTCACCCATGTGTGAGAATATGCTACCTGCTTGTCCTGGGATAAAGAACAGTTACTTACTGTAACAGGTGTTATCCAGCAGACAGATATTCTCACAACCTACCCACCTCCCCGGGTTGGCTTCTTAGCTGGCTTATCTTAACTGTGCACCCATAGTCAGGCGGGAAGGCACTTGCACATGCACGGTTCAGGCTATCGCAAACTTTCTAAAGTCTTAAAGTGGCGATGTACTTTTAAAGTGGTCCGTACTGGTGCTCCGTCGGTGACGTCACCCATGTGTGAGAATATCTGCCTGCTGTCCCTGGATAACACCTGTTACGGTAAGTAACTGTGCTGTATCAGCAGGGATAAATTTAGGATAATCAGAAAATTTAGGGGCTTAGCACTGATTTTCCAAACCAGGCTCATAAATCTAGGCAAATGATAGCAGTTGTTAATCTTCTAAATTAAGATGAATTTTTAGCTGAAAACTTAAACTCCTAAGTTTGACTGAAAATAGGACACAAATTTAGGAGCCCAGTTTTGGAGCCCATGTGTAAGAGCTCAAATTTTTTGAATATCAGCCCTTAGTGTCTCTGAAAAGCAACATAACCCCTCTCTACTTATATACTCAAAAGATACTTCGTGTAGATTTCTCTTATTTTCATTTATCACCTCATTTTTATATTTTAGTTTATGAAGGATTTATTTTTTGTTCACAGACCCAAACTAGAAACGTCTCTTTGTTTTTGTGAACTTATATTTATTGTCCAGTATGTTGGCTCTTTTATTTTTTTATTTTTTTTTGGGGGGGAGGGGAGAGTCTGTGTCTGTTTTAAACTGTGGAAAGGAATTAATAAACTGAAAGTAAATCTTACATTATTTGGATTCAAATAAGAAACACCACCCTTATCCATTGCTAGGCAAAGTGCTATTGTCTAGAATTTTAAAATGCTCTTAGATTTTTCAGTCAGCTAAGAAAATCCATAAAAAATGAAATGTAAAACAGTCAAGCGGCATTCACCCCAAATTCTTCTTGAGTAAACAGTCTTTCTTCTATCATGGATTATACCAGCTTTCACAGACCAAGGTTTCTTTTACCAAATAACTCTCAACTCCTGTAACAAGCTGTGTAAAATCTGGTTAGGCAGACTAGTTCCAGCTAATACTTGGAAATGGGTGTTTTTCCTCCCCTGAAAACTGAAGTAAAGGATGTCTTAGGTTGTGTATCTCCTGCCTTTTTCGTATCTGATTTCTTTGTAAGATTGGGGTGCCATCTACTGGGGAAAGGCAGCAAATAGGCAACAGGCTGAGACCAAGACTGGAAGGAGACCATGGAATGCTGAAAACTTCCATTGTGAGTCTTGTGCTGTATGCTCCAGGGGGTTTTACCCTTTAAACTTCTTAGTCAAATACTCATCAATATTTGTTCATTTGAACTTAACTCATATCTGTTGGACCAATCTATACCATTTATACAGTATACCATTTATACTCATTGGAAAAGTTTGAATGGAGCTGTTAATGAACAAAGAAATAAAATAGCTGGTAGGTTCTATGGATGTAATGTAAATATACTTTAAATGAGCAGGCTTGGCATATTAAATGGTATTTTCTTGGCTTTGGAACTCCCAGGTAGAACTTTTGAGAAGGGGTGAAATTCCTTCATCAAAAAAATAAAACTATGATAGATTCCTTTCATTTCTATCTCTCATTTTACCTTGTGCTTGTTGCCTCCTCATTTATTATCTTTACTCTATATATTTGTTTATGAAGATGTTTTTTTTCTTGTTTACCGGAACTAGAAAAAAAAAAAGAGAAATGTGTCCTCAAGTCCATTTTGTTTCTTTTATTAGAAAGGCGTTACTGTGCTTGACGCTGCATAGCAAGGATGAATTGTTAGATCCATGCATCTCCTTATCTTCTATCTGTCTAAGGCCTAGATTCACTAACCCTTCGATCCGTGTGCAATCCATTTCCATGCAGACTAAAGGCCTGTATGCAAATGGAGACGATTGTTGGCACACCCCCAGCCAACTGCACGGATCGCTAAAGCCCTGACAGTACTGACAGGAGAAACAGCTTCCTGTCACTGCTGTCAGAGCTTCTGCCAGCTTTTTACATTTTTTTTTTATCGGGCAGATATTTTGTCTTGTTTACACATGCAAAATATCTGCCCGATTAAAAAAAAAAAAAAAATTAACCTCCCCCCCAACAAGTGCCCTGAACACCCCTCCCCAAACCCCACAAAATATTTGCCTCGATGCCGCTAAAATTATGGCAAGAGGGTTCCCACTCCCTCCTGCCATCAGTCCCACCCACCCAAAAACTAACGGCAGGAGGAATACCAACTTCCTCCTGCCACCCACCTCCCTGTACCTTTCACGGAGCAGAAGGGGTGATCAACCCCTCCTGCTCCAAGCCTCCTCCGATGCCGGCCGGGCCCGGCCTGGCCCACCCCGCTTAAAATTATAGCAGGAGGGTTCCTACTTCCTCCTGCCATCAGTCCCACCCACTCAAAAACTAACGGCAGGGGGAATGCCAACTTCCTCCTGCTACCCCCCTTCGATGCCCCCTCCCCATTCTCGGTCACCTCACCCCCCCCCCCCCCCGTACCTTACAGGAGCAGGAGGGATGCTCAATCCCTCCTGCTCCAATGCCTCCCGTGACGCATCTGAGGCCTTAGGTCCTGCCCCGGTGCATCATGTGATGCACAGAGCGGGGCCTAAGGCCCTGATTAGCTGAGGCACCTTGGGCTCCTCCCTTGGAAGGGGCCTGGGGCGCCTCAGCCAATCAGGGACTTCCTTACGGAGGAGTCTAAGGAAGTCCCTGATTGGCTGAGGCACCCCAGGCCCCTTCCAAGGGAGGAGCCCAAGGTGCCTCAGCTAATCAGGGCCTTAGGCCCCGCTCTGTGCATCACATGATGCACCGGGGTGTGGCCTAAGGCAGCACTTGTGTCGGAGGAGGAGTTGAAAAGGTACGGGGAGGGGGTGGGCCGGGCCCGGTCAGCTGGCTGGCATCGGAGGAGCAGGGACTGATCACCCCTCCTGCTTCCAATGAGTTGAGAAGGAAGGCGGAGGTGGTGAGCCAGGCCCGGCCAGCCGGCCGGCATCGGTGGAGGCCTGAAACAGGAGGGACTGACTACCACTCCTGCTCCCAACGAGTTGAAAAGTTATGGGGAGGGGGTGGGCTGTGCCCAGCCAGCTGGTCAGTATCGGAGGAGGCCTGGAGCAGGAAGGACTGAACACCTCTCCTGCTCCCAATGAGTTTAAAAAGGTGTGTGGAGAGGGTGGCCCGGGCTGGACAGCCGGCTGGGCTAGCTTAGTTACAGGGAGGGAGGCGGGTAGGGCAGGAGTCATTTGTGGGGCATTGGTGCGGGGAGGGGGTCGTTTAAAACCATGGGGCTGGCCGCGACTTTTAAAAAAAAAAATTTTAATTTACTTTTGTAGCCCAGCGAGCCCAAGGTTTTAACCTGCTTTAAATCCGCGGGTTAAAACCATGGCCTTGCAGAGCAGGACGACATTCGGGGTGAGCAGGCAGGAGACAGATCTGGGTAGAGCAGGGTGGCATTCGAAGTGAGCAGGCAGGAGACAGATCAGGGCAGAGAGCAGGGTTTCTATGGAGCTGCAGAGTCGGAAAGACGTTTTCGACTGGTCTCCAGCAGTCGCTTCTTGGGTTGATCGGCCAGCCCAGTCGGTTTAAAATTTTTGGTTGATGAATCGCATCGCTGTCCAATTTGCATTAGTTTTTCCTCATTTGCATGCACGGATTCAAATCGTATCGCAGGAGAGGTTAGTGAATAGTGCAGGAGGGAAATCTGGTCGCAAACCGATCAGTACACGATCGGTTTGCTTTGTGAATCTAGCCCTAACTCGCAAATCTTTCTTTTAAATTGGATTTTAAAGCTGTATTAGAAATGTTATATGATCTAAGTAAACTGCGTATTAAATTTATTTGAAGAAGGACCAGGATGGTTAAATGCGAATTCCCTAAGAAGAATGGTATTGGTTTCAGAAATTTTCAGCCACTTGCATGGGGCATGAACCATTGGTTTGGTGGTGACCTTTTAGCGTTTTATGTATTATTTAATGCCAGCAATTTGTCATGGGGTTTAACCTGTATGGGCACAAAGTCATGCTGCTATGATTTAATAGCGAGCACAGCAGGCATGTAGTCAAAGTGGGCTTTAAAATTAGATTTCAAGCTCCCTGTGTGACTGGAATTTTTATAGAGCTATGTAGTGTTGATTAACAAAAGGTACTTCAAGAAAAACTTTAGGCGCTGCAAGAAAACTGTTGTAAGGCAAAACTGAAATTGTACCTTAAAATAGCAGTGTTGGCAAAACCATTTTGACATAATTCAGCTCATGGTTAAAACTAATACATGCTTCCCATTCCTCTTTTTAGTTCAGAGTTGCATTTCATCTCTCAGTAGATATTGATGTGTATTGTTTGAAAGCTTCCGGCTTAACCAGTTCCACCATTTGGTGTGTAGATAAATAGGAGCACTGCTATGCTCATCTTCACCAGATGGGTGGATAGAATAACATAGCCTATGATGGGACTCAGTAAAGGAGATGCTTAAATACCTTGTGGATGGGGTGGCTATACAACAGCGGTCTCAAACATGCGGCCCACGGGCCGCTTGTGGCTCTCCAGGTCTATTTTGTGGCCCGCGGTCTGGATGCAATCAAGACAGCATTTCTCTTTTCCCTTCCCTTCTTTTTGGAGCAGCAGCATGTTTGGCCGGCTCAGTCCATCGTTCCGTTCAAAGCCGCGGGTTGGCGGCTCCTCACGCTATCCACTCCTGCATCGGAAGCCTCTCTGACGTCACAACATCAGAGAGGCTTCAGACGCAGGCACGGATCTCAGGAGGAGCTGCCACCCGCGGCTTTGAACGGAAAGATCAACTGAGCCAGCCAGACATGCTGCTGCTCCTCAAGGAAGGGAACGGAAGGGGAGGGGAAAGAGAAATGCTTCTGCTGCAAAGGAAAGGGGGACCCTAGGGAAATGCTGCTGCTGCTGCTGTACAGGGAAAGGGATAGGGAGGGAAAGGGGAAGAGAAATGCCTCTCCTGCATAGGAAAGGGGGAGGGAAATGCTGCTGCTGCACAAGGAAAGGGAGGGGGAGGGAAAGGGGAAGAGAAATGCTTCTGCTGCACAGGAAAGGGGGAAGAGAAATGCTGCTTCTGTTGCTGCTGCACCCAATTGGGGAAAGAGAGGGAAGGAAGGAGAAGGGAGAGGAGAGGAACAAGAGAAGCCAAGTTCATGAGAGGAAGGGAAGGAAAGGAGATATCAGACCATGTAGGGGGAGGGAGAGATGCCAGGGCATGGGGAAGGGAAGGAGACAGATGCCAGACCAGGGGAAAGGAAGGAAGGAGGGAGGGAGAGAAAGGAAGGAAAGAGATGCCAGACCATGGAAATAGGACGGAAGAAGAGAGAGATAGGAAGGGAAGACATGGAAACGTAGATTTTGAAAAGAAAGCAGAAAAATTGAACATTAAGTTAATGCCAAAGATGGATGCAAAGCAGAATGTGAAGACAGAAAGAAAAAACAGTCAAAGGACAAGAAGGCCCTGGAAACATAGTTAAAAGTACAGAAAAATAAAGTCACCAGACAACAAAGGTAGGGAAAATGATTTTATTTTCAATATAGTGATTGAAATGTGTCAGTTTTGAGAAAGAAAAGATATTAAACTTTAAATGTGAGGGCTGCAGAAAAAATAAAGTACTTGGAGGGCCGCAGAAAAAATAGTTAATGTCTTATTAAAGAAATGACAATTTTGCATAAGGTAAAACTTTATAGTTGATATATCTTTCCTTTTAACTGTTAAAGGAAAGTTTTATAAACTATAAAGAGTTGTACCTCATGCAAAATTGTCATTTCTTTAATAAGACATTAATTATTTTTTCTGCGGCCCTCCAACTACCTACAAATCCAAAATGTGGCCCCACAAAGGGTTTGAGTTTGAGATCACTGCTATACAACAAGGTGATATACACCTTTACTTAATAAAATGGCATTTGTTTAAACAGTGTTTATTGAAAACGAGGGTCATTAAACCCTCATAACCTTCTCTCCATTGATGTCAGCCAGCTGCCATCTGTCTCACACCCCATCTCACTCTATTCACCCAAATTAAACGTATTTTCCACAGGACAGAATGCAAAAACTGGTGCACTGTATTAAAAATATTCAGTTCTCCCAGTGGTTAAGCCATGTTGCTCCCAGCATACAAAATAATGTGATTGTATCAGTGCAAAAATATAAACAATATCAAAAAAAACCAATAGTGCATATTTTTGTTTTAGTATGTATTATCTTTTTGATACAATTGTAGATAAGAGTCTCTAATTTTTCTATCATATAGTAAGAGTTTAGTTTAAATTCATTAGTGGACTATATGTTTTAATAATACTTGAAAGCGCTATTTGCTGGCTTTGTTATAACTTGGCACCAAAGATTTACTGTGGTTGGTTTCGTATACATTTTGTTACCAATGGAAGATATACCTTTCAAAGATTGTTTTTTTTCTTCAAGTACCTTGTTTTCCACCAGAATCATAGTGATAACTGTTTAGAGGGAAATTCTATAAACAGCTGGTAGGCGTCCTACTGGCACCTAAGTTAATTGGGAAACACCATTTAAAACGGCAAGCAACCTTAAATTTAAAGCACCTACTGGTGCCTAAAGAAAAGGCACTGGAATCGTGCCTCTGGAAGCACCAACCAGTGCCTAACACCACTATAGGCAATAGCGCGGGTTAAATTCCTGAGCGCGCTAACCACTACCGCCTCCTTTGTAGGAGGCGGTAGATTTTAGGCAATTTTGTGCGTGCGCTAAAACCCTAACGCACCTTCGTAAAAGGAGCCTTATGCTATCCTTCAGGATACATTGTATGCTATTGATAAAGGATTCATCTGCTAACCAACTCTTTTGGTATTGTGTCCTCCTGTACTTTTTGTTTTTCTCTGGCCTTTGTTTTTCTAGTTATCAACCTGCGTTACTGTTAAGCAGGTTTTTGACCACAAGTTGTACTATTTGTACAGGGTCTCATAGTGAGACCCTGTGCTAAAATAATATGATTTGTGGTAAAATAACCCATATTAATGGTAACCCACTTTGATAACTTTCTCCCTTATTTAGTAATGCTGTTTTCCCTCTTTCTGCTATGTATCTGATTAATCATGTTCTCTATTGTCACCACCTAGGTGGCTACCTAGGGCATACTGGGATATATATATAGTGCCACCCAATGGTACAGAGGATCGGGTAACCAGAATGACCAGTAACAGCTGATAAAACATGTACAGGCAGAAGGGTAAAGCAGGTCTTTAACAGTGAGGCCTTTATTTTTCCACAGCTCAGTTGTAGCAAAGCTTATATTACCATTGTACTCTATAAGGTTACCAGTGCTCCTTTAGATTTAAAAGTCAAAACAGGGGCTGAAACTGTATGAAGCCCTCTTCTTTGGCACACACCCCTTTCAGGAAAGTCAGGACTGGAGTCCCACCAGAGCTGGGTCTTGAATTTAAACTCAGTTCACTCCAATAGTACAGTTCATGCCAAATTAGCCGGATCACCCCAAATCTCCCACTCAAATTCATTAACCCTCCGCCAGTCCCCAAGACTAAGCTGTAGTCCAGCACAGTCATTAAAAGGTTCTTTCACCTTCAGAACAGCACAGTCTTTAAAAGTCTTTAGCTTGCGGCACAAACAAAACAGCAGTTCAAAATCTTTGTTAACAGAACCAAAACTTCTAAACAGTGAAACTGAGGTTTACCTATCTGGCAGTTTTGTGCTTGCCAGGGAGTTTGCTGAAAGACTCCCTTAAACAAGAGTGTACTCTGCCCACCTCCTTCCCATGGACAGATTTCTCATATGCTCTCCTATTCAAGCCCACCAGGTTAGGTAGGTGATTCATCTCCCCCCAGCAGGGTACAGCCAGCAAACTATGTTTCAGTTCATTTCAAAATAAAGCACAGTCTCAGGCTTAAATCTCTCTGTTCCCAAAATTCTCTAGCATGAATTCCAACCAGGTACCTTTGCTCTCTCTGCTGGCCTCTCCTTATAGCCCTCTGGTAACTTTATCCAGTCAGTTATCCAGGATCACTCAGGGTTTGTGTAGAACTATCTTTCTTCCTTTTCTGGATTCCTTTAGGTATCAGGCTCAGGTAGTTCTAGGCACATCCCTCTCCCCTCTTCTGATCAAGTTCACCTGCATTTGTCTAGGTGTTGAGAAAATTCTGGAGTAACTCCTCCCAGGGTCCCACCCCTGGTTACTTCGGGAACCTCCTCTGGGATTTTCCTCATCTCTGGGCAATGGAAAGGTTCTATTCCCCCTTTCCCTCCCAAGAGACTCCAGCCTGGATTTTCCCCTTTTCCCCAGTGCTCCAAAATTGGCTTCTAGTAGCTAAGCCTCCTGGGTAGTGTAGTTCTCATTGCACAGAAGCCTGGTCTTTCCTAGTCCTCATCCTGGAAACGGCACCACAGGGCTCCCCCAGTGACCACTTCCTTACATGACAGGCCCTGTCACACTACAAGCAAACTGCACTTTTCTAACTTTTGCCTCAAAAGCTAATTCTGAGTTGGGACATTGAGTCTTAAATACAAATAGTTTGTGATACAAGGTGCTACCCAAATGTTCGGGGAATGTGAACAGCGTGTGCGAACTGGATATAGTATGCCCTTCCTCCACTAGAGGTATCTAGCACCTTGCTTTGTGAATCAGTGTGCCGTCGGGCGTGCAACTGAGTGGTCGCGCTGTTTTGATCTGTTTGATTTTGTATGGTTGTGTTTTAGTGACTCGGCGGATTTTGATATGACGGATTTTACTGAGCAAAGAATCTGCATCAAATTTTGTTTCAAACTTTAAAAAACTGCTGCAGAAACCCATCGTATGCTCCAGGAAGACTTGGGAGATAGTGCCATGTGCCAAAGCAAAACCTTTCTTTGGTACAAATGCTTCAAGGACAGACAAGCATCTGTCCACAATGATGACAATTCCGAACGACCGTCAACAAGCACAACACCGGAAACCATAGCAAAAGTTTGTGAGACTATCCTTGCAGATCATAGGCAAACTATCTATGATATTTGTGAGATAGTAGGACAGTCATAAGGGGCAGTTCAATGAATTTTGTCGGATGAATTGAATATGAGACTCATTTCTGCGAAATTTGTGCCAAGATTGCTAACTGGTGAACAGAAGGCCCATTGTGTTTCTGTCTGTTCAGAACTTCCAGAAACATTACAGTGATTACGCATCTTCCTTATTCGCCTGGCCTTGTCCCCTGTGATTTTTTTTCCTATTCCCCAAAATGAAATTATGACTGAAAGGGTGCTGTTTTAACACAATTGAAAAGATCCAGACAGAATCACAGGAGGTCCTCAAGGCATTCACTCAAGATGACTTCCATAGATGCATGGACTCGTGGGAAAAATGCTGGGATCGCTGTATACATTCTCAAAGGGCCTACATCGAAGGAGATGGTGGAAACTAGGAGTTTTGGTAAGCATTTTTTCCCTGAACATTTGGGTAGCACCTCATATATTAATGTATGGGAGATGATTTTGAAATAGACCTATTTATCAGTAAAATACTATGCTCTCAAAGTTACTGAATAACACACCAAAATAATTAACATGCAGAGAGACTGTTTCCAATAGGTCTTGTATCTCTGTGATTAACAGCAGATGTCTGGGGAAGAAGAAGTTGACTTCTCTGATAAGGATGAAGCGGATGTAGATGGTGATGGATCTAGCGATTGTCCTACAATCAGAACACCAATCACATCACTGAAAAGTCATCAAGGTGTGGTTATAGCTGCGAATTGGCTGGTTGGTGGCAAGCAAGCTGTTACCGCTTCATGGGATAGAACAGCGAATCTGTATGATGTGGAAACTTCAGAGCTTGTGCATTCTTTGACAGGTAACGTTTCCTTCGTTGAAAGCGCTGACAGCTTTAGGACTGATTGTACAGGAAATGTTAGGCATGGAATCGCAACATTCAAAGACTTGATTCAAATCACTTTCACGTCTTTCAATGTGATCTGGAGCTTAGCTCAAGTATAAATTGTAAACTCTCAGAAGAAGGAACTTTGGTAGTCCTGTAATGTTTCAGTATGCAGCATCTTCTTTCTACATAAAGTTCTTTTCAAGGCTGTGTTTCTTGTTTATAAATACAGTAAGAATCTCAACCCTAACCATCATAACATCTAATGATTAAGCTTGTGGTTTAATAGCTAGATATTATTTTCTATGCAGATATTTTAAAACAGTTGGTTTCTGTTTGAAAATGTAGCAGAAGCATGGAACCATCACAAATTAATTGACTATAGGAAGCAAATTGTAGTGTAACCCTCTTCCAGCTTTGTGTTAGAAACATAGAAAGATGACAGCAGATAAGGGCCATATAGCCCATCAAGTCTGCCCACACTATTTACCCACCCTCTTAAGTCTTCTGACCCCTTAAGTATAATTGTAATTATACTGTCACTCTACTGACCCGCTCATTCAAGTCCTAGTGACCCTATCCCTTGGCATGACCCCGTAGGGATCCCACATGGGTATCCCATTTGTTCTTGAAGTCTGGGATGCTGCGTGCCTCGACCACCTGCACTGGAAGCTTGTTCCAATGCTCGATCACTCTCTCCGTGAAGAAGTACTTCCGTGTTCATAAATGTGATCCAGTACATTTGAATTGATTTAGAAACTGCTTCATAATTCTGCATTTCCTGGTAGTGTGATCAAAGTTGCATGATATCATGACCTTCTTATAGTTCTTCCAAGATCTGCAAATAGTTTCAGATATCTATGTGAACTCACTTTGTATAGGAATTCAACTAGATTACATGTTAACTATAAGATTTCCAATTATTTTCTGGTTTCAAGCCTTTTGTTTAGCTGTCATCTTTAAATGCAAATGATGCATGTTGTGATATTTCTGCTGCTTGTATACATTCTTTATTTTGATTGTAGGACATGACCAGGAGTTAACCCATTGTTGTACACATCCCACTCAGCGTCTTGTGGTGACATCATCACGTGATACAACCTTCCGTCTCTGGGATTTTCGAGATCCTTCAATCCATTCTGTGAATGTCTTTCAGGGACATACAGAGTAAGTGACATTAGTATTAGTTTGTGCACAAAGAGACAGTAATGGCAAATGTTTTTAGTGTAGAACTGTATTTAAAATTTTTGTAATTCTTACATAGAAGCATGATGGCAGATAAAGGCCAAATGGCCCATACAGTCTGCCCATCCACAACATCCACTATCTCCTCTTCTCCCTAAGATAGGGGTAGGCAATTCTGGTCCTCGAGATCCAGAGCCAGGTCAGGTTTTCAGGATATCCACAATAAATATGCATGAGATAGATTTGCATCTCAAGGAGGCAGTGCATGCAAATCCATCTCATACATATTTATTGTGGATATCCTGAAAACCTGACCTGGCTCCGGCTCTCGAGGACCAGAATTGCCTACTCCTGCCCTAAGAGATCCCATGTGCCTGTCCCATACTTTCTTGAATTCATATAATGTTTTTGTCGCCACCACCTCTACCAGGAAACTATTCCATGTATCTGCCATTCTTTCTATAAAAAAGTATTTCCTTAGATTACTCCTGAACCTATCATCTCTTAACTTTATCCCATGCCCTCTCACTCTGGAGCTTGCTTTCAACTGAAAGAGACTGGCCTCATGCCTATTTATGCTACATAGGTATTTAAACATCTAATCTAATCTAATCTTCCATTTCTGCGTCACACATACCTAAGCAGGCTCAAGGCGACATACAAAGTGAAGTGAGAGGAAGCGGAGAAAGGCAGGGAGAGAAGGGGAGGAGACATGGGGGGAACATTTGGGCAGGGGAAGATCTGAGATGTTCAAGTGTCAAAGAGGTATGTTTTCAGTTTTTTCCGGAATGTTGTGTAGTTGGGTTCTGTTCTGGTCGTTTCAGTGAGGTCATTCCAGATTTTCACCCCTAGGACGGTAAGCATGGAGTATTGGAGCATGGAGTATTGGAGATTCTTTGTTGAAGGAAGGTTTAGTAGTATCCTGTTAAGGGTTATGTGGGAGGTAGACCATGCCTTTGAGAAGAGTTGGATGAGTGGAGCTGCTGAGTTTCCATGTATTATTTGGTATATGATGTATGACATTTTAAATTTTATTCGCAATGGAATGGATAACCAGTGTAGTTGCTTGATGAAGACTGCTTTCATTGTATGCTAATAGATCTCATGCATATTCATTGGGGAAATCCTGAAAACCTGACTGGATTGCGGCCCTCGAGGAGGGACTTTGACACTCCTGATGTACACCATCTAGCCCCAACTAGCTCCTCACTAACCTCATCCTCTGAAAATCGATCAGGGTCTACCATACCTCCTTCCCTATTTGCATTTGTCTTCTGCACTCCCGCCCCCAGCGCTTCAGCCGTGAACACAGAATAGAAATATTTGCTAAGGAATTCATCCTTTTCTTTATCAGCTTCTACATATTTTTCCCCTTTACCTTTGAGTCTCACAATGCCACTTTTGCACTTCTTCTTATCACTAATATACCTAAAAAATGTCTTGTCTCCCCATTTTACCATTTGCATCTTTGCTTTCCTGACTACCTGACCAGCCTCTCTTAACTTTTACAGATATTTTTGCCTGTCATCTTCTTTCTGCAGTTCTTTTGTAGTTTATGAAAGCTAGCCTCTTTTCCTTACCTTCTCAGCTACTAGTTTTGAGTATCAAAGTGGCCTTCTTTTCTTCTTACTTACCTTTCTTACAAAATGGTTTGTTGCCTTACAATAGCTCCTTTCAGTTTTGCCTACTGCTTTCCTACTTCTTCCAGATGTTCCCATCCAGACCAACAATTTTCTTGACGTAATCCCCCTTGTTAAATGAAGAAATATATAGAAGCGGATAAAGATAAGGCTAAATTGCTTAACAAATATTTCTGTTCTGTAAGGCAATGTAGGCCATATTATATGTAGCTATTCTAAGAATTTTAGTGTTCCAAATGCAAGTTCGGAACACCTCTTTTCAAATGCTCATATCTACAATTCTAGATTTAGGATAGGCTACTGGTAAAGAAATTAATTTTTGAAATTGGCAAAATACCAATGAGGAGCCTGCTACTGCTTTCTTTAGCTCTACGAATTGATGCCTCTTGACAGTGTCACTCTGAATAATCCACTGTCCTTTTTTCCAAACCAAAATCTTAGAGCATCCCTCCTATATGTTTGAATTGGGAATAATTGTTTTCTGATCTATTTTGTATTTCAATGCGTTATAATGTTTAGAAAAGGAATACTTTTCTAGCACACATTTTTTGATGTTGCAAGAGTGCTGAACCAAAAAACTGCCTAGTCTCAAACCATTTTTTCAATCTTTTGTCAAATATTTTTCTATCTTTCAATTAAAAATATCACACTTTTGTGGTGTTGCTGTTTATCCAGTTGACTCATCACATCTGTCTTCAAAATTGCAGGTACAGTATTTTGCTGTGGCCTGAGCACCCAGCAGACTTTGGAAACGTGGGCAATCTAGCAGGTCACAGTTCATGTCTGCATGTTAGAAACTAACAGAACAGATATTCTACATCTCTTATTTTCTTTTGTTTTTGTGTTATTTAGAGGAGGTGGGTGATGTGGATGGTGTTAATATTAGAGGAATATCACAGTAATGGAAGCTGGTTTCCCTCCCAGCTCTGGCCTTAGCTTACCATTATCATCTTGACACATTCAGGACCAGCTTTCATTCGGGATAAGAGATCTAAACATGAATTCCCCTATGCTGTAGCACAGGGCTATGGGGTTATCCAGCATACCTTGTTTATATTAGGGCTAAATTTACTAAAGAGTACCACCACATTAGTGTGTACTGCTAACACCGTTAATGTACATAATTTGTAAATAGGTCATGTTGTATATAATGGTGTCATGTGCACTAATGCAATAGAACACTAGTAAATTTAGCTTTCTGGATTTTCAATATATTTAGATTAAACAGTAGATAAAGTGTATGGGACAACTTCCCTATAAGGAAAAGCTAAAGAGCCTAGAGGTTTTCAGCTTGGAGAAGAGATGGCTCAGGGAGATATGATAGAGGTTTATATAATACTGCAGTGGAGTAGAATGGGTAGATGTGAAAAACTTGGCTTACATTTTCCAAAAATCGTAGGACTTAGGGAGGCACACAATGAAGCTACTAAGTAATAAATTTAAAACAAAACAGAGAATATATTTCTTCATTCAATGTATAATTAAAACTCTGGAATTCTTGGCCAGAGAATATGATGAAAAGCAGTTGGTTTAGCAGGGTTTAAAAAATGGATAATCTCAATAAAAAGCAAAGTCCATACGACATTATTCCGTGCTTATATCTAGGATAAACAGATACAACATTTATATATATATTTATTTTTTTTTTTTAATTTTTTTTTTTTTGGGGGGGAGGATCTTGCCAGGTACTTGTGATCTAGATTGGCACTATTGGAAACATCACTGGCTTGATTGGACCTTCGGTCTGTCCTAGTATGGCAATACTTATGTTCTTAAGTTCTAAAAATGTTCTAAATTGTGCATATTGAAAGCACCAAATTCAGGTGGCATATTTTTCAAGATGAAGAAATATTTAGAATGTCCAGGGCTTTGTATTTGCTTACAATCTTGCTTTTACTGTTTGGCTAGTCAGTTGTTCCTTGCAGTTTTTGTATGACTTGTCTGCTACTCAGACAAGTACTTCTGTAACTTCTGATACCCCTTTCCGATCACAGGTCCAGGATGGAGGATATTTGTAACATATTATAATGAGATT
The DNA here is from genome assembly GCF_902459505.1 of Geotrypetes seraphini. NCBI lineage: Eukaryota > Metazoa > Chordata > Amphibia > Gymnophiona > Dermophiidae > Geotrypetes > Geotrypetes seraphini. Next base: position 460,366,271 of record NC_047085.1, on the reverse strand, counting down.
TAAATTTAAATAAAACCTTACATAACATCTAACATAAGTCCATAAGGCTTCCTGAACCACTCTATCATTAATAGAATCTGTTCATAAAATGCAAGTGTAATAAGCATACCCATGCATTATGATATAATTTAAGCAGGATTCATGGATAATGACTAAAAATATACAATGCAAAAAAATAAAAAAAAATTTAATATTGCCTCTTACCCTGCAAGGTTATGATTCTATAACAAATACTCCAAATAAAGCTCCAATCAGATTTAATGTTTTTTCAGATTGATACAAGTCAGTAAAAAGACATAATTCAAACTAACAGTGTATTCTACTAAACTAGAACCATATCTGAAAATGCCTTTTTTGAGGTACACTCCTATTGTTTATTATATGGACTGGGAATCTGAAGAGATTTATCCTCGTGATGATTGTAAATATCAGTCTGGGCCTGGCTTATGCAAAGCTTTGGATGCAAGCATCAACAACTTAAATTAAAACCTAAATTTCATTGGGCCCCCCAGTATAGGAGTTATGAGTCCTCTGAATATCTGTTAGCAGACATGTGGCTATGTAATGAATTAATTGCAACCTCTGCAGTCATATTTATGGCATTCCCTTTAAAACTGAATCACAGTAATCTTAAATAAATCTTGTAGCATGTTGCCAAATCATCATGAGAAAAAGAATAGTTTTAACTTGCTTAGGGGGAGGTGTCTAAGATGGCAGCAGCTTAGTGGTAGCATTCTGAACTTTCTTACCTGCTCTGAGATCTGATATTCTTCTCTATTACAATGCCTCATACAAAACATAAGGGGATAGTTAAAGCTGTTCCTTCAACAGCTAGGACATCATCCCCTCAACAACAAATGATTCTGAAATTAGCTGCTGCTAATACTCCCACACAGAAAACCAGAGAGGCTTCTACTGTTTCCTTGGGTGGAAGAGAGCCCTAAAACCTGGGATGGAATATTTCTCTCTCACCTCTGGTATTCAATCCTCTACCGTGCCCGACTGGAACTCTGTCTCAGCAGGGGACTCCTTGAGTGAGTGAGGCTAATGGGGAAACCCCATTTTGAGGTACTGAGATAGTTTCTTCCGAAGAAGAACAAAAGAACATCAGAGCTCCTATTGAGATTGTTTCTCAGCTAGTGAAGCCTGCAGTGGTAACATTAGAGAGTATCTGGAATGCTCTATTGAAGCTGGACTCCACAGTGACAAAATCCTCTCAAGATGCCTCTGCCCTTGTGAGTATTATGGATAATTTAACTAAGAAAGTAGAGGGAACTAAGGAAGAACTTATTTCTGATGAACTTGGTTAAAGGCAATATCAGAACACTTCAAGATCTCACTACTACTGTACTATTGCTCAGGATAAAATGGGAAATTGAGCAGATTGAGAGCTATAATCGAAGACTGAATTTGCGTCTTTTAAATTTTCCTAAATCCCCGGTAATAACACCTATGGATGTTTTAATAAGATATTTGGTAGAAGTACTGAAGTTCTCTCCTGAGGCTATTCTTCAGAAAATTATACTCAAAAAGCAACAGGAGAGACTCTGGGGGTTGAGGTTTCAGTTAGTGAAGATCCTCTGAATATAACAACTATACTTGAGACCTCAATATGTGATACTACCGAAAGAGCTACATTAATGATATCTTTTCTTTTTGAGCAGGATATGAATGCAGTAATGAGACTTTATTTTCCTAATTCTGAAACTCTGTTTCTTGGGAAAAAGGCATAGATGTTTCTAGGTAAACTCAGGAAAGGAGAAAAATTTCCCTGCAAATAAGACCTGAAACTTTGGTTCTTGGTGCTTTTTTATTGACATATTACTATAAATGTAATGTAATGTAATTTATTTCTTATATACCGCTACATCCGTTAGGTTCTAAGCGGTTTACAGAAAATATACATTAAGATTAGAAATAAGAAAGGTACTTGAAAAATTCCCTTACTGTCCCGAAGGCTCACAATCTAACTAAAGTACCTGGAGGGTAATAGAGAAGTGAAAAGTAGAGTTAGAGGAAAAATAAAAATAAAATAAACATTTTAACAAGACAGCATGTATGATAAATCATAAATGTATGATTAACTATCTTGGAATGAAATATGTCTTTGTTTCACTGGAACAGCGTAGAGCTTTCAGATGTGAAGAAGGTGGCCACTGGGATAAACTAACTTCTTTAGGTTGATAATATAGGTATTGTGGAAAAGTATGCTGTTAAGGTAATGTCCTATTATAGATTAAGAACTCAAAAATGAAATTGCAGACCTGCTGTTAGTGATCTGTAACCTGTTGCTAAAATCATCTGTAGTACCTGAAGATTGGAGGGTGGCCAATGTTACGCCAATTTTTAAAAAGGGCTCCAGGGGAAATTACAGATCGGTAAGCCTCAGTTCGGTGCTGGGCAAAATGGTAGAAATGATTATAAAAAAATAAAATTGTGGAACACGTAGATAAACATGATTTAATGAGACGGAGTCAGCATGGGTTCAGCCGAGGGAGATCTTGCCTCACAAATTTGCTTGACTTCTTTGAAGGTGTGAACAAAAATGTGGATAAAGGTGAGCCGGTTGATATAGTGTATCTAGATTTTCAGAAAGCTTTTGATAAAGTTCCTCATGAGAGACTCCTGAGAAATTTAAAGTGTCATGGGATAGGTGGCAAAGTTCAGTTGTGGATTAGGAATTGGTTATCAGATAGAAAACAAAGGGTAGGGTTAAATAATAATAATAATAAATGGTCATCTTTCTCAATGGAGGAGAGTAAACAGTGGAGTGCCGCAGGGGTCTGTACTGGGATGGTGCTATTTAACTTATTTTTAAATGATCTGGAAATTGGAACGATGAGTGAAATGATTAAATTTGCAGATGACACTAAACTGTTCAAAGTTGTTAGAACACATGCGGATTGTGAAAAATTGCAGGCAGACCATAGGAAATTGGAAGATTGGGCGTCCAAATGGTAGATGAAATTTAATGTGGTCAAATGCAAAGTGAGGTATGTTGGGAACAATAACCTGAATCGCAATTACAGGATGCTAGGGTCCGCCTTAGAGATTAGCGCCCAAGAAAAGGATCTGGGTATTATTGTAGACAATACAATGAAATCTTCCACCAAATGTGGGCGGAGGCCAAAAAAGAAAACAGGATGCTAGAAATTATTAAAAAAGTGATGGTTAACAAGACTAAGAATGTTATAATGCCCCTGTATCGCTCCATGGTGCGACCTCATCTGGAATGTTGCGTTCAGTTCTGGTCTCCTTATCTCAAGAAAGATATAGTGGTGCTAGAAAAGGTTCAAATAGAGTGACCAAGATGGTAAAGAGGATGGAACTCCTCTCGTATGAGGAAAGACTAAAACGGTTAGGGCTCTTCAGCTTGGAAAAGAGACGGCTGAGGGGAGAAATGATTGAAGTCTACAAAATCCTGAGTGGAGTAGAATGGGTACAAGTAAATCGATTTTTCACTCTGTGAAAAATAACAAAGACTAAGAGACACTCCATGAAGTTACAGGGAAATACTTTTAAAACTAATTGGAGGAAATTTTTTTCACTCAGAGAATAATTAAGCTCTGGAACGCGTTGCTAGAGGATGTTGTAAGAGCGGATAGCGTAGTTGGTTTTAAGAAAGGTTTGGACAAGTTCCTGGAGGAAAAGTCCATAGTCTGTTATTGAGGAAGGCATGGGGGAAGCCACTGCTTGCTCTGTATCGGTAGCATGGAATATAGCTACACCTTGGGTTGTGGCCAGGTACTAGTGACCTGGATTGGCCACCTTGAGAACGGGCTATTGGGCTTGATGGACCATTGGTCTGACCCAGTAAGGCTATTCATATGTTTTTATGGTTGAAAGACAGAAAACAGAGATTAAGTTTAAATGGTTAATATTCTCAGTGGAGAAGGGAAAATAGTGGGGTTCCCCATGGGTCTGTGCTGGGATCACTGATTTTTAACATATTTATCAATTAGCTAGAGATGGGAATAATTAGTGAGATAATTAAATTTGCTGATGACACAAAGTTGTACAAAGTTATTAAATTGCAAGAGGATTGTGAAAAATTGCAGGAGGACCTTCTGAGACTGTGAGACTAGGTATCAAAATGGCAGATAACGTTTAACGTGAGCAAGTTCAAAGTAAAAATGAATAGTGAAAGATGTGTATCAACAATCAAAAAACCAAGTACTACCACAAGTTGATACTATAGGATTGAAAGCCTAAATGGAAGAAAAGATCTCAGATTCACCACTTAGGGAACATATATGGTTCTCCCTAAGATGTTGTGGTGTTGAGTTTCTTTTATCGATCAAAAAACCTCCATCCTATCCTAATTGCTAATCATTAATAAAACATTTTTTAACTTATTTTTTATCATATTTTTGGGATTAATGATAACGTGATAACAATATTTGAATGAATCTAATCACAGGAGCCACTGCTAATACTAAATGTTCAAAAATGGCTTCCTGAAAATAACATGAACAAAATGCAGAAAAAATATAACTTATCTGCAATAGAAGAGGCACTGCAAGAAGTTAAAGTACAGTGGTGCCTCACACAACGAACTTAATTCGTTCCAGGAGCAAGTTTGTTATGCGAAAAGTTCGTTGTGTGAAACACGTTTTCCCATAAGAATACATGTAAAACAAAATAATTCGTTCTGCAGCCCTGTTTTCCCATAAGAATACATGTAAAACAAAATAATTCGTTCTGCAGCCCTGTTTTCCCATAAGAATACATGTAAAACAAAATAATTCGTTCTGCAGCCCTACATTTCCCTCCCTCCACCTCACCTTATATGCAGAGTTTGCCAGCTTTCTTTTTCACCCAGCCGCACGCTTTCAAAAAGCTGTGCACGCGCAGCTGCTGGAGTTGATCAATGTTCTCCTCTCCTGCAACTTCCGGTTTCCGGTTGCGTCAGAGGAGAAGATTGAACAACAGAGCATGCGCGCATGTGCTGCTCTTTGAAAGTGTGTGGCTGGCCGAAAAAGAAAGCCGGAAAACTCGGCATCTAAGGTAAGGTGGAGGGAGATGATGGAACACTGCATTCAGACAGGAGGGTGCTGCTGTTCCCGGCTCACATTAGGAAGCGGCGAGAGTAGTTCCGCCCCCCCCCCCCCGGGCCCCTCGGGCGACTTCGTTGTGTGAAACGAAGTTCGTTATAGGGAGCAAGACAAAAAGTTCGTTATGCGCAGCGTTCGCTGTGCGAGGCGTCCGTTATGCGAGGCACCACTGTACTTCATTGTTGTATTGCACAAGAATAAAGTGCTGAGTGCCATATTATTCGCACGGAGATAAAGCGCTGACAGTTGTACTGCTCAACGGGTCCTGTTTCGCCCTTTTAAATAGGCTTCGTCAGGAAACGAACTGATCAAAATATAAATAGATAAAGAAAGAAAAGATATATTAGAAATTCATTCAAAATAACTACCAAATATTTCTAATAACACACAAAATAACTTACTGCGCATATGTGGTTGATCCTTTACTATCACATCAGATTCAGCTCAAAATGGCGCTGAAATCCAAAAAGAACGCCAGCGCATTAAGCATGCTCATTTGAATGTGGTGATTGGTTCTAAAAGTGTGTCATATTTACACGACCTAATGAATAAATACATTGATGTTTTTACTGTTGATTTATAAAATTATTTAAAGTGCTTCAAAAGAATACTGAGCAGTTATAAAAATATATATATTGGACAGTTTTAAAAAAGGGATCCAACTAGCATGGGTAGCAGTTGCAGGCAAGCAGACCGGCCCCAAATCATCGCCCCCGCCTGCCCCTTACCTCCCTCGCTGGCAACGGCCTCGTCGAATTGTGCCACCAGCGTTGAAGAGCAGGAGCTATGTTTGCGGCTGCAGGCTGGCCGCGCACCGCGTCCTGTATCACTTTGCCATCCCGCAAGAACTAACAGCAAAGCGATACAGGATGCAGTATGCGGCCGGCCTGCAGCTGCAAACATGGCTCCTGGTGGCGCGATTTGATTAGGCTGCCAACAGCGAGGGTGTAAGGGAGGGCAGGGGATGATTTTTAAATGTAGTATAGGCCGCCCAGTTACTGGTAGGTAAGCCGTGTCTAGAAAAAAGGGGCGGCTTATCTACCAGTTTTTTAATTTGTATAGGCCTTTTTTGCGGCCTATACAGAGGACATATATGTGGGGAAATACGGCATCTCTCTCTCCGCCCCCTCCGCATACCTGTTAAGTCCCTGGTGGTCAAGCGGTGAACCGCAGCAGGAGCGACCTTCCTTCACTCCTGCCCGTGCAGAGCCGCTAGATAATTGGTTGCTGCGAGTTCACACGGGACCGCACACATATGCAGAACACAGATAAACCCTATCAGGCTCGTTTTCAAAAAAGATGTCCCAAAGACAATGTAAACTGGCACTTGGATGTCTTACTAGACAAAACGTCCAAACAGACATTTTCAACACTTGATTTTCTAGACATCTTTCTGGTTGTTTTGTCTCCAGTGCGTCTAAATCTTAAGCGGCTGTGTTAGTGGCATGTTTAGGGCAGGATTAGCACTTGGATGTTCGGCAGGGATAATCAAACTTTTAAGAAAACAGTCTTAGACATATGGAGCTAGACCTGTTTCATATACGAATAAGGTCAAAAAGGTGCCCAAACTGACAAGATGACCACTGGAGGGATTAAGACATGACCCCCACCCTTACTCCCCAGTGGTCACTAACCCCTTCCCACCACCCAAAAGTCTAATCTTAAAAAAACCCAAAACAAACCAGTACTGTCCAGCCTGTGAATGTCTTGTCATCAGCTGATCTCAGCAGGGGAATGCCAATCAGCTGAGCCAGTTTTGTGGAGTCCTTCCAGCTCAGCTGATCAGGGATTCCCTTGCCAGGATCATCTGAACCAGCAGGGAGAGCATGATTCCTCTCTCCCTCACACCTACCAACACCCCCCAGTCCCCCTCCACAGAGAGCTGCTGTCCTTTTATAGTTAAAGACCCTGGCATTTGAACAATCCCATTTCTAAATTCATTCATTATTTGTTAGTTCTTTGTATGCATTGGTCTGATTCCCATGCAAATAATAGTAGTGTCCAGATTGGAAGAACAACAATAGCAGATTTTAATGAGTTTTGTTTGTGACAATTGACTGAATTATCTCTGTTACTGCTTTGATTTTCTGAGTTTTATTCTGCCTTTCATAAACAAAAGGAGTCAACTGTAATTGGGAGAGAAAGAGGCAAAGGAAGTGTTAAGCAGATTGTTTGCCATCAGCTTATCACATACAATGTCGACAGTTTACCAGTAGAAAACCAATATGCTTTTGATCCCATAAACCAACAATGTATAACCACAATAGTTTTTAAAAGGATAACATCATGAGAAGATGAAAAATAAAGACTTGATAGAGAAGTAAACGTCATGATGTATTATTTGTTTTTATATAGTTCTTGACATATAGAAAAACTGTTAACACAGAGTATGCTCTGTTCCCTTTAGTCATAGAGGTGGAAGACAGTGCAGCAAGTGTCAGCTTATTGTAGAAAAGATTCAGCCTGTGAAACAATTGAAGAACTCGGTTATAAGCGAAACAAAATACCTTAAAAAATACCATGTAACTAAAAATGATTAAATGATGCACTTTGAGCAAAGAGTTCAGGTTGTTTACCTTGGTTAAATAAAACTTCTTGAAGTTATTTGTGCTTAAAAATGTACTTGTATATTGGATTGACCCTTTCTATATTAGGAAGATTGACATCTGTAGTGTTCGTGTTTTGACATGATGCCAAAAGAGGCATACTGCTTAAGCATTACATAGTCCAACATTTTTCACATCATTTTTTTTCTTGTGTGTGAAATTTCAGCAGATTGTTATGCAAAACAATTTTGTGTCTCTGTGTGACTGGGGAGACAGCTGTTAGCCCTAATGAGGAGCGCTAGCATTACAGTATTTCCGTTGATTGAGACCCACGGAGGGAGCAGAATGTTCCAGATCGGGCAGTGGTGTGTGGTGAAAAAGTGCCACTCTGTCAGCTGGAAGTATATGCTCGACTGCGTGCTGTGACAAGATAAATGAGTTTTGCACAGGTTTGGCAGAGTCTAAAGCTTTTCCAGAGAATAGAAGAAGCATACCAAACTCCCAATGGAACCCCTAGTTTAAGGTGTCGTCAGACTGCCTCTGTGCAGAGTTGTGAATTTTTTTTTTTATATCTCCCATGATTTTGAGTTATTAAAAATCTAATGCATTCTAGCATTTGATTAGTGCATGGTCTAATGATCTTTTGTTGATACTTGTTTCATATTAATAATAGGTTAAATTCCATTTAATTCTGCTGTTTTCTTTGAAAACCAGCAAAAGAAAAGCTAAGAAAATATTATATTCCAGATTGATGGGGAAATGACTGACGAGATTAAATGCAACTGCAAGGGAGGCAACGCAGTTATCATGGGTGATTTCAACTATCCGGGGATAGACTGGAACCTAGGCACCTCCGACTGCGCTAGGAAGACCAAGTTCCTGGATGCTGTAGGCGATTGCTTCCTGGAACAACTTGTCAAGGAAAATACAAGAGGAAATGCAATTCTGGACTTAATTCTAAATGGACTGCGAGGACCGGCACAAGGTGTAGAAGTAGAAGGGACACTGGGAAACAGCGATCACAACATGATCCGCTTCGACCTGGACACAGGGGCGAAACATCGGTCCAGAACTTCCGAAAAGGGAATTACGAAGAGATGAGACTCATGGTGAGGAAGAAGATTAAGAAGAGGATAAGCACTGAAAAACGCTAGAGCAAGCTTGGTCCCTTTTTAAGGACACAGTCACCGAGGTGCAAAATCTGCATATACTGCGTGTCAACAAGGGATCCAAGAGGAAAAAGAGCAAAGAGCCAGCATGGCTCACTGTAGAGGTGAAGGAAGCGATCAGAAACATGAAAACTTTGTTTAAGGAATGGAAAAGGTCAAGAACGGACGAAAACTGGAATAAGCACAAACACCATCAACGCAGGTGCCATAAGGCGGGCCAAAAGAGACTACAAGGAAAAATTAGCCAAGGAGGCGAAAAACTTCAAGTGGTTCTTTTGATATATTAAGAGGCAACGACCCGTGAAGGAAGCGGTGGGACCGTTGGATAGCCATGGAATAAAGGGAGTGCTAAAGGAGGACAAAGCAATCGCCGACAAACTGAACACATTTTTTGCGTCTATATTTACCGAAGAGGATATACACAGCATACCGGAACCCATCAGCTATATGCTGGAAATGAAGATGGGTAACTGACAGGATTGACGGTCAGTCTAGAAGAGGTATGCAGGCAGATCGAAAGACTTAAGAGCAATAAATCCCCTGGACCAGATGGCATCCATCCAAGGGTCATCAAGGAACTGAAAGGGACTATAACTGAACTGCTTCAACTAATAGCCAATTTGTTGATCAAATCAGGAAGGATTCCGGAAGACTGGAAGGTGGCGAATGTTACGCTGATCTTAAAAAAGGTTCGAGGGGAGATCTGGGAAACTACAGACCGGTGAGTCTGACCTCAGTACGGGGAAAGATGGTAGAAGTGCTGATAAAGGACCGCATCACTGATCACCTTGACAGGCACGGTCTGATGAGGTTTCAGCAAAGGCAGATCTTGTTTGACGAATATGCTGCACTTCTTCGAGGGAGTAAACAGATAGACAAGGGCGACATTGTATATCTGGATTTTTAGAAGGCGTTTGACAAGGTTCCACATGAACGACTACTTTGGAAAATTGCGAGCCATGGAATCGAGGGTGAAATACTCATGTGGATTAAAAACTGACTAGAGCATAGTAAACAGAGAGTGGGGTAAATGGACAATACTCGGACTGCTGATGGTATTTTAGATGCCCAATGATTAAAAAAACACCAACTAACCATAAAACTTTGTTTTTCTTTGTACAAACAATATCAAATATAAAAATAAAAGAACCATGAATGGTGGTAGTTTTGTTTTTTTCTGCAACATGGATGAAATAGGAATTTAGGACAGTATCTCCTGTGAAGGGGAAGAATGTAGTGGTTTATCAGAGTGTAAATATTTTCACATTGTGCATTAATGGAAAATGCATTACAGTTGGTTGTATGTAGTGTTATGCCTTGGCTCCAGCGAAGTGTCAGGTCCATACTTGAGGGTCCGTTCTCTTGCAAGATAGTCCCTTTGATCAGGTCTTGGACAGTAGGTTCAGGGAGAACTCCACTAGTAAGGACCTAGTTTGTCAGTCCAGCCAGACCCAACTGAGTTTCTTATGCCACTTGTATTCAGGATGAGGTGGAGAGAGAAAACTCTTATAATTTCATTTCTGTTATGTGACCAATGGAAGATTAGGTTTCTACCTACAATAATCTTCTCTCTGTTATGTCCCTTCTAGATTCCATACTCTAGGTGTTCAATCCCAACCTGCAGTCTGGGTATTGCAGGAATTCACATCTTTTCAGAACACAAGGTGTACAATCCCTAGTGATAAAATCAGTTTCAGTTTCTGCAAGCAGTCTGGGCAGAAGTCTTTTGCTGTTGCTCTGCTTCTGTTTCTTATTTTTTCAATTAAAGATGGCCTGCATTTCATACGACAGGTTCGGTACGCGAATATCGGATCTTCCGCAAATTAGATGTCCGAAAGATCTTGCTGCTTTATTTGGAAATGATAACTGAGTCCTGGGCTGTCTGATCACTTTTTTTTGTTCTCACTGCTGTGCCTTATTGTGCTGGACTGGCATCCAAGTCCTCAATTGCTTGATGGCCATTTCCATTACTACTTCATTCGCCCATCGATATAGGGTTGTAAAAGTAAGAAATTTCTTGATCATACACTTTCATACCAAGCAGCCATTCATGATAAAGAATTTAAATTGTTATTGCTTACATCTTGCTCTTATGAACATTTTAGAAATCAGTTGAAAACCTTTCTCTTTTCAAAAACCTGACTGAATAGATATCACTGTTTCTTTTGTAATTTTTTCATTTGTAATCTTTTGTAAACCGCATTGAACTTATCGTTATGCGGTCTAGAAATTTGGTGTTATGTTATGCTACATCACCTGTGGTGCGCAGCCACCAATTTTGCTTTCAACACTCATAACGGGAAAAGTGGCATCGTCATGGGCGGTATCTTGTGCAATTCATCCTGCTGCAGCTCTTGGTCCTCTCTTCATACTTTTACACGGTTTTTACTGAATGGATGTGGCAGCACGTTCTGCCGTTTTTATGGGACCTCGGTTTTGTGGGCAAGCTCTTCTGTCCCTCCCTAGCTTCTGTGGCTTTGGTACGTCACCTAGCGTATGGAATCCAGAAGGGACATAACAGAATGGAAGAATAGGTTTCAACCTACGATAATCTCCTTTCTGATAGTCCCTGGAGGATTCCATACAACCCATCCTCTCTGTATACACTCAGTGGTTTAGAATAGTCTGCTTCTTTCTGCCTCGGTTATTCTCCTTACAGGCTTGAAGATTGTCCAACCAGTTGCTAGATCCTGTGGCGAGTTTTCTGTGAGTATGCATATTGCCGAAGGCTCTTTCTTGGGGTGCTCGTTGCACATAGCAGGTTAGTTCTACATTGTTTATCAATGTTGTTTTCTGAGTTGCCTATGTGCCTGTTTATTACTTGTTGATATTTTGCAGAGCATACCAGTTTGTGACTTACTTGTGTTGATGGGGATTCTCCCCATACCCTCTTTGTCCTGGATTTACAGGTATGTGCTTGGCTTTGGGACTGAACTGATTTTACAGCTAGGGGGTGTGCATCATGTATTCTGAAAAGATGTGAATTCCTGCAATACCCAGACTGCAGGTTGGGATTGAACACCTAGCGTATGGAATCCTCCAGGGATTAACAGAGAGATTATTGTAGATAGAAGCCTAATCTTCCATTGATCATTCAGAGTTATCTGTGGAATTCCCAAAAGAACAATAAACAAAATCCCACAGTCTCTTTATATATACTTGATACTTCAGTGAGCAAAACAGTTACATTAACAAAGAAAGGCACATGCAAATTAGACATCATTCCAGCATATCCAAATGCAGTAATGTCTCTCTCCTAACAGTCTCAATTCATGCTCCTTGGGATAAAAAAAAGTCATAACAAGAAAACTCCAGGAAAATATTGTTCCATTTCCTTATCTGTGCTTCTTACTTCTCCAAACTATTACTTTCTTCACAGGGAGAAACCTTTCCTTCTGTGCACAAAAATGAGTTTGCTATATTTTAAAATCCACAATGCTGTTAAGTCAAACCCCTCTCAACAATTTTCCAATAATAATAATAATAAAAGACATGGTCAGAGCATCGCTTTTTGTTAAAACCCTTTTCTTACACAGGGAGCATTAGCATGAAAAAGAGAGGAAGGCCACAACCCACTTGTTTTCACAGTCAATTACCTTCCCATCTGGCCTTCCTACAAAGTTTTCATTTAAAAAAGAAAAGAAAAAAGAAACCTTACTTTCTTTAGCACTCTCCAGACCAGTAGAGGTTAACTTTACGAATGGGTATATATCTAATCATGACCAGCAGGTGGAGACTGAAAACAAAACTTTGGGACAGTATATCCTAGCCCCTCCTCTCTATTTCCCTCAGTCTTCTTTCAGTCTCCAGCAGGTGTTGAGTGATCTGTACCCATCTCCCTTGGTAGGGCTGTTGGAATTTGTTTATGGGGTTTATTGTCCCTGTTTTTGGCCGGACGGAGCTTGGGCGGACTCTGTTTGGGGGTTCGTCCGACCTCGGGGGTGTCAAACCCGGCGGGTCACGAGCGGGGTCCCTCCCCCCACTTCCTCCACCTCCCCACATTTTTTTAGAGGAGCCTCAGCAGTAAGCCTTGCCCCCTAAATCAAGCAAGGCATATTGCTTCGAGAGCCTGTGGAGTCTGTTCTGTAAAAAAAAAAAAAAAAATCCTGAGGTAGTGCTGGTCTGAAGGGTTGTTTCCCTTTAAGAAAACTGTATTTTACTGTATTTTTTCATGTAACCGGCACTTTTTTCTAGCTAGGTCGCGTATGGAGCAATTGTGCCCTTCTCCGGGGGAGTAGGACACAAATGTAGTCCAGCCGCGAGGCACTCGCGGCCGGCCTGAACTCGGCGGTTTGGGTCGGTGAGGTGGTGGAGCTCCGTCGGCAGCGGCTGCAGGCGCCCAGAGCTCCCCGCCGATGGTGCCTCGCGAGTCGGCCGGGAACGGTGGGGAAGCCCGGTCTTCTCCGTCCGCCCACGGAGGGAATCCCCGAGCCGCCGACGGTCGGGTTTTAGAGGATTCCCTCTCAGCTGATTTTTTGACAGCTGATGCCGGCTTGCCTGCTTTAGCGGCTGAGACTATTCAGGTTTCTCAGCCGCTTCAGGCTATGGAGGGAGCTTTTTTGGCGGGAAAACCGCCATCTTCTCTGTCTGGCCCCTCCATTTTGTCTTCCACCTCAGGTGACCTTCCCCCTGTTTTGACTATGCAGGGGCAAGGTTCTGCTGGGTCCCCTGCTGTGGCAGGGAGTCCCTTGGGACCCTCGGGGGGTTTTCCCCTGAATTTTTTCTTTTCTTTATGCAGAGCCTATTTTCAGGCGGCTGGGGGTCCCGGTTGCGCCCAGGGGGTTTCGGGGGGTGGGGTTTCCTCCGCGCTCCCTGCGGCTTTGCCTCTCTCGTCTGACGTGACGTCCCCTCCGCCGCCTCCCTTGTCCAAGCGTCCGCGGGTGTAGTGGGACGAGAATTTGTGGTCGGAGGAACGTGTCGGTCTGGAGGAGGACCTGGACCCTTCGGAGGAATTCCAGGACCCTCTGGAGGGGACGGAAGCTGGCGGCGGGTTGTCGGATTTCCCGTTCTCCAGTGACGAGGCGTCCGTTGTGCGCCTTTTTCAGAAAGATGAGCTGCCTGACCTTATTCAGCAGGTTTCTTCGGTTTGGCGTTTTGAGGACGCGCCGCCGGGGACTCCGCGTGTGGGGGACCCCCTGTTACGGGGGATCCGTTCCGTTTCCCGCTCTTTTCCTATGCATCAGGATATTCGGGATATTCTGGAGCAGTGGAAAACGCCGGAGACGCCGTTTCGGCTGGCGCGCAGCATGGCTCGCCTGTATCCCATTCCTGAAGGGGATCGGGCTACGTTAGCTTCGCCAGTCGTGGATGCGGTGGTCTCGGCAATTTCCAAGCGGCATACCGTGCCTGTTGAGGGCGGTTCTGCCTTGCGGGACTCTGAGGAGCGCAAATTGGAGAACATCCTTAAGCAAAATTTTCAGGTCTCTGCCTTTGGGGTCCAGGCGGCTATTTGTGGGGGACTGGTCGCTCGCGCCGTGTTTCGGTGGGCGGAGCGGGTCTTGGATCGAGAGTCTGACGACTGGTCTCTGGTGGATCAGGAGGTAGCGAAGATTGAGATGGCGGCCTCATTCCTCTCAGATGCTCTCTATGACTTGGTGCGGATCTCGGCTAAGTCTATGGCTTTTGGCGTGGCCACAAGGCGTGTGTTGTGGCTGCGCGCTTGGGCGGCGGATGCTGCGTCCTAAACTAAGCTTACTAAATTTCCCTTTCGGGGGTCGTTTTTATTTGGAGAGGACTTGGATCAGACTCTGTCGGACTCGAAAGTTCCCCGTCTGCCGGAGGTCCGTGCCCGCCCGGCGTCTCGGGGGGGTGCGGCCCGGGGGCGTTTGCGGGAATTTCGCAAGTATCGCCCTGGGCGTGGGGGCTGCTTCTTTCCAGTCTCCGGGGTTTTCCCGGGGTCGGTTCTTCCAGCGCATGCAGCCCTTTCGGGGGGCCCGTCGGGGGGCAGGGAATCCCTCCGCCGGTTCCCCCGCTTCCCGTCCTGCGCAATGACTCCTTGCCGGCGCCCCCTTTGGTTCCGGTGGGGGGCCCGGCTGCGCAAATTTTTCCCCAAATGGGCCGAGATCACGTCCGATCAGTGGGTCCTTGAGGTGGTGCGGGACGGTTTCGCTCTGGCGTTCACCCGCTCTCTGCCGGACCTTTTTCTCGCTTCTCCATGTCAGACTCCATGGAAGACGCAGGCTTTTCGTCAGACCCTTTGTGGTGGCCATAAAGGAGGGGACCTTTCGGCCCATCCTGGATTTGAAAGGGATCAACAGAGCTCTCAAGATTCCGTCTTTCCGCATGGAAACGCTGCGGTCGGTCATTCTGGCGGTTCAGCCGGGGGAGTTTCTTACGTCTCTCGAGCTGACGGAGGCCTACTTGCAGGTTCCAATTCGGGCCTCTCATCAGCGCTTCCTTCGCTTTGCGATCTTGGGGCGGCACTTTCAGTTCTGTGCGCTTCCCTTTGGTCTGGCCACGGCTCCTCGGACGTTCACCAAGGTAATGGTGGTCGTCGCGGCAGCCTTGCGGTCGGTGGGCATCCTGGTTCACCCCTACCTGGACGACTGGTTGATTCGGGCAAAGTCGTTGCAGGAGAGCTCCCGGGTTGCGGCTCGGGTGGTGGAGTTTCTCCGGTCGCTGGGCTGGGTGGTCAACCTTTCCAAGAGTCGGTTGGTCCCGGCTCAGCGTCTGGAGTGCCTTGGGGTTATGTTCGACACCTCCTTGGGGTAGGTCTTCCTTCCAGAGGCCCGGGTGAGCAAATTGCAATCTCAGATTCGCCTGCTTTTGGCGTCCCGGGGTCCTCGGGCGCAGGATTTCCTCCAAGTCCTGGGGTCAATGGCGGCGTCCCTGGACGTGGTGAGGTGGGCGCGGGCCCACATGCGTCCTCTTCAGTATGCTCTGCTCCGGAGGTGGTCTCCCCGGAGGCAAGATTTGGATGTTCCGGTTCCCCTGCGAGGCTTGGCGCGCTGCAGTCTGCGCTGGTGGCTCCGGACCCCTCACCTGGTTCAGGGGGTGGGTCTGGATCTCCCGCGGTGGACGGTGCTCCTTACGGATGCGAGTCTCCTCGGTTTGGGGGCTCAGTTTATGGGCCACTCAGCTCGGGGCACCTGGTCCGCGGAGGAGGCCTCCTGGTCGATCAACGTGTTGGAGACCAGAGCGGTCAGGCTGGCGCTGTTAGTTTTCCACTCCCTTTTGCTGGGCAAGTCGGTCAGAGTCCTGTCGGACAATGCCACGGCGGTGGCTTATGTCAATCGTCAGGGGGGCACCAAGAGCACTCCTGTGGCGCAGGAGGCGGCTCGGCTCATGGTTTGGGCGGAGTCCCCTCTGCTGGACCTCTCGGCCTCTCATATAGCCGGAGTAGAAAATGTTCAGGCAGACTTCCTCAGTCGGCACTTTCTAGATCCAGGAGAGTGGTGTCTCGGCGCCGAGGCGTTTCAGTTGATAGTGCAGGCTTGGGGGCAGCCCCTGATGGACCTGATGGCCACGGGTGGCAATGCCAAAGTGCCCCGCTTCTTCAGTCGTCGCGGGGACGGTCTGGCCGAGGGTCTGGATGCTCTGGTCCAGCAGTGGCCAACGGAGGGGCTGTTGTATGTGTTCCCTCCTTGGCCGCTGGTGGGCAGAGTACTTCTTCGCATTGTTCACCATCCGAGTTTGGTGGTGCTGGTGGCGCCGGATTGGCCTCGCCGTCCGTGGTATGCGGATCTGGTGAGGCACCTGGTGACGGATTCTCTTCCTCTGCCTCTCTCGGACGACCTTCTGATGCAGGGTCCCATTCCCATGTTCGACCCGTCTCCCTTCTGTCTTACGGCGTGGCTCTTGAAAGGGGTCGCCTTAGCAAGAAGGGATATTCAGACAAGGTGATCTCTACACTGTTGGGGTCCCGGAGGCTTTCTACCTCTCGGGCTTATGTGCGGGTTTGGCGTCTATTTGAGGAATGGTGTCGGGCGCGGGGAGTGACCTCTTTTCGCGCTTCTCTGCCTATCATTCTAGAGTTCTTGCAGGATGGCCTGGATAGAGGCCTGGCTTGGTCTTCTCTCCGGGTTCACCTTGCGGCCCTGTCGGCTTTTCGAGGGTTGGTGTCAGGTCAGCGTTTATCGGCTCTTCCTGATGTGATTCGATTTTTGCGGGCGGCCAAGTTGCTTAGGCCTCCCCTACGGCCCTCGGTTCCCTCTTGGGATCTTAATCTGGTTCTCTCTGTTTTGGTGCGTCCGCCTTTCGAGCCCTTGGACGACTGTTCTTTGAAGGACCTTACTTTGAAGGCGGTCTTTTTGGTGGCCATTACGTCTGCTAGGCGTGTTTCTGAGCTACAGGCTTTCTCTTGTAGGGCTCCCTTCTTGGAGTTTTCTAGGGAGCGGGTCGTCTTGCGGCCTGTTCCTTCCTTTCTGCCGAAGGTTGTTTCTCCTTTTCATGTCAATCAATCGGTGGTTCTCCCGGTCTTGGGTGGTCAGGAGGGCTCTTCTGAGCAACGGCAGCTGCGCAAGTTGGATGTCGGTCGGGTCCTTCGCTCTTATGTGCAGCGGACCCAGGAATTCCGGAAGTCCGATCATCTCTTTGTCCTCCTGGCTGGTCCTCGTCGGGGAGCTGGCGCTTCTAAGGCTACTATTGCGCGCTGGATCAAGGAGACGATTGCTTTCGCTTATCTTCTGAAACAGCAGCCTGTTCCGGAGTTTCTCAAGGCTCATTCCACTCGGGGTCAGGCGGCTTCTTGGGCTGAGTCGTCGCTCGTGCCTCCAGTGGATATTTGTAAGGCTGCGGTTTGGTCCTCCTTGCATTCCTTTGTTCGTCATTATCGGGTTGATGTGCAGGCGCGTCGGGACGCGGTGTTCGGTGAGCGTGTACTGGTATCGGCCCTTCGGGGGTCCCGCCCGTGAGAGGGACTGCTTTGGTACGTCCCATTCGTAAAGTTAACCTCTACTGGTCTGGAGAGTGCTAAAGAAGGAGAAATTAGGTTCTTACCTGCTAATTTACTTTCTTTTAGCTTCTCCAGACCAGTAGAGGTCCCCACCCTGTCTGTTGTTGTTGTTGTTGGGGCTGTTGCGCGGGCAGTTTTTGGTTTTTGCTGCGGGTTCTAGTATTTTTCTAGGGCCGGGGAGAATTGAAGAACAGCGGCTGTGGCTCGGCTGGCTTAGCTGGCGAGCTGTGGGGACATTCTTCCTTCGGGAATTTCTCCTCTGCATTTTCCAACAGCATTTTTGGGTATGTTATTTGTTACTCCTTTCGGAGTATTGTGTTTTCTCTCTGTTTTTTGTCCAGTTCTTGGTTCTGCTTGGCTATTCGGCAGACTGAGGGAAATAGAGAGGAGGGGCTAGGATATACTGTCCCAAAGTTTTGTTTTCAGTCTCCACCTGCTGGTCATGATTAGATATATACCCATTCGTAAAGTTAACCTCTACTGGTCTGGAGAAGCTAAAAGAAAGTAAATTAGCAGGTAAGAACCTAATTTCTCCTTATACTTCACAAGGCTCTACTTCCATTTCCTCCTAGTTCCATTCTAGCCTTCCAAACTCTCTCTGAGTCTTCTGAAAGCTCCTTCCTTTCTGCCTCCCACCTTGGGTAAGGACCCTTAAAAGCCCTATCTCCTGGCCTGCCTCTTCCTGATTGGGTCCCCCTTATACTGCCATTCCCTGAGTCCATGGGATATCCTATATGCTTCCCTTTGTTTTGAAAGATGTTTCTCCTCTTACTCTCCCCCCAGGGTGAAAAAAACCCTTCATTCTGTTTTACTGCTTACCGTGAATTTTATGGGCTCCTCCCCTGCTCTAGAGCCTTATATATTATAGGCCTGTTGCTTTGGGTGGCTTCCCCATATAGTCTGGGGATTTTGGTACTAGCAGACTTCTAACCCCCCTGTCCTTGAACTGGGGTTCCCTGTCTCTGTCATAGTAGTCAGTACCTATTATATATTAAATGGAAATCATAGAAACAGATGTTCTCTAAATTAACCAGAAAGATACAAAAAGGATTGCTACTGATAGCCATTTGTTAGTGAGATGAGTTTGAAGGAGGAGAATACAGGAAGATTGTAATGTTAAAGACCAGTGGAATAGTTGAACAAATTGTAGCTCTTGCTGCTACAGTATGCTGTAAATGACAAGCAATCTTCTCTACTGATGCTGGAACTTATACAGATGAGAATTAGCCCTAGAGAATGCTTCTAGACAAAAGAGCTTAAACTGAATAGAACCACAATTGCTTTGCTGTTCAATTTCACGCTGCTGCTTAACATCCTGATCAGAATCAGTTTCTTTAAAGAGAAGAGGAAAAGGATGGCATGAAAATGACAAATATAATAGCGCTTGACTGAATTTGTTACCTGTTTTGATATCTTCAGATTCCATATCTCTTATTTTGAAGGCTATACATCTTATTAACATTTGGCAGTAGACACCAAATTAAGTTGGGTCATCTACTGGACTGTTGGGCCCTAAATAAATTTAATGTTAAGTGCAGTAATGACATCCGAAAATGAATTTACCTTAATGTCCCTATAGCCCAGTGCTCTCAAACTCGCAGCCCAGGGGTCACATGCGGCCCGCAAAGTGCTATTTTGAGGCCCTTGGTATGTTTATCGTAATCACAAAAGTAAAATAAAACAGTTTCTTGATCATATGTCTCTTTAGCTATAAATGACAATATTATTATTAAGGCTTAGCCAAAAGGAAAGATTTATAAACTATAAAGAATTTTACCTCATGAAAAATTGTCATTTCTTTAATAAAACATTAACTATTTTTTCTGAGGCCCTCCAAGTACCTACAAATCCAAAATATGGCCCTGCAAAGGGTTTGAGTTTGAGACCACTGCTATAGCCTAACAAACAAACTCATATTCCAGAAGACTACTGCTTTGTTAATGGGATTAGTAATTCTTTGAAACTACTCTGAGCAAGACAAAAACATGACGAGTGTAAGCAATAGCTTCCACAGTTCCAGGTCTACGTTGTTTGATGTTATAATAAAACTTATTTTGGGGGGATAGAAATGGATTCTTTCAGGATGATGTGCAGAATAAATATTAACACGTTATTCCCATAATTCAGTCATTCCCATCCCAGTCCATGGGATACACCTAGTCTCTTTGGGTTTTCAGGATATCTACAATGAATATTCATGAGTTAATTTACATGCAATTGAGGCAGTGCATGCAAAGCTATCTCATGCATATTCATTGTGGATATCCTGAAAACCCAAAGGGACTAGGTGTGCCCTGAGGACTGGGTTGGGAATCGCTACACTAATTCTATGAACTTGCATGCCCAAATTTAGGCTTAGAATGCAAATTTGCACATTCAATATATAGAACAAAGTAAGTTGCATACAATTTAATAATTGGTTGAATTTAATCTGTGTTAATTGGCACCAATTTGCAGTTGCATGTGCAGATGCCCTTAGTCACTATTCTAGAAGCTGTGCTTGCCAATTATATTGCGCACAACCTCTAGGGGGTATGACTGTGGGAGGGGCATGGGCAATGAAATGCTTCGTGAGGCATTAAAGATTTCCAGCAGGGGGGAAGAAGAGGCTGTGCTGAGGGAGGACAGCTGGACTCAGATTATGGGACCCTGCAGGATTGATAACTGTAACTCTACCTGCCCTTGAACTGAAGAACCGGTATGTAGCCCTGGAAGTGGGGGAGATGGGAGCATCCCAGGGAGAGGAAGGACCAAAGCTCGAAATTGCCAAAGTTGCTGGATCTGTGATCACTAGCAGGCGTAAGGTAGTGATGGTTGGCAATTCCCTTCTGAGGGGTACAGAGGCGTCCATCTTCAGACTGGACATGATAATCCAGGAGGCATCCTTGTCTGCCTGGTGCTAAAATCCAAGATGTTATGGAGAGCTTGCCAGGACTCATCAAGCCTAATGACTATTATCCGACGTTGCTCATTCCTGTTGGCACTAATGATACTGCTAGGTACCCCTCCAAATGTATCAAAAGTGACTTCTTGGTTCTTGGAAAGAAGATGAAGCAGTCGGGTGCACAGGTGGTATTCTCGTCGATCCTCCCTGTCGAGGGTAAAGGCCTGGGCAGAAAAGCTCTCATCTTAGAGATGAATGCATGGCTGCATGGATGGTGTCGCTGAGAGCATTTCAGCTTCCTAGACCATGGGATGATTTTCCAAGAGCTGCTGAGCAGGGATGGTGTGCATCTATCAAAGAAGGGAAGAAGTGTCTTCAGCAGCAAACTGACTAATTTACTGAAGAGGGCTTTAAACTAGAATCATTGCGGCAGGGTGAATTACTTAACAAATATTTCTGTTCTTTATTCACAGCTGAAGGCCTGGAGTGGGACCACAGAAGACCAATGCAAATAGGGATGGAGGTGAGGGTAGTCCCTGATCAATTTTCAGAGGATTAGGCACAAAACTGCATATTTAAGCTACTAATTTATAATGGCAGTTCCAACTGCCCTTAGAGAATCTGCACTTAGCATTCATGATTCCAGTGTCTATATTTTGGCACCCTTTCTTGAATCTACCTCTAGGAGGGCAATTCTATAAAGGGGCATGAACGAGTTGGGGTCTGGCCTAGTACATAAACAGCTAGACATAAGCAAAGAAGGTAAAGGAAAATTCTTTATTAACTCAAAAGGAAAAATTTGACAACTTGTTACTTCAAAAGGTCAGCCATATAATGAACAGTCTTTTGGTTCCAAAGTCCTGAGGTGAGCCTGTGGCTGACAGGACCCAAGACACAGTCTTTCAAGTTTAATTAATTTTAATATACCGACCATCAACGTGCACCTGGCCAGTTTACAATGCTAAAAATGAAAAGTTAAAATAAATTTTTTTTGGGGGGGAAATGTGAACATTAAATAGGCAGATTACAAATACGAACATGAGCATGAGGGGAAAGGGGGAAAGGAAAATTAATAATTACATCATTAAAAACAAATTAATTAAAGGGAAGAGGGGGGAGGATAAAACACCAAAAATGGGGATCGCTTCTTAAAAGCAGTTCGTGTTTATTTTGCTGGCTATTGGAAAGGAAATATTTAGACGCTATGGTATGCGACTTGGAATAAGAACGTTTTTAGTTTAGTCTTGAATTTGTCGAGTGAAGTTTTGAGGCGGAGTTGAGGTGGCACGGCGTTCCATAAAGTTGGAGCTACAACGGAAAAGTTAGTTTTTCTAGTGTAGTAGAATTCTTTGATGGAAGGTATGGTCAGCAAATTCTGATCAGCCGATCTAAGGGTCCGGGAAGGGCAAGAAGGAATGATGAGTTTATCAAGAAAAGATGGGAGATGCGAAAGTTTGATTTTGAAGACCAGCATTAAAGTTTTATAGGTGATACGGTGGCAACAGGGTCTGGCACCAGCCAGACCTCAGGGCAACTTTTAAGTTTTTCAGCAACAAAAGGAATATTGGCTTAGCTCAGCCAAGCAGAGCATCTAAGGGTTGTAGTCAAGATTCATAAGGGAATCACTTCTTCCTCCTTCTTTCCCCTGTGCCTTCTCTAGCTAGTTCTGGCCTGGCCTGTTATACTTCCTGGTTCCTGCCTCCTTGACTCCTCCTTCCCATGTCACTTCCCCCTAAGGCCTGTTTTAAGGTGGCTCTGACATTGTGAGGGAGTATCCAGCAGGGGGAGTTGTAGTGTCATATAGACTTCCTCACAGGCAGCCATTCATGGAGCGGTGCAGGACAAGGCAGCACACGTAAAGCTCGTGCCTGCCTTTTGGGCCGATTTGACACTGCTTAGCTCAGCCAGAAGGAAGGGCAGGTCCGCTGGACCAACTAAAATAAGGTATGGGGGAATTCGGGGGGCCCTGCCTGCCTTAGCTAGTTCGGAAGTCAGCTGGAAGGAAGGACAGGACCGCCAGAGGATCTAAATAAGGTAACGGGGAGGGGGGGTGTTGGGATAAGATGCACCTTTTTTCCACCCACTTTTTTTTTTTGGGGGGGGGTAAAGTGTGTCTTATGGAGCGAAAAATACAGTAAATGTTTGTCACCCAAACCATAGTAATTTGTTTTTTTCAGTGTTTAATTTGAAATGATATTTCCCCGCCCATTCTTGCACTTTAGTTAGAGTTCTGGACAATATTGTAGTCTTGATTGGTTCAGGCTTGCAGGGATTAGTAGAAAGTCATCATCTGTATATGAGAAGAGCCATTCCCCTAGTCTGAGGCTTATTAAGTTCAATGTGGTCATGAAGATGTCACATATGGATGTCTCAAAAGGTCAAATGTATGTTCATGTTCTTGACATGTCCAAATTCCAATTTTTGAAAAGACAGACCTAGGGATGTCCAAATAGCAAAGGGAAGTGTTCTGGGTATGTTTTAGGTGGGACTGGAAAGGGCCTGAAATCTGCATGTCCAAAAATGATTACCAAAGATGGAAGTCCTTATTTAGATCTGTTTCAGGAACATCCAGATTAGAGAATGACACGAAAACTGTTTTGTCTCCTTTAGTGTCCTTTAGTGCTCCCTTTATTCCTTGGTCATCCAACGGTCCCACCGCTTCCTTCGTGGGTCGTTTCCCTTTAATATATCGAAAGAACGGCTTGAAGTTTTTCCATCTCCTTGGCTATTTTTTCCTCGTAGTCTCTTTTTGCCACTTTTACCACCTTATGGCACCTGTGTTGATGTTGTTTGTGCTTATTCCAGTTTTCATCTGTTTTTGATCTTTTCCATTCATTAAACGAAGTTGTTGTTTTTTTTTGTCTTTGATCGCTTCCTTAACCTCTATAGTGAGCCACACGGGTTCTTTATTCTTTTTCCTCTTTGATACGTGGTATATATAGATTTTGCGCCTCGGTGACCATATCCTTAAAAAGAGACCAAGCTTGCTCCAGCGTCTTTATAATGTTTATCCTCTTCTTAATTTTCTTCCCCACCATGCGTCTCATCCCTTCGTAATTTTCCCCGTCCTTGCGGGAACTCATTTTCCCATCCCATCCCAGAGAGTTCTTTTCCTGTCCCTGCCCTTTTCTGCAAGCTCTATCCTCATATGCACAAGCCTCAAACACTTTAAAATCAGAAGTGTTTGAGGCTTGTGCAGTTAAGGCAGAGCTTACAGGAAAGGGGCAAGGACAGGGATAGTGACAAAATGTGCGTGGATGGGACAAGGAAATTGAGTTCCTGCGGGGATGGGGGAAAAATGTGTTATTCACTAATCCAGATTACAGAAAGGTGTTATGATTGAGCATTTGCCTGCTAGAGAGATTTAAGGAATGACACCTCTTTAATCCCTCAGTGTTTGCTGTCCTCTCTCTCACCTGAAAGTGAAACTAGAAGAGGATATCAGGCTCTATGACTGCTTCACATATTCCTCTGGATTCTATAAAGGTCACCCCAAACTGGGCACAGATCTCAGATTGGTGCTGAAAATAATCAGTTAATGGGCTCCAAAGATTTAATTATTGGTGCTAACAAGCACTTAATTAGCACTTATTTGATTGGACACTGTTCTGGCTGCATGCTAATTCTGTAACAGTGAGTGCCTAAATTGGACCATGTGTAATGCAAAAAGGGGGTGTCGTCATGGGGCCATGAGCAGATCAAAATAGTGGGGATCCGTGCTCAAATTGCATACCAGTTTCAGCTGGTGTAAGTCCTCACAAATTCTGAAGCACTCTGCCCATTGAGATTTTCAACGCTTTAACACCTGTAGCACCTACAGTACCAGCTTCATAGACCTTAGTACCGGTACAATCTCTCACCGTATGCACAGCATCTTTATGGTGAATAGCTGGCTATTGGCTTACAATAATTTTGGTCTCGATGCCCCTATTTTACCTTCGGTACCGACACAGCTTTAGCATCAGACTCTGCTCGATACCAATTCACCCTGTTCTATATTATTTACCTGCATTGAGACTCAGTACCAATGCTATTTTTACCTCGGTACCATTGCTGCTCCTGTGTCTTTTTCTCATTGATCTGTACTGGTGCTTTCATGTCTTCCTCGGTACTGACTTGACCTTAGCAGAATGCAATCTTGTCCAGTACCAGCTTCATAGACCTTAGTACCGGTACAATCTCTCACCGTATGCACAGCATCTTTATGGTGAATAGCTGGCTATTGGCTTACAATAATTTTGGTCTCGATGCCCCTATTTTACCTTCGGTACCGACACAGCTTTAGCATCAGACTCTGCTCGATACCAATTCACCCTGTTCTATATTATTTACCTGCATTGAGACTCAGTACCAATGCTATTTTTACCTCGGTACCATTGCTGCTCCTGTGTCTTTTTCTCATTGATCTGTACTGGTGCTTTCATGTCTTCCTCGGTACTGACTTGACCTTAGCAGAATGCAATCTTGTCCAGGTTTTGATAAACCAAAATGGTTACAGCTCTAGAGTCTGTCACTGTACCACCAGGATGTGATGGCCATACTATGGATAAGTTTAGACACGTCTTTGTCAGACCTATGTTGATTAACAGATTCAAGAGTTCTCAATTTCAACTACTCTGTCCTATTATCTCAGACAGATCATATAGCACTTGGCTGGTTTCAAACAGTATATTCCAATTCATCACCTGCCAGAACTTCCAGACTTCAGTCAATTGTGAAGAATACACTATGGCTATTGACCTTTTTTTTTTAGTTGAACAATCCTATACATCAGAGGTGTGCCTTCATACAGATGCTTCTTTCTATCTCTATGCTTCTAACAGGAATCCATCCAGGATATAGAGCTTGTAAAGATGGATCTCCTATTCTGCCCATCATAACTCAGTTTCTTGCAAGTTTCTGAACAGAGAGCTCCACTCAAGGTGTAGACTTCGATCTCGTCCATTTGTAAACATTTTTATCCATCATTGACTCTGTCTCTGTTGACAACGGACTCCACTCTGAATATACAGCCTATAAAATGGATTAATTTGTCTTCTGTAGTTCTCTCTGCTACAACAGATCACACTCTCCATTATGTTCCACATCTGGATAATTTTTTTCTATGATCTTCATAGATTTTTTCATTAGAGTCTTCTATTGCGCTTACAGCGCACCTTATTCAGCCATTGGATTGCGATGAACCTCCCCAGGAGATTCTTACATCGCCTCTTCACAATCTGTCAAAGCTGATGTTTCTCAGCTAGGAGATATCTCTCCCCATTGCCATGCCTATAGCGACAATTTCCACTCTCTTCAAAATTGGAACTACCTTTGTATAAGCAATGTTGCTATCCCTGTCAAATACACCAATGAGATGTTCTCCATTCTTTCTTGAGGTTTTCATACCTCAAAAGACATATGAAGAAAACTCTAATTACTTTGCTATTCTAATGAGCTCAGAGGACTGGGAGTAGCTGTAGGGGAGGAGGAGGCCACTAACACATTCTATTAAGGACGATATTACACCTTTCAAGCCTCACTTGTATTTATATCTGAACTAGCTGCAAAATCTCTAGACCTTGCATGATTCTCTGCTTATTCCTTTGTAGTTACTTGTACCTATTACGTAGCAAGTCATAATGCTATCTTCACAAATTCTCAATTCCTCTTCTAAGTTTGTATCAGGAATGGATACTCTGTTATTTCCAGTTGAGCCCTTTTCTTTATTAAAAGACTCACCTTATTTCTCTATGTTTGTCATATATTCCTTTACTTCATGGCTCACTAATATTAAGTATAGCCAGCAATTTCCAAAGGGGGTCGCACCTTGGTCCGGTACAGCGGCATGAGTTCCAGAGCTTAATTCTTTGAGTGAAAAAATATTTCCTCCTATTGGTTTTAATTCAGCCCTGTCTCTTTCGGTCTTATGATTGATTCTATTAGTAAACATGTAACAGATCTTTTCAACAGCTTTTACAATGAACAGCAGAGTTTTCAGCAGAACGTTCAAGAAGTTTTGTCAGAGGCTCAGAGCAAGAAATTATTCACATTTAGATGATTATTTTCTAGCAAAAGCTGGTGTGGACATGTTCTGTCATTTTGCTTGCGCTTTGTGCAATTTATATGAGGGTAAGAAGCTGACGAGACATTGTTGATTGATCTGGATTTTCTTGAAGTAAAAAAATGTCAAATGTGTCAAATGTTTTTACTACTTTCTAAAAAAAACAATCAAACCCAGGAGGATGGTATGCTTCGCTGGTGGAGCTGTTGCCCCTATGCCCAAAGGTTGTACAATTGGGTCCCAATACTGCGCCTTGTGACTCTGCACAAGTCGCTTCCCACAAATGACGGAGACCTTCAATGACTCTTTTTCCTTTATTCCCTTCGGGTCAGTCGAGTTTTTCTCCATTGCATTTTCTCCTGCAATGCATTCTGTTCTTTTCTTTCTTGCTGACCCCTTCATTATTTTTGCCTATGGCTCTCCATTCTCTGGATGGAAGGAATTGAATGAGAAGATGAGTAAAGCAGAAACCAGACAAGAAAGGTAGAAAAAAAATTTCTATTTCTTTTCTTTTTTTTGCTTTAGGATAAAGTAGTATATTAGTTGTGTTGATAAAAATTTATAAACAAAGCCTGCCAAACGAACATCTCTTTCTCTAGTTCAGCAGCCAGAACGTTGATTTATAAGGAAGGAATAAGCTAAATATGGCAGTACTGAGGCTTGTATGGATGCTGTGGGGTTAGTAGTCGCAGGGACGGGGCAGGGGACTGGGGTGGGGACAGGGACGGTGGTCGCGGGGATGGGGTGGTGACGGGGACAAATTTTTTCCCTGTATCATTCTCTAATACATATGAACAGGGGGTTAAAACAGGGAAGAAAAAGATTCTTGTTGTGGCACCATCTTTTCTCTGATTAGCTTTTCTATACTCCAAAATTACATTAAGAAACTTTGTATCATTAATGCTGCATAGTTTAGTCCTAATTAGAGCTTAATTAGATGTCAATTTAAATTAAGAGGGCTTGCGTAAACCAGGCCACTGTGACCTGGATGGTGCTAATTTCAATCAGCAGTCTGAGTGTAACATGAAATGAAATTCTCACAGTACCACAGAAATGATGGGAACAACTGACATTTTAGATTAGAATGACTAAACTTCCAGAAATTGATGTGCATGACACCAGCTACAGTATGTGTCAGTAAATCAAACCCACTGAAGGTGACACACAGTTTAATAGATCAAGACACTGTAAAATGTTTATCTCTGTGATTTCCCTTTTTCTCAGTCACAGGGTAGAAGCTGACCATTATACAATTTTTGTTTGTATGACTGCTGTTTGGAAATCTGGGAAATAATTCAGGAAGTTAAACTTTGATTATGATGATCTAGTAATTTAAAAACTTTCATTCTTGGACATAAACATCATGATTTCAGTATTTGCAGATTCAGGGGTCCTTTTTTAAGGTGCACTAACCTATTTACTATACTGTGCATTTGGGAAGGGAGCTACATAGAGAGGGTTATGGGCTGGCTGTGGGCATATCAAGTATCAATATGTGCATCTTATAGAATACTATACAATGTGCACATGGAGGGGCATGTTTAAGCATACCCATTTAGGGCTAGATTCAGAAAGCAAACCGATCATGTACCGATTGGTTTGCGAGCCCTTAGCAAGCAGATTTTCCTCCGGCCCAATTCACAAACCTGTCCTGCGATCCGCTTCAAATCTGTGCATGCAAATGAGGGGAATCGCATGCAAAGTAGGCAGGGACGCGATTTACTAAACTTTTCTTCTGACACACCGACTGGCTGGCCAATCAAGAACAAGCGACTGGTGAGGACCAGTCGCTTGTGTAAAAAACTCCACTCCTCTCTGCCTAGATCTGCTCTCTGCTTGCACCGACTCTCCTCCACCAATTGCCTGCACGACTTTTCTGCTCTGTGCCGCGACCTGCTCTCTGCCTGCCCCGACTCTCCTGCTCTCTGCTGCCCATCCCCAAAGTGCGAGCCCGTGGTTTTAAAACCATGGGCTCACACTGCGGGGAAGGGCGGCAGAGAGCAGGAGAATCAAAAATTGGCCACCCCGGCCTGACACCCCCCGTATGTAAAAGTTGGCCCGATTCGCCCACCGCCCACCACACACACACACACCCCTCCCCCGACTGACCCACCCGTGGTCGGGCTGGCCGGACCAACCCCCCTCCCCGTACCTTTAAAAATGTTGGGCGCAGGAGGGGTGCCCAGTCCCTCCTGCTCCTTAGGCCTCCAGTAATCTTCGGGAGCAGGAGGAAGCACAAAGTCCTCCTGTTCCTGTTGCTCTGCCGGTCCGATGCAATAGCGGCCTTAGGCCAAGCCCTGGTGCATCATGTGATGCACGGGGAGGAGCCTAAGGCCCCGATTAGCTAAGGCACCTCGGGCTCCTTCCTTGGGAGAGGCCTGGGGCACGTCAGCCAATCAGGGACTTCCTTAGGGAGGAGTCAAAGGTTGCTTCTCCTGTCACTACTGTCGGGGCTCTAGCGATCCATGCAGTCAGTTGGAGGCGTGATTCCGATTGCCCCCATTTACATGCAGATGGTTGGGGAATAGGTCGGCCTGCCTCCGATCACACACGGATCGGACACGAATCGGAGGGTTAGTGAATCTAGCTCTTAGATCTTCCATTATAAGCGGGTACACCTTTTTGGCATGCCAGTGTAGGATTTCTTCTAGTATTCTATCAGGGTGCCCTGATGCGGTTAAAGAATTGGCACTTCCCATGCTGCATTAGGATGATAAAAAGAAGGCACCATTTCACATAATTGCCTTGATTATAAGTCCTCTGGAGACAGGAAAATACCTAAATAAATTCACCCTCAGCTATAACTGAAAAGGTACAAGCTAAATATGAAATAAATACTGAGGGGTTAGCTGTTTGATGTAGGAATTTGCAAAATCTTCATGGTTCCTTAGGTATGCATATTTATATAACTATAAATAGAAAAAAACCTGATGGTAACATATCAATTAAATATAATTTACAAAACCATCGGTATAAACCAAAATGTGTGCAGCATCTTTTACCTCTGTCCACCAGCTCCATGCCCAACATTTCTCCTATCACTCCTCTCCAGCTCCATGACACATCTCTTCCTCCATTCCCTCCACCAACGTGTACATTTAATTTAATTTAATTCTTATATACCGCTAATAACCGTGAGGTTTCTAAGCGGTTTACAAAAATGATGCATTAAAAGATACAATAAAAAAAAAAAAATAAGATAGGTACTTGGAGATTCCCTACCTGTCCCAAAGGCTCACAATCTAACTAAAGTACCTGAAGAAACAATTTATGAAAATTAAAGATAAAAATATAAAGACAGAGGTAGAGATAGAGATAGAAATGAATATTCCAACAAGATGGCGGCCAGTTAGGTCATCTTCTGTGCTGTCTCCCTTGTCCTGCTTTTGTTTTTGTTTTATTTTGCCTTTGTTGATTTTTCTTTTAAATTTTTTTTTGTTGGTTTTTTGTTCTGTCTCTGCTGTTTTCATTTGGGACTTCCAGTCTCGTTGGTGTTTGCTTCTTTTGAGCTCACCTACCGATTTCCAGTTTAACAGTTGCTCCGATCTGGCAGCTGAGGGAGCCGTTGCCTGATGCCTGAATGGTTCTATGGTGGCGGTTAAGAGTTGAAGAATTGGGTCCTGTTTCTTTTCGTGGTGGATGGGAGAGTTCTGGCTTTCGGCTCCTTGTGTTCATGTCCAGCCACTAGCGGAGAGGAGTGTGGGAGCACTGCTTCGCCCCCTCCCGAACCAGCATAGGACCAGCTCCGTTGAATTCAAGCTGCAACAACGGCGTGCTGAGGGCAGATGAAGGCGGGAGCCAGTCCATGCCGCCAAGGAGGGACTACATCGGACCGGCATGCAGGTCGGTCGAGCCAGCTCGACCTCCTCCTCGTTACCAGCAGGGAGAGGAGATTAAATCTTTTCTCCCTGTTAGGTCGTGGGAGAGGCGGAGCGGTGATCGCACTCCTCTCCTGAGCGGGCTGGCGAAAAGATGTCAGCCTGCTGTTTGAAAGCAATATTTTTTTTTTCCCTGCTGGGTTGTGGGAGAGGCGGAGCGGTGCTCACACGCCACTCCTGAGCTGACACTCTTCAATATTAATATGAAGATCTACATGCGGTGGAACTGTGACCAGGTGCCCTGCTGGAAAGGGGTTCCCGATACTGCTGCTGGTCTCGGTGAGCCGTTAGCACCGCTTCTTTCAAAGTGTTCTCCCCTGCTGGATCGGGGGAGGGGTGTAACTGTGATCAGGTGCCCTTCTGGAGAGGGGCTCCCGATACTGCTGCTGGTCTCTGTGAGCCGTTAGCACCGCTTCTTTTTACATCATTCCTCCCTCTTGTATTCCTTTCCATCTGTCCCACTATTCCCTCTATCACCACATCCAAAATTTCTCCTTCTCATCTCTCTTCCTTACTCCTCTCCTATTACCATGTCCAACAATTGTTTCCCTCCCTATGCCCAACAATTCTTCTCTTTCTTCCTTTCCCTATGTACACCATCTCTTTCTCTCTCACTCACACCCATGCTCAACAATTCTCCCTTTCTATTCCCTCCCCACCTCAGCATCCCTTTCCCACTTCTTCCATCCTTCCTATGTTCCAAGTTCATGCCCCCTCTTCCCTTTTGTGTCCCAAGTTAGTGCCCCTCCATCCTTCCTTCCAGCCTTTGTCCCAAGTTTGTGCCCCCTCTCTCCTTTCTGTGTCCTAAATTTATGTCCTCCTCCCTCCTTCCTTCCTTCCTTTGTCCCAAGTTCACGCTCCCTTCCTTCCTTCTGTGTCCAAATGCACCTCTCTCCCTCCCTCCCTTCCTTCGGTGTCCCAAGTTCATGCCTCCTCCCAAGAGTGTGTGGCTGGCTCTAAAACATTCAAATAGGCTTCCTCCTCCTTTCCAGCTGCACATCTTTCTTCACAAAGCCACAAGCAGAGTATGGCCAGAGGTCCTGGTGTACTGGCTACACGGCTTTCTATCAAAAGGTGTGCAGCCACACAGCTTAGAAGGAACGTTGCTTTATACTAGGGGTGTACAACCTTTTGGCTTCCCTGGGCCGCATTGGCTGAAAACAAATTTCTGGGGCCGCGCAAACGCTGCAGCTAGACAGAGAAAGGAGCCGGCAAGATGGTAAACACCCGGGGGCAGCCGAGGAAAATACTGCATCGCCCTCGACTGGGGCCACACAAAATACTTCACGGGGCCGCAGGTTGGACACCCCTGCTTTATACCTTTTCACTTTTTATCTAAACAACTTTCTAACTCTGATATTACTATTAATTATTTCTATAGCGGTACCAGACGTACGCAGCATTTACAGAGTCACAAAGAAGGCAGTCCCTGCAGAAAGAACACTTCCCAGGCAGGCAGATGGCAGGAGGCTGGCTTTGTTGCGCCTTCGGCTGCCCAAAGATTTTAAAATATAGCAGCGGAGAGCTGATAAGTGGAGGAATCAGGAACTGGAGAGAGATTGGATCCAGCTGAGAGTAGTGGTTGTTGGAGTTGGGAATAAGAGAAGGACACATGCTGCGGGGGGGAAGGGGATTAGGGAGGGAAAGAGAGATTCTTCTGGTGGCTGAGGGAACAGGAAAAGAGAATTGTTGGATATAGGTGTAGAGTGAGAGGGAAATACATAGGGAAAGGAAGAAAGAGGGAAATTGGGCATAGAGAGAGAGGTAGAGATGGATGGGGAGAGAAGGATGAGAGGGAGAAATGGGATGCTGGTGGAGAGGGACAGATTGAAGAGGATTCAAGGTGGAGGAATATTGGACATAGTGATGAAGGGAGAGATGTGGCATGGTGCTGGAGAGGGATGATAGAAGGAGAAGTGAGCATGGGGCTGGTGGGCAGTGGTGAAAAATGCTGCACATGATCCTGGAGATGAGAAGGGGAGAAATGTTGGATGTGGCTATAGAGGGGGTGGGAGAGATGCCTGGATCTCTCAAGACAGATGGACATTGAGAGAGGGAGGGAGACATGTTGCCAATAGGGGTGGAGAAGAGAAGAAGAAAAGTTGGACTTATGGAGGGACAGAGAGAGATGTTGAGGAGGCAGAAAGTAAGTAATATTGAATGCACAGTCAGAAGGAAGTGTAACCAGACTCATTAAATCACCAGACAACAAAGGTAGGAGAAATTATTTTACTTTCAATTTAGTGATCAAAATGTGTCAGTTTTAAGAATTTATATCTGCTGTCTATATTTTGCACTATATTTGTCTGTTTTTCTATAGTTGTTACTGAAGTGACATTGCATATTTTAAAGTCATCTGCCTTGACCTCTTTGAAAAAACAAACAAATATAAATGATAATTTATAAATGATAATTAAGATTTTCTCTGCTTACTGTGTGCTTTGTTTTTTGTTTTTTTTTAATTTGGTGGTTGATCATTATATATTAATAAGATTATATTGTGTGTATATGAAAAATGGATAGAAGAAATTGCATTATAATTAGTACTATTATTATGGGGGTGGGGTCTGGGGCGGTGCTTGGGTGGGGGTACTCGGTTGATATTTGTTAGACTTAGGGGGTACTTGGCTTGAAGAAGTTGAGAAACACTGGTCTAGAATACATGATCTGTAGCTTAAGGAATCCAGCAGGAGAGAAAGACTTAGCCATACTCCTCATGTACAGACCGGCAGGTAATTGGAAGAAAGTAGAAGATAAAATATTCAACCTACTCTCACATTGTCTCACCAATTTACTTGATTTCTTTGAAGGTGTGAATAAACATGTGGATAAAGGTAAGCCGGTTGATGTAGTGTATCTAGATTTTCAGAAAGCTTTTGATAAAGTTCCTCATGAGGGGCTCATGAGAAAAGTAAAGAGTCATGGGATAGGTGGCAAAATTCAGTTGTGGATTAGGAATTGGTTTTCGGATTGAGGATAGGGTTAAACGGTCATTTTTCTAAGTGGATTGCTGCAGGGATCTGTACTGGGACCAGTGCTATTTAACTTATTTATAAATGATCTGGAGTTATTGTAGTTCTCCCCCCATACCTAATGTCTCACAATACGTAGCTTAGACTGGTTTGTTATGTCTATAGTTTGTCTTTTTGTTATTGGATGTTTGTTTCTCCCCCCCCCCCCATTTTATGTTTTATTTTATTGTACAACGCTTAGAATTTTATGATTAGCGTTTTTATCAAATTTTTAATAAACTATGAAACTATGATTAAATTTGCACATGACACTAAACAGTTCAAAGTTGTTAAAACTCATGCGGATTGTGAAAAATTGCAGGCAAACCTTAGGAAATT
Organism: Geotrypetes seraphini; assembly: GCF_902459505.1. NCBI lineage: Eukaryota > Metazoa > Chordata > Amphibia > Gymnophiona > Dermophiidae > Geotrypetes > Geotrypetes seraphini. The sequence goes on along the minus strand of NC_047085.1, from coordinate 460,332,454 downwards.
GGAAGACTGGGCGTCCAAGTGGCAAATGAAATTTAATGTGGACAAATGCCCAAATCACAGGGAAGTATATCTTAATTACTGTCCCAAGGAAGAGTAACCCCACCCCTTCTTGTGGATTGCTTTGTTCTAAGAGGAAAGGATAGAAAGGTAAGAGGGAGAAAACAAAAATTGTGGAAATTGTGTTGTGATGTAGACCAGTGTTTCTCAACTTCTTCAAGCCAAGTACCTCCTAAGGGCTCCTTTTATGAAACCGCGTTAGCGGTTTAATGCATGTAATAGCGCGTGCTAATTTGCTGGCCGTGCTAGCTGCTACTGCTTCCTCTTGAGCAGGCGGTAATTTTTCGGCTAGCGCAGGAGTTAGCGTGCTAAAAAGTTGCGTGCGATAAAGCCGCTAACGCGGCTTCGTAAAAGAAGCCCTAAGTCTAACAGATATCAACCGAGTACCCCCGCCCAAGCTACGCCCCAGACCCACCCAGGTCCCACCCCCTTAATAATAGTACAATTATAATACAATTTCTTCCATTTATTTTCATATACACACAATATAATCTTATTAACAATACATAATGGTAACCACAAAATTAAACTACACAAAGCATTCTGTACACAGACAAAATGTTAATTATAATTTATATTCTGTTTTTTCAAAGAGGTTAAAATATGCAATGTCACTTCAGTAACAGCTACAGAAAAATAGAGAAATATAATGGAAAATATAGACATCAGATATAAATTCTCCAAACTGACACATTTTGATCACTATATTGAAAATAAAATCATTTGTAAAATCATTTTCCCTAACTTTGTTGTCTGGTGATTTTATTTTTCTAATCATCCGTTCCCAGTGTCTCGCACATCCTTCTGACTGTGCTCTTAACTGTATTTCTAGGGCCTACTTATGCATTTACTGTTTTTTTTTCTCCTTCGCTTTATGCTATGCTTCCATCTTTGTCATTAACTTTTAACATTTAAGTTTTTTCCATTTTTCTGCTTTCTTCTCAAAATCTACTTTTCCATGTCTTTCCTTCCCATCCTATCTCTCTCTTCTCCCATGGTCTGGCATTTCTCTCTCCTTCCCTCCCCATTTCCATAGTCTGACATCCCTCCCTCCCCCTAGTGGTCTGACATCTCTCTCCTTCCTTTCCCCCCTTCCCACAGTCTGGCATCTCTCCTCTTCTCAAAGTCATAAAAACATAAGAATTGCCGCTGCTGGGTCAGACTAGTAGTCCATCGTGCCCAGTAGTCCGCTCACGCGGGGGCCCCCAGGTCAAAGACCAGTGCTCTAAATGAGTCCAGCCTTACCTGCGTACATTCTAGTTTAGCAGGAACTTGTCCAACTTTGTCTTGAATCCCTGAAGGGTGTTTTCCCCTATAACAGATTCCAGAAGAGCGTTACAGTTTTCTACCACTCTCTGGGAGAAGAAGAACTTCCTTACGTTTGTACAGAATCTATCCCCTTTCAACTTTGAAGAGTACTCTCTTGTTCTCCCTACCTTCAGTATTTTGAATATTTCGATCATGTCCCCTCTCAGTCTCCTCTTTTCAAGGGAGAAGAGGCCCAGTTTCTCTCACTGTAACAGCAACTCCTCCAGCCCCTTAACCATTTTAGTTGCTCTTTTCTGGACCCTGTTGAGTAGTACCATGTCCTTCTTCATGTATGGCGACCAGTGCTGGATGCAGTACTCCAGGTGAAGGCGCACTATGGCCCGGTGCAGCAGCATGATAACCTTCTCCGATCTGTTTGTGATCTCCGATCTGTTCGTGATCTCATTCCTAGCATTCTGTTCACCCTTTTTGCCATTGCCGCACATTGCGCGGATGGTTTCATCGACTTGTCGATCAGAACTCCCAAGTCTCTTTCCTGGGAGATCTCTCCAAGTACCGCCCCAGATATCCTGTATTCGTACATGAGATTTTTGTTACCGACATGCATCACTTTACACTTATCAATGTTGAACCTCATTTGCTTTGTCGATGCCCCTTTCTCAAGCTTGATTATGTCACGTTGCAGATCTTCGCAATCTCCCTGCGTCTTTACTACTCTGAATAACTTCGTATCATCCGCAAATTTAATCACCTCACTCGTCGTACCAATGTACAGATCATTTATAAAGATGTTGAAGAGCATGGGTCCAAGCACCAAGTCCTGTGGTACCCCACTGGTGACGCTCTTCCGTTCTGAGTATTGTCCATTTATCCCCACTCTCCATCCCTCCCCCTCCCCCTTCCCTTTCCACTGGTCTGATATCTCTCCCCCTTCCAACCCCTCGCAGGTCTCTGCACCTCTCATTCTTCCCTCTCTCCCCTGCCCCTCCCCCAACCTATAGCCAAGTTTCTCTCCCCTCTCCAGGCCCCAACCTTTAATCTCCCAACCCCATGATTTCCCCCACCCCCCTAGGCCTACCGAGGTACATGGTGGTCCAACAAAAGTCTTTGTAGCAGGAACATGGCCCTCTCACTCCTGCTTGCTCGTGGTTCATTCTAAAATGGCTGCTGTGACCTCTCATGGCAGCTCGTGGTACTCCAAGAAACGCGAGCAGCTGCGAGAGGTTGCGGTAGCTATTTTAGAAGGCAGCCATGAGGAAGCAGGAGTGAGAGGGTTGCACTCTTGACACACAGACTCCTGCTGGACCACCAGGTACTTCGTGGGGGGGGGGAATCGTGGGATTGGGAGGGAGAATAATGTGTCAGGGCCTGTAGAGCAATTCCCTCAGGCAGCCTCGGGGCCTTTGCTAGGCCGGCTGCCTCTGAGTAAAGAGGAAGTTGCATCATCGGAGGGAGGCTGGCTTAGCAAAGACCCCAAGGCTACCTGATGGAATTGCTAAAGTAACTCTAGTGGCAGCTGTGTGTGGAAGTTAAAAACACAGTGAGCTACTGCTGCTAGTTCAGGAGGGCTGGGGATAGAATGGCAGAAGGAGGTTAGGAGACTTACTATATTGTCTATCCCCTGATAATGGTGCATGTACCCCCTGGAGTATGCATACCGTGTGTTGAGATCCTCTGATATAGACTAATTTGGTATACCACTAGTTATTCTGTTATATAAATTTATAGTTGGAATGTACACGTTTGAAACTAGAATGGTAAAAAAACAAAACACCTAGGAATATCAAACTATTCTCATAATGGTTCTCACACGGCATTACAGCATGAGTCGGCCTGTCAAAAGATATTCTGTTACTGAAATAACCTTGTATTTGCCTCTGGGATTTGCTGTATCATGGAATTCCTAGCACAGCCTGAGGGTGTCTGCATTCATACTTCTTGGGTGATATCCTAAAAGGGTTATAGGGCTCCATATCCAATGCTCTGTAGCAGTGGTATTTTTAATGGTATTTTGAATTATTGCTATGATTCTTGGGTTTGATATTCTACAGCCTGAGGGTGAAACATGGCCCCATTGGGTTCTCAATAAAGAATTACCTCTTTCAGGAACCCTTTTTAACTGTGGTAATACTGTCTACTGGGCTGGAAAGAATAACATTGTAAGTACTTTAAATTTTATTTTGCCACTCAGCTAGTAACCATTGTAAGCTGTATAGTATAAGGAAGCCATAAATCATCCGTTGTTGCTTCAACCAAGATCTTTGCAGCAGTATTGTACAACTATTTATTTAATAATTCTTTAAAACTGGCCTAGAAGATTTCTTACCTAAACTGCGCTTCCTCAATCTGAAGTATCCGTTAGAAATAGAAAGAGCACATAGAATACCATTACGTGCATCTTACAGACAAAATGGTCCCAGGCCCATGATATTCAGGGTGCTTCATTTTCAACAGGCTTTGGACATTTTATCTGCTGCTAAACAAATTAAGTCACTGAAATGGCAAGAAACAAAAATCCATCTTCTGCTTGATTTTGCTAAAGTTACTGCTAGCTTGAGGAAACAGTTTCTGCTTCTCTGACCTCTGCTGCAGCAATTGGGAGCTAAGTATGGGCAGCTGTATCCAGAAGTCATGAAGATAACATTCAACAATAAAACCAGGCACTATGAGGATCCGATCAAACTACAGGACTATATTAATCAGCACTTTGATCCAATGACATAGGGGAGCAACAAGGAATGATGATTTATCTATATTTTAACTTTGTTTTTCTTGTGGAAGGTTATACAAAGTTTTTTTTACAAGGAATGGGTTTTTTAATTTATTAAAATTCAGTCTTATTATTCTTTTTTTTTTTTTTTTTTACGAAAGTGTTTTGGTTTAAGTTATAGTAGGTTTAACGAGAGCCAGTGAAAAATGAGATAGTATGAGAAGGGGTGAAACTTCAACGTTTTTTCCTGTTAACAAAATAGACTTCCAAGACAACCGGAAAACATGGACGCAGAATTAATTGAAGACATAGAGAACATAACTCTATGGGGCGACACTGTACTGCTAGGGGACTTCAACATGCCTGATGCAGATTGGAACACATTTTCAGCAACAACCAGCAGCAGCAGGAAGCTTTTGACCTCCATAAAAGGAGTACATCTCAGACAGATGGTAACGGAGCCCACTAGGGACCAGGTGATCCTAGACCTGGTACTCACCAACGGGGAAAGCGTCTCAGAGGTTTCAGTGGGAGATACATTAGCCTCCAGCGACCATAACATGATATGGTTCAACCTTGGGAAAGGATCCCCTAAATCAATTACAAAAACAAAGGTACTCAATTTCCGGGGCACCGACTTCACACGCATGGGAGATTTCGTTCATCAGACGCTGCAGGACCAAACAGAGACCGGCAATGTGGAAACTATGTGGTCATACCTGAAATCATCCATACACGAAGCAACTAATCGCTATATAAAATCAGTAGATAAACGGCAAAGAAACAACAAACCCCAATGGTTCACTGGAGAGATCTCGCACCTCATTAAGGAAAAGAAAAAAGCATTTCTTTCCTACAAATGTACGCAAAAAAAAGAAACTAAAGTAGAATATAAGACCAGATCTGCAGCAGTCAAAACAGCAGTTAGGGAGGCTAAACTTCGAGTGGAAGAAACTCTGGCAAAAAACATTAAAAAGGGGGACAAATCCTTCTTTAGGTATATCAGTGATAGGAAAAGGAACACAGACGGTATAGTACGCCTTAGACAACTGGACGGAAACTACGCAGTGGCGGACTCCAAGAAAGCAGAACTACTAAATGAATATTTCTGCTCAGTCTTCACCTGCGAGGCACCAGGACATGGACCACAGTTGAAAGAGAAACAAGACGTGGATGACCCGTTTCAGAATTTTGAGTTCACACCTGGGGACGTCTACAACGAACTGGCAAGACTCAAGGTGAGCAAAGCCATGGGACCGGACAATCTACACCCAAGAGTGCTCAGAGAATTGAGAGATGTTCTGGCAGAACCGTTGGCAGTGCTCTTCAATCTTTCACTAAGTACGGGGAAAGTACCGTTGGACTGGAAAACTGCCAACGTCGTTCCTCTACATAAAAAGGGTTGCAAGGCTGAGGCTGCGAACTATAGACCGGTAAGCCTCACCTCAATAGTGTGTAAACTCATGGAGACACTGGTTAAGTATAGATTGGATACGATCCTAAACGAGGAAAATCTCCGGGATCCCAGTCAACATGGATTCACCAAGGGTAGGTCATGCCAGTCCAATCTTATCAGCTTCTTTGACTGGGTAACAAAAAGACTGGACTCAGGCGAGTCCTTGGACGTTGTGTACCTGGACTTCAGCAAAGCGTTTGACAGCGTCCCACACCGCAGGCTGCTGAACAAGATGAAATCAATGGGGTTGGGAGAGACTCTAACTACATGGGTCAAAGATTGGCTTAGTGGCAGACTTCAGAGGGTAGTGGTTAATGGTACTCTCTCTAAAATGTCGGAAGTGACTAGCGGAGTGCCACAGGGTTCGGTCCTGGGCCCTCTCCTCTTCAACATATTCATTAGGGATCTGACTCAAGGGCTTCAAGGCAAGGTAACCTTATTCGCTGATGATGCCAAACTATGTAATATAGTAAACGACTATAATCTAAAGGATGCTATGGAGCAAGACCTGCGTACTCTGGAAAGCTGGTCCTCGATCTGGCAGCTGGGCTTCAACGACAAGAAATGTAAGGTCATGCATCTCGGAAACAGAAACCCTTGCAGAACTTACACCCTGAATGGAGAAACTTTAACCAGATCTACGGCAGAACGAGACTTAGGAGTAATCATCAGTGCTGATATGAAAGCTGCCACTCAAGTGGAGAAGGCTTCATCTAAAGCATGGCAGATGATAGGTTGTATCAGGAGAAGCTTCGTCAGCAGGAAGCCTGAAGTCATGATGCCATTGTATAGAGCCATGGTGAGACCTCATCTGGAATACTGTGTGCAATTTTGGAGGCCACACTACTGTAAAGATGTGCTCAGAGTTGAATCGGTTCAGCGGATGGCCACCAGGATGGTCTCGGGGCTAAAGGGTCTCCCGTACGAGGAAAGACTGAGCAAGTTACAGCTCTACTCTCTCGAGGAGCGTAGGGAGAGGGGAGACATGATTGAGACATTTAAGTACATCACGGGACGGGTTGAGGTGGAAGATGATATCTTTCTCCTGAAGGGACCCTCGACCACAAGAGGTCATCCGCTCAAACTCAGGGGAGGGAAGTTTCGTGGAGATGCCAGGAAGTACTTCTTCACGGAGAGAGTGATTGAGCATTGGAACAAGCTTCCAATGCAGGTGATAGAGGCACACAGCGTCCCAGACTTCAAGAATAAATGGGATACCTATGTAGGATCCCTACGAGGGTCACCCAAAGGATAGGATCACTAGTGTATAGACTTGAAAGAGCGGGGCAGTAGAATGGCATTCTTACAAATCTACTTAAATGGGACATTAGACTTAAAAGGGAGGGTCGATGGTGTGGGCAGACTTGATGGGCTGTAGCCCTTATCTGCCGTCATCTTTCTATGTTTCTATGTTTCTATGCTATAGCAACAGTGGCCGCGTTTGGAACTCGATAAGCAGGAGAGTTTCAGTTTTAAGCTGGGCTGCAATGCTGCTGGAGAGGTAGGGGCTTTGGAGACTATATGAACGTTGCTGTAAGGAGAGGTAAGAGGGCGGAGGTGCTTGAAAGTAAAAGAGTCGCTCTAGAGAAGAGAGAGAGTTGATAGCTTGATTCCGGAGAGCAGTGACTTCATTCTTATAGATGAGCTTATGGATAACAAATCTATTTCTTCCTCCAGTCAAATTAAATTCCAATTTGCAGCACTCATTCGGCTCTATATTTCCAGTATGTGGCTCAATTTGAATAATCCGATAAGCTTTGAAAAATAAATAATTAAATTCAGGTGATCTTCTTATATAGTACTTCCCTAATCACCACATATATATATTTTATGATTAAAAAATCTATATTATATTTTTTCTTATGTGAAAAGCTCAGACCCTACAACCCACCTCTAGTGATAACCACGGAGGTAATTGCATGAGACCATCACAGCTGTTCACTATCTCAAACCACCGCATAATGATTAGATCTTAAACTCTACTCCTTTCACTCATTATTTATCTTTTTGGCGGTGGTCAAGCTGTGACTCCTCAGCAACTGCTCCGGTGCAATAAAACTCTGGTGAATGCTTGTCTCTCATTTCCCTCTGGGGGTTTCAGAATCTGCCAATAAAAAGGCAGTTCCATATGCATGTAATTCCTTATGAGCAGCTTCTTTTTTGATGTGGCAATAGATTTGAGGACTCAAAACGCGCAAAGTATTCAACTGCTAAATCTTTTAGCTCACCAAGTTCAAGCCTGCTTTCATTACCACTAACAAATATAAGCTCCAGACCTATCAGCTATCCACAGGACCTGTAATTGTTAAATCTTTGCTCTGGCAATTGTCACAAATAAAGATCTATTCTACTGATCATTCAAGAAGTTGCTGTGCAGTAATAGTTGGAATACAGCAGTTATGTGTTGCAGAAGAGGTGACGGTTCCAGACGGATACAGCGGCTTTAATGAGGTTCCATACTTCTAAGATAGAGTTCCTCCTCCCAAGATGGTGTCTGTTTGAAAACTATATATTCTCGTTAAATTTATTACTTCATTAATTATGTGAGTAGGATAACAGTGATGTTGTTTTTATTTTATTTATTTTTATATTCTTATTTTTATCAATTTTTTACTATTTTATGATTAATAGGGTTATGATTTTGGGAGCCCTTCCTATTGTATTATTGATTTATACAGCTTCCATTTGATTATTTAATTAGTTAAATGTTATCTGCTAGTGGCAACTAATAGTATATTGTTTATGAGTTTATATCCTTTCTTAATGGATTTAAGTAATTGTCTTAATTAATTGGAGGCATACCAATGTGCAAAATGTTGATAATAATTAATAGAATGTCATGATTTTAGATATTCTCAATAGTATAATGTTCTCAATGAATTTATTATAATTTATATTTTGCTAAATTCCTGTCTTAGATTTCTCTTGTTTCTCTTGATTGAGGCAGCTACTGATAAGATATAATGCATAATGTTTAATTAAACACCTACATGAGTTAATAATTTATTTTTAAATTATATTGTATGGTAATTACAAATCATTAGGAAATTAAAATTTAATTTTATTAGTATTCATTAGAACATGGAGGGTTAATTTGGGAAAATTTATGGTGCATAGGGGAAGATGGTAATTGCCAGTCTGTATGTTTGCATCCAAGCTTTTGTGTTATTTTAAGGGATGGGATATGGGAGGGAATGGGGGTAGTTTTAGATTGGGATCCTGGATGTGTTTGGATGGATTAATTTTAATTTTGGTGAATATGATATTAGGTTTCCACTCTCTAGTATATCTCTATCAAATAAAATGGCTTTAAAATTTTATTCATTGAATGCTAATGGACTCAATCATCCCATCAAGAAGAAAAATATTCTTAATTTTTTTTTTTTAAGTAGCTTGCCAGGCCTATGCTTCCAGACAGATATGCTAGGGCATCAGGCAGCCCAGTGATATAAATTAATATCGGAATATTTGAATAATAAAAAAAAACTAGTCTGAGAGACATTTGGAGCATTCAAGTTCAAGTTTATTAGCATTTGATGAATCGCCTATAAAAATATCTAAGCGATGTACAATTTAAAAGCCACCGAATGGTGGTTTCACGTACGGTTGAGACGAATTAGACATTAGACAAACAATATAAAGCAGTATAACAATTAAAAAGGAACAGTCAATATAATTCCATTAACCTTAAAACAATTAAGATAGAGAACTAACATGAATGGGCAAGGAAGGAGGGAAAAGTTACAATATCTTTATCTGTTAGAATATACATGAAAAGGGAAAACACAATAAGGAACAAAGGGAATTGGTAAATTTGATGGTCATAATAAAACGTAAGAAATTTCTGCTTCTCAATGGCCACGAATTTGGACTTGGAGGATAAGATGTACAGCATCAGCATCTATGAGACAAACCTGTTGTTTTTTTTATTAAATATGATTTTTTTGGACCCCCCAGTTTGTTTGCAGAAGTTAGATAGTTCTAAATCCAATAGATGCTGGCACTGTCATTTTGAAATAGGGACACTGGATCATCTGTTGTTCTATTGCCCTTTGATACTCAATTTTTGGAAGTCGATATGGGGACATATTAACATTGGAATCATTGATTCCATTAATCTATGATGTAGCCATCTGTGGGACATTATTGCATTCTAAACCCCCATTGGACTGATATAAATGCCGGCTTTTCATTATTATGACCAGGATTGCCATGCAAATGGTGACTCACAATTGGAAAAATTGGGATTGGCTGAGTTTTACTTTTTGTTGGGTGAATTTATGTTTATGTTATAAGTGAGAAAATGAACTCTGACATGTTGGAGCATAATAATTTATTCAGGTTAGTCTGGGGTCCATTAACGTCTTTTGTTACTTTGGAATAGTTGTCTTTTACCTTAATTTCTTTTAGAATTATACACACATCCAGGGAAGAGTGGTGGGGGTTATCTCTTTGTTTTATTCCTTGATTGAATGTACTGGAAGGGAAGGGGATAATTTATTTTGTATTGTTATTGATTGATTATAAGTGCTGATTCTGATGATTAATATATGTATAATTTTCTGCACTTTGTTAGCCTTGAAAATTTAATAAAGTTTATAAAACTTCAGATTCTTAATTTTTTGAAAAAACAACAAGCTGACATATATTTTATACAAGAGACTCATTTGTCAGCAATTGAGGTGGCTAAATTAGAAGGTAGTTGGATAAAACATTGTTTTTTTGCTCCAGCAATAGGGAAAAAGGCTGGTGTGGCAATCCTGATTAATAAGATGATATCTGCTAAGTTTGATAACTTTCGGGCTGATCTAATGAGTAGATGGCTCTATGTTAATATGACTTCAGGAAATGATACCCTGACGCTTTTTAATATTTATGCACCAAATACAAATCAGGCGGAATTCTTTAAGAAACTCCAACAAGTAATTATTTTACTCGCTACGCCTAATTTAATCATAGCTGGAGACTTCAATGCTGTAATAGATCCAATTATGGATAAACAACCAAGTAGACAATTGAAATCTTTAGGTCTTGATAATATCATGAACAATTGTGGTTTAAAAGAAATTTGGCAGATTTTCAATTTTAATGCTCGGGAATTTACATTTTGTTCCTTAGTTCATAAATCATTTTCAAGAATTGATTTTTTTTGTTTGTTTGTTTCAGATCATTTAATTCAACAGGTCACAAAAGCTAACATAGATCCTATCATTTTGACAGATCATGCGGGAATTTGGATTGAATATCAGTTCACTAAAGAGGATTGTCAGAGACCTGTTTGGAGGTTCAATAATACACTACTTACAGACTCAAACTTTCTAGGGGAAATTCAAATAAAAGTGAAGGAGATTTTTCAACTCAATGCCTCGGAGGAGATCCCTTTGGAAACTATATGGTATGCTTTTAAGGCAACCTTAAGAGGGCTGATTATATCCTATTCGGTGCATGTTATGAAGTTGCTTAGAATGGAGTTTTCTATTTTGGAAAAAATGATTTCTGATTTAGAATCAAAATTGGCCTTAAAATGGAATCCAGAAATTTTTTTACTGCCCTAATGAAGGTTAAATACAAATATAATGAGATTTGCTCACAATTGGCTAGGAAAGATTTGTTTTGTCAACAGGCGGTGTATTATGGAAACTCTAATAAAGTGGAAAGAGTGTTGGCTAACTATCTTAAAGCTAAAAAGAGAAGAGAAAAGATTCCAGCCATTAAAGATGAAAAGGCAAGATTTATACCCATATAACTGATGTTTTAAACAAATTTTTGAATTATTATAAAGCTTTATACTCTTCTGAGCTATATTCAAATAAAGAGAATGGAGGTAGAGACTTTTTGAATTCAATTTGTGGGCCCAAAATTCCAGAGCAGGTAAAAGAAAATCTTGAGGCACCTATATCTTTTTCAGAACTCCAATCAGCATTGAAGTCTCTTAGAGCAGGATCTGCTCCGGGTGGTGATGGATATACTGTGGAGTTTTTCAAATCCTTTCAGAGTATACTATTACCTTATCTTTTTCATTTGTATCAATCACATTTCTTTAATTAATGTGGATGGAAAATTTTGGCTAAACTATTGGCTCTGAGATTAGCTAAGGCTCACCCTTATGTTATTGCAATGCACCAAATGGGTTTTGTTGCCCGAAGACATTCTGCAAATAAAACTAGATTGGTACTTCATATGCTTAATTTAGCAAAAACAATAGAAGATCAGGCCTTTTCTGTATCCTTGGATGCAGAGAAGGCCTTTGATCGAGTAGAATGGACTTTTATGTACCAAGCAATGGATTGGTTTGGGATAGGTTCCAGATTTATTCAAATGATTCAAACTTTGTATAGTTCCCCTCAACCAGTTTATATATTACTATGTTCTCGGAACGTTTTTGTTTAAAGATGGAAGTTAGACAAGGATGTCCCTTATCTCCTTTGATTTTTGATATTGTTTTGGAACCCTTGTTGGCTATTCAGCAGGCAGAGGAGATACAGGGAATTCCATATGCAGGTTGAGATGATAAAGTTTCGGCTTATGCAGATGATATTTTTCTTCATTTGAAAAATCCTGAATCAACCATCCCTCATTTACTGGATTTGATTGATCATTTTGGTAAATTTTCTGGATATAAAATAAATTGGAGCAAATCAGAAATTCTTCCATTGAATGTATACTGTGTGAAGGGAATATTTGATCCATTTCCATTCCTTTGGAAGGAAGAGGGAATAAAATACTTAGGTATAACGATTCAAAAAACATTGGAAGATACAGTTACAGTAAATGAAAGATCCTTATTGTTGAAAGTCAAAGAAATGTGTGAGCATTGGAATCCATTACATCTTTCGTGGTGGGAGAGAGTCCAAACCATCAAAATGATGATCTCACCTGTAGTTTGTTACCAAATGAGTATGTTACCAATTTATTTTCAATCATCTTTTTACAAAAAACTAAATGGGATTCTTTCAAAATTCCTTTGGCTTGGTAAAACTCCTAGAATAGCCTTAGTATCTTTGCAAAAATCTCAATCAATGGGAGGGGTAAATTTTACAAATTTTTACAGATATCATCAAGCTTTTATTTTGCATCAGGGTATATATTGGATCCTTCCTGAACGAATCTGCCGGATTGGTTGATTCTGTAAAGTCATCTTATGACCCCATTACATCTTACACTCAGTATAAATGGGAGTTACAAATATAAATTCTCTGTTGCAAAAATCACCTTCTTCAAAAAGAGAAAATATAATATTCTAAAAATATTCTTAGCTAAATAATTAATTAATTAATAGTGCTCAGTGAAAGCCAAACTTCAAGGCATAAGAGCACGGGACTCTACCAGTTCAGGCTTAAATACATGATAGCACTCCTCCCTTCCTACCAATATAATAACTAAAGCTCAAAAAAAGCTAAAGCTCTAAGTAAACATAAGAGAGGGGGGTACTTATCTCTGCTGAAGTTGTCATTAAGTCCCAGTCTTCTGCTTCTAGTCCAAAAAGTGCTTAGTGCTCCCCATTCACTCCAAAAGTTCAAAAAAATTCAAAAAACACAAATGCAAAAAACAAATACCAAAAAATAAAGTCCACAACACAATCCATTTAGTCCATCTTGCAAAAAACCATATGAAATATCCTGTTTATCCTTTAAAAACATCCTCCTTCCTCGACACAGTATGTGTAGTCCGGTAATTGCTTGACACGATATGTGTTTCCCCTTCAGCTTTTTCAAGAGGAAGATTTGCTCAGCACTTTCTTATTAACTATAAACAGCATCATATTGGATAAGTGTCCCACTCAAGACTTGATGGCGGCATAACCGCTAGCAAACGCTCTCAATTCAGCAGAGATAAGTACCCCCTCTCTTATGTTTTCTTAGAGCTTTAGTTTTTTTGAGCTTTAGTTATTATATTGTTAGGAAGGGAGGAGTGCTATGATGTATTTAAGCCTGAACTGGTAGAGTCCCGTGCTCTTATGCCTTGAAGTTTGTATTGGCTTTCACTGAGCACTAATAATTAATTAATTAATTATTTAAGAATATTTGTAGAATATTATATTTTCTCTTTTTGAAGAAAGCCCATTTTATCTTAGCCATATTTTGAGTATCAAGCTTCCTAGAATATACAAGGACAATATTATTTTTCATTCAACATGGATTGCGTTAAAATTTATTGATTTTTTAACTCCTATTCTGATACAGCACACTAAAAATCAATCCCTATGGTTGAACTCCAAGATACAAATCTGCGAGTCTAAAATCCTCTGGAAACAGTGGTTGCAGGCAGGCATATATACTCTAGATGATGTAATTTTTAATGGGAAAATGGTATCTTTATTACAGTTACAACAATCATTCGATATTTCAAAATCTCAAGGTTATAAATGGTTGCAGTTGAAACAGGCCATTCAGAAGGGGTTCCCTGACTGGCACAATTTAAAAAGTCTGTATAGTTTGCCTGGTCTATGTTTCCAGACATATTTTCAAGGGCATCAGGCTGCCAAGTGGTATAAATTAATATCTGAATATTTGGAGAAAAAACCTAAAACAAGCTTAAGAGATATTTGGAGTATAGAAACAAAGCAGAATATTTCTGCTATGCAATGGCCACGGATTTGGACTTGGAGAATCAGATGTACAGCATCAGCATCTATGAGACAAACTTGGACCCCTGTTCATTTACAAAAATTAGATAGCTCAAAATCTAATAGATGCTGGCACTGTCAACTTGCAGTAGGGACACTGGATCATCTTTTATTTTATTGCCCATTCATACTCAATTTCTGGAAGTCAATTTGGTGCAAAATCAACCTGGTATTAGGTCTGTCTATTCCATTGTCGTATGACATGGTTTTATTTGGATCAAAGAAAATCCCGAAAAATAGGGAGCTGACAAAACTCCCTGAACACAGTTTTCCTTCTTGGGGCTTGGGAGATTCTTTTTCTCATGGTTTTATTTGGGACATTGTTAAAACTTAATAGTCCAATTGACAAATATAAAAAATAGACTTATTATTATGGCTGGGGTGGCCATGCAATTAATAACTAGAAATTGGAAAAATTGGGATAGGTTGAACTTTTCTTTATGGTGGGAAACACTTTGGGCTCCTTTTATCAAGCTGCGGTAGGCAGTTAACGCGCGGAATATCGCGCGTTCAACCGCCTCCGCGCTAATTGCTAACGCCTCCATTGACGAGGCGTTAGTTTTTCGGTGTGCCGCGGGGGATAGCGCGTGATGAAATGTCCGACGTGCTAACCCCCCATAGCGCACCTTGATAAAAGGAGCTGTTTGTTTATATTATAGATATGAAAGGATGCTAGCAGAACAATCAGGGAATAGTAAGGTTTTTAAAGTTATTTGATGTTTGGCCTTCCCTTAAGGAAGGTGTGGAAATGGATGTGTAAATTTCATGGCATTAGTGTCAGTGAGTCTCCTCTTCTGCCTTTGTGCGGTAATCAAAATTTTTCCCTGGGCATGGGGGGTTCCCGGTGTAAGCAGTGGGCGGCATGGGGGGTTGATCTTTTTATTTCATCTGGTGCAGGATGATGGCTCTATCCAACCTTTTCAAACATTTTGTCAGATTCATGGCCTCACTGCTGTTGATAGATTTGTTTATATGCAGATTGCGCATTATGTGGCCACTTTGACCAAGACCAACTTGTATTCTGCTCGTCAGGACTTATTGTCTATAGCCTATACTTTTGGCTCCCAGATGAAAGTTCCCCTCAAGTTTCATCACAGACACTTGAAGGATGAGACCCCCTTGCCGGACTATGGTACACTTCAAGCAGCTTGGTCACAGGATTTGAATGTGATATTCCGGAGGATGTTATGTCCCATGCTGTGGCCCGGCTGCCTGCTCTGAGAAAGTATGCGTACTTTTGGGAAATGCAATATAAACTGTTATTTCAAATCTATGTATCACCTTATAGGGCATATTGTGCAAAATTTCGGCCCACAGCCTTGTGTGACAAATGTGGGCATCTGACTGCTGTATTGGGCCATATGCTGTGGTCCTGTCCGGCTGTACATGCTTTTTGGTAGGGACTCCTTACTTATATTGGGACTCTTTGGACTGTGCATATTCGACCCTTGCCTCGCCTGCTCTTTGGACTTCCTCCATCTTATCATCCGAGACCAGCAGACTTGTGTGCATTTCTTTGGTGGTCCATCTTATGTGCCTTAAAATGTATTTTTCTTAAATGGCTGGACACTGAAGCTCCAAACATTCCCATGTGGCATTCTCAGATGATTCTCCTGCTGGCTTGGGAGCGCAGAGATGTACCTGATCTTTCCACTTTGTTGGGGGGAGTGCTTCACGTCTATTTGGGAGCTTTTCTGGAACACCATGACTCGTGTTTTGAATTGCTGATTGAAACTTTGCTGTTTTTATTTGAGCTGCTACTCTTTATGTTCACCATTGGGAACCTGGTCCTGGGGGGGGGGGGGAATGTTCTCTATTAAACTGTTACTGGAGCACTGCTTGTTAGGATGAATCTTGGTACTGTGTTTTATCTGCTGTAATAAAAATCATTTTACCATAAAGTTATTTGGAGTCCATTGGAGTCGTATGTTAAACAATAGACTGATTAAAACTTTAGTTGAAAGATACATCCAGGTAGGGAGAGAGAGGGAAGTTGGGGGGGAGGGTAATTTGTTTTCAGTTTATTGTAAGTATGTTAGTGCTGTTCATTGATATTTTTGATTGTATAATTGTTGCACTTTGGATAAACCTTGAAAATCAATAAAGATTTATTTTTTAAAAAAATGGCCTAATATCAAGCAGTACTACTGAGGATAAGTGTAAGTTGTGGCTCCAGTGACTCAACTAGAGTAAACTGCTTAGAGAAATGTATATTGGTTGAAAACTTGCCAGATGTTGCATCAGGTCTTGGCCCAATTTTTTATTGCAATGAAAGTACAACAAAGCAGCAGAAAACTGCTATGTTAAAAAAAAAAAAAAAGACTGTCCATATCCAGTCTTGGCATTTTAAAATATTTTAAATGTTTTTCTTTTTAGTACAGTGACCTCAGCTGTGTTTACTGTTGGTGATAATGTAGTGTCTGGTAGCGATGACCGCACTGTGAAAGTTTGGGATTTGAAAAACATGCGATCTCCTATTGCCACAATCCGAACAGACTCTGCAGTAAATAGGTAAGAAGCAAAGTGCAAAGCAGTAGAAAGAATGGCTAAAAATGACTGAGGGGCCCTTTTACTAAATTGTGTTAGCCGCTAATGCTTGTCAAACGCAGCTTTAAATGGCATACCTTTGGTCACACGCGTCCTGCTGTAATTGTAACTGCCAAATTAGCGCACATTAATATGCACGCTAAAATATTTGGGGGCAGGGGTTGTAACAGGGGCAGAGAGTGGGCATTCCTGTGCTAACGAGTTAGTGCATCCACATTAGCGTGCACTAACTGGTTAGCTCTGGAATACCATGTAAACCCTTGCCACCTACAAAATGGGTGGTGGTAAGTGCTCACACAATAATTTTTTAATTGATTGGTAATTCCACATGGCCATTAATAATAATTTTAAAAAAGAGGAGAAGCTGTTTTACAGCTGCAGTAAAAAATGGTTTTAGTGCATGGGAAAAACCCATGCATAAGTGAGCTAAAAGCACAGGTTTTTATCACAGCTTAGTAAAAGGACCCCCTAAATCAAATATTCAGTGACCAGAAATAAAGCTATGCCTGTATGCTGAGATATGTGAATCACAGGCACTTTATTGGAAGTAGGTCTGGTTTTCTAATTTTAGAATTTGTTCATAGTAGGTATAACTTTTTGGAGTGTGCTGATAAATGTATTTAAGAATGACAACTTTTTTTTTAATATGCTAGTATTCTCCAAAGACAAGCAGGTAATATTCTTTGGGTGATGTCATCTATGGAACCCATTACGGACACTACCAAGTGCCCTGTCACTTTATATCTTTAGGTAGTACCCATACTTCAGGGGTGCCCTAAAGATCACGATTGACCAGTAGATCGCGAAGGCTCCGTGATAGACTCGTGTTGCCTTCGCTTTCTCCCTACTTCCTGATGCCGTAAACAGGACAGCAGAAGCGCCAGACCCACCAGCCTTCCCCTCCCAATTATGTCAATTCTTATGTTGGAGAGGAAGTTCCGGGCCAGCCAGTCACGCAGGGCATTCAGCGCAGCTCCCCGCGCTAAAAAACCGCTATCGCGGTTTAGTAAAAAGGGAAGGGATATATTTGGCTATTTTTGTATAGTTGTTACTGAGGTGACATTGCATAAAGTCATCTACCTTGACCTCTTTGAAAAAAAACCCGGAATATAAATGATAATTAACATTTTCTCTGCCTACAGTGTGCTTTGTATTTTTTTTAAATTTTATTGTTGGTAAATCATTTTGACTTGGTCATTTTAAAAGTAGCTCGCAAGCCCAAAAAGTGTGGACACCACTGCCATACTTCATGCATGCCGGTACCTTCCCACCAGACATCAGCTTGTGGAGCCATCAGTTCTTCCTTTTTTGTGGAGCTGAGAAGCTGTGTCTTAGTTTTCTCAACAGCTTGTCAAATTTTACCTTCTTTTTGTGCCTTCCTGTACTTATATTTTATTGTTTTCCTCATAATTTGTTATATATTTTATTGTGTTCCAGTATTTTACCTGACTAGTTCATTTTCATCATCTTTTCATTTTTTGACTTTTGGGCCACTGGGAGCCCTTTTTTCCTCCCAGGAGCATCAATGGCCCAGGGAGCTCGAGAAACTAAGATACCGAAAATGGTATCTTAGTTTCTCGAGCTCCCTGGGCCATTGAACCCTTTTGCATATTCCTTGATTCATAGTAAGTGTCAACGCACAGAAGACTGCTCCCTTTCCATCCAGCTGATGTCTCCTCATAGACGTGCCTTAACATCAATGTCTCCCATGCCCCGACATCCGATATAGCAGGCTGCTTCAATGCTGATGTCTCTTCTGGTACTGGTGCCATCTCTTCAGGAGGAAAAATAGGCTATGCTCAGACAAGAGCTTTTAAGGCTACTGCAGATGTAGTCTTCACAGGTGTTAAAGGCTTCCAAGCCTGCTTCAGCCCAGCCCGAGGATACATCGAAGCATTGATCAAGGAAGAGGTATCACACTCCTGCTCAATGTTGAGCATTTGGGTCAGCATGGAGCCACTCAACACATTCATTGGCAGAAGAATTGTCTTTTCAACAATTTATCTAAGAACATGTTCACTATGAGAACATATATGGCTAGAGGAATGTTCAATGCATTTGATGTTTCTTCCCCAGCATCTGCAGTGGCAAATGCAATGTGCTGTTTGGACTAACTTAGTTTTTGATCTGGAAATTCCAGTTCAAAAACTCCTTTCATATGTTCCTTGTAAAGGAGACGACCTGTTTGGAGATAAAATTCAAGTGGTTGTAGATAAAATAAAAAAAAACACATAGATACTCAGTCTTTTTCATCATCCTAGAAGATATTGTGCCTCATCCAGATGTTCTTATTACTAAACACCAAACGGCGTTACAATTGGCTATCTTCATCATCTTCTAGTCCTGCTGCTCAATAACCCTTTGCAAAGCAACAAAGGACACAGAGATCACAACCTCAATCTCAGTCCCCTTTCAACTCCCTCCAGAAGGCCCTCCTTCATCAAGAACTCTCAGCTAAACACAATAGAACCTGTTTATCTGCAGGAGAGAGGCCAGGGGTTCTAATTGAAGTATTTCCTGTTACCAAAAAAGACAGGAAGCCTTTGGCTTGGTCTAGACCTCCAGGGTCTAAAGAAATACTTGTTGAAGGAGACGTTTTGCATGGCCACCGCTACTACTATTTATTATTTCTCTTGGACTCCTACCTCTGCTGGAAAAAGGTGCTTGGCTTTATTGTCTAGATCTCAAAGAGGCCTACACTCACATACCCATCCTACCTGCTCATAGAAAGTATTTTCGCTTTCTCATTGGATCTTGACTCTTCCAATACAAAGTCTTTCCCTTTGGTCTGGCTTCAGCCCCTTGAGTCTTTACAAAATACCTAGTGGTAATGGTAGCAGCACTTTGCACATGGGGTTTCAAATATTTTCCCTACTGGACAACTGGTTGATCAACGTTTCATCATCACAAACAGCTCAGCATCCCATAAACTCAACAGTTCATCGCCCGGAGCTGCTTGGGTTTGATGTCAACTCCCAAAAGTTACATCTGCACCATTCTCAAGCGCTGGAGTTTATAGGGGCTCTATTGGATACTACTCAGGGTTGAACTTTTCTATGGAAGCTGAGAGTCGACAGTCTCATTCACCTGTGACATACAGCCTCCACCTTTCAATGCCCTCCTACATGAGAGATGTTACGCCTTCTTGGTCACATGGCATCACTCCATTGGTACTTCTTCACCTTAGAATTCCACATTGGACTCTATTGACTCAATGGTCTCAAGCCACAAAACATTTGTCTGCTCCAATTTTTCACCTCTGTCACACTCTCCAGTGGTGGATGATTCCTCACAATCTCACTCGAGGTCTTCCTTTTCAGCCCTCCCTCCACCACCACCACCATCAAATACTTCTAATCACAGATGCTTCGATGTTAGAATGGGGTACTCTTCTGGATAGCCTCCACACTCAAGAAGTAAGGTCTCACCACAAACAAACCCTCCATATCAATCTTCTGGAACTGTGAGCAATAGGCAACGCTCTCAAAACATTCCAGGACCATCACCTTTAGCAGGCAGTCCTTATCCATTCAGACAATCTTAAGTTGCCATTTTCTTTATGAATAAAGAAGGGGGCATGGGATCTCACCCCCTTAGAATGGAAGCAATCGAGATCTGGAATATGGCAACTTTTCATGGCATACTTTTCAGAGCAGTTTACTTAGTGGGCAAGTTGAATGTATTGGCAAACAAATTGAGCAGACTCCTTCAGCCCCTCAAATGGTCTCTCAGCACAACCATCTTGCATCAGATTTTCTCCAAATGGGGAATACTGCACATAGGTCTTTTGGCTTCCTCCCACAACAAACTTCCACAATTCTGCTCCAGACTCTATAACCTGAATCGCATTGCCTTCCTCATTTATTGGGGGGGACAGACCTCTATGCATTTCCTCCAATAAGAGCTAGACACCGTGATATTCATAGCACCCCTTTGGCTGTGACAGGTTTGGTTTCTACACCTCCTATAGCTGTTGACCAATTAACCATGCAAGTTGCAACCATTTCCAACACTACTGATGTAACAATGAGGTTTCTTTCACTGAGCAAATAAATGCTTTCTCCCTCTTGACTGCAGTATTTGCTATCATTGAAGCACCTAGAAAACCTTCAACTCGGTGCTGTTACCTGCTGTGCTTTGCATTCTCTGGAACCTATCACCGGTCTACTTCCATACATACTGGACTACCTTCTTCACTTCTCTACCTCTGGTCTAAAGACCAATTCAATTTGCAAACATCTCAGTGTTATCAGTGCGTTTTCACGCTCCCTTGGACAAAAAAATCTTCTATCTATTAATTTCTTGGTAGCCCTTTCCATGAAAGGCCCATTCCACATGAAACCACTTATCAAGCCTCTACTCCTTTGAGTTGCTTACATCTTGCTCTCTCAAACTTCTCACTTGAAAAGACGTTTTCCTTATTGCTCTCATCGCTGAAGGCTGTGTGAGTGAATTTGAGGCTTTGTATCAGATCCTCCCTAGACAAGATTCTACCACAACAGAGTAATGCTTCAAACTTAACCAACTTCTGCTCACAGAAAATCATCTCAGAATTCCATCTCAACCAATCCATAGTTCTGCTTGTTGTCTTTCCAAAGCCACATATGCATCCTGGAGAGTCAACTCTTCACACCTTGGTCTGTGGCTTTTAGAAACATAAAAACATGATGGCAGATAAAGGCCAAATGGCCTATCCAGTCTGCCCATCAGAGTTCTGTTACCAAGAGAACCATCTGCACTTGGCTAACAGACCTTATCTCCTTTGCGTAAACTGAGACTGTGCTGTGCTAGGCTAGCCTTCAGGGCCATGTAATAGTCCACAATGTCAAAGTTATGGCTGCTTCAGTGGCACATTTCTATTCTGCATCTATTGAGAACATCTGCAATGCAGATACTTGGTTCTCAATCCACATTTTTACTTTTCACTATTGTTTGAACAAGACTCCAGAAGAGACAGTCAGTTTGGACAAGCAGTTCTGCAGAATCTTTTTACTTCCTGAGTGTCAACTTTCTCTTCAACCCTCTTAGGTTTTGCCAGGATCAGTGTTCCCTCTAAGCGGGCGGGTGTTGTGAGCAAACTTTTTTCACCGTGAGCCAAAAATATCGGGCGCCAGCAAGTTATGAGCCAACTCGCCCGATTCTCCTCTCGCCGCCCTGCCATCTGCCGTACGCCTCTTCCGATTGTGCGCTGTGACGAGAAACGTGTGCGCTGCGATGTAATATTTTGTGCGCCAGCGCAGCTTAGCGGGAACACTGGTTCAAATGGTTTTATTTATTTCCCCAAATTTATTTTTGTTATACGCATTGAAAATATTTGATATTGCGTTTAAATCAAAATCTCAATAAACTTGAAACGAGTGCCCGTGAGATTGTGGGAGGGTTAAATACTCAAAACTTAGAAGTTTTTGCTACGCCAGCTTTCTGGTATCTTTACATACAGTGGCGTACCTAGCATATGTAACATCCGGGGCCCATCATTTTTTGGCACCCCCCCCATCTGTAAGAAAAACATGATTTTTAGTAACAAACCACACGTCACACATGAGTACCTAGGAAAAGGCAGCATCTTACATATTGCAGTGAGCAGTACATCAATACACCCATTGTAAAACTAAACAAGCCAGACCAGCACAGATCAATCCTACACCGTCAATCCTAACAGAAAACACACAGAACACAGAAAACACCTTCGCCTAGTAAGGAATATGTAATCACAAACTAACCCCTCCCTCTTTTACAAAACTGTAGTGTGGATTTTAGCTACGGAGGTAACAGCTCTGATGCTCATAAAATTCTGAGCATCAGAGCTGCTACCACCAAGGCTGGTGCTAAAAACGCTTCACAGTTTTGTAAAAGGGGGGATAAAATAAAAATACATAGACAAAGGTTAAATTGAACCAGCAAGAAGCTGGACTCTGCATACAATGCTTCACAGAAACAGTGACACATGTCTCCTAAAGCAATAAATAAATAGAAATTTTTTTCTACCTTTGTCTTCTGTGGTTTCTCCTTTCCTCATCTTCTTGTAACTCTCTTCCTTCCATCCACTGTCTGCCGTCTCTCTTCCCCTATATGGCATCTTCTCTCCTTCTATGCCCCTTCCAGAAACTGTATGCCTCCCCCTTCCATCTCTCCTTTCACCCCATTGGTCTGGCATCTCTCTCCTCGCCTTCCCTCTCCCACACCTCTCCTCATAGTCTGGTATCTCCCCTTCCCTGATTCTCTGGCATCTCTCTCCTTTCCTTTTCTTCCATCTTTTGCTCCCCCTCCATGCTCTCACATCTCCCCCTTCCTTTTCCCTTAGACTGGCATACCTTCCTCCTACGCTCCAAGCCCTGGCATCTCCTTTAATTCCCTCCCTCATCTTCCTTCTCCCTCCAGCTGGGTACCGCAACACTCTTCCCTGCAGCTCTGCACTTCCCCACAATTGCCATGCTTCGGTTCCTCTTCTTCCTTCCTTCCTCCCCCCCCCCCCCGCGGGACCCTGCGGCACCATCAACTCTTACTCCCTCTAATGTCGGCCCTGCAGCTCCAGACTTCCTCGCACCTTCTCCCCTCCCCCTTTGGATCGCTATTATTTTAAATGTTATAGCCGCGGAGCTGTATCCATCAGTGGAGATGTCTAACCTCGGCCTGCCCCGGAACTCTTACTGCAGCAGCCGCCCGTCTAGGCAGGAACAGGAAGTCACTGTTGCAGTAAGAGTTCCGGGGCAGGCCGAGGTTAGACATCTCCACTGATGGATACAGCTCCGCGGCTATAACATTTAAAATAATAGCGATCCAAAGGGGGAGGGGAGAAGGTGCGAGGAAGTCTGGAGCTGCAGGGCCGACATTAGAGGGAGTAAGAGTTGATGGTGCCGCAGGGTCCCGCGGGGGGGGAGGAAGGAAGGAAGAAGAGGAACCGAAGCATGGCAATTGTGGGGAAATTTGCGACGCGTGTGTGCGCTGTGAAGAGAAACTTGTGCGCTGCGATGTAATATTTTGTGCGTGAGCGCAGGCCAACGCAGCTTAGCGGGAACACTGGCCAGGATCATGTTTATTATCCATTCTCTTTGTTCAGAATCATGATCCTGGTAGTTTGGGAGTCCCACATGTGAGAATATGCCTGCTTGTCCTTGGAGAAAGCAAAGATACTTACCTGTAGCAGGTGTTCTTTGAGGACAGCAGGCATATATTCTCACAGCTCATTTCCCCTAGTTGGCGTCTTAGCTTTTTTACTGAACTAATGGTGCCGCGAACTGAAATCAGGTGGGAAGGGCACAGCCTAAAGATTTAAAGTGACAGTACACTTGGTAGTGTCTGTACCGGGTTCCGCTTGTGAAAATATATGCCGGTACTTGCTGTCCTTGGAGAACATCTACAGGTAAGTATCTTTGCTTTATAGATAATGGCTCAAAGGTAATTCATCTTATTTGTGAGCTTTGAATGGAATGATAAATATACAACTATATCATTTTAAAGCATGTACTTTTGAATCCAGTTTGTCAGGTTATTCTGCTTTGTACATAACATACAGACTTGATCTCTTCTGTGCAGGATTAGTGTATCTGTTGGCCAACGAATCATTGCCCTGCCACATGACAACCGGCAAGTTAGATTGTTTGACCTATCAGGAGTGCGATTAGCACGGCTTCCTCGCACTAACAGACAAGTAAGTGCTATTTTTTTCTTTGTTTTTATTCACAAGATTTTTGGTTCAGAGAATTGAAATGAGATATGTGGTAGGAATCAACTTAGTATACTCAGAAATCATTGGAAGACAATCTGTCTCCTTTCTTTAAAAATTTCTCCCTTTTTTCTAAATTATAAGACAGAAGGGCGCTTGAGAGATTCAGTTTTTAAAAAATGCATTTGCCCCGGATTCTATAAATGGTATGCACGTTTACACAGGCAAAACTGCATGCTGTCCTGAGAAGTGCACTCAACTAAATTGGCTAACAAGTCAATTAGTGGCAATGCTAAGTTATTGGTGTTAATTTGCAACAATTTGGATTTGCTTGTGCATCATCTAGCTAAGCGTTACTCTATAAAGATCCACACAAATTTTATAGTGCACAACTCAAAAGGGGGTGTGGCCATATGAGGAACATGAATGGGTCCGGAGCGTTCACTACAGGGAAAACTTGAGTACCTGAATAAATGCATGTAAACCGTTCTGAGCTCCCCTGGAAGAACGGTATAGAAAATTGAATAAATTAAAGATGTATGCAGTATTACTGAATACTGGGGATAAGAACATAAGAAACGCCTCCACCGGATCAGACCGAAGTCCATCCAGTCCGGTGCTCCGCACACGCGGTGGCCCATTTAGGTACTCTTTTTTGGAGACCCGACTTTACCGTATCCCTCAATATGATATGCAAGAAGGTGTGCATCCAACTTGCGCTTGAATCCCAGTACAGTAGTTTCTGCCACAACCTCCTCCGGGAGTGCATTCCAAGCACCCACCACTCGCTGTGTGAAGCAGAACTTCCTGACATTTGTCCTGAACCTGCTGCCACACAGTTTCAGGCTATGACCTCTTGTCCGTGTCACCTCTGAATATGTTAGCAATGCTGCTTCCTGGTCTATTTTATCAAATCCTTTTAATATTTTAAAAGTCTCTATCAAATCCCCGTCCCTAAATTACGTGCCAGAATTTACAGCAGATTTCAGTTGCTGTAAATGCCCATGCACAAAGTTTGACTCTAAGGGCTCCTTTTACAAAGGCGCGCTAGCGGTTTTAGCGCAAGCCAAGTGTGCTAGCCGCTACCGCCTCCTTTTAAGCAGGCGGTAATT
Organism: Geotrypetes seraphini; assembly: GCF_902459505.1. Classification (NCBI taxonomy): domain Eukaryota; kingdom Metazoa; phylum Chordata; class Amphibia; order Gymnophiona; family Dermophiidae; genus Geotrypetes; species Geotrypetes seraphini. The sequence goes on along the minus strand of NC_047085.1, from coordinate 460,307,011 downwards.
TTTCGGATAGCATGCACTAATCTTGTGTGTGCGTTAAAAATGCTAGCGCACCTTCGTAAAAGGAGCCCTAGGTATTTTGAGTTAGTTGTCTATAGTGTGTATGCTTTCAAAGAAGAGAGTTTCATTTAATTCTCCTGCAGAGAATTAAATAAAATATAAGATATTCTTAGTTGTTAATTGTTAGCATATAGGACTAACTTAGGCCCTCTTTTACTAAGCCGTGGTAGAGGTTTCTACTGTGGTCCGGAGTAGAGAATGACACGGTGGCGGTTATCCGCGGCTAGCCACATTTAGCCGCGGGTAACCCGCCGGAACGGGGAAAGAAAAATAGCAGTCGCTGTGGGGATGGGGACAAGACCATTCACCGCCCCTTGGAGCGGTGAATGGTCTTGTCTCCGCAGTGAGGTATCAAGGATCGCGCGGTCCCCGCAGCCACCGCCCGTAGCGTTTAGCCAGCTCCCTCCCTCCACCTCAACTTATATTCCGAGTTTGCCTGCTTCCTTTTTCCCGAGCCGCACGCGTTCAAAAAGCTGTGCACGCGCGGCTGCGCGAGTCAATCAGTCTTCTCCTCTGACGCAACCGGAAACAGGAAGTTGCAGGAGAGAAGAAGTTTGATTGACTTGCGCAGCCGCGCGTGCACGGCTTTTTGAACGCGTGCAGCTCGGGAAAAAGAAAGCCGGCAAACTCAGAATATAAGGTGAGGTGGAGGGAGGGTGGGGGCTGCTGGACCTTTCATAGATCGGGGTAAGGGAGAAAATCCCTAATGGGAACATTAAGAGGTTTGTGTTTCCTGCTATGGCACTCTAAAAGCTTGAAAATTGGAGCCACAATGAATATGCTGTTCTTTTTCTATGTAAAAATTGTGTATATGTGAAAATAGAAAATGTGGGTACTTCAGATTGGTTTGCTTGTGGGAGGTTTTTAGGCTCTTCTATCTTGCTCATTTTTTGTTAGTAAAATTATTTTGTATTGGAACAAGCTTCTCTAGGTGTGACATATTGTTTAAGTGGAATGAGTATGATGCCATATGCTGATTTCACAGCTATTGCTTTTCACACTACAGAAACCTAATTCCAGACATTGCAGTTAATGGAGTATTTTTGTGTTGCAACCTCTAAAGGTGAACTCTTACCTTTACCAGAAAGATCCCTAACAAAAATCTAGTTACAAAAATAAAATAAAAGTAATAACGTGAGAAGGGGTGGTTAGAAAGGTAAGAACAAGGAAACAGAGGAACATACCACCTAATATTTAAAGCAGTTTAATCGCATAGGAGGGGCTTCTGCCTCGTTAAATCACTTGTAAGTTACTGAGGCTCATATGGATGCTGCGGGGACGGTGACGGGGCAGTGAATGGGATGGCAGTGGCGGTGACGGGGCGGTGAAAGGGATGGCGGTGACGGTGATGGGGCGGTGAAGGGAACGGCGGTGACGGGGCAGTGCAGAGGATGGGGGGACGGGGCGGTGACGGGGACAGATTTTTTCCCCGTGTCATTCTCTAGTCTGGAGCACTAAATGCTATGACATTGCTATGAGATTGCTGGTCTTTCGTGTATGGGCCTTCCTTCTTTTAGGGGCTCATTGGCAGTTCATCCAGATATAGCTCGTTTTCTGCGGGTGCTCTACGGCTTGGCCTTTGTTGTGCCTTCCCTGTCTGACCTGGAATTTTAATCTGGTTCTTTGTACTCTGGCTCATCCGCCATATGAGCCTCTGGAGCAGGTATGTCTGATGGATCTCACGATCAAGTCAGTCTTTCTGGTGGCTATTACCTAAGCCTAAAGGGTCTCAGAATGTCAGGCTTTTTCCTGCAGGGATCCCTTTCTGCGTATTACGGATTCTGCTGGGATGCTCCGTACTGTTCCTTCTTTTCTTCTGAAAGTAGTTTCTGCTTTCCATGTGAATCAGGAAGTTCGGCTTCCTGCTTTTGCTTCCTCTGGTTTGAGGGAGTAAGCTAGCTATTAAGCATGGGGATTCCCTCATCTACAGTATTACCCAGAGAAGGAAATTTTGGCAGATTTGATATTTTTTTTAAATTTAATTACTTGCATTTCCAAGCATTTGATAAAGAGAATTTATATTTCAGGTACATTAAGTAGAAAGATAAGCCAAATGGGATGTGACCTGTCTTTTTCAAGATCTTTCAAGAGGCCCCATTCATAAATAAAAATATGACCCAGTATATATGAAGCAAAACAAGGAAATCAATAAGAAGTACTTAAGTGTTTTTAATATGGTCTTTCAGGTTATTTTCTTATAGAGTTCATGAATATGACACAGTCTATACATGTGAAATAATTATTATATTCTGTGTTGTGTTGTCCTTTATTTTATTAAACTAATCCAGCCTCCGAGTTTTTACATATTCCAGTTTTATTATCGGTAAATTAAGCTTAAAAATAACTAAGATTTTGTATATACTTTTCCAATTAATAAGGATACTTTTCACAGTATTGGCTTTCTTTTAGATGATATGAAAACATACTTCACCAAAAGATGACCAAAGCATAGTACAAGCTAAAAAACAAATCCCCTTCCCTCTACGGATGACCTAAAGTGACCCAAGCCTGCCCCTGTTAACCCAGATCTACAAACCACCCCCAAGAAATCAAACGGCCAAATGCCTAGGTATACGAGGGACTGCTAAAAAGTTCTCAGCCCAACCAACAAAGTTGGGGCAGTCTCCATCGAGGGCTATACACTTAGGGCCTGATTCTCTAAAAGTGCGTCCCAATTTTAGGCAGCTGTAGGCGTCCTACAGCTGTCTAATCAGCCAATCGGGATGCACGTTTTTTAAAAAAAATGCTCCCCAGGCAGGCCGCCTATATTGAAGGCGAGGCCCGCAAGACACCTAGGCCCTGATTCTGAATAGGACGCCCGGGAGAGGCGTCCTATTCAGAATCGGCCTAAACTAAACCCCGATTCTGTAACCGGCGTCCATGTTACAGACGCGGGTTAGAGAAACGGGTTAGATTAGACACGGCCCGCTACACTTATCGCAAGGGATCTCTCTGCCGCTATAAGTATAGCGGGCCGCGGCCCCCTGACCAGGAGGGTGCCCAAACCCTCTGCCCGAAGACGCATCCCCCCACTACCGACCGCCCCCCCGACACTATCGACTGCCCCCCCCCGACACTATCGACCGCCCCCCCGACATTACCGATCTCCCCCCCCACCCCCCCCCCGACAATATCGATAGCTGGCAGGAGGGTGCCCAATCCCTCCTGCCCGAAGACGCACCCCCCCCCCGGCGCTAACAACCCCCCAAACCTCCACTCCACCAAACCTGTTCTTAGATGGGTCTTGCACGTCTTGAGCCGGCAGGCACGCCTCGTCGAAATGAAGCGGGCCCGCCCCTTCCCGGCCCATCCCGCCGAAGCCTAAGGCCTGATTGGCCCAGGCTCTAGAAGCCTGGACCAATCAGGCCTTAGGCATAGCGGGTCCGCCCATCCCCACTTAATCTAAAGCCTGATTGGCCAAACAGATTGGCCAATCAGACCTTAGACTTAGAGAAGATGGGCGGACCCACTATGCCTAAGGCCTGATTGGTCCAGGCTTCTAGAGCCTGGGCCAATCAGGCCTTAGGCTTCGGCGGGATGGGCCGGAAGGGGCGGGCCCGCTTCATTTCGACGAGGCGTGCCTGCCGGCTCAAGACGTGCAAGACCCATCTAAGAACAGGTTTGGTGGAGTGGAGGTTTGGGGGTTGTTAGCGCCGGGGGGGGTGCGTCTTCGGGCAGGAGGGATTGGGCACCCTCCTGCCAGCTATCGATATTGTCGGGGGGGGAGATCGGTAATGTCGGGGGGGGGGGGGGCGGTCGATAGTGTCGGGGGGGGCGGTCGGTAGTGGGGGGGGGTGCGTCTTCGGGCAGAGGGTTTGGGCACCCTCCTGGTCAGGGGGCCGCGGCCCACTATACTTATAGCGGCAGAGAGATCCCTTGCCGCGATAAGTATAGCGGCCGCGTCTTCTTACAATGTAGGCCAGCATTTTGCTGGCCTACATTTTAAGCTTCTCCTCTACTAGGGAGACGCGTAGGGCCGCCTAGGTTCAGCCTAAGGCCCGCCTAAGGCCCTTAGACGAGCTTAGGCATCTTGCGGGTCTCCCTAGGCTCCCGGAGGCACCTTCAGGCTTGCCTGGGGAGCATTTTTTAAAAAAAAATGTGCATCCCGATTGGCTGATTAGACAGCTGTAGGACGTCTAAAATCAGGATGCACTTTGGAGAATCAGGGCCTTAGTCCAGTAATTTTTCCACTTTTTTTGTTCTGTTTGAAAAATACAGAAAGAAAAACATGGAAAAATGCTAGACTGAGTGTATAGCCCTTGATGGAGACTGCCCCAACTTTGTTGGTTGGGCTGAGAACTTTTCAGCAGCCCCTCATATCACCAGGCTCTTAATCTTCTCTTCAAGGAAAGATAGAATCTCTCCAGATTTACTAAGTCCACAGGTAGAATATTCCATAATTTAGGACTCCACACCAAAATTGGACTGCAACTTAATCTTACCTGAACAGCTGCTTCTGTATCTACACATTTCGCTTTAATGTTCAAGCTCAATAGCAAGCCAGGCACTGTACTCTCCTTAGTGGATTCTAACTTTGCTATTGGCCCTCAGCTAAGTGTTGTCATAAGAGCATTGCTTGGTTCTGCTGCTCCCCAGGCTGTGTCAGCAGCACTCCTGGGCACAGTCAGCCCAAATAGCAAAGGCAGCAAATGAGCCAAGACACTGTGATAGTCTATGTAGGGCATCAACTGCTGGGTTCCATCTGGTCTTGCTTGCAGAGAAATTGAAAACACTTTTGTAATTGTCTGTTTCTTAAAATTAATCCTGTTCACTGTAGATAATGTAAACCCCTTGGCTTCTTTATATTACTATGTGTTTTCATCAATATTTTAACAGGGTCACCGACGTATGGTATGCTGCTCTGCTTGGAGTGAAGACCACCCAATTTGTAACCTGTTCACCTGTGGGTTTGACCGTCAGGCCATAGGATGGAATATCAATATCCCTGCACTACTGCAAGAAAAATAAGATGCTGAAGGCGTTGTGTTCATTTTGCCATGAATGTGTAACTACGCTACATATGTCAACCTGCAATCATTGTGAGATTTCTCTGGTTAGAGTGCTTTGTAAAAGTTGTTGCCACATTATGCACAGTTGCATGAAATGTACAGTAAAAAAAAAAAAAAAGAGTGTGAATGTTTTTCTTAATAAGTTTGAGTTGTGTATGTATATAAACTTTTCTATTTCGACTTTTATTTCTCATTAAAGAGAAGCAGCACATTTTCAGGTAGAATATACCCCAGTGCTTCAGAGTTGTTCAGCAGGACATTATTATTTTTTGTGATTGAAATGTGAAATCCATGCTGAACTTGTCATATTTGATTTAATAATTACACTTATCTGCGTGCTATGAAAAGGCCTTGATGAGCTGAACTTTCAATTGCAGTGTGAATTCTGCTTGCAATATGTTTGCTGTTTTGACATTTTGGCGTTAAGCACTGCTGCAGAAGGATAATCTCGGCTCCTGTTTAGATTCTGAAACAAGGTATGGATTTGAAAAATTTGACTATCAGGTTTAATTTTTTAAACTTGATTCCAGAATTCCTGGTTTCCACGTTACAGGCTACTGTTAGTTCCCCCCAAAAGTGAAATGAAAGGAACAGGGAAGTGTTTGATGTGCCTTTAAAATAAAGCGCATGTTAATCGCCTAGGATCTCATGTGGCCAAATTGAAAATGAGAACATAATGTGATTTTTCAGTCATTGAAGCTTATTCAAGCCATTTTAAAGCACTTTAGCTCACAGCTCTTCTTACAATTTGTTACTGTTCCCGGTGACTTGCTATAATGGGAGCTGGCCTTGAAGATAATGCCCATACTGACTTTTGGGGCTCCTTTTACTAAGCTGCAATAGCGTTTTTAGTGCGTGCTGAATTGCCGCGCACGCTAGACGCTAACGCCAGCATTGAGCTGGTATTAGTTCTAGCCGCGTAGTGCAGGTTTAGCGCACGCGGTAATTCAGCATGCGCTAAAAACGCTATTGCAGCTTAGTAAAAGGAGCCCTTGATGCTCTGTCCAAAATGAAATATTTTTTTTTGCCTTTTTATTTAGCATTGCATACCATTGCATAGTTTGTCTCTATCAGAGGTGGCTTAGAATAATTGTCTACCATTGTAATCCAAGACTTTGATACAGCGTGCGTGATTGTTTGACTGCACATGTCTGATATGGGAAGAGAGAAGGAAGAATACTAAAGTGTGTATAAAACCAGAAAAAAAAAAAAAAAAAAGAACAGAAGAGAATGATACCAAATATATTCACAGAGATGATTGTCATATGGATTACAAAATCCATACGGAAGTTAGAAAAGAAGAGGTAGAAAATGTGCTCTCTGGATATTATCAGAAAAAGAAAAAAAATGTCTTGGAAGTGATCCTTAGTCATTCTTACTGACATGAATTATTTTCCATTCTTTTTGAAGTGACATCTTTTGTCAATGATTATTCTTAAATTTTGATGTTTGCTATGTTCAGTGTTTGGTGGAGTAGATGAAAGTAGAGGTTTCTATCATGGACTGGTAAGGTAAATGCTCCAACATTCATAGAATTCCTATGAGCATTGGAGCATTTACCTTGCTGACCTTCAGTAGAAACCTCTATGGTGGCTTTGTAAAAGGGGGCCATTGTTACTTACTTTTATCCCTCTTTCTCCTCATTTTGTTTCCTGTCCTTTATGCTCTGAGGAAAAAGGTTACCACCCAAAATGGACATATATTCTTAATATGAAAAAGAGGATTGTATGAACATTTGGATTAATTCTGCATTTAGGGGTTTTATTTCATAAAAATATACCTATTTTAAGCCTATTGTATAAAGGTCATCCTAAACATCGAAAAGGAAGTGATACTGTAAATAACAATCTTCAAAAAGCATTTCCAACAAATATTACAAATATTTCAAGATCAAAAATATTTCTTTAATTAATGGAGAGAAGTAGCTTTTTGAGTTCTGGGGAGTTATTTATTTTTTAATTGTGTACGTTTGGTTGTATTCCGTCTTCTTTAAAGGTGGAATATAAATAATAAACTAATCATATATGAGGCAAAAGGCTCGCTCACAATATACATAGACCTCCTCTATTGTCTTCCAAAATGATAATATCTACCCAGAAACTCCTCATATACATGATTAAATATATCACTTAAGAAACAATGTTTCCAAAAAAGAGTGCAATAAAACACTGAAGAGCACAGGGATGTAAATGGAATGGATTAGCTCTTTTTGAAACCCTGACATAGAACTGGCATGATAAAGTTTTTTTGTACTTACTGTAAAAATTGTTTCTTAAATGATATTTAGTGATGTACATGAGGAGTTTCTGGACAGATGATTTTAATTTTGGAAGGCAATAGAAGTCTCTGTATATTGGAAGTTGGTCTTTTGCCTCATATATAATTACCTCAGAACTCAAACTGTATTTTTCTCTATTGATTAAAGAAATTTTTTTTTTAAATGATATGGAAATATTTGTGATGTTTATTGGAAGTGATTTTTGAAGAATATTTTAAAAAGGTAACAGGTGCCTATAAGACTCATAATCAAAACAAAAATACATCTAAAACTCCGCCCAAGTCTGCACTTGGACAACCTAAAAGTCAGGTCATCAAAGTGTCGATAATCAAAACGGGTTTTTCGACATATGCAGAGACATTTTAGGTCTCTGAATCCTACTGTATTCCCGGAAAAGAAAGGGGCATTTTTGAAGGAGTGGTGACAGAAGGAGGTGGGCATTATATGGGCTAACCTACACTTAGTCATACTGCAGGGATAATTGAAAATTTTACGTGGCTGCCTGGACTTAGATGATTTAAAACCAGGTCTAAGGGCCGGATTCTGTATAGGAAACCCGGTCTCAGAAGCTGCCTAAGCGGCTTTTGAGATTCATACACAGGTGTCCTGTATAGAATAATCTAATACCATGATTCTCTAACCAGCATCTATGTCATAAGCTCTGGTTAGAGAATTGGATTGGCGCTGAGCTGATCCCTGCTGCGATTAGTTTAACAACCATGGCAGTGAACCTGTCCCCCCGCGAAGACTACCAGCAGGAGGGATACCCAGTCCCTCCTGCTGAAACCTCTGTAGCTACCCCTCCCTTCCCTGAATATCCATGGCAGGAAGAGTGCCCAATCTCTCCTGCCGCCACCTTGCTGAGACATCCACCGGCAGAAGCGATGCCCAGTCCCTCCTACTGGTACCACACCCCCACCCAAAGGCATGCTCCCTGACTCCTCCCAAGCCCACCCGGACCCCATAGTACCTTTTTTTAAGTTGACCGGCCAGAGGAATGCTTTCTCCCTCCAGATGGCAGGCCCATCTCCACTGAATGGCGGACCTACCCATTCCTGGTGCATCATGGGCTGCACCGGGCAGGAGCCTAAGGCCCTGATTGGTCCAGGCGCTTAAGGCCCTTCTCATAAGAAGGGCCTTAGGCACCTGGGCCAACCAGAATCTCCCAGTGCATTCTGGGATACGCTGGGAGTGGGCTAAGACCCAAATTGGCCAGATCCCTTAGATAGCTCCCATATAGGGTGATCCTCCTGTTGATGATCTTAGGGGGGGTGGGAGATTCTAGCAGGAGGGGCTGGGCATCCCTCCTGCCAGTGGATGTCTCAACAAGGTGGCGGCAGGAGGAACTGGGCACTCCTTGCCGCGGACATTTGAGAGTGGGGGCCGTCTTCGGGGCTTCTGGCAGGAGGGGCTGGGCATCTCATGTCTAAAAGGTCTTGTTCTGGGCGTTTGGGACTTGGACAAATTTTTGGTCGAGAATGTGGTATAAAGATAGACCTAATGGTGATCTGGGCAATTAAACGCCTGAACGTACAGGTAGACGACTTTTGGGGAAAAAAATATTTTAGCATGAAGTGCTGACTTTGAACGACTAGTGTCCTGTGTGCAAATTGGACTTAGATGTTTCTTTTGATTATGCCCCTCCATGCCTTTTATACAACAGGCCCCCAGAATCAACCCCTGTAGTACATAAATGTAGCACCTGGTCCGAGACAGGTATTAATGTGTGCATAGTCCCATGTATTTTATAAAATTACACAGGTATATCACTACTCTTCCTTGCTTCTCCCAATGGGAATTCCTACATATGATGTATATGTAAGCAGTACACACAGTGCTGTCACATGTATGTATACTGTGAGCTAATTGTATTTTTAAAAAAAAACCTTTTCTATATATGAAACAGTCTTTACACATGGGAAAACGTTTATAAAACTACTTCAATAGGTGAGTTAACCAACAATTCAATTATGGAAAGATATCAAAAAGAAAGCTGCTGGCCTTTTAAGGATTTTATACAATGATTATCTGCAGTAGTGTGTAGGAGCTTTTTTTTTTTTTTTTTTTTATCACATGCAGAGAGAGATTTGAAAATGTGATAAATCATAGCATTTCGTTAGATTTTGGAAGGGCCTCTTCTGCAGTGAAGGGCAGAGATGGGTAACTTCTAAATCAGCAATTAAATTATTTAAAACAACTGCTACATTTATTTATAAAAATATTAACCTGCCTGTTTCTTGGCCTTGTGGCTTTTCTTATTCCTGAGTATCATTATTGTCCGAACATACCCCCGCCCCCCCTTTACAAAACCATGCAAGACGTTTTTGGCGCCGGCCAGCACGCTGAATGCTTTCCACTGTTCCGAAGGTCATAGAGTTCCTATGAGCATTGGAGCAACGTAAAGCATTCAGCGCACCAGCCAGCGCTAAAATCGCCTTGCACGGTTTTGTAAAAAAAAAAAGGGGGGAGTATATTAGGACAATAATGGGGGAATGATTTGCAATATTTATTTTCCATCTCTTCTATGAACAGTTACAAACTTATTTTAGGATCACTCTCCCTAATTTTAAAAATCATGCTGCTCAAATGTTTATATTGCAGTGATACATTGGAGGTATCAACTTAATATTGGCAAAGGGTAGTGGTAAATCAGTAATGGAGCGTAGTAGACAGGCCTTTTAACCACGTTTCAAAACTATTTTTGTGTAAAGAAGAAATTGAAAATTTATAAAAAAAAAAAAAAAAAAGTGTTCTGATAATTGAATGATTTAAAAAAACCAAACAAAGGGAGGGGGGTTATTTGATGCGAGTTAGAGTGATGTTAAAGTATAAATGATTGTATTATTTGTTACACTTATTGTGAGCTTTAAAAATGAATAAAGATTAATAAAAAAAAAAAAACCCCACCAAACAGTTGATCCTGGTAAAAAAGTTTTTAACACGGCCTTGTAGGTTCCAAGCCACTTGCTTTCCTCAGGCTGACGGTGCATAGGGAAGAGCTCAGCATTGTTTCTGAGCAGCTCTCAAGTTGCTCATAGATACGCAGTGCCAGCTCACTGGGGTGTCTTAGGTCATCAGTGGCATAGTAGAGATTAACTGCAGTAGTGGTTCTCAAACCTGTCCTGGGGGACCCTCCAGCCAGTTAGGTTCTGAGGATATCCCCAGTGAATATGCATGAGACAGATTTGCATACCTCTCACTTCCATTATATGCAAATCTCACTCAAGCATATCCTGAAAACCCGACTGGCAGGGGGTCCCCCCAGGACAGAACCACTGGGCTGGATAACGCACAGATTGAGGAGTTCTGCTCAAGCAGAAACTCCCTTTAGCTCACCTTCACAGAAAGACACACACAAAATAACTGAATAATACAGCCAAACCGGTAGTTTGAAAGCATCAATCTATAGTGTGGTATTCAATCAATGAAACTACTTATCAACTAACTTAATTTTGTATAGATTAAATGTCTCGTCTTGATCTCATAAATATTACTGTTATGTAAGTGTTCTAGGAATCAAATGTTACTAGTTTAGGCTAGATATATATGTACGTATCAGCATTGCAAGTTCCTTCTATCTGATCACATACAGTTGAAGTAGAGAGGAGAGGAACTTCCCTATACTGAAGTTGTTACATGCAGCACTTTACAAAATAAAGAAGGAAAAGTGGCTGTGCATGAAAATATTTATTGAGTGCATTATTTAACAAGAAATGCAGCATTGGACAGGTCAAAGATGTTTTTGTCTCTTGAAGAACAATGCACATCTGTTTTCACAGATTCTATGGCTATCTTTGAATCGGAAGAATCTGGCTGAAAACAGATCTTATACTTCACTCAAATCTGTGAAAAAGAACCTTTCTTTTGGATAAAATTAATGTGTTTGTGTTACATAGAGCCATTTTTATCTACTGATGTGCAAATTTAGTTGTTCACGTGGTCAGTATGTCTTTTACTGTTTCCATTGCATTGAAACACCATTAAAATAGTTTTTTGTGCCTTTTATGTCTCTCTGTTTCTCTGTCCATGGTAGTCCCCTCACAGTTGAGAAAGCTTGTTTTCTTTCATTACATGATCGATGGGTCCAAAGATGGCCTTTTATGAATGCTGGAATTCTTAATATTCACATTGAGAATAGCTTAGCAAAATGCAAGTTGTGTAAGACCAATTTGTGCAGGTTAGAGAATAAGGGGGGAATTCATTAAGGTGCAATACGATTTTGCCATTTACCACACATTGATGCCTCTCCAGGTCTGCCTACTTCCCCAGTAGCTACCTGAAATTCAATATTGATGGTCTTGGGGGGGTATCCAGGGAGGGGTCCGGGTCTTCTCAGCCAGGAGCGATACCCAATTGTTCCTGGCCACTCCAGGTGCCCTCCTCAAAATGGCATCCCTAGCGCAATCTCACGTGACTTGAGGTCATATTTCCATATATGGCCTAATGCTCCCGGACAATAAAATAATCCAGCAAAAAGCTGGGGTTATTTTATCATCCTTCGGAAGCCGTATGTGACTTGTGGTATCACCACAAATCACGTTAGGCTATTTGCATAGTAATGAGATGCAGAACATGTATTTGCATATTTTGCATCTCTTTACTCCCTAATGTGTAGTGACTTAAATATCACCACATTATTTTTAGAAAAGCAGTGTTAAGGTTGTTTAAGTCACGTTAAGAGCCAATTAATGTAACCTAAAGCCCTGATGCTCCTGGTCTGCAGTATTGGACCCCCCCCCCCGGCCTGCCTACTCCCATAATAACTGTAAAAACGCCTTTAATTGGTGTATATTAGGAATCTGCACAGAACAATCATTTTTGGCTTGTTTTTGATTTGTTTGACTTTCTCCTCCTAATAGTTGAGCATTTTTTTCAGTTGTCATAAATTTGTTCTTTAATCTATTATTAGCTTTTTAACATACACTAGTCAATGTAGCATATGTTGCCTTGTAGATTAACATATGTTAAATCAATTTAGCACATATTAAATTCTTTAACACACAATAAGGGAACTAATTCCCTTTTTATAAAGCTGCGATAAACTTTTTTTTATCGCCAGCCGCAGTAGTATTAGCACCTACACTTATAAGAATTCTATGAGTGTCGGAGCTAATGCTGCCATGGCCATTGATTTTTTTAAAAAAACCTAATGCAGCTTTGTCAAAAGAGCCCTAAATGTGCACTACCAAATGCACAACCCTATTATACATACTAAGATTTCCTTCCAGAATTGTAACTGTCTAGTATTCCACTTGGAAGCTGCAAGGTGAATCATAAATAAAAGCTCTTCATATACAAGGGAAATTAATAATTTTAACATTGTTTCCTGCATAATCTTAAAATTTTTGGTCTAAAATAAATATCCCACTCCTCTTATTTTACTGAACTGCGATAGCGGTTATTAGTACAGGAAGCCACGCTGTATGCTCCGCGCTGCTCCTGACACTCATAGAGTTCCTATGAATGTCGGGAGCAGCATGGAGCATTCAGTGCGGCTCCCTGTGCTAATAACCACTATCGTGGTTCAGTAAAATGGGGGAGGGGGGGAGGAGTTAGTTTTTAATGCCTTTCAAAAAAGTAATATGATGGAATTTGACAAATGTAGTTTAGAAACAGAGAAACATAGAAATAGACAGCAGATAAGGGCCACGGCCCATCTAGTCTCCCCACCCCAATGACCCTCCCCTACCTTTCTCTGTGAATAGATCCCACGTGTCTATCCCATTTGGCCTTAAAATCAGGCGCGCTGCTGGCCTCAATAACCTGAAGTGGAAGACTATTCCAGTGATCAACCACCCTTTCAGTGAAAAAGAATTTCCTGGTGTCCCCGTGCAGTTTCCCGCCCCTGATTTTCCACGGATGCCCCCTTGTTGCCGCGGGACCCTTGAAAAAGAAGATATCTTCTTCCATCTCGATGCGGCCCGTGAGATACTTGAATGTCTCGATCATGTCACCCCTCTCTCTGCGTTCCTCGAGTGAGTACAGCTGCAACTGATCCAGCCGTTCCTCGTACGGGAGATCCTTGAGTCCCGAGACCATCCGGGTGGCCATTCTCTGGACCGACTCCAGTCTCAGCACATCCTTATGGTAATGCGGCCTCCAGAATTGCACACAGTATTCCAGGTGGGGCCTCACTATAGATCTATACAATGGCATAATGACTTCAGGCTTACAGCTGATGAAACTCCTGCGTATGCAACCTATGATTTGCCTTGCCTTGCCTTGGATGAAGCTTGCTCCACTTGATTGGCAGTCTTCATGTTCTCACTGACGATCACCCCTAAGTCTCGTTCTGTTTCAGTTCTTGTTAGATCTCGCCATTAAGGGTATAAGTCTTGCATGGATTTTGGCTGCCCAGGTGCATGACTTTGCATTTTTTGGCATTGAAACAGTTGCCAGGACCTAGACCAGCGCTCCAGTAGGAGTAGGTCGTGCATCATGTTGTCAGACATTGAATTTATGTCTGTTGTGCTTTTGCCCACTACATTGCTTAGTTTGGCGTCATCAGCGAATAATGTTATTTTACCTCGCAGCCCTTCTGCCAAGTCTTTTATAAAGATGTTGAATAGGATCGGGCCCAGGACCGAGCCCTGCGGCACTCACTGATTACCTCCGTCATTTCGGAGGGGGTGCTGTTCACCACTACCCTCTGAAGCCTACCTCCAAGCCAGGATCCTCCAAATTTTAATACTTTAATAAGTAAAAGTTTGTTCCCAAATAACAAAGACTGATATGTACAAAGCATTTTAGCAGAAGGTTGTTTTTTATATTATTAAAAGCAGTTCAGTAAAATGCAACAAGAAAAACCAAGTTTGTCTCATAGATGCTGACAACGTACATCTCATCCTCCAAGTCCAGGTTCGTGGCCATTGAGACGCAGTAATCTGATGCTTTATCTCAATGCTCCAAATGTCACAAAGACCAGTTTTTGGTTTCTTATTCAAAATCCAGACATTAATTTATGCCACTGAGAGGCCTGGTGACCCAGGAAATCCATCTGGAAGCACAGGAACAACAAACTGGATTGAGTTTTAAGATTTTTCCAGTCAGGGAACCCCTCCTGAATGGCCTACTTCAACTGCAACCACCTAAAACTTTGTGATTTATTAAGACCAAATTTATGTTGCAATTGTGAAAAGTCAAGCAGTTTGCCATCTGATATGACATCCTCCAAAGTGCATATGCCCGCCTTCATCCAATGCTTCCAGATGATTTTAAACCCGCCAATTTGAATCTTGGAGTTCAGCCAAAGGGACTGACAATTTGACTTATGAATTGGACTAGGTGTTAAATTAGCAATAAATTTTAATGTCTTCCAGGTATCTACTAAAATTCTATTGTCCTTATATAACCTAGGCATTTTGAGACTCAAAATATGACATAATCTCAAAGGAGACATAAGTTGCCATTCCAGCCACAACCGATCTGAAAGATTTTCCATGAGCTCCGGTAGGATCCAGTACATACCTTGATGCATAATATAGGATTGATGATACCAATAAAAATTTGGAAAATTTAACCCACCCTCTGCAATTGGTTTTTGTAGAGATACTAAAGCAATTCTCGCTGCTTTGCTCAGCCAAATAAATTTAGTTGAAATACTATTTAATTTCTTGTAAAATGACCCCGGGAAAAAAAACTGGCAACATACCCATTTGGTATCAATCCACAAGCAAGATCATCATTTTGACTGTTTGGACTCTTCCCCACCAAGACAAATGTAAAGGATTCCATTGCTCACACATTTCTGTGAACTTTATCAATAAAGATTTTTCATTTATCTTCATTGACTCTTCCAAAGTTTTATGAATCCAAATGCCTAAATATTTGATACCCTCTTCCTCCCATAGAAAGGGGAATGAATCAAATAAACCTTTTTGACAATGAACATTTAATGAAAGAATCTTTGATTTGCTAACAATGTAAACACTACATGATTGCAGGTTTTTCATCAACAGAAAAATCCATCTTTCAGCTGACACATAATCAAGTTTATCAAGGTAATCTTACAAATCATCCCAAAGCATATATCCCAGAAGGCATATATAATGCATTGTCAGCCTTACCTTATGGCTTCATCTAAGCTTGGTCAATAACCGCTTGAGATGCACTGCGCTCCTAAGTCATATGGCCAGAACTGCACACTGCCAATATCGAGGTTACACATGAAAATATTGCAATGGCATCTAGAATCCATCTGGGTTCAAAGATGACATTCACTTTTCAAATGGATTCAGATTACTTCATCTATCCAAAGCATCCTGATGATGGTGCCTAGCAAAATCTCTCCCTTCTGGCTAATGGTATCCTAACAACAGATGCCTCACCTTAATGGATTGGAGTATGCCTTCTACATCTATACACCCAGAATGCCTGGTGACTGGGACAATGCAAGACTTTCTGGGGATGGTGGGATGATTCTGGCTGGTTGGTGTGTCTGGTGGATCCTTTCTTACCATTCTTCTGTATATCTTTTGACTCTTCTCTATCTTCTTATTAAGTATTCATTTCCATTTCTAATGTTGATTTTTTTTAAAATTTGTAAACCACTGTTTAAAAAAAGGTGGTATGTCAAGTGTGTACTAAATCAAATTTGACACCATTCTTACATACTACACACATTGGCTGCTTTACAAATACACTTCCCCCTCCATATTTGTGGGGGTTAGGGGCAGAGCCGGGCCGCAAATATTAAAAAAAACCGTGAATAATATTCAGGCCAGTTCTGCCCCTAACCCCTGCTCCCCCAGCTATTTTAAGCCCTGAAAGCCCCTCTTAAGCCTTACCTGGTGGTCTAGTGGATTTTCACTCAGGAGCAATCTTCCCATGCACCTGCCCTGTGCAGATTGCTCACAAGAAATGGCTGCCTTGAGCTCCTGTAGTCTCTCGAGCCATTTCCTGTGAATGATCTGCATGGGGCAGGAGCATGGGAAGATCGCTCCTGTCCCAAAAATCCGCTAGACCACCAGGTAAGGCTTAAGGGGGAGGCTTTCAGGGTTTAAAATAGCCCAAAAAAAGAAAAAGTATTTTTAGGTTTAAAACCGTGAATAAGCGAATCCGTAGATATGGAATTTGTGAATACGGAGGGGGAAGTAAATAAATGGCCCTAAAACAGGGGGGGGGGGGGAATTAGTTTCAGACATGCCTAAAATATTTTTTAAATATCTTTTAATCAGGTCTATAGATGTTACTCATATCAAAGGAGATTTAGGAAAATTCACTCATCTTAGTTATTCTATTTACTTTGATTTCCCAGATATTTGAATATTTTCTGCAAAATGTCTCTCTTCATAATTTGTGCAACTTTAATATTCTGAATTTCAATAACTTGGCACTCCAAAGACTCTAATCTAGTAATCTGCTGATTATGATTTTGAGCTTCATCATTAACCTGTAAAGAATTATTGTCCAGTCTCTATAATTGATACGAATGTACCTGAATAGAGTCATCCATCTGCTGTAAAGCCATTCACAAGGTATCCATAGTGAGAACTGCAAGATTTTAAAGTTGTCATAACTCACAGGGAAACAGTATTCCATCTGGGCCATCCAAGGGTGCACAAACTACGCCCAGGGCACTCCCTTATCTCCATCAAATGATGAAGACACTAGTGGCAGCAAGCCCTCCATCACTGTAATTCCAGATCTCCCCTAGGGCATAGGACTCTTAAGATGCACGGCTGCATGCTTTTGTATTGTGGCAATGTAGCAGACAATATCGCGTTCAATGTGGCTCCCTCTAAACTTTTCACTGCACTAAGAGCAGGGCTACCCAAAGCTGTTGAAAACTCGATTTGGGGGTTGCAGCCTACAGAGTCATCTGCCTCGCAGAGGGAAGCTTCATCAAACCCAGAGGGTTGGTTTTTGGCTTATCCTTTCTCTTATCCTTTGTAGCTGTAACGCAGAGGTCAGAGAGCTCAAAGTATACACCACCCTCTTGAAGCCATGTTGGTGTGTTCACGTTCATCTATCTTTGGCACTGATGTTTTCATATTCAGCTTTCTTCCATTTTTCTGTTTGTCTCCAATCTACCTTTCCATCTCTTTCCTTCCTATGTAGCCATGGACATCCCCTGCCTCTTCTCTCCCCTCCTCTCCTTCCATGTGCACCATCTCCTCTCTCTTTCTCATTGCTTCCCTTGTATCCAGCATCACTCCTCTATATCCCATGTCCAGCAGTGCCCTGTGCTCTCTCCCCATCTCTTTACTGTGTCTCTTTCCTTCCCCATATCCAGGTTCTTCCTTCTCTTTCCTTCTTTGCACCCACATCTTACAGCAAGCTCCCTTTCACCAATGTCCACATTCTCCCCTCCTGCATCTCACCATAAATAGCCCCTCTGTCTCTCCCTGAGTCTGGTGCCTCCCTCACTCCCCGCCCCCAATGTCTGCTCAGTCAAAGCTGATTTCTCTTTCTCCACCCTCCATTTCCTCCCCACTTTCTGAGTCTGGCATCCCTGCCTGCCTGTCTACCTCCTGCGCACCTGATGGCTTTACAGGTGATCATCTTCCTGGCAGCAATTCAGCCAGGCTTTCTCTGGCTAACACCAGGGACTTTTCCTCTGCAGCAACTTCCTGTTGCTGCGTGGGAGGGGCACTCAGAGGAAAGACCTTGGATGAGAGAGTCTGGGTGAATTGCTGCGAGGAAGATGATCATTTGTAAGACTGTCAGGTGCGTGAAAGGTAGGCAGGCAAGGATGGGCTGGAAGGAAGGGAGGGGAAATAGTTCAGATTGGACTGGGCAGTGTTTCTTCAATAAAAAGCCCATAGACTGTATGCAGGAGAAAAATAATTGGACTGTGCGGGCTGCCCAAGAGGTCCCTGTGGGATGCCATTGACTTAGAGGTCTTGACTTGAAGAAAGCTGCTCTAAGGAGTGTTTCACTTAAACTTCTTACATGGAAGACTGTGTTCATTGTACCAAAACTTTGGCGAGATGAATCAACAAAATTCAAATGCTAGTTCTCCAAGCTCATCTCAAATTCCTACCAAAAGTAGTACTGGAATTTTATCCAAGTCATCTTTTTCCTGTTTCACTTCCTAGATTGTAGAAGAGCATTGTTATACTATCTTCAAGTCACAAATGATATCCATAAAAAACATACAAAATTTGTCCCAAAACTAACAACCCAAGACTGCCAGCATCCAAGTTTTTTCTTTCCATGTGCATATCGGACTGCATCACTTTTTCATATCAGAAGGTACCACTGACAACCTAGGTTGGACCTCATTGTCCTAGAGCTGCGACAAATTCCAGATCTCCATTCCACTTCCATCAAAGACATCTGTAAAATTACATGATTTTCCATCTTCTTTCTTCTTCTATCTTCTATATATATAAAATCGGAGGTATGTATGTATGTGTGTGTGTATGTGCCGTGATCACGCAAAAACGGCTTGACCGATTTGAACGAAACTTGGTATGCAGATCCCTCACTACCTGGGGTGATATGTTCTGGGGGTCTCGCGGCCCACCTGCACACATGGGCGGAGCTACAAACAGAAAATCAGATTTCACCCATTCATGTCAATGGAAAAAATGTAAAAAGCTGCCAACGCAAAAACGGCTTGCCCGATTTGAACGAAACTTGGTATGCAGATCCCTCACTACCTGGGGTGATATGTTCTGGGGGTCTCGCGGCCCACCTGCACACGTGGGCGGAGCTACAAACAGAAAATCAGATTTCACCCATTCATGTCAATGGAAAAAATGTAAAAAGCTGCCAACACAAAAACGGCTTGCCCGATTTGAACGAAACTTGCAACATATCTTCTTTTTCAGTTTAAGAGATTGCAAATTCCAGTGAGACTTGCATTCTCTATCACAATCAACAAATCACAGGGACAGATTATTACATACTGTGGAGTGGATTTAAGATCCCCCTGTTTTTTCCCATGGACAACTCTATTTTGCTTGCTCAAGGGTGGGTTCACCCAAGAATTTATATGTTCTTGCTCCTGGAGGTGAAACTAAAAATGTTGTTTATAATCAAGTTTTGTGTTAGTTGTATTGTATTCATTTTGTCAAATATTTCACATTATAATTTGAATATTGTACTTTTTATAAAGCTGTAAAAAAATAATTTCATTCACCACTATAAAGTATCTTTATTTGAATCCATTTACAGTGTTATTGCTATAATTAAATACCCGTGCAACGCCGGGGCATCAGCTAGTGTACATATATAATGTGCCAATACTTCCTTTTCCACAGAGAAGGCCTTTGGGCGGGCAGTGCAATGCAACCTTTTTTGCATAAAAACCCAAGAAAGAGAAGAATACGAGTCAAGGAAGATGGGCAGATGAAACTGGGAGGATCAGCCACCTTGACATTATTCCCAGGGACACCCATCTCTAGCTATCTTCATACCACAATTTTTGTGTGACCCTCAGCATCTAAATGACCAGTTACTATGTCTGCATCTCCCCTGATTGTCTCTGGAGCGAGCAACGTTTTCTAACTGGGATGGAGATTTATTAATTATTTATTTAAAAGAGTTCTACCCCCTTAAACCTAAGCGGTTTACAAAATACAAACACAGACAAAGGCTGACATACCAACATTTACAATAACGCCACCAAATTCAGCTAACATGCACCACTATCATCAATATAATCCCATCATTTAAAAGCTTCTAAGGACAAAAATGATTTTCAATTTCACATCATAGATAGACAGACAGAGATCATAGACAGCAAGGGAACGCAGCCACGTTTCCCCTCCCTCCTACTCCTTAAACAAAGGTTGTTAAACAGAAATGAAAAGATGTTTTGCTTTGTTGTTGATTAATTGGGGGGAGGGGGGAAGGGGAGAACTGTACTAGTGCAGGAATACCTGTGCATGCTCAGGGAAGCCTAAATGTTTTCCTGAGCTAAAGGAGAGCATCCTACACACAGATTCCTCAAGGAGGTATCACCAGCTAGTGGGAGGCTGCATTCTCCTAATGCCTCTGAAGAATTTCTGTTAAAGCTAAGTAACTTTACCTTCCCTTATCTGAGAAGCCTTACCTTTTATGGCAGACTGATCCCTAGTGGTGCTTTCTGACATACTGCTGAGGATCAGGCTCCACCATTTTGGAAGATGGAGGCAGCTTTCCAGTTTTTATTGGTGGATGAGGTAGGTCAGGGGCCCACTTGGGCTACCAGGAACTACTTTTGTGTAGTCAGGGGAGGTGTGTGTGTGTGTTGGGGATGGGTGGGGCTCATTTGGGCTACCAGGAGCTATTTTTGTAGAGTCAGAGGGAAGGGCTCCAGTTAGACTAACAGAGATTGGTGAAGTGCTGCAATGATTTCACACTGATATTCCTGTGGCTAAACTTCTTGCAACACTGGGAGAATGATAAGTGTGTGAATAAAACTCTGTGCTACAGGGTATCACAGCTCACTTTATCAGGTCCTAAGTATTGAGCCATGGCTCAGAATCCTAGCCCCCAAATAACAAAAAGATCCCACTGTTCAAAGCATAAGGTGTAAAAAAAAGGGGAGGAAAAGGATCTCCGAAACCTGCTTTTAAGAAAGAATCATAATAAATATAAAAGAAATAGAATAAAAAAGGAAGGGGGAGGTTTTTCAGGATCAATGAATGAAACGTGGAACCTTGACAGACTTGGTTTAATCCCTGTCATCAAGCAGGTTTCGGAGATCCTCTTTCTCCCCTTTTTTACACCTTATGCTTTGAACAGTGGGTTCTTTTTGTTATTTTGGAGTTGTTCCAGTGGGTCTCACATACCATCTTTATTGTGTTTATCAGTGTGTTGCTGAGAATCCTAGCACCCAGGCCCTGTAAATGCTGTTCTTTATCAATCTTGGACAGCACAAGCAGTGCGGAGCACTTCCACTAAATCAATGGTCTCAAATTCACAGCCCAGGGGCCACATGAGGCCTGCCAGGTACTATTTTGAGGCCCTCAGTATGTTTATCATAAACACAAAAGTAAAATAAAACAGTTTCTTGATCATATGTCTCTTTAGCTATAAATTACAATATTATTATTAACAATTAGTCAAAAGGAAAGATTTATAAATTATAAAGAGTTTTACCTCCTGCAAAATTGTCATTTCTTTAATAAGCAAAGTAATCTATAATTGGCTAGACTGGATAAATCCTCAGGGGGACTGTTTAGCCTTGAAGAAATAGAAAAGTAAGCCTATTAAAAATGTTAGCGGACCTCAGTATGAGCTCTTGGTATATAAACGGGTTTTTTTTATCGAAGCTCAGGCAGCAACTCATGGTTGACCAGCACCAGACAAAAGTTTAAATAAGCACTGCCTCATACATCATCTGATCCGAAATGTGCAAACCACGCAAGTAAGTAAAGTGCTAGAAAAATCAAGGTTAAACAGTCACACCTGAGAAATGCAGCTGTTAAGACTATATAAACTCCCAAAAATCTACCTTGTGAATATAATAAGGTGCAAAATATGTTAAAGTGCAAAGTGCTATAAATAATCCACACTAGAAAAATTGATAATAAATGCACTCTAAAATAGAAGAACCCCTCGAAGTATCTTATTGTGTTATAAATAAGTTGGTAATATCACATGAACAAACTCTAAATCTTAATAAATAGGTTAATGATATCATACAAACAAACTATAAGTCCATAAACATTCGTATGTGTTATAATAATTCATAAATTACTCAAAATCGTTCCTAATGCTTCTTGACAGTTCATCTATCTATCTACAAGCAGTTCATAATGTCACTTCATTCGTGAAACCTTCTGGTCAAAAGTCACAATACACTGTCTTGTTTCAAAAATACTGTCTTGTTTCCAAAACTACTGCCACTCAAGGAGTACTTAGCTAGTCCTGTTTGAAAGAAAGATACTGCCACTCGACAGAGCTCCGTTTCGTCGTCTTTGTCAGGAGCGGGAAGTACTTGAATTCCATTCGACAGAATACTGTTCAAAACTGTCGACTCTAAATTCCGAGGCGTGAACAAATTGCTGATAAAGGTAGAAAAGTTACTGTTTTAAATGGAAATAATTTTGATTCACCTCATGGTATAACCACCAAGACTGTAGTCCATGTCCAAGCTTTTTGCTGTAACATATTGTTTGTTATGATTGTCTTTTAAAATAATCTATAGGGGATGATTTTTTCATAGGGAATGGGTCTTATTTTCTTTGTATTTAAATCTGTAGTTTCCCTAAAGAAACTTCCAAGAGAAAAAGAACCAAAGTATGTACACTGGTGTGCATACTTTGATGTTTGTCATGAAATTTCAAAAGGCAATGTCAGTAACCCCATTAGAAATGGGTTTATTAACACAATGTGAATTAGTTTCACAGGATCAGATTTTAATTTCGATAATTTCTGAACGTCTGTACTGCTACAAAGGCCAATCTTAAACCAAGTCAAAAACAAAAGAGTTTTTGATGAAAATTGCCTTGATAGAAACCCATCAGCTGCTGGCAAACTTGACAGGATCCTGCTGTGTCTGACACCTGACCATCCTGAAGGCCAATGCTTAGTTTTGTTATGGGTGATAGTAATTTATACTTATATGGTATCTTTCATCCAATTTGGTATCTGCTGTTTAATTTTATTAGTTCAGAATTCTACATTCAGCCACCACTAGCAGGTGTGCTTGGTGGCTGGCCTAAATAGTAAAATCTGCATATACATACAATGAAATCCAGACTCAAAGCCACTTCTTTGAAGATGCTTTCAATTCCAAACTCCAACCTTCCTTCTAAGCACCGATATCTGTAATTACCCCACCTGAGCACAGTGTATTAATGCACCATCTTGTCACTGGATCATAGGCAAGACAGAAATCCTAACGGATCGAAAGGGACACAAGAGGGAAGGAAATGCAAGAAAGTAACAGGCCGCAAACTCAAGTGTATGTACACAAACATAAGGAGCCTAAGGAATAAGAAGGGGGATCTGGAAGCTATGGTACAAAAAGATAACCTTGACATCATCGGCATCACGGAAACATGGTGGAACGAGGAAAACATCTGGGACACTGTGCTACCGGGATACAAGCTATATCACAGAGACAGAGTGAGTCAAAAAGGTGGGGGTATTGCCCTATATGTCAAAGAAGGAATTGAGTCTACAGGAGAGAACATGCCGGAAACGAAGGATAAGTTAGTCCCTATGGGTCAAAATTCTGGGAATAAATGGAACGGAAACGAAGATCGGCATCTACTACCAACCTCCAGGGCAGTCTGAAGAAATTGATGGAGAAATGACGGGCAAGATTAAACGCAACTGCAAGGGAGGCAACACAGTTATCATGGGTGACTTCAACTATCTGGGGATAGCCTGGAACCTAGGCACCTCCGACTGCGCTAGGAAGACCAAGTTCCTGGATGCTGTAGGCGATTGCTTCCTGGAAAAACCTGTCAAGGAAAATATAAGAGGAAATGCAATTCTGGACTTAATTCTTAATGGACTATGAGGACCTGCGCAAGGTGCAGAAGTAGAAGGGACGCTGGGAACCAGTGATCACAATATGATCCTTTCAACCTGGACACAGGGGCAAAACATCGATCCAAAATGACGGCCACGGCACTGATCTTCCGAAAAGGGAATTACAAAGGGATGAGACTCATGGAGGGGAAGAAGATTAAGAAGAGGATAAGCACTGTAAAAACGCTAGAGCAAGCATGGTCCCTTTTTAAGGACACAGGCACCGAGGCGCAAAATCTATATATACTGTGTATCAACAAGGGATCCAAGTGGAAAAAGAACAAGGAACCGGCGTAGCTCACTGTAGCAGTGAAGGAAGCGATCAGAGACAAGAAGACTTTGTTTAAGTAATGGAAAAGATAAAAAAAACGGATGAAAACTGAAAAAAGCACAAACAACATCAAAGCAGGTGCCACAAGGCGGTAAGAGGGGCCAAAAGAGACTACGAGAAAAAAATAGCCAAGGAGGCAAAAAACGTCAAGCCGTTCTTTCGATATATTAAGGGGAAACGACCTGCGAAGGAAGCGGTGGGGCCATTGCATGATCATGGAATAAAGGGAGTGCTAAAGGAGGACAAAGCCATCGCTGACAAACTGAACACGATTTTTTGCATCTCTATTTATCGAAGAGGATATACACAAAATACCGGAAGCCGACAGGCTATAGGCAGGAAACAAAGACGGGAAACTGACAGGGTTGACGGTCAGTCTAGAAGAGGTATGCAGGCAGATTGGTAGGCTTAAAAATGATAAATCCCTGGGACCAGATAGCATACATCCTAGGGTAATCAAGGAACTGAAAGGGGCTATAGCTGAACTGCTTCAACTAATAGCCAATCTGTCAATCAAATCGGGAAGGATTCTGGAAGACTGGAAGGTGGCGAATGTTACGCCAATTTTCAAGAAAAGTTCGAGGGGAGATCTGGGAAACTACAGACCAGTGACTCTGACCTCGGTACAGGGAAAGATGGTAGAGGCACTGATAAAGAACTGCATCATTGATCACTTTTGATGGACACAATCTGATGAGGACCAGCCAGCACGGCTTCAGCAAAGGAAGATATTGCTTGACGAACTTGCTGCACTTCTTCGAGGGAGTAAACAGGCAGATAGACAAGGGTGACCCAGTTAACATTGTATTTCTGGAATTTCAGAAGGCGTTCAACAAGGTTCTGCATGAACGACTACTTCGAAAAATTGCGAGACATGGAATTGAGAGTAAAATACTCACATGGATTAAAATCTGGCTGGCAGTTAGGAAACAGAGTGTGGGGGTAAATGGACGATACTTGGACTGGAAAAGCGTCACGAGTGGAGTGCCGCAGGGTTCAGTGCTTGGACCCGTGTTCTTCAACATATTTATAAACAATCTGGAAATTGTTACGACGAGTGAGGTGATTAAATTTGCAGACGACATGAAGTTATTCAGAGTGGTGAAGATGCAGGAGGATTGTGAAGACCTGCAACGTGACATAAACACGGTCGAGAAATGGGCTGCGACATGGCAAATGAGGTTCAATGTGGATAAGTGTAAAGTGATGCATGTTGGTAACAAAAATCTTATGCATGAATACACGATGTCCGGTGCGATATTTGGAGAGACACCCCAGGAAAGAGACTTAGGAGTACTGGTTGACAAGTCGATGAAGCTGTCTGCGCAATGTGCAACAACGGCGAAAAGGGCGAACAGAATGCTAGGAATGATTAAGAAGGGGGATCACGAACAGATCGGAAAAGGTTATCATGCCGCTGTACCGGGCCATGGTACGCCCTCACCTGGAATACTGCATCTAGTACTGGTCGCCGTACATGAAGAAGGACACAGCACTACTCAAAAGGGTCCAGAGAAGATCGAATAAAATGGTTAAGGGGCTGGAGGAGTTGCCGTACAGTGAGAGAGTAGAGAAACTCGGCCTCTTCTCCCTCGAACAGAGGAGATTGAGAGGGGACATGATTGAAAGATTCAAGATAATGAAGGGAATAGACTTAGTAGATAAAGACAGGTTGTTCACCCTCTCCAAGGTAGGGAGAATGAGAGGGCACTCTCTAAAGTTGAAAGGGGATAGATTCCATACAAACGTAAGGAAGTTCTTTTTCACCCAGAGAGTGGTGGAAAACTGGAAAGCTCTTTCGGAGGCTGTTATAGGGGAAAACACCCTCCAGGGATTCAAGACAAAGTTAGACAAGTTCCTGCTGAACCAGAACGAACACAGGTAGGGCTGGTCTCAGTTAGGGCACTGGTCTTTGACTTAAGTGCCGTTGCGTGAGCGGACTGCTGGGCACGATGGACCACTGGTCTGACCCAGCAGCGGCAATTCTTATGTTCTGTCTTGACTAAGGGGTCCTTTTACTAAAGTGTGCTAACCGTTTTAGTGTGCGCTAAATATTAGCACGCGCTAAATGCTAACACTTCCATTATGGTCTATGGACATGTTGGCGTTTAGCGCACTCTAAAATGGCTAGCACGCCTTAGTAAAAGGACCCCTAAATTGTAAGCTCTTTTGAGCCGGGACTGTCTGTTCTGTGTTTTGATATATAGCATGTGTGTCTAGCAGGGCTATAGAAATTATTGTTAATAGTAGTGAAGTCATGTTTCTCTTCATCTACAGAATGCCACAGTCCTTCACAATCTAATAGTTCGGAAATATGTGTCCCTTAAGCAGCATTTTCTGTTTTGAAGTCTCTGTTGTATGAAATCCTGAAAAGAATACGAATGAGAAGACACACCAAGGGCCAGGTTTACTATGACTTTTCTCCCATTCTTTGTCGGGGGACGGGGGGGGGTGAGGGAGGAGGGAAGCTTAGTACGCATCGTTACAGTTGGTGAAACAACCACAGAGAGGCAGTAATAGTTCACAAAATCTAAGCACGCGTCAGTGCTAGAAGATGGTAAAGGAGATGGAACTCCTCTCGTATGAGGAAAGACTAAAACGGTTAGGATTCTTCAGCTTGGAAAAGAGACGGCTGAGGGGAGATATGATTGAAGTCTACAAAATCCTGAGTGGAGTAGAACGGGTACAAGTGGATCGATTTTTCACTCCGTCAAAAATTACAAAGACTAGGGGACACTCGATGAAGTTGCAGGGAAATACTCTTAAAACCAATTGGAGGAAATTTTTTTCACTCAGAGAATAGTTAAGCTCTGAAACGCATTGCCAGAGGATGTGGCAAGAGCGGATAGCAAGTTCCTGGAGGAAAAGTCCATAGTCTGTTATTGAAAAAGACACAGAGGAAGCCACTGCTTACCCTGTATCGGTAGCATGGAATGTTGCTTCTCCTTGGGTTTTGGCCAGGTACTAGTGAGAACGGGCTACTGGGCTTGATGGACCATTGGTCTGACCCAGTAAGGCTATTCTTATGTTCTTATGATTTTTTTGTCCATAATTTGATGCTCTGTTATCTAGGTCTTGCTTGTTGCTAGGGGAAAACAGAAAAGGTTCATGTAGGTATCTCTGAATATGTGGTTTTGAATTTTAAACTTAACTTAATGGGGAAATAGTGGATGATTTCTAGTTTAAAAGGAATGCTAGTTGTCATAACACAAATCTGATTGACAACAATATTTGCACAGGAAATGTTAACATATACTCTCCACTAACACCCTCGGTTCCTCCCCTTCCCCCACATCCCTATTGCCCAGGATAAATTCATATGAAATGTATACACACACTAGTTGCCTTTGACAGGAGTGCAGTACCTTATAAAAGTCTTAACAAACATTTTTTTTACATTCTGCTGTCTAAAAAGCACAATTCAAAATGTATTAAATTAGGAATATGTTTCACATATCTACATGCGTGCTTTATGGTTTATTCAGTATTTACTATACTGCCTTTAGTGAGAACAACAAAGTGGTTTACAATCAGAACAAATTACTAGAAACAGAAAAGAATGCCAAAACTAAAATAACACATGACAGAAGAAAGAAAATAGCAGAAAGCGGTTATGGCAGGGTCAGTTCCAAGAGAGGAATAATTAGGTTTTAAACTTCATACTTATTTTTTATATATTCCGTTATTTAACTTGTCCTCCCAATGAAGCCCAGAACCGGTTACAAAACAAACATATACATGTTATGTAAAATAAGACAAAATAAACTAATAACATAAACCTATCAGAAAGCTAAAACAACTAAACATTTTTCCATTTAGGCATTAAAAACAAAATACTATAAACAGAATAACATGATATAGAATGATTATAAATCATTTTACAAATCAACAAGAAATACTGTCTGATTTTAAAGAAGGATGCCTTTATCCCCTTGAAAGAATATCATCCTCTTATATATCCTCTTGAATCATCTACAAATCTGTGAAAAGTACAGTTTTAAAAATCTTCCTAGACCTTAACAAATCACCTATGAGGGGCCGCTGAAAAGTTCTCAGCCCAACCAACAAAGTTGGGGCAGCCTGCATCGAGGGCTATAGACTTAGGGCTCCTTTTACAAAGGTGAGTTAGGGCCTTAATGCGCAGAATAGCGTGTGCTAAATTGCCGCACGCGCTAGACCTTAACGCCAGCATTGAGCTGGCGTTAGTTCTGGAAGCGTAGCGCGGGTTTAGCGCGTGCTAAAAATGCTAGCGCACCTTAGTAAAAGGAGCCTTTAGTCCAGTGATTTTCTACTTTTTTCGTTCTGTCGGAAAAATAAGGAATGAAAAAAAATTGGAAAATCGCTAGACTGTGTGTAAAGTCCTTGATGGAGAACTTTTCAGTGGCCCCTTGTACAGTTCTACAGAAAGAATGAAGCTTATTCCAAAAATCCCCAAAGGAATAAGATAATTCTACTTTTAAATCATGAGATAGCAAATTTGATAATGTTACAGCAAGACCAGGTTCTGGGTTGAATCTAGACATGCCTGGAACAGAGGAGGGATAGACAACGGAAGCTAGCTAAACAGGATCAGAGATGATGAACTGGTTTATAGAGATTCAGCAAAGATTCTTCTACCATTTTGCTGAAACCAACATCAGGCTTGTATTTGTCTATTGTTGACAAGATGACCCTGGAGCCTTTGTAAAAAAACAAAACCAAAAATCCCAAACAAACTGGCATTGCATTGGCCACCAGTCTGTAGATACAGTACTCCCCCGAAATTCGTGGGGGGTTCCATTTCGTGAATGTCAAAAAACCGCAAATACGGGTTTTAGGCAGGGGAGATAGGAGAGGGCAGCTGGAGAGGCAGGAAAGGGCAGCCGGAGTGCCAGACAGAAATAAATTACCTTACCTTACCAGCGAGTGAAGGAAATCACTCGCTGTATGCTCTGACCGCCTCTTCCTCTACTAAAGTCAGGTCTCACCAATCAGGAGCTGCTTTGACACGCAGCAATTGATTGGTAAGGCCTGACTTTAGTACTGGAAGAGGTAGTTGGAGCATACAGCGAATGATTTCCTTCACTCGCCGGCACTCCAGCTGCCCTCTCCTGCCTCTCAAGCTGCCCTCTCCTGCCCGGTCATTCGTAGTTGGAAAATACCATGAATGACCGGGACCGTGAACCGCCGACCGCAAATTTGCAGTGGAGCACTCTACTGTGGCTGTTTTAAGGATTGCTAATCTGTTACCAGTAATATCAGTGGGCTTATCTTCAAAGCACTTAGATGCACAAAGTACCGCATCTCATGTTGGAGCTTTTACAGAATGTTAGGTTTAATACCATCTGGTCCTGATGATTTGTTATTATCTATATAATCTACTACATCTTCTAAATTTACAGTTGATTTGCTTTAGTAATTCATAATACCACCAGCAAGTAGGATTTATATTGTGGCTTTGATCCCAACATCCTCCTCAGTAAAGATTGATGCAAAGAGTTCATTTAAGAGGAAATTTACTAGTAGCACACTTTAGTCTTGGTAATGTCTTTCAGTAGATAAAGTAAGAAAGCAGTTATTATCTCCTTGCCTATTGTAACATATCCAAAGCTTACTTTGCTGCTTTCTAGAATCCTGAGATTTCAATCTGGAGATATTTGTAGGAATTGCTTTGGTCTGTTTTCCAAGTTTTTCTGTATATTATTAAATCAGAATAATTGGTACAGTAAATTAGACAGAAATCTTTCTTTCACTCCTTTGTCCTTCCTCTGAAGCGTTTGTCCTGGTTTTGGAAAGCTCCTACAAGCTCCGGCCGCATCTGGAGGGCATCTGAACATGAGCAGATGACGTCACATGCATCCGTACATGTTCCAGACCCTCCAGATGCGGCCAGAGCTCCTTGCAAAGAGAGGAAGCTTTCTGGGGGCGGGGCTGGAGGTAGAACAGGGCGGGGCTAGAGGCAGAATAGGGCAGAGTTATGTGTCTGGGGATTTTGTTTTTTGTAAATATGGTAACCCTATACAGGCCTGACCCTGAGTTTGGCAGCAAATTTTAAGCGAGTACAAGGACTAAATCAATGTACATTCACAGATAGGTTTACCAGATGGCTCTAGGTCATGAAAGACAGATTGAGCCAATCTAAGTTTTATTTCAGTTGGTTATGGAGGACAGACTGAACCAGTCCTATTTTACTTACATTGCTTTAATTGGAAGTAAACCTGGACTGGTTCAATCTGTCCTCCATGACCTGGAGCCATATGGTAAAACCTACTTACAGGTCACAGTGCGGCCCCTCTTGCTTCTGGATTTTGTGCAGGAGGCCTATTCATACGCTTATTCAGTCCACATCATCACTCACAGCTTGTTTCGTACTTCCACACCAAAGAAAAAAGCAAATCCTTGGATTGAAATCCTTGGAGATAGGAATGGAGTGAGAAGGCTGCACAGAATGTACAGGGACTCATAAATATCTTTTTGACTGTTGCCCAATATACTGTAGTGTTAATCTGGTGGAGGCATGGTCTAATGGTTACAGCAGTACAGGGGTGTAGCCAGAAGTCCATTTGATGGGGTATCCTTGCCAGCCATTAAAGCAGAGGAGGCCCGAGCCAAAGATGAAGGATCCCAGGCCCCCGAGGCTCTCACCCCATGGCAGTGGGCTGAGAACTGACAGATAAAGGTTTAAATCCTACAAAATCTCTTTGTGACCTTGGGAAAGTCACATAATTCTCAATATCTCAGACACAGTACATAGGTAGATTGGAAGCCTTCTGGGGACAGGGAAAATACCTCTTGCACTTGAAAATAACTCACCTTAAGTTGCTAGTGAAAAGATGTGAGCTAAATCCAAACTCTACTTCCTGGCACTGACACAGCCATGCTCACTGGTCTTAAATAATCATTCTTCTTGCAATATTTGGTGTTTCAACAAAAATACCAGTTTAGTGAAATAAGAGTTTTTTCAGTTTGATAATTTGATAAAATATACTTTCTAGAAGATGTTTCTTTAGAGTACAATGTTGCATACAGACTTCTGCTCTGAGAGTAATGCAGCAGAGGCTGGTTTAGCAAATGATTCTAGGGCAAGAGTGCACAAGCTCAGTGCACAAGTTCCTCAAGGACCACAAACAAGTCATTGTACAGTCTGTATATATGTGTATTATATAATGCATTTTATATAGATCTGCTTTTATACAGTCTGTATATATACATACAGTCTCTATATATTTTATATAGCTTGTTTTCACATTGATTATACAGTATATATGAAATGAATTATGTAGTTACGAGCGATGGGTGTGAAGACAAAGGGAAAATATGGACTAAAATCTGTTAACAAGAGTAATTTAATAATTTGTCGTTATGTGAAACAACCATTTATATCGAAACAGAAGTCTCCTCTAATACCTTGTCTGCTTATTAATTCTTGTTCAGTCTGCAATAAGTTAGAAATAGTTTAGAAACTTTATTGGGGGGGGGGGGTCCTAGGTTGGAATAGCATTTGTCATGGATTCTTAGTTGTCTGAGTGGGAATGACCACGCCTAGAAAATCTAGATCCTTCAGCCCATACAAGGATACTCTGACCCAAAGAAGAAAAAAAAATGGAGAGGTGTTGGCTATTTATATGAATTGGTTAATTTATATGAATTGGTTATCTAATTGATAGATAAGCCTCTATAGCAGGTACAAAGTACCCAAAGTTACATCTGTTGAGCTTTTTCAGTGCTGAAGCAATAGGAAAAGTGGTTATATATCAGTCAGTGGAGATAAGGTGATAGATCAGCTGCTGGAATTAATTACACAGCTTAATTTGGGGTTTAAAGAATGTATTAGTTCTTAACAATTTAAATTTAGAAGACAGTAAAGATAGCAAAATGCTAACATTCTAAGATTATATGGTTATGATGAGTCCTGGGTTGGTAAATAAGAGTCCTGTCATTGAGTTAGGTCACAATTAGATACATTGTGGAAATTACGCACCATTAAGGCATATTTTGATGTCTCATCTTTTAGTCATTGGTTCTGAGCCAACTGGATTATTGTAATATTGTCTACTTTGCTGGTTACCAAAAAAATCTATGTAGATTGCGCTTTATTCAGAATGCTGCTATTTGACTGATCTTTAATCTGAAAAAAATTGATTATATCACCCCTTTTTTCCATGGATTGCATTGGTTAGCAGTCGAGGCTCGTGTGAAATTTAAATTTGGTTGCATTTGTTATATGGTTTTGTTTGGCCTTGCACCTAATTATCTTGTGGATTCGTTCACATTTGTAAATTCAAAGCATTCTCAATGCATGCATGCTGTATTTACCTTTCTTTCAGTCAAAGGTTGTCAATATGGGATAAAGATTTGAATGCTCTAATAGCGACATTTTAGGAGACAATTGAAAACGTATTTGTTTACAAGATTTTTAGGAAATTAATGTATCATATTCAACTGTATATGTGCAGTTTTTCATTCTATTTTGTAAACCGCATAGAACTTAATGGTATTGCGGTATAGAAATACATTTTTTGCTATGTTATTGTTTTCAGCATTCATGGAAGAGGGGAACAGCATGGCCCTAGATAACATATACTTTTTTTTTTTTATAATTCTTTATTGATTTTTAAACAAGAACAGTGTTATATAAATAAAAGAACAGTATATTATTGCATTCAGTCATAACACTAATATCTATATAGATAACAGAACTATCCTTCAATAATTACATTATTTTGCATATAGTAATAACATAAGAACCAAGTAAATAATATAAAATGAAACCAAGTTACCTAAAATATCATTATTAATAATTCCTCCCAATCCCCCAACCCCCCACCCTCCCTGGATGTGTAAAGATAAATAAACCAAGAAAAAAGTAAGACAAAATACAGTATTATATTTGTACAAATATAGTCAATGGGCACCAAATTTTGTTGAATATTCCACTAAGTCCCCTACACTCCGCATTAATTCTTTCATATTTGTATATAGTACACACATTCACCCACCAGAAAGTATAATTTATTCTATCATGATTCTTCAAATTACTTGTAATCAATTGAATGGCTATACCTGTAAGAATTAAAAATAGACGACTTTTATACTTATCTAAAGTGGGTTTAGCATGTAAAATTGTTCCACAAATTATAGCCTCATATGTTAATGGAATATTTGAATCTAAAACTAGATTAATTTGTCCCCATATGGATTTCCAAAATATTAATATAAATGGACAAAAATACAACAGATGATCCAGAGTCCCTATGTCAATATGACAATGCTAGCATCTATTAGACTTAGAACTATCTATTTTATGTAATCTAACTGGGGTCCAGAAAATTCTAAGTAACAAAAATAACCATGTTTGTCTCATAGATGCTGACGCTGTACATCTTAATCTCCAATTCCAAATTTGTGGCCAACGAGACACAAAAATATACTGTTTGATCTCGAAGCACCAAATGTCTCTAAGACTATTTTTTGGCTTTTTATTTATTAATCCAGAAATCAATTTGTACCACTGAGCAGCCCGATGTCCTATTAAATCAGTTTGGTAGCAAAGGATTTGCAGGCTAAAATAAGTTTAAAAATTTTTCCATTCAGGGAACCCACTCTGAATAGCCTGCTTCAACTGCAACCACCTATATTGCTGAGATTTTAAAAGTTCAAATGACTGTTGCAGTTGTGAAAAACTAAGCAGATTTCCATTCGACAAAACATCATCTAATGTCCAAATATTTGCCTGCATCCAATTCTTCCAAGTGATCCCAGCACCGCCTATTTGAATCTTGGAGTTTAGCCATAAGGACTGTAAAGTAGACTTTATTATGGGAACATCTGTTAACTTATCAATAAATTTTATTGTTTTCCATGTGTCCAATAAAATCACATTATCCTTAGCGTACCAAGAACTTAATGGTATTGCGGTATAGAAATACATTTTTTTGCTATGTTATTGTTTTCAGCAGTCATGGAGGAGGGGAACAGCATGGCCATAGATAACATATACTTTCAATTACTATGTTTACTTTAACTATCTAGAATATTTCTTGAGGTTTTCATGTCATCCCCAAGGTGGCAATGACACAGAGACAGCAGAAGTAGCATGCTGCAGGATGAGAGCCACAGAGATCCTGCCTCACTCAGCATTTTCTAGCAGCAGGGAAATTAGACTGCAATATGGGCAGCTTTTTCAGCTGGGAATGAGAAGAGCAAACTTTCCTCTTCATTAACAATTTCTCTGCAGGGATAAGATTTCATTTCTGACCATATGCGCAGCAGCCTCAAAGAAGACAAACAGAATGTTGGGTATTACAACCAGAACGAAGGAAGTCATCATGCTGCTGTATCGCGCGATGGTGCGACCACATCTGGAATACTGTGTCTAATATTGGTCACCGTACCTAAAGAAGGACATGGAGATACTTGGGTTCAGAGAAGAGCGACAAGAATGATAAAAGTTATGGAAAACCTTTCATACGCTGAGAGGCTAGAAAGGCTGGGGCTCTTCACCCTGGAAAAGCGGAGACTCAGCAGAGACATGATAGAGACTTACAAGATCATGAAGGGCATAGATTCTTCAGCCTATTGGGAACTACAAGAACAAGAGGGCACTCGGAGAAATTGAAAGGGGACAGGTTTAGAACCAATGCTAGCAAAATTTTTCTTCACTCAGAGGGTGGTGGACACCTGGAATGCGCTTCCGGAAGCTGTGATAGGACAGAGTACATTAAGGGGATTCAAAGAGGGATTGGACAAGTTCCTGAAGGATATGGCGATTGAGGGATATAGATAGAGGTAGAGATTGGTTAATAAAGGGTATAGATAGAAGAATAATGAGGATTGTAAGGTTTTAGCCAAAGGATCAGTTACAGGTCATGGATCTGATGGGCCGCTGCGGGAGCGGACTGCTGGGCGCGATGGACCCCTGGTCTGACCCAGCGGAGGCAACTTCTTATGTTCTTCTTCTTATGTTCTTATATGCTTTGCAGTCCTTCAAAACACACACACAGACACATACACACATGCATGCACACACACACACACACATGCAAACATACACACACGCACACACATATGAGGGGCCGCTGAAAAGTTCTCAGTCTAACCCACAAAGCTGGGGGCAGTCTCCTTTGAGGGCTATATACACTTGGAGGGGCATAATGAAAAGATACGTCTAAGTCCGTTTTGGGCCTAAATTGCTAGTCGCCCAAAGTCGGCAGTATCTAAAGTCCATGCCCGAAAAATACGTCCAAAATATTTTTTCCCCCAAACTCGTCTAATTATACGTCCAGCCATTTGATCAGCTAGACCGCTAAGTTGTCTATCTTTATATCCCATTCTCATCCAAAAATTTGTCCAAGTCAAAAACACCTAGAACAAGATCTTATGGACGTGGGAAGGGTCTGCAAAGTGATGGACTGGACACCCAGACATGGCAACACAGTAGTGGGACACCTTACAGGGCACTGCTGTGAACTTCACAAAAAGGGTGCCATATAAACATCTCATCTGAACTCCCTTATAGGTCATGGTGAGCCTCCCAAAACACCCCCAAAACCTACTAGACTGCTGATGTTCTGGAGGCAGGCATGTACGTTTTTATTCCAATTTTTATGGTGTTGGGGGGGGGGGGGAGGGTCAGTGATCACTAGAGGAGTATGTGTGGGTCTTTACTTTGTGTCTGCAGTGGTTATTTGGCCTCGTTACACTTTCAGTTATACTTGCAGTATGACTAAGTCTAGGTCACCCTACATCCCGCCCAGATCCCACCCTGATCACTCCTCCTAAAACACCCCTTTCAGCTTTTGGCGTATAGTTGCACTGAAGAAGCCTAAGCTGTTTTAAAATACGTCTAAAACCCGTTTCGGTTATCGGCACTTGGACGACTTGTCTTATTAATTGTCCAAGTGCTGATTTAGACAGGATTTTAGACATATTTCCATTTCGATTATGAGCCCCTTAATCCAGAAATTTTCCACTTTTTCGTTCCATATTTTTCGACGGAATGAAAAAAGTGGAAAATCACCAGACTAAGTATATAGCCCTCGACGGAGAATGCCCCAACTTTGGATCAACATAACACACTTTTTCTAAATTTACAGTTTCTGGATATTTCAAATCAACTCACTGCATTTACATACTGGTTGGTGTATTTTCAAAGTCTGTAAAAAGTACCAAGGGTCTGCCCCATAGTTTATCTGGTGAATTAAAATCACTACTTTAAATAAAATCCTATTATTCACAGGCAACCAGTGAAGCTTCTTCAGTGCTGGAGTTATATGCACGTACATAAGAATATTGAAATCCAAAGATTCTCCAAAATTTTCACACAATCATCAGCACATAATATCCTTCAAGATCAATTCTTAAACAACCTTCTTCAGAGCCTCAGCGCCCCATTCCAATGCTCAATAAACTTTCCTTGCGGCAAGCTTTATAGAGTTACTCTTCATCGGCTCACTTTTAAATATTTAAATCTCATTTAGTTTTTTAATTTTCAAAAGTGGAAATATAACTTTTCAAGTGATTAAAGTGACACTTATCTTATTATTCTTTAAAGCTCATCCCGGGAGTTGTCCGACCCGACATGTTTCGCCTTTCGCTGTGTCAAGGGTCACCCTACGGGAAAACATTCTTAACGCAGTGGTTTTATAATTAATATTATACCAACATTATCCACTTTCTATCTAAACCAGTGCTGAAATTTGTACCCAAAAGTTACAAACTTACCAGAGCTGCCAACATCAAATCCCTCATTGATTTAATAGAGTGAGATGGTGGTGGCGTTCCAACATCAGATTTAAATACGTAAGTCTTAAACAAACAACTGAATCCCTGCACCCTCATAGGATCAGATCAACGAAAGCCACTCAACCTCAATATTTAATCCCATTGGTTCTAATGTATTAAGAGAGTAGATCCTTCTCTGTTCTTTTAGATTTCAAATTTTTTCTACATCGCCTCCACCACCTCCCTTCTTTAACTTGATCTATAATATGCCATCTTATCTGTTCCACTGTGTGATTTTTAGCAATAAAGTGCTGAACCATCGGGGTTTGTATATGTTGATTCACAATGCGAGATTTATGTTCTGTTAACCTAACTTTAATAGATCTTTCAGTGCACCCAATATACGAGCGTCATTTCATAAATAATGCACACTATATATTTTTAATTTACATGTTTTATTTTTTTCCAAGTATTTCTTTGCAATAGTCTCCCTGCTTTGCAATGACTGAATCCCAACATCTGGGAAGCTTCATTATTCTATCCAAGACACAGTTTTAGTTCAGTTGACAAATGGCTCAGGTACCGGAGGAAGAAAGCTCTTCCAGAGATGCAAAACAATGTCCACGCATAGGTTGTTTCAACTTTGGGAAAAGGTTGAAGTCTGGTGGACTCATGTCTGGCCTGTTGGGAGCATGAAGTAACACCTCCCAGCTGTATTTGTGTAGTTTTTCAACGACAAGTGGAGAGCTCCATCTTCCCCACGGCCAAAAAATTTTGACAAGCTCAATTAAAAATCAAACAAATGATGATTTTTGCTTATGATCATGAAGGCATCATCATCACAGACAAAGTTCCATGTGGAAGAAGTGTCACAGCAGTGTATTATCATGATTTTTTGCAAAAAATGTGCATAAAAGTGCATAAAACCCGACCTCAGTTGCTCTTGGCTGGGCCACTCATTCTTCACGACAATGCTCGCCCACACATAGGGAATGTCGTCATTGAAAATCTACGCAAATATGGCTGGGAGATGTTATCTCATGCTCCCTACAGTTCAGACATGAGTCCACCAGACTTCAACCTTTTTCCAAAGTTGAAACCTATGCGTGGACATCGTTTTGCATCTCTGGAAGAGCTTTCTTCCGCCATTGCCCAAGCCATTCGGCAACTGAACAAAAACGGTGTCTTGGATGGAATAATGAAGCTTCCTGGACATTGGGACTCGGTCATTGCAAAGCAGGGAGATTATATTGAAGGATTGTAAAGAAATACTTGAAAAAAAAATAAAACATGTAAATTTTAAAAAATAGTGTGTATTATTTATGAAATGACCCTCGTCTATTAAGCCACATGGGCATACAATTGCATAAATCACTGAGTGACTTTTACAGTGAGTCCTCTCCTTTGCCCGTATTATCCTGTTCTTACCAGGAACCATCCATTCTATCCCTTCTATGGTCTTCCCGCGCCATTGGCATCTCCCACATTTGCTATGGTATCCCTGTCCCTTCTCCTCTGCTATTTCTCTCATTCTAAATTTTTGGAAATTAAATATCTACCCTATAGTTGAACCTCGTGTGTAAGATACCAAAGGGAACTGCTGGAGAGGAGCATGTAGTCAGATCCTTCATAATGCCTACCAATTTGTTAGCTGCTTGAGAATATGTAAGGACACAAGTTAATGTATTCTCTTTTTTTATCTTCATCAGATTCACTTTTGTCCTTCAACAGCAAATCTTTGTTTGCAAACCTAGCTCTAAGGAAGACTTCTTTGGATAACCTTTTATTGTAAAACAATGTTTTAAAACTCGGGTTTGATATTTATCATCCTCCAGAGAAGAGGAAATAAGTCTTACTCTTAAAAATTGATTAATGGACAGGTTAAATTTTAATTTTTGAGGATGAAAAGTCTCAAAATGTAAGAAGGTATTACATGTCACTGACTTT
Organism: Geotrypetes seraphini; assembly: GCF_902459505.1. Classification (NCBI taxonomy): domain Eukaryota; kingdom Metazoa; phylum Chordata; class Amphibia; order Gymnophiona; family Dermophiidae; genus Geotrypetes; species Geotrypetes seraphini. Next base: position 460,268,268 of record NC_047085.1, on the reverse strand, counting down.
CTATATAAAGAAGTAGTAAAGTGTCCTTTGTTCACACTTATAGATAAGTCCAAAAATTCTATCTGGGTTTGATGGCAAGCCATAGTAAATTTGATCTAATGATCTACTGAATTCAAATGTTGGACAAAACCTTCAAGTTCCTCAAATGACCCCCCTCCATAGGAAGAAGATATCATCCAGGAAACGGGTCCAAAATTGTATGTTAACGAATTGGGAAGCTGAATACACAAACAGTTCCTCAAACCTTGCCATGTATAGGGTGGCCACTGAGGGGTCAACGTTGCCCCCATGACCACCCATTGGATCTGTTTGTAAATATCCCCATGGTATTCATATTAATTTAACTGAATTACCCACTTAGTGTAGAGTCCTTTAAATATGATCTCACCATAGGCACCTTGTTACAGAGGAACAAAAATCTATAAACTTTGATAATGATTATAAAATAGATTGCCTAGTATTTACGATGGGTCTTCCCTGTGGTTTTCTCAATGTTTTATGTACCTTCGATACAAAATAGATCCTAGGGATCCTTGGTTTTTTTTCTATTAGAAATTGATATTCTTTTGGCTCCAACATGCCATCCTTATAATGTTTGGTGATCCATTCAACCACTTTAGATAACTTAAATGTTACATCCTTCAGCTACGCAGACGACATCACCATACTCCTCCCCTTCGACCCATCAGAGCCCACCACTACAGCAAAACTGGAAATAACCCTAGATGCAGTGGAAAAATGGATGGTAGACCACAAACTGAAACTAAACTCAGATAAAACAAAATTCCTTCTGCTCGAAAAGGCCAAAACTCCCACCATTACAGAACTGAAAATTAAAAACACCAAATACCCAATACAGCCCGAACTCAAACTCCTAGGAGTAACGATAGACAGATGCTGCACAATGCAGTCCCAAATCAATAAAACATCCCAGAAAGCTTTTTTTAATTATGAGAAATCTACGTATAATAAGAAAATTCTTCGACCCAGCACAATTCAGGCTAATTGTCCAATCCCTAGTCTTAGGTCTACTGGACTATTGCAATTCCCTCTATCTACCTTGTCCTTCCAACATGATAAAACAACTTCAGACTATACAAAACACTGCCCTCAGACTGATCTACTCCCTGAGAAAATATGATCATATTACAACTGCCTTCCTAGACTCTCACTGGCTACCTATGCAAGCACGAATTCAATTCAAATTCTACTGTCTATTATTCAAAGCATTAAACGGCTCCGCCCCCCCTATCTAAACAACCGCCTAAACCAGATCCTCACCTCAAGGCAAAGAAGAACTCCGAACCTTTTTGCCTTCCCTCCACTCAAGGGCACTCAGCGCAAAAAGATGTTTGATAACCTTCTGGCGACACAAGCAGCAAAACTTAACCACTCCATCTCCAACCTGTTGACGGCAATGGGCGACTTCAAAACTTTTCAAAAAGAAATCATAACCCTACTTTTCAAAAAAATTTATCCAGATATCTTAACCCAACCCTTCCCCCTCCTCCTAGATAAATTCTCCCCCAAAACCTCCACTTAAATAATCTCTTCTTCCCCAAAACACCAACCAAGTATTCAGATCCCTGAAATGTAACGTAATCTTATTTGTACTCTAACTGTAATCTATTTGTTATATCACACAGTAACGTACAGTAAATTTAATATCCAATTTGCAAGTTCTTCCGGAATTAATCCAGCTACCTCTCCTCCCTTGTAATTTAAAAAAAAACAAACAAAAAAAACCTGTTGTAACTTCACTGGAAATGTCCAGTTAGCTCTTTTGTTTTCCGCCTTGAACTGCAAGGTATAGGCGGAATAGAAGTCTCTAATGTAATGTAATGTATTAGTTTCATCAGCTCCATTGTGGGGTCCTGACATAATTTTTCCTAGGCTATTACATCCTGTAGTTGTCGAGCCCCCTCTATTTCATAATCTCTCCATTATCATCGTTGCTCCTCCCTTATCCGCCTTTATGACTAAAATATTTTCATTATTGATTAATTTCTGCAATCCTTCATATTCTTCACCGGTCATATTTTTAGGGAATGTGTTAAACTGCCATCCGCTTTCCAGATCTGATAGCGTTGCTAGCACCAAGTACCGAAATGCCACTTTTAGATGAGGTGCCTAACTTTTATACCAGGGGTGTCCAACCTGCGGCCCGATGAAGTATTTTGTGCGGCCCCGTTCAAGGGCGATGCAGTGTTTTCCTCTGCTGACACCGGGTGTTTACCATCTTGCCGGCTCACTCCTGTGTCTTGCTGCAGCGTTTGCGCGGCCCCAGAAACATTTATTTCAGCCAATGCGGCCCAGGGAAGCCAAAAGGTTGGACACCCCTGTTTTATACCATACCATATATTTTCTTCTACACTGCAAGTTTTGACAAGGATTCAGTGTGGTTTACAATATGATTTCTAATGTTAGATGTGACATTGAGCAAGAGCGAACAGGAAAGGGACCTGGGGGTACTGATAGACTGGACACTGAAACCGTCGGCACAATGCACGGCGGCTGCAAAGAAAGCGAACAGGATGTTGGGCATGATCAAGAAGGGAATCACAAGTAGATCGGCTAACGTCATAATGCCGCTTTACAGAGCAATGGTCAGGCCACACCTGGAGTATTGTATCCAACACTGGTCTCCCTACCTAAAAAAGGATATAACCCTGCTGGAAAGGGTACAAAGGCGAGCTACAAAGCTAGTAAAAGGTATGGGAAATTTGAGCTACAAGGAACCCCTTAGAAAACTGAGCTTGTTCACTCTAGAGAAAAGAAGAATGCGTGGAGATATGATAGAGACTTTTAAAATACTAAAAGGATTAGATAAAATCCAGCAAGATGCATCGTTATTCACGTTGTCAAATGTGACTCGGACGAGAGGTCATGTACTGAAATTGAGAGGCGACAGGCCCAGGACAAATGTCAGGAAGTTCTGTTTCGCACAGCGAGTGATAGACGCTTGGAACGCTCTCCTGGAGGACGTTGTGACGGAGACCTCCATTATAAGATTCAAGGGCAAGTTGGATGCATACCTCCTTGCAAATCACATTGAGGGATACAGGTAAACAAGGTCTCATTATGAAGCACCTAGTTGGGCCTCCACGTGTGCGGATCACCGGATTGGATGGACCAAGGGTCTGATTCGGTGAAGGCATTTCTTATGTTCTTATGTAATCAGTGAACATGAACAATGAGATATAGATTAGGGTATAAAGCCTATGCTTTTGAATTATTGGTTCAAAGAGAAGAAATGGGTCTTTAGCATTTTCCTAAAGTTGAAATACACGTTCAGTTGCCGCAGGTGCTGAGGTAGGCCATTCCAAACTTTGGGCCCTTGGAATGAGAAGGTAGATTCATGTAATATTGTGTAAAAAAAATGTATCACTAGTATTAAGCTAGGATTCTTCTGGGACTAGTAAGATCATGTTTTATTTTATTGCCTACTGGTTCAAACATTCTGGCAGGTGGTGTGGAACAAGAAACAAAATATTCTGGAAACTCGTATATCTCTTTCTTATGGTATGGTGATATGTGGAGCACATGTTACTTCAACAACCTTAATGTCAGTAAATGAAAACAAATTTGTTCCTAATATTATCTGGAGTGGCACTACAGTCAATAGTTAAAAACTGGAAAGATTTCACATTGTTACATTTTCACTTTTGGTGGTAAACTGTGTGCCTTGCCTTTTCTACAAATATGAAGCTAACCTAGCTAAAAGATCAGGGAATATGGCAGCATTTAAGGATGTTTGGAGTCCTTTAGAGGGTTTTGTAAAACAATGTGTGTAATGGAATGATTGACTTGCCAGACATGTGGGAGGTAGGTGAGGGTTTGGGTTAGGGAGGAAGGGATGGGTAGATAATGTCATGTTTCTCATTAAGAATTTCTAATGTATGTTTACACGTTTATAGTATTTGTGTATTGTGTTTTCTATAAGATGTTAAAATTTAATAAAGATTGAACTAAAAAAAAAAAGATCATGAACTACATCCACTATGCATGCCCCCTTTGCTGAGCATACATTACCTTATTGCCTTTCTGGAAAGGAAAATATTGAAATTCAATTATATTTGAGTAGTGACCAACTTATAGCTCCAAATTTGTACTAACCATCCAGATGGTCAAGGGGTGAAGGAGAGTGTTATGGAAGAGTAAATTAACCTATGCACCTATGAATCTATTTTTATGTATCCATGTGATCTCATGTTTAAGATTGCCAAATTCCCTATATAAGGACTGGCTTCTGACCAGAATTTAGAACATACCTGGTCTACATTTAAGACATGCATGTCCTCATATATCAATATATTAATAAACAGTTGTTAATTCAGAGCACCAGCTAGTGTTTATTGATTTACAGTTTCCACAATAGCGCCTAAGTTGTGTGCCTAACATTCAAATAATTTCAATTAGCATCAATTATAAATTAAGTGCCAATTATTGGTGCCAATTAAGCCCATTAATCAATTACGTTAGGTGCCTACATTTGGCTAGGGGTGTACCTTTAGGTGGACATTAAAGAATTTGGGGGGCTAATGCTTATTCCTTAGAATCTTTCAGGCTCTTAGAAATATGAATACTGTATAGTGCAGTTCAACGGAGACTTTCCATCATGCTGAAAGATGATTATTCTGCTGCTGATTTTGTTTTCTCAGTGCAGACGTGGATCTGCAATATACTGTCTTGTGCATAATTTTGTACAACCACTAGAGGGCAGAGTAAACTGTCTCTTTTTAAATTTTTCCCTTCATTCAACACGGATGCTATCCTTTAATGTACAGTACTTGTAATGTTAGAGGCTAGTTTATAATTCATGTGCCTGTAAGGCATTAAATGGTAACACTGATGGGCTACAAGGGCTACAAGGGCAGCAGGTGTTTCCTTTGAATTTATGGCAGTCTAGAAACTATCCTCATTCTCTGCAAATATGTCATAGCTTTGGATACACTTATTCAACAAAGGTTCATTGGATTAAATGATACTCATTCTTTCAACCTGTCTATGATATATTAAAAAAAAAACAAAAAACAAAACTAAGGTTCCTATTTACAGAGCTTTTTCCCAGAAATGCAAAATGGGGAAAACCATTAAGAAACAGGCCTCTAAAGTGTTACTAGGGTGATTTTCATTTTTCGCTTTCCTTAATGACCTCTTGGCAGCTCGCCTCACTGGTGGTTTGTATAACAAGATTACGAAGCCTTGGGTAATATCTGGCATTGGTTTCATTCTTCTCATTCTAAACATTTGTCTGCAAAATACGCCCCGAGCTATGTGACTGCAGATTAGTATGCAGAACGGATATCCAAAAATCGATCAATACAGAGAAATGGAAAAAGGACCTTCTGCAACACAATCCATGTTGCTTAAAGCGGACGTTGCAAAGCAAGCTCCGTCAGTGTTTAGAATTTCAGAACTTATCTTCTTGTAACTATAACGCAAGTAGGATTGGTGTCTATGACAGAGCAACAGGATGGGGGCAGTGGCATAGTAAGGGTGAGCAGCGTCTGGGGTGGATCGCTCCCCTTCCATTTTTAACTTCTCCAGCATGATCAGCATGCCCATGTCGGCTCGCCTTTTGACGTCATTTTCTAGGAAGTGACATCAGAGAGAGCACTGATGCCGACACAGGCAGCAACCTCACGCCGGGGAAGTCAAAAAGGTATGGGGGGAAGGCAAAGGGCATGTGGCAAGAAGAGGGATGGAGATTAGGAAGACCGCATCTAGGGCAGACCGCCCCTCGCACCCCCCTTTGCTAAGTCACTGGTGGTGGTGGGGGGTCGGGGGGGTCGACAGGGGAAAATTTTCAGGAACAGTAATCCAAATATTTTCCCTTTCACAATTGGCCCGGCTCATTTAAACAGACCTGCAACCCAGCTCTATTGAGCAGGGATTGTCTCTTATGTGATTAATGTACAGCACTGTGTACATCTGACAGCACTACAGAACTATAGAAGTGCTTAGAAATGATTAGTAGTACCCTGTTTCCCTGAAAATAAGATCTATCTCGAAAATAAGCCCTAACATGATTTTTAAAGATGCTCCTAATATAAGCCCTACCCCCAAAATAAGCCCTAGTTAAAATCGACCCCCAAAGCCCCCCCCCCCCCGAATATACCCGACACTCCCTGACTCCATCCCTGACACTAGTGCTGCCTGATTTGCTGAAAAAAATGAACTCGTGAATTCAGCAACCCCCTCCCCTGCTGCTTTAGGAGGCCTCGGAGCAGAAGTATGTCAGTCTCATGGTGGGAGGGTTGGTGGGGTTCTGCTGCACAGGGGGATGGGTGGGAGAGATAGAAAGATGCTGCACAAGGGGATGGGTGAGAGGGGAGGAAAGATACTGCCCATGGGGAGGGGGGAGGGGAAAGAAAGAGGAAGAACTGGAGGTGGAGGAGAGAAAGGGAGAGATCATTGTTGTATATGAAAAAAATAAGACATCCCTGAAAGTAAGCCCTAGTGCAATTTTTAGACCCAAAATTAATATGACACTGTCTTATTTTTGGGGAAACACAGTAGTAACACATAAGGCTCTATCTCTGAATGGAACACAGAGGTCAACCACTATAAATCAGAGGGTAACTATGCAACTTATCAGAACAAACACACTGCACTAAAGACCCAGAAGAAACACCGGTAGAGAATTTTAGAAAGCACCAAATTAGAGGAATTATTTGTCAGAGAGTGATACACCGAGCATCCAGAATTCATAGACATTTTAGTGCCTAGAGGAGATACTGTAAAACGCACATGACCGGCCCAGAATCTGCAAACGGGGCCGAAATCGGCCGCATGTCAATCACGCTTAGGTGCCGTTAACAGAATCGCCTAAAAAAAAACCCCAAACCGTAGGCGCCATTAATGAAGGCCAAGGTTTTAAAGGAATATATTTCCCGCTCCTAAGTTTTTGGTTTTTTGCAGAATCATGCCTAGTGACGTCTAAGGTCATCTCCGCCCCTAAACATGCCTACTTTGACCTTAGGCGTTGCTAGGCACCATGCTGTGGCCAAAATTCTGGCGCCTTGCCTGGTAGGCACAAACCAGTGCCTAGTTTTTTTATTTAAAGAGTTTTTAACTGGTTATAAATGGCGCGGTTAATTACTGCACCAAATAAAGCCCATTAAGGCAATTAAGTTAGGCACCGGTAGGTGCAATCTAGATGCCTAGTGGCGCCTAATTTTCAGCACCATTTACGAAATATGGCCCGTAGAGCTCCTTTTACTAAGCTGCACTAGCAGTTTTAGCACGCGCTACAATGCCACGTGCGCTAGACGCTAACGCCTCCATTGAGCTGGCGTTAGTTTTTCCGCGTGGCGCAGGGGTTAGCGCGCGCTAAAAACACTACCACAGCTTAATAAAAGGAGCCCTTAGTGTTTCAGGTACGAAACAGTGCCTTTTTGCCTTGGTTAATAATGTTTTGTGGAATTATATACCTGCATTTTTTTTTTTTTTTATTTAAAAATTTTATTATTTAAAAAAAACCAAAAAACTACAACAGTGTAGTACATTTGACTGAATACAGAAAAATATTACAGAGATTACACCTTTTTATACAGTATATAGAACATAACTTTACCTATCCACCCTTCAATCAATTATTAATAATACTAGACAACTTTATTTTATTTCTTTCATTTGTGCGTCGCACATACCTTTACAAGCTCTAGGCGACATTACAGAGGGAGGGGTTAGAAGAGGGTAGGGAGGACTATGGAGGGCAGGAAGGTGTGGAGAAGAGAGAAGCGTGTAGAATATTTCATAGAAATTCCTAACTTTACAGATAGGAGCACCAGCTATGCAAATGATATCTAAAGGAATTAAAGGAATATGTAAAAAGGAATAGAAGGGAGGAACTGTTAAACAATCAAATTCAGGGAAATTCAGTTAATATGGAATAAAATTTAAAATAATTCATAAACTGGAAAAAAAAATATCAAATAAGTCTGACAGAAGTCCAATTTTCTGAAGCAGCTCTGTTGCCTCAGCAAATTTGAAATAATCCCAAGGCAAAAGTCCAGACGGGACAGATATCAGCTCACATAACCCTGGTGACCCCCCCAACATTTATCTCTTTCAGCGCACTACAAACAATCTTGTAAACGTGTTGATCCCATGAATTCTGTCCATTTGTACACACCTCTGTGTGTTCAGTGGTATGGTAAAGAGAGGGTGGGGAGTGGTCCGCCCTAGGTGCCGTCTTACTGAGGACATCGGCACCCCTCCTCCTCTCTGTCCCCTCCCCCCGCTCCTTCCCACTCCTCCCCCCCCCCCCCCCGCCATGCATGCGCCTTCATTTCTCCCCCACCATACCTCTATCTCTTTGCCGGCGCAAGCAACTCCAACCTGCTGTTCACGCCAGCCTCGGCTCTCCCTCTGACGTCACTTCTGGTTCCCGCGCCTAAGAAGTGACGTCAGAGGGAGAGCCAACGCTGAGACGGACAGCAGGTTGGTGATGCTGGTCACGCTGGGGAAGTCCAAAAAGGTACAGGGTAAGGAAAGGGTGCGTGTACACGGCGGAGAAGGATTGGGAGGGGGTAGAGAAGAGGGCGGGGAGGGGTGCATCTAACCCTCACTATGTGTGTTGTATAATAACTAAGGACCCCTTTTACTAAGCTGCACTAGTAGTTTTAGCGCACGCTTAGCGCGCACTACAATGCCATGCGCGCTAGACGCTAACACCGCCATTAAGCTGGCGTTAGTTTTTCTGCATAGTGCGGGGGTTAGCGTGCGCTAATCTGCAGCACGTGCTAAAAACGCTACCGCAGCTTAGTAAAAGGAGCCCTAAGTATTTATAATTATTGTACTTAAGTAAAAGGTTTTTTAAAAAAACTTTTACGTGTAAAGAGGTACAGGATAGTATTTGTTTCTTTTACTTTTACTGAAGTAATAATTTTGTCTGTTTTACTACTTTTACTCAGTTGCATTTGATGTTGCAGTTAAAGTAAAAAGTAAAAGTGAGATCTAAATGATGATTCCTCAGTAAACCAAATCAAACAGCATAACCAGGAACAGGATTTTGCTATTGCAAACCTCATCATGCAAACAGTTCATAATCTCATCTTAAATTTTGCTGTTTAGTGAATGTACGTAGCCTGTAAGAACAGTGAAGTTGTCTGTGTTTGTTAAACTGAAAAAAAGCAGAAGAAACAGCAGCAACAAGCCAAAATTACCTTGAAAACCCCTGTGGGCAGGCGCAAGCTGGAAAACCCCTAACCCTACCCCAAACCTGCCTAGAGCCACTGACCACAGGCCAACCCCCCCATTCGATCCCCAGAGAAATCTCACCCTGGAACCATCCACATGGTGCTTCGTGTGACATCTACACCACTGAACAAGCCCTCTACCCCCTGTTCCCTACCAAGCCTACACCGGAGGAATGGCCAAGAGAGGGCCCAACCAAATGCCAGCCCAGGCTCGCTGCCCTGGCAGCCCCAAAAATAACACATGCTGGAGCTGCGAGGGTGTGACACGAATGTGAAACGTATGGTATGAAAGGATTATTAATATTGAGTGACACTGCCTAGGATCCATGATAGCTGTTACAGGGAAACACAAGTACTATGAGAACTAACAAGGCAAGGAGTTTTCAGCACCTACTGATAATTATGAGAGCAGGTCATTGTCAGCTCAGGCAGGCTAGGAGTTTCTAACACATACTGATTGGTAAACATCCTCCACAAGGAAGGGGATGGGAAACTACCCCACGAGCTAAGCTAGTTGTTTTCAAGACATGCTGATTGGGGATTACCCTCTCAACATGAGGTAAGCACGCGTTTGTATATCCAATCTGGAAAAAGGGGATGGGGAAAAAGTACAATTTAAGGGAGGAAAGTTACCTGTAAAGGAGGGGACATTTCCACTACTGACATGCTGTGTGATGATATTCTGAATAAGCCTCCTGATCGTGGACAAGAGTAATGATGTAATAACCGTGATGATGTAATAACTGGTAACGTATTGATTCAAACTCTGTACTTAATCAATGATTATGGCTAGAAATATTGTATATATGTAATAAAACTTAATTTGTATACTATTTTAATTTCCTGGCATTCTGTCCAGTGCGGAAAGTGACTGAAGGTCTAAAGTGAAGCCTTTTTAAATAGTAATACATTAATTGGCGTAGTCGGCAGGATTTCTCTAAAGAAAACCTGAGCGCTCTTGTGATACAGGAATGTTCAGGAAGAGAGAGAAATCCTCAAAAGAACCTACAGAGGTGCCCAGCTGGACCGAGGCACCGTATAATTTAATAGCACAAGAACTAGCCAATAATCATGGATTAGCAGAGTCATGGGAAAAGGTTCTGGGAAGTGCAGAACCAATTGATCTTGTACAAGTTTAAGAAAAATGCCCCGATAAATCGGGTGATGTAGTTTAGAAATATGCCCCGATAAATCGGGTGATGTAGTTTAGAAAAATGCCCCGATAAATCGGGTGATGTAGTTTAGAAAAAAAAAATTGCCCCGATAAATCGGGTGATGTAGTTTAGAAAAAATGCCCCGATAAATCGGGTGATGTAGTTGCTCTGGGTTCTGGGAAGTGCAGAACCAATTGTTCTTGTACAAGTTTAGAAAAAAAAAAATTGCCCCGATAAATCGGGTGATGTAGTTTAGAGAAATAAAAATGCCCCGATAAATCGGGTGATGTAGTTGCTCTGGGTTCTGGGAAGGGCAGAACCACTTGATCTTGTACAAGTTTAGGAAAAAATGCCCCGATAAATCGGGTGATGTAGTTACTTTGGCTCGAAGGAGCTGGGTATTAACTTCTGCATACCGTATGGTGCACATGCGGTAGAGAGGCGTTGTCTTATGCTGGAATGTAGTGGTAAACTTTGAAGAGATAAGTTAGATCACTATCAAAAGATAGCTGAGGAATCTGCAGTTCATATTGCTGCCACAAAATATAAGAAAAGGCGCGGTCGAGTAAATAGGATGTTGGAGTAAAAGTTCCTTTGTTTGAAAGAGCGAACTGCAAAGGGAGGGATTTTCACCCCCACCTTTTTCCTCCTTCGATGCTATCATGTGAGCTTGATGGCGGGCTTTTTTTTTGAGTTTCTCCTTTGTTCACTAGGCAGAGGGGAGGGGGAAGGAAGGAGGAAAAAAGGAGAGAGACAGCATGGGGTCTGTCTGCATTTCTACGAATGTTGCAAAAACAGGGATCGATATTTAAAATATGCTTAAATATTAACAAATTATGGATTTAAATGTAGGAACTTGTAATGAAATTAATAATGTAAGCAAGGAACCAAAGGGTTTATGGATAAAAAATTTAGGAGCTGTTTGCCTGATGTAGCCTGAATTTTTTTTCTTTTCCTTGTTTCTTTAAGAGATGGTTAAAAGCAGGGAGATAGTCTGTAGAACGAACGTACAAGAATGTGGAAGAAAGCTTTGTGAGACGTGTTAAGGAGTCATTGTTTGTAGACTGGCCGCGGACTTATCAGCAGTTCGTTTGATACACAGACAAATTGTCTGAAATAAGGTTTCCGGTTTGTTTGGGGAACGTACCGAAACAAAATGAAAAAGGGTAGGAATACATTTGTGTAATTATTAAAACAGACAGTCAGAAAGGCATATATTTAAGAAAGGAGAGAAGCAGCCCTGCCGGACTCCTATCACTTTCCTGTGGACTCAATTTTGGAGATGCAGGATAAGGGAAAGAAGTCAGACTCTAAATTCAGCTTGAGGTACAGATAGAGCAAGATAGTAAATTACATGAGTTTGACATATTGACATACAAACTAAGAAAGGGCAGTTGGATTTATTAATTGATCATATGAAAAAGAAGGGATGGGAAATAAATCCAACAAAAATACAAGGACCGGCAACGTCGGTAAAATTTTTAGGAATTCAGTGGAATAGAGGATATGGGGAAATCATTGAGAAAGCAAAACGAAAAATATTAGATTTTCCCACTCCAAAGAATATACAAGGTAACTAGTAAAAAATATGAGTTTATGTGGGGAGAAGAACAGCAGGTTGCTTTTGAAAATGCTAAATAAGCCATACAGACCGCTGTAGATTTGTGGCCCATGAGAGAGGGGGAAGTGGAATTCTATTAATCAAATGCATGCTAATTGGTCATTATGGAAAAAACAAAGTGGGAAACGGGTACCCTTAAGATTCTGAAACAGGAAATTCCCGGAAGCAGGTGAAAAATATATTCCCTTCGAAAAACAACTTTTAGCATGTTATTGGGCGTTGGCTGAGACCGAACAGATTACCTTAGGTCATACAGTACTATTGCGACCACAAATTCCAATTATGCAATGGGTAATGTCTGATCCCAAGTCAAATAGAGTAGGATATGCTCAGGAACAAAGTATTATTAAATGGAAATGGTACATTTCTCAAAGAGCTAAAATAGGTGAGCATGGGGTAGCTACTTTGCACGAAAAAATAGCTAATATTCCTAACGGAGAGCTGGAAATCATAAAGCCAGTATATGCTCATGAATCCCCAGTGAAATGGGGAGTGGGATATCTTTTTACTGACTCCTGGTCGGTCGCTAATGGTCTTGCTACATGGTTAATGGGGTGGAAGTCCCATAATTGGTTAACTGTGGGGTAAAGAATTGTGGCAAGACATAGAAAAAATTGTACAGGAGACAATAGTGTCAGTATTTCATGTAGATGCACATATGCCTGTTGATTCAATGGAACGATTGTTTAATTCCCAAGCAGATGCTGCAGCTACCATTTCTGTAACAACTACTAATGAAATTCCTAAGGTGGAAGAATGGTTGGAAAGTACAGCCATTTGGACACATCAGAAAAGTGGACATCTTGGAGAAAAAGCTACTTACAGGTGGGCTCAGGAACGAGGGATTCCTTTGATCTAACATGTGATCAGAAAATGTCCGGTGTGTCAACATATCAAGAACGGGAAGTACCACATAAGGTAATGGGGCACGGGGCGATTTGCCAGCCCAGATTTGGCAAATGGGTTTCATAGGACCGTTACCCGAAAGTCGTAAATGTAAATATATGTGTACTGCTGTAGATTATTATTAGCATTCCCTTGTGCTTCTGCGTCACAATGGAGCACTCTAAGGACTTTAGACATGATTATTCAGTATTATGGTATGCCCTTACAAATACAAACTGATAATGGATCACATTTTACGGGAGGGCAGATAAAAGAATATGCTAAGGAAAATAATATTGAATGGGTATATCACATACCCTATTATCCCCAGGTAGCGGGATTAATTGAACGGATGAATGGACTTTTGAAAGAGGCCCTTAAAAAACTAACTACAGATGACAAATATGGGCAGTGGAGGGATAATGTAACCCCCAATTTGACGATTGGGAAACTGTCCATAGCCAAAATCTGGATTAGCAATCCTAAAGGACCTCCGGAACCAGCGGAGGTGATTGCAATCGGGAAAGATAAGGCTCTCCTTGTAATGAAACCGGGAGTGGAAAAATGGGAATATGTCCCTCAGGAGAAATGTTATTTGAGAGAGTAATAATGTTTTCTGAAACTTGCAGATATACGTGTGCCTTGGAATCCTTGGAATATGGTATGGGGTAAGAGGCGCTGCCCCCGGGCGATGTATTACAGTTAAAGAAGGGGTCGTTACGTCATGGAGATGGAAGCATTCTTCAATGAATCGGAAGCAAGATAACTTCACTTGCAGCGCTAACTCCAGATGTATCATTGCAAATGTGACAACAAGAGACCATACATGGATTACAGAAATTAAAAGCAATGAACACACTAGAAATGAGCAGATATGGAGGACCGTGTTTACCAGAAGTACAATGTAATGATATGTGTAAATATGTAGTGTTACCCCTCATACTGGGGGAACCTCAGAAACAATTTTTCTGAGCACCTAAATTTAACGGACAAATGATTGATATGAATACATTTTGTGACTCCACATTGCAAGGGCGAATTTGTAAATTACAATCAATAATAACAAATGTATTCTGGGAGAACAACTTTTCCGTTCCAAATTGGGATTTAAAGTTGGGAAAGTTAAAAGCTATAATACTAGGAACAAAAGCATCACCAGATTAGTAATTATACTAACCATAATAGTACTTGTTCTGTCCTTGTGGAATTGTTATGTGGTTTATGGACTATGCTGTAAATCAACACGGCCCACGATGGTATCCTATGGCAGTATCACTCAATAAGGACCGAATGTGACACGAATGTGAAACGTATGGTATGAAAGGATTATTAATATTGAGTGACACTGCCTAGGATCCATGATAGCTGTTACAGGAAAACACAAGTACTATGAGAACTAACAAGGCAAGGAGTTTTCAGCACCTACTGATAATTATGAGAGCAGGTCATTGTCAGCTCAGGCAGGCTAGGAGTTTCTAACACATACTGATTGGTAAACATCCTCCACAAGGAAGGGGATGGGAAACTACCCCACGAGCTAAGCTAGTTGTTTTCAAGACATGCTGATTGGGGATTACCCTCTCAACATGAGGTAAGCACGCGTTTGTATATCCAATCTGGAAAAAGGGGATGGGGAAAAAGTACAATTTAAGGGAGGAAAGTTACCTGTAAAGGAGGGGACATTTCCACTACTGACATGCTGTGTGATGATATTCTGAATAAGCCTCCTGATCGTGGACAAGAGTAATGATGTAATAACCGTGATGATGTAATAACTGGTAACGTATTGATTCAAACTCTGTACTTAATCAATGATTATGGCTAGAAATATTGTATATATGTAATAAAACTTAATTTGTATACTATTTTAATTTCCTGGCATTCTGTCCAGTGCGGAAAGTGACTGAAGGTCTAAAGTGAAGCCTTTTTAAATAGTAATACGAGGGCCAGGTCACCCTGCACAACAACTGTAGCAATGCATCCGACTGCCATGTGAGGAGCACCCCCTGTTGTCTACCGACTCTGCTCGGCAAGAGCACACTATGCCCCAGCCATGAAGGCTTTGTCCTACCCCAGCGAGACACACAAGACCACAGTCCATTGTCTCTGTCCCCAAGGCACTCCCACCCCACCAGCTCAGCACCAGGGCACTTCAGTGGCAGGACGGAGACCGCTGTGACCACTACCCCATACATGACAACCAGGCCAACTCCAAGGATCCCACCCACCAAAATATGTCCGGCCAGCCCTTGCCACCTGCCCCGCTGGACTGATGCTCCTCTCACCCGGGCAACCCTGCCATCTCGAAACCATAGGCGATGCTGGAACCCTGCCCCCCCGCCACAACAGAGAACGGGTAACATACCCAAATGCTGCCTCCGAGGATGAACCCTGGGCCTCGGAGGCACAGGTCCTTATACCCCCTCCCATGACGCCTTGCTTCTCCCTTCCTTCCAATCATTTTTTGTCTCATCTGAGGGAAGCTGAGTTTCCCTCGCACCTCCTGCTTCTCCCCTTACCCAACTACCCTAACCAACAGCCTTACCGAGCTGACTGTCCATGTGCGACCAACTCGGGCCATCCAGCCCATTGTTATGGTCGCCCATTGAGACCAGCTCTTGGTCTCTTGTTCATGATATATCTCTCTTCATTGCAGCATAAATAAAGGTGGTTTACAATCAAATCTAAAATAAAGTAGAAATTGAACTCAATTATTAAAAAAAGGACAGAGTCATACAATCATACAAGATACAAATAATTTAAAACCAGGTGCTGCAAGGAGAGACTCTCTGGTTCCTCCGCTATTAGGAGGTTAACAAGCAACAAATGCTTTTTCAAACAGATGCATTTTTAATGCTGCATGAAATTTGGTAAATGATTTTTCTAATCATAAATGAGGTGGCATAGAATTCCATAAAGATGGAGCGATTGCAAAAAGTGAAGCTGAAGCTGAAGTTGGTAGCGAGTTTTGGTGAATAGACATATGTCTCTACCACAACAGACTCCCAAGGAAAATTTTATATTGGGGTGACTGTCTTTAGACAGGAATCCTGCTTACCTGGTCCCAAGACTGAAGGATTTCCCTACATTTGATATTCTTGCATCATGTCTTGAAGGTATTCAAATAGAGTTTGCCATCAGCTGAAAAATTGTTAGAAAAACAACAAACAATGGGCTCCTTTTACAAAGCCACAGTAGAGGTTTCTACCGTGGGCCGCCAGGTAAATGCTCTGATGTTCATAGAAATTCTATGAACTTTGGGGTATTTCAATAAAAGATGTCTTGCTTAATGCTGGTTTTAGGACGAGTTGCACTGTGAGGATCTGTTTAATTAAGGCTACCTAAGATGTAATTATTCATCTGTAATTATTCATCTGTAATTCAAGATGTCTGTATAAGTCTTGTCTGTTTTATTTTGTGTCTGTTACTTTTGTAATGCCGCTTAGGAATAGGCAGTTGATAAATTTTTTAAATAAATAAATACATTTACCTCACCAGCCCGTGATAAAAACCTCTACCACAGCTTTGTAAAAGCCAGCAAATAATTCCAACTTTTTGAAAGCTTTATTTGTAATTGGACAGCTTGACGACAATAACCAAGAAAACGATGATGATGCAAATGATGAATTAGATAACACTACTTCTAATGCAAACGTTAATGACAAAAGTGATGATAAAGTACTCTTTGCTATACCGAAGTATTTCAGTCAGAGATTCTCTTCAACAATTGAACCCATATGCTTCTCTCAATCTCTCCTTCCACATTTTAGGCATCTCCTTCAAGTCCTTCCTCTGCCCCTCCCTTGACCCCTCCACCCTTCTACTTCTCTCCATAAGGCCCAGATTCACTAAAGATAGCATTTCAATCGCTGTTGGCCGATTTTGAAACATCGATTGATTCACTATCTTTTTTGCATGCAAATGATTTGCACGCAAACTCCCCGACTCAATCGCTCAGTGAGTGAGTTGTTGCAGAGCCTTGACAGTAGTGACAGGAGAAGCAGTATCCTGTCACTGCTGTCAGGGCTTCTGTCGCCCGCCCTCCCACCAAACTTATGACAGGAGGGATGCCCAGTCCCCTCCTGCCATCGGCCCCCCTCCTCCCCGCCCACCTGCATTTTGGCTAATCAGGCTCCTCCCTAAGGAAGTCCCTGATTGGTTCAGATGCCTCAGGCCCCTTCCAAGGGAGGAGCCCGAGGCGCCTGAGCCAATCAGAGTCTAAGGCCCGCATTGCATTGCTAGAGGCCGGAGGAGCAGGAGGGACTGAGCACCCCTCCTGCTCCCAACCTACAGGTACTGGGGGGAGGAGTGTACTGGGGAGTTGGGCCAGGCCAGGCCAATGACAGTGGGGGAGTTCCCACGGCAGGAGGGAGTTGGCATCCCTTCTGCTATATCTAAGTTGGGGGGGGTGGGGTTCGGCAGGAGGGAGTGGACATCTTTAGTGAATCGGGGGCCTAAGTCGCCTAGAGTCTGCACAGGTATGATGAGCGACACACAAATGGAAGATTAGATTAGATTCCCTTGATCAATACTTGCAGCTCAAGTTAGAAGACATTAATAATATTGCAGCCTTGACTAATTAGAAGGAACTTATTTTATCAGATTGAACACTTTCTTTTAGTGCAATTGTTGAACACCTTTTTAGCTATGCTGGAGTACGGTGTCACAAGCACACTTTCATAAGTAACAGTCATTTTCTAAAATTTAGTTTTACTAAAAGCAAAGTGGATTGAACTGTAGAGTGGAAAAGTTGGGATGAAAAATATTAGCAATAGTTCTTGTAGTTATGGTTCTTTTACTTTTTACTCAAAAAATTAATATATTAGGCAATAACCCTTTTATTTAAGTTCATTTTTAAATGTATTTTTCACTGTATTTCAATGTATTTTTCACTGTATTATTTTAAATATATTTTTACTTAAGTATTAAAATAAACATTTAATTTACTTTTACTTAACTACTTTGAACTAATACTTTGAACAACACTGGTTGCTGTATTGATCTCACATCTCCTATATAGATAAATGAATATTTTTCAGTTCTAAAATAAATGGATACCTTCAAAAATGACAAAAACTCCTCTTACTCACAAAAATAAAATAAAATAAGGCAAACAGGAAAAACAATTGCCTTCTTCTGTGGAAGCTCCCAATCTGGCACAGATTTCAGTGGAAGAAATGTAGGTTTTTCAGCTCCCTGTGATCACTGGTGATCTTTGAGCTTTTAACATTGATGCCATCCAGCTCCTACCTGCACCCCACTGAGATAAAGAAAAGAAATTCAGGCTGCAGATACTTTTGGGGTTTTTCCCCTCTTAATTATTTTCTCAACATAAGGTCTTCTTTGGGGGTGGGAGGAGGAGGGTGGAAAAGTTAATCAGGAACCCCCTGTGCCCATTTCAGCACATGCTGTACATGTGTTATAGTAAGTGATTCAGTCAGTACCACATCAGGTATTCTGCTCAGCATGGGGGAACACCTGTGTCACCCTGGTGCTTTATAGATATAACACTGCCGTGTGGGGATAAAAATGTCAGATGTCTCATTGTTACCTTAATACTTGTACATCTCTACTGACACATAGCACCATTTTCATCAAGTTGTCCTTGAAATGTGCTTGAATTGCATTTCTCCTTCTCTTCATAGGCTTTGGCTAAGGTTAGTCTTCAGCACCAACACTGGTCTAATCAATCTGAAATTTGTCCTGCTGTACGAAACCAACTTCTGTTAATGTTTTCAAATGTGAGGCATTTCTCTCTATTTTTGCATGATTTTTTAAATTGCATTTTATTTGTGCATCTTTAGTTTTCAATGCCTTAGAGCCGTGGTTCCCAACCCAATCCCCTGGGCACACCCAGCCAGTTGGGATTTCAGGCTCTTTGCAATGAATTGCATGAGAGAGATTTGCAGGCACTGTGTCTTTAATATGCAATCTACATGCATTGTGGATATCCTGAAAACCCAACTAAATGGCTTGGTGTTCCCTCAAGGATTGGGTTGAGAAGCACCATTTTTTCTTTATTTCTCCCTTTTGTCTTTTTTTTTTTTTTAATAGATTCTAGAATTCATCTGGTCACAGTGCAGCAGGGATGACTGAATCCTCAAAAAGACAAGTACTTTTTTTGTCACTGATAGTGATATTCTTTCTTTTACTGGAAGCTGTTGAACTTTTTTTGTGCTTTGCTGCTCAGATGATCTCAAGCTTATCTTTCAGCTCAAAGTAACTCTTCAGTCGCCTCCCTCCCTGGTAGAGGAATAGTTCTCGCTCCTCATAGTGCTATATTTAGCTATCCTGCGGAGCTGTGACTTTAGAGTTTATCTGCTTGCCTGTCTATCTGAAACTTTCCTCTGCTGCCACGGTGAGCTTTAATCACACCAAGCTTGAAATCCAACTAAACGGGATCAGGAAATGCTTTCTGTTATCGATCTGACCTGAATAAAAGATACATTCACTCTTAATCCCAAGTCGTCTCACCTGTTCACATTCTTGTGGAAATGTTTTCCTATAAATTTACACACTGTACCTACAGAAGTATTAGTTTAACTATTTATTGACTTTTTTTTCTTTCCTATTATTCATTAAATAAACTATGCTCTCCTTTGCTAACCTTAACTCAAAAGAACATAAGCATTGCCTCTGCTGGGTCAGACCAGAGGTCCATCGTGCCCAGAGGTCTGCCCACGCGGTAGCCCATCAGGTCCAGGACCTGTATAGTATTTTTCGATCTATACCCTTCTATCCCTTTTTACTTCAGGAAATTATCTAATCCTTTCTTGAACCCCGATATCGTGCTCTGTCCTATCACACCCTCTGGAAGCTCATTCCAGGTTTCCACCAAGTAGTGTAGTATGGGTAGGAGGCGCCCCCCTACTCCCTCCTCTCCATCCCCCTGCTTCTTCCATGCCGCTCACGCTACACTTGCGCCCTCCCTTCCACCAGTACCTCTTTAAATCTTTGCCAGGGTAAGCAGCTTCTCCAGCTTGCTGCTCGCACCGGCACTGACTTTTCCTCTGACATCACTTCCTGGCCCCACGACCTGGAAGTGATATCAGAGGGAGCCAGGCCAGTGCGAGCAGCAGGCCAGACTAGTTGCTCACGCTGGTGAAGATTTAAAGAGATACGGGGGGGGGGGGGGGAGGGGTGCAGAGAAAGGAGGGTGTAAGCATGGCATAGGAGGGCGAAGAGGTGTCAGCGCCCCCACCAAGATGGCACCTGGGGGCAGTCCGCCCCTGCCTCCTCCTTACCACATCACTCCTCACACCTGAGCCTCAGACCAGCCCCTAATCTTGCTCATTTCCATTAATGACTGATGGTAGAACTGGGTCTGTGCTGAGTTTTTATTATGCATAACCATGGTTATCAGTTGTTTTTCCCCATTAAGCCACAGCCTTCGCCCTTTATACAGAGATACCAAATTACACAGTACCAGGCTAGAGATTTTGGGAAGGTTTTGGATTTCTGACCACACCATCCTAGTGCATTATGGGACAGTAAGCACTGATTATAATGGGCAGGATCACTATAAATACCCACAATTTTGGGAAATAAGTTCAAAAGTAGGAATGGCTAAACAGTCTCCAGTCTGGAGTGGGGGAGGGGGTAACCTAGCATCTCTGTTTATAACCCATCTATTACAGAGATCCTTTTTGTTGCGTGTTGGGGATGGGGAGTGGAAGGCTGACATGGGCTATAGAGAGATTTGAAGGCGGGGTTGCCCCATTATGCCCCTTCACCTCCCTGATTCCTATCCCCTGTGGGGAAGCTGTTGTGTTCAGTTCTGAACCTCATAGCAGTAGTAGCTGCAGGCAGTAATTGAAGGGACTAAATGGGAACTTATAGCATGCAGGGCCAGCATAACTATTAGGCAGTTGCCTAGGGTAGCACAGCCTAAGTGGGCAGCAAAGAACATGTGGAAATATTAGCAAAATATTAGGTCCTGATAGTCAGAAAAACCTTTTAACTGTCGGGCTGGTGGGCAGATTTTAAACAGCTCATTTACCTAGGTCAGTGGGTCTTGGAAATTGCCAGTATCTGTAAGCGTATTTATCTATGTATAAAACTTGTGTGAAACAATATTGTGAGACAGGTGGTTCTGGAGTGACGATGGTTGCTGAGTTTAATTATTAAAATATCTTGGGCTGGGGGGCTTAAGGGCCTGAGGGGTAGTGCTGGTTCGACGGGTTGCTGTTGCTGTGGTGTTGCCCTGCCTTCACTGGCCGGCATTGGCTCCACCTGCATTTTTACAGTAGCGAGATCAAGTTGCTTTGCTGTCACCGCTGTGTTCTCCTCCTTGCTCCATCCCGGTCGCATCTCACATTTAAATGCAAGAACAGGAAGTACCTCTTCTCAAGTTTAAACCAGGGGCAGTGCTAGTGGCCATTCAAAGAAGGGAGCACAGCAGTGACAGCAAAACGTGAACTTGCTGCTGTGAAGGCTAAGCCATTGGGGCAGATGTTTGGTACCCTTGTGTTTTGTCACCCTGAACCAGGGCTTCAACTGGCTCATGCCTTGAACTGACCCAGCTGAGCACTGTTCCCTCTAAACCAGGGGTGTCAAATTCAATCATATAATGTGCCGAAATCTAAAACATAGGCTAAGTTGAGGGCCAAATTTTTTATTAAGATACTTAGGGGTCCTTTTATTAAGGAACGCTAACCGATTTAGCACGTGCTAAAGATTAGCACACGCTAAATGTGCTTAATCCCTTAGTTTTAGTAGAAGTATAGGGTTACAACCTCTCCAATCCCACGCCAGCTCTGTGATGTAAACAAAATAAATAAAAAAGACTTTTCCTCTCTCTTTTAGGTCCTAGTTCACGTTTGCTAACACCAGCTCTGTCAGGATACACATTTCAAATCTGACATATTGTAATCACAAAACAGAAAATAAAATGATTTTTTCTACCTTTTGCTGTCTGGTCATTATTCAAATCATGTTGGTCCCAGGCTCTAGTTGTCTTCTGATAACTCGCTTGCCAGGGTCTCCTGCCCATTTGTCGTTTTCTTCTTTCTCCGTGCTAACCATCCATCTTCCATCTCTGTCCTCCCCTTCCCTTTCCCTTCCCTCCCCCGGAGGTCTGGCATCTTTCCTTTTTTTCATCTCCGAGCCCACCATCCCCAGATCCACCATCTCTCCTTTTCTCAACTACCCTTTCATCCAGCATCCATCCCTCTCTCCTTCCCCACTACCCACTATTTCAACACTATTTCTCACTCATCAGAGCTTCAGTACGAGTGCAGGGATCTTGATCACCGCTTTCATGAGAGAAGTAAACCAAGCAATCCAGCCACAAGGAAGTGATCTCTTAAATATTATACCACAGCAGGGACTGCTAAATGTAGCAAACTCAGAGATCAGGCAAGTGTGCAATTTTTATTTATTTATTTTATAAATTTATCACCCGCTTAAAACCTAAGCGAGTTACATAAAAAAAATACATAAAATCCATATCAATCAGAGACATCACATTCTAAACGAGGAACAAATCACAACTATTACACACTTCTCATTTCTTCACTTGTTTCCTCATATTCATGTATTCCTGCTCTGTATAAAAGAAACACATAAACGCCTCCACAAATACAGTAAAACCTTGGTTTGTGATCATAATTTGATCCAGAAACATGCTTGTAATCCAAAACACTCGTATATCAAAGCAAATTTCCCCAGAAGAAATAATGGAAACTCAGACGATTTGTTCCACAACCCCAAAACTTTAATACAAAAATACTGTATGCACTTGTATTGCAAGATCTCGCTTGTTTAGAACAGTCACTGCACTCCCGCACCATCAGCTCAGTTACCATGTGCGTAAACTGTACGTACTCGTATTGGAAGACCTCGCTCGTTGATCAAGTTAAAATTTAAGAAAACATTTTGCTCATCTTGCAAAACACTCGCACACCAAGTTACTCGCAATCCAAGTTTTTAAGTGCCTTATGAAACTGGTCATAGTTCTTTAACCGCATAATACCTGGCAACTTGTTCCACACTGATGCTGCTGCTTTTAAAACACTTTTGCATGGATTTGGCCAAAGTGTGTCTGCCTTCCCAGTAGTAAGCAAACAGATAGCACTGAGCGTAGACTGGGTCTCCCTTGACATACCCCCCATAAGAGGAAATATTACAAAGCAAATAATCATTACGCAGCTCAGCACTTCCTCCACACATGAGAAGCAGTCCGAGCCTCTGTTTCAGGGTCAAGGATACATTACAAACAACAACTGACAATTGCTAATTATCACACCATTACAGAAGCTCTCGTATACCACTCTGAATTGACTTCCCAGTCATTAGTAGCGGTATAGAAGCTTTCAGTAAACAATACATATACTCCTTCTGTACCATTCAAGTTTAACTATACAGTATATTAATTGTTGCATTGTAACTCCGACACCAAAATCTACTTATTACATCATGAGGCTCATTTTCAAAGCACTTAGACACACAAAGTACCATAGTCTAAGTGCTTTGAAAATGAGCCCCCATATCACATGCTTAGTGACTTTGCATCAAAGACAGAAGAACAGGATACATCTGCACAGCACAGGTCTTCAGTAAAAGGCTATAACAACGTTAAGCAATATTGTACCAATATTTTAATCTCTTATTTTACTTCAGACTTTATCCATGCAAGTACTGCATAATCAATACATATACAGTCAAACTCGGTTTGCGAGTAACGCGGTTTGCAAGGGTTTTGCAAGATGAGCAAAACACTCTCGCAAATCTTGCCTCGCAAACCGAGCGTTGACTCAATATGCGAGACCCCACCCCGAGAACCTGCATCGCCCCTTCCGCCCGCCCGCCCAAACCCTTACCGCGATCGGGCACCGGCACGCAGCACCAACCCAAGGACGTGCCGGTGCCGAAAGAGCCTGCTGCTGATCTCTGCTCAAGGTCTTCTGGCTCCCGTTCTCTCTTTTGGGGATGTGGAATCGCCCGCGTTTCCATTCATTCCTATGGGGAAGTCACTTTGATATACAAGCACTTTGGTTTACGAGCATGCTTCTGGAACGAATTATGCTCGCAAACCAAGGTTCCACTGTATTCTCAAAATATGAAATTACAGCAGGCTCAAGTTCCAAGCCCCATAATTAATTTCCCTCAGAAGCACACCTTCTTGCCTACCGCTTCCTCTTGCGCTGTCCTTTTTCCTCTTACTGCAAGTACTTGCGATCTGAAACTGATGTACATACTTTTCAACTATTGGGTGGGAAACAATTTTCAGCTCGGAACATTTATCCAAATTGCTCCCCACTTTGTCTGTATTCTTTCAGAGTCTCCAAAGAAAGGCCAATTTCATTTAATGCTACCTTGATTCATGCGCCATGCGATACGACCCTTAAATCATTCTGGATTTATACCCTGGATGCACCATTTGAAAAATCTTGCTCTTTGGCCTTGAATTTCCCTCCTTGGCATAGTAAATCTCACTCTTCGGGATAGTTCACCCTTGGCATCTCTGAGAGCCATTGTTTTATCTCTGGGGATACCTGGATCGATGGAGAACAAACAAGAATTAGTCTCCACAGAAGAACAACATATACAAGGAAGCATTGGTGACCGAGAAGAAGAACAAAAGACTCCTGAGTCCACCATAGTTACAATAAATTTATTCTGGCATCTAATGACAAAATACATTGACTTGGAATTATCATGCTTCAGCCTGGTATCTCTCCTCTCCTATTACTCCCTATACTCCCCCTTCCCCCAGGAACTCTGTTTGTCTGACAAGTCCCTCCCTTTGGAACCCTTCTCCTCTACTGCCAACTCCCTTCTCCATCCCTTCCACCTTGCTGCACTGCATGCCTGGAACAACCTGCCTGGCTTGTTACATGAGACTCTGTCTCTGGTGGTATTCAAATCCAGGCTGAAAGCCTACTTATTTGAAGCTGTGTTTAAATCCTAATCTTACCATCCCCTGTCATCCCCTCTATAGTCCCCTACCACCCCTTCAGCCCCCCTCTAATTCCCTATACGAGCACTATGTTCTGACTCCCCCTTTTGTCCTGTGTGTCGGTCTGTCTTAATTAGATTAAGAACATAAGAAGTTGCCCCCGCTGAGTCAGACCAGAGGTCCATCTTGCCCAGCGGTCTGCTCCCGCGGCGGCCCATCAGGCTTAGTGCCTGAACAGTGGTTCCTGATTAATTTTGTAATTTACCTCTAATCCCATCCCTATAATCTACCTCTACTCTTATCTGTACCCCTCAATCCCTTTGTCTTCCAAGTACCTATCCAAAGCTTCTTTGAACCCCTGTAGCGTGCTCCTGTTTATCACATCCTCTGGTAGCGCGTTCCATGTATCCACCACCCTCTGTGTGAAAAAGAACTTCCTGGCGTTTGTTCTAAACCTCTCCCCTTTCAATTTCTCTGAGTGCCCCCTTGTACTTATTAATCCCCTTAATTTGAAAAATCTGTCCCTGTCTATTTTTTCTATGCCCTTCATGATCTTGAAGGTTTCTATCATGTCTCCTCTAAGTCTCCGCTTTTCCAGGGAGAAAAGCCCTAGCTTTTTCAGTCTGTCAGTATATGAGAGGTCCTCCATGCCCTTTATTAGCTTAGTTGCTCTTCTCTGGACCCTCTCAAGTACCTCCATGTCCTTCTTGAGGTACGGCGACCAGAACTGAACACAGTACTCCAGGTGCGGGCGCACCATAGCACGATACTGTGGCAGGATGACTTCCTTTGTCCTGGTCGTGATACCCTTCTTAATGATACCCAACATTCTGTTTGCTTTCCTTGAGGCCATGGCACACTGCGCCGATGCCTTCAATGTTGTGTCTACCATCACTCCCAGGTCTCTTTCAAGGTCGCTCACCCCTAGCGCTGATCCCCCCATTTTGTAAGTGAACATTGTTTTTTTTTCCCCTATATGCATGACCTTGCATTTCCCTATGTTGAAACTCATTTGCCACTTTTTGGCCCATTTTTCCAGTGTTGTCAGATCTTTTTGGAGATCTTCGCAGTCCTCCATGTTATTGTCCTTCCGATATAGTTTGGTGTCATCCGCAAATTTAATTAGCTAATTTAAGATCGTAAGCTCTTTTGAGCAGGGGCCGTCTTTTGCAAGTCCAATGTACAGTGCTGCGTGTCCTTTATAATGTGAACAACTATAAAAATGTTGAGAAATGATATAGACTACTAAAATTGAAAAATGAAATAGGCAAAGGACAAACATATCTGAAATGAGCTAAATCCTTCATCAGACCTTTAATCCTTTAAAATTTCCCTTTCTTGATGTCTGGAATAAATCAATAGCTGTAAATAACGATGGCTTTTAAATTAGTAAACATCAGCTCTAGACATAGAAAATCAAACAGCAATAACATCTTTGATCACAGAAATATGAGATTCTCACTGTTAGTCCTATATTCATAATGAAAAAGTACATGTAAGGAACATATAGTTTAACTTCTCTAACAAACAGTAAACAAAGGAGCGATCTAGGATGGCTACGCCTCTCTTCACCCCTGGCGTGCCCATGTACTGAGTTAAGTAGCTAGCCTGGATTGTTGCCATGCTGGTTGTTTTAAAGTGCATTAGAGGTTAACAAGGGTGTGAGCTGATGTCTTACGTGTGTTAAAACCCGTGTTGGCTGCTTTAGGCAGCTTAATAAAAGGGCCCCTTTGAGTGAAGTACATGAATAGTTTAGAACTAGGGTAAAATGTAATGAAAAGGCCTATTATGGTTTTAAAATTGATTTGAAATCACTTAACGTCCCATTGTCACAGTTGCTGAAGCAAGCCAAAACATCACAGTCTCCTAGGAAACTTCGGTGATAGAGCTCGGAGAGATTAAGGGTGACTGCAGAGCTGAATAGATGTGTTTTTGTATTGCTGCCACAGATAAGGAGAAAAGGCATGGGCATAATTTAGTGGTTCTCAATCGAATCTTTGGGACATACCTAGCTCGTGAAGATTTCAGGATATCCACAATGAACATGCATGAGATTGACATTATAAACCACTTTGATCTTTGGCTAGTTATTTAATTGCAGAATATTACGTCTTAAAATAAACATAAACATGAGATAAATTTGTATACTTCCTGTTTTATATGCAAATCTACAGTATCTCATGCATATTCATTTTAGTATCACCAAGGGCATAGCCAGCCCTCTAATTTGGGAGGGAGCTCAGGGATAGACTGGGGGAGGGGGCAACAAATTTCTTCTCTTTCATCCCCCCTCTTTACTTTCTATTCCACTCCTTTCCAGTGGCGTACCAAATAGACTGAATTACAATAGTCTAGCTGAGTAAGCACTGTAGATTGTACCAATACTGAAAAATGTTCTTGATGGATCTAACTTTCCTCAACATACATAGACTAGAAAAACACTTTTTTGTCAAAGTATTTATCTGTTCATGAAATGAAAGTGATGAATCAAGGATTATACTCTAGAAGAAAAAACTATGTGCAATGAGATACCTGTATTCAGTATAACAGAAGTAGGAAGTTTTTCTAATCTTGGTCCAACCCAAAGCAATTTGGTTTTAGCAGCGTTCTATTTCATTTGGATGGGCAATGCCCACATTGTAATAGTGTAGAAGTGACTTTATAGAGGGAGTGTGACTATAGGACAAAGCGAACTTTAAGTAAAATTAGTGAGGCTTCACTTATACTGCTGAAGTGGTGCTGAGAAGCAATGGAGATCCCACTGGTCTACCAAACTACTGAAAGTGGACCTCTGGTTGGTGGATTATCTCTAGAGGTGAGAGGCATTGAGAAATAGGGAAGAGATGAGTCTTTTTTTTTTTTTTTTATTCTTTATTCATTTTGAAAACTTACAGCAAGCGTATAGGAATATATCATTAGTAACAACAATAACACTTGTAATTCTCATATAATTCTAAAAACATAAAAATTATATCCCGTCCCACCCACCTTTTTTCAAATATTATAATCAATTATATCATAAATATAATATAAACATATAATTTAGTGAAATTTCCAGAAAAACTCCCCCCCCACCCCCCTCTATGAGATGAGTCTTTCTGAAAGGAAAATATATCCAGAATAAATTTTGTTAAGAGACAGATAGAAGCTGTGTGAAAGCACAAGGGTGAATGGAGGTGTAATTGGGAAAGAGCTATCGCTTAGGGCTTAGAAGGGTGGATGCAGAAAGCTACTGTAGGCAGCATTGCACAGTCAATGAAAGCTCAAACTGTGGATATAAACCAGATGGTGTATACTTAAGTGTGCTGAGATTGCTGATGTAAAGTGCAGATGGGGGACTTCAGATAGGGAAATCTTTGAATTGAATTATATTGTACTGGAAAGTTGGTGCTCACCAGGGTATCCTGTGAATAGGGCACTCTTTAGCACTGCTCACAGCAAAGAATTGCTTTTAGGCGCCATCGACTCGTGACTAGTGACTTGGTGAATTGCGGATCTAAAAAGAAATCGGTTTTGTCCGGAAAGGTCTTCCAGCATCATCCCCATGGTGGTTTTCAACGTGTCCAGCCATCTGATTGCAGCTCGCCCTCTTCGCCTGGTTCCTTCGATCTTCCCAAACATGATGTCCTTCTCCAGTGATCTCTCTTTTCTGACGGTGTGACCAACATAAGACAGTCCTAGCCTCATCATTTGGGCTTCGAGTGACATAGCTGGTTTGATCTCTTCCAAAATTGATTTGTTAGTTCTTCTGGCGGTGCTCTGAGTGTCGGAGCAGCGTCGGAGCATTTAGCGCACTGGGATGTGGTGGAAACCTGTACCGGGTTAATTAATTATAGAGTAGTAGGTATCCTGAAGGACGTTGCTTTGGTGACTGCTACTTCAGAGGCCAAAGAGCTGCACATCAGGTGCCCACAGCAAGCATGAAGAGGATCCACCACACAAAAATTGAGAAGACAAATGGAAAGATGTCATTGTGTAGCCCTTGGGGACTACATACAATAATAGAAACAGACATATACATTCAAATATATATTTTTACTTATCTGGAAAATTACAATTATATATTTTGAAGAAATCTTTGGGAGACTTGAAAAGTAGACTTTTAAGATTTAACTACTTCTAATGAAATGTGGGGAGTGTGTGGCACAGTGGTTAGAGCACTGAGGTTGTGGGTTTAAATCCCATACTGTTCCTTGCAGTGGCGTACCTAGGGTATGTGGCACCCGGGTCCCATCATTTTTTGACACCCCCCCCCAATGTAAAAAAATATTTTTTGTAATGACCATGAAACGGAATAAATAGTCAGAATAGAAACAGGCAGTGAAAATTTTCTTATATTCCAAACATAACATAACATAAATTATGTCTGAATTGTCATGACATCAGAAGTACATATGGAGTAGTTGCAGGTGATGCTTGGGACAGTTCTGATTGTGTTAGTTCGGTTTTATGTGTTTTTTGAATAAAAGGGTTTTTATTTCTTTTTTGAAGGTTTTGTAGTTTGTGGTCGAGGTCAATAGGTTGTAGAGTTGGGGGTCGAGTGTTGCAGCTCGAATGGCTTGGAGGTTGTCGAACAGTTTTTTTCTTTTGACGTTTTTGGTTGGAGGGTGTGTGAATGGTGCATGAGTTCTCCTATGTCTGGTTGAGGTGGATTAAATTATTTAGCTGAAGAAATTAGTTACCCCCTCATCCCACACACATTAATTCTCTTCCATTTTTATTCCCATTATAAAAAACACTGATAAGTTCTCAGAAAAAAAATACATTAAAATAAGAAGTGAAAACAAAGGCCCCTACAGATGAGAACATAACATAAGAATAGCCTAACTGGGTCAGACCAATGGTCCATCATGCCCAGTAGCCCATTCTCATGGTAGCCAATCCAGGACACCTGGTCAAAACCCAAAGAGTAGCAACATTCCATGCTACCGATCCAGGGCAAGCAGACACTTCCCCCATGTCTTAATAACAGATTATGGACTTTTCCTCCAGGAATTTGTCCAAATCTTTCTTAAAACCAGCTACACTATCTGCTTTTACCATAACTTCTGGCCACTTCATTTTTAAGTTTAGATCTTTCCTTTCAAACAGAGACCTTGCTAGATGTCAAATACAGCACAAGGTAACTTCACATGGACTTAGTTGTGCAGGAAATGTGAATCTCCTCATACACCCACCATATAGTGCAAAAATGTGCAAAGGTCTGTTTTTTTCTTTCGATCACTACATAGCCTAATGCCACACAAGCAGCGCTGTTACAAACATATTCTGTAGGTCAATGCTAAGGATAACAAAGTTTCCTTCCTTGGACCAGAAGGAGATACTGATAAACCACTGGAAGAGATCCCAAAACAACACCCAAAGACCCACTCAGTGTGTGAACCAGTTGAGTGGAGTGGAGTGGACTAACTGAGGGGTGGAAATGGGCCCGGAGTTTGCTCAGCAGAATTTCCCAGACCACCTCTTCCTCTCAACACATTGACACGCTGCCACCACCACCACTAGGAACACCTCACTGGGTAGGCCAGCTATGCTATAAACTTTATAAAACATTATTATATTTTCTTATAAAGCACATATTTTAACTGAACTCTCTGACATCCTCAGCCTTTCCATTCACAAAAATAGAAGGAAGAAAAGTTCCCATTTCCTGCTGTCTCATGTCCCCGGCCTAAACAATATTTTTTTTCTGCAGACCCTTCAAAAGTCTGACCAAATCCTTGTTTCACTTGCATTATAAAGTACTGAGGATGCCATCTCTCCCCAATCCCAGGTCCTAAAGTCTAAGATAGTAGCGCAAACTAATGCTGCCAGACTCAGGATAAAAAATTTCGATTCGATTCAGCCTATTGAATTGGTTTTTCAATTCGATTTTCCTGCCCAGTTGGGTGATTTTTTTCAAAACTCCTGGTGGGTTTTATAGCTTTTTCACCCCCTTTGGCTTCTCCTAACCACACTGGCACTGTGGTGTAAATAAAATAAAGAAACAAAAAGGACTTTTCCTCTCTCTGTTAAATCCTAGCTCACGTTTGCAGTCCAACACCAGCTCTGTCAGGATACACATTTCAAATCTGACATATTGTAATCACAAAACAGAAAATAAAATTAATTTTTCTACCTTTTGTTGTCTGGTTATATTTCAAATCTTGTTGGTCCAAGGCTCTGGTTTTCTTCTGATAACTTGCTTGTCAGGGTCTCCTTCTTTCTTCTTTCTGCATGCTAACCATCCATCTGCCAACTCTGTCCTCCCTTTCCATTTCCCTTCCCTCCCCAGGAAGTCTGGTATCTTTCCTTTTTTTCATCTCCCTCCACAGATCCACCTTTTCTTAACTACCCTTTCATCCGGCATCTCTCCCTCCTTCCCCACCACCCCAGAGTCCACCATCTCTCCCTTTCTTTTCCCAATTACCCTCCTATCCAGTATCTCTATCCCTCCTCCACACCATCCCTTGTGTCCAATTTCTCTCCCTTTCTGTTCCTTCCCTCCCTCCCTAAATCCCATGGCCCATCATCTCTCTCCCTCTCCTCTATTTTCATACCCATTATTTCTTCCCCCCCCCAAAGTTTGGCATATGCACGTCTCTTTGAACACCCCCTTCCCTCCGTGTACTTCTAAACCAGGGTCCCCCCAAAGGCCTGTCCCCCCTTAAAGGTCTGCCTGTCCCCCCTTGAAGGCCTGCACCCCCCTTGAAGGCCTGTCCCACCCCCTTGTAGGCCTGTCCCCCCCCTTGAAGGCCTGTCCCCCTCTTGTAGGCCTGTTCCCACCCTTGAAGGCATGCCTGCCTGTCCCCCCCTTGAAGGCCTGCACCCCCTTGAAGGTCTGCACCCCCTCCCGAAGGCCTGCACCCCCCCAAAGGCCTGTCCCACCCCCTTGTAGGCCTGTCCCACCCCCTTGTAGGCCTGTCCCCCCCTTGTAGGTCTGTCCCCCCCTTGAAGGCCTGCCTGCCTGTCCCCCCCTTTAAAGGCCTGTCCCCCCCCCTTGAAGGCATGCACCCCCTTGAAGGTCTGCACCCCCTCCCGAAGGCCTGTCCTCCCCTTGAAGGCCTGTCCCACCCGCTTGTAGGCCTGTCCCCCCCTTGTAGGCCTGTCCCCCCCTTGAAGGCCTGCCTGCCTGTCCCCCCCTTGAAGGCCTGTCCCTCCCCTTGAAGGCCTGCACCCCCTTGAAGGTCTGCACCCACCCCCGAAGGCCTGCACCCTCCCGAAGGCCTGCACTCCCCCCAAAGGCCTGTCCCCCTTGAAGGCCTCTCCCACCCCCTTGTAGGCCTGTCCCACTCCCTTGTAGGCCTGTCCCCCCCTTGAAGGCCGCCTGCCCCCCCCTTGAAGGCCTGCACCCCTTGAAGGTCTGCACACCCCCCCAAAGGCCTGTCTCCCCCGAAGGCCTGTCCCCCCCCTTGAAAGCCTGCCTTGCCCCTTGAAGGCCTGCCTGTCCCCCCCCCTTGAAGGCCTGCCTGCCTGCCTATCACTCCCCTCCCCCTTGAAAGCCTGCCTGCCTGCCTGCCCGCCCGCCCCACCCTGAAGGCCTGATGCCCCGACCCACCCCGAAGGACCGTTCGCCCCCCTGGCCTCCCTGCACCACCTATGAAGCAGCTGCAGCAGGATCGCGATTTCAGCGATCCCTGCGCTGCTTAGGCGCTGCTTCCTGCGCCGCGGTCCCGCCCATCCTCTGATGTCAGAGGAGGGGCGGGACCGCGGCGCAGGAAGCAGCGCCCAAGCAGCTCAGGGATCGCTGACGTCGCGATCCTGCTGCGGGCTGCTTCATAGGTGGTGCAGGAAGGTCAGTGGGGCGAGCGGTCTTTCGGGGGTGGGGGGGGGACTGAACGGCAAGGCCGGGAGCACCCCCTTAGGGCTGGCACCCGGGGCGGACCTCACCCCCCGCCCCCCCCCTTGGTACGCCACTGGTTCCTTGTGACCCTGGGCAAGTCACTTAATCCCCCACTGCCCCAGGTACATTAGATAGCGTGTGAGCCTTTCAGGACAGATAAGGAAAAAGGCTTGAAGTACCTGAATGTAAACCACTTAATAATAATAATAATTATTATTATTAAACCACTTAGATCATATAAGTGGTATATAAGTGGTATATAAATACTAAATACCGCCCCGGACATCCTGTATTCATGCATGAGATTTTTGTTACCGACAATCATCACTTTACATTTATCTACGTTGAACCACATCTGACATGTTGATGCCCATTTCTCGAGCCTGATTATGTCACGTTGCAGATCTTCGCAATTCTCCTGCGTCTTCCCTACTCTGAATAACTTTGTATCGTCCGCAAATTTAATCACCTCACTCGTCATACCTATGTCCAGATCATTTATAAAGATGTTGAAGAGCACGGGTCCAAGCACCGAGCCCTGTGGCACTCCACTGATGATGCTCTTCCAGTCTGAGTATTGTCCATTTACCCCCACTCTCTGTTTCCTATGCTCCAGCCCCCATTTGCATGCCCTAATCAGTGTGTGGGATTATAGGGCACAAGCTTCTCCATTATATAATGGGTCTTGATCATTCTGAGTTTGATAAGGTAGTATTGCAATCTTTAAATTTCACTCTAAATATCACTAGAAGTTTCCTTAGTGAATTTGTCGGCCTGCATGCAAACGGACATGGATCGGACATGGATAGAAGGTTAGTGAATCTAGCCTAAAGTGCCATATAGTGCGTGCACAAATTGGTGCAAACAGCCAATTTGCGCATGCAAATTAAATGTTTAACATGCCAATCAGCACTCACAGTTACCAATTATCTCCTAATTGGCACTTATTACAAGTTGTGCACTCAACTTGATAGGCACATTGTATAAAATGGTATGTGTCATTTCTACAGTGTGAATCTCATAAGGGAGCATGGACAGAGGAGGAGCATGGGCAGATCATGGGCATTTCTTAAAGTTAGGTAGACTCTTATAGAATACGTCCACTCTGTGCACAACTTAGGCATAGGCATTTAGGCCTGCTTTTCCTTGGCCTAAATGGGTGAGCCTAAATGCTATGCGAGATTCTACATATAGCAGGAAACTTTTATAGAACTGCGCTAAGTGCCGTGCTGATCGGCGCCAATATTTTTGGCACCATATATAGAATTTGGGCCAGGTTCTATAAATTGTATCTTAGGTGCAGCTAAGCATCCTAATTGATTTTGCCTAGCGATGCCTAACTAAACTCCCTGAGTACTGCATTGCACAAAACTGTGGGCAGTGGCTCCTCGCGCACGTCCCACGCCTCATCTGGAAGCCTTCCCTCTGATGTTGTGACATCAGAGAGAAGGCTTACGGTTCAGGCGCAGGACACGTGTAGGAGCCTTTTCCCACGGCTTTGTGCACTGCAGCACTCAGGGAGCCGGCCCGAAGATGCCGCGTTGATCGCACCATGGACCAGCGGCTGAAGAATACTGTCTTCTGCCCAAAGGACGTGCCGGCCCTGTGGACTGGCAGAAAATTTCTGCGGACCGCTACCGGTCCACGGACTGGTGGTTGAAGAACACTGCTTTAGAATAATGATTGAACATATTTACAATCTTAGTGATCTCTCTCTTTTTTTCTCAGTATGTCTGAGACTCTGAGCTGTAATTAGGAATTACAGTAAAACCTTTGATTGCAAGTAACTTGATTTGCAAATGTTTTGCAAGACAAACAAAACATTTTATTACATTTTAACTTGATATACAAGCAATGTCTTGCAATACAAGCACTTACAGTATACATACACATTACAACTGAGCCGATGGTTCGTCTCTCTCTGACGCTGCAGGAGTGTAGCTACTGTTCTAAATCAGCGAGGTCTTGCAATACAAGTACGCATAGTATTTTGTATTAAAGTTTTGGGGTTGTGGAATGAATCGTCTGAGTTTCCATTATTTCTTATGTGGAAATTCGCTTTGATATATGAGTGTTTTGGATTACAAGAATGTTTTTGGAACGAATTATGCTCATAAACTAAGGTTGTACTGTACTTAGAAACTCTTCGGCACAATTACTCGTACATAGCTTAAAGAACTTTAAATAATTATTTCCCAGATTTATTCTTGTTTAACATTTTTTATTGATTTTTTCTTCATATAACAACAAGTGTGTCATAAAGATTCAAACAGTTACTTTAAGTATACACTTGATATCTCCATAACATATTGTACATATAACATATCTTATATAATCCTTACTATAATTTTAGACATCATATAAAAATTTAATAATTTTATCAATTATTATTCAATTATGAATCCCTTTCCCTCCCCTTAATTTGTTAGTTGCACACAAGATAACAACTATTATGATAATTTATTTATAATTTATGATAAAGAGAATAAAACCTACCCCCCTCCTTTATCAAGTATCTTATTATGGGAAAAATTATATCAATCATTACAAAAATCTGTTAATGGTCCCCAAATCTTCTTAAACTTATCGATATATCCTTTTTGTGTTGCAAATGTACGCTCCATCTTATATATATGGCAAACTGAATTCCACCAAAAGTTGTAATTTAATCTGTCATAATTCTTCCAATTGTATGTTATTTGTTGAACTGCTACTCCAGTCAATATAAATTAAAGTTTGTTATTATTTGACGAGATTTGACTCCGAGCTCTCATTGCAGTACCAAACAAAATCGTATCATATGTCAAGGCTACCGGATTTTCCAACATTTTCCAACAGATTTATTTATTTTTGTTGGTTTTGCAAGTGTATAATTTCAATTATATAGTGCTGCGAAAACCATTTGCTCCGTTTAGTATGCCATAGCTATAAAAGGTTTGAGAGCCACTGCTGTCAACACTGCCCTAAGCAGTGTGTGGGATTATAGGGCACAAGCTTCTCCATTATATACAATAGGTCTTGATCATTCTGAGTTTGTTAAGGTAGTATTGCAGTCTTTAAATTTCTCTCTATATATCACTAGAAGTTTCCTTAAAATGTGGCTGCTGTGCCCTTCATTGCCCTAAGTATCAACTTGGAAGACCTCTCTGGGGCAGGACCTACCTAATCTTCTTGAACTATTACATTGCCCTTCATTTAATGCTGCTTAATGTGCCTGTCCGGTTTAATTTATAAGAACGTGAAGAGCGGTGACAATGTGACTCAGGCTGTTATCTGCAGCCAACATTTCCATTTTAAAGAGCCAGTGACTATAATTACAGTATCAACAGAAAAGTACACCACAGCCCTTTCAATTATCTAATTAAGTATGTTAAAGCCTAAGCTAAAATCATATTTGCAATTGTAACTTCAGCCTGTGGACACATACTAGAAACTGTGCAAATATGGCAGACTTCAAAATTATTAATTTTGTTAAACTCAAGACAGGATTTTTTTTTTTTTTTTAAGGTTGTGATAATTTTCATTGAACCGGTATAAGAATAAAACCGATAGGGAAATACGATAAACTACCTGAATGTAAACCACTTAGGACAGGGGTGTCCAATGTCGGTCCTCGAGGGCCGCAATCCAGTCGGGTTTTCAGGATTTCCCCAATGAATATGCATTGAAAGCAGTGCATGCAAATAGATCTCATGCATATTCATTGGGGAAATCCTGAAAACCCGACTGGATTGCGGCCCTCGAGGACCGACATTGGACACCCCTGACTTAGGATATAAGTGGTATATAAATTATTAAATAAATAAATAAAAAATTCTAGAGGGAGATCACACTTTCATTACTCACCAGCCCTATTTCAAGAATGGCCATGGGACAGAATCTATCCCATTAGCCATAGCAAACAGTATTCACCTAGATCAGGGGTGTCAAAGTCCCTCCTCGAGGGCCGCAATCCAGTCGGGTTTCCAGGATTTCCCCAATGAATATGCATGAGATCTATTAGCATACAATGAAAGCGGTGCATGCAAATAGATCCCATGCATATTCATTGGGGAAATCTTGAAAACCCGACTGGATTGCGGCCCTCGAGGAGGGACTTTGACACTCCTGACCTAGATGCAGACCAAGGAAGCAACTTTTAGATTGTCCGCCCCAACTGATATGACATTTAAAAGACATTGGGATCTAGGGCTCAGTTCTCAACTTGTTCAAATCATTGTTCTCTGATTGACCAGTTTGAGTTATGAACCAATAATTCTTCCATTCCAAGGTATGTTACCTGGGGAGTACCTCAGGGTTTGGCGCTTTTTTCAGTTCTCTTTAACACTTGTGCTTATCCAGTCTATAACAACATCCAATTTTTCAATGCTGAATGTCACCTATTTGTGGACAACGTTTAGTTATACATCAAAACAGGGCCCATCTCAAAAGTCAATAAATATCTCTACAAAAACAAACAAGAGCAAGAAAGAGAACAGAGGAAACAGATGCGGTATTATCAGGATCGGATGTAGAGAATGACATGGGGACAAATTTTTCCCCGTCCCCGCTGGAACTCATTTTCCCATCCCATTCCGGCGAGTTCTTTTCCTGTCCCTGCCCCATTCCTGCAAGCTCCGTCCTCATCTGCTCAAGCCTCAACACTTTAAAATCATAAGTGTTCAAGGCTTGTGCGGTTAAGGCAGAGCTTATAGGAATGGGGCAGAGACAGGGACAAACTTACAAGGGATGGGGAAATGAAGTTCCTGCAGGAACGGAGAAAAATTTGTCCTTGTGTCATTCTCTAATAGGATGTTCTCAGGCAGAGAAGCCAATTTAACCAGTTCCAGGCTGGAGATATTGAGACTGTCCTGTATTTCTGACCACCTTATTTAAGTGCACTGTGGGATTTGCAGCAGGATCTGGCATTACAAATCCCACACTGCTTTGAGAGGCACATTTTAAACTGTGGCTGATCAAAAAGATTTCAGCATGAACTGGGTGACTTGATATCTCTGCTTAAACTAAATAGGTTTTCAGTACCACCATAATATTACTACTACCAGTACTACTGTTTATTATTTCGCAAGTGTTTGTCGTTATAACAGATGTCCATTCATATCACTTGAATTCATTTTATCTTCTTTTTTTTTAATATCATTTTTATTAAAGAGTCAACAAGAGAAACAGGAATGACAAATTTTATCTTCTATATCCCAAAATCTTATATATCTTTGGCTTAACACGTGGTTGCAGTGATTCTATACTACAATTCATGTACACGAGTTGATGCTTTTGGTCAATTAATTTTCACTGACATGCAACATTAAAATTCTATTGGCACCTACTGTATTTTTCGCTCCATAAGATGCACCTCGACATAAGACGCACCCCAGATTTAGAGGAGGAAAACAAGAAAAAAACTTTCTGAACCAAATTCTCCCTGCCAGGCTCTGCACCTAACCCCACACTCCTTGCCAAGCTCTACACTCTGTCCCCCCCCCTCTGGTGGTTTAGTGGTAGGCCGGGACAGGGCACAGGGCAGACAGGGACAGAGCAGGCAGGCCTAGTGGCTGGAAGGCAGGTAGGGACAGGGCAGGCAGGCAGTACTCCTCCCCTCCCAGGCATCCCCCCAGGCAGGCAGGCATCCCCCTCCCAGACAGCCCCCCCTAAACAAGCAGGCCTCCCCCTCCCAGGCAGCCCCCCCCCATGCAAGCAAGCAAGCAGGCCTCCCCCCTCCAGGCCTCCCCGCAGGCAGGCAGGTCCAGCTTCTCCCTGCTCCCTATTTTTAATTTGGCAGGGCAGGGCAGGCAGGTCCCAGCCTCTCCCTCCTCCCTCCCTACCCCCCAGACAGGCAGCAGGCAGGCTCCGGCCTCTTCCTCCTCACCCCCCCCCAGGCAGGTGACAGGCAGGCCCTGGCCCTCTTCTTCTTCCCTGATGCCTCCTGCGCATACCTTTTTTTAAAAAAACTTCTAGACGCGGCGCCTCGCTGAGAGCGGTGCACCAGGCTGGCTGCCTGATTCCCGCCGCTTCCTCCAACTGCTGGCTGATTCCTCTTCTGCTCTCTCGCGTAATGGCGCACCAGGTTCCCTGCCTGGTCCCGCGCTGCTTCTCGATTAATAGTGGCCAAAAAGCCCTGGATAGTCAATGCTGCTCACTGTAAGCGGCCCGATATCGAATATCCAGGCTCACTGCCGACCATGGGAACTAGCCGGCCTGCCTCCCATGTTCTGAATATTGGCTCCAGTGTGTGCAGGCATAGTTCATAAATTACATGCGCACACTGCCACTCTGTACCCGCTCTGCCCAGGATGTACCCCTAGGAGCATTTCCATGTAGATGCACCTCCCTTTTACATAGGTCTACCTGAATGCAGTTTATAACAGCCCCGCCTATTGCATGTAAGACGTGCTTTTGACATTTATGGAATTAAAAATCATTATGGTACATCTAATTTAAGCACCAGGAAGGTACTATGATGTAAGGGAGGCATTATGAAAAGCTTATAACAAATGGAGGCAATTTCAGATTAGTGGCTCTTGGACCTGGCTGAGTCAATAATAATAATAATAATAATCAGTTTATATACCACAAGGCCGTAAAGTTCTATGCGGATTACAATAGTTAAAAAAAACAATACAAGAAGTTGAATAGAACTAAAAAAGTTAAAAGCCAATAATTAGACACTAAAATGATCAAAATAGTGCATAATAAAATTTCTACGAATTAGCTGCCTAAGTACTTTGAATACAGATATGTTTTTAGATGTCTTCTAAATTCCCCATAAGCAAAAGCAATTGTTCTAAATCCTTACCCCAAAACGCTGCTTGATATGAAAAAAGATTTTGTTGATGTTTTTTAAGTTTACATCCTCTAACAGGCGGAAAAACAAAATTCAGATGTGAGTTTCTCTTACTGAAGTCCTTCCATCACTTCACTATTTATTTTTGATCAATCTATATTCTATCCTTAGTATTGAGCAGGTTTGGTTTTGGAATATACCTCCCCCGCCTTTTCTTTTTTTTTTTTTTTACAAAACCACGCAGGTTTTTAGCGCCGGCCGGTACCCTGAATGCTCTGTGCCGCTCCGATGCTCAGAGAGTTCCTATGAGCGTTGGAGCAGCGCAAAGTATTCAGCGCGCCAGCCGTTTTGTAAAAGGGGAAAATAGTTTGTTTGACCTCCTTTAAATT
The DNA here is from genome assembly GCF_902459505.1 of Geotrypetes seraphini. Lineage (NCBI taxonomy): Eukaryota > Metazoa > Chordata > Amphibia > Gymnophiona > Dermophiidae > Geotrypetes > Geotrypetes seraphini. The sequence goes on along the minus strand of NC_047085.1, from coordinate 460,228,511 downwards.
TTTTTATTTTTTAATTTCCTTAGATGCGGAAAATGCTTTATAAAATAATCCTCTGGGTGTATGACAGAAAGTGCTATAGATAGATAACCACTCCTCTCCCCCCTCCCAATATACCCCCACTGCAACAAACAAGCACACTGGGCCTTCTTCCCTGGCATGCAGCTGCTTCCTCCGCTATTCTATGTTCTCCACACTGGGACTGATAATAAGCTTCATCTATCATGTTGGGCGCCTGACACCCAACTCCAGAACACCTGCATGATCCAGTAATTACAGGTGCAGATTAGTCATCACTAGAGGAGCTTGTATGCCATTTGTTATCATTTAAGAATCTATTTCCTCGGAGGGTAATTTGTGCCTGAGTTTGACGATTCAAGTTTGTAATTGATTCCTCTGTGCATCAGTGTCATATCAGGAGTGACATTTGATAGATGGATGCAGTAGATGGATTCCTAAGCTACTCCGTGTAAGGCCAGAACGGAAAAAGTGCAAAGTCTGTTTTCGCTGAAAGACTGGGTTTACCTCAACTTCAGCGACTGTTTTAATATTTTCAGCGTAACTACGAGTGCCATCATGTCTTAGACGTGCCTTGAGAAACAATAGGGAGAAAAAAATCTAACCAAAATTAAAATAGATCAGCAAGAGACAGAGAGAATAGGCTTGAATAGAAACAGAATCCAGCTGATATTGAGTGCTATTTAACAGGCCAGAAATGGCGCTGAGCAGTTAAACAGCACTTAGCTGATTGAATCAGAATTTTCAACATTAACCAGCTTATTGGCCAAATTGGGCTGCACAATCAGAAGCAGTGGTATATAGCTAGGTTGAGAGGCACCTGGGACGGGGACATCCCTCCCTCATCCTCTTCTTCGCCCCCCCCCACCTCCACACGCTCCTTTCCCACCCCCTCCTGCTGTACGTGCCGCTTCCCTTCCCCCATACCTCTGTAATGTTCCTGGCGCAAGCAGCAATCCCCAAGCTGCTGTCGCACCATTGCTGACTCTTCCTCTGATGTCACTTCCTAGGCACGGGTCCAGGAAGAGACATCAGAAGAAGAGCTGATGCTGTCATGACAACAGGTTGGAGGTTGCTGCTTGTGCCAGGAATATTAGAGAGGTATGGGGAAAGGGAAGAGGCTTGCATACGCGATAGTGGGGAGCAGGAAAGGAGTGGGGGGTGGTAGAAAGGAGGATAGGTGCCTGCGCCCACATCAAGATGGTGCCCATGGTGGACTGCACCCCTCTTACTACTCCACTGAATAGAAATCTTATTTTTGGCTGCTATAATATTATTGGTCAGCACTGATTATTGTCTTAGCCGGTTAAATTTAAGCCAGCCAACCTCCTTCTTAGATATTCAATGCCAGTAACCAGAAATGACCTGGCACTGAATATTTGCAGTTGGCGCTGATTGCAGGAGTTAGCCAGCCTGCATCCTGAGATTTTTTGGAAATAGAAGTGATTTTTATAATCATTTAAATTTCATATTGAAACTATTTTAAAAAAAAATAATAATATTGTTATAGATTGATGAAGAATGAGGTGAATGGCAGACAAAGGTGTTGGTCTGGCCTACCATCTGAGGATCCAGGCCCTTCCAAAATTACAGCACTATTGCTGTTCTTGGATTCATGGAAGTAGATAGATTCTGGCTGAGCTAAAGCTGCTTTTGAGGATATGTATCAGCTGGGGTGGTGGCTCTTAAATTGTGGTGAGTTTATGGTGGCCAAATTAAAGAGGTTTAGAAGGTTTAGCTGAGACTAGTGTTGTGGGACAGAGCGCTGTAATCTGTTTATTCTCCTGGATGGAAAGGTTATATTTCAGGTTTAGCTATCTTTGGTGTGGAAAGAGAGCTGGTAAGTGAAATTCCAATTGCTTTTTATTTGGTAAAAGAAAAACAGAAGTGCATGTGGATGCTGAGAAGAGCAAATGGAAAATATAACCAAGCACTAATTAATCCTTAATCAATCCTTTTCCTCATTCATTTCCTAGGATGAGTAAAGTCTATCTGGATAAATAATTTTTTATGGACTTTTCCTCCAGGAACTTGTCCAAATCTCTTTTGATTCTCCTATGTTAATCACATTGACAACATCATCCAGCAACAGATTCCACAGTTTATAGGCCCTTTTACTAAAGGGCGGTAGCTGTTGTAGCACACGCTAACAGTTAGCGTGTGCTAAATGCTAACGCGTGCTAACATGTACATTATATCCTATGGACACGTTGGCACGCGTTAGCATTTAGACCGTGCTTATTTTTAGCGTGCGCTAAAACGGCTACCGCACCTTAGTATGAGGATTAGTTAATTATGAGCTGAATGGAAAAAATGGTAAATTTGTTTTCAGGCTGCTGGCCATTAGTTTCTTGGACAGTCCTCTTGTTTTGTGTTTGAAAGATTAAAAAAAAAATTTCCCTATTTAAATCATTTTACTCCAATCAGCTCATGATTTTATAAACTTATCTCTTCTTAGCCATCGTCTGCTGGCTGAAAAACCCTAATCTATGTAGCCTCTTTTCATAAGGAAGTTATTGTATCTCCAATATCAGTGTTCTTCATTGCAAAGCTTAGTGGTCAATTGTGGCCCCTGGAGACCTCTGGGTGGCTCACATTGTCTTTGCACTTTTTTCTGCTACTCTTCCTCTCTACCCAGGCTCAGGGCAGAAAGGGGAAAGTAGATTGGAGAAGAATCACATGCTCAAAGGACAAAGCATTTCTCAATAGACAAAATAGAATGCATTTGGAAATGCTCACAATCTTGAGGATCCCCTTCTCAAAGATGTTTGATAGTGGGCTGGTGGAGTTGATTATTGACACACATTGCGATATGAGAGGACATTTCAATTTCTATGCTTGTTCAATCATCTTTTACAAAGCCACAGTAGCGATTCCCAGTGAAGCAAATCTCAAGAAGCCCATTCAGTTTCCATGGACTTTGCCACATTTGCCTTACTAGGAATGGCTGTCCCTTATGTTCCTTATATACGCTCCGCAGTTATGGAATATGCTACCCTCCTTTCTTAGAGAACAAAATCTAGATCGTTTCAAGAGCTCCCTGATGTCCTTCTTATGCAAAGATGCCTTTCAAAATTAAATCCTTAAATGAATAATGTTTCTTTTTAAAGGAAACAAAAATCACAGGAGGATCCAGACATTTTCCCATGTTAACCCAATTTGTATTTCCCATGCCTGCTTCTTTCCTATAATCATTGCATTTCTACCCCTGACCCTTTTATATCATGTTGGTCCTTGTTTGTTTTTGTATATGTTCTTAACTTGTACTATTGTATCCCTGCTTTTAGAAGTATTATAAGCAATATTATCAAATTTTAAATAAACCTTGAAACCTGATAAGTGAGGTCACTACTTGGTGGTGAACTGTGCTAGAGAATAGCACGATGACAAAATTCATCACTGTTCCCGTGGATAACCACAAGAAACAATTCCGTGCCAATCTTTGGTGTCTATCTTGACCTCGGTCCTTCTACACCAGCATTCATCAATGCAAGGCTTGAGGGTCAGTGGCTGTGCCCATTCATACTCTGATTCTTATTTGAGCCAAGTATAGGATAGTTAATCTATTGTGACATCACTGATGAGGTTGGCTCTTAGGCACGGGTGGAATGAGGTATTATGACATCACAATAGCAGCTCTGGATACCAGAGACCATCATTCTTTAGTGCAGAGATGTCAAAGTCCCTCCTTGAGGGCCACAATCCAGTCGGGTTTTCAGGATTTCCCCAATGAATATGCATGAGATCTATTAGCATACAATGAAAGCAGTGCATGTAAGTAGATCTCATGCATATTCATTGGGGAAATCCTGAAATCCTGGCTGGATTGCAGCCCTCGAGGAGGGACTTTGACACCCCTGCTTTAGTGTCTATATCAACCTCAGTCCTTCTATACCAGCCTTCTTCAATGCAAGGCTTGAGGGTCAGTGGCCCATTCATACTCTGATTCTTATTTGAGCCAAGTATAGGATAGTTAATCCGTTGTGACATTACTGATGAGGTTGGCTCTTAGGCATTGTTGGAATGAGGCATTATGACATCAGAATAGCAGCTCTGGATAACAGATACTGTCATTTTTTAGTGTCTGTATCAACCTCAGTCCTTCTATACCAGCATTCGTCAATGAAAGGCATGAGGGTCAGTGGCTGTGCCCATTCATACTCTGATTCTTCCCTCTCTCCTTAAAGAATGACATGGAGATGGTTTCCTGCGGTTATCTGCGGGGACGGGAATGGTGATGAATTTTGTCACCGTGTCATTCTCTATTGTGCACCCAATTAAAGTCATTACATTGAATTCATTTGATCTCTTTGTAGCCACCAGATGTAAATGCTCTCGCAATTCTTAAATTGATTTAGAAGAGCATAAGAGCTGCCATAATGGGACAGACTGCAGGACCATCATGGTCAGTATCCTATTTACGACAGTGGCCAAACCAGGTCACAAGTATCTGGCAAGATCCCAAAGGGTAAAATTTCTGTCCTCTATTTGTGTTTTTGTCCACCCTTACAGAAACATTTGTATGGATGGATAGTTGGAGAAACACTCCAGAATAGTCATTCTTTCTTGAGTGAAGCAAACCTAAAGAGTATTTGTGAATAGCAGTGCATTAATCGATAAAACAGGAGTTTTAAAGGCACCAGAAACTAATACAAAATTGATTCCTTGCTCTAAGTTAAGATGGCTAGAGGATGTCTAAGTTAATTTAACACTCCAGAGTAGAGAAGAACAAAACTTAGGTTAAATGTTCGTATTGTGTATTGAATCCTTACACATAGGAGAAGCAGTGCCAAAACAATGATGGTTACGATGGAGGTCAAATCTCTTCTCTCTGTATGTTTATTTCTTGAATGTTATTGTGGGAACTTTAGTGAAGGCTGGTTACAAAAGTAAGTTGGAAGACTCCCCTAAGAGCGTAAAATGCTCAAGGATAGGATAAATGAATTTTTCTGTTTACATTTTCTCCATTACCCAGGGTATTGTTTGCTCAAAAACTAACCGGCCCCCCTCTGGCAATTCTACAACCTTGTGCTTAAAATATCAGAGCGCAGAATGTTCCTTGAGAGGCCAAGTGGGCAATTACAGGAGAGGCAGAGACCCAATGCCGACAAGGAAGCGCTGCAATTATGGCAAAAACTTTTGGAGAAGCATATGGTTTTCGCAATGTACAGCTGCAGGGAACTGGCCAACTTACTCATATCTTTGATCAAACTCAGCAAAATGTTATCTTTGCACATATTCATCCAGAGCTTGACCTATTTTATGAACTGATATTTTATCAATTTTCATAGCACTGGGGTAAAGGATGAAGAAAATAAATCCTTGATTTGCAGTGTATTATCTTTTTTTTTTTTTTTTTTTTACTAATTGAGCCTATGTGAAAATGTACTCATATAAGTAAATGGGCTACATACAGAAGTCATTATTCTAGAAATCAGTAGAAAATGTTTATATTTAATAAAGTAAAAACAGATCTTGAATAAAAGTAAAAAGTATAATAAAAAAATGATTAAATAGCAATAAAGACAGTTTTATTCGCCAAACATTTTGGAAATTAAGTATTCTACTTTTTCCAAATTAGATTTCTTTTGTTTTGTTCTTTTGTATTACTCCATTCTTAGGGCTCCTTTTATGAAGGTGCGCTAGGGTTTTTAGCGCACGCACAAAATTACCGCGTGCTATATAGTGTGCGGTAGCTGAAAATCTACCTCCTCCTGAAAAGGAGGCAGTAGTGGCTAGCGCACTCGGGAATATAATCCACGCTATTGCGCGCATTAAGGCCCTAGCGCGCCTCTGTAAAAGGAACCCTTAATGTTAACCAAGTCGAGCTCCAAATTGGTTGATGACCCGGTGTCTAAAACTAACCCCCTCCTAAGGTGTGCTAGCCGATTTAGCACGTGCTAAATGCTAATGCGCCCATTGTATTCTATGGACACGCTAAATTGGCTTGTGCGCCTTAGTAAAAGAGGGAATAAGTTTTAGTTTAGTTTAATAAAGTACTTTTGCTCTATTTTAGTGGGAACCAGGATCTCACTTCCTAGACTTACAAAACAAAAAAGGAAAGGAGTGTGCACTTTTAGATGTGGCTCTGTAAGTTGGCTCCACCACGTTGCATGACCATACTATAAAATGGCAACACTAATGGGTGCTTTTGGTTAATTTATCTATTTTTTTAATCTTTATTGATTTTACAATCTTCAATAGTGCAATACATAAACATTTCATATATAATAAGTCAATATAAGCACATTTAACTTTCAAATATACATAACCAACCAATTTCTCCCCCTACCCTCCCATCTAATAATAATCTAATACAGAAACATAGATTTCCCCAATAATCTTACCATATTTATCTAGTGGAGGAGTGGCCTAGTGGTCAGAATCTCTGCCTCCGTACCCTGAGGTTGAGGGTTCAATCCCCACACTGCTTTTTTTTGTGACCCTGGGCAAGTCACAACACTCCGTTGCCCCAGGGAAAGAATGACATGGGGACAAATTTTTCCCCGTTCCCGCAGGAACTCAATTTCCCTGTCCTCGTGAGTTTTGTCGCTGTCCCTGTCCCATTCCTGCAAGCTCTGCCTTAACCGCTCAAGCCTCACTCACTTATGATTTTACAGTGTGTGAGGCTTGTGCAGATGAGGACGGAGCTTGCAGGAATGGGGCAGGGACAGGAAAAGAACTCGCTGGGATGGGACGGGAAAATGAGTTCCCGTGGGGACGGGGAAAAATTTGTTCCCCTGTCATTCTCTAGCCCCAGGTACCATAGTTAGATTGTGAATTCACCAAGGCAGATAGGGAGAAATACTTATTTAATGTAAACTGCTTTCTAGAGATTCTAACAAAGTGCCAGCAGTGTGCGTTATGCCCCTTGCCATTAAAGTATAGTGGCAGTGCTATGTATTATCAAACCAAGGACCTGTGTTTGATTTGAGGACCACGACTGTACTCAGGGAAAGGAGGCCCACCCATCATGCAGCTAGTCAGAACCTGGGTCACATCTCTCTTCTGAAGGCTAATCTGATATCCTCATCAAAATACTCATATATTTTTCTTTTATTTTGTACATATTCTGTTTTGTAAACACTGGAAATCTTTTCTTTTTCAGAAATATCTAAAATAGGCCATTGGGGACAATTTATCACTATTTTTATTGAATGTATTAAAAAAATGTTTTTGTATATTATCGTTCAATTGTATTTTGATCTTTGATCTCTTATTTTTGTTAGCCACTTTCAACCAGTTTGGGGGATTAGGTGGTTTATAAGTACAGTACTGCTATTGAGAGTGAGATGGAGATTGAGAGGGGTAAGGGGTGAGTTTATAAAGATTTTTTTTTCACATGTATATGACAGTCTAGGAACATAAAATGCTGTTTATCACATATACCCCCACATACCTACATTTACTCAGAGTGAGAAGAATGCATGTACTTGTATGCAACCCAGGAATGGAGCCACATTTACATGCATTCTGTGTATTTGCATGTATGTTTATACTTGTTCTGCCCCCGTATTCATGGGAGCAGGCTGTTTGTGTTGAACTGTGTGTTTAATATTGCTGTTAGATGTAGGATTACCATATTTGTGAAGAGAAAAAAGAGGACACCTGACCCTACCCTGGCCTCTCCCACATCCCATCCTCACCATGCCATGTCCCACCTCTACCTTTTGCTCATTTCCTTATTATCCCTTCCCATCCTCTGTATACTTTTACCTGCATAGAATGTGTACTGCACTATAGAAATGATCAGTAGTATAAGTCCCAGCTCCATCCCTATCTCTTCTTCCTTTCCTTGCCTCCAAGAACATTCTTCTGTCCTTGTCCCCATATTCTACCCCATCCAGCTTCTCTTCCTTCTTTATTCTTTCTCCTGTACCTCATCCCAGGACCAGTATCTCTTTCTTCTCTCCCTTGCCCCCTCCCCATGGTACTGCATCTTTCTCTACCTCTCCTTCAATCCACCATTTTTCTCAATCTCCCCCCATCCCAGCATCTGCCTCTCTCTCCCTCTTCACCCTATATTCCCCCCAAAGCTCCTCATGGTAGCATCTCTCCCTACTACCTAGCCATGGGTGCTTCTTTCTCTTTCTCTCCTTCCAACTCCCACTCCTCACAGGTGCTTCTCTGTAAGTTTTTCTCTCTCTCCTTCCAACCTCTGCAGCGGAATCTGCACAACCTCTCTCTCCACCTCCCAACTCCCCCTTCCTCCTCCCTCAATCTTCAGGCAGTGGCAACGAGGTAGCGACTTCCTGTTCCTGTATAAGCAGGACCTGCAGAGAAGCGACTTCTGGGGCATGCCAACAGCAGCAGGCTCACCTCATTGCTGATGATGGACTGCCCGAAGATTCAAAACAGCATCCAGGGAGGAGGGGGGGGGGGGGGGAGTCAGGAGAGCCGAGTAAACACAGACAGACAACCTCAGTCTAAATGTTATAATTATTATTAAATGGATAGATTTATTAGGATGAATCTCCACTAATAAAATATATCACCCTCAAGGAGAGGAATATATTTTATAAACATATATTAATTTAGGGAAAGAAGCTCACCTGATTAAAACTTAGCTCTATAATAATAATGTATTAAGTATAATATATGTGAATATTTATTCAAGAGCTAAGACTCAGAACATTTACAAACAAACTGAAAATTTATTTTTTACAGAGCAGAATTACTTATAAAATCAGGCAGGTAAAGCAAGTAGGCTCATTTAAGCAAGGAAAAATTGTGCCACAAGACAAGATATTGCTAAGGCCAACTGGTTAAAGTTACTCACAATTGCTGGTAGAAAAGTCCTTAAAATAGAGAAGAAACCGCATGGCCTAGTTGAGCACATGGCCTGTGGAAGCACATGGTTGCAGCACAATGATCTCCAGGAGAAAAGAGAGTGTCCAGCACTGTAATCCAAGGGAAAATGAAAAGGCAGAGCATGGGTCTGGCTTTATAGATGTGGGTGGTTCCCATGAGGCATCAGAACTGTCCAATTCCTGAGGCTGGCATCGCATCCAATCATAGAGCAGTCCAGTCTTTCCCTCTAGGTGGATGATGTATCTCTGCTTGAATGGAACTTTATACTTTAACTCCAAGCAGAATTATAAAATCATATCATGCTACATTACATTACATTACATTATATTAGGGATTTCTATTCCGCCATTACCTTGCGGTTCAAGGCGGCTTACAAAAGATTTATAAACGGGGGTTACAATGGGAGAACAATTGATTTACTAGAGTGGTAAAGAGTACATCTTTTGATATTTCTCTGGTTGTTAAGATTAAGGCGGCTTTCAAAGATTTATAAAAGGGGGTTTCAATGGGAGCACAATTGTCATTGCTATGGTAGTAAAGAGTAGATCCTTTGTCCATTTTAGCATTGTTAAGAGTACGTGAAGTTAGGGCTGTTTCAGGAATTTCTTGAAGAGTATAGTTTTTATTTCTTTTCTGAATGTCTTGTAGTCTGGGGTGGTCATCAGAAGGTTGGAGATCTGGTTGTCCAGTCTTGCGGCCTGAGTGGCCAGGAGTCCGTCATGTAGTTTTGATCGTTTTACTTCTTTGATCGGAGGGGGTATGAATGGGGAATGCGTTTTTCTGTGTAAAAAACCCATCTAGACAATCCTCTAAAAAGAGGACATATCTGGGTTTGACCAGACATATGACAACCCTAGTTATATGTGCCCTGACAATGACAGGTTTCTGTAACTGTGCCTGTAAGAATGAATCCTCCAGCCCCTCTGTGTATTATGGGACTGGGCTGGTGCTTCTGTGTTATTCTCTATGCTCTCTCTGTGTCTATCTGAGCAGTAGCTCTCCATATTTAGTCAACTGCATGGCTTATGGAAGTATTCTTCCATTAAGGTTGTATACCTTTAGTGCTGCTAGTTTCTAAAGCACAGTATTATCCTCAACAAGTGTTGAACTTACTCTTCTAGTTCTCTGAACCCTCAGAGAAACACTGGTAGAGAGTGGACCAATAATAGATGCTACAATTATGTGAAAAACAGCTGAACTGTAAGTTTATTTCCCTTGTTTTAAGTTTGCATTAAAGGGAAATTTGCTTAAAGAATTGAGGGTCCATCCTGGTAATGTTTTTGAGACTGCTGTGTGCTAAAAGTTTAACTGCTGCTATCTTCCAGGAGAGCCAAAACACCACCATCTCCCTGGTGTAAACATTTGCAATTTCATTATAGACCACAGGACACAGCCCGGCTATCTTCCACAGTTGGGCTGTATCCGGCGACCAGCATTGAATTTTGGCAGCTACATACATAGCTAGTTAAGCCGATATTCATTGGCTGGCCGGCTAAGTTATAGTGAGCAAAGATATACCTGTTATTTATGCAGGTCTATCTGACAGCTTAGTTTAGCCACTCGGCCAATTGGTGCTAACTAGCTATGTTGCATGACTGGGATAGCCGCAAAGTGCTAATAGCATAGCCGACTAAGGGGTCCTTTTACTAAGGCGTGCTAGCTGATTTAGCTCGTGCTAAATATTAGCGTGCGCTAAACGCTAACACACCCATTGCCTCTCTTTACAGTCGCCATGAGCCTGTATAGGTGTGAGTGATGCACAAATAGAAGATTAGATTAGATTGTAAGACAGGCCCAAAGTAGGTGCAAACTTGCTTTCCACGCTTAGGTGGTCTGTTATACAGTTACCTTTATAAAGTAAAAGTGACTTTATTGCTGAATCAAGTTTAAAACAAATGATTTACAGAAACAAAATAATTCACAATTCCTTGCACCACAGAATTTTTAAGTGATTCCTGTTTTGATTTAATGAGGTGGTTTGTTGTAATGCAGTAACAAAGAGGCAATCTCTATAATTTTTCCTCCCTTTACACATTGTGTGGTTATTGTTAAAAGTCAACAGTCCTTAGCAATGATTAGCCAATTTTGTGTTCTGTGGCAGAACTAAAAGGTGGTATTAACTGAATGTTCACAGTTTACATTGCAGAGAATCCAGAAAATGAATTCAAAGCCCATGCTCACCTTCAGATGGACTTTCTGCTATTGGCATAAGCTGGCCGCGTTCAGTGCAGCTGACTCTGAGAAGTCCTATCCACTCTCATAAACTTCTTCATACGGACTAAGATTGGACGCTTTTCTTTCACATTTTTTTTTTAAATTTCAGCTGAACAGATACACTGTAGAAAGGGCTAATCTAGACTCTGAAATTGCAATTGTTTGTGAAAAATGATAAAGCCCCCCTACCTCGTGACTGGGTGCAGGCGGAAACATAGTGGAGGTCTTTGTTTCATTTCTCCTCTTCCATTCCTCTGTCAGGACAGAAAGCATTATGGGTAGCAGGAGCAGCTCCTAAGTGCCAACCACATGTCTGTGGGATAGAGCTACAGGGGAAGGGGAGGGTAATATTGGATCACTGGCTCCAATATTGCAGCTGATGGGGCTGAGGCACTGTTTGAAGGGCAACATGTCTTCTGTCGCAGCCCCTCACACATGGAACTCACTCCCTATTTACTTAAGGGAAGAATGCAACTTGGATAGATTTAAGAGCAAATTAAAAAGCTTTCTTTTTAAGGACACATTCGATAATTAGTAAGCTCGTCTAATGGCATTATTTCAACTGTGGAGGCAGGCAGAGCAGGCGGTAGCTGAGGAGGAGAGAGCTGGGAGAGCTGGGAGAGAGGTAGGCAAGCAGGAGGAAGCAGGACACGGTGGGAACGAGGAGCGGGTAGCGGCGAGAGTTAGCTCCGCCCACCTGCACCGCGTCATCACCAGCGTCGGCGCCGGACTCCCTTAACAGGAAGGGAGCCAGCGGCGCACAGCCGTTCGGCGCGCGGCGAAGGCGAGCGGCAAAGGCGCTCGCCTTAGCGAGAGCGCCTTTGCGAAGAGCCGTAAGAAGAGCCAGACCGCTACACCCTAGAACACAAGGAGAGGCAGCACGGTAAGTGGTAGCAGGCACACAGGGAAAGGGTAACAAGGGCACAGGAGGAAAGCCGCATACAGACAAGAGAAGCAAGAGGGACAGAAGGCACTGAAGACAGGAAAACAGGTAGGTCCAGGGAGGCCGCACCCACACAAAACAAAAGAGTAGCGACAGACACAGAGGGCATAGAAGTGTAGCAGTAAGAACAGAAGACAGATAAAGGACAGGCACAGAGAGCACAAGAATGTAGCAGTAAGAACAGAAGACAGATAAAAGAGACAAACCCAAGAGGTAACAGGGGGAACTCACAAAAGCTGAAGGCAGTGGTGGAGGGTTAAGAAAAGACAAACTCAAGCAAAAAGGTTCTGACAGGCAGAGAGGGCTACGAAGAACAGGACAGGCGGAAGGAAGCAGAGGACAAAGAGGATCAAGAAGAGCCAGGATCAAGAGTGAGTGCGCAAGCAAAGAGCATACGAACCTCTAGAAGGCGGACAAGCATGGAAGCTGAAGGAGCCCAGGGATTGAGCTTCCCAGTGTTCTGCACGGACTGCCACATGTACGACTATCTCCCCTCGGGGAGACAGTTGTATGTGTGCGGACGATGTCAGGAACTGAAGAGCTTGAAGAGTGAGGTCAGTCACCTGAAGCACAGGATCCAGGAACTAGAGGGACTCTACATCTCAGAAGACCCATTCCTGACAGCCGATTACCCAACGAGAGAGAGGCACTTCAAGGAACAGGTCAAGGAACTTGAGAAGTTCATTGAGGATGCCTACAGGAGAGTAGAAGAAGAACCCGAGCATAGCACGCACAAGGAGGATGAGCTGAGCGAAGGACACGAGCTATCCGACATGAACGAGGAAGGATCCCATGGAGGGTACTCGCAGGAGGAAGAAGCAGGATCCTACCAGAACCTAGAGGGAGAAGAAATGAGTGCCACCGAAGACACTGATATGCGACCACAGCGGAGACTGAAAGAAGGGAAATCTGCAATCCTGGTGGGAGACTCGATCTTGAGACAGGTGGACAGTCACATAGCAGGAGGGAGAGAGGATTGGCTGGTGACCTGTCTCCCAGGAGCAAGAACCAGGGACATCATCGACAGAATCGAAAGGATCCTGGAGGGAGCAGAGACGGAAGAGACGGCAGTGATGGTCCATGTCGGGATGAACGATGTTGCCAGGAGAGACTACAGCAGGAAGGCACTCACCGAACAATTCATGATCTTGGGAAGGAAGCTGAAGATGAGGACACAGAGGATAGCGTTCTCGGAGATCCTACCAGTACCGAGGGCTGATGTGAAGAGGCAGACGGAACTACAAGCAATAAATGCTTGGCTGAGGAGATGGTGTGAAGAAGAGGGGTTTCAATTCGTGAGGAACTGGACAACGTTCTGGGGCAAGAACAAGCTCTACAGGAGAGATGGATTACACCTGAGCACGGCGGGAACTAGACTACTAGCAAGCAACATCAAGAGAGGAATAGAGCAAGCTTTAAACTGAGAGGAAGGGGAAAGCCGACAGTCAACCAGATGTTGATGATTCGGAAGACAGTATCCCAAAAGGATACTGAGTGGGGAAAGTGCAGGGAAGACACCAACAACGTCAAACAAGCAATGGAATACCAGCAGAGCCAGACAAATCAGGAAAGGGATAGGAGGAATCTACTACATGGGGAAGTCAACAAGGGGCAAGAAGAAGAAAATGAACGTAATGAAGAAACACACCACGCCCCACAGGAGGAAGACAAGAGAGACAATAAACAAAAGTCTGCAGAACAAGAAGGGGACGGAAAGGAAAATGAATCGCAAGGGAAACCAACAAGAAAACAAATCCATCGAGACTTAAACTGTATGTACACTAATGCAAGAAGCCTGACAAACAAAATGGGGGAACTAGAAACCAGGGCCAAAGATGAGAACCTAGACATCATAGCAATCACGGAAACATGGTGGAACGAGGACAACAAATGGGACACAGCACTACCAGGGTACAAGCTCTACCGAAGAGACAGGACACATCAGAAAGGAGGAGGAATAGCACTTTATGTAACGGATACAATTCAATCGATCAGAGTGGACACACCAACAATTAATGAACAACTGGAATCAATATGGGTTAAAATACCAGGAAGAAAGTGAACCGAGATAAAGATGGGGCTGTACTACCGCCCGCCCGGACAAACAGAAGCAATAGATGAAGAACTGAGAGCTGAGTTGAGGCGAGAATGTAAAAACGCTAACACCATAGTTATGGGAGATTTCAACTACCCAGGGATAGACTGGAGCCATGGAGTTTCCAATTGTTCAAAGGAATTGGAGTTCCTAGAGGCTGTAGGGGACTGTTACTTGGAACAGCTCGTCAAAGAACCAACGAGAGGGGCAGCTATTCTGGATTTAATCCTTAATGGGCTGAGAGGACCTGCCCAAGAAGTGGAAGTAGCGGGACCTTTAGGGAACAGTGACCACAACACGATCCAATTCAAAGTGGAACTAAGTATGCCAAAGGGGAAGAGAACCACTGTAACAATGTTCAACTTCAAGAAAGGGAACTATGATGCCATGAGACACATGGTAAAGAGAAAACTCAAGAACAGCACCAGAAAGGCACTGACGGTGGACCAAGCCTGGACCCTTTTTAAGGACACAGTGAACGAGGCGCAAAGCCGATATATACCCAGATTTAGAAAAGGGGGCAGAAAGAATCAAGCAAAGGACCCAGCATGGTTAACAAGAGAAGTTAAGAAGGTGGTAGGAGATAAGAAAAAATCCTTCAGGACATGGAAAAAGAATAAAACTGAGGAAAATTGGAAAAAGCACAGGAAGCACCAAAAACAATGCCACCGCGTAGTCAGAACAGCAAAGAGAGAATATGAAGAGAAACTTGCAAAGGAGGCACGGAACTTTAAACCTTTCTTTCGATATGTGAAAGGGAAACAGCCGGCGAGGGAGGAAGTGGGACCCCTGGATGAGGGGGATAGGAAAGGAGTGGTAAAGGAGGAAAAGGAAGTGGCGGACAGATTAAACACGTTCTTCTCGTCGGTCTTCACAAAAGAGGACACATCCAATGTTCCGGAACCGGAAAAATTCTTCAAGGGGGACCAAGAGGAAAAATTATCGTGCATGGAGGTAAGCCTCGAAGACGTACTCAAACAGATAGATAGGCTAAAAACTGACAAATCGCCAGGCCCGGACGGAATTCACCCAAGAATACTAAGAGAACTTAGAAACGAAATAGCGGAGTTACTGCAACAGATTTGTAACCTATCCCTGACTGGAGGATAGCAAATGTTACACCTATCTTCAAGAAAGGAACCAGAGGTGACCCGGGGAATTATAGACCGGTCAGCTTGACCTCAGTTCCGGGGAAGATGGCCGAATCATTGATCAAGAACAGTATCAGTGAGCACATAGAAAAAAATAAGCTGATGAGAACAAGCCAGCATGGTTTCTGTACTGGAAGATCCTGTCAAACAAACCTACTGCACTTCTTCGAGGGGATAATCGGACATTTGGACAAAGGTGACCCCATAGATATAGTATACCTAGACTTCCAGAAAGCCTTCGACAAGGTACCTCATGAGCGCCTTCTAAGGAAACTGTGGAACCACGGGGTGGAAGGGGACATACACAGATGGATCAAAAACTGGTTGGCAAACAGGAAACAGAGGGTAGGAGTAAAGGGACACTATTCTGACTGGAAAGGGGTCACAAGTGGCGTCCCACAAGGGTCAGTGCTGGGACCGCTGCTATTCAATATATTTATTAATGACTTGGAAACAGGGACAAAGTGTGAAGTTATAAAATTTGCGGATGACACAAAACTCTCCGGTAAGGTTAGATCTGTAGAGGAATGTAAAAAACTCCAAAGGGATCTGGACAAACTGAGTGAGTGGGCAGATAAATGGCAGATGAGTTTTAATGTGGAGAAATGTAAAGTTATGCACATAGGGAAAGGGAACCTGATGTACAACTACATGATGGGGGGGATGACATTGGGAAAAGGCAACCTAGAAAAGGACTTGGGGGTTTTGGTGGATAAAACAATGAAACTGGCAGCACAATGTGCAGCGGCCTCAAAAAAGGCGAACAGAATGTTGGGCATTATCAAAAAAGGTATCACTACCAGAACCAAGGAAGTTATCCTCCCGCTGTACAGGGCAATGGTGCGACCGCATCTGGAGTACTGCGTCCAGTACTGGTCGCCATACCTAAAGAAAGATATGGCGATACTCGAGAGGGTCCAGAGAAGAGCGACAAAAATGATAAAGGGCATGGAAAACCTCTCGTATACTGAGAGGCTGGAGAAGTTGGGGCTCTTTTCCCTAGAAAAGAGGAGACTTAGAGGGGATATGATAGAAACTTATAAGATCATGAAGGGTATAGTGAAGGTAGAGAGAGACAGATTTTTCAGACTGGCGTGGGCAACAAGAACTAGAGGACACTCAAAAAAATTGAAGGGAGATAGTTTTAGAACAAATGCTAGGAAGTTCTTCTTTACCCAGAGGGTGGTGGACACCTGGAATGCGCTTCCAGAGGGGGTGGTTGAGCAGAGTACGGTTTTGGGTTTCAAAAAGGGATTGGACGAATTCCTGAGGGGTAAGGGAATCCAGGGGTACAATTAGAGGGTTACTATACAAGACAAAATGCTCTTGAGTAATAGATCACTACAGGTCATTGACCTGGGGGGCCGCCGCGGGAGCGGACTGCTGGGCATGATGGACCTATGGTCTGACTCGGCAGAGGCCATGCTTATGTGCTTATGTGCTTATGTATTTTATAGCTTCTCGGAAGTACATTGATCTTTCCCTTCCTTTTGGTTTTTCCTTTGAATGTCTTATTTACTATCAAATAACTTGTATTTCCTTTCCCTATCTTTCCTTGTGTTTTAATATGCTTGTATTGTTAGTTTATAATATGTTTTGCAAGACGTAGTTTTTGCCATTTATTTTGTTGTCTCCTAAATTTTGTAATTTTATTGATATGTACATCGCTTCGAATTCTGATTAAGCGATCAATCAAATCCTTATTAAACTTGAAACTTTGCTCAGTGGGCCAATCAAGAGGCAGGACAAGGTGTGTTGGTGCCACTTCACAAATTTTGGCACCCTGAATGACACCTAATTCAGCTAATAGTAACAATAAAACCCCCTCCAGCTTATATACCAAGGAAAGAAATGCAGATAAAGATCTCAGTGAACATAAGAACATAAGAACATAAGCAGTGCCTCCGCCGGGTCAGACCATAGGTCCATCCTGCCCAGCAGTCCGCTCTCGCGGCGGCCCAAACAGGTCACGACCTGTCTGTATAACCAGAAGGGGACCCCTTGCCACCTTGGTTTCCCATTGAAGCCCTATCTTCCCATCGAAGTCCTAATCCTCCGGTCTTGCACATTCACGACTTGGTTGGGTTTCCATACTTATTACCTGGTTAGTTTTCTATACTTGTATTACATCCCAGCACCTCTCTCAGTATCCCACGATCCCTTTATCCCTCAGGAATCCGACGATCCCTTTATCGCCTTTAGGGATTTATGAAGCAGAGTAACAAGAGGGTTTGGAGAGTTCAGACTGTCAGCTACTCGAAAAACCCCGTCAAAATCCTGTGGGTCGCTGTGGGTGCTAGTAAATTGTCCGATTCGAAAACGGCAAGTGACGGTCAAACAACTTCACATGCAAATGAGTTTCACAGAGGCCCACCGTGATCCCATCCGATGCTTCGTAGGAGAAAGTGACGGACACACGCACAGAATAGCTAGGTCACAGGGATGCGTGAGCTAGAGAATGACCCGGGGACATATTTGTCCCTCGTCCCCCTGCAGGAACTCAATTTCTCCGTCCCGTCCTCGTGAGTTTTGTCCCTGTCCCTGCCCCATTCCTGTTAGCTCTGCCTTAACCACACAAGCCTCGAACACTTTTCATTTTAAAGTGTTTGAGGTTTGTGCAGATGAGGACAGAGCTTGCAGGAACAGGGCAGGGACAGGAAAAGGACGGGACGGGAAAATGAGTTCCCGCGGGGATGGGGAAAAATTTGTCCTCGTGTCATTCTCTAGCCCACAGGTGTCAAAGTCCCTCCTGGAGGGCCGCAATCCAGTCGGGTTTTCAGGATTTCCCCAATGAATATGCATGAGATCTATTTGCAAGCACTGATTTCATTGTATGCTAATAGATCTCATGCATATTCATTGGGGAAATCCTGAAAACCCGACTGGATTGCGGCCCTCCAGGAGGGACTTTGACACCCCTGCTCTAGCCTGAGCATCAATCCTTTTGGCATGTCATAAGACGGGAGGGGTGGATAACTAACAAGAAACTTTGCAAATGTGAAAGCACAAGATATGCTTTTTTTCTACACCGTTTCGGCAGATCATATGCAATCGGCAGCCCCAGACCAGCAGGTATACACTTTTAATAGTTGTGCACGAGACACACCTTTAACATGCTCGCATGCGATGTGCTCTTTACACATGCATATATTTTATGGTCCCCAATCCCATAAAAATATTTTTTATGAACTTCCACATGGCAATCAGCGGCCCAAACCTGCTGGTATACACTTCTACCAAATGCATTTCAACGCTACCAGCACCTCGTGACCTGTCATTAATTTTGGATCATTAAAGGCCAGCATTTCACTTTGTGCATCATCTGGGTTTTAGATGTCGCGCTCATTTTATTATTGATGAGCTCGTTGTAATCCATTTACAAATGATTATTGGAGGCTACTACAAACCATGGAAAAGACTGCGATTAGCCATTTTGGGCATCGATAGCTGAACTACTTTGACACTAAACCAGCTAAAACTGGTTTAGCATCGATTGTTAAAGGCATGGTGAGTTTTGAGCATATGGGCCAGTGAGTCTAATTGGATCAAGTAGACAACAAGGGCAATGCCAAACGGGCTTTAAAAAATCCCATTTCATCATACACAAAACAAGGCAAAAGATGCTGTTTGTTTCATAGGTGTCTAGCTCCTGGGGAAATGTCTTTGCAAAGTATCAAGGGTGGTGCATGGAAGTAGAATACAGAAATACAGAAGTTGTTGGTGTGATGGTCAGGTACAGGATTGGGTTTATTAGATTTGCTTGCCTGCTTAAGGATTCAAAGTCCGTAGAAACAGATTACAATGAAATCAGAAAGAAAGAAGAGCAGAAAGCTTGACTCCCAAATTTCTTCCCAGATGTGGGGGTTTTGCCAATGCAGGGGTCTCTAACAAGGGGATGAAGAACAAAGTCTCCAGCAACTGCTTTACTTGGCCAGGATTAGAGAAAGAAGGGACTTCCTAATGGGCGTTGTCCTCCAATGGCATAGCATAAGAACATAAGAATTTCCACTGCTGGGTCAGGCCAGTGGTCCATCCTGCCCAACAGTCCGCTCACGTGGCGGCCCCCAGGTCAAAGACCAGTGCTCTAAATGAATCGCAGGTGAGGCTAGACACATTTAGAGCACTGGCCTTTGACCTGGGGGCTGCCGCGTGAGCAGACTGCTTTTGGCCAAGCCAATAGCCTCAATAAAACAAGTCCCGTGGGCTGGTTCCAGCTTGTGGGTTGCAGTTTGTCCACCTTTGGGCTTAGAAATCTAGAAAGGTGTTGGAAGTCACTGGATCATAAAACAGCATGTTTTTAAGCAGAAATATAATTTTTTCCAACCACATCCAGCTTTATCGGTGACAGGATAATCGTGCACCAGACACCAGCAAGAAAGAAGCGCACCGCGGGAAAACTTTGTTTTAAAGAGCTTCGACAGGTGGTGTTTGCACTGCCGTTGGGGGTGTGTGGGGGGTGCAACCCCCCACATTATAGAGAAAACGGAACTTTTACTGAAAAAAATTGGAAAAAGTTCCGTTTTCTCTATAATGGAGGATTCCAACCCCCCAACCCCCCCCCAACGGCAGCGCGAACACTATACAGTAAAGTGTGTGTGTGTGTGGAGTTTCCCCACTCACACCCCGGTTCGGAGCTCTTTAAAACTAAGTTTTTTGTGGCGCGCTTCTTTCTTGCGCCGAATTGTCAGCGCTCGATTGTTGGCGTGCTGGTGTCTCGCGCGCAACTGACTATGAACCGCTTTTTAAATTCATGCATTCTGATCCTATGAGGGAAGATCCAACAACCCAGAGCAAAAAGTTTTCACATGATAGTTTTATTCACTTAGCAGAAACATTCACTAATCAGGTATCACTAAGTGCAATTTACAGGATATACCAGCAAATTAACATATGTAAATTCAGATTTAGTTTTTACAAATATTACAAATGTACAGCCGTTGATACAGTATTGCCACCCAGTCATGCTTCATATATACATATCTTTGCTATAACATTAAACAAGTTCCCCCTTTAGGAAAAGCTTGGTGACTGCTACTACCAAGACGTGACCTCTCCTTGCTCTAATGATACATATGCCTGCACTTCCCAAAACAGTCCTGGAGACTCCATGTCCAGGTGGGATCTTAGAACATCCTCAGCAAATATGTGTGATATATTTGCATACATCAGAGACCCAGTTTATGTAAATGGATCTTATACATATTCGTTTTGCATATCCTATAAACTCAAATAGCTCAGGAGTCACTATGACAGACTTAGGAAGCCCCAGCATAAATTGGTGTTTAAACTACACTAGGGGCCTCTTCTACTAAACCGTGCTAGCGGTTTTAGCACGGGGAGCCGCGCTGAATGACCCGCGCTGCTCCTGACGCTCATAAGAACTCTATGAGTATGGGGAGCAATGGCTAGGGCGGTTTAGTTAGAAGAGGGGGTAGGTTAATAGGTCCATACATTGCTTTTCAATATATTATTTTGTTTTTGTGATACCATAATTCAGTATAGGATATAGTTTGTTTTTACCATTATATGACCAGGTGCTATTCTTCTTTCATTTTTTAAATAATTTTTCACTTTAATTCCTGCATCTTTGTTCCTTCCCAGGGTTGCATGGCTGAGTGGCACAGGGAGACTTAAAAAACATGAATTGCCATACTGGGACAGATCGATGGTCCTTCAAGCCCAGTATCCTGTTTCCAACAGTGGCCAACCCAGGTCACAAGTACCTGGCAAGATCCCAAGGAGTAAAACAGATTTTTGCTGCTTAAACTATGAATAAGCAGTGGATTTCCTTAAGTCAATCTTAATAATGGCTTATGGACTTCTGTTTTAGGAATTTATCCAAACCTTTTTAAAACCCTGCTAAGCTAACTGCTTTCACCACATTCTCTGGCAATAAATTCCAGAATTTAATTACACATTGAGTGAAAAAAATATTTGGTTTGTTATAAATTTACTACTTAGTAGCTTCATCTCATGCCCCCTAGTCCTAGTATTTTTGGAAAGAGTAAACAAGCAATGCACATCTACCCATTCCACTCCACTCAGCATTTTAAACATAGAATAATGAAGGCAGATAAAGGCCAAATGGCCCATACACCATCTCCTCCTCTTCTAAGAAATCCCATGTGCCTGTCCCAAGCTTTCTTGAACTCAGACATAGTCTTCACCTCTATCATATCTCCCCTGAGCTGTCTCTTCTCCAAGGTGAATAATCTTAGCCACTTTAGACTTTCCTCTGTAACTTTTCTAAATTCTGCTGTATCTTGTGAGGTGCACCCACAGTACCATTTGTTGGCTGGCAGAGACAATAAGAACATAATAGCCTTACTGGATCAGACTAATGGTCCATCTAGCCCAGTAGCCCGTTATCACAGTGGCCAATCCAGGTCACTAGTACCTGGCCAAAATCCAAAAAGTAGCAACATTCCATGCCACTGATCCAGGTCACTATAGAATAATCGCTCAGATGTTCATAATCACATGCTTTCAACTATGTACAACTGTTAATGAGTTTTTATGTTCAGAGAAATGGAGGTGATAACAGGGGAAACCCCAACACTATCACCTCACCACCCAATCATCGCATATTTCAAAAACTAGTTGTAAAACTTATCACTGTTGTCTTTGTAACTTTTGATGGTGTGAAAAATTGATCCACTTGTACCCGTTCTACCCCACTCAGGATTTTGTAGACATCAATCATATCTCCCCTCAGCCATCTCTTTTCCAAGCTGTACAGCCTTAACCTTTTTAGTTTTTCCTCGTACGAGAGGAGTTCCATTGTCTTTATTATCTTGGTCGATCTTCTATGAATCTTTTCTAATGCCACTCTCTCTTTCTTGAGATACGGAAACCAGAACTGAGCGCAATACTCCAGGTGAGGTCGCACCATAGAGCGATACAGAGGCATTATAACATCAAAGGTCTGCCAGTGGATTATGTATATAAATTGATTTATTTATTTAATCTTCTCTATACTGTTCTCTCAAAGGAGCTCAGAACAGTTTACATGAATTTATTCAGATAGAAACATAGAAGATGACGGCAGAAAAGGGCTACAGCCCATCAAGTCTGCCCACTCTGCTTACCCACCCCCTGTCTATGCCCTAATGACCCAATTTCCTTATCTTGACCCTCGTAGGGATCCTACATGGGTATCCCATTATTCTTAAAGTCTGGCACGCTGTTTGCCTCGATCACCTGCACTGGAAGCTGTTCCAATGATCAACCACTCTCTCTGTGAAGAAATACTTTCTGGTGTTGCCATGAAATTTTCCGCCCCTGAGATACTCAAGCATTTTTCCATGTCTGACTCAGCGGGCTCATAATCTATCTAATGTACCTGGAGCAATGAGGGGGGGGGGGGGTTTAGGTGACTTGTTTAGGGTCACAAGGAGCAGTGAAGGTTTGAATTTGAATTCACAACTTCACACTCTTTTATCCCCTGTGCTGAGGAGTGCTATGCTATGGGCTGAGCTACAGAGCCAGCTGTTTCTCTTCAGTAACATCAGTTCTTCAGTACTGCAACTAGGATGTGGAGGAGAAATGTTCAGCATCTTATATGCGTTCTTTCGTCCCAATATTCAGCAGCATTTATCTGGGTAGGAGTGGTTCCTGCCCTGATAAGTGCTGCTTATCAAAGCCAGGCATTGATTTTTAGTTTCACTGTCCGGTCATTACTAACTGCCCCAGTACTAGGGTTACTATATGGCTCCATTAAAAGGAGAAAAAGAAATAAATACAAGCTGAATAGCCACTTAATTAGATTGCAACACCAAAATGATATTCATTCATTTAACCAAACACCAGGGACAAATTAGATATGGTTCCCTATAGCATACTGAGGTCTTTTCTCCGTATGCTATAGGGAACCATATCTAATTTGTCCCTGGTGTTTGGTGTTGCAATTCCATTAACAGGAGGACAGATTGAAACATCTGGGTTTTACTTCCATTGACAGCAATAGTCTAAACCGAGTTTAATATATTTTTCTCAGCGTTTGATTCCCGCTCACTTCAAGAAGCAGCGGTTTGGACTATTGTATGGATTGCTGAAGTTCTGCCATTCTGGCACCTAAGCATCTGAAGACTTCGTTCGCTGAGATAAGTACTTTGCTTTATTCTTGCACTCGAAAATTTACTATACAGACTACACATACAGAAAAATATGTTATAGAAATGTGCTATAGTCCATGGGAGTTTTTGGACCCCTGATGTGTTAGCCCCTTCTGATTTGAATATCAGCAGCTGGTAGCCAGTGGTGGTTGGCTCCCATTGCCTTTCACTTATTCTGTGCAACACTGAGGTTCTTTTCTCCCTTAGCGACCTGAAGTCTTGTTGCTTGCTTTATTTATCGAATGAATGGTTCTTTTTGAGCGAAGTTAGTTTTTATTTTCTGCCTCACTGTTTTTCATCCATCCTGGATTGGATTAGTCCAATATTCAGGTCCTTTTATCCTCCCATTTCTTAGCACCACGTACGTAATCTGAACAACTTCAGAAACGAATGGTGGCCTTGTTAGGTGAGACTCAGCCTCCACTCTCACCTATCAGCACTGGCCCTGAATGTTTCTTCCCATCTGACTACCCCATATCTTGCACTGCTGCTAAATTTGGTTTCCTTTTCTGTTCTTGTTTCCATCTTATTACACATAGAGGGGCATTTTTGATAGGACGTCTAAATCCGACTTTGGATGTTTCCTGCAAAGACATCCAAAAATTGGGGCAGGAAAATGACCATTTTTGAAATCACAAGATGTCTATCTTCTTCTTCTTCTTTTTTTTTTTTTTAATAACTTGTTTAGATGTTCTGGCCCTTAGGATGTCTCTTTTTTGGCAATTTTCAAAAATCAAAACATCCAAATGCAAAATGTGCAAAACAAACCTATTTGGACATGAGAATGGCCAGTATTTTAATGGACTGGCCTCACAGTCATGCCAACCGAGCAGTGGGGCACCTTAGAGGGCCCTGCTGTGAACTTCACATAAAGGGTGCCAGATGAACATCTCACCATAACCCCCTTATAATTTATGCTCAGCCCTCCAAAACTCCCCCAAAACCTACCCACCTGCCTATCAGCCCAATAGCTCTTATGACTGCAGGTGTCACCTATATGGCAGTACAGCAGGTTTTGGGTGTGTTTTAGTGGGCTCACAGTTTCCACCATAAATGTAATGGGTAGGGTGAGATATGGGCCTGGATCCTCTTCTCTATGGTTCACTACGCCGCTCACCAGGCTACTCCAGACACCTGCTTGCTGCTCTAATAGGATTTCCTATAGAATCTAAAGCTGTCATAGAGGCTGGTATATATGTTTCTTTCACATCTATGGGGGGTGGGTGGGAGTAATGTTTACATCTGTCTAGTGGTCATCTGGTCAGTTTGGGTACCTTTTTGGCCCGTATGCGCTTTTAAAACAGGTCTAACTTCATACATCTAAATGATGTCCTGGTCGTCGTCTTAAAGGTTTCATTATCCCTGCAAGATGTTGAAGTCCTAAGGCCACCCTAATCTTGCCCAAAACATGCCTCTAATATGCCCCCTTAAGCTTTAGATGTACTGGAGGGAAAATGACCTGCAAGAGATCTAAAAAGTCAGTTTCGAAAATCAGCACTGAGACATTCTGGCGATTAAAACGTCCTAGTGCCACTTTATACCATTGGAAAAGTCATTAATATGTTATCACTAGGCCATTATTCCTTTATCCATTGTTTGCTTTCTCCTTGTCACATCTCCCCGATACCTCTATGGAAAGAAGGATGCGCTGTTTACAATACTGCAGTCTCCGAAGAGTGTTTCTATCACTGTCTTCTATGTCTGTCTCAGACTTGGTTGTCACAGTATTTGGTTTCTGTTGGTAAAATATTCTAGTCATCTGTCCCCCTCAGAAGAGTACTGTTTTCTCATGTTTCCTCTGAAAACCTTCCCTGTGATTTATTGAAGCTTGTCAAGAATATGAATGTTTCCCCTTTAATTTTTTTTTTTTTTTTAGTATCTTACATAAATTTCACTGTAGGGTCTTTGTTGCAGAACTTGTATCATTTTCTATTCTTTCTCTGAATTCCTTCTGTCCTCTCAATATCTTCATGAAGGTATGGCCTCTAGAACAGAACATGATACTCATAGTGAAGTCTTACTAGTGACCTAGACGGGGACTGTCTTGCCTCCTTTTTCCTGCTGGTGACGCTTCTACTTAGGCAACCAAACCCACTATTAGCTTTCTCTGTTGCTGTATTACTTTGACTAGCTACCTTCAAGTTATCTGAAAGTATTCCTAGATCTTTATGGTTTAACACTTTACAGCCTTTGTGCTTTGAAGAAACCTATATTGAGCTACACACTAGAGAATGACACGGGGACAAATAGTTCCCCGTCCCCGTGGGAACTCATTTTCCTGTCCCGGCGAGTTCTTTTCCTGTCCCTGCCCCATTCCTGCAAACTCTGCCCTCATCTGCACAAGCCTCAAACACTTTAAAATCAGAAGTGTTTGAGGCATGTGCGGTTAAGGCAGAGCGTGCACGAATGGGGCGGGGACAGGGACAGTGATAAAAATCAGAGGGACGGGACGGATAAATTGAGTTCCTGCGGGGACGGGGAAAAATATGTCCCTGTGTCATTCTCTACTACACATATCAAGTAAAATTACTTTTAAGCAATATTGGAATTGGGCACCCTTGGGGGTACATTTTCAATAAGGCGCCCTACTGGTAATTTAAATGCATTCTTTTAAGCCTACCAAAACCAACCTGATATTAATACTAAAAGCCTTGTGAAAATTATGTTAATTGGATATAAAGTATGCACATACCATATGTCATTTCAGATAAAGACATGAAAGTCCACTCATTATATACTCATAGGCATGCTTGAAAATGAATGACTAGATTTGCTAATTTATGATATTGCATTTGTGCATGCTAACACTTGTAACGCACAAGCCCCATTTATGCAATGGGACTTAGTTACTAATAGTGCATATTAACGGTGTTAGCATATACTTTGGGCTCCTTTTACAAAGGTGCATTAGGGCCTTAAAGCGCGGAACAGCGTGCGATAAAATGCCACGTGCGCTAGCCGCTACCGCCTCCTCTTGAGCAGGCAGTAGTTTTTTGGGTAGCGCACACTATAGTGCGTGCTAATCTGGTGCGTGCGCTAAAAACACTAGCGCACCTTTGTAAAAGGAGCCCTTTATTTTCATATGTTTATATTTAATTTAGAAACTCTCTATACCACCCTCTACAGAGCATCAAAATGGAAAAGAAAAGAATTGTAGAATATTCTAACAGAAGACTTGAGTTCCAGGAAAGCTAAAGTGGAAAAACAGCAGAAGTAGTAATTATTTGCAGGCAGCATCACAACTCCAACAACCTAGGCCCTAAAATCTTCATCCCCCTGAGTACCTGGGTAAAAAAAAAAAATAAGCCTTCAATGCTTTTTCAAATTTTGCCAAAGAAGGTGACAAATGAATGTGCTGAGTCAGAGAATTCCACAGTAAAATGCTGATTGATGAATGCATTACAGCTATGTTCAAGCCAGTTCTAAAACCTCAAGCAGATTGTCAGCTTGAGATTGGAGAGATCTTGCACAGATACAGGGTATGATGAGATTATATATATATATATAGAGAGAGAGAGAGAGAATGAGAGTCTTTGAGGCAAAGAATCTCGAATGTCAAAAGAAGAATCTTAAATTTGACCCTCTATGAAACAGATAGTCAATATTCTTTTATTAATAACTGAGTTGCGTGATTGGCATGAGATATAAGGTTTAATGAATGTGTGTTCTGCACTAACTGTGATCTTTTCATGTTATTTAAATTCAAACCATTAAATAGTGCATTACAATATTCAAGCGGATTGATTAAGGCATATGTGAAAGTAGTGAAGGCTTCTTTATCCAAAAAGGATAGATATCTCTGATGTAATAAATAGTGTAAAAAAAAAAATAGCCATCAACATGGATGAAACCTGATCATTACAGGACACATTAGCATCAGTGTAATATCCTAAAATTTGAAGAATGTGGATCCCCATACAACAGTGAAGTAGTAGTAGGTGGTACTGAATGGCCCTTAATCTGAATGACATGATGTGGACATTTTTCTGCAATAATGGAACATTGCAGAAAATATCCAGGGCAAAACTTGGACATTTGATGCTACAGCCTGTTTCAATACTTAACAAGTGCAAAAAGGTGGCCTAATTGACTAGATGAGCACTAGAGGTATGAAGACAGGGCCCCCCTTACTCCCTCGGTCATCATTGACCCTTTCCCACTCACCAAAGATGTGAATGAAATATTACATAGCTGCCTGTATGACAGCTTCAGATGTTATGGCCAGTCTTATTAGAGCAGCAAGCAGGTCCTTGGAGTAACCTAGTGGTCGGTGCAGTGGACTGCGGAGAAGAATATCCAGGCCCATAGTCTACTCTAACTAGTACACTTGTGGTGGAAAGTATGAGCCCTCTAAAACCCACCCAAAATCTACTGTACTGGGGAGGGTGTGGCACAGTGGTTAAAGTTACAGTCTCAGCACCCTGAGGTTGAAGGTTCAAACCCATACTGCTCCTTGCGACCTTGGGCAAGTCACCTAATCCCTTCATTGCCTCAGGTACATTAGATAGATTGTGAGCCCACCAGTACAGACAGGAAAAATGCTTGAATACCTGAATAAATTCATGTAAACCATTCTGAGCTTCCCTGGGAGAACGGTATAGAAAATTGAATAAATAAATATAGGTCACACCTGTAGGCATAAGGGCTATTGGGTGTTTTACAGTTGGGTACAGTAGCTTTTAGATGAGCTTTGGAGGGTTCAACATACAATGTAAGGGGGTTATGGTAAGATGTGGACCTTGTAAGTGAAGTTCACTGTAGTGCCCTATTGTTCTGCTAGGATATCTGTATAACCAATCTAAGAATGCTGACCCCCTTCTATATCCCAATGGCTGGTTTTTGTGGTTTTCAATTGGACTTTTTTTTCCCCCAAAAATGGTTCAAAAAGAGAGATGCATTAAAGACAAACATCTCTAGGAAATGGCCTTTAAAAAAAAAAAAAAAAAAAAGATGTTTTTCTGGTTTGAAATTGCCATTTTCTCTACTGGATATTTGGATGTTTTCCCAAAATATCTAAATTCAGATTTAGACGGCATATTGAAAATGTCTTCCACATCATATAAATACTTTGGGCCTGATATTCAGTGATATTAAGACAGACAAGAATAGGTAATATTAATCAGGGTGATAGATGGGTCGGTATCTCATGCAGAACTCTCCGATCTCGGGATTGGCTGGTAACTGACTGTTATGTAACATAGCTGGTCACCGCCAATATTCAGCAGCTCACTGCTATGTTCAGTGACCAAAGACTACCACCCAAAAGGGTAGTATATCTTTGGCTGTTGAGACTTAACCAGCTAGCTGATGAATATGGTCATGGCTGGCTATATAAAGGTTGGCCCAAAATACTTCATTAACCCCCTCTTTTACTAATGCGCGCTAGCCGTTTTAGCGTGCGCTAAATATTAGCGCATGCTAAATGCTAACGCATCCATGGAATATAATGGATGTATTAGCGCACCTTAGTAAAAGGACCCCTAAATGAATTGATTTCTTGAGTGTGACTATGAGCCTGATTGAAGCTAAAATATTTTTGAAACCTTAATGGCAGTTGCATTGAAAACAATTTTTTTAATGAATGGAAAGATAATCGTAATGCAAATTTCCCATTTTTGTGGAATTCTGGTTGTTTACTTTACAAATATGAAATAAATTCCTGAAACACCAGAATGCATTGATTATCAGCCCTCCTTCTGTTATTAGTGTTACTTTTCAAATACAGATTCTGAAAATAACCCCCAGCAGGACCTCGTTGAAATGGACAAGGTGGGCTTTTTGCAGTTGCTGACCTAGTCACATAAGAAAATCACTCAGTAAACCATGCTTACAAGCCTTCAGCCTATTTATTGAATCCCCAGGTCTAGAAATTTTGAAATAGGTGTAGAATATATTACTTTTCTTGAAAGGCTTCTATTGAATTAATTTTTTTGCTCCAAGCCCTAAAAATATAAAAATGAAATATAAATGCCTGCAAGATTATCTACAGATGATATCTGTCTTGTTATAGCCTGAAAATCATCATAAGGTGACAGTTTTGAGAGCAACACGATTAGCATCACAGCTCCGTGACAGTATCTGATGTCTAGACTCAGAAGCATCAATTTATTTAAAAAAAAATATATACACAGTGGCTCTGATTCTATAAATGGCACCTAGGCTAGATGCTGCCTAGCCGATTTCAGTTCTAACTCAATTTTTTAAAAATTGACTTAAATAGCATGATAATTGAATATCTGCATGCCAGGCTGTTAGTTGGGACACAGAGTGATGTAATTTTTGCTTCCTCGGTTTCATATATGCATTTTTGAAAACTATTGAAGACCTTTCTCTTTGTAAGATTTCTGGGAAATTCAGGAATGTGGCATTATTTCTGTAATTTACTGTTTTGTACAGTTTCTGGACTAGATAAACCGCATTGATCTGGAAGGTTTTGTGGTCTAGAAATGCATTTTAATGTAATGTAAAATGCCATTAAGTGGGCACAGAAATTGGCATCCTGCCTACTGGTTCCTACACCAAAGCTTCTACCAGCATCTACCCAAAAAGTGGGCATGGTTAGGGAAGGAGTTTGGGCATGGAATGCCTTAGGTGTTGGTAGGCGTCTGTGTTAGGCACCAGTACATTAGGCCAGGAAAAGTTAGGTGCAGGTAGGTGCGATTCTATAAATGGCTCCTACCTTTGATTGACATGTGGTGGGTGCTTCCTGAATGCCTTACACAAGCAATTTTAATGGCCAGGAGTCTGTCCTGGTCCTTTAAATCACTTTTGAATATTTTCTATTGATTCTAAATAATAATAATAATAACAACTTTATTTTTGTATACCGCAAGTACCACAAACAGTTCAAGTGTACAACTGCATTGAGATTGATTTATGAATTAAATAAGCCAAAATTTGCAACATAGTAGGCAAAAGCTTGTTACCTGATAATATGACACAGGACCTACTGCTGCTGGAACGATGGTCAACGACTTGGCAGCTGGGCTTCAGTGCTAAAAAATGCAAGGTAATGCACTTGGGCAAGAGAAATCCACACAGAACTTATGCACTAAATGGTGAGACCTTAGCTGCGACCATGGCAGAGCGTGATCTAGGGGTGATCATTAGTGCCGACCTGGATGTGGTGGCGATATCTGAGACCTGGCTCACAGACTCCCACGCGTGGGACATGGTCATACCAGGTTACAACTTGCTTTGACGGGACAGGGAGGGCAAAATGGGAGGTGGGGTGGCATTATATACTAAAGATGACATTAAGGTCACCAGAATCACAGATGTACAGTACACTGGGGAATCCCTTTGGGTAAATTTGGCCAGAGGGAAGGACAAATGCCTATATCTTGGCGTGGTATACAGACCCCCAAAACATCAAGAAGACCTAGATTTGGAATTAATCGGAGATATAGAGAATATCACCTTGCGGGGGGACACAGTATTGGTAGGTGACTTCAACATGCCCGATGTGGATTGGGTCACGCTTTCCTCTGCTTCCGGCAGCAGCAGGAAGCTATTAAACTCTTTGAATGGAGCAGGACTCAGGCAACTGGTAATTGAGCCAACAAGGGATCAGGCAATTTTGGACCTGGTACTTACCAACGGAGAAAGTATCACAGAGGTCTCGGTGGGTGAAACTTTGGCCTCCAGTGACCACAATATGATTTGGTTCAATCTCAGGAAAGGTTTCACGAAATCTACCACATTGACCAAGGTTCTCAAGTTCAAGGACACAAATTTCCAGGACATGGGAGACTTCGTTCACCAGGCGCTACAAACCCAAGCAGATACCGACAGCGTGGAAGAAATGTGGTCAACTTTGAAAACCACCATACAGGAAGCAACAAACCGCTATGTTAAATCAGTAAGCAAACGAAGTAGGAACAACAAGCCACAGTGGTTCTCTATGGAGATCTCAGACCTCATCAAAGAGAAGAAAAAAGCATTCATCTCTTACAAACAATCAGGGACACAGGACTCCAGAGTAGATTATCTGACCAAATCAAGAGCCGTCAAAGCGGCAGTTAGAGAGGCCAAATTCCGCATGGAGGAGTCTCTAGCAAAGAATATCCAGAAGGGAGATAAATCCTTCTTCAGGTATATTAGTGACAGGAAAAAGAACTCAGGCGGGATAGTACGACTCAGAAAACCAGACGGAGACCATGTGGAGACGGACTCGGAAAAGGCCCAACTGTTAAATGAATACTTCTGTTCAGTCTTCACCCGCGAGGTGCCGGGAATCGGCCCTCAACCACATACAAGGATTAAATCAGTAGACCCGTTTAGTAATTTCAAATTTACACCCAGCAGCGTCTACTGCGAGCTGTCAAAAATCAAGGTCAACAAGGCAATGGGGCCTGACAACCTACACCCTAGGGTACTCAGGGAGTTGGGAGATGTCTTGGCGGAACCACTATCCGCGCTCTTTAATCTCTCCCTTAGTACAGGTAACGTCCCGATGGACTGGAAGACGGCTAACGTCATTCCACTACACAAGAAAGGCTCCAAGGTGGATATGGCAAACTACAGACCAGTGAGTCTCACTTCAATAGTGAGCAAACTAATGGAAACCCTAATCAAACACCAAATGGATAGGATCATGGACGAGGAGAATCTGCGGGATCCCCGCCAACATGGATTTACTAAGGGGAGATCGTGCCAATCCAACCTGATCGGCTTCTTTGACTGGGTGACGAGGAAGCTGGATGTTGGTGAGTCCCTGGACATCGTCTATCTGGATTTCAGCAAAGCATTTGATAGCGTGCCACACCGCAGGTTGCTGAACAAGATGAGTTCTTTAGGTTTGGGCGACACTTTAACAAAATGGGTTGGGAACTGGCTTGGAGGTAGGCTTCAGAGGGTGATGGTGAATGGCACTCCCTCCGAGATGTCGGAGGTGATAAGTGGAGTGCCACAGGGCTCCGTCCTAGGCCCGATCTTGTTCAACATCTATATAAGAGACCTGACAGAAGGGCTTCGAGGTAAAATAACATTGTTTGCCGATGATGCCAAACTGTGCAATGTAGTGAGCAAAAGCACAACAGACAAAAAAGCAATGACAGACGATATGGTGCATGACTTACTTCTGCTGGAGCACTGGTCTAGGTCCTGGCAACTCAGTTTCAATGCCAAAAAATGCAAAGTCATGCACCTGGGAAGCCAGAATCCATGCAAGATCTACACCCTAAATGGCGAGATCCTGACAAGAACTGTAGCAGAAAGAGACTTGGGAGTGATTGTCAGGGAAGACATGAAGTCGGCAAACCAAGTGGAGCAAGCTTCATCCAAAGCAAGGCAAATCATAGGTTGCATACGCAGGAGTTTCATCAGCCGTAAACCTGAAGTCATTATGCCACTATATAGATCCATGGTGAGACCGCACCTGGAGTACTGTGTGCAATTCTGGAGGCCGCATTACCGCAAGGATGTGCTGAGACTGGAGTCGGTCCAGAGAATGGCCACCAGGATGGTCTCGGGACTCAGGGAGCTCCCATACGAGGAGCGGTTGGGGAATTTGCAGCTCTACTCACTCGAGGAGCGTCGAGAGAGGGGAGACATGATCGAGACATTCAAATATCTCACGGGCCGCATCAAGGTGGAAGAAGACATCTTCTTCTTCAAGGGTCCCGCGGCAACAAGGGGGCATTCGTGGAAAATCAGGGGCGGGAAACTGCACAGTGACACTAGGAAGTTCTTCTTCACTGAAAGGGTGGTTGATCGCTGGAATAGTCTTCCACTTCGGGTTATTGAGGCCACCAGTGTGGCGGATTTTAAGGCCAGATGGGATAGACATGTGGGATCTATCCGCAAAGATGGATAGTGAGGATCACTGGGGTGGGCAGACTTGATGGGCCTTGGCCCTTATCTGCCGTCTATTTCTATGTTTCTATGTTTCTATGTTTCTATGACTTGAAAGCTGCCAATCAGGTGGAGAAGGCTTCCTCCAAGGCAAAACAAATGATGGGTTGTATCCGTAGAGGTTTTGTCAGCAGGAGACCCGAAGTCATCATGCCGTTATACAGATCCATGGTGCGGCCTCACTTGGAGTACTGTGTCCAATTCTGGAGACCACACTACCGTAAGGACATGTTGAGGATCGAGTCAATTCAGCAAATGGCCACCAGGATGGTCTTGGGACTCAAGGATCTGACATACGAAGAAAGACTGAAAGAATTGCGGCTGTACTCACTTGAGGAACGAAGAGAGAGGGGAGACATGATTGAAACGTTCAAGTACATCATGGGTCGCATCGAGTCGGAAGAGGATATCTTCTGTCTCGTGGGACCCTCGACCACCAGAGGGCACCCGCTGAAAATCAGGGGAGGGAAGTTTCATAGCGACTCCAGAAAGTACTTCTTCACCGAAAGAGTGGTGGATCATTGGAACAGACTCCCACTGCAGGTGATTGAGGCAAGCAACGTGACGGATTTTAAGAGAAAATGGGATGCTCATGTGGGATATTTAGGGGAGTAAATTCAGGGGGGCGGGTACTTGGAATGGGCAGACTCGATGGGCTATGGCCCTTTTCTGCCACCATTTTCTATGTTTCTATGTTCTGAATGAGAGAGAGATTGGGGGGGGGGGGGTAAGAACATAAGAATAGCCATACTGGGTGAGACCAATGGTCCATCTAGCCAAGTATCCTGTTTCCACAGTGTCCCATCCGGGTCACAAGTACCTGGCACAAACCCAAATACAGTAGTAGCAAAATTCCATGCTACTAATCCTAGGAATGAGTAGTAGCTTTCACTGTGTCTATCTTAATAGCAGATTATGGACTCCCTGCCCCGCACCCACCCAAGGAACTTTTCCAAACCTTTCTTAAACCCAGAAATGCTAACTGCTGTTACCACATCCTCTGGCAACAAGTTACAGAGCTTAATTTTCATTGAGTAAAAAAAAAATTTTTTTTCTTCTATTGGTTTTAAAAAGTATGACCATGTAGCTTCCTGGAGTATCCCCTAGTTTTTAAACTTTTTGAAAACTAAACAATTTTTTTTTAATTTTTTTTACCCATTCTATTCCACACAGGATTTTTGTAGACTTCTATCATATCCCCTTCTCAGCCATTCTTTCTCCAAGCTGAAGAGCTCTAATCTCTAATCTAAGAGTCTTTTCTAATTGTACTATATGTTTGTTGACATTCAGCAACCAGAATTGCACACAAAACTCAAGTGTGGTTGCACCACACTACGATACAGAGGCATTATATTATCCCTTTCCTAATAATACCTAGCACTGACATAGACTGAATAGGATCTCATTTAAGCTGGTAGAGAATGCCTTATTATTTTACTAGAAGACCCACAAACCTGAACCCCAGCAGAGAACAAGGATATTCCCGCATTGGCAGGTCATTCACAATGGTGTTATGAAGGGCTGCTACAAAAGATCTATAGGTGTGTGCCCAAAGGGGCATTACCAAAGAGCATTGGGAACATTTTAGGAGAATGAGAGGATTCCTGGAGGAGTGTCAGTGGGGATTTGATCTTGCAGAGTGCTGAAGTCTGGGGAGAGGTTTCGATGAGGAAGATAAAAAATAACACCCTGCTGCTGCATCTCTCATGGTGAGTACATAAGAACATAAGAATTGCCGCTGCTGGGTCAGACCAGTGGTCCATCGTGCCCAGCAGTCCACTCACGTGGTGGCCCTTAGGTCAAAGACCAGTACCCTAACTGAGACTAGCCTTACCTGCATACGTTCTGGTTCAGCAGGAACTTGTCTAACTTTGTTTTGAATCCCTGGAGGGTGTTTTCCCCTATAACAGCCTCCGGAAGAGTGTTCCAGTTTTCTACCATTCTCTGGGTGAAGAAGAATTTCCTTACATTTGTACGGAATCTATTCCCTTTTAACTTTAGAGAGTGCCCTCTTATTCTCCCTATCTTGGAGAGGGTGACCAACCTGTCTTTATCTACTAAGTCTATTCCCTTCATTATCTTGAATGTTTTGATAATGTCCCCTCTCAGTCTCCTCTTTTCAAGGGAGAAGAGGCCCAATTTCTCTAATCTCTAGTAGTATGGCAACTTCTCCAGCCTCTTAACCATTGTAGTTGCTCTTCTCTGGACCCTTTTGACCCTTTAGTACTGTGTCCTTCTTCATGTACGGTGACTAGTGCTGGACGCAGTATTCCAGGTGAGGGCGTACCATGGCCCGATACAGCAGCATGATCACCTTTTCCGATCTGTTTGTGATCCCCTTCTTAATCATTCCTAGCATTCTGTTTGCCCTTTTCGCTGCCGCCGCACATTGCGTGGACGGCTTCATTAACTTGTCGACCAGTACTTCCAAGTCTCTTTCCTGGGAGGTCTCTCCAAGTACTGCACTGGACATCCTGTATTCATTTATAAGATTTTTGTTACTGACATGCATCACCTTACACTTATCCAAGTTAAACCTCATTTGCCATGTCGCAGCCCATTTCTTGAGCGTGTTTATGTCACGTTGCAGGTCTTCGCAATCCTCCTGCGTCTTCACTAGTCTGAATAACTTTGTATTGTCTGCAAATTTAATCACCTCACTCGTCGTACCAATTTCCAGGTCATTTATAAATATGTTGAAGAGCACGGGTCCAAGCACTGAACCCTGTGGCACTCCACTCGTGACGCTTTTCCAGTCCATTTACCCCCACTCTCTGTTTCCTATCCGCCAGCCAGTTTTTAATCCATGTGAGTATTTCACCCTTGATTCCATGGCTCGCAATTTTTCGAAGTAGCCGTTCATGTGGAACCTTGTCGAAGGCCTTCTGAAAATCCAGATATACGATGTCGAATAATCCAATGACTGGCATATCCAGGCATTTAAATTGGGTGTCCTTAAAGGGGTAGTTGGCTCTTCTCAAAATTTGGGATATATTTTAGCTCTGGTGGAACAGTGGCGTACCTAGCATATGTGACACCCGGGGCCCATCATTTTTTGACGCCCCCCCATCTGTATGAAAAACATGATTTTTAGTAACAATCCACACGTTACACAAGAGTGTACCTAGGAAAAGGATACACCCAATGTAAAACTATATAAGCCAGACTACACAGTCAATCCTAACAGAAAACCATGTCTTTTCGAACACACAGAACACAGAAAATACCTTCTCCTAGTATGGAATATGTAATCATAAACAACCCCTCCCCCTTTTACAAAACTGTAGTGTGGTTTTTAGCCATGGTGGTAACAGCTCAGATGCTCATAAAATTCTGAGCATCAGAGCTGTTACCACCACGGCCAATGCTAAAAAACGCTCTACAGTTTTGTAAAAGGGGAGATAAAATAGAAATACATAGACAAAGGTTAAACCGAAGCACCAAGAAGCTGGACTCTGCATACAATGCAACACCACAGAAACAGCGATGTATCTCCCATAAAGCAAAAAAAAAAAAATAATTTTTTTTTCTACCTTGTCTTCTATGGTTTCTGCTTTCCTCATCTTCTTATCACTCTCTTCCTTTCATCCACTGTCTACCCTCTCTCTGCCCCTTCTATATGGCATCTTCTCTCCTTCTATTCCCCTTCCAGAAACTTTGTGCCTCCCCCTTCCATCTCTCCCTTCACCCCCCTTGGTCTGGCATCCATCTTCTTCCCTTCCCTCCTCCAATGGTTTGGCATCTCTCTCCTCTCCTTCCCTCTCCTACACCCCCATGGCCTGGCATTTCACTCTCTCCTCTCCTTTCCCCCACTTCCATCAGCATCTGCCCCCTTTCCCTCCAACCCAATTCCAACAGTATCCTTCCCCCTTATGTCTCTTTCCCCTTTCACTGCACACCAATTCCATCAGCATATGCCCCCTTTCTCTCCCTCCACCACCCTTCCATACCACCCTGACCCCCTTTCTCTCCCTTCACCACCAATCCATACCACACTGACCCCCTTTTCCTCCTTCCACCACCCTATGCTCCTTTCTCTCTCCATCCAAATCAGCAAGGTCCCGTGATGACTGCTTCTTCTGCTTCTGCTCTGGAAAAAGTAAGTGACATTGGAGGGGGGTGGGCCGTCAGATGCAGGGAGTTGCAGCAAGGTCCCGTGATGACTGCGGCTGCTGGTCCACCCCCCTCCGACGTCACATACCTCTTCCGGTGCAGAGGCGGTAGACGCAGTCATCGTGGGACCTTCCTGCACTTCAGTGCAGCTCCAGAAAAAGTACCGCACCTGTGCTGAGGTGCCTTTTAGAGCAGTGAGGGAGGTTTGGGACCCGGCCGGCTGTGCACCCCCTTGGAGCATGCACCCGGAGCGGACCGCACCCCCCTTGGTATGCCACTGTGGTAGAAGGACCTTCACCTTCATACTCATGGTTTTGTTGAGCAGGTTTCATTGAGAGAAACCTCAGTTTTTTGCTGTGGAATTGCTGTCAGAGGGTAAGGGGGTCAACAGTTGATAAATATCCCTTTCCTAAAAATTGTTACTTCCCCTTAGAGTTTGTACTGAGACATTTCCTCATTAGACATTTGAAGGGTAGTAACCAGACTGAAAGGACTGGGTTCTCAACTTGTGAGCTCATAAAAAAACTGTGGGCAATCTGGAACAATTTGATAAAACAGCTTCTGTGACTGAGACACGTTTTAATTTGAAACCATACATGGTCACCTTACAGGTTATAGGAATTAAGGAGAGTCTCTTGGTCCTTCATAAGCTAGAGGCATTAGAGAACATGGCCACAACTGAAAATATGCCTTTCTTACATTTTCTTGTAACATGGTTATTGACTGATATTTTGTAAAGGAAATTAGTATACCTAATGAGAAAGGTATCTCAAGAAGTATTATGTTTTGAGATGGCATAATTGCAAGAGCCACCTTTGTCATCTCATAGCTTCTGAAAAAGAAAGATTTGCAGTTTTGAAATCTTAATTTAAAAAGAGAGACCTGATGTGGTCTGGGCTATACAACTGTGCAGGAAATTCTTCCTACAATTGAAGTCACATTGCTTGCATTGGGAGCAACCTTTTATTGAAGGTTCTCCTACAAATTCCTAAGATTATTTCAAGGAAATAAAAATACTTTTTTGGACCCATTAGAATTGCAGGGGTTTTCAACCTGATCACCCAGCCAGTTGGGGTTCCCAGGATATCTTCATTGAATTCACTGAAAACCCTGACTGACTGGATGTACCATTGAGACTGGGTTGAAAACCTCTGGAATAGGGGGAGGTACTGAATGATAAAAAGGTGCAACGATTGTTTTCTTGTTGAGGGGTGGTAATCGAGTAGTAGGGTGACAAGGTTTTGAACACAATTGGTTGGAAGTTTTTTCCTACCATCTGTTATTATCTGTTGGTTTATATATCTTAACTGTATACTACCTCAAATTTCAATGACCACTTCTGTTTGTGACTTGTGACCAACTGAGTTTACCCAAAAACTGACAAAATGGGCTTCAATATCCAAAAGGATGATACTCATTAAAAGAACACAGCTCTAGCAAGTT
Source organism: Geotrypetes seraphini (assembly GCF_902459505.1). Lineage (NCBI taxonomy): Eukaryota > Metazoa > Chordata > Amphibia > Gymnophiona > Dermophiidae > Geotrypetes > Geotrypetes seraphini. The sequence continues at coordinate 460,189,757 of NC_047085.1, read as the reverse complement.
ATATGTACTATATCATCCACAAGGGTCACCGCTTTCCCCACTGCTTTTCAATATCTACATGTCCTCATTAGGTGTGAAACTAACCCAACTAGGAATAAAACTATTCAGCTACGCAGATGACTTTACGATCATCATCCCATTCGCCAACTCCATCTCGGAAACCATTCCCAAGGCATCCGATGCCATAAATGAGATGGAACAATGGATGACAGATTTCAAGCTCAAGCTCAACCCAGAAAAAACAAAATTCTTCGTTGCTTCCCCTCACCCACTTGACAATAAAACCCCACTAAGCATCAGTAAACTCAACTACCCTATTCAGCCCACCATGAAAATACTAGGTGTTATTCTAGACCAATACCTAACAATGAAGGAACAAGTAGATTCCTTATTCAGAAAAGGTTTCCTTACTCTCTGGAAACTCAGAACCATTAAATCATACTTTGATACGTCAACATTCAGAATCCTAGTGCAATCCCTCATACTGAGTCAGCTTGACTACTGCAACATCGCCTATCTAGCAATCTCACAAAAGAATATGAGACGTCTCCAAATAATGCAAAATACTGCAGTCAGACTTATCTTCGGGCTGAAGAAATTCGACCACGTGACACCCTACTATCGGCAGCTGCACTCGCTACCAACGGAAGCCCGAGTAAGGTTTAAATTTGCCTGCCTCTGCTTCAAAGTACTATACGGCCTGACCCCCAAGTACATAAAGGACCTTTTCGCATTTTCTAATAACAAACTCAAGAGAAACACACACCCAAAACTCATTTCCCCTCCAGTTAGAGGCTGCAAAATGAAAAAACACCACGAACACATAGAAACATAGAAACATAGAAAGTGACGGCAGATAAGGGCCAAGGCCCCATCAAGTCTGCCCACACCAATGACCCTCCCCTACCTCCCTTTGTGAAGAGATCCCACCTTTCGATCCCATTTAGCTTTAAAATCAGGCACACTGCTGGCCTCAATTACCTGTATCGGAAGACCATTCCATCGATCTACCATCCTCTCGGTGAAGAAATATTTCCTGGTGTCGCCATGCAATGTCCCTCCCCTGATTTTTCACGGATGCCCTCGTGTTGACGTGGGTTCCTTGAAGGAGAAGATATCCTCCCCTACCTCGATATGGCGCGTGAGGTATTTGAATGTTTCGATCATGTTCCCCCTCTCCCTGCGTTCCTCTAGGGAGTAGAGCTGCAATTTATTCAGCCGTTCCTCATACGGGAGCTCCCTGAGCCCTGTTACCATCCGTGTGGCCATTTGCTGGACCGACTCAAGTCTCAGCACATCTTTGCGGTAATGTGGTCTCCAGAATTGCACACAATATTCCAGATGGGGTCTCACCATGGACCTATATAATGGCATTATGACTTCGGGCTTACGGCTAACGAAACTCCTGCGTATGCAACCCATGATTTGTCTGGCCTTAGATGAAGCTTTCTCCACTTGAGTAGCAGTCTTCATGTCCTCACTGATGATTACCCCTAAGTCACGTTCCGCTACAGTTCTCTGTAGGATCTCACCATTAAGACTGTAAGTCTTACATGGATTTTTGTTGCCAAGGTGCATGACCTTGCATTTTTTGGCGTTGAAATTTAGTTGCCAGGTCCTGGACCAATTCTCCAGTAGGAGGAGGTCATGTGCCATACTATCGGTCTTGGATTTGATGTCAGGTCCTGTTGTGTTCTTGTCTACTATATTGCATAATTTGGCGTCATCGGCGAATAACGTTAATTTACCCTGAAGCCCCTCAGCCAAGTCCCTTATGAAGATATTGAATAAGATTGGGCCCAAGATCGAGCCTTGCGGTACTCCACTGATCACCTCTGTCATTTCTGAGGGGGAGCCATTCACCACCACCCTCTGAAGTCTACCTCCTAGCCAGTCCCCCACCCATGTAGTCAAGGTATCACCCAAACCTATAGAGTTCATCTTGCTCAACAACCTGCGGTGTGGTACGCTATCGAATGCTTTGCTGAAATCTAAGTACACGACATCCAGGGACTCCCCAATATCCAGCTTCCTCGTCACCCAGTCAAAGAAGCTGATCAGGTTGGATGGACAAGACCTCCCCTTTGTGAACCCATGTTGACGGGGAACTCGCAGATTCCCCTCGTTCAGGACCGTATCCAATTGGTGTTTGATTAGAGTTTCCATGAGTTTGCTCTCACCAAGCAGTCCTATGGGGCAAAGACCTAGACCAACTGCTTTCGCCCACTACATACGGGGAATTCAGGAAACGCCTAAAAACATACATGTTCCAGAAATACCTAAACAATTGACCCGCTCTCCCTCTCCCTCCCCCTCTCCCTATTCCACCTGAACTTACAGCACTGTTATAAATATAATCTGTTATCTTCATCTTATCGTAACTTTACATTGCTATTTATCCCCAACAGGTCCTGTCGGACATTACCTACTAAAATGTACATATTACATTTTCGCTCAGCAAATTGGATTTCTATACTATTGCCTCCTGAGGTCTCTGATCTCTGTATTTCCTCTGAATATCTACTTATTGTATTTCGCTGAATGTCCAGCACTCTTGATTGTAAACCGCCTAGATGTCGCAAGATTGTGGCGGTATAGAAGAATAAAGTTATTATTATTATTATTATATCATTGGCCCACTTCCGGAAAAACGCCAGACAAAAACTCCCACTATAAAAGGAAGGAGAAAAAGTTCTCTGACCAAAAAACCGGCACCAGCTTATAATTAAATAAAACAATTACACTTCTCCCTCAATATTCATGGGATTAGGGGCAAAGCTGGCCCACAAATATTTAAAAAACTGTGAATAATATTCGGGCCGGTTCTGACCCATTCCCCGCCTTCCCCCGGAATCCTGGACCTTACCTTAAGCCCTCTAAGACTCCCCGGAACTGTACCTGGTAGTCTAGTGGGCTTTTGGGGCTGGAGCGATCTTCCTATGCTCCTGCCCCGTGCAGATCACTCATAGGAAATGGCTGCCGTGAGCTCCCGTCATAGTCTCAAGACTCGAGAGCAGCCATTTCCTATGAATGATCTGCACGGAGCAGGAGCGTAGGAAGATCGCTCCAGCTCCGAAAGCCCGCAAGACTACCAGGTAAGGTTTCGGGGAGTTTCAGAGGGAAAAATAGTGAATAACCGAATCCGCAGATACTGAAACCGCGCATTCAGAGGAAGAAGTGTGCTCAATAAGTCACCAGGCACAAAAATTCAAAAAGGGTCATAAGTCATAATGCAGTTACTTAGCTGCAGAGCAGTCTAGTAGCTTTTAAAGTTCCACAGCTTCAATATAGCAATTAAGTAATTGCTTTAATTAATTATAAGCTGGTGCCGTTTTGGCGCCATAAAACTCATTAGAGCTGGGTGTAGTGCAGTGGTCTCAAACTCACGGCCCGGGGACCACATGCGGTCCTCAGTATGTTTATCATAATCACAAAAGTAAAATAAAACAGTTTCTTGATCATCTGTCCCTTTAGCTATAACTGACAATATTATTATTAAGACTATAAAGAGTTTTACCTCATGCAAAATTGTCATTTCTTTAATAAGACATTAACTCTTTTTTCTGAGGCCCTCCAAGTACCTACAAATGCAAAATGAGGCCCCACAAAGGGTTTGAGTTTGAGACCACTGAATTAGATTGTTCCAAGCTAACAGATTCACTTGTGATTAGCACTTGAGTCCAAGCGCTAATGGCCACATGCTCATTTGGAAATTAGTACATGGTCAATAATTTAAAAAAAAAAAAAAAAAAAAGGAAAATGTGGTCATTTTACAGCTGCACTAAAAGTGGCCTCAGTGAGCGGGAAACCCTCTCTTCTGCTACACTTCATACCAAAGACCATTCACCGTTTTAGGACTTCTCTTCCGGACTAGCTCCATCCTGTTTATATCTTTCTGAAGGTGCAATCTCCAGAATTGTACAGTATTCTAAATGGAATCTCTCTAGAGACTTACACAAAGGCCCAATCGCCTCCTTTTTGCTGTTGGCCATTCTGTTCCCTATGTTCCCAAGAACCCTTTTGGTTTTTTGCCTTGCCTTTTCTGTTTGGCCACTTTGAGATCATCAGGCATAATTCCCCTTCCCAACTCCCGCTCTTCTTTCATGCACAGAAGAGCTTCATCTTCTATACTGTACTGCATCTTAGGTGTTTGCAGTCCAAATGCAAGCCCTTGCCTTCTTTAGCATTAAATTTTAGCCGCCAAATTCTAGACCATTCTTCAAGCTTCACTACATTTCTCATCATATTGTCCACATCGTCACCCACAAAGAGGCATTGTTACCTAACAAACATTCTTGCTCAGTGACCTGCTTTCAATTCCAAACTAGAGGTCTGCACGGGACAGGGATCGCGGGAATCCCGCGGGTCCAGCAGGGGTGACGCGGGAATCCCCCCTAACCCACGGGACTCCAACGGGGACCCCCTTCTGGCCCACAGGACTCCCACGTGGATGGAAGGCTTTGGAAGCAGGGTTCGTCCATATAATATAATGGACACGTCAGCCTTAGTAAAAGAGGGGGTTTATAAGTTAATTACCTGAACAGAAAACAAAAAAAGGGTTCCACCAAAGAGATTCCACAAGGAAAACAGCAGCGAAAACACAAAAGAAACCGTGGAATTGATGATCTTGTCAGAAGTAATTGCTGCTTTTTATGGGGACGGGCGGAGATGGAAGTAATTCCTTGCGGGGATGGGTGGGGACAGAGAGGATTCTGATGGGGACGGGTGGGGACGGAGAGGATCCTGGCAGGGACGGGTGGGGATGGGTGGGATTTCTGTCCCCGCGCAACTCTCTATTCCAAACTCCAACCCGCCTGCTAAGCACCAATATTTGTCCTGCCATTCCCTCTGTAATTTCCCCCACCTGAGCAATATGTATAGATGCACCTTCTTGTCCAGTTTGTCTGTCTTGACCAGATTGAAAGCACTTCTAAGCAGTGACTGTCCGTTCTGTGTTTTGATATACAGTGCTGCGTATGTCTATTAGCGCTATAGAAATGGCTAGTAGTAGAAGAAGTGTACCCTAGGTGAGGTCAACTGAGCCACTTCGGAGCCTTGACATGGAGGAAGACCACAGAGCCTACATCATTACTCTTTGTTGCTCTTATTCCAGGAATTACAATCTTGGTATGCAAATTGGACATTCCAGTCATTTCACAGGTCAGAATGTCCAGAACAAAGGGTGATGTTTACGTTAACCTTGGGACCACATGCTACAGCCAGAAACAGTATATAAGAAGCACTCCTGCCAGTGGTATAGCGAGGGAAGTTGGCACCCGGGTCAATGAGGCCTGGCATCCCCACTCTTCCCTGCCACTTGAGCGCCCCCTCACGTACCTCTTGCAATGTTCACCAGCTCAAGCAGCATCTTCCACCTGCTGCTTGTGCAGGCCCCCTCACCCCCTCCCCCCTTTCATGCTACCGATCCAGGGCAAGCAGAGGCTTCCCCCATGTCTTAATAACAGACTATGGACTTTTCCTCCAGGAATTTGTTCAAATCTTTCTTAAAACCAGCTACGCTATCTGCTTTTACCACAACCTCTGGCAACGCGTTCCAGAGCCTAACTATTCTCTGAGTGAAAAAATATTTCATCCTATTGGTTTTAAAAGTATTTCCCTGCAGTTTCATCGAGTGCCCCCTAGTCTTTGTAATTTTTGATGGAATGAAAAATCAATCTACTTGTACTCGTTCAAATCTTGAATGGAGTAGAATGGGTACAAGTGGATCGATTTATCACTCCGTCATAAATTACAAAGACCAGGGGGTACTCGATGAAACTGCAGGGAAATACTTTTAAAACCAATAGGAGGAAATATTTTTTCACTCAGAGAATAGTTAAGCTCTGGAGCGCATAGAATGTTGCTACCCTTTGGGTTTTGGCCAGGTACTAGTGGCCTGGATTGGCCACCGTGAGAATGGGCTACTGGGCTTGATGGACCATTAGTCTGACCCAGTAAGGCTATTATTATGTTCTTATTGTCTCTGCCAGCCAACAAATGGTGTTGATCCAGTAAGGTATTCTTATGTTCATATGTACTATGCCACTGCTATCAAAATTCCTAGCTCATAAAACTCCACCCACCTACTCTACTCCTCCTGAACTGCTGGGACTCTTCTGCACTAATAGACCCTTCAGAGCTCTGGCTTGTCTCCTGATGCATCTCTCCAGGAGAAGATATAATCAGGTTGTATAAAACCAGCTTTGTACTGCTATTGGATAATAAGCAGGTGGCCCCTGTATTCTGGGCCTAAAGCAGGGCTGCCCAAGTCCGGTCCTCGAGATCTACTGGCAGGCCAGGTTTTCTGGATATCCGCAATGAATATGCATAAGGGAGATTTGCATACCAAGAAGGCAGTGCAGGCAAATCTCTCTCATGCATATTCATTGCAGATATCCAGAAAACCTGGCCTGCCAGTAGATCTCGAGGACCGGACTTGGGCAGCCCTGGCCTAAAGCATATGCTCTCTTTAAACCCTTTTTAATTAACGGTAAGATATTTTTCTATGACTGACCTAGCATTTGTGCATAACTTTCCCATACTCGTTGCCTCCTTTATTTCCAGTAATTTACTTGCTGATAAAATAAATCTAGCTGTAGTTTTATAAAACATGGGCCTTTTGTTTGTTACTCATCAGTATAAACAGGGCTGTGGTCTTGGGTCCTTAAGGGAATGTAAGTTTGATTTTCATAAATCCCAGAGTGCTAAAACGGAGTTCATGTTTCCAACTGCACTGTCCTCTAGGAGGTGGTGTGAATCTGTTCTAGCCCCACAATCCCATAAACATCGAATGTGCATCTGAGCCTCATGGCAGCCAGCATGTGAACTGGAAGTGGAACCTCTAATGAACAGTACTGCCCTTTTATCCCCAGTGGCAGCTGTCTTAGCTTAAAGAAACTGTTTTGCACTGCTGCCCATAGTGATAGACAGTTGCTATCTACTGCCCCCAATAGTAGGAACCTGAAGTTAAAGTCAAAGCAGTCTATCAGAGTGAAGCAAGGGGTGATCAACAATTCAAGCTGTCCTGTCCATCTAGTAAAGGTATTAAAAGAATCAAGACTCATGGTCAATCTCTGTCTTTTAAGTTTACTCGACTTTGTACGACCTTCCACTTCGCTTAAGAAGTTCTGGTTCCCTTCCCTTTTTTTCGTAAGTCTCTGAAAACCATTCTGTTTACTAGTGCTACCCGATTCAGGAAAAAAAATTTTGATTCGATTCGATTCAGCCTATTGAATCGATTTTTCGATTCGATTTTCCTGCCCAATTGGGTGTTGTTTTAAAACATCCTGGTGGGTTTATTTTATAGCCTCTTCACCCCCTTTTCCCTCTCCTAACCACACTGATGCTGTGGTGTAAACAAAATAAACAAACAAAAAAGACTTTTCTTCTCTCTGTTAAATCCTAACTCACGTTCGCGGTCTAACACCAGCTCTGGCAGGATACACGTTTCAAATCTGACATATTGTAATCACAAAACAGAAAATAAAATTAGTTTTTCTACCTTTTGTTGTTTGATCATTATTCAAATCATGTTAGTCCCAGGCTCTGGTTGTCTTCTGATAACTTGCTTGCCAGGATCTCCTTCTTTCTTCTTTCTCCGTGCTAACCAGCAATCTTCCATCTCTGTCCTCCCCTTCCCTCTTCTAGAGGTCTGGCATCTTTCCTTTTTTTCGTCTTCATCCACAGATCCACCTTCTCCCAACTATCCTTTCATCCAGCATCGCTCTCTCCTTCCCCACCACCCCAGGGTCCACCATCTCTCCCTTTCTGTTCCTTTCATCCCTAAATCCCATTGTCCACCATCTCTCTCTCTCTCCTCTGTTTTAGACCCATTATTTCTTCCCCCCCAAAGTCCGGCATATGCACATCTCTTTGAACCTCCTTCTCTCCCTCCCTTCGTGTACTTTTACACCAGTGCCCCCTCCCCTGAACATCTGCACCCCCTTGAAGGCCTACACTCCACCCCTGAAGACCAGCCTGTCCCCCCTGAAGGCCTGCACCTCTCCCCCGGAAGGCATGTACCACCCCCCTGAAGGCCTACACCCCACCCTTGAAGACCACCTGTCCCCCCTGAAGGCCTGCACCCCCCCTGGAAGGCATGTACCACCCCTCCTGAAGTCCTACACCCCACACCTGAAGGCCTGCATGTCCCCCCCTGAAGGCCTACACCCCATCCCTGAAGATCAGCCTGCACCCCCCCTGGAAGGCTGCATCCCCACAAAGGCATGTACACCCCACCCCCGGAAGGCCTGCACCCCCCTTGAAGGCCTGCCTGTCCCTTCTGAAGGCCTGCACCCCCCCTGGAAGGCCTGCATCCCCCCCCACGAAGGACTACACCCCCCTCCCCCGGAAGGCCTGCACCCCCCATGAAGGACTTCACACCCACTCCCCCCAGAAGGCCTGCACCCCCCCCAATGAAGGACTACAACCCCCTCCCCCCGGAAGACCTGTGTGTTTATTTTATCGAAATTCAGCAGCCTGCCCTGCAGAAGATCGATGGCTCTCGCGATCTTTGTAAGCTGCCATAGGTTGTCCGAGTTGTCTTCCCTCTGCCGCGGTCCCGCCCCTTCTCTGACGTCAGAGAAGGGGCGGACCGCGGCAGAGGGAAGACAACTCGGACAACCTATGGCAGCTTACAAAGATCGCTAGAGCCAGCGATCTTCTTCTGCAGGGCAGGCTGCTGAATTTCAGAAAATTGCTGCGGGAAGCTGGACACTAGCGGGTAAGCCACTTTCCGATTGACCCTCCCCACTCGCCCTTAGGGGCGAGGGGGGAGGGTCATCCAATGAATCGGGAGGCCAATTTTTTTGGTGGGGGGGAGGGTGTAAATCGATTCGAATCAATTCACCCGAAGTGAATCGGTGAATCGATTCGAATCGTGAATCAGGCAGCACTGCTGTTTGTTAAACATTTTGGAAACAAATCTTTCTTGATAATTCTCTATATGCCCTTATTGGCCTAACTTAATTATTATAAACCGAGTTGAGCTTTCCTGGATTGAAGTCTTGGTATACAAAACTAAGCATTAGGTTAGATTAGCATGAGTTAAAAGCTTTGGAGATATTGTCTATATGTGGATTGCTACTTTTGCATTTGCTATTGGACTTATTGCATCTGCCATGCTGATTTGTGACTTGCCAAGTCTTGAATTTAAACTTTTGTTCAGAATAGCAGCTATGGAGGTTGTAGAGTTATTGTGTGTAGAGAATAACACAGGGCCAAATTTTCCCCCGTCCACGCAGGAATGCAATTTCCCTGTCCTGTCCCCGTGAGTTTTATCGCTGTCCCTGCCCCATTCCTGTAATCTCTGCCTTAAGCGCAATAGCCTCGAACACTTATGATTATAAAGTGTTTGAGGCTTGTGGAGATGAGGAATGGGTCAGGGTCAGGAAAAGAACTCGCCAGATTGGGACAGGAAAATGAGTTCCCATGGGGACGGGGAAAAATTTGTCCCCGTGTCATTCTCTAATTGTGTGATTGGAGTGGCTAAAAGTCTCAGAGAAGTTCTTATTCTGCCTCCTAGTATAAGCTGGTCCTGGCCCTGGTCTTTAAACCAATGAATCCCAGGGTTACATAGACATACGTAGAATAAGCTATTCAAAAATTCAAACCAGTGGTGCACTGGTGTAGCTAGACAGCTAGTTTTGTGTGAGCCTGAGCCCAAAGTGGGCTTCTCTCTCTCTTTCCCTCCCTCCCCCATAACCCATGCAGCCTTTCTCTCTCCATTCCCACCCACCGCCCATGCAGCCTCTCTTTTTCCATCTTTCCCACCCCTTCCAAGCACTTCTAGCACTGGGACTGCAGTGGGTGGGAGTCACCTTTTCCCTTCTCCAGGTAAGTGCCAGGCTATTATCCCCACATGTTTGCTGTGCTGCTTTGGGAGAGACTGGGCAGACCTGAGCCAAGATTGGGCAGGCAGGGCCCACCCTTAGCTATGCTCTGCTTTATAAAGATCTATTTATTTATTAGAAAAAGGTCAATTTGGACTTTAGGAGCATATGAGTGTTCTCTGTATAAAAAACCTGTGGCTTGGTCCTATATTGTACTAAACTATTCATATATCATGAGCTTGATTGTGATTCAAGGGAAGCTTTGGCTATTCCAAATTGATTTTCTCAGGTCACTAATCTGTTGACTCAATGGGAAAAAGCATAAGCTGTGAACAGTACAGATTTCCTCAAAAGAGAGGAACGTTTACCATAAACCCCATCAGTTCAACTGATCTGAACCTGGGAGGTTTTTTTTTTTGGAACAAAGTTGTTAAGGAAGATGTAAAATTGATTGGAAATCTTCAGGCTGAAATCACCTGGTAACTACAGTATGTTGGTTTTTTTTTATGTTACTTTGGGTTTACCAATTTATTATTCAGCATCATTTATTTCAAATAATTTCAGGAGTTAACGCAGAGCTGATGCGAAATATTCTCTGTATGGCTACAATCCTAGGCTTGGCTGAATAAGTCTGTATATAAGACAGAAGCCCTTGGTACTGAGATGAAGAAGACCCATTGGTTTAGAAATCATCTTACACGGTACCTGGTTTCACCACCTAGATCATGAGGCAATAACATCTGGTCCATTCATAGCTGTTGGTAAGTCTGGCTTAATAAAAATTGCAATAATTTAGCCAAGGATGCTTAAAGAGTAAATGACTGACACTAGTATTCTTGTTAAATGTTGCTATAATTGGAGTCATTTCCTTGTCTTCAAACTGTTCCCCTGGATTAATGACAATTAATGGACTAATCTTTATATTGATCATACTGTAGCTGGACCACACATATGCTACATGAGATCAAAATGGGTACTTAAAACCAGTTTCCTAAAGTTACAATCTGTGTTTTTAATTTCATAAAACACATTGATCATTTTATTTCTTTGCATTGCCAAATTACAAAACTACTCTAGTAAAAGTTTTATTGTTTTTAACTGCTCAACGGACACTCTATACCATGTGTCAGCTGCAGCGTGCTGCCTGCCTGTGTCCTCCTGCAGTCGTTTGACTCTGCTCATATGGCGTAGATGCGCCATGATTTATACAGTTAGAAGAAACTGATCTTGCTCTGGGGGTTTCTTCATCCAGCTGCCCAAGCCTGCTTTCTGCAATGCTGAAAACAGCTGCTGTTTCGCAGACTGGTACATTGGTGCCATCAGCTTTGCCTCACAGTACAATGATGGTATATCCCCGTGACTTGGGATCCAAGTGCCCAGCTGCAAAAGAAAGAGAAAACATATAATAAAGCCATGAATGATCCTATACAAGCTGTCATATGTTCTCCATTTCACAAATTGTAGCCTCTAAGTCCTTGTTTAGTTTTAAACCACAAACATATGTATTAAACCATTCACCATCGCTGTAGAGGATATAATTTCATTCAGTGTTTCTGATTTATATAATACCACACGTCTTAATGTGCAGTAATCGTTTCCAAAATCTGTTAAGATGTGTTTTGCTAATCAAAAGTATGACTAATTGCTCCAGACAAGCAAACAGAACCCCCCCCACCCCCCAAGAAATCACCATGAGTCACTTGATATTTTGATGGGGGTAAACAGCTGTGCTCAGTTACAAGCTCTGGCAGGAAATTCTCTCTTCTCATTCTACGCTGAAAAAGCATGTGTTTTAGACGTAGAAAGAAGCAGTAGAGGACCACAGATGACCTTAAAAGAGCAAGGACTGGAGGAGTTTCCTGTTGCTCTCCTCTGTTAAGGGAGAGATGTGAAACACGCACAGGGCGACGATTAGGTTGGAGGAACACCTGCCAACTTTGCGCGTCCAGTTCTAGGGAACAGAGAGCTGTCTGCAAAGGCAACTTGCAAAGCAAAATCTAATGTAACTGCCAAACCAAACTGTGTCCGATTCTATAAATGACACCTAGCTGCGGCTAACTTGAAGGCGCCGATCTGCACGGTTGCCAATCAACCGCATGACATCCTTTATAGAATCACGCCTAGGTGGGCCTAGGCGTCACTAGGCATCCTTATGGTAGGTGCTGGTATATTAGGCCAGGGTTGTGAATTTGTGCCATCTTCCATACAGTCCGAGGGTTCACATGAGTAGGTGGGTCTAAGCTGGCAGAAGAGGAAGGAGTGGCCCAATGTGCAGTGGTTGGCTTCTTGCTCCTCTTGCTCCACCGTCTCTGCATTTATGGGAAAGAGACAGTGAGAAGAGACTCAGTGCTGACTGCGTGTGTGCCATGGGGAGGAGGGTGCTATGGGAATGGTGGAGCACAGAAAAGTGAATGCGCATGGGGATCGGGGGAGACAGGTTGAGGTAAAAGTACACCATAGGGATTTGGGGGACAGGTTGAGTAAGGTGGTGGCATCAGTAAAAATGCTATAGAGAGATTTTAGAGAGATTTTGGACTTGTTTGTAGATAATTTACCACCTTTTTGCACCAGCTATCTGTTTGTCCTTATTGGCTCCTGAGGCCATATGAACTACAGGTGGGCAAGAAAATTAGAAAGGGGGAAAGAAATTTCTTTTTTGAAGTCATCAGTGGAGCCTACAGTATAAGGGATAAAACAACTCTTAGTGACATAGTAAACGTCAGCAGATAAAGACCTGCATGGTCCATCCTGGTCTGCCCAATAAAGTGGCTAGAGTTGAATGTGGCACTCTGAACAGGCTTCACATCTTCATGATTAAACACTGGTATACTTAGAGGGGCATTTTCGATAGGATGTCTAAGTCTGAGTTTGGACGTTTTAGGAAGGACGTCCAGAAATCCAGTAGAGAAAATGTCCATTCTCAAAACAGCAAGCCGTCAATTTTTATTTATTTTTTAGAATGACCTATATAGACATTTTGGTATTTAGTACATCTATCTTTTTTTGCCCATTGTTTTATTATGTATTTGCTGTCATGACACATATAAATGTGGAGGTAGTGTGAGATATAAATATTTTTAAATAAAGAAGATGTAACAGATTAAGGGGTTTTCCTCTTCCATGCAAATACATATTATAACCCCGGGCAGCAGGAGATGTTAATCAAATGTGGAACTACAGGTCCTAGCATGCACTGGGCTATGGAACTCAGTGTTGAGTCACAGAGGTGAAACTTACAAGAGAAAGGTATTCTACCCAACCTGGGCTCATTCTAGAGAGGTCCCTGAGGGAAAAAGAGAAACTTTCAAGTTTCCCTAAAGATAGGCGGAGGCAGGCATTGGGAAAACAGACTGGTGCCTGCTTGATTATTTTTCCAACTCATGATAATGTTATAAGGTTTAAAAATATTTTTGTCTTCTTTTAGAATGACTTATTGGTGGAATTTAGATATTTTAATGAATATCTTTTGTTTTGGAGAGTTTTAAAAATTTGGTTATTTGAAAGATATTTGTTTCGGTAAAGGTCAGGTTATATTGAAATGTTTTTATGGGTCTCTATATTATGAAAAGGTCAAATGTATATTTTCTCAGGTATTCCTGTCTTCTCATGTGATCCGCGTAGAATTTACAAGGTATTTGCAGAATAAAAGCATTGTATTAGATTGGATTAGAACCTACCTAGGCTAACTTCCTTTAGCAAATTCCATAATTTAATTGAGTAAAAAAAATTAGTTTTTTTTTTGTTTAATAAGTTTTATTGATTTAATGAAAAATACAATAGCAAGTTACATTAACCAAGAAGAAAGAAGAACATGGAAGTACAGTTACAATGAGATTATTTGTACAGTATGATCCACATAGTAAATGATATGCAAAATAATGAGAGAAATAATACTTCATTCAGTTGGTGAGATAACCCAAGAATATGAGGAAATGACTCAACTGTGGGGAGGTAAGAAAACATCTAACAATGACTGCCAAGTGCGCTTATAAAAGGCAAGAGATCTGTTTTTAAGTGCAGCAGCCCTCTCATACCTGGCTGTTACACAAACCGTGTTGCACCACATAAACATGGTGGGGGCGTATGAGCACCATTAAAAATATTAGTTTTATAAAAAGTACTACTAACTTCACAAAACAGAAAGCATAAACAACCATCCCTCTTGACTTATTCCATTCTGGTAATGATTTTATGGAGTGGAGTAGCCACCTAGTGGTTAGAGCACCAAGCTTCACATCCAGGAGGTGCCCGGTTAAAATGTTGCTGCTGCTCCTTGTGATCTTCGGCAAATCACTTAACCCTCCCTTTTCTCAAGTATCTCATTCGATCGTGTTACCTCCAAAAACAAGGCAATACCTAATGCACCCAAACACTTTGAGCTACTACTGAAAAAAATAAAAAAAAGAGTTGTGAGCAAAATCCAAATAGATAAATTCTCTATATACGCTCCTCCTCCTTCCCCTTTCTCTGTAGGAGAGACGTGCCATACCTTTTTCTCAAGAAAGATGTTTAAAGAAGGAATGAGATGAGGATATTAGTAAAAGAATGAGCCCCCTCTTTTTACAAAACCGTAGCGTGGCTTTTAGTGCCTGCCACAGCGGTAACAGCTCTATGAGCATTGGAGTTGCTAACGCTGTGGCTGGCGCTCAAAACATGCTATGGTTTTGTAAAAAAATAAAAAAAAATAGGGGGGTAGATGAGTTCTAGAGATGTGCATAGGGCAGATGTTTTTGGCTTGTTTGGCCTTTTCCCCCTGATTTTCAAGTGGTTTTTCGTATGATACTGTATTACTTGGTACAGCAATGAGAGCTAAGAGCCAAATCTATATATATAAAATCGGAGGTATGTGTGTGTGTATGTGCCGCGATCACGCAAAAATGGCTTGACCGATTTGAACGAAACTTGGTATGCAGATCCCTCACTACCTGGGGTGATATGTTCTGGGGGTCTCGCGGCCCACCTGCACACGTGGGAAGGGTGGGTTCACCCAAGAATGTATATGTTCTTGCTCCTGGAGGTGAAACTAAAAATGTTGTTTATAATCAATATTTGTGTTAGTTGAATTGTATTCATTTTGTCAAATATTTCACATTATACTTTGAATATTTTACTTTTTATAAAGCTGTAACAAAATTATTTCATTCACCACTATAAAGTATCTTTATTTAAATCCATTTACAGTGTTATTGCTATAATTAAATACCCGTGCAACGCCGGGGCATCAGCTAGTATCTTCTAAAAATAACAAACTTTTGCTTATTATGACAGGGGTTGCCAAACAACAAATTATGACAAATTGGAAAAACTGGGATAGATTGAGCTATAATTTTGGGTGGAGTTCGTTGTGCCGCATCATTAAAACGGAACGAGTAATTGCCATACAGCAGGGGCATTTTAAGAAGTTTAAGGATGTTCGGGAACCATTAACAAAATATTGTACAGAATGAATATTGTGTTTCCCCCCCTTTATTTATACACATCCAGGGTGGGGGGGGAGGGGTATGTTATGAAATTCAATTCTGAAATTCAATTCATGGTACAAGGGGGGGGGGAATATTTGATGTATATTATTTTTTGATGGAATATTAAGTGTTCTTAAAGTGTAAAGTGATTATGTCTTAAGTTGCACTTATTGAAAGTTGTAAAAATGAATAAAGAATATAAAAAAAGTGTTTTTTCATTTCTTTCACACATTCATTTTAATTAGAGATGACACGCCTTAAACTTTTAAAAAGAGTTAATTAGTAGGCTAATGGTTATTTAATTGATTTAGGCCCTCTTTTACTAAGGTATGCTAATCAATTTAGCGTGCGCTAAATGCTAATGCATGCATTTTAATCTATGGGCATGTTAGCATTTAGCGCGTGCTAATTCAATTAGCGCGCCTTAGTAAAAGAGGGGCTTAGGGTAGACTAAATGTTTTAAAGCACACTAATGAATTGAATGTGTGCCATTGAATGCACACCCTTAATATGTTCTGGAGATAGGAACATATGAACGAGGAGGGTTAATAGTTTTGGATTTAGATATTGGGGTCCATTTACTAAGGGCTCCTTTTACGAAGCCGCGCTAGTGGCTTTAGCGCGCGTGACTTTTCATCTCGCGCTAACCCCCGCACCGGCCGAAAAACTACCACCTGCTCAAGAGGAGGCGGTAGCGGCTAGCACGACCGGCGGTCTAGCGTGCGCTATTATGTTCGTTAAACCGCTAGCGCACCTTAGTAAAAGAGGGGGTTTATTCCTTAGGGAGTTATTTTAGAAGCATTTTCACTTGTAGATTGCGTATAATATCAGAAAGCTGCTGTTAATGCCTGTAAATCCTTACCATGAGAGATAGCGAGTGAGTGCGGTTTGGGAGTGCTTTGGCTGGGCCAAAAAAAAATCTATGCTGTATTGTCTACTTTACACAGGGAATACAAAGATTTTGGAAAAGAATTTCCTCATCGGGTATTACATCTGCTCAAAGGCATACATACAAGGCTCCTTTTACGAAGGTGCGTTAGCGGTTTAACGCGCGTAATAGCGCACGCTAAACCGCCGGCCGCGCTAGCCGCTACCGCCTCCTCTTGAGCAGGTGGTAGTTTTTCGGCCAGCGCAGGGGTTAGCGCGTGATTAAAAAGTCACACGCGCTAAAGCTGCTAACGTGGCTTAGTAAAAGGAGCCCACAGTTTTTTTTGAAATGCTTGTTTTAGCTAGGGCTTTGTACGAAGGATTAGCAGAGTAATTCTCCTGAATGCCTCGTTGTTCATTTCCATCTTTAAAATGACGCCCCAAAAAATTGTGACCTTGCTTCTTCATTGACTGTACTTACTTGTATGTGGAAGCTGTAAATCTGACACTGACACTTGAAAGCTGTCCGGTTCATGCTGCTTATTTTTCACATGTATATTTGTAATATGGCTGCTCCTGCTGTGGCAAATATGCATAAAATATCGCATGTCTTTGTAAGTATTTTACAAATACAGTGGTACCTTGGTTTACGAGTGCACCGGTTTGCGAGAGAACATGAACTCTCAGGCCTTGAGCATGCGCACATGCTCAAGGCCCAGCACAGGAGGCAGATCTTCGGGCACCGGCAGGACATGCTGGTGCTGGTGCCGGTGCCAGAGGCTACACTGAAGTAAGAAGAGGGTTCGGGTGGGTTGGGGGACCTCAGGTCGCGGCGGGGGAGGGGGTGCCCGATGGCGGCGGGGAGGTGCCCAATGGCGGGGGGGGGGGTTTGCCGGATCGCGGGGGGGGGAGGGTGCCTGTTCACGGGGGGGGGCTTTGGGGGGAGCAATGCTGGTTCTCGTGGGGGGGGGGGGAAACAGCGCTGCTGGCCTTGGGGAGGGGGGGGTGGAGGGTGGGAACCTATCAAAGCGAGTTTCCATTATTTCCTATAGGGAAACTCGCTTTGATAAACGAGCATTTTGGATTACGAGCATGCTCCTGGAACGGATTATGCTCGTAATCCAAGGTACCACTGTACTCGGTGGTACACAGCCAATAAATAGTCAGCGGGACTTAGCTGGTTATTTCCCACGGAATATCTGGCTCACTGGATTGGCCATTGACTGATTAAGTCACTGCCAACATTCAGCAGCTGGCCAGCTAAGCCTAGTAGCTAGACAGAATCACCTGAAAAGCAGGTCTATCCTTTGTTGCTTTGTCTTAGCTGGCAAGCCCCTAAACATTGGCTTGGCAAGCTAAATCCGAGGCAGCAAACTTTGACCTGGATATTCAAGGCCGGCATCCGGATATGGTCCCAGAATTATCAGGGATTGCCGTGGACTGCGGGATGTAGCCTACCTGCCCTCTGTGTTTAGCGGAGCCTTTTATAAAATGCTACTGGAATTGAGCATGTACCAACCTGGAAACCTAAGGGCTCCTTTTACAAAGGTGCGCTATTCGTTTAACAAGCGCTAACCACACACTAAATGCTAATGAGTGCATATTAGTCTATGGATGCGTTAGCGCGCGCTAAAACACATAACGCACCTTAGTAAAACGGGGGGGTAAATTCTGATCTCAATGTTCTGTGTAAGATGGGATGCTATAATATTATTGCTTTGGCATGTTTATTGGTGAACAGTGTGCTTTTTATTTGACTTTGTAATATTGTTACTAATTTGGTTGCAAGCAGAAAGATAGTAAATAAACTATGATGAATAAGTTAAATAACTAAAAACAAGAGACAGAGAAATAGGATGCAGTAAGAAAAAAAACATACCAAATTATGTGTTACCCATATCTAACAGGAAAATTCTATAACCAGCGCCTAAACTTAGGCATCAGTAGGCACCTTGTCGATTCCTAAGTTAATTGGAAAGCGCCATCAGAAACGGCAAAGACAACAGTGTTGAAGCGCCCTCTATGCCTAAATAAAATTCAGCTGGAATCACAGCTTAGTAGCTGCTTTAGGCCACGAAACACCAAAGTAGGCACAGTCAACACTGGACGTGGTGTTAGATGGGCTAAAGCGGCTACCTAGCTGTGATTCACGACAAGAAAGGTGGCTGAAATGTAGGCCTGGAAAACCCTGGTCTACATTTCAGATGCCTATCTATGCCACTGCAGAATCCTAAAGTCAGGCTGCAGCAGTCATAAATTGATTGGTCCAGGCACCTAAGGCCCCTCCCATATGAAGGACTTTAGACACCTGGGTCAACCGGAGTCTTAGATCTCCTTCCCAGTGCATTCTGGGATGTACTGGGAGTGGCCAAAAACTCAGATTGGCCAGATACCTAAGGCCATACCTATGGGAGTGGCCTTAGGTGGGCCAATCACAGGAAGGGGAAAGCCCAACATTGTGAAGAGGCAGGCCTGCCAGTTGGACCATGTAGGCATCCCTCCAGCCGGCCTTACAGACAAGGTATGGGTAAGTCGGGGGGGGAGGGGGTGTTGGGAGTATTTGTGTTTGGGGTAGTCATGGGTTTGGGGAGCTTGGGGTTTGGGGGTAGTTGGGATGGGGGTTCAGGGATATCAGTGGTTGGGGTGGGTCATGGGTTCAAGGGGGCCTGCAGGCAGGAGGGAGTGGGCTTCCCTCCTGTCTATCACAGTTGGGGGTGTTTTGGGGATTCTGGCAGGAGGGAGTGGGCATCCCTCCTGCCAATGTCAGGAGGGTCTCCTGTCGTAGCCACTCAGCTGATCGTGGCAGGGGAAGTTATCCCAGATCAGTTGAGCTGACAGGACTCCCCAAAGCCATGGCTTTGGAGGAGCACTGCCGGCTCAGCTAATCAGGAATAACTTCCCCTGCCGTGATCAGTTTACAGCTTCTGTGGCCTGACTTTAGGATCCCGTGGTGGCATAAATAGGTGGCTGAAATGTAGGCCAGGGTTTTCTGGGCCTACATTTCAGCCACCTATCTTGGCTGAATTTAAGCACAATTTTGTAACCAGTCCTGTCGTGTGATTGACACATGATTAGCGACCACATTTTAGGCAGCCACCGACATAGGAGTTGGTTACAGAATCTGGTCCTAAGTGCAGAATTTGTGGTTCCTGGGCAGTGCACTTCCTCTTAGGGTGTATTTACTGTTAATTATGAAAATTACTTGGAGATAAGGCCCTGCAGACATAGATAAATATAACAGTGCATCTTGATGGATTATATTATACTTCAAAACCTGAGCAGATGAATGATACAGGGAAAACAAAAAATAAATTAAATGCATAATAGTAAGTAATCCATCCTACCTTATCCTTTAAAATTTTGATTGTCTTTTTTTAAAAAAAATCTTTATTAAGTTTTCAACACTAACACAAGTGCAAACAATATACATACATATGGGAATAATCACAATCAGCACTTATAATCCATCAATTACAATATAGAAAGAATAAAAACCCCTCCCCCATCAAATATTTTCAAACAGGGAATACAAAAGAGATATCCCCCTCCTCCCCCCTCTCCCCTCTCCTGGATGCGAGTTAAAACAATGGAAAATAAAGATACAGACAATTATAACGAAGCCACAAAAGACGTCAATGGACCCCAAACTAATTTGAATATCTTATTATGCCCTAGCATGTCAGCGTTCATCTTTTCATACTTATAAAATAGACATAAATTCGCCCACCAAAAAGTAAAACTAAGGCGATCCCAATTTTTCCAATTACGAGTAACCATTTGCATGGCTATCCCAGTCATAATAAGGAAAAGCCGACATTTATATCTGTCCAATGAAGGTTTAAAATGCAATATCATCCCACATATGACAACATCATATGTCAATGGAATCGATGACTCCAATATGGTGTTAATCTGTCCCCATTTTGACTTCCAGAAGTTGAGTATCAAAGGACAATAAAACAACAAATGATCCAGTGTCCCTATGTCTAGATGACAGTGCCAGCATCTATCAGATTTAGAACTATCTAACTTTTGTAATCTAACAGGGGTCCAAAAAGATCTGTGTAACAAGAAAAACCAAGTTTGTCTCATAGATGCTGACGCTGTACACCTCATCCTCCAAGTCCACATCTGTGGCCATTGAGAAGTAGAAATCTGCTGCTTAATCTCAATGCTCCAAATGTCTCTCAGACTAGTTTTTGGCTTTTTGTTCAAATACTCCAATATTAATATACTAGTGTTTAAGCCCGTTACATTAACGGGTGCTAGAATATATGGCTGTCTGTCTTTCTTTCTTTATGTCTCTCTCCCTGCTCCTGTTTCTTTCTTCCTTTCTTTCTGTCTTTCTCCCTCCTGTAATTTTTTTCTCTCTCTCCCTGGCACCCTTTGCCTGTCTGTCTTTATTTATGTGTCTCTCTGGTCCCCTGTCTGTCTTTATTTCTGTCTGTCTCTCTCCCTAGCCTCCTTTGTCTGTCTGTATTTCTTTCTGTGTCTCCCCCCCCCCCCCCCACTTTCCTTTGCAGAAGCAGCAGTGCTATTTCCCTTCCCCTCCAGATCCCTGTGAAGTAGTAGCAGCATTTCCCCCCACCCACCCCCCCATTCCCTTCTCTCCCCCCCCCCCACTTTCCTTTGCAGAAGCAGCAGCGGTATTTCTCTTTCCCTCCAGGTCCTTGCTGAAGCAGTAGCAGCATTTTCCCCCACCCCCCATTCCCTTCTCTCCCCCCCCCACTTTATTTTGCAGAAGCAGCTGTGATATTTCCCTTCCCCTCCAGATCTCTGAGAAGTAGTAGCAGCATTTTCCCCCACCCACCCCCCATTCCCTTCTCTCCCCTACCACCACTTTCCTTTGCAGAAGCAGCAGCGGTTTTCCCTTCCCCTCCAGGTCCCTGCTGAGTAGTAGAAACATTTTCCCCCACCCCCCATTCCCTTCTTACCTTGAGCTGCCCTGCTCCGTTCGGCCCCTCCCCCTTCCCTTCCCGTGTGCTGTCCTGCTGCGGCTGAAGGTTTTTTTCGGCGACTCCTCCTGTTAAAACTTCTCCCCCCTCCCGCAACCGCTCCTGTTCAAAGCGGCCTGCTGAGGTTCGCGGCCGCTGTAACGAACCTCGCAGGCCGCTCTCCAACTCGGTAGCATGTTCCCTCTGACGCGATTGCGTCAGAGGGAACGTGCTACCATGTGGAGAGCGGCCTGCGAGGTTCGTTACAGCGGCCGCGAACCTCAGCAGGCCGCTTTGAACAGGAGCGGTAGCGGCTGTTGCAGGAGGATTGGGGGGGGGGGGGGAATTCGTGAGCGGCGGCAGGACCATGAGGCGGGATTGAGTTTTTCGGCTTCCCCTATCTGGGGAAACCGCCGTGCCGAACTGAGCTGCGCGTGGGGCCGTAGTAAGCGCGGGGCATGCTGCAGTCTTGGCGGCCACGGACATACGGATCACGGAAGCACGCCGATAAGACTGCGCATGCGCCGCCTACGGTTTTATTATATAGATACCACTTGGCAGCCTGATGCCCTAGGAAATCTGTCTGGAAGCATGGTCTGGCAAGCTATACTGATTTTTTAGATTACACCACTCAGGGAACCCCTTCTGAATGGCCTGCTTCAACTACAACCACTTATATGTTTGAGATTTTGCAATGCCAAATGATTATTGCAGTTGTGAAAAATCAAGCATTTTCCCATTTGATATTACATCATGTAATGTGCATATGCCTGCCTGCATCCAAAGCTTCCAGAGGATTCAATAATTTTTGATATGCATGACAGCTTCTCTTTTGACTGATAGGACATGACATTCACCAAGGCACTTTGATTACACAAATTATAATTAACAGCATGCAATGATTCGGTACCTTGAACCTGATCAATGAATTTGGGCTTGATGGGTAGGCATGCTTTAATTCTACATCAACCTCCCCCTTTTTTACAAAACCGCGATAGCGGTTTTGTGCCCAGGCCAGCGTGCTCAATGCTCCGCGCTGCTCCCGATGCTCATAGAGCTCCTATGAGCGTTGGAGAAGCAATGCAGATCATTCAGCACGCTGGCCTGTGCTAAAAAACACTATTGCGGTTTTGTAAAAGGAGAGGGAAGGGGGTACAAGTGCTTTATATGGTCAGAAAAAAGTTTACTTGTTTTTAATAAAGAGCCCCTTTTACAAAACCACAGTAGCAATTCTTGACGTTGGGAGGGGATTGACATCTCATCAATGTAACAAATAAGTGAAAAAAAACCTGCTGTACAAACCTTGCCATAGAGCTTCGTCCAGCGAGCATAAAGCATATGTTTGCAGAGCCTTGAAGATCCCCCACAAGTTCTCTTTCCTGTCATGGCATTGATAACTTCAAGATCAGCATAGCCCATAATCCAGTTCACACTGAAATGTGGAGATTTTCCTGATTGGCGCATTTGAGCATGGCTCACACCTGGCAAGGGTGAGAGAGAGGCTATTTAGCTCAATTGTGAAAAAATGAAATATTATTTTCATATACAGCTTATTTATCAAGCAGTGGTATAGAGGGGCATAATCAAAAGGAACGTCTAAGTCTGTTTTCGTCTAAGTCACAAGTCATCCAAAGTAAAAAAACAGCTTAGGACACATTTTCGAAAAATACATCCAATTTTTTTTTCGATTCTAAAATCGTCTAACTATACGTCCTGTCGATTTGATCATCCAAGTCGCTAAATCATCCATCTTTATACCATAAACTTTTCTTAGTCCGTTTCTTTTGGACTTACATGTTGTTACCCTGTCTTCCTGTTTTTTCCCTGTTCTATTCTCTTTCTTTAAAATTATATGGTAGTTCTTCCTATTTCCTTTTGTACCTGTTTGTCGAGTCTTGTTATCTGTTTTGGTGTCCTATTTGTTGTTCTTTTTTGACAGGTGTTTTTTGACTAATTATTTGGTTTACCCTTGTATTTATTGTACAACCACCTTGAAATATATGATAATGTGGTATATCAAATTCTTACTAAACTTGGAAACCTGGTCACAAGTTTACATACATAACAAAGCCTGATAAAATATAACATGACATTTATACTATTTATACTTAATACAAGGGAAAGGTTGCCCATGCATTTTTGAAAAGCCAACTTCCCTCATTCTTACTTTGTGAACAATATCCAGTACCATCTGAACCTACCAATGACTTTGCTATGCAGACTGAAATTTACCATGGGGTTAACTGTAAATTTCACTGCTCCTTTCTCCGATTCATGTTTGGTTGGACTTTCTAGCTGTCTTAGCAAAGGCCTAATTTTAGCAGCAGAACATTGAGGATTTGACATTAAACGCTTTGACATTTCTATAGGCTCAGGAAAGAATTGGTTTGGGATTTGGGAAAGAAGTGGAATGTGAAATTAAAGCCTTGTGTCACCCACAGGCTTTATTGAAAGGTATGCAGGAAATGCAAAAATAGTGGCTATTCTCTTTTTCCTTTACTGTTTCTGTCCTGTTTTCACGGGACGCAGCAGGGTCTCCAGATCCATTCTCGGAGCAGCTCAGTGCCGAGTTGCTTGTGAGATGAAACAAGTGAGTCTTCTGCAGTCAGCTGGGCAGCTTCTGGATTCCGCTACACTTCAGCTGGCATTTTTGGAGCAAAATAACCTTCCATGAGCTTTTCAAAAGGTGTTGTTTTTAAAATGAAAATTGCTAAAATATTTTAAAATGAGCTTCAGCTCAGATTAATAAGCAGGTTGCTAATAATTCAGATATCTTAGAGGTTATTAATAACCATCATTATTGACTTCAAGTATGAATAAATATATACGGCTCAGAGACTACAGCAG
Source organism: Geotrypetes seraphini (assembly GCF_902459505.1). Taxonomy (NCBI): domain Eukaryota; kingdom Metazoa; phylum Chordata; class Amphibia; order Gymnophiona; family Dermophiidae; genus Geotrypetes; species Geotrypetes seraphini. Next base: position 460,165,817 of record NC_047085.1, on the reverse strand, counting down.
GATCGGCAAATATCGAAGAATTACTTTGACATTCCCAGTCAGGTGACTGTTGCTGGGGACAAATACGAAATGCCTCTTATACAGTATGATGTCAGATAAATATGCGAAAAAGTGCAGTCAAATATCTTCAAAGGCCGTAGTTCACCCCTATGTATCTTGTCAAATTTTACTAACTTAAGCAGGTCATAATTTGCCTTTAAAGAAAGAAATAATAAATACATGGCCAAATACGTTATGTAACAACATTTTATTTTATTTTTTATTTCTGTTACGGTTACCATATGTCCGGGTCTTCCTCGACATATTCTCCTTCTCAGCAGCTGTTGGGCATCCAGGTGGTTTTGGTGATTTTCCACCATTTGCCCTGGTTTCTGCCAGTTGTGAAGAAAGCAGTCTAGGCTCCCGCAGTGCTCTCTCTTCAATGAGTCAGTGGCAGCTGGCAGCGATTCTCACAGGTTGCCTGCTGCTAACCTAGATTGCTCCCCCTCTGCTGCGTCCCACCCCCTTTGGCAATTTCCTGTTTCTCTGCGGCAGAAGGGAGATTAGCAGAGAATTGCTACCAACTGCTGCTGATCCACTGAAGAGCAAGAAGAGAGTTGTAGGAATTAGACAATGAGGGAAGGAAGGAGAGGTGCTGGACAAGGGGTAAAGAAGTAGGCTGGGGAGAAAGGGAGAGACAGCAATGGGGTGGAGGGGAGGGAGAGATACTGTTTGGAGAGGGAGAAAATGTTAGACATGGGGAGGGGAAGAAGAGATATTGGACATGATAACAGAGGGGAGGAAGGGTGCATAGGGGTGAGAGGGAGAAATATTGGATTAGATGGAGGGGAGGAAGGGAGAGATGGTACCTGGGGGAGAGAGGGAGAAATATTGGATAAGAAGGTGGAATGGAAGAAGGGAGAGATGGTGCATAGGGGCGTGAAGGAGAAATATTGGATAAGATGGCAGAGTAGAGGAAGGGAGAGATGGTGCTTGGGGACGAGAGGGGAAAATATTGGATAAGATGGTGGAGGGGAGGAAGAGATAGATGATGCATGGGGGGGGGAGGGGGGGAAAGAGAGATGTTGGACCCATAGCACAAGGGATAGAGAGAGAGACAGAGAGAGATAGATAGATGTTGGACATGGGAGTTGATGAGATGAAGGGAGAGATACGTAGGCGATAGAGATGGCCGAAAAAGGAAGATGTTGAATCCAGAAGCAGGAGGGAGTAATGACAGACAATGGGAGTGAGGGAAGAAAGGAAGAATGCTAGACCACAGGGGAGAGTGTAGGAGAGAAGAGGGAAGGGACAGGGAGATGAAAGGCTATGAGGATGAGGAGAAAAGAAAAAGGGAGCAGATACTGGGCTAGAAGAGACTCAAAGCCAGTATTTGGAGATGTACCTGCTCACCCCTGTGGCCGATGACAGCACTGGTAAGTTCCCAGACTGAGTACAAACCCAGGCAGACGTACTATCATACACAGAAACTACACTGCACACTCTCTTCCTTTCCCCTGCTGAAATCCCACTATGAAGAGAAGAGAGTGAACAGACGCATATCGGGCTGTCTAGCAGCCTACAGTCAATTGCTCATGAACTGCAGGGTTATCTACATCCTCCTGTGGTTCCTAAGAGCAGTAAGTTCTCTAGGCAGGCACAAAGGGAGGAAGAAGCTCAAAATGCAGCCATTCAGTCTTTTTCTCCTCTGGTGGGGAGAGGGAGAGACAGTGAACAGCAGAGCTGTTGGCTGTGTGAGAGGTAGGCAAGGAGACTATGTGCTGTGTGCTGGGGGTGGGCCATGTGTCCTCTTTTTTATTCACAAAGATGGTAACCCTAGTTGCTGGGTAATAAGTGCTCTTTTTTAATTACCAATGCACAAAAGTATAGAAAATGGCTATCATTCCCCTCAAACTTTGCTTTTGTAACCAGGACATCAATACTGTGTTGTGAAATTTTTTTTATTTTTTTGCAGAACATTCCAGATTGATTCCAAGCTGAGTATGCTTAGGGCTTCTATTACTACGATGCAAACATCCGGCAGATACATTTTGCTATGTATGTGGTCAATTTATCAAGACAAGAAGGAAAAAGTATACCATAACAGCATTTGCTAAAATGGGCACCTCATTTAACATGTGAGCACTGCCAAAAAAACTCTGGAAGGTAAGACGATTTTGTTTCTCACTAGGATGGTGGAATTTTCTGCTAGAACATTTTTTAGAATGCTTAATTTTTAAAAATATTTAAATTTTTCAATGTTATCTGAAAATATATCATATATGATATATGTTGCAAGAATCTGATATACATTGTTCATAGGTGAAATAAATCTATTATTTTCATTACCACAGTTTCATTTTGTTCTTCTACACAATGGTACAGAGGGGAAAAGAGAACCATGAAATTTGCTGTCCCTAGAGGTTGGTGGGAATCCACTGACCACTCAAACAATTGCTACTCCTGCATAGTGGCATGCATGCATCTGCAATCACATATCCGGACATTTCATTATATATCACCTCGGTGCCACATTCCCCTGAGCTTCCTGTACCCACTCCCCCAGAGAGACAGCAGCTGTCTTCAAAAGAGAGCAGAAAGTCAGAGAGTGAGGGAGATATTGTAGATCCAGTTTACAATATCAGTGGTGCAACTTCTGAGATAAACCCATGGAGGGGCATAATTTAAAAAAAACGTCTAAGTCCCCTTTTGGCCTAAGGCCCTAAACATTGAAAGTAGAAGCAGGGAAAATGTCCATTATAAAAAAAAACAAAAAACCATCCACAAGGAGGTTTATTTTTTTTTATAATGGCCTGCCTCTACGTTCAGCTGTTTTAAACGGCCAGACCACCACTACATCTAAACTTACACCATATAATCAACCTAAAAAAAGTCTAAGTCCCAACCGCCCAAAACAAGGGCTTTTAAGCGAAGGAGGAGCCAGTCCTTCACCTAAAAGCTGGATTCTGTAACCGGTGTCTATCAAAAAATAACACCGGTTGGGGGGTTTGGGGGGCAATCATGGGAGGGGGGTACGTTGAGGGCAGGAGGGCCTGGGATCCCTCCTGCCCGTATCTTAGTGGGGGTGGGGGGTAGGGGGGTAGGGGGGCCAGGAGGGCTTGGGCTCCCTCTTGCCCTGATGTTGGCGGGGGGGGGGGGGGTCGCGGTTCAACGAGGCAGGAGGACTTGGGCTCCCTCTTTCCCCGATGTCAGCGGGGTGGTCGTGGTTCGACAGGGCAGGAGGGCTTGGGCTTCTTCTTTCCACAATGTCGGCAGGGGGTGGGGGGGGTTACGACTCGATGGGGCAGGAAGGCTTGGGCTCCCTCCTGCCCCAATGTTGTTGCGGGGGTCGCGGCTCGATGGGGCAGGAGGGCTTGGACTCCCTCCTGCCCTGATGTTGTTGGGGGGTTGTGGTTCGACGGGGCAGGAGGGCTTGGGCTACCTCCTGCCCAGATCGTTGTGGGGGTGGGGGTGATGCATCACGGCAGGAGAGATTGACTATCTCCCCTGCCGCGATGTGATCACCCCTCTACCTGAATTGCCACAAACCGCGGCAGGAGAGATTGGGCATCTCTCCTGCTGCGGGTCGTGGCAGTTCGGGTAGAGGGGTGATCGCATCGTGGTAGGGGAGATGAGCCATCTCTCCTGCCATGATGGTTGCAGTGGAGTTTCTGGCTTGCTGAGCTGATCGCGCCAACCGCCATCAGCTCAGCGGGCCCTTTTTTGGCACTTACACCTGTTTGACTTGGTCTAAGTCAAAACGTATAAGTGCTGACTAGGCAACCTGTCAAAATTTTGGTTATACATTCTGTACGCCTAGGTCTAGGTAAAACAGGCCCTTAGTTTGTGGGTTTGTATCATGTGTGACTGAGGCCAGGTGTTCTGGTGGGGATAGAAGTCCAGAAACTTTGGTAGGTGTCGTGGCCGCAGGTAGGAAAATATTTGTCGGCTCTCCTTCAGCTTTTTTGGACTCAAAACAGCCCCAACTGAAAAATTAGTGATTACTTATGGCATGATCCCTGACAAACAACACTCACATAACTCAAATTTCTAACCTTGGTTTATATTCAAGTTAACCTTCTTTCCTCCTTTATTTGGGGGGGAAAAGGTTACCTAGGTTTATATTCGAGTACATATGGTACATTCCTGCAGATATATCAGCATACCTGGCATAACTGTGGACATAAATGCGGCAGGGCCACATATTACTTATAGTATTCTGCATGTTATGTGCATATGTGGGAGCTCCACTCTTGCCCTACCTGTGATACATCCATGTGTATGCCAACTTGCACATATGTGCTATGTAAGCTCTATGTGCCATTACAGATAGCATATAGGTGCCCTGCTGCCACTATTACAGGTAAGTGTACACTTATGCATATAAGCTGATGATATTCAAAGCAATTTAATCAGCCAAAAATGATTTGTGGCTGATTAAACTGCTAAATATTATCACAGACCACTAAACTCAAGGTCAACTACTCTGTGGGTGGTCCGGAGGGGCAGAGTAGGCACTTATGCAGTTAAATGTCAATGTTCAGCACTTAACCGCATAGACAGTAGAAATGTCAGTCTTATCTTTATGAAGTATCGCTGAAGTGGTTAAGTGCTAAATATTACACTTAACCCTGTAAAAGATAGTAGGCTGCATCAACCTGGATATTCAGTCTTGGTGCCCAAACATGGCCTGGCATTGATTATCCAGGAACAATGCCAGCAGCAGCTAAAAACAACCTTCACCACTGCTGGATGAATATTTACCCCTATACATTTATATGTGCAAGGGGTGTTTAAATGCATGCACTTAGGCCCAGATTCTCTAAATGGTGCTGGTTTATTAGGCACCAGTAGGCACCCAAGCTGTGAAAAGCACCATTTAAATTACGTTTTAAACTAAAATACTAGCACCCATTCTGGGCATGGCTAATGCCATTGTAGGTGTGGCTAATGCCAGAACTGGCATTACACGCCGTAGAGTGTCTGTGAGGTATGATTCATGTCACAGGTAGGTGCCGGAAATGTAGGCCTTGAAAATCCTGGCCTACATTCCTGGTGCCTACCTTTGCCGGAGGTGTGATTTTCTAAACTGTGTTGTTGCATGATTGACACACGATCGGCGGATACTTTTAAGGCGGCCACCGACAAGGGCACCATTTAGAGAATCCAAATCTCAGTGCAGTGGTTAGAGCTACAGCCTCAGTACCCTGAGGTTATGGGTTCAAATCCCACACTGACCCTGGGCAAGTCACTTAATCCACCATTGCCCCAGGTACATTTAATGTGAGCCCACCGGAACAGATAGGAAAAATGCCTGAGTGCCTGATTGTAAACCACCTGGAGGGGCAAAATCAAAAGAAACGTCTAAGTCTGTTTTGGGCCTAAGTTGCATGTCGCCCAAAGTCAGATACGGGAAAAAGTCCATTTTCGAAAAATGCATCCAACATATTTTTTCCCCCAAAAATCGTCCAACTGCACGTCCAGCCGTCTGATCGTCCAGACCGCTAAGTCGTCCATCTTTATACCCCATTTTTGACCAAAAATTTGTCCAAGTCACAAATGCCTAGAAAAAGTCCTTTTGGGCACGGGAGGGGCCAGAAAAGTGATGGATTGGACACCCAGACATGGCATCAGAGAAACAGAGTACCTTACAGAGCACTGCTGTGAACTTCACAAAAAGGGTGCCACATAAACATCTCACTACAGCTCCCTTAAAGGTTATGGTGAGCTCCCCAAAACACCCCAGAACCTACTAGACCCACCTATCTACCACCCCAATAGCCCTTATGGCTGCAGGAGCCACTTATATGACAGTACAAAAGGGTTTTGGGGGTGCACATTTTTCACCATGAATGCAGTGATTAGAGTGGCTTATGGGCCTGGGTCCTCCTCTCCACTTAAGCCACCTCTGTTCAGCTCTACTAGGCTTTTTTATGCCAGGCTGCCAGGTGCTGATGTTCTGGAGGCAGATATGTAAAGTTGTTATTACGATTTTTATGGGAGTGGTGGTGGGGGAATTGTTATTACGATTTTTATGGGAGTGGAGGGGGGGGGTCAGTGATCACTGGGACAGTGTGTGGAGGTCTGTACTTTGTGTCTGCAGTGCTTAACTGGTCATTTTGGATACCTTCTGTGGACTTAGACCTGGTTTTAGATGACCTAAGTCACAACGTCCAAGTTCCGTCTAGGCAGTGTTGTAATACTTTTGGTTATACATGCAGTACGACTAAGTCTAGGATGGCCCATGTCCCACCGAAATTCTGCCCTTGACACTCTGGTTATTCAGCACCACTGTGAAGGCCTAAGTCATTTTTAAAATACGTCTAAAACCCGGTTTGATTATCGTCACTTGGACGACTTGTGTTACTGATCGTCCAAGTGCCAATTTAGGCCAGTTTTTAGATGTATTTCTGTTTCGATAATGAGCCCCCCCTGGTCTATAAGTGGTATATAAGTACATAAATAAATAAAATTAAATAAATGGTGCCAGCAGCGCCTATCCCCTAGCCACCGCTTGGCGCAATTGTCAATCAACTACTAGGTGTCGTTTACAGATTGCACCTAGCGACGCCTAACTTGACCTAGGTGTTGCTGGGCATCCTAATGATAGGCACTGGTGTATTAGGCTAGGGTTTTCCTGGCCAAATTTACAGGTGCCTAACACAGATGCCTAGGTCATACCGTGTCTATTCTCTACCCCTTAACCACGTCTTCTTTGTGGGTAGACATTATTAGGCACCGCTCTGAGCTTCACGCGGAACTCTTAATTAATTGTTAAAAATAATTTTTTATAGGAGCATTTAATGATGTGGTCAATTACCATGACAATTAAGCTCATCATTTAATTTTGAGTTCTGCGCGGAGCTCGGCTAGGTGTCCTTAATCAGGGCCCTTAGTTGAAAAATTGTCCTTCGGGGGTGCAGTTCCTTTTTTTTTTTTTTTTTTCCAATTCTTTATTCATTTTTAAACAACCAATACAAAGTGCAACCAATTATAAATAAGTGATACAATAGACAGCACTAATAGCAATCAAATAATAATAAGATAAAATACATTTCACCCCCTCATTCAGAAATCAAAGGGTGATACTAATGATCAATTCTTGCAATATTTCACTAATGGTCCCCAGATCTCATTGAATTTATTATAGTGTCCCAATTACATCGAGTTTATTCTCTCAAACTTATAAAACTGGCACAAAGTTTCCCACCAAAAGTTATAATTTATCCTATTCCATTTTTTCCAGTTTTTCGTAATAAGCTTCATAGCAACTCCTGTCATTATAAGCAGTAATCTATTCTTATTTGCATCAATTGGACTCTTGGGTAGTAAGAGAGTTCCAAATAACACTATGCCATATGACAATGTGTTATTTGGAGATCCATATGACAACTTCCAATATCATATGGATCTCCAGAATTTAATTATCAAGGGACAATAGAACAGCAGATGATCCAGTGTCCCTATAATGAGATGACAATGCCAGAGGAACAGTTCTATAAAGAGGAGTGCTAACATTTATTCATACATTACATTTTTTATAATTTTCCTTGTATAGCTCAATTTCCTAAACATCATTTGCTTAGTTAATTTTTAGCCAGAAAGAAAACTAAAAGGAAAACTATACTGGACTATAGGGTAAGAAATAAAAGGTGTGTTACATACCAAGAAGGGTCTCCCCCATTCCACAAGCCATGTTCAAAATGAGCAAGGTATGCTACAAAAGGCTCCCTCTCTCACAGATTATAAGAGCTATTTTCCATATATAAAACAGGCTTTACATATGACCTTCAAAGAAGACAATTTTAAAAAGTCATTCCTACATGCAGAACAGAGCTTTGCACTTAGAATTTAACTTATAAAATATGAGGGCAATTCTTTAACTTCACCTATATTTAGACACATAGATGCAGTGGCGTAGCTGGGGTGATGATGCCTGCTTTTGCTGTACCGTGCGCCCCCTCTGTTCTTTCCTGCTGTTCCATGTGCACCTCACCCTTGAGCACCTCCCCCCCTGCATATCTCTTGAAATGTTCGCCGGTGTGAGCAGCATCTTGTACCAGTTGCTCACTCTGGCCTCGGCTCCCTTCTGCTATCCACAGGGACTTTCCCTCAACCCTGGAAACATGCCTTTCTGCATCCTAAAATAAAGAATACCACAGCCACCCAATCGGATCCTAGTCATTATTGTCCCATTGCAAATCTATCTTTTCTATCAAAAATAGTGGAATTTAATTGTACATTCACAACTTCAAGATTTTTCACCAAAACCAACTCTCTGCACCTCCACCAGACAGCTTTTAAAGAAACAGCCCTTATTGGAATCACAACCTATCTATATATACAGGTATATACAGTATATATATGGATCAATTTAAAATGTTGCAATGTTATCACTTGACTGCAGCTTTCGACCTCATCAATCATTCCCTTTTAATCAACTGCTTGCAACAACTGGGACTCTCCAGCACTGCTTTAGGACGGTTCATATCCTATCTTGTCAACCGATCATACAGAGTCCTATCCCAAAATGCATCCTCAATGCCTTTCAATCCAACCTCTGGTGTAGCACAAGCTTCCATACTTTCACCTCTACTTTTTACCCTCTATCACATCTCCTGACACTAGCCCAGGCACTAGGCTTTACTCTTTTCATCTATACCTACAAGTTATTATACACTTTTCTTGACACCTTTCATTTCAATGATATGAAACAAAAAGTATCAAGAAAAGTGTGGAATAACTTGTAGGTTTCGTGGCTTGGTTGGGCACTTTTCAGTGGTCTCTCAAAATTCATTGTACGCAGGCTTTCAACAAAACATTCTTCACAGGCTGCAATGAATTCAAAACACAGCCATTTGTCTAATCCGCAATGCTTGGAAATTTGAACATGTAACCCCACTGCTGTTAATATTTAAAACACTAAATTCAGGAGAACCTGACTATGTTTCCCGCTACCTTATTCTCCTTAGACCTACCAGATCCTTCCAATCAATATGTACATCAAAGTCAGCTTATCATCCTTACATACTGCTATATAGTGAACAAACTTTTTGGTCTAAGGATCACAACAGTGGAACTCCCTCCCTGTACCTCTCCACCTTCAGTCTTCTTTGGAATGCTTTAAATCTCAACTAAAGACCTTCCTTTTCAAAGATACCTTCTCCTGATCGACCTTAAAATTCTTTCTTCCTTCCTTTTATCTAAAGCAGTTCTGCCTACCTTTTTACTTTCCTTATGGAAAAGTCTGATAGAGGCCCAAATTTTACCCTCTGTTGTTACCCTTCTCATCTTTTCTGTCAAATATTGTTCAACCTCCCAGAGCAGGTGATCGCAGCCAGCAGCATACAAGATTTTAAGAATAAATGGGATGCCCACGTCGGATCTTTACGAGGGCAGTATAGAGGTGATACCACCTGTGAGCGACCCCTTAGGAGGTTGTTAGGGGAGGGTTAATGGAGTGGGCAGACTTGATGGGCTATGGCCCTTTTCTGCCGTCATCTTCTATGTTTCTAACCCTCTAACCTTGCTTTTATGTTTTGTCTTTAATCACAAACCATGTATCCCTTCCCCCTATTAGGCTATAAGCCATACAGAAGGTTCACCCATAGTGTAAGATAGAAAGAATAAATAAACTTGAAACTTGCACACTGCACCATACCTTGTATATATAGAATCTGGTTTCCCTCTTCCCCTTGATCCTGATCCTTCTCCCCTATTTTTTTCCCCCAAACAGTAAGCCCCAGACCAGCCCCCTACCCCTGTAGGCCCCCCCTAGATCTAGCTTTTCTATCCCTGGCAGTTTAGGAGGGTCCTATAGGCAGGAGCAATACTCATTCCAGCCTATTATAGCTAGTACCATGAAGCTTCAGCTAGAGGTCATGGAGGCCATTTTAGAAAGGACTGCAATGAGGAGGAGCAAGTAGACATTGCTTCTGTACAAAGGAACACCCCCCCCCCCCCCACACACACACCAAACCACCGTGGATAGACAAGATAGGCCCACAGGGGTGGGTGGCTTGGTCTGTGATTTACTATGTTTATGGAAGAGGGAGGGAAGTGGCATTAGGAATTCCTTAGGCTGCTATACAGGAGTTAACTGGGTACCAGGCAATATTCAGATCAGTGCCTATTTAGCTTTATGGATAAAGTTAGGACAGTTATGTGCTTTCCTAACTTTATCTGCCTATTTAACTGGTTCGCAGTCTTAATATTGCCGCCAACTGGTTAAGTACCAGCTCTGCCCAGGCTCTGTTCATGGACTGCCCTGGCACTAACTGGATAGTTAAGGGCAGTTACAGCTAATATCCAGCAGCACTGTCCGGTTATATGCTGCTTAACATCGGCAGACAGGTAGGCTCAGGTGTTTTAACCAGATAGGAGCCTTTTGCATTACATTACATTGGTGTCTTCTATCCCGCCGATATCTTTCAGTTCTAAGTGGTTTACAACAAGAATTGGCCTGGGCATTCCCAGGGAGATTACAAGGTTAATAGATATAGCATGCCTGTTTTAATTACTTTGTATATTAGGCTGTAGATTTCCAGATAGAAAGTGTCAGATAGAGAGAACCAGGGGCTTCAGAATGATGATCAGAGAAAGGGAAATTATTAGATGGATTTGACTCAATCATTTGTTTAAAAATTGCCCCACCATTGAGTGGCTATACAAGGTTGCCTAATTACCGCTTTTCTCTCATCTCTATCTATAGGGAAAATGTTTAGGGCATGAGGCCCTAAATGGTTGTAACATGGATGGGAGAGAAACCTAAGCATATATATTAGATTAGTGGTCTCCAATCTTTTGAATATAAAGGGCCACAATGTGAATATAAGAAAGCTCTGAGGGCCACCAAAAGATTTCAGGCTTACACATGTAAGCCTATACTAGTTAAATACATCACTGAAAATTCTGTTTTCATGATGCACCCTTATGTTTAGCAAAACTTTGGCGTGGTTTTCACAATTCTCTGAAAGCAAGTACAGTGGTACCTTGGATTACGAGCATAATCCATTCCAGGAGCATGCTCGTAATCCAAAATGCTCGTTTATCAAAACAAAGTTCCCCATAGACAATAGTGGCAACAGCAACGATTGATTCCAGAACCCGGGGTCTGTACCTGTCGGGGCCGGGTGCTGCAGCGCCGTCTCCTCCGTCTGCCTCCTCCATCCGTCATCGGAAGAAGAACCCGACAGTACCTCTTCGGGGGGGATGCCAGCTGCCGGAGAACCCCACAGTGCCGCTTTGGGGGGCGGATGCCAGCCGCCGGAGAACCTCGTAGTGCCTTCAGAAGGATGCCTCCTCCATCTGCCGGCCAGCCCTCCACGTCGGATGCTCCTCGCATGCTGGAGAGCCCCCACCTGAGCCCACACAGCCGAGCGCCGCCCCACCCACATGCCGCACACGACACGCACAACGCCGATGATTAACGCTGTGCACGTCACACGCAACGCACAGGAGGGACAGCAATCGGCCGCGCAGGCCCAGACAGAGGTCCTCCAAACTGCAGAAGGCACTCGATGTAGAAGGCTGGCCGGAAGATGGAAGAGGAATCCCCTGTAAGTGCTCGTTGATCAGGGCAGTGCTTGGTTTGCGAGTCAAAAGTTTGCTGAGTGTTTTCCTCGTCTTACAAAACACTCGCAAACCGGGTTACTCGCAAACTGAAGTACCACTGTATTTCATGGTTGCTCTAGTTAACTGTTTGAGGGCCACAACAGAGGACTTCTAGGGCCATATGTTAGAGACCACTGTATTAGATAATTTCCTCATCTAGAGTTACAGCAGTACAAAGTACGCTGATTCCTTCATATCATCATACCTTTAGCAAATTTACTTAGAAAGCTTCCCAGGCAGTTTTAATTTTAGGATTCGGCTAAAGGTACTTGTAGAAAATTATCAGTTATACAGCTTTGTGAAACTTTCCTGAGAATGTACATTATTTTTAATCCTAAAACTGACAACCCTCAGTTACTCTATAATTGAGTCTTACTCTCCCTCATCCAGAAGTTTAAAGATAATAAATCACAACAGATAAAAAAAGTACACAGACTATGCATTTCAAATTGAATAATTAGCTATTTTTTAAAATGAGAAATGCATGCCCTTTTTAAAATCAGAATGTTTAAAACAAAGACATGTCATCAACAAAAGAGAAAACAAATATCTGAGATATCTGAGTCGTAGGAAAGATCTTTGTATGAACTATTTAAATGCAGTATTTAATAAACATAGATATTTTGGACAGCCTGCTTCTTGACCTTGTCTAGCTTTCATGTTTTGAGCTGGGCATAGCTACCATGATTTGATAAAACTGCTGGAAGTGATAATTTGTCTTTCAAGCAGATACTGGCTTACCACTGAGGAGCAGCTGATTGTGTCGGTATGGAGTTGGCAGAGGACCAATGTCTCCTATTCTATGGCTCATTACCCTGGAAAGGTGACCAGTATGATGAAGGCTTCCCACAACGATGCTGTGCAAGTAGACGGGCTCGATGAAACAGCTGAGAAGACCACCCTGTAACCCAAGAATGTTCCATCTGGAGTAAAACAAAAACCAGAAACACAAGTGTGGGGATGGGATGGAATGAAAGGAACTGATTGAAATTATGCTTAAGCAGGCCACAGATATGTTCTCAAATTCATTTAATAACCAGGAGTTTTGTGACAGCACCAGAGCTGAGAAAATGAAATTATTCAGACAAGAGTAAGTCATTATTTTACATTAGAGCAGTGTTTTTCAACCGCTGTTCCGCGGCACACTAGTGTGCCGCGAGATGTTGCCTGGTGTGCCGCAGGGCCGCCATCAGGGCAGTACTACCAGTCCTGCATTCAGGGGCCAGGAGCTGACAGGGGGCCCGAGGCAGGGGCGCCAGTGGCTCGCCAAGGCAAAGTGAGTCGATCACCCAGGACTCACTTTGTCTTGGCGATCTAATCTATCGAGCCGATAAGTCTTCTTCTCCCCGACGTCAATTCTGCAGTCGGAGAGGAAGTTCGGGCCAGCCAATCGCTGCCTGGCTGGGCGGAACTTCCTCTCCGATTGCAGAATTGACGTCAGGGAGAGCATGCATCGGCGTCGGCTTTGAGGCCTGTTATCCATTGGTGGGTCCTGTTCCCCGATGGCAGCGGCAGTGGCAGTGGCTTGGGGAACGGCAGGGAGAAAGAAAGAAAGGGGGCAGGCAGGGAAACAGAAGGAAAGAAGAGAAACAGAAAAAAAGAAAGAAAGATCAGGGAGAGAGGAAGAAAAAGTTGGGGGAGGGAATGAGGTGTGGAGGAGAGAAAGCATACAGGCTGATAGAAGGGAAGAAAGATTGGATGCACAGTCAGAAGAAGAAAGTGCAACCAGAAATCACCAGACAAGGTAGGAAAAATGATTTTATTTTAAATTTAGCAAAGTGGAGGCAGTATTACCACAGTTTTCAAAGGAATTTGCCCAAATAACTTAATAGTTAACTGGGTAAATTCCCAGAGATGAAAACTTCCCTTCACTTACTATGCACAGTTCTGAATTTATATCTGCTGTCTATATTTTACAATATGGTCACCTTTTACTAAACCGCAATAGTGGTTTTTAGCGCAGGGAGCCTATGAGCGTCAAGAGCAGCGCTGGGCATTCAGCGCAGCTCCCTGCGCTAAAAACTGCTATTGTGGTTTAATAAAAAGGATGGAGGGTATATTTGTGTATTTTTGTATGCTATAAAAACCAAATACAGAGAGAGACTGAGAGCTGTTGACGAAGAGCTACGTGTGTGTCTTTCTTCGATTCCAGCCAGAATATCAGCTTTGTGTTCAGCCAAACAGGCCCAGGTTTCGCACTGAATAAAGTATTTTATAATTTTTCACTATTCTGTTTACTTAATATTTCATAATAAAGTAATTATAAAATACTTTCTTTGTGTTTATTTGATTCCTATTCAAGAGAATTATTTTATATATAGTCAATATAGGCACAGAGTTAAATTTTTTAACATTTTCTAATGGTGGTGTGCCTCGTGATTTTTTTCATGAAACAAGTGTGCCTTTGCCCAAAAAAGGTTGAAAAACACTGCATTAGAGTATAGGACTATAAATTATATCAGCAGATAAAGATCATAAGCCCAATCTAGTCTGCATCATGTCCTTCCTGTTAATCACAGACCACAACTTTTCCTTTACTTCATTTTGGACTATGTACTAACATCATTAATATGGGTTATTAGTAAATAGACCCTATTGAATAAAACAGGAATCTTGTCAAATAACGTGGATTAATGTGTAGGAGTATTTCCTAGGTTATCTTTGTGAGCATGAGGCCTAACTTATGCTCTAAATCTGGGGTGTCAAAGTCCCTCCTCGAGGGCCGCAATCCAGTTGGGTTTTCAGGATTTCCCCAATGAAAACAGTGCATGCAAATAGATCTCATGCATATTCATTGTGGAAATCCTGAAAACCTGACTGGATTGTGGCCCTCGAGGAGGGACTTTGACACCCCTTGCTCTAAATCATGCTTTCAGCCATACTGTCATGGTTTCTGCAAAATTCCCTAATTTGCAGCTTTGTGGAAGATTTGCTGAATACCATCTTTGTCTATTATTCACTTGTGTGGACCTGGGGTGAGTGAGGTTCCCAGCTGTGGATAGCTGAAACAACCTTGAGAGGCAACATTGTTTCTGCACCAGTTAAAACCAGTTCTAGCCTGGAAAAAGAAGCATCTGGGCCGGGCCGGATTTTCCTATAGGCTAACTAGGCTTCAGCCTAGGGCCTCAAGATCCGTGTCACATTTTTTATAAAGGTTAGTACCAATAGCAACATGTTTCATTTAACATATTGATATATATCAGAGTAATGATGTATTTTATTATCTCTCATGTAATTTACAAACTTAAAAATGGGAGGTGAAAGGGCCTCATAAGTGGAATAGCCTAGGGCCTCTTTTCATCTAAATCCGGCCCTGCATCTGGGCCACTAACCATTCTGGACAGTTTGTTTTGTTTTTTTTAGCTAGTCAGAGAAGCTATTCCTGTCCTACGTACTTGTCTTCAAATAGGTATTCTGAGGAGTTGCAAGAAGGAATGAGTGGATTTGCACCAGAATCTGTCACATCAGCCTCTCTGTAACAACTGTCTGTGCAGCAGCAGAGAAGATATTGCAACAGCAATTACGGTACAGATGTTTCCTGACTGAGGAGAAAGCATTCCTTGAAATTCCTGACCATATTGCTTGGATTGTGGTTTTAAAACTAGCAGTTTCTTAGCATATACCTTTATCAGAACAATAGTTCTGATCAAAATGTCAAATATGTGTAACTGTACTGCTGATTATAGATTATTATTCTGACAAACTTAGGGCTCCTTTTATTAAGGTATGCTAGCGTTTTTAGCGCACGCAGGACATTACCGCACGCTACACCATGCACTACACGGCTAGAACTAACGCTAGCTCAATGCTGGCATTAGCGTCTAGCATGCGCTATTCCGGGTGTTAAAGCCCTAACGCAGCTTCGTAAAAGGAGCTCTTAGTTATTGTAAACCCTTAAAACACTATGGTCAAGTGGTACATCAAATTAAATAAATCCAATTCAATCTAAGAAAAAGGCGCAGTTCTTGTTCTCAGTAACCCACAAGGCGAGCTAGGCAGTGGCGTACCTAGCGTATTTGACATCCGAGGTCAATCATTTTTTTTAATACGCCCTCCTCCATATGAAAAAAATTATTTTTAATGTTAATTCACGAGTCACCAAAAAAGGGTGTACCTAGGAAAAGGTGGCATTTTAAACATTGCAGTGAGAACTAGAATTCATTACACCCATTGGAAAACTAAACAAGTCAGATTTGTAGAGATCAGTCTTGCAGTCAATGCTAACAGAAAACCATGTCTTTTTCATGCACACAGAACACAGATACACCCTTGCCCTAAACCGGAGGTGTCAAAGTCACAAAGCCGCAATCCAGTCGGGTTTTCAGGATTTCCCCCCATGAATATGCATGAGATCTATTAGCATACAATGAAAGCAGTGCATGCAAATAGATCTCATGCATATTCATTGGGGAAATCCTGAAAACCCGACTGGATTGTGGCCCTCAAGAAGGGACTTTGATACTCCTGCCCTAAACTGAACTGCCAAGAAGCCAGTCTCTGTATACAATGCAACACCACACAGCGATGTGTGTCCCCTAATACTGATGTAAATTTGAAAAAACTAACAAATACCAATAACCACTTTATAAATTAACAAATAGAAATAAAACAAAAAATGGAAAATAAAATATTGATAATACTATTTAATTGGACAAATACATTTTTCAGTTAACTTTCAGAGGCAAAAATCTCCTCTCTTAGGTGAGTACAGTATACTACTGTTACAGGATCCTGTCTTGACCTGAGGAAGGCGTTTTTGGTCTCCGAAAGTAAGGCAAAAATGTATTAAAATTAGTCCAATAAAAAGATCATATTATTTCCATTTTCTATTTATATATGTTTATCAACATAGCTACAATACTACTTTATCCATTTTTCTACTCATGTCATCTCTGGTTTTTGGTTTCCTTATCTTCTCTTTCCTCTCTTCCTTTCATCCAGCATCTATATTTATTTCTCTTCCATCCAGCATCTGCCCTCTTGCTCTGCCTCTTTCATCCACTGTCTGTACTCTCTTTCAATCCTGTCTGCCCTCTCCTTCTTCCATAGAGTCTGCTGTCTTTCTATCTACTGTCTGCCCTCTCTTTCCCTTCCACCAGGAAGCCAGAATAGTAAAACAGTGAAGATTTATATATTATACACATTTAAAAAAATGAAAATTAGCCATATTTCCTTCCTTCCACTCTCCTGGGGTCTGGCATCTCTCTCCTCTCATTCCTGCCCCTCCCATGGTCTGGCAACTCTGTCTCCTTTCCTTCCATTTCTTCCCCCCCAATGCACTGGCATCCCTCTTCTTTCATTTTCTCCCCTCCTTCCCTAATTGTATGTAGGTTCCATAATATAAAAAAAAACTTTTATGGACTAGAATATCAATGTGATCACTCATGGATAGATTTTATCAAAGTATACTCCTAAAATCCTGATTGTTGGGGAAATAGGGTAGGATACTCCTTTCAGAGTCAAATTTTCTTCCCTCCTCATTGCTCCAGGTACACTAGATAGAGTTTGAGCCCATCAGGACAGATAGGGAAATATGATAAAGCACCTGAATGTAAGCCACTTAGGATATAAGTGGTATATAAATCAATCAATCTGGGTTAAGCTTTAGTTTAAAATTCCTCATCCAATGATCTACAGTCTGAAAAACCTTTGAGATTAACTGGGAAACCGATGAAAGATTAGAAAAAACTAGGAATGACTAAAGTTATGTCAAGTGCATAACTAAAAAATTTTATATCAAAATTTTATAATCTTGAACCCAAGGAGGCATGATAAACATTGAAAAGTACTTGGGAAAGAGGGGATTCTTGAGGAACTCCACAAGGATTACTCCAAGTATCTGACAAGACCCCCATTGAAACTGACTTGATAGGTATGTAAATCTTGGAACCATTGCAATGCTTTGACAGAGATGCCTATGACATCCAAATAATTAAGTACCGCGGCTTAGTAAAAGGGGTGTTTACTTTTTATAGCCTCACACACAACTTACTCCTTCTCTACAAAGCCACGCTAGCGGCTGCCGTGCAGCAACAGCCCCGAAGCCCTTCAAATCTCTATGGGCTTCGGGGCCGTTACTGCGCGGCTTTGTAGAAGAGGAGGCTAGTATCTGAATTGTAACTGACCTTGAGCTTGAATTTAGGAAAAAAATAAGTACAATTTCATGCCTGAATCCAAGATTTCCCTTATCAAAGTATTAGACTTTTGAATGTATAAACAAACATATGCATAAGGACTATCTGGTTGTTGTAGTGTATATAGATTTTCAGAAGTCATTTGACAGAGTCCCTCCGTAGACTCCTCAGGAAATTCAAATATTCAGGTATAAGGCAATGGTTTACTCTATATTTGTATCTTGTTAAAAGACATGAAATACAGAGCTGGCCAAAAATGGTTAGTTTTACAAAAGAGTGCATGCAAGAGCGCCAGAGAGATTTGTACCGGGGCTTATACTGATTATCATTTTCAGTATGGAAATGGGAGCTATAAGTAAGTTGGTGTCTTAAATAAGACAATTCACTGGTGAGGAAGAAAGAAAGTGGTATATTTTTCCAGATGGAAGGTACTTGTACAGAAATAACGATCTGTCACCAACTGAAACTAATTTTTAAACTGGCACAAACTGAAGAGTGAAAATAGAAGAACATAGGGAATGGAAAATTTATGGCTGAAAATAAGATCAGGGATGCAAGCAGGAAAAGGCCCACAGACAAGTTTAAGACTACAGATTTTGAGCTTTGAGCCAGAAGAATTTTCAGAGGATGGAGCTGATACAATCTTTTTTTTTTTTTTTAATTTACAGTGGTGCCTCGCATAACGAACGCCTCGCACAACGAACGCTGCACACAACGAACTTCATGTCTTGATTCACACAACGAACTTCGTTTCACACAACGAACTTCACACAACGAACTTCGTTTCACACAACGAACTTCGTTTCACACAACGAACTTCGTTTCACACAACGAACTTCGTTTCACACAACGAAGTCGCCCGAGCTGCCGATGTATTGCATCCTTCCGCGCAGGCACTGCAGGCAGTCGTTAGTCACTGCGCTTAACTGCCCTCTCTCACTGTATACAGTCGTCCTTTTAAGATAAACTCAATATTTTTTATATATCATGGCTTCTAAAAAAAGCAGGAAGGTGATTTCTGTTGAAATGAAACGGGAAATAATTAGAAGGAGTGAATGTGTGACCTCGTCAAAGAGTTTGGCCTCAGCAAGACCACCATTTTCACCATTTTGACAAATTTATCTTTTTTTATGTCATCTTAGCATATTTTATGCTGCAGAACGAATTATTTTTTTTAACATGTATTGTTATGGGAAAACGCGTTTCACATAACGAACTTTTCGCATAACAAACTTGCTCCTGGAACCAATTAAGTTCGTTGTGTGAGGCACCACTGTATTTATCATTTTTCAAAAGAAACATACTTCTTGTTAAAGCAATATAGCTGAATAAAGTTAAAATATAACATTAAATCAAAGATTTTAATATTTGAGGTAATTATAATCGCTTCCTTAGATCCCAATAATGGAAGGGGGGGGGGGGGGGGGTTTAAAGCCAGAATAAAGAGATGTAAAAAACACATGAAAAGAAAAGGCCTTAACGCAAGTTTGCTAATTATTCCTTTCACTGGTGTTGACTCTATCAAATTATCTTTTTCAGATCCAGAAAAGATTTTAGTTGATCTGGCAGGAAAAAATACATATTTATGTTGAGCATATTTCAGATACAATCTTTTTTTGGAATGGGAGAGGGGCTTCTTAGCATTTAGTGCGTGTAATTGTTAGCTAAATCCATTAGCACACCTTAGACAAAGGACCCCCCTAAGTATTATGGGACTATGAAGAGTCTATTAAAAAAGAAGAATGACCTTAATTCTATAACAAGGCACCTGCTAATGGCACTGGATATGGCACCTATTTCAATTCTAGTCTATACAGAAACGTGCATTTGACAGAAATACATTTATGATTCAGTTTTCTATACTGTTCTCCCGGGGGAAGCTCAGAATGGTTTACATGAATATACTCAGGTACTTGAGCATTTTTCCCTGTCTATTCTGGTGGGCTGACAATCTATCTAATGTACCTGGGGAAATGGGGACATTAAGGCCCACATTCTGTAACCAGCGCCTTATGTTAGGTACCTATTTTGGAGGCACTCACCTAGCTAAGTGCCTATCTAAATTGAATAACAAGCCCAATTAAGCTTTTTAACCAGCAATAATCGAAACTTAGGTGCCTATCAAGAAAGAGCGATGTTGTAACAAGGCGCCTCTAAAGAATTTAGGCAGCCTTCAAAAAAATAGGCGCTATGAATATTAGGCATGGGCGTCGCAACGTTTTAGGTGCTTTGTTACAGAATCGCTGCTCTTAAGCGTGCTTAAGCACTCGCACGGGCGCCTAAGTTTTAGTTGTGCCTAGAGCTGGCCTATTTATTGGGCACCTCCAAAATAGGTGTCGCTCAGCGCGATTCACTAAACGGCACCCAATTGTTCTTGAATTGCGCTGAATGGTGCCTATTTCAGCGCCTAACTTTTGGGCGCTTCTTATAGAATTTGCCCTTAAGTGACTTGCCCAAGGTCACAAGGAGCAGCATAGGTTTGAACCACAACCTCAGGGTGTTGAGGCTGTAGCTTTAACCACTGGGCCACACTCTCCCCCTTCAAGCACTTGCACCAGCCCTACAATTACTTGTGAGCTGGAACTTGCATCAGCCTTATAGCCCCTACAGGTGAGATGGAACACATACACATGTGCTCCGTTCATGTTCCACCCAAACTCCACCCACGTACACACCCACTGGTAAAGAATACACCAGTGCTTCTCAACTTCATCAAGCCAAGTATCCCCTAGATCAGTGTTTTTCAACCTTTTTACACCTATGGACCGGCAGAAATAAAATAATTATTCTGTGGACTGGCATCGGTCCGTGGACCGGCGGTTGAGGAACACTGGGCTAAGTTGTGGGCCAGACCCCGCCCATCTCTACCCAATCTCAACCCCAGACCCCGCCCCCATAATAGTACTAATTGCACCTTGCACGTCCCATGCCTCATCTGGAAGCCTCCCCTCTGATGTTGCAACGTCAGAGAGAAGGCTTCCGGTTCAGGTGCAGGATGCCCATAGGAGCCACTGCCCGTGGCTTTGTGCACTGAATCAGTTAGGAAGAGGGAGCTGGCTCGAAGATAATGCAGCATCGATCGCACCGTGGACCGGCGGTTGAAGAACACTGTTTTGGGCCTGATGCACGTGCTGGCCCTGTGGACCCGCAGGAAATTTCTGTGGACCGGCACTGCCCTAGATCAAAAGATTTTCAATCAAGTACCTCTACGAGTTACGAGCAGCAGAGATATAGGAATGGACATTTTATTGTTAAACAGTAACTAACTAAGCAACATACTCGTACATAACAAACACAGGTCACTGCAAATGGCGTACATACTAAGGCATACTTGGCGTGGTCTATTCTATTTCAGTCTCAGATAAACTGTCCCTTTGACAGGTGGTATATAATTCTTACAAACTGAATGAACAATGACACTTCGACGGGGCCTATTTATCAGAACAGGAGACAAGGATGATATCCACAAAAGTTGCCATTAGTGACTAATACAGTTTCATTTTTTCTCTGGGAAAATGAAACATGAAATCTGATTGGTCACTAAGGGCAAGTTCACTCACTCACATCCCACTTGCCCTCTGCCACTCTGCCCTTCTCTCTCTTAGAGAGCTTGTTGATTTTGCTGTCTCATGAGACTGGAAGTTACAAGATCAATGGGCCTTTCGTGCACCTTAACACATATTAGTTACTCAAAATGCCAAAGCTCTGTCTGATGTTATAACAAACCGTATTAAAAAGTTTTCATATCACCTCAGTAAAGCCAGTACACAGTCCTACCACTACAAAACACTAAGTACAAATGTGTAAAAAAAAAGAGTTAGGACCTTACCATATCAAAACAGCATTAACTTCCAGGATTCAAAGAGCAACAACCTTATGTGTGAAAAAAGCACTGTAAATATTATACCAGGTTCTAAAATATCAATACAATACCTAATGAGAAACCAGAACAATGGGACTGCTACAAGATTCTACATAGAACATTCCAATTAATAAATTCAGAAAGAAATACTTTTTCTACCTTTGTTGTCTGCGTATGTTATTTTTCCATTCGCTTTGGTCACAGTGACTCTTTGTTTTTCTCCATTTTTACCTCTGTCTTTGCAGGATGTTCTGTCAATTTGACATATATTCTCTCGAAACAACAAAAGAAATTGACCCTATTCACTCCACAAAAAACACACACAAGGAAACAAAGAACTTGTGGAGAATTGATGTCCAAGTTGATGGCTTTATTGAGACAAACAAATAATCCACATAAATACATCTAGGGCCGGAACCTCTAGAAACATATGGACCCTACATGGTCCGTGTTTTGATGCAATTGTCTTCTTCAGAAGTCCCTACTGGCCCTAAAAATGAACTTGTGGATTAAAACAAAGGTCTCTATGCAAAACCGACGTACTCAAAATGACAAAATCGTGTTCCAAGCTCCCAGGCTTTCTCTATGTCCACCTTCCATCTTCTCTCTGCATCTTTATCTATCCTGTCCAGCATCTAACATTTGGGGCCTTGTCCCTTTGCATCCCTGTGATCAGTATTGCCCTTCTATTTCCTCATCCCCTCTCCATTCAGCATTCCCTCTCTTTGTCTCTGTCCCTATCCTCCTTCCATCTCTTCTCTGTGTATCACCTCATTTCTTTTCTGCCCAACCCATGGCTTCAACGTCTCCCTCTCTATTCCTTGCTCTCCTCTTGCAATCAACATCTCCACCTCCCTGAATCCAGTATCCCCCTTTCTCTTGATCTAGTCTTTCTCTCTCCTTCTTCAGTGAGTTATGAGTTTCAAGTTTCTCCCCAGTCCAGGAGCACATTTCCTTCTTCTACTCCAAACCCAGCAGCACCTCTCCTTTCTCCTCTGCCCCCAGTCCATCACCTCCCCTGCCCCCAGACCAACAGCACTTCCACAACAATGCAAGTCCAGTGGCACTGCCACCGCCACCTAGGTCCAGCAGTACCTCTTCCTCTTACCTCCCTTGCCCCCAGACCAACAACATCTCTCCCTCCCACTTCCCTCACCACCCAGGTCCAGCAGCATCTATCCCGCCCACCTCCCCTGCCCCAGACCAGCAGCCCCTCTCCCCACCACACAGGTTCAGCAGTGCCTTTCTCCCCAGGTCAGCAGCACCTCTCCTCTTTACTTCCCCTGCCCCAGACTAGCAGCACCTCTCCCTCCCACCATCCAGGTCCAGAAGCACTTTCCCCTCCTCTCTGATTAGCAGCAGCACATCACCCTTCCCCTTCCCTGACGAGCAGCAACACCTCTCCCCCCCTGTGACTAGTAGCAGCACCTCTCCTTTCCCCCAGTGAAACTAGCACCAGCACCTCTCTTCCCCCTACCCCGACAAGCAGCAGAACCTTCCCTCCCTCCCATGAGCAGGAGCTTGTAGACTGCCTGCACAGCTGCCAGCAGTAGTGCAGTGATTTCTTTCGGCAGCTTTGAGGCCTTTGCTAGGCCTGGCCCATCTCTCAGGAACGAGGAAGTTACACCATTGGAGGTGGGCTTGGTCTAGCAAAGGCCCCAAAACTGCCCAAGGAAATTGCTGTGCTATCACTGGTAGTTATGAAGGAAGTTACAAGCTGCTGCTTGTCAGGGGAGGGGGACAAAATGTCACGGCTGTGGCAACGGCAGTTATAAGAGACATGCCATTGCCGCATACACCCTGCCACTTATATGTGTACCCATTTGAGTACGTGTACCGCATGTCTGGATACACTCTGGTATATACTATCAATCATGGTACATACTTTTCAGCAAGTTAGTATTCTATAAGAGGTAATTCATACACCTAGTTTCTCTTTATAGAATTAACTCCTAACAACAAGAGTTCAGTAAAAATGCAAAATTTATGCTGAGTATTTCATTAGAAACTTCACAGTGGTGTAAACCACACATAAATCAAATTGCCAAAATATGACAGAAAATCCATATCCATCTTGTGGTAAGCTCTGATCTAGTTTTTGGTTTGGGGAATAGGTTTTATACCATATACAGATTTTGCTGCGTCTGTATGTCCTAGTTTGAATATTCAGTACACAGTTTCTCAGTATTAAACAGAATATAATGGCCCAGGAGTTCTTTTGTGTTTAAATGAACACACTCTGATCTGAAGCCTATGAGATCCGTGCTACATTTTCATGTATATGCAAGCCTGGCAATAAATCCACTAGTGACTACTTTGTTTAGCTCAGATCATAACCTTAAACACAGTCTGGAAGAAAGACTTTCTGGTTTGTTTGTTTTTTTGTTTTAGAAGTCCGTCTACAATGGCTACAGAAGACAATGGTTGCCATGCTAAATAAAGTGTTTAAAGCACCATCACTACTGTTGGCATGCATTATGTAGCTAATTTTGTACATCATTGTTCTTTTCATTAATTAACATTTCTCAGTCGCTAGTGCAATTATTTTGGGGCCTCCATGCTGTACATCTCTGTTCATGATTAATAAGGAATCGTTATAGTTCCCCCTCCAGAAGCAGTCAATTAACACGGAATACTCTCCATTAATTACTGAATGCTTGAAACCGGCATAATCTACCTGGAGAGCAATCTGCTCAAGGAACCTGTGACACCAATTGCTTTAAAAAGTTCTCTTTAAATTTTATTCCAAAAACACGAGCAATTTAGCTGGCTATATTAATTTGCCTCCGAAGCAGTGCTGTGAATTAGAAACATCTTTTAATCTCATGCAAGAAAAAGCAGCCATCTGGCTGTTGAGGATTTCGAAGAGAATCTCTCCCTCTCTCACTTCGTAAATGCAGGTCATTAAAGTAATGTGTTCATCTACATAAAGCTCAAATGGAATATAAAAGGTAATATTTATATACAAACAATTTAGTCCCAGAGTTTAAACAGTCATTGATTTCATGAAACATTTACTTTACGCCACTGAATTTGCATAATTTCATTTGGGGGAAAAAATGTCCCTCCTATAAGTAATATAATTTTGGAAAGAGAGAAAAAAAAAAAAGCACATCAGAATGCAAAACTAACCATGCAAGGTTTAATAGTATGATAAAGCTCTGCTCACGTTACTGGATTTGATACTGACTTTTACTAGGCCACATTAAAGTGTAATATAGATAGATCTGAAAACTTATCTGCAGGATAGGTTACAGCTTTAAATCAGTTTCTGATCTGAGGAAGAACGGGGTTACCTTCGAAATCATAAACTACTGTATTTTCACTCATATACCGCGCACCCGTGTAAAACGCGCACACGGGTATAGTGCGCGGGAAACTGTAATTTATGTAAAGAAATTTTTATATACTGCGCATGCCGCCCCGAGTCTCCCGTCGCCGCCCGACTCTCCTTTCGCCCGCCCCGACTCTCCTCTGGCCCTCCCGACTCTCCTTTCGCCTGCCCCGACTCTCCTTTCACCCGCCCCCGACTCTCCTCTGGCCGCCTCGACTCTCCTTTCGCCCTCCCCAACTCTCCTCTCCCCCTTAAAGTCCTGTCCCCACCCTGAAAGCCTGATGCCCCCCCGACGTCCGATTCACCCCCCCGCAGGACCGCTCGCACCCCCACCCCGAAGGACCGCTCGCACTCGCACCTGCACCCCCCACCCCGAAGGACCGCTCACACCCCCACAGCCTCCCCACCCCCCCATCATGGATCATACAGGATGTGGACTTGAAATAACATATAAGTTATAGGACGTCCTATGAACTGAACACTGGTCTATGATATATCAATCTCCTAGTTGATTGAATACTTGGGATAGGATGGGTTGTACTAATAGCTTACATATAATTGTTAATAGCTAACTGTGATTTGTAAAGTTTGAGTAATTTTGTAGCATTAGTTTGCAATTTAGAATATAAGAAAAGTGGTATGGTCTAATTAGCCATTAACCCCTCTTTTTCTTTGGAAACAAGTTCAATGTGGGGTGGATATATGTATAAAGATCCGATTTTTCTGTATTTTTGGGTAGTGAAACTACTGACAGCATAGCTTTCAGCTTCTCAGATGCGCACAAGCCCCAGTGGCACCACAAGCCCATGAACCATGATCTGGTACTTAGCAATAACTGAGTGTGAAGAGAATGACCTGCAACTAGGTGACTGGATACATTGACAACTACTATGGGGATGACGCTGGAGGACTTCGTTGGACTAGCATTTGACCGACTTCTTTTTTGGCCTTTAACTCATTAAATTGCTAGGACTCGAACCTGAGTCGATGGCACCCATCAAAACAGCGATCAATTATTGCTGTTAATTAGATCCAATCAGGATTTGCACACGCGCCTTGCTAAGCACTATTCTATAAAGATGTGTGTGCATATCTTTACGCACGCAACTGAAAAAGGGGCATGCACAGGTTAGGAACGTTCATTAAAGATGTGTACAGTGATTACATGCAATTGGAAGAGTTATGATAGACTTAATTATACTTTTTGGTTAGCGAACTTATGTTGCAGTTACAAATATGAAAGAATGAACACTGAATTTTTGGGATATCGTAATGCATTTAGAAGGATGTGGAGCCCATTGACATCATTTGTTGAATCACATTAGTTGTTATGTACTTTTCTTTTTAGTTAATTTCCTTACACATCCAGGTTGGGAAGGCATATTATTTCTTGTATTTAGTTTATTGAAATTCTATATGTGGTTATACTTTTATGGATGAATGGAAGGGGGGAGAAAATGATTGTTTTCAGAATGTTTAAGAACATAAGAACATAAGAAGTTGCCCCCGCTGAGTCAGACCAGAGGTCCATCCTGCCCAGCGGTCCGCTCCCACGGCGGCCCATCAGGCCTAGTGCCTGAACAGTGATCCCTGATTAATTTACCTCTAATCCCATCCCTATAATCTACCTCTACTCTTATCTGTACCCCTCAATCCCTTTGTCTTCCAAGTACCTATCCAAAGCTTCTTTGAACCCCTGTAGCGTGCTCCTGTTTATCACATCCTCTGGTAGCGCGTTCCATGTATCCACCACCCTCTGTGTGAAAAAGAACTTCCTAGTGTTTGTTCTAAACTTCTCCCCTTTCAATTTCTCTGAGTGCCCCCTTGTACTTGTTGATCCCCTTAATTTGAAAAATCTGTCCCTGTCTATTTTTTCTATGCCCTTCATGATCTTGAAGGTTTCTATCATGTCTCCTCTAAGTCTCCGCTTTTCCAGGGAGAAAAGCCCTAGCCTTTTCAGTCTGTCAGTATATGAGAGATCCTCCATACCCTTTATTAGCTTAGTTGCTCTTCTTTGAACTCTCTCAAGTACCTCCATGTCCTTCTTGAGGTACGGTGACCAGAACTGAACACAGTACTCCAGGTGCGGGCGCACCATAGCACGATACAGTGGCAGGATGACTTCCTTCTTTCTGGTCGTGATACCCTTCTTAATGATACCCAACATTTTGTTTGCTTTCCTTGAAGCTGTTGCACACTGTGCCGACGCCTTCAATGTTGTGTCTACCATCACTCCCAGGTCTCTTTCAAGGTCGCTCACCCCTAGCGCTGATCCCCCCATTTTGTAAGTGAACATCGGGTTTTTTTCCCCTATATGTACGACTTTGCACTTCCCTATGTTGAAACTCATTTGCCATTTTTTGGCCCATTCTTCCAGTGTTGTCAGATCTTTTTGGAGATCTTCGCAGTCCTCCATGTTATTTACCTTGCAATATAGTTTGGTGTCATCCGCAAATTTAATAACCTCACATTTTGTTCCTGCCTCCAGGTCATTAATGAATATGTTGAAAAGTAGCGGTCCCAGCACCGACCCCTGTGGAACTCCGCTCGTGACCCATTGCCAGTCTGAGTAATGGCCCTTTACTCCAACCCTCTGTTTCCTGTCCGCCAACCAGTTTTTGATCCATCGGTGGACCTCCCCTTGCACCCCGTGGTTCCATAGCTTCCTTAGTAGTCTTTCATGTGGCACCTTGTCGAAAGCTTTTTGGAAGTCAAGGTAAATGATATCTATGGATTCCCCTTTATCCACCTGGCTGGTTACCCCCTCAAAGAAGTATAATAAGTTCGTGAGGCATGACCTGCCCTTGCAGAAGCCATGCTGGCTCGACTTTAGCTGCCCATAGTTGTCGATGTGTTCCCAGATGCTGTCTTTAATCAGTGCTTCCATCATCTTTCCCGGGACCGAGGTCAAGCTCACCGGCCTGTAGTTTCCTGGGTCTCCCCTTGAGCCTTTCTTGAAGATGGGCGTGACATTTGCTATTTTCCAGTCTTCCGGAATCTCTCCAGTTTTTAAGGATAGGTTGCATATTTGTCGAAGTGGTTCAGCTATTTCGTTCCTTAGTTCCTTGAGTACCCTTGGGTGAATGCCATCCGGACCTGGCGATTTGTCGCTCTTTAGCCTGTCTATCTGCCGGAGGACATCCACCTTGCTTACCTCTAGTTGGACCAGATTTTCATCCTGCTCCCCCTTTACAATCTCCTAAGGTTCCGGAATGTTGGTTGTGTCCTCCCTCGTGAAGACTGACGTGAAGAACTTATTTAGCCTGTCAGCTATCTCCTTTTCTTCTTTTACCACTCCCTTTCTGTCCCCATCATCCAAGGGTCCCACTTCCTCCCTTGCTGGTTGCTTCCCCTTAACGTACCTGAAGAATGATTTGAAGTTTGTTGCTTCCCCCGCCAGTCTCTCTTCATATTCTCTTTTTGCTTTCCTAACCACTCGGTGACACTCCTTTTGGTGTTTTTTATGCTCCTTTTGGTTCTCCTCTGTTTTGTCCTTTTTCCATTTTTTGAATGATGCTTTCTTGTCACTTATCGCCTTTTTTACTGCATTTGTTATCCACACTGGATTTTTTGTTCTATTTTTTTTTGCACCCTTTCCTGTACTTGGGGATGCACAGGTTCTGTGCTTCGTGCACTGTGCCCTTGAGTAGGGCCCAGGCATTTTCTACGGAGTCCATCTTCCTTGCGCTGTCGTTGAGTTTCTTTCTCACCATTTTCCTCATGGCATCATAATTCCCTTTTTTGAAGTTTGTATATTTAAAGTGCAATGCACTGTTAATATTTGAAAATTAATAAAGATTTTTTTTTTTTTTTAAAAGATGTGTACAGTATTATAGAATTTGGGGGGGAGGGATTTGTGCCTAACTGAATTCAAGACAGGCACCTGGGATCTCTTAGGAAGAGGAAGAGATACTGGATGCTGAGGGCGGGCAATCTGGATGGGCCATCTGGTCTTTATCTGCCGCTATGTTTCTATTTTTTTACTTACACATCAGAATTCACACCGGGCTGTAAATCCTTGTACCCAGAGCTGGGTGCAGATGCCAGCACTACATGCTATTTTTATAAACAGTGCCCAACTGAGAGCGCTATTTAAAGAATAGTGCTCAGTATAGATTCTTTTTTTTTTTTTTTTTTGCCTAGTCCTAAATGTTTTACAATATGGGTTTTAGTGCATGCTAATTGCTGACTGTGTATTAAAACACAGCTAATGTGATATCCTTTAAATGTTCAGATCTAAACTAGCTAATTTGTGTTATCACTTGGGGAGAGCAGTTGGAGGAAGGGCAGAGGTCTAGGTTTTGTTATAGCCCCAGTACACGACTCAGATAAATAAAGGGTATACTGTGATAGGGAAATTATTTGTGATTATTACCAGGTGACTCTCCTTTGGGTCTCAATTACAAATTGCTCAACTTTTCAAAAAGGTAGTTGCACTACCCTGAATTCTGCCCATATGAAAGTTTCAAGTTTTATTTAAAATGTTATATACTCGCATTGTCAAATATTTTAAAGCGATTACAATTCTAAAATGAGGGACAGTAATATACTTAGGGCTCCTTTTACGAAGCCGCGTTAGCGGTTTAATGCGAGTAATAGTACGCACTAATTTGCCGGCCACGCTAGCCGCTACCGCCTCCTCTTGAGCAGACGGTAGTTTTTCGGCTAGCGCGGGGGTTAGCGTGCGCTAAAATTGTGCGTGCGATACAGCCGCTAACGCGGCTTCGTAAAAGGCGCCCATAGACAAATTTCAGACAGACGTACAAAGGGATTTCTTGAAGAGTATAGTTTTTATTTCCTTTCTGAACATCTTGTAGTCTGGGGTTGTTGTCAATAGGTTGGAGACTTGGTTGTCTATCTTTGCTGCCTGAGTGGCATAGTTTTTCCGTTTTACTTCTTTGATTGGGGGGTAAGTGTTACTGCAACTTAATTTAAGACACAGCTGTGAAATATTGCCCCACTCCCTTTGCCTTGCTGTAGGGCTTAGTAGCGTTCCTGTCATTCGTTTGGTAAAAGAGAGTAACCCGCAAGGCAAGCACAATGCAGGTGCTTCGGATAGGGAGCGGACTGTAAAGGGTTATCATATTTCTTACTGCTCAAAAGAGGACATGTGGCCCTGACCCCGACCTATTCCTACCAGCCACGCTTCCCCACATGAACCTCTTCTCCTCTCCTTCCCTGAGCTCAGGGCTACCACTGGAGAGTCTCCGAGCATGCACAGATGTGATGTGATGACATCGTCCGCATACGAGGATGCTCTCCAGACGTGGCCCCCAAGCTCCTAAACTTGGACAAATTGCCGGCTTTTTGAAAAATTGCTTGGATACCTGTTCAGTCCTCTAAAAAGAGGACATGTCCAGGTAAATCCAGACATATGGTAACCCTAGGCTTGTATATTAAACTGAAGTATGCACTATAGGTGATTAGGCACTGGGCTAAAATTGGGGGTGGGGGTTGGGGGGGGGTGAATGAGTGCCATTCTGCTTCTGTTACAAAATGTATTGTTCTACTCGTAGAACTATTAAAAAGAGCTACCTGTCATTAGAAAGAACATAAGAAGTTGCCTCCGCTGAGGCAGACCAGAGGTCCATCTTGCCCAGCGGTCCGCTCCCGCGGTGCCCCCTTGTACTTGTGGTTCCCCATAATTTGAAAAATCTGTCCCTGTCTACTTTTTCTATGCCCTTCAGGATCTTGAAGGTTTCTATCATGTCTCCTCTAAGTAAGAGCTTCTCTAGATCCCTGTAGAGATGCGGGCGGAAACTGCTTTGTTAGAGGTCCTGTTGGATGGGTTGGAGGCGACCCAGGATAAGCTGGCTTCTGGTTGTGGCTCGGTTATGGAGAAGCCCTACTATTCCAACTTTACATTTTATGAAGGGGCGCCTTGGGTGGGTCTGTGATAAGTATCGGCTTACTGCTTTGTTGTCTTGCAAATGAACACAATTTTTGGACCTTTTGGGGACGGTATCTGGAGGTGAAGGGAGAGGCACTGGGTTAGGGGGAATTCGGTCTTTGTTACGGTTTGCTGGGAGGGAGCTTCATGACAAGGGTCTTGGGGATCTGCTTTTCTTTCTGCTTGCTGGGTGAGGGGGGATTTTTGGATGTTTAGTCATCCTGGTTGGGTTTTTGATGCTGATGTCTAGCGATTACTGAGGGGTTGGTGGGCATTTGTTTATTTGTTTGTTTTTTTTTAGTTATTTTTGTTAGGGCTGTTACATTGAGTCAGATGTACTTTGGATCTTGCTTGTGTTGTATGTAAAGAGTAGCTGGATACTGTTCTGTTTTTGGGGGGGCCTGGATGCATCTTCTTGATGATGTGAATTATTTGGCTTTATAAATAAAGAATTACAAAATTATACAACTTTGAGATCTCTTTCTGTAGTTATTCAAACTGAATAGAAGTACAGCTTAGAACTGAAAAACTATACCTATCCATGCCTAGCAACAGATTTCAAAACATATTTCCCCTTGAGGATCAATGAAATGAAATCCCCTTCTTTTTAACAGGGGAGCATTTTGCGCTGGGCACTGAGTAGAAAACTATTTTTCCATTTTGTTCAAACAGTAGATATTACTGCAATGTTTACAGAGAGAAAAAAAAAACAGATGTCCAGCTTTCAATATAGATAATCCCAAAACAAATATATTTTTGCCCGTTTGTCAATCACAGAAATGCCAGAGATGAAATGGAACAGATAACAGCTTTTTCTTCTTTAAACTGAAAGACACATTCTTCTTGCTTCAGGCAATGCAAGGCACAGCAGCCAGGAAGAAAGGTTATCTCCATGTCAGCTTTTTCTGCCTCTGTCTTTACTAGCCCTTGGCCATAGACACAGCAGGTGAGATACTGCCAGAAGTGGCAAATTGATCATCTTTGAGAACCCCTGTACATTAACAGCTGTTTATTTACTGCATTTGCTGCATTTACTGCTGTTTATTTACACTTATTTTGGTGCCTCAAATGTTAGACCTGTTTCTGGGTATATTTGACTTGCTGATTCCAAAAATGGTACCAGTTTTCTCCTATCAGCAGTGCCTTACCTAGCATATGTGACACCCAGAGCTCATCTTTTTTTTTGGTACCTACATATACAAGGGCAAAATATTTCTTTCTTTTACAGTGGTGCCTCACACAACGAACTTAATTGGTTCCAGGAGCAAGTTTGTTATGCGAAAAGTTCGTTATGTGAAATGCGTTTTCCCATAACAATACATGTTAAAAAAATAATTCGTTCTGTAGCATAAAATATGCTAAGATGACATAAAAAAAGATAAAATTTTTGTTATTATTTTTATTTAGATACATCTAAAAACATAATTGTTTTTTAAAACAACACACATTTTTTTAATTTAAAGACAGACTAAGTAGAGTCTAATTTTACAGTGAGAGAGGGCAGAGTCTCAGCGGCAAAAACTGGGACTTAACTGTTCATTTTTTTTTTTTTTCTAGCATCGGGGAAGCGGCGAGAGTAGCTCCGCCCCCCCCAACGCATCAGCAGTAGGCGCCGGGCCCCTGCGAGCCGACGGTCCGCCACTGCACAGGGAGCCAGGCGGAGAGAGGGCAGTTAAGCGCAGTGCCTGCGCGGAAGGATGCAGCTCGGGCGACTTCGTTGTGTGAAACGAAGTTCGTTGTAGGAAGCAAGACATGAAGTTCGTTGTGCGCAGCGTTCGCTGTGCGAGGCGTTCGTTATGCGAGGCACCACTGTATTTAAGTTTCCTGTGCCAATTGCAGGCTTCATTTTATTTCCTCACATTGTTATTTTTTGGGCCCAGCTGGACAAGAACAATACTGAAGCAACAGGAAACAAGTGCACAGATGGAGTGAAAATGCTCAAACTTGCCGTGAGCTGGTTCCTGCTGGGCCAATCAGAAAACAAGAACTAAGATTACCAGAAACACAAGACACAGTTAAAAATGGGCTGGTTACAGTAGTCTGTTAAGAGGCAGAGTAGCTCCTCCTGGAAGCTTAACCTTAACCCTAGGAAAACAGATACAAGGACAGCTTGCACCTGACAGCTATTAATAGTGGGGAAAAGAAGCTAAAATTCAACTACATTGGAAAGAAACCTGTAATTTTGGGTTAGAAACGATATTAATCAAGTTTTTCAAATGAATGCATATTCTTAATACACAATGTTAGAGCAACATTATATACATTATTGATCTGATCTAATTTAACTTTGAGGGAGAGAATGACACGGGGACAAATGTTTTCCCATCCCCACAGGAACTCAATGTCCCCCATCCTGTCCCCACGTGCTTTGTCGCTGTCCCTGCCATATTCCTGTAAGCTCCGCTTTAACTGCACAAGCCTCAAACACTTAGGATTTTAACGTGCTTGAGGCTTGTGCAGATGACAGAGTTTGCAGGAATGGGGCAGGAGCAGGAAAAGAACTCGCCGAGATGGGATAGAAAAATGAGTTCCTGTGGGGACGGGGACAAATTTGTCCCCGTGTCATTCTCTGTTTTAAAGTTCCTCTATACTTCCAGTTACAGAGACGATGCTGAAATGTCTGAGGTTTAAGATATGAATTTAAAACTTTAAGTAATTAGAATAAACCTTGATGGACCAGCTATGCCTTTTTCTCTCCAGAGATCAGTCATAAATGAATATACAGTGGTGCCTCACACAACGAACTTAATTGGTTCCAGGAGCAAGTTTGTTATGCGAAAAGTTCGTTATGTGAAACGCGTTTTCCCATAACAATACATGTTAAAAAAAATAATTCGTTCTGCAGCATAAAATATGCTAAGATGACATAAAAAAAGATAAATTTGTCAAAATGGTGAAAATGGTGGTCTTGCTGAGGCCAAACTCTTTGACGAGGTCACACTGTTTTACCCCACATTCACTCCTTCTAATTATTTCCTGTTTCATTTCAACAGAAATCACCTTCCTGCTTTTTTTAGAAGCCATGATATATAAAAAATATTGAGTTTATCTTAAAAGGACGACTGTATACAGTGAGAGAGGGCAGTTAAGCGCAGTGACTAACGACTGCCTGCGCGGAAGGATGCAATACATCGGCAGCTCGGGCGACTTCGTTGTGTGAAACGAAGTTCGTTGTGTGAAACGAAGTTCGTTGTGTGAAACGAAGTTCGTTGTGTGAATCAAGACATGAAGTTCGTTGTGTGCAGCGTTCGTTGTACGAGGCGTTCGTTATGCGAGGCACCACTGTACATGTCAGGTTGATATCAGCAGGCTGTCCTAGTTAGATCACTGGCTATGCTTAAGTGTATTTTCCGGTGCAGTTTAACTAGCTAGGATGCAGCAGAACATTGACCTAAGTCTACTTATTTGTATTTCTCTCTTGCCTAATACCACAGCAGCCCAGGCAAGGTGCATAAGAACACAGATACAGCACCTTGCCAAAGGCTTTACACCTTTGTACATGTTTCACATTCTGTTATTTAAAACTACAAATGAATAAAAATAATACTAAACAAATGCATGGAAGCAGGAGTTTGTTTCACTCATCTATAAAACAGCCAGTATGGGTAGTGGTGATATTCAGTCCACTGCTCAGATAATGATCCAGATATAAACAGAACATGAAAACACTGTCCTAATTTTACTGGATAGCAATCTAGACAGCAGATTGAATATCAGATAGCCGAGGAATTCATGGCTCTGTCTGGATATTCAGCACTGGCTGCAATACAGATACTGATGTTGAATATCCAGATTTATTTTGACCGCAGCAGACATTTCAACAAAATACCAACCATGTTGGAAGAATATCAGGCAGTACACTTTTAACGCAGAAAGAACAATTATAGAAATATTGAAAAAGTACAACACCAAAACAAGTGCAAACACCCAGCTAGATATAACCTTGTTCCCACAATGCTCCCAAAACAGCCATATATGAAGGACTATATGTGGCTGAATCTAGGCACCCATATTTAGTTGTTCATTAGGAAATAAACTTAGTCATCCAAATATAAATTTATTTATTCATTACCCACTCCTTTACAAAGTCGTGCTAGCATTTTTATCGCCGGCCACAATAGCAATAACTCTGACTCTCGTAGAAATCCTATGAGCGTCGGAGTTCTAGCTGGCGCTAAAAACGCTAGCGCGGCTTTGTAAAAGAGGGCCTTATTTATTCTTGTGCAGCTCACACCTGTCCATTGGGAGCTCAAGGTGAGCTGCATTCAGGTAGAGTTGGAATTTTCCTGTTGCCAGAGAGCTTAAAATCTAAATTTTGTACTTGAGATCCGATTTAAAAATTTAACCCGTAATGAATACTGGCCAACACTCATTTTGGTGCCTCAAATGTTAGACCTGTTTCTGGGTATATTTGACTTGCTGATTCCAAAAATGGTACCAGTTTTCTCCTATCAGCAGTGGCATACCTAGCATATGTGACACCCAGGGCTCATCTTTTTTTGACACCCCCCTCGTCTATATGAAAAAATATGATTTTTTTTAGTTACAATCCACATATCGCACAACAAGAGTGTACCTAGGACAAGGCAGCATCTTAAACACTGCAGTGAGCACTAGAACACCAACACACGCATTGTAAAACTAAACAAACCAGATCCTGCACAGTCAATTGATCCTGCAAAGTCAATGCCAACAGAAAACCATGACCTTTTTATACACACACAAGAACATAAGAATTGCCGCTGCTGGGTCAGACCAGTGGCCCATCCTGTCCAGCAGTCCGCTCAAGCGGTGGCCCCCAGGTCAAAGATCAGTGCTCTAAATGAGTCCAGCCTCACCTGCGTACATCCCAGTTTAGCAGGAACTTGTCCAGCTTAGTCTTGAAACCCTGGAGGATGTTTTCCCCTACAACAGACTCCGGATGAGCGTTCCAGATCTCCACCACTCTCTGGGTGAAGAAGAACTTCCTTACGTTTGTACAGAATCTATCCCCTTTCAACTTTAGAGAGTGCCCTCTCGTTCTCCCTACCTTGAGGAAGGTGAACAACCTGTTTTTATCTGGTAAGTCTATTCCCCTCAGTATTTTGAATGTTTCGATCATGTCGCCTCTCAGTCTCCTCTTTTCAAGGGAGAAGAGGCCCAGTTTCTCCAATCTCTCACTGTACGGCAACTCCTCCAGCCCCTTAACCATTTTAGTCGAAATTCTCTGGACCCTTTCGAGTAGTACCGTGTCCTTCTTCTCAATATGGAATAATCACAAACTAAAAATAGAAATATAGAAACAAAAGGTTTGGTACCATTTATAGAACATACCCCTAAGTGCTTACCTTTTCAGCGCCAGGTTTTAGGTGATAGATATAGAATTTGCCTCAGTGTGATTGCTCCCATGCTATCTGCCAGGTCATGTAACATAGCATCTATATGACAAATGTCTTCCTTGTGTGGTAAATGTGGGGCAGATGCTAGGTATGCCTCGTGCTTTTACCACACAGGTTTAACACTTACTGTGCACCTAATGTATGGTAAGTACAAAAATGTGCTGCACTTTAGTAAGAGGGTCCCTTAGAAACATGATGGCAGATAAAGGCCAAATGGCCCATCCAGTCTGCCCATCCGCAGTAACCATGATCTCTTCCTCTCTCTAAGAGATCCCATGTGACTGTCACAGGCTTTCTTGAAATCAGACACAGTCTCCGTCTCTACCACCTCTACCGGGAGTCTGTTCCATGCATGTACCACCCTTTCTATAAAAAAAAATATTTCCTTAGAGTACTCCTGAACCTTCATCCTATGCCCTCTCATTCCAGAGTTTTCTTTCAAATGAAAGAGACTCGACTCATGGGCATTTACATCATGTAGGTATTTAGAAACAAAAGTTATATTAAACATCACACGATCAAGATTTGTTTTAATTCTCTTCCTGACAGCGAGGTCAGGCCATAACATAACATCATTAGCAATCGCTTTCTCTCGATGGTCCGTGTAAGTCGGTGCTATCTTGATAGACTGGGGCCGTTCACCATGACTGATTTTCACAGTTTTATCTAGTCCACGTGCAAGCTCAGCGCAGTTGTCCTCATCATCACCATTGGCTTTGGTCTCCTTCCCATTCACTCTAGCAATCAAATAATCACTGTCAGCTCTTCTTTCTGCATCCATTCCTGTGTGTCATCTTCACTAGAAATACTAGGTTGTGAGATTACTTGTAACAAAAACCTGTCCAATTGCTGTATATGTTAAAAAGTCAATAAAGATGATTGAACAAAAAAAAAAAGATTATCATCTTTTCCTCAGCCTTTTCCTGCTCAGTGGCATCTTCAGAAAGTAACTTTCTCCATGATTTTGCTAAAGTTTGTGGTACAATTTTATCCTATGATTGAGCAGTCCAGTAAATAATATCTTTAATGTTTCAAGTTTATTAAAAAAAAATTTTATACCGCTTAATCAAATTTCTAGGCGGTGTACAATGCAAAAAATTCCATAAAAAGAAATTCAAATTATTAGTACTTAAACAAGACCAGGGTAGGTTAATATAACACATAACAAAACATATGAACTTACTTCACCCAAATTGAAAAAAGGGCTAGAACTAAAATCTTTAATGAAAAGAGCACAGTAAAAAGGAAAAACAATAGATGAGGGTAAAAAGCTATAAAGCTTTGTTTTGGTCCTTAAAAGGACAGTTAGGCCCTGATGCTCCAAAAGTGCATCCCGATTTTAGGCAGCTGTAGGCGTCCTACAGCTGTCTAATCAGCCAATCGGGATGCACGTTTAAAAAAAAAAAAAATGCTCCCCAGGCAGGCCGCCTATATTGAAGGCGAGGCCCGCAAGACACCTAGGCCCTGATTCTGTATAGGTCGGCCGGGAGAGGCGTCCTATTCAGAATCGGCCTACACTAAAACCCCGATTCTGTAACCGGCGTCCATGTTACAGACGCTGGTTAGAGAATCGGGTTAGATTAGACACGGCCCGCTACACTTATCACGGCAAGGGATCTCTCTGCCGCTATAAGTATAGCAGGCCGCGGCCTGTCCGATCAGATGCCCCCCCCCTCCGACACTACCGACCGCCCCCCCCCCCGACTTTACCGATCTCCCTCCCACCCCGACACTACCGATCACTGGCAGGAGCGTGCCCAAACCCTCCTGCCAGAAGATGCCTCTCCCCCCCGACAATATGGATCGCTAACAACCCCCAAACCTCCAAACTAACCTGTTCTTCAGGCCAGACGGTTCTTGCCCGTCCAGCTGGTAGGCCTACTTCGTCGAAATGAGGTGGGTCCGCCCCTTCCCGGCCCATCCCGCCGAAGCCTAAGGCCTGATTGGCCCAGGCTCTAGAAGCCTGGACCAATCAGGCCTTAGGCATAGCGGGTCCGCCCATCCCCACTTAATCTAAGGCCTGATTGGCCAATCAGACCTTAGACCTAAGGCCCTTAGGCGAGCTTAGGCGTCTTGCGGGTCTCCCTAGGCTCCCGGATGCGCCTTCAGGCCTGCCTGGGGAGCATTTTATTTTTAAAACGTGCATCCCGATTGGCTGATTAGACAGCTGTAGGACGCCTACAGCTGCCTAAAATCGGGACGCACTTTTGGAGAATCAGGGCCTTATTGTCCAAAAGCATCCTGGAACAAGAATGTTTTAATTTTGATTGAAATTGATTTAATACGAATTCGATGCGTAAATGATTAGGCAGCGAATTCCAAAGAGAAGGTGCAGTGACAGCAAAATTGTTAGATCTCACCGTGTTGATTGTTCACTTTCTTTAGCATTTCTAACTTCCTTTTCCATTGTTCAATGCATAAACAAGCATTGTTAAAAGCTTACTGTGATATTTTTTTTTGTTGTTTAATGTTTCAAGTACACCCTGGTCTTTCGGTTGACACAATGAAGTGACATTGGGAAGACAAGAAATCACTTTAATGTCAGTAATTCTCAGTTCATCCTCGTCAGGAGAAGGATTGCTTTCCTAGGCAGGTTTAGCAATTTCAAAAACCTTTCCACTGATGGAACAAATTCACGGAAAAAACGGCTACCGGAAAATGCCTGGGTCCATCCAGGTGTTCTTCTGGGAAACAAAGTACAGCAGGAGACAGACTTTTAAAAGGCTTTGGATCGGCGGTGTTGGTTAATGGTCTGGTTTCTGGTTACTTTCCAGTGGAACGTGGTACCTGACAGGGTTGTCCTCTTTCCTCTTCATTGTTTATTTTATCCCTGGAGCTTTTATTGCGGCGGATACATGAGGATGGGTTGGTTTCGGGGCTGTCTGTGAGGCGGGAGGAAGTACGTTGTCTGACATTTGCGGATGATATTTTGCTCCTGTTGATAAGCCTGGCCGGTCTCTTCAGAGGGTGCTGCAGTTGGTTGGTACTCATGGGCGGGTGTCAGGTCTGGAATTAACCTTGGATAAGTTGGAAGCCATGGCTATTGGTGGGTATGATTATGTGGATTGGACGATTCCCTTCCCATTGTGAAAGGTGGCACACAAACTTAAATAGTTAGGAGTATATATCACTGGCAATTTATTTCAGGCCTATAAGGAAAATTTTACTGTGTTACTGGGAAGGACAAGGGATCTTTTGGGTCATTGGTCTCGCTTTCCTTTGTCCTTGAGGGGTTGTATTGCCCTTTACAAAATGTTTTTGTTCCCTAAGTGGGTTTATGTGATGCAGACCTTTCCCCTAACAAGGATCTTGATATATACCAAACTATATTACGCATATTTCTTTGGAATCACAGAAAATCCCGAATGACTCTTGCTCAATTGTCCCTACCTGTGGAGACAGGGGAGGCGGGGGGAGGGGGGGAAATGGGGACAGGGACTGGCACTTCCAGATTTGAGGACATACAACATAGCTTGTCTTCTTAGACACCTGGTGGATTGGATCAAGAACATACAGTTTTACACACCCGTCTCTCTTGAGCAGCAACTGATGGCTCCTAAACACCTACTTTATTATCTTCATGCTAAGCGCCCTCATCGGATTTTTCCCTACTAAGAGTCATCCTTTCCTGAGATCCATGAGCCAATGTTGGCAATGGCTGTGTAAATGTATGCATCTGTCTTTTACCTCCACGATTCTGCTGCCCCTTTCGGGTAACTGAGACCTGGATCCTGACGCTTCTAAACTTTATCTGCAGCGCTGGAGTGCTCGGGGACTTTGCTATGTTAGAGATGTGGTGTCTGTGGAGGGAGTGCATCGTTCTTTCCAGGACCTACAGGCGGAGGATTACTTGGAGGCTAGAGACTGGTTCTTCTACCGCCAGGTGTCTCATTATCTTCAATCATTGGATGCTGCTACTTTGAATGAAGACAAGGCAGACATAGTGTGCGAGACCTTGACTTTATCCCGCTTGACCCGGATCAATTTATCCTTTCATCATGTCAGTTTGGGTAGCTTCAGTACCCCTTGGGACTATGAGGTTGCGGCAGCTGGGTGGAACCAGGATCTTTCTCCTTCTGAACAGGTTACGGGGGATGGCATTCGTCTCCTTATGAAACATCTTCCTTGGCTGACTCGTTCTACTGTGCTGCAGGAGCAGCAGTTTAAGTTTCTTCTGCGGCTAAATGTGTCTCTTACCGGGCATATATTTCTGGGTATGCCTCTCATACTTGGTGTCCTAAGTGCCAGTCCACCCCTGCCAGTTTGCTTCACATTTTGGTCTTGTGACCACATTCAGATATTCTGGTCTTTTGTTGCACTATACTTACAAACTGTAATGGGTAAGCTGATTCCTTTGAGGGCGGATGTTCTGCTCTTTTCTCAGATTGTAACTTTGGGTTTATCTAGAGGGGGGAAATTTGTTACTGCAGAAAGCTTCCTTATTGGCCCAGAAATGTATCCTATTGTTGTGGCGTCAGGCTGAGGCGCCCACTATTACTATGTGGAGAAATGAACTGTTTACTTTGTTAAAATTTGAATATCTAGATGTTCGACCGGGTGGTCCTGGTCCCTGGAGGAAGTTTTGTAGAATCTGGGCTCCTGTTTAGGAAGGACTGTCCCATAAAGCTAGAAGTTCGTTGTTGAACTTTTGACACTGGAGTGCTGGGGGAGGGGGGGGTCTTTGGTGAGGGGTTTGGATCTTTTAAGTCTTTGTGAAGGATTAACACGGAAGACCTTTCTGGTTCTGTTGTTGTCTTACAGTTTGCTGTTGTGATGTATGTTTAACCAAAGAATTATGAACAACAAAAAAAAAAGGCTTTGGATTTTTTGACTTCCCAATAAACGAGTTGTAATTTAATGTTTACCAGTTACATTACATAGTAACATAGTAAATGACGGCAGATAAAGACCTGAACAGTCCATCCAGTCTGCCCATAAGTTATACCAATTACAAAAATACATAATTAAATTAACTTGTTTCTTCTTTGATATTTCTGGGCAGTAGACTGTAAAGTCTGGTATTGTCCTAGGTTCCAAATGCTGAAGTTGCCGTCCAAGCTCACTCCAGCCTATCCAACCATCCCGTTGTTTGCAGGATATCTACTGTAAAGTCTGGCAATTGACATTCTCATGTTCCATATTAGTGGAGTTCCCATTGATGCCCACCCCAGCCCATCCTACATCGAATCACCACAAAAACATTCCAACTACTCAACAAACAACTTACGACTCACGCAAACATATAGATCCCACCACATTCTGGACAAAAACAGACACCATAATCCAATACTACACACCCAAAGACTTCATCTCAAAATGGAACCCTAGACAAACTAGCCCCAGAAAAACCCAAAACCAAAATTCACAGAAAATCAGACAAGTGGTTCGACAACGAACTACTCCAACTCAAAAGACAATGCACACAACTAGCATGGATAGTAACAAACAAAAAATACAAACAAAAACAGAAAGAAAAAAGAAAGACATACTACTCAAAACAAATAGGAGAAGGACCCCAAGACAAAAAAACTATTCCAGCTACTAAAAGTTCTCACAAACACCACACCCTACATAGCCAACAGCAACTTCCCCCTCCTTCAGCCACCCTCTTAGCCACATACTTCAAAATCAAGATCGCAAACATCAGAGCTCATTCAACGGAACCCCCACACACATAGAGACAACATTTCCCCCTATAGAAAAAGAACCAGTAGCAGCAGATAGAACCTGGTCCCATTTCTCACCCATACAATGGTCAGACTTCAACAATCTATATAATAAATACAGCCATGCAGCCTGCGACCTTAACCATTGCCCCCCATAACTACTGAAAACCTCAAGTACATTATTCCGCTCCCTGCTTCTACAATGGATACATTCTTTACAACTAGAGGGTCATTTCCTGCAAAAACTGAGCAAAATCATCACAACTCTGATATTAAAAGACCCCAAAGGAGCAACGGACCAAACATCCAACTACAGACCCATAGCCTCAATCCCACTTTACATCAAACTGATGGAAGGACTCGTAGCCAACACTTTAACCTCATACCTAAATAATCATAACTTACTCCAACCCACACAGTCTGGCTTCAGAGCCAACTATAGCACAGAGACCCTACTAGGAACACTAATGGACACTGCCAGACAATACCTCTGTACAGGCAAGAAAATCCTGCTCATACAACTAGACCTCTCTGCAGCCTTCGACCTGGTAGATCACGACATTCTTCTACAAACTCTAGACTCCATAGGAATCTAAGGCAAGGTACTTGCATGGATTTAAAGGCTTCCTACAATCCAGAACCTACAGGGTTAAAACAATGCAAGAAAAATCAGAACCATGGTCCAACCCTGCGGAGTTCCCCAAGGATCACCCCTATCACCCACACTATTCAATATATACATAACCTCCCTCAGCTCCTACCTAGACAAACATGGCATAACTTCATACAGCTATGCAGATGACATCACTATTCTCCTCCCCTTCGACCACCCAGAACCCACCATGACAAGCACAATACACAGAACACTCGAAACAGTAGCAACATGGATGACAGAGTATAAATTAAAACTTAACCCTGACAAAACAAACTTCATCCTCTTAGAAAACAACAAAACTCCAACCTTAACAAATCTAGTAATAAACTAGATTTCATACCCCATTCAACCCACACTAAAACTTCTGGGAGTAATAATTGACAGAGGCTGTACCATGCAACCACAAATCAATAAAATAATAAAAGCATCGTTCGTGACCATGAGAAATCTAAGACAAATCCGAAAATTCTTTGACAGAAAACAATTCCTACTTTTGGTACAATCTCTTATCCTTGGACTAATAGACTACTGCAACTTACTATACCTCCCAAGCCTAGCGACCATGATAAAACAATTACAAACAATACAAAATACAGCCCCAAGACTCGTCTACTCACTGAAAAAATATGACCATATCACAGAAGCATACCATGACTCACACTGGCTTCTAATACAAGCACGAGCACACTTCAAATTCTACTGCCTACTTTTCAAGGCTATTAAAGGAGAAAGCCCAACCTACTGGAATAACCGACTAACTCAATCCTCTTCAACCAAGCACAGGAGAACCCACTCACTATTCACACACCCATCAACCAAAAATGTCAAACGAAAAAAACTATATGACAACCTAATAGCCTCCAAAGCAGCTAAACTGGACAGATAAATCACCACTCTGTTATCATCGACCACAGACTACAAAACCTTCAAGAAAGATATTAAAACCATACTCTTCAAAAAATACATAAAACCCATCTAGCACGACCAGTCTCTATCCAAGCCCCATCTACCCTCTCTATACCCTTAATACATTCTAATTTGCCTCTAACTACCCAACAAAGTCTAAAATGCTTCTAATTACCCAACATTTATCACCTTAAGATCTTGACAACTCTTTGGTAATTCTTATTACCCAACATTTATCACCTTAAGATCTCTTCAACTCTTTGGTACTTCTTAAGTAACTATTATGACATCGCTTATGCTATTCCTGTAAACTTTTATGTAATTCTTGATAACTTTGATGTAATGCGCCTTGAACCACAAGGCATTGACGGAATAGAAATCACTAATGTAATGTAATATGGGACAGAGACCATGAAGGTCTGTCCAATACCGGCCTTAGTTCTTTAATTTACATCCTTCATTTTCTAATTAGAGTTCCTCTATTTTTATCCCACATTTTTTTGAATTCCATCACCATTTTCCTCTCCACCACTTCCCTCAGGAGGGCATTCCAGGCATTTACCACCTTCTCTGTGAAGAAGAATTTCCTGACATTGCTCCTAAGTCTTCCTCACTGTAACCTCAAATTATGCCCTCTAGTTTTACCATTTTTTCTTCTCTGGAAAAGATTTACCAGTACAAGTATTTACCAGTACAAGATTTACAAGTACAAGTATTTAAACGTCTGTATCGTATCTATTCCAGAGTACTACAGACTAGAATCTTCACTCTTACTTTACTTCAAGCCTTGAAGCTAGAGTTTTTGCTGGCAATATTTTAAATGTTAAATCAATTCCATTGCAATTATATCTGTTCCCTTGATAGTTCTCTTTTTTTTTTTTTAAATAAGACACTGATTTTCTTTAAACTGATAAAATTCCTCAGTTTGTCCCCCTAAACATTGAGCTGTCTTATTTATTTTAAAAATTGATTAATTTTATATAGCAAAATATAGCTGATACACAGTGTAAGAAAATTTACATAAATTAGCAATATGTTCAGAAAAACACCAAGAAACTATACATAAATAACTTAAGACCAACCCCCTCACCCCCCAAAATAAGCCCACCTCCCACCCTCCTCCTGAAACCAGTCTTATTCCATATCTTTTTTTCCCATTCATCATACCAACCCACACCAGAAGTGAAATCAGGGTCATCTTTGTTAAATTCCTCTCGAAAAAAAACAGTTTCTTGGGCAATTAAGGGCCCAATATTGGCATGCCCTTGTCTCTTTGCTGTGTGAACTAAAGGAACAAAGCTTTGTTCACCTTCTCAAATTTGCATTTTTTCATAGTGCTCCTAATGTTTAATCCATATTTAG
The DNA here is from genome assembly GCF_902459505.1 of Geotrypetes seraphini. Classification (NCBI taxonomy): domain Eukaryota; kingdom Metazoa; phylum Chordata; class Amphibia; order Gymnophiona; family Dermophiidae; genus Geotrypetes; species Geotrypetes seraphini. The sequence goes on along the minus strand of NC_047085.1, from coordinate 460,121,038 downwards.
AATTAACTAAACAAAACTTAATGGTTTTGTATTTCGCTGAATGTCCAGCACTCTTGATTGTAAACCGCCTAGAAGTCGCAAGATTGTGGCGGTATAGAAGAATAAAGTTATTATTATTATTATTATCTATTAAGTAAATACAAAAAGGGGATCCATTCCTAGAAGTCAAAATGATCCTGCGTGTTATTTTTGCTTAATTGTTAATTATTAATTAAATGGGAACAAGCTTCAGATTATGGAGTAATTTTCCCATTCTGGGATTTCTTCCAAGAGAAAGAAATTCTTTTCTCTTACTCCTGTTTATATCACTGGCTTGAACCCGTCCTCCCTACCGTAAAGAGATATAATAATTTTTAGGAACTAATAATAAATTAATTAACATTAAATTAATGGTTTTAGTTACGGTAGGGAGGACGGGTTCAAGACGGTGATATAAACAGGAGTAAGAGAAAAGAATTTCTTTCTCTTGGAAGAAATCACAGAATGGGAAAATTACTCCATAATCTGAGGCTTGTTCCCGTTTAATTAATAATTAACAATGAAACAAAAATCACATGCAGGATCATTTTGACTTCTAGGAATGGTTCCCCTTTTTGTTTCAATCCATATTTAGAGACACAACCAGTGTTCCCTCTAAGCTGCGCTGGCGTGCGCTGGCGCACAAAATATTACATCCAGCGCACAAGTTTCACGTCACAGCGCACGGCGGGCAGGACGGCGAGAGGAGAATCGGGCGAGTTGGCTCATAACTTGCTGGCGCCCGATATTTTTAGCGCACAGCGAAAAAAATTTTGCTCACAACACCCGCCCGCTTAGAGGGAGCACTGGACACAACTGTGCTCCATTTCTCTGGCTCCCTTTGTTGCCTGTTCCAGTTGAAGACAGTTACTTTCCCCACTGCAAGTTTAATTGCAATTTTTTTTTTATGGACTCGCCCTTGTCTATGTTTTCTTAGATAGCTTACTGCCACTACTTATCATTTCTATAGTGCTACCAGACGCATGCAGCGCTATACATTAACACAAAAGGAGACAGTAGCTGCTCGTGAGAGTTTACATTCTAATTGTGACAGACAAACAGGACAAAAAGGGTGAATCTATACTTGTTGCTCAGGTAGGGAATTACAGGGTGAATGACAAGGAAGATCGAGTAGGGAACTATAGAGGGAATGACAAATCGATATGGGTGCTTTGCAAATGGGTAGGAGTTAAGACTTAAAAGCAGCTTCAAAAAAGTGTGTTTTTAGTATGCATTTGAATACTGCGAGAGACAGAGCCTGACATATCAAGACAGGCAGTTTGTTTCAGGAACATGGTGCAGCAAAGTCGGGATGTGGCAGTAGAGGAGAAGGTTACAAACAGGAGAGACTTAGTAGAGGAGAAGGTTACAAACAGGAGAGACATGCCCAATGAACAGAATTCCTGGGGAGTAGTATAGGTAGAGACAAGAGAGCAAAGTTGCTTACCTGTAACAGGGGTTCTCCGTAGACAGCAGGGGAATTCAGCCACATTTAAATGGTGAAGACTTAAATGTGTGTCAGTGCTCTCTCCTAGCTACTAGCTTTTGGCTTACTGGGCATGTACAGGGACTCCGCCTTCCAAAACTCCTCCCCTTGTCTGTCAGTTTTGTCTCTAGCTGAAAAATATGTATATCGTGGTGGGGATGGTGGAAGGGCAAGTGTGGCTGCATGCCCCTGCTATCTTTGGAGAACCCCTGTTACAGGTAAGCAACTTTGCTTTTTCCAGAGACAAGCAAGGGATCTGCAGCCACACATAATGGTGAGTCCCTAGCTACAATGTATATTAGGGTGGAGGTGATAAGGCAAGGCGGAAATAATTTGGTTAAGATAGACTGTCCAAAACTAATGTCTTGTGATGTGCCCTGGTCCAGTCAAAAAAGCTTATTGAATGCATGAACAGAGTACCAGGTTACTGCTTTACAAACGTCTTGTACCAGGTGTTCTCGCAGGGTTTCCACAGCCGACATTGTGCTTGTTGAAGGTTTCTGGGTCTTGCTGCATCTTTGTCAGGTAGAAACTGAAGTTTCAACCATCATGCTGTGGCTTTCTTCAGGGTATGCTCTGAAGTTTGCAGTGTGAATTTGGAAATAGTGGGTTCACTGACCTGATTGGGAACAGGGCAGTTCACCAAAGCAAAGCCCCCCCCCCACACACTTTTTACAAAACTGCACATGAGGTTTTTAGCTTCCAGCCAGTGCGCCGAATGCTCGGCGCTGCTCTGACTCTCATAGGAGCTCTACGACTGTCAGAGCAGCACAGAGCATTTAGCATGCCAGCCGGCGATAAAAACCTCTTATGCGGTTTTGTAAAAAGGGGTGGGGTTAAATTGTACCATTTTGAATCTGGACTTGGGTAGGAATGTCCCATGTTAGGACACACTAAACCTGTGGTCTCAAACTCAAACCCTTTGCAGGGCCACATTTTGGATCTGTAGGTACTTGGAGGGCCTCAGAAAAAATAGTGAATGTCTTATTAAAGAAATGACAATTTTGCATGAGGTAGAACTCTTTATAGTTTATAAATCTTTCCTTTTGGCTAAGTCTTAATAATATTGTCATTTATAGCTAAAGAGACATATGATCAAGAAACTGTTTTATTTTACTTTTGTGTTTATGATAAATATACTGAGGGCCTCAAAATAGTACCTGGCGGGCCGCATGTTGTCCTCGGGCCATGAGTTTGAGACCACTGCACTACACCCAGATTCTAACACCCTTTAGTAAAAAGGCCCTTAAATAGATAAAGTTGTTCAGACTGCACTGATCATCAAACTTAAGCCCCACTTCAGAATGCCTTCGGGTCCCCTCCTCTTAAAACCCACTTTTAGCCAGACACCTTGATGTCCAGATTAAAGTTATGCAGTGGCATCTCCTAACTTCTCAGCACAAATTAGGTTCACAGTTAAGCGCATAAATCAGATTGGATGTTGACTTATTTGTCACGATAATTACGATTTCCCTGGAAAGTTTTCTTTAATAGTTTATAGTTTATTCAATTTTTGATTAAACGCCTTTTCGATACTACAAAGCGTTGTACACAGTAAAAAGTATTAACATTTAACAAAAATGACAATTAAACATACTTTCTTCTAGTAATCTATAAGACAACAGACCGTACAAACTGGGTAAATGGTGACCCTTAGGCCATAGAAACATAAGGAAAAAGGGGAAGAAATACACTTGTAATAGAAAAGTGAGGAACATATAATGGAAAAACATTTAGGAACTGGGGAGCAATGTAAAATTAATTGTTAAGGGAAAGAGGTTCAGTTAAAAGCATCGTTAAAAAGAAAGCACTTTAAATTGCTTTTAAAATTTTTTAGGTTTTTTTCCATTTTTATATACAAAGGGAGAGCGTTCCAGATTGTAGGGGCTGTGACAGAAAATGTGGAGGTGCGTCGCGTGCCAATGATTTTTAAACAGGGAATATTAAGATTGTATTGTGAGATGGATCTTAAAGTTCTTGGGGGGTCATATGGAATCAGAAGTCTATCTATGAAAGCTGGTGTGTTGGTCTGCGTTGTTTTAAATACCAGAAGAGCGATTTTATAAGTTACCCTATGTGTGACTGGCAACCAGTGGGCCTTTTGAAGCAAAGGGGTAACATGATCGTATTTTTTTGCTCCCGAGATTATTTTAATGGCCGTATTTTGAATAAGCTGCAAGCGTTTTAAATCTTTGTAAAAGATACCATTCAGTAGAGAGTTTGATTTTGGGTTGTGATTCCCAATTCCATCCATTTCTAGCTGGAAAGAACTGGCTGTTTTGCTTTTGGTTATTTTTGCCTGTAATATTACCATTATTGGGTATAGTGAGGATAATTTTATAAGGGGTTTCTACATGTGAAAGCAAATTGAATTTTTCTCTCCAAGGCCCTACTTTATAAAGCTGCGCTAGCATTTTTTTAGCATCGGCTGCGGCGGTGAGAACTCTGACGCTCATAGGAATTCTACGAGTTCTTACCACCGCGGCCAGCGCTAAAAACGCTAGCGAGGCTCCGTAAAAGAGCGGGTAATGTAGTTAAATTTATAGAGGTCTTTGGTTAATTTTATTTACATTTGCCTTGAGGTTTTGTTAGGCAGTTAGTTAAATTTAAATAGATAAATACACCGGGTCAAAGTGAACTGTAGCCAAGACTTAGGGCTCCTTTTACTAAGGTGCGCTGGGGCTTTAACGTGCAGAATAGCGCGCGCTACATTGCCGCGCGCGCTAGACCTTAACGCCAGCATTGAGCTGGCGTAAGTTCTAGAAGGGTAGCACGTGGTATTTTCTTGCGTGCGCTAAAAACGCTAGCGCACCATAGTAAAAAGGAGCCTTTAAACAGGACTGGCCAAATTTCACCAATGCGCATGCCATAGGCTCCATGGTGTAACTGCAGGACCCACGTTCTATTCTTGGGTCCTCATTGTTAGGAAGTACTTCCATTTTTACTTGTCTCTACCATTTTTCTTCCAATGCTTTTGCCTACTGTATGGTGAGCCTGCCGTCGCTCCCATAACCTGCCGTGCTGTCATACTATATAAATGATTATTCAGAGTGGCCCATACTGTGCAGAACGCCTGCTGCTTTTCTATTTAAGTAACTGCCATGCCATTATTGGTTTTGAAACTGGAACCAGCATATCACTTTTAGTATATACTTTAGCAGTAGGTGGTATGAAATGTTTTATTTCACCTTGTTGTAGTTAAATTCTGAATTTGATTTTCTCTGAGCTACAATAGGCGATTAGATGGTGCCAGAGCATGCAGTCAGTCCTGGGAGGATAGGAAATGAGTTCTAAGGACTGTCAATTTGTACACTAATCTGATGCTCATTCAACAATTGCAATGCTTGAATAAGGGTTAATGGAACTTTGCTTAGATGCAGAAGCTGTGGCACATCCTCTCGCCATTACCGAAGAGCCCAAATAAAGATTAAGGGATCCTCTATATTTATATTTACTGCCAAACCGATCAAAAAGCTTTTATTCAGTGGAGCAGTAGGCGCAGTGCAGTGCTTTTCAATGTCTCTAGGAGGCATTCCTTGCAAGTCAAATTTTTGGGATTACTACAATGAATATACTGTACATGAAACAGATCTACACATGGTGGGTCTTTGCTATATGAAAATTTATCTCATGTTAGGGTTACCAGATGTCTGAATTTCCCTGGGCATGGCCTCCTTTTGAGGACATGTCCGGGGGTCCAGATGGCTTTACAACCCTCCCGCCCCCCCAAATCTGTTATTGAGCAATTTTGTTTTAGTTTGCATGAAAATCTGAAAACTCTAGTGCAATGGAGAGGAGTGTAAATATACTGTATTTAGCAAAAGGATCAAATCTCTGCAGGAAGGCACAGAATATCCCATAAACTGCCCCAAACAATACTTCGGCACTAGAAGGAAAATGCTACTGATTGTTTTCAGCTATTTACTGTACCTAATAATGTTTATAGAATTCATTAATTTATTAATTATGATTTGGCTCATGCTTTTTTCAGTTGTAGCTCACTGAAGGTTTTATTCAAGTACAGTAGGTATTTCCCTATCCCTGGATGGCTCTGATTGGAATAAACAGCCCGGAGAAAGGTAAGGTATGTTTGTTTTCTTTGACATGCTTTTTGGCCTGTACATTTTCAGCTGAAAAACTGATGAACAGAAGAACCTGCCTGAAGTGTTTGGGATCCTTGCTGATAAATCTCTAATTCAGTTTTCAACCAGTCTTGTCCTATATTATCTGCGACTGCCCCCTCCTTCCTAAGCAGGTTGTTCGCTTGTTCTCTCTGTGGATCAGTTGTGGAGTATAAATGGCAGCATTTCAGCTGCTGGTTTCAGAGGGCCAATTTCTATTTTGCTGCTGGTTTTTAGTTAGGACTTTTCATGTTGATATTAATGGTACGATTGAGACCTTTGGAAATAATAAATTCCCGTGATTTCCCAGCATTTCCAGAGGTTGCTTTTACTTAAATATATACAAAGAAATATATGTGGAGGGGCATAATAAAAAAAAAAAAAAGTCTAAGTCCGATTTGGACGTAGGGCGGTAGTCACCCAAAATCGGCAGCAGTACAATATCCATTCTCAAAAAGTACGTCTACAATTTATTTTTTTCGAAAATCGTCTATCCACCCAGACATGGCAACCGAGTAGAGGGACACCTTACAGGGCACAGCTGTGAACTTTACATAAAGAGTGCCACATAAAAATCTCACCAGAACTCCCTTATAGTTTTTTGTGAGCTCTCCAAAACCTACAACACTTCTTCCTCAATAGTTGCAGCGGTTAGGGGTAGAGCCGGACCGCGAATATTAAAAAAACTGTGAATAATATTCGGGCCGGTTCTGACCCATCCCCCGCTTTCCCCCGGAATTAAAGCTGTATTCTGGACCTTCTCTGCCTCCCTCCCGCTTTCCACCGGTATCCCTTAAGCCTTACCCGGTGGTCTAGCGGGTGTTGGAGCAGGAGCGATCTTCCTACGCTCCTTCCCCGTGCAGATCACTCATAAGAAATGGCTGCCATGAGCTCTCGTCGTAGTCTCAATAGACTAGGGGAGCTCATGGCAGCCATTTCCTATGAGTGATCTGCACGGGGTAGGAGCGTAGGAAGATCGCTCCTGCCCCGAAAACCCACTAGACCACCAGGTAAGGCTTAAAGGATTCTGGAGGAAAGCGAAGGGAGGCGGGGAAGGTCTGGAATACAGCTTTAATTTAAAAATTTTTTTTTTAAAATAAAATTTGTGAATAACCAAATTCGCAGATGCTGAAACTGCAGATTCGGAGGGAGAAGTGTATAGCCACCTGTGTTCATCCTAATAGCCCTTATGGCTGCAGGTGACACCTTTATGGCAATACAGTAGGGTTTTTTTTAATGGGTTCACATTTTATACCATGAATGTAGTGGTTAGAGTGGCTTATGGGCCTGGGGTCCTCCTCCCTATGGTTCACCAGCCCACCCCCCGGACTACTTAAGCCACCTCTGTGCAGCTCTACTAGGTTTCCCTATGCTAGGTGCTGATGTTCCGGAGGCAGGTATGTATGTTTTTATTCTGAACTTTGTGTGGGTGCAACGAGGTCAATGAACATGGGGAGAGTATGTGTGGACTATACTTTGTCTCTGCATTGGTTATCTGGTCACTTTCAATACCTTTTGGGTACTTATACCTGTCTTTACATCACCTAACTCACAACATATAAGTTTCGCCTAGGCAGTTTCATCAAACATTCAATTATCCCTGCAGGATGACTAATTCTAGGTCGGCCCATATCCTGCCCCTAACCACTCCTCCAAAAATGCCCCTTTCAGCTCTGGGCACACAGTGGGATTCAGAGGCCTAAAATGTCCCTGGATATGTCCAAAAAGCTGTTTTAATTATCGGCACTTGGACAACCTGTCTTTTAGATCGTCCAAGTGCCAACTTGGGCAGGTTTTAAGTTTCGATTATTTTATTTATTTCAGTCTTATATTCTGTCCTATTATTCCGTCCTAGTATTCTATAAAGCACACTTAAAATTAGGCATGGTTTATAGAATAGAGCTTATGCCTGGGACCTGTGCCTAAATGATGCCTAAAGTTAGGTGCTTAGATTGGCGTGCATAGCCAATCTAGGTGCCTAAAAATAGTTTAAAAGGCTTAATCGCACGGATAATTGGCAATTAACAACTTGCACTTGCACTTATTTGGCTGGTAGGTGCTTAGCTTGGTGGATCGTGGGGGTGTTTTTCATGTAGGTGTCCCGTTTTGGACTTAAGTACCAGTAGGTGTCTAATTTAGGAGCACTCATTTAGGCCCAGAAACCCCTGACATCGCTAGGCGTGATTCTATAAAGTGCCCCTAACTTTTATCGAATCACATACTCTTTTACTAAAGTGTGGTAGAAATTTCTACTGAGGCCTGGGGCACTGAATGCTCCAACGCTCATAGGAATTTTCAAAGCTGTGGACTGTGAAATATTGCAGGAAGACCTTAGGACAGTGGTCTTCACTAAATTTTTAAGCAATGGCCATTTTGGGTCCAAAAAGGGTGAAAGAGAGTTGACAAATATGTTCCTACTTTGGGCCATGACAACAAAAATGCTTCTCGACATTCATTCCTACCAGAACACTGGCCTTGGTCACACATGAAGAGCACAGATAAGTGCTATACAAATATAAGACCACAAACTAAAGGTCCTAATATACAAAAATGAAACCCTACAACACCAGAGAAATAAAAACAGTGCAAAATATAGACAGTAGATGTAAATTCTCAAAACTGTCATATTTCACTCACTAAATTGAAAATAAAATCATTTTTCCTACCTTTGTTGTCTGGTGATTTTATTTCTCGAATCATCTTTTTCCAGTCTCTGGTTGCACTTCCTTCTGTCTGTGCCTTTGCCTCTGTTTCCAGGGCCGCCTTATTAATTTGCTGTTTCTCTCTCCTTCACTTTCTGCCCTATGTTCATCTTTGGCATTAACTTTTAATATTCAACTTTCTTCTCAAATCTATCTACTGTTCCACATTTTCCCTTCCAATCTATCCACATGCACCATCTCCTCCCTCTCTCTGCCCTTCCCCTCCCCTCCATCCATGTATACCATTTCCTCTCTCTTTCTTCTTCCCTATTCTCATCTTTTCTTAGACAGAATTTCTTCCATCTCTTTTCCCTTACCCACCCCTTCCATCCCTGTGTACCATCTCCTCCCTCTCTCTCCCTTTCTCTCCATTCCTGTGCAGTATCTCCTCCCTCTCTCTCTCTGGTAGTCTGACATCTTTCTCCTCTCCTTTCCAGTCTGGCATTTCTTCCCCTCCTCCCCATTTCTGATCTCAAATATCCCTGTACTTATCTTCCCTCTCCCGCGTACCTCTCTCCTCTCTCCCTTTCCTCGTATGGCATCTATCTCTCTTCCCTTCCCCTCCAGTAGTCAAACATTTCTCTTCTTCTTGTTCTCCCTTTTTGTGGTCTGGTATTTCCTTTTTTCTCCTTCCCTCTCCTTCTCCTCCCTACCATGGTCTGACATCTCTATCCTCCTCTTCCCTTTCCTCCCGGCATCTCTTTATTTTTTCCTCTCCATCCCTGCGGTCCAGTATTTTTCTTTTTTTTCAAGTTCAAATATTTTTATTGAGAACATTTCCACATAAAACAATTAGACAGTAGCATATACTTCAAAATGTTTTAACAACTAACATAACTTAAGCAAGAGATACATATAAGTCTAAAATAAATAATACCCACCCCATCCTATCCTCCTCATATACAGAGTGTAACATAATACTCAAACATACATATGCATATTATTCACCTCTAACCTTATAATTTTCTACAAATTTTTGAACAGGTAGCCATAGGTCCAGTATTTTTCTAATGACCACTCCCTCATGATCCCCTTGCAACCCCCCTGTGCTCCTCCCATCCATGGGATCTGGTAAGGCAGATACTCTTGCACTCTTCAGGCCACTGGCAGCATTAGTGAAGTAAACACGTTGCTTTTCGGCGGTCCGGAAGCTTTCCCTCTTCTACTGCTTCCCGCCTAAGCAGAGAGAAAGCTTCCGGGCCACTGAAGGCAGTGTGTTTACTTCAGTCACACTGCCAGAACCCTGAAGAGTGAAAGGGCATCTATAGCAATGGATCCTGAAGGGGTGGGTGGAATGGACCCCTGGACTTCTGTGCAAGCTGCCCAAAAAGTTTCCAAGGGCCGCCATTACCTTAGGAAATAGGAATACTGGGCATCCAAATGGCAGATGAAACGTAATATGGACAAATGCAAAGTAGAATATACAAAATATATATAAAATTGTTTGGATAAGCATAATGATGTCAATAAGAAAGTCTAAAAAAAATGGACCAGTGAGTGATTCATATAATAATTTGAAATCAGCTCACATTCTGAGGGTCCACAAAAATTTCTTAATGAGTCTTGTGAGCTTTATAGAGTTTGATTAGTCCATGATAAATTGTTTGGTAACTAGTGGATTGTGAATTATTATGGCATAAGTTTATAAAGAGAGTAACTAAGAGAGGGAATTAAAGTATACACCAAATAGTGGAATGAAGAAAGCACCAATGGCCTCGCAAATAGGGATAGTGGAGTTCGCTTTATTAAATTCAGGCTGTGTTTCGGCACAAACTGCCTGCATCAGAACATAAGAACAGCCTTACTGGGTCAGACCAATGGTCCATCAAGCCCAGTAGCCCATTCTCAGTGTCCAATCCAGGTCACTAGTACCTGGCCAAAACCCAAGGAGTAACAACATTCCATGCTACCGATCCAGGGCAAGCAATGGCTTCCCCCATGTCTTTCTCAATAATAGGCTATGGACTCTGATTGGGTGACATTTTAAAACACAATCTGTGAACTCTCAAGCCAGTCCTCCCAAATTTTAAAAAGTGCTGCTTGTATCAATCAGCTTACTTGTGCATGCCAGACAGAAAGCTATATGATAAGCACCAAAATATCTGATTTACTCTTTGGGATCTTGCCAGGTACTTGTAACCAGAGTTGGCCACTGTTAAAAACAGGATACTAGACAGGATACTGGACTTGATGGATCTTTGGTCTGTCCAGTATTTTAAGTTATAATGCCTCTATTGTTCCACGGTGTAACCCAGTGTCTCTCAAACTTTCTTTTTGTTCTGGCACACTAAACAGAGCAAATGTTTTTCATGGCACATTATAATTGAAATGATAAAATTGCAAAATCAACAAAAAAAAATAAATTTGAGAGTTATTTAAAGTTCTTTAAGCTATGCATGGATAATTGTAACAACGGTGAAACTAAAGTAGATAGAATAGAATTGCTAATCAATGCGATGAATGTGATTGTTTTTATAGTTCAAATGAATTCAAAACGCAATAGTTGACAAGCAAAACATGCATTTCATCATCCATCTGCAGTCATTCTGTTTTTCTCAATTTAATTTCTGTCAGAGCTGAAAATCCAAGTTTACGAAGATAAGAAGATCCAAACGGTAACAAAGCCTTGATTGCTTTGTTGCTCATTAGGATAACTACTGCACATAAAATAAAAAATAAAATTACTTGCCATTAGTTTTCAAGGACCAATCACTTCAATGAATGATGCTTATCTGGGCAGTTGTATTCTTACACATGCAGACACTCATAAAATTGACAGATTCTTATGTAAGCAACATAATGTCAGAAGGGAATTTTTAAAAATAAAGTAAGATTATGGAATTTCTCATGGCACACCTGGAATCTCTGGGGCACACCACTGTGCCATGAGAGACACTGGTGTAACCTCACCTTGAGTACCGAGGCTCATTTTCAAATCACTTAGACACACAAAGTACCATAGGCTTCTATGGGTCAGGCCAATGGTCCACCCGTCTTCAATGTGGCCAATCCAAGTCACTAATACCTGGCAAAACCCTAAATAGTAGCAACATTCCATGCTACCGATCCAGGGCAATCATTGGCAAATTGATTTTTACTCTTTCAAAAAAGTTCAAAGACTAGAAGACACTCAATGAAGTTACATGGAAATGCTTTTAAAACAAATAGAAGAAAATATTTTTTCACTCAATGAATAGTTACATTCTGGAGCTTGTTGCAGAGGATGTGGCGACAGCAGTTAACATATCTGGGTTTAAAAAAAGGTTTGGACAAGTTCCTGAGGAAGTTCATAGTCTGCTATTGAGATAGACTTGAGGGAAGCCACTACTTGCCCTGGGATTGGTAGCAAGGAACGTTGCTACCGTGCCTAAGTTACCTCCCCTCCCCTTTTATCAAGATGTGTTAGAGGTTTTTGGTGCGGGCTGGCAAGGTAAGTGCTCGGATGCTCATAGGAATTCTATGAGCATCAGAGCATATACCACGCTGGCTCGCACTAGGGGCTTCTGGCGCAGCTTGATAAAAGGGGCCCTTAGGCGCAAGGATTTACACCAGGATTTAGTTTGTATAAATCCTTGTGCCTAAAAAGCTGAGATCCTGGCACTAAGCACTGTTCATTCTATAATTGGCGCCATTTAAAGGATATGTTTTCTTTTTTTGTTGATGCTGATTTTTTAATGCCATTTATTGAATTGTGTTCAAAATGACATTGAGAAAAGCGTGCGTTAATAAAAATTGAACACTTTCTTGCATGGAGGAAAGAAAATCTAGATGAGCACTTTAGAAAGTTGCTGAAAACTTATCTTTTTTCCAAATTTTTGACAAATTAATTGCTTCTGCACTCTCCATAAAACCTATTTGTTTTCTTTTCTTTAGTATAATCTTTTGTAAACCGCATAGAACTTATGGTTATGCAGTCTAGAAATTTGTTATGTTATGTTACTATTTCAGTTTCTATAAGAACAACACGAATCACTTTATCATATATCTAACCCACAGAAATAACATCATCTAAAAAAGGTAAATAAATACATATTCGAACCACTATTTTTGCAGATATAGTGTCACAATTTTCTATGTGTCTAAATGAAAAAATATAGTTAATGTATTATTTAAGCTGATCATACAGCACCCCAACATATATCAACTTTCCCAAGTAGTGAATCAACTAAAAGGATGAAGTATCATACAGAGGCCACAAGCTCAGTACATAGAACCTCTTATAACATATATGTTATTTCAGGTCCTTATCCTGGATTGATACAGAGCCATATAATCATTTACGTCAATCCTCCATCCCATCCTTAAATCTCCATAACTCTTTATTTGTTTATTTGTAACTAGGTTAAAAAAAAATATTTGTGTTTTATTTTATGTTCAAAATAATAATAGAAAAAAATAATAATGAAAATATCCCAAAAATATCAATGAAAGAAACAGCAACACTTATCTAAATGACTATTTGCCAGATCCAACGTTGGTAGGTAAAAATAGTGGTTCGAATAATTTATTTACTATCCCCCCCAAAACCCTTTTTTTGATGATACTATTTCAGTTTCTGCCAGGTACTTGTGATCTGGATTGGCCATTGTGGAAGCAGGATACTGGGCTAGATGGACCATTGGTGTGACTTAAGTTCTTATGTACACACACAAGTGTGCACTTAGAAATGTATATGCTAGTAGTATAAATATTTATGCACATAAAAGTGAACACTTGGGTTACAGAACTGCATCCTGGGCAGCTACCTATACCTAAATACGGGCCTGATTTTAAGAACATAAGAATTGCCGCTGCTGGGTCAGACTAGTGGTCCATCGTGTCCAGCAGTCCGCTCATGTGGAGGGTGTGATTTCCCCTATGATAGTCTTCGGAAGAGCGTTCCAGTTTTCTACCATTCTCTGGGTGAAGAAGAACTTCCTTATGTTCGTACAGAATCTATCTTTTCACATGTACAGTTCTCCCTCGTTATTCGCGGGTGATATGGGCAGAGCCGGACCACGAATGGCGAAAAACCATGATTATCCGGCTCTGACCCACCCCCACCTCCCTGCTGCCTTCCCGGCCTTATCTGCTGGTCTAGCGGGCTTTCGGGGCAGGAGCGATCTTCCTAAGCTCCTGCCCCGTGCAGATCGCCATGAGGAAATGGCTGCTGTGAGTTCCTGTAGTCTCTCGAGACTACGACGGGAACTCCCTAAAGCCATTTCCTCGTGGTGATCTGCACGGGGCAGGAGCATAGGAAGATCGCTCCTGCCCCGAAAGCCCGCTAGACCAGCAGATAAGGCCGGGAAGGCAGCAGGGAGGTACAAAAATATAGGTTTTTTAATTTTCCCCCTCCCCAGAAAAAAATCACGATTATGTGAAATCGTGAGTGCAGAAACCGCGAATGGGGAGGGGGAAGTGTACAGCTTGTTTCACATGCAGAAAGGGCTCCACTAACACTACATGGTTGAATACATATTTTGGATGCTAATTGTAAAATTATTATTATTATTTTTTATATGTAGTGTTTATATTTTAGTTTGATATTTCTTTTCATTATGTATGTTTGCGCATAATGTATTTAGAAAAACAACTACCAAAGTGAGGGAAAAACAATATCAGCAAATGCTGCTGACCAAAAAAGATCAATCCTAAAGAAGGAAAAAAGACCTCAGAATCTCTTCAATGGCAGAATATATAACACTGCCTATGGAATGGGGTCGCTTTAATCATTGGTCAAAAAAACTTCCTTACAGTTCATACTGTATTCACATACATGCAAATTTTGAACAGCAAAGACTTATCTGGAAATCTTGATACCAATGGGGACCCGTTTCACCATCTGCTTCTTCAGGGGATCAAAAAGAAAATGCTGTTGACAAAAGACTAAGGGCTCCTTTTACGAAGGCGCGTTAGGGCCTTAACGCGCGGAATAGTGTGCGCCAAAATGCCGCACGCTAGCCGCTACCGCCTCCTCTTGAGCAGGCGGTAGTTTTTCGGCTAGCGCGTGCTAATCCGGTGCGTGCGCTACAAACGCCCTAGCACACCTGCATAAAAGGAGCCCTAAGCTTCTCTCTATCACCTTACTAGTTCTTATTGGCATGAATCAGCTCTAACTCCTTGTTGGCTTGAAGTGAAATTGTGATATACATGCACTATACGTTTTATTTCCTGGTACCTAGCAGCGCCTAACAGTAAGGTAGGCGTGTTTAGGTGTGTAAATTTTAAGTGGGGCGTCGCTAAATGCAATTCTGTATTGGGCACCTCAGAGTGATTGACATGTGATGAGCACCATATTTTTAGGCACCTATCTTTTTAGCTGCCCTTTACAGAATATGGTTAAGGTTTTGCTGTCATTATGCAGCGGCTTGCTAAAATGATTGCATGGAAACTAACATTCTTGCATGAACAATTTGCCATGTAGTTAACACAGAGAAGATTGCCCCCACGCATTAATTCAATTGCAGATAATGCGCAATGGAGTTAACAATTGACCTAATTCTATGTATGGCCCGCCGAACTGCGTTTGTGCCCAATTTCCATGCGCAATTTAATTGAACAACTAGATCATGAGGTTTAATAATTGGATGCTAATAATTATTGGTGCTAATTGGCATTGGTTAAAGTGAATGCGCACATTTTTAGGTTCTGGGATCTGTGTGTTAATTTTATGTGTGGATCCGAAAAGGAGGGGGGTGCATAATTTAGGGCCAAGAATATGTAACAGGTTTCACTTGGTGTAAATCCTTGCGCCTAAAATTAGACGTGGATCCTGGCATCAAACTCTATTCTATAAATGATGTCCAGCTCTGAGCGGCTTGCTGTATTCCAAAATCTGAGTTGAGAACCACAGCTCTGGAATTATTTGCCTGCTTTTAGTCCTACAAATGTCATTCACTGTCACTTTCTTTCTTGCTGTCACTCTAGAAAGGCAAAAAAAATGGTCACAATCTTTCCTTGTTGAGAAAATGAGCTCTTGAGATATATATTCCAAAAGGCTACCTACTGCTTCCCTAACAGTTGGGAACTGAACATAAAATACCATATATCATTATTACCTTCACAGAAAATGTACTATATACTTTCACTCTATTTTCCTCAAAATTGTATTTCACAAAGAGACATTAATAGGCATCTTTGATTTTCAAGGCCTTCAGACAAAATAGGCCAGAATTCTTAAAGAATAAGCTTATTCTTTATACACCTTTGAGGTTCTCTCAAGGAGCATCACTATTTGTACCTTCTTCATAAGAAATTGTACAAAATGAAACCCACCAGTGAGCTTTCTCAGGAGTAGCTCCCACGCTCTGGAATTTACTCCCAGAGGGCCTACATCTATGTAACTCCAGACTACCTCTACTTCAGGAAGCAGGTGAAAGCCTGGCTCTTCACCCAAGCCTGTAATACACAGGCTGATTGGGTGTACACTTCTCCCTCTGTATTCGCTGTGATAGGGGATTAACAGACCCGTGAATAACTTCTTCATATGTTATTTGCTGTTTTCTATTAAAAACCATCGTAAATATGGTGAAACCGCAAATAGCATGGTGGGAGACCTGGCCTGTTCCTGAAGGAGAGGCAAAACACGGTGAAGAAAGTGCTGGGAATCAGCAATTTCCTCTGTAAACACATAGAATCAGCGATTTCTCTATGCAAACTGATATAATGGGGAAGGGGGGGGGGGGGGGCAGGAGCCAGCAAACTAAAACCCGCAAATAATTGAAACCGCGAATGCTGAAACCGCAAATATGGAGGGAAAAGTGTATATTCATTCTGCAACATGACACTGTAACTAACCCCCTCCTTTATTAACGCGTAGGAATTCTATGAGTGTCGGAGCAGTTACCGCCTCTGCCGGCGCTAAAACCCACGCTATGAGTTAGTAAAGGAGGGGGGTTAGTCAGGATTTTATATTTTGTTTAGCTGTATAATCAGCTTACCTTGAGTTTAGTCTCCCATCTGTTTATCCCAACTCACTCTGTAGCACCCATCTTGTCCCCCATCTAATATCTGCATTTGATCTCTCAGCTATCTGTATCATAGAAAAGCATCAAGGCCATATCTATGTTATTTGAATGTTCTGATTTATGCTTATTAGATGCTTCATAAAGTATTATGTCTCCCTTTTAGTATGTATTATCTCTCTCTTATTTGAATTTCAATGCTGTTAATAAGTACATTTTTGAAACAGTTTAATGGTAATCCTATTACCAGGTTTCAATTTGCTGAGTTTGAATTTATCCAATTCATTGTATTTGTTTATATTTGGTCTTTTTTTTTTTTTAACTATTATTATGCTGTTAACAAAACTAAGTTTTATGTTGAATTGTACTTGCTGTACGCCGCCTTGGGTGAATCTCTCCAGAAAGGCGATTAATAAATCCAAATACATAAATAAATAAAAAATCTTCTGTGTTTGCATCTACAGCAAGTGATAGAGAATTCTTTGCCAAGGCATTCTTCATTTGGTCTAACACAATCCTTTATTAAATGCTCATTCTCCCCCGAAATTTACAACTCAAAATTACAACTAATCCTTACCTGGCAATTTTGTCTGTGCATGACATTGTGATGAGCTGTTCCCCCAATAGCACACCATCCCACGTCTGTACCGCAGGATGAGATCGAACTGGAATCGTTCCTTCTCCGGATTCTATCTTTGTTCGAAGATGTCCTCGGAACTTCCTTACTATGTGCTTGTTGTTGTTCACTACAAGAAAAGATTACCGTACCTTATTTCATCATATGCCAGACTATACATAGCTGCAAGTATATGCAAACATATGTTTATACAAGATAAGGGGCCTTATTTATGTTTCTGTTTATTTAAGATTTGATAGACCACTCCTGCGTTTTACTGACCTAAACGGTTTACAATGTATCAAGCTAACCTGAAATTAGGTCCTTGAGAAAAACTCCCCTATCTGTCCCCGAAAGCTCACAATCTAGCTAAAGTACCTGATAAACTAAAAATATGTAATACATTTCCAAGATCAAAATCAAAGAAATAGAAAATAGAAAGAATGAAAGAAGATAAAAAATAAAAGAAATTTAAGACATAGAAAAGTCTCTGAAGCGGCCTGATAGCAACCGGTCATATTTTAGTGCGACTCCCGCCACAGCACACTTCACAGATCTGTCACTGGCAGAGCTCGAGAGCATCAAAGAAATGAACATATCTAAAACATATCCACTAAATAAATAAATCCAAATCAACATGAATCAGTACAAATTAAGGCAGATTGCGGTCCCCATTCCATTATTCAACTCGGGAGAGCCATTTGAAAAAAAAAAGTGCCTTTAGATGTCTCTTAAAATTTTGAAATGATTCTTCCCAATGTGCTATGCGTTAATGGGTGTTAATTTTATTTATTCATTTAATTTTTTTAGCCCGTCTTCCCAAAGGTACTCAGGCATTTTCCCCATCTGTCCCGGCAGATCATAGCTTATCTAATATACCAAGCAGGCATGGCTGTGGCTTAATTATAGCTACAATTTCTATACCTTTTCTTGGACAGTTTTATGAAGACACTTAGGTGCCCAAATGCTATTATACAATAGAACACAACAACAAAAAGGAACCTCAACCCTCCAGTGGTAAAAAGGAGAAACCACACAACAAAAACCACAAACAGCACTCATTCAATAAAAACAAATCCAGCTGGAAGGCTATACAATAGGCTTTAACTAGGCAACATCTTGCACTCTCAGGCTAGGTAACCCTTTATAAAATTATCCCCCATACATAGAAATGCAATTCTACAATCTAGGCACTTGCACTGACACATCACATGCATGTGTAAATGTTTAGAATAATAGTCCTTACACACATATGAAACCACCTCTGAGGGGTCCTTTTACAAAGGTGCGGTGGCGGTTTAACGCACGGAATACCGCGCGTTAAACCGCCTACCGCGCTAGTAGCTAGCGCCTCCATTGGCGAGGCGTTAGGATTTTAGGCTGCCGCGGGGGTTAGCACGTGATGAAATGTCCGACGCGCTAACCCCCGTAGCGCACCTTGATAAAAGGAGCCCTGAGGTAAAAATTCACATGATCTTAGATAAAGGCCAAATGGCCCATCCAGTCTGCCCATCCGCAGTAACCATTATCTTTTTCTCTCTCCGAGAGATCCCACGTGCCTATCCCAGGCCTTTTTGAATTCAGACACAGTCTCTTGTCTCCACCACCTCCTCCGGGAGACTGTTCCACGCTTCTACCACCCTTTCTGTAAAAAAGTATTTCCTTAGATTACTCTGGAGCCTGTCACCTCTTAACTGCATCCTATGCCCTCTCTTTTACAGAGCAGTGCTAAAATGTGGGCTTAGTACCACCATTAGCTTGATTTTTATTTATTTTTTATTTATTCAATTTTCTATACCATTTCAGATGTTACTTTTTTTTTTTTTTTAATCTTTATTGATTTTCAAACTTCGACATGTACTGATATTACTTTTAGCACATGGCCACTAAAGAAGATTAGCACATGAGCCCTTACACCACCTATTTTGTGGGTGGTAAGGCTCAAGCCCTAATCACAAGTTACGTAATCAGTTGGTGCTTGCTAATGTAGCTGCACTGATGACCCTAAACTGTTCAAAGTTGTTAAAACGCATGCGGATTGTGAAAAACTGCAGGCAGACCTTAGGAAATTGAAAGTCTGGGCATCCAAGTGGCAGATGAAATTTAATGTGAACAAATACAAAGTGATGGGAAGAATAAACCCAAATCACAGTTACTAGATGCTAGGATCCACCTTGGGGGTTAGCGCCCCCCCCCCCCCCCCAAATCTGTGTGTCATTGTAAACAATACGATGAAACCTACCACCCAATGTGCAATGGTGGCTAAAAAAGCTACTGAGGCTTTAAAGAACTTCCTTGTACGTACAGGATACTCAGTGAGACACCAGCAAGAAAGAAACCATCACAGCAGGTTACCATTCACAATTAGCAATTGCACACTAAAGATGTTTCAGGAACTCTCAGATGGACTTCATTTCAAAAGAATTCTTCACAATTAAAGTGAATTAAAATATATTGAGTAAAATCAAATGATGTGCTTCAATTTGAAATTCTAGTTAAAATGCATAAACACAATAAAATTTTAAAATGTGCAACACTTCAGAATAAAGTACAAATTGTCTCTTTCTTTTCTTTGTTTAGGTTCTAGCTGGTGGCTTATTACAATTAAAGGAACATCAGATAAATGTTGTCTTAAGTTTTCCTCTCACTTCAACAATTACTGTTGTTCTCGAGAATAGGTGTCGGAACGGGAAGGCACAAGGGTCATGGCCTCCCCCAAAATTGCCAATTGTAAGTATGGCTCTCCCAACTCCCCTACCTACCACCTCCCTGCCACTGAAATTATAAATCTTCAGGCAGCTGATGGTGCAACGAAGCCATCCTCCTGCCATCGGCCTGCCCGAGAAGTGTTCTTTCTGCAGTGTACTGCCTATGCGGGAAGAGGAAGTGCTGCAGAAAGAACACTTATTGGGCAGGACGATGGCAGGAGGCTGGCTTCATTGTGTTGTCGGCTGCCCAAAGATTTAAAATTTCAGCAGCGGGGAGTTAGTAGGTGGGGGACCTGGGGACAGGTCGTACCGTAGGATCCAGCTAAGAGGGGAGGGCTGGGGTTAAGAATGAGGGAAGGATATGCTGCATGGGCTGTGGGGGGAGGGGGGGAGGGAAAGCAAGAAGGATAGATTCTGCACAGGCTAGGAGGGGGTTGGGAAGGACAGAGGCTATAAACGGGCTGGGGGTTAGGAAGGGAGGAAAAGAGAGATGGTATACATGGGGAAAGGCAGAAAGAGGGAGAATTGTTGGACATGATAGTGGTGGAGAGGAGGGAGGGAGAAATGTTACATTGGGAGGGAGGAGAGACGACTTAAAGAAGGGAGAGATGTCAGATTCCAGAGAAGGGTGATGGAAAGAGGGACGAGAGAGATATCAGACCACTGGAATGGAAAGGAAGGATGGGAGAAAGAGATGGTAGACTATTGGAAGGAGACATGCCAGACCACAGAAAGGAGAGAAGAGAAAGAGAGACCTTGGGGAGGGATGGATAGAGAGATGCCAGATCATGGGAGATGAGAGAGATTCCAGGCTATGGGAAGGAGAGGAGAAAGATGCCAGACCATATGAAGGGGGAAGGGGAAGACAGAGATGTCTGACCATGGGAGAAGGATGGAGGGGAAGGGGAGATGGAGGGAGGAGATGGTGCACAGCAATATGTGCGGCAGAGAAGAGATAATAAATGCTTCTTTTGGATAGATGGGAATAGGGGAGAAGAAAGAGGTAAGAGATGGTACACCCGGATAGATGGGAAGGGAAGACATGGAAAAGTAGATAGATTTTGAGAAGAAAGTAGAAAAATGGTAGAAGTTGAATGTTCAAAGTTAATACTAAAGGTGGATGTATGGTAGAAAACAAAAGAAAGAAAAACAGTAAATGGATATGCTGGCCCTGGATACACAGCTAAGAGCACAGACAGAAGGAAGTGCAGCCAGAGACTGGGAAAAGATGGTTTGAAAAACAAAATCACCATACAACAAAGGTAGGGGAAATTATTTTATTTTCGATTTAGTGATTGAATTGTGCCAGTTTTGAGAATTTACATCTGCTGTCTATATTTTGCATTGTTCAGGAAGAAATGCATTTGTTTCTATTTCTCTGGGGTTGTACTGCATGCAGAGTCTTGCATCTTAGGGTTTCGTTTGCATATATTAATACTTTTACTTTGTGGTTCTGTATTTGCATAGGGGTTATCTGTGTTCTGCATGTGTGACCAAGGCCAGGTGTTGTGGTAGGAATAAATGTTGAGAAGCATACAGTGTGCTTTGTGCCTATTGCAAGTGTTCAGTGCAGCAATGCAAATGTATTTATTTGTTCAATTTTTTTATACCATTTCTCCCAGGGGAGCTCAGAATAGTTTTACATGAATTTATTCAGGTACTCAAACATTTTTTCCCTAAGCTTGTCTCTCCCGGCATGCTCACAATCTATCTAATGTACATGGGGATTAAGTGACTTGCCCAGGGTCACAAGGAGCAGTGTGAGTTTGAACCCATAGCCTCAGGGTGCTAAGCAGTAGCTTTAACCACTGCACCAGGATTCTAGAGCTGCTGGAGGAGGAGACGGATACAGGTAAGAATAACTTATCTGATGAATGGAGTTCCTGAGGAGGGTTGTAGGGAGAGTTAAGAGAGGAGATACTGAGAAGCTGCAGAATGAATGCAATTGAGGGTCAGCAAGAGAAGTTTGAACTGAATGTAGAAATACATAGGAAGCCAATGAAGCAACATGAGAAGAGAGGTGACTTTGGCAGAAGATACATCCTGCAGCAGAATTTTTAACAGAGAGAAGTGCTTCAATGGGGGTTCTGCGAGGAGCAGATGGCAGGAGGCGATAACAATATGCATAAGGGTTGTGGTAGTGAAGGGGTGGGCAATTAATTTTCCCAAAGAGCCATATGAGAAACTGGGACTGTTTTGGAGGGCCAGGCCAATAGGATGAACTTGATTCTACTCCACATTAATTTTATCTCTTTATAAAAAGCAGCAAATTGTATGGTTTTGATTTGCTGCTACTGGTAGATATTACAATTAGGCTATGAAAATGTGAAACAGGCACGGTAAAAACACTAACATTACATCACTGGTAAAAACTCTTAGCTAGCAAAGCTTAAGATATCCGCGCCTGCTCTGCAGCAGTCGTTCTTATATTTCTCTGCGTGTTTAGCCTTGTAAAAGAGATTCAAATTGTAATCCTTAAACACAGCAATCTGTTCTCCACAAACTAAGCACACGGTTTTACCTTTGACTTCAGTAAATAAATACTTAGAAGACCCTTTCTTGTTAAAAACCCTACAATCTTTCTTTTTAAAAAAAAAAAAATTATTATTTATTTATTTATTGATATACATAGATGAGACATTATGTAACAGAGAAAGAGTTTAGCCATCAAATTATACAAAGAAAAGTAAAAAACAAATACATTACAATGTCCTTGGGTGCCACTTTTTATTTGTGGCACCCTTATAAATGTATTGTTCTCTATCAAGCTGTTAAATATGTCTTTTATGAACCAAACCAGTTGACAACCTTTTTGTCTCTAACCCGTTTGTGAAAAGAACAACCCTGAGCCCTATTTTGATGGAATATATGCCTAACTCAACGCTTTGACCAGCCTTAATCTTAATGGAATTTTCTTAGTTTTTCTCACTAGATTATAACATCTTGGATTTAATTTGAGGACTTGAGCATAATTAGTCAAATTTACTTTTGTTTTCTTGATATTGTTTTATATGATGGGTTTGATATGTCTAATTTTGTTTTCTGTACAAGTTATGCTTGGTAATTAAGATTGAAAATCTAATAAAAACTTTAAATATAAAAAAAAGAAAAGCAAATCACAGGTCATAAGACCCTAAAGAATTAACATTAACTCAAAACTCATATAATAGCCCACATATAGGAGGGAGACAATTCATATCTTAGAGAGAATTATAACAATAAGATAATATGAAATGAAAACCACATTTGTAGCGATACTTCCTCAAATTATTATCTGGACCTTTCTACTTTGAGTCAATTAGGATTGCCTCACACCGAAGCACTATGCATTGGTATCCCCTTCCCTTCAAGAAAGAATTGCAACTGGGAGGGCTCAAAAAAATACATAGGAATTCTGATCCAAAAGTATCATACATTTACAGGGATATCCGAGTTGAAATTTTGGTCCCAGTGAAATCACATGTTGCTTTAGTTGTTTGAGACGTCTGGGAACTTGGAAATCTTACTTCCTACGAAGGTCACTTCTCTAAGTCTAAAAAATAGTCTTAGGAGAGCCTCCTTATCCTGATAGAAAACGATGTCACCAGAAGAGTCGCTCGACTAATTACCTTATCCTCAGAGGTTTCCAGGATATTTGTAATATTAATAACTTCTGAAGCTTCAGGTAGTACCCCCGGAGTAGAGGATTGTTTTTTTTGACATTTTGGCAAAAAATCTATCTTTTTTTTAACGTGAACTGACATTTGTAAGGCCTAACAGCGAACACATCTCAGTGAAGGTGCATATCTTTGCACGCACGAATGTACATAAAGTGATTATGTATGTAAAATGATGTCATGCAGGACAGTCAGGGACAGTCAAAGGGTCAGATGTGTTCTGTGGGGCCACACAATGCCCAGGTCATTGGTAGTGTGTTCAGAAAGAAAGCAACGAATCTTGGTGGGTATTATAGAGAAAGGAACGACAAATTTTGGCAGAGAAAGAGTCAAAAATGGCTGCAAGGTTATTAGCTGAGAAGACTAGGTTAGCCACAAAAATTAGAGAATGGAGGAAGAGAAGATGTGGGTTTAGGGGAAAGATAAGAAGTTCAGTCTTGGCCATATTCAGTTTTAGAGGGACATCTAGACAGCGAGGTCAGACAAGCAGGTCAAGACTTATAAACTACGTCTCAGATCTTTAGCTAAAGTTTTAGAACCTAAAGCTTTTAATATCTTAATACACTCTTTGATAATCTCCAGGCTGGATTACTGCAATACATTATATCAAGGCATAACTCAGAAAGAAATACGAAGGTTACAAATCATACAAAACACAGCAATAAAAATTATTACCAACTTCAAAAAATATGATCATGTCACACCACTTTTAAAAGAAGCACATTGGCTGCCGATTTCACACAGAATAACATATAAAATTGCGTTACTAACATTTAAAATTCAGAAAACTAATATTCCAATATTCTTATATCGATATTTAATACCATATTCCCCAGCTCGATCCCTTAGATCAGCAGATCAGTACTTGTTGACCATTTCATCATTGAAAATAATTGGCCCTAGAAGAACTACAACTTTTTCTATCTTGGGATCCCAGCTTTGGAATAAACTTCCAATTTTTCTGCGCGCTGAAACCTCATTAGAAAAATTTAAAAGCAAACTAAAAGGCTATCTTTATAAAGATGCATATGAATCTTAGATCAGATAATCTTCTTTGATTTTCCTATTAAGCCTTTTTTTAAAAACATTTTTTCCAAACCAAGTTTCATTAAAAAAGTTTTTAATACCCTTCCTGATGTTGCTCTTTTCCCAAATGTTTTTATTTTCATTTTTTTTTTCTTTTAAAACAAATGTAGTTTATCCTTATATTCCTTATGTATCTTTATTAACTATGGATAGGTTTGTATGTTTTTTTGTCTCAAATGATTTTATTTGTTCCCCCAAATTTTTAGTATTGTTATACGCATTGAAAATACTTGATATTGCGTTTAAATCAAAACTACAATAAACTTGAAACTTGGATTCCTGATGAAATATTTGGTAGGGATAGGTACATCTGAGAGTTCCCAGTGTAAAGATGATACTGAAAAAAACCAGGAGAAGATCAGACCTAAATTTGTCCCCTCAGTTTCCCTGTCCCGTGAGTTTTGTCGCTGTCCCTGTCCTTGCCCCCATTCCTTTAAGCTCTACCTTAACCGCACAAGCCTCGAACACTTATGATCTGAAAGTGTTTGATGCTTATGCAGATGAGGACGGAGCGAGCAGGGACAGGAAAAGAACTTGCGGGGATGGGACGGGAAAATGAGTTACTGCGAGAGATAGGGAAAGATTTGTCCTCGTGTCATTCTCTAATCAGAACGCCAAGGGAACAAGTATACAGTAGAGAAAGAGAGAGAGAGAGAAGAGAGGAGATCCCATATCAGAGCCTTGATATATTCTCTATCAGGCACCATTTTCCTGATCGATAAAAGTTCATGCTCCCACTTCTCGGAATTTGTACTTTTTCTCCTTACCTTCTCCTTGCATTTTAAAGCTAATAGTCAGTGTTGTTGCTAGCTCTGCTCTTCTCTCTTCCGATTCACTGATCTTGCAGTGCTCTATGAAGCCCTGTGACACTTCAAAAAGAAAATTGATAAACTACATGGGAGGGGAGGAGTGAAGCCAGCAACAAGATCACCTGCAGAGGGGTCAAAGAGAGAGCGTATAAATGCAGACAATATTTTTCCTGCTCCTGCTCCTGCTCTTGTTGTTGACGACCAAAAACATAAAAAAAAAAAACAAAAACAAAAAACCCCTAACAACTGCAAAATATTCTTGAAAATCACAAACTGAGCAATATTTGCCAAAAGGTGAAGGGGAGGAACTCAACTACAAAACTAACCCCAGAGTGATATAATAATGGTGAAGTATGTCCTCAGTGTGAGGTTACAAGCTTGAGGCAGCACAGAGTTTAAAAAGAACTACAGCCACCATGCTTGAACATGCCGGGCTTTTTCCCAGGTGAGATAAACTCACAATTTAGCCCCACACCATCATGGGAACATACTGTGTGTGAATAACAACAGTGAAGGAACTTGCATGGTGCAATTACTATCAATCTAATTCACAAAATAACAGTGGAATTCCTGCCCCTCACCCCCAGCCTAAAGAGTTAAAGTAAACAAATGGACAGAAATCAATGGCAGCCGTACTTAGCTTAATGCATATGGCTTTGAAGATTGCCCTGTATATATTTTTTGATTGGGGCATTAAATAATTTACCCCCTCCTTTACAAAGCTGTGCCAGCGTTTTTAGCACTGGCCGCCACGGTAACAGCTCCGACGCTCATAGAATTCCTATGAGCGTCCCAGCTGTTACCGCCACGGCCGGTGCTAAAAACGCTACCGTGGGTTTGTAAAGGAGAACCTTATTACGACAAAAAGTTCAACAGAAAAATGAATGACAGCCAGAAATATAATGAAAACCGTACTTCTAATGAAAAAAATATATTCACCTGATATTCAAAAGGTTTTAACCAGGCAGGAGAGCCTCTTGTCTGGTTACATACACTCTGGCCAGTGGCGCAGTAAGGGGGGGAGGGGGGCGGTCCTTCCCTTTCCAACCCCTCTTCCCATTCCTCCCCTCCAACAATACTGTCCAGTTAAGTACTATTGAATATCAGTGCTTAGGCAGCCAGAGTCAGTGACATAGCGAGGGTGAGAGGCACTCGTTCTCTGCCTTCATCTCTACCCTCCCGCTACTTCCCCAATCCCGCCTATCGCGCTCCCCCCTTCCCTTCCCCCATACCTCTAGTTGAAGTTGTTGTTCACGGCAGTCAACAACGTGTCCTTCATGACCCCGTCGGCTCTCCCGCTGATGTCACTTTGGGGGTGCCGCACATAGGAAGTGACATCAGAGAGAGAGCCGACAGGGTTGTGAGGAGCATGTTGTTGACTACCATGAGCAACAACTTCAACTAGAGGTACGGGGGAAGGGAAGGGGGGAGGGCATGTGCGGTGTCACAAGCACCCCTCAGAGTGGAGTGGACTTGTAACAAAAACTATGCTCTGGCGTGTTCCCTACCACCAGGGACATCTTCAGGTCTTTAACTGTGCTCTAGGCAACCGCCTAGGCCTGGGAGCAAAAGGTAAGTATGGGCTTTCACCACTCAATACAATACCAAGTCCAGTCAGAATTCTTTCAAAAACATGATACTAGTTTATTCCACTCTTGATGGTCATAAAGGATAAAGCATACAGGTCTCGCATGCAGCACTTCACAGAATCCAGTTTTCATAAGTGTAGGAAAAATAAAGATTCAAAGTTTCTCAGAAGAACAGATAAACTGATCTGTCTAACCTGAGACTATGTACACTGGCTCAGCACAGAGACCAGCTTGGCATTTCAGAAAGAAAGAAAGAAACAAACAAAAAAACCCCAAAACAATAAAACTGTTCTCTTGTAACAGGTTCAAGGCATGCAAAATATTTTTACAGCAAGCACATGACTTCCTATCATATCTTAGAACAGCAGACAGTTCATATTCTCCTGAGCTTGTCACAAGGCCGTTTTTGCTAAGGCTGCTGAGTGTCTGAGCTATGGTCTCAGTTAGGCAGCACAGCTGAGAGAAATTGTGTAATTGCTCTCCCCAGCCACGGCACACAAGGAGGATTAGCATAACAGAGCATTCAAACAGTTCCATATATTTTAACTCAAACATTCTATGATCACAATAGTAAGTCTTTCAGGTAAGTATTCTCCTGAGAAATCATACAGTTTAGCTTCCTTGACAAAGGAACAGAACACACAAAAGCACTCCTTGCTCAGAGAATGAGAAATCAATAAAAAAAAACAACCCACTGGCTATTTTCCCAGCTACTCACTTTTCAGTTAATGTCCATAGGCTGTGCTTGACCCTCAGTAATTTTCTTCTTTGTGGATATTTTGGGGTCATTTCCTTTTGGGGTTTTTTTTTGTTTTGTTT
The DNA here is from genome assembly GCF_902459505.1 of Geotrypetes seraphini. Lineage (NCBI taxonomy): Eukaryota > Metazoa > Chordata > Amphibia > Gymnophiona > Dermophiidae > Geotrypetes > Geotrypetes seraphini. The sequence continues at coordinate 460,093,485 of NC_047085.1, read as the reverse complement.
TTTCTCAGTAATGGAGCCAGCTTCTTGCACCTCCATTCCTTCCAACAACTCTGGAAAAAGACAGGTAGAAGTGGGAAGGCTTTCTTCTACCTCCTGCATGGGCCAATCTGGGATGTCAGCCACTGCTTCCTTGTCCCAAGGCTCTGGCACTGCTCTGGGATGCTGGAGTGACTCACCTTCATCACTCTCTCCTCCCCCTGCTGTTTACTTCAGCCTGCTTTTAATCAGCTCACAGCCAATCCCCTTTAGCCTGAAGAGGGGGATGGCTTTGGTGCTACTGCAGGCTTTCCTTGCTTGTTCTGCCTGGGTTTTCCAGGCTCAGCTAGTTTCTCTTTGCCTGCCTTAGCTGACTTATAGCCAGGATGCTGCTGTTGCCAGTCTGCCTGCCCCTGATCCAGATCACCACTGCTCTCATCATATTGGCAAGAGAGGTCAGCCTCAAGTTGGTCACCAGAATTAACCTGGTCAGCTCTTCTGCACAGGAACCTGTTAGGTGCAAAACTAGAATGGGTGCTAGGTTTGTCACAGCGGCAGGTGGGATTGGGGATAGAGCGGGAGGGTGGAGACAAGGGCAGGGAAGGAACGCCTCTCACCCTCACTACACCACTGACTCTGGCTGCCTAAGCACTGATATTCAATAGTACTTAACTGGGCAGTACTGTTGAATATCATCCCTCCTGTATTGTCCAGATAGTGCCGGGACATTCTGTGGACAGAGCTTGGGCAGGGCCTGGGAGGAGCCAGGACTTAGCCAGTTAGCAGCCATATTCAGAACACTAGCCCGTCAAGTAAGTGGCTAAAATTAGGACAGCACAAAAACTGTCCTAACTTTAGCTGCCAAACTAACTGGACACAGGTCTGAATATTGGCTGGAAATGGGATTTGGGCTTCCCAATTCACCCTCCTGGTCCCAATATTTCCTCCTTCCAGTGGCGTACCAAGGGGGAGGGCGGGGGGGGGGGGGGAGGTCCGCCTCGGGTGCAGCTTTAGGGGGGGTGCACAGCCGGCCAGGTCCGGAAAATTCTACCGGGCCGATCAGCCTGCCTCTCCCCGACGTCAATTCTGCCGTCGGAGAGGAAGTTTGGGCCAGCCAATTGCTGCCTAGCTGGGCGGAACTTCCTCTCTGACAGCAGAATTGACGTCGTGGAGAGGAATGCTGGTCGGCCTAACACAGGGAGGACGAGCTTGGGGCGGTGGCAGCTTTGGGGCCTGTTACCCGATGGCGGTGACTTGGGGGGCTGTTCCCCGATGGCGGCGGCAATGGCTTGGGGGAGAGCAGGGAGAAAGAAAGAAAGGGGGCAGGCAGGGAGACAGAAGGAAAGAAGAGAAACAGAGAAAAAGGGGGCATGAAGAGAGAAAAAAAGAAAGGGAGGCAGGGAGAAAGAAAGGGCAGGGAGAGAGGAAGAAAAAGTTGGGGGAGGGAATGGGGTCTGTAGGAGAGGAAGCATACAGGCTGAAAGAAGGGAAGAAAGATTGGATGCACAGTCAGAAGAAGAAAGTGCAACCAGAGACTCATGAAATCACCAAACAAGGTAGAAAAAAATGATTTTATTTTAAATTTAGTGATCAAAATGTGTCTGAATTTATATCTGCTGTCTATATTTTGCACTATGGCCCCCCTTTTACTAAACCACAATAGCGGTTTTTAGTGCAGGGAGCCTATGAGCGTCGAGAGCAGCCCTGGGCATTCAGCGCAGCTCCCTGTGCTAAAAACTGCTATTGTGGTTTAGTAAAAAGGGAGAGGTATATTTGTCTATTTTTGTATGGTTGTTACTGAGGTGACAGTGCATAGAGTCATCTGGCTTAACCTCTTTGAAAAAACCCCAGAATAGGAATGATAATTAACATTTTCTCAGCGTACAGTGTGCTTTGTGTTTTTTAAAAAATTTTATTGTTGATAGATCATTTTGACTTGGTCATTTTAAAAGTAGCTCGCAAGCCTAAAAAAGTGTTGGCACCCCTGAGCTAGAGCATTGAAGCTGTGTGTTTCTACCATAAAGGTCAACTCTGACGCAACCGGAAGTTACATCAGAGACGACCTTTACAGCAGCCATATGCAACTACAACGCTCCGGCTGCTGTATGAAGGCAGTTTAGACATCGCCAGGTTTGTCAGACCGGGCCTGTTGTCCGGACCGGGGAGGGGGGGGGAGAAAGCGCCACGAAGGTAAGGGGCAGGGAGGGAGAAAGGGAGAAAAGGTAGGGTGGAGAGGAAAACAGGGTTAAACAGAGGGGGGAGAAGGACGCTGAAAGCACATGGGGAAGACAGAGGGGAAGATGCTGAATGGAAATGGGGAAGAGAGAGTGGGGAGAAGATGCTGAAGGGAAATGAGGAACAGAGAGTGGGGAGAAGATGCTGCAGGAAAATGGGGAAGAGAGAGTTGGGAGAAGACGCTGGCAGGGTAGATGACAGAAATGCCAGACTATGGGAGGAGCAGAGGAAAGAAGATGGGTGCCAGACCAATTTGGAAGGAGGGAGAAAGGGAGAGGCACAGTAACAGAGCAAATGGAAGATGCAGAGAGAAGAGAGACAGTGGATGGAAGGAAGAGAGTAACAAGAAGATGAGGAAAGCAGAAACCAGAGAAGACAAAGGTAGAACAAAAATTTTCTATTTATTTATTGCTTTAGGAGACATGTGTTACTGTTTCTGTGGTGTTGCATTGTATGCTGAGTCCAGCTTCTTGCTGGTTCAATTTAACCTTTGTCTATGTATTTCTATTTTATCCCCCCTTTTACAAAATTGTGGAGAGTTTTTTAGCGCCAGCCGTGGTGGTAGCAGCTCTGATGCTCAGAATTCTATGAGCGTCAGAGCTGTTACCACCGTGGCTAAAATCTACACTACAGTTTTGTAAAAGGGGAGGGGTTAGTTTGTGATGACATATTCCATACTAGGTGAAGGTGTTTTCTGTGTTCGAAAGACATGGTTTTCTGTTAGGATTGACGGTGTAGGATTGATCTGTACTAGTCTGGCTTGTTTAGTTTTACAATGGGTGTACTGATGTTGTACTGCTCACTGCAGTATGTAAGATGCTGCCTTTTCCTAGGTACTCATGTGTGACGTGTGTCTTGTTACTAAAAATCATGTTTTTCGTACAGATGGGGGGGAGGGCAAGAAATGATGGGCCCCGGGTGTCACATATGCTAGGTACGCCACTGCCTCCTTCCCCTGTAGAAGAAGTCCTGCCCCTGAGCTTCCTCAATCCCCACCCTCGAAGGTCTCCCCCTGGGCTTACCTCAAAGTCCTACGGATAGGAGTGATGCCCACTAGTAAAGTTTGCCCTGTTTGCTCTCTCTCTCTCTCTCTTTTCTTCCCTCCCCTCCCAATGGGTCCTGTATCTCCCCTTTCCCCTCCCCACAGTTTTCCATACCTCTCTTCTGTTGCTGCAGCAGCAGTAGCAATTAGGACAGGCTACTTTCGGCTGCTTCTGTTTCTGAGGGTCACAACCAACAGCGACATGGCCTAGACAGCAGTTCTGCATCTTTATGCCACATTTCTTTTTTCCAGTGAGAAGCAGCTTGGATGGGAGGAGGCCAAGGAAACAGTGCCACTAAACAAGGAATGGGATGGGTGGAAGAGTACCACTGGACCAGGGCCCCATAGGTGGTTAAAGTGGCCCTTAGGCCAAGTCTTTAAACTATACCATAAGCAGAAGGGACAAGGAGTGAAGAAATGGTAGGATAAGAATGTGATCACACCATTGCCATGCCTCAGGCACAATTGAACTGTACCAATAAAGGGTGCATGAAGTCAAATACCTCTGCTTTTCTAGACCTGCCAAGACTCTATTCTATAAATTGGGCAACAAATGTTAAAGAAAGCCTGATCCACTAAACTTTATTTCCTGTATAGAGAGAGAGCTGGAAAAAACCTTCATGAATCAGGTGTCATATTTGCACACTGGCCACAAATGACACAGATAACGTGAAAACTCAATGTATAAAATAATAAATACTTTCAGAAATGGTTAATGCTGCAATGTCCTCTATTTTGATACAAGAACAGCATAGGCTATGAATAACTGAAAATGAGGGGAAAAGCCTCAGAAAAGGGCCCTCCCACCTCCACCGAAGTGGTTAGTTAAAGTTGGTTGAGCAGTAACCTCATTGGCAAAAAACCTTCAATATAATTATAGCCTTATGCTGTGCTTTGCTTTATGAAAAACAAAAGATAGAAGAAAATAATAGAAGAAAATTTTCAACTTATCTTCAGCTGATCGGTACATATTTGCTTACTGGGCCACAAAGAGATTTTTTTTTTTTTTTTTTACAATAACTGTGAGAGTAAAACATTTCTTTTTGTGAAAAATCTTCATGGCAGATTTCTAATGTTGGCAAGTAAGAATTGGCAGAGATAATTCATAATAAATGAGGCAAGGCTTTACAGATTACCTATTATTACAGCAGGCTGGAGCACATCTTCCAAATAACAATAGACTGATGAGTAACAACTTCCATAACCAGAATTTGCCTTAACTACTGTATTTACAGCTCAGACATCACAGTTGGTGATACTCAATTAAACTCTTCCACAGAATCACACCATCCTCCTAATTGCTTTTTGTTTTCTGCCCCATCTTGTCCATCTCAACTAGACTTTAAGCTCCAAGAAATGGGAACTGTCCATCATGTGTTCTTGTAAAGTGTGTTCTCACAATTCCTGTGCCTGTGAAGCATTTAACTGTTCTATTAACTGTTTGTGTACCTATTTCACTTGTCCTTGTGGTCAAACGGAGGTTTTTATGCCTGTGAGGTTATTTTCCCTTTCCTGTTCAAAGAGGGCTTCCTCCCTAATTGGGCTCTGAGGCTTTTCCTCCTGAACACCTATGGAGTTGCTTTAGCTGGTTTTCACTGTCGAGATTTTTCACAGCTTTTTGTTTATATGTTTGATTGAATCTTAGCTGTGTGGGTTATTTGTTCATTAGATTTACTGTACTCTTACAATTCCCCAGGTTCAGACACACAATTTAAAAAAAAAAAAAGACTTCTTGTGGGTTCAAAAATAGACATTTTCTCCACCCAATTTTTAGACATTTTTTCTCAAAATGTCCAAAGTTGAACTTAGCTGTCCTATTGAAAATGCCCCTCCACATCTTTTTTGAGATATGGTGACCAAAACTATGCACAATACTCAAGATAAGGATGCACTATGGAGTGATACAGAGGCAGTATAATATTCTCAGTCTACAAATTCCTAGCATCCTGTTTTTAATAAGGAGACAGATCAAAACAATCTTTTAATGTACACTGGTTTTCATCCAAAACAGTTAAGCGATAACCTACCAGTTGGACAGTTCCTCCATTTGCGATGCTTATGTTCTCATAGAGACCAATTCATTGAAAGAGTGCGAGAGATGATGGAACATTTTATAGCACGGGGTTATTCTGCTAAGATTATCAAGTGAGCATATAAGCGGGCATTTCTACGCTCCATGAGAAGCATTATTGCAATCACAAAAACCCCAGTGTGTTGCCATATTCTCCTCAGGCTTTTACCATCAAAAATATTATTAAACAATATTGGCATGTTTTGGGGGCTCCATAAGGTTTTTAGTGACTCTTCAATGTTTGCATTTTCACGCAATTGCAATCTGAGGGAACATCTTACTAAATCTCACTTGACACCATCTTCTTTTGGCACAGAGCCACCCCATGGTCATAGTCCATGTGGTAGATGTTCAGTGTGTGCTCATGCTCTTCCCACCACTGTCATACATTTACCTGGTTTTTCATTCACTTTGAGGGTGTCCACTGATTGTTTCACTTCGACAGTAGTCTACATGATACGTTGTCTTTGAAATAAGATATATACTGGCTGCCCGATGAGGACCATTAACAGCCGGATTCAAGAACATTTGAGCAGAATTCGGAGAGAAGTCCTCGAGGCTCCGCTTGTGCAACATTGGAGGAATAATTCTCATGTCCTCTTGGACCTAAAAATTTTGGTCTTACAGACTGTCTCTTTACCTTGAGGAGGTGATATATGCTGGATTTTCCGCTTTAACACAGTGCACCCTAATGGTCTGAACCGGAAGGCGGAGTGGTGTGCTTTTCTCAAATTTTTTTCTTTAATTTAATTTTCTAATTTTGATGCTTGGGGGCAGTGTCTTTCCATCCACTTGCGGGCCTCCTTCCTGTGGGTTTGGTGCAGGTAACTCTTCATGACAGCACCACTACTGGCATTTTTATCTCGTTTTGATGCCAGTTTGTGCAGGGCGTCTTTTTCATTCTGATCTTTACTGGGTAACATTCAGTAATGCAATAGGATTTAAGGTACTATTTGAATGGCCCTGCTTAAAAAAAAATCTTTAAGGTAAGATTGGAAAAGTAATGTTATGAGTATGAATGGACTGATGTTTTTTGATTTTTCAGTTCCATTTTTGTTTGCTCACAAGCACTTTGGCAATTAAACATTTTGCTCAATTTCCTGAGGCAGCAGTCGCGAAACACGACTTGTGTTGAAGCTGGTGCCATTATTTCTGTTTAGCGGACCAAAATAAGTGTTTGCAGTACCCATTTAAAAATTATTAGTCTGTATTGTTATTTTGCAAGAATGAAAATTTTGAAACTCATGTGCTATGATTAGAAGTCTATTACAGTACTGGTGTAATGTTTGTGTACCTCATGGTTGCCCCGTGAACACCTGTTTCTATGAGTACATAATAGTATTCAAACTAGCATTCTAATACTACTTATAAAGTTTTTGTGGTGAAAAGTTGCCTAACTGGGGGGCTGTTTGTTGTAAGGTGTGCTTCCATTTCTCCCTGAGTGTTCAATTTTTATAGTATTCCCTTGATGTTTTTGTAACCGCATAGTAGGCAGAAGATTTCAGTGTAGTGTCTACAAAGACATCCAGATCTTTTTCTTGGGTGCTGATTCCTAAGGTGGACCCTAGCATCAGTTAGCTATAATTTGGATTATTCTTCCCAACATGCATTGCTTTGTCCACATTAAATTTCATCTGCCATCTGAACGCCTAGACTTGCAATTTTCTAAGGTCTTCCTGCACTTTTTCACAGTCCTCATGTGTTTTTGACAACTTTGAATAGTTTCATGTCATCTGCAAATTTACGTACAGGACGCCAAATCTTTATTGGACAAACCTAAAAATAAAATCATAAAACAGTTTGTATCCCAAAAGGACAGATAAAGGAAGGACCCGACATGGTCCGTGTTTCGAAGAAACACTCCTTCCTCAGGGGTCCTAATCTGAATAATTAAGAAATATTACAAAAACATGTAAATAGAAGTATGTGTGTGAATAATAATGGTGACAGCAAGAAAGTGGTATCGAATAAATGCTGTGTGTGATCTGAAATATAATGATGTTTAATGCTCTATGTAAATAGAAAGATAACAATGTGAAGCATTCCTATACTGGAACAGCCATGTGCAAAACTTGTGATCGTGAACTTGCAAAAAATAAAAAATCAATGTGGGCATAATGATAACATAAGAACATAAGCAATGCCTCTGCTGGGTCAGACCTGAGGTCCATCTTGCCCAGCAGTCCGCTCACGCGGCGGCCCAACAGGTCCAGGACCTGAGCAGTAATCCTCTATTTATACCCTTCTATTCCCTTTTCCAGCAGGAAAATGTCCAATCCTCTCTTAAATCCCAGTACTTTATTCTGCCCTATAACGTCCTCTGGAAGCGCATTCCAAGTGTCCACCACACGTTGGGTAAAGAAGAACTTCCTGGCATTTGTATTGAATCTGTCCCCTTTCAATTTTTCCGAATGGCCTCTTGTTCTTTTATTTTTTGAAAGTTTGAAGAATCTGTCCCTCTCTACTCTCTCTATGCCCCTCATGATCTTATAAGTCTCTATCATATCCCCTCTAAATCTCCTCTTCTCCAGGGAAAAGAGACCCAGTTTCTCCAATCTCTCAGCGTATGAAAGGTTTTCCATCCCTTTTATCAGACGTGTTGCTCTTCTCTGAACTCTCTCGAGTAAAGCCATATCCTTCTTAAGGTATGGCGACCAAAACTGGACACAGTATTCCAGGTGTGGGCGCACCATCACCCGATACAGCGGCAGGATAACTTCTTTCGTCCTGGCTGTAATACCCTTCTTGATTATACCTAGCATTCTATTCGCTCTCTTAGCGGCCGCTGCGCACTGTGCAGTCGGCTTCATTGACCTGTCCATCATTACCCCCAAGTCCCTCTCTTGGGTACTCTCATTCAATAACATCCCTCCCATCATATAGTTGCACCTCGGGTTTCTGCTTCCCACATGCAATACTTTACATTTCTCAACGTTGAACTTCATTTGCCATTTTGTCGCCCATTCTCCTAGTTTGTTCAAGTCCCTTTGCAATTCCTCACAGTCCTCTTTAGTCCGAGCTTCCCTAAATAGTTTGGTGTCATCTGCAAATTTTATTATCTCACACTTCGTCCCTGTTTCTAGATCATTTATGAATATATGATGAAGTAACGGTGACACAAAGAGCATTCACACCATTATATCTCGGATCACACATGGTATTTATTCGATACCACTTTCTTGCTGTCACCATTATTATTCACACACATACTTCTATTTACATATTTTTTGTAATATTTTTTAATTATTCAGATTAGGACCCCTGAGGAAGGAAACATAGAAACATAGAAACATAGAAAATGGTGGCAGAAAAGGGCCATAGACCATCGAGTCTGCCCATTCCAAGTACCCGCCCCCCTGAATTTATTCCCTTAAAGATCCCACATGAGCATCCCATTTTCTCTTAAAATCCGTCACGTTGCTTGCCTCAATCACCTGCAGTGGGAGTCTGTTCCAATGATCCACCACTCTTTTGGTGAAGAAGTACTTTCTGGAGTCGCTATGAAACTTCCCTCCCCTGATTTTCAGCGGGTGCCCTCTGGTGGTCGAGGGTCCCACGAGACAGAAGACATCATCTTCCGACTCGATGCGACCCGTGATGTACTTGAACGTTTCAATCATGTCTCCCCTCTCTCTTCATTCCTCAAGTGAGTACAGCCGCAATTCTTTCAGTCTTTCTTCGTATGTCAGATCCTTGAGTCCCAAGACCATCCTGGTGGCCATTCGCTGAATTGACTCGATCCTCAACATGTCCTTACGGTAGTGTGGTCTCCAGAATTGGACACAGTACTGGATCTGTATAACGGCATGATGACTTCGGGTCTCCTGCTGACAAAACCTCTACGGATACAACCCATCATTTGTTTTGCCTTGGAGGAAGCCTTCTCCACCTGATTGGTAGCTTTCAAGTCGTTACTAATGATCACCCCTAGATCACGCTCTGCCGTGGTCGCAGCTAAGGTCTCACCATTTAGTGCATAAGTTCTACGCGGATTTCTCTTGCCCAGGTGCATTACCTTGCATTTTTTAGCATTGAAGCCCAGCTGCCAAGTCGTTGACCATCTTTCCAGCAGCAGTAGGTCCTGTGTCATATTATCAGGTAACAAGCTTTTGCCTACTATGTCCGTCCTTTTGGATACAAACTATTTTATGATTTTATTTTTAGGTTTGTCCAATAAAGATTTGGCAATCCTGTACACCATCACTGCAGTTTTTGCTTTTGTTCTTTGACTTGTTACTTCTCTGCAGTCTCATTGGACACTTTTTTTTTGTTTTCATCTGCAAATTTACCCCACCTTTTACAAAGCCACACTAGCGGCTGCTACTGTGGTAACTGACCTGAAGCCCATAGGGATTTAAGGGGCTCTGGGGCTTCTGTTGCACGGCAGCTGCAAGCGCAGTTTTGTAAAAGAGAGGGTTAATCACCTCACTTGCCATTCCAATTTCCAGATCATATATATGTATGCTAAATAGCACTGGTCCCAGTATAGATTCCTGCAGCACTCCATTATTTACCCTCCTCCATTGAGAAAAAATGGCCATTTAACTCTACCCTCTGTTTTCTGTCCAATAACCAATTCCTAATCTACAACTGAACATTGCCTCCTATCCCATGACTCTTTAATTTTCTCTGGAGTCTCTCATGAGGAACTTTGTCAAAATCTTTCTGAAAATCTAGACACATGTTATCTTTATTGGAAGCTTCTAGACCGCCCCCACTAATGTAGGGTTACCGGACATCCGGATTTTCCTGGACATGTCCGGGCGCTTGGGTAGCTTTTCAAAACCCAGCACTTAGTCCGGGTTTTGAAAAGCTTCCAGCTCAGGACCGCATCGGATGGGCATCTGCACGTGTGCGGATGGAAAGTGGTGATGTCACGCGCATGCATGTGACATCATCATGTCACACCTGCGCATACGCAGATGCCCTCCTGACATGTTTGCATTTGCATTATTACACTTCTGAGGAGGGGAATTCCTCTGTTCATTGCATCTTTCAAAGTGCAGTGAGGAGGGGGATTCCTGTGTTCCCAGAATCGAAGTGCAGAAATTCAGCAGGCAGGCCTCTGATATCATGCACAGTGTGTGGACTCCTCCTACTGCCAGTGGCAGAGAGCTACTACTGGCTCTTTTGAAAGAGCCAGAGTTTATTTTCTTCCTGATAAACAGTGTAGAGTAGGGGTGTCCAACCTGCGGCCCGAGGGCCGCATGCGGCCCCGTGAAGTATTTTGTGTGGCCCCGGTCGAGGGAGATGCAGTGTTTTCCTCTACTGCCCCCGGATGTTTACCGTCTTGCTGGCACCCTCCTCTGTCTTGCTGCAGCGTTTGCGCGGCCCCAGAAATATTTTTTTCGGCCAATGCGGCCCAGGGAAGCCAAAAGGTTGGACACCCCTGGTGTAGAGAAAAGCACAGAGAGGCAGTTGGAGTCAGAAGGGGAAGGGAGTAGGGAGAAAGTGTGTCTCTCTCTGGTGGGAGCTGACAGAGAATTTCTCTAAGCAGCAGGCTACCTCTATGCATATAGCTCTGGTGATCAGTGTCCCAGAAACCTGAATATACTGATGAAGGGGGAATTTCTATTTGCCCTTTAATTTAATTTATTTATTTAAAATTATTTATAACCCGCCTGTCTACAAATCTAAGCAGGAAACAAGATCACATACATAATCATGATAAAACTTAAAAACAAGTTCAAAACAAACAGATATAAAACAGGATAAAACAGAAAAAAACTGCTCAGACTCGTACTGTCACATTGCTGGCACCTAAAAAGTGCTCAAACAACACAGTTTTCTGAACTGCAAAAGAATATTTGTGTAGTGTTCTTCTGACCTGTCTCCTGTGCGCACAACCAGCCAGGAGGCCAGGGGCTACACTACACTTCTCCCTCCCTATTCGCGGTTTCACCACTTGTGGTTTCGACTATTCATGGGTATTTTTTGCCTGGGCCCCCCCTAGTAAATTGCTCCATCCCTGACCTCTCCATACCTTACCTGGTGGTCTAGTGGTGACATGGGTCAGGAGTGATCTTCCTACACTCCTGCCCCATGCAGAACCGTCATCAAAAATGGCTGCTGTGAGTTCCTGTGGTCTCATTAGACTACATCGGGAACTCACGGCAGTCATTTTTGCTGACGGCTCTGCATGGGGCAGGAGTGGAGGAAGATTGCTCCTGCCCCGCGTCGCCACTAGACTACCAGATAAGGTCCGGGATGCAGGGTCAGAGTCGGTCCAAAAGTTATTCACAAATTTTCTATATTTGCAGGCTGGCTCTGCCCCTAACCCCCGCGAATACGGAGGGAGGAGTATATTATATATGTATGCTATGTTTACACTAGAGAATTTGTCCCTGTTCGCGCAGGGGAGCGGCGCCTTTCACCCTTGCTACGGCACTGAGTGTTATCACTTATTAATAGTCTATTGTAGGCTGGAAACTCTTTTCTGGTGCATCTTAACTACTACTAGTCAATTAAAAAAAAGTATGCCTTGTGTGAGGGTATAACAAATCATCAGAAAAGAAGTCCTGCCCACACTATTTCAAGCATGACTGATTTCTTTGAAATTTGAATTCTTTGGGAGGCTGCCACAGTTCGCTTGAATCTCTGTGTTTGTTTCTTGGTAGAAATCCCCTCTCCCCTCACCCCTTCCTCTTTATAGTCTCCTACAATACTAAAAAAAAAAAGTTTAAATGATGCTTTTAGGTTTTGCATTAAAATATTCTTGAGTGAATTTTCCCAAGCATGTCATAATCCTCTTCTCCAGGTCAACATGCTAGTTACAGTTCACATTATAATTACCTGATTTTGCTACTTAGGTGTTTCTTTCACTTCAATTCTATTTTGCGATGATCTGAATTTAAAACATTCCCACACTTTTCTTTTGTGATTCATCCACATCCATCCTGATACCGAAGGCACCTGCTGTGAAGATACACTATAGGCCGAGACCTCCCATGCCTTTAAATTAAATGTGTTTACTTGTTCAGAGCTGCAGGGTTTCTTACAGTAGTTGAGACTGGAGCAAGCACAGAAGTCTCAGGCTGCCTTGCCCAGATTCAGCTCACATTCACATAGTTTACATCCCAATACACATAATATACAGCAATCATTCCTCCTTTCAACTGCAATGGAGCATCCAGTAACAGTAGAAAGAGATGGATGAATTTTTTTCCCCCCCGAAAATGAATTGTCTCTTACAGTTGGTGGTGATCTCGTAGGGAGAGTTAAGGCGTGCATCCCCGCAAGGTGACGTGCTCACATACAGATGGAACAGGATGTTCTCTTTCAGCCTGTAGCCTCCGTCTTTTAATCGAACAAAGATGGATGGTTCCCAGTCCTCTTGATGTTTGCTGCAATCACAAAGAGGTTCAAACATAGTTGTTACATTCCCAGGAAAAGTACTGCCATGGGCACAGACATTGTTTTGCAGGCATGAAAAGATGTTTCAAAGAAGAAGATTACAGCAAATGGTGATAACAGCAACAGAAACCTGTGAGGCAAGCCAAGTGAATCCCTCCGGGGGCTAGTTCTTCCTTTAAATGTGATTACTTATGACTAATAAGTATTAAATGTTAACACTGAACTAGAGGTTATAAAAATACATGGGAGTATGCTGGTGAAAGAGGATTAAATGACCACTTTTTTCCCCTCAGTTATAGCGAATTCTCATGTATTTCATGAGGACTCATAAATGGCAGAAATCATGCCTAAACTGGAGACATGGGCATTAAACCCTGCCTGGGTTCATCCAATTTAAATTTAGTAGATTTATTGATGGAAAGTTGCGTTTGATGACTTACTGTAGTGCTACCTTCATTCTGAGGGAGGATAAGTAGTAATCTATCTTTCTGAGCTACTCAGACTCTCCCTTTATGGCTTGGGTCCTGTCTAAGTTGCCTCCAACTGGTTTCCCAGGATCGGTAGCATGGAATGTTGCTACTCCTTGGGTTATGGCCAGGTACTAGGGACCTGGATTGGCCACTGTGAGGACGGGCTACTGGGCCAGATGGACCATTGGTCTGACCCAGTAAGGCTATTCTTATGTTCACTCTCTGCCTCACATGGAACTCAAAATTGATTAATGAGCATAATTGGCATGGTGATTAACCATGCCATTAAAAGCTCACTTAAAAAAAAAAAAAAATCAATTCATTAAGAGTTCTGTGTGAAACTCAGAGCAGTGCATAACGCCTATGCACAAAGTAGGCATGGTTGGGGTGGAGAATAGGCATAGTATGACCAGTGGCGTAGTAAAGGTGAGCAGCGCCCCTCCCCTGCCCTCTTCCCCGACCCCCTGCCAGGCACCTCCTTCCCTTTCCCCCGTACCTTGTTAACTTCTCCGGCATGAGCAGCGCGCCTCTGTCAGCGTCGGCTTGTCCTTTGACGTCACTTCCTAGGTGCCAGAGAGAGTGCCGACACCAATGTGGGCAGCAACCTCACGCCGGAAAAGTTAAAAAGGTATGGGGGAAGGTGAGGGGGGCGCGTGAAGAGAAGCGGGGAGGCGGAGAGGAGGAGGAAGGGGAGGTGCTGTGCCCTTAGGAAGACCGTGCCCAAGGCGAACCCCCCGTGCCCCCATAAATATGCCACTAGATATGACTTAGGCGTCGCTAGGTGTTTGTATTAGGTGCTGGTAACTTAGGCCAGGAAAACCTTGGTCTAATATACCGGCATCTAACATTAGGATGTCCAGTCGTGCCTAAGTCAAGTTAGGCGCCAGTAGATGCGATTCTTTAAATGTCGCCTAGTGGTTGGTTGACAGCTGCGCCAAGTGGTGCCTAAGAGATAAGTGCTTTAAAGCACCATTTATAGAATCAGCCCCTATGTGCGCAGAGTTGCGCCTGTCTTGGAGCAGGTGTAAATTTGTATATGAGCATTTGTGGACTCTTGGGGATTTTTGGAGTTTATAAAGACCTACAGTATGCACAGTTTTTTGAAAAGTTTATGGGTGTTCGGTTATGCATTTATCTCTAAATAGACCCTACATTGAGAGGCTAGGGACAACATCTCTTTTTAGTTCACTCTTCAAGGAGCCCTAGTTAAAGTACAACTGAGGCACAATGGAGTGTGTGTGTGTGGCACGCGCACACACATACACAAACATGTGCATATGTAAGCAAGGTGTCGAGATAGAGAAGAATCTTCCACTGGTGCTCTTGTTCGCTTCTTGATCAACAGTAGACGTACATAATTGGATGAAGTGAGAAACAGAGACCATGACAGCAGATAAATGCAGCTTCTCTAATTTGCTTATTTCATCCACCTGCAATATTAAATGATCCCATTGTGTGTGTTTTAGGTTTATTCCAAGGATTCTCTGTGCATGTTTCATGCTATCTTGAATTTTGGCATAAATTTTGCTTCCAAGGATGGTTTCTGTGTCTCAAAAGGAAAGAAAACCAATTGAAAAAAGGCGTCCTTTGTTAAATTAATGTAAGATGTTCAAAACATCAGCTTTTGAAGGACTCGGCAGGGACTGTGTTTTGGTGTAGCTGCCTGCATCGTGGTGTGGATTTTTGCTGTGATCACTGTTGGCTATTGTGCCAAGCTTTGTTAATTCTAGAGGGAAGTGATGTTTATTGATTCAGTCTAGTTGTAAGCTCCTGATGCAGGCTATTAAGCAAAACATGGCTATGTCAGGCGTATAAGATAAACATAGAGGATCTCTAATTAGAAAACAAAGAATGTAAATTAAAGAGCTAAGGCCGGTACTGGACAGACTTGCATGGTCTGTGTTCCTTATGTGATGATTTGGTATAAGATTGGGCTGGGGAGGGCATTGATGGGAACTCCACTAACTTGGAACATGAGGATGTTACTGGCCAGACTTTATGGAAGATATCCTGCAAACAGGATGGTTGCATAGGCTGGAGTGAGCTTGGACGGCAACTTCAGCATTTGGAACCTAAGACAGGTGGACTTTACAGTCTATGACCCAGAAATATCAAAGAAGAGACAAGTTAAATTAATCATATATTTTTAATGGGTATAACTAATGGGCAGATTGGATGGACTGGTAAGGTCTTTATCTGCCGTCATTTACTATGTTACTGTGTTAGGTTTGAACTTATCTGCTCTCCAATAAATTGTATACCATTTGCATGGTGTGTTTGGTCTGCTTCTTATCTGCACTGAATCTAATCTAATCTTGTCTTGTTATACTGTACCATCCATGGCCAATGTAAAGGCTCGAGGCGGTTCACAAAAGAATTATTAAAAGCAAAACAATAATGATTAATTAAGATTATCATTCTAAAAGTGTTTGAAAAAGAAAAGCTTTCGGGCATTTACAAAAGATTTGATAAGAGGTACATGATTTTAGATTAACTGGTAATTCATTCCAAATAGAGGTAACAATAAAAGACAAGGAACAAGAAAGTAAATTGAATACCCTTAATAGACGGATACAACAAAGAATGTCCATCAGTAGATTTACGACTAGTTTGTCTAACAAAATTAGAAATGAAAGATATTAAAGATTCAACTGATTACAAATTTTAAAAGTTACACAGGCACTCTTAAACTTAATCCTGCAATTAAGAGGCAGCCAATGAAGACTTCTCAAAAGAGGTGCTACATGCTCAAATTTTGATTTGCCATAAATCAGACGAGCTGTGGTATTCTGAATCAATTGTAATCTTCTCAAATTACCAGCACTAATACCACAGTAAACTAAATTACAATAGTTCAGTTGCAATAACACAATTGACTGAACAAGTACTATGAAATGACGTTGATAGAAAAGGGGTTTAACTGACTTAAGGCAACTGAAAAAAGTAAATTATTTATCTGTTGTTGTAAAGTAAAATTTGAATCCAGGATTATGCTTAACACTCAAGTAAATATTTCAATAAACAATGGTGCCCCAGTATTCAAAAAAGATTTTATTTGGCAGTTCTGGATGTTCTGATCCAGTTCATAATAATTTGGTTTTAGTAGAGTTCAGCTTCATTCGAAGTCTTGGAGTCTAGATATACAAGAGCAAATGTTAGAAGACAAATGTCTCAATTTCAAATTTACCTCTTGTAACATATAAATATCAATGGCTTAGGTAAAAAAAAAAAAAATTCACCCGGTTCCAAAGATAACAAGTTTAGGCCCTCTTTTACTAAGCCACAGTAGAGGCTTCTACTGCAGTCCTGAGCGCTAAATGCTACGATACTCATAGATATACCATAGCTTAGGGCTCCTTTTACAAAGGTGCACTAGTGTTTTTAACGCACGCACCGGATTAGCGTGCACTAGCCGAAAATCTACTGCCTGCTCAAAAGGAGGTGGTAGCGGCTAGCACACGTGGCCATTTAGCGCGCGCTATTGTGCACGTTAAGGCCCTAGCGCACCTTTATAAAAGGAGCCCTTAGTAAAAGGGGAGGTAGTGTTAATAATAATAATAATAACAATTTATATACCGCAGGACCGTGAAGTTCTCATCCATTAAGGACAATGAAAAATTACCTCTGAGGTTTTCTTAGCACAGGCCATTTCCTTTTTTATCAGGCCTTGTATTTCCTCTCTACCTGGTATCTGTGTGTTTTTCCCTTGATGTAAAGCAGTAAATAACACCTGGGATGTCTTTTCCCACAACCCATTTCTAATGTGTACATCTTTTCCCATGGATAGCAGTAAATCTGGTTATGGGACCTAGGCCTCAGAATTATGGACATCCTGATGCCTAACGCCTGCTGAAAGGGTCTGGTTTATTTTGTTCATGGCCCCCACTAATTAGAGGCACCCGTTATCTCTTAGCCTGGGAAAACTATGTGCGTGTTTATAAGATCAGAAAGGGTATTCATTCTTGTCAGAAATACTGTCAGATTATAGCAGGGTACCTGACACTTGAAAGGAAACTGAGAGTTTTATGACTGACACTAAAAGGAAAGGATAATTGCCATCTTCCACAGCATCAAATAGAAAAAGTACTGAATAAAAGGAGCGCCAGGACCCAGGTTCGAGAGGGATTTTTGTTGGCCCCTAGCATGGACTTTGTCTCCCTGTCAGTCTAATAGAAATTCTCTAATGAATGCTCTGCATGAATGGTGAGACTTCTCTTTCTGTCTGAGTGTATGGACCTAGGCCACTGCCTGCCATTTCTCCTTTAGGGCAGTGAGTATCTTTCAGTTGAATACCTTTACCTGCTTCTACTGAGAATGATTTAAGAGTGTCTCTCTCTTCCTGTCATATTGCCTCCCTTTCTCCTTCTTTTCCTGTGTTAGAGTGGGCACAGCATAATAGTGCCTTGCTGTGAACTAGATTTTTGCCATAGGAATTCTCTGCTACATATATATTTTACTTTGTACCCAGTTTTTATCCCTCACTTATGTAAGCATATTTCTTCTGTCATGATCTGTGGTGATTCAGCCACCTGTGACTCATAAATTAGGTTATAAGATTTCCTTTGCTTTTGTATTATTAATACAATGCATTGTTCTCTGTATATGTGTGGGATATTCAGTGCTTCTGAAAAGTAAAGGACTATTTTTCAGAGAGAAAAGATTGTGGTTATTGTTTATGCATAGCAGAGAACAGAGAAAGGAAGTCCCAAAGTCCAGCCAACAACAACAACACCCACAAAGGTGAAACTCTCTTCAGAACTGGAGTTGTATAAATTCTCAACAAGATGTATGACCCAACTTGGGCTCTTGACTGCCTCAGGGGTCTAAAATGAACACAACAAGATGTATGACCCAACTTTGACTGTTTTGGCTCTTGACTGCCTCAGGGGTCTAAAATGAACATAAAAATATCATATAACAGAACATCATGAATACATATCAACAAAATACAATCTACACACAAAGGTGATCATGGATGATCCCATTTTTATTTGCAAATGTTTTTTGATAATTTTGTTGATAATAATTTTGCTGATATGTATTCATGATGTTCTGTTATATGATATTTTTATGCTCATTTTAGACCCCTGAGGCAGTTCTGAAGGAAGTTTCACCTTTGTGGGTGTTGTTGTTGGCTGGTCTATTGTTTATGCATAGAAATTTGATAGATATACAGTGTGCGTGAGCTCTTTGGGCAATTGGGAGGGACAGTGATTTTTGCAAGGTGTAATAACCTTGAAGTATCGAACTGTTTGAATCAAAGACATCATGTTTAGAGTGTGTATAAGACCATAAGTGTTCTCTGAAGCAGCTGTTTGGCGAAACGCATCAGGACCCATAAAAAGAAAAGACCGGTGAAAAGAAGACATAAAATCTTCTTTTTACAAGCTAAGTTTTTTGATTTTTCAAATAAGTATATTTTGAATTCGCACTGTTTAGTAGTCATTAAGGGCTCCTTTTACTAAGCTACGATAGCGTTTTTAGCGCTCGCTAAATATTAGCATGTGCTAAGCCCTGCGCTACGCGAAAAAACTAACACCAGCTTTATGGAGGCGTTAGCATATGTGGCAATATCACGTGCGCTAAGCGCGTGCTTAAACCGCTATCGCAGCTTAGTAAAAGGAGCCCTACGTATCATACAGCAATTGAGCACGTATCAACACAACTGTGCAATGATTGGGACAGGAGCCATCTAAAATGCTCGCATAAGGCTCTGAGCACAGAAGAAAACAAATTTAAATGTTCATTCAAATTAGTTCATCTGGTGCGCATTGCATGTTATTTTGATAACCTTACAGCTGTCATGCCCATTCTCTGCTCCCCAGAGAAAAATAAAGAAACATTTTTGCACACAGACTTTGGCCATTTACCGCAAGATACCTCACTGTGTCCCATGGTAAGCCCTTTTAAGTTGTGGTAAGCACGTGCTAGTGGTTATCGCAGCTTTGTAAAAGGAGTCCACAGAGAACCGGTGACCTCATTGCCCACTGCTCTTTTGATATGAATGCAGTCAATTATGAATCTAGTTAGACTAACCCCCTCTTCTACGAAACTGCGCTAGCAGTTTCTAGCATGGGGAGCCACGCTGGATGGCCCGCGCTGCTCCCGATGCTCATAGAGTTCCTATGAGCGTCGGGAGCAGCGTGGGCCATTCAGCGCGGCTTTCTGCGCTAGAAACAGCTAGCGCAGTTTCGTAGAAGTGGGGTTAAGATGGAGCATGCAAATGATAGAAGACACATTTCTGAAACGCTATAGGAGGCCTTCGTTCAAGTATTCAAGCATAAAACAAAAGCATCCTGCAAAGTAAGGGCATAGAAAAACGTAATTTTATTAAGTTCTTCAACAAAATTAATTCCGAAAATAAACAGGTTGCTCAGCCCACGTAACATCTTTCCTCTTGCCTCTACATTTTGTCTACTCAGGCCCTGAATCTACTGTACGTAAGGCACCTGAAAAATTGACGCCGACTAGCGTGGTGCTAAGCGTGATTCTATATAAGTTAGGCACACTGTATAGAATCATGCTTAGCGCCAAAACTGGGACTCTTTTCCCTGGAGAAGAGGAGACTTAGAGGGGATATGATAGAGACTTACAAGATCATGAAAGGCATAGAGAGAGTAGAGAGGGACAGATTCTTCAAACTTTCGAATAATAAAAGAACAAGAGGGCACTCGGAAAAGTTGAAAGGGGACAGATTCAAAACAAATGCTAGGAAGTTCTTCTTTACCCAACGTGTGGTGGACACCTGGAATGCGCTTCCAGAGGACGTAATAGGGCAGAGTACAGTACTGGGGTTCAAGAAAGGATTGGACAATTTCCTGCTGGAAAAGGGGATAGAGGGATATAGATAGAGGATTACTGCACAGGTCCTGGACCTGTTGGGCCACCGCGTGTGCGGACTGCTGGGCACGATGGACCTCTGGTCTGACCCAGCGGAGGCACTGCTTATGTTCTTATGTTCTTAATGCTAGGCTTCCTAGCTTTAGATGCACCCTATTTATGCCAGGGTTCTCTTCGCCTAAATACCTGCACCTAAGTTAGGTGCCTAATGGCACCTAATTCAAAAAGAAGCACCTAACTCGGAAACACACCCACCTTCTGCCCCCTAACCACGCCCACTTTTAGGTAGGTGCTTTGGACTAGGTGCCTACGTTTTGTAGAATTGCATTTTTCAACAAGTTAGGCACCCAACTTTCAATTGAGTCCAATTAACAGCAATTGTGAGGCGTTAAGTGCCAATTATCGACACTGATTAAGCCTATTAACCAATTACATTACATTACATTAGTGATTTTTTATTCCGCTTGTACCTTGCGGTTCAAAGCGGATTACATAAGAAGAGAACTGGCCATTTCCAGGAGGGTACATGACATTGGAGAATACAGATTGAGGGTATAGACTTAATAACAGAATAAGGGTATAGACAATAACATTGAACATAAGAACATAAGAATTGCCCCTGTCGGGTCAGACCGGAGGTCCATCGAGCCCGGCAGTCCGCTCACGCGTCGGCCCCTCAGGTCCAAGACCTGATAGTGCTCATACCCTAAAACTGTCATACGCTTTTCGCTTATGACCTGTAGAGTAACCTTCTATCTATACCCTGTAATCCCCTTCGCTTCCAGGAAGTCATCCAGCCCCATTTGAAACCCAGTATTGTACTCTGTCCTATTACCTCATTGGAAGATAAATCAGGTTACATTACATTACATAGCAAGTAGTCTATTTCCATACGTTGGTAGATAGTCGGTTTCGGTAGGATGATTTAGGTTTCAGGTAGCTTTCTTGGCATTTCATTTTGTTTTTTGTTTTTTATTGGTCGATTGAGGGTATGGTGCCAGGGAGTGAGCAGAGCCTGGTCGGAGTAAGTGGGGAAGAGGAGAGGGAGATTAGGTAGATTGCTTATACTTTTTTGAACAGCAGTGTTTTGATTTCTTTACGGAATGCTTTGAGGTCAGATGTTGTGGTTAACAGTCTGGTGATGGCGGGCTCGAGTTTTGCTGCATGCCCGCCAATATGGGTGCTTAACTTTAGGCTGACTATATAGAATTTGGCAATCGGTCACCGAGGACTGAGAAATCTGTGTCATAAAAGGTCACCTGGCTCAGACATATTCTTCAGGGTAGGTTTTTCTACTGAAAGCCATATAACATTTCATAGGCACCAAGAAAATTCAATGTACCTTAAATGGAGCTCCAACTGCGAGTAAAGGAAGTGAACAAATGCCCTTCGTGCTACTATTTCTGCATGGCAGTCGTTGACCACAAGTCCTTGATCATTAAGATACTCTCCACTTATACACTTGGTACCTGAAGACAGTGCAATAACCTGAGCTTGCCTTGGGTCCAAACCTGCAAAAGAGGGAAGAAAACAAAGAATAAACTAAAAAAAAGCTAGAGGACAGACTTTACAAATCATCTCAGAGGTTAACACGGCTCTTTTATTACATTTCTGATAGCCCAAGCATTTGCGGCAATTGAGCTGATCTCAGTGGTATGTTTGAGACAATTAAATTGCCTTTGAGAGCAACATGCAAGCGTCTGGGCGCCGCTTAGCACATTTCTGAATTTGTTTCGGATTAGATCACCAATTTTTAGATAAGGAGCATGTGACAAAGTTTACAGGTTCAATCAATAACTACACTGCAGGAGCGCATTTACTGCCTGGCAAAGATGATAATCACGTCCCAAGGAGCCGATACATGATTTAGGTTTATGAACTGTTAGAGACATTTTTGATAGATATACAGTGACAGTCGGTGTCAGGTCAAAAGCGCGCTGGGACAAAGGCGCGCCCAGACAATTGAGCGCAGCGCGCGCCGCTCTAAATTACTGTTTTTAGTGCTCCGACGGGGGGGCGTGGGGGGGAACCCCCCCACTTTACTTAATAGACATCGCGCCGCGTTGTGGTGGCGTTGTGGGGGGTGTGGGGGGTTGTAACCCCCCACATTTTACTGAAAACTTCACTTTTTCCCTGTTTTTAGGGAAAAAGTTCAGTTTACAGTAAAATGTGGAGGGTTACAACTCCCCAAACCCCCCATAACGCCGGCGCGATGTCTATTAAGTAAACTGGGGGGGTTCCCCAACAAAAACCCCCGTCGGAGCCCCTAAAAACTGTAATTTAGAGCGGTGCGGTGGCGTGCGCTGCGCTCAATTGTCGGCGTGCGCTTTTGTCTTTCGCGCCGTTGTCTATGAACCGTGACAGTCCTTATACCTGTTGCCACCACTAAGAAATTTCAAATGTAAACTGGCTAATTTTTTGTGTTATAATTTTTGCTATAATAATTTTGGGATTTTTAAACTACCTTTCCAAATGATGCCTGAGGTAGTTTCCATTGTCATTATTCAACTTTAGATACAATGAGTCCTTCACAAAAAGTGCTCACATTTTAAGTAACCTGATTCACTGTTTTAAATCTTTTATCTTTTTATCTTGTATGTATTTCTGATGATTTGTATTGTATTTTTCATTAATTGTCCAGTACTTCTCATTGTAAACCGCCTCAAACTATTATGGCTTTGGCGGTATAAAAGAATAAATTATTAGAATTATTATTAAGTGCATGAGTACTTGAAGTAGAGAATGACACGGGGACAAATTTTTCCCCGTTCCCGTGGGAACTCATTTTCCTGTCCCCGCGAGTTCTTTTCCTGTCCCTGCCTCATTCCTGCACGCTAATCCGGTACGTGCACTAAAAACGCTAGCGCACCTTCGTAAAAGGAGCTCTTATTTTATTTAAAGTGCTCTGCTCACTTAGAAAGGGATACCCGTATTTTTTGCTTCATAAGACGCACTTTTTTCCCCCCAAAAGTGGGTAGAAATGCCGGTGCGTCTTATGTAGCGAAGATACAAATTTTTACCAGCCCCATACCTTTTTAAAACACCCCCCAAAGAAAAATAAGCAAACTACGCCGATATTAGTAATATACCAAAAAGGACCAATACCTACTCTTCACCCATACCCCAGCAGCCTACACCGCATTACTAAACTCTTTTTCCACCTTCTGCTCGTACACTGCTTCCCCTGGCTCGCTTCCTTCCTGATCTCCACTCCTCGTGCCAGGATTTTCCACACCAGAAGCTGGGTAAATAGAGGAGGCTCGGCCACCTCCCATTTCCGTACCCTTCATTTCCACAGCCAATAAGAGGCGGATAGAGGTGAGCCACTCCTGAGGCATTGGGTCATGGCGTCAGCGTCCAGGCTGTTGGGCTTGAGTTGTGCCCTGATTCACGCATGTCAGCCTTCTGCCGGTGCGAAGAGCAGTAAAGCTTTAGCCACCGGTGCATGAACAGCGGTGGTCTTGCTCAGCTTCGGGACCTCCACCCAAGTTACCCCCCCTCATTCACCGTGTCAGTCATGAGCAGGAGGAAGAGAATGAAAATTAAAAAATGAAAAAGAGGCGCATATGCAAAGAGGTAGCTCCATATGGCCAGAGTTTCTTGGTACCCCAGAGTTCTAGGTTTTGCAAAAATGAAGGGTGAGAGCAGTACTGGGCTGCTGCAGTTGCGGTTTGTGCTATTTCAGGGCTTGAAGAAGAAGGGACCCACTGTGACAAACAAGGTGACATTAAAGTCGATATTAAAAAAATAATAATGGGAGGTATTAGTGAAGTTCAGTGTTTGTCAACTGCCTAGAAATGTTTTAATAGACAGGTATAAATACAAATGAAAGGTACTGAGGGAGGGGCAGGATAGGATTAACTAATAGCCCAGTAGGCACGTACCTAGGGCCCGAAATGGTCAGGGGGGCCCAATGAAGGAGGGCACCAACATTGTTTTTTCCAAACGGCGATGGGCCCCTCCAGCATCGATCGGCAATGCGGGCCCCCCCGATCGGCAATACGGGTCCCACGATCAGCAATGCGGCCGCCCCCATCAATGGAAAGTAAGACAAGCAAGCAACGTGGGTAAGAAAGGCAACGGGAACTGAAATTTTGCAAGCGGTGCTGCTTGCCCAAAGCTTCCCTCTGACGCAGTTTCCTGTTTCCGCCTGGGCACATGGTGGGGTGGGGCGGGGCAGGGGGCCCAGTGTACTTGTGTGCCTAGGGGCCCTCGACGAATTAATCCTGCCTTGAGGGGATTTAAAAAGGTAGGGGTGTATGTAAAAAATTGTTAGTCGGCTGGGACTAATCAGAGGGAGGACAGGGTGTAGAGCCTGGCAAGGAGAATTTGGTTCAGAATTTATTTTTCTTGTTTTCCTCCTCTAAATCTAGGGTGTGTCTTATGGTTAGATGCGTCTTTTGGAGCGAAAAATACAGTAGTATTTGGTTTTCTGTTGTTATTTTTTTTTCTTAGCACAGGAAAGCTCTCTTGAGGAGAGAGGCACATCCTGTAGGTAATCAGCCGGCACCAGCACCTCTCCTCTCCATGCATCTTCCCTTCTCGCACCCCCCACTGGCAGCTCAGGGCCCATCTGTAGGGCCTTTGCGCATGCGCTGACAACAACATAACATCATGCATCCATGTGACATCATCGCATCAACTCCACGCATTTCTGGATGCCTCAATCTGCGGCCACTATATTTGTCCCCTCTTCTATTGAATCTGTTTATCTTGTCTATTGAGTATCTGTATATAGTGAACCAAAGAACTGAAACATTCTAGTTGCATAATATTTAAAGCCCAACACAAACCTCTCTGCAGATGTCTTTTCAAGGGCAAGACATACTCTGGTTCATAGTCTGTGTGTATCTGTTGCTGTGTTGGCACAATGTTTGATGTTACTTGATTGTACCATGTTTCAAGTTGACTTAAATAAAGTTTTTAAAAAACACAAAACACAGACAAGAAAATAAACTAAAAGGAAAGGGATTGGGGCTTGTAGATCACTTTTTTTGACGTTATACAACCACACTCAAAGTGGTTTACATACAGGTACATCATGCATTTTCCCTATCTGTCCCAGTGTGTTCACAATCTATCTAATGTACCCGGGGCGGTGGAGAATTAGGTGACTTGCCCAGGCACCAGGGAGCAGCACGGGGTTTGAACCCACCACCTCAGGATGCTGAGGCTGTAGTTCTAATCCTTAAAATAAATCGCCTTCCTACACAAGCCTAAATTAAAAATAGATTTCTGAAATTGATTGATATGATTAGTTGTGTCCTAATTATGGTCCTGTAACTTTAGCACTAAAATTATATGGTTATATGACATCTAAAAGCTGATGTTTTACTACAGTTAATTACTTCAAACATGAAATCCTGGCTATAAAAAGCCTAGCCGTCAAATATTAGGCATACAATGATGTAAAGAGATTTGTTTTTGTATCACCGATCCATTTTCTAGCATCAGCTGCGCTCTTCAGTGTGTCTGTTACTGTCCAGCAGGCTCCCTTCAGCTTTGCACTTCTCATAACCTTCAGTTTATCCACTGCAGACATAAAGATGTTTGACTCTAGTCCTGCTTTAGGGCTCCTTTTACTAAGGCGCGCTAGCGTTTTTAGCGCACGCAGGATATTACCACGCACTACACCATGCGCTATGCTGCTAGAACTAATGCCAGCTCAATGCTGGCGTTAGCGTCTAGCTCACGGGGCAATATAGCGTGCGCTATTCTGCGCATTAATGCCCTAACGCAGCTTCGTAAAAGGAGCCCCTAGTCTGATCCACATGGGGGGTAGGGTGGTGGAGGTGAATGTAGAATGTTGTATATTGAACATAAGAACATAAGAAGTTGCCTCCGCTGAGGCAGACCATAGGTCCATCCTGCCCAGCGGTCCGCTCCCGCGGCGGCCCATCAGGCCCATTGCCTGAGCAATGGTCTATACCTATCTATACCCCCCAATCCCTTTTTCTTCTAGGAATCTATCCAAACCTTCTTTGAATCCATTTAATGTTTTCTTGTCTACAACAGCCTCTGGAAGCGCGTTCCATGTGTCCACCACCCTCTGAGTGAAAAAGAACTTCCTAGCGTTTGTTCTAAACCTGTCCCCTTTCAATTTCTCCCAATGCCCCCTTGTGCTTGTGGTGCCCCTTAATTTGAAAAATCTGTCCCTGTCTACTTTTTCTATGCCCTTTTTCTATGCTAGAGCTTCTGATCAGTGTGTTTTCTCTAAACCATGTGCATATGTACCTGCACACCAGTGTCTCGTACCATAAGAAAACTCAGGCCTCGGAGGAAAGGGAGCTTCAGTCCTGAGAAGGGAAAATAGTCATGTGAACCACAAATGAAAAGGATCTTACATTTAAAAAAAAAATCCTTTTTAAAGATGCTTTTAACATTTAAATTTATCTCAAATTTAAATATCCTTAAGTTTCAACCTCCCCTTTCCCTTTTGTTTTTTCCTTCCTTGTCTATTTCTTCTAAGATAAAAATTGTAACTTTTTTCTCCTTCCCTCCCTACTCATGTTAGTATTATATTGATGAATTTTGTTATTTGGTTTGTCTTTATGTAATTTACCCTATTTTTTAAATTTTGTTCATCGCTTAGTAATTCAAATAGGCGATTCATCACATGCCAATAAAAACTTGAAAACTTGAAACAAGATCAATCCCCAAGGAACCAGCTAGAACAGGGAGAGCTTCTGTCAGTTATAGGGAAGTATTTTGGCCTTTTAATGGGATCCATGGAATTATAGAGCCTCCAATCAGACTCTGTGTGTGTGCGCAAAAGGGAGGAATCTATTGCCCTATAAAAAGAGGGAAGTGCTTATTTAATTTCATAATTATTTTATTCACTTACCCCCATTTTACTAAGCTATAGTAAGCATGCATTAATGCTTACCTCAGCTTGGTAAAAGTGCCCCTTATAAATCTAATTTAATATAATTGACAATTTCTGGGTCATTCTATGCCTATCTAGGTTCACAGTTACTTACATTTCAAGAGATTCACAAAATGTCTAGGAGGTGCAGCAGTAAACATAAGGTGAACAGATTAGTAAGTGGAGTTACTGGGGAAGGTGAAGTTGAATCTATCAAAGCAGAAATTATAATGAAGGCATTATATATGCAGTACAGTAGACTGAATTACAATCCAGTTGAATTGGATAATATGAATGGAGTGATTCTGTTGTGTGGAGAATATGAGGTAGATCATGTGGTATTGTATGATGCAAGTTATGTAGTTTGCAGAGCTTAGCCGTAATTGCTAGGTGTCCACTGAGAATATGCGAGGAGTGTGTGGCGCAGTGGTTGGATCTACAGCCTCAGCACCCTGGGGTTGTGGGTTCAAACCCCGCGCTGCTCCTTGTGACCCTGGGCAAGTCACTTAATCCTCCATAGCCCCAGGTACGTTAGATAGATTGTGAGCCCACCGGGACAGAGAGGGAAAATGCTTGAGTACCTGATTGTAAAAACCGCTTAGATATCCTTGATAGGCGGTATATAAAATCCTAATAAACTTGAAACTATGCTTTCAAAGAGCAGAGTCTTAAGCTTCTTTTGAAATCTACTGTAAGGTAGTTGGGTTCAACCTTGATGATCTTTAGAAGGTTGTTCCAGGTCTTTGCGCCAAGGTAGTGAGCTAAATATGCGCTTCTGCTGATCCTTCCTTTTGGAGAAGGATGGATCAGCAAAAGTGAGTTGATGAAAAGTTTTTATACGAGGTTCAGCGGAGTTCACATATAGGATATAAAACATTATACATGATAGTTTGAAGGCCACTGAAAAGTTCTCAGCCCAACTGTTGAGGGCAATGGGGCTCATAATCGAAAGAGAAAAACATCCAAAAACCGGCCTAAGTCGGCACTTGGACGAGCATTGTCCAAATACGTCCAAGTGTCGATAATAAAAATGGGTTTTGGACGTATTTTTAAATGACTTAGGTCTTTATAGTACCACTGAATGACTAAAGCTAAATGGGGCGTTTCAGGAAGATTATCGAGGGTGGGAGTTGGACGGGACATGGGCCAGCTTAGACTTAGTCGTACAGCATGTATAACCGAAAGTTATACAGCCCAGGATCAACGGAACTTGAACATTGTGACTTAGACCATTTAAAACATGGTCTAAGTCACAAAAACCCACCTAAATTCACCAGATAAGCACTGCAAACACATAAAATAGACCCCCACACACTACCCCAGTGATCACCAACCCCCCCCATAAAAATATTAATCACACCTTTAAAATTCAGCCTTCAGACCATCATCACCTGGCAGCCTGGCATAGGAAAGCCTAGTCTTCCAGCACAGAGGCGGCTTAAGCTGTTTTGAGGGTGGGTTAGGGACTCATGGAGAGGAGGACCCTTGCCCATAAGCCCCTGTAATCACTGCATTGATACTTAAACATGTGCACTCCCCTATACACCCCCAAACCCCTTTTTTACTGGCATATAAGTGGCTCCTGCAGCCATAAGGGCTATTAGGGTGGTAGATAAGTGGGTCTAGGGGATTCTGGAGGTGGTTTGGGGGGCTCACCATGACCTATAAGGGAGCTGTAGTGAGAGGAGAAGACATGGCACCCTTTTTGTGAAGTTCACAGCAGTGCCCTGTTAGGTACCCCACTATTTAGGTGCCATGTGTGGGTGTTCAGTCCATCACTTTGCAGACCCCTCCGATGTCCAACAGGGCTTATTCTAGGCATTTTTGACTTGGATGAAAAGTTAGACGAAAATGTGGTATAAAGATGGACGATTTAGCGACTTGGACGATCAGATCGGCAGGACGTATAGTTAGGCGATTTTCGAAACAAAAAAAATTTTGGACGTATTTTTTGAAAATGTGTCCTAGGCTGTTTCTTTACTTTGGATGACTTGCGACTTAGACGAAAATGAACTTAGATATTCTTTTCGATTATGCCCCTCCACATACTTAGTCCAGTGATTTAACATGTTTTCATTCCATATTTTTCTGACAGAATGAAAAAAGTTGAAAATCACTGGACTAGTGTGTATAGCCCTCGATGGAGACTACCTCAACTTTGTTAGTTGGCCTGAGAACTTTTCAGCGGCCCCTTCATAATGTGTGCAGAGATAGGTAGCCAGTGCAGACTGTTGAAGTAAAGTGAAATGGAATCAAATTTTTTCAGTTTGAATATTAGTCTTATTGATGTGTGTTGTATCAGCTGTAGCTTGCGCATAAGTGAAGTGTTTATTCCAGCATAGAGAGAATTACAGTAGTCTAACCAGGATAATACCAGCATTTGTGTCAATATGGCAAAGTGGTAAAATACACCTTATGAGCACTATTGGAAGAATATCAGTGGTGAAATATAAATTTTGCCAGCTTTTTACTTGTTAATACAAGCATAGAAAATAATATATCATTGTGAAGTGCCAAATTGTATCAAAGTGATTTATAATTATATATATATAATGTGAAAATCATGCCTGCTTTAGAAATCTAACATAGGTTATTGTATATTCAAGCAATCTGAATTTAAAATAAAAACTGGTGCTTTCTATACTATTGTACATATCTTACAGAAAATTACATTTATAAAACTGGGCATTTTAAATGCAGCAAATACTCTGCCCATATTTATTGAATATTTCTACTTTTCAACATCCTCTATCTCAAAGTCTATTCTCTAAAACAATTGATTGCCTGTGACACAACTCATGCCATTTGTGTCATTATTTGTCCTTGCCCTAAGCTTTATGCAGGCAAAACTATCAGGAAATTTAGAATCCATTTATTTGAACATCATAGTTGTACCAAGAGATAGATTAACAGCATCCTCAGTACAGCATTGCTTGTTTTTCAATCACACACGTTTGAAGATTTATCATTTTTGGTTATCAAAACTGGGACCTTCATGGAGAGATGGCAAAATTGATAGTTTTCTACTCAGGGAGACACAACACGTTACTTTTGAACTCAACACCATTGTGTCAGCAGGAATCAGGATATGGATTTATGAGGGTTTTTTTTTGTTGTTGTTGTAATTTACTTCACATACATAATTCATAGCCCTTGAGAGATTGTTCTATTTACCTATCTTTTTATTCCTTTGCTTCTGGTGTCTTCTATTCTCCTAATGCCTTTCTTCTAACCCATACCCCTTTCCCCCTCCTCTTCTTTTGTTTTCCTTTTTCCCTTCCCCCTCCCCCTCTGTTTCCTCTTCCATATTCCTATCCATTCTTCTTTCAACCCTCTTCCCTTCATTCTGTTCAACTTTCTATACCTCACTCTTTCTTCTTTTTCTCCTTTCTTCATATACTTCTAATATTCCTAGATAAACTCTTAATACCATATACATCATTGAACCTTACGATCTGCAGACCACATTTTATTTGTAATTCCCTCCCTAAAAATCATTAATACTCAAAGAAACAAAATATTCACAATTTATGCTCCGCAGCTAAAGAATGCTCTACACTCTCATCTTAGAGAACAAAAGCTCGATCACTTTAAGAGCAGCTTAAAGTCTTTTTTATTTAAAGATGCTTTTCACACTTAAGTATCAAATGTATGATACTTCTTTTTAAAGAAGTATACAACTCAGGAAACATCAGAGATTCCCCCTATCAGCTTCCCTATACTCTCTTTACTATAACTATTGTAGTTCAACCGCTTTCCCTGTTGTATCATGTTGGTCCCTGTACGGTTTGATATGTGTTCTTATTTTATAATAATGTACCCCGTTTTATCATATAGGCAATGCTACCGCGGTAAATGCACCGAAGCTCATTCAATTCCTATGAGCTTTGGTGCATTTACCGTACCGGTCCATGCTATTCGGCTGGATAAGAGACCCTTATTAGTTTGTATATACTTTTAACTTTATTTCAATCCTGTTGTTTTCTATTAATATTTCTCTTTTTTGATGAGGTAGCAATTTTTGTGTTTGTGTGATTTTGATTTTAAATTATTGTTGATGTTTATTTGATTTCATAATTGTTTTATTCACTTACCCTCATTTTACTAAGCCGCAGTAGAAGTATCTATCGTGGCCTGGAGCGCTAAATGCTTTGATGCTGCTCTGACGCTCATAGTAAAAAAGGGTCTTAATTTTGGTTGCGTATAATTTAGAAAAAAAACACCCCATAGAAAAATGAAGGCAGATAAAGACCATGGCCCTGATTCTATAAAAGACGTCTAAAGTTAGGCACCTACTGTAGATCGTCACACCTAGCTGATCTTGGCGCCTAAGTTAATTTTCTTAATTGGCTTAATCGGTGCTGATAATTGAAAGAGCCATTAAAAACAATCCAGTAGGCCACTAGGATGGTCTCAGGTCGCAAGGATCTCCCGTATGAGGAACGACTGGGTAAGTTGCAGCTGTACTCACTTGAGGAACACAGAGAAAGGAGAGACATGATCGAGATGTTCAAATATGTCACGGGCCGTATTGAGGTGGAAGAGGATCTCTTTTTCCTTAAAGGACCCACGGCAACAAGAGGGCATCCATTGAAAATCAGGGGTGGGAAATTTCATGGCGACACCAGAAAATATTTCTTCACCGAAAGGGTGGTTGATCGCTGGAATAATCTTCCACAACAGGTAATTGAGGCCAGCAGCGTGCCAGATTTTAAGAAAAGATGGGATTGGCATGTGGGATCTCTTCATGGAGGTAGTTAGGAGGTGGGCCATTAGTGTGGGCAGACTAGATGGGCCGTGGCCCTTTTCTGCCGTCATGTTCTATGTTTCTATGTTAGGCGCCTGTCACTTCAATGTAGTTGTCTTCACCGAGGCACCTATTGTCAAATAGGCATGGTTGGGATGGATTCAGGGCAGATTTTGGGCATGGTTTAACTTAGGTGCACTCATTTAGGCCACGAAAACCATGGCATGATTCTATAAATGGTGCCTTATGGATGATTGACAACCGAGCCTAATGGTGCCTAGGAGACAGGTGGCCTATATGTTCACAGATGACAGGTCTGGGATAAAACAAAGCTCAGTCCAACTAACATGCCAGATTAACCAAAATCAATGAAAAGCTATGGAAGCATTAAAAAAAAAAACTTCCATAGCTTTTCAGTGATTTTGGTTACTCTGGCATGTTAGTTGGACTGAGCTTTGTTTTATCCCAGACCTGTCATCTGTAAACATATACGCCACAGTGACCCCTGATGCAGGCGTTTCTCAGACGCCGAAACACAGTGCTGTGTCAGGTCCACAGCTTCTGCTTGTATCCTTCTGCTTGTGGTTTTACATCAGTGATCTTCAGTGCAGTGTTCATTGTCCGTTCCCACTTCCTTTTGTACTGTGGTCAAATAGTATGCCACATAACCAATTTAAAAAAATCATGTGCGGATTTAGGTTAGGCATCATCTTTGGGTTTTTGCCATGTACTAGTGACCTGGACTGGACACTGTGAGGATGGGCTACTGGACTAGATAGACCATTGGTCTGATCCAGTAAAGCCATTCTTGTTTTTATGTTTATAGAATCTGGCCCATAGGCTGCCTGGCATTTAGCTGTTAGCGCACCTTAATAAAAGGACCTCAGACTGGAATCCTCTTATAAGAAATGTATATCTGGATTGAAGATACACTACTTTAGGCAGGTCCTTGGACTTTAGGGCTTGGCCATTGGTAATTTTCAATAAGTTTGATTACACAGTCCAAGTATGCGCCGAGGATTAGGTCTCGGAACAGACTTTTTTTTTTATTTTTTACTTTATTTAGTTTTTAATGCCAACAAAAAGTGCAATACAATTTACATACAAATAATAATAATCAAATAAGCACTTATAAACAATTAGAATCTATACAAAAGATAAAAATTCCTTCCCCCCAGCCATCATCACCATCAGGAATAATACCAAAACAAAAGATATACCCCCTCCCGCTCCCACTCCCACTGGATGTATGGGTGCAATACAATGGAAAATAAAGATAGAGGACAACTACAACAAATCTACAAAAGACGTCAATGGACCCCAAACCAATATGAATATCTTATTATGCCCCAGCAAGTCAGCATTCATTTTCTCATACTTATAAGTTAAGCATAAGCTCGCCCACCAGAAAGGAAAACTAAGGCGATCCCAATTCTTCCAATTGCGAGTAATCATTTGCATGGCTATCCCGGTCATAATTAGGAAAAGCCAGCATTTATAGCGGTCCACGGGAGGCTTAATATGCAATAACGTTTCACATATAACTACCTCATACGTCAATGGAATTGATGCCTCCAGTATGGTATTAATCTGTTCCCATATTGACTTCCAAAATTTAAGTATCAAAGGACAATAGAACAGCAGATGATCCAGTGTCCCTACATCAAGATGACAGTGCCAGCATCTATTAGATTTAGAACTGTCTAATTTTTTAAATGAACAGGGGTCCAGGAACTTCTATGTAACAAAAAAACAAAAACATGTTTGTCTCATAGACATTTTTGACGGTAGTTTTAGTGGTGTAGTAAGGGTGGGGGTACGGACTGCTCTGGGCACTGTGTCGGTGGGGGTGCTGGCACCTCTCTGTCCCACCACGCTCATGCCATCCCTCCCCCCACTCCATACCTCTGTAGATCTTCGCTAGCACAAGCAACTTCTCTTGCTGGTTGCTCACGTCAGCTTGGTTCCCCTCTGAATCACTTCCGGGTCATGGGGCCAAGAAGTGATATCAGAGGGAAATTCAATGCTGGTGCAAGGAGCATGCTGCAGAAGCTATTCACGCTGGTGAAGATTTAGAGGTACTGGGGGGGGGGGGAAGACGGAGAGTGCGAGTGGGGGGTGGAAAGGAGCAAGGGAGGTGTGGAAGGAGCAGGGGGGGGGGGTGCTACCGCTCTGGATGCCTCTTAACCTTACTACGCCACTGGGTGGTTTCTAAGTGTGGCACCATGGTTCTTTGCACTATGAACACAGAGACACAGATGTTTCCACAGGTGCTGTATTAAGATTATAAATTTTCCACAGCACTTCTCTAAAAATAACCATCAGAATTCATCTTGAAGATCAACTGCACAAAGATGAAATACTCACTGATGTATTTTTAAAAATGTTTTCTTCTTTGTAGTCCTTCTACATGACATGCCTTCACAGCTGCTGAGACCCTCACTGACCCGAGGCCTGGAAGGGCATCTCCTTCAAGGTGCACCTTCAGCGCCATTCACTGGCAGCTGGGGCCACTCTTGACCTTCTTCCATGGGTCTGTGCCTAGAAACTCTGTGCTCAGCCCAGACCAGCCCCAATGGATGGATATGTGTCCATTTTATATTGTCAGTATTTCAATGCAGGGAATAGGAGATCTTTGAAATATTCTTTCAGTATATGAGTATATCCAGGAGCCCTGGAGCCATGAGTGAGATCTAATCTTGTCTGTCAGCATGTTATGTTAGATTAGGGGCAACAACACTTGGCAACTGTTTCCAGAACTTCTGCTGCAGCTTGGATTACTTGCTGTGCTTTTGGCTTGTCTACCTGCAGGGTGTGACAGTAAAAAGGCATCACATCTCTGTGATTTCTTTGAAAATAAACTTTAAAAACAAATGGAGAGAATCTTTCATCTTTCTTTGTCTTGGCACGCTTGCCGGCAAAGTTTGTTGTAGGCCTTTCATGTTGCCCTGTAAGAACTTGTTGACTGCACTGAATATTTTACTAGTCTGCCCCTGCAAGATACTGTCTCCGAACTTCCTAGATCAGATTGCAATTTTGGAACCATATTTTCATTGATATCTTTGAATGTATTCTTCATTTGTTAGGTTCTCTGAGGGCCAGATTCTCTAAACTCCGACATCTCTGTAAACAAAAAAAAATACCGTGGTGGGAGCAATTTTTGTTTTACTGGCGATTCTTAGCACAATAGCATACAAATTATATGCATGCTATGTGTGCGGAAAATTGCTGGGGAGGGGAGGAGCAGTGCTCAGAAGAAATACCTGACAGCTTCTCAAAGCCCCCCACCACACAAGCCGTCCCCCCTCTGTCCCCCCCCAATATCTTTTTTAGAAGACCGGCAGGAGGGGTGCTTATTCCCTCCCACCAGCAAGCCCGCCTCTTCAAAATGGCAGGCCTTCCCCTCCCATTGCATGCTGGGATGCACCAGGGAGGGGCCTAAGGCCCTGATTGGCTCAGGTGCCCAAGACCCCTCAACAGCTAAAATTGCTTAAGTATCCCACAATAATTTTAGGACTGACATGCGCTACCCCTGCGCTAGAAAATAAATTTTATATTTTAGCATTGGGATGGGTCTAGGGGTGGAGAGTGGGTATGCTTTGTGCTAACTAGTTAGTGCATGGTTAAAGTGTGAACCTTTACTGCCTACAAAATAGGTGGCAGTAGGGCCCATGTACTAATGAGAAAATTGGCACATGACCATTAATACAGAAAATAGAAAAATTGTCCATTTTACTCCTCCAGTATAAATGGCCTTAGCGCATGGGAATGTTTCACGTAAAGACATACTAAGGCAGGGGTCTCAAAGTTCCTCCTTGAGGGCCGCAATCCAGTCGGGTTTTCAGGATTTCCCCAATGAATATGCATGAGATCTATGTGCATGCACTGCTTTCAATGCATATTCATTGGGGAAATCCTGAAAACCTGACTGGATTGCGGCCCTCAAGGAGGGACTTTGAGATCCCTGTACTAAGGCCACTTTTTACTGCAGTTTGGTAAAAGGGCCCCTTAAGCTGAGAGCAAACAAAGATAAAAATGTATTATTAACTTTGTGTTTTCCTGTTATTCAACTTAACAAAAGTAAATTTCAAGAGATAAAAGTGCTCTTTACAAGTTGCATCAGTTCCCTTATTGATACTGAGGTGTAAGTATATATAGAAGTATGGAGTAGCTTAGTTGCTTTTCATTGGGTTGAGGGTACCAAAGTAGTGAGATTTTACAAAACTCACAAGCCAATATGGGACTTGTCCTTTCTTCTTTCTCTCCTAGAACTGTGCTCAAGCAACCACGAGTGGGAATCTAAGAGCCCAAAACTGTAACAGGATGCCTATATGAAAAGTCCAAAAAGGCAACTGGTTTAAAAAAGCAGCACGGGGGCACAATTGCTGATACACACATCTGCTCTGAAGCTGATATAAATTTATGCTTGTATTCTGTGTCTGAACTTGCACATTTTATGATATGTGAGTACACTTCTCCCTCTGTATCCACAGGGGTTAGGGGCAGAGCCGGCCCGCGAATATTAAAAAACACGAATAATATTCGGGCTGGCTCTGACCCCCCCCCCCCCCGCTTCCCCCCGGCATCCTTTAAGCCTTACCTGGTGGTCTAGTGGGTTTTTAGGGCAGGAGAGATCTTCCTACGCTCCTGCCCTGTGCAGATCACTCATAGGAAATGGCTGCCATGAGCTCTCGTAGTCTCTCGAGACTACTACGGGAGCTCACGGCAGCCATTTCCTATGAGTGATCTGCACCAGGCAGGAGTGTAGAAGATCGCTCCTGCCTCTCCCCCCCCCCCCCCCCGAAAACCTGCTAGACCACCAGGTAAGGCTTACGACGTCTTAAAAATAGCCCGAAAATGGATACAAAAAATAATTTGCGAATAACCAAATCCGCAGATACTGAAACTGCGGATTTGGAGGAAAAAGTGTACATTGCAATCCCATCCCTGCTGTTGTCCAACTATGTCTACCAAAACACCTACACACAGAGCAAAGTTTGTTGTACACACCTCTAAAGGCCTAGGAAGATCTGGAGACAGGGTAAAGGCTACAGTGTGAATCTATATGCAGTGGTGTGCCATCATGACCTTAAGGGCCTTCAGTGAATCCATCAGCGCAGCTGTGCTTTGTTTTATGTGTGTTTGTTTAATGTTTGCTGGAAGCAGTTTGATTGGATGAGCAGGCTGCCTGCTCAACCAATCAAACCATATCAGCAAAAAGGTAAACAAACAAAAAAAAATCAAAACAAAACACAGTTGGTTTGGGGATTCACTCAGCCCCCTTAAGGCCCTGAAGGCACTACTCTGAGATTTGATTGGTTGAGCATGCAGCAGTCAGAAGCCTGCTCAACCAATGAAATTACCTTAGGCAAAAGAAACATGTTCCCAGGGCCTTTGGAGGGAGCACGGACACGGACGGACACGGTCTGATGAGGACCAGCCAGCACGGTTTCAGCAAAAGGAAGATCTTGTTTGATGAACTTGCTGCACTTCTTCGAGGGAGTAAACATGCAGATAGACAAAGGCGACCCGGTCGACATTGTATATCTGGATTTTCAGAAGGCGTTCAACAAGGTTCCAAATGAATGACTACTTCGAAAAAATGCGAGCCATGGAATCGAGGGTGAAATACTCAAGTGGATTAAAAACTGGCTGGAACATAGGAAACAGAGAGTGGGGGTAAATAGACAATACTCGGACTGGAAGAGCGTCACCAGTGGGGTGCTGCAGGGCTCGGTGCTTGCACCCGTACTCTTCAACATCTTTATAAATGATCTGGACATTGGTACGATGAGTGAGGTGATTAAATTTGCGGACGATACGAAGTTATTCAGAGTAGTGAAGACACAGGGGGATTACGAAAATCTGCAACGTGACATAATCAAGCTCGAGAAATGGGCATCGGCATGGCAAATGAGGTTCAATATGGATAAGTGTAAAGTGATGCATGTTGGTAACAAAAATCTCATGCACGAATAGAGGATGTCCGGGGCGGTACTTGGAGAGACCTCCCAAGAAAAAGACTTGGGAGCTCTGATCGACAAATCAATGAAGCCGTCCATGCAATGTGCGGTGGCGGTGAAAAGGGTGAACAGAATGCTAGGAATGATAAAGAAGGGGATCACGAACAGATCGGAGAAGGTTATCATGCCGCTGTACTAGGCCATGGTGTGCCCTCAACTGGAGTACTCTGTCCAGCACTGGTCGCCATACATGAAGAAGGGCACGGTACTACTCGAAAGGGTCCAGAGAAGAGTGACTATAATGGTTAAGGGGATGGAGGAGTTGCCGTACAGTGAGAGATTGGAGAAACTGAGCCTTTTCTCCCTTGAAAAGAGAAGACTGATAGGTGACATGATTGAAACATCAAAATACTGAAGGTAATAGACTTAGCAGATAAAGACAGATTGTTCACCATCTCCAAGGTAGGGAGAACGAGATGTCACTCTCTAAAGCTGAAAGGGGATAGATTCCGTACAAATGTAAGAAAGTTCTTCTTCACCCAGAGAGTGGTAGAAAACTGGAACACTCTTCCGGAGTTTGTTATAGGGGAAAACACCCTCCAGGGATTCAAGACAAAGTTGGACAAGTTCCTGCTAAACTGGAACGTACGCAGGTGAGGCTGGGCTCATTTAGAGCACTGGTCTTTGACCTGGGGGCTGCTGTGGGAGCGGACTGCTGGGCACGATGGACCCACTGGTCTGACCCAGCAGTGGCAATTCTTATGTTCTTATTAAATCCCCAGCCCATGGTCAAAGCCAGCTCAACTGGAGGGATTACAGCGCCCTGCCTCCCAGCTAGTTCCCTCCTCTCTCTTCTGGAACAAGAGGCAGTGGAGTGTGGAATGGGTGGGGCCTAGTCGCCCGGCGGTAACAGCACTGATGGAAGCTTTTTCTTCTCGTCTCCCACCTGTCCACTGCAGTTGCCACCTCTAAGAGAGCCTCTCTCTTTCCCCTTAATCTTCTGTCCTTGTCCCTGGCAGTGATTACCTCAAACCCCGCTCAGCCAGCAAGTTGGGGCCTTTTTTCCTGCAGAGCTTGTCTACTATGACAATTTCCTGTTTCCACGCAGGTAGGGCCCTGCAGAGAAAATGTCCCAACGCTGGCTGAATGCTGGTTGAGGTAATCACTGCTGGGGACAAGGACAGAAGATTACAGAGAAGGAGAGGAGGAAGGAAGAGACACAGAGTAAGATAGAAAGGACATACTGAAATGGAGTTAGGTGAGAGATGAAGTGGGGAGCATGCTGGACAGGAAGTAAGGTGGAGAAAGGTCACATCAGGAAGAGATGCTGAAAAGGAAAGGAGACTGGGGGAAGATGCTGAAGAGGATACCAGGTGGAAGGAGAGATTAAGGGAAATGCTGGACAAGGTGGAAGGGGCCTAAATATGGAGGAAGACAGAAAATTGAGGATGGAAGATGGTTAGAAGATCAAGAGGAGAACTAGAGAGGAGCGCATTTAATAGGAGAGATCTGGGAGAGATGCTAGAAAGGAGGCTGAGTAGAGGAAGAGTTGGAGAGGAAGCTAGGTAGAAGGAGAGATCAGGGGGAGATGAGGATGGGTGGAAAGTTAGATGGGAGAAAATACTGGACATGGAGGAAGGTGGAAGGGAAAATTGGGGGACATACGAGACATGGAGAAAGATGGGAAATTGGGGTTATGTGTGCAGAAAAGAAGGCAGAAGGGGAGATTGGAGAAGATGATGGATAAGAAAGAAGATAGAAGGAGAGATCAGGGGCATGTTGGATATGGTAGAAAGGAGATGGGAGGATGTTCTAGACATGGAGGACGTTGGGAGGGAAGATTGGGGGAGATGCTGGTTAAGAGGGAAGATCAGAGAGAGATGGCTGGGCATGAAGGAAGGAAGTCAGGAGAGATGCCCGATATGGATGGAGAGGGAGAAGAGGGGAAATGTTTGACATAGGTTGTGGGGAAGGATGGAAAGGTAGACAGCAGCAGTAAAAAGAGCTTGAAACTGGAGTATGAGAAGGAGGGATGACATTTGAGAAGCAAACAAATAAATTGGAGAATGCTGAGCATGAAAAATCAATGTCTGAGGGGAAGAAATGAAGAAAATAGGACAGAAAAGAAATGTCAATTGGAGAGACCCTGGTGAGTGAGTCCCAGTTTTAGCACTGAAACTCTTTTGATCTCATTACTTTCAAAGATTCTTTTGAATCCAGTACCTGAGTACAAGGATTATTTTTGGAACAACTTCAGATTGGTATATAATTTTATTCTACTGGAGTTTTGCATAAGGATTTGCTCCCCCCCCCCCCAGTCATAGGAAGAATCAGGAAGAATACAGGTAGCATGGGGATGTCTACTCGCAGCACACCAATTTGAATATCCCAAAACATACCTCTAATTTGCGATATCCCAGCAATAATAATAATAATAAAACCTTCCTGTTTGTTTTTACTATTACAATGATTGTCTGCGCTATTACCAGAGCAGATTATAGGATAAAGTGTTGCCTACATTTAGGACCAGATGTACAAATGAGTTTTTCACATTTTGTGTTGACAGAACCGACAACTGTAGAAACTACTTGAGCACAGAGAGGCCTGTCAAAATCTATCAAAAGCAAACAGGAAAATAGTGTTTAAATATCATTTTCCTTTGATTTACAATGATAATGCAATCCATCCCTGAGAGAGGGGGTTTGGCAATGCAATGGAATAAATGGGTTTGATGACAGTTGTTCTCTATTGTTTTAGCAATTTTGGTGCACAGAAAATCTATGCTTATAGTGCTAATTTTACTTTAATTGTACATTCACATAAGCTCTATTAGAGTCTGAATAACAAGGAAGCACATTTTCTCAGAAGGGTGGCTTTCTTTATCTGATAAAACTCAATACTACAGGACCATAAGCCTTTGTGTAGAGCAGGCCTGCACAACTCAAAAATGATCCAGGGCTGCAATGAAGTCAGAAAATGTAGCGAGGGCCGCAGGTAGTGGCCATGGCTCGAGGCACCCAGAAGTCCGCGAACGTTGCTGTGATGACATCACATGCGTGCGTGACATCATCACGTCGACATTCGCGCATGCGCAGAGGCCTTCCAGATGGGCCCTGAGACACAAGTAGGGGGTGCAAGCATGGAAGAGGGCAGGAGAGGCACTGGCTGATTGCCTATAGGAGTGTTTCTCAACTACTTCAAGCTAAGTACCCCCAACCACAGACCTCCCAAGCTCCGCCCTAAACCCACCCAAGCTGTGCCCCAGATCCTTGCCCCCCTCTCTTGTAATGCAATGTTTTCCTTTCATTTTTCACATACACACAATACATACAGCAGATATAAATTTTCAAAACTGACACATTTCAATCACTAAATTGAAAATAAAATCATTTTTCCTACCTTTGTTGTCTGGTGATTTAATTAGTTTCTGGTTTGATTTCCTTCTGACTCTGCATCCAACATTTCTTTCACAATCCAGTCCCATCCTCTTTGGGTCCAGGTCTCTCTCTCTCTTTTCCATGTGCTGGATCCCTAGATCCAGTGTGTCAGTTCCCCTTTGTACCTTCCACCATCTTTGTTCCAGGTCTCCCTCTCTCTCCCTCCTCTGTTATGATCTTGCATCTCTCTGTTCGTCTTCAGGGTCTCCCCCCTCTGTCTGCACCTCCCATAGTCCAGCATCTGCCTCCTGTCTTTCCCCTTTGGTCCAGGCCTCTCTCTCTCTTTCTCTTTCTTCTGCTTATAACCCCCTCCCCCCTGCCCAGCATTTGTTCTCCTTTCTTCCAGGTCTTTCTCTGCCCCTCTCTCTGTCCTTCCTTCCTTCCTCCCTCCCTCCTTGGTCCAGAATCTTTCCACCTCTCTGCAGTCTCTTTCTCTCTCTTCCTTTTAGACACCCCTAAGTCCAACATTTGCCCCCCTCTCTTCTGCCTCCCCTTTGTTTCAGGTCTTTCTGTCTCTCTCACTCTCTGTCTTCCCCCTCCCCAGGGCCTGGCATCTCTTCTTCTTTCTTCCATTCTCCCCAGTCTCCCCATCCGTGGCACCAACTTCTCTCCCTCATTCTCAAACGCTCCATCTCCGCGTCCTACCTGCGCCTCTGAAGTTTCCAATAACACCAATAACTTTGCTTCTCCTAAGTCCCGTTCTCTGTGCCGCAACTTTTTTCCATGTGCCATGTCCCACCCTGCCGGAAACAGGAAGTTGCGGCAGAGGGAGCAAAACGTAGCCATTGGAAAGCTTCGGAGGGAGGTTGGTGTTTACAGAGAGATGCCAGATAGAGGGGGAGGGGTGTTCGGTGTGGGTTTGACGGGAAAGAGGGAAGATGCTGAGTTGGGAGGGGGTTGGAGATAAGATTGGATTTGGTTGGGTTTTAGTTTGAGAGGAGGTGGAAGATTGGACATCTACACTGTTGTCAAGGCATCAGGCCAGCTTAAGTTCCAGGCCAGTTATGGAACTGAGTTTAAGATTTGTAGGTTCATGGGGACATACTCTAGTCCGTATAGTGTAACAGGAAAATTTATAAAGGGAAACTCTCTAAGGCATAAAGAACACATGGGATTTGCTTATGAAACTGATATGTATTCTCAGCCACATAAACTTCAGCCCTGTCTCTTTTCGGCCAGGTGATATTAACTATTCTATTTCAAGCATGAGTAGGTTTCATTGCAGATGGAAGGGCTATTTTACTAATCATTTAACCTGTCTTAACTGTTTAGATACAAGGATCCAATGCTGGTAGAGCTATCCTCCCTATTTAACCCGATTAGTATCTGGCCCCAAACTGTTGTCAAGTACCAGCCAGACTCCACTGAAGAACACAGTATATATAGGCAGCAGAACGCTTTTTTGTTTGGGAGGCCCAAAAGCTGCACCTTAGACCCCCACCCCAGACCTGTCCAAGCTCCTCCCTTGACCTCACCCCCATAATAATAGCACTAATTGTATACACCATTTCTTCCATTCATTTTTCATAGACATACAATATAATCTTATTAATAATACACAATGGTAATCACAAAATTAAACTACACAAAGTGCACTCTTTTTCCTCTCCCCACCACTGCACAGCATTTCTTCCTCTCTGCTCCACCCCCCATGTGCAATGTCTTCCTCTCTCTCTCTCTCTCTCTCATTCCTTCCCTTGCTGCAAAGGGAGTGGGGAAAGAGAGAGAGGGATCCAGGATGCTTGTCTCCCACCCCCTCTAGTGCCACATCCAATATTTTGCCCTCTCTTAACCTCTGGACTGTGTGCAGCATCTTTCACCCATTAGCCCCATGTCTAACATTTCTGCTTCTATCACCCCTCTCCAGCTCCATACCACATCTCTTCCTCCATTCCCTCCTGTGACCCAATGTGCCTCTCTTCCTCCCTCCCTTCTGTGTCCCAAGTTCATGCCCCCTCTCAAGAGTGTGTACCTGTGTTCTAGCTGGCTCTAAAACATCCAAGTAGGTCTCCTTCTCCTTCTTTCCAGCTGCACTTCTTTTTTCATAAAGCCACAAGCAGCAACAGCAGATTATGGCCAGAGGTCCTGGTGTGCTCCCAAGTATGACATCTCTCATGTCTCACAGTCCCCAGTCCATATTGCCTCCTCCTTTTCCTAGCCATGTCTTCTCTTCCTTCACTGCTTTCCCCGAGTTGTTCATCATTCCCTCCCCCTTCTGTCCCCTCCCCGAATCTCTCTCCTTGCCCCCTCCACATCCATTTCTCCCTCCTCCCTGCCTTCCCTCATGTCCATCTGTCCCTCTCTTACTTCCTCTGTCCATATCTCTCCCTTCCTCTTGTTCCCTTCCCGAATCTCTCTCCCTCTTCTCATCTTGCCCCCTCCCCATCCATTTCTCCCTATTTCCCCCCTCTGCCTTCCCGCATGTCCATCTCTCCCTCTCTTACTTCCTCTGTCCATATCTCTCCCTTTCCCTAGATCCACATGCTCCTCCCTTCTACACCAAGCTGTCGGCACTCAGTAATGCACACCTGCTGGCATCTACTTCTCCCCCTCCTCCCTCCCACCTGCTCACCCGCCCGCCGCATTTAACTTTTTAGAAAAGCGCCGCGCCGCTCTGCTGCAGGCCTCAGCGTCTTCTCTCCACTGCGGCCAGCCTTAGTGGAAACAGGAAGT
This sequence comes from Geotrypetes seraphini, assembly GCF_902459505.1. Classification (NCBI taxonomy): domain Eukaryota; kingdom Metazoa; phylum Chordata; class Amphibia; order Gymnophiona; family Dermophiidae; genus Geotrypetes; species Geotrypetes seraphini. The sequence goes on along the minus strand of NC_047085.1, from coordinate 460,049,813 downwards.
TATCAGAGAGGGTGGGTCGCTTTGGAAAGAAGACGCCGAAGCCTGTGGCATAGTGGCGCAGCGCTTTTCTAAGAAGTTAAACATGGCGGGCAGGTGAGCAGGCGGGAAGAGGGGAGGATTAGATGCAGGCAGGGACACGTTAGAGAGGCATGCTGACCGGTAGCAAGCTCCCAGCCTTGCAAGAAGTGGGGGTTTCTCCCCAATGGATCACCTACAGGATGAGTAATTTTTGGGGAGGCCAAGGCCCCTGTGGTCCTCCCTGTTCCGACGCCTATGACAGTATACGGTATACTCTACACTGGAGTGATTCCTTACTTAATCAGCAAGTGCTGGATAGGTCCCAGTTAGACATTTGTTTCTTAATGTTGCATTTTCTCCGGCCAGTTGTGTAGATGAAGTTCCCCGGAGCTAGGACCAGTGTTACCAATTCTTCCTCAGAGGAGGACAGGTCACTGTAACCCTCAGGGCCAGTGATGCACATTTTAATAAGCTATCTGGATAAAACCTACTTATCCATGAGAAGAATGCATTGGCTCCCTGTGGAAGCTCAGTGCTTTTTTTTTTAAATGTGTACATCTGTTATTAGGATTCTTCAGGGTCAAGCACCGAGATAACTGATGCGGCAAATTGAGACACCTCATACTGTATACACTACGCATTCTAAATTTTCCTTAACACTTCTATATCCTTTGGTGAGATTAAACAGAAAAAAAATATCACCATTTGCATTCCAAGCAGCTAAATGATGAAATGCTTTCCCTTTATTCTTTAAATGTGAGCAGTGTTATCTGACAGTCAGGAAACTTTTGAAAATGGCCATGTTTAGTAAATTTCTTAAATTAGTTTTTAGCATGGATTTGCTGCATTTTCACTAGAACTGGTTGGTATTTTGTAAATGTTGTCCACGCAGAGGCTAATAGGTGCGCAGTGGAATACCAATATTTTACTGTATTGTATGTCGAAAGCTATTTGCATAAATCCCTCTTATATGGTCAGTTTGAAATTCAAATGCATCTGGCTCTCTCTTAACCTGGTTAGAGCAATATTGACCTAGGTTGCTTGACTTAGTTTGTCCTCATAGCTTCTTAGTTTATAAATATCCAGATATTCAGGCTAAGGAGCGTAGTTGTCAATGTGGGCTACCATTAAAATATATTGTTTTATTACCAACTCATGTTTTTTTTTTTAGCATAGGCCCCATTTTATGCAATGAGCCCTATTACTAAAAAGCTGAAATTAACAGTAAAATGGCAGGTCTTAACAGTAGTCCACATTTGATAACTTCTTCCCTATGATGGTTAAGTTTCCCCAATTTACATGCCTATTTCTTTCTTTCTTCAATTTTCTATACTGTTCTCCCAAGGAAGCTCAGAACGGTTTAGATGAATTTATTCAGGTACTCAAGCATTTTCCCTGTCTGTCCTGGTGGGCTCACAATCTATCTAATGTACCTGGGGCAATGGGGGATTAAGTGACTTGCCCAGGATCACAAGGATCTGAACCCACAACGTCAAAGTATTGAGGCTGTAGCTTTAGCCACTGCACCACTCTAGAATGCAGTAAAGGTGAGCCCAGTAAAGGGCAGTCAAGTCATTGTGACATCACAATAGCAACTCTGGTTATCAGAGGCGGAAACTTTTCACACTATTTATTTATTCAATTTTCTATACTGTTCTCCCAGGGGAGCTCAGGACAGTTTACATGAATTTATTCAGGTACTCAAGTATTTTTCCTTGTCTGTCCTGGTGGGCTCACAATCTATCTAATGTACCTGGGGCAATGGGGTAGGGGTAGGGGATTAAGTGATTTGCCCAGGGTCACAAGGAGCAGCATGGGTTTGAACCCACAACTCCATGGTGCTGAGGCTGTAACTTTAACCACTGTGCCACACATATTCAAATCTATCTAAAAAACCTGGCTCTTCTCTAACATGTAATCCTATTTTTCCCTTACTTTTCCACTCTACTTATAAGCTTATGTAAATCTTTTCCTATCCTTTCTCATATTTTAAGTTCTTGTAAACCGTACCGAGCTCTACTTCCGTGGAGAAGATGCGGTATATAAACTTAAGGTTTAGTTTAGTTTAGATAGATTTGTATGGCTCTCTCTCTACCACCATTCCCTCTAAGATGAACAGGAGTCCTCTAAATTGCATTGCTGTCAGTGTGTGTGTGTGTGTGTGTGTGTGTGCTTCAATATTTTGTTTTCAATCATTAGGGACAGGCAGATTCCCTGGAGTTCTGCAGAGTTTTCATGTCCCTCATTATTGAAAATATAATAGTGAAACAGCACCCCCCACTGGCAGGACCATAAGTGGAAAACTCAGTGGCATAGCCAGGGAGGTTGGCATCTGGGGCGGTGGCACCCAGCATCGTCATGCTGAGTGTCCCTCGCTCTTCCCTGCTATACTTTGCACCCCCCCATTTGATTGCCTCTTGCCCTTCGGATGTCATCTTCATGGGGCCTCTCCTCTTCTTTGCACCCCCTGGCATACCTGTTGAAATGTTCACCAGCGCAAGCAGCATCTTCCACCTGCTGCTGGTGCCAGCCTCAGCTCCCTTCTGATGTCATTTCCTGGTCATGCGACTGGGAAATGACATCGGAAGGGAGCCAAGTCTGGCACGAGCAGCCGGTGGAAGATGCTGCTCGGGTTGGCAAACATTTCAAGAGGTATGTTGGGAGAGGAGGAGAGGTGCCGATGCACCCGGGGCGGTCTGCCCCCCCCCTTACTACACAATTGGGAGGACCCCTGTCCAGTTTAGAGAGCACTGTGCTCCCTACTTAGCAACTTAATGCTTACTGACTTACAGGTGCTTAGCTTATTAATGGGTTCTTTTACTAACTTATGGCAAAAAGAGGCCTTAGTGTGCCCTTGCCCTGGTTTTTCGTGTGCAATAAGGTCATTTTTTCTCACAGCCGTAAAATAGCCAGTTTTCCGTGTTTGTATTAATGGCCATTCGTTAAAGTGGCTAATAGCATGATAACCACTGATAACAACCACTGATAACAAATACCATGTGAGCTCTTACCACCAACAATTTTATAGGTGACACAGGTTCAAGCAGGGATCCTGTCCTAACCAGTGAGCGTGCAGTAATGTAGCTGAGCAAACTGATTAGCACACGAACGCCCCCCCTGGTACATCCCTCCCCAAAATAGAAGCATTTTTAAAAAAAATTATTTTATTTATCAAGTTTTCATTAACATTTCAAGTATCCAATTGTACAGAAAGATAAAGTTAAACAGAAAAAGAAAAAATATTTTACCAATATATAGTAATTTAGTAGCTTAACTTTAACCCAGGGGTGTCCAACCTGTGGCCTGAGGGCCGCATGCAGCCCCGTGAAGTATTTTGTGCGGCCCCGGTCGAGGGCGATGCAGTGTTTTCCTCTGCTGCCCCCAGGTGTTTACCATCTTGCCGGCTCCCTCCTCTGTCTTGCTGCAGCGTTTATGAGGCCCCAGAAACATTTTTTTTGGGCCAATGAGGCCCAGGAAAGCCAAAAGGTTGGACATCCCTGCTTTAACCCAAGTCCTCAAAATGGAATCCAAGGCTTAGAATCAGCGAGCAATTAATAACACAAATAAGTAACATAAGAAATAAGAAAAATCCCCAAAATAGAAGCATTTTTTAGCATATAGATTAGCGCATCCTGTGGTATACCATTTTAAGCTATGTTAGGCGCACGTTAGCAACTATCAGAGCTTAGTAAAAGGACCCCTAAGTTATTGCACGTCACATGAGTTTATATACAAAATCAGTATGCGCAACAGAATTGCAGCTAGAAAGCTAGTCCCTGTGGATTTTTTTGTTGTAAAATTATATCATATGCTTATTTGAATAGACAGAAACTGTATTAAAATGTGAACAGTAAGAGATATAAGCTGAAACTCATCTTAATCTGTATACATAACCCAACGGTAGCGCCATTTTCTAGCTGGATTTAAAGCACACGGTCAAACTGACAACAAGCAACGCAGTCAGGCGGCGAAGGCACTGCTGGGAGAGGTTTTTATTGTGATAGTTTTTTTGTAAATCCCATTGTTCTAATTGTGCTAGGCAAATAAAATAAAAACTTAGTACTGTCCAGGTGCTACATTTTACAGCCATTTCCCAATGCAGCAAGACTTCTGATGGGTTGTCAGTGTGCCATTTTTTTTGCTATACATGCTAAACATCAGTATTAAGAAACACTACTTTTGCAGAGAGTTTATGACTCAATATGTTTTGAAGCACCTGATATATGATTAATATTTTATATGTAATATTTCATTCCCTTGGCTTGATATACTTTTGGGCAACTGTGGGATCTTTCAGTACTTTGGATCAGGTGCTATAAATAATACATCACTCATGAAAGTGCTGCAGGCTAGAAAAAAAAGGAAAAGAAAGAGGGACCTCTTACCTCTGGTCATCACAATTGCTGCAAGGACTTTGTGGCGTGCGTGAATGGAAGTGAAATTGTCTGTCAGTTCTTGAAACTTCCGCATAACCAGTTGATATATGGTGTCTGCAAAGTCCTGCAAGATCCAATCAACAGGAATTTGATCAATATTTTGACTGAAGCGGCCAGGCGCGCCTGAAGATCTGTAGAAAACCATTCTGGCAGAAAAATTCCACAGATGAATAATTAACTGTTTTGAAATCGCATAAATAAATTGTAAACGTAAGACTGTGAAGCACATACGAGTATATATCGTGATATATATATATATTTATGCAAAACACCCAAATTCAAAAAGTGTTGGGTCAATATTGAAATGCCACAGTCGGCATTCTATTAAGACCAGTCTGTCATAAAAATATATTCCCAGATATTCAATACTGGCTGGTATCTGGTTATCAGCAGTGAATATCTGGGCATGCTGCAGTCGTATTTGGTGCCATTATCTGCATAACTATCCAGACTGCTTATTACCCAGCCAGGAGCCTGCGTTCTGCCAGTACTGGTCAGCCCTCTTGATTCCACCCCTCTTGATTCTTGCTACCGCTCATGCCACTGCAATCAGTTACATTGGCCCAAAAGTATAGAATTCCCTTCCAGAACCAATATGCACGGAACCCTCTTATACCTTATCTCAAGTTTATTGCTGTCCTGAAAACTTAGCAATTTACCCTGGCCTTTCTGAGCCTTTGATCTCTTTTTTTTTTACATGTACCAAACTGATTTAGTGCACGCTAAATGCTAACGCATCCATAGAATATAGTGCATGCTAAATTGGCTAGCGCGCTTTAGTAAAAGACCACCTTGTTTAGATAGGACCCATTATCCTTCCTCCTATCTTCCCTAATCCTCCCTTCCTCAGCTCATATGCCCTCTGTTCTGCTCTTATGCCTGACAACCACATAGATGCCATTTCCATCCTAAGTTGTTCAGGTAGTCATCCAGATAGTGCATGGGTGGCTAACCTTGGTTCTTAAGAGCCACAACCCAGTTGGGCTTTCAGGATTTCCCCAGTGAACATGCATGAGATCTATTTTCATGCATGGTCTCCGTTGTATGCAAGTTGCATGCATATTCATTGGGGGAAATCTTTGAAAACCCGACTGGCACTGAATATCGCTACTATCTAAGCAATTTTCCTGTTCGCTCTGGATGTCTACAGACTACCCAGTAATATCCAGACAGTGTTAATACAGTCTGCAATTAGTTGCCATACCAATGAGAATCTAGAGTTGGGCCTCCTTTTACAAAACTGCGTTAGCAGTTTCTAGCGTGGGGAGTTGCACTGAATGGCCTGCGCTGCTCCTGACACTTGTGGAGTTCCTATGAGTGTCGTGAGCAGCGCGGCTCCCCGCGCTAGAAACTGCTATCGCAGCTTCGTATAAGAGGGGGTTGGTCTCAGTTTGTGCTTCATGGGGGTGGGGGTGAAGGGGGGACTCATCAAAATGCACTACCTTTAAGAAGAGAAATTTAACTGTTAACCTCAGATATTAGTAACTAGGTCTCATTGCATAATATGAGAGTTGTGCTGCAATAGTACAAGTTAGAATAGAATAGAATACAATATTTGTATTGCACTGCATGGCTCTGCATGGATAACAATAAGAGAAATGTTGGCCGATTTCAGTGAATTACAGTACCATAATTCCTGTTAACTTTTAATTTAAAACTCTACCAAATAAAAACATTTTCAAAAGTCTTATAAAGGTTAAATAGCAGGTTTCTGATCTAATAAAAAAGAGGTGGACATTCCAGCACTTTGCAGATTGAAATGTGAAAGCAGCATTGTGATACTTTTTGTATTTTAGAAATCTCACCAAAGGATATAGAAGAGTTAAAGTTTCTTTAGATCGCAAAGAGTGCATTGTTTGAGGAAAGTGAATTTATCGCATTAAATATCTTGGTGTCTGACCATATAAAATCCTGAATACAAAAATGCAAATTTTAAAATAACACCTTGCTTCCAGAGGGAGCCAGTGCAGTCTTGTTAGTAGAGGGGTGACATGATCAAATTTATGTGTTCTGAAGATCATTTTTGCTTCCGCGTTCTGTCACAATTTCATTCATTTCATTACAGTACCATAATTGAGCTGTGATAAGATAAGCACCTGGATAACCAGTCAAAAATGTTCGTGAGAAAGATATCTCCCAATGAGTTGGAGCTGGTGCAATTTAGCAAATACTTTTCCGAGAACACTCAATCTGTAATGACAAGTTAGTGGTAAAATAATGTGTCTCAATGGCAGCCCACATTGATAACTGCCTGCTACCTGGATAAATAGTTTTGAATATCATGCCATAGCTTTTTGAAGTTATCTTGAGGTATTGAACAGAATGTTTACAGGACCAGGGGGACTATGAAATTGACATTTTCTGAGGTCTGTTTCTTTGTATGGATGTGCAATACTTAGCAGGCCTTAAAACATTTTAGTCTGCACTAAGGGATCTTATTATTAAAAGGACCTGACATTCAGACCATGGGAGGCAGCATGGCTACCTCCCACAGTTGACGGCAAACCAGGAAATTCAATGCCGGACATTGAATTTCTGTTATTTTTAATCATTAAGCTGATATTCATCAACTGACTGGCAAAGTTATAATGACTACAGATAAATCTGCTATTTATGTGCCTCTATCTGGCCACTAAACTTAGCTGATTAGCCTATGACTAATGGTACTAATTGGCTATGTCATGTAACATAGCTGGTGACTGGGTTAGCTGCTAACCATGAATATTCAGTGGAGATAGCTGGCTCTCTATTGTTGAATGGTCACAGTTAGCTGGCTTTAGTTCTATTTAACCTGCCAGGAACTATTCCTGTCCAGTTAAATAGCAATGAATATCAGGCAGAAAGACTTAATGGGGGAACTAACCTATGCAATACTATAACTTGACACTTTGAGCCTCATTTTGCATAGAATGAAGACATTGGGCTTAAGATGTCCAGTTTGGGACATGCTCAGTTCTGATGGCAGTTTAGAAAAGGATTAGCTAGCGCAAGAGCGCGTGTGTTTGCTGGCACATGCAGCAGGAGCACCATTTTATATAAACACTAGTGCTTTAGCTTGTTACATTTGCTAGAATAGCCCCCACCTATACCCTGACCCCACCCATGCCCAACCTCTACCATGCCCGGATCCTGCCTCCCACTGATCCCAGTCCCACCACCTCACCTTTCACCATTTCCTTAGTCCTCTGTACCCTTTTGGCCCTCATACCATTTCCATCTCTCCCTTTCCCCCTACCATCTCTCTCTGACCCTCTTTCGCCCCTTTTGCCATCTTTCACTTTCCGGTCCCCTCCGTCCTTCCCCAAGGCCATCTGTCTCTTTCCTGCCCCCTCCATCCTCCCTGAAGTCCCCTGTCCAGCAGTAACAGCATCCATAATCCAGCAGCTCACAATCAACACAATAAGCATCAGCGCTGTTCTCTTCTGACGCAAACAAACTGCTGAGCTGAAACATCCAAATACAATCCTTTCACTTTTTTAAAAAAAATATCCATTCCATTTACAATTTCCACCAATGTACCCCCCTACCTCAAATCCATTGCATTCATGTTTGCGACTACCAAGTCCCCTTTTTTTTCCCTTTCAGCCATGTCGCCACAGCCATCCCGCCATAGCCTACTCTCCACGTGGCCTGCGCATGTCCACATGCCGTCTCCACTCAAACCCCCTCCTTCCATCCCTCCATCATGTCCACACTTCCCGGCCCGTTTCCTACCACCCGGATAAATATTTGTCGGCATGAAACCCAGTCCGCGGCTGATAATAACACCTCCGCTGAAGAGTGCCGCTCTCTATTCCCTCGCTCGTTGCCCACGCTGCGCGGTGCCACTGCACGCTGGAAGCTCACAGCCACCACAAACCCTCTATAGCATGCAATCACCGCACACAGCACTCTCTGGCCGCAGCCAGCCCACTCCGCGCTACCTCGTCTCCATGCTCGGCCGCCTGCCACACGCAAACCGCCACAGGCTCCTACTGCGCATGCGGGGGCATGGCACCACGGATCACGGACCCACCAAGTTTGAAGTACGCATGCGTGCTAAGGGTTTTATTATTATGGATTTTGAGAAAATGAACATCATAAACCTGGCAGTTTCCACACAGAAGTGTCATCATTTATACATGCACTCACACTAAAGATGGCACTATTTAAATCTATTTCATTTATGGTTGGGAATCATGTTACACAACTTTCCAATATTTTACCCAACCTCCAAAATATCCAGCATTCCCCTCCGTAGAATTACAAATTGTTAAACATACTCTCATATATTTCAAACGTAACAAAATGTGGCCTCAGGTACACCTCCTCCACCCTTAGTAGCGTTCAATATCTGTGGGAATACCGCTGTTTTCATTCCTCATTGGCTCACATTCTTTTTTTGCATTTATTTAAGTAAACATTTTTTTTTACTTTTTTTTATCCACCGTGCTCTTTTTAGAAGTTTCCTTGAGATTATTCTATTTAAAAGTGTTCAAATAAGTTATATACTTAGCTTATCATGCTACTGGGTTACATGATCCGACATGTTTCTCAACAATTTGCTTTATCAAGGATCCCCCAGAGCCACTGTGTCCACCATCTTACTCAAGCAAGATGGTGAGTAAGATGGTGGACACAGTGGCTCTGGGAGATCCTTGATAAAGCAAATTGTTGCAAAACATGTCGGATCATGTAACCCAGTAGCATGATAAGCTAAGTATATAACTTATTTGAACACTTTTAAATAGAATAATCTCAAGGAAACTTCTAAAAAGAGCACGGTGGATAAAAAAAAGTTAAAATGTTAAAAAAAAGTTTACTTAAATAAATGCAAAAAAAGAACGTGAGCCAATGAGGAATGAAAATACCGGTATTCCTACCGATATTGAACACTACTAAGGGTGGAGGAGGTGTACCTGAAGCCACATTTTGTTACGTTTGAAATATATGAGAGTATGTTTAACAATTTGTAATTCTACGGAGGGGAATGCTGGATATTTTGGAGGTTGGGTAAAACATTGAAGAATCATTTATATGTGGACATGACAATTTCACCAATTCCACAGGTAAGTGCCAGCATTTCCACATTTAATTGTCTCATTTTACACACCTATATTTATTTATTCATTTTTATAGCCTGTCCTCCCCATGAGCCCAGAACGAGTTACAAGGCTACATACACAAAGTTTTCAGGAACAGAGATATGTACATTACAGAGTCAATAACAAGCTACAGGATCAAAACACAAAGCTATAGAATCAATAACTTATAACTTATAATGCAACTAAGAACACATTCTTTGCAGAATCTAAGAATATATATCATAGAGTCACGAATGGGTATTAACATATCTGCAGTGAACAGTAGAAGAACTGGTTAGCAGGCACAGGTGTTCTGAGGTAAGGTATGTTGAATCAAGGTCTATCAAAGTTTGAGGCCAGAATTGATCTGGTCCATGAAAAGAAGCATCTTTACTGCTTTCTGGAAGGGCAGTTGGTTATCAATTGCCCTAATGGCAGGAGGGAGTTGATTCCATAATTTAGGTATACTATAGGAATATGATCGCTTTCGGGCTGTTTCCCGGTGGAGGCGGTTTGCTGGAGGGTTGGAAAGTCTGAGTCAATAACTTACAACTTATGCAGAATGTGACTAAGAATACATGCTTTGCAGAATCCTATATAATAAAACACTAAGCGTGCATGCGCACTTAGGGTTTCGTGATCCCTGCGGCCGTGTTTTATGATCTTTGGCCGGATTCTATTTTAGAACGCGGCGGCAGGGATCACTCTGGCCACTCCCCTCCTCCCGCCCTCGCTCACCAACCACTGGAGGAAGCGCAGGCAAGCTCTCACTCTGCCCGCATCCTCGGCAGGGAACACACTGGAGCTTCCCCCCTCCCGAACCGCTGCCGCTGCTAATCCTCCTCTTCAAAGCAGCCTGTGATCGTGGCCAGCTTTAGCAAACCGCCCAGGCCGCTCTCCAACCTCAGTAGCACGTTCCCTCTAACACATGGGATCGCGTCAGAGGGAACGTGCTACCGCGTTGGAGAGCAGCCTGTGAGGTTTGCTAAAGCCGGCCACGATCGCAGGCTTCTTTGAAGAGGAGCAGGCCAGAAGACGCCGGGATGGAGGGAGGGTAAGAATGGCAATAATACAGGGGAGAGGGAAAGGGGGCTGCTTTGGGGGGAGGGGTGTGCTGGGGCCAGACAGCTTTGCTCTGGGGGGAAGACAGAAGGGGCCATGGAGAGACAGGGAGAGGGAAAGGGGACTGCTTTGGAGGGGGAGGTGTGCTGGGGACAGACAGCTTTGCTCTGGGGGGAAGACAGAAGGGGCCATGGAGAGACAGGGAGAGGGAAAGGGGACTGCTTTGGAGGGGGAGGTGTGCTGGGGACAGACAGCTTTGCTCTGGGGGAATACAGAAGGGGCCATGGAGAGACAGTTAGGGAGAGGGAAGGGGGGCTGCTTTGGGGGTAGGTATGTGCTGGGGGGCAGACAGCTTTGCTCGGGGGGGGGGAGAGGGGAGGAGGGGAAGACATAAGGACACAGACAGAGGCCAAGGAGAGAGAGAGAAAGAAACACAGAGAGACACATCTATTCTAGCACCCGTTAATGTAATGGGCTTAAAGACTAGTCTAAGAAAATAAATCATTGAGTCACAAATGGATATTAACATAACTGCAGTGAACGGTAGAAATACTACTTAAGTTGTGATGCTGCAATTTTAATGTGGTTTCATTTCAGAGATGGACATAAACTCCATGGAATTAAGGAAAATGTCTTCCTTAATCCCTAAAGTAATCACCTTTATAAAACTTGGATGTGTTGTTGAGCAGGTGTAAATCCTGACACAGTAATTTCCTATCATTGTAAAATGGGGAATACATATGTATGGGTTGATATTCAAAGTGATTTAACCACCCAGAAAAGGCTCCTGGCCAGTTAAATCACCTAGTCAGGGCTAATCACTTAACTGGTTAGTGTTGCTTAAAATAACCAGTTAGCACCAAACTGAAAACTGGCAATTTGGGGAGCATTCTAGGGCTGGATTAAAGTGCATCAATAAATGGAGAAAAATCAGATTGAAAAACACCCAGCTCAAGGCACCAATCGAACAAGTATAGAGAGAGATGAGAAGAGGTCCCAAAACAGAAGCTGAGGTACACTGACTAACAGCTGGATAGCAGTGGAGGAGGATCTATGAGGACATACACGAAAAGTGAGATGGGAGAGATAAGATGAAAACCATGATAGAACAGATCCCCAGAATCCAAGGGAGGGCAGCCTATCAAGGTGCAGGTGGTGGTCAAAAGCAGCAGGTCAAAAAGGATGAGTATTGAGTAAAGGCCCTTGGATCTGGCCAGGAATAGGTTACAGAAAACTTTGATAAGGGCTGCCTCTTATAGAATGTAGACGGTGAAAGCCAGATTGGAGTGGATCAAGAAGTCAAGACAGCAGCAGTGAACAACACTTGTTCAAGTAGCTTGAATGTCACCCTGCAGGAGCACGGCAAGCTCTCTGTGAGCTGTGAATATTGCTGGTGCTATATTTATTTATTCATTCAATTTTCTATCCCGTTCTCCCAGGGGAGCTCAGAACAGTTTACATGAATTTATTCAGGTACTTGAGCATTTTTCCCTGTCTGTCCCAGCAGGCTCCCAATTTACCGTATGTAACTGGGGCAATGGGGGGATTAAGTGACTTGCCCAGGGTCACAAGGAGCAGCTTGGGTTTGAACTCACAACCTCAGAGATTGTAGTTAATGCCACTATATCACTCCCCCTTTGAGAATTCATGGACTTTCCTGGCTTCTAATTTGCTCAGCTTCCAGAAACCACCAGAAACCTCTTAATCTGGGTCTCTGGCAGTTTAACTAGTGCCAGCAAGTCTGCACCTTGTATGAACTTCCCCTAACCTTCCTATCTCCACAGGTGCAGATAGTTTAAACAGGCTGCTACACTAAGGCTGCAGAGAGCCCACAACACTATTTAATCACACAACTAGCCAGCGGAAACATGCACCTGTAATATATTGCCTGTTTTCCCTATGGCCCTCTAAATGTGGAATTAATATTTTCATGGAAGTTTACTACTGTGAAAGGGTGCTTTTTGCTCATTTTCTGCACTTTAATACAAGATACCCAAAGCCTGTAAAGCACATATAATCTGATAATACCGTATCATCCCTCATTTCTGGTATAATGCCACATGCTCCTGTGAATGATTTTTCTCTTGTTCCCTTACAAGTATATTCTATGCATAGCTCCATCACTGTCCTTGCCTCCACCACCTCCACATTCATGTGATTCTACTGAAACACCATAAGAACATAAGAATAGCCTTACTGGGTCAGACCAATGGTTCATCAAGCCCAGCAGCCCGTTCTCACGGTGGCCAATCCAGGTCCCTAGTACCTGGCCAAAACCCAAGGAGTAGCAACATTCCAGCATCTCAAAGAATAGCAAGACTCTGGAACCCCAATGAGAGCAACTTTCAGAGCTGCGATTATGATGTCATAATGCCTCATTCCACAGCGCCTCAGAGCCAATCTCATCAGTGATGTTCCAATGGGTTGATTTTCCTATACTTGGCACACATAAGAACATAAGAATAGCCTTACTGGGTCAGACCAATGGTCCATCAAGTCCAGTAGTCCGTTCTCACAGTGGTCAATTCAGGTCACTAGTACCTGGCCAAAATCCAAGGAGTAGCAACATTCCATGCTACCGATCCAGGGCAAGCAGTGGCTTCCCCCCTGTCTTTCTCAATAACAGACTATGGACTTTTCCTCCAGGAAATTGCCCAAACCTTTCTTAAAACCAGCTACATTATCTGCTCTTACCACAACCTCTGGCAATGTGTTTCAGAGCTTAACTATTCTCTGAGTGAAAAAATATTTCCTCCAATTGGTTTTAAAAGTATTTCCTTGTCCCCTAGTCTTTGTAATTTTTGACAGAGTGAAAAATCGACCCACTTGTACTCGTTTCAAATTAGTCAAAGAAAGTAAATACCCTTTACTAAAATTCACAGATTATAGATTATAATGCACGCAAACTAGCGAGTATTTACTTTCAAAGCCTATGAAGTGTTTAATTAACTGCATTTCATTGTAAGCACACAGAAGAACATGTGGTGGATGAGAAAATAAAAGTGGTATTCTACTGTAGAAAAAAATGTTCTTTCCATGATATTTTGCTTTCCTATCCCTTCTGTGGCAAACCCCAGATGTTATTGAATATTCAGGCTGGGAAGGCCATGTTGGAAACAGATCCGAAAGACAAACAAAGCAAAATCCAACGAGCCTGCAGTAAGTGTCAAACAACAAAATTTCAAAGAAAGACTGCACCTCTATTTTGAATGATATAAATAAACAAAAAGTGTTCTGGTTTGCACCAACAGTCTTCAGAGTAAAATTGACATTCAATAACAGTTGTGAGGATATTAAAATCAATAGATTGTAAAGAGATTGTAAAGGTCATTGCCTCTGCAAACAGAGCTATTGTTGGTGTTGTTGCTGGTGGTGGTCGTATAGACAAACCAATCTTAAATGCAGGTCGTGCCTATCACAAATACAAGGCCAAGAGGAATTGCTGGCCTCGTGTCCTTGGTGTGGCCATGAATCCTGTTGAACATTCCTTCGATGGTGGTAACCATCAGCACATTGGAAAGCCTTCAACCATCAGGAGAGATGTTCCAGCTGGTCGTAAGGTTGGTTTTATTGCTGCCTGCCACACTGGTCGACTTCGGGGGACATAGACTGTGCAAGAAAAGGAGAGCTAATATTTTTCTGTGCATACTTTTACAATAAACTTTGAACTGAGGAAAAAAAAAATAGCTTGTAAAGAGGTGAGCCTTTAGTAAACATGTTCTATTGAACTCTTGTCCTTGGGTTCATAGGCCTGAAATACTAGAAAGGTTAAATCTGCATATAGGTGGGGGTAAAATAATTCCACTAACTGGATATAACAAACTGCAGGATTCCATGAGCAAAACATGAGGACTCTTTGCAATGCAAAGTTAATATCATGTCACCCATAGGCAGTGGAATGTTTTTTTGTTTGGGGGAGAGGGACCTGCAAGCTCTGCCCCAGACCCTGCCCAATCTCCATCTCAGACCCCACTCCCATAATAGTACTAATTATAATACTATTTTTTCCATTCATTTTTCATATATACACACACAATATAATCTTATTAACAATACATAATGGTTAACCACAAAATTAAACTACACAAAGCACACTGTACATATGCTTCTCAACATTCATTCCAGAACACAGATAACCCCTATGCAAATATGGGACCCCAAACTAAACCCTATTATTATAAAAGAAACCCTATTATTCAAGACTCTGCATGCAGTACAACACCAGAGAAATAGGAACAAATGCATTTTTTCCTTAACAGTGCAAAATACAGATAGCAGATTTAATTTCTCAAAACTGACACAATTCAACCACTAAATTGAAAATAAAATAATTTCCCCTACCTTTGTTGTCTGGTGATTTTGGTTTTCAAACCATCTTTCCCAATCTCTGGCTGCACTTCCATTGTCTGTGCTCTTAACTGTGTATCCTGGGCCACCTTATCCATTTGCTGGTTTTCTCTCCTTCACTTTCTGCCATATATCCATCTTTGTAAGAACATAAGAATTGCCGCTGCTGGGTCAGACCAATGGTCCATCCTGCCCAGCAGTCCACTCATGCGGCGGCCCCAAGGTCAAGACCAGTGCTCCAAATGAGTCCAGTCTCACCAGTTTAGCATGAATTTGTTCAACTTTGTCTTGAAACCCTGGAGGGTGTTTTCCCCTATAACAGACTCCGGAAGAGCTTTCCAGTTTTCTACCAGAGCACTACCCAGAAAATGTGCCTAAATAAAGCTTAAATCATGCTATACATATGTAAAGATCAACTCAGAGACTTTCTTCTGCCACCCAGCGGCAATGAGAATGAGTGTGCTTTGGTGCTCCTACTCGGCACTGAGCGGCTTTTTGACTGGCTCTTGCGAATTCTTGCGATTTGCGAGAATTCATGGGAGCCAGTCAAAAAGCCACTCAGTGCCATGCAGGAGCGCCAAAGTGCACTTGTGCTCGTTGCCATTGATCGGCAGAAGAAAACACATCCCGTGGCTGTGTCAGTGCATTTTCAGGTGCCTATTATAAGTACATTTTATAAAGTGAAGTAAATGCCCACATTCTACCCATATGCTGCCTGAACACGCCTACTGGTAAAGTATGTACCCTCATGTAAAAGCATGTATTTTCACACCAGTTTGTATTTTATAAAAACCATTTACACTTATATGGGCAAAAATGACTCCATTTTGCTCTTGCTTTGCAGAAGTGTTTTTCTTAGCTCTTCAGGGACAAGGTGTTTATCCATATTTGCTACCTATCTCTCACACCATTGAGTGAATACTGACTTGGACCCTGAAAAAGGCTTTTAGCTGAAACATGCACTGTGTTGGGTCCGCATCACATCATATGTCAGTCATTCATGAAGTGGATATTATTTTATTTATTCTAAATAAACGCCTTGTCAAGATCATTGGTTTCTACAGTCTCTTTTCTTCTTTTGTGCCAAAAATAACTTCATAAAATGATTTCCTAAAAGCGCATTTTTATATTAATTGATATTTAACATATTAACACGTGGGGAGGGGGGGAAGAGGGGGGATGAAGAGATGCCCTATTGGATCCCAGTGCCATTCTGGGCAGATCAGGAAATACTCAATTCTGATATTATTTTAGAAAGGATCTGCTGATGCAGGATATACTGGCAAATGTACATACATATTTTCTAGCTCAAGCAGCAAAAGGAGCCCTTTTAGAAAAATTGACTCCCCCTCCCTTTATAAAACTGCATAAGTAGTTTGTAGCACAGGACTTATGCTGAATGCTCCGCCGTGTCAGGAACAGGGCAGAGCATTCAGCGTACTGGCCTGCGCTAAAAACTACTTTAAGTGATTTTATAAAATAGGGTGTGAGTATGAATTAAGGTAGAAGGATCCAAAATGGTGGACGTGTGGTAAATAGCTGCGAATGTGTACCTCTGTGAAACATGGTAACTGAAAAAAGACCTAATCTAATAATCCATTTCTATACCGCTTAGCCAAAAAGTTCAATGCAGTTTACATAAATCTTAAGAACATCATACAAAAAGATCAGATTAGTTAAATACTAAACAGATGAGTTTTCAATTGCTTTCTAACATCATAAGACTTAGAACTAAGTAACAGGGGTTTTAGTTCCCCGTCCCAGAGAACCACTTGTCTTAATAGGGAAGCATAAGGGAGGGAAGAGGCTGAGATCCTTCCAATCCTCTGCTATCCCAAGATCTAGCACAATTGATAATAATAATAGCTTTATTTTTATACCGTAGCACCTCTCAGTTCTATGCGGTTTACAATCAGAAATAAGAAACTGTGATAATACATCAAGTAACATTGTTAAATTCACAAAAAGTTAGCAAAGCTTTAGACAAATTTATCAAATAGGTAGATTTTTAAGTTTTTCCTGAGGAGCAGGATAGGAGATGAGTTCAGAGTAGAGCTTGGTTTGATTGTGCCCTGAAGTGGAATCCCTGGAATTGTCCCTGGGGCCAGAAGTTTCCTTGAGCCTGAACTCGTAGATCTCTCCTTTGCAGCCATTAGTGTCGAGTTCCCTGGTCTTTGGAGCGCAGAGTTTGGAAAAAGACAGAATCCGACCATACCAAATGAGTTCTGATCGACAAGTCGATGAAGCCGTCCACGTAATGTGCGGTGGCGGCGATAATGATGAACAGAATGCTAGGAATGATAAAGAAGGGGATCACGAACAGATCAAAGAAGGTTATTATGCCGCTGTACCGGGCCATGGTGTGCCCTCACCTGGAGTACTGCGTCCAGCACTGGTTGCCGTACATGAAGAAGGACATGGTACTACTCGAAAGAGTCCAGAGAAGAGCGACTAAAATGGTTAAGGGGCTGGAGGAGTTGCCGTACAGCGAGAGATTAGATAAACTGGGCCTCTTCTCCCTTGAATAGAGGCGATTGAGAGGGGACATGATCGAAACATTCAAGATACTGGAGGGGATAGACTTAGTAGATAAAGACAGGTTGTTCACCCTCTCCAAGGAAGGGAGAATGAGAGGGCACTCTCTAAAGTTGAAAGGGGATAGATTCTGTACGAACGTAAGGAAGTTCTTCTTCATCCAGAGAGTGGTAGAAAACTGGAACGCTCTTCCAGAAGCTGTTATTGGGGAAAACACCCTCCAGGGATTCAAGACAAAGTTAGACAAGTTCCTGCTGAACTGGAGTGTACGAAGGTAGGGCTGGTCTCATTTAGAGCACTGGTCTTTGACCTGGGGGCTGCCGCGGGAGTGGACTGCTGGGTACGATGGACCACTGGTCTGACCCAGCAGCGACAATTCTTATGTTCTTATGTAGTACTCCAGGGAGTTTCTGCTGCCGATGCCACAGAACACCACCACGCTGCAAATTCAGAAAGAGTTGATTCAGCACAGATGCAGTTTGGTTTCAAAGGGATGAATGATGAAGGTGCAACTCTGAGTGCTACCTCTCTTTCCTTACCAAGTTTACTTTTGAATAAACCTGCTGATACATCGTCATATGTTTTCTCGTCAGCTATATCCAATTTAGCCAAATCACTACTTCCAATTATAAATGAATTAAAACCACAAGTAAAATCTTTGGCAAGCAAGTTATTAACTCGTGAGGTGGAACTATTAAAAATTGATTCTATGATGAGTAAGAGAGAGAATATGGATCGATGTGTTTTACATATGCAATCTGTTCAGACAGCATTAATGACTGATTTAACTGTGGTTTGATTTAAATTGGAAAGTATGGATAATACTATCCAAATCATTAATTTAAGATTTTTTGAATTTTCCATATGAGAAAAATACCTGTGTGTCATTTGGGCAGGACTAAGGCAGGCTTATGATCTGGATGTTTTTCTGCCCTCCGGACACGACCCAAAGAGCTCAAAGCTTTTCAAAACTCAAAGTGCCAGCTTTTGAAAAGCCATCCGGACATCTGGACTGTTTTCTAAAAAGAGGACATATCCGGGTAAATCCAAAACTAACTAGATTCCATTTTACTTGCCCTTAGGGATAAGCAGTGACTTTTCCCAAGTCTATGTCAATAGCAGTTTATGGACATTTCCGCAATGAATTTGGGCACTCCCTTCTTAAAACCAGTTACACTAACTGTTCTCATCACATCTTCTAGTAATGCATTCCAGAGGTTAATTATATTTGGAGTGAAAAAATACTTGCTTCTATTTGTTGTAAATATACTATTTAGACAGTAAAGTATAAAAGTTAAGCAAAGGCAGCCATTACAAGCATATTGAATTTCCCTTTATATCGTTACTAGGGTCAATTCTTGTCATTTAGCCAAATGTCCGTGGCTATACAGTTGCAGCTCTGCTAATGACATCATTCAGAAGAATGGAATAGACTCCCGTCTTACATTAAACATCAAAAAAATTTGGATGCCTTTAAGAAATTGTTGAAAAGACATCTGTTTTGTTGTATGAAATACACAGTATGAAATGTTGGCCATTGAAAACCTGAGTTGTATTAAGTTGCTTGAGATTGATTTTAGATATAGGACAGTGGTCTCAAACTCAAACCCTTTGCAGGGCCACATTTTGGATTTGTAAGTACTTGGAGGGCCTCAGAAAAAAAATAGTTAATGTCTTATTAAAGAAATGACAATTTTGCATGAGGTAAAACTCTTTATTTTATTTAATTTAATTTCTATCCCATCCTCCCAGTAGCTCAGAATGGGTTACAAGGTTTATAGTTTATAAATCTTTCCTTTTGGCTAAGTCCTAATAATAATATTGTAATTTATAGCTAGAGACATAGGATCAAGAAACTTTTATTTTGCTTTTGTGATTATGATAAACATACTGAGGGCCTCAAAATAGTATCTGGCGGGCCGCATGTGGTCCCCGGGCCGCGAGTTTGAGACCACTGGTATAGGAGAAGGTGGTGCTGCTATTTTTGTCAGGCTGGTATTTTATTTTGATTTTATGCTGAATATGATGTATATTTTTATTTTCTTTATAAGATGCTTGAAATGTTTGTGAAGTACTGTTATGTGTGTCTTGTATATCACCTTGTAAAAGGCGGATTATAAATAAACAAACCATAAACCATTCACGATTTGTGGGGCTGCAATGCAATTTCCTTTCCATGCAACTGTAGTCTTGTATCTCTTCTGATGTGCCAAATTATCCAGGGCAGGTTTGCGATGGGAGCTATAGCCTATTAAGGTCTGCACTGATAGCAGCAAATGCATTTTACTTGGGATCAATCAAATGCATGATATAACACAAAACTATGAACTTTCCCAACAAAAGGAGGAAGTAAATATCGAGAAACAATTAGTTCAGGCCTTGCACAAAGAAGGTGATGGCGTAGAGTCCAGGACAAAAGGGATGAGATGGAAATAATTTAGAGGGATGGTGGGGGGGGAAGTAAAATCTGGATATCTCAATCCATCTTCTTTTTTTCTGGAGCCATATGGTAACCCTAGGGAGCATGAAGCAAGCAAGTGGTGATGGGGAGATAGAAAGGGACACATAGGTCAATTTAGGGACAATTCAGAGAAGGTAAGGGAGGGGACATGCTGGAGTTGCAGGGATTTAAATATATGGAGCCACCCCCTGGCACCATTGCCTTTGGTGTGCCAGAGACAGGCAAAACTCACATTATTAGTTGCTGAGTACTACAGGCCAGGGCAGTGGTCTAGTATCTCCAGTCTACTCTTGCACAGCATCACCTGAAACTTCAGAAAGCAGGCATAAGAGTTGCTGGCAGTGAAGAGCTCTAAGGAGTCTACTGCAAGGGGTGTATGTGCAGTGGTGACACTTATGAGTGCCATGACCATGGGAGTGAAGATAGCATGCTAAACAGCCCGACCTAGTACAGTAGACAGAGAAGCAGACCATCACTACTTTCTGTTTCCCTTGCGTTCCCAGTGGCTTGTGACATGAAGCAAGAGGGTGTTTAACATATGAGTTGCCTATTACCAAGCAAATGCCTCTCAGAGTGAGAATTCCCGATACTGAGGGCAGCTGTCGGGCCACCAATGCGATCACCTCTATTGCCATAAGGGTGACAGATGCAGGTCTTTTGCCAATTCCTTCTCTGATCATGGCAAACATCTCTCAGCATGATAACTCCTTTCGATTGGCTTGATGCCTTTGATGGTATCAGAAGGTCCCCTTGTGATTGGAGTGTTTGTGTGTAGCCATGGAGTGTTCCCTCCCCCCTTGCTGGTACACAGATGGTGCTTGTAATTTCATGATTCAGTTATGAAGATGGAGGCCCAAGTGATAGCCTTGTGCTGGATGTTTCCATGAAGAACTGCACTCACATATACCTTTGCAGACTGGCAGCCATATTGAAGGTTGCAACTGGAAGGATAGCAGTAGTTGATCATCTTGTGAGGTTACATTATAGCAGCCATCTTGCTTATAACAATGTATTGCCTCCATTGAAGGAAGATGGCAGGTGGGAGGCCATATTCCAGAGCAGCTCACTAGAAACCAGGACAAAGAGTCAGAGGTTGCTGGTTTAAGTACTATATATACACGCGAACATATGTTGATCCAAATATAAGTCGAGACCCCCATCTCCCCCCTCCCAAAATGAAGAAAAATGGTTGACTCAAATATAAGATGGGCAGCTTACTATTCAAGTACCCTGCCCTGCCAGGCACTGCACCCAGCTCCCTTCCCTCCCTCCCTGAGGACCTATGGACAGCGCATTTTAATGCAGGACTTTCCTATGCACTAAGCCCATATTCATGGTGTCAGTATTCTAAGAATTAAGGGGGTTTTATTTTGCACGTTTTATACTAATTTATCTATTTGTATGCAGGGCTTTAAAAAATTAATATGGGAGCACTTATTATTTAGAATGCCCTAAGTCAGTGGTCTTCATTGCAATGCCTATGAGCCAATAGAAGCCCGTGGAGACCTCTGCCTGATTCATCCCTGCAGCCACTCTTTCTCTCTTTGGGCTGCTGGCAGTGTGAGTGAGGTAAACACACTGCCTTCGGTGACCCAGAAGTTATTCCTCTGTTACTGCCTCTTGTCCCCACATAGGTACATCCCCACACAGGTAAAAAGCAGTAGCAGAGGGAAAGCTTCCGGGCTGGCGAAGGATGAGTGTTTACTTCATTCGTACTGTTGTGTTTTCTTACTTTGTTATTATTTAACTTTTGAAAACCGAATTGTTATGTGGTCTGAAGAGAAAAGAGCAGCTGTCATCAGATCCCGTGGAGGGGAGGTCACAGGGGATCACAGGAGGGGTGGTCCGCAGAGATGGGGAGGAAAAAAAAAAGAGATGCCATAAGAACATAAGAATTGCCACTGCTGGGTCATACCAGTGGTCCATCATGCCTAGCAATCCACTCATGCGGCGGCTCTCTGGTCAAAGACCAATGCCCTAACTGAGACTAGCCCTATCTGCATACATTCCGTGTTTTCTCCTATGGCAGACTCCGAAAGAGCGTTCAGTTTTCTACCTCTCTCTGGGTGAAGAAGAACTTCCTTATGTTCGTACAGAATTTATCATCTTTCAATTTTAGAGAGTGCCCGCTCGTTCTCCTTACCTTGGAGAGGGTGAACAACCTTGTCCTTATCTACTAAGTTTATTCCATTCAGTATCTTGAATGTTTTGATCATGTCCCCTCTCAATCTCCTCTGTTCGAGGGAGAAAAGGCCCAGTTTCTTTAATCTTTCACTGTACGGCAACTCCTCCAGCTCCTTAACTCTCTTAGTCGCTCTTCCCTGGCCCCTTTCGAATAGTACCGTGTCCTTCTTCATATACGGCAACCAGTGCTGGTCACAGTACTCCAGGTGAGGTCGCCCCATGGCCCGCTACAGTGGCATGATAACCTTCTCTGATCTGTTCGTGATCTCCTTTTTTATCATTCCTAGCATTCTGTTCACCCTTTTCGCCGCCGCCGCACATTGCGTGGACGGCTTCATCGACTTGTCGATCATAACTCTCAAGTCTCTTTCCTGGGAGGTCTCTCCAAGAACCACCCCGGACATCCTCTATTCGTGCATGAGATTTTTGTTATCGACATGCATCAGTTTACACTTATCCACGTTGAACTTCATCTGCCATGTTGATGCCCATTTCTTGAGCCTGATTATGATTATGGTTATATTATTATTGTTAGTAAAAAGTGCTGTTATTTGGTGCCAATTGTTGTATTTTTGTATGAACTTTGTATGTTATTAAAATGAATAAAGACATAAAAAAAGAAGGGGGGAGGGTAAGTGTGGGTTAACACAGTTTAGTAAAAGGGCTCTTATTATTGGGGCTTACAAATTTTTCTGCAGCACTGTATAGGAAGTGACCGTTCCTCTTTCGTGGTTATCCGGCACTTCCTTCTAGCTGAAGTCAGGCTTAAAGGACATGGCTGTATTTCTTCCTTTGACATCTGCCTGTCACTCACTGAGCCAGGTCATGGTACACATACATGCAAAGATGCATATCATCATTAACCTGCAGATGGAAGAGACCCTATATTGTACTAGATGCTATCTTCATTGCAAGCTTCTTTGTTAAAAGATTACTTCCAGCATCGCCTTCCTTCCAGCTTCGGACACAGATTGCACCCAGCTTTTTCTTGCAATGTGTTGCTATGATACAAAATATGTTTGGGCTTAGAGCTCAATCCTGCATTAAGAGCAAAATATCTCACTGCCCTTCTGAAAAAAAGGGTGAAGGGATTTTGATGTCTCTATATCTTATTGCATTCCTTTCTGACGTATTTCTCTTTCTTTCTTTCTCTGTCTTTCTTTTTTTTTTTTTTTTTTTAGACCTGCTAATAGCTTATGAAAAGAAAATCTATGGTTTCACAGAATGAATCTTGGTTTTGCATTTATGAAATACTGCCTAGAAGGATTTCTGAAATCCCAGAGAAACTGTTACACAAATCGAAGCCTGTCCAGTTTCTGATAAAACCAAAACTCATTTATTTTTGTTTATACTTCACTACCTTTGACAATGTATTCTCCAGAGATTTGTATCGCCGCCTGCCTTGCTGACTCCCAACCAGTTGTGAATTTTTTTTTTTTTTTTTGCTGTTGTTTGGCAGCTACCAACAATCATACAAAGAAATAAAGTAGACAAAAAAAATAAAAAATTCTGACACCAGTAATGGAAGAGGCATGCTACACACCTTTTTATTACAGAAGTAATAAAATAACAAACAAGCAAAAAACCCCCAAAAAACCCCACAACCCCAACAACCCCCAAAAGACAACTTCTTGCCTAAAACCATGTTCAACCTTTTCAGCAGAATGTCCAAATGGTTTTGACAAACTTTATTCTGCCATACTTCTTTTGAGTGTCAGCAGGGTTTTGCTTACCAGGTCTAATAAATACATAATAAATGGCAGCTTTGAAAAATATAACAAAAAGTGCTTTCTTTCTTTGACACCATATACCTTGTCAGGTACCAGTTTACCCATAATGACCCTGGACATGTGCAGCAGAATCCAAGATTGGGCATTTTCTGTGTGCATGAAATTAAATACTACCAAGTCAAAATTATTATGGTTTGGGCCAAAAATTGAATAGTTGCCCAGCTCAATTTTGTTAGCCTCTGGTGACTCACTTCAAATTGATTTCTCATTGAGTATTCTGAGTTTTATTCTGGATTCTTCACTTTCATTACCTAATCAAATTAATCATGTTACAAAAAATGTTTTTTTCAGTTTAAAGATGCTTAGAAGAGTATATCATCTTTTTTTCAGCAACATTTTGAGCTCTGGTTCAGACCGTTATTTTATCGTAGCTGGATTATGGCAACTCGCTTTATGCTTGTTTAAGTAAATGTAATTTCAGGAGGCTACAACTTATCCAGAATATGGCAAGCTAAATTGATATACACTATGGGGCTCTTAATAAAAAAAATTTCTAAAAAGTGGCCTAATTGGCTACTTGGATGACCAAAAAGCCTGATCGTCCAAGTACCCATAATCAAAGCTGGTTTTAGACATATCTAAAACCAGCTTAGGCCTTTCACCTGCCTCTAAACGCTCAGAGAGAAAAGAGGCGTTTTTAGAGGCGGGGAAAGGGTGGGCGGTGGGCGGCAGGTGGGCCGACCTACACCTAGGCATACAACAGGTATAACCAAAACATTTGACAGTCAAAACAGGTATAAGTGCCGAAAAAGGGGCCGCTGAGCTGATGGCGGCTGGCGCGATCAGTTCAGCGGGCGGCAACCTACCCACTGCCCCACTACAACCATCGCGGCAGGAGAGATGCCTCATCTCTCCTACCGCGATGCGATCACCCCTCTACCCGAACTGCCACGAACTGCGGCAGGAGAAATGCCCAATCTCTCCTGCCGCGGGTTGTGGCAGTTTGTGTAGAGGAGTGATCGCATAGCGGCAAGGGAGATAGCCAATCTCTCCTGCCGCGATACATCACCCCCCGACGACATCGGGGCAAGAGGAAGCCCAAGCCTTCTTGCCCCGCGGCACCCTCGACCTCCCCGACACTATCGGGGCAGGAGGGAGCCCAAGCCCTCCTGCCCCGCGGCACCTGCGAACCCCCTATTACGTTCGTGGCAAGAGGGAGCCCAAACCCTCCTGCCTCACGATCCCCAACCCTCCCCCCCACCGAGCTCAATCTGGCCAGGAGGGAGCCTAAGCCCTCCTGCCCCGCGGCACCCCCAAACCCCCGGGTTGGTCCATGTGCCTAAGGCCTCGCCCATAGGAGGGGCCTAAGGCTCCCGGGCCTATTCTGGTTGGCTCAGGCACCTGAGGCCCACCTGTGGGCGGGGTTTGAGCTGCCTGGGCCAATCCAGCCCCATTCCTGCGCTGGCTGGCCTGCTGGATGGGCGGGCTTGGCACCCGTCCATCCGGCCAACGATGTCCAGGTACGGGGGGTGAGATTGGGGGTGGGGGGTCGGGGGGTCGACGGGGGGTTGCGGATCAGTGGGGGGGGCGATTGGTGATTTGGGGGGACGGTCCTGGGGGTGGTTGAGTCGAGGGCAGGAGGGCCTGGGATCCCTCCTGCCCCTATTTTAGTGAGGGTGGGGGTTAGGGAGTCCGCCTGGGCAGGAGGAGTTGGGCTCCTTCCTGCCTGATCTTGTAGGGGGTGGGGGTCGAGTGGCCAGGAAGGCTTGGGCTCCCTCTTGCCCCGAACATAATCGGGGGTTCGGGGATGCCGCGGGGCAGGAGGGCTTGGGCTCCCTCTTGCCCCGATGTTGTGTGTGTGTGTGTGTGGGGGGGTTGTATTCTGTAACCGGTGTTGTTTTTGACAGACACCGGTTACAGAATCCAGCTTTTAGGCAAAGGACTGGCTCTTCCTTCGCCTAAAAGCCCTTGTTTTGGACGTTTGGGGCTTAGGCTTTTTAAAGGTTGATTATATAGTATAAGTTTAGACGTAGTGGTGGTCTGGGCGTTTAAACAGTTGACAGTAGAGGCAGACCATTATCAAAAAAAACTCATTTTGGACGTTTTTTTTTAATACTGGACATTTTCCCTGCTTCTACTTTTAATGTTTAAGGCCTTAGGCCAAAAGGGGACTTAGACATTTATTTTTTTTTTTTATTATGCCCCTCCAAGCATAAATATGACCATGTCACACCTTTGCTGAGATCCCTTCATTGGCTTCCTGTCTACTGCAGGATCCAATTTCAGTGTGCAACTGTAATTTTCAAAACTTATATGGTATTTTTTCTCCTTTGGATTCTGTTTCATTTAATTCACAAGAAATCTTTAATTCTAGGAGCTCTCAGAAATATAAACTTGGCTTTCCCACTGTTAAAAGAATTAAAACTATGGCCAATTTTTGTCGATCATTTTCTTTTTTTATTCGTAAAAGCTTGGAATGACCTTCCTTCTATAATGAGTTTTCTCACATCTACCTATTTTTCGCAAAGCATTGAAGACATATTTATTTCAGAAATTTACTAATAGTTTTTGTTTTGTTTTTTTCAAATAATCAACCATAAAGATAAAATTTTGATCTAAAAGATGTAGCTTCTGTTCTAATCTCTTGTATAATTTATTAATATTTTGTTAACTGAGTTGAGCCCTCCTGCTTGGATGAATCAGTATATAAAATCAAAGATTAGATTAGAAGTTATGATGAAAGAAAATGAGTTGGACATAGTGGTGATCACGGAGATGTGATTCACAGAGACCCACCACATAGAACAAAAATATTTGTTAAGCAATTCAGCCTTTTCTTTATCAGCTTCTACATATTTCTCTCCTTCACCTTTGAGTCTCACAATAGCACTTTTGCACTTCTTCCTAACACTGATATATCTCAAAAATGTCTTGTCTCTCTGTTTTACCGTGTCTGCTATTTTTTCTTCCATTTGCATCTTTGCTTTCCTGCCTACTCGATCAGCCTCTCTTAACTTTTCCAGGTATTTTTTTTGCCTGTCTTCCTCTTTCTGTGATCTTTTGTAGCTTATGGAGGCTAACCTCTTATTCCTTACCTTCTCAGCTACTACTTTTGAGAACCAAAGTGGCTTTCTTTTCCTCTTACTTTTACTTAATTATCTCACAAAAAAGATTCAATAACTCCATTCAGTTTTGCCCACTCATTCTACTCCTTCCAAACACTCCCATCCAAAGAATTCTTTGATGTAATCCCCCATTTGAACAAAGTTGGTTTTTTAAAAGTCTAGAACCTTTACTTTTAAATGAGCCCTCTCTATTCCCGTCTTAATAAACCATACCATGCAGTGATCATTGGATGCCAGATGATCACCCACTGTAACATCAGAAACACTTTTCCCATTTGTAAGTACTAATGTTGTCACAATCCGTCCCCTGTGGCTCCGCTCATTTCAGAGCTGCCGGTGGCTAAACCCTATCCAGTCATACAGCGAGCTAACCACGGGGATAGGATTGTGACCAGTCCCAGGGAAAAATGTGTATTTCCCTTTAACTTGAATCAGTCTGAACTGCAGGGAGTAGAGGAAGGGGAGCAGAACAGCTCAGAAGAGCTCCAGAGGAATCTCCCTCCCTCTGTTCACTCCCAGCTGAAACCCATAATGAAAAAACCAAGACAAGCTAAGCAAACAGTGCAGGTAACTCCTCCCCCTCAGAGAGCAGGGTGTGTTCGGTTGAACAATTTAGAGGCTGCTCTGAGGAGAGGAAAGTTAGTTGGTCTTGGGCCAGCTCAGGAAAGGGTCTCTCCTGATTGTGCTCCTGAATGTGAGGATGTTGTAATGCAGGAAGTAGACACTGACCCTTTTGCCAACCAGCCAGCCCTGCCTGAACCCATGGATTGTGGGGAAAACCTTGGACTGCCTGAAGATATGCTCCTGGAGTGAAGATAAGTGGCAGGTCTGGAGGTTTGTGAAGGCAGGAGCTTACTCTGTTTGATAGAGTGTTGTTATGCAGAAGTGCTGTGTATGAGAAACTGCATAGACTTGTGCTAAGAGGGAAAAAAAAAACACGTTTTTTTTTTTGTTGTTTAGCTAAATTCAACTGGCCTGAATTGGGGACTCATGTATGTGAAAGTGAGGGAAGTAAATGTTGTGATTTGGGGAGAATTCACTTAAGATCCAGGTTGGGTTAGTGGGGCCATTATTGGCATTCTGAAGAATCAGAAACTTGATAAGTGAATTCCTTTACTCCCCTCCCCCGCCAACAGCTTCTATGTTGGTTACAGCCAAGCTTTAATTCTTGCTGAGCTTGGGGGCCCAGAACTTGTGAGAGTGTAAAAAGGTTTCTTTACCTTCCTAGAAGTAAAGACAACCCCTCTAGAGTTCTGTTTATGATTGCAGTGTTTAACTGTTACTTACCTTTCTTGCCTGATTAAAGGTAGAAGTGCTAAACCCATTCCTGTGGGTCCACTTCATATTTTATTTTTGGTATTTGGTTAAAGCATTCTACTTGGACTTTGAAGAATTTGTTTTGTTTTTTTTTGAATGCTTGTGGATTAAACTAAGGGAGACGTTGCTCCCATCATCGTTCCACTGAATAAAGTGACTATGAACAAGTAAAGCTGACTTGTTTTACCTTTATATTTGATTCCTGACAAGTGGAGATATACCAACAGGACTTCCTTCCTTCATCGGAAGCACGCCGGAGTTGCGCTCGGGTGAGCAGAGACCGGGTTCCGGAAAATACAGGTACCGGCTCTGTCACAATGTCCAGTATGACCCCATTATGGGCATTATGGCCTGGATTTTGTAACCAGCACAATGGTCAGCGGCTGCCTTAAAAGCGGCCACCGATCATGTGCCAATCACACGACAGGTACAGAATCACATCTCAAGCAAAGGCATGTGCCGGAAAAGTAGGCCAGGGTTTTTATGGTCTACATTTCTGGCGCCTACCTATGATGTAAATCACACCTAAGGAGGCACTTTGAACCGCCTTGCTCCACTTCTGGCATTAGCCATGCCTACAATGGGGTTCAGCAGCCTACAGGCCTCCATAGGCGCAATTCCAGCACTGATTTTTTGGTGCCTTAACTCAGTTAAAAATGGCAGGTGCTGGATTGAGAATCTGGGCCTATAGGTATTTGCTACAGGGTAAGAAATCAGAGGCTGGGGCAAATCCCAGGTCTGAAACCCTGTGCTGGCTTGCTGTCTTGGCAGCTATTTTCGTCGCTGAAAGAGCATGGGCAGGAATGAGTAGGATTGCTCCTGCCCCAGCATGCTGCTAGACCACCAGGGAAACAAGGTAGGCCTGAGGTCCTTCTTCTGGGTCTGGGAGAGAGGGGGAATGCTCTCTTTTCTTGATGGTGGGGAAGAGTTTAACGGTTTGAGGGGAGGGCTGAGCTGGGCTGATGGCAGTGCCGGCAGAAGCAGAGAAGGAACACTAGTGGAAGGGCGAGTGATAGGAATGATACTTCGGGGGGAACTCACATTTAAACTGAGATCACCCTCCAAGCAATCTGGATAATTGGATATCCGGATAATCAGCGTTCTACTGTACCTACTTTTCTTTACAGAATAAGGTCACATACGGTAGGTATCCTATTATTGAACTGTCTTCTATAGGTACTACAAAAACATTACAGCAGTTTCTTCCTGAGGGGAACAGTGTCCAGTTTTCTTAGGTAAGTGTAAAAATGGAAACGCCATGGATTCAAAAAGCTTTACAAACACATGTTATTATCAAATGTGCTAAAACCAATCTTACATTCATTTAGAAATTGGGGCATGATTTATTAAGGGATTTTCCTAGAGACATTAGATTGGAAAAAGATAAATTGGGTTATAACGTGATAAACACATTTAGCTGTGCACTTACAAAATCTAGTTAGCTCAGAATGATTATACTGTGGTGCTTATTTGAAATATAATGCCAATGACAGTGAATGGCAGATTGTGGGAAGAAGACACTTCCTTGTTATGTTAAAGCAAATGGAAAGTCAAGGCTTACACAGGAAATAAATGTCAAAGCAAAGCCAAGACATTTATTACGATAGACAGACATCATCTTAATGTAATCTCTCGTTCTACCAGTGATCTTTGTATTAAAACTGTGAGAGAGAGGTTTGTGTGAAAACATTTGTTTTTTTCTATGAGGTGCAGCTGTAGCTTCTCTCCTTCAGTGTCTCGGTCTCTCTCTCACGTCCTGCCTTATCTTGCCAGTCACAACATCCTCCCAACTGCATCCTGATGCCACAGAATGCATCCAAACTTCAACCAATTGACTTTTTAAAGAAGTGGAAGCCAGGGAAGATGAGCAAAATGGCTTTTGCACTAGAGAATGACATGGGGACAAATTTTTCCCCATCCCCGCAGGAACTCATTTTTTTTTTGTCTTGTCCCTGCGATTTCTTTTCCTGCCCCTGCCCCATTCCTGCAAGCTCCGTCCTCATCTGCACAAGCCTCAAACTCTTTAAAATCATACGTGATCGAGGCTTGTGTGGTTAAGGCAGAGCTTACAGGAATGGGTCAGGGACAGGGACAGCGACAAAACTCGCGGGGATGGAGAAATTGAGTTCCTGCGATAACGGGAAAAAATTTGTCCCCGTGTCATTCTCCATTTTGCACCTCCTCCACTTTGTGCTGACTCAAAGGGGCAATGTGGTGCCCTCTTGGCTTGGCACTCAAAGGGGTGGTACTGATTGTCCACCCCTTGTGACAGCTCTGCATGCAAGCTTCACAGAATTCCGAGTAAAGCTGTATGGTGAATATGCTGTCTCACTGACTGCAAGTTTATTAATTTTGGTCAGGCCTCACTACACTGTAATGACATTGCTGCGTTCTGATTGCTTGAACTGTTCCTTTCACAATTAACAACCTAGCAACCGAACTGGATTCTTTGTACACCGATAATCTTTTTACTTGACCAATGCAAGAATAATGCTACAGTGCCTCAATCAGCTTTCAAGGCCATAAGGGCCTCTCTTTTTATTGACCCTGTGAAAACTATGACTACCTGCAAAAAGTCTTTTTTTTTTTTTTTTTGCTGGGGATCAAAACAGTTGCTAAAAATCTGCATTGGGATCAGATTAGCAGGAAGATAAGATTTAATCTAGCAACTTTATGCCACGGGCTGGGAGTTAGGAAAGGATGGAAAGAGAGATGCATGGGTGGGGTGATGGGAAGGGAGGGAAAGAGATGCTACCAGTGGGTGAGAGAAAATAAAAAGAGAATTGTTGGACATAGGTGTGTGGAGCTATTGCCCCCCCCCTAAACAAAACAGTATTCCTCTGCTTATGGAATAGGCATCCCTCCTGCTGGCCGAGTTCGCATGGGGGTTTGGGGGTTCCAGTGAGAGGGAGTGGGCACCCCTCCTGCCGGCCGACTTCATGGGATTCCCTTCCCGTGATAAGCTGATGGCAAGGGATTAGGTGCGATTCTTTAACCGGTGCCTGTGACATGGGTGCTGGTTAAAGAATCAGGCTAGTTAGGTGGGAGGTGGGCATCTGTTCCTTAGGGTAGATGCGATTCTGTATAGGACGTCAGTATGCAATTCTCAGCTGCTTTTAGGCAGCTGCAGAAACCGGTGTCCTATACAAAATCCGGCCCTTAGTGCATGAGCCCTTATCACCCCTCCCCCCAAAAAAAGGTGGCAGTAGGGGCTTCTGTGCTAATTACCACACACTTATGGGAAAATTAGTACGTGGCCATTTTACCCATGCAGCTAAAAATGGCCTTAGCATACGGGAATGATCCATGTAAGCATGGCCACTTTTTGCAGTTTGGCAAAAGGGCCCCTTTCTTTCTTTTTTTGACTTTTAGACAATTACTAGCTGATGCCCCGGCGTTGCACGGGTATTTAATTATAGCAATAACACTGTAAATGGAATCAAATAAAGATACTTTATAGTGGTGAATGAAATTATTTTTTAACAGCTTTATAAAAAGTACAATATTCAAATTATAATGTGAAATATTTGACAAAATGAATACAATACAACTAACACAAAACTTGATTATAAACAACATTTTTAGTTTCACCTCCAGGAGCAAGAACATATAAAATCTTGGGTGAACCCACCCTTGAGCAAGCAACATAGAGCTGTCCATGGGAAAAACAGGGGGATCTTAAATCCACTCCACAGTA
Organism: Geotrypetes seraphini; assembly: GCF_902459505.1. Classification (NCBI taxonomy): domain Eukaryota; kingdom Metazoa; phylum Chordata; class Amphibia; order Gymnophiona; family Dermophiidae; genus Geotrypetes; species Geotrypetes seraphini. Next base: position 460,017,838 of record NC_047085.1, on the reverse strand, counting down.
TGTAATAGTCTGTCCCTGTGATTTGTTGATTGTGATAGAGAATGCAAGTCTCGGTGGAATTTGCAATCTCTTAAACTGAAAAGGAAGATCTGTTGGAATAAGTGGCATCCAAAAGTTTCAGTATTGATTTAAACAACTCAATATGTGGAAACTCAGGTTGAAAAGAAACTCCATGCATTTTTTTCCCGGTTCAGAATGGAACCTGTGTTCCTAGTTCAGCATATGTGAGTACTCATGTAATGTAATAACATTATGAACTGGGGTGCATGAAGGAAACAGTTACAAACACAGTTAGAACATACAAACTCTATATGTATGGTGTCCGTGGTAGAATAGAAACGATGTCCCTAGTGGTTATAGTGTCATAGAAAGTGTTTTATAGTTGGAATTACGGTGAGAATGGCAGCTTTTTACATCCTTTCCATTGACATGAATGGATAAAATCTGATTTTCTGTTTGTAGCTCCGCCCATGTGTGCAGGTGGGCAGTGAGACCCCCAGAACATATCACCCCAGGTAATGAGGGATCTGCATACCAAGTTGCGTTCAAATTGGTCAAGCCGTTTTTGAATTACTGAGAGAATGGCAGCTTTTTACATTTTTTCCATTGACATGAATGGGTGAAATCTGATGTTCTGTTTGTAGCTCCGCCCATGTGTGCAGGTGGGCCGCGAGACCCCCAGAACATATCACCCCAGGTAGTTGGAATTACTGTGAGAATGGCAGCTTTTTACATTTTTTCCATTGACATGAATGGGAGAAATCTGATTTTCTGTTTGTAGCTCCGCCCACGTGTGCAGGTGGGCCGCGAGACCCCCGCGGCCCTCTTCAGCGACTCGGCAGGGGCAGCGATCAAAACAGGCTGCCAATGTCAGGCATTCCCTCTCTGAGTCCCGCCTATTTTGTTTCAACTTCCTGTTTCCGTATAGGCTCACAGAGGGAATGCCCGACGTCGGCAGCCTGTCTTGATCGCCCGAGGCTGGGAGGAACAGAAGATTTCCGCGAACACCACCGGGGCAGGAAACTTAACGGCGTCGATCTCGCCGGCCCTGTGCGGAGCGGCAGGAATTTTCTGCGGACTGGCACCGGTCCGCGGACTGGCGGTGTTCTAGACTATTTATATTTTGTTCCCCTTCCTTTTGTTTTTTTTCCCTCTTCCCCTGTCTTTCTCTTTATATATATATATTGTATTTCTGCCCATTTCTAACCTGTGTCGGTAAGTTAATGTTTGTTAGTGTGTCTGATTGTAGCATTGTTTGCTATTTGCTTTTAATGTACGTTCTTATTATACCCTGTTTTTATATATTATGTAATACCGCTTTGAATTTTGATAAGGCGGTATATCAAATTTTTTAATACACTTAAACCTGAAAACCTGAAACCATATGAGGAAGGAGAACACTTTCTATGGGTGTATTTTTTTCAGGCAATTTTATAACCAGGTGTTTAGCTGAAGGAAGCAAAACCAAATTTATTTCAAGCCTACTTTGTAAAGCAGTGGCCAAAAATGCACCTTGCCTTAAGCATCATCACTTACACCAGTTCTAAAGCTGGTGTAAATTGCACATCTAGATGACAGCAAGATGTATTTTATAATTTACTTGTGTACTTGTATGCTTTTCCTATGCTCCATCCAAACTCTCGTAATAGTAGTACAAGGCATGCAAAGAAGGTGTGTACTTCTGTATTGGTCATTATTTTATGAGGGTCAGTTACATTCATAAATAATTTGAAATGCTGGCCTTTAGGCAGTTCCTTATATAATTACTCTCATGCAGTTTTATTAAAGACTTTTTATACATGAAGAGGCTTTTTGAATAAAGAAGAGGCTTTATGTGCAGAATTTTTTTTTTTTTATAAAAGTATCCCTCTAAGTACAGAGATTATGCAAAAAAATATTTCATTTTGTTTCTTGTTCTATTTATTTTATACCATGCTTTTCCCATATTTCATTTTGCCTTTATTTCATATTTTGTGTAGTGGACCTTACTTAGCATGTGTGAAAAGACAGAAATGAGAAAAAAAAAACCATGGCATGCAAGACTTGTATGTGAAGCTGGTGCTGAAGATCACATGACTCTGAGGGTTCCTTTTACGAAGCTGAGCTAGCGGTTTACACACACGCCACATGCGCTAGATGCTAATGCCAGCATTGAGCTGGCGTTAGTTCTTGGTGCTTAGGGCGGGATTAGCACGTGCGGCAATGCAGCGCTCGCTAAAAACGCCAGTGCACCTTAGTAAAAGGAGCCCTGAGTTTGTCCCGAAGTAAAATGGCTTATTTCACTTTAGGCTGCTATTTACTTTGTATTTTCAGCTAACTGTCACTGAGAAAAATCCATACCATGATTTTTTATTTGCTAAGTAGCATCAGTAACTAAAAATCAGCCAGCCATAACTTTCTGCAGGGCAATCTCAAACAGCGCCTCTCAACTAAGGAAGAAAAAGCAATCGGTATTATCTCATAAAGGATATAAAGTAGAGCAATGTACTGACAAATTCAACAAATTCCACTGATTAGCAGAATTACATTACATTATATTACATTAGAGCAGGGGTGTCCAATGTCGGTCCTCGAGGGCCGCAATCCAGTCGGGTTTTCAGGATTTCCCCAATGAATATGCATGAGATCTATTAGCATACAATGAAAGCAGTGCACGCAAATAGACCTCATGCATATTCATTGGGGAAATCCTGAAAACCCGACTGGATTGCGGCCCTCGAGGACCGACATTGGACACCCCTGCATTAGAGATTTCTATTCCGACATTACCTTGCGGTTCAAGGCGGGTTACAAAAGAGATAAAAAAACGAAGGGTTACAATGGAAGAACATTTGTCCTTACTGGAGAGTTAAAGAGTAGGTTATGTAGTTTCTGTGTGGCGGGAAGAGGGAGGGGGGAAGGACGGTAAGTTTGAAGTTAGGGATGTTTCAGGAATTTCTTGAAGATTGTAGCTTTTATTTCTTTTCTGAACATTTTGTAGTCTGGCATCGTTATCGGTAGCCTGGAGATTTGGTTATCTAGTTTAGCCGCTTGAGTGGCCAGAATTAGTTAAAGGAACTGACAAAACAATTGAGCTGACACGACACCGCTACAGGAGAATTTACACACGTGTTTGTGTGTGGGTGCGTGTGTAGCTACATCGTGTCCGGGAAAAAAAAAATCCCTTTCACAGTTTTAAAATACTTTGCAATTATTTAAACATTTAGGGGGCCTTTTGCCAAGCTGATAAAAAAGGCACTACTTTGAGAAGCACACTTCCCACATGCTAAAAAATAATTGTATATTTTAGCACAGGGGCCTGTTTGAGGGGAGAGAGTAGGAATGCCTTGCACGTTTTGATTAGCGTAGTTACATTGGCATGTGTTAGTCACATAGAATGTAGTTAGTGCAGGAGCCCTTACTGCCTAGTAAATAGGTGGTGGTGGTAGGGGCTCATGAGGTAACTTGTTGCCATTTCAAAGCTGTGCTAAAGTGGCTTCAGCACACGGGAAACCCACATGCTAATAGCGCTGGTCACATGGGCCGCTTTATCCTTGTGTTGTCAAATTATCTTTTTTTAGGCTCAGACAAATTCGCTCTATTTCTCAATTTCTTTGTGAAAAGTCTCTTAAAATTCTTATCCATTCTTTCGTTTTATCTAAGATAGACTATTGTAACTCTCTATATAATGGTATTGCTCAAAAGGAACTTAAACGCCTTCAGATTATTCAAAACACATCTATAAAATTGATTACTAAAGCAAGGAAATTCGACCATGTGACACCTCTTCTTAGGGAAGCCCATTGGCTACCAGTCACACATCGTGTAACTTATAAAATATGCCTGCTTACATATAAAACTCTTCTTTTCAAAACCCCAGCATTTATTCATAAATATTTGATTCCATATACTACTAATCGAATATTAAGATCTACAGAACAACATCTGCTATCGGTCCCCTCTCTTAAATTCATTAATACTCGACGACAAGTTATCTTTTCTGTCTCAGCCCCCCAAATCTGGAATTCTCTCCCTATCTATTTAAGGGAAGAAACAAACATAGAAAAATTCAAAGGTAAGCTGAAGAGTTTTCTCTTTAAAGATGCCTTTTCTAATTAATCATTTCTACACTAATTAATAATAATTCTTTTACCTCTAATCTTTTACTGAAATATTCAGCCTTTTCCTTTTCCTTATGTATTTTCCCTACTTGTTTTTCTATCTTTAAAATATATTGTAACTTTTACCCATGCTTTTCCTCATGTTTCATGTTTTTTTTTTTTTTTTAAATTTTTGTCAATAGTATGTTCAGTCTTATTCAGTGTATTTTTCCCCTTTTATTGTAATTTTAGTAATATGTAAATCGCTTAGAATGTGGATTAAGCGATTAATCAAATTTTTAATAAACTTGAAACTTGAAACTTAAATGTTTAGCATCTTTAGGAGGTTTAAAATATATTTTCTCTATTCCTGAACAATTGAAAGCTTTCATAGATCTTAAGAAGATAACTTAAGTTCAAACGTATCTTATTGGTGTTTAAATTGCTACAGGAGATAATGCTAAAACCTTAAGGGGCTCTTAATCAAAACAGAAAAACATCTAAAAACTGGCCTAAATCGGCACTTGGACGATCTAAAAGACCAGTCGTCCAAGTGCTGATAATCGAACCGGGTTTTAGACGTATTTAAAAATGACCTAGGCCTTTACAGTGCTGCTGAATGACCAGAGCTAAAAGGTGCGTGTCAGGAGGAGTGTCGAGGAGTGATTTGGGCAGGACATGGGCCGTCCTAGACGTAGTCGTACTGTATCTATAACCAAAAGGTTTACAACACTGCCTAGATGGAATTTGGAAGTTCTGACTTAGGCCATCTAAAACCAGGTCTAAGTTCATAGAAGGTATCCAAAGTGACCAGATAAGCACTGCAGACACAAAGTACAGACCCACACACACTGCCTCACCCCCACCCCCATAAAATTCATCATAACAACTTTATATTTGCCTTCAGAACATCAGCACCTGGCAGCCTGGCATAGGAAAGCCTAGTAGAGCTGCACAGAGGTGGCTTAAGTGGTCTTGGGGGTGGGTTAGTGAACCATAGAGAGGAGGACCCAGGCCCATAAGCCACTCTAATCACTGCATTTATGGTGAAACATGTGAGCCCCCCCCAAATCCCCCTAACCCTTTTGTACTGCCATATAAGTGGCTCCTGCAGCCATAAGGGCTATTGGGGTGGTAGACAGGTGGGTCTAGTAGATTCTGGGGGTGGTTTTTTTTTTGGGGGGGCTCACCATGACCTATAAGGGAGCTGTTGTGAGATGTGTATGTGGGACCATTTTTGTGAAGTTTACAGCAGTGCTCTGTAAGGTACCCCATTACTCTGGTGCCATGTCTCGGTGTCCAGTCCCTTACTTTTCTTGCCCCTACCACACCCAAAAGATCATTTTCTAAGTGTTTTTGAGTTGGACAAATTTTTGGTCAAAAATGGGGTATAAAGATGGACGACTTAGCAGTCTGGACGATCAGACGGCTGGACGTACAGTTGGACGATTTTCGGGAAAAAAATGCTGGATGTATTTTTCAAAAATGGATCTTTCCCGTTTCCAACTTTGGGTGACTTGCGACATAGGCCCAAACAGACTTAGACATTTCCTTTGATTATGCCCCTCTAGTTCTGATAAATATTCTAATTTGGATCTATCTCCTTATCCTTTAATGGTCTCCCCCCCCTCAATTTTGGTGGTCTTATAATGGATATTATATATTTTCTTATTGGTAACTTTATCCTTTTAATTTATGTTTTCCTATCCACGTTTCTCTTACAAGTTGATACTTGTGAATTGTATTTCAAAACTTGATAAATAAATACATTTACTTATTCAATTTTCTATACCATTCCAATGTCATTCGATTTGTTCTTTTCGGAACTATATTACATCCTAAGTCTCCAATTTCTGCAGCTAAGGGCTCCTTTTACAAAGTTGCGCTAGCGGTTTTAGTGTACGCACTAGATTAGCGTGCGCTAGCCAAAAATCTACCGCCTGCTCAAAAGGAGGCGGTAGCGGCTAGCGCGCGTGGCAATTTAGCGCGAGCTATTCCGTGCGTTAGGGCCCTAGCACGGCTTTGTAAAAGGAGCCCTAAATATAGACTACTTCTTGTAATGACTGCGATTGCTATGCAGATGATCACAAAAAAATTGGAAGAATTGTGATAGACTGAATCGTACCTTTTGGTGGGAATCCCTGTGCTTGTGTTATCCATACGAATGTATGAATTCGGAACTAAATGGTCATTGTAAATACTTTAATGAGATTTGGGGCACATTAGCAAATTTTGTAACCACCAATCAATAGTACAAGCCTTCCATTTTTATTGAGTTTTACACACATCCAGGATGGGTGGGAGGGTGGGAAGGGGGGGGGGAGGAAAGATATTTATATCACTATTTGTTAGTAATAAGTCCTGTTTTAATGTGCCATTTGTTGTATTTTTGTATGCACTTTGTGTATGTTTTAAAATGAATAAAGATTTATAAAAAAACCAACAATTTTCTATACCATTCTCTCAGGGGAACTCAGAATGGTTTACATTAGTTTATTCAGGTACTCAAGCATTTTTCCCTTTCTGTCCTGGTGGGCTCACAATCTATCTAATGTACCAGGGGCAATGGGGGGGGGGGATTAAGTGACTTGCCCAGGGTCACAAGGAGCAGTGTGAGTTTGAACCCTCAACCTCAGGGTGCTGAGCTTTAACCACTCTCACCACTAAATAAATAAATAAAAAATAGCACCGGTCACTCTTTAGCACAGCTTATTTATTTACTCTCCCCTCCACCTTTTATCAAGCTGTGCTAGAGGTTTTAGCGTTAAAACCTCTAGGGCAGTTTGATAAAACGGACTTTTTTTTATTTATTAAAAAATTTATAATTGGCTTACACCTAAGTGGCTAACATACATATTAAAAACAATAAAAATATACACATTATTATCAAAAATAATGTACATAAAGAATCATAATTCACTTTCATTCATTTCTCTTTCTTTAAAACATTAAGGGCTCGTTTTACTAAACTGTGGAAGACCTTCTTACTGTGGGCTAGTGAGGTAAATGCTCCAAAGCTCATTCAGTTTCTATGAGTTTCGGAGCATTTACCTTGCCAACCCACAGTAAGAAGCTCTTCCGCGGTTTAGTAAAACCCAGCGTAAAATTGCCATACACAGTTTTCATCCATTTTGTTTCTCATCATTAAACATTAAGAAATGCTTGAACAAAAAGCTACATTTTAATCAGTTTCTTAAAATGCAAAATGCTCAAGCATAAACATAATTAGCCAGGTAAAGCTTAGCAAAAAGAGCCTACATTTATTAGGAATCTCCCTTAGCAAATGCTTTGTGCCATATGCCTTATTTTGTTGCACAAATATAATTACAACTTTATCTTCGTTAAATTCCATTTTGTTAAAATGGATCTTAGTGGTCACTTCCTGAATGACGTCATTTTGAAAGCAGGGAACATACATTTTTACAGCATTTTTTTTTCCTGGACATCGTGTATATATGTATATATTGCATATATTATCTTTCATGCTTACTGGATAATCTTTTTTTTTAATTCAATACACCCCAGGATGTTTTTGGACTTTGGAACATGAATATTTCCAGCTATTTGAGCATTGTCTAATAACAACAGTTGTAGAAGGATATCTAGTACATCTCTAAAAAAAACATTCAGGGCATAGGGAAGGTAGCAGCACTATACACACTCCATTAACACCCTATGCTCAGCTTGTGGAACCGAAGGATATGAAAGCATCACTTTTTTTAATAAACTAAACTCATTTTTAAAATCCAACAGGCATAAGGACTCCTTTTACTAAGGTGCACTAGCATTTTTAGCACATGCAGGAAATTACCACGCGCTACGCAGAAAAACTAACGCCAGCTCAATGCTGGCATTAAGGTCTAGCACGCGGGGCAATGTAGCACGCGCTATTCGGCGCATTATATTAAAGCCCTAACGCAGTTTAGTATAAGGAGCCCTAAGTTTCTTGACATCTAATGAGTACAATATAATTAATCCATGATGCCAGATTTCATGGGCTGAGATATTTATTTTTTATTTTTTCATTTTAAAAATTGTTTATTAATTTTATATAATGAAATATAGCTTATACACAGTGTAAGAAATTTTACATAAATTAGCATTACGTTCAGAAAACACCAAGAAACTATACATAAATAACTTAAGAACAACCCTCTAATCCTCCCCCCAATAAGCCCCTCCCTCACTATCCTGTATGTGTATAAAAGGATCTTGAACTGAAACCAAGGGCTCCTTTTATCAAGGTGCGCTACGGGGGTTAGAGCGTCGGACATTTTATTACACGCTAACCCCTGCGGCAAGCCAAAATATTAATGCCTCGTCAATGGAGGCGTTAGCGGCTAGAGCGGCAGGTGGTTTAACACATGGTATTCCGCGCGTTAAACCCCTACCATGCCTTGATAAAAGGACCCTCAAGTCCAAAAGGGTGCATCTTATGCGTATGTTATAGTTAAAGAAAATTAAGATATGTATCTAGCAGACCCCGTGTTTCTTTAAATTTCCAAAACTCCCCAGATTTTTCTGACATCTCTCTTTCAAACCGATAATACTGACTTAAATCCTTCCAAGCAGTCTTTAAAGTGGGGAGAACTATGAGCTGCTACATCATACAAATGCTTTTTTCTACTTTACTACAGCCTCAGATGTATTATGGCCCACCTGCTCCTGAATATTCAATCTTCTCCCACCTTCTATTGCAGAACATGAAAGTGAGGAGTGTGTGGCGCAGTGGTTGGATCTACAGCCTCAGCACCCTGGGGTTGTGGGTTCAAACCCCGCGCTGCTCCTTGTGACCCTGGGTAAGTCACTTAATCCTCCATAGCCCTAGGTATGTTAGATAGATTGTGAGCCCACCGGGACAGAGAGGGAAAAATGCTTGAGTACCTGATTGTAAAAACCGCTTAGATAACCTTGATAGGCGGTATATAAAAATCCTAATATATACTTAATATATACTATACATATATATATATATATATACTTGGTAGTAGCAGACAGCTCAGCAGAATGAATGAGCAGATTACTAACTTGCGCTGGGTTTTACTAAACTGCGGAAGAGCTTCTTACTGTGAGCCTGCGAGGTAAATGCTCTGACGCTCAAAGGAATTGAATAAGCGTCGGAGAATTTATCTCACTGGCCCATGGTAAGAAGCTCTTTCACGGTTTAGTAAGAGGGGCCCTTACACAGGACTGCCTGTGAATGGGCTTGTAATGCACAATCCCCTACCCCCTTTTTATAAAGCCGTGTTAGGCTTTTTTATTGCCAACCATGGTGTATTAGCTGCAACGGTCATAGAATTCCTATGGCCGGCGATAAAAAAGCCTAACACGACTTCATGAAGGGGGGGTGGGGCATATTTTGTGTGTGTATAACAAGCCTTTTTAAATGTACAAATGCATCTCATGAGAAAATGTTTGCTTTAATGCCACATTTCAAGTACACCTTTCTGGGGGTGAGAGAAGAACCTGAAAAAAGGAAGTGGAAGAGGAAGGTGGAGAAAAGAGATAGAGATGACGAGGAAGGTGCAAGGAGGAGATGGGGAGAGAAGATAAAGAAGGAGAAGGGGAGAACTGAAAGGGGAAATAGGGAAAGGTTAGAGAAAACTGAATAGGTGATGGAAGAATGGGAAAAGCAAGAAATGGATTAAAATGTATGTATGTGGGTGGGGGAGAAAGACTGGGTTAGTGATTGAAAGGAAGGAAGATATTTTGAGCCGGTAGACAGCCCAAAAGGATTGAATGTTTCCTGCCTTTTTTCCCCCATCTCATCCCTTCTTCTGTATGTAGTGTGTACGATAAACATACATAATAATTTTATAGGAATAAATGTGTAATTGTGTTTTTTATAGAGTTTTTATTATTTTGCCATATTCCCCTCCACACAAGAATTGTGAATACACTCACAAGCGACTACTTTTGAAACAAAAGAAATATGATCGACTCCTTGTAGCTTTCCTTGTTAAGCTTAGTGATGCATTTCAAGAAACAGTGGCATCGCCAGTAATGCTCCAGCAACCATAAAAGGAGGCTGTACATCTTATAATGAACTCACACTACAATCTCTTTCACATCCTACAAAGATTCCATTATTAACAGAGTCAGACAAAGGCTCAAGTAAGAAGTCCGCAGGGAAGTAAGATTTTACTAATCAGACTGGGAACATAGTAATTGCACAAGCCAGGATGTGCGCTTACTGAGCCAAACGAGATTGTTATTTGGTAAAGGGAGAGCTGTAGCAATACACTTTTACCAAACCTCCAGAATTCTCAGATTCATTTACTGAAGCTTTAGGCACTGATCACGGATGAGTGAATGCAAAGCACACCGACTGTCATATCTGGCATGACTGCGGTTCCTAAAGCCTTCCAGCCAGCCATGTATCATGAAATATTGATATGGTTCCGGTAGAATGCTGCACCTGACATTTGATTTATAGCTCTAGGTATTCTCTTTTTAATTCTAAACATTCAATGAAGAATCAAAAGGAAAATGTCATATTTGCACTGCATAGAGTACAGCAATGACACATCCCAAAGCCTTGGAGGGCGATTGAATTTGGGTTTTTGGATCAACTGGAGAATGGGCTTGAAAGATTTGGGTGGGGGCGGGGAGAGGACCCTAATGAATCAACATGTCCTGATTCCCCCCCCCCCCCAGATCTCAAATATTTATCACTATAATTACCAACATTCAGAGTCCTGTGTTTGTTTCAGGTTTTCACATTCGAATGATTTTGTGTTATTTCCTTCGACCAAAATAAATGACAAAAACGTTTCAGCCTACATCTGAAAGTATGTAAAAATCAATAACTTGATATTAAGGAGATTTAAACCATCTTGAATAGATTCATTTTCAAACATTTTCCTCTGATCTTTAAATAGCTTTTCTTGAAGCATAACATTTTCTGAAAAGTCAAATATAGAGCATTAAGAGTATAATTACCATTTTAATTATGCCTCAATCATCCCATCTATTTTGCATAGAAATTAAAGCTTTTTATGTTTGGATTTTGGGTACTCAGAGTCATAAATGTTCAAGAGCAATTAATGCTAAAGGTTTTGCTGTACAAAGTACAAACTGTATAGCATTTATCTTGCAGCCTTAGGTAGCCCTCATTTGAAAGGTAAATATATGTCTATATGAAATAAATTATTCAGTATGCAGATTTTCACATTCACAGTTTGCTTCAGTAGCAAGATAACTTTCTGTTGACAAAAAAAATTCTTCCAGCCTTCTAAAGCTTCAAATGTCATGGTAAAGTGGACTTCAGGTGGGTGGCTGGGGTGGAGGTTGGGAAGGAGAAATTACCGGTACTCTACATGTAACAAATCTTGGCACCTAATGTTCAGCTATAAATATTTTTAACAAAATGGTATGGTATGTACCTAGGGAGGATACTTTTTTGTACCAAATATTTATTTATTTGGATTTACCTTATGCCTTTTCAGTAGTAGCTGAAGGTGAGTTATACTCAGGTATGCTAAGGGCTTCTTCTACTAAACCGCGCTAGTGGCGGTTTTAGCGTAGGAAGCTGCGGTGAATGACCTGCGCTGCTCCCGAAGCCATTCAGCGCGGCTCTCTGCGCTAAAACCGCTAGTGCGGTTTAGTAGAAGAGGGGAGGGGGGGTAAGTGTTTTCTGAAGTATAACAAAAATAGCAGTATACATAATCTCAAAACACCAGTTTAAGCAATCCTATTTTAAGCAGATTTATCAGATATGCCTCCACCAGCCATCTATTATTTTAATTATTTCTTTTAATAATTTATATACTGTCTAAAACTAAACGGTGTACATGGCTTACATACACAGTGTTAAAATGACAACAGAATAAAAACAAATAAATAATAAGATACTCGTCTAATAAAAGTAAGATTACATACAATCCTCAAGAAAATAGCATAGAGTGGATAGCAGGGCTCATGGATAATTCATCAATTTTAGCTAAGTTAACTAAAAAAATAGGCATCTACGAAAAGCTGTGTCTTTAGTAATTTTCTGAACCTACCCTTTTCATAGTAGTTTCGTATTTGGCCCACTAAGGAGTTCCAGAACTTAACTCCTGCACAACGAAAGGTCCTTTTACCTGTCTCAACAAGTCTTGGATTCACGGGCGTCTTCAGTAAGGCCAAACTCTCAGAACACAGGGATCTCATTGGTGTATAGCTGAGTATATTACTCTTTAAGCAATTCTGGGATGTTTCCATACAGGAATTGATGACAAATCATCACTGCTTTATATTGGACTCTGAAGGCGACCGGAAGCCAATGAAGTTTTTTGAGATATGGTGAAATATGGTCATACGGTTTCGAGTGTTGAAATGAATTGTAGTCTTTCAATGATAAATGATAAATGAAAAATCCCTAACTATGAGAAATCTTTAAGTTATAAGAGCTTTTATATTAGATTATGAAATAAAATTAGATAGTGAGATTTATGAATGGAAGGAATAAATATATGAATTAAAGGAATTACTAATAATAAACTAATATAATTAATTTTAAACAAGTAATAAATTAATGTTTTAAGATACGGTAGGGAGGATGGGTTCAAGCTGGGATGTTATTAGGAGTAAGAGAAAAGAAGTTGTCTTTCTCTTGGAAGAAATCCCAAAATGGGAACATTTACTCCATAATCTGAGGCTTGTTCCTGTTTGTTTAATTAAAAATAATAATAATAATAATAATTTTATTCTTATATACCGCCATGCCCATCGAGTTCTAGGCGGTTCACAACAATTACATTAGGATCAGCATTGACATGCCAATTTACAAACAATGAATTGGAATTTACAAGCAATGTATTCGATTTACAAACAATGTATTGGATTTACAACACCTTCAGCCGAACATGGCTGAAGAAGCGGAAGTGGGAAGTAGAGAAGGAGGAAAGCGGTCAATAAAGGGGGGGGGGGAGCAGGGCCGAACGGGCCGATTTTTCACAATTTATTGGATTTACAACAACTTTAGCCGAACTTGGCTGATGAAGAAGGAGGAGGGTAAGTGAGCTGGAAGACAGCGATCAATAAAGGGGGAAAGGGGCGGGCGTGTGGCCAGGTAATTCCAGAGAGGGGGCGTTAGGGGGCTTGTTTGTTGAATAGATAAGTTTTGAGTGTTTTTCTGAAGTCGAGGTAAGTGGGAGCCTCGAGAATCATTTGGGCGATCCATGGGTTCATCTTGGCTGCTTGGAAGGCGAAGGTTTTGTCTAGGAATCTTTTAAGATGACAGAGCTTAAGCGAGGGGTAGGCGAACAGTTGAATTCTGCGGGATTTCTTGTTGGTGCAGTAAAGGTTAAAGAGGGGATTGATGTATCTTGGCGAGAGGCCATTTACCGATTTGTAGCAGAAGCATGCGAATTTGAAGAGCACTCTGGATTCGAAAGGCAGCCAGTGAAGTTGGTGGTAGAAAGGGGTGATATGTTCCCATTTCTTTAGGCCATAGATGAGGCGGACGGCTGTGTTTTGGATCACTTTTAGTCTCCTGGTCGTTTTCTTTGTGGAGTTCAAGTAAATAATATTACAGTAGTCTAGAATGCTGAGAATGGCAGATTGCACTAGAAGGCGGAACGAGGAGTCATTGAAGTATTTTTTTATGGTTCGGAGTTTCCAGAGTACCGCGAAGCATTTCCTGACGCTGAGGTCGGTGTGAGATTCTAAGGATAAATGTCTGTCCAGCGTAACACCCAGGATTTTTAAGGTGTTTTCAAGGGGGAAAGGCCTTCCTTTCAGTTGGTTAGAGGTGTCCTTGATTTTGTCGTTGGGGGAGGCCAGAAAAAATTTTGTTTTGTCGGAATTTAGTTTCAGCCTGAATGCTAGCATCCAGAGCTCAATCTGGTTGAGGATATTTATAATGTAATCAAGTGTTTCAGGAGAGAAACTAGTGAAAGGGATGACTAATGTGATATCATCTGCATAGATGAAAAATTTGAGTTTGAGGGTGTGTAGTAGGTTACCTAGGGAGGCTAGGTAGATATTGAACAGGGTGGGGGATAGGGGGGAGCCCTGCGGTACACCGCAGGTGTTTTCCCAGCAGTATGAGAAAGCGTTGTTCTGGTGTACTTTGTAGGATCTATTTTTTAGGAACCCCTGAAACCAGTTGAGGACCTGATCAGAGATACCAATGTGTGACAGACATTCAAGGAGTATGGTGTGGTCGACCAGGTCGAAGGCACTGCTTAGGTCTAGTTGTATAATCAATGCACTAGAGCCCTGACTAAAGAGCGTGTGGAGATGGTCAAGAAGGGTGGCTAAGATGGTTTCGGTGCTGTGTTCCGTGCGAAAGCCAGATTGATAGTCGCTTAGGATGTTGAATTTTTCTAGGTATGTGGAGAGTTCTACCTTTACTGCCCCTTCTGCTATTTTGGTGAATATGGGGATGCTTGCGATCGGTCTGTAGTTGGATGGGGAGTTTGGTGATTCTTTTGCATTTTTTAAAATGGGAGTAATCATGATGTGACCTTGCTCTGGTGGGAAGATTCCTGTGGATAGTAGGGAGTTAACCCAAGTCATCATGTTTGCTTTGAAATGGCTTGGGGCTGCTTTCATGATGTTTGGTGGGCATGTGTCCAATTTGCAGAAGGAGTGGTTGTATTTATTATAGTAGATATTAAAGGTTTTCCAGTCAATTGTTGAGAATTGTTTCCAGCTAAGGTTTGTTCTGGCTCCTGGGTCTGGTTTAATTATACCTGGGTCTGAGTTAGGTGTATTAGGGTCTGGGAGGATGGGGAACTGTTCGAGGGAATTGGTCTTGGTAGGTTAAGTTGATCTTAATCTTTGGATCTTGTTGTTGAAGAAGTCTGCAAGGGAGTTGGCAGTGAGAGTGGATTCTTCATATATATTTGTGAAGGTATCGATGTTATAAAGGTCATTAACCAATTTAAATAGGTTACTGCTGTTGGTCTTAATGTTACCTATTTTGTGGGAGTAAAAATTTTTTCTTTTTTCGTTAATGAGGTTTTTGTAATTTTTTAGTTTATGTCTCCAGGTTAGTCTGTGTTCTTGGGTTCCTGATTTCTGCCATGCTCTTTCTGCTTTTCTGAGCTCTTTCTTTACTAGCAGCAGTTCTGAGTCAAACCAGCCTTCGTGATTTGTAGTTCTTGTTCTGCGAGTCTTGATGGGGGCAATTTCGTTTAGTATGTTCGTACTGTTCTCAATCCAGGTGGTCATGAGGCTCTCCGTTTCTTCGGTTTGCTTGGTGTTTGTTTCAAAGCGGGACCAGAATTCCACTGGGTCAATCTTTCCTCTGGTAGTGTGTGTTTTGATGGTTCTAGTTTTGCTGTTTTTGGGGGGTTTAAGTTGGCATCCTATTGAGAAGGTGCAGAGATGGTGATCTGACCAGAAAGAGTCTGACCAACTGTCTTGTTTCCAGTAAAATATGGGGGAGGCCTGTTCCTTGGAAGAGAGTGTTACTAGGTCAAGTTGGTGACCTTTTTGGTGGGTTTTGATAGGGGGTTGTTTGGCAAATCCTAGTTGAGTAAGCAGAGACCAGAAGTCTGCAATTTCTGGTTGGTCCGTTTGCTCAAGATGGATGTTAATGTCCCCGCATAGTAGATTGTAAGGGCTTGTTAAAGAGTTAGTTAGTAGGGATTCCGCGAAGATCTCTTTGGTTAGGGACCATTTTTTTAGAGGGATGTAAAATAGCGTGATAGTAAGCGAGGCGGGTAATGATTTTGAGGTTAGGGAGATGGTTAGAATTTCTGCGTTTGGTGAGGAGGTTGTGTTGAGAATGGTACAGTTTAGTTGGTCTTGGTAGATTGTAGCTAGTCCTCCTCCTCTTCCCCATGTTCTAGCTAGTGAGAGAATCTTGAATCCTGGAGGTAGGCAATCTTTAATGATGATATCTTTCTCTGATTGCAGCCAGGTTTCCGTGAGAAGGACAAAGTCGGGGTTAGTTTCCGTCAGCCAATCTCTGATTAGTATCGATTTGTTTCGCATTGACCTGATATTTAGGTAGGCGCCGTTTAGGAGCTGGTGGTTGGTGTGGTCGATTGGTGAGACGTGGGAATAGGTGAGTTTTTTTAGTAATCTTGGTTTGTTGGGGCGAGGCTTGGTCGGTTTGTGGGGGTGAGTGTGAGTTGGGGGAGGCTGGGAGATTGGGTGGTCTTGTGTGGTGTGGAGCGTGTAACTGGGGGGTTTAGGTTTAACTGATCAGTGTAGGGTGATGTGTATGGGGATGGGAGCTGTGTTAGAGTGGTCTGCATTGCAGAATCTAGTGGTGAGCAGGTAGAGTAAGAGTAGTGCTGTGCACTGGTGTGAGCTTGGACGTGCCGTGGTGTGGAACTGGGGCTGCAGTGGTTGTGTCTTGGGAGTTTGTCTGGGGGGCGTTGTGAGCTGTATATCAGTGGGACGTGGCACCGTGACTGTTTGGTGCGGTGTTTCTCTTGGCTTTTGCTCGGTTGGTCTGGCTTAATGCCAAGAAGAGTGGGATAGTTAGGTGGGGGCAGACTTTGCCGGCCAGGAGTAGAACGTTACAATCAAATAGAGCAATAAAGTCTTACCTTACAATAAGTTATCTATTTAGTATCGGACAGTAGAAAGTGGTAAATTACAGAATAGTACAGTAACCCACGGTAGGAAGTGGTAAATTACAGTCAAATAGAGCAGTATGCTATCTTACCTTACAATAGGTTATCTATTTAGTATCAGACAGTAGAAAGTGGTAGATTACAGAGTAATAAAGTGTCATAAAGTAAAGTCTTGGATCGTCACTGCGGATGGCTGGCTTGTGGTTTGTCTTGGGTGGCTCTGGGTGCTGGTGTCGGAGGCCCCCTGTGCGGGTGCCTCTCGCAGGTGCTTCGCAAAGGCGCGTGCTAAGGCGCACGCGCCTTTGACGGCACGCCAAACGGCTGCACGCCGTTGGTGCTTCAAGAATTTAAGGCGTCGGGGCTCCTGTAGAGTCGGGAGGGGGGCGGAGCAGTGCTCCCACGCTCCTCTCCTGCTGGATCTCACGAGGCTGGCTGCCCTCTCTCCACCGAGCGGCGGCTGGAACAAAAAGGCCGCGCTCGGGTGGAGCTTCAAGTATCTAGACGTCGGGGCTCCTGTAGAGTCAGGAGGGGGCGGAGCAGTGCTCCCACTCTCCTCTCCTGCTGGATCTCACGAGGCTGGCTGCCCTCTCTCCACCGAGCGGCGGCTGGAACAAAAAGGCCGCGCTCGGGTGGCGCTTCAAGTATCTAGGCGTCGGGGCTCCTGTAGAGTCGGGAGGGGGGCGGAGCAGTGCTCCCACGCTCCTCTCCTGCTGGGTCTCACGAGGCTGGCTGCCCACGCTCTACAGTCCATTTTGACTTCTTTAACGGGTTTTGATATTCATATTTAGACACACCCATTATCAAACGTGCTGCTGCATTTTGTATAACCTGCAGTGCTCTCTTTGAAGCGGCTGTGAAAATCAATATCGGCATATATTGTCATCATTCAATCTGCTGTTTTTTTATTATTCATTTTAAGTTATTTTCTAAAAAAAACAAAAATGCTCAATTGCTTGGTCGCTGTCTGTCTGTCTCTCTCCTTGGCTGCTGTCTGTGTGTCTGTCTGTCTTTCTGTCTCTCTTTTTCTCGTTGGCAGCTGTGTGTCTGTCTCTCTCTCCTTGGCCGCTCTCTGTGTATGTTTCTGCCTCCTTCTCGCTCTTTCTTCTTGGCCACTGTTTATGTGCCTTTCTGTCTCTTTCTCTCTCTCTCATTGGCTGCTGTCTGTCTCTCTATCTCCTTGGCCACTGTCTGTGTGTCTTTCTATCTCTTTCTCTCTTTGGCTACTGTCTGTGTATGTTTCTGTCTTTTTCTCTCTCTTTCTCCTTGGCCGCTGTTTATGTGCCTTTCTGTCTCTTTCTCTCTCTCATTGGCCGCTGTGTGTCTGTCTTTCTGTCTCTTTCTTTCTCTCTCTCTCTCTCTCTCTCTCCTTGGCCGCTGTCTGTGTATGTTTCTGCCTCTTTCTCTCTTTTTCTCTCTCTTTCTCCTTGGCCACTGTTTATGTGCCTTTCTGTCTCTTTCTCTCTCTCTCATTGGCCGCTGTGTGTCTGTCTGTTTTTCTGTCTCTTTCTCTCTCTCTCGTTGGCTGCTGTCTGTCTCTCTATCTCCTTGGCCGCTGTCTGTGTGTCTGTCTGTCTTTCTATCTCTTTCTCTCCTTGGCTGCTGTCTGTGTATGTTTCTGTCTTTTTCTCTCTCTCTTTCCTTGGCCGCTGTTTATGTGCCTTTCTGTCTCTTTCTCTCTCTCTCTTTCCTTGGCCGCTGCCTGTGTGTCTTTCTGTCTCTCTCTCTCTTTAGCCACTGTCTGTCTTTCTATCTCTTTCTCTCTCTCTCTCCTTGGCTGCTGTCTTGTATGTCTCTTTCCTTTCCTCTCTCCCATTCCCTGCCTGCGCCCCGCTCCCCTTCCTTTGACCGCCCCCCCCAGCCCATCCCACCCCCTCTGCGGCAACGCCACCAGCCTCCAACAAATCCTCATCCTCGACCCGGAAATTCACCCAGAGGGGAGAGTGGAGGCATAAGAGAAGGCTGTGCGACCACGGAGCGGCAGTAGTTATGGCCTTCCCTCCCCTAGCTCCGTAGCTCGGTCGCCACCACCGCTTCCTTCTCCCCCCGATGTAGGCTCCCAATGTGCGCATGCGCCGCACACGCGCCACACTCTACATTTCTCTGCCGATCACAGAGCGACGGATGTATGGAGCCACATAAATTGAAGTGCACATGTGCGCTAAGGGTATTATTATCTTAGATCTGCGCCAGGAAGAGACTGGATGACATGTTTCGCTGTCAAGCTTTATCAAGAGCAGCCCCTTCTTCAATATTACCATGCACTATCTCGACTGAATCTTTATGTTCAGCAGTTAATAAATTAGTAATTTACAGTGGCTATTCTGGTTTGCTGTAGCAGTGAAGTATTTTCTGAAGGCTTACATACTATGCGATCCATTTACTAAACCATGGAAGAGCTTCTTACTGCAGGCCGACGAGGTAAATGCTCCGACCCTCCATTAAATTCCTAAGGCCCCAACATTCAGCAGCACTAATCCAGTTACAAGTGGCCCCTACCTATGCCTGGATTTTCAGTGACATTAACCAGATAGTTATCCACAAATCATCCACAATACTGGATAGTGCCAGGGCAGTCTGAGGTATAGTCAAGGCAGAGCTGGAAGTTAGCCAGAAATCATCAATATTCAGTGCAGGCACCCAAATAACTATCTGGATAAGTCAGAACAGCAAAATAGCTCTTCTAACTTGCCAGGATATTTAACTAGGTACCTGCATGCAATCCAGACAATTTAAAAATAAGTCACTCCTGGAGACAGACTGTGGCATAAGTATAAATGGCTTTTTATAATTCCCCTAAAGCATATGAATCACTTATTTACTCTTTCCAAAAATACTAAGGGCTCCTTTTACAAAGCCATGGTAGCATTTCTCATATGGCAAATGTGATGCAGCCCATTCAATCTCTATGGATTGCATCGCAGTTGTCATGCCGGGACTTGCTACCATGGCTCTGTAAAAGAGGCCCTAGGGATAGGGGGCATTCAATGAAGCTATTAAATAGTGATTTAAAACTAACCAGAGAAAATATTTCTTCACTCAACATGTAATTAAATTCTGGAATTCATTGCCAGAGAATGTGGTGAAAGCATTTAGCTCAGCAGGGTTCAAAAAAGGTTTATGATAATTTCCTATAAGTCCATAAGCCATTGTTAGGATGGACTCAGGGGAGTCCACTGTTTATTCTTTATCTTTATTGAAAGCGTCTATACTACTACTAATGACTGGGAAGTCAATTCAGAGCAGTTTACGTGCATATCTGAGATGGTTTTCAAAAACAGATTCAGATGTTTCCACTAACTAACCCCCCCTCTTTTACAAAAGTGCGCTAAGCTTTTTAGCGCACACTAAATATTAGAGCACGCTAAACGCTAATGCGTGCATGTTATCCTATGGACATATTAGCGGTTAGCGCACACGTTGATTTTGCTAAAACGCTTAGCACGCCTTTGTAAAAGAGGGCCTACGCATGCTATGTTCTTCTAGCCATTAATGCATGTCATTCGTTTATGGTTAACCATTCTAAATTATGTATACCATTTTAGCTATGTGGACTATATTTATAAGCATTCTAAATAATGCTCGTATCATATCTACACTCATTCTTCTTTTCTTTTTTTCTAAGGTCTTCAGAAGTGCCAGTTGTTAGCCAAGTGTTTTCAGTGGCTAAAAACATTTGTGTCTGATTGGCCTCCTCATTAGATCCGTAAATTTTAATTAATCAATTATTCAAAAGTGCTCAGTGCTCTATATTATATCAATCTCATTAAATAGCTATAATAAAAAGCTAAAACTTATCTTTTTGTTTGTTGTTTGTTCATATCGGGAAGGCACTTGTCATTTCGACATGTTTCGCCTGAAGGCTGTTTCAAGAAAAGTCCTCTAGAACACAAATTTATCTATTCAGTATACTATTGACCATACATTATACTTAAAATCATCTTTACATTCTCATAATAAAAGCAAACCAGTCAAAAACCATGTAAGACTGAATATTTACCCCTTCTATATTTTCTCTGCACCATCCCGATCTGATCACTGCTTGTAAACCAAGATGGCTGCGGTGGTTTTTGCTCTACATTAAATCCTCCCCTTCACTGACGTCAGAGATACTCAGAGTGGATGTCGCTAGTGTGATTCCTGATTCAAACCCCCCAGTTCCACTGTATTTAAGGTAAAGATCCAGTGTTGTTCACTAAAATCTAATTTATGTTTATAGTTTCCTCCCTCCCACCCTTCTTTTACATGGTCTATCACTCGCCATTGAATATCTTCTACCTTGTGGGAACGCTGTATCCAATGTTGTGTCAATGGTGCCTCTAACACTTCATTAATGATCCTAGACTTATGTTCATTAAATCTGATGTTAACCAGGCGGCTTGTTCTCCCCACATAAATTAAACCACACGGGCAAACTATACTATATATCACATTATGAGTTTTACATGTGGTCCTGGTTTTAGATCTTATAACAGTATCCCTGCCCGGAGGTTGCCACTCACTACCCTCAATTGATTTAGCACACCATTGGCAATTCTGGCATTTCACATGTTCTTTTACTTCTGGTTTTTCATTTGTCCCCCCCCCCCCCAGTATATCTATATCGTGCTAGACATTCCCCTATATTGTTTCCTCTGTTATATGCTTTAGTGGGAAACTTCACAGATGCCAGGGATAATCTGTAATATGTGCCAGTGTTTTTTCATACTGGTCACAAGGTTGTTAGATCCATTATAAAATGGAATAACACAGATCAATCTGCTGTCATCGTGCTGAGATTGTGCTGTTGTACATTGGTTCAACAGTAATTCAGGATTAGCGCACTTAGCCTTAAGAAAGGCTTTTCGTACAGATTTCCTAGGGTAACCTCTCTGCAATATCCATGATTTCAGCTCTCTTGATTGATTCAAAAATTCCTCCTCCTCTGTACATATTCTTCGTAATCTGAGGAACTGGCCATCAGGCAGATTAAATTTCAACTTGTAAGGGTGGTGGCTATGAAACTGAAGTAAAGTATTCCTTTCAACTGGCTTGCGAAACAACGTCGTTTTTAAACATGCTTGATCTCGAATGATGGTGAGGTCCAAAAAAATCTATTTTCCAACAATCGTAAGTTACAGTGAATTTTATTTGTGGATCTAAATGATTTAAAGTTACAGGCGGTGTAGGGTCCCCTGCTTCAGCCCATCCATCATATGGCTACAACGTGTGCCATTACATTCACTACATTGGGATTTACGTTCCATCATCATCAGTTATACTGGGACTAGCTATTGGCTACGTTGACACAGCATTTGGGACTCTATGTTTTAGAGCCCGTGCTTTCCTTTATTGGGAAACTTTTATTATTCTGCACATTTTTATTATTTTAGATTTGTTGTTATTAATATATTTTTATGTTAATGAACCCTGGACTTGCTGGTACCGCTGCTCCACCGCTCCAGTTTCTTTGAGCATCGGATTTTGTTTGCACGTCCATAATCAACAGTTTTCGATTTTCCCTTTTTACTGATTCCACCGCTATCTCTGCAAATGTGAAAACAAGCGAAAGCAATCCCCTCTCCCCAATACGCACACCGTCCGTACCATGCATCTCACAATCAGTAATATCTGTGCAACACCGGGAGCTTAGCTCTGCAGAGTAGTTCTATGTTACCAGACAAGTGTGCTGTCAGCGGGGAAACAGTTTCTAGAATATTTTTAATGAAAGAAAAATGATCCCGAATTATAGAATAATTATTGTGCTCTGCTTTTGTAATATCTCTAGTTTAATAACTGCAAAGACAGAGGATTTTGACAGATTCAGGGGCATAGCTGTCATTCCTGAGAGAATATCCCTGATATGATTTGCCATCAGTATGTTGTACCTTATGGGCTCATTCATTTTCCCCTAACAGGAACAGATAACACTGTGATATGATGTAAAAGTTAAACGATAACAAAGGTGTCTTTGAAAGAAAAGCACGATAGTTGTCAGGAAAATATGACAAAATATTCCATTTCCATTTAATGTCTACCATATAACATTTGTGAAAGGGAGTTTAACTTAAGCAGAGCTACTCCCCAAATGTAAAGCCCTGTCTCTCTAAGCGTGCATATATGCATGTGTTCATATAAAGAGCAATTCTATAATCCAATGCCCTCATTTACAAAAATATCTAGGATACTAGCCCTTACGCATGTGTGTACACTTACCCACATATGTTCTAGCAGGGCGCTTAGGTGCTACTCAACATATAGCGTGAATTTGCAAGGGTGGGGCATGGGCAGCAAGTTCCCGCTAAGCTGCGCTGGGGTGCGCTGGCGCACAAAATATTACCTCGCAGCGCACAAGTTTCTCGTCACAGCGCACACAGTGTAGAGCACAGTTCTTCAACCGCCGGTCCGCAAACAAAATCTTGCCGGTCCGCGAAGGATTCGGTCCCCGCCGCAACGAAAGGCCGGCGTCAGCTGACTTGCAACTTCCTGTTGCAGTCGCTGTGCCGGGACTCCTGCCTTCGCCGGGACTCCTGCCTTCCACCGCGTTTGCCTCCTGCCTTGTCTCCGCACCTCCAGACCAGCAGCGGCAGCTGTGTATGCTTTTAACTTCGGCACAGAGCTGCCCCTAATCAATAGTTTAGCGCGGTTTCATAAGGCAGCCTCGGGGCCTTTGCTAGGCCGGCCCACATCGCATCATCGAAGCGGGCCGGCTATCAAAGGCCCCGAGGCTGCCTCATGAAACCGCGCTAAACTATTGATTAGGGGCAGCTCTGTGCCAAAGTTAAAAGCATACAGAGCTGCCGCTGCTGGTCTGAACTCTTGGGCCGCTGAAGGAGGGCAAAAAGCAGCTGTCCTGGAGGTTTCCCTTCCTCTCGCCTTTACAGGTTCCTTTTTTCCACCTTTTTTTTTTTCCTTCAAACGGCAACGGGCCCCAGCATCGACATCAATCAAGTAAGTTCCACTGTCAATCAAGCGGTTCTGCTCGGCCAAAGCTTCCCCTGTGACATGAGCCACCCTCAGGGGAAAGAAAGTGACCCACAAAGGTGAGGGGAAGGGGGGCAGATGATGGAAGTTGGGGGGGGGGGGAGAGAGAGAGAGAGAGAGAGAAGGGGCAGATGATGGAATGGAGGAGATGAGAGAGAGAGAGAAGGGGACAGATGATGGAAGTGAGAAGAAGGGAGAGAGAGCAGAAGGCAGATGGATGTCAGTTGAGAAGGGAGAGCAGATGCTGAATGGAAGTGGGGAAAGAACACATACTGGATGGAAGGAGGAGATAAATAAAGGGGGAAGAAAATAGTAAGATAATGGAGGGGTGAGGGAAAGGGGTGACAAGCTGTGTGTAGACACAGTGAAAAGAGGGAAACGGGACTAAATAGTAAGAAAGAATTTAATTTAGATGGAGGCAGAAAATAGAGAAGGAAGACCAGAGAAGAAAAGGGAAGAGAGAGCAGAGAATGATCAGATCTGAGTGGAGGAAATGAGAAGAGAGATATGCTAAAAACCACAGGGGGGAGGGAAGGATAGAGATGCCAGACCATGAGGGGAACAGAAGGAAGATGATGGATGCTAGACCAAATTGGGGGGTGGGGGGGGGGCAGGAGGAGAGATGGCAGGGAAAGACAGACAGTGAATGGAAGGGGCAGATGCTGGACTGAAGAGACAGAGAAGGTTATCATGCTGCTGTACCGGGCCATGGTACGCCCTCACCTGGAGTACTGCGTCCAGCACTGGTACTTTAAGAAGGACACGGTACTACTCGAAAGGATCCAGAGAAGAGCAACTAAAATGGTTAAGGGGCTGGAGGAGTTGCCGTACAGCGAAAGATTAGAGAAACTGGGCCTCTTCTCCCTTGAGCAGAGGAGATTGAGAGGGGACATGATAGAAACATTCAAGGTACTGAAGGGAATAGACTTAGTAGCTAAGGCAGGGAGAACGAGAGGGCACTCTCTAAAGTTGAAAGGGGATAGATTCCATACAAACGTAAGGAAGTTCTGTGGTAGAAAGCAACATATTTATTTGGCTCATAACTTGCTGGCGCCCGATATTTTTAGCTCACAGTGAAAAAAGTTTGCTCACAACACCCGCCCGCTTAGAGGGAACACTGGGCAGCACTCACATTTACGCACAAAACGTACAGACTGCTTTTTGGTGTCTGTAGCTACAAAAGCTCTAGGAATGATGCAGCTACTGGTATCTAAATGGTAGATGCACAGATAGCTGGTTATGCTTGAATCTTACAATGGAAATTGAATTCCCAGGTTCTGTTATATAACAGGCCCCTACCATAAAGCCTCATGCCCCCAAATTCAGTATATAGCGCCATAAGTTGTGCGCGCAAATTGGCGTGCACAGCTGATTTGTGTGCGCAACTTAATTGTTTACCACTATTGTTACAATCGCTAACTTCCATTGATAATAAACGCTCTGTGTTCTAAGCCCTTGTTACGGCCAACAAGAGATTCCACCTCATTACTCCTGCCTACATCACATCCAAACTCCCTCAATACTCTCCCGCCTGCCCACTCCGCTCTCAAGCACAGAAACAACTGTACATGCCTCCAGGAAGATCTCTCCAAATGGAAACAGCTCATAAACGCTCATACAGCCACTTTTTTGGAACCAATTGCCTGCCCAGATAAGATCACAAGACTCGCTGATGACCTTTCAGAAAACGTTGAAGACCCATCTCTTCAATTGAATTGTGGTAATGGACTACCTCCTTCTAGCTCCCCTTCCTTTCTCCTCTCTCCTCCTTCTCTCCTCCCTTTGCTGCCCCCTGCTCCCCTTCCTCTAACGCCTTGCTCCCTTACCGCACCCTCTTTCTGCCCTCCCTTCCCTTGCTCCCCCTCTTTCTTTATGTCCCCTCACCTGCCTCTTCGAATGCCTATAATTTTTTTGCCCTGTAACTTTATTGTGAATGTCAATTATAACCCGTTCTGAGCTTCCGGGAAAGCGTGATGGAAATCTAAATAAATAAATTATAAGTTCAAGGCAGACCTGAAAACATTCCTTTTTTGCGAAAGAAAACTAATTCCCTCTTACATAGTAACATAGTAGATGACGGCAGATAAAGACCCGAATGGTCCATCCAGTCTGCCCAACCTGATTCAATTTAAATTTTTTTTTTTTTCTTCTTAGCTATTTCTGGGCAAGAATCCAAAGCTTTACCCGGTACTATGCTTGGGTTCCAACTGCCGAAATCTCTGTTAAGACTTACTCCAGCCCATCTACACCCTCCCAGCCATTGAAGCCCTCCCCTGCCCATCCTCCACCAAACGGCCATACACAGACACAGACCGTGCAAGTCTGCCCAGTAACTGGCCTAGTTCAATATTTAATATTATTTTCTGATTCTAAATCTTCTGTGTTCATCCCACGCTTCTTTGAACTCAGTCACAGTTTTACTCTCCACCACCTCTCTCGGGAGCGCATTCCAGGCATCCACCACCCTCTCCGTAAAGTAGAATTTCCTAGCATTGCCCCTGAATCTACCACCCCTCAACCTCAAATTATGTCCTCTGGTTTTACCATTTTCCTTTCTCTGGAAAAGATTTTGTTCTACGTTAATACCCTTTATGTATTTGAACGTCTGAATCATATCTCCCCTGTCTCTCCTTTCCACTAGGGCAGTGGTTCCCAACCCTGTCCTGGAGGAACACCAGGCCAATTGGGTTTTCAGGCTAGCCCTAATGAATATGCATGAAGCAAATTTGCATGCCTATCACTTCCATCATATGCAAATCTCTCTCATGCATATTCATTAGGGCTAGCCTGAAAACCCGATTGGCCTGGTGTTCCTCCAGGACAGGGTTGGGAATCACTGCTCTAGGGTATACATATTCAGGGCTTCCAGTCTCTCCTCATACTTCTTCTGGCGCAAGCCTCCTATCATTTTCATCGCCCTCCTCTGGACCGTACAGCACTGAGGGTATCAAATAAAATGGAACCTCTCTAATGTTGTGTCCCCTTTTCATTTTCTATTATACTATGTAGTTCCTCCCCCCTGACCTCCATGTTTGTCTGTTTATTATGTTTAATTATGATTTTATTGTACCCATTGTATGCATTTTAATGTATTTTAGATTGTAAGCCGCACTGAAGGTTTCCCCAAGGTGCAGGATAGTAAATTTTAATAAACTTGGAAACAAGACCAATCAGCACAGATAATTGGCAATTAACACTATGGAATCTCCTGGTATCTGATTCAGGTGTTGAAAGTGTAGCAACCAGAGGGGACACTAAAGTTGGCTAGTGAAGGGCTTGTAAGTGTACACTATTCAAAAATAAGCGCTTCAATAATTTCAGTGGCAGGGGTGCTTTTAAGGTTATGTTGGAAAGAGATACCTAATTAGAAACTTGAATTATGATCTGTGCTCTAGAACCACTGAAGATTGATGATATGTAATTTCCTGCAGGTTCTTTGTTATTTTCAGTGGGTTAATGTATAGCCTGGTTATGGTGAATTGAAAGTCTTTTATGTATGTTGTCCTCTGAACCATTGTGAATGTTTTATTTTGTTAACTGCTTAGTTATAGGTGGTCAAGAAATTTTAGAAATAAATAAATAAATTTGAGTGGACCACTTGGGCTGCTTTCAGACATTCAGAAATTCTAAAGGGTATTGGAGATAACTTTATTTATGGAGGCTTGTTCTTGAAATTAAATTCATGCCAGTAATCCTGGAGAACTTTTTGATGAATGTGAATTATTTATTGTTGTACTGTTATTTATGATTATGCATGTACTTATACGTTTTTAAATAAATAAATAACACTTTATTAATGACTCAAATTGGTACTAATTACAAGTTATGCACACAACTTGGTAGCACAGTTTATAAAGGGCTATACATCAGTTCTGGTGCGTGAATCTGAAAAGGGGGCATGGCCGGGGAGGAGCATGGGCAGATCATGGGTGTTCCTAAAAGTTGCATGCATAGATATAGAATATGTCCGATCCACATACAACTTATGCACAGGTGTTTAGGCCTGGCTTTCTTTCTAGGTGCGTCTAAAAGTTATGACATGCACCGGTGCTAAATGTGATTTTACTATATAAGGTGTGTGTGCCTTTTATAGAATCATGTTAAGTACTCTTCTAGTCGATGCCAACTATATTTGGGGCTTAAATAGATGGGTCCAGTTGTAGAATTGCCTCCATAGTGCTTGATCTCTGGAAAAATGGTCCATGAATGATCTATGTTTCTATAGACCTCATTTAGAATATTGTGTACAATTCTGGAGACTGCACCTTCAAAAAAATTTAAAAAGGATGGAGTCGGTCCAGAGGAAGGCTACTAAAATGGTATGTGGTCTTCATCATAAGGCGTATGGGAACAGACTTAAAGATCTCAATCTATATACTTTGGAGGAAAGGCAGGCGAGGGGAGATATGATAGACACGTTTAAATACCTACGTAATGTAAATGCGCACGAGTCGAGTCTCTTTTATTTGAAAAGAAACGCTGCAATGAGAGGGCATAGGATGAAGAAGTTAAGAGGTGATAGATTCTGGAGTAATCTAAGGAAATACTATTTTACAGAAATGGTGGTAGATGTGTGGAACAAACTCCCGGAAGAGGTGGCGGAGAAAGAGACTGTGTCTGAATTCAAAAACAAGCGACTGCTGAGGACCAGTCGCTCAAGGCCTTTCCGACTGCCCTGCCTTCTGCCACCCTGCTTCTCTGCTATAAGCCCCGAATGAATCTCCTGCTCTCAGCCCGCCCTGCTCAGCACCGACTCCTGCTTTTTGCAGCCCTGCTCAGCCCTGATTCGCCTGCCTTTCTGCAGCCCTGTTTTGCCACCATGACTGTTGCTGGCTCTTAAAGAGCCTGGGCTCTCTCACATGCTTCTCAGGACATGTTCTCCTCCCCAGCCTCCCGAGTTGAAACTTTTTCGTGAGCCCGTTTTAC
This sequence comes from Geotrypetes seraphini, assembly GCF_902459505.1. NCBI lineage: Eukaryota > Metazoa > Chordata > Amphibia > Gymnophiona > Dermophiidae > Geotrypetes > Geotrypetes seraphini. The sequence continues at coordinate 459,989,352 of NC_047085.1, read as the reverse complement.
TCTCCCGTGTCCTAAGCTAACCTGCCTTTCCCCACAGTGTAGTCCTGCTTTAAACCCACAGGCTAAAACCATGGGCTTGCACTCTGGGGAAGGGCAGGCTAGCCTGGAACACGGGAGAGTAAACGGGCTCACGAAAAGTTTCACAGCTCTCGAAAAAAAAAAATCTTCCCTCCTCTGCTCGCAGGCACCCAACCCCATTGCACAATCGGGCAGCGTTTCTGGTTTCTAAGCACCGTCAAATGGGTCAGTTTGGGATCTTCGGGTCTCGTCCAGCTTGGAAGTTCTCTGCTGTTTCATTTTTACTTCCAGGTACTATTAAGCTCCCTGCCATGCAAATTGTATTTTTCAGCTCAGAGCTGGCCCCGGAGGTCTAGCGCATGCGCAGACCATCTACAGATGGTCTGCGCATGTGTGGGGATTGCACAAAAGCGATCCATGCCTGTAAACCGTGCCTAGCTCTACGCTTGCAGAGATGGCGCGGTATACAAACCTAAGGTTTAGTTTAGTTTAGTTTAAGTTGTGCAGAATTTGTCGGACCTGCCTGGATCGGGCCCAATCAGGCAGGTTAGTAAATCTGGCCCTGTGACCCAGAAATATCAAAGAAGAAACAAGCTAATTTACTCATGTATTTTTAATGGGTATAACTAATGGGCAGAATGGATGGACCGTTCAGGTCTTTATCTGCCGTCATTTACTATATTACTATGCAGATTGGGCCGCATAAAAAGCAGATCTATTTTTGCCCAGTTAGCTATCTGGACAAATATTTGCCGGTGCTTGGATGATTTCTAGGCAGTGGCCTCTAGTTTTGTGTTCTTCCCTCTGACCCCCCTGAAGAACATGGTCATCTTCACTCTTAACCGGAAAGAGCATTGCAGCATTCCCCGTATGTTTTGTTGCTCTTAAAGGATGACTCATTCAAGGTCCTGAGGAAAAAAAGTTTGACATCATTGGTATAATGGAACCCTAAAATGAATAGTCAGAAGCCTCCTTAATTAAAAATATAAGCGAGAAGAAGCCTATCAAAAAAAGCTAAAGAAAGGTGCAATCAATCATATTTAATAGAGACTCTTTACAGTAAGGATTGTATAGAGTAATGAATATGCTTTCTTCGCAAGGGATCAAAGTGTCATTCTTTAATGCATTCATGTGAACCTTGATAAGCTTTTCAGTGCAGAAGTTAAAGTGGGTTATTGTAATGATTCGCTAAGGGTTCTATTCAGCAAGAAAAGAATACTTGTCTGCTTAAGTAGACTTAAGGTGTTTAAATCCTGAATAAGTCATCATGACTGGCTTGATTTCAGTTGGTTAAGGACCTTCAAAGTTTATTTACATGATTAAACACATATATATGCATTAGGTTTAGTCCTCAAGGGCAGCAATCAGGCTGGGTTTTTCAGGATATCCCCAATCAATACTGTTTAGAGAAAGCTTCTATACTACAACTGATGACTGGGGAGTCAATTCAGAGCAATTTACATGAGCTTCTGCAATGATTTCACAATCCTTGAGCTTCTGTAATGGTATTTCAAAACAGAGTTCGTCTGTTTCTGTGATGGTTTTCCATACATGAGCTTCTGTAGTGTTGTTGTAATGCATTTACATATGTCTTACGTTTAGTCTTTTTTGATTGTGTGTACAATATTTACACACTATGGGGCTCATAATTAAAACAGAAATACGTCTAAAATCCACCCAAATTGGCACTTGGACGATCTAAAAAACAGGTCGTCCAAGTGCCGATAATCGAAATGGATTTTTAGACATATCCAGGGACTTTTTAGGCCTCTAAATGCCACTGTATGCCCAGAGTTGAAAGAGGCATTTTAGGAGGAGTGGTGAGGGCGGAACATGGGCCGACTTAGACTTAGTCGTACTGCAGGGATAACCAAAAGTTTTACGAGGCTGTCTGGACAGAACTTATAAGTTGTGACTTAGGCGATCTAAAAACAGATCTAAGTGTCCAGAAGGCATCCAAAGTGACCAGATAACCACTGTAGACACAAAGTATAGACCCCCACACACTCTCCCAGTGATCACTGACCCCCCTATACCGCCATAAAATTCGGAATAACAACGTACATACCTGCCTCCAGAACATCAGCACCTGGCATAGGAAAGCCTAGTAGAGCTGCACAGAGGTGGCTTAAGTAGTCGGGGGGTAGGTGGGATAATGAACCATTAAAGAGAAGGACCCAGGCCCATAAGCCACTCTAACCACTGCATTCATGGTGAAAAGTGTGAGTCCACCCAAACTCCCCCAAACTCAACTGTACTGTCATATAAGTGCAACATGCAGCTATAAAGGCATTTGGGGTTGTAGACAGGTGGGTACAGTAAATTTTGGGGGTGTTTTGGGGGGCTCACCATGACCTGTAAGGGAGTTGTGATGAGATGTTTATATGGCACCCTTTTTGTGAAGTTCACAGCAGTGCCCTGTAAGATGCCCCACTACTCTGTTGCCCTGTCTGGGTGGCCAGTCCATCACTTTGCTGGCCCCTCCCACTTCCAAAAGGTCTTCTTCTAGGCATTTGGGACTTGGACGATTTTTTGAATGAGAATGCGGGATAAAGATAGACGACTTGGCAGTCTGGCCGATTATACGGCTGGACATAGAAGTAGACGATTAAAAAAAATAAAATAAAAATTTTGGATGTATTTTTTGAGAATGGACTTTAGATGCCGCCAACTTTGGGTGACTAGCGCCCTAGGTCCAAAATGGACTTAGACATATTTTTTGATTATGCCCCTCTATATCTTCATGCTATATATACACTTAAGTAACCTATATTCACTTTATACCTCATCTTATGCATTTATACTATAACTAGTGTTTAAGCCCGTTAGATTAACGGGTGCTAGAATAAATGTGAAAACTACTGAAAACTTACTGTAAGAGCTTTAATATCCATTGTATGGTTGATTTATTTAAATTTTTTTTTTTTTTATATTTGTTGCATACTTTGGGCTAAAGAAATTTTTTGTTTTTCCATTTTTTCTGCAGATCTGTATAAGTCCCATGTAAATATTTTATTTTTGTGAGATCCTTCTCTCCTGGAACACTGTAAATTTTAGTATTTTAATAAAAATTGTTCTTCCTTCCCCAAGTAACAATGCATACAAATATGTAAACATGTAGAGCAAATGTTGAACTATCTAAAAACTCCATTAATTGAAAATAACACACATACTTTTCAAACAACATAATAAACCCTGAGTAAGTGAAAAATATAAAGGAATGTTTGATGCTTAGATGCTTTTCTTTCTGGTGATAATACTATATTGTGCAAGAATGGATTTTAAAAGTGTGAACTCTAGAAAAAAGCTACATATAAATGGCCATGGCTGAATACTGGTTCTTGTAAGTAAATGCCCACTTTTTCTAAAGTTTGGCCCTGAGATTTATTGATTGTCATAGCGAAGGCTAATGTGACTGGAAATTGTCGCCTTCGTAATGTATAGGGCAAATCATGCCCCCCCCTCCGACACTACCGACCGCCCCCTGACACTACCAACCGAACCCCCCCCCCTGACATTACCGATCTCACTGCCCCCCCGACATTACCGATCTCCCTCCCACTCCGACACTACCGATTGATGGCAGGAGGGTGTCCAATCCCTCCTGCCTGAAGACGCACCCCCCCCCCCCCCCCCCCCCCGCCGCTAACAACCTCCAAACTAACCTGTTCTTCAGGCCAGACGGTTCTTGCCCGTCCAGCCTGTAGCCCGCCTGGTCGAAATGAGGCGGTCTTGGCCCTTCCCGGCCCATCCTGTCGAAGCCTAAGGCCTGATTGTCCCAGGTTCTAGAAGCCTGGACCAATCAGGCCTTAGGCATAGCGGGTCCGCCCATCCCCACTTAATCTAAGGCCTGATTGGCCAATCAGACCTTAGACTTTCAATCTGTATTTTTAGCCCCCTGTCCTTCTGTGAGTGTCTGTGTGTGTCTCTCTCTCTTTTTGTCCAGTTTTTTTTTTTACAATCTGTCTCTTTAGGCCCCTGTCCTTCTGTAAGTGTCTGTGTGTGTCTCTCTCTCCTTGTCCAGTGTTTATTGTTTTTTTTCCAATCTGTCTCTTTAGGCCCCTGTCCTTCTGTGAGTGTCTGTGTGTCTCTCTCCTTGTCCACTGTATTTTTTTTTTCAATCTATCTCTTTACCCCCTGTCCTTCTGTGAGTGTCTGTGTGTCTCTCTATCTTCTTGTCCAGTGTTTTTTTTTCTTCAATCTGTCTCTTTAGGCCCCTGTCCTTCTGTGAATCTCTTTCACTGCTAGCTAACTGTGTTTCAGTATGTGTGAAATATTTGTATCAGTCTGTCAATGTGTATTTTTTTTTCTCCCACCTACCTTTATTTCTTTATGTCGAAACTTGCAGATAGTAACTTGAAATTTGCACAGAGAAAGTATTAAGAAGTAAATTCGCAGAGTAAATAGTTTAAAGTAGTAAACTAGCACAGAGTGACTTGTGTAAGTTAAACCGGCACTCGACACTCGTTGTTATGCGAACGTGCGCACGTGGAAATTTGCTTTGACAACTGTGGAACGCAAAGAAGAACGTACATACCTCATTACTTCCATTTTCAAGTCCCTGTGCACCACTTGCCACGGCGCATCGTCCCATGACCCCCGTCTGCATGTTTAGGTTTGGCTGTGAGTTCGGGCGTGCAATGTAAGTCTGCATGTGGTTAAAGTTGTGTGCATCGTCGGTCTGGAGGAGTCGATCGAGCTGGGGCTCCCGTGCGCTATTGCAAGTTCGGTTGCGTGGGAATTTTGTTTTTGTGAGGAGCCGGCATAGTGTTTCGGGTGGGGAAGAGTCGCGGCTCCTTTTTTGTTTTGGGCCCGTGCAGGAGGAGCTGAAAACAGTGCTGGGGGCTCGGTAGGTGGTGGAAGAAGGCTGGGGAGCCGCTCGATGGATCACAAAAAAAGGAGGAGGGGCTGGGCACTCGGAGAAGGGAGCCATTTTCAAAGGCGCCCCCGCGGCTCCTCTCATGCGCTGCAGTTGCGTCGGAAGATGAGAGAGGAGCCGCGGCGGTGGCTTTGTGGGTCCGTAGTCAGAGAGAAGTAAGACTGGGGACTCGCACATGCGCACTCCTGCGGCCACAGACCTACAGCGCACGGAACACGCAAATAGGAGTGCGCATGCGCGAGTTAGCCTTTTATTATATAGGATACACTCAATCTACATATCTCACATATGGTTTATGGTTTTTACTTATACCCAACTTTATACAAAGTGGTTTCCAAAAACACATACATAGTAAAGAACATAAAAATGCACACATTCCAAATGTACATACATGCAAACAGTCTTGTCTTAACTGCCTTGTCCTACATAAAATACACATCAAAAAACAAACCACCCCACCTTCACCTACAATACTTACTCCCATGCCACAATTACCCACCCCGTCTCTTTATATCATTTATATACTCAAGTTGTATAACTACATATAGTATTAGCATCGTGTATGTACACACATTCTGGTAAATCTAATTTCCTGTACATTGTCATATAATCAAAAATGTAGACATCCCAAAAATATCCTAATCGCTAGGACGTCCAAGTGCCGATAATCAAAAACGTCTTTCTTTACTTCTAGCAAGGTGTTCCAGCCTCTCTACATTCCGAGCATAAGATGGGTGTGGTAGAAGCATGTTATGGGTGGGCTTTGGCGGTGTCAAGGGTTGGTTAGACATGGACATCTTGCAGCGATAATCAAACATTTTGCAAGACATCCTGGACAGAATTTGAAACTAGACCTGTTTTAGAAGGGTTTAAGACTAAAGGTCCCTTTTACTAAGCTGCGTTAACGTTTTTAGCGCATGCAGCATTGTAGCGCACACTAAACCCACTCTACGCTATAGGAACCGGCATTAAATATCGAGGTGTGTATGGAGAGTCTGCACCTAACAGGTTAAGGGCCAATATTCAGCTTTAACTGGTTAAGTTAAATCTGCCAAATATAGGACTGCTTTTTATATTGTCCTATTTGACTGGTTCCCCAGTCCTTTAGATCCTGCAATTCAAGAATTACAACAATTCACAAATTAGCATTTCCTTCTCTGAAAGGTATTAAATTCACTGGGAAGCTTAGTAAATCTTTTACTTTTAAATTGGTGAGAATTTGGAATGGACTTCCAGATTCTCTAAGACTGATAGATCAATTATTTCAATTTCAAAAAAGTTTAAAAACCTGGTTGTTTTCACAATAGTTAATTTGATTTTAGCTGTCGTATAGTAATTTTAAGCAATTCAACATACTTTTTTCTAACTTTTTCCATCCATCTAATCTAACCAATTTCTGTTTTTATCCCACAGTTTTTACTTGTTATGTTTCATTTTTTAAGGAACTGTAAACTGAGTCGAGCTCCTTAGGGAGTAGATTCGCTATATGAAATGAAGATTAGATTAGATTAGAGATTAGACATGGTACTTGGGCTTGTCATGCCATTGGGGCTTACGTGCATTTGTGAAGCTGAAAGCTATGCTGTTGGTAGTCTCTCTACCAGCAGGGCCTTCCAAGGCGAACAGGTTTCAGTGGAGATATCAGACTAGGGTTACCATGTGGAAGTAAAACCTGGATGTGTGAAAATAATCTGACTTACTCTGGGGACAAAGTGTTTTCCTCCACACGTGTTCTAATTTTTGTAAAGATAATTTTTCTGTTCTTAACTTGCAATGAGTACCAAAGTTAAATTCAAAACCTCTTTTTCACAAAATTAGACATGGGAGCAATGTCATCTAAAGATGATAGTAAAGAGGAATTCCATAAATCAAGAGCTTTAGTAACGGAGCAATCATCTGTTAATGAAACTTAGGAAGCCAGTTTTTCTTACGATCAACCAGTTCATACTTAATAGACCTTTTAAAAATAAAGAGAGAGAGAGATAACACTTGGGAGTCTGAGTTCAGTATACAAAAATGAACAATTCACTGTAATGTTGTACATTAGAACAGTAATTTCCCTTGAGAGAATGTACAGCCATTTGCGATTCATCTAGGCTTGTCAAAATTATTTTCTACAAAGAAAGCATAGGCTAGTTGATAGCTAGTGGATCTGCTTGGAATTTGTGTTTCTCTGTAGGGATCAATGTTTTCATTATGAACCACAAAGCTCCAATGATCTAGCTTTATACAGAAAATATACTTCACGCCTTCTGTTTGTAAGATTGTTTCAGCTTGATAAATATATCACAACTGTGTATTGTTTGTGGAGTAACTGCAGAGACACCAGTATAACAAAAATAAAGCAAAAACGACAGCAATGTTCATTTTTTGTGAAAGAAAACGTGGATTAATCCAGATGTGATGAAAACTACTCAAGACTGGAGGAAAGCTTTTTTTGGCCTTAAGGCAAGAATCTAAACATTTGGGAGTCTCCTTTTTACTGTGTCGGCCATTCAAGCGTGTGAGAGAGTGTGTGCACACCCAGCAAGTTAGGTACTTCTTCCATTAAAGGCCTGGTTGAAGAGCCAAGCTTTCACCTGTTCTTGAAGTAGAGATAGTGTTACATTAAGCCAGTGGTTCCCAAACCTGTCCTGGGGGACCCCCAGCCTGTCAGGTTTTCAAGATATCCCTAATGAATATGCATGAGAGAGATTTGCATATAATGGAAGTGACAGGTATGCAAATCTCTCTCATGCATATTCATTAGGGATATCTTGAAAACCTGACTGGTTGGGGGTCCCCCAGGACAGGTTTGGGAACCACTGTATTAAGCAAAGCTTTTCATGGAGTGCATTCGAGTTTGTGGGGGCTACTCCAGAGAAGGCTCGCTGGCGGGTATCATATTATGTGCTCATACTTCTGAGAGGGTGTTGTTAGGGATACTCCTTCGGATGACTTTAGTGATCTTGGAGGGGGGTCTGGACGGCTTTTTTTTTTTTTTTATAACTGTACATCATTCATTGTATTTATGTATATATATTTGATCTTTTTACTACTGTTATGCTGTCAACAAAATTGTAAGTTTTATGTTTAATTGTACCCTGCTGTACACTGCACTGGGTGAACCTCTTCATAAAAGCGGTTAATAAATCCAAATAAATAATATATGTAAATAAATATTTAGCAGTTATGCATGTTAATGCACTCAAGATTTGACAAATTGTGTGCACAAAATCCATAGCTTGTAATTGCAAGGAGGCGAAGATCTGGGAGGGGCAAGGGTGGGTTACAGAATACTATCAAGTTTCAAGTTTAATAAGTATTTGATTAATCGCTTACTCAAATATCTAAGCGATGAACAAATCATTCAATTTACAGATAATACAGGGGTATACCACAAGGCTCTATTTTATCTCCTTTATTATTTAATATCTATCTGGCCCCTCTTCTGACCCTCTGTCAATCAATAGGGTTTACGGTTTACGCTTATGCCGATGATCTACAATTACTGCACCCCATTGACCCAAATAACCAAACAGAGATTCAGGCAATTAATCACAAATTAAGTAAAGTCCATGACTGGTTAAATGTAAACAAGCTTTCTTTAAACATTTTAAAATCTAATATTCTTCTCTTCCCTGGAAAAGAGGGAGCTCAACTAATATCTCCAGTCATTATCGAAAACATTCCACTTCCATTAATCACAAATACAAAAATCTTAGGTGTTTTGATAGACAATAAGTTAACATTTCGACCACAAATAAGCGCAATAGTTAAAAGTTGTTATTATAAATTAAGAATGATTAGATCATTGACCCCTCTTCTTGATATTAGTTCCCTTAACATTCTGATCCATTCACTTGTAATTTCAAAAATGGACTATTGTAACTCATTACTACAAGGAATCTACCACAAAGACTTAAAACGCTTGCAGCTTATTCAAAACACGGCCATTAAGATAATTTCGGGCGCAAAAAAATATGATCATGTTACCCCTTTGCTTCAAAATGCCCACTGGTTGCCTGTCGCACACAGGGTAACTTACAAAATCGCCCTCCTGACATTCAAAACAATGCAGACTAACACACCAGCATTCATAGATAGATTTTTGATCCCTTATGACCCCCCAAGATCTTTAAGATCTATCTCTCAACATAACCTTAACATTCCTTCTTTAAAAATTATAGGCACACGTCGCACCTCCACTTTTTCTGTAATAGCCCCTACGATCTGGAATGCTCTTCCTTTATATCTAAAAATGGAAAAAAACTTAAAAAATTTTAAAAGCAACCTAAAGTGCTTTTTGTTTAAAGATGCTTTTAATTTAACTATTGTATTTTAGCTATCAATTTTTACGTGTTCTTTTTTATACTGTTCCCCAGTTCCTAAATGTTTTCCTTATATGTTCCTCACATTTTCTATTACAATTGTATTTCTCCCCCCTTCCCACTTGTGTCTATGGCCTTTGGGTCAATAGTTACCCAGTTTGAACAGTTGGTAGTCTAGTAGTTTTTATAGGAAAGTATGTTTAATTGTTATTTTTTATCTTGTACAACGCTTTGTAGAAACGAAAAAGCGTTTAATCAAAAACTCAATAAACAATAAACAAACAATAAACAGATGTACACTGAACAAAACATGTTAAATTAACGACTAACAGAATAAACAGAAAAGGAAAACAAAGGGAAAGGCAGGGTAATGAAATACAATAAATAATAATAGAAAGAAGGACGATTATGGTAAAAAACAATAGGACGGAAATAAAAGAAGTAGCTTTATGAAAATAAGCAAAAATAGGCTGGGACTCCTAAATATCATAAGCGTCTTTGAAAAGAAAGCTCTTAAGTTTACTTTTAAATTTATCTAAGTTCTTTTCTTATCTGAGATAAATAGGGAGGGAGTTCCAAGTTTGAGGAGCTGTAACAGAGAAGATAAAGTGCCGCCGTGTATTAATAACTTTAAGTGAGGGTGTAACTAATAGATGTTGGTCAATAGATCTCAGTGATCTGATTGGGGTATAAAGGATCAATAACTTGTAGATGAAAGCTGGGGTTTTATATAACAGGGATTTGAAAGTAAGTAGATTTAGTTTATATTGAATTCGATGCGCTACTGGAAGCCAGTGTGCTTTCTTAAGAAGAGGAGTGACGTGATCAAATTTCCTTGCTTTCATTATGAGTTTAACTGAGGTATTTTGAATGATCTGCAAACGTCTAATTTCTTTTTGTGCTATTCCCATAAGTAAAGCATTACAATAATCAATTTTCGAAATAATCAGGGAATGAAGAGACTTTGGGCATAGAAATTTGGATAGTGAACGAATTTGGCGAAGTTTGTGAAAGGAAGATTTAACAATATTACTAATATGATTATGGTAAGTCAGTTTTTCATCAAAGACCACCCCTAAGATTTTGATATTACTTATTAGTTGTAAGGCGGTACCTTTAATCGAAATTGGAAAAGAAACTTTAGAACTATCTTTCCAAGGGAAAAACATGATGTTTGATTTATTAACATTGAGGGCTAATCTGTTTGTGTCAAGCCATTGATGAATCTTCTCAAGTTTCCTGTTAATTTCTAATGTTTCCGCGGGATTAGTTGGGTCAAGTGGATGCAAAAGCTGAATATCATCTGCATAAGCATAAGCGGTAAAGCCAATATCTTGGCAGAGGGTCATAAGTGGTGCAAGAAAAATATTAAATAAAAGTGGTGAAAGAATGGACCTTGTGGGATACCATAAGTTACTGAAAAACTTTCTGAAGTTCTGTTATTGAAGGATACAATTGAAGTGCGATTTTCAAAATAAGATTTGAACCAGAGGAGAACCTGATCTGTAATGCAAATGGACTGTAATCTATCTATGAGAAGGTTATGGTCAATCGTATCAAATGCAGATGAAAGATCAAGGGAAATCAGAAGGACTGAGGTATGGTGATCTAAAAGGTAAAGTATGGAAGTGGTTAGGCCAATCAGTAAATATTCGGTAGAATGATACTGTCTAAAGCCTGTTTGGTTAGGATGTAAAATGTTTGTTTTTTTCTATGAACTTGGATACTTGATTAAATACCACCTTCTCAGTTAACTTTGCCAAGAAGGGGATATTTGCGATTGGCCTGTAATTGGATTTTTCTTCAGAACTAATATTTTGGTCTTTTATCAGTTTTGCACTTAACTGACAGCAGTTTGGCACGATTATTAACAACAGCCATTGAACTAGCATGAGTGAACAGAAGATCAGCCATACTGGGTCAGACCAATGGTCCATTTAGCTCAGTATCCCCAGGAAATGCGCACACCAAAGAGGGAACGTTTGAAAGGTATTCTAAATCTGCCATAAGTAGATATGTAATGAAATCTAAACAAGACCTGACTATACTGAAAACTAGTGCTAAGAGAGTGACAAGTGCTTTATAAGGTATGCTCAGAGAAGTGAAACTCTGAAGAGGGGGTGAAAACCCTCTCTTAGGGTAAGAGTTTACCGTCCAATCACTGCATAGGGAGTTCAAAGTCACTCTCTGAGAACTAGGAAAAATCCTAAAAAAATTATTGTTTTCAATACTGTATTCAAAAATTAATAAATCTCATTAGATCATAAATATACTGTAGAGTGTGCTTATCTTGTAGAAATAAACTTGTTTCTCAGGGGGTCTCGACGTGGCCCCGTTTCGTGGTCTGCTTCAGGAGACCCAAAAGTCAATCTTTAAAGTACTGTAGGCTGTAATAAGCTGAAATGAGCTGTAAAGCGGTTCAATGAAAAAATCCTTGACAGGATCAATGAGATGATCGATTGCAGGAGGAGTTCAAAGGTTCCAAGCAGACCATGAAACGGGGCCACGTTGAGACCCCTTGAGAAACAAGTTTATTTCTACAAGATAAGCACACTCTACAGTATATTTATGATCTAGTGAGATTTATTAATTTTTGAATACAGTATTGAAAACAATAATTTTTTTAGGATTTTTCCTAGTTCTCAGAGAGTGACTTTGAACTCCTTATGCAGTGATTGGACGGTAAACTCTTACCCTAAGAGAGGGTTTTCACCCCCTCTTCAGAGTTTCACTTCTCTGAGCATACCTTATAATGCACTTGTCACTCTCTTAGCACTAGTTTTCAGTATAGTCAGGTCTTGTTTAGATTTCATTACATATATTTTGGACTGACTTATTGGTTACAATATTTACCCTGTGCAGCGTGAAATAAGTAGATATGTGGAAGGCCCTGATTTGGTGCCTCAAGCCCTTCCCAAAGGATGTGGCCTGAGAAGTCTGAGCAAATCAGGACCTTCTATATATCCACTTATATAAAGGGTTCCCATAATCATAATCTAAACCTCACCCTAACACTAGATAGAAAGTGAATGTTTTAAGTGTAGTGTGTATGTGTGTGGGTGGGTTTTCCCCCCACCTCTCTCAAAAAGACAAAATAGTATCCACATGGAGCGAAATTGTTAGGGTGCATTTGACGGGTCACCCCTGTGCTCACACCTAAACTTAGGCATGCAACTTAGGATATACGCTAATATTTTATAATAGCAATTATGCATGTAATTGCCAACACAGAATTCATGCTTAGTGTGCCTCATCCTGGTACCTAACTTTAGGTGATCATTTGAAAATGACTGCCCTCGTAAGTCTAGCTGCTGGCAGAATAACTTTCTATTTATATTCAGTGCTGAACATGTGTAATTGGTCTGAATTGCTACCAAGTTTAAATATAAACTGAAAATAGATAGATGTATACAACCAAATATATAAGTGGTGGTTTTTCAAAGGGAGGTGTAAAAAATACAATACAATACTATATAGTGCTTTATATCCTGCACTTCTCCACAAGAAATCTATGTGGTTTACATTAAGAATTAGATCAAGTTCTTGAAATTACATTTTTTTAAATCAGATCTTGTGGTTGTTAAAGGGAAGAGGTGAAGGGTCGGAGGTTAGCTACAGAGAGAAGTCTTTAGCTTCTTCCGGAAGTCAAGGTAAGTGGTGGGTTCTTGACAGTTTGTTCCAGATAAATGGGAAGAATATAGGGGACTGGAAAAAAAGAGACCTACTCTCAATTCTTAGAACTGTCTTGAACCTACGGGCTTTCAAGTTTGCACTGCTTAATTAATACTAGTTAGAAGCACCAATGGGTTCTAAAACTTTTAATAAATAGCAGAGGGTGACAATTAGTTCATGAGAACTGTTTGACAAAAAGTCAAAAGTTCACCAGGGCTAGTCAAGCATAAAGCACCCTAAAGTGCCTGCAAGGTTACCCACAAGCATCATATAAAGCCATCCTCTAGCTCTAGCTCAATAAGCTTTTTTTGTATATTTATAAAAATCTAATAAATATGAATTCAGAAGTGCAAAAATTGATAATAGTAATAATAAAGTGCCCAAAGTGTCAAGTGCAAAATGACATCGTCCCAGAATTTCAAAAAGCACAGAAAAGTGTAAAAATCACTATTTTTTTTCTCTCAAAACAGTTTATTGAACAACCAAATACAAACCAAGAAAGCATGCAAAATATAGTGCACAAAACACCAAACAGGCAAAGACAATCAGAGTCCGGGTTGGGTTCTTATACCCGGACTCATCGAAAGCCCACCCCACAGAATGCCCCCCCCGCTCACCCCCCCACCCCCCGACCCACCCACTGGCATCACAGGGACCACTGGCTTCCGCAGCCGGCTGAGTACTTGGCTTTTAATCATCTGGGGTAAAGTGTCCAAATAAGATGTCCAAATGGACAAGAAGAGCTTACTACGATGACGAGAAAACCGAGCGGACAAGGATTTCCATACCATTAAATGATGGAATTTGTTATGCCAATACCAAATGATGGGTGGGGAGTCCTGGAGCCAATGATTTCAGATATATTTCTTACCTACTATATAACCCTTGCTGATAAGTAAAGAATCACCGGCAGAGAGCCCACCCAAAAAATCCTTAGCTAAAAAGAGAATCCCCTCAACCTGAGATGGAAAGGCATAGCACACTAGGGTCTGCAAGTAACAACGGACCTCCGACCAAAAGGTAGCAATAGCTGGACAAGATCAAAGACCATGCACTAGAGAATTATTCACCCGGTGACATTTCAAACAGATAGGAATAGAGGTACACCCAAAACAAAAAGCCTGCGTCTGAGAAATATAACCCTGATGAAGGACCTGAAATTGACATTCCTGAAGCTCAGCACTCTGCACCACCCGAGGGATCTGCTGCACCAGAAGAGACAGGGATGCCAAAAAATCACTATTTGATGAACCTTGTGAAAGCAGGAAATCACATATGTCCAATGAACTTAAACTACCTTCTACAAGGACTTATCTCAGAAGCCGCCAACATAGAAACATAGTATGACGGCAGAAAAGGGCCATCGGCCCAACACATCTGCCCACTCAAAAGAACCCTCCCCTTAAAAGAACACGCCCCCTAAGCAATTCCCCGAAGTGAATCCACATGTATATCCCATCATTTCTTGAAGTCGAGCACATTGCTGGCTTTAACTACCTGACGTGGAAGGCCATTCATACGATCAACCACCTTTTCGGTGAAGAAGTATTTCCTGATGTCACCATGAAATCTCCCACCCTTGAGTTTGAACGGATGCCCTCTTGTTGCTGTGGGACCCGTAAGAAAAAGGATATCTTCCTCCACCTCAGTACGGCCTGTAAGATATTTAAGGTCTATCATGCCTCCCCTCTCTCTGCGTTCTTCGAGAGAATATAACTGCAGCCTGCTTAGACGTTCTTCATATGGGAGATCCTTGAGTCCTGAGACCATCTTAGTGGCCATTCGCTGAACCGATTCCATTCTCTTCACATCCTTTTGATAATGCGGCCTCCAAAACTGAACACAGTACTCCAGATGAGGTCTCACCATTGTCCTGTACTTCAGGCTTTCGGCTGACAAAACTTCTTCGGATGCAACCCAGCATTTGTCTAGCCTTGGCCGAGGCTTTCTACACTTGAGTGGCAGTCTTCATATCTTCGCTAATGATTACACCCAGGTCTCGTTCTGCGACAGTTCTTGTTAAGGTTTCACCACTCAGAGTGTATGTTCTGCTGGGGTTACCGCTACCAAGCTGCATAACCTTACACTTTTTGGCGTTAAAACTCATTTGCCAAGTATTAGACCATTGTTCCAATAAAAGTAAGTCGTGCCTCATAGTGTTGGGCAAGGTAGCGCTGTCAACCACGTTGCATAGCTTAGCGTCATCAGCGAATAGTGTAATTTTACCTTGAAGTCCCTGAGGCAGGTCTCATACAAAGATATTAAACAGTATCGGACCCAAGACCGAGCACTGCGGCACTCCACTGGTCACTTCTGACGTTTCAGAGGGGGTACCATTTACCACCACCCTCTGAAGTCTACCACTGAGCCAGTCTTTAACCCATGCAGTCAATGTTTCTCCTAGTCCCATTGTTTTCATCTTGTTTAATAACCTACGGTATGGGACACTATCAAAAGCCTTACTGAAGTCCAAATACATGATATCCAAGGACTCTCCCCTGTCCAGTTGTTTCATTACCCAGTCAAAGAAGCTTATCAGATTGGATTGACAAGACCTTCCCTTCGTGAGTCCATGCTGGTGGGAATCCCTCAGCCTCTCATCATCTAGAATCGTATCCAATCTGTTTTTAATCAATGTTTCCATAAGTTTACACACTATTGATGTGAGACTCACCGGTCTGTAATTTTCAGCCTCTGACCTGCATCCCTTTCTGTGGAGTGGAATGACGTTAGCAGTTTTCCAGTCCAAGGGGACCTTTCTGTTGTTTAGGGAAAGATTGAAAAGCGCAGTCAACGGCTCTGCCGAAGCACTCTGGGGTGTAGATTATCTGGTCCCATGGCTTTGTTCACTTTTAATCTCGATAGCTCATGGTATACATTGCTCGCGGTAAATTCAAAATCTCGGAACGGGTCCTCCAAGCACTCCCTTGTTTGCAGCTGCGGTCCGGATCCTGGCGCCTCACAGGTGAAGACCGAGCAGAAGTATCCATTGAGTAATTTGGCTTTATCTGAGTCCGAGTCTACATAGTTACCATCAGGTTTCCTTAGGCGCACAATCCCGTCTAATAAGAGGGTCTGTTGTCCGGGAGTGCCAACTGATCGCCCTATAGAGCCCCGTTTAATGTCCTTCATCAGGGGCAAACTCTGGGACGTCTCCCATCAAAGATTAAATCAAACACTGTTCCTCTCCAGCATTTGATTTAATCACTTGTATAGAAATCTTTAGAAAAAATAGACACAAGTTATAGAATAGAGCTTAAGGTCGGGAAATGCACCTAGCTTTAGGCGCAGCCATTTGAATCAACAGAAACATGGATGCTCTTATTCTATAACTACGTGTGTAACTTAAAATGCCCCCAATCCATCCTTGACCCGTCCACATCCTACTCATTTTGTGTCCCTTTCTTGACTCACACATAAAATTTAGGAGCAGATGCTGCACTTACCGTATTTTCATGTAGATAACGCGCACCCGTGTAAAACGCGCACACGGGTATAGCACGCGAAAAACACAAATCTATGTACAGAACTTTTTATATACCGCGCACACCCGTATACCGCGCATGCTGCCCGACTCTCCCGTCGCCGCCCGACTCTCCTTTCGCCCGCCCCGACTCTCCTCTGGCCACCCTGACACTCCTTTCGCACGCCCCGACTCTCCTCTCCCCCTTGAAGTCCTGTCCCCACCCTGAAAGCCTGATGCTCCCCCCCCACGTCCGATTCACCCCCCCCACAGGACCGCTCGCAACCCCACCGCGAAGGACCGCTCGCATGCACCCGCACCCCGAAGGACCGCTCGCACGCACTCTCACCCGAACCCGCAGCCCCACCCTGAAGGACCGCTCGCACCCCCACAGGCTACCGACCCCCCCATCATGTAGAAGCTCCTACCGGTGTCCTGCTGTTTCCTTTTGGCGGTCCCGACTCCCCAACACGATCGGGGCAAGAGGGAGCTCAAGCCCTCTTGCCCCAGCCAACCGCGGCACCCCCGACACGATCGGGGCAAGAGGGAGCTCAAGCCCTCTTGCCCCCCGACTCCCCGACACGATCGGGGCAAGAGGGAGCTCAAGCCCTCTTGCCCCAGCCAACCGCGGCACCCCGGACACGATCGGGGCAAGAGGGAGCTCAAGCCCTCTTGCCCCCCCGACTCCCCGACACGATCGAGGCAAGAGGGAGCTCAAGCCCTCTTGCCCCAGCCAACCGCGGCACACCCGACACGATCGGGGCAAGAGGGAGCTCAAGCCCTCTTGCCCCAGCCAACCGCGGCACCCCCGACATGATCGGGGCAAGAGGGAGCTCAAGCTCTCTTGCCCCCCCAACTCCCCGACACGATCGGGGCAAAAGGGAGCCCAAGCCCTCTTGCCCCGCTGACTCCCCACCCCCCCGACAATATCGGGCCAGGAGGGAGCCCAAGTCCTCCTGGCCCTGGCGCCCCCCCCCCGCTAGTTGTTCAGGCCAGGAGGGAGCCCAAACCCTCCTGGCCACGCGACCCCCTACCCCCACCCCGCACTACATTACGGGCAGGAGGGATCCCAGGCCCTCCTGCCCTCGATGCAAACCCCCCTCCCAACGACCGCCCCCCCAAGAACCTCCGACCGCCCCCCTGCTGACCCGCGACCCCCCTGGCCGACCCCCACGACACCCCCACCCCCCTTCCCCGTACCTTTGTGTAGTTGGCCGGACAGACGGGAGCCAAACTCGCCTGTCCGGCAGGCAGCCAACGACAGAATGAGGCCGGATTGGCCCATCCGTCCCAAAGCTCTGCCTACTGGTGGGGCCTAAGGCGCCTGGGCCAATCAGAATAGGCCCGGGAGCCTTAGGTCCCTCCTGGGGGCGGGGCCTTGGGCACATGGTCGGGTTGGGCCCATGTGCCTCAGGCCCCGCCCCCAGGAGGGACCTAAGGCTCCCGGGCCTATTCTGATTGGCCCAGGTGCCTTAGGCCCCACCAGTAGGCGGAGCTTTGGGACGGATGGGCCAATCCGGCCTCATTCCGTCGTTGGCTGCCTGCCGGACAGGCGAGTTTGGCTCCCGTCTGTCCGGCCAACTACACAAAGGTACGGGGAAGGGGGGTGGGGGTGTCATGGGGGTCGGCCAGGGGGGTCACGGGTCGACTGGGGGGGCGGTCGGAGGTTTTTGGGGGGGCGGTCGTTGGGGGGAGGGGGGTTTGCATCGAGGGCAGGAGGGCCTGGGATCCCTCCTGCCCATAATGTAGTGCGGGGTGGGGGTAGGGGGCCGCCGTGGCCAGGAGGGTTTGGGCTCCCTCCTGGCCCGAACAACTAGCGGGGGGGGGGGGTCGCCAGGGCCAGGAGGACTTGGGCTCCCTCCTGGCCCGATATTGTCGGTGAGTTGGGGAGTCGGCGGGGCAAGAAGGCTTGGGCTCCCTTTTGCCCCGATCGTGTCGGGGAGTCGGGGGGGGCAAGAGGGCTTGAGCTCCCTCTTGCCCCGATCGTGTCGGGGGTGCCGCGGTTGGCTGGGGCAAGAGGGCTTGAGCTCCCTCTTGCCCTGATCGTGTCGGGGGTGCCGCGGTTGGCTGGGGCAAGAGGGCTTGAGCTCCCTCTTGCCCCGATCGTGTCGGGTGTTGGGACCGCCAAGAGGAAGCAGCAGGACACCGGTAGGAGCTTCTACATGATGGGGGGGGGGGTCGGGAGGCCATGGGGGTGCGGGTGCGGGTGGGAGTGCGTGCGAGCGGTCCTTCGGGGTGGGGGTGCGAGCGGTCCTGCGGGGGTGAATCGGACGTCGGGTTGGGGGGAACTATGTAAAAAAAATTTTGTACAACGTGCTCACGCGTATAACGTGCGAGTGTATGCACGGTACGTAAAAACCACGTATAACGCGCGCGTTATATTTGAGAAAATACGGTAAATTTACATAATTAACTTGTTAATTGATTCTAAATAGCGTCAATAAATTGCTTGTTAAAATACCAATTATTGGCACTAGTTAGCTTGTTATTCAATTAAATTAATGTGATCTAATCTAGTTCATGCATTTCAATTTTACTATTACTACAACTACTATTTACTGTAGCAGTTTCATAGCACAACGAGATCTGCAGCTCCTCAATTCGAGTTTCGATTGTTATTAAGCACACCTGGCTTCTGATGACACCAAATATCCCGCTAGTTAGAGCATAGGATGAACATCAAAAGTATTGAAAAGTAGCTGGTAACTAGACTGTACTATCTGAGAATGAACAATCATTTTCAATAGTAACATAGTAGATGACGGCAGATAAAGACCCAAATGGTCCATCTAGTCTGCCCAACCTGATTCAATCTACTTTTTCTTCTTCTTAGCTATTTCTGGGCAAGAATCCAAAGTTCTACCCGTTACTATACTGGGTTCCAACTGCTGAAGTCTCCGTCAAAGCTCACTCCAGCCTATCTATAACCTCTCAGCCTTTGAAGCCCTCCCCAGCCCATCCTCAACCAAAAGGCCATATACAGACACAGACTATGCAAGTCTGCCCAGTACTGGCCTTAGTTCAATATTTACTATTATTTTCTGATTCTAGATCCTCTGTGTTCATCCCACGCTTCTTTGAACTCCGTCACCATTTTCCTCTCCATCACCTCTCTCGGGAGCGCATTCCAGGCATCCACTACCCTCTCCGTAAAGTAGAATTTCCTAACATTGCTCTTGAATCTACCACCCCTCAACCTCAAATTATGTCCTCTGGTTTTACCATTTTCCTTTCTCTGGAAAAGATTTTGTTCTACGTTAATACCTTTCAAGTAATTGAACGTCTGAATCATAGAAACCAATTCTCCCTTTAAGAAATAAAGACAATGTATTCAAATCTGAAACAGAAAAAATGAGGGATGTAAAATATATATAGTATATTATATACAAAATGACTTTCCTGAACTGAGGATTCTACTGGAATACTGCCATTACAGATACTGTAGCTCAACCTTGTTTGATTTTAACACATTGAGTTGAACTGTGGATTAGGCAATTAGCAGCTACAAGACAGGAAATGAGAAACCACTTCAAGATTTTTTTCTTTTCTAAAGTTTCTACTTTAATACACAGCTCCTGCGGAAATTGGATGCCCTATTTCCTGAGGAAAGACAGAGGTACATTTCTTAAAATATCACTTTATCTGTTTCATGGCCCTTTTTTATTCTCTCTCAACAAGCTTCATTTGAAATGCTTTTGCACTTTTTTCACCATGGCCCCTCTCTCTGCTTCATAATAATCTCTCTTCATGAGACTTTTTGGCCCTTGAGCTGTGTGATAATTGTGAGTGCATTTGGCCCTGATGGAAATTAATATATTAGTGCCTCAATTCCATACTATTTCAATCTCAGAAGTGAAAAATAAATGTTGAGCAGGCCTGACTTGCTCTTCCAAGAAGGTATGTGCCAGCAGCAGGGAAGGAGGGAAGCCAGCCGGAGTTTTCCTGATAGCGGAGGCAATATTGTTGGGGGATGGGTTTTGTTGATCCTTTTTCTGTGCTTGTGATTTATAAAATGACAGTTGTACATAATATGGTTTCATTTTATACTTTAATAAAATGATTTCAATATAAAATCACAACTATATGAGGCTTGTGCGGATGGGATCAGACAAAGTTCACGGGGATGAAGCAAGGGCTGGGACAAATTTTTTTCCCCCAAGACATTCTCTATGTGCAAGAAACATTTTTCAGTCTGGTTTACATTCAGTTAAATAACTCATTTGATTCAATTTTGGATATCGAATTATTTGTTTCCTTCATTTCCTACTGAATTCTATGGAGCAAAAAATTGTTATAATACAACAATAGGGCGTTCCATCTATTTCAATAAAACATGTTAAAATCTTGCTGGGAACAGTTAAAATCTAACAGTGGCAACACTTGTACAGTACAATATATAAAGAATGGCACAAAGGCTGCAGAAGATCGAATGAGGTTTAAAAGATGTTAACAGACGAAGACTCCACGATACCATCAGATGGCAAAGTGGTGCAGCAGTGGAATGAAGAACCCAAAATACTGTAAAAGGGGCAGAACAACAGTGGCAGAAACACCTGAAGGCACTTGGAGAGGGGGGTAAAATTATGCCAGCGTTAGCAGCAATCAGAAAAATAGTTCTACGCGTATTATTGTTTAACAAAGTGGGTTAAGAACATAAAATAGCCTTACTGGGTCAGACCAATGGTCCATCAAGCCCTGTAGCCCGTTCTTATGGAGGCCAATCCAGGTCATTAGTACCTGGCCAAAACCCAAGGAGAAGCAATATTCCATGCTACCGATCCAGGGCAAGCAATGGCTTCCCCCATGTCTTTCTCAATAACAGACTATTGACTTTTCCTCCAGGAACTTGTCCAAACCTTTCTTAAAACCAGCTACGCTATCCGCTCTTACCACATCCTCTAGCAACGCAAGTATTATTGTTTAACAAAGTGGGTTGCGCATAAACTACTCAAATGAAATATGAAACACATAAATAATATCAATAAATTTGGTGAGGAGACCTCAGTGTAGATGGAAAAGTCACCACCATTGCCTTTTGCAGATGGACAGCAATATGAACTGAAACAGCCTATTTGCTTTTCTTGGAAGTCTCATGGATCGTTAACCGGTTCTTCACTCTTGAGTTAAGTCCTTTCCTTGAATTTGGTAGGGCTGTGCAGCCATTGTTTTTGCAAATTGGATTGCACATTTTTTTCTACTCTTTATTGTGATTTATTATGTGTGTTTGCACTGCTCTCAATATATGCACAAAGGAAGACTTTATGATGGTGTAGTACAGAGCCTCTCAAACTTTCTCAAGCTGAGGCACACTAATGGTAGTGGCCATGGCTTGAGGCACCCAGAAGTGCGTGGACGTTGCCGTGATGATATCACGCATATGCGTGACATCATCACCTCGACGTCCACGCATGTGTAGAGGCCCTCCAGATGGGCCCTGAGATGCCAGTAGGGGGTGCCAGCAGGAAGAGGGCTGGAGAGAAGGAGAGGCACTGGTGCCAGCTGATTGCCTACAGCAGTGTTTCTCAACTGCTTCAAGCTAAGTACCCCTTAAGTCTAGCAAATATCAACCACAGATCTCCCTAGGCCCACCCAAGCTCTGCCTCAGATCCCATCCCCTTTGCTAATTGTAATACAATTTTTTCCATTCATTTTTCATATACACACAGCAGATATAAATTCTCAAAACTGACACATTTCAATCACTATATTGAAAATAAAATCATTTTACCTACTGGCGATCCTCTGCAGGCTGCTGTAATTAGCTTTAAAGGTGAGACCGGGAGGCCAGGGGGGAAGCCAGAGGACGCTATAAAGAAGGGGGAAACATGCAGGCCTTTGGCGAGTCGGGCAGCGCTGGCGCCATACCGCGTAGGGAAGGCAGCTGGCAGGCGCCTCTCTTCCTCTTCAATGTGCCGCGACACACTTGGAATCTTAGGAGGCACACAATTTGAGATACACTGGTTTAGTGTATTGAGCTTTGTCTCATACACAGGTTGAAGTATTAACGTTTTTACATTTGTCTGACTATTCAATCTTCACTGAGGTCTTCTCACCAAATTTATTGATATTATTTATGTGTTTCATATTTAATTTGAGTAGTTCATACGCAACCCACGTTGTTAAACAATAATACTCGCAGAACTATTTTTCTGATTATTATTAGAGGTGTTCTTTAGTTTGGGTTTTGCTCATTTGAGTGTTAGCAGCAAAGCACCAAGATAGCAGGAGAGGGGAAAATCAGCAACAACACTGGTCAGCTGACTCCAGAGCAGTATATGTGAATTAAAGTAACAGTAGTATTGGCTAAAAACCCCCAAAAAGCACTAGAACAGGGCCAACACAATTCCCAGAAGGCTGAAAGGCTCTAACAAACCTGAAGAGGGTCACCACAGCAGCAAAATGGGCTGCAATACTATAACAAACCTGAAGAGGGCCACCACAGCAGCAAAATGGCCAGATAAGCTAAAAAGCTCTAACATACCTGAAAAGGCTAGAACAGCAGCAAAATAGGCTGCAAGGCCCTAAAACACCCAAAGAGGACCAAAAGAGCATCAAGATAGGCTGAAGGGCTCTAACATCCAGGCAGTAGCACAGTGGCGTACCTAGGGGGGGGCGGGGGGGGCGGGCCGCCCCGGGTACCAGCCCTGAGGGGGTGTTCCCGGCCTTGCCGCTCAGCCCCCCCCCACGCCCGAAGGACCGCTCGCCCCACTGACCTTCCAGCACACCTATGAAGCAGCCCGCAGCAGGATCAAGACGTCAGCAATCCCTCAGCTGCTTGGGCGCTGCTTCCTGCGCCGCGGTCCCGTCCCTCCTCTGACGTCAGAGGAGGGGGCGGGACCGCGGCGCAGGAAGCAGCGCCCAAGCAGCTGAGGGATTGCTGACGTCTTGATCCTGCTGCGGGCTGCTTCATAGGTGTGCTGGAAGGTCAGTGGGGCGAGCGGTCCTTCGGGCGTGGGGGGGGGGGGCAGTAGCTTAAGGTAGCCCGGCGCAGGAAGCAGCTCCTAAGCAGCGCAAAGATAGCTGACGTCGCGATCTTGCTGCGGCTGCTTCATAGGTAGTGCGGGGAGGCCAGGGGGGCGAATGGTCCTTCGGGGTGGGTCGGGGCATCAGGCCTTCAGGGTGGGGCGGGCGGGCGGGCAGGCAGACTTTCAGGGGGAGGGGGGTGACAGGCAGGCAGGCAGGCCTTCAAGGGGGGGTGCAGGTCTTCGGGGGGGGGGGGGCAGACCTTCAAGGGGGGACAGGCCTTCAGGGGGGGTGCATGCCTTCAGGGGGGGGGCCGACCTTCAAGGGGGTGCAGGCCTTCAAGGGGGGGACAGGCAGGCAGGCCTTCAAGTGGGGGGACAGGCCTTCGGGGGGGTGCAGGCCTTCGGGGGGGGGTGCAGACCTTCAAGGGGGTGCAGGCCTTCAAGGGGGGGACAGGCAGGCAGGCCTTCAAGGGGGGGACAGGCCTACAAGGGGGTGGGACAGGCCTTCAAGGGGGTGCAGGCCTTTGGGGGGGTGCCATCCTTCAAGGGGGGGTGCAGGCCTTCAAGGGGGGGGACAGGCCTTCAAGGGGGGACAAGCAGGCAGGCCTTCAAGGGGGGGACAGGCCTACAAGGGGGTGGGACAGGCCTTCAAGGGGGTGCAGGCCTTTGGGGGGGACAGGCAGGCAGGCCTTCAAGTGGGGGGACAGGCCTTCGGGGGGGTGCAGGCCTTCGGGTGGGGGGTACAATCCTTCGGGGAGGGTGCAGGCCTTCAGGGGTGGGGTTTAGGCGTTCAGAGGGGGACAGACCTTCGGGTGGGAGGTAAAGTCCTTCGGGGGGTGCAGGTCTTCAGGGGTGGGGTGTAGCCCTTCTGAGGGGGGACAGACCTTCGGGGGAGGGGGGTCCTGGTGTAAAAGTACACAGAGGGAGAGAGGGAAGGGGGGGTTCAAAGATACGTGCATATGCCAGACTTTGGGGGTTAGAAATAATGGGTCTAAAAACAGAGGAGTGGGAGAGAGATGGTGCATAATGGGATTTAGGGAGGGAAGGAACAGAAAGGGAGAGAACTTGGAAACAGGGGATGGTGTGGAGGGGGGATAGAGATACTGGATAGGAGGATAGTTGGGAACAGAAAGGGAGAGATGGTGGATCCTGGGGTGGTGGGGAGTTGAGAAAAGGTGAATCTGTGGATGGAGACAAAAAAAAGGAAAGATGCCAGATCTCCGGGAGAGGGAAGGGAAACGGAAGGGGAGAACAGAGATGGCAGACGGATGGTTAGCACGGAGAAAGGAGACCCTGGCAAGCAAGACAACAAGAGCCTGGGACCAACAAGATTTGAATATTGATCAGAGAACAAAAGGTAGAAAAAATAATTTTATTTTCTGTTTTGTGATTACAATATGTTAGATTTGAAAAGTGTACATGAGACAGCTTGAAATGGGAACTTTTCTATTTTTGTGAATGGCAAGGCTGAGTTCAGTTAAAATATATGCTTTATAAGAAAATATAATAATGTGTTTTATAAAGTTTATAAGCATTGCTGGCATACTCGGTGAGGTGTTCCTAGTGTTGGTGGTGGTGGTAGCATGTCAGTGTGTTGAGAGGAAGAGGTAGTCTGGGAAATTCTGCTGAGCAAACTCTGGGCCCATTTCCACCCCCAGTTAGTCCACTCCACTCAACTGGTTCACACACTGAGTGGGTCTTTGGGTGTTATTTCTGGGTAGTTGTTTTAGAATCTCTTCCAGTGGTTTGTCAGTATCTCCTTCTGGTCCAAGGAAGGAAACTTTGTCAACCTTAGCATTGACCTTCAGAATATGTTTGTAACAGCGCTGCTTGTGTGGCATTAGGCTATGTAGTGATCGAAAGAAAAAAACAGACCTTTGCACATTTTTGCACTATATGGTGGGTGTATGAGGAGATTCATTTCCTGCACAGTTAAGTCCATGTGAAGTTACCTTGTGCTGTATTTGACATCTAGCAAGGTCTCTGTTTGGAAGGAAAGATCTAAGCTTAAAAATGAAGTGGCCAGAAGTTATGTTAAAAGTAGATAGCGTAGCTGGTTTTAAGAAAGGTTTGGACAAATTCCTGGAGGAAAAGTCCATTGTCTGTTATTAAGACATGGGGGAAGCGTCTGCTTGCCCTGGATTGGTGCACTCAGCAGCAACAATTTTTTCTACTGAATAATAGTCTAGGTACAATGAAAGTAAATAGCAAAAATGTTTGAGTAGATAATTAAGGAAATCTTTTTCATATTGCTTGCTTATGGACTGGGAAAAAAGACTGTTCAAGCAAATGTCTCCAGAACTGCTTTAATGGAAAAATGTGATTTTTTTTTTTTAAGTACTTTGTGAAATTTATTGTTGTTGTGAAATTTATTGTTATACTTTGTTTAAACTTAAAAAGCGGTGTCATTAACAGTGAATCTAATCGAAAACAGGGTGAATCGAATCGAATGAAATATTTTTCTCTGAATCGGGCAGCACTATTGGCTACCATGAGAATGGGCTACTGGGCATGATGGACCATTGGTGTGACCCAGTTAGGCTATTCTTATGTTATGTTCTCATCTGTAGGGGCCTTTGTTTTCACTTCTTATTTTAATGTATTTTTTTCCTGGGAACTTATCAGTGTTTTTTTATAATGGGAACAAAAATGGAAGAGAATTAATGTGTGTGGAATGGGGGGGTAACTAATTTCTTCAGCTAAATAATTCAATCCACTTCAAACAGACATAGGAGAACTCACGCACCATTCACACACCCTCCAACCAAAAACGTCAAAAGAAAAAAACTGTTCGACAACCTCCTAGCCATTCGAGCTGCAACACTTGACCCCCAACTCTACAACCTATTGACCTCGACCACAAACTACAAAACCTTAAAAAAAGAAATAAAAACCCTTCTATTCAAAAAACACATAAAACCAAACTAACATAATCAGAACTGTCCCAAGCATCACCTGCAACTACTCCATATGTACTTCTGATGTCATGACAATTCCGACATAATTTATGTTATGTTATGTTTGGAATAATGGTTACATAAATGAGGTTCAATAAAAGAAAATTTTCACTGCCTGTTTCTTTTTTTTTTTTTTTTTTTTTTTTGGTGCCGTTTCTATTCTGACCATTTATTCCATTTCATGGTTATTGCAAAAAAAAAAAAAAAATTTTACATGGGGGGGGGGGGGTGTCAAAAAATGATGGGCCCCGGGTGCCACATACCCTAGGTACGCCACTGCAGTAGCACCTTAAGACACTGAGGACTTCAGTTATGGAGCAAAGTATTTCTTCTAAGGCATTTTTAAAGGACCAAGGAACCCAGAGTTCTAGGAATGAGGCAAAACTGCAAGAGCAAGCTGAATAGAGGAAAAGGGTTACATTTATTTTGGGTACTATGTAAGGTTTTTAAAAGAAAATTCTAGAGATTGTTAAAAATCTGCTTGCAAGAGCCGGTTTACCCAGGAATATCTGCCTTTTGCATCATGGCTTGTCTGATCCAAAAATTAGCCTGCCATTCACGTCACCTTGCACTCTGTAGTCAAGGTAGCCTTTTCAGACATCAGATTCCTTTGTGTCTCATCAGATCCTTCTGTTTTTGCAGAGCAACATTGGACCAGTCATCCAAAATCCGACAACAACCACAGTGACATGTAGAGACCAAGATGCTGCAAGAGCCTGTTTAACAGCAAATGTAAACTGTCAATCTGTAATGATCCCTTGCACTAAAAGTTTCTTTACTTCTCTCTCTGTTTGTAGTTTTTCGTGGCAGCAATCTTTATTCAGCAATTATGTCCGTGAAGAACAATTCTGCACAAAATAAAGCAGCAAAGTGGACTTATTCGTTCTGTCTTTCTGGATGCTAGGGTCCACCTTGGGGGTTAGCGCCCAAGAAAAGGATCTGGGTGTCATTGTAGACAATACGATAAAACCTTCCGCCCAATGTGTGGCGGCGGCCAAAAAAGCAAACAGGATGCTGGGGATTATTTAAAAAGGGTTAACAAAACTAAGAATGTCATAATGCCCCTGTATCGCTCCATGGCGCGACCTCATTTGGAGCATTGCGTTCAATTCTGGTCTCCTTATCTTAAGAAAGATATAATAATGGCACTACTAACCACTGTGGTAACAGCACTTAATTTACTTAGATCAATTTCTATGAAGGATCCCAGACAGATAAACTCATTGAACCTGTAGCCTATAATATTATGAGACTGAACTCTATTCTTTAAGAAAACTTATTTAATACAAACTTAAAACTCACAGTCCAATTGATCTTATGAGATCTTGTTTTCTACAAAGTCTGCACTCTACCAGCACATTCCAGAGGCAGAAATGGCCTGGAGTGTATCCCACATACTCTGTGGAGCATAATACTGTACTGGGAGCTTTGAGTTAAAGCAACACACTCTATTTACATATTTTAATTCAAGTAATCGGTCCATATGAATGGGGATGGGGGGGGGGGGGGGTGGAGGCAGAACAATTTCTGTCAGATGCATATAGGAAGCTTCTTTCACTCATTTTCCAATGTTCTTTTTCCTGCTGATCATTCGGCCTCCATCGGTACTAATCCTGCATTGTTACCTTCTTGTGCTTAGCTTTAGCAAATGATTTCTTTCAATAATCCCATTCAGATCTCCCTTGAACCTTCTCCCTTTCTGATAACAGCTTTTCTCACGTCCTCATCTATTTCACTTTGGTTTGTGAGAGGGAGAATGAGAATGTGAGAGTAAAAGCTTTATTTCTTAGCTCCTCATTATCCCCGCCCCCTTTTATTAAGCTGCGGTAGAAGTTTCTACCGCGGCCTGAAGCACTAACTGCTCCGATGCTTATAGAATTTCTATGAGCATTGGAGCATTTAATGTCCTGGGCTGCGGTAGTACAATCCTAATTTTATCCATTTTCCCCAAACTTTATAAAACCTCCTTTAGGAAGAATGAGGCCAATGCTCAACAGAAGATCACTGTGTAGGAGAGACTTCTACTTGATTATCTCCTGCTGGCTTCAGATTTTCAGCAGCCCAAATCTGGGTAGTGCCACTGAAAATCCAAGGAGATCAGCGTGGCACTATTTGGCTAGTGCTGGGGCCATCTGGGGGCAGAGTCGGAGCTGAGCCTGGAGTTACCCAGAGACTGCCAATTATTCATCGGCGATACTCGATTAACTGGGTAGCAATTTGGATAGCGCCATTAAATAGAAGTAGCAGCCAGATAACTGCTAACAGGCGCCAAGACTGAATTTCCATGCACATTTCAGCTGGTGGTGGCCACTGGCCAAATATTACCCCCACTATTCTTATCTGTTCAGATTTTATCAATCCTCAAAATCACTGTTCATCAGTTCATTTAGAGATTCTTCAAAATATCAATAGCCCATTTCTGCACTCCACTGCATCCCCCCCCCCGGTTTTACACTTTTCCCTCCGTATTCGCGGTTTCAGCATCTGCGGTTTCGATTATTCACGGTTTTTAGCTTGCTGTCTCCTCCCCCCAAATTACATCAGCTTGCATAGAGAAATTGCTGATTCCAAGCGTTTACAGAGAAAATCGCTGATTCCCAGAACTTTGTTCTCCTTCAGGAACAGGCCAGGTCTCCTGCCATGTTATTCGCGGTTTCACCATATTCACGATGGTTTTTAATAGAAAACAGCAAATAACATATAAAAAAGCTATTCGCGGTTTTTCAGTATTTGAGGTTCTGTTAATCCCCTATCACAGCGAATACGGAGGGAGAAGTGTATTCCTGGGTCTTCTATTTTTTTTTTTTTTTGTAATGTACATTTGTTTATTTTCAAAATGTATAACCTGCACTATCAAAAACTCTAGGCGAGGCACAAGAACCAAATGCAATAAAATACAAACAATTCCCAAAGACTATTCAGCTATCTTTTCATTAGCCGCTTTGAACTCAAGTTGGTAAAACGCGATCTATAAATTTCTTATAATGTAAATGAACAAGAATAGTATATGTTACTACTATTACTATCATCTGGTCATAAACTCCCCCTTTTACAAAAGCGCGGAAGAGGTTTTTAGCGCCAGCCGGCACGCTGAATGCTCTGCGCTGCTCTGAATCTCATAGGAACTTTATGACCGTCGGAGCAGCGCAGAACGTTCAGCGCGCTGGCTGGCACTAAAAACTTCTTCCGTGCTTCTGTAAAGAGGGTGGTGGTTGTGGAGAAAATTAAACACCATCAAAGGCTTGCTGACATAGAAATGTCTTTAAATACTTTTTTAGTCTCTACAATTCAGACAGATCTCTTTTATATTGTACCACTTACCTTATTTGACGGAGTTATTTTCATCCCTTTGTTGATTTCACGTCAGAGTAATAACTGCTTAAGGGCTTTTACGAAGCCGCGTTAGCGGTTTAATGCGTGTAATAGCGTGCGCTAACTTGCCGGCCGCGCTAGCCGCTACCGCCTCCTCTTGAGCAGGTGGTAGTTTTTCAGCTAGCGCGGGGGTTAGCATGCACTAAAAAATGTGCATGTGATAAAGCCGTTAACGCGGCTTCGTAAAAGGAGCCCTAAGTCTCTGAGAAGTGGTTTATTTAGATTAATTGTAATGTCTGATTAAAAAAAAAAAAATCAATCAATCATTGCACTTATGGCCTCTTTTACAAAGCCGCGCTAGTGGCTGCCTTGTGGAAACAACCCCAAAGCCCTTTAATTCTCTATGGGCTTCGGGGCCGTTAGTGCAGAGCTGCCACTAGCGCGGCTTTGTAAAAGAGGCCGTTAATTTTTAGAAGATAACAAAAAAGCCAGATTCGTGTCAGAACCAAGCCCCCAAAATGCTTAATTGATCCTCAGATGTACCACTCCACGTTAAAACTTTATCATAACGTTAAGCTTGATGTGCAGAATCTTCCCTGGATCAATTTAATTTGTAATAAATTATTGTTTTTGTAAACTTCATATAACTAAATTATTTGAATTTTATAAAGTTGTAAGAATTATTAAATTTTAATAAATTTCAGGAGGTTTGGAGTCCATTAATAGAATATTGTGATGAGTGAATATCATTTTCCCCATATTGGTACAATTGTAAAATGAGGGGGGGGGGGGGAGCGATTTCTGATCTGTTATTAAACGTTTAGGCAAATAGAAAAGATTATATAATATGTTATAAGATATATGTAACCACATTTGAAATAGTGGGGATGGGAGGGTGAGTTTAAATATTATAATTTAAGTTGTATATGATAGTTAATCAAGTGATATTGTATAAGTTGAAATGATATTTTCTGATACACTTTTTGTAAGATGTAAAATGAATAAAGAATTAAAAAAAAAAATAAAATTATTTAATCAAAAAAACTTAGGGGTCCTTTTATTAAGCCGCGCTAGCGGGGTTAGCGTGTCAGACATTTCATCACGCGCTAAACCCTGCGGCCGGCTAAAAAACTAACGCCTGCTCAATACAGGTGTTAGTGGCTAGCGCGGCAGGCGGTTTAACGCGTGGTATAACGCTCGTTAAACCCCTACCGCAGCTTGATAAAAGGACCCCTTAGCTTTGATTTTGTGATCATTGTAGGGACTGCTTTTGATTTTAAAAAATAGCATGAGATAGAAGTAATTGCAAATAGTATACTTTACACAGCGCATTTGCTTTTGTAGTAGGGCTCTATTGCTTCCCACTGTCTTGTAACCGTCATTCATTCAATGAGCTGGGTAGTATATCATGGAGGCCGATAGTAGCCTAATGGTAAGAGCAGTAGGACGAGAACCAGGAGAGCCCAGTTCAAATTCCACCGCGGCTCACTGCGATCTTGGGCTTCAAGTTCAAACTTAGGGCCCCTTTTACAAAGCTGCAGTAAATGCACCAAAGCAATCCAATCCCTATGGGCTTCGGTAGGGTTACCAGACTCCGCATTTCCCCAGACATGTCCTCCTTTTGAGGATATGTCCGGGGGTCCAGAGGGCACTCTGTCCGGGTTTTGAAAAGCTTCCTGACAAAATTGCGTTGGGAAGGGGCATCCGCGCAAGTGTGCATGCAATGCGGTGATGTCACATGCATGCGCGCGTTCGCGTGATGTCATTGCGTCGAGTCCGCGCATGCATGGATGCCGTCTGTGGGTGGGGCTGGGGGGGGGCAGAATAGGGCATGACAGAGTCGGAACTGGGGGGGGGTCCTGGCGGCGTGGCCATGGGTCCGGATTTTCCCGAAGGCAAATCTGGTAACCCTAGGCTTCAGTGCTATCCTTTTATGTCTTCCTATCCTATTTAAAATTGTATCAGTGTGTAATGTCTATATGTACAGGCATATTGTCTGTTAATGACTTTTGTTTTGTATTACCCTAATTTAAATTTATATAATTTTACCTCTATAAACTGCTTAGAAAATGGATAAGTGGAATAAATTTTTTTAATAAAACTTGGATTAATAGTAATAATAAACTTGGATTGCTACTGTAGTTTTGTAAAATAGGCCCTTAGTACACACTGGCACATGCTTACCGTATTTTCATGCATATAACGCGCATACGTGTATAACGTATACGCGTATAGCGCGCGGGTCCAAAGCATGTGTGTAAAAATTTTTTTATATAGCACGCACATGCGTATACCGCACATGCTGCTATAACCTCCTCCCACTCCCGCTTACTCTTCTGGCCTGCGAACCGGCATCCTCCTCCCCCGCTCACGTCA
The DNA here is from genome assembly GCF_902459505.1 of Geotrypetes seraphini. Lineage (NCBI taxonomy): Eukaryota > Metazoa > Chordata > Amphibia > Gymnophiona > Dermophiidae > Geotrypetes > Geotrypetes seraphini. Next base: position 459,957,400 of record NC_047085.1, on the reverse strand, counting down.
CCCCCCTCCCCCGCGATCCTACAACCCCCCCAGCACCGCAAAACATCTCTTACCCGATTGGGCACCGGCACCAGCACCAATGCACAGGACGTGCCAGTGCCAGTGCCCGAAGATCCTCCCTCGTTGGGCTGGGCTGGGCTGTGCGGTGCAAGGGAGATTCTCCTTCTTCCCTGTGCTGGGCTGGACTGGGCTTTGAGCATTTGTGCATGCTCAAAGCCTTCTGGTCTCGAGAATCTCGGAGAGAGCGAGACCAGAAGGCTTTGAGCATGCGCAAATGCTCAAAGCCCAGTCCAGCCCAGCACAGGGAAGAAGGAGGATCTCCCTCGCACCGCACAGCCCAGCCCAACGAGGGAGGATCTTCGGGCACTGGCACTGGAATGTCCTGTGCATTGGTGCTGGTGCTGGTGCCCAATTGGGTAAGAGATGTTTTGCGGTGCTGGGGGGGATGTAGGATCGCGGGGGAGGGGGTGATGCGAGCGGGGGGGGGGGGGGGATGCTGGTTCGCAGGGGGGATGCCGGAACGTAATGAAAAAAAAAAGTTGTAAAACGCGCTCACACATATAATGCGCACGGTTATGCACGGTTTGTAAAATCGTGTATAACACACGCGTTATATGGGTGAAAATACGGTACTGTAGCTTAAAATGCCTTAGCATGGGTCGCACTCGGCTAGGGTTACCATAAGGCCTCAGAAAAAAAGAGTGACATACAACACTTTCACATGGCAGTGCCAAATAAAGTCAATAATGAATCCAAAACAATACAAGCAGAGGTTATCACACTCAAGGGAGGAAACGTGATTCTCCAAAAACTTAGGCACCTGAAATGTAGGCCTTTAAAACCCTTGCCCACATTTCTTGTGCCTTAGTTTTTACACAGGCACCACTAGCCACGATTCTGTAAACAGTGCCTAAGTATGACTGATACATGGATGGCACTATTTTTCCAGGCACTGACCAATTTAGGTGCCGTTTGTAGAATCAGCCCCTTAGCGTCTAAGTTCTATAGCACATAACTGTAAAGGAGGAGTTAACATAGGAGGGCCTGTCAGGCACTTGCGTATTAAGATTCTAGAATACTGCCAGTTACACACGCAACAGACCACATCCTTTGGCAATGAGTTCCAGAACTTAACTATTTTTTGAGTGAAAAAACATTGAGTGAAACGAACCCTCCCACCACACAATGGTGGCTTAAGATGGTCAGGCAAAAACCTCATTGGCGTATAAAAACCTCCTTTGGAACGATTATAAGCTCTGTGCAATGCAAATTTCAAAACAGAAAAGAAGTGAATTTATCTTTGCGATTGGTACACCATTGAAAGTAGTGGAAGTAAAACCCAGATGTCTCATTCCGTCCTCCTTTTTCTGGAGCCATATGGTAACCCTGCACTCGGGTGTCCACAGTAATTTTGGTATCTGCATGTGCTTCCCATGCAGTAAAAATTCAAATTTTATTTAATGCTGGGGCAGATTGGGGTGGGGGTGGGGGGGTGGAGAGTAGATGTGTACTGTGCTAATTGGTTAGCGTAGCTATATTACCGCCTGCTAAATGATTAGCATTTTGTTAGTGCATGAGGCCCTTACTGCCCGTAAAATAGGTGGTGGTAGGAGGCCATGTGCTAATGGAAAATTTAGCCTGTGCCCATTAATACAAAAAAATAGAAAACTTTCCATTTTACCCATGCGGAAAATGGCCTTAAGGAGCAGTGCACAAAGGCCACGTTTTTTTGCAGTTTGGTAAAAGGGCCCCTTAGATTGTGAACTCTGTAGGGACATACAAATGCCTACTGTCCCTGAATGTAGACCACTTCATTGTTTTTGGGACTGTAGACCAGAGGAAAAAAATTAGTATACCACTTCTTGGGACATACCCAGCCAGTCCTGTTCTCAGGATATCTGCGATACACATGGGATAGGTTTGCACGTAATGAAGACAGTATAAGAGGATCTGTCTCTGGTACTTTTGGCTGGGTCTGTCCCAAGTTACCAGCATGCCCATAGTGAGATAACATTACAGATCATATAGGACAGAATTAATGCATGCAGATAAAGAAGCAGGCACACTGAGGATAGCAGCTTCATATATAGGAATAATACTGGGAACTGGTAAAATGTGAACTGGTGATAATACAAGCATCAGGGGGGAGAAAACCTCTTCAGAGCACATACAAGCACAAATCTTGATACAGCATAGCAGCAATCATATAGCTATAGCCAGGAAAAAAAATCCTATGAACGGCAGCAGGAAAGGCAGTGGCCACACCACTGGCAAGAATATTACAAGAAAGAAAAATGGGGAGACCCAATGATCCACAGTGAAAACAATCCACCAATGAAAACAAAAAACTGTGGATACAGATGTTCTGGAGATAATTTATTATACACTGACATATATTAACATGAAAATTCAATAAGAAAAGTACAATGATAAAAAAATACAGTGATAAAAATTCAACCGGACCCAAGGATATTACTAGAAAATTCTTCAGAGTAACCACACTGGGAAAGAAAAAAAAAAAAATCTTCCCTTTTGTAGTCAAAGTGGCCTATCTGTGTCAGAAATCAGATTCCCCTTATGCCCCTTCTGTTTCTGTAGAGCAACAAGGGACCAGTCATCTATAATCTGACAACAACCACAGTGTCAGATATAGAGGAGACCAAGATGCTGCAAGAGCCTGTTTAACAACAGATGAGGACAGCTGATGAAAAATCATTAGGGGGAAAAGACAAATGGAGCTCTCTTTTCAGAAGTGTAGTTACTGGTGCTGATGGATATTATCAGTGATGCTGATAGTACTACGGATGGTCCAGCTAATTCATCTGAGAGCAAGGAGACAGAGGCATGCCAAACCCCTTTATTTTATCGATTATTTAATTGATGATGTTCCAAAATGCAAAAAGAAAACCCCCAAATAAAATGGAAATCTCACAAGAAACTACAAAATGAAAATGTTTGCCTGTACAACCCAAGACCTTACTGAGGAGAAATAGATCACATCGGAATTGCTGACGTAATGCGACTCAAGTGTAGCTCTTGTGGTTGATTATGAGTAGTGAAGTAACAAGTTCCAGGGCCCTCCATGTAAATTAAAATATGGTGTTTCAACGAAATCAACATTTACTGAAACGACTAGTTAGGAACCCGGGACCTGGGTTGACTACTGTTGGAAACAGGATACTGGGTTTGATGGACCTTCGGTCTGTCCCAGTATGGCAATTCTTATGTTCTTAACAGTGACTGTCTGACAGTACACAATTTCAGTTAGATAGTTTCATATGGGATGATGTGGTCTCAGGGCAGCATTAACCCTTTGGTGAGCTCTATACACAGAAAAACATTGTTCTCCCTATTAAGAACATAAGAACATAAGAAGTTGCCTCCACTGGGTCAGACCAGAGGTCCATCGTGCCCAGCAGTCCGCTCCCGTGGCGGCCCATCAGGAGCGGTCTCAGGGCAGCATTAACCCTTTGGTGAGCTCTATACACAGAAAAACATTGTTCTCCCTATTGTTCTATAAATACAAATGGGGCCCTTATGGTAGAAGTGAGCAGAGCAGAAAAGAAGTGCTCCTTGCTAACAACTACAGATGAGAATTCATAGAGGGTGGGGAGAATAGATAGAACTCTGCAGAAACATTAGTTGCTCTGGTTCTTCCCCCCCCCCCATTCTTTCTTTCCCCTGAAGCTGATATAGGTCAAAATAACATACTGAATTACATATCTGCTTTAAACCAGGCAAGTGCTCTATCTCAGATACCAATCACGATTTTGAGCCAATCAGGATCTTAGGCCCCTCCCACTACATCCCAAGATGCATTAGGAGAGGGGAAGGCCCATCATTTTGAGCACATGGCCCTATAGGCAGGAAGGAGTGGGCTTCCCTCCTGCCGATTTGTCATCTGAAGGAATGAGGGTGTCATGGATGTTGGGGGAGGGATCCGGGGATGTTGGGGGATCCAGGAATATTGGAGGATGGGGGTAATTTCAGGGGACCAGGGATATCAGGGGGTGTTGGAGGCTCTGGACATGTTGAGGAGATGTCGACGGGATGTTGGGGGGGGGGAGGGTTTCAGACATGTAGAGGAGATATCAGAGGTATGTTGGGGGAGGGGTGTAGAAGATCAGTGGGAGGGAGACATTTTTTTTCTTCCTGCCAATTCACTGGGGAATCCACCATCAGCTAAGCTGGCAGGACTGCACTGAAACCAGCTCAGGTGATGGGAAATCCCCTGCCGCAATCAGACAAGGTAGTTGGGTATGTCTGCAAAACTTTGTGTGTTTTTCATGTGGACATTTTTATTTTTGAACATGGCCAAAAAAGATAGACATACTAAGGAACAAACATTTACATAGGTCATGTTCAAAAATAAAAATAGATGTCTGGCTGTTTTGGAAATGGGCATTTTCTGTACTGGATTTTTGGTCATTTGGAAAAAACATCCAAATTAGACTTAGACGTCCTATTAAAAATGCCCCCCCACCCCATATACAGTGGTACCTTGGAACGCCCCAGAACTCGAACGATTTGGAATCCGTATTTTTTTTCTTCTTCATTTTTGCTTCGGAATCCAAACGCTGCTTTGGAATCCGAACTGCAAGCAGTGCTCAGCCCAAAGCTTCCCCTGTAACGCAGCTTCCTGTTTCCACCTGGAAGGGAAGCTTTGGGCTGAACACCACTTGCAGCTGCCGTTGCCGATCTTGCTGTCTTGCTGCTGGGGATCACGATTGCTGGGGATCCCGATCTTGCCTCTGCTGCTGGGGATCCCAATCTTGCTGCCTCTGCTGCTGGGGGGTCCCGATCTTGCTGTTTCTGCCAGGTAGGCTTGATCTTGCAGAGTTTGTGGGACCAAGGAACGGATTAATCCAGTTTCTATTCTTTTCAATGGGAAAAACTGTCTTGGGACTCAAATGTTTTGGAACTCGAACGGAGTAAGTTCGGATTCCAAGGTACCACTCTATGGTACCATAGTATGGAAAATGTTCTGGATCTAGAAACTGTAATAGAGACTAATTTAATGACAGTCATAAAAAAATGGTAAAAATACTTATACTAGGCTATAATCTATTTAGGAGGGACAGGGTAAGAAGAAAGGGAGGAAGAGTAATACTGCATCTATAAAAAAACATATTAAACTAACCAAACTACAAAGTTTACAAGGTATGGAGAGGACATTGTGAATAAATGTATTTATTTATTTGCAAAAAATTTCTGTTTCACCAATCTGGAGGAAATCCCTCACTCTTGGCAAACAAAAACATAGAAGAAATAGAACATCTATTTATCTTGATGTGATATACAGCCTATTCTCACATACAGGAGAAATACTTTAATTGAACACGTTCACAATATTGCTATGAAAGGGGATGAACTGTTGTTGCTAGGTGATTTAAATTTAAAATTGATTGGGATATCCTAGCAGCAGGGTCGTCTAAGGAGATCATGCATTTTCTACAGAGAGAACAGGATAGCCATAATCTAGGAGTGCATTCTCTACAGGGAGGAGGTCTAAATAAATATCGAAGAACAGAGGAAAGAGCAATAGTCTAGAATAAATGATTGAAAGGGAAGATCAATAAAGAATATTACAGAAGAGTAAAACTGATATTGAAAAGTGCTTTAGCATCATGGAATATGGTATAAGCCATTAATCAGATGACAATCCCTGCACTCTCATACAGCTTTGGAATTATAGACTAGCCTCTCAAATATCTCTTTGTTGATGAAGCTATTTATAAGAATCTGTGTATGCCGAGATTGTACAGGGTGGGCCAAAAGCACTTGTATGTGTACAGTAATTTTTTTAAAAAATAACTTTATTTAAGGCACAGTCAACGTACAACAACCAGTGCGAATACATAGCAATCCACTCCACAGCTTCTGGGGGGGGGAGGGGGGAGGAGAGGGGAGCGGGGAGGAGGGATGGGTGGGGTGCTAGGGAGAGTAGGGGGAGGTGGAGCAAATGTTAAAAGCTAGTCTAACTTGCGGCAGGCACTCTTTTTAGTGTTGCCTCTGCTTTACTGGTGTTTTGGCATAAAGTAAAACCTTGGATTGCAAGTCAGTTGGTTTGCAAGTATTTTGCAAGATAAGCAAAACATTTTATTACATTTTAACTTGATATACAAGCAATGTCTTGCAATAGAAGTACATACAGTATACACACATCACAACTGAGCCGATGGTTCTTCTCTCTCCGACGCTGCGGGAGTGTAGTGACTGTTCTAAGTGAGCGAGGTCTTACAATATAAGTACGTGTGGAGGGGCATAATCAAAAAAAGCATCTAAGTCCCCTTTTGGCCTAAGTCCTTAAACGTTCAACGCAAAAGCAGGGAAAGTGTCCATAACCAAAACAAACGTCCTTGTTTTGATTATGGCCTTCCTCTGCCTAAACGCCCAATCTCCACTACGTCTCCTGGCCTGATCAAGACGCGCGGGGGGGGGGGGGGGGGTCGCTGGGGCCAGGAGAGCTTGGGCTCTCTTCTGGCCCGATGTTAATCGGCGGGGCAAGAGGGCTTGGGTTCCCTCTTGCCCCGATGTTGTGTGTGTGTGGGGTGGGGGGGGGGTGATGGATCGCGGCAGGAGAGATGCCTCATCTCCCCTACCGCGATGCCATCACTCCTCTACCGAAACTGCTGCGACCTGCGGCAGGAGAGATAGGGCATCTCTTCTGCCGCGGATCGCGGCAGTTCGGGTAGAGGAGTGATGGCATTGCGGTAGGGGAGATGAGGCATCTCTCCTGCCGCGACGGTTGCGGTGGGTAGGTTGCTGAGAGACGACGGGAGCTCAAGGCAGCCATTTCCTGTGAGTGATCTGCACGGGACAGGAGCGTAGGCAGACCGCTCCTGCCCAAAAACCCGCTAGAGCACCAGGTAAGGCTTACAGGGCTTAAAATAGCTGGGGGGGGGGGGGGAAGCGGTGGTTAGGGGCAGAACCGGCCCAAATATTATTTATGTTTTTTTAATATTCGCGGGCCGGCTCTGCCCCTAACCACCGCTAATACGGAGGGGGAAGTGTAGCTAGTTTTGGCCCACCCTGTATATTCCTAGAGCTGAAGAATGGGCCTCAGAAAAATAGACTAAAGCTATCATCATAGGTCTCCAAGCCTACTTAACAGCATAAATATACACAAATATGCAAAAAATAAAATAAAAAAAGAATGTGAAAGTATGAATAAAAAAGGTTCAGAGTCTGGCTCCTTCATTAATCTTGACAAGCATTCTGATGAGCAATGGTTAAAACAGCAGGGTTTAAAAAAAGATTTCAATATGTTCCTAGAAGTCCATAAATCATTATTAAGATGGACATGGGAAAAATCAACAGCAGCATGGAGGAATATCTTGAGAAGTCATTAGCAGGATAGGAACACCTGGGCAAAGTATATAAAGCAGTTGGCAGAATTGAAATAAAATACTCGTATTTGTTGAGAAAGTAGATAAAAAGAGGCCAATTTGATTTTCAAAAGAAATAGTGGAAAAGGTAAGGAATTAGAGGTTAGTCTTCATAATCTACAAGAGACCGCAGAAAGAGGAAGATAAACAATGACATTTGGAGAAGTTAAGAGAAGATTGTTAAGATGCTAATGGAAGAAAAACAAAACAAAACAGCCAAACACCCTACTACTACACTACTTTATACTGATCCTTTAAAAATGGGCCGATGAAGAATGGAAGTATTGAGGTCAGCAATAGAGAATAACACGAGGACAAATATTTCTCTGTCTCCGCAGGACCTCAGTTTCTCCGTCCCATCCCTGTGAGTTTTGTCACTGTCGCTGTCCCTGCCCCATTCCTGTAAGCTCTGCCTTAACTACACAAGCCTTGAACTCTTATGATTTTAAAGTGTTTGAGGCTTGTGCAGATGAGGACAGAGCTTGAAGGAATGGGACAGGGACAGGAAAATGCATTCTGCGGGGACAGGGAAAAATTTGTTCCCATGTCATTCTCTAATCAGCACTTAGGGCTCCTTTTACTAAGCTGCGGTAGTATTTTTAGCGCGCGCTGAAGATTAGCATGTGCTAAGCCCACGCTACGTGGAAAAACTAACACCAGCTCAATGGAGGCGTTAGCATCTAGCACACGTTAAAACCGCTAGCCCTTAGCTATTTGTCCTATATCATCTGATGGCCCATAAAAATATCTTTAGTTAAGGCCATCTTTTACTAAGCCACAGTGCTAAATGCTCTGACGCTGGTCCAACGCTGCTCCTACACTCTTAGCGCTCTGGACCATAGTAGAAACCACTACCCTGGCTCAGTAAAAGGGGAGGGGGGTATATGAGCTATTGTTTATATATTAGACTTTATAAAGGCACATATGTGCTTATCTTTCTTTTAAAAAATAGGACCTAAATAGGTGACTATTTGCCCTGATAAACTAGGCATGTCTTATAGCCAAATTATATAACTGGATTTCCACTCTATTACTGACCGTTACATTTCCCGAGGACTTAGGTCAGATCCTGATCACTCCGATCACAAAAAATCCAAAAGAATCCAACAAGCTGACATCTAACTATAGACCTATAGCAAGCATTCCCCTATTTGTAAAGCTGATGGAAGGCCTAGTTAACCAGAACTTAGTAACGCACTTGGACAACTTCCGCATACTGCAAGAGAATCAGTCAGGTTTCCGCTCAGGTTTTAGCACTGAAACAATTATAGCCTCTCTTCTAGATCTCCTTCACAATTTATTCAGCCAAGGCTCTAGTGCACTAATCCTACAACTAGATCTAAGTAGTGCCTTTGACTTAGTTGGTCACGACATTCTAATTGACTGTTTGGAGTCAATCGGTCTTTCTGACAAAGTGCTAAATTGATTCTGAGGTTTCTTGAGTAAACGATCTTACCAAGTCCTCAGTGATAACAAACAATCCTGCAGATGGGCAAACACTTGCGGAGTTCTGCAGGGCTCCCCTTTATCCCCTACCCTGTTTAACATCTACCTCGCCCCTCTGGGGAATCCACTGCAAAGCTTAAAAGTCAAATTCTATATCTACGCAGATGACATCACAATAGTCCTTCCCCTCACAAACCTTACCTCCAAGACAAAGAATCACCTGGCATTCGTCCTAAAACAAATCGAATTATGGTCGACAGAATTCAAACTGAAACTTAACTCAGATAAAACCAAATTTTTTCTGGCGAGCCCAAACGATAAAATCAAAGATTCAAAAATCTCCTTGAACAGCCAGGACTTCCCCATTGTCGATTCCATAAAAATTCTGGGAGTGACTCTCGACCGATACCTTACTTTAGACGCTCACACAGATCTACTGACCAGAAAATGCTTCTCAACATTAAGGAAGCTAAGAATCATCAAAAAATACTTTGATGCAGAATCATTCCATCTGCTGGTACAAACTTCTATCCTAAGCATGCTGGACTATTGCAACATTATTTACTTGGGATCTTTCAAGAAAACCCTTCAAAAACTCTGAATTATTCAAAATTTGGCAGTACGTCTGATTTCACTGCACAACAAAGTTTTTGCTTCCTGAACACTGCTGGGTGTTTCTTATAGAATTTTGGGTGCTGATCATGAATATTACATCAAAAATTACCCATCACGTACCATTCCAGAGAAATCTTCAATTTTGTCGTGATTTTTTCTTATATTTGGATGCAAACAATTTTTTCTCCCATAAGTGTCTTATCAACAACGGTTTGTGCCGCCTGGGTATGTCCATGCATAAAATCTAGCCAGGTTGGAAGCTGTTTTATGGAAGATGACATCCTGGGCATGTCTGGGCAGGTCTGAACGAGCTTGCGCTGTCTCACCATGCTATAATGGTGGCTTCCATACACCGATCCTGCTCATTTGGTTAATATAGATAGTCCGTGTGTGTATATAGTATCAGTATAGTAAAGTATAGTAGTATAGTAGCTGTAGCAATATAACAGTAAGTAAGCTTGATGCTATAGACGTTTTGGTGTCGGGCAATATGTCTCGTCGGTGTCGTAACAGCCGCGACACATTCTGCTATATCTGTGGGGAATATACACTTACGCCTCAGAGACGTTCGATGACTGCCCTTGTAAAGAAAGCCTATCATCTGTATTTTGGCTGCAAAATAGGTGATCAAGACAAGCAATGGGCGCCTCACATTTGCTGTGCGACATGTGCTGTTAGTCTGAGAGCCTGGCTCAGAGGTACTCGAAAGACGATGCCATTTGCTGTTCCGATGATATGGCGAGAACAGAAAGACCATGTGACGGACTGTTATTTCTGTTTGACTAATGTGTCTGGTTTCTCTGCCAAAAACAAGAAGTCAATTGAATATCCTAATCTGCCTTCAGCAATGAGACCCATGCCACATGATGACAGTCTTCCAATTCCGAAACCACCAGAGGATTGGACCTTAGACGAACCAGATGAAGAAACTGCAGTGCAGGGTTCTAACAGTGACATTGACCCGGATTTTGAACCATTCTCATCAGGCGATCCACATCTGATAACACAGTCCGAATTGAACGATTTGGTCAGAGATTTGGGTCTGTCAAAAGCAAAAGCTGAGCTGCTAGGTTCGAGACTGCAGGAATGGTGTTTGCTATCACCAGGTACGAAAATTTCTGTGTTTCGAGACCGGCATCATGATATAACCAAATTTTTTGCACAAGTCGACAGTCTCTGTTTCTGTTGTGACATTGAAGGATTGTTCTCGGTCTTTGGTTGTGATCACAACCCGGAAGAGTGGCGTCTTTTCATTGATTCGTCAATGTTAAGCCTGAAAGCTGTTCTGTTGCACAATGGCAACGTTTATCCTTCAGTACCTGTTGGCTATGCAGCACATATGAAAGAAACATATGAGAATATGGAAATGTTACTAAAGTATGTCCAGTATACCAGGTATAACTGGAATATCTGTGGAGACCTCAAAGTCGTTGCTCTGTTACTAGGACTGCAGCTTGGCTATACAAAGTACTGCTGTTTCATCTGCGAATGGGACAGCCGAGACAGAGAGTCGCACTATTCTAGAAAGAACTGGCCACTCCGTAAAAAGTTAGTTCCAGGACAGAAAAATGTAGCACATGAATCGCTTGTTGACCCGACAAAGATATTTTTGCCTCCTCTTCACATTAAACTGGGACTCATGAAGAATTTTGTGAAAGCAATGAACAAGGAAGGGGAAGGTTTTCGTTATTTAAGACAGATGTTCCCAAGAATAACTGATGCCAAGATCAAAGAGGGTATTTTTGTTGGCCCCCAGATCAGACATGTTATGAGTGACAAGCGATTTGAAGATCTGTTAGTTGGGCCGGAAAAAATTGGCTGGAAAGCCTTGAAAGACGTTGTTGACAATTTTCTGGGCAATTACAGAGCCCCAAACTACATTCAGCTGGTAGACAAACTTCTCAAAGCATACAAGAGAATGAAGTGCAATATGTCACTCAAGATTCATTTCCTCCATTCACACTTGGACTTCTTCCCCGCAAATCTCGGTGCTGTGAGTGACGAGCACGGTGAAAGGTTTCATCAAGACATAGCTACGATGGAGAAACGATACCAGGGCAATTGGAATCCGTCAATGCTTGCCGACTATTGTTGGATGCTACAACGTGATGCACCAGACACTGAATATAAAAGAAACTCGGGAGCAAAACACTTTTAATTCTGTTTCATTTAGTCGCTTGTGCGAAACGTAAACTTGACTATATATTTTATTGTCAGTAAACATAAAAATGTCTATTTCTCATAGTTCTTACGTGATGCAGTAAAACCAAAACCATATTTGAGCATACCAAGTTGGTACCTGTCATAATCACCAAAAACTTTTCAGGAATCAAGACTTAACCAAAAAATTGTTGTGCAGTGTTTTCGGTTTAAAAAGATGGGAACACATAAGTCCCTATTACCAAAAACTTCACTGGCTGCCCCTCGAGGCTAGAGTTTTATTTAAATTTTCTTGTCTCTGTTTCAAATCAATCTTTGATTTGGCCCCTATGTACCTGGTCTCCCACTTCAATTTGGGTTGCACTATTAGGCCCACACGTAAATGCAACATATTTGCTCACCCAACAATAAAGGCCTGCCGTTACAAAAGATTCCTGGACAGAACCCTAGCCTTCCAGGCAGGTAAACGGAACGACTGGCTGGGTAACATTGTCATGCTCTCCTCATCCTATCTTAGTTTTAGAAAATTAGTAAAAACAAAACTGTTCAACCGATTTGTCACCTAAGAATTCGTTGTTCATTATCTCTCATATTCTGTATACTGTATTCATCGCTTTTACGTTGTTACTATGTCGCTGACTGTCCAGCTCTTCTTATTTGTACTTGCATTCTATGTACTTGTATTCATTGATTCTATATTGTAACTATTGCTGACTGTCCAGCTCCTCTTATTGTAAACCACCTCGAACTACCATGGCTTTGGCGGTATATAAGAAATAAAATTATTATTATTATTATTATTATAAAATTACCCTCCTCATGCCCATTTACGTTAATTTATTCCATTGTAGCCTCCTTCACAGCCTCTGCTCTAGCCTGCCTGCCTCATAGCTATTTGTCTAGCCTCAAAATGGGTAAACTGAGCCTTTAATGATTTTGTCTGTTTCAAGTGAGTACTGAATTAATTTATTTTAAAAGAAGAACTTTGCCATACTTTGCATTAGGACATTTATTTCATTCTCTACAAATTATCCTGCTTGAACATTCTAATACTGGGATACTTACGGCCTCTTTTACAAAGCCGTGCTAGCGGCCCCGAAGCCCACAGAGATTTAAAGGACTTCGGGGCTGATGCCGCACAGCTTTGTAAAAGAGGCCGTTAGTTGTGCCCTCATGGGAATATATGATGGCAAATGTCTGGCTGATTCATGATTAATACTATTACATCTGTGCAATAGACTAGAGATGGCTGACTCAGTAGCAGGAAATCTAAAAAAATTATCACTATCCCAACCTAGTAAATTTGAAAGTCATTTTACTGCGACTTTTTTATGAATACCCAATTCAGAGAAACAAATTTATGCACGGTATGCTGTCATTTTTTTTAAAAAAAAATGCTGTTCAATTTTTCCACCGCCAGTTTTCTGCTCGAGAAAATTATCTGCAACCTTTTCCTGCTCTAATATTGTACCTGGTCTACCTACCATACATGTAAAGCAGGGAACTTAATATTTGCTCCGTGTTAAATCAGAGGGCAGTGCCATAGTGATTATCATCCTCATGGCTAAAAAAAATATCATACATCTTCAAATCAAATGTTTTCCCAGTGCTTGGTGTTTCTATGGCAACCCTGATTTTGCTTCCTTCAGTTTCAAGAAATTCTGAAAAGCCACAGCTCCTCAAAGAAAAATCACAAGAAAAAAAAAAGTATTCATTTTTTCAAATGGAAATATGATTATTATAACCCATTCTATAGTTATTATCAAATTCGCCTGACTAAGCGAGAATGATATGAGAATTACCCAGAGGTATAAGAGCCTGGCAATAGTAAATTCAGATTTTTTTTTTCTGTTCCTATGTAGTTTTATTCAGTAAATATAGTGCAATGTTAATTCAGATGAAAACTAATTATAACATATTAAATGGAATCAATGTTGCAGTCTCTGCTCTCCCCATTAGACCTCAACGCTGCACATCATTCATTGTATTTAACCCAATAAAGCAGTCACCCGAAAAGGAAGGGAAGGAGTTCATTAATATTATTTTGATGTGTAACAGTGCACGCACAGTTCATAAAAGAGATCCTATAATAGCACCTCATTAGCAAAGCCCTAAAATCCTTAGCCGTTACTGATTCAGAAAGTCAGGGGCGTAAGGAACGGTAACCTGTTTATTTTCTGTCAAAGAACAGAACAAATTGATAAAGAATCCAGGAGCAAAACAGAACGGTGACCCATGGGTCTGCCCTGTTTCCAATCAGGTCAGTGGACCCACTATTTACAAACTGCAGACCTCACAGCATACCCCAGGGGTGTCAAAGTCCCCCCTCGAGGGCAGCAATCCAGTCAGGTTTTCAGGATTTCCCCAATGAATATGCATTAGAGCTATTAGCATACAATGAAAGCAGTGCATGCAAATAGATCTCATGCATATTCATTGGGGAAATCCTGAAAACCTGACTGGATTGCGGCCCTCGAGGAGGGACTTTGACACCCCTGGCATACCCTGAAGAAAACCACAGCATGATGGCTGAAACGTCAGTTTCTACCTGACAAGACGCAGTGAGACCCGGAAATCTGCAACAAGAACTAGGTATGTTTCTTCAAAGGTACCGTATGTGCAGGTAACTACTTAGGCACTATTTTATAAAGATCTGTTGCTTTCTTTCTTTTTATTATTTGCTTCAAGCATTTCTGGCGAATGACACAAAAAGGCTTGAAGCAGTCCAGAGGAGGGCGACGAAAATGATAGGCTTGCGCCAAAAGACGTATGAGGAGAGACTGGAAGCCCTGAATATGTATACCTTAGACTAGAGGAAAGGAGGGACAGGGAAGATATGATTCAGATGTTCAAATACTTGAAAGGTATTAACGTAGAACAAAATCTTTTCCAGAGAAAGGAAAATGGTAAAACCAGAGGGCGTAATTTGTGGTTGAGGGATGGGAGACTCAAGAGCAATGTAAGGAAATTCTGCTTTACGGAGAGGGTGGTGGATGCTTAGAAGGTGCTCCCGAGAGAGGTGATGGAGATGAAAACGGTGACAGAGTTCAAAAAAACGTGGGATGAACACAGAAGATCTAGAATCAGAAAATAATAGTAAATATTGAAGAACTAAGGCCAGTACTGGGCAGACCTGCACGGTCTGTGTTTGTATATGGCCGTTTGGTGGAGGATGGGCTGGGGAGGGCTTCAATGGTAGAGAGGGTGTAGATGGACTGGAGTGAGCTTTGACAGAGACTACAGTAGTTGGGCAGAGCTTTGGATTCTTGCCCAGAAATAGCTAAGAAGAAGAAGAAGAAAAAACAACAACAAATTTTTAGATTGAATCAGCTTGGGCAGACTAGATGGACCATTCGGGTCTTTATCTGCCGTCATCTACTATGTTACTATGCATTTATTAAGTACATTCAAAGTAAAACTTTGAAAATAAATTACAAAAGAAGACAAGGCTAATTAACATCATTAGCGCAAAATTGCAAAAAAGAAAATCACTATTATATATAGTCCACAATATAGGAAGTAAGAGTCAAGTATAACTTACATGGGAAAACGACTCTCAGTTAACCGCCATCCATGGGGATTGATAGATACCGGATAAATGTAGTTTCTGGTTGATTGAGAGTTACTATTAAATAGGCCTAACTAATATTATACCCCATACTATGTCATACCATAAACTGTTCTAGAGAAACTACCAGGCAAGTGCTAGGCAAAGCGTGGGTGTATTCAGGTGTGGTGTGCCAAATTTGCACTTAAATTTCCACTAGAAATTGATTTTATTTTAATTTTTATTTAAAGTACAAGAGTATTTCTTTGATTTTTTTTTCTGGTAGCTTGAGTTCTGGTTATCAGAGTCTACTGTACAAAACATACAAGAACGCCTAAAGAAAAGAGCAGAAATCTATATTCAAAACCCTATCTACTTTTTTTTTCTAGTTAATTTTTATTTGAAACTTTTCTGAAGAACTCATTGTCCATTGAGTGGCCTAGTAGTTACAGCTACAGTCTCAGCACCCTGAGGGTGTGGGTTCAAACCCCATGCTACTCCTTGTGACCCTGGACAAGTCACTCAATCTTCCATTGCTCTAGATATGTTAGATAGATTGTGAGCCCACCAAGACAGATAGGGAAAAATGTTTGATTATCTGATTGTATACTGCTTAGATAATCTTGGTAGGAAGTATATAAATACCTAATAAAACAATCTTCAATCAGAATATCATAGTAAACAATGAAACAGGTACATGTGGTTTCTTCAATGCACCCATTCCTAGTCACATTCAGCCTAAAGAATACCTGCAATCCCCTTCCTTCCCTCTTGCTCTCCACTGCCCCCGCTGTGCCCCCCCACGTCTCCTATATATAAAAAGTGACTCCAAAGTTTCCACCCCTCCCAAACCCCCCCGCTACTGCAAAACTTTTACCCATTTCTCAAATTTCCTCCAAACATGATCATAACCATATCGCTTACCATGTTTGAAAGCAGTCAATCTATACACGGTGTGCCACTTCTGTAACTTCTGCACCACTGTTTTCCATTCCGAGGACACAGGTTGGTTCCAACTAGTGGATATCACCAGCCATGCACCAGTAAGGGCCAGTGTACAAAATCTAGAATCCCCTTCTTCCAGATCAAGCTCATGCCAGTGTAGCACAGCATGCTCTAAGGAAGTAGACACAACTGTACCCATGATCTGGGACACCTCCTGAAACACCAAACCCTAGAGCCCCTTTACCGATGTAAAATCCCACCACATATGTAGGTAGGTCCCTACCTCCCCACACCCTCTCCAACACTGCCCATCTCCCTTTTTTCCCATTCGGGCTAAGAGCACTGGGGTGTAGTACCATCACATAAGTACTTTATATCTATTTTCCACCAGAAAGGTCGATAGCCCCATTAAGGAAACTTCCCTCCATATTTTCCCCACTCCTCAGTGGATAACCCCCACCTTAAGTCAACCTCCCATGCCCTCATATAAGGTAAGGACATCCCCCTTTGAGAGTTCAGGCACTTATATATAGTTGAAATAGCTTCCTTCTGCAGAGAGAGGCCCAATAACCTCTCAAACTTGGTTTTCCCTAGTAGAAGCTCCCGCATAACTCTGAGGTCTGTAAATAATGTTGAACTTTTAAGTAAGGAAAAAAATCATGAGATATAAACACATATCTGTCCTAAAGTTCACAGAAGGGGCAAACCCTCCTCCTCACTACATCACAAAATTGTCCCACACACACTAAATCCTTTGACTCCCAGGTAGCAAACACTCCCTCACCTCCTTCACCGGTTCAGGCGCAGGATGCCCGTAGGAGCCACTGCCCATGGCTTTGTGCACTGAATCAGTTAGGAAGAGGGAGCTGGCTCGAAGATAATGCTGCATCGATCACACCGTGGACCGGCGGTTAAAGAACACTGTTTTGGGCCTGATGCACGTGCTGGCCCTGTGGACCGGCAGGAATTTTCTGTGGACCGGCACTGGTCCATGGACCGGTGGTTGAAGAACACTGCCCTAGGGGATTAGTATAGAGAATCTGAATCCACTCACGCATCTGAGACCCCAACCCAATATGTTCCAACACCTGAAACATAAATCGCTATGAGACCCAGTCAAAGACCTTCTCAATGTCAATTGTCAGAAAGACCATTTCCTGCTGTAATCGCTGAATCCCCCTCCATCATATTATAAGCTCTCCGGATATTGTTGCCCACCTATCTGCCTGTGACAAATTCAGATTGATCTGGATGGACAATATGGGAACCCAACTCAAATGATCCACTAATATACATGTAAAAATCTTAGTATTCACTCCCAGGAGAGAAATCAGACGATAGAAGGAACAATTTGCAGGACCCTGGCCCTTCCTTATTAATGACTGTCACCCCTGCCAGATGCATAAAAAAAGGTAACTGAGTATCTCCTTCTAGAGAATTAAGAAAATGGAGCAATGGCAGCAACAACAACTCCTGAAAGTTCTTATAAAAATTTACAGTAAAACCATCCAGCCTGCATGGACCAGAGAGTCTGTCGTGCTTCAATTGCAGTGATTGGTCTATCCAAACAGACAGGAGCCGCTTCCTCTATTCTTCGCAACTGAAGGAATCCCAGATAATGCTCTATCTCTCTAGGTTACAAGTCTGTTTATGGTAAAATAGATTTTCTTTAGCATCATACAGACATATTAGAAGAACCCATCCTTTGTTTAATTTTCCATCTGTCTAGGGTTGCAGGAGTAAGAAATTTCTAAATCATACTTTCGCATCTCAGGCAGCTCTTCATGACAACGAATTCTGAATATTGTTGCTTACTACCCATTCCTATGGCCATTTTAGAAAACAATTGAAGGCCTATCTTTTTTCTAAATATTTGACTGTTTAATGAATCATCTTATTTCATGTAACATGTTTACTTTTATAACTTTTTGTATACCGCGTTGAACTTCTGGTTACGCGGTCAATAAGCACAATGTTATGTTACGTTAAGTTATGTAGGTCAAACTTCACCCTCCAGAGAGTACAGGTTCTGATGGTATTCCATAAAACACTCCCTTAGGTCTGTATCTCTCTGGAGCACCCTCGCAGAAGTCACCCATTTAGCCAGAATATTATTCCATGAGTAAGAATCCCTTTCGCTATGCACTTCTAGCCTACTAGCTTTATTAGAAAACTCAAAATATTTTTGTTGCAGTAATTGAAGATTAAATTGTGGCTGTGAGTTAAATGTTTTCAGGCTGGACATTATCATCTGTAAGTACTATTTTTTCAAAAAACGTCCCAGGGAAAACATAGAAAACAAGACAACAGGATGTCTGTCTGGCATCCTAATAGTGCAGAGGGGCAGCCTAGTGATGAGTGGACTTTACATAAAAGGACACTGTAAAAATCTCACCTAAACCCCTTCACATAGTATAGTGAGCACTCCAGGAACAGAGAAAGCCTAATGTACCTACAAATCTACCACTACAATAGACCTCAGACTTGCAGATCACTTATATATTTAAGCACAGGAGGTATTTTTCTATGTTCCAGAGAGAGAGAGAGAGTGAGGCATAACCTGCAAAAGAAAGGAAATGTTGATGCCTCTGTACAAGTCATTGGTGAGGCCCCACTTGGAGTTCTGTGTTCAGTTTTGAAGGCCGTATCTGGCTAAGGATAAAAGAAGACTTGAAAGGGTCCAGAGGAAGGTGACAAAAATGGTTGGAGGTTTATGCTATAAGATGTACAAGAAGCCTGGAAGATGTACAGGAAGACTGGAAAACCTGAATATGTATACTCTAGAGCAGTGATTCCCAACCCTGTCCTGGAGGAACACCAGGCCAATCGAGTTTTCAGGCTAGCCCTAATGAATATGCATGAGAGAGATTTGCATATGATGGAAGTGATAGGCATGCAAATTTGCTTCATGCATATTCATTAGGGCTAGCCTGAAAACCCAATTGGCCTGGTGTTCCTCCAGGACAGGGTTGGGAACCACTGCTCTAGAGGAGAGGAGAGATAGAGGTGATATGATACAGATGTTTAAATACTTGAAAGGTATTAATATAGAACCAAATCTTTTTCAGAAAAGGGAAAATGGTAAAACAAGAGGACATAAATTGAGGTTGCGAGGTAGTAGACTTAGGAGTAATTTTAGGAGATTCTTTTTCATGGAGAGGAAGGTTGATGCCAGGAATGCCCTCCCGAGGGAAGTGGTGGAGAGAAAAACAGTGACAGAATTAAAAAAAATAGCATGGGATGAACATAGTGGATCTCTAATTAGAAAATGAATGGCATTATTTGAAGAACAAGGGCTGTACTAGGCAGACTTGCATGGTCTGTGTCTCATATATGGCAATTCAGTTTATGATGGACTGGGGAGGGCTTCAATGGAAACTCCAGTAATTTAGAACATAAGGAAGGTGTTGGGTGGACTTTTATGGTCTGTATCCCGCAAATGATGTGATGGTTTGGATAGGTTGGAGTGAGCTTTGACGGCAGTTCCAGTAGTTGGAACCCAAGATATCAAGCTTTGACAGTAGCTCCAGTAGCTCTAGATGGACCTCTACACTCTAGCACCCAATAATATCAAAGAAAAAAGACAAATCAATTTAAGCATAAATTTTTATAATGATTGTAATTGTTGGGTAGACTGGATGGACCATTCATTTACTATGGCCATTATTTACTATGTTACATATTTGTACTGAAATGAAAGAGTTAAAGTGGGAATTGAACTTGGGTCCCATAGTTCATTGTCCGTTACACTATACTTGATCTACTTGCTTGGTGCTATCTACTTGCTTGGTGCTATCTATTCTATCCTTCCCCCCAATTTCATCTACTTCGTTGCCCGCATCCCTATTTAATTGAACACTTAACTCTACGTAAATCTGTTCAATTAATACTTAACTGCATGTAACTATGTTTAAATAATGTGTACCGCATGTAACCATGCACGTAACTATGTTTAATTAATGTAAATCTGTTCAATTAATACTTAACTGCATGTAACCATGTCTAATTAATGTGAACCGCCTAGAACTCACTGGGTATGGCGGTATACAAGAATAAAGTTATTATTATTATTATTATTATTATTAGGAACGACCATAATATCTAGAGCTGTCAGAATCTAGTATCTATTGTCATATCTGAGGGGGTGGGAAGGGGGTCATTGACAGGGATCCCTCTTTTGGTCAGCTAATCAGTTAGGACACCTTTTTTAGACATAGTCACAAATGAAACAGGTCTAGCTAAAAAAATATACTTCAAAATTAGTCTTCCTTTGCCTCTACGTTTTTGGTAGAGAGAGGCTTCCTTGGCCCTTCTGCTTCTACACTTCCAGGGCCTAATCTTGACACTTTTCTTCAATAAGAAAATCTGTCTTCTCATTAAACACCAGTCATAGACAGTATCTTCAAGAGTGGAGATAGGACTGAGGCTTCAGGCATCTGTCTCTCCCTAGGACCCTAACCTTCCTAGATTCTCAATGCTTCAAGTCTCCCTCTGACTCCTCAGCTGCTTTGATGGGACCAAACAAGCTTTTAGTTTCTCTGTTCTCCAGAAAGTTCTTCAGTCTCTCCCTTTGTTGGTTATTTGGTTATTCTGTGGCATTTTCCCACCTAAACCAACCTCCCCGATTCCCCCGTTCTCTGTCTCTGTGGACAATACTCTCATCCTCCCTGTTCTGTCTGTTTGCAATCTCGGGGTATTCTTTGGCTCCTCTCAACTTTATCACCCAGATACAACATATTGCTAAAACCTTCCATTTCTTTCTCTATAATATTACCAAAATCAAACCCTTCCTCTCTGAGCATACTACCAAAACCCTTATCAACGCCCTCATCATCTCACGCTTAGATTACTGCAACTCACTACTCTCAAGCTTTCCTGCTTAGCCATCTTGCTCCCCTCCAATCTGTCCAGAATTCGGCTGCACGACTCATATTCCGTGAGAGCCACTATACTCACGTTACCCATCTCCTAAAATCACTTCATTGGCTTCCCATCCTTTTCCTTACTAACCTACAAATGCACTCACTCATCTGCCCCTCACTATCTCTCTTCATTTATCTCCCCCTATGTTTCCACCCACGAGCTCTTCTCAGCTGGTAAGTCCCTCCTATCTGTGCCCTTCTCTTCCTCTGCCAACTACAGACTCTGTCCCTTGTACCTTGCTGCGCCGTATGCTTGGAACAAGCTGCCCAAATCCCTACAGTGAGCTGTTTCTGACAGTGTTCAAGGCCCAGTTTAAAACCCACCTCTTTGAGACTGCTTTCAACTCCTAACTCCTCTCACCTTGGGTTCTGCATCCCTAACACTATGGGCTCCTTTTACAAAGGTGCATTAGGGCCTTAACGCTTGGAATAGCCCGCGCTAAAATGCCGCACGCGCTAGCTGCTTCCGCCACCTTTTAAGCAGGTGGTAATTTTTCAGCTAGCGCACGCGCTAAAAACACTAGCGCACCTTAGTAAAAGGAGCCCTATATGTCATGTCTGTCTGTCCAAGATTGTAAGCTCTTCTGAGCAGGGACCGTCTATTATAGCATGGTCTGTGAAGCGCAATTAAGTTGTGTGGTACAATAGCTTATCCAGCCAAAGACAAGTTTAAGTCTTTGGATTGCACTATGTATACACTTTGGCCTTCTCTCTCTTTTTGTTGGGGATTCGTCTTGTTACTTCCTAGGCTACAAAATTCTTTTGGTTTTGGCAATTTCAACTCCTGGATCTGAAAAAAAACACTAGAGGCCTCTGCATGCTTTCTTTAAGTTCTATAAGATTCCCAAAACTAATGCTAATGCAGTGTTAAAGAAAAGCATAAACACAATTAGCTTAAGAGTTCATTGTGACAAAATACTTCCCTATGGGCACATACTTCAAAAGCATAGCATTACACATGTTTATACAGTAAGTATTAAATAGCTGAAGAGCACCAGCCCAGAGACTCATTAATAGTTTACACACTGCACCACTGCATGCCAAAGAGCTTCAGATTCTCATCTCCCTAAGCTGGTAGCCCTAGGGGAAGGGGGTGGGTGGACATTAAAGGGTCAAATTCTCAGAGTTTTAGCCCATACAGAACAGTAACACTGAGAGATCAGACTTAGGAACCCTGGGTGCATGCCTCTCTTCCCTCTCCCTTCCGAGCTGACTGTGACTGCAATGGTTGAACTAAGGGGCCCTTTTACTAACCTGTGTTGGGCACTAATGCACACCTTATGAAGCTTAACATAGTATATGAATTAATTTCCTATCACGGCAGCACAACTGAGACCCTGCACGGAACCATGTTTTGCCTACGGTAGCCTATGTCTGGGGTTATATATTGAGGGGGGAAAAGAGAGACAGATTGGATGGGGGGGGGGAAAGAAGCCACAGAGAGGAGATGCTGGATGGGAGGAAGGAAACATATAAGTGTGAGGGGGTGTTAACATGGATGGAGTAATGGTGGAGCAAAAAACAAGAAAATAAACTCTACGAGCAAACAATAGCAAGACGTACAAGTGGGGATAGAACTGTACACATCAACCAGGGATAAATTAAATATGTAAATATTTATTTAAATCTTAAGACAAAAGTCTTTATCATATATTCACTGTATGTTGTGGAACCGACACGGTCCGTGTTTCGGCGTTTGAGCTTGCCTTAGGGGTGTGATCAACATCCAGCAGGTGGTGCTCTCGTAATGTCAATGGTTGTTAAACATACCATATGAAATCTTTGGTAATGAATTGGATACAGTCCTAGAAAGAATGTATCCCTCCGCCAGGATAAACAGCGATATGAGCAGCAATGTGCACTCATTAATTAAATGTGTTTATATATACTGTGAAATTAAATGTGTTTATATATACTGGGTCATGGGTGTATCTCTGCAATATATGAGTGGAGGGGCATAATATCAGGGTATTCTTTGACTCCTCTCTATACACCCGAAGTTGGCAGTGGGAAAATACCCCTTCTCGAAAAATACATAAATTTTATTTATTTTTTTTTAAATTCATCCAGACCTACAGTACATCTATCTTTATACCACATTCTCAACCAAAATTTTGTCCAAGTCCTAAATGCACAGAACAAGACCATTTGGATGTAGGAGGGGCCAGCATTGTGATGGACTGGTCACCCAGACATGGCAACAGAGCAGTGGGGCCCCTTTAGGGCACTGCTGTGAACTTCATAAAAAGGGTGCCACATAAACATCTCACCAGAACTCCCTTATAGGTTATGCTGGGCACACCAGAACACCCCCCAAAACCCACTATACCCACCTGTCTACAACCCCAATAACCCTTATGGCTGCGTGTATATGGCAGTACAGTAGGGTTTGAGGGGGGATTGGTGGGTGCAGATGCTCCACTATAAATGTAGTGATTAGAGTGGCTTATGGGGCCTGGTTCCTCCTCTCTATGGTTTATTAGCCCACCCCCAGGCTATTTAAGAGACCTGTGTACAGCTCTACTAGGCTTTCCAATACCAGGTGCTGATGTTCTGAGACATGTATGTATGTTTTTATTCCGATCTTTGTGGGGGGAGGGGGGTCAGTGAACATTGGGGGAGTATGTGTGTTGGTCTTTACTTTGTCTTTGCAATGGTTATCTGGTCACTTTGGATACATTTTGGACACTTGTACCTGTTTTTACATTGTCTAAGTCACAACATATAAGTTCTGTCCAGGAAGTCTCTTAAAACCTTTGATTATCTAATCTAATCATCCATTTGTGCATTGCTCATATCAATACAGGCTCAAGGTGACTGTAAAGAGGAGGGAGAGAGAGGAGGTGGATAGGTAAGAGGGAGAGGAAGGGGAGAGAAAAAGAGGGGAGAGAGGAGGAAGAGAGGAAGGGAAAGAGAAAGAAGAGAGGGTAAAGGAAATTAAGTATCAAACAGATGGGTTTTCAGTTTTCTTTGGAAGATGATGTGGCAAAGTTCAGTTCTGGTCTTTTCTGTAAGGCCATTCCAAGTTTTGATTCCTAGGAAGGTAAGCATGGAGTGGAAAACTCGTTAACAGTGAAGATCTTTAGTGGATGGGAGATTTAGTAGCATCCTGTTGAGGATTCTGCGGGAAGTAGACCATGCTATTGAGAAGAGTTGGATGAGTGGGGCCACAGAGTTTCCATAATATATGCGGTGAATGATGCAAGATATTTTGAATGTTATTCGTGATGGGATGGGCAGCCAGTGCATTTGTTTGATGAAGGTTGTAACCGAGTCGTATTTTCTCAGGTTATCCCTGCTGGATGACTAAGTCTAGGTCAGCCTACATCCTTCCCTAACCATTCCTCCAGATATACCCCTTTTAGCTTTGGGCGCGCAGCGGCATTTAATGAGTCCCTGGATATGTCCAAAAATAGGTTTGATTATCAGCATTTGAACAACGTGTCTTTTAGGTCATCCAAATGCGGACTTGGGTGGGTTTCTCGACATGTTTAAGTTTCAATTATGAGCCCCATAACTTATAGGATACTGTAAGTTACATGCACTTCAGAGCACAATTAGATACCAACAGTTATAGCTACCATTGACTTGGTATAAGTTTGGATGCCCAACTTTGAGTGCATAAATGCGGACTTATGCTAGCATTCTATAAAAGAATCTTGGTGCCAAGAGTTAGGTGACCCAATGCCATGTATTTAATACAAAATTTAAAAGTACTACTTGGTGCCAATTTATAGAATTGCCACCATTATCTCTACCTCATTTGTTGGCCTTATTTGTGTATAACTAGGTGATTGGAACTGAAGTTTATAAGGGCCAAGTCGAATAGAAGCTTTTTCCTTATTTATAAATTATAGAGATTGCCTTACTGGACAACCACCCAAAGTGGCCCCTAAAAATAAAATACAGATGTCTGAGAAACTTCTATTTAAATATAAACACATATGGTATTGTGGCTAAAATAAATGGAAATTAACATATGAGCTTAGTAAATGATGGCAGATAAAAGGCCAAAGAGGCCCATCTTGTCTGCACAGTAAGATGATTATGGTTGTAATGACCTCTCTGTGTAAGTTATCTCAATGCCTTTAAGTTCCATAACTGCCTCTCATTGAGTATAAGTATAAGAATAGTACAGAACACGGCAGTTCGCTTGATATTCGGATTGAGGATAAACGACAACATTAGACCCTACTACAGAAGGTTACACTGATTGCCAATGAAGGCGCAAATAATGTTTAAGTTTGCCTATATTTGTTTCAAGCATGCCTGGGGACTAGCACCTTCCTATCTTCTACCACATTTCGTACTACACAACCCCACACGGTCAAACCAGAAACTGTAACATATTTGCATACCCAAGGATCACCGACTGCAAATACAAATCCTTTTTGGACAGATCTCTCATGTTTCAAGCAAGCAAACAGCAGTCCTGGCTGGGTAACTACATCAATGGAGCCAGGCTGACCTATGGCGCCTTACGGAGAGTAATTAAAACTGTACTATTTGACAGATTCATCTCCTAAACAGAAGCCACACTAAATTTATAAATTTATATTTTCCTTCTGTCTATTTCTTGTGTAATATGTTGTACCCTCACTTTTTGCATTCTGTAATTCACTGACTGTCCAGCTTTCTACCTTGGGTTGCATACTTGAGATTCATATTTCATACTTGAGATTCATATTTTCCTTATGTCTATTTCTTATGTAATATGTTGTACCCTCATTTTTTGCATTCTGTAATTCGCTGATTGTCCAGCCCTCTTAGATGTGAACCGCCTAGAAGTCATCTGACTATGGCGGTATACAAGAATAAAGTTATTATTATAATTGAATTGGTTTTCACTTGTTGAGTTTTAGTGGGGTTCTCCAGGGGTCTATGCTGGGATTGTTGCTTTTTAACATACTTATCAATGATCTAGAGCCGAGAATAACTAGTCAGATAATTAAATTTGCTGATGAGGCAAAGTTGTTAAATCACAAGAGGATTGTGAAAATTGTGAGGACCTTGTAAGATTGGGAGACTGGGCATCAAAATGGTAGATGACGTTTATTGTGAGCAAGTGCAAAGTGATGCACATAGGAAAGAAGAAGCTGAACTATACCTATATGATGCAGGGTTCCATGTTAGGATTCACCACCCAGGAAAAGGTGTCATATGTTGAAACCCTCAGCTCAGTGTGTGGTGGTGGCGGCAGCGGCTAAGAAAGCAAATAAAATGTTAGCAATTATTGGGAAGGGAATGAAAAACAAAGATGAGAATATAATGCCTTTGTTATGCCTATGGTGTGGCTACAACTCGAATACTGTGTGCAATTCTGGTTGCCATATCTGAACAAAAGATATAGCTGAACTAGAAATGGTACAGAGAAGGGCGACAAAAATGGTAAAAGGGATGGGACGATTTCCCTATGAAGAAAGGCTAAAGCGGCTAGGGCTCTTCAGCCTGGAGAAGAGATGGCTCAGGGGAAATATAATAGAGGCCTATAAAGTACTAAATGGAGTGGAATGGGTAGATGTGAATGGTTTGTTCACTCTTTCCGAAAATATAATGACTAGGGGACATGCAATGAAGCTACTGAGTAGTAAATTTAAAACAAACCCGAGAAAATATTTCTTCGCTCAACGTGTAATTAAACTCCGGAATTCATTACTGGAGAATGTGGTGAAAGCAGTGAGCTTAGAAGAATTTTAAAAAAGGTTTGGATAATTTCCTAAAAGAGAAGTCCATAGGCTGTTGTTAAGATGGACTTGGGGAAATCCGCTGCTTATTCCTAGGACAAGCAACATAAAATCTGTTTTACTCCTTAGAATCTTGCCAGCTACTTGTGACCTGGATTGGCCATTGTTGGAAACAGGATACTGGGCTTGATGGACCTTTGGTTTGTCCCAGTAATGTAAACTCTTATGTTCTTCTTCTATGTATGTATTATTGTAAACAGTGTCAGGTCAAAAGCGTGCCAGGGCAAAGGCGCGCGCAGACAATTGAGCGCAGCGCGGAGGCGTGCGCCGCAGAAAATTACTGTTTTTAGGGCTCCGATGGGGGGGGGCGTGGGGGGGAACCCCCCCCACTTTACTTAATAGAGATTGCGCCACGTTGTGGGGGTGTTGTGGGGGGTTTGGGAGGTTGTAACCCCCCACATTTTACTGAAAACTTCACTTTTTCCCTGTTTTTAGGGAAAAAGTTAAGTTTACAGTAAAATGTGGAGAATTACAACCCCCCAAACCCCCCACAACGCCGGCGCGATCTCTATTAAGTAAACTGGGGGGGCTCCCCAACAAAACCCCCCATCGGAGCCCCTAAAAACTGTAATTTTCTTCGGCGCGCGCCTCCGTCTTGTGCTCAGTTGTCGGCGCGCGCCTTTGTCTTTCGCGGGGTTGTCTATGAACCATTGTAAACTGCACTACATGATTTTTTAAAATCAGAATTGTGGTATATAAAAATGTTTTAAATAAATATCTGCACAAATTATAATAATAATAATAACAACTGCTTATATACCGCAGGACCATGAAGTTCTATGCGGTTTACAAAGATTAAAAGATGTTACAAGTTGAATGAACAACAGAGGTGAAAGATAGAGGTTAACAATTCAAGGGAGCCGTTATCGAAGAGAGAAAATTGTAAGGGTCAGTCGTCTAGATACTTCAGGAACAGATATGTTTTTAGGCGTTTCATGAATTCCCCATAAGTGGAAGGCGTGAGCAATTGTTCTAGATCTTTACCCCATAATGCTGTTTGGTGTGAGAGAAGGTATTGGTGGTGTCTTTTGAGCTTACATCCTCTGACTGGGGGGGAAACGAAGTTCAAGTGTGTGCTTCTCTTATGTCTGTTGGCTGAGAAGGAAAAAAGGTCAGTTATATAATTAGGGGCTAGGCCATATAGTGCTTTAAAGCAGAAACAGGAGAACTTAAACTTTACGCATGCCTCCATCGGTAGCCAATGCAGCTGTCAGTAGTAAGGTGTCAGGTGGTCGAACTTCCTGAGCCCGAAAATAAGTTTGACTGCTGCATTCTGTATCAGTTGTAGTCGTCACATATTCTTTTGGGAAATTGCTAAATAGGCGATGTTACAGTAATCAAGTTGACTCAGTACAAGAGATTGTACTAGAATTCTGAATGCTGATCTATCAAAATATGCTCTAATGGATTGAAGTTTCCATAGGGTGAAGAAACCCTTACTGATCAAGGAGTCCACCTGGTCTTTCATGGTTAGGCACTGATCTAGTGTTACACCCAATACCTTCATAGTTGTTTGAATGGGATAACTAATTTTATTGATGCATAGTGGTGTTTTGTTGTCAAACAGATGTGGCGAGGCTACAAAAAATTTTGTTTTTTCTGAATTAAGTTTCAGTTTGAATTCAGTCATCCATTGCTCCATCAAATTTAGTACTTCTGATGCTTTGGGAGTAACTTCCGAGAGAGAATTAGCAAATGGGATGATGATCGTAAATTCATCTGCATAACTGAATAATTTTATCCCCAGCTGGGTCAATTGCGCGTAGATATTGAAAAGCAATGGGGATAGTGGTGACCCTTGTGGTACGCCTGATGGATTGCTCCAGGAGTTGGAGAGATCATAATTGAAACGCACTTGATAAGTACGGGACATAAGGAAGCCTCAGAACCAGTTCAATATCTCTGCCCTAATGCCAATAATATCCAGGCATTGTAGCATTTTCCCATGGTCCACTAGGTCAAAGGCAGGGCTCATATTAAACTGCATGATCAGGGCGTTAAGGCCCCTGCTGAACAAGAGACGTAGATTGTCTAAGATAGCCGCAATTACTGTCTCAGTACTGAACAGAGGCCTGAAACCGGATTGAGTTTCATGTAGGAGAGAGAGCTGATCAAGATATTCCATCAGTTGGGTGTGTACTAATCCCTCCATGATTTTTACAATAAGTGGGATGGACGCTATTGGTCTGTAGTTGGTTACCAGTTCTGATGATATTTTGTCATTTTTTGGGAATTGGGGTTATTATTATGTGACCGTTATTCATGAGGAACTTTCCATTTTTTAGGTTGTGGGTTAGGTAATGCATCAAAGATAGTTTAAAGTCTAGTGGAGCCGCTTTCATAATTTCCGGGGGACTTGAGTCCAGTGCGCAGTAAGATTTAGAGTATTTGTTATATAGTTTGATATAATTGTTCCATTTTGGATCATGAAAGGAACTCCATGTCATGTCTGCTGGTATTTTATTGCCTTGTATGTTAGCTATTTGGTGATTATTACCGCCTCATGTCTTCTTAGAAGTACCGTATTTTCGCGGATATAACGCGCGCGTTATACGCGTTTTTACCTACCGCGCATACCCCTCGCGCGTTATATGCCTGAGCGCGGTATACAAAAGTTTTTAAACATAGTTCCCACCCCGCCCGACGCCCGATTCACCCCCCCAGCAGGACCGCTCGCACCCCCACCCCGAACGACCGCTCGCACGCGCTCCCACCCGCACCCGCATCCACGATCGGAGCAAGAGGGAGCCCAAGCCCTCTTGCCCGGCCGACTCCCCGACGTCCGATACATCCCCCCCCCCGGCAGGACCACTCGCACCCCCACCCCGAAGGACCGCCGACTTCCCGACAATATCGGGCAAGAAGGGAGCCCAAACCCTCCTGGCCACGGCGACCCCCTAACCCCACCCCGCACTACATTACGGGCAGGAGGGATCCCAGGCCCTCCTGCCCTCGACGCAAACCCCCCTCCCCCCCAACGACCGCCCCCCCCAAGAACCTCCGACCGCCCCCCCAGCCGACCCGCGACCCCCCTGACCGACCCCCACGACCCCCCCACCCCCCTTCCCCGTACCTTTGGTAGTTGGCCGGACAGACGGGAGCCAAACCCGCCTGTCCGGCAGGCAGCCAACGAAGGAATGAGGCCGGATTGGCCCATCCGTCCTAAAGCTCCGCCTACTGGTGGGGCCTAAGGCGCGTGGGCCAATCAGAATAGGCCCTGGAGCCTTAGGTTCCACCTGGGGGCGCGGCCTGAGGCACATGCGCCCAACCCGACCATGTGTCTCAGGCCGCGCCCCCAGGTGGGACCTAAGGCTCCAGGGCCTATTCTGATTGGCCCACGCGCCTTAGGCCCCACCAGTAGGCGGAGCTTTAGGACGGATGGGCCAATCCGGCCTCATTCCTTCGTTGGCTGCCTGCCAGACAGGCGGGTTTGGCTCCCGTCTGTCCGGCCAACTACCAAAGGTACGGGGAAGGGGGGTGGGGGGGTCGTGGGGGTCGGCCAGGGGGGTCGCGGGTCGGCTGGGGGGGCGGTCGGAGGTTCTGGGGGGGGGCGGTCGTGGGGGGGAGGGGGGTTTGCGTCGAGGGCAGGAGGGCCTGGGATCCCTCCTGCCCGTAATGTAGTGCGGGGTGGGGTTAGGGGGTCGCCGTGGCCAGGAGGGTTTGGGCTCCCTTCTGGCCCAACTACACAAAGGTACGGGGAAGGCGGGTGGGGGTGTCGTGGGGGTCGGCCAGGGGGGTCGCGGGTCGGCTGGGGGACGGGCGGAGGTTCTTGGGGGGGGCGGTCGTTGGGGGGAGGGGGTTTGCGTCGAGGGCAGGAGGGCCTGGGATCCCTCCTGCCCGTAATGTAGTGCGGGGTGGGGTTAGGGGGTTGCCGTGGCCAGGAGGGTTTGGGCTCCCTCCTGGCCCGATATTGTTGGGGAGTCGGCGGTCCTTCGGGGTGAGGGTGCGAGTGGTCCTGCCGGGGGGGGGGATGTATCGGACGTCGGGGGGGGGGGGCGTCAGGCTTTCAGGATGGGGACAGACCTTCAAGGGGGGACAGGACTTCAAGGGAGGACAGTGCACGGAAAGTCAGGGGGGTGAACGGAGAGTCGGGACAGCGCACGGAAAGTCAGGGCAGTGCACGGAAGTCAGGGGGGGTGAACTGAGAGTCGGGACAGCGCACGGAAAGTCAGGGCAGTGCACGGAAGTCAGGGGGGGTGAACGGAGAGTCGGGACAGCGCACGGAAAGTCAGGGCGGGCGAAAGGAGCGTCGGGCATCATGCGCGGTATACCCGTGAGCGCGGTATACAAAAGTTTTTGTCATCGTGATTTCTGCGCGCTATACCCGTGTGCGCGTTTTACACGGGTGCGCGTTATATCCGCGAAAATACGGTATACCAAATCATTTCACTGCTGTTTTGACCTGAAGGACTCAATGCTTGTTTTCTATGCTCTTGCACTGAGGAGTCCTCTATGTATACAGTACACAACACATTAAATTCCACTGCAGATTTCCCCTCAATCATCTCTTTACAGGCATCGTTAATCTTTCCATTAGGAAAACATTTTTGTGACGTTGCTTATAAGCAAGGATGTGACAAAGGCAAATATTTTCAGTTCATTTGGCCTCGTTTCTCAATTCAGTTATTTTGTTCACTTCTCATATTTGTTTTAATAAAAATTTTCAAATACACTATAGAATATCTTAACTTACTTACATCAACTTAGCACAGTGGTTCCCAACCCTGTCCTTGAGGAACACCAGGCCAATTGGGTTTTCAGGCTAGCCCTAATGAATATGCATGAAGCAAATTTGCATGCCTATCACTTCCATCATATGCAAATCTCTCTCATGCATATTCATTAGGGCTAGCCTGAAAACCCAATTGGCCTGGTGTTCCTCCAGGACAGGGTTGGGAATCACTGACTTAGCATATATTAATTTGTATGTTAAAGCATGCAAAATGCTGTGTGCGTTAAAATGCCCTTTTAAAGCTGCATAAAGATGGAGTACCAAGGGACGTGCTCAGCAGAAGTGTAGCCAGGTTTTCATGTCAGGGGGAGTAGACTTTTTGCAAAATAGTTGTCAGTGTGAACTTGAAGCACCATTTTATTCAAAATCCGTTTAGCGCAGCGCCTCCACACATGTTCAAATTCTATGGGCTCCTTTTACTAAACTGCGATAGCGGTTTTAGCGCGCACAGAATTGCCGCATGTGCTAGACGCTAATGCCAGCATTGAGCTGGCGTTAGTTCTAGCTGCGTAGCGCGGGTTTAGCGTGCCCTAAAATTCTGCACACGCTAAAAACGCTATCGCAGCTTAGTAAAAGGAGCCCTATGGCTTTGAATACGCAGGAGCACTGCTACTAAGCCACAGCACTTATCCAATATATTTTCATCTTGTAAGCAGCTTGAACAGAAAAAAAAAGCCATTCTGGTAGCAGGCGGGTCTCACATCCTTAGTTCTTTAACCCTGATTCATAAATTATAACATATGGTATGCATTCTGAAAACACATTGCTCAGTTTTCTAGTCTGTTTTTTTTTTTTTCTTTGTGGAATTCTTACTACTTCTTAAAATTGAAATCATTGTTCCATTCAGAATTTCTGTAACATATTCAAGTATGGACTCTGCGATGGTATATTTTCTTCTGCACATCAAGATGCGAGCAGGCAAAACGTTTTCAGAAATATTTGGCTTCCCCCACTCCCCTCCCTATCTTTCTTAATGTTTTTTTATTTTGTTTCACTCATTCATGTCAACAAATATTATTTAAACCAAAGAAGAACATTTTAATGCATGAAAATCAATAGTACGTGTGTTAACTCGTAGGCTAATGCACATTAAATCAATTTTATAAGTACTAAAATGTTTACAGCACCTTAATGAACCAAATATACTCCAGTAAATGCAAATCTTCACTGCACGTTACACTGCATATATAATTCCTGAATTAGAGAGTATCCATTAAAGCAGGAAACCACTGAGGGCAGGATGCACAAAGCTTCAGCAAACCGGTAGAAAACACTGGGTTCGGAGAAATTTTTGATTTGCCGGGCTAAGCTCAGCCCAAATATCATGCAACTCATTATTCATGCTATTTATGCAGAGTATCCTGGTGAAAGGGGGAGGAACTGTGCTTGGTGTCTGCGCACATGAGCTGAATGGTAGGCAGAGTTCTTGTGCACAGGCCCAGTAAAGTTCCTGATCACTGGAGCTCTCGAGCAAGTTTATTTTTGTATCACATGCAATATAGATGCAGCTGTTGTGCATGTTTTGTATGAGTATGCGTCCCATGTCTAAAAGCTGCGTATCTACCATAGTCGTGGGACACACACTCACACAAAACAGGCACAAACAGCTCTAGTCCTGCTGGAAAAGTTTTGCATAGTAGGAGGTGTGCGTTCCCTGCTGTGCATTACAAGGAATGTTTGGCTACTTCATAGACCGAGAGACTATCCGACTGTGGACAATTTCCAAACTACCATTAGTGGGATATTGACTCCTGTATTCGATTATTGTAACGCTTTGTACCTTGGGCTACCAAAATATGTCGTTCAGGCACTACAAGTTGCATAGAAAGCTGGCGCACGTATAATCATGCAAGCCTCGAGGTTTGATCATGTTTCACCCATTCTACACGATTTGCTGGCTGCCTACTAGTGAACATGTTAAATTTAAGGTCTTGTGTTTGATGTTCAAGCTTTTGAAAGATGAAGGGCCGCTGATATTTCGATCTCTGTTGCGGTATTATCAGACATCACGCTGTGTCTGGATATGACATCTTTGAGTGTGGTAAGACTCTCTGAGCAATGGAGGGCTATGTTGACAATACAAGGGGTATGTATTGGAACGAGTTACCCATGGAGAATAGAAGTTTGTCAGGGAAACTGCAGTTTAGGAAGATGTTAAAAACTAGCCCCCTCTTCTATTAAACCGCGCTAGCAGTTTTTAGCGCAGAGAGCCGCGCTGAATGGCCCGCGCTGCTCCCGACGCTCATAGGAACTCTATGAGTGTCGGAAACAGCGCGGACCATTCAGTGTGGCTCCCTGCACTAGAAACTGCTAACGCAGTTTAATAGAAGAGGCCCTAGGCTTTTCAAACATGTGTTCCTGTCGTAATCTGTGATTTCAATTTTATGTTTGACATATCTTTTGACTGAGTTTACTTTAATGCCTGTAGTTGTTTTGATTGTAATAGTTTTTTAATGTCAATTGTTTGTTTTTTTAATTATTGTTACGTGTGTGTTACTTTATTATGCGTGTTGTCATTCAACAAACAAAAAGAGAATACTACTCTAAACTCATTTCTTCCACCCGTAATTCTTCCACTCTTTTTAACATTACCCAGTCACTCTCAAGATATTCTAAGAAAAAAACCTTCCCCCCACTACCCAACCTTCTGCTGATGAACTATCACTATTCTTCGATACTAAAATCAAGGACATTAGGTCACATCTTGGACCTTCACTTCCAGCTTCCTCTCCTCTCACTCTTCACGATTCTACTCAACTATCGTTTAGCTCCTGCTCAAATTTTAAAATGCCTTCATTAACTAATCTCCTTCTTATTTTACAATCTCTAAACACTCCCAATAATCTTTTGGAGAGTATTCCCCCTTCGCTCCTTAAAAAATTTTTCTCTTTCTTCGGTCCATTCATTTGG
Source organism: Geotrypetes seraphini (assembly GCF_902459505.1). Lineage (NCBI taxonomy): Eukaryota > Metazoa > Chordata > Amphibia > Gymnophiona > Dermophiidae > Geotrypetes > Geotrypetes seraphini. Next base: position 459,922,991 of record NC_047085.1, on the reverse strand, counting down.
GACATGATATCCAAGTCTCTCTCCGATAGTATCGTACCTACTGCCTGGAAAACATCCCTTGTTTTTCCAAAACTCAAACAATACAACCTAGATCCCTCTTCACCTAGCAATTACCGTCCCATTGCTAATCTGCCTTTGATCTCCAAATTAACTGAAAAAATAATTCACTCCCAACTTACAGAGTTCATTGAAAAAACCCATGCTCTACATCCATGCCAAACTGGTTTCCGTTCATCACATTCAACAGAATTGTCACTTCTAGGCCTTATCTCAACCATACATTATTACCACGACCATCAAAAATCAGTCATTCTTATCTCTCTTGACCTATCAGCAGCCTTTGACACTATCGACCACTCTCTTCTTATTAATCGACTCAAAGACTGCGGTATTACAGGTCCAGCTCTTTCATGGTTCACATCTTACTTCAATGAACGCAACTTTAAAGTCCATGTAAATAATGAAACCTCTTCAGCCATATCACAATCCTATGGAGTCCCGCAAGGCTCGATTCTATCCCCACTACTATTTAATATCTTTCTTTCCCCTCTTCTTACTTTGGCTCAATCCATCGGATTCACCATCTTTGCATATGCGGACGACATACAACTTCTTCACCCAGTCAACACATCAAACATCACTGACATAAAAGACATAAATAACAAGCTGGATATCATAAATGATTGGCTCTATTCGAATAAACTTTCCCTTAATATAGATAAATCCCGAGGCCTTCTACTTCCAATCAAAACTTGTGAATCCTTATTGGAAAAAATCTCTATTAACTCCATTCCATTACAAATGGAAACAAAAATAAAACTATTAGGCGTCATCATTGATAGGGATCTCTCTTTCCACTACCATATTAGCTCGGTCGCAAAAATCTGTTTCTACAAACTCCGCATCATTCGATCGCTAATTCCAATTCTAGAGACCGATTCTATCAATATCCTGATTCACTCTTTAGTTATCTCCCATTTAGATTATTGCAATTCGCTTCTCAACGGTCTCCCTCAAAAAGAAATCCGACGCCTACAACTAATACAAAACACTGCAATAAAACTCATTTATAAAACTGGCAAATTCGACCATGTCACTCCTCTCCTAAAAGAGGCACACTGGCTCCCCATCACTCACCGTATCACTTATAAAATCATCTTACTTTCCTTCAAAATAAAACTCTCTCACCAGCCCTCATTTCTTGATAAACTTCTTATCCCCCAATGTTCCCCACGCACCCTAAGGTCAACCGACCAAAAACTTCTCTACATTCCCTCCATAAAAGACTTCTACTATACACGGAAAATAAACTTCGCAGTTGCTGCTCCAACTCTATAGAATTCTCTGCCACAGCAACTCCGTGACGAACAACATCTAGACAAATTCAAAACTAGCCTCAAGACTTTTCTATTCTGTGACGCATTTGGCTGTGCCTAGACTTATCTTCTGGATCTTTTTTTTTTTTTTTCTCCTCCTTCTTCTTTTCCTCTCTTTTTTTTTCCTCTTTCGCTCCCTTCCATTTTCTCTCCTTGCAACCAACTGCTTTAATTAAGCGACCCTACCCTATACGTTTTACCCCATTCCCACTTTCTCCTTTTCTTCTTAAAAATGTAACTTTTCCCCATCCTTCCCTATTATCCTCACTTTCAAGTTTGTCTTGTTGATATCATATATGTTCGCACTATTTATTTTCAAAATGACAACTATTTAAAATTTTTTTTTATTTTTTTATTTTATCTCTCTCACCTTTTAAATTTTATTGTTAACCGGCCAGATATCTGTTGATGGTCGGTATATTAAAAACTAATAAACTTGAAACTTGAAACTACCCGCCTAGAATTGCAAGATATGCAGGCTATAAATTTTTTTAATAAATACATTTTAATACTAATTGTATAGGATTCTCAGTAGCTACTTCTGTGATTGGTAGACGACCCCGAGACCCCTTTCATACATCAGTGGCTGAGCTACCTTGCAAGTAAGACTAGCCTACAAGTAGTCTTACTTCCACAACAAGTTTTGAGAATCGGTGCCTGAATTGCATGTTGTCCAAAGTATAACAGACTTAAAGGAGAATGAAGTGCTTTTTTAGACCATTTTAGAATTTATTTGTATTAGCTCAGTCTTATTGTATTTCTTTTTTTTTTTTCCACTTAGGTTCCAATACACTGAACACATGGATTTTTTTGTAACACCACAAGAGGGAGTCAGTGCATAAAACCAGAGCCTCTTGTAATCATAATTTCAGTGTTGCTTGGTGTTCTGTGGGAATAAAATTTACTTGAATAATTACCATCTTCATAAAGAGCTGCATATTAGTGAAAAATGAACACAGAAAATGTCATTTCACTGCAGTTATACAGTACATTTCAAGCGAAGATACATGGAAGAGTTTATGAAGTCCAGCCTGGAGCAGTAATTTGCATAAAATATCGACAAGCACAGTCATACTGGTTCTATATTTTATTTCTGATCCACGCTGCTGTCCTGAAGTGGACCAGAAAGAATGAAGGTGCATTAATCTTTGGGAAGCTTTTCCAACCTAGGCATGACTATAACAAAGTTGAATCAGAAGTCACGATCTCTTATAATGAAGGTAGCTCGTTATCTGTTAAGTCCAGAATATCCAGATTCTCTATCTCAAAAATGTCTGAAGATAAAGGAGCTATGTGCAGTTTTCCTTCAAATGGTGCCTGATTTATCTATCTTATTAAGACTAATCACTGGTTTATTTTATTATATATATATAATAATAAATAATAATAATAATAATAACAACTTTATTCTTCTATACCGCCATAGTCAAAAGACTTCTAGGCGGTTCACATCGAAGCAGGCTGGGAAATCAGCGAATTATAGAATGCAAGAAGAGAGGGTACAACTTATTACATAAGAGATAGATAAAAGGACAGCATATTACAATCGAGATTGACAGAGGGAAAATATAACTTAGTAAGTGATGAGGCTTCTGTTTAGGAGATGAATTTGTCAAATAATATGGTTTTAATTGCTTTCCGGAATGCACCGTAGGTCAGCCTGGTTCCATTAATGTAATTTCCCAGCCAGGACTGTTGTTTGCTTGCTTGGAACATGAAGGACCTGTTCAAAAAGGATTTGTATTTGCAGCCTGTGATCTTTGGGTATATAAATATGTTACGGTTTCTGGTTGGTCGTGTATGGGTGTCTTCCTGCCAAATGAGCAAAAGCAGACCCCTCAGTCAAATGGCATACCTCAAGATGGCTATTCTTAGGGGAGGTGGGAGGGTATGGTAGAAAACTTGGCCTGCTGTCCCGCGTACCTGCTATAAGTGAGAAACTTCACTTTCTTCGAGGGCAAGCAAGCCAGATGTATTCTCACATGTGGGAATCCCTAGATACCAGGCTCCCGGAAAACAATGCTTGGACAATCGGGACTCAAAACATTGAGGCCTAGTAGCCAATTAACCTGAAAACTATATATAAACTGGTTGTGAAGGTGGAACAGAACAAAACTGGGCCTAAAGAAGGTGGACTTGGATTCTATACACCAAACAAAATTCTGCAGGACACTACCCGTTGGAAAAGATAATAGTAGAAAAAGATAATAGTAGTGAATAGATAAAATTAACATACGTATCTATCTGATACTTATCAATAATCTTACTTCTTTCTTAATTTTCTTATTCAAATACTAGATCATTTCTCTATACTAATACATAAAATCTTCCTATTACTTTATTAATATTTAATTATATATCATTAACTGCAACAGCTGCTTCTTGGGCTTACCGGAGAAAGTATTGAAGAAGCCCAGGTGGCGAAACTCAGGACTGAATTGGGGAGTTGTTATGAGAGTTATTCACACATATATACACATGGTGGAGGAACCCTGTGGAGCCACAACATAAGAGACCACCTAAGCTAGAGAGGACAAGATAAGTGTCATTATAACATTATAAAGAATATAGGAGAGAAAGTAGCTCCAGCTGTGGTGACAATGAATAACGTTGAAACTGAGAAATAATTAATATCAGCTAAAGGGACCCATAAGTGTTATGATGGTCCCAAAATAATTTCGCTGTGGTTCCAATGCAGGAGATTGGGCACTGAACACTTATGAAATATTATAAAATCATATAAATGTACACACACGTTTAAAATTTTTTTTTATTTTGTTTGATTAATTGCACAAGTATTTTTATAAATATATATAAATAATAAAATAAACCAGTGATTAGTCTTAATAAGTTTGATTTATATACTGGTATTGAATATGTTGAACTCCTGATAATAATAAGCCTGATTTATCCAGCCAGTGCTCCTGTAAACTTAATCAGATAATTTAGAGGCCCTTTTATTAAGCTGCGTTAGGTTTTAACGTGAGCTTAATACAGGGAGGCTGACGTGTTCTGTATTAGTTTACTATCTCTTTTTGGTATTTTGTATTTTATTGGAGGGGGTTTGTCATGGGTGGAAAATGGGGGTAGATATGCTAATCAGCTAGTATACTGACATTATCATCACTCTAACTGCCTAGCACATCCATAACTCAGCACCCTGAGGTTGTGGGTTCAAACCCATACTGCTCCCTATGACCCTGGGCAAGTCACTTAATCCCCCCAGTGTCCCAGGTACATTACATAGATTGTGAGCCCACTGGGACATAATAAATGACGGCAGATAAAGATCCGAATGGTCCATACAATCTGCCCAACCATAACATGCTCCATAAATTAATCATTTAATTTAAATGGTCCTTTTTCTTAGATATTTCTGGGCCAGAACCCCAGAGCCCTGCCCAGTAGTGTTCTTAGGTTCTAGCCATCGAAGTCCTCCTCAGCCCGTCCTCCATTGAATGCCCATATACAGGACATAGACCGTGCAAGTCTGCCCATTACTGGCCTTAGTTCCTTCAATATATACCCATTATTTTCTGATTAGAAATCCTCTGTGATCATCCCATGCTTGTTTGAACACTGTCACTGTTCTTCTCCACCACCTCCCTCGGGAGCACATTCCATGCATCAGCCACCCTCTCCGTAAAGAAGAATTTCCTGACATTACTCTTGAGTCTACCACCCCTCAACATCAAATTATGACTTCTGGTTTTACCATTCTCCTTTCTCTGGAAAAGATTTTGTTCTATGTTAACAGCTTTCAAGTATTTGAACATCTGAATCATAATCTTGCCATAATCCTTTCCTCTAGGGCAGGGGTCTCCAAACCTTTCGCCACATCAGGCACTTCAACACTTTTCAGCAGGCAGTAGTAAAAAAAAAAAAAAAAAAAAAAAGATACTGCATTTTTTGCTCCATAAGACGCACCTAACCATAAGACGTACTCTAGATTTACAGGAGGAAAAACCAAGAAAAAAATATTCTGAACCAAATTGTGCCTCTGAACCCAGCCCCCTAGGAAAATAGACAAATATACTGTAGCAGACAGAATTTGATCACTAAATTGAAATCCTACCTTTGTTGTCTGGAGATTTTTGGTTGCACTAGATAGTTCTTTCTTTCTTTTTCTTTCTTTCCTTCCTTACTTCCTCAAGCCCAACAGTTGTCTCTTTCTATTCCCTCCCTCCCTTCCTCCTTCCTTCCCGAGTTCTTGCCCTCTCCCCCTCACTGCCTTCCAGCCTTTTTCCTTCCTCTCTCCCGCACTGAAGCCTGACAGCCTGCCTCCCTCCCACACCAAAGCCTACATGCCTTCCTCCTTGCCACACCAATTCTTCCTTCCTGGTCTGCCAACAGACACTGCCACCGCTGCAGAACGACCCCTCTGAACTCCACCACCCCTCCCTCCCCTGGGACCAGACTTTTTAGCAGGCGCCATAAGGAGCACCAAAAAACCCTTTACCAAACCCTGGTAAACCCCAACCTACCAACACCCCACTACCAACCCCAACCTTCCAAAACCACACTACCTCAATAACCAAAGGCTCACTGCCCAGGCCATACACCAGTGCCACTAGCACACCTGCACCAAGCTACCCCTCTCCCTGACCACACACACACCCCTGAACTTGCCACAGGAACGATCCTCAAGGCCCCACCCCAGGAACTGCAGCACTGCCCACCTCTCAGGAACTCGAAGATCCCTCCACAGAAGATCAAAAGCTGGCTCCTCTGACCAAAACAAGGCTCCTGCACTCCTGGACCACAGAGCACACCTGACGCCGCTGCTGTGTCAGCAGCGGCTGACTCCTGCTGCCGACAGGGCAAAGTGGCTGGCTGCTGACTCCTGCGCGCAACTCCATGAAGGGCTGTTGGCTTGCAATTGGGCCCACAAGCCTTCCTCTGACATCAATTCTGACATCGGAGATAAGGTCTGGGCCAGCGATTGGCTAGCCTGGACCTTCTCTCCGACGGGAATTGGCATCGGAGCAAGACTTGTGGGCCTGATTGCACATTGCTGGCCCTTCTCTTCCTTGGGCCGGAATCCAGTCGGGCTTTCAGCATTTCCCCAATGAATATGCATGATATCTATTTGCATGCACTCTCTCCCATTGTATGCAAATGGATCTTATGCATATTCATTGGGGAAATCCTAACAACCCGACTGGATTCCGGCCCGCATTGTCCACCCCTGTTTTAACCCCTAAGCTACAACTGCTTGAATTTAGAAGTTTTCAGATTTGTTTTATGCAGCCCTGTTGGTCCACATTTTATTAGTTTTTACCAAAAAATATTTGATATTTGTTATTCTTTGACTTCAAGGTTTCCTTTTTTCACTTTTTTATTGGTCCTCCCCTACTTCTTATATTAGTATACAGTATAGAGCAAATATCAGAAGAAGAGCATCCTGCGATTGTGAAAGAAATGAAATTTATTGAGAATGCAACCTTTGATGAATAGAGTGTGTTATTGTTACTAAATGCATCTGCATAGCAGGATAAGAACGCACTCTGTTCATCGAAAGTTGTTTTTTTCAGTCTAATTTTCATTCTAATGTAGGTGATTCAGAAGTGGGACTCCACGAAGCCTTTAATGACAACAATCAAAATATGCTGAATCCCATTTATTTATTTTATTCATTCAATTTTCTGTACCATTTTTCACAAAGGAGCTCAAAACAGTTGAGATAATCAAGCATTTTCCCCTGTCTGTCTAGGAGGGCGCACAATCTATCTAATGTACCTGGGTCATCAGGTGCATCGTTAGTATTATTTATTTGATATACCACCTATCATTATGCCTAAGCGGTTTACAATAAATTAAATAAAAACATATCTGATAAAACAGGGGATTAAAAGATAACATTATTACTGGGACACACACAGGGCAGGATTAATTCGTCGAGGGCCCCTAGGCATACAAGTACACTGGGCCCCCTGCCCCGCCCCACCTCACCATGCGCCTAGGCGGAAACAGGAAGCTGCATCAGAGGGAAGCTTTGAGCAAGCAGCACCGCTTGCACAATTTCAGTTTCCGTTGCTTTTCTTACCCGCCTTGCTTGCTTGTCTTAGTTTCTGTCGATAGGGGGGGGGGGGGGTGTTGCCGATTGGGGTGGAGCCTGCATTGCCAATTGATGCTGGAGGGGCCCATCGCCGTTTGGAAAAAATAATGTTGATGCCTTCCTTCATCGGGCCCCCCTCTCCATTTTGGGCTCTAGGCACGTGCCTACTTGGCCTATTGGTTAATCCTGCCCTGGGGACACATAGACAATTTTTCAACTCTCGCTTTCATTCTGATAAATTCCACACAACACTACCTATATTGGAGAGTGGGGCTTTTTCCCTCATCACATTACATATGGGGCGGTCAAGATTCAGGATGTGAGAACACCACCAATCTATGATGAGACTTAAGTCCAAACTTAAAAAAAAAAAAAAACACCATTCATAATAGGCCAATGCACTTCCTGGTTCAGTCCCCAGGATAAGATTGTATCCCAGTTAAAAATAAATCGCTGTTCCATATAAAGAAGCACATGTGAAATGTCATCTCCTTGATCCAATCTCACTGTTGCTAAAACAGTATATCTCAAATCTGAAAGAGAATGTTGAGCTAGAATCCAGTGGACTACCAAAAGAACTTCCGTATGCTGATCCTATAAGCAACTAAACTGTTCAGTGATCCTTAACTTACTCATCCCTTTGAGCCTGGCCAATGTATAATAAACCACATTGGCATTGCACACAGTATATCATTGGAATAGTTTCACAATTAGAAACCTGGGAAAACAAATAATACCTGCCTGTCCTCGGGTTCAACATTCTGTCGATTTTTATAGTATACTAGCTGATGCCCCGGCATTGCACGGGTATTTAATTATAGCAATAACACTGTAAATGGATTCAAATAAAGATACTTTATAGTGGTGAATGAAAGTATTTTTTTACAGCTTAATAAAAAGTACAATATTCAAATTATAATGTGAAATATTTGACAAAATGAATACAATATAACTAACGCAAAACTTGATTATAAACAACATTTTTAGTTTCACCTCCAGGAGCAAGAACATATAAATTCTTGGGTGAACCCACCCTTGAGCAAGCAACATAGAGTTGTGGGCCGCGAGACCCCCAGAACATATCACCCCAGGTAGTGAGGGATCTGCATACCAAGTTTCGTTCAAATCGGTCAAGCCGTTTTTGAATTACTGTGAGAATGGCAGCTTTTTACATTTTTTCCATTGACATGAATGGGTGAAATCTGGTTTTCTGTTTGTAGCTCCGCCCACGTGTGCAGGTGGGCCGCGAGACCCCCAGAACATATCATCCCAGGTAGTGAGGGATCTGCATACCAAGTTTCGTTCAAATCGGTCAAGCTGTTTTTGCGTGATCCCGGCACATACACACACACATACATACACACATACATACCTCCGATTTTATATATATAGATTGACAAATATATACAGTTCCCCCACTTTCAATGAACCTTCTCAACAATCATACTTCTCATAGGACTATAGCAAGAGTGAGTATGTAAATCACCCAAATTTCTCCCACAGCAATATGCAAAACAAGGCACATAATTGAAATGATGATGATACTGTGAAACACGCCAATGCTGAAGAATAATCCTGTGTAATAAATAAGCATATGGTGAATAAGGTAATACAAAACAACAGCTTTTCTATCACGCTGATTCTGAGATTATAATGACTAATGTTTCTGTGCATAATAAGCTTGTATATAAACCCTTTTAACCACAGACACAGGATAGCCTCTAGCAGTTAATCGTATTGTCAAATTCCAGTTTACTGAGTGCTTATTTTTTTATCTAAAATTTATACATCATGGAGCCATTTCCTGGGATACCCTATACAGGAAGGAGTGGGGTCTGTATTGGAGCCCCTCTCAAGATACTTTGATTAATATTTGCATCCTTTTGTGATTCACTTTGTAACACGATTTTTGTTCCTGGACGATAAGTGTAATTTCCTAATTGCTCATGCCTAAAAAGTATAGAAAATGGGTCTCATTTTCAAAAAATAAAGATGTCTAAAAACCATCACAAAGCGGTCTAAACCTCGAGGCAAGCCAAAAATGTCCAAGTCACATACCGTAAATCAAAGGATTTTTAAAAAGTCATCCAGAAACACTGGACGCCTAGTGAAAGATGCCAAGCATGTGGGCTTGCTTAGCGACTGGACATCCAAAGGCAATAACGAAAACGAATACAATTTGGTTTGGGCATCCCCAAAGATGCCTACAGTTAGACCTGTTTTAAAAGTGCATAAGGTGAGTCCCAGACCGTCTTTTGACCCTCTAGCAATATGGTTGTGTTGGAGAGCTAGAGCTGAGCGTTGTCTGAATAACTGAAGAGTTACTGTGCTAGACTGACTGTGTCCCTGTCTCTACCTTAACCTAACCTGCCCTGCTTCTCTGATTGACCCATTTCTCAACCCCACACCCATACTCATAGACCACTTCCATCCCACTTCACCACCCCCCCTACCTGATACTTGTCTCTCCACCTCCCTATCTTTTCCACTTACTTACTCGAGTTTCAAGTTTTATTAAAATTTGATATAATCGTCTATCAATGAATTTCTAGGCAAACTACAAGTCTATATAAAATACAGGTCACAAACAATACAAATATATATATATATATATATATATCTCAATTACAGAACAACAAATACATAAAATGACATTCCCTGGAGGGAAAACAAACAAGAATATGAAGGAAAAAAGATAAGAGCTACAATAATTATGGAATAGAAAAACACAACTGGGTGCGGGGAATGAAGGAAGAAGAGAGAGAAAAAAAAGAAGTGAATACAAGAAAAAAAATGATTTCATGTAGGAAAGAAAATGAAAAAGAAAAAGAGAATAATGGGAAATGATAAAAATTTAAAAGGCTATATTAGGTTTAAAATGGAAAAACATCTTTAAAAAAGAAGCTTTTTAGTTTACCTTTAAAATGATCAATTATGGTTTCTTCTCTCACCTTGCTCTCTCTTGTTGTGCTGTCTCTTTCTGTCTGTCCTGCGTGCGCTAGGAGCTGCAGGGTGAGTGCTGTGTCTGTCTAAGGGGGTAGGCTGACTGATTGAGGATTGCTGTTCCTGGCTGTGTCTGGGATTGTGAGTGCCTGGGGGTCATGTGTCTAGTGAGGGGAGCTGCATGATGAGCAGCTAAGGAAAGCATCATGCCCGACTTTGATCTTAAACTACATTTAGGTTGATACAGAGGTAGCAGTCATCAACATCCCCAAGGCATCATAGTATCTTAAATATGGCATAAACCATATGATCTCAACTTTTACAGCAATACGTCAATATCGAGTATCAACGGCTGCAGATGCATCTAACATAACTATACATAGCGCCTCTCTTCCATCTAACCTTTCCACATACTGTCAAAAGTAGATACCATTAATATCTCCACCCCATGTGCATTCCTAAAGCCTTACAGATGTTCATCTAAACTAGTGGCTTCTTCTAAAAAATATTTCTAACTGACTAAGCACCACTGTTTCAATTAATTTAGATACCAATGGTAAGGTAAAAATCAGCCTATAATTCAAAAGTTCGTTAACGTCCAATGATTCATTCTGCCGGGAAACTTCCTTCCTCCAAAGATTTATATTAATTATCTTATTCAAGGACAATTCCACTGTAGAAGCAAGCCCTTGCACAATCAGGGATGAACATGGATCTATCAGGGATTGTGTAGGCATAAGCTTTGTCAAAACACAAGATACCTCTTTCTCACTAATCTTTGAAAAAACTGCCCCTTCACCTCCCCCCCAACACATTTCATCTAAAAACTTTTCATCTTTTGAATACAATAGTCAGTAAAAGCATTTGCATCTAGTCCCTCCTTTATATCAGTGTAGTCTATTCACCAAAATTTTAACCATCTGAAATAATTCTTTTGGCTTATTTAAAGCATTTCTGTCTTGCCCTTATAATATTCACTCTTTAAATTCTCACAAACTCAAATACTCTCTCTCAAGTGAAATAGGAAGCTATCATAATCACCTGGATCTCTAGATTTTCTCCAAACCCTCTTACTTTTCCACAATTCCCTCCTGATCTCTTGTAAAACTGATGTTCTCCACAGGCTTGATTGGGCTCTTTTATTCAAATAGATTATACTGATATAAATGTTAAGGAGGTACTAGATGTGAATGCTTTTGCTGACTATTGTATTCAATCATGCCACACATCAACCAATTGCTCCAAAGATTTAGAATCATCTAACTCTAATAAGGGTAACCAAGCATTTGCTAAATAGTTTAACTCAAAATGAGGACAAACAGAGATTGTTCTCTGAAGCATATCACAATCCTGTCATTAAGTTCTGTTATATAAATGATCCAAGATAGTGGTCTGACCAAATTGTAAAAATAACTGTAGGTATGAGGGGTGTTCAATAATTTATCTACCTGAGTATGACTGTAGCAAGCATGTTGAAACAAGTCTGTGCCTATTGTGACATGTCTCAAGGTTACTCATGCACAGTTGCAGCTCAGTGCAAGTCTAACATTCCAAATTCAGGATGTCAGGAGAGTCCTTGTGCAAATCAAGTTAAGAAACTGCTGGATTTAGAGCACTGTTCAGTGATAAAATTTCTCACAAAAGAAGAGAAAAAGCCAAAGGAGATCCATGAACGCATGACTGCAGTTTATGGTGAGTCTGCCCCATCATCCTACAAAGTAAAATTTTGAAGCAAGCAGTTTAAGTGGGGTAGAGAGTCCATTGAAGTGGGGTAGAGAGTCCATTGATGACTCTCAAAGTGGATGGACTGTGGAAGCAGGATTCGAGTTCGTGCGCAACTGGACGACATTCTGGGGAAGCAGATACTACAGGAACGACGGCCTACACCTCACCAAGCAAGGAGCAAGAGTCTTGGCTGAAAACATGAAGAAGATCTTTGAGAAGGCTTTAAACTAAGGAACAGGGGAGAGCCGACAGTCGACATCCAGTTGATGGCCCGGACATCAGGTGATCCCAAAGATGGATCTACAAACAACGGCTCAAATAAACGGGAAGATCATGCAGAAATTGAAAGTGACAGAGAAAGAACGCAAAAAAAAACAAAAAGAGTTATAAAGACTGGAAAGTCCAAGAAGACAACACAAAGGGATCTCAAATGTATGTACACGAATGCTAGAAGCTTATCAAACAAAATGGGGGAACTAGAAGCACTAGCAAGACAAGAAGAACTAGATATCATTGGAATAACCGAAACTTGGTGGAAAGAAGAAAATGAATGGGACACAGTTCTTCAGGGATACAAACTATACAGAAGAGGTAGAATGGGGCAAAAAGGGGGTGGTATTGCTCTGTATGTCCATGAAGGAGTGGAGTCCATTAGAGAAGGGAAGATGGAAGGAAAAGAAAAACTAGAGTCCCTCTGGATAAAGATTCCAGGACAGAGCGGAGCAGACGCAAAAATTGGCCTCTACTATCGACCCCCAGCACAAACAGAAGAAGCAGACACAACAATGATGGAGGAAATCAACCATGAATGTAGAACAGGAAATGTAACGATCATTGGAGACTTCAACTTTCTGGGGATAAACTGGAACATAGGAACCTCAAATTGCGGCAGGGAAACAAAGTTCCTGGAAAAAATAGGAGACTGCTTCCTGGAACAATTGGTGGGAGAACCGACGAGAGGAACCGCAACCTTGGACTTAGTCCTAAATGGCATAACTGGAAGGACAACAGATGTGGAAGTCTCGGTCCCGCTGGGGACGAGTGATCACAACATGATCAAATTTAAAATTGGCATTGGGAAGCGAACCAGGGAAGCGAACCAGGACCCAAACCACAACTTTTAACTTCAAAAAAGGGAACTATGATAGCATGAGAGCCATGGTTAAAAAACGACTCAAGAAAATGACAGCCAAATTCAAAACGGTCGACCAAGTATGGTCCCTACTAAAGAATACCATTACTGAAGCGCAGATTCTCTACATTCCGCAGATATCCAAAGGAAGGAAAAATAAGAACAAAGGAGAACCAGCTTGGCTAAATAAAGGGGTGAAGGAAGCGGTAAGGGAAAAGAGGAACTCATTTAAAAAATGGAAACGAGAAGGAACAACGGAAGCCTGGAACAGTCACAAGATCGATCAGAAGAAGTGTCACAAGGTGGTAAGAGACGCAAAAAAGGCCTATGAGGAAAAAATAGCGCAAGACGCCAAAAACTTCAACCCTTTTTTAGATACATAAAAGGGAAAAAACCAGCAAAGGAGGCAGTGGGCCCTCTCGATGACCAAGGAATAAAAGGGTGCATCAAGGAAGACAAACAAATTGCGGATAGGTTAAATTCATTCTTCGCATCTGTCTTTACCGAGGAGGACACTACAACAATGCCCGAACCAGGGAAAGCATTCAGGGGAGAAATTGAGGATAGCCTCATTACAGTGGATGTGGACTTGGACATGATATACTATCAAATCGATAGGCTAAAAAGTGACAAGTCCCCTGGACCGGATGGAATTCACCCGAGAGAACTAAAGGAACTTAAGATGGAAATCGGAGAGATGTTACAAACCCTAGCCAACTTGTCAATTAGAACCGGGAAAATACCAGACGACTGGAAGATAGCAAATGTCATTCCAATCTTCAAAAAAGGATCGAGAAGGGAACCGGGCAACTATAGACCTGTGAGTCTTACGTCGGTTCCTGGGAAGATGTTTGAAGCAATAATCAAGGATAGCATAGTGCAACACATGGAGAATCATGACCTGATGAGAGCTAGTCAACACGGCTTCAGGAAGGGGAAGTCATGCCTGACGAATTTACTTAAATTTTTTGAGAAGGTGAACAAACAAATTGATAGCGGAGACCCGGTGGATATAATATATTTGGATTTCCAGAAGGCGTTCGACAAGGTTCCACACGCTAGGCTTCTGAGGAAACTACAAAGCCATGGGATTGAAGGGGATATACTACGATGGATAGCAAATTGGCTGGAAAACAGATTGCAGAGGGTAAGCATAAATGGAAAGTTCTCGGACTGGGAAAATGTGACAAGCGGTGTGCCCCAAGGCTCAGTTCTTGGACCCATATTATTCAATATATTCATAAATGACCTGGAAGAGGAAACCACGAGTAATATAATCAAGTTCGCAGATGACACGAAACTATGTCGACCAGTTGGATCACATAAGGACATTGAAGAACTCCAGAGAGATCTGAACCAGCTAGAAAAATGGGCAGAAAATTGTCAGATGAAGTTTAATGTAGACAAATGCAAAGTAATGCATCTGGGTACGAAAAACAAGGAACATGATTATATAATGTTAGGTGTGACATTGGGCAAAAGCGAACAAGAAAAGGACCTGGGGGTACTGATAGACAGGACCCTGAAGCCATCGGCACAATGCGCAGCGGCGGCAAAGAAAGCAAACAGGATGTTGGGCATGATAAAAAAGGGTATTACAAGTAGATCGGCAGAAGTCATCATGCCTCTTTACAGAGCAATGGTCAGACCACACCTGGAGGACTGTGTCCAACACTGGTCTCCTTACCTGAAGAAGGATATAACTCTGCTGGAGAGGGTGCAGAGGCGAGACACGAAGCTAGTAAAAGGTATTGAGAATTTGAGCTACAAAGAACGCCTCGTAAAACTAGGATTGTTCACCCTTGAGAAGAGAAAGCTGCGAGGGGATATGATAGAGACTTTCAAAATACTAAAAGGTTTTGACATAATAGAACAAGAAGCATCATTACTGACGTTGTCAAATGTGACTCGGACGAGAGGCCATAAACTAAAATTGAGGGGCTACAAGCCCAGGACTAATGTCAGAAAGTTCTGTTTTACACAGCGAGTGGTGGACGCTTGGAATGCTCTCCCGGAGGAGGTGGTGACGGAAATCTCCATTATGGGATTCAAGTGCAGGTTGGACGCACACCTGCTTGCAAATCACATTGAGGGATACGGGAAAACAGGGTCTTCATCAGGGAACACCTAGGACGTAAACAGGGAACACCTGGATTGGCCTCCGCGTGTGCGGGTCACCGAACTGGATGGACCAATGGTCTGATTCGGTGGAGGCATTTCTTATGTTCTTATGTGAAAGAAAATCGATTTAAATTTTGTCAGATAGAGAAATTAAGGTACCCCAAATAGTTGTTTCCCATGTACTCACCTTTATAGGACCCTCAGGGACCCCTGAAAAAGACTTTTTGTCGAAACACGGACCGTGTTGGGTCCTGTATCCCTAGCGGACTAGGTCCTTTAAGGCTCTTATGTGGATGATTTATTTTTATGTGGATGGAATTATTTTATGTGGATGATTTCAGTGTTCCTTTGGAACTTTGACACTTTCAAATAAAGTCCATTTAGGAACATCGTCACTCCACAGAGTTTTTTTTGGTCTTCTCTGGTTTGTAAAATAATTCATGAAAAGTTGGACATGTCCAAGGCTAGTGCAAGACGGATTCCAAGAATGCTGTCACCATGTCAGAAGGTCACAAGGCTCCAGTGGTGTCAGGAAAACTTAGAGATGCTCTGTGAAGACCAAGTGAATATTTTCATTTGGTGACTGGAAATGAGACTTGGGTCTATCACAGAGATCCTGAGTACAAAATGGAGTCAATGTAGTAGAAGCATAAGTCATCCCCCATTCAAAAAAAAAGTTCAAGACAGAAAAATCTGAATGCAAAGTTATGGCAACTGTCTTCTAGGATGATGAAGGACTTTTTCTTCTGGAGTTCATGCCACACAAGACAACCATAACTGGGGAGAGTTATGCCAATACAAGGATTGCTTTACAGGAGTCAATCAAGGAGACAAGAAAAGGAAAACTCACAGCAGGCATGCTGCTTTTTCACGACAATGCACCAGTCACGACAATCACAGGCTGCCAACCGAGAATGGTTCAGTTGCTGAAACCCACATTCACCCTACAGTCCTGACTTGGCGCCCTTGGATTATTTCTTGTTCCAAGTTTCAAAAGAAATCTCTCTGTGGACAGTAGCTTTCAAGTGATGAAGAAATCAAGGAAGCTGTGATGTCCTGGTTTGAAGGTCAAAACAGAAGAATTATTTTCAAAGGGGTTAAAGTCATTGCAGGAAAAGTGGATGAAGTATATGGAGCTATCAGGAGACTATATTGAAAAATAAACCTAAATTTTTTTGAAAACTTTTCTTTCCTACTGAGGTAGATAAATTATTGATGCCCCTCTTATATCAATCTACTCTAAGGGCTCCTTTTACGAAGGTGCGCTAAGCGTTTTAGCGCACACACCGGATTAGCGTGTGCTAGCTGAAAATCTACCACCTGCTCAAAAGGAGGCGGTAGCGGCTAGCACGTGCGGCAATTTAGTGCGCGCTATTCCGCATGTTAAGGCCCTAGTGTGGCTTTGTAAAAGGAGCCCTAAATGTTCCGATACAAAATAGAAATTTAATACTTGTCCTAAAAGCTTTTTAAACAATATATGTTGTCTATCCCAAGGCAGAGGTGATTGATAATGAAATGGAATATTAAAGTCATCTACTAGGCATAATTTCTCTAATGAGATCTGCAAGCAAATTAACAAATCAAACAACTGGGAACAATCTTTCATTAACATCCCTGGTGGGGAATAAATCATCCAAACCACTACATTTATTTTCCTTAAATACTGGAAGTTCTTCACATTCCATAGATTTTACAAACAGTACTGAGAATTGAAACAAGTTCTTTTTTTTTTAATTCTTTATTGATTTTCAAACAACAAATGCGCCATAAATGAATCACATATATGTACATTGTATAATAAATGCAGCAAATTACAAATATTACTGCAACAAAGAAATTTCCCCCTCCCTCCCAGCTAATATATAAATAACTCAAACCTTCATGAAACCATTCATAAAATCATAAAATCCCATTCCCTTCCCTAACCCTCCCCCCCTCAGATGTGTACATTTACTTGCTTATAAAATAAAAAAAATTAAATTATTCCTCTTTACAGTATTTAGTCAATGGCTCCCACACCTCTATAGATTGAAGAATTTTATAGAGGTGTGGGAGCCATTGACTAAATACTGCAAAGAGGAATAATTTAATTTTTTTTATTTTATAAGCAAGTAAATGTACACATCTGAGGGGGCCCTCCCTGTTATATGGCCATACAATGCTCCATTTTATATGTATAACACAGGGATTCCCACCAAAATGTATCGTTCAACCTATCCCAATTTTTCCAATTTCTTAAGATAAACTGTATGTCATCACTAATAGAAGCTTGTTATTATTCATTGATAGTTGACTTTTGGCTCTCATAAGAGTACCAAATAAAATGGTATCATCAGATAAAGCCACTGGATTCTCTATCATGTTATTTACTTGATCCCAAATAGATTTCCAAAACTGCAGAATCAAGGGACAATAGTAAAGTAAATGATGTAAAGTTCCAGCATCAAGATGACAATGCCAATATCTATTTGACTTGGAACTATCTAATTTATGTAAACGAACAGGGGTCCAGAAAGCTCTATGTAATAAGAAAAACCAATCACTCCACCCCTTTTTTAATTCCCTACAAGTCCTTATAATTAAGGGGGGGAGGCAACATTCATGCACTAAAACCAAATCAGACTTCAGTAACGACAATTCTGTCATACATAATATATCATGACATTTTAATTCAGAATCTCATAAATCAATACAAACTTATTGTGCACTGATTTCACATTTATCAACCCATACCTCAGTACCCCACCACTAAATAAAACATGAGATATTCTGCTACATTGAAATTCTATCTGCATATTCTTGTTTAAAATGCCACATATTTTATAAATCACCATATCTTCCCCTACCTACCACTACATCAATTTTTGCCATAATCTCGCCCCAAAACCCAACTTAGTCACGTTCCTTTGTCAGCGCATCACAGGAGATGCTCACCCCTCTGGCGCTGACCTGGCCTTCTTCCCCCCATGCCCTTGAGTGATGTCATCCAAGGGGAAGAGTCAGCAATAGTCTGGGATCAGGTCAGAAAATTCTGGGAGGAAGCCCAGAGAGAGGCCCCCAGGCTCCACACACAAGACAGTAGCAGCAGATGTCCCAGGTCTTCTTCACCCTGCACTTTTGATGGACAAACTGAGGGGTGGGGTTAGCAATATTCTGGGCCCAGGTCAAAAAGCTCTCATCACTCCAGAGGGGGACACAGAAAGAAGACCTGGGGGCTCCACACACAAGCACAATAGCAGTAGGTGTCACAGGCATAGGTACTTAGTTTATACCTGGGGCAACAGAGAGATAAGTGACTTGCGGTTGATATGCCCTCACCTGGAATACTGCGTTGCCGTACATGAAGGACTCAGTACTACTAGAAAGGGTCCAGAGAAGAGCGACTAAAATGGTTAAGGGGCTGGAGGAGTTGCCGTACAGTGAGAGATTAGAGAAACTGGGCCTCTTTTCCCTTGAAAAGAGGAGATTGAGAGGGGGACATGATCGAAACATTCAAGATAATGAAGGGAATAGACTTAGTAGAGAAAGAGAGATTGTTCACCCTCTCTGAGGTGGAGAGAATGAGAGGGCACTCTCTAAAGTTGAAAGGGAATAGATTCCGTACAAACGTAAGGAAGTTCTTCTTCACCAGGAGAGTGGTAGAAAACTGGAACGCTCTTCCAGAGGCTTTTATAGGGGAAACACCCTTCAGGGATTCAAGACAAAGTTAGACAAGTTCCTGCTGAACCAGAGCGTACGCAGGTAAGGCTAGTCTCAGTTAGGGCACTGGTCTTTAACCTAAGGGCCGCCGTGTGAGCGAACTGCTGGGCATGATGGACCACTGGTCTGACCTAGCAGTGGCAATTCTTATGTTCTTATGCCCAGAATCACAAGGAGCTGCAATAGGAATTGAGCTTAGTTCTCCAGGTTTTCAGGCTGTCACACTAACCACTCCTCAACTCCACTCCATGCCTCCATTCCTCCACTAACCATTAGATGGGGTTACCAGACATCCGGATTTCCATGGATTTGTCCTCTTTTTGAGGACATGTCCAGGGATCCGGATGGCTTTCAAAACCTGACACTTTGTCTGGGTTTTGAAAAGCTGTGGCGGGCAGAGAGGAAGTCCACACATGCATGTGTAGACTTCTTCCCTGCCCGACAAGAGCAGGAAGCAGGAGGTGGGGATAGGGCAGGCTTGGGGGTGGGGATAAGCGGAACTAGGCGGGCCTGGGGGGCGGGGCTAAGGGGGGTTCCGGATTTTCCGAAATGAAAATCTGGCAACCCTACTACTAGACATATTAATGAATTGAATGTGCCCTAATGAATACACATCCCTAAGAGGAATCTATTTTGTAGATAGAGCAAAGATTAGTACTGATACTAGAGACGTGAAGAGTTAGATACAAGTTGACGGTGGCCTCCAAATTTCACACAAGTGCCTCTGTCAAAAGAGAGGAATTCAGGTGAAAGATAGCTGGGGATGCAGGGAAACAGAACTTCAGAGACACTGTGTATTACAGCAGATCCCATTATCACACCACTTAAATTGTGATATGCCTGCTATTAGACGTACCACAGGACAGTGTCTTAGTAAAATGTTATTGACAAAACCATTGTGATAGTAAGTCTGCAACTTCAAGGCTTTGCTGCCAAATACAGATCTTGTCAGAGCAACATTTATACCTATTTGTTGCAGTTTTCTGGGTTTTGCTGCTTCTGGTTAGCTATCAAGCTGCGGCTTTCTTCAGAGTAATTCATGAAGTCTGAAGTTTGGGGCCTATTCTTTATAGGATGCCAGTCTCAGCAGCCGCCTAAGAAGTGACTGAGAATTGCACATCAGTGTCCTATATAGAATCACGTCTGTTGTTATGGTTTAAGAACATAAGAATAGCCTTACTGGATTAGACCAATGGTCCATCAAGCCCAGTAGCCCATTCTCACGGTGGCCAATCCAGGTCACTAGAACCTGGCCAAAACTCACAGAGTAGCAATATTCCATGCTACCGATCCAGGGCAAGCAGAGGCTTCCCCCATGTCTTAATAACAGACTAAGGACTTTTCCTTCAGGAATTTGTCCAAATCTTTCTTAAAACCAGCTACGGTATCTGCTTTTACCACAACCTCTGTATAGAAACCATCCCGGGAAAATGCAAACACTGAATTGTAACACCTTTACAGAAGCTCATGAATTGTAACACCATTACAAAGCTCATATAAACCGCTCTGAATTGACTCCCCCAGTCATTAGCAGCAGTATAGAAGCTTTCAATAAACAATAAAAAACAGATGCCTTATCCCCTGATTCTGTAACTGGCACCCATGTCACCAGTGCTGGTTACAGAATCGCGCCTTCATAGTTGAGAGATCCCTTGCCATCAACTAATCGCGGTAAGGGAATCCCTGATCAGCAGAGCCAGCCATGTCTACTTTTAACTTTGGAAATGTAGGCCAGCATTTCAGGCGACTGTTGTGGCTCTAGAGAGACATTTAGGGCGACTTAAGCTTGCCCAAGGCCATTTCCGGGCAAAACCATGCCCACGTCCAGCCTTGGGTGAGCTTAAGTGTCCCTAAGCATTTTCCTAGACCTGTGACCTGTCTTGGTTTTTTTTTTAAAGCGTGCATCCAGATTGATTGCCAGACGGTGGTAGGACGCCTACCGCCGCCTACAAGCGGGACACCTGTTTAGAGAATCAGCCCCTTTGTGTTTATTTACAGTGGGTCCTCAAACCCAACTATTTGGGGCTTGAGGTGAATGAGGTTACTGATTTGAATGTTGATGGGAAAATCAATTGGCTTTTTTTCCCCCATAGGATGGAAAATCCTCTGGTGAGTTTAAAGATGTTCTCCCCATGAAGCTGGGTTATATGCTCTCTTAGGTTTCCGTAGCTGGTGTCATGCTTGCTGCAGTTTTTCCATGTTTCACTGTGCCTGGTCAGGTAAAAAACAAACAATGATTCAGCCATCATGCTATGACTTTTCTCAGGATAATCTGTTTGTGTTTATATACTGTATAGTGGATCTTCAAACCCGATTAGTTGGGGCTTGAGGTGAATGAGGCATGAAGTTCATTGGCCATAAATTTAAACTTTTGTGGGAAAGTCCGTTGGTCACAGGTTCTACCTGTCCAGATGTGGTGAAACCCGGAAAAGTGCAATAGGCATGATATCAGCCGTGAAAACCTAAGAAAGACCATTTACACCTTAACAGATGACAGTACTGGCCTTAATGAAAGGTTTCTCTGAGTTCTGCACCCATGGGAAAGCCTTCGTTAATCAGACTAAAAGCCTCAATGTTCTTGTTGGCAAAACCTAATGAAAGTAGCAAAGCTTGATGATACAAGTGCTGGTGCAGTGTACTATGTCCAGAGCCTGATAAGCAAGATTGTGAAAATGACAGCACTTCACCATTTCTGCAGGCTGCACCACTGGTTTGGGAGGAAAATTAGTAAGTCTATAACAACAGAAACCGAATGCTGACAACATTAGTAAGTGTGGACAAAACTTTCCTTAGGAATACAATTACAATTAATTCTGAATTTATGCATTCATTACTCTCTAGCATTTTTTTAAGGAAAATATAGCTACACTTAAGGTATGTTATGTGATTAAAAAGTGCTTATGTTCTCCCCACACCTACTCAGTCACTGTAGCTGAGAATGTCTTTAAGAAGCATCAGTGAGAAAACAAAGGATCGCCAATATAGATTAAGCGTACGCTGATAGATAAAAATATGTACTATCGCTACTCCTACTAGTATTAATTATTTCTATAGCACTACCAGACGTATGCAGCACTGTATAGAGTCACGAAGAAGACAGTTCCTGCTCGAAGGAACTTACAATCTAAACAGACAAGACAGATAAACAGGATGTCATGGATACAGTTAAGGGGAACGGTTAATCTGCTGGCTAGGGCAGTGGGGAGTAGGGTTATGGATCGAAGACTGCATCGAAAAGGTAGGTTTTCAGACTTATTTTAAACAAGGTAAAGGAAGGGGCATGGCGGAGAAACTCAGGTAATTTATTCCAGGCATAGGGGGCAGCGTGATAAAAGGAACACAGTCTGGAATTGGCAGTGGAGGAGAAGAACAGCTTATCTGAGGAACAGAGTTCTCTGGGAGGTATATAAGGAGAGAGGAGAGATATTGAGGGGCAGCAGAATGAACACACTTGTATTTATTTATTTCGATTTCTATCCCATCCTCCCGGAAGCTCAGAACGAGTTACAACAAAATGCATACACAGTAGGTTAAGAGCATGGGGGTCCTTTTCCTAAGGTGCTCTAGCCATTTTAGCGCACGCTAATAAATGCTAATACGTCCATTATAGTCTATGGACATGTTAGCGTTTAGCTAACGGCTAGTGCACCTTAGTAGAAGGACTCCACGGTGTATTGTCACCAACCCTCCGTAGTGTAGGGCTGCTGGGTGACAAACACAGGGATTCTGGCGTGTCCCCTACAACCAGGGGTACCTTCAGGACTTTTTCAGGTGGCCCTAGGCAATTGCCTGGGCCTAAGAGATGCAAGGTAAGTAACAAGGTTTCACCATATCACCAGCCAACACAAGTTCTTTAGGAAAGAATAAGTTGTTTATTCTGACTCACAGGTCAAAAGTATGCAACAGAAAACAAACATCACTTTTGCAGGTCATTCACCAAAAATAGTAGATTTGCAAAAATAAAGCTTTACTGCAAATTCAAAATAAATCAAAACTCCTTAGGCAAACATAGCCACCGCAAACTCTGGTAACAGTTCAGCTTTTCTCTCAGCTCCCACATGCAGGCAAAATCACACAGCTGAGACAGATAATCTAATTAGCTTCAAGAACGGGAGTCACAGCAGGATTTCTAAAGTTCCAAAAACCAAACTTAACTATGTCAGTTTGAGCTTCAGGTTCATAAACTTGCTTTTAAATCCATTCCTCAGTTTGAAGCAAGTATTATTCTTACTCTCAAAATACTTATAAAGTTCAAACATATCCTAACTTCTGCAGGCATAGTTTGCACAGCAGAAACAAACCAAAATCAGCAAAAGAAAGAAAGAAACACAAACCACTAATGGTTTCTCAGTTGCTGCATTCTTTCATGCAACTTCCATACCTTCCGTCTGGCTTTCTAACATAGGGCCAGCCAGTTCTATCTCCATGCCTTCCACACGATCTAGAACCTGGTAGTTTGAAGTAGGCAGGATTTCCTCCAAATCCTGCATGGAATAATCCAGCACGTTTTCCTCTCCTGCTCTGTTCCACAGCTCTTCACCTGCCTTGAGCTGTGGGAGTGACTCGCCCTGGTCACTCACTCCTCCTCCTCCTGCTTGACTCAGCCTGCTTTTAAACAGATCAGAGCCAATCCCCTTCAGCCTGTAGCGGGGGATGGGTTTTGGCTCTACAGCAGTTTTTCTCTGCCTAGGTTTTTCTACTGCAGCTACCTTCCTCGTGGCTTCTCTAGCTGCTCTAGAGACAGGAGGCTGATGTTGCCAATCTGCCTGCCTCTGTTCCAGTTCACTATCTCTTTGGTTATGGGGGCAAGGGAGGTCAGCCTCAAGGTGAGTGCCAGAATCGATCTGGTCTGCTCTTCTGCATCCGATCCTATCAGGGACCGGACTAGTGCTGGTGCTGGGTTTGTCACAGTATATAGGAGGAAATATATAAAGAAGAGTTTGAATGTTTGGTGTCCATTCAGCTGAAGAGGAAGGTCTTCACTGCTTTTCAGAATGCCATCAGTGAGTTCTTTGCTCTTATCTGTGTAGGCAGCGGGTTCCATAGCTGAAGGATAAAGTGGCTATAGGAGAGCTTATGGGCCATTTCCATCTGGAGAGATCTTTCCCGGTGGATGCATAGTTGCCTCTCTGTTTCAGAGCAGAGGGGGCGGCTGGGGGTGTACTGGTGTAGCTTGGATGTAATGTAGGTAGGGGTTATGTTGTGGAATCTTTTGTGAGCTATTACAAGGGCTTTGAATTAGAGAATGACACGGTGACAAAATTCATCACCGTTCCCTTCCCCGCGGATAACCGCGGGAAATAATCCCATGTCATTTTCTAGTGTCTATTTCAACCTCAGTCCTTCTACACCAGCATTCTTCAAAGTAAAGCTTGTGGGTCAGTGGTTGTGGCCATTCATACTCTGATACTTCCCTCTCTCTTTAAAGAATGACATGAAGATGGTTTCCCGCGGTTATCCGCGGGGACGGGAATGGTGATGAATTTTGTCACCGTGTCATTCTCTACTTTGAATATGCAGCATTTTTAGTAGGTTAGTAATAGGAGTTTGAACTGTATGTGAAGGCAGATAGGAAGCCAGTTGTAAAAACACTGCATATTAGTGTAATCAAAAACATTTATCTTTTTTTCCAGAAAATAAAGTAAATAAAATCATTGCATTTTTATCTGTTGTCAAAATATACAGAGGAAGATCCAGAGAAGTACCCTTAATTATTAGAATTTAAAATGTGCACTGAAAAATAGCATGGAGGCATACCTAGTGAATACATATTTCGTTCTTTTTTGCATTCATGCCTTTACTACTATTAACCATATGATTCTTTTGCCAGCTCCTCTCCATTTCTCCCTTGGGTTATTGTCAAGATTTCCATCACTATGACTTATCATTGTTATAGCAATACTACACACACACTTCTAGGGGTAAATGTATTAAGAGTAGGGCAGGATTTGCACACAAATTATGCAAACTACCTTAAGCTAGTGAAGGAAATCATTCGCTGTATGCTCTGACCGCCTCTTCCTGCACTAAAGTCGGGCCTTACCAATCAGGAACTGCGTGTCACAGCAGCTCCTGATTGGTAAGGCCCGACTTTAGTGCAGAAAGAGGCGGTCGGAGCATAGAGCGAATGATTTCCTTCACTAGCCGGCGCTCCGGCTGCTCTCTCCTGCCTCTCCAGCTGTCTTCTCCTGGTTCGCGGTCAGAAAATACCGCAAATGACTGGGACTGCAAACTGCCAACCACGAATGACTTGGGGAACACTGTATACATGTAGCTCTTAAAACACCTTTCTGAAGTAATGCAGAATGGAAGAGTGGGAAACCAGCACCAGAAGTGTTAAACAATTTCAGAGCAGAGTTAATGTGATTTTTATGCCTATTCATTTTTAATTCATGCCCATTTTAAATTTGAGTACTCCTCTATTACTAATTTGTTATGGCAATATTAGCGAATGGGTTTTGCCTTACCATGGTCAGAATGCAGTTGATATGGAGTGAGATGGATTAGTAGGAGTGCAAGATTAGAAAAACAATCTGGAAACTGGTCAGAGGCAGCTGGGGGTCACCTTGATAGCTCTGAAATGAGCAAAATGTATTATGACACTAATAATCTTCAGTAAACTCACACAAAAAAAAATCCCTCACGTTACATAACGTATAATGGGGCAACTGAGCGAAGATTATCAAAAGTAAAATAAAATGACATGTATGCTCTGAGATGCAATCAGCACGGAGTGCAAATAATATATTCTCAACAAGCTATGGGAAATGCTAAATAAAAAATATTCCGTCTTAAATTATATCTTAATCCTAGTACTTTGCACAAATGTTTCCAAATTAGTAAATTAGTTAATAATGTTTGTTTGTTGTGCTCAGTAACCACCACCACGGCCTTATTATAAAAGGGGAGCGGGGAACCCGTGTGTGCAATGATGGTTCCCATAAAATCGTGGTCATTATAAATTTTATAATATGACCGTGGTGGCGGTTTTTGAGCTCAACACACAAACATTAACTAATTTGTAAGATACTAGAAAAATTTGTGCAAAGTACTAGGATTAAGATGTAGGGGGTCTTTTACTAAGGTGCGCTAGCCAACTTAGTGCACGCTAAATGCTAATGTGCCCATTATATTCTATGGATGCATTAGTATTTAGCATGCACTAAATCAGTTAGCGCGCCTTAGTAAAAGAGGGGGATGATATATTCTCAGTCAGCCCATTTTTCTAAATTTGTTGTTTTGTTTGTTCTTTTTTTTTTGTAAATCTTTATTCATTTTCAAACTTACAATAAGTGTGATAATATGTCCAAACAAGAAAGTGGTTTCATGTTTTAAAAGTGTAGCTCTTCTCTGGATCCTTTCGAGTAGTACCATGTCCTTCTTCATGTACAGCGACCAGTGCTAGACGTAGTATTCCAGGTGGGGGCGTACCATGGCCTGGTACAGTGGCATGATAACCTTCTCTGATCTGTTTGTGATCCCCTTCTTAATCATTCCTAGCATTCTGTTTGCCCTTTTCGCCATCACCGCGCAATGCGTGGACGGCTTCATTGACTTGTCTACCAGTACTCCCAAGTCTCTTTCCTGGGGGGGAGTCTCTCCAAGTACCACATCGGACATCCTGTATTTGTTGTTTTGTTTGTTCTAACAAAGTGGTTTCATGTTTTAAAAGTGTAGCTTCTGTCTGCTGAGTGGGGGAGGGGTCGCTCTAAGGGCAGGGTACTCCAGTTTGCATCAATCTATATGTTTTCAAGAAAAAAAAGTACCACTGTTGAACAACAGTAAATTACTGAACTGCTTCTCTTAAAAAGAAACAAACAAAAATACAGTTTCTTACAGTGTATTAGATTCTGTTTGAAAGAAAGTGTTATGAACACATTCTGCTTATCCTGTCACCACCCCATTATGTTCCTACCTAAGAAAGTAATTCTGTTAACTAATTAAGAATTTTGTCATCATTATCCACCATGGCAGTACTGGCACAGAAAAGATTCCTTAGTAAATTCTATGCATTCAACAGTATTTTGACAGCAGTTTAATAGATTGGTTTGAATTAATTTTAGGGATTATTAGACTCTATCTACTCTAAGGCTGCCAGATTCACAGGACAGAGTTGAATCCAATCCTGGGTATACTCCAGTGCATGTTGGGACTTGTAATTCTGATATCCCCATTGCATTCCCTAAGAAAAGCAAGGCTGGACTTGATCAACTCTGTCCTGTGAATCTGGATCCAGTTGACAGCCTTAATCTACTCAGAGCTGTGCGATGAGCTAGAGCAGAGGCGAAGCCTGAAAGCACAGTGCCAGGTCCACATCTGTACAAAGAAATTCAGTATGGTGTAGGCGAGTTCAGCTAAGAGCCCCTCCTAACTATGTAAGGAAAAACTGGGGAGTTTACATTGCAGCTAGCTTTGTAGGTCAGCATTACACATTACTGGGTGCTGGTTGTCAGCATTAGTGTGCTGGCATATTCAGAGTGAAGGATTCTGGGATATCATATTAAACAATGACCCTTGGGAATGCCACTGCAAGCAGGCAAGATGACTCCAAAAGACCAGTACTTAAGACCAACAAAAGACCTTTTGCTTAGTACTTGGGCATATCCTCAAGCTCTGAACTTTCAAAAGATATGATAAAGGCAGGTGCTTAACAATAACAAAGAGACAGAATGGTTCCATCCATAAGGGTCACACATCCTTTTCAATTGAGGGCCATTGTTTCAAACAAATACCATATTGTGACACAGTAAGATATTGGAAAAAACTAGAAGTTCAAGTCTGCATGAGACTGGTTTCGGCCCTCTGGGTCTCCTGTTTCTATATATCCATCCATTCAGACACACGCATCATTGAAATTCAAGTCTATAAAGACCACAAAGGAATTGTTGAAGTCTGGATTGACCAGTACTGGCTCTGAACAAATGGTCTCCTTAAGAGTTGTGTCCAGTTCTGATGACTACTGAACCTTTTCCAGGGCTTTCTTCTGTAAAAGGCAGGTCAGGGGCTCTGTTTTCTCAGCAAAGTTTGGGATGAATCGCCTGTAGTATCCAATGAATCCCAGGAAGGAGCGCACTTGTTTTTTGATCTGGAGTACTGGCCTCCAAGTAAGGGACTCCACTTTCTGAATCTGAAGTTTAACTTGACCTATTTCCAACAAATACCCCAAGTACTGGACCTCCTGTTGTCCCAGGAAGCATTTCTTCCACTTGGCCTTCAACTTAGCTATCCTTAAACTGTCCAGAACTGCTTCCACTTTGATGAGATAGGTCCTCTAGTCTTTACTATGAATGACAATGTCATCTACGTATGCCATCCAAACAAACCCTCATTCAGGTTCTAATATGGAAGAAAAATACCCCTTTTTGCTACTACATCATTATTATGCAGTTTTTGTTCACAGAAACATATCCTTTTCCTTATCTTCACACAATGGGGTTCATAATTAAAAAAAAAAACATGTCTAAAAATTGTCCTAAATGGCTACTTGGACGATCAAAAAGCCTGATCGTCCAAGTACCCATAACCAAAGCTGGTTTTAGACGTATTTAAAAACAGCTTAGGCCTTTCCCCTGCCACTAAACGCACAGAGAGAAAAGAGGCATGTTTAGAGGAGGGGAAAGTGCGGGCGGGAGGTGGGCCGATCTACACCTAGGCGTGCAGCAGGTATAACCAAAACCTTAGGCAGGTTGCCTAGTCGGCACTTATACATTTTGACCTGAACTGCCACAACCCGCGGCAGGAGAGATGCCCTATCTCTCCTGCCGCGGGTCGCGACAGTTCGGGTAGAGGAGTGATGGCATCGCGGTAGGGAAGATGAGGCATCTCTCCTGCCGCGATACATCACCCCCCCACACACACAACATCGGGGCAAGAAGGAGCCCAAGCCCTCTTGCCCCGCAGACTCCCCGACAGCATCGAAGCAAGAGGGAGCCCAAGCCCTCTGGCCCCGCCGACTCCCCGACAGCATCGGGGCAAGAGGGAGCCCAGGCCCTCCTGCCCTTGACACAACCCCCCCCATGACCGCACCTCCCGAACCCCTGATCGGCCCCCCTGCTGACTTGCGACCCCCCGCCGACCCCACGACCCCCCCCACCCCAATCCCACCCCCATACCTGTAAAATATGGGCCGGACAGACAGGTGCCAAACCCGCCCGTCCGGCAGGTCAGCCGGCTGCAGAATGGGGCTGGATTGGACCAGGCGTCTGAAACCCCGCCCACAGGTGGGGCCTAAGGCACCTGGGCCAACCAGAATAGTCCCGGGAATATTAGGCCCCTACTGTGGGCTGAAGAAGTGGAACTTGTTGGATGAAAGTGTGCAAGTCACAGATTACAGAAAGTGTCACCAAACTTTTTCCACCTACTTCACCCATTAAGAAGGACTCTGCTTCTGCCACAATGTGACCAGTCTGCTTGAGACAACTGGAATCACCTGTAACCCAAAAGAGTGGCATCATCCAGAAGCATCAAAGCCATGCCGCTCCATAATGAGAACAAGTACCCGTTTCTTCTGTTGGCTCACTCAGTGCACCTCAAAGTGGATTACAACATCAAGACCTTACTAGGCACCTTGAAGTATGATGAGTATAGCTAGAAGGTCATCGGAGACTTCAAAATTGTGGCATTTCTAATGGATCTCCAAGATGGTTTTTACCAAGTTTCTCTGCTATTCTCTGCCTTTGGGATAGCAGGAACACAAAGGCACACTACTAAAGACAGAATTGGCTACAGCAGACTGAGTTCTCTACGGGAGAAACAATGTTAAATGGGAACCACTGGTGGATCGCTGGAAGGTGCTGATGTCACCACTGCACATCAAATTGGGCTTAATGAAACAATTTGTCAGAGCTCTAGGTAAAGAGTTGACAGCCTTCAAGTACCTTCAAGATATCTTCCCTAATCTGTTTGAGGCAAATAAGCACAGACAACATCAACGCAAGTGCCATAAGGCGGCAAAGGGGGCCAAAAGAGACTACGAGGAAAAAATAGCCAAGGAGGCGAAAAACTTCAAGCCGTTCTTTCGATATATTAAGGGGAAACGACCCGCGAAGGCAGCAGTGGGACCATTGGATGACTATGGAATGAAGGGAGTGCTAAAGGAGGACAAAGCAAATGCCAACAAACTGAACACATTTTTTGCGTCTGTATTTACCGAAGAGGATATACACAGCATACAGGAACTCATCAGGCTATATGATGGAAATGAAGACGGGAAGCTAACAGGGTTGATGGTCAGTCTAGAAGAGGTATGCAGACAGATAGATAGCCTTAAAAGCGATAAATCCCTGGGACCAGATGGCATCCACCTGAGGGTCATCAAGGAACTGAAAGGGACTATAGTTGGACTGCTTCAACTAGTAGCCAACCTGTGGATCAAATTGGGAAAGATTCTGGAGGACTGGAAGGTGGTGAATGATACGTTGATCTTCAAAAAAGGTTTGAGGGGGGACCTAGGAAACTACAGACCGGCGAGTCTGACCCCGGTTGACATTGTATATCTGGATTTTCAGAAGGCGTTCAACAAAGTTCCACATGAACGACTACTTCAGAAAATTGCAAGCCATGGAATCGAGGGTGAAATACTCACGTGGATTAAAAACTGGCTGGAGCATAGGAAACAGAGAGTGGGGGGTAAATGGACAATACTCAGACTGGAAGAGCGTCACCAGTGGGGTGCTGCAGGGTTCAGTGCTTAGACCTGTGCTCTTCAACATGTGTTTAAACGATCTGGACATTGGTACAAGTGAGATGATTAAATTTGCGGACGATATAAAGTTATTCAGAGTAGTGAAGACACAGCGGGATTGTAAAGATCAGCAACATGACATAATCGGCTCGAGAAATGGGCATCGACATGGCAGATGAGGTTCAACGTGGATAAGTGTAAAGTGATGCATGTCAGTAACAAAAATCTCATGCACGAATACAGGATTTCCGGAATGGTACTTGGAGACACCTGCCAGGAAAGAGACTTGGGAGTTCTGATCAACAAGTCGATGAAGCCGTCCATGTAATGCGCAATGGCGGCGAAAAGGGCGAACAGAATGCTAGGAATGATAAAGAAGAGGATCCCGAATAGATCAGAGAAGTTATCATGCCACTGTACCGGGCCATGGTGCGCCCTCACCTGGAGTACTGCGTCCAGCACTGGTTGCCATACATGAAGAAGGACACGGTACTACTCAAAAGGGTCCAGAGAAGAGCGACTAAAATGGTTAAGGAGGTGGAGGAGTTGCTGTACAGTGAAAGATTAGAGAAACTGGGCCTCTTCTCCCTCAAAAAGAGGAGATTGACAAGGGACATGATCGAAACATTCAAGAATTTACCAGGAAGCTAACTAGGAAGGATAAACCAGCTTGGAATAGCTTTGTCACAGTAGTTTGGGGCTTCCTGGGCAATGACAAGGTTAAAAATTATGTGGAGTTGGTTGAGAATCTGGTGAAGAATTACAGTAAAATGGGCTATAGGATGTCTCTCAAAGTCCATGTCCCTGATGCTCATCTTGAGACATTTAAGGAAAACATGGGATCATACTCAGAGGAGCAAAGTGAGCTCTTTCACCAGGATATACTGAACTTTGAATGGTGCTACCAAGGACAATATAATGAGAACATGATTGGTGACTACATCGGAGGGTTGATTCATGAAAGTGACTTAAAATATAATTGCAAATCTCATAAAACTACTTACTTCTAAATCTTATGTGGTCATTTTTGTAGAACTTCAATATAAATACATGTTAATTGTGATTCATTTGTTGCTTTTTATGATTTTATAAGAATGGAAAGATGAAAATTTGGCATTTTCAAGTTTTAAATAGGTAAATTGCAAAATTTGATTATCCTGGCCACAAAAGCAAAGTTTTATGGAAATAACAGACATTTTCTATACTTTATAGGCATGAACAATTAGGAAATTACACTTACTGCCCAGGAACAAAAATTGTGTTATATAGTTTTATCGCAGGCAGAATTAGATCTCAAATATTCAGTGCTCAGATATGTCCAGCATCGGACAAGTCCAGTCAGGCAATGGGGACAGAAGTGAACCCTACTAATTCCTGCCTCTAGTGGCTCCGTAATAAAAATGGCTGCTGTTTCACTCTAGTGGGGGGGTCTCATGGTACCAGAGCCCCACTGATCCACCATGGAACAGGTCTGGGGCAGGCTTCCTTTAACTGGTTGAAGGGTAGGGACCTGGGGAGTTGGTCTTTGTGTCAAGGGGGGTTGGGAACAGGATTTTGGCTTATGTTGGAGGGATCAGAGAAGGATTGCATAATATGTTTGGGGGGGGGGGGGTTATATGAATCAGAGGGTGGGAGGGAGGGCAGGACAATGTACATTGTAGGCCATTACCTTCATATTATGCTGGCACTGACTGATATCCAGGGCTGGCAACCGCACAATTAACTAGGCAAAGTTAGGACTGCTTTTTAAGAGGCCCTACATGCCTGGTTAGCTACATGTGGATGCCAGCATTGAATATTGCCAGTACCTGTATAACTTCTGGCTCCATCACCTGTAATGCCTCTGTCCTGCCCACTTGAGACATGGCCAGTGAATGCCAATATTCAGTGGCACTGTCTATTTAAGTGCCACTGAATATCAGCAGCTAGGCAGGCACAAGCAATTTAAACTATCAGAAGGCTCTTCTGTCTGTTTAAATCTCTTTTAATATTGTTGTAGGAAGGACACCTGCTCACATACAAAGAGGATTCATGACTTCAGCGTAAATGTCATTTCTCTTCTGCCTGCTCTGACCAGCATCTGAATACATGCAGACTACAGTAGAGCCTTATCTGATCACTGACAGCTGTATCTGATTGCTGTGATTATCTGCTTTGCCTGACCCATATTCAGCATGCAATAAAGCAAAATATTTTATTTGATCTTTCCGAGTGTCTGGATAGGTAATTTGCATATATCATAGAAAATACGAAAGAATTGTGAGCTATGACTGGCAGCTTGCATCAACACAACAGAACATATACAGATACACAAATATTAGTTTCATTAACATGTGTGTGCTAAATTGTGTTACTATGCATTAACCTATGAATTAACATGTTAGGTTAACTAACATGTTAAAATATTCTAGTTCATGTAATAAAAAAAGTTTTTGCAATGAATGCACAGAAAGAACTGAAAAAATGTCTGAATAATGGAAAAAAAAGTCTGTGAGTGACCCAAAAATTAACCAAAGATTTTTCTATACACATCCCTACATGTGAAAAATTGCTTCTACACTTCTCCCTCCGTATTCGCGGTTTCAGCAATTGCGGTTTCGATTATTCACGGTTTTTAGCTTGCTGGCTCCTCTCCCCAAATTACATCAGCTTGCATAGACAAATTGCTGATTTCAAGCATTTACAGAGAAAATCACTGATTTCCAGCACTTTCTTCACCATGTTTTGCCTCTCCTTCAGGTACAGGCCAGGTCTCCCACCATGTTATTCATGGTTTCATCATATTCACAATGGTTTTTAATAGAAAAGAGCGAATAACATATGAAAAAGTTATTTGCGGTTTTTCTGTATTTGCGGTTCTGTTAATCCCCTATCGTAGCGAATACGGAGGGAGAAGTGTATTTATTTTATCACATTAAACACAGGGCTCCTTTTACAACGGCGTGCTAGTGGTTTTAGCGCGCACTAAAATGCTGCGCACGGTAGCTGCTACTGCCTCCTTTTTTTTGCGTGCGGTAATTTTTCAGCTAGCGCGCTCTATAGCGCGTGCTAATCTTGTTCGTGCGCTAAAAACACTAGCGCACCTTTGTAAAAGGAGACCATAGTCTGCCTGATATTCAGCAGCATTAAGCCAGCTAATGAACGATTTTCAGCAGGTTGTCTAGTGGCCTCATATACTCATTTAAAAAACAAGCCTATCTTTGGCTACTAGGCTTTAGCTGGCTAGCCTATGAATATCATCTTGGCCAGCTGGGTCAAACACTGCAACACTGAATGAGGAAATTTGATGCCAGTAGCTAGATACAGTCCCAGCATTGAATATCTGTGTTCACTGCTGACAGTAGACGGTAAACATGCATTAAAGGATGACCTCCTTCTGGACACCCTTAAAACACCTTCTATCAAGAAATGTTCTTGTACAGACCCTCAGAAATGCCACCATGTGTTCAATATCTTTTCATAACACCTGGATTTACACATTGAATCCTCACCAGGTCACTCCTAATATTATTCTTTATGTGTGTTTTTGTATATAACTTCAACCTTCAGTATATAAAGTTATAAAGTTAATAAAGCATAATTGCTACTGTACTTAACTTTCGGTGGTGGTGGTAAGGGACAAGTACGGTATACCGACATGTTTCACCCTTAGAGGGTTTCCTCAAGGCTACAGTCCCTTGGTTTTGTTCACACGCCGCTAGACCACCCGAAATGCTGCTATCAAGCAGTGGAAGGTAGTCATACTGTCTCCCATGATCTGAATATCAGCTTCATTGTACCCCTAAAGATTCATTTTTCTTCATATATTTTACCCTAAATTAACATTTCGTGCAGAACTCAAGGGTTTTATTCCCATTCAAGAAATAATGTGTTTTTGTGTCCCGCTTTGCGAGGTATGTTTAGTTTGTGCATATGATAAATTTTGAGTGGTATTACTTTAACACATTTTGACCTTTTTTACTTTTGTTTTATTATATTTTAGCTCATGATCGCTGGGAACACCCTGAGGCAGCATTATGTGAAACGCTGGCCATCGTTGGTGTTCCGACCGAGCTGAAGACAAAAAAATAAGTTTGAGTCAAATTATACATATAAGTGTGACCACCTGGCGATATATATTTATTGATTTTTGCTACTTTTTGCACAACACAGAGCTATTTGGCCCTCTGGGAGGTTTTTATGTCGATGAGGTTCTCCGCCTGAACACCTTAAACCACAGCTGTGGTGGTGGGAGGGCTTTGTCTGACTCGTGTTGTAGCCTCTATACCTTCCACATGACCTTGTGAGTGTGTTTATTACCATTATCGTAGAATAACATCCAAATTGTAAGCCCGTCCTAGTTCCACCCAAAACATGCCTCCAACATGACCCTTGCAATTTATATGAACTGCAGAGAAAAATGTCCCAAATATGAATTTTGAAAATCAAGATTTGGATATTTTTCTGAGACAAACAACCATCTTCCACTTTATGCCATGGACATTTTCCATTTTTAAAAATAAGCCCCATAGAACATATGCACAAATTTGTTCCATCTTAGGAACAGGTGTTAATTTGTGCATGAGCATTTTTGCACAGCTGCTAATTACTCCATGTTGCTTTTATATAAAATAGGCAGCTTTTTGGATTTTCCACCTAGGCACCCTGTCATAAAGCTGCTTCCAACATTTCTAAAACAGTGGTTCAGTGTTCTGCCTGTCTTAGGGGTGCTTTTACTAAACTGCATTATGCACTAATGTGGCCAAACACAGCTTAAAATGCCGTACTAGAGGACATGCTCAGGTGTGTGTTAACTGTATGCTAAAAACTATGGGCCCGATATACAGCCAGTGGTGGGCTGTGTTTTGACCTCTCGTTGCCGGTGTTCAGCCCAATATTCAATGCTGGGTTATATCCAGTGACTGACCTGGAATATCTGGGTTTGCCAATGTTGGCTAGCACATGGCTGGTTAAGACAGTAGAAGACAAACAAATGGGGAAAAGATGTTTCCAAACTGGATTTTTATTATAAGTAAAGATTCAATATGATAATAACAAAGACTTAACACTGCAGGAATATCGGTACTGAAATTTTATTTTATGTTTTTAGACCTATGTATTTTATTTTAACTGTCTATTGTATTATGCTTTTATATAATCTATTTCTTATTTATGCTATTTTAGTTCTTTTCTAATTTACATGTTTTTACGTATATTTGATGTTAGATCCATTTCTTGTATGTTTATAAAGGAAGTGTTTTACCTCTATGATTCCTCCTGTATAGGTGAATTTTTGAATAAATGTGATTGGTTTGTTAGACTCCTGAAAAAAGGTACCACCTGCAGCGTTGGCGGCCTCTTTTACAAAGCCATGCTAGCGGCTGCCCTGCGCTAACGGACCCAAAGCCCATAGAGATTTAAAGGGCTTTGGGGCTGTTGCCACGCGGCAGCCACTAGTGCGGCTTTGTAAAAGAGTCAGTGAGTCTTTGTTATTACCGCACTGAATCTTTACTTATAGTAAAGATTCGGTTTGGAAACATTTCCTTTACCCCACTTGTTTGTCTTCTGGTTTATACTGACATGGGAACATTGTGCCGCTCGTCGTGGTGTTGTTGGTTAAGACAGTATTCAAACATAATCAGCCATGGCTTAGCGGGCAAAGATATGCCTACTTTTTATGCGGCCTTATTTGCCTGTCAAGCCTGGCCACTTAAATTCCAGATATCAGGACTTAAGTGATCATGCCCCTGGAAGACCCTCAACACTGCTGGCTTATTTTTTGGTGCTGCCCAGGCATTTCCTGTGGCAATAATCAGTTAAATGCCACTGAAAATGCCCAGCTAGCCACTGAAACACAAATTAATTGGTCGGTGGACATTCCCTCGCTAGTATTTTTTTGTTTTTGAGCGAGCATGTCAGGAGCAGAAAACCGATTGCTATAGATGATCTGTTGTATTGTGCAGTTATGGCTGCGGCCAAATAAATTCCACATTTGTTGACAAACACTTGAGTTATTGTGATGTGATTAACAGCGGGAAGAGCAACAAGTGCCGAGTGCCCGATTTGACCAAATACAAAAATATGCCTCCTATAAACAACAATACACTGGGAGATCACCATCATGAATGAATGCCAAACATTAACAATAATAATGAAATGTTTGCATTAATAAATTAATTAATTAAATAAAGTGATGGGTCCTCAGTTTACACAACTCACAATCAGGACCAGCCTGTAATATGGAGTTGAGAGCATATAACCCAACAGGGTTTTTTCACAGGTGTAACATCCCTGGACATTTCACTATTATTGTTAATGTTTGGCATTCATTCTTGATGGTGATCTCCCATTGTTGTTTATAGGAGGAATATTTTTGTATTCTAGTCTCTTTTTCCTTGTTTTTTTGGGTTAAGTTTCTGTTCAAGGAGCAGAAAACCAGCATTTCCGCATGAAACAACGCATCTACATTAGTGCACACTAACTGGTTAGCATAGGAATACCATGTGATCCCTTATTGCCTTCAAAATGGGGATGGGGTGGGGTGGTAAGTGGTCATGCAGTAATTTTTTTAATGACTGTGTGCCTGTGGCAATATTAGCGCATGACCATTAACACAATAAAGGAAAAAAAAAATACAAAATAGGCTATATTATGGCTAGAGCCAAAAAGGCCTTAGTGTGAGGAAAAATTCCACATAAGGGTGCACTAAGGCCACTTTTTAATCACAGCTTAGTAGAAGGACCCCCTTAATTAGCATAGAATTAAAACAGAGGCTATAAGAAAAAAATGTGTCTGGAATTTGAGATCTTTACAATTCGAAGAAAGAAATCCCCTCAAAAAGACTAGAGGCAAAATAAGGTGCGTATACTGTACTTTCTTCCACTGCATATGTGTTTTCCATACTGTCAATGCATTCTGTATTATCACAAAAATGACTCCGTTTGTTATTTAGTTAATTGCATCATTTATCATTGAGATTCCATGTGCTCCGACTCCTTTTATATTTAGCTCTGTGCTTCTTACAAGTATTACATTATATGTAAAGGGGGGGGGGGGGGGGAAATACAGCAATAGGTGTTGAGATGCAGCATTGATCAT
Organism: Geotrypetes seraphini; assembly: GCF_902459505.1. Taxonomy (NCBI): domain Eukaryota; kingdom Metazoa; phylum Chordata; class Amphibia; order Gymnophiona; family Dermophiidae; genus Geotrypetes; species Geotrypetes seraphini. Next base: position 459,885,177 of record NC_047085.1, on the reverse strand, counting down.
TTTTTTCCAACAAGAAACTCTGCTGAACTCTTAAGGCATAATGTCATTTGAAAGAGGGGAATGGATCACTTGCTACCTGGAGTTAGGGAATACTTCTAGAAACAAATGAGGAAATGCACAGCAAGGATATTAATCATAGCACTTTTTTTTTACATCTTGGCAGCCTCTACGTGTACCTGAGAACTCTCACCTGTGGCATACTGTTACATTTACTCCTGCTGGAAATGTGACTGGTCAGCCGAATGTTAAAGAGGGCCTGCAGTGCAGCCCGTGCTGCCTGGGCTTTTGCCAGCTTCTTGCTCTGTCCTGAGCCTTCAAATGTTCTCCCGTCCACTCTGAGTGCCATCACAAATTTCTTGATGTGCTGCTTCTGCGCAGTCTCTGAAAGGCAGACATACCTCAGTCCTGGCCGCAGCTCATTGAGCAACACCACTGGGTTCTTCTCATTCTCAGCTGGGGATGCCGTCTTGTGCTTGTTTTGCTTAGTGTGGTCCATTAAGTCCAACGTGTGGCAGAGTAATCTCCCGTGTCGATAGGTGGCAGAAAGTAATTCATTATGAGCTGGGTTATAGCCTGGGAAATTCTTGCTGTGTGTAGATGGTTCAAACTCCTTGAACAAAGTATCTGGAAAGTCCGCCTGGTCGGATGTAAAGTCCGTGGATGGGTTAATGCAGTTCCCCATGGTAAAGTGAGCCTGACATGCATTTGGGAATTGAACGAATGACTTCAGAGCCAGCTCTGCTGCCCTCATTTTTGCTTTCTTTTTTGTGGGTCCTATACCTTCAAATAAAAGCCCATTTACTTCTACAGCAACTGCAAAGACAGGGGCATGTACAGGACCTGTCTGGGAAACCATTCTATACTGTAAGCCTGGCTTAAGTTCATGCAGCTGGACCAGGGCATTCTTTGGTGTTACTGACCATGAGAGTTTCTTCCAGATGAGTTGTAGTTTGCAGAAATGCCCACTGTTGCCTTCTTCCAAAGGCCTTTTCCGTTTAATGCTAGATGTACCACCTCTTGGTCTGTCACTTGATGACATAGCACGGCCTTCCAAGTTGCCAACATGTCGATTTTCTTTTACTTCTGCACTGCTGGTACCTTGTCAAACAAAGAAATGGACACAGATTAGTGTTGCTTTTAGTTAAATATACGATCAAAATAAAGGCCTAAGTACTGGGAAACTGTATTTCTTTTTAATATAGTCTCATTAACTTGGTAGGTATGGGGATTACCGTAATGCAGAACAGAGGGCTAAGGCTCTTGCTTAAGTTACGGCCATTTAAGGATGAACGTTGACGATGGCAAGGCTTGAGATAGCTTACTAACCTATGCTGTAGGCTATCACAGGAACACATTTTGGGGATGATTAGGGCAGACAGGAACAGAATTAAGAGGTTGAGAAATGGTGTTAGATTATATAATGAGAATTTATAAGCACATTACCGTATTTTCACGCAAATAACGCGCACCCGTATAAAACGCGCACACGGGTATAGCGCGCAGAAATCACGATGATATGTACAAAAACTTTGGTATACCGCGCTCACGGGTATACCGCGCATGCTGCCCGACGCTCCTTTCACCCGCCCTGACTTTCCGACTCTCCGTTCACCCCCCCTGACTTCCGTGCACTGTCCCCCCTTGAAGGTCTGTCCCCATCCTGAAAGCCTGATGCCCCCCCCCCCCCCCGACGTCCGTACATCCCTCCCCCCGAAGGACCGCCGACTCCCCAACAATATCGGGCCAGGAGGGAGCCCAAATCCTCCTGGCCACGGCGACCCCCTAACCCCACCCCGCACTACATTACGGGCAGGAGGGATCCCAGGCCCTCCTGCCCTCGACGCAAACCCCCCTCCCCCAACGACTGCCCCCCCCCAAGAACCTCCGACCGCCCCCCCAGCCGACCCGCGACCCCCCCTGGCGACCCCCACGACCCCCCCACCCCCCTTCCCCGTACCTTTGGTAGTTGGGCCAGAAGGGAGCCCAAACCCTCCTGGCCACGGCGACCCCCTAACCCCACCCCGCACTACATTACGGGCAGGAGGGATCCCAGGCCCTCCTGCCCTCGACGCAAACCCCCCTCCCCCCCAACGACCGCCCCCCCAAGAACCTCCGACCGCTCCCCCAGCCGACCCGCGACCCCCCTGGCGACCCCCACGACCCCCCCACCCCCCTTCCCCGTACCTTTGGTAGTTGGCCGGACAGACGGGAGCCAAACCCGCCTGTCCGGCAGGCAGCCAACGAAGGAATGAGGCCGGATTGGCCCATCCATCCTAAAGCTCCGCCTACTGGTGGGGCCTAAGGCGCGTGGGCCAATCAGAATAGGCCCTGGAGCCTTAGGTCCCACCTGGGGGCGCGGCCTGAGGCACATGGTCGGGTTGGGCCCATGTGCCTCAGGCCGCGCCCCCAGGTGGGACCTAAGGCTCCAGGGCCTATTCTGATTGGCCCACGCGCCTTAGGCCCCACCAGTAGGCGGAGCTTTAGGATGGATGGGCCAATCCGGCCTCATTCCTTCGTTGGCTGCCTGCCGGACAGGCGGGTTTGGCTCCCGTCTGTCCGGCCAACTACCAAAGGTACGGGGAAGGGGGGTGGGGGGGTCGTGGGGGTCGCCAGGGGGATCGCGGGTCGGCTGGGGGGCGATCGGAGGTTCTTGGGGGGGGGCGGTCGTTGGGGGGGAGGGGGGTTTGTGTCGAGGGCAGGAGGGCCTGGGATCCCTCCTGCCCGTAATGTAGTGCGGGGTGGGGTTAGGGGGTCGCCGTGGCCAGGAGGGTTTGGGCTCCCTTCTGGCCCGATATTGTCGGGAAGTCGGCGGTCCTTCGGGGTGGGGGTGCGAGTGGTCCTGCCGGGGGGGGGGGATGTATCGGACGTCGGGGAGTCGGCCGGGCAAGAGGGCTTGGGCTCCCTCTTGCTCCGATCGTGGATGCGGGTGCGGGTGGGAGCGCGTGCGAGCGGTCGTTCGGGGTGGGGGTGCGAGTGGTCCTGCCGGGGGGGGGATGTATCGGACGTCGGGGAGTCGGCCGGGCAAGAGGGCTTGGGCTCCCTCTTGCTCCGATCGTGGGTGCGGGTGGGAGCGCGTGCGAGCGGTCGTTCGGGGTGGGGTTGTGAGCGGTCCTGCTGGGGGGGGTGAATCGGGCGTCGGGCGGGGTGGGAACTATGTTTTAAAACTTTTGTATACCGCGCTCACGCATATAACGCGCGAGGGGTATGCGCGGTAGGTAAAAACGCGTATAACGCGCGCGTTATATGCGTGAAAATACGGTACACCAAGTACACCTATTGCAACTTGGCAGGCTGAGTGAGTCATTTTGATCTCTATCTGTCATAAATGTTTAATATTACTATATGTTGTTGTGATGCTTTTTTTCTTTCTTAGTGTAGCGAAAGAAGATAAGCAAGGCATGAAAAAGTGTTAAAAATAGAACAAATTGCTATCAAAAGTAGAGTATGAATTACCATAACTAATTGCAAAGACTTGTAATTTTTTTTTTTTTTTTTTTTTGCACCTTCCTTACACTATGTATTTCTATAGTTCTGTCATTAGCTTTGTAAAATAATGCATGTCTGTTATTCTGGGGCATACATTTCAGAATCACCCTGGTTCCCCTTGATAATGGCAAACTCTATTGCTAGGATCAGAAAACAAGATGGTAATTTTATGTTCCAATAGTTCTGTTCTGACTGATGTCTGGCTATACATCTGACATGACACACTGATTAATGCCTGCATTGAAAAATCACATAACACACTGTGCTTTTCAGATATTGGATATTACTGTAGTTGTATGGGGGAGCTACACTGAAAAAATCTGGTGAACTCAAGAGACTTCACCTGTTGTATAGTGTTTTAGAAATGCACAAATTAATTATATACGGCATGTACCTTTCTTTGCCTTGTTCACACACTGCACAAATGAGTCTCATCCCTGTGTCTCATCCCTGACTCTCTCTCTCTCTCAGGCAACACTGGGTTCTATTTACTAAAGTGAGCTAAGTATTTAACATAGGGATTAGCCTGAGCCATATTAGCATGGGCCCGTGTTAATAGTGTGATGGTTTATCAGCACTGCTAGCTACTGTATGAATCTGCTATGGTGGCGAAAGATACATATAAGAAACTGCGCGAGACAATCGCGCGTGGACAATTGAGGGCAGACAATCGCACACAGGACATCAGCGCGCTGGATTCAAACACTATTTTACAGTGGTCCGAGGATGTGTGTGTGTTGGGGGAGGGTGTTGGGGGGGGAACCCCCCCCAACTCTACCTAGAACTGTTGGTGCTCCCGTGGGGGGGGGGGGGTGTTGGGGGGAACTCCACCATTATAGAGGAAACAACCTTTTCCCCCGTTTTTTAGGGAAAAATTACAGTTTCCGCAGTAATGGGGGGTGTTTCCCCCGCCCTCAATTGTCCACGCGCGATTGTCTTGCGTGGTTTTGACTCGTCACCATGGAGAAAGGGTGAAGAAGTGGTGTGAATTGATGGGAATTGTACCTTAAGTATTTACAAAGGTATTTACTGTGCTTTAGCTGTTAATGCTTTCTCAGCAGTAGGAATGCATGGTAAGTGGCTTTGTGTTAATTGTGTGGGAAGATCCTGGGAACATCCCTAACAGTTAATATTTTGCACTTACAGCACGTTAATTGTGGCAATTAACAGGTGGTCACTTCAAAACCTTACTACACAATAGTATATACAGCCTATGGCCCCGATTCACTGAAGACAGTGATCGTCGCTATACCTGTTTTCACAGGTTTAGCGACGATCACGGCTACTCACCCGATTCACTAAACGGCCCACTGTGGTTTTTCCCCATTGTCCAATCCGATCCGATCCAACCCATGCAAATTAGTAAAACCCCATGTAAAATAGCCATGTGATTGATTCACTAACATTTGCTTGGCTATTTTGAATCGGGTTTTACTGTCCTAATACCCGACTGCTGTAGACCTGTTGGTAACTGTGTTACCGACAGGTCTGCCTGGGTTATTTTTCCATATTTTTTGCAATGGCACAGACCCCCCATCAGCCTGAGCCCCCCAATACCTGTAAGTTGAGAGCAGGAGGGGTGCTCAGTCCCTCCTGCTCCTCTGGCCTACAGCGATGCAATGCTGGCCTTAGGCCCCGTCCCGGTATATCATATGATTGGCTCAGGTGCCTCGGGCTCCTTCCTTGGGCCTGAGGTGTCTGAGCCAGTCAGGGCCTTAAGCTCATTCCCATGCATCACATGATGCACTGGGCGGGGCATAAGGCCGGCATTGTGTCACTGGAGGCCGGAGGAGCAGGAGGGACTGAGCATCCCTCCTATTCCCAACTTATAGGTATGGGGGCACCGGACCAATGGCGGTGGGAGGGGGTCCTGATGGCAGGAGGGAGTTGGCATCCTTCCTGCCATATCTAATGGAGGAATGGAGGGGGGCGATGGCAGGATGGAGTAGGTATCCCTGAGATCTATTTGCATACACTGCCTCCTTGGTATGCAAATCTATCTCATGTATATTTATTGTGGATATCCTGAAAACCTACCAATTCGGGTTCCCCAGTACAGGATTGGGAACCCCTGCCTTATACAGTCAAGTTATCAAGCATACTCTTACTAGAGACAGGAAGCATGGGGAAAAAAGTGAGCTGTTTTTAATGATGTAGGAAGAAGTATTATGAATGAACTCAAGATTGGTGTGCCTTTAACATGCTGACAGACTCCTAGATCACTTTTTGTCTCATTCTTCTCCTTGACTCCAATGCAGCACTTACACCTCATTCAGAGAGAGGACTTCATGAGTCCAATCCTGAAAACTTGCAAGGTCCTAGAGGCTGGTGGAACCTTTGGGTTTGGGTCTTCTCTAACTTGTGCTGCATCTCCCAGGAAATCTAGCTTGCCTCTACCAGTCTTGGTACCTTTCCCTACCACCATCTTAAGATGCTTTGCTTATGGTTTATTGTTCTAGAGGGATCCAGACCAATTTCATCTTTTACTGGCATGTACTGAGACACACAAAGCAGCAGAAGCCAGCTGAGGCCCTTAAAGTGATGGTTTCAGCCCCAAACTGGTGACATCTGTTAATTTCCTTAATATACTAATTTTATAAATCATAAAATGGAATAAAAACTGTCCAATATTCAGTGATATTTAACTCGCCAGAAACAGCACTGACCGGTTAAATAGTGCTTAATCAGCTAAATCTGAATATTCAGTGTGAGATAACTGGTTATCTCTACTGAATTTTCTCGCATAGCAGCTAAAAATTCATCTGTGACATCACACGATAACAAGGAAGTTTCATTACTGGTTAGCCAAGTTTTTCGGCTGGATTGGGCCACACAAGTAGAAGTCCTATCTTTGGCCTTATAAACCTAACTGGCCAGCTCTGAATACTGACTTAACCAGTCAAGTTTCTGTATAAAGTATGTTCAATGCTGGTCACTGGAAATGGCCCAGCATTGAATATCCACAGTCACCATCAACCATGGGAGTTAGCCAGCCTGCATCTCACAAGCTGGAATGTGCCGAACACATAACCAGATTATCAACAAAGTATAAAAGAGAAATATTTACTTATTTATTTAATTGTCTATACTGTTCTCTCCAGAGAGCTCAGAACAGTTTATATGAATATATTTAGGTACTTAAGCATTTTGCCCTGTCTGTCCTGGCAGGCTCACAATCTATCTAATGTACCTGGGGCAACGGGAGGGGCCTTAAGCACCTGGGCCAATCAGAGCCTTAGGCCCCTCCCTGGTATAACCCAGGATGCACCGGGGAGAGGAAGGCCCGCCATTTTGAAGAAGTGGGCCTGACAGTTGGAGGGAGTAGGGATCCCTTTGGCTGGCTTTGGACAGAGAGTTATGGGGGTGGATATCACTGGCAGGAGGAGGAGGTGGGCATCCCTCCTGCCGGAGGACATGGGAATCACCGGCAACAGGAGGGAGTGGGCATTCCTCTTGCTGGGGGGGGGGGGGGTTGTCAGGAGGGTATTAGGGGTGGGGTAGGAATCACAAGTGGCAGGAGGGAGTGGGCATCCCTCCTGCCATGGATGTCGGGGGTTGCAGGGTGACAGGGCAAAATTTTCTGGTAGGTCTGAGCTGTCAAAAGCCTTAATAAGACAGCTTAGGTCTGCTGGAAAATTTAGGTCTCCGGCCAAATTGAATCTCAAAACAGTATCACGTTCCTGGCATACAGCACAGATAACTTTAGAACCAAAAAGAAAACAAATCAGTTTCACTAAACTGGTCACAGTCCGGGAACTAAGGCTTGGTAAAACTGACCAGTTAACGTCACTAGGCAGTCCAAAGAGAAAACCAAAGTTAGAAAAAAAGTCAAAAATAAATGCTTCACATTCAAATATGTTCTTGGTTGTTGTTTTCAGCAGAAGGTAGTTGCTGAGCTGGTTTATGAAGAGTATGGCAATAACAGTCCTTGTCAGCGCTTATCATTAGCATACACACAGCATGAAGAAAGGTATGCAACAGGCTTTAGTCACAGTTCTTTTCATATGATTGATTCAAATAGTTCATTTATCAAATTAGCAGTACTATGGAAGCTTGTAGTTTTTGAACAGTTCCCGACACCACACAGTATTTCTCATACAGAGAACTCAGGAAAACTTTGGCAATGCTAGGGGAGAATGCAGCACACAGCCTGCAGATCTTAATCTGCCCCTGGTCTCCGTGGAAACTTCCTAGAGCTGCCTCAGCTGAACGGAGCACAGTAATTGCCACAGACGGGAAAAGGAAAAAATGCTTCAAACCCAAAACAAATTCAAACTCTCCTTTTTAACATAAGTTCTCCCCAAATACTGTGGTTTTCAAAGTTCATGAAACAAAACCACTTTTCAGCAGGCAGGTAAGTAAGAAAGCATTTGTTATACCAGAAAACAAAGCATAATTCTTCTTGCAGCCAACCCAGAAACATTAGACCGAGAAATACATAGCTCACACTGGTTTAGTTGACCTGCATAGCCTCGGGAGTTTCATAGACTTCAGGCATACATTCTGTAATTTCCATGGCCTCTGGCAGTGAAGGAAAATCTGCAGCTGAGTTAGTAGAAACATCTTCCACCTCCTGCATAACCCAGTCTGTGTTGTCAGCACTGGTAGGAAACTCCAGCTGCTTCCCAGCCTGGCTCTTGCTCTTCCTGCTCTCAGACCAGCCTTCCTTGCATCTCTTCCTGCATCTCCCCTCCTGGGTCTCTCTTCTCAGTTCTCCTGATCATGTAATCTGATCTTGCCTTTAAGGAGCTCCAAGTCATGCCCCCAAAGCCATGGTGGGAAAAAAGCATAGGGCTCTTCATACTGCTGAGCAGGCTTTACTTCCCTGCTTCTAGCAGCTGTCTGATTTAAAGGGACATGCACCCAAACATGTACTAGTGCTAATACTGACTTTTCATAGGGACAGACCCTGAGCTGGCACTGGATTTGTCACAATTGGCTAGGTACAATGATCTAGGTGCCTAACTGTAGGCATCTTTTATAGAATCAGGGCCTATGTACCTCATGCCACATACAATGATGGCTAATCTCACTGTATACGAGATGATGATGGAAGTTCTAATATTATTATTATATTATTTATTGAACTTGCTATACTGCTTACACCAAAAGAGGATCTAGGCAGTACATGAACTACAATAAAAATTAATAGTGGAAAATTAGCACCAATAAAGTTGACAGGAAAGAAAATCGTTCTTAACAAGAGTACACATGGGACAAACTATAAGTTAATATTCTGCCTGCCTGCCATCATCCCCCAGAGAACCTCCAGCCAGTGAGAAACTAACTCCCAATAAATGCAAGGTCAAAAAATTGTGTGTTGAGAAGGTTTTTGAAACAGGAATATACCTCCACACTCTGGTAGGAACATACCTGTAATCTAGTTCTTTCTCTGAATTCTAGACCTTGGTGGGTTCATAATCATTGAACACTAAACTTTACAAAAGGTGTAACCTCAGCTTATCCTTACAGATATGCCTGAAAAATGGAAAAGGATGCGATTACAGCATATCAGGTGAGGCTTGTTGCACCTCTCCTATCTCTTGACCCTGATATTTTGTAATGGTCGTGCAATTTATGACTTATCAGAGTTGCCTGATAACATCTGCACACCTGAGAAAAGCTGATAAACTACCTCTCAAGATAAATGGCTTATCCAGCCTATGAATTATTATTGGCCATAACCTAGCTGTATAATGAGAGCAGCATAGTGAACCATGTACATTATGGAAATTTATGTTCACATAAATTTCCATAATTTATGCGGGCATTGGTTCATTAGCAATTATCTATGCAGTTATATTTAAAAGGCTAAATGGACAGAACTTCTTTTCACTGAAAAGAATCTAAACATGCCAGGCTCACATAAGGCCAATTTCTTTGCCCCAGAGACGTAGATGGCCATTGGCCTAGGTAGTTCTAAGACACTAAGGAACCTTGTTTGGCTCAAGGGATGCCCAAGAGAAACAAAGGCTATGGGAGGACATTGCCACGTGGGTCAATGTAGTCAACTACCACAATCATGATGTGAAAACCATTTTTTTTAAAAAGCGATGTGTCCAGTGTAAAGATGCAAAAAAAAAAAAAATAGAAAAAAAAGAATAAACCCCTACAAAAACCTCACTTGGCTCTCACCATTAAAACATTATGCACTGAGAGCCCTTGAGATGAGAGTACTCGAGAAAGCAGAGGAGGGTGCCATCACTGGCGTGGGTGGCCATGATAGCTCACAGCCAGAGGAGCCCAGAGTCATATTAAAACATAGAAACAGAGAGAAATAAAGGCAAATAAAGCCCATATGGCCTATCTAGTCTGCTTAACCATGCCATTAATCTAATCTAATCTGAGATTTATGAGTCGTACTATGCCTAAGAAGGTTCAAGGCAATTTACAATGCAAATTTAAGAACTTGCAATTTAGTACAGTGCAAAGGTGAAATAGAGGTACATTATAGAACTATTTGAGATTCTATGAAGTCGAAATTAATTTACAGTGCAATTTAGAGAAATAATTTGGAACAGTTCAGGGGTGCTACCGAAAGTACCTTACATAAACATTTGGGGAAGGGGTGTAATACAGCGAGATGAGCTAGAACAGTTTGGTGAATGATATTATGAGGTAGCTAAAGTATGTTATAGTTGGTGATATGTGAATATGCGGGTTAGTTTCCTTGAGTGTATTTTGTGCCAAGCCTAGTTCGGCTCCGATGGTTGTTGGGATTTAGTTGGCCCAATCTTTCTTGATTTCAGATACACTTTTTTCTTTACCACCTCCACCAGGAGCCCATTCCATGCATTCACCAGCCTTTCCGTGAAAAAGTATTTTCTGAGGTTACTAATGAATCTATTCCCTTTCACTTTTATCTTATGCCCTCTCATTCCAGAATTTCTTTCAATTGAGTCTCACCTCATGCTCATTTATACCATGCAGTTGTTAAACATCTCTATCATATCTCCCCTCTCACACTTTTCCTCCAAAGTATACATATTGAGATCTTTAAGTCTGTCCCCATAAGCCTTATGACAAAAACCATCACCATTTTAGTAACCTTCCTCTGGATCGACTCCATCGTGTTTATATCCAGGGCCGCCATCAGGGCAGTACTACCAGTCCTGCATTCAGGGGCCCGGGCTCCCCCAGGGTCCTAGGCAGTGTTCCCTCTAAGGCAGCGGTCTCAAACACGCGGCCCGCGTGTGGCTCTCCAGGTTTTATGGAGGCATCATTCTCTTCCTTTTGGAGCAGCAGCCGGCTCGTTCGTTCAAAGCCGCGTCACAAAATCAGAGAGGCTTCAGACGCAGGCGCAGATCTCGCAAGGAGCCGCCACCCGCGGCTTTGAACGAACGAGCCGGCTAGGCACGCTGCTGCTCCAGTGGCGTACCAAGGGGGGGCGGCCCACTGTTCTCCCTAGAATGCGGCTCGTCTAGAGCAGTGGTGCCCAACCTGCTTCCCTTCCCTTCTCACTGCTGCCATCGGGGATCAGGCTGGCACCGTGTTCTTTGATCTCCCTGCTTCTCTTCCCTGCAGGGCCGACCAACTCTCGCGGCCCGACGTCAATTCTGACGTCGAGAGGACGTTAATTCTGACGTCGAGAGGACGTTCTGGCTAGCCAATCGCTGCCTGGCTGCCCGGAACGTCCTTTCCGACGTTATAATTGACGTCGGACGGCGAAAGTTGGTCGGCCCCGTGCAGAAGAGAAGCAGGGAGATGGCTTGTTCCCGATAGCGGCAGCAGCAGCAGCAGCCTATTCCGCGGCGGTGGTGGCATGGGGGAGGCAGGAAGGAAGAAAGAAAGAAAGAAGGTGTGTGTGTGGGTGGGGGGACAGGGAGCCAGAAAAAAAAGCAAAAAATGGGGCACGGAGGAAGGAAGGAAGAAAGAAAGAAGGGGGGGGGGGGACAGGGAACCAGAAACAAAGCAAAAAAACGGGGCACAGAATCAGAGAAAGACAGACATAGAGAAAGAAAGAAAAAGTTGGGGGAGGGAATGAGGTCTGGAGGAGAGGAAGCATACAGGAGGCTGAAAAAAGGGAAGAAGTATTGGATGCACAGTCAGAAGAATAAAGTGCAACCAGAAACTGATGAAATTACCAAACAAAGGTAGGAAAATGATTTTATTTTCAATTTAGTGATCAAAATGTGTCTGAATTTATATATGCTGTCTATATTTTGCATTATGGCCCCCTTTTACTAAATCGCAATAGTGATTTTTAGTGCAGGGAGCCTATGAGCGTCAAGAGCAGCGCTGGGCATTTAGCGCAGTTCCCTGCGCTAAAAACTGCTATTGTGGTTTAATAAAAAGGATGGGGGGTATATTTGTCTATTTTTGTATGGTTGTTACTGAGGTGACAATGCATAGAGTCATCTGCCTTGACCTCTTTGAAAAAAACCCAGAATAGGAATGATAATTAACATTTTCTCAGCATATAGTGTGCTTTGTGTTTTTTAATTTTATTTATGGTAGATCATTTTGACTTGGTCATTTTAAAGTAGCTCGCAAGTCCAAAAAGTTTGGGCATCTCTGAGCTAGAGCGTTGAAACTGTGTATTTCTATTTTATCCCCCCTTTTACAAAACTGTGGAGCATTTTTTTTAGCAGCTCTGATGCTCAGAATTCTATGAGCGTCAGGGCTGTTACCACCGTGGCTAAAATCCACACTACAGTTTTGCAAAAGGGGGAGGGGTTCGTTTGTGATGACATATTCCATACTAGGCGAAGGTGTTTTCTGTGTTCTGTGTGTTTGAAAGACATGGTTTTCTGTTAGGATTGATGATGTAGGATTGATCTGTGCTGGTCTGGCTTGTTTAGTTTTACAATGGGTGTATTGATGTACTGCTCACTGCAATATATAAGATGCTGCCTTTTCCTAGGTACTCATGTGTGACGTGTGGTTTGTTACTAAAAATCATGTTTTTCTTACAGATGGGGGGGGGGGGGGGCAAAAAATGATGGGCCCCGGGTGTTACATATGCTAGGTACGCCACTGTATGTAAAGATACCAGAAAGCTGGCGTAGCAAAAACTTTAAGTAAATTGTTATTCTTCTAAGTTTTGAGTATTTAACCCTCCCACAATCTCACGGGCACTCGTTTCAAGTTTCAAGTTTATTTAGATTTTGATTTAAACGCAATATCAAATATTTTCAATGCGTATAACAAAAATAATTTGGGGAAATAAAACCATTTGAACAATAAACATACAAACATATCCAAAGATGATTAAAAATACATAAGGAGTACAAGGATAAACTACATTTGTTTAAAAATGCGTCCTCCGTGCCTGCTCATAAATTTGTGGAGTATGTAACTTGTCGCTCATGCATATTTTTTTTTGCACACACCTCATCAATCCTTAGAGGAAACATTGGTCCTAGGCCACCATAGCACAAATTCCTGTATTATGCTACTGCTGTGCACAACAATAAACAATAAACACTGCTGTCATACTTTTTTTTGTCTCCTGCTGATTTCCTGATAGCACCCCCCCCCCCCCGGACAAAAGTGTGGGGGGGAAGGGGTGCGTGGGGGGGCCCAATAAGATTGCTCAGTAAGGGGCCCAGAAATTTCTGATGGCGGCCCTGTTTATATCTTTTTGAAGGTGTGGTCTCCAGAATTGTACACAATACTCTAAATGAGGTCTCACCAGAGTCTTTTAAAGAGGAATCAGTAGCTCCTTTTCCCTACAGGCCACACCTCTCCCTATGCACCCAAGCAACCTTCTAGTTTTCACCGTCGCCTTTTCAACCTGTTTGGCTGCCTTAAGATCATCACATACTATCACACTCAAGTCCCACTCCTCTTTTGTCACAAAAGTTCTTCATCTCCTAAACTGTACTGTTCCCTCAGGTTTTTTTTGCAGCTGAAATGCATGACCTTGCATTTCTTAGCATTAAATCTTAGCTGCTAAATTACAAACCATTCCTCAAGCTTCACTAGGACCTTCCTCATATTATCCATACCATCAGGGGAGTCTATTCTATTGCAGATTTTGGTATTGTTATTCTGCTCTCATGTCACTATGACTGGGAATTTTACAGTTCTTAACTAATGCACGGGTATCACTGTTTCCTCTATCCTATAGCCAAGTTAGCACAAATGTAGTGGCGAACTGTTGATATGGGTGTTACTTTTGACATGTGATGAGTAGTCACAATGCTGTGTGACAGAGATGCATAAAATCCTAGATATTTGGGGGTTGTCTCTTAAATTTCAAATGCCAGACCAAATTAATGTCCCATGCGTATGTACAAGCCAACATTGTACATGCATCAAAAAAAAATAAATGCATGTACAAGGGGATATATGCATCAGCATTTGATAGTGTATTGACATTAGGGGTGGGTCCAGAAAATGTTCATATTTTCATTTGAAATTGTTTTTCATTTCCAATGGGTATCATTAATAATGCACTTTCTTCTTCGTCCATGCACAATAGTTTGTGCATGTGATCTAGTGGAGGTGAACTATTATTTTCAGATGACATTCATTTCAAATAACAGCTCATTCCTAATTGACGCTCATGGTGCATTTATGGCCAAAAAGCATCATCGGCATATAATGCACTCAGTGTGTGGGGACTATCTGGATAGATAGAATAGATGGACTTATCTGATGTCCTGGCCTGCTGAAGGGCCTCACGGATGCCAGCGTGATATAATACCTGTAAGAGAACAGAACAGATACTCAGTTCCCTGTGCAATGCGACATACTGTTTGTGTGATGAGGGCTTTCCACTGCCTGCTAGGGGGCTGGGCGAGTTTATGTGCTAGTTTGTATGACTTGGTACATCTTGTCATCCATGTGCATAGCTGGGAACAGCATGACACCATGTGGTTTCCTATGGCAGCCAAAAACCCATATGTGCATTTTCACAGGGTCTGAGACAATATAGAGAAAGAAAATGGGACTTATACACTGCCTTTTTGTGGTTTCACATTCAAAGCGGTTTTATATATATCTACAGGTACCTATGAGGCATACATTAACTGGTGGCACAGCACAGAATGCATATGTGTCGTAGGTATGGTGCAGATAGAGTATCTGTAGGGAATACCATGTATGAGCCAGCTATGTTAGTGCCATACTAAGCAGAGCAAGAAAAAGATTTGACAACTCTTTTTTATCTAGTGAGGAGTCACACTTGTGATGTGTGCATTGATGGTGTGTCTGATATCAGTATCATTTGCTATGCACACAGGGGAATCCCAGGTGAGTATATTGCAACATCATGTCCCATCACTCCCTGGGAGGCAAGATATGCACATAGCACCAGAGGGGCAGGACGACAGAGGCAAGAGCAGAGGGATAACAGCAAGAGACTTCACATGAGACTGAAGATAATGCCACAGTCTTTGTATCTATGTGAGCAGTAGCAGGGGGGCAATACTAGAGATTCAACTTACACCTCAACCGGAGCTAGGACCTGAACTTCCAGATCCTTTATCACCATTGTTATCGATCATGGGAGAGGATGACATGGAGGGCAAAGAGAAGGGTGCAAGTGTCACCAGGAGGGAGCAGAGGGAGATGCTGAATTTAGCAAGACAAATAGTAAAAGATGGGGGGGCCATAAAGATACATCTTGCCCAGCACAACCACTGAAGTGTGTTCTCACTATTCACGGCAGTATAGTTCCCAATAATCTTTGCAAATCACAAATTCGCGAATAGCAAAACAATGCGTCTAAGGGAAAATAGATGTTAGGTTCCAGCCATACACGTGGCTCCTCAAAACCATAGAAAGTGAATAATGAATCCTAAAGGTAAAACAAGGTTAGGTTCCTGCATGGGGTCAGTACATGACAAAAACCATAGTAGAATATTCAGAATGTTACAAACTTTTTAAAAATTTGCATTACTGCTTATGGAAAAATGATCTTAAATTTTCATCGCGAATAATCTTGGATAACTCCCCACTCTAAAGAGTAACGACAACGAAAATACTGGGAGTGTTATTAGATCAAGAACTCTCCTTTCATGACCAGATTAGTTCAGTGGTTAAAAGCTGTTTCTATATGTTACATCTCATCAGATCCTTAACAAAAGTCTTAAAATCAGAAGCTCTTAATATTCTCATTCATTCTTTGGTCATTTCTAGGCTTGATTACTGCAATACATTGTATCATGGTATAACCCATAAAGAAATAGGAAGACTACAAATCATACAAAATACAGCAATAAAAATTATTACTAATTCAAAAAAATATGATCATGTCACACCTTTGTTACAAAAAGCACACTGGCTATCAACCTCGAATAGAATAATTTATAAAATCGCACTGATAACCTTTAAAATCCAACAAACTAACGCACCAATATTTCTGGATTGTCTTCTAATACCATATTTTCCAGTCAGGACACTTAGATCAACCGAATAGCATCCGCTGACTATCCCCTCTTTAAAAGTAATAGGTACTAGGAGATCTACTATCTTTTCAGTTATAGCACCCCAGATTTGGAACAATTTACCAATTTACCTACGTGGTGAATCCTCATTAGAAAAATTTAAAAGCTCTTTAAAAAGTTACTTGTATAGGGATGCATTTGAGACATAGACAGCATAATTCTTCTGTCATTAAAGCATATACTCTAATACTTAATTTCAATCAGACTGTAGTATAGGTCATAATCTCCTTTATTTCTTTTCCACGTTTTCCATGTTTAGCCATGCTTTCAATACTAATTTCTATTACCCTCCAGTTGTTTTTTTTCCCTAAATGTATCTCTATTTTCTTTAAAGATTGTAGTTCACCTTCCTTTCCTTTTGTACTGGTAATTATTTGTATGTATACACCACATGTTTATTTGTATATTGTTTATTTGTTTTATTGTTTGTTTCCCAATTTTAAATTGTCATACGCATTGAAGTATTTGACATTGCGTGTACAACAAATTTTTAATAAACTTGAAACTTGAAACTTAATATTCTTATAGAAAAAAATTGCACAGAACAGTGCTGGAAAATAAATACTGAAATGTTTTGCACAACCGCAGAGTGCAATTGGTATGCTCATCAACCAATGTAATGCACCATGGTTTTCTCACTTTTAGGACAAAATGGTACAGAACTAGAATGCTACAGTGCAGACTGGGATATGGACATATACAGTGTATAAAGACATGGTAACATTATGGAAATATTGCTTGAACACCTGCCCCCCCAACCCCCGCCTTACCCAGAACACAATACATGCAATGTCAACTTCTGTCAGATTAACCACTGGAGAGGGACAGCCTTGCAGGTCCAGCATGACAGTAGAAGATGAAGACGTCAACTCTGGTAGATCAACATCAGTCTTTGGCGCAAGAGTGGAGACTGGCAAGTCAACTTTTGTCACATCAACCCCTGGCACATTAGTCTCGCGCCTCATTGATTGAAAAAACTGTGTCAACCTTGTCTTTTTGGCTTTCCTTCTCAAGTGTATCAGTAGATCTTGCCTGATGCTTGAATTTTAGACTGCACTCCAGCATAGGATCACATTCCTCCGTGTCACAGAACATTTTTTTCCATTGTTGATGCCCATTATATTATTTTTGCAGATGTGAGAGGCACCATTTTTGGAATGTTTTGATGCCACTTTGTCATTACCATCCCTGACGCCTTGTTGTGCCATCTCATCCAGGTCCTTTCCTGGGCTCTTTGGTACTCTCTTCCAAAATTTCTCCATCTTCACGTATCATGTCCTCAAAGCCTTTTCCGCTGATTTTTCAAGTGAAGCGCATGATGGATTTCACATTTCTATGTTTTCTTCAAACACCTTCAACACCTTTAAAACCCTAATAATTTATTACACGGTTTGGCCAAAATTTTTTCTAGCAATTGTTCAAATTAGCCTGTGTGATGCTATCTCAGGCTATGCCAAACAAAGTCTATTACATTGCATATTATCACCGTCTTCCAGTAATCAACAAAAATGACTTTACTGTCAGCATCTAAAGCTTCACAAGCCTTGCTGTATAGCTCTCAAATGTAATGGATCTAGAAAGCCTTTATTATTCCCTGATTGAGGGGTTGGACAATAGATGTTGTGTTCAGAGATAATAATAATAATAATAATTTTATTTTGTATACCGCCATACCCAGGAAGTTCTAGGCGGTTCACAGCAGTTAGATGAAATACAAACAATGCAATTGAAATTGAAGAACATAACAAAGCAATCATAGTGTCAAACAAGTTATACATCTACAATTTAAGTGAGGGAAAAAATAAATAAATAAATACAGTACATACATAGAATTTAAGTGAAGGAAAAAAATACATACAAGCCAAGAGGAGGGAGGAACAATCTTAAAAGAATGGGAAGGGATAGTGATGAAGTACGTTAAGGATTTGGTCTGTTGAAAAGTTGAGTTTTAATCTTTTTTCTAAAATTGAGATATGAAGAGGCATCAAGCACAATTTGGGAGAGCCATGAATTTAGTTTGGCCGCTTGAAAAGAGAAGGTTCTTTTGAAGAATCTTTTAAGATGACACGATTTCAGTGAGGGAAAAGCGAACAGATTTATTCTGCGGGAGCTCTTATTGTTGTAATTCAGGTTGAAGTGTGGGTAAAGATAATCTGGTGACAGACCAAATATTGTTTTGTAGCAGATGCATGAAAACTTAAATAGAACTCTGGAGTCGAACGGCAGCCAGTGCAACTTGTGGTAGAAAGGGGTAATGTGTTCCCATTTTTTCAAACCAAAGATGAGACAGACAGCAGTATTTTGGACCAACCTCAACTTCCTGGTGATTTTCTTGAAGGCGCCTAAGTATATGATGTTACAGTAATCCAGAACACTCAGACGAAAGGAGGCATCATCAAAGTATGAAGATATGAAGAGAACTTCAACTTCCAGGTGTGCATTTTCAAGATCTTGGCGACTGTACTGGTGCATTATCCAAAATCATCAATACCTTAAATGCAAGGTTTTTTTTTACAGTGGAGATAGCGTAAAATTTCTGGTATGAAACAGTTGTTGAACCAATCCCAGAATAATATGGACATAATCCAAGCTTTGTGGTTCCATCTCCAATGGACTGGCATGCAGCTCAGGTTCTTTCCTTTATGTGTGCAAGGATTTGGGGCTCTGTAGACCATAAGAGACTTGCATTTGAAACCACCATTGGCATTAGCACACAATGACAGGGTGGCATGATCTCGAAATGCCTTAAATCCTGGGGCTATAGCTGCCATTTTCATTTTATATGTCCATTACCCAGTCTGCTTGTGGAACAAACCAGTCTTGTCAACATTGAAGACCTACTCTGGCACATACCCCTTTTCTTTAATTACAATTAGCAGGCATTTTTTCAAATTCTTCAGCAGCTTTGTGGTCAGCTAAACCTCCCTCCTCAGAAAGGCTTACATCTTTAGTGCATATTGCTTTATAAAATGTACTAACCAACCTGAACTTGCAGAAAAGGGATTCACATTTTCCTGGCCCTGGGTGACGTGTTTGTAAATCTCTTTGGATTTCATCCTCACAACAAATCCACAGTTTCATAATCAACAAATTTAGCCAGTTCTACATCTTTTCCATTGACTGATCACAAACCACAGATGTTGTTTTGGAATTTTTCAGTGTGTCTTCACGAACAGATCAATGAATATCTTCCTCTTTTTGCCAAATGGATCAGAAACAGACTTGCCAGAATGAAGCATGTCTAACATGCATATTTTGTCACTAAGACACATCACATGTTTTTTCTTTTAGGAGCTGTTGCTTACAACTCAATGCTTGGTGGCCATTTTCAGAAGCGAAACAGAAAGTGAAAGCAAATAAGGTTGATTTTGAAATGCATCAACCTCCTTTTAAATGAACCAATGGGCCAGATGTCAGGTAGTGTAGGTCTAGATATTTTAAACTGGATTATATTTGACCACACATACTGAACCTGGACATTCAAAACTGGTAAAAGGTAACTGTGGCGAAAACTGTCCTAAACAGAACCAGACATGTCTTCAGTTGTCTGCAGATGTGGTGCTGAATATTGGTGTACAGGGTCACTTTAACCATCTATGGAGACCTGGGCAAACCTTTATGGATGGGCTCCCACTTTCCCGGTCCAAAAGGGTCACTTCCTTAGCCCCTGCCAGCCGTGCCACATTAAGATGCAGAGCTGCTATGTAGGCCAGTGTTTCTCAACCTGAAGAACGCATACCTCAAGGGAATGCAGACCGCCTGTTGGGGGTACGCTGGCTGGCCACCTCCTGGGATTTCTCCCTGCCTGCCCCACCCTCGCTCAAGCCGCCATCGCAGATTCTTCCCAGCCCCACTCCCGAAGCTGACCCTGCCACCCGACACACTCCATTCCCATCCCCCCCCGCTGCCACCGCAACAGGGATGGGCCAGGAATATGTAGCGACTGCACACAGCTAGCCCACAAGCCTTCCCCTGATGTCAATTTTGACGTTGGAGACAAGGTTCCGGGTCAGCCAATTGCTGCCTGGCTGGCTCTGAACCTTCTGTTCAATGTCAGAATTGACGTTGGAGGAAGGCCAGTGGGCTGGCCACATGCAGTCGCAGCTTCGGGGGTGAGGCAGGGAGAAATCAGCAGCAGCGGCGGTGGCTTCAGAGGTGGGGCAGGCAGGGTGGCAGGGTTGGCTTTGGGGGTGGGGTGGGGAGACAGGGAGAAAGGAAGAAAAAGTTGGGCTCATGAAGAGACAGAGAGAGATGTTGGTTGGGGAATGGAATGAGGTCTGGAGGAGAGGAAGCATGCAGGAGGCAGAAAGAAAGAAATATTGGATGCACAGTCAGAAGGAAGTGCAACCAAAGACTCATGAAATCACCAAACAACAAAGGTAGAAAAATTATTTTATTTTCAATTTAGTGATAAAAATGTGTCAGTTTTGAGAATTTATATCTGCTGTCTATATTTTGCACTATATTTGTCTATTTTTCTTTAGTTGTTACTGAGGTGACATGGCATATTTTAAAATCATCTGCCTTGACATCTTTGAAAAACCCCTGAATATAAAGATAATTAACATTTTCTCTGCATACAGTGAGCTTTGTGTTTTTAAAATTTTATGGTTACCATTATGTATTAATAAGATTACATTGTGTGTATATGAAAAATGGATGGAAGAAATTGCATTACAATTAGTATTATTATTATGGGGATGGAATTTGGGCGGGTCTGGGGTGGAGCTTGAGCAAGGGTACTCAGTTGGTATTTGTTAGACTCAGGGGGTACTTGGCTTGAAAAGGTTGAGAAACACTGGTGTAGGCCATTCTGCTGGTTGTGCACCTCAAAAGAGGAAGTCCACATCAGAAGCGGGATCAGCAGTACCATCATCTGTACAGCCTAGGCAGTAACTCCACATCTTTATACTGCATTTTTTTCTCTGCTGAAAACAGTAGGGCTGGCGGGAGAAGGGAAGGGAGGAAGATGCTGGACCAGAGTGAAGAAATACAAAGGGTGGCCCATACCAAAGAATGAAATTGAAAGCTAACGAGTGAGGTTTTTCTCTTGGTGCATTTGGGATATAATTCTGGCACAGTGGAGAAGGTCTGCTGGCTACTTTTATTGACAAGTAATGTCTTCATGTGAAAAAAATGCAGTTCTGTAGCATGACATGCCACATATTCCAAACACTTACCAACATTAAACCACACACACACACATCTATAGAAACAATTGAATTGTATTTAAAGACCCCTTGAGAGGGAGTGTCTTATAATTTAAACTTGATCAGACAAAAGTCTGCTATAAGGACAACCACCTCAACATAGATCCTGCAAAATATTCTGAAATCCCGCCTGATATTATAACATAATATTTTGATGGGTGATGGGACAAAAGCGCGTGAGACAAATGCGTGCTGACAGTTGAGAGCAGACAATTGAGCGCAAGACTTCAGCGCGCCGCTCTAAAAGCTTAATTTAAAGGGCTCCGACGAGGGGTGTGGGGGAGAACCCCTCCACTTTACTTAATACTGTTCGTGCTGCCGTGTTGGAGGGGTGTGGGAGGTGTAACCCCCCACATTATACAGAAAACTTAACTTTTTACCTATTTTTTCGGCAAAAAGTTACGTTTTCTGTATAATGGAGGGGGGGTTTACAACCCCCCAAAACCACCCCAACGGCAGCGCGAACAGTATTAAGTAAAGTGTGGGGGGGTTCCCCCCACCCCTCCCCCGTCGGAGCCCTTTAAAATAAGCTTTTAGAGCGGCACGCTAAAGTCTTACGCTCAATTGTCCACTCTCAAATGTCAGCGTGCATTTGTCTCGCTGCGCTTATGACTGTGAACCATTTTGATGTAATCTCAGAAAGGCCAACAGAGCACTGGAAAACATAATACACAAACTTGTGTAAAAGCACACTCAGAATTTTGCTAACTCCCAGGACTCAAAGAAAAACAGACTTACCCATGAAAAGGCAGTGCTGTACATATCTAGTGAAAACCCACAAACGTGACAGCAATAAGATCTCTACACAGACACTACATGCTAGCAGAATACCACACCCTGGTCACAAGCACAAAACACAGACCCTCAGGAAGAGAGAGGCCCTGAAATGTAGTGAGGTGAGGTGAGGTGGGGTGGGGTGGGCAGGGCAGTATTTGAAGAAGAGAAGGGAGAAGCTGAATATGGGGAGACAGAGAGAAGAATTACTGGGCAAGGATGAACCATTGAGATAGGAACAGTTGGTCAATGGTGTTCTATTCTATTCGTATTTAATACTGTCTCATAATAGATTCTAGGTGGATGACAACGGTTTTAAAAAAATAATAATGTGTCCAACAAGTTATTCATTTAACAATCATTAAAAATAAAAATTTAAGAAGAAAAAAATATTTCCCTAAAAATATAAGAAGAAACTTTTCTTAGTGCAGCTGGAAGATCATTCCAAAGCTTTGTTCCTATAAATTCAATAGATTTGTTCATCCCCTGCATAACAAGAGAGTCAGCAGATCCCCTGCAGGAATATTCCCATTGACCACACCGATGGAAGTGTAAATCAACTGGGGATATTAAACCTTTTTAACTAGAAATGATCACAGCATGAGATCTTAGTATTCACAAAATCTTAGTATTCACTAAATCCCCAACCCAATCACCAACCATGAACACTATATTCAATTTAAGGAACATTTCTAATCATGTGTAAGCAGCACGGCACACAAACTGCTGTTAATATTTATTAATGTTGGAACTACCAGATGTACAATGTTATACCCTTTAATCCGCTGTATGTACAGTCTCTCTTTATTGTAACTACAGTTTCTCTATATTGTAACTACAGTTTCTCTATATTGTAAACCACTTCTCTTTATTGTAAACTGCCTAGAAGTCGCTAGATAGTTGGCGGTATATAAAAATAAAGTTATTATTATTATTATTATAAAGGGTTTTCATTTTGCCCTTCCAGTAAACTAAATGAAATTCAACTACACTCAGATTTAGAAGAATGCTTTTTTAGGAAACTCCACATAAAAGTATACGGTAGTTCCTCTAAAAAGAGACCCCTAATAGACCAGAATATAATTTTAAATGAAATAATATTTTACCTCATAAGATGCACAAAACAACAAATCAAATAGCTACTGTATATAGATACAGGGTGAATCACAACTTTCCAGCAAACTAAGAACATTGTGTACACAGAACACAATCTCTCTCTACTAAAAAAGAACTGCTATAAAAAAACTTACAAAACAACCATAACATTATCATCAAGCCTGCAGACAAAAGAGGCTCTGTAGTTACTATGGACACACAAAAGTACTAAACAGTACATACTACAGGAAACTGACTGACGAACTCATACAGAAATTAACCAAACAACTGAAAATTTTAAAAGACATTTCTAAAGCAAGTGCACAGTTAAATCTGAAAAAGCCATAGTACACCATCCTTTTTTGGGCATGTTCTAAAATGCTATTTAAGATCCCAAAACCTGTAAACTCTGGCAAAGCAATTACATCTGGCACTGGTACACTCACAGAGAAAATACGTATCTAGATTTACAGAAAGGAATCTTAAACCCCTTGCCCACAGGTATGGAGCGCACTTCCAGAAAATGTTCGTCAAGTTCCTTCTTTTTTACTTTTCCGTAAATGTTTGAAGGCTTACTTCTTTCAGAAGGCTTTTTTAAATCTGTGATGGGATAATGACATTTTGAAAAGTTTATTTATTTCATTATAATATTGAAATTATTTTATATGTATTATTGTTCAAATAATCTAATCTAATCTAATCTAATCCTTAGGTTTGTATACCGCATCATCTCCACGTTCGTAGAGCTCGACGCAGTTTACAGTAGGAGAAATAGGAAGGAACTACAACAGAGGGTTAGAGGTAGAAGTGTGAAGAAAATTTAGAGGACTTGGGATGCCAAGATATAAGAATTTCCTTGATTCCTAAGTTGGAGGGAGACTTACATTTTTTGAGAAAAGCCAGGTTTTCAGATGTTTGCGGAAAATTTGGAGAGAGCTCAAGTTCCGAAGAGGGGAGGTAAGGTTGTTCCAGAGCTCAGTGATTTTGAAGTGGAGGGAGGTCCCTAGCTTTCCTGTGTGGGAAATGTCTTTTAGCGAGGGGAAGGATAGTTTTAATTTGTGGGAGGATCTGGTGGTATTAGGTTTTGAGGAATTCCAAGAAAGAGGGATAAAGGGAGGGAGGATACCATATAGGATTTTGAAAGCTAAACAGGTGCATTTATAGTGGACCCTGGCGATTATAAGTTCAAGAGTGGAGAAATGATTGCTAATATAATAATTATATAGTTAATAGTGTGTTTTTGTTCAGTTTTTCTGATATATCAATTGTATTAGACTATTGAAGTTTGAAAATCAATAAAGATTTAGGGGTCCTTTTCTCAAGCCACGCTAGCGGGGTTAGCGCATCAGACATTTCATCACGCGCTAACTGACGCGGCCGGCTAGAAAACTAATGCCTGCTCAATGCAGGCATTAGCGGCTAGCGCGGCAGGCGGTTTAACGTGCGGTATTACGCGCGTTAAACCCTTACCGCAGCTTGATAAAAGGACCCCTTAATAAATCTATGATGGGATTTATTTATTTTATTTATTTTATGTACTGTTTAAAGCCTAAGCAAACATACATAATCATGTAAACACACATAATCAAGACAAACCCCCTCTTTTACTAAGGTGCGCTAACCGATAAGCATGCGCTAAATGCTAACGCATGCATGTTAGTCTATGGATGCATTAGCGATTAGCGCGCGTTAATTCAATTAGCACACCTTAGTAAACGAGGGGGAAAATAATACATTTGATATTATTTTTGTTATTTACATGTTTTGAAGAATTTAATTATTATTTAGGTTTTTTAACATGTAAGAGTATGTATTATGAGAAAGTTTAAGGGCTCCTTTTACTAAGCTGTGCTAGCGGTTTTAGCGCACTCTTAGCGTGCGCTACAATGCCGCACGTGCTAGACGCTAACGCCTCCATTGAGCTGATGTTAGTTTTTCCATGTAGCGCAGGGGTTAGCGTGCACCAATCTGCAGCGCGTGCTAAAAACTCTACCGCAGTTTAGTAAAAGGAGCCCTAAGTGTGGTTTGTTTAGTATTTTAATGTTAGGGTGTGTTTGTTTACTTATTTGATGTGTTTTTTTTCTGTAACCTGAATATATTTTTGGATACGCGGGATATAAATATTTTAAATAAATAAATAAAATAGCATATCTTCATAGTGGCCCACACTTCCCCCCCTTAGTCTGATATCCTCTACCTCCCCTGCCCCACTACTATGACCAAGCAACTACAAACAATCCAAAATACAGCTCTGAGACTCATCTACTCACTGAGGAAACATGACCATATCACAGAAGCGTACATCAACTCACACTGGCTACCAATTCAAGAAAGAATACTATTTAAATTCTACTGCATGTTATTTAAAACCCTATATGGAGACAGCCCATCCTACCTAAACAACCGTCTCATCCAAGCAACCTCAACCAGACACAGAAAAACACACTCTCCATTCATATTCCCCCCGATCAAAGAAGTAAAACGGAAAAAACTACACGATGGCTTCCTAGCCACTCAAGCCGCAAAACTAGACAACCAGATCTCTAACCTACTGATAACCACCTCAGACTACAAGATATTCAGAAAAGAATTAAAAAACCATACTCTTCAAGAAATTCCTGAAACAATCCTGACATGATCCACTCTTTACAATCCTTGAAATGACAAATGATCTACCGTATTTTCACGCATATAACGCGCGCGTTATACGCGTTTTTACCTACCGCGCATACCCCTCGCGCGCTATATGCGTGAGCGCGGTATACAAAAGTTTTAAAACATAGTTCCCACCCCGCCCGACGCCCGATTCACCCCCCCCAGCAGGACCGCTCGCACCCCCACCCCGAACGACCGCTCGCACGCGCTCCCACCCGCACCCGCATCCACGATCGGAGCAAGAGGGAGCCCAAGCCCTCTTGCCCGGCCGACTCCCCGACGTCCGATACATCCCCCCCCCCCCGGCAGGACCCCTCGCACCCCCACCCCGAACGACCGCTCGCACGCGCTCCCACCCGCACCCGCATCCACGATCGGAGCAAGAGGGAGCCCAAGCCCTCTTGCCCGGCCGACTCCCCGACGTCCGATACATCCCCCCCCCCGGCAGGACCACTCGCACCCCCACCCCGAAGGACCGCCGACTACCAAAGGTACGGGGAAGGGGGGTGGGGGGGTCGTGGGGGTCGCCAGGGGGATCGCGGGTCGGCTGGGGGGCGGTCGGAGGTTCTTGGGGGGGGGGCGGTCGTTGGGGGGAGGGGGGTTTGCGTCGAGGGCAGGAGGGCCTGGGATCCCTCCTGCCCGTAATGTAGTGCGGGGTGGGGTTAGGGGGTTGCCGTGGCCAGGAGGATTTGGGCTCCCTCCTGGCCCGATATTGTTGGGGAGTCGGCGGTCCTTCGGGGGGAGGGATGTATCGGACGTCGGGGGGGGGCATCAGGCTTTCAGGATGGGGACAGACCTTCAAGGGGGGACAGTGCACGGAAGTCAGGGGGGGTGAACGGAGAGTCGGAAAGTCAGGGCGGGCGAAAGGAGCGTCGGGCAGCATGCGCGGTATACCCGTGAGCGCGGTATACCAAAGTTTTTGTACATATCATCGTGATTTCTGCGCGCTATACCCGTGTGCGCGTTTTATACGGGTGCGCGTTATTTGCGTGAAAATACGGTACTCTTTACAACTCTAGAAAGGACAAATGTTCTCCCATAGCACAACCTGAAAAACAACAAATGATTTTCCTTAGTTTCCCTTTCTTCCTAAATTTCTACCTACACTTTTTACCATTCAAATACTGACAAATGTTCTACTCCTTACAACTCTTGAAATGACAAATGATCCATTCTTTACAACTTTAGTAATGACAAATATTCTTCCACTGTAACCCCCTTTCATAAATCTTTTGTAATCCGCCTTGAACCGCAAGGTAATGGCGGAATAGAAATCTCTAATGTAATGTAATGTATTCAGAAATGTCTCTTCAAGTTGTACCATGAAGAGGTTGGCATCTTGTTGTGCTACCCTGATTTTCATTAGTGCCTGTGTCATCATCGAAGCAGAAATAGTTCTGGATAGTTGTGGATTAGGATGAATTTAATTAATTTGATAATACAGTAAAACGTTGGATTACAAGTATCTTGGCATGCAAGTGATTTGCAAGACAAGCAAAACATTTGATTAAATTTTAACTTAATATACAAGCAATGTCTTGCAATACAAGTAATTACAGTATACTGTACATACATCACAACTGAGCCGATGGTTCTCTCTCTGACGCTCCAGGAGTGTAGTGACTGTTCTAAGTGAACGAGGTCTTACAATACAAGTACATATAATATTTTGTATTAAAGTTTTTGGGTTGTGGAACGAATCGTCTGAGTTTCCATTATTTCCTATGGGGAAATTCGCTTTGATATATGAGTGCTTTGGATTACAAGCATGCTTCTGGAATGAATTATGCTCACAAACCAAGGTTTTACTGTAGTTTCCAATGTGTTTTGGTGGTCCATGGTAGATGCCTTTAGAAATTAGTCACATATGCTGATTGGTTGATGCAGACCGGAAGTGAGGTCTGTGTTGGAGGGAGAGCTTTAAGTGCTCTTGTCTGTTTCCTTTGTTCTGGGGCTGGTCTCAGTGTGGCTGCACTTTTCAAGGCTGTATTGTTTGTTCCCCTGATAAGTCAAACATTGGTGAAACAAGGTCGCTTGTTAGGAAGATTGGAGAAGTGACAGAATTGGAGCTCAAGTCATCTTTTGTCAGCTAAGTCCTTGAACGTGCCTCCGGGTGACTTTGCCCTTTTCTAAACCTGAGCTGTTCTGTGAGGGAGTTTTTTTTGCCTGTGAAAGTATTTAAAGCAGTTTTGATTTGTACCTTTTGGTTCTATACTGCTACAATAGTCTGAGGCTTTTTCTCCCTCTTTTTGGGTGCATGCTGGGTTTGAAGAGGGGGGTTCCTCGGTGCCATGATCACACAACATTTTGACTCATTATATCACATGTGGATGTGCCATCTGTGTGGGGAATGGTGCTATTAATGATTACAAGAGCGCCCGGCGGTAGCTGCTTGTTATTTTTGATCACCCATCCACTCCCCACCTCTACCTTTCCCCTTGAGACTGTTGTCGAAATTATTTATTTAAAAACTTTTTATACCGTTTAAAAAAACTAAATGGTTTACATCAATAAGAACATGCATAAAATAAAAGACAAAGTAAAATATTAAAATCTCCTGTGGGGGCCGCACCAAGGCTGCCAGTAGCTTGCCAGCCTTGCTACTCCACTTGTCAAGTAAAATGATTAAAAAAACCCACAAAAACTCCATAGTTAACAGTTTTTCTCTTCAAGTGACAGTCAAGAAATCACAGAAATGCAGTGACAAACAGCCAAGTTTTTAATTGTTTCTTAAATTTGGACCGGTTTGATGTTTTACTTAAGCATTCTGATATTGTCATCTTTAGCACATAGTGCCCTGATATGAGGAAGAAGATTCTGGCCTACAAAAGGTAAATTTCTGACAGAAGACAAAGGGTCGTGGACAAATGGAATGCGCTCCCGGAGGAAGTGATCCGGCAGAGTACAGTACAGGGATTCAAACAGGGATTGGACAGATTCCTGAGGGAAAAGGGGATCGTGGGGTACTGAGGGAGGTGCTGGGGTGTTGCATAAGTATAGACAGCTCACCAGGTCGTGCAGGTGCAAGGCCGGAGGGTTAGGACATTGATGGGAAGATAGGACTTCGATGAGAAACCTAGGGGGCAAGGGGGCCCCTTCTGGTGATTAAGGCAGGTCATGACCTGTTGGGCCGCCGCGGGGGCGGACTGCTGGGCGGGATGGACCTCTGGTCTGACCCGGCAGAGGCACTGCTTATGTTCTTATGTTCTTACTACTAAGCTGTATTGAAATTCTGGAAGCAAACACAATACAGCATTCATAAATGCAAAGAACTAAATGGAAAAAGTACATGAAATACTACTAAACTGTAGATCAATTTTATTTTCTTCTTTGTCATCCACTATATCGGTCTTATCTTGAGTTCCTGATGTACATAACATTTGGATAAAAGTGTGTCATCAAATTTAACATTTCAAACTGAAAATGTTTGGCAGATAACAGAAATTGAATTTGGGGGAAAATCTCTCTATATAAAAAAAGCATACAGCTTTGAAGAGGAAGGTGATTTCCATGCTAATATACTATATCTGATTTTTATTCAAATCCGCCACCACAAGAACTGATATAAGATCCCCGATAACGTTCCTCATTACGTTTCAGAGGAGAGCGAGAAATATGAAAGCACTTATGCCTTACAGCAATCTTATTTTCGTCACACACTTAATAGCGAAAAAAAAAGCAGCAATTACTGAATTTATTTATTTATGCATCTTTCACCCATCTTCCGTGTCATTTATTCCTTTATCCTTTTTGGTCATTATGCACAGTAGAGTTAACCTGGATAGCCTGCATCATCGGGAACACTCGAGACCTATAATGCATCATTACTAATGACAATTCCTATGTCTCTGGGTCAGAAGGAATCTGAAGAACTAGCCATCCGATACGCCACGCTACATTTGAAGAGATAATATTGTTCCTCTTGAAGGTTATTCTGCTTCTAAGCAGTCAGGACTTTTTAAAACAGAGTCCATTCTATGGTAAACATATATTTTAAGATGTATCTTTTGGATCTATCTATGTCTATCTACAGTCTATTTATATTTATATGTAACTAACCAGTATGTTTGTGTGTATATATATACACACAAACACACACCCACACACACTGGCTATATTGGCGCTGAACTAATAGTTGTATTCAATTCAATTCAGCACCAAATAATAATAATAATAATAATTTTATTTCTTATATATATATATATATATATATATATATATATATATATATCTTTATTTAAATACTATTACAATGTTCCCCCGGTCATTCGCGGTCGGCGGTTCGCGGTCCCGGTCATTCACGGTATTTTCCGATCGTGAACTGCCGACCAGGACAGCTGGAGAGGCAGGAGAGAGCAGCCGGAGCGCCGGCGAGTGAAGGAAATCACGCGCTGTGTGCTCCGACCGCCTCTTCCTGCACTAAAGTCGGGCCTTACCGATCAGGAGCGGCTTTGACACGCAGCTCCTGATTTCACATGGCTTCTTCATTAAAGCAAACAGAAGGAAATATTTTTTTTTCACTCAAAGAATAGCCGTAGCTGGGTTTTAAAAAGGTTTGGACAAGTTTCTGGAGGAAGAGTCCCACAGCCTGCTATTGAGAGAGACATAAGGGAAGTCCTTTAAACATCCATTGCCTCAGGTACAGACTTAGAGGATGATGCAGAAAGCTTGCAGTAGAACCACAGCTCTACCATGAAATTAGCTCGCCTAACTACTGTGGCATGTTATATGCAGTGAGCATGCAAATTACCTAAATTGCAGTAGTAATTGACAGCTGATTAACAGCATACCCAGCACAGACCCCTATGGGACTCCACTATTTACCTTTCGCCATTGAGAATATTGACCATGTAACCCTACTCTCTGTTTTCTAACTTTAACCAATTCTTAATCTATAATAGGACATTACCTAATGTCCCATGACTTTCTAATTTCCTCAGGAGTCATTCATGAGGTACTCTACTACTACAATTTATCATTTCTATAGCACTTAAAGGCATATGCGGCACTGTACATTTAATATTCAATAGACAGTCACTACTCAGAAGACCTTACAATCTAATTTGTACAGTCAGGACATCTTAGGGTTCGGGAGTTTCTGGCAGAACGAGTGATATTATTGGGTATAGGTATATTCCAGTTCTTTTGTCATGAAGTCAATGAAATCAATCATATTTGTTTGGCACAACCTACATTTGATGAAACCAGAGTTTTCTCAGTATCAACCATGGAGGACCTCACCAGACTAGAACAAAATCGATTTATTTTTAGTTCTGTAATTCATCAAGTCACTAGGTCTCAAACATGAGTTGATGGCACCTAACATCAAATCCAGCATCGTTCCTCCCCTAATGGGTTCCATCACCCTTTTTCTGGGCAATGTCCTTTGTAAGACTGAAATGTTTCTTTATGTTTTATCCCATCATGTTGTGATTTCAGCAAAAGTGTGCATTGGAAATATATTTTTTATTATTATAGTGAACATTTATAGCTTTAATTATAAATGCCAAGTGCTGTTTGAACAAATCAAATGAAACAAAAAAGCTACAGTATATGATTAAACAAGATTCTAATTTAAAACTTGGAATTTGTCAAAACAACTCAACTGATAAAATCACTTTCTAGTTGAGTAGAATTATTTTTCAAGCTTATCAAAGATCCCTCATGTTTATGCTACATATGAAGATAAGAATAGCCATACTGGGCCAGACTGATGGTCCATCTAGCCCAGTATCCTGCTTTCTACAGTGGCTAATCAAGGTCAGAAGTACCTGGCAGAATACCTTTGTATTATGATGTGAGAGTTAACGCCACTGTTGGTGTGGATCCAAAGATTTTTCTTTGTTAAATTTTGATTTTTGCCTACTCAATATTGCAAAACATTTTTTTTTCAATAGTATTACAGCCATTTACATCAGCTGTCATGGCTAAAATAACACGGGATACACCCAAACAGGAGATTCCACCTCTTCAAGGTAGAACAAAGGAAAACAAAAGAGGAGATCTGTGCTGCTGAATCTTTTTTATTCACTCAAGATTTAAATAATTGATGAGTAATTCAATGGGATGACTTTTAAAAAACACTTTTGTGATCGAGTGCAGACAAGGAATTGTTTTTATGCACAGCTGATTGGCTTTTAAAGTCATCCCATTGAACTACTCATCAATTATTTAGATTTTGGTTTTACATTATAAGAGAACATTTGCAAAATAGTGCTCCACACTGAGGAAAAGACCCCTGAGGCAGACCTTTACGGCCGAAACACGCATGTGTCGGGTCTTGAGTGAATAAAAAAATTAAGCGCCACAGGTCTCTTCTTTTGTTTTCCTTTTTAAAAAAAAAAAAAAAAAAAAGGGATAATCTGGATATTGTTTGATGCTGAATATCTGGAATCAATGTTGACTGGCGGCACTGTCTGATTATCAATGCTATTCAGATCACTTACCAGATAGACAGCACTATTACAATAGTTACAATAGCACTTTTACTGTGCTAAGCTGTATCAGGCTAGCAGTCTGAACATTGCCTCTTACCATAAAACCTCCAGTTCTATCTAAACTCCACCAACGGACTGCCCTAGCACAGTCCAGAGAGTGCCGAGGTAGTCAGCAGAAGTATTCAGCAGCATTATTCATTTAACGTCGTTGAATATCCCTCTCACCGGCTGTTAATTGGATACCAGCACCAGTTAGGCAGACAAAATGCCTTTGAATATTGGTCTCCATGTCTAGATAAGGTTATTTGGTGCCCACAGCAGTAGAGCACACTATAGCTGGTGTAATAATTCAAAGGTCTCACTGTCAGCTTCCTAAGCTTGCCAACCAGTTTTCATGCAAGATAAGCCCACGTCTTCATTTCCGATATAATTGCTAAAACTGAAGCTTCTTTTAAATGCCATGCCTGCTAGAGAACTTCTTGTTCTTGATCAGTTTTTCACAGAAGGAAACTTGAAACTAGAAGCATTTGGTGAAACTAGATAGTTAGAAACATGATGGCAGATAAAAGCCAAATGGCCCATCTACCGTAGTCTGCCCATCCCATCCCATCCACAGTAACCATTATCTCTTCCTCTCTCTAGGAGATCCCATGTGCTTATCCCAGGCTTTCTTGAATTCAGACACAGTCTCTGTCTCTACCACCTCTTTCAGGAGACTGTTCTATGCATCTACCACCCTTTTTGAAAAAAGTATTTCTTTAGATTACTCCGTAGCTTATCACTTGTTAACTTCATTCTATGACCTCTCATTCCAGAGCTTCCTTTCAAATTAAAGAGACTCGACTCATGCGCACTTACGTCACGTAGGTATTTAAACGTCTCTATCGTATCTCCCCTCTCCTGTCTTTCCTCTAAAGCAGTGATTCCCAACCCTGTCCTGGAGGAACACCAGGCCAATCGGGTTTTCAGGCTAGCCCTAATGAATATGCATGAGAGAGATTTGCATATGATGGAAGTGATAGGCATGCAAATTTGCTTCATGCATATTCATTAGGGCTAGCCTGAAAACCCAATTGGCCTGGTGTTCCTCCAGGACAGGGTTGGGAACCACTGCTCTAAAGTATACAGATTGAGATCTTTACGTCTGTCCCCATACTCCTTATGACGAAGACCATGCACCGTTTTAGTAGCCTTCCTCTAGTTGTTTTTAATGAGCTTAGTTGTGTTCCAAGTTACTGAAGTTTTCTTCCAGCTCAAAGAGATCCTTCACCTGGAAGTGACCTATGAACTTAGGCACTGATTATATAAATGGTGTCTAAGTCCTAAGCAGCGTTTGGCATGGTTGCCAATCAATCAATCACTAGGGTGCATTTATAAAATTGTGCCTAACAGTGCCTAAGAGTTCTTAGGTGCTGCTAGGCATTGAATGCTTAGATGCACTGTCATTTAAGTCAGGTTTTTTTTGGCCTAAATAAGTGCACCTAAAGTAGGTACCTAAGTCATTCCATTCCCAAACTCTGCTCTGAAACCTATATGGTTCTCCAAACAAGTGGCTGAAAAATAAGGGTAAAAGAGGCTGAGTTTAAGAAATACAGAAAAATGCAACAAGAGGATCACAGAAAAGATTACCGGATTAAACTCAAAGAAGCAAAAAGGGAAATAAGGTTAGCGAAAGTGAAGGTGGAAACTGAGGGAACTCAGAGAAATCCTGCAAATACCTCTTAAGGATTTATTTAATAAATCTTTAGAGACAGGAGAGGTTCTGTGGGATTGGAGATGAATGGATGTGGTCCATCTTCACAAAAGTGGAGACAGGGAAGAAGCCTCACATTGATTGTAGGAAAAATAATGGAGTCACTGCTGAAGGAAAAGATAGTTAACTTTCTAGAATCTGAGGCAACATGGCTTTACTAAAGAAAAATCCTGCCAAACAAATCTGATTGATTTCTTTGACTGGATGACCAAAAACCTGGATAATGAAGGTATGTTAGATATAATTTACCTAGATTTCAGCAAAGCATTTGATACAGTACTACATAGAAGACTCTTGAATAAGATGAGAGGGCTGAACTTAGGACCCAAAGAGATGAAGTGGACTGGAAACTGGTTAACTGACAGGCAACAGAGGGTAGTGGTAAATGGAATCTGTTTGAAGGAAAGGAAGGTGCATAGTGGAGTGCCTCAGGGGTAAGTACTGAGGCCAATTCTGTTTAATATATTTGAGAGAGGCATTGCTGAAGGGTTAGAAGGAAAAGCTTGCATTTTCATGGATGACACAAAGATAATTAATAGAGTAGATACCCTAGGGGGAGTCAAAACCATGAGAAGTGATCTCCAAAAATTAGAAGAATGGTCAAAGGTCTGGCAGTAAAAATTTAATACTAAGAAGTGCAG
The DNA here is from genome assembly GCF_902459505.1 of Geotrypetes seraphini. Classification (NCBI taxonomy): domain Eukaryota; kingdom Metazoa; phylum Chordata; class Amphibia; order Gymnophiona; family Dermophiidae; genus Geotrypetes; species Geotrypetes seraphini. Next base: position 459,850,731 of record NC_047085.1, on the reverse strand, counting down.
AGTGATGCATTTGGGGTGCAGCAATCCAAAGGAGATGTATGAGATAGAATGTGAGAGATTAATAAACACAGCTCAGGAGAGAGACCTTAGGGTGATGGTGTTTGAGGATCTCAATGTGATTAAATAATGCAACAAGGTAGTGGCCACTGACAGAAGAATACTGGGCTGCATAGAGAGGTGTATAATGAGAAGAAAGGAGATGTTGATATCCTTGTACAAGTCATTGGTGAGGCCCCACTTGGAGTAGTATGTTTAGTTTTGGAAGTCATGTCTTGCTAAAGATGTAAAAAGACTTGAGGCGATTCAGAGAAGGGTGACAGAAATGGTATGTGGTATGCGCCACATGACGTGTGAGGAGAGACTTGATGACCTGAAGATGTAGACCCTGGAGAAAAGGAGAAACAGAGGTGATATGGTAAAGATAATTAAAATATTTGAGACATTAATATACAAACCTTTTCCAGAGGAGGAATGGTGATAGAACTAGAGGACATGAATTAAAATTGCAGGTGGTTCAACTCAGAAATAATGTCAGGGAGTGCTTTTTCACAGAGAGGGCTGTAGATACCTAGAATACCTTCCCACGGAAGGTGGTGGTGATGAAAATAGTAACTGAATTAAAAAATGTGTAGGATAAACATAAAGGAACCCTATATGGAAGGCATGGAACCAAACAAGTTTAGTGGTGATTAGATGACAACACTAGTAATTGGGAAGCAAAGCTAGTGCTGGGCAGGCTTCTATGGTCTGTGCCCTGATTGTGGATGAACAGAAAGGCCTGGTCAAACTTCTATGCTCTGTGTCCTACATATGGAAGGACAGATCAGGATGGGCTAGAGAGTTAGCTTTGATGTCAACTCCAGCAGTGAGGCCCTGAAAACAGCAAGGACAAATCAAGTGTGCATATGTAGTATCATATCATACTTTATGAATTTATCTTGTTGGACAGACCGGATGGACTGTTGGGTTGTTATCTGCCATCATCTACTGCCAATGAAAAATGACCAGTTAGCACTGAACAGGCGATTTAATGGTTAGGATCCATTTCTGGTTGGTTAAATTGCATTGAATATTAACTCCAATATTGTTCACAAAACAATTTTTTTTTTAATTTTTTTAGAAAAATCAAACAAAATACAAAGCCTCAAACAAGAGAAAGCAAAAACAGGCATTGTTCCTTTAATAAAAACATTATAAAAAAAAAGAAGAAAAATCAAACAAAATAAAACTTCCCTAAAAGACATTGGAAACAAAACAAAACTTTTCAGGCTGCCACCCTACTATAAGCTCATCAAATACATCTCATAGAAATAGGAAAGAAAACAGTTTGAACATCGTGTGATTTAAAAACTATTCTAAAGGTTGCAGTTTCCCTGGAAAACAAAATAAAGATGTACTTCTACTACAGCAGTCACTGAAAACTCTTTAGAGACTTTTGAGATGTGAACTGCAGGCTTGCAGTTCAAAATAGAATTATCAAGCCTGGTTTTAATTTTCTGCTATCATTCACTCTAATAAATAGTCTCATCTGACCTTCTGACCCAGTGCATAATACCTGCTGTCCACCTCCATCATATTGACCATAGAGGTTAAAAGGATTCACTTTCATCATTTATGACATATTTGAAAATGATGACCTTCAAATAAAAGGCAGTAGGTTTGAACCGAGGTTATAAACTTGCTTGCAGATAGGCGCTAACCCCCATGGGATTGTTCCAGTACATCAGACACAAAATAGAGTGTGTTAAATGTGATGAAGCAACCTTTTTTAAGCCTCCAAGCTTAATGGATGCATAGTAATAATGACTGCTTTTCTGAGAATCTGTAGCAATAAATGCTGGGAGCATTTATTATGTTTGCTACAATTCTGCAGTAAAGTTGCACTTGAGGCAACATATTATTAATTAATGCTCATGTAAAGAGGCTTAAAGCATGCCCTTCGCATGTCTAGTTCCCCAACATTAAAGCTAATTCATAAGCAAATACAAAAAAACACATTTAAGATTTGTTCAGTAGGTTTCAACACTGGACGCACCACCCACAGGAAATGCATAAGAAGGTTAATATCAGTCACTTAAGGGAAGAATATAATCTATACTTTCAGAGAACTAGTTAACTAGGGTTACCAGATTTTATGTATTTAAAATCCGGAACCCCCTAGACCCACCCCCCTAGGCCCACCTAGTTCCACCCATCCCCACCCCGTTACACCCACATGTCCCTATCCCCGCCCCTTCAACCTGCTCATCTTGGTCGGGAGGGCATCTCAACAAAAAACCACTTTCCTACATCCTAAAAAGAAACCCTGATTCAAAGGAAATCTCGTTCTCCTTCGACGTCAACTCCGCTCTTCAGAACATAAATGGCGTCATTTTCAACAACTGTCACTTTTAAACGTTTCAAAGATTTAGCTACTCAATACAAAATTGCTATTCAGCTAGCTAAGAAGGAATATTATTCTAAATATATCTCGACTGTTCGCAATTCATCGACTCTCTTTGCCATAGTCCATTTCCTCTCCCCATATTCAAAAAAACCATCTACCTCCTAACTCAACTAACCTTCAGCAACTGACCTGGCTAATCACTTTGACTTGAAAATAAAAAATATTAGAAATCGTCTTGGGTATACTCCACCAATAGGACCTCCTGAGCCTCTCAGTCAGAATATCCATCTTTCATTCAGCACCTTTTCAAAACTCAAGCTCCCATCTCTTGATGATCTCCTAAGGACTATCCAATCTATAAACACTTCTAACAACCCGATTGAGAACATTCTACCATCCATTCTAAAAAAAATTTTTCACGATATTTGGTCTCTTTCTTCTTGAAATGGTTACTAAAAGTCTGACCACCGACGCTGTTCCCAAATCCTGGAAATCTGCTTTAGTCTTTCCAACAATAAAAAATCAACACCTAGATGTAACCAACTGTGACAACTTCCACCCCATTGCTAACCTTCCTTTCATTGCCAAACTAATGGAAAAAATAGTGTTTCAGCAACTTTCTTACTTTTTTGAAAAAACCAATGCGCTCCACCCTGGTTTCCGTATTAACCATTCTACGGAACTATCTCTTGTCGGTCTTACCACTACCATTTATTACTACCATGATCACCATAAATCTGTTCTCCTTATTTCCCTTGACCTCTCAGCAGCTTTCGACACAATTGATCATACCCTCTTCCTCCATTGCCTCAAAAACAGTGGAATTTCAGGTCACACCCTTCTCTGGTTCTCATCTTATTTTACTGATCGAAACTTCAAAGTTCATTCTAATGGTTCTTCTTCATCTTCAATCTCTCAACCCTATGGTGTTCCACAGGGTTCTATTCTTTCTCCCCTGCTTTTCAATATCTTCCTAGTTCCACTTCTAACCTTAGCTCAGTCTATAGGATTTAGTGCTTTGGCTTACGCCGATGACATCCAACTTTTGCACCCTATCAACTCTTCAGACACAAGTAATATTCAAGAAATCAATATCAAACTTGACAAAATCAGTCACTGGCTTCGATCTAATCATTTATCTCTCAATATTGACAAATCCTGTGGTATTCTCTTTCCAGCTAAAAACAATGAATCTTTAAAAGGCCCTATTTGCATTGACGCTAAACAAATTCCAATTGAACCTAAAGTAAAATGATTAGGAATCATCCTAGAAACAGACCTCACTTTTCATGATCAGATCAGTGCAGTTACCCAAAATGCTTCTATATACTCCAACTAATTCGCTCTATATTCTCTCTTTACGAACCAGACTCCATCCAAACCCTAATTCACTCTCTGATTATTTCCCACATATATTACTGTAATTCCTTATACAATGGAATCATGCAAAAAGAAATCTGCCAACTACAGTTGATTCATAATACTGCTATTAAACTTATCCATAATGCAAAAAAAAATATGATCACGTTACCTGAGGCACATTGGCTTCCTGTTTCGTATCAAATTACTTACAAAATTCTCCTTTTTGTATTTAAGATTAAACTCACCACGCTCCATCTTTTCTTGAAAAGTATCTCATGCCTTATGCTTCTCTCAGGGCTCTGAGATCTTAACCTCCAGACTGTTCCACACTCTTAAAGATCTTTTCTACACTCGAAACTTTATATTTACTGTCACAGCCCCTTCCCTCTGGAATGCAATCCCATCTCATCTTCGATCAGAAAACTTACTCAATAAATTTAAAACCAAATTAAAAACTTTTTAATTTCAAGATGCATACCAAAATCCTGGATAAGATCCTTTTTTCATTCAATTTTAATTGCTCAAAACAACCGTTTTTATGAAGCGAACCCCTTTCCCGCTCCTTTTTGTTCTCTCCCTTCCCCTTCCTACCTCCATTTTGTTTTTATTTTGACTTCGATGTAATTTTAATTCATCCCCTCCCTCAGTGCCTCTCATATCTACACTGTCCTCCTCTTGTCTTTGTCTGGGTTTTATGTTTCCCCATTTTAATTATTTATTTATTTATTTATTTTTTTATTGCAATTTTTTAACCTCTAACTTTAGGAATTGTAAACCATCCAGATACCTGTTTGATGGTTGGTATATCAAATTGTAAATAAACTTGGATATTGAAAAATGACTTTCTTCAAGGTTTCTAAGATGGAAATTTTCCCTGGGTCACCAAAGCTAATAAAGTATTCCAATCAAATTGAATAAATAACTCTTAATGTTAATCACTGTTTTTTTATTTTTCCTCGCAGGAGCTCAAATCTAAGCAGCCATTCCATTCAGGCTCACTAGCGCCCCCCCCCCCTCAATAAAAATTTTATGTAGTTAGCCACCCACTGCTGATCACCTAAGCAGATGGTTTGGTGTGGAGTATCTTTGAAGGATACTATTAAAGCAGAAAATTTAAGGGGTCCCAACAGAGAGGTTTCAAGCCATGAGTGTTTAAGAGGAAGGCAGAGTATAGGATGAAAATGATCCTTGTCAGCTTCTCAACAGCCTGTAGATGCAAGGAAAAAGCACAATTTGAAGTGTCTGTATATAAAATCTAGAAGTCTAAAAAATAAGATGGGAGAGTTAGAGCAGGGGTGGGCAACTCCGGTCCTCGAGGGCTAGAATCCAGTTGGGTTTTCAGGATTTCCCTAATGAATATGCATTGAAAGCAATGCATGCAAATGGATCTTGTGCATATTCATTGGGGAAATCCTGAGAGATTCTGGCCCTTGAGGACCGGAGTTGCCCACCCCTGTGTTAGAGTATATAGCATTGAATGATGAGGTACATATAATAGGCATCTCATAGATCTGGTAGAAGGAGGACAATCAATGGAACACTGTGTTATCTGGGTACAAATTATATCACAATGGTAGATCAAATTGGAGGGGGGAGGATTGCACCATATGTTAAAGAGGGAATTGAATCAAACAAAATAAACATTCTGCATGACAGATAGCAGTGTGGAATCCATATTAATAGAAATTCAGAGTGTGAAGGGAATGAATATACAGGTAGGGTTATACTACTGTCCCCCATGACAGAATGAGCAGACAGATGAAGAAATATTTTCAGAGATTAGGAAAGCTGGCAAATTGAGCAACAGCATAATAATGGCTGATTTCAATTACCACTTACAGAGCCACATATACAATGCATAACCATGCACTTTCACTACAATGGAGAAAAAAGCCTCAGTTCTCAGGAGTCAAGCCCTCATTAAATTAAGGAATGCCTTACAATCAGTCATTGGCTGAAAAAAAAAACCCCTCCACTGGCATACAAACAATACTTGTTTCATGACACTTAGAACTCTTCAACTGTGCCCCCAAACTCTATTATAAATACAAAATTAGTGTTCAAAAAAAGCAACGTCTCTTCTTGAACACAAGCAGCTCTTTATGAACATGCTTTGGGAAAAGAGAATAGTGGCCCAGAGTATCTTAAAAACAAGGTCCCACAAATGCTTGCATAAATCCAGTGCTGGCTCTTTTGATCAAAATAACAGTCCATACATTACATTACATTACATTACATTAGGGATTTCTATTCCGCCTGTGCCTTGCGGTTCTAGGCGGATTACAATATAGAAATATCTGGAATATTCCAGTAGAGTTACATTTCAGGATAAGAGTAAGTTACAGGAACAGTAGTGAGATATGAACTACAATTTCACAGAGGATAATACTTGTTACAGAAGATAGTACATATAACGGAAGATAATGCATTTAACAGAGGTAATACATGTCAACTCGATCGGTTAAATCGGGTGTAGTGTAGCAGAATTACAGTACATTCTAGATCACAGATAAAAGATAATATAGGTGGGTATTTCCGAAGTCGTTGATTGGGAGGTCATTGGGTGGTGGTTAGAGTGGTGGGAGATATTTTTTGAACAGTAATGTTTTTATTTCTTTGCGGAACTCTTTTATGTCTGTTGTTTTGGTGAGTAATTTTGAGATGTCAGAGTCTATTTTAGCTGCCTGTGTCCCCAGGAGGTTGTCGTAAAGTTTCTTACGACGAGTACCGTTGAGTGGTGGGTAGGTGAAAAGGTTCTGTGTTCTCCTTCTTCTTGGTGGGAGGTAGTCCTTCAAATAAGGCAAATGTTTTCATAAATACGTACTGACACACAGTCCCAAAATTTAAACCATACTTAACATTCCACGAACACCTAGTCACTGACAAAGTCTTTTCTGTTCTGGACAATTGTTTGAAGCTAAGAGTGAGTGGGGAGAAGTTTGCCAACACCTGGGAGGGAAGTTTGAAAGCGGTTTTGTGTGCTTTTGAAGGCAAAATTAATGGACTCCTCTTTACCCAGCCCTGCTACAGTTTTCAGGCTGGAGACTTTTTTTTTTTTTTTGGTATATGTTTGCCTAGAGAATTGGAGTGAACAAGATTATCTCTGGAAACTGTTGAAAAGCTATGAACTTACCTGAGTGCTGCTGAGGAGCAGACTTGGGAGAAAAGAAAATGTAATATAAAGCTGCTCTGTAAGAGTGCAGGACACAGAGAGAACTGTTTCTTGAGGAATACAATATAACTACGTGGCATAACTTTTAGGTGCTCCCATTTAGCCATGAAAAACCAAGCCTAATTTGTGCATGCATCAGGCATATTCTATAACAATGCAAATACATTGTAGGAAGGTCTATGACCTGCCCATGCTCCTCCCCATTTCGGATTTGCACACTAGAACTGGCATGCAGCACTTTATAGAATACACCTACCGAGTTGTGCCCGCAACTACAGCCTCAAGCACCTGAGGTTGTGGGTTCAAACCCACGCTGCTCCTTGTGACCCTGGGCAAATCACTTAATCCCCCCCATTGCCCCGGGTACATTAAATAGATTGTGAGCCTGCCGGGACAGAGAGGGAAAACTGTTTGAGTACCTGAATAAATGCATGTACACCATTCTGAGCTCCCCTGGGAGAACGGTATAGAAAATTGAATAAATAAATTAAAAAAATTAATTAATTAATTAATGCCATTTGGTGTCAATTATGAGGTGTTACTTGCCAATTATTGGCAGCAATTAAGCTCATTAAACAATTAAGTTGTGCTCTCAAATCAGCTGTGCGCCTCAATCTGCGTACCCAACTTAAGGCATCATATACAGAATTGGGGTAATTGGGGTAATTCTATAAGAAGCCATCTTAATTTAGACAGCAAGAATGCACAAAAATGATGATATTCAAGTCACATATGAGTGCATGTTGGCACATGCATAAATGACTATTTTCTTGCCAATTGATGAATGGAAAATTAGTTTGTTCAACTGATCATACAACATGCAATTATATATGAACAAACTGCTTGCAGTTAAGTATTGTATATACCAAGATCTCAAACACCCAAGACACTACTTGTACTTGTTTGAGGTCTTGGTATATACAATAATTAACTGCAAGCAGTTTGTTCAAATACTGTATAATTGCATATTTTCTTGGCACGCACTACCAATATTTAATGGTGTGTACGTTGTGAGCATTCGTATGGACGGAGTTTGGGTGCAGGGAGGGCAGGGGGCACATTTACTTGCATACAGTATATAATACTAAAATGTACCAGTGTTCTTGAAAGCTGGTCGCCATGCTAAGGAAGTGAATGCACTTATGCAATTGTTGCGGCAAAAAAATCCCTATCCTGAGGAAGACCCGAAACGCGTTGGTGGGGACTAGTGCAACAAAAGCATAAAGCTAAGTTTAAATACGATTAGCATTTAGGAAATGAAATGACCTAAATAATTCAAAAAGAAATGAAATGAAATGGAGAATTCAGTATTTATTATGAAATTAAGATAAATTTATAACAAAAAATATTTTTTAAAAAGCATAAAAGTAATCCGGTGACAGGTCAAAAGCGCGCACCGACAAAGGTGCGCCGACAACCCAGCGCAGACAACTGAGCGCAAGGCGGAAGCGTGCCGAAGAAAAACAGTATTTTAAAGGGCTCCGACTGGGGTGTGGGGGGGGAACTCCCCCCACTTTACTTAACAGAGATCGTGCCAGCATTGTGGGGGGTTTGGGGGGTTGTAACCCCCCACATTATACTGAAAACTTCCTTTTTCCCTAAAAAAGAGGGAAAAAGTTAAGTTTCCAGTAAATGAGGGGGATTACAACCTCCCAACCCCCCCCCCACAACGCCAGCACGATCTCTGTTAAGTAAAGTGTGGGGGGCCCCACCAACACCCCCCTTCGGAGCCCCTTAAAATACTGTTTTTCTTCAGCGCGCTTCCGCTTTGCACTCAGTTGTCTGCGCTGGGTTGTCGGCGCGCCTTTGTTGTCGCGCGCTTTTGTCTATGAACCAAGTAATCCATATCACATAATTGGGTGGAATCAGTGAAGAGTGCTGCCACGCTGTTCCTGTTTAGACAGGGTGGCGTTCTGAGAATCCCCATTGTGATATAGAATACATTAGCACGATAGAGTGAAGTATTGTACGTTTCTTGAACAGTTGAGGCATGAGCATTTACACCACCTCTATAGCTAGTGTAAGTGATTGTTCCTAAAACAGAGGTGCCTTTTTGACCTCTTATTCTATTACACTGGACAACAAATTTTTCCAAAAGTTTTGCTTCCTTACAACAAACTCCAGTTTGTCATGTATGTGTCATGATGGTTGATATTATTGTTGTGTATGTGAATTGATTATTTGTTGTGACCTGCTTTGGGAAAGGTGGGATACAAATAAAGAAAAAAAAAAACAAACAACAAAAAAAACCTGGTGATTATGATAGAACCCTTCAAAATAAACACAAATATAATTTCCCACTGACTGTATCACGTTGGAATTTTGAGAAACACGATGGTATCTTTAATTGACTATAACATGTTTTAATGCACAAAATTTCTGATACGTTGCGATAGTTCACTGTGGCTAAAAGTATTTTCCTGCTGATTTTTGTTTGTGCTCAGTGTCCGGTGCATCTCATTGAAGTTCAACAATAGTCAACCAGCATTGATGGATTCCAGTTGCCCTGATATCTTTTTCCCATAGTGGCAATGTCCTGGTGAAACCTTTCTCCATGTTTGTTACTGACTGCACCAAGATTTGCGGGGAAGAAATCCAAGTGTGAATGTAGAAAGTTCATCTTCAGTGACATGTTGCACTTCATGGTTCATGGCTCTAAGACGTTTGTCAACCAGTTGAATATAGTTTGGTGCTCTGTAACTGCCAAGAAAATTCTCAATGACATCCTTGAATGCTTTCCAGGCGATTTTCTCTGGCTCGACTAACAGATCTTCAAATCTCTCATCATTGATGACGTGTCTGATCTGTGGACCGACAAAAATGCCTTCCTTAATCTTGGCGTCAGTTATTAATTGCATTAAAATGAAAGTATAACAAGAAATTGTAAAAATGTACTTTTTTGTTAAAACGGTACGTGATACATAATTTTAAACATGATTTTAACTTAATATAACATAACAGCAATTCATTCGTATACCGTGACTACCTTACAGTTCTGTGCGGTTTACAATTCTAACGTACTGTGCATTCATAGTGAATAATAATTCAGCTATTTAAGAAATTTCTCAAATAGATTGTTTTTTTTAAATCAATTTCCTGAAAATTACATATGTAATCTTAGAATCAGAATGCCAAAATTCTTATCCCATAAAGCCACCTGATAAGCCAGAATTCTATTAAAGAATCTTTTATATAGGCAGCCTTTTACTGAAGGAAATGCAAATAATCTAGAATCCCGTACAAAGCGCATTCTATCAACAAACTTAAAGTGATCAATGATAGGAACCAAGCCATGCAGTGCCTTATAACAGATGCAACCAAACTTGAATAATAATATAATTTTCATGATCAACAGCCCAAAATACCTGAAGGTATTGAAGAAGCAAAATCTTTGTTGTCCAGTGTTATGAAAAGTAGTCACCTACTTTTTCTTTATAGAATAGGTTCCACAATAGGCACCCCTTTAAAGAATTACCCTTCACAAGTAACAGTTATTTCTTTAGCCTACATGATCTACTTTTTTTGTTTTCTACTACTATTTATCATTTCTATAGCCCTGAAAAGTGTACACAGTCCTGTATAATCAACATGTAATAGACGGTCCCTGCTCAAAAGAGCTTACAATCTATTTGGACAGACAGATTGGGCATATAGGGCTTGCACAGAGAATGATAATAGGATGGACATAGGTAATATTATGGTGAGAGGGGAGTTAGGAGTTGAAGGAAGCGTTGAAAGAGTGGGCTTTAAGCTTGGATTTGAATACTGCCAGAGACAACTTCTGACGCAATGACTCAGGCAGTTTGTTCCATGCGTACAGTGCAGCAAGACTGGAGGCAATGGAGGAGGATACGGATATGAGGGACTTTCCCGATGAATAGTTCACGGTAGGGAGCATAGGGGGAGAGAAGTGTGGAGAGATATTGAGGAGCTGTAGAGTGAGTTCACTTGTAGGTCAGAAAGAAGATTTGTAAATGGATGGGGAGCCAGTGAAGTGACTTGAGGACAGGGTAATGTGAGAGTGGCAGCTCTCACAGAATGTAAGTTGTGTGGCAGACTTTTCTCTACATCTTATTCATTTCTCCTGCTGCTGAACTAGAAACAGAGAAACATGACAGCAGATAAAGACCGAATGGCCCACCCAGTCTGCCCCTCCACAGCATCCACCATCTGCTCCTCTCCCTAACAGATCCCACATTCCTGTCCCACGCTATCTTGAATTCAGATACGATTTTCGCCTCTTATCACCTCCAACGGGAGTCTATTCCACGCATCTACCACCCTTTCTGTAAAGAAATATTTTCTTACATTACTCTTGAGCCTATCACCTCTTAACTTCATCCTATGCCCTCTCCTTCCAGAGTTTTCCTTTATTTGAAAAAGACACCTCCTGTACATTAATGCCACAGAGATATTTAAATGTCTCTCTCATATCCCCTCCCTTTCTTCTTTCTTCCAGAGTATACATATTAAGTGGACAAAGACCACTAACCAATTTTGTAGCAGCCCTCTGGACCGACTCCATCCTATTTATATCTTTTTGAAGGTGCGGTCTCCAAAATTGCATATAGTATTCCAAATGGGGTCTCACCAGAGACTTATATAATGGCATTATCACCTCCCTTTTCCTACTGACCATTCCTCCCCTTATGCACTCAAGCATCCTCCTGGTTTTGACTGTCACCTTTCCTACCTGCTTTGCCACCCTGAGATCATAAGACATAATCACCCTCAAGTCCCACTCTTCTTCCGTGCACAGAAGTACTTTGCCTCCTATACTATACCGTTCTCCTGGATTTTTGCAGCCCAAGTGCATGACCCTGCATTTTTTAGCATTAAATCTTAGCTAGATCCCGCCTCATGTTATCTACATTCTCCCGGATGTCTACCCTATTAAAGAGCTTGGTATCATTCCCCAAAAGGCAAACTTTGCCAGACAGTCCTTCCACAATATCACTCACAAAATTGTTAAATAGAGCCAGCCCAAGGACAGATCCCTGTAGCACTCCACTAACAACATCCTTTTCCTACAAGTAGACTTCATTTACCCCTTCACTTTGTCTCCAGTGGTGTACCAAGGGAGGGGGGAGGCGGTCCGCCCCAGGTGCACGCCCCAAAGGGGTGCACAGCTGGCTACACTCCCTATACTGCTGCTGCTGCTTTCCTTAACCAGTTGCAGCGGCAGTAAACATTAACGCAGAGGCGTCTGCGGCCCAACTTGTGCTCCCTCCGGCGGATGTTTAAATTCTGGCCGGCTCCCCTGCAGCAGTGGTGTTTCCGTTTAAAGCCGCAGCCGTCGGCTCCTCGCAAGATCCGCGCCTGCGTCAGAAGCGTTCCCAATGACATCACGTCAGAGAGAAGGCTTTCGACGCTGCATTTTCTAGCCTGCATTTCCGACGCTGCATTTCCTAATCTACCAAAAGTGGGGCCTGTCCTGACCTCGCAGTGTCACTAGCATTTTCTAGAGATTCAGCCCCATGTGCATGTAGCTATGATTCTTTTCCCTTCCCTTTTTGTTTCCTTATTCTTTCCTGGGGATCAGCACCCTTTAACCTCCCCCCCCCCCCCGACACAACATCCCTGAGAAACAATCTACCTCATTTTGGGGATTTTCTTGGGTAAGAGCTTGTATAGCATCTGTCCCTACTGGGCTCCTCTTATGCTCAGTGCTGGAAATTTTCCTCCCTTATGGTCGTTTATGGTTTATCTGCGTAGGGGTTTTGCATGGAAGCTCCTGCCTAGGGTTTCCATATGGCTCCAGAAAAAGGAGGACGCATTGAGACATCCAGGTTTTACTTCTATTACTTTCAATAGAAGTAAACCCCAGATGTCTCCATCCATCCTCCTTACCTCCATTGCTTTCATTGGACGTAAAACCTGGATGTCTTAATCCATCCTCCTTTTTCTGGAGCCATATGGTAACCCTACTCCTGCCTTAATCCTAGACTGGCTATCTGAGATTCCAGCAAATATCTCTGCTTTCCTCTCGGTCTTCTGTGACACACCCCGTGGGTCACGACACGGGGGGAAATAAAATGCTGACATTTAACAATAGTGGACAGAAACCTTACATTTCAGGGTTTATTCCTATTTCATATTTGAAAAAATATGAAATGGGAAGAGAAATGAAGCTACATTCCTAGCAAATAGTATCCAAGATTTGAGAAAGTCTTTAAGACTCAAATTCTTTTTCTAAAGAGCATCCTTTAAGTTCTCTATGCATGAGGGTATTATCTTTCAGCAAAACTTTTCTTTTAGAAGATCTATCTCTTATTTATTTATTCAATTTTCTATACTGTTCTCCTCAAGGGAGCTCAGAATGGTTTACATGAATTTATTCAGGTAGTCAAGCATTTTTCTTGTCTGTTCCGGTGGGCTCATAATCTATCTAATGTACCTGGGGCAATGGAGCGTGGGGATTAAGTGACTTGCCCAGGGTCACAAGGAGCAGTGTGGGCTTGAACCCACATCTTCAGGGTGCTGAGGCTGTAGCTTTAACCACTGCGCCACACTCTCCCCTCAGTCTTGACATACACTATAGAGACTTGAATACTTAAATTGCCAGACAGGGCCTTATTCACACCATTAATATCCAAAGAGGAATCTTTTGTCCCCCTTTACTGGCAACTCCAGGCAAAGTTCTCTCTCACTGTTCATGACCAGGGCAATTATAGCTGACGGGCCCATTGCCTCCCTCAGACGATCTGGCAGCCAAAGCGCCAGCTGATGCTTAGACTTGTTATTGAAACCAACACAGATCACTGCATCACCCCTACCTATAAAGTCCCAGCAGAATCTGGGGAGCTGTTTCTACTCTTTGGGGCTTAGAGTCACATCCACAGCTGAGAAAAGGACCGATCCTCTTTCTGCCAATCCATGCTCATGCGGATTTAACATAGGTCCCATTTTATGCAACAGGAGCCATTTAACGCACTAGTGCTAATTTCTATTTAAATCTTTTTTTTTATTAAACAGTGATAACAGCGGGAACAACAAAAGCATAAGACAAAGTTTACAATAGAAACTAGCTACCGTGGAGGACTGGACTCTTATGTCCTCCACGGTCATGATCCAACACCAAACCACCCCTACCCCGCAGAAAGAACCCCACCCACCCCTTCCCTCCCTCCCCCACCAACAAAAATACTACAGTACACAGACGGGGATTAGATATCAAACAGGTATGCCAGAATACAATTGGAGTCTATTCAGGATACGGCTACGATTCACAGGGGATAAAATGTTCAAATATGGAGTCCAGGTGTTGACAAAGTCTCTGCTCTGACGACGAGAAGAACAGGCCAAGCGGGCCTCCCAGCCCATAAGCTCATGTAGCCAATTCCTCCAAAGCCAAAAGGAGGGGGGTTCAGAAGAGAGCCAACAACATAAGATACATTTCTTCCCCAAAATAAAACATTTACTAAGAAATAGTTTTTCTAAAGAAGTGTACATGGAGATAGGGCAGGATTGACCAATAGGCCAAGTAGGCACCTGCCTAGGGCCCAAAATGGTCAGGGGGGCCCGATGAAGGAGGGCATCAACATTGTTTTTTTAAAATGGCAATGGACCCCTCCAGCATCGATCGGCAACACGGCCCCCCCCCAATCGGCAACGCGGGCCCCACCCCGATCAGCAATGCGGCCCCAACCTCCATCGACGGAAAGTAAGACAAGCAAGCAACGCAGGTAAGAAAGGCAACGTGAACTCTAATTGTGCAAGTGGTGCTGCTTGCCCAAAGCTTCCCTCCGATGCAGTTTCCTGTTTCCGCCTGGGCGCATGGTGGGGTGGGGCGGGGCAGGTGACCCAGTGTACTTGTGTGCCTAGGGGCCCTCGCCAAATTAATCCTGCCCTGCATGGAGAGCAAGGAAAAATGAGCAAATAACATAGAAAGCACTGATACAGGCACAGAAACCTGCAAAAGGTCCTGCAAGAAAGAAGCCTGTATCCCCTCACAACTCCAGATACCATGAAAATAAGAGTTAACCTCAACAGAACAACACACACACACAGAGTTGAGTGTCAATACAGCCCATATATTAAGCCTGACTTTGAGAAATATAAGCCCGCAGGACTGTGCGATAGTGACATTCCCGTAATTCAGCATTATAGGCTAGGCCAGCTGTGTGTTTCAGCACTCGTAACAAAAAACTGCCCCTAAGGTCCCTACCCAAATCACGCTGACAAGCTGCCAAAACCCCAGGAAAAACCCTGAGTGGTCGAAGATCCATAATCTGTCTATGAAAGTAAAAAATCGAGACCCTAGTATCCTGATCTGCTGCCAAAAACCCATAGAAGCGGGTCCCAAAATCCCCATCCAGGGAACCCCCCCGGAGAGAGCCCACATAATGCCTGAGTTGACAATAGGCAAAATGAAGGCCAAGCCCAGGAATCCCCCGCCACTCCAGGTCATCGCAAGAAAGAAGGGCCCCATCATCCTGTAGAACATGCTGTAACTGCTCCATGCCCCGAGCCCGCCAGTGACCAAAAATGGACAGGCCAACATCCGGAGGGAAAGCTAAATTCCCCACCAGGAGCAAGAGTACACTAACATGGGAGTCCTGATTCCACAGCTGAAGAGTCTGGTGCCATGCTATCCACAAAGACCGAAAAAGAATACTACTCATTAGTGCTAATTTTGTGCTAAGTTTGTACCTGAGGTAATGGAAAGTTTAGTGACTTACCCAAGGTCACAAGAAGCTTCAATGAATTTTGAACCCTGGCTTTTGTTTGTGCTAATCACGGCTACTCTTCTATTTTTTTTTCTTCACATAAACAATACACAAGTACCCACTTGCTACAGAAATCCATATAAGTAATCAAATGAGGAAAATATTATTTCAAAAATACACAACCCACTATCCATATTAGCCCACCAAAAGGAAGGGGGGTGTTATACCAATCATGAAGGATTTCATTCAGTAAGAAAAATAATAATAATTACCAAAAGGCCTTAACACTAATACAGCAATATAACCTATTTAGCTGCTCCAATTAGTGGCACAGTAAGGGGTGTGTGTAGGGGGTGTGTGTGCCCTGGGCGTGGCCTTCCTAAGGGCGCAGCACCTCTCCTCCTCTCTGCCCTCTTGCTCCTCTCCTTGCTGTGCGCGTGCACCCCTTGCCTTCCCCTGTACCTATTTTACTTCCCTGGCACGAGGTGGCTGCCCGTGCCGGCATTGGCGCTCTCACTGATGTCACTTCCGGGACCCGCGCCTAGGAAGTGATGTCAAAGTGCGAGGCAACACCAATGTGGGCACGCTGCACACACCGTAGAAGTTAAAAGGGTATGGGAAAAAGGAAGGGAGTGCACGCGCAGTGGAGGGGGGGGGGGGAAGGGGCACTGCTGACCTTTACTACACCACTGGCTCCAATTTAATCCTTAAGAATCTTCTTTCAATCAATAAAGGCTTTCATTTGTTCTGGGTAAAATAAAAAAAAAAAAAATTTAAACCTCCCAGTTTTACCAAAGCTTCACATGGATAGCTCAATCGAAATGAAGCTCCAAGGTTAACTGTCTTTTGTCTATAAGAAAGGAATGCCTTCCTTCGATCTTGTGTTAATGTAGTCACATTAGGGTAAATCTGTTACAGAATCTTCTAGAATTGATGAAAGACTATTTAAATCCAATTTCTGTGGTTCAGAGCAGGTTGCTCTAATCCGATCTCTCCTTGTACATTCCTCTTAGACATGCTCAAATAATATACCTTGTTCAAAGGAGGAATTAAATCAGAGGAAAAATGTAAAACTTCAACAAGATAGTTTTTGACACATACAAGTATCCAGAGATAATATACCTGATTTTTTACGTACGTACTTACTTCCACACTACTTAATCTGTTTCCTTTCCCTATTGAATTTTTCTTTTATGTATCCTTTCTAAGAAATTGTAGTTCTTCCCTTTTTTCCCAATGTTTTCATGTCGTAAGCACGTTTGTCATGCTGGTTTATGTTTAATTTCTTAAAATGTTCGTCTCCCAGCTATTTTAAATTACTATGTACAACGCTTTGTACCTTTGGAGAAGCGTTTAATCAAAATTTAAATAAACTATGAAAGTATAAAACTATGTGCTCCTTTTACTAAGCTGCGATAGCGTTTTTAGTGCACGCAGAATTTCAGCACGCGCTAAACTAATGCCAGCTCAATGCTGGCGTTAGCGTCTAGCACACGTGGCAATTTAGTGCGCGCTAAGCGCGTGCTAAAACTGGTAGCGCAGCTTTGTACAAGGAGCCCTATGTTTCCACAGGAAAATTCCAAATCCCGAGATTCAGTCTTCTATTATAATTCTCCATTTGTTCTATCTTCCTTTGCAATTTCATTTGATCTTTTATTATTATATTTCTAAATTCCTGGAGAGTTTGAACGTCAGAATATACTTGCTGAATCCTAGTAGAAGAAACCTGTTGAACATCTTCCACAGTTTTACTGAGATTATCAATCTTTGAAAGCAAAACAGTTACCTAGGCTGAAGATTTCTTAACTGCAGAGGCCAATTCAGTAATAGCCTTCAAGTTTCAAGTTTATTCATGACTAGCTGATGCCCCGGCGTTGCACGGGTTTTTAATTATAGCAATAACACTGTAAATGGATTCAAATAAAGATACTTTATAGTGGTGAATGAAAGTATTTTTTTACAGCTTAATAAAAAGTACAATATTCAAATTATAAAGTGAAATATTTGACAAAATGAATACAATACAACTAACGCAAAACGTGATTATAAACAACAATTTTAGTTTCACCTCCTGGAGCAAGAACATATAAATTCTTGGGTGAACCCACCCTTGAGCAAGCAAAATAGAGTTGTGGGCTGTGAGACCCCCAGAACACATCACCCCAGGTAGTGAGGGATCTGCATACCAAGTTTCGTCCAAATCAGTCAAGCAGTTTTTGAATTACAGTGAGAATGGCAGCTTTTTACATATTTTCCATTGACATGAATTGGTGAAATCTGATGTTCTGTTTGTAGCTCCGCCCACGTGTGCAGGAGGGACGCGAGACCCCCAGAACATATCAACCCAGGTAGTGAGGGATCTGCATACCAAGTTTCGTTCAAATCGGTCAAGCCGGTGTTGAATTACTGTGAGAATGGCAGCTTTTTACATTTTTTCCATTGACATAAATGGGTGAAATCTGATTTTCTGTTTGTAGCTCCGCCCACGTGTGCAGGGGGGCCGGGAAACCCCCAGAACATATCACCCCAGGTAGTGAGGGATCTGCATACCAAGTTTCGTCCAAATTGGTCATAGTGAGAATGGCAGCTTTTTACATTTTTTTCCATTGACATGAATGGGTGAAATCTGATTTTCTGTTTGTAGCTCCGCCCACATGTGCAGGAGGGCCGCGAGACCCCCAGAACATATCAACCCAGGTAGTGAGGGATCTGCATACCAAGTTTCGTTCAAATCGGTCAAGCCGTTTGTGAATTACTGTGAGAATGACAGCTTTTTACATAATTTCCATTGACATGAATGGGTGAAATCTGATTTTCTGTTTGTAGCTCCGCCCACGTGTGCAGGGGGGCCGCGAGACCCCAGAACATATCAACCCAGGTAGTGAGGGATCTGCATACCAAGTTTCGTTCAAATCGGTCAAGCCGGTGTTGAATTACTGTGAGAATGGCAGCGTTTTACATTTTTTCCATTGACATAAATGGGTGAAATCTGATTTTCTGTTTGTAGCTCCGCCCACGTGTGCAGGGGGGCCGGGAGACCCCCAGAACATATCACCCCAGGTAGTGAGGGATTTGCATACCAAGTTTCGTCCAAATTGGTCATAGTGAGAATGGCAGCTTTTTACATTTTTTCCATTGACATGAATGGGTGAAATCTGATTTTCTGTTTGTAGCTCCGCCCACGTGTGCAGGGGGGCCGGGAGACCCCCAGAACATATCACCCCAGGTAGTGAGGGATCTGCATACCAAGTTTCGTCCAAATTGGTCATAGTGAGAATGGCAGCTTTTTACATTTTTTCCATTGACATGAATGGGTGAAATCTGATTTTCTGTTTGTAGCTCCGCCCACGTGTGCAGGAGGGCCGCGAGACCCCCAGAACATATCAACCCAGGTAGTGAGGGATCTGCATACCAAGTTTCGTTCAAATCGGTCAAGCCGTTTGTGAATTACTGTGAGAATGGCAGCTTTTAACATTATTTCCATTGACATGAATGGGTGAAATCTGATTTTCTGTTTGTAGCTCCGCCCACGTGTGCAGGGGGGCCGGGAGACACCCAGAACATATCACCCCAGGTAGTGAGGGATCTGCATACCAAGTTTCGTCCAAATTGGTCACAGTGAGAATAGCAGCTTTTTACATTTTTTTCTATTGACATGAATGGGTGAAATTAGATTTTCTGTTTGTAGCTCCGCCCACGTGTGCAGGAGGGCCGCGAGACCCCCAGAACATATCAACCCAGGTAGTGAGGGATCTGCATACCAAGTTTCGTTCAAATCGGTCAAGCCGGTGTTGAATTACTGTGAGAATGGCAGCGTTTTACATTTTTTCCATTGACATAAATGGGTGAAATCCGATTTTCTGTTTGTAGCTCCACCCACGTGTGCAGGTGGGCCGCGAGACCCCCAGAACCTATCACCACAAGTAGTGAGGGATCTGCATACCAATTTTTGTTCAAATCGGTCAAGCTGTTTTTGAATTACTGTGAGAATGGCAGCTTTTTACATTTTTTTCCATTGACATGAATGGGTGAAATCTGATTTTATGTTTGTAGCTCCACCCACGTGTGCAGGTGGGCCGCGGGACCCCCAGAACATATCATCCCAGGTAGTGAGGGATCTGCATACCAAGTTTCGTTCAAATCGGTCAAGCCGTTTTTGCGTGATCGCGGCACATACACACACACATACATACACACATACATACCTCCGATTTTATATATATAGATTTGATTAATCGCCTATCATAATGTCTAGGCGATGTCAAAGTAACCGCCGTGGGGAAAGATGAAACACCTGTTCCTACTCTTTCACTGCTCATCAACTCCTGGTGTTTCACAATCGGTATCTCTCCCCCACCTAGGACTGCAGATGACAGATCTGTAATCGATTGCTGGTCCTACGGCAGAACCGATCTAGACACTGGACACGGCGGAGGAGATGGCTCTGGGGGAGATAAGCTGACATGAAGCCCCAAAGACCTAACCGCTCTTTCTGGGTGGTCAAACGCAGGGCTAGTTCCCTCGGATTCACCAATTGCTGCAGTCCCAGTGGTATATCTCCATCTTCTGCTGCACCAATGAGTTTGCTCGGCCTGGTGAGGAAGTCGCCCGCAGTTCTCCTTTTCTCTTGGTATGTGGCATAGTGGGGCCCATTGACATCTTTTATTGCTTCTATTTAGTTGTCATTTCTCTTTATTTTCTGTTTGATGTCCATACACATCCAGGGTGGGAGGGAGGGGGTTGGAATATATTATTACTTTAAATAAGAGTGGGTTATTGGGAGATTAAGTGTACTTATATCGTTGATTGAGTAAAAAGGGTGGGGGAAAACGATTACTTTGAATATCTGTAAGTTAAATATGATTTTTTTGATTTGTTATACATTGCACTAATACTTGAAAATCAATAAAGATTTTAAAAAAAGCAGAAAACCACAGTGCCAAACAAGGAGAGGCAAAAACGCTCACCAGGTTTGTACCGCCATCTTGTCCACTCCCCTGCTACTGTGTGTAAGATATATTTTATGTATATAATTCTGTGCATGCGCATGTCTAGGTTGTTCAAGAGATAACTGTGATTACATGTACATCGTTCCATATGGTATTGTATTTTCTACTATAATCAATAAAAACATTTGAACTTTAAAAAAAAAAAAAAAATAGTCTTAAAGACATAGACATCAAAATGTAGTCTTGCCTGCTCATGTAGGATCCTATTTACAAAGTGAACTAAGCAGTTAGGCCCTGATTCTATAAAGTCCACCTATAGAGGCACCAATTCTATAAAAAAAAAAAAAATTATAATAATTATGCGCCCATTATAGAATCACACTCAGCGTCACCTAAACATGCTTAGGTGGCGCTCAGCATCCTAACATTTAGGAGGCCCAATTTATGCCAGGGTTTTCGGTCCCTAAAGTTAAGCACCAATATCAGAGCCTAACAACACCTGATTTACAAAGAGGTGCCTACCTGGAAAACATGCCCACGATCTGCCCCCCTAACCACGCCCACTTTTAGTGTAGGTGCATTGGGCTAGGCACCTATATAGAATTGAGTGTTTTAAGTTAGGCGTCAATCTTTCAATTAAGTCTAATTAAAGCTGATTGTGAGGTGCAGAGTGCCAGTATAGGCACCGATTAAAATTATTGCTCAATTAAATTAGGTGCAGATAGTAGCGCCTAACTTTAGATGGACTTTATAGAATCAGGGCCTTAATGCAAGAATTACTGTACTGTAATTCCTGCATTAGCCACCAAAATTTTGAAAGGGGTAGGAAGTGGGCAAGGATTGCACCTTACATTTATCACACAGCTTGATATCACACATTAATTGACATTAAGGGCTAGATTCACTACGCAAACCAATCATGTACCAATCGGTTTGTGACCCAATTTCCCTCCAACCCGATTCACTAACCTGTGCAGCAATCTGATCCCGTGCATGCAAATGAGGGGAATCAGCACGCAAAGCAGGAAGGACACGATTCACAAAACTTCTTCTGGCACATTGACTGGCTGGTTGATCAAAAAAACTAGCGACTGGTGAGAACCAGTCTCTTATGCTAAAACCCTGCTCTCTGCCCCGATTCTCCTGCTCTGGCCACCCTGCTCTCTGCTCTTTTCTCTGCCCCGATTCTCCTGCTCTGGCCACCCTGCTCCCTCCTCTCTGCCCCAACTCTCCTGCCCTGCTCAGCCCCCGATTTTCCTGCCCTTCACCGCAGTGTGAGCCTGTGGTTTTAACCCGCTTTAAATCCGCGGGTTAAAACCACGGGCTTGCACTGCAGGGAAGGGCGGCAGAGAGCAGGTGAGTCGGGGCCAGTAAAAAAAAGTAAAAAACAAAACAAAACCAGACAGCAAACACATGCGCAGACCATCTACAGGCAAAGTAGATGGTCAACGCATGCGTCAGGATCGCTACCTAGCAATCCGTGTCGGCAGATGGGGATGTGCCTCTGATTGCCCCCCATTTTTGCAGAATCGATCGGCCCTGCCTGGATTGGACACGGATTGGTCACGATCGGGCAGGTTAGCAAAGCTAGCCCTTAGTGGCAGAGTTGTTGCCTCTGTATTAACTGTCTGGAAAGATACTGGGCATACTCCCAAAAGATGTAATGTAGAGGGTGTGCAGTTACAGTGCACTATTATGCAACATACATGTCTGCAAGTCCGAACATGAACAGTGCTTCTAAAATGAACACCATAATGTATTACAGTCCAGAGTTGTACGTAAAAAGGGTATAACTGGGTGCTGTTTTTTATGGATCCTATAGAACACCAGTGGAACAGTGAAGATACATGTCTATAAGTTAGTTGTGAGCACTTACTTCAGCTATAGAGCAGGTGAAAGTGCATGCACCTACATCCCAATGATATCACATAATTATAGTACTGTATTTTATGTTACGTATGGAAATGTATAGCCATTCTGGGGCAAATTCTAAAAAAAAGGCACCTACCTTACCTCTCCTTTTACTAAACCATAGTAGAGGTATCTACCGTGGCCTGGAGTGCTAAATGCTCCGGGCTGCGGTAGAAAACTCTACCGTGAATTGGTAAAAGGGGAGGGGGGGGGTTAATTAGTAAATTGTCTTCAATTACAAGCTTTGACAAGCTCCTAATTTTAAAATAAAAAATAAATTGTATGGTGCCTAGCGATGCCTAACAATAAAGTAGGTGTGCTTATGGGTAGAGAGTGACTTAGGTGCCACTAGGAACGATTCTCTAAAGGACTTAGGTGCCTGTAATGTAGGCCTTTAAAATCCTGGCCTATGTTATAGACGCCTAAGATTTAAGTATGGCGCAGCAAAGTGCGATTCTGGGCACCTAGGAGTGATTGACATGCGACAGGCACCTATAAATATTGTGCCTATCTTTTTAAGTGCCAATTACAGAATTTAGCCCACTGTGCCCAGACTCTGCCTATGTGTACGCTTACTTGAAATATATGTTCTAAGTAAGATACACATGCATTTACAGAAAAAGGCTTAGGTAGAATTTGGCACATTTGTGCATATATATGCCCAGATACATGTATATAATCTATTGCAATTAATCAGGAGATTCAAGAAAATAACAAACACATTTCACATACCTCACAAATCGCATATCAGCAAAAAGGAGACACATCAGGGTGGTGTTTAACGCTTCACTTCTTCAAAATGAGTAAAAACACTCCAATTGTTCTTACACGGACCTCTTTAGTCTTCTATCTTCTATACCAAAATGGTTCCAAAACAACAATATTCAAAACTTCTTTGCAGCATCCCATAGACATAAAACATACTCACTGAAATTTCTTTTAAAACCTAAAACTAACCATGGAGAGGAACATCAGAAATTCAACATAGGAAGGGGATCTTGGGATGATGAGAAGAAGTTTTCAATATTGTTTTTTTTTTGAACCATTTTGGTATAGAAGATAGAAGACCAAGAGGTCCATGTAAGAACAATTGGAGTGCTTTTACATGTTTTGAAGAAGTGAAGCGTGAAACACTACTTTGGCGTATCTCCTTTTTCGCTCATATACATGTATATGCCATTATTCTAATAAGTATATGCATAATTGGCGTGGATCTGTTGGCTTTTACTTTACGGAATTACCTGCATACCGCCACCAAATTAAATTTAAAAAATGAAATACATTTGACCCCCACAGCACACTGACCAAATAAAAGGGAATATTTAGTTCTAAACGTTCGCATTTGGCCCTCTTTTACTAAGCCATGGTAGATGTTTCTACCACGGCCAGTGAGTGCTAAATACTCTGATGCTGCTCCGATGCTCTTAAGAATTCTGTGAGCATTGGAATAGCGTTGGAACATTTAGTGCTCTGGATTATGGTAGAAACCTCTACCATGGCTTAGTATAAAAAAAAAAAAAAAAGAGGGGAGGGGGCATGTGTTCAATTAGACAACTAGCAAGTTTATTTGATATATTAGCTGTAAAAGGAGACGAAACTGCTTACTAAGACTGTCTTCATCTTTCATGTGTGTTGCACCAGGACTTAAGTTCTTGAAGGGTGAAATAAAGGCTGACAGTCTGCTTTCTTTTTCTGGAATTAAAAAAAGGAAACATTCTTTTGTAATAAGCATCTCAAAGAAGTCTGCTGTGGTCACATTTTTGTACTATACATTTCTCAGAAACATGTGTTCGGCAAGCCCTTTTTTTCGGTTGTTCTCTCAGCCATTTTCCCACACTAAAAAAATCTTATATAACTTTTTTTTTTCTCCTTTATGACTTGTTTTCATTTTCATTTAGTGGGAGGCAATCACTCTTTTTTGACAACTGATCTGAACATTTTTTTTTATAACAAAAGGTTTTAACAAATAAAGCCATAAAGAATACTGATTTTATCACACATATAGGCCCTCTTTTGCTAAGCTTTTGTAGAGGTTTCTACCGTGGCCCAGGACGCTAAATGCTCCAACGTTCATAGGAATTCAATGAGCACCGGAGCAGCGTTGTAACATTTAACGCTCTGGTCCACAGTAGAAACCTCTAACATAGCTTAGCAAAAGGGGGGTAATACTCGTACATTATTGACAAATTCAAAACCATAGTAATAAAGAAATAGAAACACAGAAACATGATGACAGATAAAGGCCAAATGACCCATCTAGTCTGCCCATCTGCCGTAATCATTATCTCTTTCTCTCTCTAAGAGATCCCACGTGCCTATCCCACACCTTCTTGAATTCAGACACAGTCTCTGTCTGCACCACTTCTTTCGTGAGACTGTTCCACGCATATACCACCCATTCTGTAAAAAAGTATTTCCTTTGATTACTCCGGAGCCTATCACCTCTTAACTTCATCCTATGCCCTCTTAATCCAGATCTTCCTTTCAACTACAAGAGATTCAACTCATGCGGATTTACACCAAGGAGGTATTTAAACGTCTTTATCAATCTCCTCTCTCCCACCTTTCCTCTAAAGGTGCCATTCAGACTGTATGCCATTCAGTCATAGGATTCTCTTTCCAAGGTTTTGGGACGAACAAGAAGGTGAACCTATTCTAACTCTAGTCCAGGGGTAGGGAACTCCGGTCCTTGAGAGCCGTATTCTAGTCGGGTTTTCAGGATTTCCCCAATGAATATGCATGAGATCTATTTGCATGCACTGCTTTCAATGCATATTCATTGGGGAAATCCTGAAAACCTGACTGGAATACGGCTCTCGAGGACCGGAGTTCCCTACCCCTGCTCTAGTCCTTCGTGGAATGCCGACTTGATGCAAATTTGAATTAATAACTGGCCTGAAGAAATTGGGAAAATGTACAGCATTAATATTTAACTTTCAAAATGACAGCCAATAAAATGAGGAAAATATCTACCTAAAGCTAAAAGGAGCAGCTGCCAAGGTTATGGAGACAAATCTATAAAGGTGGCATCTAAATGTAGGTGAAGCAAAGATGCTTGCTTAACACCAGTTCAATAATAGCATTAAGGTAGACCTAACCCGTTATAGAATAGTAGCAAAAAGCTGCTTTGGCCTGCTGAAACTTAGGCACAACAGCTAATGCCAGGTCAATGGTAAACATAAACTGGTGCGCCTCTAAAAGCCTTGCAATGTGTACATCTAATAGTATTCTATAAGCACTGTTCCCTCTAATCTGGACAGGAGTCTTCCATCTACAGTCTGGCCAGTGGGGGTGCTGTTTCACTATCACATTTTCAATAGTGAGGAGCAGGCAAGTTCAGGGAATCTGCCTGTCCCTTGTGATTGAAAACACAATATTGAAGCATCACCCCCTACTGTTAGCAATACAGTTGGAGGATACCTGCTCAACTTAGAGGGAACAGTGTTTACAAGATGTGTGCATTATTAGACAGGATGCCTATGACATGCCAATGCTCCACTGACTGATATGGCCCATGTGCCGTTACGCAGCATGTAACTAGGGCACCAGTTTTATAAAATAAAGTCTAGCAGCTATCCAAGTAAATGCCAATTTGTGAAGTTAAGTCTCCGTATTCTATAAATTAGTGCACCCAACTGGCACCTAAAATTAAACATTCTTTATAGAATTGCCCTTCACAACTTTATGTCAAAATACATCATACAGCAAAACAACTTCATCCGATTGTGTTCAAGATTACTTCACTATTAATAGACCTATAAAACAGGAGAAAAAGACTCATAAGCCTAAAGTTGTACCACTTATGTGCTTCTATTTAGTAGCTTACTTATAATCATCAGCATAAGGACTTCCTGAA
Organism: Geotrypetes seraphini; assembly: GCF_902459505.1. Classification (NCBI taxonomy): domain Eukaryota; kingdom Metazoa; phylum Chordata; class Amphibia; order Gymnophiona; family Dermophiidae; genus Geotrypetes; species Geotrypetes seraphini. The sequence goes on along the minus strand of NC_047085.1, from coordinate 459,824,426 downwards.
AAATTCTCAGCCAAAATATAAATAATCTTCTTCAATTTTAAATCAAGTAAAAAATATTTTTTTACTTAGGGGTCCTTTTATCAAGCCGCGCTAGCGACGTTAGCGCGTCGGACATTTCATCACGCACTAATCCCCACGGTCAGCTATAAAACTAACGCCTGCTCAATGCAGGCGTTAGCGGCTAGCGCGGCAGGCGGTTTAACGCGCGGTATTACACGCGTTAAACCTCTACTACAGCTTGATAAAAGGACCCCTTAGTTTCTGTGTCTGAATCAGCAGCATTCAAGCCTCATAAACTCTGTACTTAGGATGGTGGCCAGCGTATCACAGTGCAATGACTGCTTTGTCAGGGAAACAGAGCTCCAGCTCATGCATAAGAAAAACCTTAATAATTATTTGAAACTTGAGAAGTTCAATTTAAAAAAATACATATTAATTAGCAAAATATAACTTACATTTACTACAAAATCTACGACTACTTGAGTGTTGAATACTTCAACTATGGCAGAACAGTGTTTCAATATCAAACTATATAAGGGCTGCAAACATCACATTAAAACAGCCCTCACTTTTGATTGGATAGCTCTTTCTTCATTCATACATAACACAATTACTTGTGGGAAACACCCAGTTGGCAGAGAATAATTAAACTCTTCAAAAATAGTAAAAACCAATCTATGGATAAATTACAAACCTAGTGGCTGCAGAGTCTTCAATTTATAAATCCAAAATTGCTCTCATTGTTGCAAATGTGTAATCCTGTTACCGCACGCGCCCCCCCCCCCCACATCATCAGGGAAATTATCTATAGCAAAACAGCACTTTTTATTGAAGGTGCAATTCACTGACAATGTTCAACAATAGGTGCTTCTTTTTGCTCCCTCTTCAGTGTGCTTTAGTGCTCATTAATTCTCACTCAATTGCCTAGACGTCTGTTCCAATATACTGTTTCTTGCAAGGGCACTGTATACAATAGATAACAAATTCTGATAAACATGTGGTGAAGTGTCGTAATTTATATGTCTTACCCTCCCATGGATTGTCAAATATGCCAATCCTAGCTTATAGTTACTAATAGGTGGTAGAACTGTTAGTGTGTGCCAATGTTTCTTCAAAATTGAGGTCATTTGTCGTGCACGGGCATTGTAGCTGAAAACGCAAGTCATATACTTATCAGCTACCTTTTCCCTGGCTTTTTCACAGCAGAGCAGATCTCTATCCTTAAATAAGGCTCATATGACTAAACTAAGCTAAACCTTCACGCTTATATGCTGCATCTTCTCTATAAAAATAGAGCTCTGCACGGTTTACAAAAAATTTAAAGAAAGGAAAATATAATAAGAATTAGTGATTGTATAGAGAGCACTGAAATTTACATTTTTGAAAATAGCCAAGTTCTCAGATGTTTTCAAAATAATTGGAAAGAGCCCAAATTATGCAGCTGGACAAGAAAATTATTCCAAAGCTCAATAGTTTTAAAGTAAAGAGATTTCCCTAATTTTCCAATATAGATAACACCTTTTAACGATGGGAAAGATCATTTAAGCTTTTGGATAGATCTGGTAATATCAGTTCTTGCAAAATTCCAAGATAGGGGAATTAAAGGAGGAAGAGTGTCATGCAAGATCTTAAATGTTAGGCAGGCTCATTTGAAGTAAACCCTAGAAGTTACTGGGAGCCAGTGAAGTTTTAACAAAAGCGGGAAACATGATCAAATTTCTTTTTTGCAAAGATCAACCTAGTCACAGTATTCTGGATCTGCTGAAGTCTTTGTTAACTCTTTAGAGCAGACACTTTGCTGTAATTTTTTAGATAGACTTTTAGACTGTCTTAAATTAATTTGTTGAGGAACATATCTGGCAATAGTGCAAACATTGCAAGAGAGTAAATTTTTCTTTAAAGCAATCGGATGGCCACTGAAAAAGTCTAGATTAAAATATGGTCAAGATTTATTGATGACTTCTTTTTCTGTATGGGAGTGTCTCATAAGTTGCTAACTTTTGAATTTGAATTGAATGCATGTCATCCTAGAGTTGAGTTTTCATTGATTTACCATGCAACACAAATATTTTTTTTAGATAATTTGATTATTAGAAATAGATCATGGTTTTCTACTACTGTGTATAGGAAAAATATGGATTGAAACTCCTTTTTACAATTTTCCAGTGCCCATCTGGTTGCTTTAAAGAAAAGTTTACTCTTCTCCAACACTACCACTGGATTTGTTCTTCAACAGATGAATTTAAAACAGTCTAAAATACTGCCTAAAAAATTACAGCACAAAAAACAGGGGAAACAAATCCACAAAATACAAAGGAACAAATCAAAGTGGAAATGTCCAATCAGAAAGGTGCACAAAAAAGTGTCTTTCAACTCTTCTCTCAGAAAGAGAATGTCTTCTTCCCTCTGTCTCTCCTCTCAGAAAGAATCTGAAGGCTCATATAACTCCTTAGAGTAGCCAATCCAGGGTCGTTGAGTTACTTTGGATGAATAAAGATTTTGGATCAATCAGATGAGTTGAAAGACACTTTTTTGTGCACCTTTCTGATTGGACATTTCCACTTTGATTTGTTCCTAAAAAATTACAGCAACATGGCTACTCTAAGGAGTTATATGAGCCTTCAGATTTTTTCTGAGAGGAGAGACAGAGGGAAGAAGACATTCTCTTTCTGAGAGAAGAGTAGAAGACATATCTTTGGGTAAGTATACATTATTTTGCTCTGAGCTTTGATAAGTTTGGGAAGAAAAGCTAAATTGTAGGATCCCTTCTATAGACAGTTTAGAACTTAGGTTTAAACAATTTTTATTGATGCAAACAACATCAAATACAGTTGAAGACACAAATGATAAATACAATAATGATGCATCAAATATAATAATATAACAAACACATATAAATACTCTCTACATCCCCTCCCCAAACTGCCCCCCCCCCCCTTCCCTTCACCACCCTATGGTACTCTCTACCCCATCTCGTCAAAACAGCAATCCTATTGAATAAAAACCCAATTAGGATCCCAACTTAAAACTGCACTTCAACCTTTAGGACCTGGCAACTAAGTTTCAATACCAAAAAATGTAAAGTCATGCACCTTGGCAGCCAAAATCCATGCAAGACTTACACCCTTAATGGTGAGATCCTAGTGAGGACTGTAGCAGAACGCGACTTAGGGGTGATCATCAGTGAGGATATGAAGACTGCCAAGCAAGTGAAGAAAGCGTCATCTAAGGCTAGACAAATCATAGGTTGTCTACATAGGAGTTTCGACAGCCGTAAGCCCGAAGTCATTCTGCCATTGCATAGATCCATGGTGAGACCCCATCTGGAATACTGTGTACAATTCTGGAGGCTGCATTACCGCAAAGATGTGCTGAGACTTGAGTTGGTCCAGCGAATGGCTACCCGGATGGTCTCGGGACTCAAGGATTTTCCGTATGAGGAATGGCTGAAAAAATTGCAGCTATACTCACTCGAGGAACGCAGAGAGAGGGGAGACATGATCGAGACGTTCAAATATCTCACGGGCCCTATCGAGGTGGAAAAGGATATCTTCTTTTTCAAAGGCCCGACGGCAACAAGAGGGCATCCGTGGAAAATCAGGGGCGGGAAACTACACAGTGACATCAGGAAATACTTCTTCACCGAAAGGGTGGTTGATCGCTGGAATAATCTTCCACTGCAAGTGGTCGAGGCCAGCAGCGTGCCTGATTTTAAGACAAAATGGGATCATCACGTGGAATCTCTTCACAGAGAAAGGTAGAGGAGGGTGGAGGGTTATTGGGGTGGGCAGACTTGATGGGCCGTGGCCCTTATCTGCCGTCTATTTCTATGTTTCTATGCTTCTAATGTTTGTAAATATGGATCACAGATCTGCAAAAACAGCATTTTTCACTTCCTAGCCCTTCCAGCATCTCTAGCTTCCCATACTTTGGGACAGTTTAGATCTTAAAAGAGCAAACTTTACTTAGCTAGTCTCCATAGAATAAATAGCCTTCACTTCTCCCTCCGTATACACGGGGGTTAGGTGCAGAGCTGGACCGCGAAGTGTGAAAAACCGCAAATAACTTCTTGGCCAGCTCTGACCCACCCCCGCCTCCCTCCCGCCTTCCTCCCGTGCTTTAAATACAAACTCTCACTCAACAAACCATCCCGGATCTTACCTCGAGGTCTAGCGGGCTTTTGGGGCAGGAACGATCTTCCTATACTCCTGCCCCGTGCAGATCACTCATAGGAAATGGCTGTGGGGAGTTTCCGTCGTAGTCTCGAGAGACTACGGGAGCTCATGGCAGCCATTTCCTATGAGTGATCTGCATGGGCAGGAGCTTAGGAAGATTGCTCCTGCCTGAAAAACTGCTAGACCACCAGGTAAGACTTAAAAATTGCCCCCAAAATTAAATTCGCCCCCCCCAAAAAAAAATCACGAATAACCGAATCCGCGGATGCTGAAACCACGGATTCGGAGGGAGAAGTGTATAGTTCCTCAGTTTTGTAAGCTTAGGAATCTTCTGCTAGAGATAGTTTCTGGCAGGCAGAGCAGGGTCTGGCATAGTCTCCATTCCCTCCTGCCCACCCCTAGCTCTTTTCTTTACTTATAGTATGAATTTATTGTCAATTATTCTAATTAGGATAACTCCTTATATTTCATTACCTGCAAAGAATCAAACACAAAATAAGCATACAATATAACCCTAAGACAGATATAAAGCATATAAAGTATATAATAAAATCCTAAGGCTCTCTAATATATTCCTAATAGCTTAATAAGGTTTAATTAATTAATCAGCTCAATAACAAGATGCAGACAGTAGTTCATCAGCAAGAGGGGTGCTATCCAGTTTTTTGCACTGAGTGTCACATCTATGATTTTCTCCCAGTTGGCAAAAAGTTATATGTGTGTGCTCACTGCAAAGAGCTCCTAGCTCTCAGAGAATGAGTATGTTCCCTCAAAGCTAGAGTAGCAGACGTTGAGAAGCTGAGGGACCTACAGGGATGTAGAGATGTAGAGGAGACCTACAGGGATGTAGGATGTAGAGGAGACCTACAGGGATGTAGAGAAGTCCCGCCTCCAGTATGGTAGCCCCTGTGCTACCTTGGAGGAGAGAGGTCTCCTAGAAGGAGATCATCACCCTAGTGAAGTAGGAAATAATCCTGTAGCTAGGACCTGCCCATATCTGAGCAGGAGAGAGCAGGAGAAAAGCAGCTACAGAGAGAGGCAGAGGGAGAGAGAAGCCAAAGGGGGGAAAAAGCAGATAAAAGAGCAGGCACAACCACAGCAGACACAGAAGGCATCCGCAGCAGACCAGCAAGCAGTCAGCAATGGAAGCAGATGGAAGCAAGATGTTGAGCTACCCAGTTTTCTGCATTGTCTGCCATATGTATGACTACCTCCCCTCTGGGAGGCGGTCTTACGTATGCGCTCGATGCGGAGAACTGGAGAGTTTGAAGAAACAAGTCAGACTCCTGGAGGGTAGAATACTGGCACTTCAAGCAATGGAGGAGGAAGACAGAGACACAGCGAACATTGAGACCGAGGACACAACGAACACCAAGACAGAGGACACCATCGAGGAAGAAGTCCGAGAGCTGGAGAAGTTCATAGAGAAGGCATACAGGGAGGCTGTGGAAAATCACCAGCAACAGTGGAACTGCCGAAAAACACCTACAGAGAGTGTGGACCACCTGATGGACAACCACCAGGAAGAAATGGGTGACACAGCAGCGAGAACGAAGGATACGGAACTGCGGCAAGAGAGATGGACATACACCTGGAACACGGACCTGCGGCAGGAGAATCAGGAGAAGATAGAGAGGACAACAATCGTTGTGGGGGACTCCATCATCAGACAAGTTGACAGCCACATAGCAGGAGGAAGACTTGATCGGCCTACCGGGAGCCAAAGTAGAAGACATAGTGAGCCGTATCGACAGGATCCTCAACAGTGTGGAAGAAGAAGATACAGCGGTGGTGATCCATGTGGGGACGAACAACGTGGGCAACAGGAACTACAACAGGGAAGTACTGAAGGACCAGTTCCGGATGCTAGGAACATAGTAACATAGTAGATGACGGCAGATAAAGACCCGAATGGTCCATCCAGTCTGCCCAACCTGATTCAATTTAATTTTTTTTTTTTTTTCTTAGCTATTTCTGGGCGAGAATCCAAAGCTTTACCCGGTACTGTGCTTGGGTTCCAACTGCTGAAATCTCTGTTAAGACTTACTCCAGCCCATCTACACCCTCCCAGCCATTGAAGCCCTCCCCTGCCCATCCTCCTCCAAACGGCCATGCACAGACACAGACCGTACAAGTCTGCCCAGTAACTGGCCTAGTTCAATCTTTAATATTATTTTCTGATTCTAAATCTTCTGTGTTCATCCCACGCTTCTTTGAACTCAGTCACAGTTTTACTCTCCACCACCTCTCTCGGGAGCGCATTCCAGGCATCCACCACCCTCTCCGTAAAGTAGAATTTCCTAACATTGCCCCTGAATCTACCACCCCTCAACCTCAAATTATGTCGTCTGGTTTTACCATTTTCCTTTCTCTGGAAAAGATTTTGTTCTACGTTAATACCCTTTAAGTATTTGAACGTCTGAATCATATCTCCCCTGTCTCTCCTTTCCTCTAGGGTATACATATTCAGGGCTTCCAGTCTCTCCTCATACGTCTTCTGGTGCAAGCCTCCTATCATTTTCGTCGCCCTCCTCTGGACCGCCTCAAGTCTTCTTACGTCTTTCGCCAGATACGGTCTCCAAAACTGAACACAATACTCCAAGTGGGGCCTCACCAATGACCTGTACAGGGGCATCAACACCTTCTTCCTTCTACTGACTACGCCTCTCTTTATACAGCCCAGAATCCTTCTGGCAGCAGCCACTGCCTTGTCACACTGTTTTTTTGCCTTTAGATCTTCGGACACTATCACCCCAAGGTCCCTCTCCCCGTCCGTGCATATCAGCTTCTCTCCTCCCAGCATATACGGTTCCTTCCTATTATTAATCTCCAAATGCATTACTCTGCATTTCTTTGCATTGAATTTTAGTTGCCAGGCATTAGACCATTCCTCTAACTTTTGCAGATCCTTTTTCATATTTTCCACTTCCTCTTCGGTGTCTACTCTGTTACAAATCTTGGTATCATCTGCAAAAAGGCACACTTTTCCTTCTAACCTTTCAGCAATGTCACTTACATACATATTGAACAGGATTGGCCCCAGCACCGAACCCTGAGGGACTCCACTAGTCACCTTTCCTTCCTTCGAGCGACTTCCATTAACCACCACCCTCTGGCGTCTGTCCGACAGCCAGTTTCTGACCCAGTTCACCACTTTGGGTCCTAACTTCAGCCCTTCAAGTTTGTTCAGGCCGGGTCACACGCTATGGCTGTTCATTATTGTAACCACTAGAGGTGCTGTGGAGTCCCGGTTAGACCACAGTGGTGGTCACAATGTACACGAACGCAAGGAGCCTTAGAAATAAGATGGGTGAATTAGAAGCCATGGCACAAAAAGATAACATTGACATCATAGGCATCACGGAAACATGGTGGACTGAGGAAAACGTCAAAGAGGAAATTGAATCTATTGGAGAGAACACGCCACAACTGATGGATAAGTTAGAGTCTCTATGGGTCAAAATTCCAGGAACAAATGGCTTGGAAACGAAGATCGGCATCTACTATCGACCCCCAGGGCAGTCCGAAGAAATTGATAGAGAAATGATAGATGAGATTAAACGCAATTGCAAGGGAAGCAACACATAGGTGACTTCAACTATCCTGGAATAGACTGGAACCTAGGCACCTCCAGCTGCATTAGAGAGACCAAGTTCTTGGATGCTGTAGGCGATTGCTTCCTGGAACAACTTGTCAAGGAAAATACTAGAGGAAATGCAATTCTGGACTTAATTCTAAATGGCCTACGAGGACCGGCACAAGATGTAGAAGGGATGCTGGGAAGCAGCGATCACAATATGATCTGCTTTGATCTGGATGCAGTGGAGAAACATCGGTCCAAAATGACAGCCGAAAAGGGAATTACGAAGGGATGAGACACATAGTAGGGAAGAAGATTAAGAAGAGGATAAGCACTGTAAAAATGCTAGAGCAAGCTTGGTCCCTTTTTAAGGACACAGTCACCGAGGCGCAAAATCTATATATACCGTATGTCAAACAGGGATCCAAGAGGAAAAAGAACAAAGAACCGGTGTGGCTCACTGTAGAGGTGAAGAAAGCGATCAGAGTAGAGAGTTCCGTGGGGACAGAAATCCCACCCATCCCTGCCCATCCCTGTCAGGATCCTCTCCATCCCTAACCGTCCACGTCAGGATCCTCTCCGTCCCCACCCATCCCCGTCAGGATCCTCTCCGTCCCTACACATCAACAGAAGAAATTACCTCTACACACTCGAGGAACGTAGAGAGAGGGGAGATATGATCGAGACTTTCAAGTACCTCACGGGTCGCATCGAAGTGGAAGAGGATATATTCTTTTTCAAGGGTCCCGCGGCAACAAGGGGACATCAGTGGAAAATCAGGGGCGGGAAACTGCACGGTGACACTAGGAAGTTCTTCTTCACCGAAAGGGTGGTTGATCGCTGGAATAGTCTTCCACTTCAGGTTATTGAGGCCAGAAGCGTGCCAGATTTTAAGGCCAAATGGGACAAACATGTGGGATCTATCCGCAAAGATAGATATGGAGGGTCATTGGAGTGGGCAGACTTGATGGGCCGTGGCCCTTATCTGCCGTCTATTTCTATGTTTCTATGTTTCTATGTTTCTATCCCCGCCCCTCCCCATAAAAATCAGCAATTACTTCTGACAGGATCATCAATTCCACAGTTTCTTTTGTGTTTGCGCTGCTGTTTTCCTTGTGGAATCTCTTTGGTGGAACCCTTTTTTTGTTTTCTGTTCAGATAATTAACTTATAAACCCCCTCTTTTACTAAGGTTGACGTGTCCATTATATTATATGGATGAACCCTGCTTCCAAAGCCTTCCATCCCCGTGGGAGTCCCGTGGGTTAGGGAGGATTCCCGCGGGACCCCCGTGGGACCCGTGGGTTTCCCGCAATCTATGTTCCCGTGCAGACCTCTAGATCAGAGACAAGAAAACTTCATTAAGGAATGGAAAAGGTCAAAAATGGACGAAAACTGGAACAAGCACAAACAACATCAACGCAGGTGACATAAGGTGGTAAAAGTGGCCAAAAGAGACTACGAGGAAAAAATAGCTAAGGAGGCGAAGAACTTCAAGCCGTTCTTTTGATATATTAAGGGGAAACGACCCGCGAAGGAAGCGGTGGAACTGTTGGATGACCATGGAATAAAGGGAGCGCTACAAGAAGACAAAGCAATTGCCGACAAACTGAGCATAGTTTTTGCGTCTGTATTTACCGAAGATGTACATAGCATACCAGAACCCATCAGGCTATATGATGGAAACGAAGACGGAAAGCTGACAGGATTGACGGTCAGTCTAGAGGAGGTGTGTAGGCAGATTGATAGGCTTACGAGTGATAAATCCCCGGGACCGGATGGCATCCATCCAAGGGTCATCAAGGAACTGAAAGGGACCACAGCAGAACTGCTTCAACTAATAGCCAATCTGTCGATCAAATCGGGAAAGATTCTGGAAGACTGGAAGGTGGCAAATGTTATGCCGATCTTCAAGAAAGGTTCGAGGGGAGATCTGGGAAACTACAGACCTGTGAGTATGACCTCGGTAGCGGGAAAGATGGTAGAGTCACTGATAAAGGACAGCATCATTGATCACCTTGACGGACACGGGCTGATGAGGACCAGTCAGCACGGTTTTAGCAAAGGCAGATCATGTTTGACGAACTTGCTGCACTTCTTTGAGGGAGTAAACAGACAGATAGACAAGGGCGATCCGGTCGACATTGTATATCTGGATTTTCAGAAGGCGTTCAACAAGGTTCTGCATGAATGACTACTTTGGAAAATTGCGAGCCATGGAATTGAGGGTGAAATACTCACGTGGATTAAAACTGGCTGGAGCATAGGAAACAGAGAGTGGGGGTAAATGGACAATACATGGACTGGAAGAGCGTCACCAGTGTGGTGCCGCAGGGCTCGGTGCTTGGACCCGTGCTCTTTAACATCTTTATAAACGATCTGTACATAGGTACGACGAGCGAGGTGATTAAATTTGTGGACGATACGAAGTTATTCAGAGAAGTAAAGACGCAGGGGGATTGCAAAGATCTGCAACGTGACATAATCAGACTCGAGGAATGGGCATCGACATGGCAGATGGGGTTCAACGTGGATAAGTGTAAAGTGATGCATGTCAGTAACAAAAATTTCATGCATGAATACAGGATGTCCGGGGCGGTACTTGGAGAGACCTCCCAGGAAAGGGACTTGGGAGTCTGATCGACAAGTTGATGAAGCCATCCACGCAATGTGTGGCAGTGGCAAAAAGGGCAAACAGAATGCTAGGAATGATTAAGAAGGGGATCACGAACAGATCAAAGAAGGTTATTATGCTGCTGTACCGGGCCATGGTGCGCCCTCACCTGGAGTACTGTGTCCAGCACTGGTCGCCGTACATGAAGAAGGACACGATACTACTCAAAAGGGTCCAGAGAAGAGCGACTAAGATGGTTAAGGGGTTGGAGGAGTTGCCGTACAGCGAAAGATTAGAGAAACTGGGCCTCTTCTCCCTCAAACAGAGAAGATTGAGAGGGGACATGATCGAAACATTCAAGGTACTGAAGGGGATAGACTTAGTAGATAAGGACAGGTTGTTCACCCTTTCCAAGGTAGGGAGAATGAGAGGGCACTCTCTAAAGTTGAAAGGGGATAGATTCCGTACAAACATAAGGAAGTTCTTCTTCACCCAGAGAGTGGTAGAAAGCTGAAATGCTCTTCCAGAGGCTGTTATAGGAGAAAACACCCTCCAGGGATTCAAGACAAAGTTAGACAAGTTCCTGCTGAACAAGAACGGGTGCTGGTAGGGCTAGTCTCGGTTAGGGTGCTGGCCTTTGTCCAGAGGGCTGCCGCGTGAGCGGACTGCTGGTCTGCCCCAGCAGCGGCAATTCTTATGTTCTTATGTTCTCTCACACCAAGGAAAAGTTCATAGTCTGTTATTGAGAAAGACATGGGGAAGTTCCAGGGGTTTCTGTCCAGGAGGGAAGGGTTAGGACAGTTGTTGTAGTTGGTGATTTGATCATTAGGCATGTAGATAGCTGAGTGGCTGGTGGGTGTGAGGATCACCTGGTCATTTGCGTGCCTGATGTGAAGGTGGTGGACCTCAAACATCACATAGATAGGATTTTAGATATTGCTGGGGAGGAGCCAGCTGCCTTGGTTCACATGGGGATGCTACTGCATGGAATGTTGCTAGCCCTTAGAATTGGGCCAGGTACTAGGGACATGGATTGGCCACTGTGAGAATGGTCTGACCCTGTAAGGCTATTCTTATGTTCTTAGCCTTATTTAATGATAGAGATCTGGTCAGCTGTGAAAAAGCCAAGGAAGAGGTAGCTGATGAGTCAGTGACCTGGGTTTTCAGTTACAATGCCAGCGCATGACAAACAGCTTCAATTTTGAAGAAACATTGGCACATATCAACAATTCTATCACATTTTAGTAACTGTAAGCTACAATTAGCATATTATAGGGATAGGAATTTGAGAGAGTGCTTGAGCTCCCCTCCTAAAGTGGTTTCTTTCTGGGGGTGTTCAATCACCTTGTGAGACTTGCAAAACTTGTAAAATCACTCCTACTATAAAATCATTTGGTAATCGAGGGGCTGGTAAGACATATAAGTTACGACGCTTCACCACATGCCTATCAGAATTTATCTGTTGTATACAGTGCCCTTGCAGGAAACAGTATATTGGAAGAGCCGTCTAGGCAATTGAGAGTGAGAAACAGCGAGCTCCTGTTTTATAGGTCTACTAATGAGCACCGAAGAGGGAGAAAATAGAAGCTCCTGTTGTTGAACACTGTCAGTGAATCACACCTTCGATAAATTGTGCTCTTTTGCTATAGATCATATCCCTGATGATGTCAGAGAGGGGTAACAGGATGAAGCAATTTTGGATTTATAAATTGAGGACGCTGCAGCCTGCAGTATATCAAATACAATAATTTATCTATAGATTGGTTTTACTATTTATGAACAGTTTATTTATGTTTTTGTTGTCTGAGTATTTCCCATAGGAGGAGCTGTCCAATCAAAAGCAAGGGCTGTTTCAATGTGATGTTTGCACCTCCAATAAAGCTTGTTATTGAAATGCTGTTTCACATTATTAGAAGTGTTCAGCATAACATACATTTTTATTTCTATCCTGCAATAACCGTGCGGTTCTATGTGGTTAACAAAATAAAACTACATAACAGGGAATTATAAATCAACAATGCAGAATACATATTGTCAAACCATCAACATTGATCCCCCCCAAAAAAAATTTACTGAATAAAAATGTTTTTGGCATACGCCTATAATGAAGATAAGATGTAGAATTTTATTTTTATCAAAGGGCGTTATTTAGTTTCCCATTTAGGAAAGCATTCGTCCTAAATATTTTTTATGAGTATAACCTCTTACTGAAGGGAACAGAAAAAAAAAAATCAGCATTACATAAAAGTTGAGCAGAAATATTAACTTCAAAATGATCTGTTTAATAGCTTGTCAGCAGACCATGAAGCATCTAATAACAAAAACAACCTAGTTTAAAAATAAGTACAGGTATCTAGTGTAATCTACAAAAGTAAGGGTTTGGATAATCTGTTCTGTACGAATTAAAAATCAGACACACTCGAATAGTAGTACATTTTGTAAAACATTCAAACTATATTTTGCTAATTAATATGCATATTTTAATTAATATGTATTTTCTATTCCATGTATTAAAAAATATAGAAAGAAGACCAAACAACAGCCAGCATGATTAAATGATTAGCTGAAGGAGGCTATTAGAGGCAAAGGAACATGTTCGAAAAAGCATCCAAATGAAGAAAACAGGAAGCAGCGTAAGCACTGGTAAGTTAAATGCAGAGCATTGATAAGGAATGCTAAAAAGAATTTGGAAGGAAGCTTGCCAGATGCAAAAACTCATAATAAAAATATTTTCAGATATATTAGAAGTAGAAAGACATGAGGGAGTCAGTTGGATCATTAGATCAAGGAATAAAAGGGGCATTCCAAGAGCACAAGGTGTTATATGCCCCTTGGGGCTCCTTTTACGAAGCCGCATTAGCGGCTTTATCACACGCACCTTTTTAGCGTGCGCTAACCCCTGCGCTAGCCGAAAAACCACCGCCTGTCCAAGATGAGGCGGTAGCGGCTAGCGCGGCTGGCAAATTAGCAGGTGCTATTACATGCGTTAAACCGCTAACGCAGCTTCGTAAAAGGAGCCCTTAATTCAACTTAAAGGGCACTAATATAAGCTTATGCCCTAACACAGTTATCTAAGTCATTGCAAGCAACACAGTAATAAAATGTATTTTAAATAGGTATAAGTATTTTATTGAATTGTATTTCTTCACTGAAATGTTTCAGGTTTTTTTTTTCTTGTTGTAAACCACTCAGAACTACTGGTAGGGCGGTATATAAGAAAACAAATTATTGTTATTATTATTCATTATTATGTAAATGCTATGCTGTGGCCTCTTGGGGTTATTTTACTACCTGGGAGCATCAGGCCGGCAAGCCATGGTTCAATGTTCCTGGGCTGCTATGTGAAGGGCTGGAGTCAGTGGAGTAAATGTTCATAATAGCCCCCCCTCCAAAGCTGAATGTCTCTCTTGGATACCTCTTTCAAGAAGCCTTCCCCCCAAAAGTGATCCCTATATCATGCCCCCCAACTTGACTAGCTTCCCTCCCCCAATGGTGGTCCCCACCATGAACCCCCTCAAAGCCTTAAATTCTACCAGCATCCTCCCTCTACCCTGCCAAAGGTCCCATCTGGGCCCACCATTGACAAATCAATGGTCTGGGTAGAAGCAATGATCAATCGCTCCTGCCCTCGCCAGTACTGTAATCCAGAATGGCGCCAGCAGCTATTACCTGTAATTTTGTTGTAGTCTCCTTCCCGGAAGGAGGGTGGGGGTGGGGTGGGGCAAGGAGTATCTTGATTCCCTCACCAGCCCTTTTCATAATGAGCCTGACTTGGGGCTAACTGTCTCTATGCTGTAGTCAGAAACCCCAAATGTTCCTGGCTGCAGCAATTCTGATTTGTTTGGGATGCTCTTTTATTTCTATGTTATTTATATCACTGCTCCTGCTGAACTCCTTGCAAATACTGCATATGTGCATGCCTGCATGTCTTTATACATATTTTACAGCAGGCTCTGCATTGGAAGAATCTTTTATAAAATACAGGGATAATGAAGCATGTTCTGACCTGGACTTCTCAATTTCTCTCTGAAAAGCCTCATCTAAAATAGGCCTTCAAGTGTACAGTAGTAGAAACCTTTAATCATACGATATTTAACCAAAACTAAAATAAAGTAGTTTTCAGCTTGATTCAATTTCATAGAAACCCAAGAATTTTTCTTAGATTTGTGAGAAAACCAGTAGGATGTTTTGTCATAGATTTTTATCGCAACAAAATCTGTCTAATTCCTGTAGCAAGTTTGTCTGCTTACTGCATGACCTGTTTTGCACAAGTTTACCAAATCTATTTTTATAGAAACTTCATAATTCTCTGGTTACTATCTCCCAAATTCAGGTGAAGTAAGTGAAGCAGGGAGAAAACCAAAAATACCCAAGGTCAGTCAGTTAGGGCTCCTTTTAAGAAGGTGCACTAGCAGTTTGTCCTAGACCTCTGAGTTTGATGGTCCTTCTATCTGTCCCAGTATGGCAATACTTATGAAGTAGTTATTTATGAATCTTTGACCCACAAGTTCATTCAGAGCAGGGATGTCAAACTATAATCCTGGAGGGCTGCAAACCAGTCATATTTTCATGATATCCTTAATGAATAGGCATGAGATATGTTTGTATGCAACCCAGATAGCATAAGCAAATATATCTCGTGAATATTCATTACGGCTTTCCTGAAAACCTGATCGGTTTTGCTGGTCTCTAGAACTTCAGCCTTACACCTCTCTCATTTCAAACAGTCTACTATTATTATTCAATAGTACATTTGATCAAAGACTGTCATATGTGCAGATACGTCAACATAAGGCTTAAATATGGCAGTGAAGTTAAAGAAAGTAAAAATTAAATTGAATTAGATACAAAAGACATGATGAGGACAATAAAAAGCAGAAAGAGAAGAGTAAGCTCATATTTCAGTGCTCTCTAATTTGCAGATTTTTGGCTCCAAGATAGATTTTGTCCTTATTATTTTGGCTGAATTTTACTCTCAACACTTGTGATAAGTCTGGGTGTGAATTAGATTGATTCTCCTGGAAATTGCTTACAATGAGTTTTTGCCCAGCAGTGCAGGAAGGCAGGGCCTGATTAAATTTCAAGAATGAAATGCTTAATTAAAAATGAATTTCCTTTCTTGAGTTCATGTGGATAATATAATAGGGATCAAACAGTATCATGTGAGGATCTCTTATGTGGGAACCTTGTGGCCAGTGCTAATTTGTGCATAGAGAATGAGGTATCCTACTTGAACTGTAAATTCATTTAGAGATTCCTACCATGCCATGAGCTGTGAGTGTGAAACTCAAATGAATTCTCCTAAAATATCCTTAGAGGGAATAATAACCTTAATAACAATACAGAGATCAGGAAAATGATGACTTCCATGTCTCAGAAAAGTCAATTTATAGAAAATATTAGCAAAATGGGTGATTCAGCATCATAGTACATATTCCCCCCCCCCCAAAAAAAAGGACACGTGCTAACATTTATGTACCCATTATCCTGCTATTTCTATAAAGAGCGCTGAAAATTGCATGCACAAATTTGGGCATACACTTAATTTGTGTGAGCAATTTAACGGAATAGCAAGCTAATCATTTGCATATCAACACGCAGTAATTGGAACTACTTAGAAGATAGGACTAACTGAATCTTAGCCAGAGTCAAAACTGTTTCTGCTACCTTGGGAGAGATAGACTAGTGCACAGTTCTTCAACCGCCGGTCCGTGGACCGGTGCCGGTCCGCAGAAAATTCCTGCCGGTCCGCATAGGACCGGCGAGATCAACTTCTTCAATTTCCTGCCAGTCCGCGCAGGACCGGCAAGATCGAGGAGCGCAGGGCCGGAGAGATAATGGGGAGCCTCAGACTGCTTTCTTCCCTCCCAGTGGCTCTCCTTACAAGCGCAGCGATTCAGGAAGGAAGCCTTGGAGCTTTTGCTGAGTCGGACCGCCTCTGATGTTGCAACTTCCGCTTTCCTCAGAGGCGGTACGACCCAACAAAGGACCCGAGGCTGCCTTACTGAATCACAGCTGGCAAATAAGGAGAGTTGCTGGGAGGGGAGAAAGCTGCTGGCATGGTGAAAAAAAAAAAGGGACAGCTGCTACTGGACCTGGAGAGGGAGAAGGAGAGATGCTGCTGGGAGGGGAGGAAGGAAAGGAGTCTGGGAAGCTGCTGGGCAAGGGGAAAAAGGGACAGCTGCTACTGGACCTGGATAGGGAGAAGGAGAGATGCTGCTGGGAGGGGGGAGGGAAAGGAGTCTGGGAAGCTGCTGAGTAAGGGGGAAAAAGGAACAGCTGCTACTGGACCTGGAGAGGGAGAAGGAGAGTTGCTGCTGGGAGGGGAGGAGGGGAAAGGAGTCTGGGAAGCTGATGGGCAAGGGTAAAAAGGGACAGCTGCTACTGGACCTGGATAGGGAGAAGGAGAGATGCTGCTGGGAGGGGGGAGGGAAAGGAGTATGGGAAGCTGCTGGGTAAGGGGGGGAAAAGGGACAGCTGCTACTGGACCTGGAGAGGGAGAAGGAGAGATGCTGCTGGGAGGGGAGGAGGGAAAGGAGTCTGGGAAGATGCTAGGTAAGGGGGAAAAAGGGACAGCTGCTACTGGACCTGGAGAGGGAGAAGGAGAGATGCTGCTGGGAGGGGAGGAGGGAAAGGAAAAGGAAGAGAGTTACTGCTGGACAGGGGGAGGAGGGAAGGGAGAAGAAAAAAAGGAAGGAAACAGCTTGCAGGGAGATTAGAGGAGGGGAAGGGGAGAGATAGGAATGAGATGGGAAGGGGGGTCAGCAGAGAAATTGAGAGGGACAAAGATGCTAGATCTGGTGTAGGAGAGATAAAAATGAAGAGAGCAGTGAAGCTGGAGTGAATCGTGTAAAAAGGAGAGAGGGGCATAGACTGGATGGAAAGGGGAGAGGGGCATAGAAAGAAGACAAATACCATATGGAAGGGGGAGAGGTCAGACAGTAGATGGAAGGGGCAGATGCTGGATTGAAGAGACAGAGAGGGCAGACGCTGGAAGGAAGAGAGTGAAAAGAAGATGAAAGCAGAAACCAGAGACAACAAAAGGTAGAAACAAATAATTTTATTTCTATTTTGTGATTAGAATATATCAGATTTGAAATATATATCCTGCTAGAGACATAACTGGGGACTGCAGTATTCTGTTAGCATGATATTTCTATGAACTTGGCTTGTTCAGTTTTCTTGATAGTAGAGGGGATATATGTGAAGGGGAGGGGAGACAGGGGTTTTGTTGGTCCGTGCTCTGTATATTTGTATTTATAAAATCACAATTGTTCAGAATATTGTTTCTTTTTATACTTTAATAAAATACGTTCAATATAAAATCATAATTGCGGCTTGTGCAGATGGGATCAGATGGTTTGCGGGGACCGAGCTCGCGGAGATGGAGCATAAACGGGGATTTTAAATTTTAGTCCTATTAGTTTGCCGGTCCACAAAATAATTCTTTTATTTCTGCCGGTCCACGGGTGTAAAAAGGTTGAAGAACACTGGACTAGTGCATGCCATAGCCCTGCAGGAACAGACCACAGAAAAATAACTCTTGCATATGAGGACTGGCTGTTTATGTTTATTTTCGCCTCACCTGTGAAAAAGACAGATCACTCATTTCCTACACCTTAATAAACTGTTTTTCTTCACATTTACAGCTCTGTGCGACTCTGTTTTAACAAGGCTCCTGGCCTGCTCTCATCCATGCTGCTACAGGGGACCTCCTAAATATTACACCCTAATTCTATATATGTCGCAAATATCGGCATGTAACTAATTTATACATGCAATTTAAAGAGCCAATTAACGCTATCTTCCTTTCTCATTGACCTTGATCCCTAGCTCTATGTTTTCTCAAATCTTTGTTTCCTTCCCTCATCCTTGATGATTTTAACATTCATGCTGATGATTCCTCCGACTCCTACAACTCAAAGTTTCATGCTTTAAATATCTTCAGTCTTCAGCTGTGCTCCAGGACCCCACGCAGCTGAACTAGAGGTCTGCACGGGAATGGGGATCACGGGAATCTCGCTGGTCCTGCAGGGGTCCCGCAGGAATCCCCCCTAACCCACGGGACTCCCACGGGGACCCCCCTCTGGCCCATGGGACTCCCAGGGGATGGAAGGCTTTGAAAGCAGGGTTCGTCCATATAATATAATGGACACGTCAGCCTTAGTAAAAGAGGGGGTTTAAAAGTTAATTACCTGAACAGAAAACAAAAAAAGGGTTCCACCAAGGAAAACAGCAGCACAAACACAAAAGAAACTGTGGAATTGATGATCCTGTCAGACGTAATTGCTGCTTTTTATGGGGACGGGTGGGGACAGAGAGGATCCTGGCGGGGACGGGTGGGGACGGAGAGGATCCTGGTGGGGACAGGTGGGGATGGAGAATATCCTGGCGGGGACGGGTGGGGACGGAGAGGATCCTGGTGGGGACAGGTGGGGATGGAGAGTATCCTGGCGGGGACGGGTGGGGACGTAGAGGATTCTGGCGGGGACGGGTGGGGACGGAGAGTATCCTGATGGGGACGGGTGGGGACGGAGAGGATCCTGGCGGGGACGGGTGGGGACGGAGAGGATCCTTGTGGGGATGGGCGGGGATGGGTGGGATTTCTGTCCCCGCGCAACTCTCTAACCTGAACATCCACTACCTTGCTGCACTCTATGCCTGGAAACACCTCAGTTAAAATAATTTATAAAGCAAAAAAGTTTGATCACGTTTCTCTGCTATTGAAAAAGCTCACTGGTTACCAGTTGAACAAAGAATTACCTACAAAATTCTTTTGTTAGCATTCAAAATCCGATCTAGCAACTTACCAGAATTTATTAATAGACTTCTTATTCCTTAGGTCCCCTCACTCCATCAGTCAGAACCTTCTTGTTATTCCATGCCTGAGGCACATTAACACTCTGGAATTCCCTACCAAGTTATTTACGAGAAGAATCTACCTTATTCCATTTTAAGTCTAAACTAAAAACCTTTCTATTTAACGATGCAGTTGAAACATGAATGTCCTTCTCAGGACAATTAGAAGACCTGATACTTTTCTCCCTTTCCTTTTGTTTTTTTTCCTTTTTATGTTCTTTTTCTCTTAAGATTGTAGCTCTCCCCTTTTATCCTTATGTTTATTTACATCCAAAATTGCACTGCTTTGTCATACGATAAACTTCCTGAGCCATCCATATTTGTCAATTTTAACTATAATTTATGTATTTTATTGTAATATACACCACCTAGAAGCCTGATTATGCGGTGCTCGGGCCGCTGCTGTTCAATGTAATAAATGATCTAGAAACAGAGACGAAGTGCGAAGTTACAAAATTCGCAGATGACACCAAACTATTTAATGGAGTTAGGACTAAAGAGGACTGCAAAGATTTACAAAGGGACCTGAACATCTGCCAAGTTCGGCTAAATGTGTTGTAAATCTGATAAATTGTTGTAAATCGACTTGTCAATGCGGATCCTAATCTAATTGATGTGAACCGCCTAGAACTCGCTGGGTATGGCAGTATATAAGAATAAAATTATTATTATTATTAAAGTCTTGCATGTAGGAAACAGAAACCCGATGTACAGCTATACGATGGGAGGGCTGGTAATGGGTGAAAGTAGCCTAGAGAGGGACTTAGGGGTACTGGTGGACAAAACAATGAAGCCGTCGGCACAGTGTGCAGCAACCTCTAAGAAGGCGAATAGAATGCTAGGTATAATCAAGAAAGGTATTACAACCAGAACGAAGGAAGTTATCCTGCCGTTGTATCGGGCGATGGTGCACCCACATCAGGAGTACTGCGTCCAATATTGGTCGCCGTATCTTAATAAAGATATGGCAATACTCGAGAGGGTCCAGAAAAGAGCGACAAAATTGATAAAAGGTATGGAAAACCTTTCTTATGCTGAAAGACTAGAGAAATGGGGCTCTTTTCCCTAGAGAAGTGGAGGCTTAGAGGGGACATGATAGAGACTTACAAGATCATGAAGGGCATAGTGAAAGTGGAGAGGGACAGATTCTTCAAACTTTTTGAACACTACAAAAACGAGAGGGCATTCGGAAAAGTTAAGAGGGGACAGATTCAGAACCAATGCTAGGAAGTTCTACTTCACCCAAAGGGTGGTGGACGCCTGGAGCGCGCTTCCAGAGGGTGTGATAGGTCAGAGTACGATATTGGGATTCAAGAAGGAATTAGATGATTTCCTGAAGGAAAAGGGGATAGTGGGGTATAGATAGAGGATTACTATACAGGTCCTGGACCTGATTGGCCGCCGCGTGAGCGGACTGCTGGGCGTTATGGACCACATTCACTCTTCTTGTCCTGTGTGTCTGTCATAATTAGATTGTAAGTTCTTTCAAGCAGGTCTGTCTCTTGTGTGTTTGATAGAGACCAAATAACAAGCAGCACAGCTCACAAGACTACATTGTGAGCTGTGCTGCTTGTTTGTAGCTTCTCAACTACTTGGATTTTTTGTGACTTTTCTGTTTATATATTTAAGACAGCCAAGGACCCTATAAAACCCCTGAGAAAGGCATTTTTATTTTGCTGAAGCACGACCCATGTTGAGTCATTTTTATTGTATACATTATTTGGTTTCTATCCTGTGGGTCACTTGTGACTGTATATACCCTTTGTGCATTGTTTTTATGATTATTGTTTTTAAGTTATTTGGATGCTTTTTAAACTACAAACTGGTACAACCGATCTTTTGTTTGCTGATTCATTTCCTTTGTGCAACCTAATTACAATAGAGGCTTTTGTTTTTTCATGTGTTACCTCATCCTTAACGTGACCATTTATTTTTTTCCTCAAACTGGGACATCTACTTCTTGTTTCTGGTTGCAACTTCCTGTTTTGTTTTATAGCACAGGGAGCTGCACTGAATGCCCTGTGCTGCTCCCGACGCTCATAGGAACTCTATGAGCGCCGGGAGCTACGCGGGACATTCAACGCAACTCCCTGTGCTAAAAACCGCTATCGTGGTTTAGTAAAAGGGGGCCTTAGTGCAAAATATAGACAGCAGATATAAATTCTCAGATCGGACACATTTTGATCACTAAATTGAAAATAAAATCATTTTTCCTACTTTTCTTATCTGGTGATTTCATGAGTCTCTGGTTGCACTTCCTTCTGACTATGAATCTAATATTTCTTCCTTTCTGTCTGCCTCCTGCTTCCTCTTCTCCAGACCTCATTCCATTCCCCAACCAACATCTCTCTTTGTCCCTCCATGAATCCAACTTTTCTTCCTCTCTTCCTGCCTGACCTCCCGCCCCCAACCTTTTCTTTCTTTCTCTTCGTGCCCCCACCCCCTACTTTTTCTTTCTTTCTTTCTTTCTTTGTCTCTCCCTGCCCCCTCCAACTTTTTCTTTCTTTTTCTCTCCATGCCCCCACTGCCAATTTCTTCCTGCTTCCCTGCCGCCGCTGCAACAGGGCCAGATGAGGCGCGTGGAACGACTGCACAATGGCCGGCCCACAAGCCTTCCCCCGATGTCAGTTCTGACATCAGAGCAGAAATTTCGGGCCAGCCAATTGCTTTCTGGCTGGCCTAGTACTTCCTCTCCAATGTCAGAATTGATGTCGGGTGGAAGGCTTGTGGGCTGTGGCGTGAAATCGCTGCACGCGCCTGACTCTTCCTTGCGGCGGCTTCAGCGGGGAGCAGGGAGAGAACCAAGGCTCCGCGATCGACTCTCGTAGCCTCTGCGCCGAAATATCCTGTTTTCATACATGGACTGGGGCACTTGATTCACTCACAAAGTTAAAGTGGCTAAATATAAAGGTGAAAAATTTTTTTTTTAAAGTCTGGCCCTGATATGTATGAGTATCTGGCTCAATCAATAAAGATAAAGATTGTGAATTTTTCCAATTTGCTGAGGAGCATAAGATTTACAATATGTCTGGAAGAAGCAAGGATGATAGATTATTGAAAGAATGATGTAAGAGCAAAAGGAAGATCATCAGGCATCTCATGCAGAAGAAATACTGAATATATGAAGCAGAAAAGACAGATTTTTGAAAAATTAAATGGTAGTGTTTACTGAGAAATAATCTGTACTGATATATTGATAATGGTATAATCTTCTGGTTCCATCAACCGAAACCATCCATCTTATCATATATGTAATAAGAGATAGCTTGTGCATTACTGTTAGATTGACTAAGGTTAATGGAAGAGAAGAAAATGTAAAATATATATATGTGCAAAGATTATTGGATTAGGGTTACCAGGCTTTTGGGAATACCCGGATAAGTCCTCTTTTAGAGGACATGTCCTGATGCCCAGACGGACAGTTTATGTGGGTTTTGTGAAGCCCTGCCGAACCTGGAGGGCTTCTGAGCATGCGTGGATGATGTCACGTGCATCCGCGTATGCTCGGAGGCCCTCCAGACCCGGCAGGAAAGAAGAGATGAGTCTGTGTGGGGGCAGGGCTGGGGGGTGGAACAGAGTGTGGTTTAGGGTAGAATGGGGCAGGGTTTGGGGCAGAATGGGGTAGGGCTGGGGTAGAATGGGACAGGGCCATACATCCAGGATTCTTTAGCTTCAGATATGGTAACCCCATATTGGTAGCACATAAACTTGCCAATTAATAGATGTCCCGTTTTGATGAAAAAAATAAATGGTCACGTTAGGCATGGCGGGAAGAAAATTTAGTGCCCGTCATTTTATTGGACTAATACATTTCTCAATGAGCTTTCAGAGGTTAAAACCTCTTTCTTCACGCAAGCCAGTTTGGATGTTACTGGTTTGTTGGAGAATTCTGATCCTGATATGCTTCTTAACAAAGTGACACTTATTGCTACTTTTGCATTGGAGTATGATACAGACTGGATCTTACGTATGTATTTCAGATGTAAAGATGTAAAATTTAAGGGGTATTCAGTTAAAATATTTCCTGACCTTTGTAGGTCTACTCAACAGAGAAGAAAGGCTTTTTTACCCTTTAAATCTCAGGTAGTGGACCTTAAAGGGACATTCTTTTTGCAATTTCCTTGTAAGTGTGTCATTAAATTGGAGGAGAAAATGTATGTATTCTTTAACCCTGAGCACCTGAAAAGTTTTCTGGAATCAAGGAAACCTCCAGTCCCGATAGCAATTTCTACACCCTTAAAGGTTGATGCTGCAGAAACTAAATGATAATTAGCACTTATATCCGTCAGTTGTAATCTAGCTTTTCTTTATAATATATTTCCTTTATTCCTGTCGATTTTTCATTCATCTTGCCTTCCTTTCCCTTTTTATGGAGGTTTAATATGAGAGACAATAATTGTATTTGAAGTTTTGAGTATTATTTTCTTTATTATAATTTGTTCTTTATTGTAACTCTATTTTCTGTGACAAGATTGTATGCTTGTATATATTTGAAAAAATCTTAAAAAAAAAAAAAAAAATCTCTTTCTTCACGTTAGTAAACTATACTGCTGTTACATTATCCCTGTCCTGACTTGAGGAAAGGAGTTATGGTCTCTGAATTAGTAAAAAAAATGTATTAAAGATAGTCCAATAAACATTATAACCTTATTTCTATTTTCTATTGATAAATGATTATCAACACAGCTACAATAATACTTTATCCTAAAGTAAAAATAAATAAATAAAACAAATATAAATTATTTTTTTCTACCTTTGTTGTCTGGTTTCTGCCTTCCTCATCTTCTCATCATTCTCTTACTTCCATCCACTGTCTGCCCTCTCCATCCAGTGTCCGCCCTCTCTCTCTTTTCCATATGGCATCTTCTCTCTTTCTATTTTCCTTCAATAAACTGTCTATCCTGTGCCCCTTCTCTCCTTTGTACATGATTCATCTCAGCTTCACCCCCTTTCTATTTTTCTGCTCTGGCATCTCTATCTCCTTTCCTTCCTTCCCTTCTATCTTTCCCTCCCCCTCCATGTTCTGGCATCTCCTCTCCTTCCTTTCCCTCTGGTCTGTCATCTGTTTCCTTAGTTTCCATTCCCTCCCCCCATGCCCTGGCATCTCTCTGCTCTCCTTCTCTTCCATCTCTCCCTCCTTTATCTGGCTTCTCCTCTCCTTCCTTTCTCTCCCTCCCTTCCTCTGGCCTGGCATCTCTCCCTCCCCCTCCATGGTCTGGTATCTCCTTTCCTTCCTTCCTTTCCCTCCCTTCCATGGTCTTGGCATCTCTCTTCCCCTCCTCTCCCTTCCTTAGTCTTCCTTCTCCCTCCTTACCTCTCTCTCCCCAATTAGATGCAGCAGTATTTCTCTCCCTCTCCCCTTCCCCTTCCCCTCCCATATCCTCTCTCCCTCTCTCTCTGTCTCACACACCTGTCGCCCAAATTATTTTCTTCCTCCTGGGCCCCTGCCTGCCTGCCTAAAAATATCAAGGGGGCCCACCAGCATTAGAGGAAGGCAAACTGGCTGTCCGAGCATCTCTTCCCCTTCCAGGGCTGGCATTAGGGGGCAGCTAACAGGGCAGGGGGCCCTCGACTGCGTGGTGAAGTGATGTAAGCTTCCCTCCCTTTGACTCCCTTGTTGCCACAGCCTGTAAGTGAATTGAACCCATGCCGCAGGGCTGCTCTAATACTGCACGTGTCTACTTCCATTCTCCTCCCTCCCCCTCATGATGTAACGTCCTGTTTTGGAGGCGAAGGGAAGCTGGCACGCGCAGTATTAGAGCAGCCCTATGGGTTCAATTTGCTTACAGGTCGCAGCAGTAGTGGGAGAGAGGGCAGCGAGGGAGTCGAAGGGAGGGAAGCTTATATCACCTCACCACGCCCTGTTCGCTGCCCCCTAACGCTGGCACTGGAAGGGGAAGGGGATGCCCAGACAGCCTTTTTGCCTTCCCCTAATGCCGGTGGGCCCTCCTGGTGTTTTCGGGCCCGAGGCACATGCATACTGGGTCTACCCTTTAATCTGGCCCTGTGAACAGCAACAGTAAGATAATCCCTACACACTGCATGGAAGATAGGCAATATTTGAAAACAAAAAATAAAATTCTGTTTCTGACAAAACTTTTAATGTGAAGGATAAGCAACTACTTAATTTGAACAACATAAATATATATTAAATGCATAATGAAATATGGTGGAGAAAAAAAATCTCAGTGCGCCCATGGTAATTAATGATTCAACATACATTTGTTTTGCTTTGCTTTATGAAGCATTTAAGCAGCAGGCTTTTTTTTTCTGTGAGAGTGGTGGAGTTTTTTTTAACCTGTGATGTGACCATCTACTTCCTGTTCATTTTTAAAGATTTGATATCAATTAAGGTGCGTGCACTGAGATTTTTTTCCCTGCCTTATTTCATTATGTAACATATGTGTTTGTATTAAGTAGTTGCTTACCAATCACATTAAAATATTTGTCAGAAACAGATTTTTTATTTTCATTCTGATAGACAGTTTCTCTCTTTTGTTATCTTTGTCAGTAGTTTGCTTTGAAATACCTTTGAAAATTACCTAAAAATGTATTTTGCATTTCACACTTGAAAACACGTGTGCTGTCTTTTCACACCACTTGATGCTTGCTTCTAGTTCTTTTGACACCTCTTTCAATGTCCTACCCTTAGGGATGGCAGCTAAAAAGGAAAAACAATTAAGGCAACATTACTTTTGCCTGGCGCTCAGAAATACATGTTTGTACCGCCTTATCAGACATTTGATGCTTGATGCCAATTCTATAGGATGGCTTTTCTCTCAGAGCACCCACCCACAATTTTCTCTTAAGAATGATAATCACAGAGTAAGTTCAATTAAATAAAGTTTTGCCTTTCATGGGCAGCAGCAAATATTTGAGGATCTGGTGTAGGTCAATTGATGCTGGATCTCAGTTCCTTAGGTTCTTCTCTTGGTGCCTAATTAAGGAGGCACCACATGAGTAGAGTCAGGTGGAGCATGGATAAGGCGCACGGTCACATGCGTTAATTATAGAACATTATCCCCCTCTTTTACAAAGGTAACATAGTAACATAGTAGATGACGGCAGATAAAGACCCGAATGGTCCATCCTGTCTGCCCAACCTGATTCAATTTAAATTTTTTTTTTTTTTTCTTCTTAGCTATTTCTGGGCAAGAATCCAAAGCTTTACCCGGTACTGTGCTTGGATTCCAACTGCCGAAATCTCTGTTAAGACTTACTCCAGCCCATCTACACCCTCCCAGCCATTGAAGCCCTCCCCAGCCCATCCTCCACCAAATGGCCATATACAGACACAGACCGTGCAAGTCTTCCCAGTACTGGCCTTAGTTCAATATTTAATATTATTTTCTGATTCTAGATCCTCTGTGTTCATCCCACGCTTCTTTGAACTCAGTCACCGTTTTCCTCTCCACCACCTCTCTCGGGAGCGCATTCCAGGCATTCACCACCCTCTCCGTAAAGTAGAATTTCCTAACATAAGAACATAAGAACATAAGAACTGCCATCTCCGGATCAGACCTTCAGTCCATCAAGTCCGGCGATCCGCACACGCGGAGGCCAATTTATATTCCACCATATCTTTATATGCCTCTCTTAAGAAGATATGCATCTAGTTTGCTCTTGAAGCCTAGGACGGTCGATTCCGCAATAATCTCCTCTGGGAGGGCATTCCAGGCGTCAACCACCCTCTGAGTGAAGCAGAACTTCCTGATATTAGTCCTGAACTTGCCCCCCCTTAGCTTCATTACATGTCCTCTAGTCCGTGTCAAATTGGACAGTGTAAATAATCTTCTCTTCTCTATTTTGTCGATTCCTTTCAGTATTTTGAAGGTCTCGATCATATCCCCACGCAGTCTCCTTTTCTCAAGGGAGAACAATCCTAGTGTTATAAGTCTATCCTCATATTCCAGTCTCTCCATACCCTTCACCAGTTTTGTCGCTCGTCTCTGCACCCTCTCCAGCAGTTTTATATCCTTCTTTAGGTAGGGAGACCAATGTTGGACGCAGTATTCCAAGTGTGGTCTGACCATTGCCCTATAAAGCGGCATTATAACTTTCTCCGATCTAACATTGCTCTTGAATCTACCACCCCTCAACCTCAAATTATGTCCTCTGGTTTTACCATTTTCCTTTCTCTGGAAAAGATTTTGTTCTACGTTAATACCCTTCAAGTATTTGAACGTCTGAATCATATCTTCCCTGTCTCTCCTTTCCTCTAGGGCATTTCCCACACTTTTTGGGCTTGCGAGCTACTTTTAAAATGACCAAGTCAAAATGATCTACCAACAATAAAATTTAAAAAAAACACAATGCACACTGTACGCATAGAAAATGTTAATTATCATTCCTATTCCAGGGTTTTTCAAAGAGGTCAAAGCAGATGCACTATCAGCTCAGTAACAACCATACAAAAATAGACAAATCTACCCCCTCCCTTTTTACTAAACCACGATAGCAGTTTTTAGAGCGCAGGGAGCTGCGCTGAATGCCCAGCGCTGCTCTCGACACTCATAGGCTCCCTGCGCTAAAAAACTCTATTGCGGTTTAGTAAAAGGGGACCTTAGTGTAAAATATAGACAGCAGATATAAATTCAGACACATTTTGATCACTAAATTTAAAATAAAATCATTTTTCCTACCTTGTCTGGTGATTTCATGAGTCTCTGGTTGCACTTTCTTCTTCTGATTGTGCATCCAATCTTTCTTCCCTTCTTTTAGCCTGTATGCTTCCTCTCCTCCAGACCTCGTTCCCTCCCCCAACTTTTCCTTCCTCTCTCCCTGCCCTTTCTTTTTCTCTGCCTCCCTTTCTTTTTTTTCTGTTTCTCTTCTTTCCTTCTGTCTCCCTGCCTGCCCTTTTTCTTTCTTTCTCCCTGCCCTCCCCCAAGCCACTGCCATCGGGGACCAGGACCCAAACCGTCACCAATAACAGGCCCGAAAGCCGACGCCGCCCCAAGCTCTCCCTGCTTCGCCGACTAGCATTCCTCTCCCCGACATCAATTCTGCCGTCGGGGAGAGGAAGGCTGATTGGCCCAAGATCGCGATCGACCTATTGGGGGAAATGCTGCCGGGTCCTGCCTTCGCGGAAACAGAAAGTAGGCAGGACCCGGCAGCAAGAAAAGCAAATGCTTCACTAACCTGTCTCCCGCCTTAGCCCATAGCGAACGCTTGCTTCAGGGCTCTCAACATGTGCGTGCCGGCTTCCCTTCTCCCCCCTCCCGGACATAACTTCCGGTTTCGGAGGGAAGAGAAGGGAAGCCGGCACGCACACGTTAGAGCCAAGGAGCATAAGTTCGCTACGGGCTGAAATCTCCAAGCCGGTTTTTTTTTGGGGTTTTTTTAATGTTCAGCAGCGGCGGCAGCAGCAGATGACAGCTGGGCGGACCGCCCAGCTAAAAGGCCATAGAGAGAACACTGGAGAGGAAGGCTGATCGGCCCGGTAGATCAGGATGGCAACACGAGTCTATCACGGAGCCCGGGATGGGCTCCGCGATCGACTCGAGTTGCCTTCCTGAGCTACTGGTCGATCGCGATCGACGTGTTGGGCACCCCTGCTCTAGGGTATAAGGTGCACTAAGCTTTTTAGTACGTGCTAAATATTAGCGTGCGCTACACACACGCTAAACACTAATGCGTGCATAAGAGCATAAGAATATAAGAATTTACTGCTGCTGGGTCAGACCAGTGGTCCATCGCGCCCAGCAGTCCGCTCATGCGGCGGCCCCCAGGTCAAGTACCAGTGCCCTAACCGAGACCAGCCCTACCTGCGTCCATTCTGGTTGAGCAGGAACATGTCCAACCCTGTCTTGAATCCCTGGAGGGTGTTTTCCCCTATAACAGATTCCGGAATGTTATCCTATGAGTGCATTAGCGGTTAGCGCGTGTGTTGATTTAACGCACGCTAAATCTGCGCTAAAACGCTTAGTGCGCCTTTTTAAAATAGGGCCTATAATTCACATGGGCTATATATATATTATTTTTAGCAATCTAGGCATATCATAGCTATGATGCTAATAGTCAATAAAGGGAAGAAGGCACCTGCTTTCCATTATAGAACAGGCTCTAATTAATAATAATAATAATAACTTTATTCTTATATACCGCCACAATCTTGCGACTTCTAGGCGGTTTACAATGAAGAGAAACTGTACAGACAGCGAATTATAGAGTATAGCATTGAGCATCTAGTGATAGTAACAGGAGAGTTACAGGGTCTGTGTATTACACGGTTTCACAATGAATAGCATTATACAGTCGACGATATTCAGAGCATAAGTAGGAGAAGAGAAAGGAGATTGCGCTTTGAGTTACAAAGGTGCAAGACTGCGAAGGTGAAAAAGATAACATAAGATGTTGATGAGAAGTAAGTTGTTAACTTGGTACATTTGAACAAAGGACGGGCACCAGTGGGAAAAACTGGTAACAATTAAAGATAGAAATTTTGGCAGAAGAGGGTAGACGGACTCCTTGGGATGGGAGGAGGCTCCGATTTTAGGGGAGAAGTCTGGTTAGGTTATAAATTTCTTAAACAAGGTGGTTTTTAGTTCTTTCCTAAAGATACTATATGATTCTCTGGCGGCATCAGTGAAGTAGCCTGTCCAAGTTTGCAGTCTACCTGCTTGGAATTTGAATGTTCTATCAAAGAAGGTGTGATATCTACAGCCTATGATATTTGGGTAGGTAAAGAGGTTACGGTAAGAGCCTTCTTGGTAAAACTGTTGGGTAGATAGAAGGCAATGGTATAAAGGAGCACCTAGATTTAGATAGACTTTTCTACATTTCAAAAAAAGTCTACCTAAATCTAGGTGCTCCCTCATAGTATTTGCCCTCTATCTACCCAACAGTTTTGGCATGTCAATCCACTAATTAATTGATTTGCACTGTAATAATGGCAGTATACAAAGAATAAATAACGTAACCTAATTAAGACCTTCTTTTTCTAAACCGCGGTAGAAGTTTCTACTGCGGTCCAGAGCACTAAATGCTCCAACATTGCTCCGGCGCTCATAGGAACTCTATGAGTGTCGGAGCAATTTTGGGGCGTTTAGCGCTCCGGGCCACAGTAGAAACCTCTATTGCGGCCTAGTAAAAAGGGGAAAACTTATGAGTAAGAATGCACAAAAGGGTGATTCTAATTTTAACCAGGGAAGAAACTGCATACGTACAGCTGTGAAAATTCTACATACCAATTATCATGAGTAGATGGCTCTTTCCCTTGTCTATTAATGAGTGCTAATAATAATTGTATTTAAAATGCAGCTTCTGAATGCACAACAAGGATTAGACAGATGGCTATCAGTGGTTTGTCAGAGAAGAATTACTGATGCTATGCTGAATTAGTTCATTCTCATCTACTAATTGCTAGTCATAAGCTACTTCGCATGTAGAAAGTATTTTTTATCATCCCTTTTTTTAAATTTTTTAAAATTTGACAAAACTTTAATAATTTAAGCACTAGAATTATATGTGCAGAATGTGGCACTAGGAAATGTTAATATGCTAGAGTATAGTGACTTCAGGACAGGGCACCCAATGGCGTATAAAGGTTTCAGCTGTATTTAGGGTTTTTAAAGTAACTGCTTCAGTATTGTTCCTTGAAATCAATGATTAATCTGGCCTATTTATAATATACTGTGAAAGATTGTTTGTTTTTTTAGCATTCTCTAGGTGATCACTTTACCAGTAATTTCTAATTTTTAGCATATTAAAGAGTTGCAGGTTAAAAACAACAACAAAAACCACAAACATAAAAACAAACCATGAATTACAAATTACATTAATTCTTTTGATTACAACAGATAATTTATCTGCAACCATGCCGAGAGAATTATATTTAAATTGTAGTTTGTAGGCTGTATAATTCCTACAAAACTAAAAATTAAGTACCGTTTCTACTCATCAATAAGTCAAGAAATTTAGACTTCAAAATCCCATTAATAAACCAGAGTTGTCTCAGATTTTATGCTGCTTATCCTTAGAATAAGTAGTGGATTTCCCCAAGCCATCTCAATAATGGTTTATGGACTTCTCTTTTAGGAAATTATCCAAACCTGTTTAAAACCCTGCTAAGCTAACTGATTTCATGATATTCTTTGGCAATGAATTCCAGAGTTTAATTACATGTTGTATGAAGAAATATTTTCTCTGGTTTGTATTAAATCTATTACTTAGTATCTTCATTGCATGCTCCCTAGTCCTAGTATTTTTGGAAAGAGTAAACAAGTAACTCACATCTACCCTTTCCACTCCAATCTGTATTTTATATACTTCCATCATATCACCCTTGAGCCATCTATTCTTAAAGCTGAAGAGCCCTAGCCACTTTAGCCTTTTCTCATAGGAAAATTGTCCCATCCCTTTTATCATTATCATTGTCTTTCGCTGTACCTTTTCTAATCCTGCTACATCTTTTTCCAGATACTGTGACCAGAATTGCACACAATATTTGAGGAGCGGCTGTACCATAGAGCAATTCAAGAGCATTATAACATTTTCATCTTTGTTTCCATTGCTATGGCAGATAGAATGCACTAACCATTAGTAAAAGACACCCCCAGACAGGGTCTCTGATATATGCATGCAACATCAAATCAAACACTATGTTCCTCTTATTATATTATTAACCATGGCTTATGATGTTATTAACCTTGCTCCTAAGGCTCCTCCCCCTTGTATTCAGGATATTGAGGGAGCCTAAGGGAATCCCTGATTGGCTCAGACACTTAAGACCCCACCCAAGAGGAGAGGCTTGAGGCATCTGAGCCAATCAGGGCCTTAGGCCCCTCCCCGTGTATCAGATGATGCACCGGGTAGGGGCCTAAGGCCCGCATTGCAGATGGTGTATGGCGTTGGAGCAGGAGTGACTGACTGAGCATCCTTCCTACTCCTGACTTAAAGGTACCATGGAGGAGGGGGGCTGATAGAAGAGGGGCCTGATGGAGGGTGGCCTCCGCTTGAAGGAGGGAGTGGGCATCCCTCCTGCCATATTTCAGTATTTCAGTTCAACGGGGGTGGGGGGTGGGGGCGTATGGTGGCAGGGGAAAGTGGGCATCCCTCCTGCCATATTTAAGTTCGTTGGGGAGGGGAGAGCGTCTGGTGGCAAGAGGAGGTGGGCATCCCTCCTGCCATATTTCAGTATTTCAGTTCAGTGTGGGGGGGGGAGCGTATGGTGGCAGGAGGGAGTGGGCATCCCTCCTGTCATATATCAGTTGGGGGGGGAAGCATCCGGTGGCAGGAGGGAGTAGACATCCCTCCTGCCATTTTTTTTTGGTTCGGGGAGGGAGGGAGGGATGGGTGGGTGCTTTGCCAGGAGGGGGGCGGGGGGCGCTTTATCATGGGTCATTGGTGAAGGCTGTCTGGAGACGTTTTTCTTTTCTTTTTCATTGGTCAGATATTTTGCCGGTGTAATACACTCAAAATAGCTGTGTCATTGCAAAAAAAAACAACAAAAAAACAACAACCCTGGCAGACCTGTCAGTAACACAGTTACCGACAGGTCTACAGTAATTGGGTTTTAGAATAGGTAAAACCTGATGCTAAATAGCCAAGCGATGTAAGTGAATCAATTGCTTGGCTATTTTGCATGGGGTTTTACTAATTTGCATGGCCGAATCAGAAAATGGGCGATCGAGGGGAAAAACACGCGGTGTGCCATTTAGTGAGTCAGGTTGGTTAGCAGGTTTAGCGACGATCGCTGACTTTAGTGAATCTAGGGCCATGTCAGTGAAAAGTGTGGAATTTTCAGGTGTGGAACTCTAGAGGAACTGCATGAATGTATGATTCAAACATTGGATGACAAATGCCCATCATACGCTACAGTGAAGTAGTGGTGTGCAAACTTTCAGTGTAGAGATTTCAAGACCAAAGAACATAAGAACATAAGAAATGCCATCTCCGGATCAGACCTTCGGTCCATCAAGTCCGGCGATCCGCACACGCGGAGGCCCTGGCAGGTGTACACCTGTCGTAATTTATAGTCCACCATATCCTTACATGCCTCTCTTAAGGAGATATGCATCTAGTTTGCTCTTGAAGCCTAGGACGGTCGATTCCGCAATAATCTCATCTGGGAGGGCATTCCAGGTGTCAACCACTCTCTGAGTGAAGCAGAACTTCCTGACATTAGTCCTGAACCTGTCCCCCCTTAGCTTCATTTCATGTCCTCTAGTCCGTGTCAAATTGGACAATGTAAATAATCTTCTCTGCTCTATTTTGTCGATTCCTTTCAGTATTTTGAAGGTCTCGATCATATCCCCACGCAGTCTCCTTTTCTCAAGGGAGAACAATCCTAGTGTTATAAGTCTGTCCTCGTATTCCAGTTTCTCCATACCCTTCACCAGTTTTGTTGCTCGTCTCTGCACCCTCTCCAGCAGTTTTATATCCTTCTTTAGGTAGGGAGACCAATGTTGGACGCAGTATTCCAAGTGTGGTCTGACCACAGCAAGGTCTGGGAGGCCTCAAATGGAGTCAACTCCTGATTTTGGCAGATCAACGAATATTGGCTAAAACAATTGCTGAGACACTATGGATATCCACAACATGTAATTAAACTCTGGAATTTGTTGCTGGAGAATATGGTGAAATCAGTTAGCTTATACTCCACATATATTTTATAAAGTATGGCCCCGATTCTATATATGTCACCTAATACAATCAGTTAACTGTGATTCTATAAAAGTTAGCCGTACAGTAGAATAATCTCCCAATAGAAGTGTGTAATAGTCAACCTAGTGTGGCAGGCTGTCTTGGCTTTCCAGGAAAGGCCAGAAGTCAGTTAACACACAATTGCATATAAAGGAAAATCTTTATTCAGGATCATTTATCTCACACAGTACAAATAAGGTTTGGCTTACCTCAGTCAAATGCAGTGTCTAGCTCTCAATCCCTGCTGCAGGATCTCTCCTTTCCTCTGGGACCTCTCTCTAAATGAATCCAGCCTGGGCAGAAATACTCTTGCCTCTCTGATTGCTGCCCCTGTGGCTCAGCACTAAGAGCAGGGCTAACTGGGACATGTAGTTTTTTGTTTTGTTTTTCTCTAATGGCTCAACGCCCTCTGCTGCCCAGTGCCAAAGCAACATCCCTGCAAAGGGAAAACTCCTCGTTCTGTCACAAGGTGGTGGAGACAAAGACGGTCTGAATTCAGGAAAGCATGGGACAGGCACGTGAATTCTCTTAGAGAGAGGAGGAAATAGTGGATGCTGCAGATTGGCAGACTGGATGGATCATTTGGCCTTTATCTGCCATCATGTTTCTAAGTTTCTGTATAAAATCACGCTTAGGTGTCGCTAGGCATTCTAACTTATAGGCACACCATATTTATACCAGGGTTTTCTTGCCTGCACCTGATTGAGGCACACAACTTTGCCTAAGTCATAAACAGGCACTTAACTCGAAAACATGCCTAAAATCTTCCCCTTAACCATGCCTACTTTTTATACAATTGTGTTTTTTGAGTTAGGCACCTAACTTTCAATTGAGTTCAATTAACGACAATTATAAGGTGTTAGCCAATTTTGGCACCAATTGATCTTATTAATCATTTAAGTTAGACACCTATATTGGCTAGGCATGCCGATGTACGTGCCTAACTTTAGCTGGACTTCAGAGAATGTGTGTGTGTGTGTGGGGGGCGGGTGTAAGTGTGCATATTGCATCTCCTCTACAACAACACTTTTGGGGATGTCTGCACGTAGATCTCATAAACGTAGGTGCTATCTTGCAGGTATCAGTGGACAATTTTTATAAGAGCCTGTTTCTGCTTTAAAACATACTTTACATAAGGAAAGAGCTGAGCAAAATTACCCTTATATAGATAGACCTGTTCAGTAGCCCAGCAGTTATTTATCTTACTTTAGTCATACAGATTTCTACAGGGCAGTGGCGTACCAAGGGGGGGGGGGTCCGCCACGGGTGCACGCCCCAAGGGGGTGCACAACTGGCCACTCACTGGGGAATAGGCTGCCACTGCCGCCTTTGGGAACAAGCCGGCCCCGAACTCTCTCTGCATTTCTTCCCCGTGGGGCCGACCAACTCTCACTTGGCTGGCCCAGAACTTCCTCTCCAACGTTAGAATTGACGTCGGGCGGCGAGAGTTGGTCGGCCCTGCAGGGAAGAAAAGCAGGGAGGGAGAACTCGGCGCCGGCCTGTTCCCAATGGCTGCAGTGGCAGCTTTTCCCCGGCGGTGGTGGCAGCAGCAGCATGTTTCCCAATGGCGGTGGCATGAGGGATGGCAGGGACAAAGAAAGAAAGGGGGCAGGGTGAAACAAAGAAAGAAAGAAAAAAAATGGGGCACAGAGAGAGAGAAAGACAGATATAGAGAAAGAAAGGGGGCATGGAGAGAGAAAGAAAGAAGGGCAGGGTGAAAGAAAGAAAGGGGGCATGGAGAGAGAAAGAAAGAAGGGGAAGGGTGAAAGAAAGAAATGGGTCACGGAGAGAGAAAGACAGACATAGAGAAAGAAAGAGGGCATGGAGAGAGAAAAAAGAAGGGGGCAGAGTGAAGGAAAGAAAGAAAGAAAGAAATGGGGCACAGAGAGAGAGAAAGACAGACATAGAGAAAGAAAGGGGGCATGGAGAGAGAAAGAAAGAAGGGGGCAGGGTGAAAGAAAGAAAGAAATGGGGCACGGAGAGAGAGAGAAAGACAGACATAGAGAAAGAAAGGGGGCATGAAGAGAGAAAGAAAGAAGGGGGCAGGGTGAAAGAAAGAGAGAAAGAAATGGGGCACAAAGAGAGAGAAAGGCAGACATACAGAAAGAAAGGGGGCATAGAGAGAGAAAGAAAGAAGGGGGCAGGATGAAACAAAGAAAACGTTGGGGGAGGGAAGAGGTTTGGAGGAGAGGAAGCATACAGGAGGCTGAAAGAAGGGAAGAAATATTGGATGCACAGTTAGAAGAATAAAGTGCAACCAGAGACTGATGAAATTACCAAAGGTAGGGAAAATGATTTTATTTTCAATTTAGTGATCAAAATGTGTCCGTTTTGAGAATTTATATATGCTGTCTATATTTTGCACTATGGCCCCCTTTTACTAAACCGCAATAGCGTTTTTTAGCACAGGGAGCCTATGAATGTCGAGAGCAGCGTGGGGCATTCAGCGCAGCTCCCTGCACTAAAAAACACTATCGCGGTTTAGTAAAAAGGGAGGGGTATATTTGTCTATTTTTGTATAGTTGTTACTGAGGTAACATTGCATAAAGTCATCTGCCTTGACATCTTTGAAAACCCATGGAATATAAATGATAATTAACATTTTCTCTGCGTACAGTGTGCTTTGTGTTTTTAAATTTTTATTGTTGGTAGATCATTTTGACTTGGCCACAAAGGTAAGGGGGAGGGAGAGAGGGGAGCTGCTGAAAGACATCTAGTAATCCTTACAGGCTTGACTGTGCAGGGAATTATTTTTGTAAAATCATATTTTGTTATGTGACTGGCATTATTTAGACTTTAATTTCTATGAATGAATAGAATGAAAATGATCTAAAATTACTTGCTTGTTTTTATGTGTGTGCGCTGAAGGAAAGTGGAGAGAGAGTGGGCTGAGGACGATGAAGGGAAATGGGGAAGAGAGAGTGGGGAGAAGACGCTGATTTATAAATTGACAATTGTACAGAATATTGTTTCTTTTTATACTTTAATATAATAAGTTCAATATAAAACAATTCAAGGCTTGTGTGGATGGAATCAGGTGGTTTGTGGGGATGGGGACCGAGCTTATGGGGATTACTCCAATAAAATGCTATTTGCTTATTTCTCATTATTTGTTTTATTTTATTTGTTAATTTGTAAAGTGGTGATTGTTATGTATCAGTTTTTTCAAATTTACATCTACTGTCTTTATATTTTGTACAGTATTAGAAGACATGTGTTACTGTTTTTGTGGCGTTGTGGTGTTGCATTGTATGCAGAGTCTGGTTTCTTGGCAGTTCAGTTTAACTTTTGTCTACATATTTCTATTTTAGTTTGTGATTATTCCACATTGGACGAGGGTGTATCTCTGTTCTGTGTGTATGAAAAGAACATAGTTTTCAGTTGACATTGATTGCAGGATCAATTGATTGTGCGAGATCTGGCTTGTTTAGTTTTACAATGTACACCCTGAGGCAGCATGTATTTGTGAAACGCTGGGCACCGTTGGTATACCGATCAGTGAAGATAAGTGGAATATTTCCTCTATCATTTAATTTTCATTGGCATATTGCAGCACAGCATAAGACTTTATTACATAATGAAGGTTTTTTGCCAGTGAGGTGAACGCTCGACCACCTCTTTGAGCCGTTTTGGTGAGGTGGGAGGGC
Source organism: Geotrypetes seraphini (assembly GCF_902459505.1). NCBI lineage: Eukaryota > Metazoa > Chordata > Amphibia > Gymnophiona > Dermophiidae > Geotrypetes > Geotrypetes seraphini. The sequence goes on along the minus strand of NC_047085.1, from coordinate 459,786,909 downwards.
CCTATCTGAGGCTTTTTCCTTCATTTTTAGATTGAGAAAAGTCTACGCTGTTTCTGTCTTACATTATTGGACATCTTCACATTCAATGTTGAAAGTGTTTACCCTATCATACATTGGTTTTTCATCATATCTGGGTCATTAGTAACATATGCTAGGTAAGCCACTGCTACAGGGAACATAGCAGCCACACCTCTTTTCTCTCAAAAAACCTTTCAAATGAAGAGATAAAGTTTAATATAGAAAATGAAATATATACAGTATATATGAGCTAATGCCTTTTTATTGAACTAATGTAAAATATGACTAGCCTTTGGCAGCTAAGTCTGCCTGTTTCCATAAGAAAACCATGTTATTCTTTACGAACCAATGTGGTTTATATTTGTGAAGAAAAATTGATATACAACATTGATGTACATTATGTCAACATCTGAAGCAGCCTGATGACGAAACATGTTGAGTCATTTGATGAATAAAATAGGGCTACCTGATGCACGAATAAAGGATTTTTAGTTCAGAAATACAGAACTCTTTGTTTATTTTTAGTGTGCACTTATATTTTTTTTCCATATTACCGTATTTTCACGCAAATAACGCGCACCCGTATAAAACGCGCACACGGGTATAGCGCGCAGAAATCACGATGATATGTACAAAAACTTTGGTATACCGCGCTCACGGGTATACCGCGCATGCTGCCCGACGCTCCTTTCGCCCGCCCTGACTTTCCGACTCTCCGTTCACCCCCCCTAACTTCCGTGCACTGTCCCCCCTTGAAGGTCTGCCCCCATCCTGAAAGCCTGATGCCCCCCCCCCCCGACGTCCGATACATCCCTCCCCCCGAAGGACCGCCGACTCCCCAACAATATCGGGCCAGGAGGGAGCCCAAATCCTCCTGGCCACGGCGACCCCCTAACCCCACCCCGCACTACATTACGGGCAGGAGGGATCCCAGGCCCTCCTGCCCTCGACGCAAACCCCCCTCCCCCCAATGACTGCCCCCCCCAAGAACCTCCGACCGCCCCCCCAGCCGACCCGCGACCCCCCCTGGCGACCCCCACGACCCCCCCACCCCCCTTCCCCGTACCTTTGGTAGTTGGGCCAGAAGGGAGCCCAAACCCTTCTGGCCACAGCGACCCCCTAACCCCACCCCGCACTACATTACGGGCAGGAGGGATCCCAGGCCCTCCTGCCCTCGACGCAAACCCCCCTCCCCCCCAACGACCGCCCCCCCCAAGAACCTCCGACCGCTCCCCCAGCCGACCCGCGACCCCCCTGGCGACCCCCACGACACCCCCACCCCCCTTCCCCGTACCTTTGGTAGTTGGCCGGACAGACGGGAGCCAAACCCGCCTGTCCGGCAGGCAGCCAACAAAGGAATGAGGCCGGATTGGCCCATCCATCCTAAAGCTCCGCCTACTGGTGGGGCCTAAGGCGCGTGGGCCAATCAGAATAGGCCCTGGAGCCTTAGGTCCCACCTGGGGGCGCGGCCTGAGGCACATGGTCGGGTTGGGCCCATGTGCCTCAGGCCGCGCCCCCAGGTGGGACCTAAGGCTCCAGGGCCTATTCTGATTGGCCCACGCGCCTTAGGCCCCACCAGTAGGCGGAGCTTTAGGATGGATGGGCCAATCCGGCCTCATTCCTTCGTTGGCTGCCTGCCGGACAGGCGGGTTTGGCTCCCGTCTGTCCGGCCAACTACCAAAGGTACGGGGAAGGGGGGTGGGGGGGTCGTGGGGGTCGCCAGGGGGATCGCGGGTCGGCTGGGGGGCGGTCGGAGGTTCTTGGGGGGGGGCGGTCGTTGGGGGGGAGGGGGGTTTGCGTCGAGGGCAGGAGGGCCTGGGATCCCTCCTGCCCGTAATGTAGTGCGGGGTGGGGTTAGGGGGTCGCCGTGGCCAGGAGGGTTTGGGCTCCCTTCTGGCCCGATATTGTCGGGAAGTCGGCGGTCCTTCGGGGTGGGGGTGCGAGTGGTCCTGCCGGGGGGGGGGATGTATCGGACGTCGGGGAGTCGGCCGGGCAAGAGGGCTTGGGCTCCCTCTTGCTCCGATCGTGGATGCGGGTGCGGGTGGGAGCGCGTGCGAGCGGTCGTTCGGGGTGGGGGTGCGAGTGGTCCTGCCAGGGGGGGGGGATGTATCGGACGTCGGGGAGTCGGCCGGGCAAGAGGGCTTGGGCTCCCTCTTGCTCCGATCGTGGATGCGGGTGCGGGTGGGAGCGCGTGCGAGCGGTCGTTCGGGGTGGGGGTGCGAGCGGTCCTGCTGGGGGGGGTGAATCGGGCGTCGGGCGGGGTGGGAACTATGTTTTAAAACTTTTGTATACCGCGCTCACGCATATAACGCGCGAGGGGTATGCGCGGTAGGTAAAAACGCGTATAACGCGCGCGTTATATGCGTGAAAATACGGTATTCGTATGTAGAGTGGAGTAAGTTTGAATTTTACAAAATCAATATGAAAGGGAATTTTGAGATAATAACGCACAAAACCCTCACATAGCATCTTTCAAATGAAAGGGTTGTTTCCAGAATGAAATGTATTACATTGCAGACCATTTGGGTTTTTTTCCCCCATTATTTTTTAGTAAACAGCAGAAGAAACAGGAGGGGAAAACCCTCACATCGCAGTACTGTTCTCTGAATGGGTTTTCTGTAAGAGAAAGGCCCTGTGTGTCTGTTACTCTCTATTAGATTTCACAGCAATCAATTGAAAACCTAGTTCAGCCTGGTCACATCAGATCTAAACTATTTAATTTTGTTTCAAGGGTATTTTTTTCTTCTCCTCTGATGTCTTGGCTGCAGACAAGCAGAGATAAAGTACTGTGAGTTATTATCAGTTTATGTGCACCTCTATCTTGGCGTGGATTATCAGCTATAATGAATTTTCTAAGTGATCAGGCTCCAAATAACAAATGTAGTTTACAAATAACCTGCATTATTACTGCATTCATTCACTGCATATTTTTTTCAGCTTTTAGTTTTTTAGCACCTGATCCACAAATCCTCCATGCAAGTACGGTGTGAAATTAGCTTTTTTCCTGGAGGAATTCTGAAAGAAGAGACACAGTATTAACATTTTCCAGTGCCCAGCATTCTAGTTTAGATATTCCATCTTGCCTGAAGCCTATCCAATAATGCAGCCACCGTCCAATAATCCTTCTCTCTCACTATTTGAAAATTTCCTTTGGTTTTGTCCTCAATTAGTAGGTCACCTTATTCTCCTATAGTCTGGTCTATCTCTGAGCCATGTTATCTGTATAAGGTGATTGCACACTGAGTCCCTTGGGCAGGAGGGCAACAGCTGCTCAACACAGCTCAAAGAATAATTACATTGGTTACGTGACTAGTGGCCTAATAAAACAACCCCTCTCAGGAAATGAGAGGTAATTCTTCCAAGATTATAAGTGCAGGAGACAAGTCCCTTTTCTGGTATCTACTTCAGGTCCCCTAATTAGCAAATTAGACTTATTCAATTTGTGTTTTATAGAGTCTTAACAGTAAACTTTGGAACTTCTGTGGACTGTGTAGGTTCTGAACGCACACCATTAATTTGAATATATTTTGCTTTGTGCATAACAAATTAATGGCAGCTTAAAACAGAGAGGTTGATTTGCTCATTTTTAGATAGGCATGGGGCTGCAGGGGACAGATATTCAAGAGGGTAAGATGAATATTTTATGCGCTATCATTTGTTTGAAATAATGCTCCTCAGGAGCCAGAACTGTGACACATACACTTCAGGGGCATAGCCTTGGGTGGGCCTGAGTACATCTACAACTGCTATTAAGTAATTATTTCTAAAGAGCTAACAGATCTACACAGTGCTGTATAAAGTCACAAAGGAGACAGTCCCTGCTCGAATGAGCTTACAATCTAAACCATCAAGACAGACAAACAAGATGCCAAGGTAGGAGTTACAGTAAGAGTGGATGATTAAACTGCTGGCTAGAGTGGTGAGTAGAGACTAGAGGGGAGTAGGGATATGAGTTGAAGTTGGGTTTACAGCCTGGGACTGTTCATTTTCAGCTCAAGCCCATTCAGCAGCAGTGCTGCATTGGTGTAGTTGGCGGGGATTCCTAAGCCCTGTCAGATGAAGATATCTCTAGCCTTTCATAATTCCCCTCAGACAATCTCGGCAGTCAGTGCTCATGCATGGTGAGCTTAGGCACGAGAACTGAGCATGCATGGGTTGCTGATGTTGGCCATTGGGGAATATAGTTATTAACTGCCATAGTTGTCTGATGGAAGTTATGAAGGTCTATAGATATATTCACACTACCAGGAATACTCATACATTTAAATTGCTCTTCCCTTCTGTTAAAGGGATTAAAACTCTAGGTAAATTCTCATAGTCCTTATCCTATTCCTTGGTAAAAGTTTGGAACGATCTTCCCTCGATTATCAGAACATCATTATCTCTATCACTTTTAGGAAAAATCTGAAAACTTATCTCTGTCAGAGATTCTTAACTGAGGACTGATCTAATTTATTGAAAAGTTTTCTATTACCTTCATTATTGTTTTCTATTATATTCTTTTAAATCTTTGTTAACCGTCTCGAGTCCTTGCTGGAATGATCTGGTATATAAGATGGAAATTAGATTAGATTAGAATTGGCAGAGTTTGGCAATCCCTACCAACTAAGGTATTTAAATTTTTATTTGAGTGAAGGGGGAAGGGCAAGGAATATTTTATGCATGCGTCTCTGTGTGGTGTAGACAGAATAATTCCATAAAGAGGTACTTATTTTTAGGTGCCAAAAAGGTACCTGCTTGGAGCCTATTCTATAAAAGAAGGTAGGTGCCTAATTTCCTTTATAAAATACTAGTGTTGCAGGGAAATGATGCATCTATATTATATATTATAGGCACAATTGCTTATACAGGTACAAGATCCTTTATTCAAAATTCTGAAAACCAAAAAGCTCTGAAATCCAAAATTTGATGTTAACCAGAAGTAATCAATTCCACTGATGTGATTCATGCTGAAACCAAAGCAAGTGCATGCTTTTCTCCTGATCCCTGCACAATTTAGCTCAGAGGGCTAGAAAGTGGAAAAGAAGAGCTGAAGATTCCACTCAGGATGGTTGTGAGAAGAAGAAAAGGTTGGAGGGCTGGAAAGAGGCAAAAAAGAGATGCAGATTCTACACAGGGTGGCAGAAGCAGAAAAGGAACTGTTTATCTCTGTCAATAGCACAGAAAGTTGAGGTATTGAAGAAGCTTGATCAAGGTGTGTCTGTTCAACAGCTGACAGAAGAACAGGGTTTGGGAACAACAACTATATATGACTTAAAGAAACAGACAGATTAGTTGTTGAAGTTTTAAAGTGAGAGTGATGACCAGAAATGAATGAAAACCAGAAAAACATTAAATTGGTAAAAAAAATGAAGATTTAGACCATGTGCTGATTGAGTTTTATCTAAAAGAAACAGGGGATTTAAGTATAAAAACTGATACTCGGAAGGGGAAAAAAATCCCTTATCCACAGAATAATAAACTTGGCATTGTGGCAGCGACTTTGTATCGCTGTTTAGCACCCTGTGGAAGGATTTATGAGCACATTTGAAGTTCAGTAGTTTATTGCTAAGACGCCATTTTGCAGCAAGTTCTATAAAAAAAAGTTTATTATTCTGTGGATAAGGGGTTTTGTACTTGTTCTGGATTGAGTGAGTTTGGTAAAGAAGGCATGAATGCATGCCATTGATTGGTTTGATGGTAATGAAGCAAGCCAAAAAATACCGTGAAGAACTGAACATTGATGGTGAGTGTGAATATTCAGAAGGTTAGCTATAGAAATGTAAGAAGTGCTCTTGTGTTAAATATCTCGAAATCTGTGGTGGAAAAGATTCCGCTGGATTACGGGGCAGCTGAAAGTTACATTGATGAATTTGCTAAGAGGATATCTGATGGAAACCTTGGTCCTGAACAAATTTGCAGTGCTGATGAAATAGTTCTCTAATGGTACTACGTTCCTAGAAAACCACTGACAATGGCAGATAAATGAGCACCAACTGGTTTAAGGACACAAAGGACAGAGTAACTGTTCTTGGATGTATCAATGCCGTGGGCACACACAAACTTAAGTTAGCAGTGATTGGAAAAAAGCCAACATCCCCTTTGTTTCAAGGTTGTACAGTGCTCCCCCGCGAATTCGCGGTCAGCGGTTCACAGTCCCGGTCATTCGCGGTATTTTCTGACCGCGAATGACCGGGCAGGGGAGGCAGGAGAGGGCATCCAGAGTGCCGGCGAGTGAAGGAAATCACTTGCTGTATGCTCCGACCGCCTCTTCCTGTACTAAAGTCGGGTCTTACCAATCAGGAGGCCTGACTTTATATAGTACAGGAAGAGGCGGTCGGAGCATACAGCGAGTGATTTCCTTCACTCGCCGGCGCTCCGGCTGCCCTCTCCTGTCTCTCCAGCTGCCCTCTCCTTGTCTCCCCTGCCTAAAAAACTGTATTTGTGGTTTTTTGAAATTCGCAGGGGTTCCTGGAATTTTAGGGGAGTACTGTACTTCATCTACCGGTGGACTATTATGCTAACAAGAAAGCATGGGTAAACAGAGAAACATTTAGTGAATGATTCCATAACCACTTTATGCCAGCAGCAAGAGCTCATTGTAGAGATGCTGAAATGGAAGCGAACTGTGAAGTTTTACTGGTTCTAGACAACTGCTCTGCACATCCACCTCAATAACTTCTTGTGAAATATAATGTTTCTGCCATACTGCAACAATAACAAAACAACTACAAACAATCCAAAACACAGCACTAAGACTCATCTACTCATTGAAGAAACATGACCACATTACAGAAGCATACCTCAAATCGCACTGGCTTCCAATCCCAGCAAGAATACAATTCAAATTCTACTGTCTACTATTTAAGACTTTATACGGAGACAGTCCAAGCTACCTGAACAACTGCCTCATCTACAACACTTCAACCAGACATAGGAAAACTCACACCCCATTCTCATACCCCACAATTAAGGAAATCAAACGGAAAAAACTATATGATGGCCTACTAGCCACTCAAGCAGCCAAACTAGACAACCAAATCGCCAATCTACTGAGGGCATCCCTCGACTACAAGACTTTTAGAAAAGAAATAAAGACCATACTCTTCAAAAAATCCCTGAAAAAGAAATAACACCGCAAGTATCAAACACCGCCTCTCACTAAAGCCAACTACCCTAAACAAATAGCCATACTCATTTCTTACTCTCTTTGAAAATGTCCAAAATTTTTTTATTCATTTTTTTTTATTTTGTAAGTTCTTGTTGTAATACTTCCTTGATAATTCTTTTGTAATCCGCCTTGAACTGCAAGCTAATGGCAGAATAGAAATCCCTAATGTAATGTAATTTACCTCCCACTCAATGTGACATCCTTACTACAGCCTTGTGACCAAGGAATTTTACGTGTCTCTTTCCATGCGGACACAGGATTTATGTTCATTCAGGCGGATTTTTATAGACCTCATTGTCCGCCCAATATAAATCTTGTTGCAAGGACATTGTATCAAATATACCACCCCAGTCGAATCACAGGAAGTGGTTGCTCCGGTATAGTATACGATCCCAGTCTCGTGATGAGACTAACCTTCACCAAACATTGCTGAGGAATACCACTGACATCTACCACATACAGTGTGAGTTCCTCTGTTGTTGTCACAAATATAGGGCTTATTTTTAACCATATCACCGATGTTCCTAATTCGTTTAAAAGAGAATAGTGGTCTTTCAGGATGGTCCGGAACAGCTAACCTGGCCACATGCCAATGTTTGAGTATTACCCTGTTAATTTTTTGTGAAAGGGGGGTATATCTTATAAAAAGAGGCCTATAAAAATCCGCCTGAATGAACATAAATCCAGTGTCTGCACGGAAAGAGACACTGCCCTACTGGTTAAACATTAGCAATTGATGGGGCATACTTGGTCTGACATCAGATGGAGGATCATGGATATTGTTACAGTAGGGTGGGAGGGAGGTAACACTCAGAAAGCACTAGCGATAAAAAAACAAAAATGGATATTCAGACTTAAATCCCTAGCTCTGGGGAGCTTAGCGAGGAAATTGAATGGTTATCCATTCTTTGATTTTTGTAAGCTATTGCTCCTCTCATGAAGCTGAGCCACGCACAGCGTTGATGATGATGTCACATGCTCTATGGTGTGCGTCAGGCCAGCTGTACTTAATGGCCCTAATTTCAAACCGCGGCCATGATTCAAGACTAAACTAGCTCCCACAAACGGTAAGCGTTGGCTCCTGTTATCTGTATACTTTGTTTTTTTTTTGCTCTAAACTAGATACGTTAGAGGCACTGTTATTAGGTTGGTCTAGCTTTTTAATGCATTGAACAAGCAAGCGGGCTATTCACTGTTTTGTCTTTATAGTTTACCTTGACCCTGAAGAAAAGGGTCGGGAGGGGTGAAAGAAGAACTGATCACCATTAAGTTAAGTGATGTTCTTCCAGTGTTAACATTAGAGAAAAAATATATTAATTTAAAGAAAATAGTGATAAAAGTATACAAACACTATACTTTAGAAGTTTTACATTTCACAAATATTACTTTATTAAAGATTGGACTCATGAAGAGTTTAGCAACCGGCAGTAAAAGGTCCGGAATGCAGTCCAAAGGTCCATACAATTAAAAAATATTCTACTTAAGAGATTGAATACATTTGAATATTATATGTTATGCAGGTGAAGAAGTTACAAAAGACCTAAAATAACACAATTATATTGAACAAACAACAAGTGACATTCACATTTAGCAACTAATGACACAGTCACAGAAACAACCAGAAGAATTGACCCAATGTGTCCACAGGAGAACAATATGGCAAAATAGAAGAAGCTGTGGAGACAGATGTTTCTGATGCAGACTTTTATTCTGTAAATGTGATCCACATAGACGAATGATAAAGAGGACCCAACACAGTCTGTGTTTCGACCTCTGTGTCTTCCTCAGGAGTCCCAATGCAATGGTATCAAAAACATATGTGTGGGGAATAAACCCCCACAGAAATGCAGGTATTCTATAACATTGTACCTAATTTTGGGGAACATCCCTGACCTGCCATGCCTCTGCAATGGCCAGGCCTCCTTTGGGATTTTGTGTTATGAAATTTAGGTGTGCTTGTTATTTAATAGGGTATAGGGTGGCTCCACACCTAACTCCTAATTACAGCCAATTACATACTTTTTAATATCAATAATTGATTGTAATAATCTAATTAGCTAATTTGCTTATTAACAGACCTGTGGGTCTTGCCCAAAACTGCATGCCCAGCTTTGGGCCTATACAGAAGATTTTGTCGGTTGGCCAGAAACTATTTCTTGACTAATGGGCTTGAGAAAAAAAAAAAGGCAGATTTCTTTTTTATCCCATAAAGCTCTTGACATCATCTAAAAGGCCAGTGCCCTCCTTTGTGAATAAATGTTGAGATATACAAAAGGAGATAGAGTTGGCTCGCCATTCTTGGCTTCTCTGTGACTATGTGCATAAATCCTAATTCAATTTATTGTTGTGAAGTGAGCTGCATATGTTATTTTATATAAGCACTTGAAACAGGTCTACTAAATATCGCATAACAATTTGGTTCCTGTGTTTGCAGCTGCCACTGTGACAGTAGTTCCACAAGCTCTAAGCTGATTTAGCACATTGATTTGCAGCTGGCACACTCATTGTTCCCATTACAGAACTGATTAGTATAGCAGGAAAAGCACCGTTTACTTTTTTTTTTTTATTGGTCTCTCAGCTTCTCTGTCCCATATGGCTCATCTCTTTTTAGGAACTACTTATAACCATTTTACCTTTGGAACATTTTGGCCAAATATTCATCCTATCAGCATGCTGCGTCTAGTGGAGATTTAACAGTTGCTGATATGTACATATATTTTCCTCTCAAGGAATCCCATTAAAATCTGAACTGTTAGGCTTTCTCAAAACATCAGACAATCTAAGACACACTGAACAGAGAACATGGCTTTATTATATAACTACTGTATCGGTTATAATCCACTGGCTCTTTACTGAAAGTGTATGGTCAGCTAGTACCAAGCAGCTCCAGACAAGTATACTGGGCTCATAAAAAATATACTTATCCTGACCATATTTCATTAGCAAAGTTTAGGGAAAAAAAACCTCCCTGGAACATTGTCAAAAATTGTTTCTTATTTTTCAATGTCATTTTATAAACATTTGGGAAACTCCTAATTTTATTGGCCCCAAACAGTCCCCCCCCCCCCCCTTTTCACTAAGCCATGGTAGAGGTAGAATTCTATGAGTTTCGAAGCAGCATCAGAGCATTTAGTGCCCCAGGCCCCAGTAGAAACCTCAACTGCAGCTTAGTAAAAAGAGGGCCAGTGTCTCTTTACTCTTATATTAGGGTGGGTCAATTTTGGAGATGGCAATTTTTAAAAAGCACTAATAAAAAAATGGCACAATTTCATGTGGAAAATCAACAACTTGCTTTAAATTGAGGCCTTTTACAAAGGCGCGCTAAGCATTTTAGCGCAGATTTAGCGTGCGCTAAATTAACATGTATGTTAACCGCTAACATGGCCATAACATGCGTGTGTTAGCGTTTAGCGTGTGTTTAGCATGCGCTAAAAAGCTTAGTGCACCTTTGTAAAAGAGTGGGTGAGTGTAATAGGTTATTTACCCACCTGGAATTTCTAGGAAATTATGCAAAAATATACAAATTACTAAAACACATTTAAGCGCTCTGACAGTATTTTTTATGTGCTTACATTACATATTAATGTCCTTTTTGCCTCAGTTATAAATTTATCTTACTTATTTACCCATATTGACACTAACACATTAATTGTAACTACCATTAGAATGGATATCTTGCTAAAGGATCTGGCTCTGTTGGAAACAGGACCTGTGTCACATAGCAAATGGTTCACAGCAGCTCTAATGTTCATGAGAATATGGATTTCCAAACATGCGGTAATTTAAAAAGAATTTGAAAAACTTAAGAATGATTATATAGTTCTGTATTGGGGTTTATATGATAAACTGGTTCAATACAAAAATAAATTGCAATTGGATGCAAGGACCCAGCTATCTCCTATTCTAGCTACAACTGTTGAAAGGAGATTGTGAAGAGGTAAGGAAGATAGTCCTGTCTACAGTGAAAAGGTCAGCTTTCTATGGCTAAACAGAGTCTATTTTGCAAGCTATGCTTTGTAGTGAAGAGGAACAGAAGAGAAGAGGGTGTGAATTAGTGCTGCCCGATTAACGATTCGAATCGGTTCACCGATTCACTTCGAGTGAATCGATTCGAATCGATTTAAATAAAAAAAAATCGGCTTCCCGATTCGGACCCTCTCCCCTCACCCCCTAAAGCAGGAGCGGCAGCGCAGCTCTTGCTGGCTGGCTGCTGCCGCACCTGTTTTAGAGGGCAAGGAGGGAGGATCAGTCGGGAAGTGCTGCTGTCCGGCTTCCCTCCTGGTCTCCCTGAAGGACTGCTCCCCCTGAAAGACAGCGCACCCCCCCCCCCCCCGGGAAGGCCTCCGTGTTCCCCCTGGCCTCCCCGAACCATTTACCTTACAGCTTCAGCCTGCAGCCGAAGATTGTGGTTACAGCGTCTTTGCAGTGCTTTGAGCTGTTTCCTCTGCTGCGGCCCTGCCTCTCCTCTGACGTCAGAGGCGGGATCGCAGCGGAGGAAACAGCTTAAAGCACTTTGCAAAGACGCTGTAACTGCGATCTTCACTGCAGGCTGAAGCTATAAGGTAAATGGTTCGGGGAGGCCAGGGGGAACACGGAGGCCTGCCTGGGGGGGGAGTGTGTAGTCTTTTGGGGGGGCGGTCCTTCGGGGGGCAGTCTTTTGGGGGGCAGTCTTTTGGGGGGCAGTCCTTTGGGGGGTGGGACAGGCCTTGAGGGGGTGCAGGCCTTTAAGGGGAGGGATAGGCCTTCAAAGGGGGGACAGGCCAGGGATGGTGGCATAGGCCTTCAGGGGGGACAGGCAGGCCTTCGGGGGGCAGTCCTTCGGGGGGGACAGGCCTTCAGGGGGTGGGACAGGCCTTGGGGGAGGGTGCAGGCTTTTAAGGGGGAAACAGGCCTTTAAGGGGGGAGGTGCACGGTGAAGATCTTTAAGGGGGTGACAGGCCTTCAAAGAGGGGACAGGCCAGGGATGGTGGCTTAGGCCTTCAGGGGGGACAGGCAGGCCTTCAAGGGGGGGGACAGGCCTTTACGGATGGGGTACAGGCTTTCGGGGGGGGAAGTGCAGGCCTTCAGGGGGGACAGACCTTCAGGGGAGGGAGGCCCTGGTGTAGAAATACACGGAGGGAGGGAAGAGGGGTTCAAAGAGATGTGCATATGCTGGACTTTGGGGAGGAAGAAATAATGGGTCTAAAAATAGAAGAGAGGGAGAGAGATGATGGACAATGGGATTTAGGAAGGGAAGGAACAGAAAGGGAGAGAAGTTGGACACAAGGGATGGTGTGGAGGGGGGATAGAGATACTGGATAGGAGGGTAGTTGGGAAAAGAAAGGGAGAGATGGTGGACCCTAGGGTGGTGGGGAAGGAGGGAGAGATGCTGGATGAAAGGGTAGTTAAGAAAAGGTGGATCTGTGGATGGAGACAAAAAAAAGAAAGATGACAGACCTCCGGGGGAGGGAAGGGAAATGGAAGGGGAGGACAGAGATGGCAGATGGATGGTTACAACGGAGAAAGAAGAAAGAAGGAGACCCTGGCAAGCAAGTTATCAGAAGACAACTAGAGCCTGGGACCAACAAGATTTGAATAATGACCAGACCATAAAAGGTAGAAAAACTAATTTTATTTTCCATTTTGTAATTACAATATGTCAGATTTGAAACTTGTATCCTGCCAGAGCTGGTGTTAGACCGCAAACATGGGCTAGGTTTTAAGAGAGAGAGGAAAAGTATTTTTTGTTTGTTTATTTTGTTTACACCACAGCGCCAGTGTGGTTAGGAGAAGGCAAAGGGGGTGAAGAGGCTATAAAATAAACCCACCAGGATGTTTGAAAAAAAAAACCTCACCCAATTGGGCAGGAAAATCGAATCGGAATCGAATTGAAAAACCAATTTTAGTAGCCTGAATCGAATTGAAATTTTTTTTCCTGAATCGGGCAGCACTAGTGTGGATAACATGAGAAAGGATCTGGCAAAGCTTGAAGAATGGACAGGCAATTGGCAACTAAGATTTAATGCTAAAAAAAGCACCTTCAAAAAGACATAAAGAGGATGGAGCCAGTCCGGAGGATTGCTACAAAATTGGCTAGAGGCCTCTGTCATAAATCTTATGAAGACAGACTTAGAGAACTTAATATGTAATCTCTGGAAGAAAGATGGGAGAGAGGGGATATGAAAGAGATGTTTAAATATCTCTGTGGCATTAATGTACAGGAGGATAGTCTTTCAAATGAAGGAAAACCCTGTAAGGAGAGGGCATAGGTTGAAGTTAAGAGGTGATAGGCTTGAGTAATGTAAGAAAATACTTCATTACAGAAAGGGTGGTAGATGTGAATAGTCTCCCGATAGAGGTGGTGGAGATGAAGACTGTTTCTGAATTTAAGATAGCATGGGACAGGCATGTGGGATCTCTTAGGGAGAAGAGGAGATAGTAGATGGTGTGGAAGGGCAGACTGGATGAGACATTTGGTCTTTATCTGCCATCATGTTTCTATATTGCTTGGCCCCCATAATGGAGCTCCAGCTGGTGCCATCTAGGCCCCTAGAGACCCCACTACTGGATAAAGGGCCAGCCTCTGCCTTCAAGGCTTTCTTACTCATCCAGGTTAAGCCCTGGAGTACAAAAATTATTCAAGAATAACCCACAAATTTTGAGCTCTTCAGAACTAACCTGAACAAAACCAAATCTTCATTCACAATAAAGTAGGGTTACCAGACGTCCGGATTTCCCCGGACATGTTCTCCTTTTCAAAACCTGGCACTTTGTCTGGGTTTTAAAAAGCTTTCTGACATACTCATGTCAGGAAGGGGCTTCTGCGCATGCGTGGACGCAACGTGGTGATGTCACTGCATTGTGTCCGTACATGGGCAGATGCCATCTGGGGGGCAGGACTGGGGGGGTGGAACAGAACGGGAAAGAGGCAGAACTGGGCGGTCCTTGGGGTGTGTCCAAGGGTCCAGATTTTCCCAAAGGAAAATCTGGTAACCCTGCAATAAAGCCCTTTTCCAATTCCTAGGCTCTTACTTCTGGTTCATAGGTATCCCATGAGACTGCACTTTGCTTTACTGTGTCGTTCAGAGTGTTAGCACTGTAGTATCATTTTTAGCTTAGTGCCATTACTGGCAGGAGGGAAACTTCTTCAAGTCCATGATGATTCATAAGTTACCTATCAAGGTTGTGCATGGGAGAGTGGGAAGTTTTACAGTATGGGAAAGCTCATTTTTGTTCTGGGTTATGCTTCTGGAGGTAAGGAAGACTTATGAAAGGCCGTCTTTTATGGGGAGGGCCTGGAGGCAAGATACTGAGTGGAAGGGTTTCCTACACTACACTACTATATCCTGTTATGCCTTATTATGTATGTAAAATTGTAACCAGTTCTGAGCTCTTCTGGGAGGACAGAAAATAAATCCAGATAAATAAATAAACTTACTGACCCTTTAATTTTGAGATGATTAGCATGGGAATTTCATGCATACTAGCGTTTAGTGTATGTCAGGGTTTCTATGGTCTTACTTTCTTTAGTTCAGTTTTTGACAAACCTGATGCATTCGGTGACAGGTCAAAAGCGCGCGCCGACAAAGGCGCGCCGACAACCCAGCGCAGACAACTAAGCGCAAGGCAGAAGTGCGCCGAAGAAAAACAGTATTTTAAGGGGCTCCGACGGGGGGTGTTGGTGGGGAACCCCCCCACTTTACTTAACAGAGATTGCGCCGGCGTTGGGGGGTTTGGGGGGTTGTAACCCCCCACATTATACTGAAAACTTCACCTTTTCCACTAAAAAAGAGGGAAAAATTAAGTTTCCAGTAAATGAGGGGGTTTACAACCCCCCAAACCCCCCACAATGCCGGCGCAATCTCTATTAAGTAAAGTGTGTGGGGGGTTCCCCACCAACACCCCCCGTCGGAGCCCCTTAAAATATTTTTTTCTTCAGCGCGCTTCTGCCTTGCGCTCAGTTGTCTGTACTGGGTTGTCGGCGCGCCTTTGTCTATGAACCGATGCATTCTGCATACTATTAGTTTTGAATATCAGAAATTACAGCTCAGTGCAAAAGTAGTTTTAAAACTTTTTTTTTTCTGAGAATGAAAAGAAAAAATCAAGATAAAGAGCAGCATTAATGATCTCTTTTGTACTAACTAATAATTGAATGATTTTCCAAAAACATTTTAGGTAATACTCTACTTCAAACAGCACTGAACCGTGTTGCAAAATCATGCTAATGCATTACAACCACTTTCGCATGTGAATCATTACTGTTATTCTAACATTCACTAGATAATTAAGTATGAGCACCCCTGAGGCCACTGGGTAATTTAAGATAATAAGGATGTCTATAGTGTAACTAAAGCAAAAACCCCAAGACAAAATATCCTTAAAAGACACCAAAATATTATATGCAACTTATATTTTAGTGTCCTATAGTGTAACTAATCCATTCCTGTAGGATTGGGAAAACAGAAAAACTAGAACGAGATTCTCTCATTACTGGCAAGAAAAAGGATACTGATATCTAATATCCTTTGAGAAACATGAGAAATGTCTATGTAGGAAAATTACATTCCTCAAATAAAAATGGCAAGTGATACAACAATTTGAAAAAGATACAGAATAAAAGGCATACAATAAAAAAATAAAGACACTCAAGCAAATGTACATAGTTTACAATTTATCAGTGTACAGTTGAAGTTCAGAATAACTAGGAGCATACCTTTGCCCTCAAAATACTGGATTTTGAACCTCACACCTAAACCAATAAATAGTATTCCTAAGAGGCCCGAGGAATTAGTGCAAATTAGAGGCTTTCACCTGTAGGTTACCTTTCTGGTCCTCTAGTGCTTTTTATCCTTCCTTTCCTTCCTCCCTTTTATTTTTATTGTAATGTAAGCTGCTTTGATATTTATAGAATTGCGGTATAGAAATTTTGGTAAGAAAGGGCATAAACCAGATGGAATCTGCCCATATAGCAGCTACTACAATGGTAATCAAACATATGGGGGCAAAGGTCAAAATCTAAGTATTCATATTTTTAGGGGTTATTGGGATTTGATATACTGCCTTTCTGTGGTACAGTCAAAGGGGTGTATACATTTATTATATGCAGGTACTTTTGAAGAAAGGCTGGGAAGGGTGATATGACAGGGACATTTAAATATCTCCAAAGCAGGGGTTCTCTTCATACATGTTAAGTCACATGCACTCAGCAAGCATGGGGAGGGGAACTGATGCCAGATCAAGAGTGGAGGGCGAAAGAAGGAGAGCTTTTAAGCCTACAGGATTGAAGTGTGGGGGGAGGAAGAGGAGATGCTAAACTCATTGTTTGAGGGAGGGGAGGGAGAAATGCCAGACCAGAGGAAATACCAGACCACACCAGACATGAGGGAGGAAGAAAAGGGGAGAGATGCTGGACTCAAGGTTGGGGGGGGTAGGAGTGGAGGGAAGAAAATGAGAAGACGAATTATAGAAGGTGGAGGAAGAGGAGTGTGGAGAAACAGATAAAGAGACCAAGTGAGAGACTCTTGATTAAAGAAGAAAGGGAGAAAGAATTATGCAGGACTGCAAAGGTGGATAGGGAAGAGGAAAAAGTTTGACCTTGAGGTGGGGGCTTCATAGTGATGGATAAGCAATAAGGCAGGGACATAGGAAAAATGCTGGGCATGGAGAGAGCATAGAGACAAGGACACAGAGATGCAAAGCTGGATATGGGGATGGGGTGGGGACAGGGACACTGAGAAGGAACATGGAGGAGGATAAAGAGAGGGGCATAGACTCTTACATATTCATTATAGACATTCCAAAAACCTGACTGGCTAGATGTCCCGAAGACTGGTTTGAGAACCTCTGCTCTAAGGTATAACTGAACAGGCAAGAGGCTTCTTTTTCAAGGAAAAGAAGCTCTGGAATGAACAGTCATTGGATGAAACTAGAAAGGGGCAAACTGAGGAGTAATCTAAGGAAATATTTATTTACAGAATGGGAATTTGATATACCACTTTCTGTGATTATAATCAAAGCAGTATACTTTACATATATATGAAGTGTGATGGGTTTCCTGTTGTTCAGTTCCGGGTATTTATTTCGTACCTGAGGCAGTGGAGGTTTGAGTGACTTACCCAGGAGTTAAAACAGGAATCATAACCAATTCCCGTTTCTCAAGCTGCAGCACTAACCGTTAGGCTGCTCTGGTTGATACAAAGAAAGTACTCCCAATTGAACCATTAGGCTACTTTGGTTAATACCTAGAAAGGCCTCCCAGTTGAACTGGAATGTTGAAGCCCATGTCTGAATTCAATAATGCATTGGCCACAGAAAGGGATTGTAGACTGATCTTTCTATGTTCATATGTTTCTCAAGCTGGTAGTAACTGAAAGCCATAACCATCTAGCAGCGGTTGGGCAAACTATGGGCTCCTTTTACAAAGGTGGACTAGCGGTTTTAGCGCGTGCTTAGTGCGGGCTAAAATGCCCCGCGCGCTAGCCGCTACCACCTCCTTTTAAGCAGGCGGTAATTTTTCGGCTAGCTTGCACTATATAGCTTGCGCTAATCTTGTGCGTGCGCTAAAAACGCTAGGGCACCTTAGTAAAAGGAGCCCTTTATGAAATGAATTAGGTGGCGTAATACAGTTCCATTGTACAAACCTACCATCATAATTTGGAAACACTGGAAATGTTGACATACCAATTGAACAGATGTGGAGAATAGGTTACCCTTTTTGGTTCTGCCAGGCAAAGCAAATTTACTTATTTTTTTCATCAAAGACATCAGAATAATCAGTTCCACTTTTGGGTCACATCATGTTTATGTCTATTTAAAATGTTTAACCGCACTTCGGTTTAGCAACAGCACGATCTACAAATAATAATTTAAAAAAAAAAATAGAAAGGAATGCCATTAAAACATAGAAAAGGTAAAAAGAAGATAAAATCCAAAATTAAAATTAAAAGGTACTAACATAGATGGATCTCAAAGTAATTTCTCAAAATGCCTGATAAGCATTTCTTGAAACCAATATTACAACCATAAGAAGTTATCTTACTGTTGTGATTAACTTCAACCTATTCAGTTCAATATTATTCATAGGTCCTCAGCGGGCCACCACATACTCAAATCTTTTCATTGTATGTGGCTTTACGCTCCAAATCCTCATCGGACCATATATTCATTTTTGATTTTTTTAAATTTTTTAAGGTAAAGCTTATTCGAAATAAATTCAAAATATATGCTAAGAATACTTAGCTTAGCGTGTTCGACGTTAGTCAGGAGGGAACAGATGTCGCCAACATGTTTCGCCCGGTCAATCCCCAGGGCTTTATCAAGGCTCCCTCTCCTACATAAATATATAATGTGTAAAAGTGACGTAAACCAGCATATATTCGTCCCTATAATACTTTAAACCTATTTAGCCTTAAAAGTGTATAAAATTCACTCACACCACTTGTTTAGCTCACTCCACCATTACGTCAGAACAATAATGGCGGCCACGCTTCAAGTCAGCTGTTTTATACGTAGCCCCGGCTATGACGTCAAGGGGCAACGTCAAGATATTAACAATGTCTTATACTTTCTTAGTAGGATGAAAAATTGTTATTGGGGATTGACCGGGCGAAACATGTTGGCGACATCTGTTCCCTCCTGACTAACGTCGAACACGCTAAGCTAAGTATTCTTAGCATATATTTTGAATTTATTTCGAATAAGCTTTACCTTAAAAAATTTAAAAAAATCAAAAATGAATATATGGTCCGATGAGGATTTGGAGCGTAAAGCCACATACAATGAAAAGATTTGAGTATGTGGTGGCCCGCTGAGGACCTATGAATAATATTGAACTGAATAGGTTGAAGTTAATCACAACAGTAAGATAACTTCTTATGGTTGTAATATTGGTTTCATGAATATATACTTCAAGCAAGATTTATATTAACGGTGCCTGGTAATACATTATATGATAAGCATTTCTTGGCATGCAAGAGATTTCCCATTCATACACCATCAAGGGGCTGCTCAGTCTTATACAATAGCTAAACAACTCCAGAAGGGAAGGTAATGTGTGTAACTGATGACGCTGTTTTAAGTAAGCATCATTACTTTCTTTTCACATAAGCCAGATAATTCAGTCACAAATTTGAGATTCTAATCGAATCTACAATTTGTGAGTCAATCTATGCCTAAGCAGGTTCAAGGTGACATACAATTCGAGGGAAGTAGAAGAAAGGGAGAGGGGAGAGAAGAGGAAGGGGGAGGAGGAGGAGGGGGAGAGGCTTCTAGTGGGTGGTAGAGGGATGAATACAAGATTCCCTAGCTCGTGGTTGTTCTCCAATTAAAAAATGGTAACAATAAAAAGGAGTTAGGCAATGTGTGAACAAACGTTTCTTGAGCGAAACCTAATTTTCTTTTCCCTCATTTTTTTGCTAGAAAGATAATTCAAAATAATATGAAGGGTCCTGGGGAAATTGATATAAATTCCACTGTAATTCAGTTCATTTGGCAGGCCTTCAGTCAAATTTGTTTAGATTGCACAAAATCCAGAATGCGGCTGTGCGTCTAATTGTTACTCCATACTACAGACAACTTCATCGGTTGCTTTTTGAGGCCAGGGTTTGGTTTAAATTTGGGACACTCTGTTATAAAGTCGTATATGATCAGGCACCCTCAGCTGTGGGTGGTTACTGCAGCAACGTTTCAGAGGGAAACATATGTATGATAACTGCATTTAACCAGGACAGTGGTTTTGAATGAAAACTTCCCTACAATGTAAGGCTGGGATAAGGTTTACAGTACCTATGTTTCTGAGCCCTAATTCTGTTCATGGGAAAACAGCTTATTCCCAGAAAGGGCATGTTAAAGTAAAGCCATGTGCAATTCCTGCCTGCTTTATTTCTCAGTCTGCTGGGGGGGTTGTTGGTTTTTTTTTGTTCCTGCAACAAAACCAGAGAAGACAGGGGGTCCAACTTCGTCTGCAGTAAAAAACCAACCAGAAGCAAACAAACCAAAACTGTAGGCTTGTACACGATGCAGGCAAATTTTATTGTGACAAATAAATCATATCTAAAAACCTTTTACCAAACGAGGGACCCAACACAGTCGGTGAACCTTCAAAAGCAGCTTGCTTCTTCTGCAAGCTGCTTTCGAAGGTTCACCGACTGTTTCCTGAGCACAATTATCTTTCCAGCTTTTTTTGTGACAATTTTCTCTTTTTCTTTTTTACCACGGACCCCTGATGAAGGTTGTCCGAAACACGGACCGTGTTGGGTCCCTCGTTTGGTAAAAGGATTTTAGATATGATTTATTTGTCACAATAAAATTTGCCTGCATCGTGTACAAGCCTGCAGTTTTGGTTTGTTTTTTTTTGTTCCTGTTCATTAGCGAACCAAGTACTGGTAGTGCTCTTTGAATGGACTGTGGGATAAAACGTTGCAAGCCTAAAGTATATCTGCTCTAGTGAAGAGGACTGAGTTATATTACGCTGTTAAAGCCCAGAATCAGGGGACTACTCTTAAACCATTGCTGACCAACTTGAGCACTTTGATTTTGATGTTTTATTTTTGTATGATTTCATGGAATGTATGTTTTTCCTGCAACTGCCAGGCTGAAGCCTGGTTTATTGGGTCAGTGGCCGGAATAAAGCGATTATTTTGCCATTTCTGACTAGAACTCATTACCTGCATGCACTAATAGGCAGTTACCTTTCCAGAATAAAGTCCTGAAGGGTTCCTTAGTAGAAAGGGACACACTGGGTCAGAGGTTTTGTCACGATCCCGTGGGCTTGCTGCGCAATTCAGGGGCGCGGATGTAACATTAAGGCAATTTGTCCACTAAGGATAACTTCATTGTTTGTGTTCCCTCCAGTACGAGGATGTCTTTACACGAAATTTTTGCTTCGAACAATTGCATATCAGGATTCTAGTTGTGATTCGAAACTGCATATTTTGTTTGCTTCTTCAATTTCATATATGAATTTCCGAAAACTATTAAAGACATCTCTTTTTGTAAAATTCTTAGAAAAGTAAGGAAGATGATATTTCTCTTGTATTTCACTGTGATGTACAGTCTCTTGATGATGTAAACCTCATCAATCTGGAAGGTATTGCGGTCTAGAAATGTATTTTAATGTAATGTAATGTACTTCTTTAAGAGAACAAGGAGGACAGAGTGCACAGGGTCATGCCCTTAACTAGCTGGTAGAATGTATAACTCCTTACACTTCGCTATCAAAGTTGCGCTCTTCTGACAGTGTGGTTTGACAATAAGAACATAAGAATAACCTTATTGGGTCAGACCAATGGTCCATCAAGCCCAGTAGGTTGCAAACAGAGCAGGGGGTCTTTTCTATGCAGTGCCAGAAGAGTGGAATAAACTCCCATTTTACATTAGGCAACAGGGTTTAAAAAGTTGATGAAACATCACCTGTTTTGCCTTATGAAGTATGCTAGCTGAGTTTGGGAATGATTCTAGAACAGGGGTGTCGAACTCAATCAGAGAAGGGACCAAAATCTAAAATCCAGCCTAAATCGCGGGCCGAATGGTTTACTGAACAGTCATAAACTGACAATGTTAACCAGAAATGTGAATTTAAAATGAGTGGAACAATCTTTTCCTTAACAGTGCTGTTAACCAACTCACATGCTATCAAGCAAAACAGTAATATTGGTATCAAGCAAAATAGTAATATTGGAATGTACCTAAAATGCTCATTGTTTTGTTTTCTGGCTAGATGTCTGACACCGTTTTCCCCGTATCAATGAGTCAATGTTCGGTTTTATTTCTTGGGCTGTAGCAACCCGCAAAACAGCATGGAGGTTGTCATCGGTAATGCGTGATCTGTGCTTGTTTTTGTTCAGATTCATTATTGAAAACATCTGTTCACAAAGATAGGTGCTCCCGAACATGGATAGAATACGGGCAGCATGAAGTCGGAGCTCTGGCATTGAGTCAGGGGGCAGTAGAGGGTAGAAGTCCTCAATTTCAACATCCTGAAACCTTGATTTCAGGCCACTGTCAGACTGAAGCTCGATTATCTCCATCTGAAGGTGATGGGGCACATTGTTGACATCAACTGTAAAAGGATTGGCAAAGATGTCAAAGCCTGAGTGCTGTGTTCTAAAGTCAGAGAAGCGCCGCTCAAATTCACTTAGTAAACGGCTAACTTTGGTAGCCAGCCGACTGCAAGGAAAAGTACCAGAAATAGTGGTTGAGATACTCAAACAAACGGGAAAGTGGGCAAGATTGTCCTGTTCCAGTTGGGACTTCCATAGTTGAAGTTTACGCTGGAATGCTGTGATCATGTCAGACATCTTCGTGATGACTTGTTTGCATCTCTGCAGCTTCAGATTCAGTTGGGCGAGATGCTCGCATATGTCACACATCATAGCAAAATCACATAGCCAGGCGGGATCCGACAGTTCAGGCAAGGGCTTTCCTTTACTTTCCATGAAAAGAGCAATTTGTTCTCTGAGCTCAAAAAATCTTTTGAGGACTGCGCTCTTGCTCAGCCATCTTACTTCTGTGTGGTATGGCACGTCTCCATGCTCTGCACCCACCTCCTGTAAAAACTGCTGGAACTGGCGATGATTCAGGCCACGTGCCCTTATAAAGTTAATAGTTTTAATGACTGTGGTCATTATCTCATTCATGTCCAAAACTTTTCCACACATAGCCTCTTGGTGGATAATGCAATGATAAGTAATCAAGGGTGTGTGGCAGTGACTTTTTTGCATTCTTTCCTTCATTAGTCCAACCAAGCCTTTCTTTTCTCCGCACATTGAAGGTGCGCCATCGGTAGTTAGCCCCACCAACTTTTCCCAGGTAATTTAAAATTATTTATAGATTTCTCCACAGCCTCAAATATATCTCTACCAGTCGTCGTCCCATGCATGGCAGCTACATCCAAAAGTTCCTCAGTGACAGAGAGGTCGGTCTTCGTAGCACGTATAAAGATGGACAGCTGCGCTGTATCAGTGTTGTCTGTGCTTTCATCAATAGCAAGTGAAAAAGCGAGATAACTGCATGCCTGTTCGGCCAGCTGTGATGATAGATTTCCTGAGAGTTCTTGAACTCTGTCTGCAATGGTGTTTCTTGACAAACTGACAGTTTGAAAACTCTGTATCTGGTCTGGGCATACTTTCTCACACACTTTTAGCATGCATTGCTTCAAAAAGGCACCCTCTGAAAAACACCTTGAAGTACGGGCAATTTCTTCAGCCACTATAAAGCTTGCTTTCACTGCAGCATCATTTTTCACTGTAGCCTTTGTAAACATTTGCTGCTGTGATTGTAGTTTGCCTTTTAGTTCTTTAACAATTTTATGCTTTTCTTCCAAAGTATATTTGCCATACTTAACATTATGTTTGGTGTCAAAATGACGACGTATATTGTACTCTTTCATCACCGACACTGTCTCATAACACAATATACACACTGGTTTGCCCTCACTAAGCACAAACATGTATTCATTTTCCCATTTGTCATTAAATTGTCTGCCTTCACCGTCAACTTTTCTTTTCCTGGACATTTTGGGATCAATATTGGCAGTAAAAGATGTAGTTTATTGGAAATCTGCGTTAGAATGAAAAAGTCAGTCAATAAATGCCTGGCTGGGTACAGATAGCAGATTCTGTTGCGATTTTTATGCCTATACTTTATGCCAGAACTGGCAGCTTCTGCTGTGTATTTTTTTTACATAGTTCCCCCCCCCGACGTCCGATTCACCCCAAGCAGGACCGCTCGCACGCACCTGCACCCCCACCCCGAAGGACCGCCGACTCCCCGACTCCCAACACGATCGGGGCAAGAGGGAGCTCAAGCCCTCTTGCCCCCCCGACTCCCCGACACGATCGGGGCAAAAAGGAACCCAAGCCCTCTTGCCCCGCCGATTCCCCAACTCCCCGACAATATCGGGCCAGGAGGGAGCCCAAGTCCTCCTGGCCCTGGCGACCCCCCCCCCCCCGCTAGTTGTTTGGGCCAGGAGGGAGCCCAAACCCTCCTGACCACGGTGACCCCTACCCCCACCCCGCACTACATTACGGGCAGGAGGGATCCCAGGCCCTCCTGCCCTCGACGCAAACCCCCCTCCCCCCATCGACCGCCCCCCCCAAGAACCTCCGACCCCCCTGGCTGACCCCCACGACACCCCCACCCCCCTTCCCCGTACCTTTCTGTAGTTGGCCGGACAGACCGGAGCCAAACCCGCCTGTCCGGCAGGCAGCCAACGACGGAATGAGGCCGGATTGGTCCATCCGTCTCAAAGCTCCGCCTACTGGTGGGACCTAAGGCTCCCGGGTCTATTCTGATTGGCCCAGGTGCCTTAGGCCCCACCAGTAGGCGGAGCTTTGAGACGGATGGGCCAATCCGGCCTCATTCCGTCGTTGGCTGCCTGCCGGACAGGCGGGTTTGGCTCCCGTCTGTCCGGCCAACTACAGAAAGGTACAGGGAAGGGGGGTGGGGGTGTCGTGGGGGTCGGCCAGGGGGGTCGCGGGTTGGCTGGGGGGGCGGTCGGAGGTTCTTGGGGGGGGCGGTCGATGGGGGGAGATAGAAAGCAAGTACGGCCGGCGAGATCAAAGCCTCCTATGTCACCGTGCGTCATTGTGATGGAATGCAGCGGCGTGCAGTGATGACAGCGCGGTGCGGGCCACATTGCAAGGCCTGGCGGGCCGGATTTGGCCCGCGGGCCTTGTGTTTGACACATGTGTTCTAGAACCATATTGTAATTATATTGCTGATGTGTATAATGAAAAAGATGAGTTGGCAATTGTACAGTTATGCTGATTTTATGGATGTAGATCATGTAATGTGAAATGCTTATGTTTTAGATGCTATTTTTATGTAGTATGTTACTTTTGTTGTGTGTGCTATATTGTACTCCGCTTTGATAAAGGCGGATTATAAATAAGATTGATCAAGCTTACTGTACTGTCATGTTGGGAAACAGTGTCCCTCTAAACAGTAATGGGAAGTAAATGCATGGGCTGAGCTTGATATGTTAACTTTGTAAATCTCTTCAAATGGTGTTCAATCTCAAAGAGCCAATGATACTATACTTCTCCCTCCGTATTCGCGGTTTCAGGAATTGCGATTTCGATTATTCACGGTTTTTAGCTTGCTGGCTCCTCCCCCAAATTACATCAGCTTGCATAGAGAAATCGTTGATTCCAAGTGTTTACAGTGAAAAATCGCTGATTCCCAGTATTTTCTTCACCATGTTTTGCCTCTCCTTCAGGAACAGGCCAGGTCTCCCACCATTTTATTCGCGGTTTCACCATATTCACGATGGTTTTTAATAGAAAACAGCAAATAACATATGAAAAAGTTATTTGCGGTTTTTCTGTATTTGCGGTTCTGTTAATCCCCTATCACAGCGAATACGGAGAGAGAAGTGTACTATGAATCTAACATTCTGAGATCTGATGTACTTTTTTGTGTCAGACCTACCTGGGCACAACATAAGGAGATACAATCGGCCATCCAATTAGAAAATGTTTAGTAATCGCAATATCAAGTATGTTGATGGGTCAACAGAAGCAAACAGTTGTGTTGACTTTCTAAATGGTTGGGTTGGCTTCAGGCATACAACAACTCTCTTGCAATCCAAGCTATGCAGGACTTTTTGTTTTTAAACTTCTATGAATATATGACTTGCTTCATAATGTTTATAGGTACCCCACAATTTATTTGAATATGTTTATTAACAGAATGAACAACATGCAACAAGAAATGTCCAACATTATCAAAAGAATATTTACATAAACAAAACCATAATAACAAAACACAGAAACTTGAAGAATGAATTGAAAGAGAAATTAGCATTTTATTTGATGTAGCATCAGAAGTTATTGAACCTCTCTAAAACTGAATTGTTATTGGTGGGAAAGGTAGAAGATCTTTTTTAAAAAAATTCTTTTTTAATCTAAAACAGTGTCATACAAATGAACAAACAGTAGGTATTACATACATTACACTAATATCTGTACAGGTAACATATATATCATTCAAGATTTTCAGTTATCCTACATATAATAATAACATAATATAACATAATAAATAGTATAAATAAAGAATAAAGTTACCCAAATGTCCCCATCAATATTTATTCCCCTCCCTCCAATCCCCCAACCCCATGGATGTGTAAAGGTAAATGAACAAAAGGAAAGATAAGATAAATATACATTATTATAATTTTACAAATTTAATCAATGGGCTCCAAACTTTATTAAATACACCACTAAATCCCCTACATTCTGCATTAATTCTTTCATATCTGTATGTGGTGCACACGTTCACCCACCAAAAAGTATAACTTATTCTGTCATGGTTCTTCCAGTTACTCGTTATCAATTGAATGGCTATACCTGTCATGATCATAAATAGATGACTCTTATATTTAAAAGCAGAAGATCTTGAATTGACAGATAGAATTGAGGTTGATACTATGATAATACCAGTTAAGAAAAAAGTTAAAATTTTGGGTATCTGGTTGGACTCTACTTTGTCAATGAGAGAACAGATGATGGATACTGTTATATCCTCTTTTTTTTTCCAAATTCATCTTTTAAGTAGGCTATCAGATATGATTTTAGAATTGTGGTGTAAACTATGGTGCTGCAGAGACTAGACTACTGTAATGCTTTATATCTAGGGATGAAATCCTCTGGATATAAAACACTGCAAGTGGTACAGAATGTTGTAGCACAGTTAATTTGTAGCAGTGGTAAATTTGAGCTCGAGAAATGGGCTGCAACATTGCAAATGAGATTCAACATGGATAAGTGTAAGGTGATGCATGTCAGTAACAAAAATCTTATACACGAATACAGGATGCCGGGGCAGTAATTGGAGAGACCCCCCAGGAAAGAGACTTGGGAGTGCTGGTCAACAAGTCGATGAAGCCATCCACGCAATGTGCAGTGGCGGCGGCGAAAAGAGCGAACAGAATGCTAGGAATGATTAAGAAGGGGATCACGAACAGATCGGAGAAGGTTATCATGCCGCTGTACCGGGCCATGGTACGCCCTCACCTGGAATACTGCGTCTAGCACTGGTCGCCATATATGAAGAAGGACATGGTACTACTCGAAAGGGTCCAGAGAAGAGCAACTAAAATGGTTAAGGGGCTGGAGGAGTTGCCGTACAGCAAGAGATTAGAGAAACTGGGCCTCTTCTCCCTTGAAAAGAGGAGACTGAGAGGGGACATGATTGAAACATTCAAGATACTGAAGGGAATAGACTTAGTAGATAAAGACAGGTTGTTCACCTTCTCCAAGGTAGGAAGAACGAGAGGGCACTCTCTAAAGTTAAAAGGGGATAGATTCCGTACAAACGTAAAGAAATTCTTCTTCACCCAGAGAGTAGTGGAAAACTGGAATGCTCTTCCGGAGGCTGTTATAGGGGAAAACACCCTCCAGGGATTCAAGTTTGACAAGTTCCTGTTGATCCGGAATGTACACAGGTAGGGCTGGTCTCAGTTATGGCACAGGTCTTTGACCTAGGGGCCGCCAAGTGAGCGGACTGCTGTTGGCATGATGGACCACTGGTCTGACCCAGCAGCGACAATTCTTATGTTCTTATGGTCTCATCTTTTGAAGCAACAGCATTGGCTGCCTATTAAAAGTTGAATGGTATTTGAAGTGTTAGTGTTGACATATCAAGCGATCATCATAGAATACCATAGTATTTGTCTCAAGTTATAATAAGATAGTGATCTGCTTATCAATAGATAGATTACACCAGACTAAATATGCAGATATCAGAGCTAGGGCTATTTCTGTTGCAGAAATAAAATTGTGGAACAACTCGGTTGAACTATTAAGGATGGTGAATAATATGCTGCAATTTAAAACATTTTTAAAGACTGCTTTATTTGTAGAAGCCTTTTTTAAATGGATGAGGATATCTATGATTGCAGGAAATTGGATACTGAATGTGTGATTTTATATGTTAGTTTTTTTGTTTAGTGAAATAAGTTTTATGTTGATTTTATGATTTATGTATGCATATTTGGAACCCGCTTATGTTTTAAGTGGGCTAGAAATCTTTTAAATAAATATAATTTTTTATGCTTTTGTGAGTTCTCTGCTCTCCTTTCACCTTTGCCCTGGGCACTAACAATAAGCTCTTGTGCAAAATTGAGAAAGCGCAAAAGTGGTATTCTGAGACACCAATGTGAAGAGGAGGAACAGCAGTGGATAAGGATAAGGCAGACTTGTTTAACAAATGTTTATGTCCTGTGTTCACAGCTGAAGGGCTGGGAGCAGGTCCACAGAAGATAAACACAAATAGGATATGTATGTGTCTGACCCTTCTATCTGAAGGGAAACCAGATGGAAGTGTGATAGTCCCTGAATAATTTTCAGAGGATTGTGTTTGTGAGAAACTAGCTAATTTTTTTTCTTCGAGTTCAATAATTTTATTAAGATTTTCAAATAAGAACAAATCATGAATAAACGGATCACAATAACAAATAATAAGCAGATTTGTTTACAAAGATCAGTATATATATAATGGTAGCACTAAAAGCTACCATGCACTAACACAAGAATTAACACAAGAAAATAACAGCATGGATGTACATTACCAATAAAAAAAATTATATTCATTTTAACTGTGATATGTCACTATATTTTATGAGAGGATTCCAGATCTTTTTAAATATGTGCAAACAACCCTTTTTTTCTGCAAATACTCTTTCAAACTTAGCAGTTAAGCTTATTGGATTCCACCAAGTCATGTAATCAACCCCTAAGGAAGTCACTGATTGGCTCAGGCACCTCAGGCTCCTCCTCACATGATGAACCGGGGCAGGGCCTAAGGCCCGCAGTTTAATGCAGGAGACCTCCGGAGCAGGAGGGACTGAGTACCCCTCCTGCTCCCAACTTTTAAAGATACAGGGAGGGGGACGAGGACAATGACGAGGAGTGGGCATCTGCATCCAGTGGCAGGAGGAGGTGGGCATCCGTCCTGCCGTTTGTTTGGGGAGGGAAGGAGGAATCGGCCTGATGGCAGGAGGGAGTCAGCATCTCTCCTACCAAAGGAGTGCCGATGGCAGGAGGAAGTCGGCATCCCTCCTGCCATTTTCTTGGGTTCGGGGTTCGGGGAGGGGGGGAGGGAGGAAGTGTTTTGTTGTGGGGGAGGCTTTTTTTCATTTTTTTAAAATTGGCCAGATATTTTGCATGTATAATACATGCAAAATATCTGGCCCATTAAAAAAAAAAAAAAAAAAAGCCGGCAGAAGCCCTGACAGCAGTGACAGGAGGCTGCTTCTCCTGTCACTACTGTCAGGGCACTGCCCCGACTCAATTGCTCACTGAGCGATTGAGTAGGGGAGTTTGCATGCAAATGATTTGCATCTCTGTGCAAATCATTTGTATGCAAAAAAGATAGTGAATTAATCACTGTATCAAAATCGGCCAGAGAATCGGCCAACAGCGATAGAATCATTATCTTTAATGAATCTGGGCCTGAGTGTATAGATTTTGCTGTTCCATTGAAAGAAATACGATTGAGACATGTGGATGCTGCTCTTTGGTTTTCTGCTAAAATTAATCCCCCCTTTTACAAAACCGTGGAAGGGTTTATTAGCGCAGGCCGGCCTGCTGCTCTGCGCTGCTCCCAACGTTCATAGTTGGGAGCAGTGCAGAGCATTCAGCATGCTGGCCTGCACTAAAAAACACTTCTGCGATTTAGGGAGCCACCCAGGTTTGGCTGGGGGGCTGATAACATTGGGCGAAGGACAGCTGGAGGAGGGGCAGGAAGGCATGAAGCTGAGGTAGGAAAGGCTAGGATTGGTGGAGGGATAAGAAGAGGGAAGAGATTGGAAAATTGAGGTTAGCTGATTGGATGGAGGAAGGATTAGGGAGGAATTAGAAAGGTTTGGAAGGGGAGGGGTTTTTTGTTTAGTGAATTTGGTGGGAAGGAAGAAAGGATTGTGAGAGAGTAGAGAAAGAGGAGGTTGGGAGCAGGGAGCGGAGTTTCCCTCCCGGCCTCCCTAAGGGGGGCTGTTGCTATTAGGCTTTAGGTCGGGTGGTGGGTCTCAGGCGGTCGCAGTTTTAAGTGCTGGGGCCTAGATATGAGCATTTATTGCGGAAGGGGTGAAGTGAAGACTTGATAAGGGAGTAATTGAAATATGGACTCGTGGGCGACACCGCCACGAGTTAAGGTAGCTTGATGGCACTTTAAGTCACAAAATGTTATAAAGTAATTTATTGTATACTGGAGCTAGTTTCGTTGCCGAATGGCTCCAGTGAGTATCCAATGATTTTCAAGTTTGTATTTGATATATGCTGAAATTTGTTATCAGCTATTGAAATTTGTTATGGAATTTAATGGGTTAATATAAATAAAGCTGCGGCCAATGTTATGCCAACAATTATAGTTGTATTTGAGTTATTGAAGTGAAGTGGTAATTGGATGTATGGCTGATATCTGAGTCCCAATGTTATGTAAAAAGGGGAGGATTAAGTCTTTGAAAACAACAAGACAAAAAGAGCACAAGTGCACATAAATTCTGATTTTTACACATTAATACATTATCAGGTTCATTTACAATCATATAAAGAGTTTACATTAGATGCAAAGAAAGAAATTTTTGATAAGAAAATCAAGGATCATCAACTAAGGAATTGTTTAAGGTGGTTAGGAAATTTACTACCTCACCCCCTCCTTTATTGCATGGGTCTATTTCTTGTCAGAGTTTTGCAAAAGCATTCCTTTTAAAGATGAAAGATATCTGTGATTCCTTTGTAGGTATTCCCATGCCGACTGAATCACTTGCCACCTCATACTTATGGATGGAATTTTCTTTAATGTCATCTAAACAGGTTGAGTCTATTATAAATAGTCTTAATTTGTCTTTATGTCCTCTTGATTGTTGCTTTCCTACTATGTTAAAATCAATAAAAAAGAGATTTCTTCCTTTTTTGACATCATTGATTAATAGATCTTTGAGAGAGGGCCTAGTTTCTAGTAGCTTGAACACAAAAGCAGTTCGTCCTCTGTTAAAATATCAGCCCTTGGACCCTGAGGTGAGTATTAATTATCAACCCATTTCCTCTTTAAAGTTTGTTGTAAAAATTTTAGAGAAAACTAGATTAATACAAATACGAAATTTTGGGGATGAGTTTTATAGTTTGAATAATTCACAATTTGGGGTTCCTTTTTCAAAGGTGTGCTAGTGTTTATAGCGCACGCACCAGAAAAATTATCGCCTGCTTAAAAGGAGGTGAAGCGGCTAGCATGCGTGGCAATTTAGCGCGCAACATTCCGCACATTAAGGCCATAATGCACCTTTGTAAAAGGAGCCCTTGGTTTCAGGCCAAAACACTCTACTGACACCCTTTTACTATCAGTATTTGACTCTATTTGGTCTAGATTTGAATTTTTTCAAATTGTATTTTTAAATATTTCTGCAGCCTTTGATATGATACACCAAGGGATTCTTTTGGAACATTAGAAGTCCCTAGGGTTAAAGGAGATAGCATGGGAATATATTCTGTTGGTACACCACAGGGCTGTACTTTGTCAGCTGCACTTTTTAACATCTATATGCTTCTTCTCTGTCTCAGTTGGATATTTGTTTCCAATAAATGCTGATAATATCCAGTTCTATTTTCCTATCAAAGATTCAATAATTGATGCTATGAAATTTAGTTGAATAAGGGTCAACCAACTTAAATTATCACTAAAACACAGATATTGCTTTTGGCAGGTAATGACTCACTTGTGAGTTGTCTATCAGAGTTTAAACCTGTTGATGATTGCATTCCCATACTCAAGGAGTGTAAATATTTAGGTGTAATCCTGGACTCTACTTTGTCTATGAAAACATAGGTGAAGTCTGTAGTTAAGAAGACATTCTTCCAGCTAAAATTGCTTAGGAGATTAAAGGATTTTTTGTCTTCCGATAATTTTTAGTCTGTAATACAGGGAATGATTCTTCTATTTTAGACTATTGCAATTCATTATGGCCCTCTTTTACTAAGCTGTGGTAGGAATTCCAAGAGCATCGGAACAGCGTTGGAGCATTTAGTGCACCTGGCCATAGTAGAAACCTCTACCACAGCTTAGTAAAATGGGAGGGGAGGAAGGTAAATTTGGGTTTTTCCAAATATGTGTTTCAAGCTAGGCAGGTTATATAAAATGCTGCAACTCAATTGGTAACCAGTATTTCTAGAAAAGAATATATTACTCCAGCTTTGTGGAGATTGCTTTGGTTACCGATCGAGAATCAGTTGAAGACATTGTATTTTATTCATAAAGTTCTGAAAAATGATGGTCCTGACACTTTAGCTACTTCACTTCATTGCTATAGACCTTCGTGTAATTAACAATCCATGGCTAAATTACTGTTGGATGTACTATCTTTTAAATATGCTAAATTAGTTATTGATCAGGATTCTATGTTCTATATTGAAGGAGCATGAATGCAGGATGCTCTAACTTTGAGTGTGTGGACTGTTATATTATACCGGGATTGTTATAATTTAGGAAGCAATTGAAGACATTTTTGTTTACACAAGTCTATATTAAGCAAGAAGCAGTAATCCTAATGATGAGTGGCACTAACAGTGCGATAAGTATGTTGTTTTATGAACACTACTATTTTATGTTTTTGTTTTGTCTTGTGTATTTTGTATGATTTTTATTATGAATTTTTTACTTATTTGTAACCCTCTTACAATTGTGGGATAATGCGGGTTATAAATATTTAAATAACCGAGCCTGTGGAAGCCATTTCAGATACGTGAGACAGATTTTGGTGTCCCATTTGAGAGAGGTCTGATCGGTCGGGATACACCCTGAGGCAGCTGATTTGTGAAACGCTGGCCACCATTGGTGTACTGATCAGCTGAAGATAAGTTGAAAAGTTTTTCTTCTATCTCTTGTTTTTCATTAGTGCAGTACAGCATAAGGCTTTTATACATTGAAGGTTTTTTGCCAATGAGGTGACTGCTCAACCACCTTTAACAAACCACTTCGATGGAGGTGGAAGGGCCCTTTTCTGAGGCTTTTTCCTTCATTTTGAGTTATTTAATAGCCTATGTTGTCCTTATATCACATTATAGGACATATGCTAGGTATGCCACTGGTGTAGGGTATCAAGAAATCTTCTGTTTGTAGGACTATTTTAGATAAGTTACCTTTCTTTTTCTTTTCATTTATTTGTTTACACATGTTTTTGAATTATTTTATAGGACTTTTGTTTTGCTCACACATATTTATATATACACTTCTCCCTCCGTATCCATGGTGGCTAGGGGCAGAGCCGGCCTGCGAATATTAAAAAACCGCAAATAATATTCAGGCCAGTTCTGCCCCTAACCCCCGCTTCCCCCCAGCTATTTTAAGCCCTGTAAGCCCCCCCTTAAGCCTTACCTGATGGTCTAGCGGGTTTTCGGGCAGGAGCGATCTTCCCATGCTCCTGCCTAGTGCAGATCGCTCACAGGAAATGGCTGCCTTGAGCTCCCGTCGTCTCTTGAGCCACTTCCTGTGAGCAATCTGCACGGGGCAGGAGTGTGGGAAGATCACTCCTGCCCCGAAAATCCGCTAGACCACCAGGTAAGGCTTAAGGGGGGGGGGGGGGGAGGCTTACAGGGCTTAAAATAGCTCGAAAAAAGAAAAAAAGAATTTTTGGTTTAAAATCGCAAATAAGTAAATCCATAGATACGGAAACCGCAAATACAGAGGGGGAATTGTACACACAAATGAGAGCAAGTGATGGTGTGTTGACTATTTAAGGCCGGGACTAGAGTAATAGTTTGCTCCCTATCTAGTTTCACATTGTTCATATATTTTCCATGTGTTGGTTTGAAAATTAAAAGTGTGATATTATTCCACTACATTCCCCTTCTGATGTTCTGACTTACAATTAAAGAGAATGGGGTGAAAGGTATATTATTTGGCCTTTATTTCCTAGGCATATTCCTGAGTTTTAAGTTTCCTTTCAGTTATTTGTGCTATATTCTTGTTTTATCTCTCTGTCTTTGAAGCCTGCTTGGACTATCATAAGGATCAGCCTGGCGTTGTCCCATTTTACTTAGATAAATTGCAATAGGAACGTTAAAATAGTATTTAAAGATATTGAAGGCTTCCTCTAACATATGATGAATGAAATAAAAATTCTGCAAAAAGAAGTACATCAATGATTTTACCTGGCAGCTGAATTACCCTATTTTTTCCTGGGGCTGTTCTTTTAACTAGGTGCCATTACTCTATTTAGTGCTTTATTTCCCCAAACAAGGCTGATGTCAACAGGCAAACAAGTGTTTTCTGATTTATAACTATAGCAGAGGACAAGAACTGTGTTTTGGTTTTCCTCCTCTCTCAAAATTGAAAATGCAACAATCAGGGTCATGCCGAACCTTTGCTGATGCAGAGTAGATAGATTGCCAGCGAGCAAATTTATAACTTGCTCAAGTATCTAGTAAGGCCGTAGCACAAAAGGTCCTGAATAGATGCATTTGTGAAGTCATTTCTCTCAATCAAGGCCGAGTCAAGAAAACCAGCGCTCAGATTGATGAGGTTATGCAGACGGCCTGCATTCAAGGAGGATAGCTTTATAGCAGGATGCTTAGCGTGTGAAGTTGTATAGGCGCATGTGCTGTATCTATTTTGTAAATATAAGTTATACCCTTTTGGGAGTAACTTTGTGCATGTATGTGCCAATAAGAATTGGTTCTTATGCACACATTCCCCTGTTCTGCCCATCCTATACATATAAGTATGCATCATCTATAAGTGGGGATCATATTTTAGGCATTCCGGTGTTGTATGGTAAGAGCCTACTCTAGAATGTCATCTATACCCCTAGATTTTGTCATAAAGTAAACTAAACTAAACTAAACCTTAAGTTTGTATACCACATCCTCTCCATAAAGATAGAGCTTGGTACGGTTTACAGGTAATTCAATAAATGAGGGAAAGACATAAGAAATTAGAGGTTTTAAAGAGGATACAATCTAATTTAAAATGGGAGACCAGGTATAGGGGGGGGGGCATACCAAGAATAGATTTGAAACAAAGGCAGGCAAATTTGAACAGCACTCTTGCTTCTAGGGGCAGCCAATGGAGTTTTTGATAGTAGGGGGTTATGTGATCCCATTTTTTTATGCTGAAAATCAGTCGCACTGCTGAATTTTGTATGATTCAGAGTCTTTGAATGGTTTTCTTGAGGGACCCCAGATCGATGATCTTTTCTTGATAAGTATCTCATTCCTTATGCTTCTCCCCGGGCTCTGAGATCTGCAGATCTTAACCTACTGACTGTTCCGTCTCTCAAAGATCTTTTCTACACTCAAAACTTTATCTTTTCTGTCACAGCCCCCTCCCTCTGGAACGCAATCCCATCTCATCTTCGATTGGAAAATTTACTCGATAAATTCAAAACCAAACTAAAAACTGTTTTATTTCTAGATGCATACCAAAATTCTGGATAAGATCCTTTTTCTTCTAATTTTTATTGCTCAAAAACAACTGCTTTTATGAAGCGACCTCCCCCCTCTCCTTTTTGTTCGCTCCCTTCCCCTTCCTACCTCCCTTTTATTTTTATTTTGACTTCGATGTAATTTTAAATCTTCCCCTCCCTCAGTGCCTTTCGTACCTACTCTGTCCTTATCTTTGTTTTTGTCTAGTCTTTATGCTCCCTTATTTTATTTTATTTTTATTGCATTTTTTTAAACTCTAATTTTAGGAATTGTAAACCGTCCAGATATTTGTTTGATGGTCAGTATATCAAATTGTAAATATACTTGGAAAACTTGGAAATTAATGCATCAAGGTTGTGTATAAGTTACAGTATTCTTTAATTCAGGGGTGTCAAAGTCCCTCCTCGAGGGCCGGAATCCAGTCGGGTTTTCTGGATTTCCCCAATGAATATGCATTGAAAGCAGTGCATGCAAATAGATCTCATGCAGATTCATTGGGGAAATCCTGAAAACCCGACTGGATTCTGGCCCTCGAGGACCGACTTTGACACCTGTGCTTTAATTCCACACACAATCAGCAGCCCTCCTACATACCCCCTTGCATGTGCTATGCCATGACGTTCACCACACACAATAGTGCTTTAGGTGCTTTGCTGTCACTTATGCTGTAAAAAACAGGAAATATCATGACCATACGCTTTCATATCAAGCAGCTTTCTATGACAAGGATTTCCGACTGTTGTTGATTACATCTTATTCTTATGAACACTTTAGAAAACACCTGAAGACTTATCTCTTTTCAAAATATGTCACTGAATAGATTCCTAATGCATTTTCTTTTATATTGTAATTTTTGTAATTCACATTGAACTTATGGTTTTGCGGTCTAGAAATACGATGTTATGTTATAAGTGTGCCCTTACCACAAAAGTGGCAGTATTCTGTATACTTATGTGTCCAAGTGAGCTTAAATAATAATAATAACAGTTTATATACCGCAGGACCGTGAAGTTCTATGCGGTTTACAATGATTAAAAAGTATTACAGATTGAGTGGAATAAACAAAGTTCAGAGTTAGTGAATAACAGTTCTAAAGATCATTTGTTGAGGACTAAGATTTTATAGGTCAGTTACCTAAGTACTTCAGGAACAGATGTGTTTTTAGGCGTTTCCTGAATTCCCTATAAGTAGTAGGCACGAGCAGTTGTTCCAGGTCTTTACCCCATAAAGCTGCTTGATGTGAGAAAAGATGTTGGTGATGACTTTTAAATTTACAACCTCTAACCGGTGGAGAAACAAAGTTCAGATGTGAAAGAGAAAAGGTCTGTTATATATTAAATGTGGACACCCTGTTATAGAATTAGGGATTAAGTGGCTGATATGCTTTCATCTCCCCTGAACAGGCAAAGGAGAGCATAAGGTTAATGGTGTCACAGGGAGATCTCTGTGAGCTCCACTCCCAAGCTTAGAAACCCCGAATACTGACAAAATAAGAGCCATGCCAGTCCAGATTTCTGACAAGCCTATCCCAAAGCCAAGGCAAAAGAACAGGAATACACATTTAGGTAGCACACAGGATAAAGGACAGAAACATCTATTTAGCTTTTTCTAATCAATTGCCACACACAACTAAATCAGTACAGGGAATTACATTGGTGAAGGAAAAGTTAAAACAGGATTCAGTTAAAAACTCCCCAGCGGTAGCTAAACTTAATGCCCCTATAACGGCTGAGGAGGTAGCAGGAGTCATACAGAAGGGGTCCTTGTTAAAGGCCCCCGGACCAGATGGTTTCCGGATGGAATTCTATAAACTTCTACTTCCTACATTAGCTCCAGCCTTAGCTGATACCTTCACAGCAGCCATTCAGCGGGGTGCCCTTCCGGACTCTCTCACTTCGGCTCAAATAGTTGTGCTATTGAAGCCCCATAAGGATGCGCCCTCTCTTCCTCTTACCGCCCCATTTCGCTGCTGAATGTGGAGGCCAAAATGTTCGCCAAGGTTTTGGCTAATCGATTGGCTTGTGTTCTTCCTGATTTGATTGCTTCCCCTCAGGTGGGATTTGTGCAGGGGCGTACTAGTGTGAAAAACATTAGATCCATATTGGCGTCTTTGGAATTCGTGGAGAGAACCCAACTATCTTCTCTATTGGTCAGCTTTGATGCTGAAAAGGCCTTCGATCGGATCTCTTGGAATTTTTTATTTGAGGTTTTAACTCGGTATGGCGTAACGGGTTTTTTTCAGGATGCGGTTCGGGTGCTTTATCATTCTCCTACAGCTTTTGTCTGGGCCAATGGACTTTGTTCTCCTTCATTCCCCATATGTCGTGGCACGCGTCAGGGCTGCCCCCTTTCCCCATTGCTCTTTGCTCTGTCGTTGGATCCCTTGATCCGTGATATTCAGCTTAATGGAGCTATTTCGGGTATTCGAATTGGTTCTTCCGAATTTAAAATCTCGGCTTTTGCGGACGATCTCCTGGTCCATATCTCGGACCCCGCAATATCTCTTTCCAATCTGATGGCCACTTTTCAAGAATATGGAGACTATTCTGGTTTTAAGCTTAACCTTGATAAATCTCTGGCGTTGGCCACATCCTCGGTTTTGCGGGACTCTTGGCCTGGACCCTTTCCTCTTCAATGGGCTTCTTCCTCGTTTCGTTATTTAGGGATTTTGTTGACGCCTCGTACTTCAGCGTTATATCGTGTTAACATTGATTCTTTGTTCTGTTCTTCGGCTGAGTGTTTTGCTCGTTGGTCTCCTCTTCCTCTGTCCTTGTCGGGCAGGATCCATTTGTTTAATATGGTCCTTTTTCCAAAATGGCTTTATACTTTGCAGTTGCTCCCTTTATGGCTCTTGAAACGGGATATTACTAAATTACATTCTATGCTTTCTCGATTTTGTTGGGGGGGACGGTGACCACGGGTGGCGTTGCGTTATCTGTTCGGTGCGTGGGGAGGAG
This sequence comes from Geotrypetes seraphini, assembly GCF_902459505.1. NCBI lineage: Eukaryota > Metazoa > Chordata > Amphibia > Gymnophiona > Dermophiidae > Geotrypetes > Geotrypetes seraphini. The sequence continues at coordinate 459,748,393 of NC_047085.1, read as the reverse complement.
GGGGACTGGGGTTACCACATTTTCAGTTATACAATGCTGCCTGTTTGATGCGTTTTCTGGGGGAGTGGCTTTCGGATCGCCAGGATTTTACTCCAAAATTCTATGAGAAGGAATTTTTTGCACCTTGGCATATTCTGTCCTTGGTGCACACGCCCCGTTCTGCCTTGCCGGCGCCACTTCGGGGGAGTTTGTTGTTGCACTCGCTACGCGTTATTTGGTCTTATGTGTTGGACTCCTGGAATGGTACTCCCTCGATTACTAGATACTTACCTATTCAGGGGAATCTGCAATTCAGCCCCGGCATGGAGACTGCTAGTTTTCGTAAATTGGCATCCCGGGATTTCACGTTGCTTACCCATGTTCTCCAGGCTGATGGTTCTTTACTGTCCTGGGATGCTCTGGTCCGGTCGGGTGTTTTTTCTGTGGGTGACTTTCTTGCGTTTCGGCAACTTCATCATTATGTTCGATCCCTCCCCTGAACTGCCTTGGCTTTTCCTATTGAGGACAGATTTGCGGCACTGCTGGATCCCTATTTGGAAGATGGGTTTACAGTTTCTGGTCTTTATAAAGACTTCCATCGATTATTGGGTCCGACTGACCGTGCTGTCCTACCCGTTGGTGCCAGGATCTGGTGATAGCACGGGACGCTTTAGATCTCCCTTCCTTGATTGCAAGAATCCCGGGAGTCTCTGTTAATGCAGATCTACGGGAGTGTCAGTTTAGGGTACTTCATCGGGGCTATTTCACGAAAAGTCAGTTATATTATTCGGGTTACACGGATTCTCCTTTATGCTCTAAGTGTCTCCAGCAACCCCATTCGTTTATCCATGCCTTTTGGTCCTGTGTGAAAATCAAACGTTTTTGGCGGCAGGTTTTATCTTATGTGGAGAGCGTTTTGGGCAATGCATTACCTTTCTCTGCAGCTGGTCTCTTGCTGGATAAGTATGAGGCCTTCCGTTTATCTGATTCGGGTCAGCGGCAGTTTATGAGATGGGTGGGTGTCTTGGGGAAGAAGGTAATTCTATCTGTTTGGATTGGAGAAACTTTACCATCCTTTTGGGACTGGAGGAATCGTTTGCATGCTCTGCTGCTGCTGGAGCGTAAAGATGCGTCTTATAGCTTACGACGAAAGCGACTCTTTCTTCGGATCTGGGATTCTTACCTTTTTTCATTATCACCACGGGCTAGAAGTGACATTCTAAATTCCTTGTGATTTTTTCTGAGACCCGGGCTTGTTTTCCATCTTTGAGGGGCGCCAGGTATACTTCTCTTTCCCTTTCTTTCTTTTCTTTCTTTTTTCTCTCTTTCTTCTTTCTTTCAGTGTTGGAGTCAATCATTGTCTTTGGCAGTGGGCTATCTGAGTCCAAGCCTACTGCACTACAGTTATTCCTGCTTCAGATTAGGGGGTTTGGGGGGGGGGGTGGTTTGGGTGGGATTGTTGGATCTACTATTTTGTTTTTGATTGTTTTCTTCTGTTGCTGTGGTTATTGCACATTGGCCTGTCCTTTGTTATTTGATAATAAAAATTGATTCAACATAAAAACTCCCCAGTATGCAAGGCAGAACACTAGGGGCTCCTTTTACTAAGGTGCGCTAGCGTTTTTAACACGTGCTGCATTGCCGCGTGCGCTAACCCCACGCTATGCGCCAAGAACTAATGCCAGCTCAATGCTGGCGTTAGCGTCTAGCGCATGGGGCAATGCTGTGCGCACTAAGCGCCCGCTAAAACCGCTAGCACAGCTTAGTAAAAGGAACCCTGGGTTAGGCAGAGTCATTTCTCCTCAGAAGATTCAGCCAACCAAGAGGCCAGGCACGCACCGGATTAGTGCGCGCTAGTCAAAAATCTACTGCCTGCTCAAAAGGAGGCGGTAGCAGCTAGCGCACGCGGCATTTTAGCGTGCGCTATTCCGCGCATTAAGACCCTAGCGCGCCTTTGTAAAAATGATATCATTAGGAGATCTGCATATGTAGTTGTTTTTTTAAAGCTGCAGGTCTGCAGGAAGCATATTAAGGAGCTGAGTTCCCAAACCCTAATTTTTGGCAAAAGGAATTGTCTTTCAACATCAGTGAGGAAGGCATATTTCCCCCTCTAGTATTCCTGCAAACACCATATCATAACGATAAGTTAACCAGCGGTCATTTGTGACTTGGAGCAGCTGTAAATGCCAATGGGGAAATTTTCTGATGAATGGTCCATCCAGTCTGACTATTAGTTATTCTCATTTAAATTAACTTGTCTCTTCTTTGATATTTTTGGGCCATAAATGTGTATGTGTACTGCTATTTTAAAATACAGAATGCATGAATGCCTTTAAGAGCAGCCCAAACTATGTCCAGAAGACGCTGCCAGGAAATCTCAAATTGCTGCCCCATATACATTTAAATAGCACCTTTTCTAAAACCATTACGTATAAATATTATCCAATTAACAAATGTAAATTCATCTTTTACACATGTAAACAGCACATAAGCCTTCTCAAATCAACACCTAAATGTGTATGTTTCTTCTTACAGAAATTTATGGCAAATATGTATATATTTGTAAAAAAAAAAAAGTATAGGTGACCTATGTAGAAACATAGAAACTTGATGGCAGGTGAAGGCCAAATGGCCCATCCAGTCTGCCCATCCACAGCATCCACTATCGCCTCCTCTCCCTAAGAGATTCCATGTGCCTGTCCCGCGCTTTCTTGAACTCAGACACAGTCTGTCTCCACCACCTCTACTGGGAGACTATTCCACGCATCTATCACCCTTTCTGTAAAAATGTATTTCCTTGGATTACTCCTGAGCCATCACATCTTAACTTCATCCTATGCCCTCTCATTCTGGAGTTTCCTTTCAATAGAAAGACTCACCTCATAGAAAGACCTGGTGGTCTAGCGGGCTTTCGGGGCCAGGAGCGATCTTCCTAAGCTCCTGCCCCGTGCAGATCGCCAATAAGAAATGACTGCCTTGAGTTCCCGTAATCTCTCGAGACTACGACGGGAACTCCCCACAGCCATTTCCTATTGGCGATCTACACAGGGTAGGAGCGTAGGAAGATCGCTCCTGGCCCCGAAAGCCCGCTAGACCACCAGGTAAGGCCGGGATGCAGGGGGGAAGGCAAAAATATGGGTTTGTTTTTTTTCCCCCTCCCCCCTCAAATCGTGATTATGTGAAATTGCGAGTGCAGAAACCGCGAATGGGGAGGGGGAAGTGTATATTATAGTACTACTTATTCAGATGCTGTAGATCAGGGCTGCCCAAGTCCGGTCCTTGAGATCTACTGGCAGGCCAGGTTTTCTGGATATCCGCAATGAACATGCATGAGAGAGATTTGCATACCAAGAAGGCAGTGCAGGCAAATCTCTCAGAAAACCTGGCCTGCCAGTAGATCTCGAGGACCGGACTTGGGCAGCTTTGCTGTAGATGCATATGTATATGTGCTCATGCTTCCATTTTTTGTTTGTAATTTATCTTTTTCTTTTTTTTTTGATCAATGCTCATCTAATACTAACGATTTAAATATGTTATGTTACGGAACATGTTGAGCATTTCTTGTATTGTTAAAAAAAACTTTTTTCAATAAAATTTCATGGGAAAAAAATTGTAGGCACCTAGCTCAAAGCAACTACTCTAAAAGTGGGTGTGGTTAGGGGCAGATTAAGAGTGTGTTTTCGCGTTAAGGGTCTCTGGCCTGCCAGTAGATCTCGAGGACCGGACTTGGGCAGCACCTAAGGACTTCTTTTACTAAGCTGCGCTAGTGGTTTTAGTGCACACAGCGTGCACTACACTGCCGCGCGCACTACACGCTAATGCCTCCATAGAGCTGGCATTAGTATTTTTTGTGTAGCATGGGGGTTAGAGCGCGCTAATCTTTAGAGCGCGCTAAAAATGCTAGCGCAGCTTAGTAAAAGGAGCCCTAAATTTAGGCATGGACATCCTTGGCACAAATTGGGGACACCAAATTGTTAGGATGCTGAGCGCCACCTAAGCATGTGTAGGTGACGCTAAGCACAATTCTATAATGAACATCTAGGTTTTATAGAATTGGTGCCAATATCGGTGCCTATCATTAGGCAGATTTTGTTGAATCTGGGCCTTTATGCACATCCTTGCTGCACAAGTTATGCGGTTTGTTACAAAACCACCCTTACTGCTGGTTATATTAGTAATAAGCCTTATTATGCATTTATAAGTACAGTATAGTCTCAATTATCCAATTGTATTATAGTCCAATTATAAACAGGACTGAACCATTGTTAGATAAGTAAAAAGTCAAAAAATATGGAAAACAATGGTAACCCCTTACAAATATGCATGGAAAAAATGGTTCCTTTGGTGCAAAAGCAGGGACCCAGGTTCAAAGATTGCTGCAGATACTAGAAAAACATGTCCTCAGCTCGTAAACATGGCTTTCTGGCAGCCCATGAAGCCAGAAAACAGGAAAAAGAATCTGTGCACATCTTAGTAGCATAATGATGTTAGCGGGGGTTCTGTTGGTTTATGCCGGATGGCTGGATTAGTGAAGCTTGGATAATCGAGACTTTATTGTATTGAAATTTATTTTTTTTAAAATTCTTTATTTATCAATTTTAACATTTTGACCATTTAACAAGTCAAGAAAAGAAAAAACATCTTGCAAACAAAGATATATATATATAAGTACAATAATACCTAGACAGCTGACCCACTTCTCTCTTTCCCCTCTCTAACAGTGCTCCTGCCCTTTCTCCCCATTGTTCCCACATCCCTTAAGTTAACTCAACTTGTACATCAACTCAACTTGTACTTCACTAATCTTTTGTAAACCGCATAGAACTTAACGGTACTGCGGTATATAAACTGTTATTATTATTATTATTACCTTGGAATCGGAACTTAATCCGTTCCAGAACCTCATTCAAGGTCCAAAGTGTTCGAGTTCCAAGACAATTTTTCCCATTGAAAATAATAGAAATTGGATTAATCCGTTCCTGGATTAACTCAAATTTTAACAGGAAATACACTGGATTTTAAGGTAAAATATTAATAAATATTCTAAAGCAGCATTCAGGTTCTGGGGCACAAACACACATATACAATGTGCAGGGTGTTCAGATTCCAAAGCAGAGTTCGGATTCCAAGACAAAATTTACTAAAAAAAAAAAAATTTGGATTCCAAGTCGTCCGAATTCTGGGGCGTTCGGATTCCGAGGTACCACTCTAATGGAATGTCATTACTTTTTAACAGTTGCTAAAAGGAAAATTAAATTAAACAGCAAGTTGTAGTTAGTCCACCATATATAGAGAGGGAGCTGACATACAGTATAGCTGAAATTTAACCTCAAGAAAATATTACAAAGGAAAACTAAAGATGGGGTTGAGTGGCTTACAAACTTTGCATCTCCGAGCTAACTGGTTGTAACATGACTCATGAAGTGGAAATATATTGCCCTTTAGCTGAAATACATATGTTTTTTTAAACACCAAAACACACTTATAAGGGTATCAGAGCAAAGATTGCGCCCAACTGAAGTGCTTGGGGTCTCAAAATGAGAAACTGTTTCCTTCTCTTAGGGGTAAGTTGAGACACATTTGGATACATTCTTATTATATTGGACGAAAAAAGAATATCTTTATATTTAAAAAAGAATGTAACCATCCATTCTCTGTCAGAATCAATTGCAAACTGTACCAATAATGTAGCAGAAACCTGAGTCTCAGGGCTCAACGTGCGCGACTTTTCATCACGCGCTAACCCCTGTGCTGGCCGAAAAACTACCACCTGCTCAAGAGGAGGCGGTAGCGGCTAGCGTGGCCGGCGGTTTAGCGCACGCTATTACACGCGTTAAACCGCTAGCGTGGCTTGATAAAAGGAGCCCTCAGTCTCTGACTTCTCCAGGAAATTAGTTAAATCCAAACTATCAGCAGATAAATTCTGCTGGTTAGGACTTTGAGATTTAATTCTTCTAGGTAAATAATATACTTTGGAGAGAGGCGGAAACGAAGACTCCAGTACTTTGAAAACTTTATTCAAATATCTTTTAAACAAAACTATTGCAGATATCGAAAATATTTTTGGGAAGTTAATAATCTATTTTTTTTTTTTTTTATAATTCTTTATTGATTTTCCAAACTTCAATACTGCAATACATAAAATGTAATAACATATAATAATCCAATAAAAGCACATTCAGCTTACACATATTCATAGCCAACCATTTACTCCCACCCAATGATTATTTAATAAAACACAAAAGCATAGATTATCGCAAAAACCTTACCCTAATCCAATTAATGATATCCTCCCATCCACCCACCCACCCCAAGTGTAAATACCCAAAGAACAAAATTAAGACAGAAATAATCCCCCCTTCCCTGGATGTGCATGAAAACAGACAAAAACTGACTCCTGATCAAAGACTTACTATAGTGAAGAAATGTAAGATGTCAATGGACCCCAAACCAATCTAAATGAATTACTGTGCCCCAAACTATCGGCATTCATTCTTTCACATCTATAATCTGAAGATGATACCTCCTGATGAAATTGTCCACCATTTCTTGTTTGAAATGCAAACTTGCATTATCTTTGATCCAAGTCAAAGCCTGTGTTTTTACTCTACTTTCCACATCTTCTGATTTATTTTCCAAACTTAATATTCTAGTCTTTCGTTGCTGATCTTCTGAAAGCACCATTGTACACTTTGAGGAAAGTTGCTCCATTTGGTTTCCAACAGAGATTTGCAAGTTAGATATTGCCTCCCAAATGGATTCCATATTAAAGACTTTAGGCCTCGGTAAAGGAGCTAACTCAGTTCTGGGATCCAAAGTACATGAGCTTGTTCCAATCCATCTGCCGACTGCAAAGATGATACAGAGAACTCATCCTGACTTCGCTCAGGATCGGGGCTTCCACCCTATTTGGCCATCGAGGGGATGTCCTGAGCCGGTCTAGGCACCGACAGCAACTCCGCTGCTTCGGGGTGAATAGGCGGGTTTTGCTCCTCCAGGGAAAAAGTAGCTCTCTCAAATGAGAATTTGCACTCCTCAGCTTGAACGCCCTCTCCAGCCAAGGCTATATCCACCGGTTGCAACGTTCAGGAGCCTCGCTTCACAAAGACATCCATCGGCCCAGTCTGAACCGCAACAGGCTCCTCTGGTAACACCTGGGTTTTAGACTTTCTCTTTACCATTCAGGTAAACAGGAAAAAACATCCAAGATAGATCACGATAACGTCTCTGTGAAGACCTCAAACCGCCATCTTGGGTAAGTTCCGCCTCTAGCTAATTCATTAATTTTTTCGTATTGAAATTTATTTTAATCCTCTCTCTGATACATTAGTAACATGATTCTGAAGCCTATGAATGTTGAATTGAATTTAAATTAATTTTTCTTACTGCATATGTCTGAAAATTGAATATCTCGACTCCGTCTCTATAATCACAGCTCTTAAACTATCAAAAAGTAAAATTAAAACTTATAAAGTGAAATGCTCAGACCATATAACCATTGATTCAGTGTTGTCACCGAACTGAGGTTAACTAAGGGACCTTCATTGCCTTCACTGTCCCTCGCCCAACCATTGAATATTATCGTTGCTGAAACATGATAAATAAATTTTTTTTTACTTATCTGAAGTGGCTGGGCAGATGAACTTATGGTAACCTCAGTTGTGTTAAAGTGCAGGGCTCTAGTTAGTGCTAAAACTTTCAACTAAACTCCTTTGTTAAGCCATATTGTAATCCCTGGCCTCCCGACTCGAGTTTCGGCTCTTCATCAGGAGGGGACACTGTTAAAACAATAAAATTTAATTACAAACTATATAAAACTAAATAAATAGTTAAACTGAATCCACTAACTATAAATTATTTATCTCAATGTAGTAATCTACTTAATCTATCATACCATTTATTACATCTTCAAACTGTCAATCGCAAACCTGTTTTTGGCGTTCTAAACCAGGAATGCGACGGAAGGAGGGCAACCTAGAGGGTGAACGCCACAAACTACTCTATTTAGAAACCCATTGTACTGTGCTGGTTACTATTACTCGGAAATGACATCAGAGAAAAATTGCCCGAAATCACATTTTGAACCCGTCTATATCCAGATTTAATCCATGTGGTATCAACGAATGCCAATTATAGATAAATCTTTGTTCCTTTTGAATTAAAAGCTTTGATAAATCTCCTGCGTACTGTTTAATCTGTAATAAAACCGTATGCCTTAGTGATTCCACTGAACAAGACTCCTGCAACCAATGAGCTACCAAAGCTTCCTTTACGGATATTACTGAAATGTTCTGTTATCCGAATCCTGACTTTCCTACTAGTCTAGCCCAGTGATTCCCAACCCTGTCCTGGAGGAACACCAGGCCAATTGGGTTTTCAGGCTAGCCCTAATGAATATGCATGAGAGAGATTTGCATATGATGGGAGTGATAGGCATGCAAATTTGCTTCATGCATATTCATTAGGGCTAGCCTAAAAACCCGATTGGCCTGGTGTTCCTCCAGGACAGGGTTGGGAACCACTGGTCTAGCCTATATACATCTTGCCACAAGGACATGTTATACAATATATTACCCCGCTAGAATCACAATCGGCACCAGTGGATAAAATGTATTTCTTACCCCCTGAAAAAAAGGAATATCAATGTAAGATTGGTCCAACACATACCGGCATAAACAGCATTTCCCATATCGTTGATGGTGGGAGGGGGGGAAGTCTACTGATACTGCGATCCATTTTCCTACGTTTCAATTTTTCTACCCAAATTTTGTGCCCAGGAGAATGCAAATGTTGGTTTATCTGCCAATGTGCGGTAATATTGAACTACGGGCCAATGTTTTAGAATAATCTTCTTAATGGCACTGCTATTATTTGTATATGGCATAAACACAGACTATATTTTGTCCATTATCGTTCTTCATTGGTTGCAGGAGCCATGGTCGATGACAATTTTTTGCTCTCTTCCAAGCTCTCTTAATGATTTTCTCAGGGTAACCTCGATCTAAGAATTTATGATACATTAACCTGTCTTGTTTATCAAAGTCTTCCTCCTCCGAGCAAATTCTTCTCAAACGAAGAAATTGGCCTGTTGGAATACTATTTCTAAGTACTCGGGGGTAGAAACTTTGATATTGAAGTAATGAATTCCGGTCTGATGGTTTTTTGTGTAGACTGGTGGCGATATGATTGTCTTTTTTATAAATATTTATATCTAAAAAATATATTTGAAATTTATCTTGTTTGTACGTAAACTTAATATTCGAGTCTTTTTGATTGATTTCTTCCAAAAATTGATTAAGCTCACTTACACAACTAGCCCAAACAAAAAATACATCATCAATAAACCTTTTCCAACAAATAACATATCGGAAATATCCGGATCTGTCCACAAATGTATCCTTAAACTCAGTCATATAAAGACAAGCCAGGGTGGGGGCAATGGTGGCCCCCATTGCTACTCCCTTAGTTTGAAGATATAAATTATCATCAAACTTAAAATAGTAATTAGTAATAACTATTTCAGCTAATTGGTTTAACATGTGTTGTTTAGAATTTGTTATATTGAGCTTAGAAGATCGGGCTTTAAATAAGGCTACTGCTTCCAACTGAGGTACATTCGTATACAGAGCCACCACATCTGCTGTAACAAATATAGATTCCTCCGTTATTGTTTGTTCTGATAAATGGTCAATAATTTGTAAAAAATGGGCAGAATCTTTAATATAAGATTTCGGCAAGGGTACAAATTGTTTTAAAAAGCCGTCAATGTATTTGGATAACGGCTCCAAAACTGACCCAATACCTACGACAATAGGATGTCCAGGAGGATTTGTGGCAGATTTATGTATTTTAGGGATGAAATGAATCTCAGGAACCCATGGGAAGTCATTAGCGAGGAATCGTGCTTCTTTAGGAGATATTATATCTGCTAGTTTAACCGTCTGTAAGAGCTGTGATTATAGAGACGGAGTCGAGATATTCATCACAGAATACTAGTTAATCTCCCTAGTATTTTAAAAATTGAATATAACATTTGGACTACAAACAAAAGCATCTGTCTACTTTCCATGTGCTCTTTGCGCAGGTAGAGGTAGCCAAGCGGAGAAAAAATATTGCACACGGGTTTACATGTTTCATGCTGCACAAATATTTTCTTCCATTAACCTAAATTCCCCCAAGCCAGAATTCTCAAAAAAACATCTTAAAAACCAACAGGGCATTGCCACAGGCAATTTTGTAGCAAATTCAAAAGCGCAAGTCATTCTAAAAAGATCATGCATGTAAATGAGGTCGGCGGACAGTAGCGAAGGTTTGCTAAATTTACATGCATTGAGTCGCTGCTGATAGTGATCGGCACATGCGCAGGAAAGAGGCGCGAATATGCGCATGTGCCAGGAAAGCAACGTAATGCAATCAGCAATATGCAATGAGCAGTTCGTGTTGCAAAGCTCAGCATGAAAATAAAGCAAGAAAGGAAGGGAGAGGAGGGGAGAAGCAATGTCGGCTTTTAACAAGCGCACATAAAACATGCCTTTCTCTCCCAAAACTACTATAATTCAGGTATATCTTGTAATTTGTTTTTAATGTAAAATTTTAGCATGAGAAATAAAAAACACCGTGGAACAGTGATGATCCTGAGATCGGCTTTATTGATAAAACAACTTAGTAATCCACATAAACCTCTAGGACCCAGTCCGCTGGGAAATTGTATCATGAACCACAGCCAGAAACACATACGACGTGGGTATCATACACTCACTCAAGAAGAGTGCTTTTACTTCTCCCACAGAAAAAACAAACAAACTACAGTTTATGAGAATCATGTAACTTTTATTTTTTCATTAGTCAATATAAAACACACGCCACGGGGTGGGGGGTTGGGGATGGGGAATTGGCTGAGGTTTATGCCTGAAAAATTGTTTCTGATACTACTGTTTCTTGCCATTTGTGTTGTTTAATAAAAATGATTTAAACATAAAACACACGCCACTGCTCGGCGATTTTCAATAATCCACTGGAGCACTTATTTCAATGTTGAAGAGCCCATTTGCATGTCATTGTTGGACACTGCTAGAGAGCTCGCTAAAGACAGAGATAATCCGTTTTGATAATCCGCCACTGAAATGCATGCAGGCTAAACCGTCGGAAAACAGTTTAGCAACAGCGTTGGGGTTTAAAAAAAATATTTTTTTTATTGATTTTTCAAACTACAAATGCGCAATAAATGATTCACTTTGTACATCATATAATAAGCGCAACAAAACTTACAAATATTACTGCACAAAGAAATTTTCCCCACCATCCCATCTAATAAACAAATATATCAAGCCTTCAGGAAACTATTCATAAAATCCTTGGATCAATTCTAATTTAGCGTTAAAGTTTTGAGAATCTGGCCCTCAGTGAGTTAAAAGTTTATGTGCTCTGGCATTCAATGAGGTAAACACCTATTTATTAGGACAACTATATTGAAGAATTTGTCCTCAGATTACAATGGCAGGTAAATCCTGTCTAGGAATTTCATTCCTCGTGCATCACTTCAGAAAGGGTAGGCTTGACTTTTTTTTTTTTTTAGCAGCTCTGCAACCTCTCCTCTGCTAATCCCATGCCATCTGACATTCCATTTCTGTTTTTGTCTTCTCCAGCACCATCACTGAGGGGCCATTCCAGGCAACCATCACCTTTCCTATGAAGAAATATTTTCCCATATTGCCAAGCCTAGCCCCTTAGAGCCTCAATCCGTCATTTTCTAAAATGGCGAGGAAAATTTAAGCAAGGCATTTTTTTTTTTTGGAAGCTTCGTCTCTGGCGAAGCGGGTGCTGTTGAATTAGAAGTGACATATGGGTGTTTGTAGGCACGGTGACCTTTACTAGCTTCTCATTAGACTCTAACAGTTCTGGCTATTGGACTAAATGAATTATGTAGCTTAAGTCAAGATTATTGCTCAGATAACCTATTGAAGTAACAGGGGATTGTATCATTAAATTCTAAATGCTAAGTAATAAGTAACCACTTGTTAGGCATATGCTATACAACCAAGAGAGTCATTATTTCTGGATTTCCTACATTTTTCAGAATACACCGTTGGAAGTATTTTAATATGAGACATTAATGGAAGCATTCCAGGCTTGAACTTTGGATTGGAGCTGCAGCTGCCTGAAGACTGAGGAGAAAAATAAAGCACGCTGACTTTTTAAACTAAGTCATGAAATCCACATGGGCTAAACCCAGTCTGTTTAGGGCAGATAAGGAAAATAAACAGTTATATTCATTTGAAGGAATTTGAGCTGTGACATTTAAACATGGAAGGAGCACAGAATAATCAGCCTGGGAATTTGCTATGATAGAAAAGATAAGTTATAAGGATAACATAATAACGAATATATAGAAATTAGGCTCTTAGATGTTGTGGGGACAATTTTGTAAGGCATTTCTGTGTGGAAAACATCATTTGACATGCAGAAATAGCAGTGTATAAAATTGACCATGACATTTGTTATAAACGAAAGTGCAATATACCTTATTTCGTGTATAAAGTTCTCCAACTAGAGCAGAGATGTTCCTAGAGGAAGGTTGGGGCAGAGTTTGGACTTATAGGAACACTTTATAAAATACACATGCATGCATGGAAAATAAGCTAAGAAGTTTGCCTTGACTCAGAGCAGGTGAAAAAGTGTGTGCTTCCTGTAGGTAGGACTTAGCAGCATAAGAACATTTTACCGTGGGCTAGTGAAGCTTCAGAGCATTTACCTCACCGACCCGTGGTAAAATGCTCTTATGCTACGTAGTAAAACCCAGCGTTAATTTGTAGATAAAAAGGAAGTGGAACTGTGGAGCAGGGAGAGGCTTGGGCGGGCCAGTAGCGACAAGTGAAGATAGGCTGGATTAGGAAGTAATGACTGTTCTGTGGCCCACCACCTCACTTCCTCACTTCCTCTCTCTGAGAATCTCGGAGAGAGCGTGAACTCAAAGGCCTTGAGCGTGCGCAGATGCTCAAGGCCCAGCAAAGAAGAAGACGCAGATCTTCGGACACCGGCACCGGCATGTCCTGTGCGTTGGTGCCGGTGCCGGTGGCCAGATGGGGGTAAGCAGCGTGTTCGGGTGGGTGCTGGGGGATTTCAGATTGCGGCGGCGGGGGGAGGGTTGCAACGTGAACGGGGGAATGCCGGATCGCCGGGGGGGGGCAGATCACACAGGGGGGTCTTCAGGGGGAGCAATGCCGGTTCTCGGGGTTGGGGTAGAGCAGCGCCGCTGGCCTCGGGGGGAGGGGGGATGGGAACGTATCAAGCAAGTTTCCCTTAGTTCCTATGGGGAAACTCGCTTTGATATACGAGTATTATGGTTTACGAGCATGCTTCTGGAACGAATTATGCTCGTAAATCAAGGTACCACTGTATGTGTATAATAGGGAAAATATTAGCATGCTTTCCATTTTTTAAATGGGTATAACTTATGCACATAATCGCTGTATTGCAAGGCCTGCAATAAAATTGCCTTCCCTCTGATTTTATTTATTTATTCAATTTTCTATACTGTTTTCACAGGGGAGCTCAGAATGATTTACATGAATTTATTCAGGTACTCAAGTATTTTCTCCTGTCTGTTCTGGTGGGCTCACAATCTATCTAATGTACCTGGGGCAATGGGGGGGGGGGGGATTAAGTGACTTGCCCAGGGTCACAAGGAGCAGTGTGGGTTTGAACCCACAACCTCAGGGTGCTGAGGCTGTAGCTTTAACCAATGCACCAGTGCAAACTGTTTGCATGTATAAAAGCCTGTAAATTAATCTATGCAAAAATTTAAATTATCCTTCTCTTCTCTGAAAGGCATAGCATCTACCGGTAAACTGGGAAAGTCTTTGGGCTCCTTTTACTAAGGTGCGCTAGCGTTTTTACTGCACGCACAAGATTAGCGCGCGCTAGCTAAAAAATTTCCACCTGCTTAAAAGGAGGCGGTAGCCGCAAGCGCGCGCTATTCCGCACATTCAGGCCTTAACGCACCTTTGTAAAAGGAGCCCATTATCTTTCAAAATAACTGAATTATGGAACAATATTCCTCTGTGGTTGAGAGAACTAGTTTGAACATAAGAACATAAGAATAGCCTTACTGGGTCAGACCAATGGTCCATCAAGCCCAGTAGGCCATTCTCACGGTGGCCAAGCCAGGTCACTAGTACCTGGCCAAAACCCAAGGAGTAGCAACATTCCAGCATCTCAAAGAATAGCAAGACTCTGGAACTCCAATGAGAGCAACATTCCAGAGCTGCGATTATGATGTCATAATGCCTCATTCCACAGCGCCTCAGAGCCAACCTCATCAATGATAATCCAATGGGTTGATTGTCCTATACTTGGCACACATAAGAACATAAGAATAGCCTTACTGGGTCAGACCAATGGTCCATCAAGCCCAGTAGGCCATTCTCACGGTGGCCAAGCCAGGTCACTAGTACCTGGCCAAAACCCAAGGAGTAGCAACATTCCAGCATCTCAAAGAATAGCAAGACTCTGGAACTCCAATGAGAGCAACATTCCAGAGCTGCGATTATGATGTCATAATGCCTCATTCCACAGCACCTCAGAGCCAACCTCATCAGTGATAATCCAATGGGTTGATTGTCCTATACTTGGCACACATAAGAACATAAGAATAGCCTTACTGGGTCAGACCAATGGTCCATCAAGCCCAGTAGGCCATTCTCACGGTGGCCAAGCCAGGTCACTAGTACCTGGCCAAAACCCAAGGAGTAGCAACATTCCAGCATCTCAAAGAATAGCAAGACTCTGGAACTCCAATGAGAGCAACATTCCAGAGCTGCGATTATGATGTCATAATGCCTCATTCCACAGCGCCTCAGAGCCAACCTCATCAGTGATAATCCAATGGGTTGATTGTCCTATACTTGGCACACATAAGAACATAAGAATAGCCTTACTGGGTCAGACCAATGGTCCATCAAGCCCAGTAGGCCATTCTCACGGTGGCCAAGCCAGGTCACTAGTACCTGGCCAAAACCCAAGGAGTAGCAACATTCCAGCATCTCAAAGAATAGCAAGACTCTGGAACTCCAATGAGAGCAACATTCCAGAGCTGCGATTATGATGTCATAATGCCTCATTCCACAGCGCCTCAGAGCCAACCTCATCAGTGATAATCCAATGGGTTGATTGTCCTATACTTGGCACACATAAGAACATAAGAATAGCCTTACTGGGTCAGACCAATGGTCCATCAAGCCCAGTAGGCCATTCTCACGGTGGCCAAGCCAGGTCACTAGTACCTGGCCAAAACCCAAGGAGTAGCAACATTCCAGCATCTCAAAGAATAGTAAGACTCTGGAACTCCAATGAGAGCAACATTCCAGAGCTGCGATTATGATGTCATAATGCCTCATTCCACAGCGCCTCAGAGCCAACCTCATCAATGATAATCCAATGGGTTGATTGTCCTATACTTGGCACACATAAGAACATAAGAATAGCCTTACTGGGTCAGACCAATGGTCCATCAAGCCCAGTAGGCCATTCTCACGGTGGCCAAGCCAGGTCACTAGTACCTGGCCAAAACCCAAGGAGTAGCAACATTCCAGCATCTCAAAGAATAGCAAGACTCTGGAACTCCAATGAGAGCAACATTACAGAGCTGCGATTATGATGTCATAATGCCTCATTCCACAGCGCCTCAGAGCCAACCTCATCAGTGATAATCCAATGGGTTGATTGTCCTATACTTGGCACACATAAGAACATAAGAATAGCCTTACTGGGTCAGACCAATGGTCCATCAAGCCCAGTAGGCCATTCTCACGGTGGCCAAGCCAGGTCACTAATACCTAGCCAAAACCCAAGGAAAAGCAATATTCCATGCTACCATTCCAGGGCAAGCAATGGCTTCCCCCCTGTCTTTGTCAATAACAGACTATGGACTTTGTCTCTAGGAACTTGTTCTTACCTTTCTTAAAAGCAGCTAAATATCTAAAAACTTGGTTATTTTCCAAATTGTAAAATTTTTCCTCCCTCAATGTTTCTTTTCTATTTTATGTACTGTAAACCAAGTTGAACTTTATTGCTATAGAGAAGACATGATCTATAAACTCAAGTTTTAGTTTAGTTTACACAGGCCACAGACAGTTGTTTTAGAAAAGGCACTACTTATACCCATATATGGAAGCATGCAATGATGCAAAGTTGGCATGATCTGCTAGGCTGTCCAGATATACAGTACATATATTCCATATTTTAGCACAGCCATAAATGTATGCCCTGGCCTTTTTTGCATTTCTACCGGCTTTGAGTCATGCATAGCTCCCAGCTAGACATGGAGCTTGCAGGAGAGCTTGATAGGGAATTGTGCTTCAAAATCCTCCACTGGGACAAAGTTTGGGTTTCAGAAGATGGCTGTATATATAGTTCTACTTCAATGTGCAGATTTAGAAAATTTGCACATACAGAAATGATGAATAATTAATTTTATAATAGTACACATAAGGAAGAAGTCCAAATAGGCATCTATTTTATACAGGCAACATAGGTACTTTTCTAACATGGGCTCAAAGAACCAGCCCATGTAGCTCATAATAGGTGTATTTTTTAAAAAATCTTTATTGATTTTCTATTACTAACAAAAAGTGCAACACAATATTCATACCAGTAGCAATAACTTAAATTCAATCAGTAGCAATGCAATAATATAAGACCCCTACTCCATAATTACCACAAGGAATCACACTAAAGATATATCCCTCCCCTCCGTCCCCCCTGGATGTGTTTGAAATATACCAACAAAAAGAAGGATAAAAGAACTATAATAATTGTACAAAAGACGTCAATGGACCCCAAACTAAGTTAAATATCTTAGAATGCCCTAGTATGTCGGCATTCATTTTTTCATACCTATAGCTTAAACATAAGCTCACCCACCAAAAAGAAAAATTAAGTCGATCACAATTTTTCCAATTGTGAATGATCATCTGCATGGCTATCCCAGTCATAATCAGAAAAAGCCAGCATTTATAGCGGTCCATGGGGGGCTTAATATACAGTAATGCTACACATATAACTACCTCATAAGTCAATGGAATTGTAGATTCCAGTATGAGATTAATCTGTCCCCATATAGACTTCCAAAAGTCCAATACATGGATTTACAAGCCTGTCAACTTTCAAGCACATCACTTAAAGGAACTCTAACTTGCATTCTATGCTACATAACCCCAAGTAACTGGAACACAGATAAACCAATATTTGAAGAATTTATTTATCGAAACTCTCTAACGACAACCTACAACCTACTTCTAGGAGACCTTAACCTTCACCTCGAAAATCAATCCTGCAAAAATGTAGAAACCTTACAAGCATATCTCGAGGCCCTAACATATAAAATCTTAGATCCTCAAACCACACACGAAAAAGGACACCAACTAGACATCGCAGCCTACATGTCCCAACAGCCCACACAACCAGAGATCCAAACATCAAACGGAAATTGGAATCATTCCCTTTGGTCTGATCACTATACATACTCCTTCAAAATCAACTGGACCAGTAACAAAAGCATTCCAATTACTCAACAAACAACTTACAACTCATGCAAACATATAGATCCCACCAAATTCTGGACAAAAACAGACACCATAATTCAATTCTACACGCCCAATGACTTCATCTCACAATGGAACCACCTAAGTACTGCAACCCTGGACGAACTAGCCCCAGAAAACCCAAAACCAAAATCCTCAGAAAATCAGACAAGTGGTTCGACAACGAACTACTCCTACTCAAAAGACAATGCAGGCAACTAGAAAGAAAATGGAGAAAAAGTAGCCAAGAGTCCACAAAAACAGCATGGATAGTAACAAACCGAAAATATAAACAAAACTGAAAGAAAAAAGAAAGGCATACTACTCAAAACAAATAGGAGAAGGATCCCAAGACACAAAAAAGCTATTCCAGCTTCTAAAAGCTCTCACAGACACCACACCCTACTTAGCCAACAGTAACTCCACCCCTCCTTCAGTCACCCTCTTAGCCACATACTTCAAAAACAAACATCAGAGCCTCGTTCAACGGAACCCCCACACAAATAGAGACCTCATTTCCCCCCACAGAAATAGAACCAATCGCAGCAGATAGAACTTGGTCCCATTTCTCACCCATACAATGGTCAGACTTCAACAATTTATATAATAAATACAGCCACGCAGCCTGCGACCTTAACCATTGCCCCCATACCTACTGAAAACCTCAAGTACATTTTTCCATTCCCTGCTTCTACAATGGATACAATCTTTACTATCAGAGGGTCATTTCCCACAAGAACTCAGCAAAATCATCATAACTCCAATATAAAAGACCCCAAGGGAGCAACAGACCAGCCATCCAACTACAGACCCATAGCTTCAATCCCACTGTACATCAAGCTGATGGAAGGCCTCGTAGCCAAAATCTTAACCTCATACCTAGATAAACACAACTTACTCCACCCACACAGTCTGGTTTCAGAGCCAACTACAGCACGGAGATCCTACTAGGAACACTAATGGACACTGCTAGACAATACCTCTGTACAGGCAAGAAAATCCTGCTCATACAACTAGACCTCTCTGCAGCATTCGACCTGGTTGATCACGACATTCTCATACAAACTCTAGACTCCATTGGAATCTCAGACAAGGTATTTTCATGGTTCAAAGGCTTCCTACAACAGAGCATGAAAAATCAGAACCATGGTTAAACCCTGCGGAGTTCCCCAGGGATCACCCTTATCACCCACACTATTCAATATATACATAGCTTCCCTCAGCTTCTACCTAGACAAAAATGGCATAACCTCATACAGCTATGCAGATGACATCACTATTCTCCTCCCCTTCGACCACCCAGAACCCACCATGTCAAGCACATCACAAAAAACACTCACAACAGTAGCAACATGGAGGACAGAGCACAAACTAAAACTTAACCTTGACAAAACAAACTTCATACTCCTAGAAAACAATAAAACTCCTACCTTAACAAATCTAGTAATAAACTCAATCTCATACCCTATTCAATCCACACTAAAACTTCTGGGAGTACTAATTGACAGAGGCTGTACCATGCAACCACAAATCAACAAAGTAATAAAAGCAACATTCGTGACTATGAGAAATCTAAGACAAATCTGAAAATTCTTCGACAAGAAACAATTCCTACTTTTGGTGCAATCTCTTATCCTAGGACTAATAGACCACTGCAACATACTATACCTCCCATGCACAGCGACCATGGTAAAACAATTACAAACAATATAAAATACAGCCCTAAGACTCATCTACTTATTGAAAAAATATGACCACATCACAGAGGCATTCCATGACTCACACTGGCTCCCAATACAAGCAAGAGTACACTTCAAATTCTACTGCCTACTATTCAAAGCTATTAACGGAGAAAGCCCAACCTACTAGAATAACCGACTAACTCAATCCTCCTCATCCAGGCACAGGAGAACCCACTTTCTTTTCACACACCCACCAGCCAAAAATGTCAAACGAAAAAACTATATGACAACCTAATAGCCACCAAAGCAGCTAAACTGGACAGACAAATCACCATTCTATTGTCATCAACTTCAGACTACAAAACTTTAAGAAAGATACCAAAACCCTACTCTTCAAAAAATACATAAAACCTATCTAACAAGACCAGTTCCTACCCAAACCCCACCTACCCACTCTATACCCGCTCTATACCCTTAATAGCATATTCTAATATGCTTCTATCTACCCAACCAATGCCAAAATACCTTTATTTAACCAACACTTACCACCTTAAGATCTTGACTACTCTTTGGTAATTCTTATTACCCAACAGTTATCATCTTAAGACCTCGACAACTCTTTGGTAATTCTTATGTAACTCTTATGACATCTCTTATGCTATTCATGTAAACTTTTATGTAATTTCTGAAAACTTTTATGTAATCCGCCTTGAACCGCAAGGTATTGGCGGAATAGAAATCACTAATGTAATGTAAGTATGAAAGAACAATCGAACAACAGATGATCCAGTGTCCCAATGTCTAAATGACAGTGCCAGCATCTATCAGATTTAGAACTGTCTAACTTTTGTAAGCTAACAGGGGTCCAAAAAGATCTATGTAACAAGAAAAAACAGATTTGTCTTATAGATGCTGATGCTGTACATCTCATCCTCCAAGTCCAAATACATGGCCATCAAGACACAGAAATATACTGTTTTATCTTGATGCTTCAAATTAAGTCTAGATTTTAGTTTTTTATTCAAGAATTCAGATAACAATTTATACCACCTGGTAGCCTGATGTCCTAAAAAATCTGTTTGGAAGCATAGGACCTGTAAGCTATAATGATTTTTAAAATTTCACCACTCAGGGAACCCACTCTGAATGGCCTGCTTCAACTGCAACCACCTATAATTTTGAGACTTTGAAAAACTGAATAACTGTTGCAGTCGTGAAAAATCAAGCATTTTACCATTTGATAAAACATCTTCCAATGTACGTATACCTGCTTGCATCCAATGCTTCCAGAAGATTCCAGCCCAACCAATTTGAATCTTGGAGTTTAGCCATAAGGATTGATAAGTGGATTTCTCTATTGAAATATCTGTTAATTTGTTACTAAATTTCAGGATTTTCCAGGTGTCAAATATAATACTATTGTCCTTAAAGTAACTAGGTAACTTGATACTCAACACATGAGACAGCCGTAATGGGGACATAATTTGCCACTCTAAGTACAACCAATCTGGGAGATGTTCCATGAGTTCAGGAAGATCCAATACATACCCTGATGCAGATAATAGGTGTAATTAAGTGCATGTCTATGCTCATATTTTATAAAATATGCAGGTACAGGTTTCCCCCAGTCATTCGCGGTCCTGGTCATTCACGGATTTTCCAACTGTGAATGACCGGGCAGAAGAGGACAGCCGCAGCAGCAGGAGAGAGCAGCCGGAGCGCCAGCGAGTGAAGGAAATCACTTAAGGTATGCTCCGCCCACCTCTTCCTGCACTAAAGTCGGGTCTCACCAATCAGAAGCTGCTTCTCATTGGTGAGGCCCGACTTTAGTGGGAAAAAAGATTTGGATTTTTCCAGATGTTACTAAGTCCACTCAAGAAAGAAGGAAAATATTCCTGAGTATGAGAGAGGAAATTTTAAAAATGGGTGCCACTTTTCTGCTTAGTTATCCATGCAGATGTATGATTAAATATTCTGTAATGAAATATGTGCATTTTGTGCCGGAGCAACTTCGAAGTTTTCTGGACAGTAAAAAGTAATATATAATATTGATTGGAGGGCTATTATTAGGAATTTTGAACCAGATTGAATCACGTTAAGCCTTTTTATAATTTTGACATAGATATATTGTTTGAGAACTCCTTTTCTCGTCGTATTCTTGCCTCTCTATAAATATTGAGGTCTAAGAAAGAAGGTCTATTAAATTCTTTTTAATTTGCATAGTAAGTTTTATTTCCTATAAAAATTATGTTAACTTTAATTTATTTACATGGACTTATGCAATATCTATACTTATTTGTTCTGAAAGGATTATTGTATCTTAATTATGAAATTTATAAATAAATAATAATAATAAGTAGGATTCCACCAGACAATGCCCATGTGTATACCCCTTGCAAACATGACCTATGTATGTTAAGTGTGTCTTTACAGAATAGCATTTAGGCTGAATTTTGGCATTTGTGCACACATACAAGCATAAATGTTATTCTAAACAGATAAATGGTAGAGTCTACTCTATATTAGTCTAATTTATTTAGTTGATTGTGGGGCTAGTATGTTTACTCAAAAGTATTTTGATATAAAGACTTTAAAAACCTCTTGATTTTTGCTTGTTCTTTGAACATTTGTATATGATGAAGACTAAAAGCCCATGAGGATTACAGCATGAACGTGTTCTCCTGAAATAGGAATCAAAATGAATGACAGAGAAAATTAAATGACAGGAATGCAAAACCCGTGAGCATATTTCATGCTGCACTAATTGAGGCGAAATGTTGTCTGTGCTAAATTGCATATCGTCTGCTAGGAGTAAAAACATGACTAAACTTAAACCATCTAAGATAAACAATACATTATGAAGAGGATGCTATGGACAAAAAGTAGATTAAGAATTTCCTGTCCACTTGTATGCTATCTATTAGAGAGTCAGCCATAATAAGAGTTTAGCTTCCTTCATTTCAAATGTCCCTTTAAGTTAGAGATAAGTTGTGATTGGTTGGGCTGTGTTGGCGTTTTGTTTAAAATTGGACACCATCTTGAATTAGAAAGGCGTTCGCAGCTGATTCAACTCCTGAAGCAGTGGGTGCTACCCACAAAACAAGGCTTTTGTTGAGGTTTGAACTGAATATGTAGTAGGATTTGGTGAACCAGTATTTAAAATAACAGCGGAGAATGTGAGCATGGAGTTTGCTGTAAGGTATATTAGAGCTCCCCGGGTTTGATGGTCGGGAAGTTAGTGGAGCTCTACACAATGGAAGTTAAGGATTGTCACCTGAGTCCCAAGGAAGAAGAAGGTGGAAGCGAAATTGGGGCATTACAGCACTCTACAATCTATATATATAAAATCGGAGGTATGTATGTGTGTATATATGTGTGTGTGTATGTGCCGCGATCACGCAAAAACGGCTTGACCGATTTGAAAGAAACTTGGTATGCAGATCCCTCACTACGTGGGATGATATATTCTGGGGGTCTCGCGGCCCACCTGCACACGTGGGCGGAGCTACAAACATAAAATCAGATTTCACCCATTCATGTCAATGGAAAAAATGTAAAAAGCTGCCATTCTCACAGTAATTCAAAAACGGCTTGACCGATTTGAACGAAACTTGGTATGCAGATCCCTCACTACCTGGGGTGATATGTTCTGGGGGTCTCGCGGCCCACAACTCTATGTTGCTTGCTCAAGGGTGGGTTCACCCAAGAATTTATATGTTCTTGCTCCTGGAAGTGAAACCAAAAATGTTGTTTATAATCAAGTTTTGCGTTAGTTGTATTGTATTCATTTTGTCAAATATTTCACATTATAATTTGATTATTGTATTTTTTATTAAGCTGTAAAAAAATACTTTCATTCACCACTATAAAGTATCTTTATTTGAATCTATTTACAGTGTTATTGCTATAATTAAATACCTGTGCAACGCCGGGGCATCAGCTAGTATGGAATAAACAGCTTTCATGGATGTCCTTCTACTGTTGCACTTTTGAGTATGTTTCCCTTTTTGAATCTTTTTCTTGTACTGGGAGAGGATTTCTTGCTAAAAGATTGATAATTCTGGTTTTGTGAACATAAGAATTGCCGCTGTTTTTGTAAGTAGGTTTTTTGCTCTGCTGCTTCTTTTTTCTAGAGTTACAAGCCGATGATAAGATTCTGTGCTCCAGAATAGCATGCTTTAAAACAGCCTGTTCAGCTGAAGTCTATGCTTGTTGAGCCTTTGAGGCATATGCTTCTTTAAATATTTGTGGTCACGTAAATCCTCTTCCAGCGCAGGTAAGATAAGAAATCAACACACTTTTATTTTTAAGTATAGTAATCTATTAGAGAGTGACATGGTAATGGTTACTGCGGTAATACCACACCACTGCAGTAATGGGGACATTTTTTAAAAATTACCTTAGAATACCACGGTAGTGCCATGGGAACACGGACCAATACCACAGCATTCCCTCAGTAAAGGGGATAAAATGCTGGTCCACCAAGCCTCACTAGGCCCTCTCCAGACTTACCTTAATAGCCCTGGTGGTCAAGTGACCTTTCCATGAGCAAGTAAGAACCTCCCTCTTTGCTGCCCATTGCCACTGCTGTGCTCAGTGACTCAGATTCTTCAAAATGGCTGCCGAGGATGCCTCATGAAGTCTTGGCAGCCATTTTGAAGAAGTGGCAATGGTGGGCAGTGCAGCAGTGGTGGGCAGAAAAGAGTCAGGATCTCTTCTGCTCCTGAAGAAGCAGTAGTGGCAGCAGCAGGCAGAGAAGCAGTGGGCAGGAAAGAGTGGGGTTCTTTCCTGCCCCAAAAGAAGCAGTGGCAATGACAAATGGCAGAGCAGTAGTGGTGGCAAAAGGCAGAGCAGCAGCAGCTGCGGGAAGGAAAGAAAGGGAACACTCAGTGAGTAAATACCCTTACTTTCCTACCTTTTCCCCAGCATCTACTCCCTGGCAGAATGGGGTTTATGAATGCCAGATTTTTTTTTTTTGGGGGGGGGGGATAGGGTTTATGCCTGGTTCCAAGGATTTTTTTTTATTTCTTGCTCTTACTGTGTTTGAATGAATAATATGTGTTCTTCAATCAAAATGGATGGTCACTGACTCAAAAGAGTACAGGAGTGGTTTGCCATTGCCTTCTCCCGCGCAGTGGGTGGCTCTACTATGTCGCTGCTGCTCAACATAGGGCCCCTCAACCTACAGAGCCTGATATTCCAAGGTGGTCTCCCATTCAGGTACTAGCCAGGCATGATCCTGCCTAGCTTCCAATAGTAAGAGCGGACCTACACAGTCAATCAAAATAAAAAGTTGCTCCTCCTTCGCCTAAAAGCCCTTCTGTTGGACGTTTAGGGCTTAGGCGTTTTTTTTGGTTCATTATGGCCAAAAAGTGTAGAAGTCGTGGGGGTGTACTTGTAGATGTAGTGGTGATCTGGGCGTTTAGTAGAGGCAGGCCATAATCAAAACAAGGACATTTGTTGTGGTTATGGATACTTTCGCTGCTTCTGCTTTGAACGTTTAAGGACTTAGGCCAAAAAGGGACTTAGACGGATTTTTTGATTATGCCCCTCCACGTGTATAGCCCTCGAAGGAGACTGTCCCAACTTTGTTGGTTGGGCTGAGAACTTTTCAGTGGCCCCTCGTATGTTGTTCTGAATTGTACCTGTCCATGCACAATTTAGCAGTTTTATGACACAAACCTTACAAAGAAAATCATTCAAATTCAGCATTATAATTCTTCATGTCAGAGCTGTTTATACCTGAGCTGATGTTTAGCATACAGCCGGAAAATTCTTTTGTTTCACTCACGTCAGGTTTGTTTTTCTCACCAAAGGTAACTCAGGGCTATGTACTATGTTATGAATCTTGGGATGATTTTGTTGAGGTCATGCCCTAGAATTGTTCATTTTTTTCAAATGTAAACACAGACCAAATGTTTACTGCATGTTATATTCCACCACTAGTGCTTTGTGATTACAGACAAGCACAGATGGCATTTGGGCAGGTTTCCATCGCTTGCTCCATATGATAAAACTCAACACATCTGGTATCTCCTGAAAAGCATCTTTGCACTAATTTGTTTGTCAGTATCTATTGAAAGGACTATCTGTCATCTTGTCACATTTTGGTTGCCCTGAGATACTTGAAGACAGAGCTAGTCAAAAATTGTGACTGAAGGCCACTTGGGAGCAATCAGAAGAAACCAGCAGCTGTTTTAAGATGCTTCAGTTATGGATTTTACGTAAGCTAACATTTCACTGTAATCTCTCCTCAGACATTTTGAAATGTTTACAGGGAAAGAGCCTGCACTTTTCATCGAACGGGGATAGAACCTGCCTGTCCCCACTGTGTTTTGTCTGTTTACCCACCTGTTTATTTAGGTGCACTTTCTTCGCTGTGATTGACAATCGGACCGAGCATGGGGAAATGCACATCACCTGTAACACTTAAACTCCATGCTAAAGTCCCCTTTGTGGTTTTGCAAGTCTACTGCAACAGAAAAATATAAGTATCTAGATAAATCTTGTCAGGAATGTATTGTTTAACAACACTGAGGCTGCTTAACAAATGGTGCACTGAGCAAAGTTTGCTTTTGTCACCTCTCTCCCTTTCAGTTACTCGCGCAGCCCCCACCCCCTTTAAAATTCACTTTTCCTATTCATTCCTTTCAATAGCCTTTGTCAAGTTATAACAAGAGCAGACACCCTGCATAGACTGGGGGGAGGAGTGGTCTAGTGTCTAGAACAGGGGTGGACAACTCCGGTCCTTGAGGGCCAGAATCCGGTCGGGGTTTCAGGATTTCCCCAATGAATATGCATGAGATCTGTTTGCATGCACCGCTTTCAATGCATATTCATTGGGGAAATCCTGAAAACCCGACTGGATTCTGGCCCTTGAGGACCGGAGTTGCCCACCCCTGGTCTAGAACCACAGCCTCGGCATCCTGAGGTTGTGGGTTTCAGAACTGATCCCTGTGACCCTGGGCAAGTCATTCAACCCTCCGTTGCTTCAGATACATTAGGTCAGGGGTAGGGAACTCCGGTCCTCGAGAGCCGTATTCCAGTTGGGTTTTCAGGATTTCCCCAATCAATATGCATAAGATCTATTTGCATGCACTGCTTTCAATGCATATTCATTGGGGAAATCCTGAAAACCCGACTGGAATACGGCTCTCGAGGACCAGAGTCTACGCCGATAACTGCCAACTAACAAGCAACTATTGGACCTAATTAACACTAATTGACACTAATTAGAATTTATGTGCACAGCTTTCTAAGCATATTCTGTAAAGTGATGCGCATAAATTCTATTGAGTGGAACTCAAAAAAGAGGGCATGGGTGGATCGGAGGCATTCCTAAAAGTTAGGCACGCTGCTATAGAATATGCCCGATCTGCGCAAAATGCACGCATTTATGGCAGCACCTAAATTTTAGTCATGGGGACAGGCGCTATTTTATAGACGATGCCTAATTCCGGATGTAGTTTATAGACTAGCACTAAGCACTCATTATTTTTAGTGCTGATTTTTTTTTGGGCAACCTACAGGACTGCAGTTTGCGTGCTTAACTTTAGGCGTGAGCACTTACACGACTGGTGAAAATGCTCATGACTAACTAGGGGCAGTTAGGTGTGTAACTGCAAGCATTCTACACGCTACGAGTGCAGTTGCACACATCTTTTCGCAGAAGACCAGCAAATTCCTCTTCCAATGACAACCGCCCCCTTCCCCCCACAGACCTGCTTCTCTATATGTGGCCTACTATGAATGTTAATTTGTAAACCATCCTGAGCTTTCTGGGAGGACGGGATAAAAGTCAAAATAAATAAATAACAAATATCTAGTCCTCTAAATTTTCTCTTCATTTTGCCTCTTCCTTCCACTGGAGTTCCTTTCTACCCTAACTCTTGTTAACCATGTCGAGCTTTACGAATGTAGAGATGATGCGGTATACAAACCTAAGGTTTAGATTAGATTAGATTAGATATATACAGTGGTGCCTCGCATAATGGACGCCTCGCTCAGCGAACGCTGCGCATAACGAACTTTTTGTCTTGCTCCCTATAACGAACTTCGTTTCACACAACGAAGTCGCCCGAGGGGCCCGGGGGGGGGGGGCGGAACTACTCTCGCCGCTTCCTAATGTGAGCCGGGAACAGCAGCACCCTCACCTTACCTCGGATGCCGAGTTTTCCGGCTTTCTTTTTCGGCCAGCCACACGCTTTCAGGGAGCAGCACATGCGCGCATGCTCTGTTGTTCAATCTTCTCCTCTGACGCAACCGGAAACCGGAAGTTGCAGGAGAGGAGAACATTGATCAACTCCAGCAGCTGCGCGTGCACAGCTTTTTGAGATCGTGCCGGGAGCCAGACCCGCTGATGCACAGCAGCAGTGAATATTGTGCAGACAAACTAACCTGCTGGTACAGCCGAAGAGGGAGGAAGGAAAACTGTTGAATTTCTTGGGGGAAAGATGAGGAGTTCTGGCCAGCAGGGGAGGGAAAGCTGGACAGTACGGGGGAGGAGCAGTAGGGAAGGCAAGAGATCACTGCCCTCTCCAGCCAAAATTTTCCTTTTCAGAGGGACCCCGACATGGCAGCCATTCTCACAAACTGCCTGCGGCTGCCCCGAAGTTTTCCCTCTGCTGCAACTTCCCGTTTCTGATAGGGCAGATCGCCGCAAAGGGAAAGCTTCGGGGCAGCTACCGGCAGTTTATGAGAACAGCTGCCATGTCGGGGTCCCTCTGAAAAGGAAACTTTAGGTGTTTAATAAAGAAGTTTGGATCGCAGGGCCCCTTAGATCTATGCTCCCCCCTCTTACGCCAGCCCTGGGACCCTTCTGACAGTTTCGGGCCCACTCAAGTGGCTAAAGAGCCACATGCGGCTCGCGAGCCGCGGTTTGCCGACCACTGACCTAGGACAACTGGAGGGTCAGGTGATTTGCCTAGAGTCACATGGAGCTGCAGTGGGAACTGACCCAGTTCCCGAAGTTCTTAGCCTCCTGCAGATCGTGCGGCTGGGTGAGGGAGAAGGCTGGCAGGCTCTGCATGTGAGGTGAGGTGGAGGGAGGGAAATGTAGGGCTGCAGAACGAATTATTTTGTTTTACAGGTATTCTTATGGGAAAACGCGTTTCACACAACGAACGTTTCACATAACAAACTTGCTCCTGGAACGGATTAAGTTCGTTGTGTGAGGCACCACTGTACTTGAATATAACCCTATTCGAGTATAAACAGAGATAGAAGTCGTTCCCCCCCTTTTAAAAAAAAAAGAAACAGAGGGTTCGATGCCGGTCCACAGAATAATTATTTTATTTCTGCCGGTCCATAGGTGTAAAAAGGTTGAAAAACACTGCTCTAGATGACCGATTCTTTCACCCTGTGGGCTGTTTTATTATAAAACTCTATCTGAGCTTAAAAATAGCATGTATATTGAGACACCTTCTTGTCCAGTTTGTCTCTCTTGACTAGATTGTAAGCTCTTTTGAGCAGCGACCGTCTCTTCTATGTTTTGATGTACAGCGCTGCGTATGTCTAGTAACACTATAGAAATGATTAATAGTAGTAGTAGTAGTAATGTTTTGTTCAGATCTCATGTCAGCTGTTATTGAATAGGGTGATATGGCTCGGAAAAACATAAGAATACATTTAGATATGATATGGAATCTATCCCAAACAGTTGCCACCGGGGACTTGGGTGTTCTTTTTGTTAGCTTGCTGAATATGTTCAGAATGATTCAGTTCTAATTTACTGCCAACACTTTTCCAATAAATATGAAGTATTAGGTGATAAAACCAAGAACCTGGGATTTATGCCTGGAGCTTCTGCAGAACATAAACCTTTTATTATTAAAGAACATAATCCTCACTAAACAATAAGGTAATAACAGACCTCAAATCCTCAACTACTAAGGCATATGCTTTTCCCTATTTTAAAACAAGCATGTTTTATTGCTCTCCCCATTATCGCCCTCTTTGTATCACAATGCGCCCAGATGTGCTGAATCCTATACATGCAAACCTGTGCCAACTGACTGCCCAGTCTTAATATACTTATTGACTTTGATTTTCAGGACCACCAAAATTTTTTTTTTTAAATAGAAGTTATTAAACTAGCAAGTTTAATATTTTTTTTATTTTCATATCTGCCAATATTCAAAGTTACTACTCTGGACAGTAGGTGCTTCTTCCCAGATAAGCAACGCTGGCTGGAGCCATTGTAGGTTCTTCAGTGACATTATCCAGCTCAGACTTGTCCAACCTTGTTCAGTATCAAGGCTCACATTTGATATTTTCTAACTTTCAGAGGGCCAAAACACGCATCGTTGTATTTTGCCATATGCTTCATAAAACAGTGACAAAATATGAGGGGGTCGCTGAAAAGTTCTCAGCCCAACCAAGCGAATGATATGGAGCCATGAAGCTTACAAGTTATTCCATCCTTTTCTTGACAATTATTGTTTCAATGATATGAAATGAAAAGTGTGCAATAATTTGTAACTTTCATGGTTCCACTTCATTCTCTTGGTTGGGTTAAGAACTTTTCAGCAACCCCTCATACAAGTGTGTCATCCCCTCCCAGCCACTTTCTCTCTCTCTCATCTACCCATAACCTTCATCCATTCTACATGCTCTCTCATGTACACCCACCACCACCACCACCACCAAGTTTTAGCCAGACTCTTTCCCCTCACCTTGCATCAGCTGCAGAACAAACAATGGACTTTCTACTTCCCAAGTTTGACTCTGTTCTCTGCAGGTCTGAGCTGCATGGTGCCAGGAATTCAGGGTGGTCTCATGGTTTCAAGTCTCACAAGACATGAAACCGCAAGACCAATTCAAACTTATGATACTGTTCAGCTCAAATTTACAAGGATATGAGTCTTGGTGGGGAAGCAGGAATCTTGTCATAGGTGCCAGCTCTGAGTGCTGTGGGTGTTAGCACTGCCCAGATATCAAAGCTCAAATTTTCCCAATGTAGAGCTGAAGGGGAAAGCAGGAAGAAAGGCAGTGTCTCTATAGCTACTGCTTCCACCGGTTCATAGACAAAAGCGCGCGACGACAACCCAGCGCAGACAACTGAGCGCAAGGCGGAAGCGTGCCGAAGAAAAACAGTATTTTAAGGGGCTCTGACGGGGGGTGTTGGTGGGGAACCCCCCCACTTTACTTAATAGAGATCGCGCCGACGTTGTGGGGGGTTTGGGGGGTTGTAACCAGTGTTCCCTCTAAGCGGGCGGGTGTTGTGAGCAAACTTTTTTCACTGTGAGCTAAAAATATCGGGCGCCAGCAAGTTATGAGCCAAATAAATATGTTGCTTTCTACCACAGAACTTCCTTACGTTTGTATGGAATCTATCCCCTTTCAACTTTAGAGAGTGCCCTCTCGTTCTCCCTGCCTTAGCTACTAAGTCTATTCCCTTCAGTACCTTGAATGTTTCTATCATGTCCCCTCTCAATCTCCTCTGCTCAAGGGAGAAGAGGCCCAGTTTCTCTAATCTTTCGCTGTACGGCAACTCCTCCAGCCCCTTAACCATTTTAGTTGCTCTTCTCTGGATCCTTTCGAGTAGTACCGTGTCCTTCTTAAAGTACCAGTGCTGGACGCAGTACTCCAGGTGAGGGCGTACCATGGCCCGGTACAGCAGCATGATAACCTTCTCTGTCTCTTCAGTCCAGCATCTGCCCCTTCCATTCACTGTCTGTCTTTCCCTGCCATCTCTCCTCCTGCCCCCCCCCACCCTCCAATTTGGTCTAGCATCCATCATCTTCCTTCTGTTCCCCTCATGGTCTGGCATCTCTATCCTTCCCTCCCCCCTGTGGTTTTTAGCATATCTCTCTTCTCATTTCCTCCACTCAGATCTGATCATTCTCTGCTCTCTTCCCTTTTCTTCTCTGGTCTTCCTTCTCTATTTTCTGCCTCCATCTAAATTAAATTCTTTCTTACTATTTAGTCCCGTTTCCCTCTTTTCACTGTGTCTACACACAGCTTGTCACCCCTTTCCCTCACCCCTCCATTATCTTACTATTTTCTTCCCCCTTTATTTATCTCCTCCTTCCATCCAGTATGTGTTCTTTCCCCACTTCCATTCAGCATCTGCTCTCCCCTCTCAACTGACATCCATCTGCCTTCTGCTCTCTCTCCCTTCTTCTCACTTCCATCATCTGTCCCCTTCTCTCTCTCTCTCATCTCCTCCATTCCATCATCTGCCCCTTCTCTCTCTCCCCCCCCCAACTTCCATCATCTGCCCCCCTTCCCCTCACCTTTGTGGGTCACTTTCTTTCCCCTGAGGGTGGCTCATGTCACAGGGGAAGCTTTGGCCGAGCAGAACCGCTTGATTGACAGTGGAACTTACTTGATTGATGTCGATGCTGGGGCCCGTTGCCGTTTGAAGGAAAAAAAAAAAGGTGGAAAAAAGGAACCTGTAAGGCGAGAGGAAGGGAAACCTCCAGGATAGCTGCTTTTTGCCCTCCTTCAGCGGCCCAAGAGTTCAGACCAGCAGCGGCAGCTCTGTATGCTTTTAACTTCGGCACAGAGCTGCCCCTAATCAATAGTTTAGCGCGGTTTCATGAGGCAGCCTCGGGGCCTTTGATAGCCGGCCCGCTTCGATGATGCGATGTGGGCCGGCCTAGCAAAGGCCCCGAGGCTGCCTTATGAAACCGCGCTAAACTATTGATTAGGGGCAGCTCTGTGCCGAAGTTAAAAACATACAGAGCTGCCGCTGCTGGTCTGGAGGTGCGGAGACAAGGCAGGAGGCAAACGCGGTGGAAGGCAGGAGTCCCGGCGAAGGCAGGAGTCCCGGCACAGCGACTGCAACAGGAAGTTGCAAGTCAGCTGACGCCGGCCTTTCGTTGCGGCGGGGACCGAATCCTTCGCGGACCGGCAAGATTTTGTTTGCGGACCGGCGGTTGAAGAACTGTGCTCTACAATGTGTGCGCTGTGACGAGAAACTTGTGCGCTGCCAGGTAATATTTTGTGCGCAAGCGCACACCAGCGCACCTTAGCGGGAACACTGGTTGTAACCCCCATCATTTACTGGAAACTTAACTTTTTCCCTCTTTTTTAGGGAAAAAGTGAAGTTTTCAGTATAATGTGGGGGGTTACAACCCCCCAAACCCCCCACAACGCCGGCGTGATCTCTATTCAGAGCCCTTTAAAATACTGTTTTTATTCAGCGCGCTTCCGCCTTGCCCTCAGTTGTCTGCGCTGGGTTGTCAGCGCGCCTTTGTCCTGTCACCGTAAAGTCGGACTACACCAATCAGGAGCTGCTTTGACACGCGTTCTAGAACTTAATTATTCTCCGAGTGAAAAAATATTTCCTCCTATTGGTTTTAAAAGTATTTCCCTTTAACTTCATCAAAACAGGAATATGTGCTGTAGCACCTCACCTTTCCTGTGGATTTGACCCATGACCTGTGGAAGAGGAAAACACTGCATTTAACCACTAAGCCACAGGGCTGAATCTAAATAGGTAATGCCATCCACTGTCCAGATACTGGCACTAAATAGATTTAATTAAGTCTCTGCAGCTAGTATTTTTAAAATGCTGATCATCATGGTTAATATCAGCCAGATAGCACTGTTTTGGTTTTGGAAGCTTTATATTATGGACCACAATTTACATATTCTATGCAAGTACAGTACTTTCTCTGAGCCATGGATAAGCCTCTATTGCAGCTTAGTAAAAAGGGGGTTAAATTATTGTGCGTTTGGTTAGATGTTGGTCTAACAATGAAAACTCAGGTTAATAATCTGGTTAGGAAAGTCTGATTTAAATTAAAATTGTATAGAATGAAACACTTCTCAGAAAAGTTATTTACAGGTTATTTGTCCAGTCTCTCCTACTTACTTCCATGGATTACTATAATATTTGCTTGTTAGGTATTTCTGCTAAACAGATGAAACTCCAGATTATGCAGAATGTTGCAGCTAAATTAATTTTAGGGGGGAAACAGATATGATCATGCTACTCCATTGTCATGAGAACTACACTTGCAGCAAGGATAGATTTTAAAAATTTTATTTTGATTTTTAAGATTTTGTATGGGCTATGTCCTCATTATTTGATAGATTTAATAATTGCATGCAAATCAACAAGAGATTTATGTTCCTCAGGAGAACTGCGGTTAATGATACCATCTGTTAAAGATTGTAGATTATTCTCCTCTAGAAAGGAATTGGTCTTGGGTAGAGCTGCAGAACTGCAGAATGTTTTACCTAATGAAATTAGAAATCTATCCAACATTGGATTATTTAGAAAGACAATAAAGACATGGCTATTTCAAAAGTACCTGGATTGATTAAGATTGATGTTAATGACACTGTAAATGTATATTATCTGCTGATGGTTATTTTAAATGTAGATTGATGTTACTGACATTGCTAATGTATGTTACCTGTTGATGGCACACTTTGTTATAAGAAAATATTAGATGTTATCTATTTTAACTTGTAAACCACTTGAAACTTTGTGGTTAAGTGGACTATTAACATGGAATTAAATTAAATTTTTCTTACCACACCCTCTGGCAATGAGTCTCAAAGTTTAACTATTAATGAATGAAAAAAATACGCTCTCCTATTTGTTTTAAAAGTATTACCATGTAACTTCATGAAGCGTCTCTTCATCTTTGTTCCTTATGAAAGACTAAACAATCAATTTACATTTACCTATTCTGCTCCACTCAGGATTTTGTAGACCTCTATATGTTATATGTACTCTTATATCCCGCCAAATCCTTGCCATGCGGAGTTGGAGGCAGATTTCAATCAGCATTATCGCTATAGAGCAAAATAAAAAAGTCTAAATTCCTAACATACCCCCTCTTTTATGAAAGCATAGTGCGGGTTTTAGCACTGGCGGCAGCAGTAATTGCTCTGACGCTCATAGAATTCCTATGAACATTGAAGCAATTACCGCCGCTGCTAGTGCTAAACCCTGCGCTATGCGTTCATAAAAGAGGGGGTTAGATTTGTAAAATATCATTCCCCTCAGCCATGAGGTCACGCCGTAGAACAATGCATTAGAGATACTCTTCATCTTATTAGTGTTCCCTTTCCTAATAATTCTTAGCATTCTGTTTGCTTTTTTTGGTTGCCGCCACACACTGAACAGAAAATTGAAGTATATTGTCTACAATGACACCTAGATCTTTTTCTTGGTTGCTGACTCCTAATTTGAACTACACCATCAAGTAAGTCCATCAAGTAACACCATCAAGATTTGGGTTAGTCTTCCCAATATGAACCACTTTGCATTTGTCCACATTAAATTTCATCTGCCTTTTGGATGCTCAGTCTTCCAATTTCCTAAATACTTCCTGCAATGTTTTACAGTCTGCATGTGTATTAACAAGTCGGAATAGTTCTGTGTCATATCCAAATTTACCCCCTTTTTTACAAAGCTGCACTAGCAGCTGCTACAGCCCATAGGGATTAAAGGACTTCAGGGCACCGGTCCTAGTACAGATCCCTGTGGCACTCCACTATTTACCCTTCTCCATTGAGAACAATAGCCATTTAATCACACTCTCTGTTTTTCTCTTCAATAACCAATCCACAACAGAACAATGCCTCCTATCCCATTAATTTTTCATTTTCTTAGGAGTCGCTCATGAAGAACTTTGTCAAAGCTTTCTGAAAATTTAGGTACACTAAAGAAACTGCTCACTTTTATACACATTTATTTACAACTTCAAAAAAAATGAAGCAAATTGGTGAGGCAAGACTTCCTTTGGCTGCATCCACTGTCCCATTAAATCATGTTTGCCTATCTGTTTTGTAACTTTATTCTATATAATTGTTTCCATTATTTTGCCCAGCACTGAAATCGGGCTTACTGATCTATAATTTCCCAGATCAATCCAGAACTCTTTTTTAAAATTGGCATTACATTGTCTACCCTTTAATCATCAGGTACTACAGATGATTTTGACAACAGATTACAGATCATTAACAGCAGATCAGCAATTTCATGTTTGAGTTCTTTCAGTACCATAGGGTGATTTACTACTATTTAATTTGTTGATTTGACTCAGTACATCTTCCAGGTTCACTGAGATTTCTTTCAGTTCCTCTGCATCATCACCCTATAGATAGATCTCATATATTTTCTTCAGTAAAGACTGAAACAACAACAAAAAAAATCATTCAGCCTTGTCCTCCTTGAATGTCACTTTTTCTCCTTCATGATCTAATGGTCCCACAAATTCCCTCATAAGCTTTCTGAAAAAGTTGTTACTGTGAGTTTTTGCCTCTGTGGTAAATTTATCTTCCTATTTTCCTTTAGCCTTCTTTATCAATGCTTTGCATCTAACTTTCCAGTGCTTATGTTGCTTCTTGTTTTCTTCATTAAGATCCTTTTTGCATTATTGGAAAGATGCTCTTTGGCTCTAATAACCTCTTTTATTTCACCTTGTAATCATGTTGGCTGTCTTTTTCTCTTCTTTCCACCTTTGTTAAAATATGGACTACATCTGGTCTGGGCTTCCAAGATGGTATTCTTAAAGAGTGTCCATGCCTAATTTAAAATTTGTTGCTGATCTTTTTAGCTTCCTAATTTTATTGTGGTTTCACTTTCAAAAGTTAAATGCTACTGCATGTTTCCTTAGTGGCTTCACCCAGAGAGTGGTAGAAAACTGGAACGCTCTTCTGTAGGCTGTTATAGGGCAAAACACCCTCTAGGGATTCAAGACAAAGTTAGACAAGTTCCTGCTGAACCAGAAAGTACGCAGGTAAGTCTAGTCTCATTTAAGGCACTGGTCTTTGACCTAAGGGCCGCCGCATGAGCGGACTGCTGGGCATGATGGACCATTGGTCTGATCCAGCAGTGGCAATTCTTATGTTCTTATGTTCACTTTAGATATCAGCTCTAAGTAGACCATGGGTTTTTATGAAGGCGCGTTAGGGCCTTAATGCACGGAATAGCGCATGCTAAATTTCTGCATGTGCTAGACGCTACCGCCTCTTGAGCAGGCGGTAGTTTTTCAGTTAGCATGCGCTATAGCGCACGCTAATCTGGTGCATGTGCTAAAAATGCTAGTGCACCTTCGTAAAAGGGACCCCATTTTGATTAGTTTCCCAGTGAACTCAACGCTGTTATGTTTCAAACCTGTTGCTCATGTCTTGCATTCCACTAAAGACTAGATCTAAAAATAGCTCCCCCTCTTGTTGGTTCCTAGACCAATTGCTCCAGGAAGCAGTCTCGAGCCTCTGGGGGTGAATAATGTCATTGAATAGCAAGCATTTTTTTTTTTTAGTATCAGTCCTTTAGCAGCTTTTTTTTGTTTGTTTGCTTTTGGTGAAATTTGGAGTCTGTGTTTCATCAGCTGTTTTTGTGCAGGGTTTATTACCACCCACTGCTGATTGGTCCAAGTTAGGTTAAATCCACATGCCCCTTGTGAGTCATGGGTGTAGCAGCTGGTAATTTCTCTTACACTAGTAGTCTGCGTGTCATCTTCAGCTTCCTTTTTTCCTGAAGCAGCAAAACAAGGCTCTTGTTGAAGTAGGAAGATTGCGACCAGCTCCCTGGCTCTATTTGGATTACAAATCACGTGAGCGGAACATTGTGCTCTAATCACGTTTGGAACCTTTGAGACTGCATGATTGCAATAATCTAGAGATAAGTACTGGTGGAGTTTTTTTACATCACTATTTTTTGTGATTTTGAGTTGTGTTTATCTTGCTACTACACTGAGTTTGCCGAGGCTAAAGTCTGGGTAATTTTGGAATCTAGTATTGCTCAACCGGTGGGTGTAAGCGCAGGTTTTTCTCCCCTTGGGAGCCTTTTGAGGTGTTTTACTGTGCTTTCTCCCCTGGTTAGAACAGCCTATGATTTGATTACCTTTGAGCCTATTTTGGCTTAATGATCAAGCTGAGCTTGTGTCTATGTTTGAAGTTTCTGAGGCTCGTTTTGTAACAAATAAGAACGTCTGTTTGCCAAGTAAGTGTAGTCAAAAATGGATGCCAGAAAAGATTGACATTTGCCCTTTATAGAATCATGCTTAGTGCCAATTCTCATGCCATAACTTGGGTGCCAGACTTATACCTGCTGAAACCTAGTGCAAATGCTGGTGTCCAAGATGGGCATGGTGACTTAGTAATCTGTGCATAATGTTTTGGAATGCCCCCGACATGCTCATGCCTCTTCCATGGCCATGCCTCTTTTGAGTTGCACTTGACGCGTTATCGAAGATTGGGCAGCCAGATACACATTCAAATCCTGACTGGTGCCAATTATGCCAATTATTGTTGTTATGCTATCCAAAATCTCAGCTTTATTAATACATCTTCTTTAAAATATTTTTTCTTTAATACATTCATATAGTGCTCCATCAAAATGATCATTCAAACGTGATTATCAAACTACAGTGGTTAATCACAAAACTTCATACTCTTCATTACCATATTGTCAATCTTCTACCAATGAACTAAAACGCTCATTTATAGTCTCTCCTTGAGTTGAATTTTACTTATAACCACTGAGAAAAAGTGAACTTGTGCAAAAAGTGCAGTAGTGCTGTAAACTTAACTCCTTCGGGTTACATCTACCCCCCAACTTGAGTTTCGAAAATGTCTTAGTCAGGAGGGGTACTAGGAATATAAAAGCAATACGAAAAGGTAAATTACTTTATATTATTAAAACTCATGTTGTCTATTCTAAAACTTAAATACCACTTAAATTCAAAATCAAATATTAAATTTATACTTGTTTTCAAAAAGACTCTTTCATACCTGTCAGTCGGCTCTTTCCCTTGGGGTGGACGAGCCAAACCAGCGTCTCTCTCTACTCTTATCCCAACTTTAAATATGGTATCCAATTACCTCTTACTCTAACCGGAATGATTCCCTCTCAACCGGAAGTAAAAAACTTTTACAGTGCATTCCACTCTATTTCCATGTTTAACCCTGTGGTTGTAGATGTTTTCCAGTTAAATATAAGACGATACATTGATTAAGCATCAGGATCGCCTCATCACAAGTGTACACAAAAAGACCACCAATAGAAATACGTTACTTCAATACCAAAGTTTCCACCCGCGAATACTAAGGAACAGCATACCTACAGGTCAATTTTTAAGAATAAGACGTATTTGTTCTGAGGAGGATGATTTCACTCAACAAGCCAATATAATGTATCATAAATTCCGTGACAGGGGCTACCCAAAAAAAGTTGTTAAAAAGGCTTGGAAACGAGCCAGGAGCTGCTATCGGCCCTGGCTCCTTTTACCAGGGTCACAAGATCAAAGTTCACGAATAGCGTGTGTATTACTCTATAGTTCAAGAAGTAACCAGATTAAAAATATCATCTTAAAACATTGGTCAGTGTTACAAGTTCACTCAAAATTGAGAGATAACCCTAAGTTTGCGTTTAGAAGATCTAGCAACTTAGGGGAACAACTCAAACATCGTAAATATAATAAACAACATAGTTATTTACCACCGCATCGTAAATGCGGTCACTGCTGCAATTGCAAATATGTGATGGAGCAGGATTGAATAGAAGTTCCGCACGCCAATGGAAAACAATTTAAGCTTTCTTCAGGTACTGATTGTGGTTCATCAGGGGTGATATACTATATCAAATGTCCGTGTAATAAACTATATATTGGTCAAACGAGCCGGATGATAAAGACCCGGATAACGGAACACCTTAGTAATATTCGTTGTGCCCGGGTAACCGCCCCCCTGGTAGCCCATTGGCTACAGGAATCTCATGCAGTTGATTCACTACGATATACAGTTTTAATACATATAACAGAATATCAGGGGAATATTAGTAAATTATTACACTATAAGGAACAACGGTTTATATTTAACTGGAAAACATCTACAACCACAGGGTTAAACATGGAAATAGAGTGGAATGCACTGTAAAAGTTTTTTACTTCCGGTTGAGAGGGAATCATTCCGGTTAGAGTAAGAGGTAATTGGATACCATATTTAAAGTTGGGATAAGAGTAGAGAGAGACGCTGGTTTGGCTCGTCCACCCCAAGGGAAAGAGCCGACTGACAGGTATGAAAGAGTCTTTTTGAAAACAAGTATAAATTTAATATTTGATTTTGAATTTAAGTGGTATTTAAGTATTAGAATAGACAACGTGAGTTTTAATAATATAAAGTAATTTACCTTTTCGTATTGCTTTTATACTCCTAGTACCCCTCCTGACGAAGACATTTTCGAAACTCAAGTTGGGGGGTAGATGTAACCCGAAGGAGTTAAGTTTACAGCACTACTGCACTTTTTGCACAAGTTCACTTTTTCTCAGTGGTTATAAGTAAAATTCAACTCAAGGAGAGACTATAAATGAGCGTATTAGTTCATTGGTAGAAGATTGACAATATGGTAATGAAGAGTATGAAGTTTTGTGATTAACCACTGTAGTTTGATAATCACGTTTGAATGATCATTTTGATGGAGCACTATATGAATGTATTAAAGACAAAAGAAAAAATATTTTAAAGAAGATGTATTAATAAAGCTGAGATTTTGGATAACATTGGAGTAGTTCATCCAGCTATTTTGCGAATATCTCCCACATTTTGAGATATATATAGAATTATTGTTGTTAGTCACATAAGTTGCATGTATATCTCAGGATTGTGCCTAGAGTTGGAGGTAAGACCAAAAAGAATGGCCTTTAGAAAATACAAAAATCTCTGCAGGATATAGCAACTAGAATTATCAGGAAAAATAGAGGACCAGAGGAGAATATCGCCCATTGAATAAAAGGACTAAAACCTTAGATTTATAAAGGAGAAATGTGAAAGCCAAAGGAAGAAAGATTAAAAGAAGAAAGTAGCAAGTGAAGAAGAGAAACAGGAATATACAGAAAAGAAAGTGTTGTACCTAAGGCAAAATACGGAAACATGAAAGACTGTGAACCTAAACAACATGATTTCAGAAAAAGATAATGACAAACAAACTGCCTTCTGATGAAGTGACAAAAATGAATGGATTAGGGAAGACCAGTATGTGGCTTATCTGGTTATAAGTAAGGACTCTGACACAGAGAGGATCGGTAAAGCAACTTGGGGCTCTTTTTACTAAGCTGCGATAGCGTTTTTAGCGCACACAGCATTTTAGCGCACGCTAAACCCACGCTACACGGCTAGAACTAATGCCAGCTCAATGCTGGCGTTAGCGTCTAGTGCGTGGCATTTTAGCGCACACTATCCCACGCATTAAAGCCCTAACGCAGTTTAGTTAAAGGCACCCTTAGTCATTAGGGGCACAATTATATAAATAGGTATTTCTTGTAGGCACCCTAGCAATGCATGGTGAGAACCGATTCTTTAATGGCATCCAGGTGTCTAGAATCTATTATAGTATACTAGTATAACCCCGATCCCGTTACAGAGTACTAGCGTAAAACCTTACATTTACATGCCTGCAGTTACACCAACCGTAGACTTGGCTTAACTGCAGGTACTTAAAATGCAGCAAGGGTACTCATAACCTATGGTATTCTTTAAATTGTGTACGTGTAAGTGGCAGCACTTCCCAGGCCCCTATACTTCATCCATGTCATTGTCCCCTTGCATTTATGCATGTTGTCACTTTTAGGGGCTGATTCTATAAACAGCGCCTAAATCGGCTGGCATCTAGAAAAATGGTGCCGGCCACAGGTAAGTCACACTTAGACGCCAT
Organism: Geotrypetes seraphini; assembly: GCF_902459505.1. Taxonomy (NCBI): domain Eukaryota; kingdom Metazoa; phylum Chordata; class Amphibia; order Gymnophiona; family Dermophiidae; genus Geotrypetes; species Geotrypetes seraphini. The sequence continues at coordinate 459,707,531 of NC_047085.1, read as the reverse complement.
TGACAGAATTTTAGCTAATGTCGCCTATGTAAAAACTTAGGCACCTGAAATGCAGGCCAGGATTTTAAAGGCCTACATTTCAGGTGCCTACGTTTTTGGAGAATCGCGCTTAGCGGCGCCTAAGTCACGCTTCGCCCATAGAAACGCCCACTTAGCATTAGGCACTGCTAAGTGCCATGCAGTAGGCACCTAATTTTTATAGAATAAGAAAGGTATTTATCACCTAATTATTATTATTAATTTTTACCAATTATTGAGGCTAAGGGCATTTTGCCAATTAAGTTAGGTGCCCTTTATAGAATCACTCCCAATGAAAGTGTTAATATTCTGTACCTTTATGCATGCAAGTGATACGTAAATTTGGGTGCCCAGTTACAGGATTATCTTTTATGGGCTTAGGAAAGAAACTTGTTAATGAAGTGAGGAACTGTTTAGGCTATAGTGTTCATAGAGCAGTATTAATAGACTTTACTGCTGAAGGGAAAATGATCATTGGTTAGTACTAAGAACAGCCTTTTTCAGTGTCTTCATTAGTGACATTGTAGAGGGAGCTGAGGGAAGAATATGCTTCCAGCAGATTCCACACAAATCTATAATGGGAAGACAGAAAGAAAGCAGAAAGAAATGGAAGGGGCTCTGATAAAGTTGGAAGAACAGTCACAAATTTGAAAGCTGCCCCTCAGTTAAAAAAAGAAAGAAAGTTAAAATGACATATGGCAGGGGCTAATCCATTAGCCACTTATCAGCCAGAAGGACAAGAACTGGAAATTGCCAAACAGGAAAAGGTCCTAGGTGCACTCATCTGAGCCTAAAGCAATGAATATGAGGGCAAATAAGAACTCTCTAGTTTCATAATTGTATTCTGGGTAGTGTCAAAGACCCAGTTGATCTCTGTTTTCCCAACAAGGGATTTCTTGAATTCTGTTACAATTTTTATCTTGAGTACTAAAGATTATCAACCAGAATAGGAAGGCCATAGGGAAAAATAACAGCATGTTCAAGTATGTTCCAGAATATCAAAATGAAATAAACAAAGAAGAGGTATTATCAGTAGGTATTGTCATTGAATAGGACTCTTAACTGAGGCCTGACATTGACCTGACTGATAGGAAGAGAGCATTTTAGCGTAAGGTTATCACGTCCTTCTCAACTAAGTTTTTAAGGAACTCAACATTTGCTGGAAGAGAGATGGGAAGAAAAGGAAATGAAAGAAATATACAAATACTTCAAGATGGAGGTATTTTCCATAAAAAGAAATTCAACTTCAAAAGGTAATAATGGCTCAGAGGAGTTATTTCTTTACCTGAAAGACTACCAGTAGACATAGTAGTACAGTCTATGGCCAGAGATAAGTTAATTTAATCATGTATTTTTAATGGATATAAACTTATGAGCAGACTGGATGTACTGTTTAGATCTTTATCTGCCGCCATTTACTATGTTATGTAGTAATCCAAACCAGGACACAATTTAAGCATGTTTGAGACAGATACAGAGGGAAATGGTAAGAATGGATGCGGGTGTAGTAGCTAAGAGTACTGGGTGCACAGGGATGGAAAAGAAGGTTGACTATTTAAGGAAAGCTGTGTCTTAAAATCATATGGAATAGTAACGTTCTATAAGGGGGGAGGAGGCAAAGCCAATTTGCACAGGGGTTATTACCTGCATCAAGCTCCCAGGAAAAAGAAGGAAGATCAACCAGCCTGAAACAACAGCATGGTTTTGATATACGAGTATTTTTAGATAATTGTGAAAAGGTGTTCAGCCTGCTATCATGGATTAAAGTCTGCCTTTCCAGTTAAGAAGGAGTGACATACTGTATTATAGGTATTAAATTTATACAGCTATGACTCATGTGCATTTTACCACCATGCCTGGCGCAAAAAAATCCTAATGTAGCTTTGTAAAAAAAAAATGGGGGGGTTAATAAATTAAAGACAAAAAGGTAGAATCAACTTTCTAGACTTTTATGTTTCTACACTCCTTACTTTTAAGGCAAGGCAGTCAATTATTATTATTTTTTTTAAACCTGCAGGATCATGTAAAATGGTATGGCCAGGTCTGGAAAAGAATATTATCTACCCCACCCTAATTGGTCTTCTAGACTGGTCCCTCCCTTTGGAGGTTACTTTAACAATGTTGTAGGTTTTCAGGTTTATGGGAAGGAATCTGACCCTTCCTTTCTGTGATCACAAAGTAGTTGCCAGAGTATGTGGTTAGAGCGGATAGCGTAGCTGGTTTTAAGAAAGGTTTGGACAAGTTCCTGGAGGAAAAGTCCCTAGTCTGTTATTAAGAAAGACACAGGGGAAGCCACAGCTTGCCTTGTATCGGTAGCATGGAATATTGCTACATCTTGGGTTTTGGCCAGGTACTGGCGACCTAGATTGGCCACCGTGGGAACAAACTATTGGGCTTGATGGACCATTGGTCTGACCTAGTGAGGCTATTCTTATGTTCTTATGTATATAGCATATTCAAGAGTTCAGTTTTAACCTGGACCAATGGAGAGTTAAGTGATTTGCCCAGTGTCAGAAGGAGCTTCAGTGGGAATAAAACCTAGCTTGCCTGGTTCTCAGGCTGCTGGACTAACCACTCCTGCACTCCTGGTTATTATATGTAAATCACTGAAGCAGGTACCTTCTCAATTAGGAAACCTGTCTGGAAAAAATCCAGGTATCCTTATCAATAAAAAGGTGGCCAATTGGAAACAATTGCAGGCTAAAAATACCTGGCACTTAAATAAAAATTTAAAGAATCAAAGGCAGCTGACAGATCTGATGAGACCAAACTCAGACATTTCTTTGCATCCCATGCGAGATGAATATTATTATCTTCATGAGGAGATATTGCTCAGGCTAGAAATCCTTTACCATAGTAATGGAATTAACCAAAGCAGACCAATCCTTGTAGATTTTTCTCCCGACTGTGGCTATAAAGATAGTTGTGGTAAATAATTGAAGGAACTTTATAAGTGATGTCAACATATTTTGAAACACAGTGCTCTGATTCTTAAGAGACACCTAGAGTTAGGTGCATAGATTGGCTCACCTAGCCGATCTGGGTATCTAACTTAATGTTTTTAATTTGCTCAATCAGCACTGATAATTGAAAGTGCCATTAAAAACCAATTTTTTTAAAAAAGTAATTTGCTGGTAAGCGCCTACTACTTTAAGGTAGATATCTATACCGAGGCACCTACCAGCACCTACATGGCAAATAGATGTGGTTAGAGTTAAGATTCAGGGTGGAGTTTTGGTGTGGATTGAGTTAGGCGCCAGTAACCTCCTACCTTTGGTGCACTTAGGCCAAGAAAATCCTGGACTAAATGGAGGGAGTCTAAGGATTTTAATACCTAGTGACATCTATGAATGCTTAGGCGTCGCCAAGTGTGATTCTATCCACATCGCCTAGCAACTGATTGACAATCGCGCTGAACAGCACCTAGGGGTTAGATGCTGTTTATAGAATCGGGACCATTGTGTCTAGACTGAAAATAAGAAACACAAAACTAAGGAGTGGAGGAGTGGCCTAATGGTTAGATTAGTAGGCTGAAACCAGCTTCCTGTGACCTTGGGCAAGTTACTTGATTTGACTCAAGTACAAATTTAGGGGCCCTTTTACCAAACTGCGGAAAAAAAGTCCTTAGCACGTTCTTACACAGGTCATTGCTGTGTGGTACTAGAACCAGTATGTGTTACATACGGAAAACTTGTAAAATCTTGCACTATGGCAAATCTAACCTGTAAACATTTGTGTGTGTCAATTAGTATAAAACTTGTACTGAAAACCTTGTACTGTAAGGATAACTATGGCAAATTGTAACCGGTAAACTGTATATTATGTATATTAATATTAGACCCCTAATTAGGATAAAAACTTGTATTGTAAACTTGTACTGAAATTATGTATGTTTAATTTATAACCCGTTCTGAGCTCTTTGGTGACAATGGGATAGAAAACAAATTAAATAAATAAATGCATAAACAAGGCCATTTTTTTCCAAATTCATTATTAATGGTCATGCACTAATTTTCCCATTAGCACACGACCATTAGCATGTGAGCCTTTATTGCTACCTATTTTATAGGCAGTTTAAGAGCCAGATTTTATAAAGCGAATATACAATATAGGTGCTTGGGCTCAAATTCTCTAAACAGTGCCCTACTGACTCCTAACTTAATTGTTTTAATTGGTGTTAATTAGCATGGTAATTGACTGCATCGTTTAAAATCAATTAAAATGTCATTTTGAAATGTAGCTGTCTGTAGGTGCCTACCAAAAGGATGCCATAATCGCTTCTACAGAGGCGCCTAAGCCCAAAGCAGGCATGGTTTACACTGGGAATTACCATAGACGCAATTCTTGTCAAACATAGGCACCTGCCTATATTACTGGTGCCTGTGTTCAGGGCAGGATTAATTCGTCGAAGCCCCTAGGCACCCAAGTACACTAAGCCCTCTAACCCGCCCCACTCCACAGGAAACAGGAAGCTGCGTCAGAGGGAAGCTTTGGGCAAGCAGCACTGCTTGCACAATTACAGTTCCCGTTGCCTTTCTTACCCGCGTTGCTTGCTTGTCTTACTTTCCGTCGATAGGGGGGGGGGTGTTGCCGATCGGGGAGGGGCCCGCGTTGCCGATCGATGCTGGAGGGGCCCATCGCTGTTTAGTAAAACAATGTTGATGCCCTCCTTCATCGGGCTCCCCTGACCATTTTGGGCCTTAGGCACGTGCCTACTTGGCCTATTGGTTAATCCTGCCCTGCCTGTGTTTGATGGCAGGCACGATTCTGCAAATGGTGCCGTAATGTGAGTGACACCACGAGTGGTGGTGGTTTTTTTTTTTAAGGCGGCCACCAATGTATGCGCCATTTGCAGAATCCAGTCCTTAGTACATGTCAGTCGCAGGGTAGGTACGCTTTATAGAATCGTGCCTAGCAATGCTTAGAGTGAGCTTAGGCGCCATCCTTAGCTTAGGTGCACCCTATTTATGCCAGGGTTTTCTTGGCCTAAATGAGTGTGCCTAAGCACACTGTAGGCACCTACATGGATAAATCGGCCCACGATCCACCTTAACCATGCCTACGTTCAGAGAGGTGCTTATCTTTTTGAGGTAGGCGTCTTGGACTGGGTGTGTACCTCAAAATTTTAAACGCCTACCATCCAATTACGTGCAATTATGTGCCTGCTAAACAATTAAGGCAAGCACCTATATCAGCCAGGCATGCCGATTTTAGGTGCCTACCTTATAAGTATCTTGGTGGAATTCCTCAGTAAGGTCTCATGTGCTAACAACGTGCCAAATGGTTAAAAAAAGAAAACTTTTAAGAAGCGATATCCCTGTTTCCCTCTCGTTACTCCCCACCCCTCCGCCCTCCCTTTTATTTTTATTTATCATTGTAATTACAACTTCCCTATCCCCCAAAACCTCTCGTTTCTAATCAGGCTTAATTTGACATAGTTTTAGGTTTACCCTCTTTTTAGGTTTTAGGTTTACCCTCTTTTTATTTTATCTCACCTAAATCAAAAATTATATTAGAGCTTTCTAATTTTTAATATTGTAAACCGCCCACATACATGTGACGGTCGGTATATCAAGCCATGAATAAACTTGAAACTCAATGTGGCTACATTATCCGATTAGTGCAGATCATGTTCACCAGACCCATCTCCAGCATTGAAAAATAAATGTTAAACATGTGGGTAGCATGCCCTCATGCAATAGTTACCATGGGATGCCTGAGCGCGGCCTGCGGTAATAGATGCATACTGCAGCTTAGTAAAGGACCCCTCAGATTGTAAGTCCTCTAGGGACAGAAAAATGTCCAATGCACCTGATTGTATATTGCTTCAATGGTTTGCAGTCAGTACGTAAGAATCCAAAATAACCCCCAAACAAATAAACATTATGACTGAGAAAAATTGATATCTTGCCACAAGATCATCCAGGGATCTCAAAGTCCCTCCATGAGGGCCGCAATCCAGCCGGGTTTTCAGGATTTCCCCAATGAATATGCATGAGATCTATGTGCATGCACTGCTTTCAATGCATATTCATTGGGGAAATCCTGAAAACCCGACTGGATTGCGGCCCTCAAGGAGGGACTTTGAACATAAAAATATTATTACCTATCCCCCCATTCTATGGCAATAAAGGTAGTGTTCTTGCTAATGCTTACTATTATTATTGCTTTTTGTCGTATTAAAATTCAATTTTAAAAAATGAGTATTTGAACATCCACCCACACAGAAAAAGATCTTGATAGATACAAATGACACCCAATTACTTTGCCAGATAAAAACACATGCAATGGTTATCAGAAGTAATAGTTTGGCAAATAAACTGTATCACGTTAGCACTTTGCAAGCCAGTCCTGGAAGACATGCACTGCTTTTACAAGAAGCAGACGTATTTCACGTTTAAGAGTATGCTTTATATCAGGAAAGGTGAATATGAAGGGGAGGAGGCAGCAATTTTTTGGTTTCTTGATCTGTGTTGTAATTAGGTATATGCTCTGTTGAAAATAATAGAGTAGGATCCTTCATAGAATGTCTTGGTACATCTACCGAGGGATATGCAGCTTCTGTCTATATTACAGCACTGGAAGCATAAATCACCTGCCAATATAATTATATGTAGATCCATTGACTTTATCAAATTAATAGTATGCCACGATGAACCACTTTCTTGCCTAGCTACAATGAAGAAAATCATCCGTCTAGAGAGGCATAGGAAACTTGTAACTATTCTATGCGTATTTTATAAATTCTCAGTTTTGCTACTTTTATCTAGAATTACTATAAACACTAAGGCAGATCAGACAATATTTCATCATGGAGAAGGTGGAGGTTGCATGGAATTGACTCCTGATTTGAGAAGGGGTGGGGGGGGGAGGCAAAAATGATAATGGGACTGAAGGAAGCATAGGATAAGTGGGTAAAGACAGAGACCAGCTTTGGGTTATGTTATTACAACAGGATTGAAACTGGGTGGAATGTGTGGCTCGCAGTCTTTGGTTTTATCTGCAATGTATAGAGCAACTGGACAGTTGTTGGAATTATTGTTTTTACAATGGTTCTTTGGCTCTCAAGTTTCAAATGGGCTTTGAAGATATACCTATAGGCCATGATTCAATAGATGGTACCTATGCTAGGTGCCTAGTAGAGAATGACACGGTGACAAAATTCATCACCGTTCCCGTCCCCGCGGATAACTGCAGGAAATAATCCCTTGTCATTTTCTAGTGTCTATTTCAACCTCAGTCCTTCTACACCAGCATTCTTCAGAGCAGAGCTTGCGGGTCAGTGGTTGTGGCCATTCATACTCTGATTCTTCCCTTTCTCCTTAAAGAATGACATGAAGATGGTTTTCCGCGGTTATCCGCGGGGATGGGAACGGTGATGAATTTTGTCACCGTGTCATTCTCTAGTGCCTAGCTGAGTTCCGTGCAGAACTCAAAATTAATTGGCTTAATTGGCGTGGTAATTGAAAATGCCATTTAAATCAAATTTTACAAAATTAAAAATGAATTAGTTTTGCATGGAATTCAGAGAGGTGCCTAGCTGTGCCTACCTGAAAAATGGGCATGGAATAGCTTAGGTGTCAGTAGGCGTCTATTAGGTGCTGGTAAATTAGGCCAGGAAAGCCCTGGCCTAATATACTGGCACCTACCATTATAATGCCTATCGACAACTAAGCTGAGTTAGGCGCCGCTAGGTGTGATTCTGTTTACAAAAACGCACAATGTCACCTAGCTGTTTATAGAATCAGGACCCTAGAGACTGAATTACCACGATCTTGAACTATGAGAGCACAAGCGTCAGTCATCAAGCCTTCTGCCCTAGCTACTGTGTTTTCAGGCATTTCATAAGCATATTTAGTTCAATTGCCTTAAAAATTATAAGGCAGAAATACCAACAGTAAGCTAGATCTTTTATTCATTTATCTCATGTCTGGATTGATAAACAAAACTAGCTCTGAGCTCCTTGGGAACTCCAATTTTGAAGACAAAAACCTTTCCTTGTTGGGTTTTGTCTTCATAATTGGAGTTCCCAAGGAGCTCAGAGCTAGTTTTGTTTATCAATCCAGACATGAGATAAATGAATAAAATATCTAGCTTACTGTTGGTATTTCTGCCTTATAATTTTTAAGGCAATTGAACTAAATATGTAGTGTGTGATTATTTGGGAGGGGGAACAGGGAGAAGACAGCAGCAAACAAACTGATTTGAGGAAATCCATAAAGCTCTCCAAGTTAGCTTTCCAGGTATCTGGTCAATTAGTAGTTCCAGCCAGCATGAAAGGAGCCAGAAACATGCATGTAGACACTGCATGCCACACATATGTAGGGTTATCAGATGTCCAGGAAAACCTGCACATGTCATCTTTTTAGAGGACTGTCTGGGCTCCCAGATGGACTTTTCAAAATCTGGCATATGTCTGGGTTTTGGAAAGCCCTGATGAGCTCCGGACGCATCTAGAGGGCCTCTGAGCATGCGCAGATGATGTCGCTCCAGGCCCTTCAGATGTGTCTAGAGCTCATCCAGAAAAAGAGAGGAGGTTTTGTGAGGCTTGGGACAGAATGGGGCGGGGCTGTGATAGAATGGGGTGGGTCTGAGATGGAACGGGGCGGGGTCATATGTCTGGGATTTCCTGGAGAAAAAATATGGTAACCATACACATGTGAATACAAAAAATCTCCATATCTCAACTGTCATTGAAATTTGGTGTGGATAAGACACCAAACAAAAAGGTTATTGGAGACATCCCTCAGCCCAATGTTTTGAGAGTTCCATCTGACACATATGCAGCCATAACACCGGGACATCGGATGTGTGGTCATTGTTCTGTCTGTTCTCTAATGATCGAATCTGATGTGTTTCAACATCCTAAGACTGGTTGGGTCTATAAGTTGAGGTGTTCCATTTCATGCTCCACTGAGGGGGTGATTTATGTGATTCTTTGCCCCTGCTTGAAAATCTATGTTGGGCATACTTACTGTCAGTTCAAGACAAGACTTACTGAACACAGATCACGTTTGAATACCCGGCGTTTGGAGGAACCGTTGGTGATGCATTGTTTAGAAGCACATCATGATTTTGGAGCCCTGCGATGTATTGTGATTGAACATATTGCGCTCACGGTTCGACTCGGGGATTGGATACGGCTTCTGTGGCAAAAGGAGCAAAGATGGATCTATCAGCTACAATCAGTCCATCCTGAGGATTTAAATGCCCGAATAGAATGGTCCGCCTTCTTTTGAGTTTGAGTGTTTTTTGATTGGTGGCTGCATGTGGAGGGGCGGAGCGTTTGGGCCTCTTTTAGAGCCGGGGTGAAGAGTCTCTTTGCGCCAGTTTTGATCGATGAAGCGGTGAGGATGTTTGAGGAGTATGGTGAGTCTGGAATATCTGGATGTGAAGCAATGATATGAACACCCCTGACGCAGCGATTTGATGCGAAACGGAGGGTTCCCCGTTGGGTGTAAGGACTGCCTAGCCTGGATTTGTAGGCCATTAGCAGCTAAGTTATTTTTCTTGCTTTTGCTGTGGATGTTATGAGCTGGACTATACTGCCTTTTGTTACATTCACCCACTGGCTTTCATCTGTATTAGGTGTGCTGATTGATACCACCTGGCAGGCTACTTTAGTTGCCCTGTTTTCTTGGACTATTTTTCAGCATTTACACCTAAACATCTTTTTGTAGCAGTGGAGTTTTTTGGCCAGATGAAGCTGAACGGAGGCCTTTTTCTCCACTTCTTTTCTTTTTCCTTTTTCCCTTTCTCTTTGGGGAGTGTGAATGTTGTGGGTTGTAAGTAAGGCCTTGTAGTGTTGCTGGGTGGTGTGTATCGTTTGTCCGTGTGGGGCTTGTTTTGAGTTATTAAGGGAGACATCTTCTCCCCCACCCCCAGGAAGCTTTCTTTTCTTTCTGGAAACAGGCACCAAGCACATTTCTAATCCAACTTCACTCCTATTTCCTGACTCCTCTGCTCCATCTTCTCAGATCATGTTTCCTTGCAAATTTACTTTCAATTTTAATTATTTAAATTTAATAACAGGAGCATTTAAATAACTCAGTGCCATTTTTTAAAATCAATCCAAGGGGGGGGGGGGGGAGGGAACAAAAGATTTACCCAACGGGTGGTAGACACCTGGAATGCGCTTCCAGAGGGAGTAATAGGGCAGAGTACAGTACAGGGGTTTAAGAAAGGATTGGACAATTTCCTGCTGGAAAAGGGGATAGAGGGGTATAGATAGAGGATTACTGCACAGGTCCTGAACCTGTTGGGCCGCCGCGTGAGCGGACTGCTGGGCATGATGGACCTCAGGTCTGACCCAGCAGAGGCATTGCTTATGTTCTTATGTTCTTATTTACTTCCACTTCTGACCTACTTTTGCATTTTTAAGATAATTAAATAATGAATACATGAAAATTGCACAAATGAACAGGGTACAGATGAAGTCATAACAATTGGTGTCTAATTTATTCCTTTTCTGAGTCAAAAGGGTGTAGTTTTCAAGTATCCTGTGCACTTGCAAAGTATATAAATGCTTTCAGCATGCATACATTAGAATAATTTTCAAAAATAAAATTTCCAATTCCTCTTCATTGAAAATTAGCATAAAAGAAGCAATTATATAACAGGTTGCCTAGGAGTAAAGGCCACCTAGCTACCTGTTTAAACCTATTTTATAAAGGCACATTTATTGTCCTTGGGGCCTTTTTACTAAAGGGCATTAAATAGATAATGTGGTAGTATCAGCACAGCAGACAGTAATACTGGCCCGCGCTACTGTCTAATGTGCTAAAACACTGTAAGCTACCTATTGCAAGAGTGGGCCGGGTCTGGGTGTGTCAGATTGTGGTGTGGCTGGTTGTGGCAGATGGCGCACAGGTCTAACTGTTGCAAGCATAGCCGATCTTATCACTACCTCAAGAGGAAACAGTTAGTGCAGCTGCATTACTAGCAGTCCTGCAGCGAGGTTAGCAAAAAGCAGTGCAGAGGCCAATCACCCCTAACATTATTCACAGGCCAATCCCCCACTCCATATCATAGCCAAGCCCCAATCCAGCCCCCTGCCTTGAAACTCCCACCCCTGATAGCTGAATGCTGCACTCCATAGGCCTACCTCCCAACTCTCCCTCCCAGGACCCATCTGAATGTCCATCCAAAACTGTAGCTGCAAGCACCAGTGGTCCTTCTCTGCTGCTGCCCAGATTGGCTCCTCCTCCAAAATGACACAGGCCCCCTAGCAGTAGTCTTGTGGTACTATTAACATATTTATGGATGCCTATGGTATGCAGAAGGGGGTTGGGGCCTGTGAATGGTACAGGGAGGGAGATCAGGGCTTATAAATGGTGTCAGGAGGGAGATCGGAGCTTGTGTACAGTAAGGGAAGGAGGATTAGGGCTTATGAATGCTGTTGGGGATATTGGGAATGGGACACTGATGTGGGGGAGACGGGTTTGGATTACAGAGTTGTGCGGGGACAGAAATCCCACCCATCCCTGCCCGTCCCCGCCAGGATCCTTTCCGTCCCCACCCGTCCCTGCCAGGATCCTCTCGTCCCCAACCATCCCCGTCAGGATTCTCTCCGTCCCCAACCATCCCCGTCAGGATCCTCTCCGTCCCCACCCATCCCCGCAAGGAATTACCTCCATTTCCGCCCATCCCCATAAAAAGCAACAATTATTTCTGACAGGATCATCAATTCCACAGTTTCTTTTGTGTTTGCGTTGCTGTTTTCCTTGTGGAATCTCTTTGGTGGAACCCTTTTTTTGTTTTCTGTTCAGGTAATTAACTTATAAACCCCCTCTATTACTAAGGCTGACTTGTCCATTATATTATATGGATGAACCCTGCTTCCAAAGCCTTCCATCCCCGTGAGAGTCCCGTGGGTTAGGGTGGGATTCCCATGGAACCCCGCAGGACCCGCAGGATTCCCACAATCCCCGTTCCCGTGCAGACCTCTAGTTTGGATCAGAAAGCAGGTGCTCCTAAGCTATCAGGCACTGCCTGTAATGCATTGATTGTGCGGTATTTCTCTTCAATATGCAGTAAATGCAGGACAGATTCTGAGCAGGCCAACTTCATTTGCCATTCAGCATTTGCACTTACTGCATGGTAATTTTAGCATTAACTATGTGGTAAGAGCAAAATGTACCACACTTTAGTGAAAGAGTCCCTATGTGTCTTCATAAAATACTAAGGCATCAGAAAATTGAAACTTATGTGTCAGGCTAAAAATACTCATATAATTTATACCTGTTCTTTTCTGTAGCCAACTCATGGGGTAAAAGTAGACCATCTAGCTATGCAAATGTCATACATACATTCTATTTACCTTTCCTGATTTAAGTGCACCACTGAAAATGTCCTGGCTAAAAGTACATATACCAAGGAAGACTGGATGGATATTTAGCCATGCAGAGGAAAGAATTTAAGCAGCTTTGCCATTTTATCTTGGTAAAGGCATATTTAGATTTAGCTCACATCTTTTTCAGGTGCATTAGATTCAAGTACGGTAGGATGAGGGAGAGTCAAGGGTGGGTTTGGGGGTGCCCTTCAGGGTGAAGGACACACCTGAGAGGGTTTATATTGGGAGCACTATGGTGGATCCTGATGAGGGGGCCCGAGTGGGCTCTAGTACTATAAGTGCTCTTTTAAGAGATAGTCCAGGAGCGGTGGTACAGCGAGGGAAAGAGATGCCCAGGGTGGTGGTGCCTGGCTTTGCTACACCATGAACCTCCAAACTCTCCTCCTCACCTTATGCCCTCTCCCCGCACTCTCCTCCCCACTGTGCGCCCCCCTGCACTTTCCTCCTTGCCCCCACATACCTCTTAGCGGGTGCACCGGCATCTCTTTTCCTTGCTGCCCACCCATATCTTTAAATCTTTGGCGGCAGCGAGCACCATCTCCTAGCTGCTGTTCACGCCGGCCTCTGCTCTCCCTCTGATGTAACTCCCTGGCCCCGCGACCAGGAAATGGCATCAGAGGGAGAGCTGAGGCCGGCATGGGCAGCAGCTAGGTGATGCCGCTCGCTGCCACCAAATATTTTGAAAAGGTGGGTGGACAGAGAGGAAGAGAGGTGCCAGTGCCCCTGCCAAGATGGCACCGAAGATGGTCCAACCCTCTGTACTACGCCACTGTCCAGGAGCACTGGGCTGCAGCTCGATGGTCTGATAATCCCAAGCTGATGGACTAATGCAAGGTGGCTCACAAACAGCATCAGTCCATTACCACAAGAGACTACCACAGGTTGGTAGCACCTGGGGTAAATCAAGATGCAGAAAATAATGGAGCTGATAACTTTCCCCCTAAACCTGGGAGGAAATGGAAGATTCCTAGCAGGCTTCAATGCCTGATTGGTAGCCCAGTTTCTTAGACTCGGTGCTCCTTTTACTAAGGTGCGCTAGTGTTTTTAGCGTGCGCTAACCCCGCGCTACACGACTAGAACTAACGCCAGCTCAATGCTGGCGTTAGAATCTAGCGCATGCGGCATTGTAGCGTGCGCTATTTGGCACGTTAAAGCACTAACGCAGCTTAGTAAAAGGAGCCCTCTATGATCTTTTTACCATACATACAACTAACAATTTAATAAAAGGGGAAGAGACAAGAAATTTAATTCATCTATTACTTTGGAAATTGATCTTTGAAACTTCGTGGCAGTATATTAGAGGTTAATTTGAACATTGCATATTTAGACAATAACAAAATAAGAGCTCTCTTCTTTAGGGTATGAAGAATACCGTTTAAAGACATTTACCTATACTCTAAACTACCAATTCAATCTTTGAGTTTATTTTTTCATTTGTGAAAATGTTAGAAGAGCTTAATGGAAGGAATTTATCAACCCAAAACGAAATACTTGTCTATTTGAGGTTCAAGGTGCCAGCCACGATCCTTTGTGATGCACCACCTTTTTTTTGTTTTTAATTGTGGAAATCAATCTTTAAAATCTTGCATGCCTTTTATTATTTCTGTATTTATTTCACTTATAGCCTGCTTAAAACCTAAGTGGGTTCCAATATTAAAACATACACAATAAATATACACACAGCAAAGACCATCAAAAGACAACCACTACCAAATCTAAACTAAACTAACTAAACTAAAACTTAACCTTATATACCGGGTCTTCAACCAAAGGAAGCTCGACGCGGTTAACAATAAATTTAAAAAATAAAGTAAATTGAAATTCAAGAGAGTTAGTTTTCAAAATGTTTAGTGAATAAAAAAGTTTTTAGAAGTTTACGGAAGAGTTGGAAGGAACTGGGACACCTCAAAATTAGGGGAAGTTCATTCCATAGTTGAGGAAATTTAAACGCCAGAGAACTGTTAAAATTCTTAACTCCTTGAATTCCTTTCCTAGAAGGAACAGAAGGTTTAAATCGTTGAATGCCTCTCGCATATGAAAATCTATAAACATTCCATAGCAGAGGAACAAGAGGAGCAAAGGTACCATGTACGATCTTAAAACCAATACATAAACACTTAAACTGAATTCTAAAATAAACCGGGAGCCAACGGATAGAGAAAAGCAAAGGAGTCACATGGTCGAATTTGCTCTTTCCAAAGATCAACTTTGCGGCGGTATTCTGAATCAACTGTAGTCTTTGAAGGCAGTTTTTAGTGATGCCAAGATAAATGGCGTTACAATAATCTAACCAGGATTGGACCAAATAATAGATTATACCAAAACAGAAAAATGACGTTGATGGAAAAGAGATCTGACCTTCCTCAACATTCGTAAGCTGAAAAAACATTTCTTAACCAGAGAGTTTATTTGATCCTTAAAAGTAAGAGAAGAATCTCCCTTATGAGGAACAAATCTCCCATATGAGGAATCTCCCGTATGAGGAACGACTGGGTAAGTTGCAGCTGTACTTACTCAAGGAATGCAGAGAGACATGATTGAGACGTTCAAATATGTCACAGGCCGTATCGAGGTGGAAGAAGATCTCTTTTTCCTTAAAGGACCCACGGCAACAAGAGGGCATCCGTTGAAAATCAGGGGTGGGAAATTTCATGGCGACACCAGAAAATATTTCTTCACCAAAAGGGTGGTTGACCACTGGAATAATCTTCCACAACAGGTAATTGAGGCCAGCAGCATGCTAGATTTTAAGAAAAGATGGGATTGGCATGTGGGATCTCTTCATGGAGGTAGTTAGGGGGTGGGCCATTAGTGTGGGCAGACTAGATGGGCCGTGGCCCTTTTCTGCCGTCATGTTCTATGTTTCTATGTTTCTATGAATCAAAAAGTATTCCCAAAATCGTAGCGGAGAACTCAATTTGTAGGGAGGCTCCATAATCCAAAAGTACAAGGGAATTTGACTGAGGAAGATAATACTTCAAAGATAAAATAAAACACAATACAGATACATGCATATAGACTATATTTAGTTGAATAGGCCAAACTCCTTAGGAGAGGTGTAAATATTGTGTACTTAGCTGCAATATTAAACCTAATATTAGATGTGAAGATAGGTAGGACAATTAATTTGGTATGAACATATACACATAAGTAGGACAATCGATGTGCCAGTAACATAAGTAGGATGATTGATTGATTATATGCCATAATTATGCTGGTATTAATAACTCTGTATTGTAACACTGGTACAGAAGCCCCTGTAACTCTGTATTGAGCCCATGTATTATAACACCTCCACAGAAGCTCAAGTATTTTAACATCTTTTACAGAAGCTCATGCAAACCGCTCTTAATTGATATCCCATCATGAGTACCGGTATAGAAGCTCACAATAAACAATTTGTTGATATTTTTAAAAAAACGTTAGAACGGCATCTTTTCTGCAAAATGAAATATGGCTGAAGGAGGTGTGACTATTTTGGGGGCAGGGAGGGTGATTGCTGGTAATATTGGCTATGGTCACGGTTAAATGCTCTGTGTTTTCTGTTTTGCTTTAAATTACTTTTATGTATGCTTTTATGTCTGTTAGTATATTTGTTATGTACTAGTCATTAAGCCCGTTACATTAACGGGTGCTAGAATATATGTCTGTCTGTCTTTGTGTCTCTCTCCCTCCCACTGTCTCTCTCTCTCCCTGGCCCCCTTTCTCTGTTTTTCTGACCCTCTCCCTTCCCCTTCAGATCCCTGTGCAGCAGTAGCAGCATTTTCACCCCCCCCCCTTCCCTACTCTTACCAGATGTGGCCTGCTCCTTTTGGTCCCTCCCCCTTCCCTCCCGCGGTCTAGCCTGCTCAAAGAGTACCCCTTCTCTTATCGAGTTTCCCGCAGGCAAGCCAAGCTTCTTAGCTTTTTTTTTTCAGTCTGTTTCCCTCCCTCGCATGGCTCACGGCTGGAGTCTCTTTGGCGCGTCCCTGCCCGGCCCGCGGTCTGGCCTAATCCGGGCAAGTATCGCTGCGGCTCCTCACGATCCCCACCAGCGTCGGAAGCCTTCTCCGATGCTGGTGCGACTCATGAGAGGAGCCGACACCGCTGGTGCGGCTCATGGGGGAGTCCACCGCTGGCAGCCATTCCTTTCTAGGTAAGTGCTGGGGACCCGCGCATGCGCACTCCTGCGGCCACGGAACTACATCTCATAGATCAGAGATCTTGGAAGCACGCAGTATGAGTACGCATGCGCAGCTAGCTTTTTATTATATAGGATGTTTACTTGTGCTTTGCTTTGTATAAGGTGATTAGTAAATGAATACAATACAATACATACCAGTAACTCTTCTCCTGCTTACCCAATGGCAACAATATCAGACTGCCAAGAATACAAGCCCAAATAAATGCATCTTTAACAGCGTTTTAAACTTTTATGAACAGAATGAACAATTTGATGCAAATTGGAGCAGCTCTTTTCCTTCATATTTACATTTATAAACCCTTTATAAATTTACAGAATGTTTGTAACAGCAGGAAACCGTAGTAAGCAACCTGCAATTGTCAAATAGTATTCCAACACCCCTCCCCCCCTCCACACACTAATTTGGTAATCCATTATAGAGTAATTTGCCAGAAAGAGCAACACTACTTACGGCAACTTATTCATTCATGCTGCACATTCCACACACAAAAAAAGCTGAATACCCAGGTAATTGAAGTGGCAATTATATTTGGCTTTTAATTAAATAAACATTTCTTTGTGCCTGAAAAGACAATTCTACTGAATTTTAAACCCTGTAATTTTTGGCACTGCATTCAGATTGGGTTAGATGAACAGATTTATAAGCTCTTACATTGTGTTAACCTTGAAGGAGCTTTAAAGAAAAAAAAAAATAAAAAAAACCCCCAAAAGGCTCTTAAAGCACAAATGCATGTAAATTTCTCCTGGGGAATAGAAATGTTTTATCTGTCATTTGAAGTCTTATATTAATGTTCTAAACTGAAGATTTCATATTAATACTAAGGTTTTGCGTTTTCTGATGAGAATGCAGCTATTTCATCCCACATTGGAGCACCTTGATTTATTATGGATTACATTCACTTTGAAAAGAAAGGGAGTCCTAAAAGACCTTCCGCAGTAAGTTTCATGGTTCTTGCTTCATGGTGCTTTCAGTTTTAGTCTTTGGCTTGTTTTCACTAAACACTAAGGTCCAGATTCTAAAAGTGGTGCCATTTGGAAGGTGCCGGTAGCGCTCTACCTGCGGTCTATGTTAATTGCTTTAATTGGCTATCAATAGTATGGTAAATGACCACAGCATTAAAAAAAAACAATTAAAAAGAAAAAAAAAGTAGGTGCCACATGGTATTCTTCCTCCCCTAATTTCACTATCTGGAATTCTTCTAGACCTGACACTACCAAATCTGCCCACAAACTCAAACTATCTTTCCCCTCGTTAAAAGGCATCATGTGTGCAGGGAAATTAGGGAAATCCCTTTTCTTCAAATTCACTGAACTTTGGAATAACCTCCCTGCCCCGCTGCTGAACCTAGGCTCATTCCAATTATTCCGAAAGCATCTGAAAACCTGGCTTTTCTCCAAAACGTAAAGCTATCTATTTAAAAAAATGTAAAGCTAGCTAGAGTTATAAGATGTGTATTACCCTGTTAGTTCTCAAAACCTATGTTTTTTGCTTTTTTTAATGTACATCGCTTAGTTAACTGAATAAGCGATTTATCAAATATTAATAAAAACTTGAAACTATCCTCTTCATAACCTCTAATTTCTTATTATGTCCTTCCTTCATTTATTGAATTTACCTGTAAACCGTGCCGAGCTCTATCTTCAAGGAGATGATGCGGTCTACAAACTTAAGGTTTAGTTTACCTACAAATCACGGCACTGGAATCGCGTCTAGGCAGATGCTAAGTGGTGCCGAATGTCAAAAGAGGCATGGTTATGGGCGGGGTTGATGTACAGTGCCACTAAGCGCGACTCTACGTCGAAGGTAGGTGCTGGCCTACACTGGCCTACATTTCCGATGCCTATCTTCGATGCAGGTCGTGATTCTGAAAACAATGCCATAATCTGAGTGACGTACGACTGACACCGGTTTCTGAGGCACCTGCCAATTACTACGCTGTTTTCAGAATACGGGCCTAAGGACATCAGAATAGCCATACTGAGTCAGACCAATGGTCCATCTAGCCCAGGGGTGAGCAACTCTGGTCCTCGAGGGCTGGAATCCAGTCAGGTTTTCAGGATTTTCCCAATGAATATGCATGAGATCTATTTGCATGCACTGCTTTCAATGCATATTCATTGGGGAAATCCTGAAAACCCGACTGGATTCCGGATCTAGCCATACCATACCATATAGTTTCTTAAATTCTGCAGTTTTCTAAAAGGTATCATTGTGGCTTACAAGAAGCTGTGATCATTTACTACATTTGCAAGCAGATTCTAGATAAGGGGTTTGGCAGAGATCAGTCATTATGAGGAGAAGAGCTGAGGCATAGAGGGATATGGGTGACTAAAATTACGCCAGGTTTACACCTGGCTGGGCCTCCACGTGTGCAGATTGCCGGACTTGATGGACCGAAAGTCTGATCCGGAGATGGCAGTTCTTATGTTCTTATGTCTTTAATGCTCTTCTGAAGCTGTAATAGGAGGGAGCTTAACGTCAGCATAGGGGTAGTAGGCTGTTCCACACTCAGGGCCCCAGGGACTGGAATAATTTTTTCCATCTTACATGTTGAGGTAAGAGAAGGGACAGTTTAAGGCACTCCGTTCTTGCGTTGTGGAAGGAATGGGAAATCTTAATGTCCAATACGAGGCCTTTAGAATTATCTCCTTAGATCGCTATTTTTCACCGGCAGCCAGTGCAGTTTTCCCAACAGTGGGCTGGGCCCTTTCAAATTTGCCTGCTCTGAAAATTAATCTGGCCACGGTATTCTTGAGCAGTTGCAATCTAATTTTTGGTGAGGCCATAATACAAGGAGTTACAGTAATCCAGGTATGATAGCAAGACGGCCTGTGCAATGATCCTAAAGATAGTCTGGCTCAGAAGGGATCGTATAGCTCATAGTTGCCTCAGGCTAAAGAACTCATTTTTATTTTTTTTTTACCAGAGAGTTGATTTGATCTATATAGGTTTAGTTGGGAGTTAAAGATAAAGCCTAGTATCTTCAAGGCATTTTCTATTTTGAGGATCTCACCAGTGGACAGACCCAAATCAGTGCACTTTTGTTTTCTGTTTATTAAGTTTAAGGAAGTTCTTTTATATCCACGAGCTCATGTCCTCTATTGCTTTTGCTAGGAGCTGCAGAGTGGACTCAAAAGTGTCACTTGCTACACAAAGTAGGAATAAATCATCTGCATAGGATTGCCAAGGTTCTTAGATAGATATTAAACAGGGAGGGAGACAGCAGGGATCCTTGTGGCACTCTGCAGACAGCTGTCCATTTCTTGGACCTCTTATTTCCTATTCTAACATCATAGGTCCTGCTTGTTGCGGGTTTCCATAGAATGGAAAAGTCTTTGGAGCTCCACGGGGAGAACATCTTTAAACCTACCAGAGACTTTTCCATTCTATGGACTTTCACAACAAAATTCAAATTTCTGACCAACTGATTTTCCCGCCAAAATTCAAATTGGTGGACTGCCCTGCTCCCAATCAGGTCAGCCAACCCACTATTTCCAAAGTCACACTGCAGAATTCAGAGCATACCCTGAAGAAAGCCACAGCATGATGGCTGAAATGTCGGTTTCTACCTGACCAAGTTTTCCAAGTTTCCAAGTTTATTAGTTTTTAATATCCCGATCATAAAACAAATGTCTGACCGGTTAACAATAAAATTTAAAAATAGGAAGAAATGATAGTAAGTGCATAGAAATATATGAAGTGAACATAAATGACGTAGACTGACAAACTAGAAAGTGAGGATAAAACGGGGAGGGAGGGAAAAGTTACATAATTTAGATGAAATTAGAAAGAGGGGTAGGGATAGGACGAGTAGGGTAGGGACGCATTGTTGAGGTAAATATTTGTTCAAGAAGAAAAGAAAAAACAGATGAGAAAGAAAAAAAAATGGACAAAGATGGAGCGAGACCCGGAAACCTGCAGCAAGCACAATGCCAGCTGCGGAAACCCTGAGAGAACATCATAGATCCTGTTTCCTAAAAAGTCTGCAAACCATTTCAGGAATGATCCCTGTATGCCTAATTCCTTTAACTGTAGTAGGAGCAGAGAGTGACTTACTGCATCAAAGGCAGCTGTAACAACACTGATTACCCCTGCATAGGCATGATTTTGCCTTTGATGTCAATTCAAGTAGTAAAGGTTCTATACTGTATGACTCTCTGAACCCATGTTGTGAACTGTAAAATCCATTTGCCCAGTATAACAAATCTGACAGTTGTAGATTGACACATAATTTTATTAGTTTTGCAGGCCACGGTATCCCTGCCACTGGCCTGAAGTTTTCAACTATGGATAGACCTAATCTTGGTATCTTAGGTATATGAGTTAGGGCAATGGCCAATATTGCTTTGGGTACATACCTTTACTCAAGCAAATGTTAGGAAAATTTGTCATCCATAGAAGGAATTCTGGAGGTGTATGCTCAAGCATGTTGGCTGGGCAGATGGCCAAACAACAGAATTTGTTTGAAAGAATCAGACTATGTGCTGAAGCATTAAAAAATTTAAGAGCAAGTTGGGTAAATGGGACAGTCAAAGGATATAGAAGCAAAGCTGGTTTCAAGAGTTGGGCATCTCAAATGGGATTTATTTATTAATAGTGCATGTTAACATGGTGGTGAACTTTCACAAATCTAATCCCATTTTTTGTAACTTTTTTAGTATGGAAATATTATATAGTAAAACCATTGTTTTTAACAATAATAACTAATATGTAAATAAAGCCCCCCCAACCTTCAGCTATCAGAAATGCCCATGCAAAAGAAGACATTTCACTAATCATGTTGAGATGGAATATCATATGCAAATTACAATCAAGTGCAATGAGCCAAGAATACCACATCACACAGAAGCAAATACTAGTATTTTAATACCAGTTCCAGGGTGATATTAACAGCACTTGAGTCTTTTCTTTGTAGTCAGTTAGCAGACAATATTACTCCTTTCCTCTTTTGTAAAGTAAATTTTATGGAAAAACTGGTTTTATTTATTTATGTATTAGGATTTATGTACCGCCTTTTTGAAAGAATGAATCAAACTTAAGCAATTACAGCAGTAAAAATTGCAATACAAAGTATGCTACATTACAATGTTGACACAATAATTGATAAAACATTTTAATAGATAGGGTATAAGCAAAGATGGAGCTTATAGATAGACTAGTGTTTAAGCCCGTTACATTAACATGGGTGCTAGAAAAGATGTCTGTTTGTCTTTCTTTCTTTCTGTCTCTCTCCATGCCCCTGTCTCTTTCTTTCTTTCTGTCTCTCTCCCTCCCGCTGTCTATCTTTCTTTCTATCTCTCTCCCTCTCGCTGTCTTTCTTTCTTTCTGTCTCTCTCCCTCCCGCTATCTTTCTTTCTGTCTCTCTCCCTGCCCATCTATCTTCTTTTTCTTTCTTTCTTTTTATTTCTCCCCTACCCCGTCTATCTTTTTTCTTTCTTTCTTTTTCTCTCTCTCCATGTCCCGTCGCTTTATTACTTTCTTTCTGTCTCTTTCCCTCCCGCTGTGTTTCTTTCTTTCTGTCTCCCTGCCCCATCTATCTTTTCTTTCTCTCTCCCTCCCAATGTCTATCTTTTTTTTCTTTCTTTCTTTTTCTCTCTCTCCCTGCCCCGTCTCTTTATTCCTTTCTTTCTGTCTTTCTCCCTCCCAATGTCTATATTTCTTTATGTCTCTCTCCCTCCTGCTGTCTTTCTTTCTTTCTTCTATCTTTTCTTTCTTTCTGTCTCTCTCCCTCCCGCTGTCTATCTTTCTTTATTTCTATCTTTCTTTCTTTCTTTCTTTCTGTCTCTCTCTCTCCCTGCCCAGGCCCTCACTGAAGCCACCTTCCAGCTGTGCCAGCTAAGGGATCCCTTGCCCTTTCCTCAATCCAGCTATGGCCAGCTGCCCGCACACATCTGCCCAGTTACACAATGGGCAAACACATTCCGTCTCCCCTCTGGACCCCATTTGCTCACCCTTGGTGCTGGATCGCCGCCTGATGTTGCTCTGCAGGACGCTTGCGCACTTCTGCGCTTCTCCTTTCCCTCACTCGCCACCCGCTGTCTTCTAACTTGTTTCTTGGACCCTCTTCTGCTCTTCCCGGCCTGCTGCCTCATCTTTAGCGCTGCCAGGAGCCCCTGTGTGTGTGTGTGTGTGTGTGTTTCTACTCCACTTTGATCCTGGGTGACTTGCCCAGGTCATATTATCCAATTGGTTTCAGTTAAAGAGGCACAGTTTAATGTACAAACCCCTTATCCAGAAACTGTCCCAGTGTTTCTTTTATGAAGCTGTATTAGCATTTTTGTATTGCTGGCCATGGCATTAAAATCTCCAACACTCATAGAATTCCTATAAGCGTTGGAATTTTTAGCACTGCAGCCAGTGATAAAAAATTCTTACATGGCTTCATAAAAGAGGGGGTTAGTTTGGATTGTGATAGAGACCCTGTGCAGCATAGCCCTGACCCTGAGTCAGGCACCAGTCAAGTCTCTAGTCCTACCCTGAGTGCAGTGGGAAGCTGAGGGTGTCCCAGAAGAGAACAGCAAAACAACCCAGAATCTGGAGTTTTAATCCTGCTCCTTTACAGCAACTTAGAACCCAGGCTGGAGAGTAGAACTCCCTTTAAGAATCTGTCTGCAACTGCCAAGGGGGTGGGGCGAGGGGAGGCAAAATACATTTCCAGTGGAAGCTTCAGGAGGTGAAGGGAGAGGGGAGAAGCATAGGGGAAAGTGAGCCCCAAGAGCTCAGCTGACCAAGCTGGGAAAAGGACCAGCACTATGAGATTGACTGAGAAATGGCAGAGGAGTTAATGCTTGAGGAGGAAGCAACTTGGAAGACTTTGCAATGGATTGGGAAAATTCCTCTGGCCAAGACTTTAATGCTGGAGAGGGCATGCACATCTGTGCTACAACCTTTTTTTTCTTGTTTTTGTGTTTTGCCACAGGGAATGATATTGTGCTGGGTGTTTTATTTTTTTCCCCCCAAATCGCCTGGGTGTGGCACAGAGGACTAAGAATTGAACTGCTGAAGTAACAGTGTGGCTGCTTGGTCAGTAATCCAGTGGTGCATTTTTGTTTGCTAAGTTTTGCCTTGAAGCATAGTTCAAGGACATTAAAAGGCACTGGGTAAACTGTTCCATTCAAGTCTGTAGGATTATAAGGGACAGTTTTATTGTTTTGCAGAAACATAGCAGTATAGTTGGGAGGGAGGTTCCATCTGTGGGAATAGCGCTCCCTATCGAGAAGGGGTAAAACGCGGACCTCACGGACCTGACGGACTTCGCGGATCTAAAACCGCAAGTCCTTAAAAATCTGAGGTCCGTGCCACTTGTAGTTCGTTTCTGGCTCTGACAGACCTCGATGACAATTCAGCGCTGATGGATCCGTCTCAGCATAGGGAGGGAAAAGTATTAGGATTTGTCAGCGCTAAAATGTCATCGAGGTCTGTCAGAGCCACGGACCTCAGATTTTTAAATGTACTGGGGCTGCAGTAAACCAGTTTAAAGGATTTGTTTTAGAGCTGCTCTCTGGCTCTGACAAACCTCGATGACATTTTAGCGCTAACGGATCCTAATACTTTTCCCTCCCTATGCTGAGACGGATCCATCAGCGCTAAATTGTCATTGAGATCTGTCAGAGCCAGAAACTAACTACAAGTGGCACGGACCTCAGATTTTTAAGGACGTGCGGTTTTAGATCCGCGAGGTCCGTCAGGTCCGTGATTTACCCCTTCCCCCTCCCTATCCCAGGCTGCCTGGTGATTAAAGCTTGTTATCAGGACAAGATGAAAAGTTTGTTTTGGAGGGTTTTTTCCCCCTTGTGCTAATTGAGCCCTTTTGGGATGGGAACTGAGACTGATTAGACAGTTCTAATCAGGACTGTGTGGACTACAAAGTGGAACTCATTTTGCTGTGGATTATTTTTTCCCATTTTTGCTTTGGCCAGCTGACTTAATTGAATATTATGCCTGATGTTTTGCACTGACTGTGAAACTGCTAACAATAAATGCCTCAGGGTTTCTTGACCAGTGTGCAGAGGAACACTGGGTTTTGTCTAGGCCACACACCTTTACTTCACAGCAGGGCACCTTGGCTGGGTGTCACGTGACCGGCTGAGTGTCCCTGCCATACGATGAAAGGTGATTCATTAATACAAATAGTCATTATAGATCCAGGGTTTTCTCCTTATATATTTTTTATTCTCTCATGGTCCAATAGTTTTGAAAGACCTACCAGAATATTTACTAACATGCACATTCATTCTCAAAATGAAATGAAAAATGGAACAATACCAGATTGTTTTGTTTCAAAATGAACAGAAAAAAAAAATGTAATGGAATTCATTTTTTGCTTTTTTTTTTTTTCATTCTAAGCACTCGTACTTTATGCAAAGAGCAGGTATGTGTTATTTGTAAATAATGACTCCTGAATAAAAATGATTAAAATAAATAAATAAATAAATAAATAAATTTAACAAAAATGAACAAAACAAAAACAGCTGCCCCAAAACAAAGAGCGACCAGGGTGCACACCCCAAATATTCACTTTAAATGCTGGGTCCATTCTATGCAAGTTGCTAGATAACAGAGGTGCTGTGGTTTATAATTTATTGCTAGTGCACAATTCTCATTTTTTTCCACAATGGATAAGATAATAAGTCCTCATTTATATTCATGTCCTAAGTTTCTGGCTTTGAAGAAAAAGCCTCTTTAGCTCAACAGCAGTTTATCTGATGACTGATGTGCCAAGAGATTTGAAAGCTACTCCTCCCCGCTGAATTTGATGATTCCAATTTTGCTGTCATTGAGAGAAGTGGTTAATCACCCTTCACAACACTTAGTGGGACAAATAGCTGGGATATCCATCTCCGGTGTCACGGGTCAGCTATACGCGTAGCTCAGATGGCTCCTTAGCACACTTTGACAAAATCCTTGCAATTGAAAATACAATACTAGCAAATAGTACATCACAGGCCTTATCCACATGACTTTGCCTCATTTGAAACATATAGGAAAAACATCTATATTGAATAAAGTCCTATGGGCCCCTTTTGCTAAAGTGTGCTAAGCTATCAGTGTGAGTTTACTACATACTAACCCTTTGCACATGCTTGGCCCTTAAAACTTGGAGGGGGGGGAGGGGATCACTAAACCATGCATGCCTAGGGTTGGACTGAAGGAGTTTATTGAGGACGCCCTATGGCTTTGATTCTATAAAGTCTACCTAAAGTTAAGCATCAATATAGGCACCGATTTTATAAATCTTAGGCGCCCATTATAGAATCATGCTTGCTTAGGTGGCACTCAACATCCTAACATTTAGACATTTTAGTCTAGGTGCTTTGGGATAGGGGCCTACTCTTTATAGAACCAAGTTTTTTGATTTAGGCCCCTAACTTTCAACATAATCCAATTAAAGCCAATATCAGCACTGATTAAGCCTGTTAATCAATTAAGTTTAACTTTAGGTGGCCTTTATAGAATCAGGGCCTACTGTATATGGCTTAGTATCCAAATCTACTAGGAAGGCAAGACCTCAAGGAAGCAGAGCCTGGATACATGGTGGCAAGTCAAATGCGCGCAAGACAAATGCGCGTGAAGACAACTCAGCGCAAAGACAATTGCACGCATGACAACTCAACGCAAAGACAATTGTGCAAAATGAAAATTCAGCGCAATGATAATTGCGCTCATGACAACTTAGCACAGGACAATTGCGTGCACCGAATTACAACACATGCACAGGAAATTTTAACAACACAAATACGCGCAAGTCTTGCGCTATAATGACTTGCACGTATCTGACTGCACGCGTTTGCGCGGATTTGTCTTGTGCGCTAATGACTATGAACTGGATCCATTAGTTTGGGGGGGGGGGGTCACAAGGTTTTGCTTGAATAGGATTGAAGAGAATTGATCAAGCAAGGCAGTGGTAGATATCTATAGAGAGAAAGGATAATAATCGGAGAAGTCCTCTGTGTTCCCACAGGTCCCAACAAGGAGAGCTGAACAGGAACCTCAAGTAGGAAAATAAAAATACTAGGACAAACCAGAGCTACAGGAGCTGGCTCTGGAATTCTAATTTATAAAGGTACATGTACCACTGTTATTTTTATAAAATAGGTTCCTTGTGGGATTTTTCATATAGGTGTGATAAAATCAGGCTTTCTGTATTTTATAAAATATATACTGTACATTCATCACAACTTTACCTCTGTTCTGCCTAAGTGACACCCTTGAATATCTATGCTTGGTACATGTAAATGTACACATGCTTTTTTAGCTAACATAATTTGTTGGTCCTTATATGCTTGTAATTTTATAAAGGACCTTACCGCACCTTAAACTGGTTTTACACATAGAAAACCTTTATAGATTTAGCCCAATGTGCACAGATTTTCAAATCTTAGAAACTCAAAATAATTGTAACTCCTTCGGTCTCTCAAACTTTGAACACAAAGCCTTGCAGTGGAAATTTGTGTTCAAAGTTTGAGAGACCGAAGGAGTTACAATTATTTTGAGTTTCTGTGTCAGGCTCCCTGAAGCAGCCCACGAAACATGGTCCATGTCGGGACCCAAGAAAACTTAACGAGATAAGTGTCAGCTTTAAATACCGTTACACCTTTATGAGAGAGAATATCCCTTTTGAAAGTATACAAGAACTTGAAAGTAGTATGCAGTGATTGGATGTGGTACGTGGGGGTGAAACCCCAATTGGTTTTTAGGTCTTTTGAATGTCTTTTGAGGATAATAGTACTGGATTTAGTTGATGGCATTATAATTATTTTCCCAGTCTTTATTTTTGAAACTAGCAGCTCTTACAACTCCCCCTATATTTTTTGACCTAACAACAACCAAGCAAAGGTATAGCTTAGTGGTTTGAGCAATGGGTTTCTCATCATGGGGTGTCTGGTTCAAATCTCCCTCAAAGTACTGCAAAACAATCAACAGTCACCATTTTTGTTTTTAAACTTTAGTTACTCAGCACTTGCACAGAAATGGAACAAATTGCATACAAATACAATAAATGGCATCAAATCTCACATAGCATTTGAAATAAAAAGAATGTCATACCACTCAATTCATTTATAAACAACTCTGGTTTATGGCTCATTGAGGCAGGGTCTTCGTCACCGGCATGTCCTGTGGGTTGGTGCTGCGTGCTGGTGCCCGAAGACCCTGCCTCTTGCCTGGGCTGGGCCTTGAGCATCTGCGCATGCTCAAGGCCTTCTGGCTCCCGCTCTCTCCAGAAGGCCTTGAGAATGCGCAGATGCTCAAGGCCCAGCCCAGGCAAGAGGCAGGATCTTTGGGCACCAGCATGTTCTGTGGGTTGGTGCTGCATGCCGGTGCCAGATCGGGGTAAGGGCTTGTGTTTGTGTGGGCAGGGGATGCCGGTTCTCGGGGGGGGGCCTCGCAAAAAGAGTCAACACTTGCTTTGCGAGGCACGATTTGCTCGAGTGTTTTGTTCGTCTTGCAAAACACTCGCAAACCGAGGTTTGACTGTACTATACAAATATATCAGACCTGCAGATCCCCAAACACTCACATTTATTGAGGCTTTTCCTGGTCTTAGACCATTACTTGATGTTTAACATATATTACTAGGAAGGAGAATAAAATAGTGTTATTCATTTAATTGAACTGGTAGAAAGTTCGAGTTGAGTTTAATAGTGGCCTGAAGGAATTCTTTAAGGACTCTTCTGTTGAGAGATTTCACTTCTACTCTCACCATACAACATGATTTTCACAGGTACAATTGATTTACAAGACATGATCCAAATCCTGTTTACACATGCTGCTAACCAGCAGATGCTAGTTAGGAAGGATGTTCAAGTGAAAAGAAGGCTCTTTGTTAGGCAGCAGATGCTCTGCTATTCTTTTGCCAGCTGCAGATCAAGCACCACCTGTGAAGAATGGAAGCATCTAGTACTCATTTAAAACAGCTGTTATTTGTGCTTCTTTAAATATTATGTTTGGATATCTTAAGACGGGTAAAAGTTAGAAAAGAACACAAATTCCACTTAATGGGACAGAATGGCGTGTTCTGGGCTCCTGTGCATCACAGTGACCAACTTCTTGCACAATCACTAAAATGCACAATAGATATTGTTGTTATTCCAAAGCCCTGGCACTGTGTCCACTACTTCGGTCACAACAGTCTTGTCCAAATAAGAACACTGGGGCTCTTTCCAATGATGAATCATCAGGTAGTAATAGACATTACAGTCAGTCCAACATTCAAAGAAAGTTATTTGCTCACCAGGAGCCAGTGAATAAAGAACTTCACCCACTATATGTTTTTTAAAAATTATATGGACAGCACTGAGCTAAAAATCCATCCAAATGAAGCAATACTATCTGTACAAGAAAGGAGAGAGGGCAAAAGAATTGTCAATTTAATGACAATATTCAGCCTCTTAGAACCCAGTTCTATATATAGATCTGAAAAATTGTTGCCGATAAAAAATTTCACACTATATGCTGTTCTAGACACTGTGCTCAGAGCTGGGTGCTGTTTATAGGGCAGTGCCAGTGCAAGATCTGTGGGCAGTGCAAGATCTGTGCCAGTTATTAGGTGTGATGATTTACACCAGGTAAAACCTGAATTTTCACGCCTAAATTACGGGTGGATTCTCATCCATAAGGGGGTACTAGAGGAGGCACGTAAAAATGAGCCAATACGAGCCTGTATCGCCGCTACTGGCTCAAATTCATTGGCTCCCGATTTTCTTTAGGATACATTTCAAATGCGCTTGTATAACTTTTAAGATCTTATTCGGCATTTGTTCATCACTAATCTCTCTTTCTTGGAATTTCAAAAAATCTGGACTGGCTAGAACTACACAAAAACTCAAATTGTTTTCCCCCTCTCTGAAAGGCATGGTGGGGCATAATCAAAAGAGACGTCTAAGTCCGTTTTGGGCCTAAGTCACAAATCAGCCAAAGTCGGACACGGGAAAAGGTCCATTTTTGAAAAATATGTCCAGCATATTTTTTTTCCAAAAATTGTCCAACTGTACGTCCAACTGTCTGATCGCCCAGACCGCTAAGTCATCCATCTTTACACCCCATTTTCGTCCAAAAATTTGTCCAAAACACAAACGCCTAGAAAAAGAGCTTTTGGGCGTGGGAGGGGCCAGAAAAGTGATAGACTGGACACCCAGACATGTCACCAGAGTAGTGGAGTACCTTACAGGGCACTGCTGTAAACTTCACAAAAAGGTTCCCGCATACACATCTCACTACAGCTCCCTTATAGGTCATGGTGAGCCCCCCAAAACACCCCCAGAATCTACTAGACTCACCTATGGCTGCAGGAGCCACTATATGGTAGTACAAAAGGGTTTTGTGGGGTGCACACTTTTCACCATGAATGCAGTGATTAGAGTGGCTTATGGGACCTGGGTCCTCCGCTCCATGGTTCATTAACCCACCCCCAAGACCACTTAAACCACCTCTGTGCAGCTCTACTAGGCTTTCCTATGCCAGGTTGCCAGGTGCTGATGTTCTGGAGACAGATATATAAAGTTGGTATTATGATTTTTAGGGGGGGGGGGCAGTGATGACTGGGGCAGTGTGTGGGGGTCTGTACTTTATATCTGCAGTGCTTATCTGGCCACTTTGGATACCTTTTGTAGACTTAGACCTGGTTTTAGATGGCCTAAGTCACAATGTCCAAGTTCCGTCTCGGCAGTGTTGTTAAACTTTCGGTAATACATGCAGTACGACTAAGTCTAGGACGGCCCACGTCCCACCCAAATCCCGCCCTCGACACTCCTCCTGACATGCTCCTTTTAGCTCTTGTCGTTCAGCAGCACTGTGAAGGCCTAGGTCATTTTTTAATACGTCTAAAACCCAGTTCAATTATCGGCACTTTTACGACTTGTCTTTTAGATCATCCAAGTGCCAATTTAGGCCGGTTTTTAGATGTTTTTCTGTTTCGATCATGAGCCCCATAGTTTCTACTGGTAAATTGGGGAAGTCCTTCTCTTTTAAAATAACAGAATTATGGAATAATATCCCTTTGCAGTTGGGAGAACGAAACTCTCCCCAAACCTTTCATAAACGCTTAAAAACCTGGCTTTTCTCCAAAGTGTAAAGCCTTTTTCCCCACTATCTTTTCTTTTCATTTTTGTAAATCGAGTCGAGCTTTATTGTTATAGAGGTGACATGGTCTATAAATCCAAGTTTTTAGTTTAGTTTAGTTTATTCTATAAAACTGTATGTTAATTCCAGAAACAACCAGATACATTCATGCAGTGGTGCCTGAGGTGGTGGTGCCCCTCCCCTGCCCTCTGCCCCCCTCACTCCTTCCCCACCCCCTGATGCACATGCACATGCCCCTTCCCTTCTCCTTCTTTTTAATTTCACCGGTGCAAGCATCATCATCAATTTGCTGCCCGCGTCGGGTTGGCTCTCCCTAAGATGTCACTTCCTATGCATGGGACCCAGAAGTGACATCAGAGGGAGAGCAGACGCTAGCGTGAGCAGAAGGTTGGAGTTGCCGCTTACGTCAGCGAAGAGCTAGAGGTACAGTGGGGGGAGGGGAGGGGCAATGAAGGCTTGCGGAGGGAAAATGAGTGGGGTCAGAGAGGAGAAGGGGTGCTGGTGCCCCCCCGCCATGATTGCACCTGGGATGGACCACCACACTTCCCCTTACTATGCCACTGCATTCACGCCCCCTTTTTGGATTCACATGCAAAATTAAGCAAGGTCATGAAATTTGCAGATGACAGAAAATTTGTTCAAAGTTGTTAAATTGCACGTGGGTGGTGAGAAATTGCAGAAGGACCTTGCAAGACTGGGAGACTGGACATATTTCTATGAGCTGGCAGATCAAGTTAAGATGAAAGGGTAAGTTCAAAGTGAAGAATATTCCAAATTACAGTTATATGATGCTAGGTTCCACATTAGGATTCACAACCCAGGAAGAAGATGTAAGTGTCATTGTGGACAATACATTGAAATTGTCTGCTCAATGAAAAAAACAGAAAAAATTGGAACTTAGGAAAGGAATGGAGGATCAAACAAAGAATATCATATTGATTGTACATCAAATAAATATGAACAATGAATTATATTGCTCTATGGTGTGACTGCCTGTGAGCATTGTACGAAGGGCTGCTGAAAAGTTCTCTGCCCAACCAAAAAGAGAATGATGTGGAGCCATGAAACTTACTAGTTATTCCACACTTTTCTTGACACTTCATTTCAATGCTAAGAAATGAAAAGTGTCAAGAAAAGTGAGTTAAAAAACTTGTAAGTTTCGTAGCTCCATATCATTCTCTTCTTGGTAGGACTGAGAACTTTTCAGTGGCCCATCGTATTCAATTCTAGTCACCGCATCTCAAAAAATATAGTGGAATTAGGAAAGGTACAGAGAAGGGTGACCACAATGATGAAGAAGATGAAATAACTCTACAATGAAGAACTGTAATTTTCACATGGAACTGCAGGGATGTACCGAAGGCTGGCAGTGTTCAAGTCCCAGTTGAAAGCCCATCTCTTCAAGACTTCTTTCAACTCCTCACTCCACTCACCTTTGATTCTGAATCCCTAATCCTATGTGTCATGTCGACTGTCCAAGTTAGGCTGCAAGCTCTTCCGAGCAGGGACCGTCTATTAAATGTCAAAATGTACAGCGCTGCATATGCCTTTCAGCACTATAGAAGTTATTAATAGTAGTAGTAGTAGTAGTAGTAGTTTGCTGAAAGAAACCAGAGGGAAATACTTCCAGAAATGGGAGAGAGAGAAAGACAAAGTGCCAGGTTTTGAGAAGCTGTCCGGACCCCTGGACATATCTTCAAAAGCAGGACATGTCTGGGAAAATCCGGACATCTGTTAACCCTAACCATAGGCATTAGAAAGGAGTGGACCACAGTAGCCATACCCCCACCCATTATTTTGCCAAACACAGCTTGGTGATAAGGATGCAGATTGGTTTGTTTGGCCCCCTTCAACTGACTAATGACCAATGCTTTTACTATAAATCTGCTCTTTGGGTGCCTATGCTGTGCTGTAGTTACGATTTAAATGTATCAGTGTGATGTCTGAGAGGGAACCCAAAATGAATCAGCACAATAGTGATCCAGTTAACGCTGGCAAATAGTGGTGGTCGTAGTTTGGGAAGAAGAGCTTTCAAAAATTCTAACCCATAATATTGCTTCATGGTTCTGTTACACGGCTCATGAAAGTATTGACTTGCTTCAGTATTGTTGCTTTAAGCTATGTTAAGAATCTAAAGACAATCTGGGGATATGAAAGGCAGCATGTGCACCGAGCTCAAAGCTAGAAATAAGGTCTTCAAAACTCCCTTTAGTTCATATTTTCCCTTTTCCAGAAATGTTATTGATTTTGTTTTAATATAGTAAAGAAATTAAATATCCTTTCAGTTCTTTGCTGCACAATGATTGAAAGCATTGAAAGCAGTGCATGCACATAGATCTCATGCATATTCATTGGGGAAATCCTGAAAACCCGACTGGATTGCGGCCCTCAAGGAGGGACTTTGAGACCCCCTGGTCTAATGCATGGGTTACCACGGTTACTGCTGGTTGGCTGTTACCATATGCTAATCCATACATTAATAGCCTACTCCAATTTAGTAGACGGTCTCCTGAATGCACACTAAGAAATGCACAGTCCTTTTATATAGAAACATGGAAACATGATGGCAGAAGAAGGCCAAATGGCCCATCCACAGCATCCATTATCTCTTCATCTCCCTAAGAGATCTCACACGCCTGTCCTTTGCTTTCTTGAATTTAGATACAGTCTTTGTCTCTACCACCTCTACCAGGACACTATTCCACACATCTACCACCCTTTCTGTAAAAAAAAGTATTTCCTTAGATTACTCCTGAGCCTATCACCTCTTAACTTCATCCCTCTTGTTCCAGAGCTTCCTTTCAAATGAAAGAGTCTTGCCTCAAGCACATTTATGCCACTTAAGTATTTAAACGCCCCTATCATATCTCCCCTCTCCCCCTTTTCCTCCAAAGCATACATATTGAGATCTTTAAGTCTGACCCATATGTCGTATGATGAAGACCACTGATCATTTTAGTAGCCTTCCACTGGACTGACTCCATCCTTTTTTATATCTTTTCGAAGGTGTGGTCTCCAGAACTGTACATAATATTCTAAATGAGGTCTCACCAGAGCCTTATACACGGGCATCAATATCTCAGACACGCACACAGACACAAACACACACAGTGCAGAGTGCCACTTTCAAATGAGCGCTAAACCCATTACTGTAATTACGTCCGGTTAAACCAATAAAACAAACGCCATTAGCTGGTAGTCTCCATTCCTAGAGACATTTAAAGCTAAAATCAATACGAATAATGTAAGGATTTTCTCAGCAGTGCTAACACGGCATGTTTATTGAATATAAAACAAATATTTATGCTGGCACATTGTGAAAATGTCTGCTATTCCTTTACTTCCCCTTGCACTTCTAAATCAAAGCTACTAAGCTCACTGGGATTTTGGCTCTGACACAGCTCCGAGTCCCCTCTTCATGGCTGAAAGCGATCCGTCTGCCTGGGACATGGAGGATCAGTAATTTACTACCTCAGCTGTAATTTTAAATGCTCCCCCACTGCAGGGATTGAAGCTTTCATTCTATAATTACAGTGGAATCAAAAGACTAGCTTGCTAATGTATTGAACTGCCGTGCCAGCTCCCTATAGCTGACACTTCTCGGTCAATATGTTTTTTTTAATATGTTATGGTGGCATTACTGTCAAAAATGCTTCTTTTATTTACAGTTTCTCCAAGTGCTTTACGGCACAAAAATGCTAACGTTTCTAGAGTTGTCGTTTCAGTTCAAAATAAAAAGTGACTGTAACAAAATTCTGTTACGTTCATTGTACAAGCTGCCGTCACCTTTTATAAGAGGCAAATCCATTGCTTTCAGGCAAAGTGGGAGAATTACCGAAGAAGGCAGGCTACACTGGCCACCATATGGCCCGATAAGCAGTAGATGGCACCTTTAGACCCTCATTATTCACTATTAATATTCATAATGCAGTACTGCTAAGGATGTGTATATCAAACAGTGATGCCAGCACAGCTAAAAACAGCTTGTCATTTGGTTACAGCTTCTGTCAGAGCTTTTGCTGGACCAATGGCCTCACCTGCAGAAGAAACTAAGAATAGCTCTCAGTCCTGCCGAGAACTTTTAATTCCCATAATGAGATAGATACGATTATTTCCCCACTTTTAGACCATGTGTTTCTTCCAGATTTTGTTTTACCACTAAAGCCCTTTTCAATCAGCCAGGGGGAAACATATGAATCATAAGAACTTAAGAATAGCCATACTGAGTCAGAACAATGGTCCATCGAGCCCAATATCCTGCTTCCAACAGTGGCTAATACAGGACACAAGTACCTGGCAGAGACCCAAATAGTAACAACATTCCATGCTACTTATCCCAATGAAAGCTGTGGCTTCCCCCATATCTGTCTCAATAGCAGACTATGGACTTTTCATTCAGGAACTCGTACAAATCTTTTTTAAACCCAGATATGCTAACCACTGTTACCACATCCTTTGGCAATGAGTTCCAGAGCTTAACCATTTGTTGAGTAAAAAATATTTCCTCCTGTTGGTTTTAAAAGTATTTTAAGAAATTTCAGGTTATTTGGGAGCCATTAACAAGATACTGTAAAGATTGAATTTACTGCATAGAATAAATATTATTTTTTTTCCCTTTTGTTCATACACGTCCAGGGTGGGTGGGAATACTTTATGATTTCTTTTGCTTATGAATAATTGTTGGGTATAAGGGAGGGGGGTATTTGATGCGAGTTAGAATTTGTATACTTTAACATCACTTAATATATCATCAATGATTGTATTATATGTTACACTTATTGTGAGTTTTAAAAAATGAATAAAGATTATATATATAAAAAAAGTATTTTCCCTATAATTTCATTGAACATTCGCTATATTTGTAATTTTTGATAGAGTAAAAAATTGATTCACTTGTACCTATTTCTACATCACTCAGGATTTTGTAGACTTGAGTCCTATCTCCCCTCAGCCATCTCTTTTCCAAACTGAAGAGCCCTAATAGAGAATGACACGGGGAAAAATTCTGTCCCCGTCACTGCCCCGTTCCCGGACCACCATCCTCTTCACCGCCCTGTCCCCGCCGTCACCTTCACCGCCCCGTCACCTTCCCCGCTGTCCCTTTCACCGCCCTGTCCCCGTCTTCAGCGTCTTCTCCTCTCCATCCCCCCACCCCCAGCACCCTTTACGCGGTCCAGCAGCTCCCTCCTGCCGGCCAGCCGTGCATTTTCCTCCCTCCCTTTCCCTTACCTTCTCTTGTGGTGAAACTGGCAATTTGTATAAGGCTATGCACTGTATTACAGCCGGAGCCTTGAAGTCGTGTCGGGTTGCCTGCTAGAAAAGTCTCTTCCGATGCAACCGGAAACAGGAAGTTGCGTCAGAGGAGACTTTTCCAGCAGGCAACGTGACGCAACTTCAAGGCTCCGGCTGTAATACAGCTCATAGCCTTAAAGAAATCTCCAGTTTCAACAAAAAAAGGTAAGGGAAAGGAGAGAAGGAGGGAGGGAGATGCATGGCCGGCTGGCGGGAGAGAGGGGGCTGCCAGATCGAACGCTTGTTCACCATGCATTCACGCTCGTTCACCGCGCATGGTAATCATTTACCGCTCCATGGGCGTTGAATGGCCTTCCCGATCTCGCGGTGAGCTTTTTTTTTGGTCACCGTTTTGGCAGATTACCCAATGTATCATTCTCTAAGCCCTAACCTCTTTAGCCTTTCTTCATACAAGAAGAGTTCCAGCCTCCTTATCATTTTGTTCATTCTTCTTTATACCCTTTCTAATTCTGCTATATCTTTCTTGAGATCATAAGTGGATGTGTATGGGCACCAAGGTTAATTCTTTCACCACCATATGCATGCCGTAACATTTCAAGAGTTTCATTACTGCTCTTTCCAAATGAGAACTCCCCACAGCTCCTTCTGGGGTTCAGCCCTACCCTGACCCAATGCTGCAGCTTTCCAGCTGAGGTCACAATGGCAGCGGGTGGAAGATGGAATTTTCCCCTGGGTCAGAGTATGCTTCCTCCCAAACACACCGTGGGTGTTACAAAATTTAAAAAAACTCTACAATGTCTCAGAATGTGTGTAATCTTCAATGAACTGTTGATAAGACAAGTTAAAACCTACTGAGATTTTTCCAAGTTTTATTACACAATAAAAATAAATTACTAAATTCCAAAGTATTACAGTAAGTACCTCTCTTTCTTAATGTTCCCGTTCTTTTTCCCTGTGTATTCCTTTAGTATACTTTAATGACTTTTTTTTCCCCCACTTTTTTTCAGGTGTCCACTGAGAATGTCTCAGGTAAGAAAAAAAAAAAAATTACATTACTCCACTGTTTACACACAGAAAAAAATAAAGCTAAAGAAAACCTCTCTTTTGATTGCAGGCTTTCTTGCGTTTGCTAGCAACCGGAACTGGATGCCTAGATGCTGCACCAGGACTGGATTACTCTTCTTTAAAAGGAAGCAAAACCCTCACTCTCTGCACTCTCAAACACTTTCTGTTCAACACAACAGCCAGCAATCCCACTAGCACTCCAGACTATCAAGATATATTAAACTGAGTGCAATTCAATTTCTCTCTGTCACTAGCACAGCTCTGGAACCCTGGCACTCAGATCTGTAGAGCCACCGCAGCCCAGCTCAGCATTGCAGCAGTGCTCCTTAGGATTCCGTGGCAGCTCTAAATTTAAAACTTTTCTCCTAATAGATTAATTCTCCCCAGTCACACCAGAAATTAGTCTGTAAATGAGAAATTAATCTAATAACCCCTAAGTATTTCAGCTTTTCCACAAAGTTTCAAGCCTGAATTAACAACATGTGGAAATCAAACTCTCCCTTTTTATCTAATACCAGCAATTGATCTAAAATCACTCAAGACTTTCACTAATTAGCTCAAACTAAATTTCTTGCTCAAATAAACTTCCACTCAATCCTTTCCTTAAGAAACCAGAAAATTACACTTACAATATTAGTAGTACCAGCAGCAGATACCTTCTTCTGAAGCCAACACTCAACTGACTAAAATTAACTTTAAAATTCCATTTACTGCCCATTAATCCTCAAATATTTACTCATTACACCAGTAAAATCACTAGCAACCACACAGCTCTGAATAAAGATCTCAACTGCCTCTTCAAAACAACTCTTGAGAATCCTCAGGTGCGCACTCTCTTGAAATTCTTACAGGCACTCTCTTATGCATTCTCACACTTACAGATTTCACATCAAAAATTTTAACCTGAAACTTTTTTTTTCAGGATGTGTGGAAACCATTAACGAAATATTGTAAAGATTAATTTAAAATTGGTTCCCTTATATTATTTGTTAATTTAAGGTGCAGGGAGGGGGGTATTTTATTATCACATGTTTTATATGATAATGGAATATATGGGAGGGAGGGTTGGGATAGGGATGGGGATAAGAATTTGTGAGATGTGTCAATGATTATTTCTAAGTGATGTATTTATTGTTTATGTGATTGAATATATTTTAACACTTAATGTAATCTTGAAAATGAATAAAAAATATTAAAAAAAAAAAAAAAAAAATTTTAACCTGTTTTCACAAGTTTAACGCAAAATTCCATCACAAACCTCTGGTGTACTCTCATAGACATGTCTTCCTCATCTGCCAATAATGAAGACTACTGCGGTCCAACTGCAGGTTCAGAAATGATGTATGAGCTTCACAAGAACCAACATAGCATTGGAAAGAAAACCAGAGGCAGTCTCATTACATTTCAATCGGCATGCGTGCATGTGAGAAAGAGGAACATGTGCGTGTATGTGTGTGTAAGAAAGAGGAGCGTTTATCTGTGTGTATGAGAAAGAGGAGCGTGTGTGTATGTGTGAGAAAGAGGAGCGTTTGTAGGTGTGAGAAAGAGGAGCGTTTGTGTGTGTGTGTGTGTGTGTGTGTGAGAGACAAAGTGGAGCGTGTATCTGTGTATGTGAGAAAGAGGAGTGTGTGTGTATGTGTGAGAAAGAGGAGCGTTTGTGGGTGTGAGAAAGAGGAGCGATTGTGTGTGTGTGTGTGTGTGAGACAAAGTGGAGCGTGTATCTGTGTGTGTGAGAAAGAGGAGTGTGTGTGAGAAAGAGGAGTGTGTGTGTATGTGTGAGAAAAAGGAGTGTTTGTGTGTGTGTGTGTAAGAGAGAGAAATGGAAACCATTCTTTTTAAACAATAAATGACAGACAAGGATACATAAAATTAGGCAGTAAATCCCACCTCAAAATCCAGTGACACTTACAAAGCACTCAGTCTTCCAGCTTGTTGTTTATGATGCCACCAGATCCCTTTTCATGAGATTTATGATCTAATTATGTATACTTGCTTGTAGTTTATTCCATACAGTGAACTACGGGTTTAAATTCCCTATCATTCTTACTAAGCTGCAATGTCATACTTCGGTGTGACTTTTTCACCATTGTGAAGAAGCATCAGGTATATGAATGGTGAAACCGAAAACCATAGCAGAAATAATACTTGTGTAATTAATCCTTTCTAACCACAAGAAGAACATCAGGCGTCAAATCATACTATAAAAAATGAAGTCTTGCCAAACGATTTATAAATTGGGACCTCATTTAAACGACAATAGGTCTAAGTATCTAGGTTGCCTGGCTAAGTGAAAGTGTGTTATAAGCCATAATCTAAAGAGCTACAGTAGGCTGCGGTGGTGAAAAGGGCGAACAGATAAAGAATGATAAAGAAGGAATGCTAGGAATGATAAAGAAGAGGATCACAAACAGATCGGAGAAGGTTATTATGCCGCTGTATCGGGCCATGGTGCGCCCTCACCTGGAGTACTGCATCCAGCACTGGTTGCAATACATGAAGAAGGACATGGTACTATTCAAAAGGGTCCAGAGAAGAGCGACTAAAATGGTTAAGGGGCTGGAGGAGTTGCCGTACAATGAGAGATTGGAAAAACTAGGCCTCTTCTCCCTTGAAAAGAGGAGACTGAGAGGGGACATGATCGAAACATTCAAGATAATGAAGGGAATAGACTTAGTAGATAGAGACAGGTTGTTCACCCTCTCCAAGGTACGGAGAACGAGAGGGAATTCTCTAAAGTTGAAAGGGGATAGATTCAGTACAAACGTAATGAAGTTCTTCTTCACCCAGAGAGTGGTAGAAAACTGGAACGCTCTTCTGGAATCTGTCATAGGGGAAAACACCCTCCAGGGACTCAAGACAAAGTTGGACAAGTTCCTGCTAAATTGGAATGTACGCAGGTGAGGCTGGACTCATTTAGAACACTGGTCTTTGACCTGGGGGCCGCCACGTGAGCGGACTGCTGGGCACGATGGACCACTGGTTTGACCCAGTAGCGGCAATTCTTATGTTCTTATAAAATTTTGCTTAAATCTTGCACACAGAGATAGATCCTGAACTGGGCTGGCTACTGCTTACAATTAGTACAAGCTGTTAAATATGCTTCCTTTGACCTTTCTTAAAACCTATTTGATAGCAATATTGAGCCACTCAATGTCTGGGCTACCTAGTGAAACAGGACAGTTTTGAAGAAATTTTATCATGAGGCATCTATCCGCTAAATCTTAATGCTATTTTTACCAATTATGCATTCACTGGTGGTTGGTGAACATATACACAACTGGCCTATCCATAAAAGTTACACAGATAGTATTGGACCATTTAAATCACTAAGCAGTCCAGTAGCCTACGTCAAAAATTAGCCCTGGTTTAGGGATCAAGTGAAGGTGGTCATAAAAATGATCCAGATAGTGGTAATATCTAGCCACTAAACACATAAAAATGTGTCACAATCCAAGAAAAGGTACCAAGTCATAGAAATTGGTTAAACAATTTTTTTTAGTCAGAATAGCTCACAATCAGGTTTAAAGATTGCTTCTGAAAGAAGCAACTATGAAGATATAATACCTTGGACCGTGCCATAATTTATCTACTTCATTTAAACTTGCTAAATAACAAGCCTAGTTTAAACACAGAAAATGACAGCAGATAAAGACCTTATGGTCTATCAAATCTGCCCATTCAACCATCTACTATCCCTTCTTTTACCTTAGATATCCTATGTTCTTTTCTCATGCTTTCTTGAATACAGACAGTCTTCGGGGCCCCTTTAATTAAACCGCGGTAGAGATTTTTTTTTTACCAAGGGCCAACTAGGTAAATGCTCTGACACGTATTCAATTCCTATGAGCGTCAGAGCATTTACCTCACTGTCTTGCAGTAACAAGCTGTGGTGCAGTGGTTAGAGTTACAACCTTGGCATCCTGAGGTTGTGGGTTCAAATCCCACACTGCTCCTTGTGACTCTGGGCAAGTCACTTAATCCCCATTGCCCCAAGTACATTAGATAGAGTAGAAGCCCATTGGGACAATTAGGGAAAACTGCCTGAGTACATGAATAATTTGTAATCCATCTAGAATGTTAGGACATGCAAAATATAAATTATTAAATAAGTTTCAAGTTTATTGGTGCTTAATATACCGCATATAACAACCTAAGTGGTTTACATTAAAACATAGTAAAAAAGAAAGAAAATATGTACTTTCATGGGGGGTTAACACAAACTCTTTTAAGATAGAGGGGGAGACTTCACAGGAGACAGGAGGGAAACTGCCACTGAATACAAAAATAATTGTGATGCACATATCCCAATGCTAACATATTCCAGTAATAAATTCAAAATAAAACAATTTTTTTCTACCTTGTTGTCTGGATGTTTTGTTTTTCCATCATCTTGGTCCCAGTTTCTCTTTCTGCTTTTTGTCTATCTTCGAAAGCAGTGAGTACAGTTGTAGAAATGTGGTACTGGGGAGTAGATAGAAGGAAATAGGAGGCTGGGAAAGGAGTGAGATGGGAAATGGGATAGATAGGGATGGAGAGAAGATGGAGAATTGAGAGGTAGCTGAACATTTAAAAAGAAAAAGGGTGAGAAAGAAGGCAAGATTTGAGTGGACAGAGGGAAAAAAGAAAAATTTAAGAAAGCTGAAAGGGAAAAATCAATACGTTGGAGACAGGCATAAGAAGGAAATGGAATGAAAGAGGAAAAAAAAAATGGACAGCAGACACTGGAAAGAGAATTATGGTAGTTGAAGATGGACAAAAAGCAGAAAGAGAAACTGGGACCAAGATGATGGAAAAACAAAACATCCAGACAACAAGGTTGAAAAAAATTGTTTTATTTTGAATTTATTACTGGAATATGTTAGCACTGGGATATGTGCATCACAATTATTTTTGTATTCAGTGGCGTAGTCATATACAGCTGATTTGGGGGAGGGACTGGAGCCCAAAATAAGTGGATGGGCACCAAAGTTTCTCCCCGCCTGTGTGCAGTTTATAAATACTTGAGCTAGGGGGGATTCCCAAGCCCTGCCAACTGAAGACATCTTCCTCCAGTCTGGCAACTCAAAATCTCCAAGCTTTGCAGCCAATGGCAATATCCTCAGGCTGCCCCTGCTTTCATGCATGCATGAAAGCCAAGGGGATGGAGGGGGCAGGGAGGAGGGAAGGCAGCAGCTCTGCAATATTGCTGCCAGCTGCAGAACTTGGGAAGTTGGAGGGG
Source organism: Geotrypetes seraphini (assembly GCF_902459505.1). Classification (NCBI taxonomy): domain Eukaryota; kingdom Metazoa; phylum Chordata; class Amphibia; order Gymnophiona; family Dermophiidae; genus Geotrypetes; species Geotrypetes seraphini. Next base: position 459,665,362 of record NC_047085.1, on the reverse strand, counting down.
GAGAAGGTGGCTGTCAGTTGGTGAGGCTTGGGGATCCCTACTAGCTACAGCAGGGGAGATATTCATTTTGAGGGAACCTAAGCTCATAGTGGGAGGCCCAAAAAAGCAGTAATATTTACCCTCATTAAACGATCCTCCACATGCGCTGCTGACAGCTGATTCAGCATCCCCGCTCTGATGAGGCTCACCTCTGAAGAGGCTCACCGTAGCTGTAATAGAAATGAATAGAAGCGCACATCCCTGCTCATCAGAATGGGGATGCGGAAGCCTGTGGCTGCTCCCACTGTTAGCGGTGCACGTGGAGGATCACTCAGTCAGGGTAAGTATTACTACTTTTTTGGGTTTCTCTCCAGGTTTATTATTCGATACAAATATCTTCTATATTAGTGATTGCAAATTTGGGACCTGCGCAACCTTTTTTTTCGCTCATCAGCTAGTGTTAGTGTTTTTTTTCATCCAATGTGGCCCAGGGAAGCCAAAAGTTTGGACATCCCTCATTTAGTATGTAACTGGAAGGATAACTCTACGAGTAAGCTTAACTTTTATGAATGGTGAAACCATCTCTGTATATTAAGAAAATATGACGAAATAATAGCATTCAAAAATAATAATTTAGCTAGCTTCAATAAGACTTAGGTCCCTTTAGATTAATTTTGTAAGGAATTGAGCGCTAATCTTTCATGACTTCATTATACTGTACAGGAAATCTGCAGCTTATTATGATGCATTATGGTACTATTGTTTATATGTATGATGTTAAAATATCAGAAATATAAATATTTAACAGCACTGTAGAACAATAAGAAATATAATAAATATCGGTACAAATGTCAGATCCAGTTCTCTGATCATCCAGTCAAAGAAATTAATCAGACAAACAGCGTGGCCAGGGGGAGGCCTCGGGGGCCTGTGCCCCCTTCACTTTTGGCTCAGAGCCTCTCTGTTGGCACCTGCAGTGACACTTAAAACTGCAGAAATGCTAAGACTGCTAATGCTGGCTCTCTTGCACGTGCTCAGATCAAGTCTGAGTATGTGCATGAAAACTTGTCCTGTCATGTCCTATTACATCATGCCATGCTTTTGAGTACGGTCATGCTCCCCTATATATTGTCCTATCGTGTCATGATCTAAATGTACTGTCGTGCTCTACATCACTATACCCTGCTATGTTTTATTATATATGTAATCTTGTAACCCATTCTGAGCTCTTCTGGCGGGCTGGTTGGAGCCACAGCCTCAGCACCCTGGGGTTGTGGGTTCAAACCCCGCACTGTTCCTTATGACCCTGGGCAAGTCACTCAGTCCTCCATAGCCCCAGGTATGTTAGATAGATTGTGAGCCCACCAGGACAGATAGGGGAAATGCTTGAGTCCCTGATTGTAAAACTGCTTAGATAACCTTGATAGGCAGTATGTAAACACCTAATAAACTTGATATAAATCCAAATAAATAAATTAGCAGTCAAAGCACACCTGAGTAAATTAAGTGCTGGTGCAGGTGCAACTTTGGTAGGAGAAGTCTTCAGCAGCAGAGTTTGGCATCCCTGCCAGAGAGGGGTTAAAAAAGAATTCATTAAATTGCACCAGTAATGCATAACTGGGTCACTTTTTTATGAGGAATAATTCAAGCCCTCGTTCTTTCACACTTGGATTATTGCAATGTGTTCTACTCTGGGCTTTCAGCTGGCTTAAAAGCTAGTCTGCAACTGCTGCAGAACACGGCTGCTAAGCTGATTTTAAAGCTCGTAAATGTGACAGAGCAACACCAGTATTGATTCAACTGCATTGGTTGCCTGTACAGGCATGAATTGACTTTAAACTGGCGTGCATCGTCTATTAAAAATTTTGATGGCACTGGACCAGGATATTTAACAAACCTATTATTATGCTCAGTATCCAGAAAAACAAGTCATCACAAAGGGAATCTATTATCATATTTTCCTGATATTAAGGCCTTATGCTGGTGACGGGACAATGACTGAACCGAACTTCCAGCTGATTTTTGTGAAATTGATCTGAGTGATCGTATAGGAATGTAAGGAATTAGCAAACTTTAGCTATCAATGAAAATGTGTGAACAAAATAAAATATGAGATTTTTTTGTTGTTGTTGTACAGTAAAACCTTGGTTTGCGAGCATAATTAGTTCCAGAAACATGTTTGTAAGCGCTCGTATATCAAAGTGAATTTCCCCATAGGAAACAATAGAAACTCAGACGATTCATTCCACAACCCCAAAACTTTAATACAAAATACTATACTGTATATATATATATATACAAAAATACCCCCACAAATAACCTGCACTTTACTCTTGAATAGAATTGTGGCTGATATGCGCACTTATACAGCGCGCTTGAACTGCAGGTGAATTGGGCGTGATGCTTTTATTACATTCAGTCATGCTCCGTGTGAGATGTGAGTATGTTGTGTGCGTTTGAACTGCAGGTGCTTGTATTACGTTCAGCCGCGCTCAGCGATGCAAAGCGACGTGCGTATATTGTACGTACTTGACGTGACATGCGTATACATGCTCGTACCGGAAGACAATGCTCGTTTATTGAGTTAAAATTTAATTAATAATAATAATAATAATAATAATAACTTTATTTTTGTATACCGCAATACCACAAGCAGTTCAGAGCGGTTTACATAGGAAGAGGCTGTATACAGACAGCGATGTTACAGAAAAAGACTTTCAAATTACATTAGCATGCCAAGAGTAGTCAAGATTTATCCGGAAGAATTTCAAAGATGCAACAAGGCAGGAAAGGAGTCAGAGAAAGTTATCAAAGAGATAGGTTTTAATTGATTTCCTGAAGGTTTGGTAGGAGGGTGCATTTAAAATGAAGGTGGTTAGACATTTATTCCATTTGACTGTTTTGCTCGTCTTGCAAAACACTTGCACACCACGTTACTCGCTATCCAAGGTTTGACTGTACTTTGTAACTAGGGGCAAATGTACCTTTGCTTCCAGTTATCTATAATTTTTCCCATGAGTTTTACATTGTTATCTATCCATTAGGGATAGATAGACCTGCTTGTAAGTACTTTTTATTCTTTTGAATCGCTCGAGCTATTTTTGGCCACAGCATGTGGATTGATTTAGTTCAAGGAGACACGTTGTCCATGTTAGCATTTCAAAAGAAACAACACTTGCAGTGCTCAATAACATGCCCATCCAGCACAGCACCTACTCTCAGGAGACACGGTCTGACTAATTTGTAAATGGGCAGGATGCCATACCTCCAGATGGTCACTAGTTTGACAGCTAAAAGACTAAAAAAGTCCAGCTTTCTGGTCTGCAGGCATTAATAGAAAACTCCGTTGAAAGGGGACAGATTTAGAACCAATGCCAGAAAATTCTTCTTCACTCAGAGGGTGGTGGATACCTGGAATGCGCTCCCAGAAGATGTAATAGGACAGACTACATTGAGGGGTTTCAAAGAGGGACTAGATACATTCCTGAAAGATAAGGGGATTGAGGGCTACAGATAAAGGAGGACACAGGAGCAAAAAGGGCAAAGATAAGAGGGAAGAAGAGGGTTTTCAGGATATAAGGAAGTAGGAATCCAAGGGTTAGACAAAAGATCACCTGATGGGCCGCCGCGGGAGCGAACCGCTGGGCTTGATGGACCCTTGTTCTGACCGAGCGGAGGCAAATTCTTATGTTCTGTGCGTGCAGCTCCTTATAATGGAAAAAAATGCCTATAAGCAAGTTTTAGGTGTTACCAGTTTTATTCAACTAACTAAATTAGATCAATGCCGCACTAACATCATCTTCGTTTAGCAATTGCAGAAGCCTCCCCCCCCCCCCCCCCAACATCAATTCTGACGTCGAAGAAGAAGTTTCGGGCCAGCCAGGCAGCGATTGAACCAAATGTAAAAGCGCATAGAGAGACGGTATTAAACCATGAGAAGAGATGTAACTTGATCATAACAAGAAGATATTTATTTTAGGAAGTGTGGAAGTATTTTGTCCCTTAATTTTACTTATGAATGATTTATAAAAACCCATAGGATTGTGCTTAACTGAATTTTGGCATAAAGTATCTTTGTGCTAATACTCATAGCCTGCAGTGCTACAAGGCCTCTTGCACTTTAGAAGGGATTTATTATCCTGTCAGAGCACTAAATGGCTCGGTGTAGTCCTCTATTAATAACAGCTTCATAAATATGTTCATAAGGCTAGCTGTGCTTTATAGGAAGGTGAGAGAATACAGGGAATGAAATGTCGGTTCATTACTGCCGAGGTGTGCAGAAATCTAAATCGTTTGGAGGCCCTGCCTCTGAGAGAAGGCCCTCACCTTTTGCACTAGTTATTAGAGGAGCCAAAAGTGTAAGATGCAACCATAGGCAAGGTAATTTTCAAAGGCATGGATAAAACAGCGCTTGTATGCTGACATTTCCCACCAATATGCCAGTAATTTATGCATGCTCACTTTGTGCATGTGTATGTTTTCACGCGGTTGGAAGAGGACAGAATGGTTTGGATCCATCTGAACACTTTTGAAAAAAAATCAAGCATCTGTGTATAATTTCATTGTGAAAAGTTATGTGCCCAAAGAGCATGCATCAATATAAGAGCTTACCTTTTAAATTAGAAGCACACAGACACGTTCAAAGCATTTGAACGTCTGGCAAAGTCTCTGCATTCTTTTAACCTGTGTACACAATTATAAAATTGCACCTTTAGGAGTTGGAGCACACAGTGTACAAAAAAAAGAGCTGTGTGGTAGATTAACTATTACTGAACATGAAGTAAAATTGCAAAGACTGTGCTATAATAAACTCACTGAAATATATTTAAAGGTGCTGTAAAGTCATTAGAATAATTCAAAGGCCATTGGATCTCTTATAGGACAGTACCTATTTCAGATCCAGACACTTCATCGATCATTTGTCCTTCAGCATTTTAATAACTTTCCACCCAATATTCAAAGCAATTTAAGCAGGCAGAAGAGACTTCTGCTCGCTTAAATCATGATCACCGTGCAAGAGATTTTAGGGCATGAATTGTAGTGGGTGTTCTATAGTGATTTGGGGGTCACTGAATTCAAAACTGACCTTAATTTTTTGGTATAACCCTCTGATTTTTGGCAAAAGAGCACTATAATGCAAAAATTAACATTTTCGCTATATTTTCTAACGCTTGGAGTAAATGTTATAACAATCTATGAATATTAAAACAGTTTGCCTCAAATTAGATTTATTTTTTTTCCCCCGATAATCTTGGTAGTGTTAGTGATGAGCACAGGGAAAGGTTTCACCATGACATTGCTACATTGGGGACACGATATCATGGCAGGTGGAATTCATCAATGCTGCCTGACTATGGTTGGACATTAATTAGAGATGCTCCTAATCTCATTTATAAACGCACTTCAACAGCAAAATGATTGTAGAAAATAATATTTATAGGAACTCTTAAATCGGCGCAATGTGTTACACTATGGGCTCCTTTTATCAAGGCACGCTACGGGGGTTAGCACGTCGGACATTTCATCACGCGCTAACCCCCGCGGCAGCCTAAAATCCTAATGCCTCGTCAACGGAGGCGTTAGGTACTAGCGCGGCAGGCGATTTAATGCGCGGTATTCCTTTGTAAAAGGACCCCTATGACTTCTCAAGCTATAAATATTTGTGATTTGCTCAAAAACTATATGTGATAGGAGAAAACCGAGGCTATTTTCATACACAGGAGGTCAAATTCTATAAAGTAAAGCACATTTTCTTCCTGCCCCAGAAAAAAAAGTTAAATTTGTTGCACAGTGATTCAGTATCATTTGACTGGGCAGTGCTACAATTGGAAGACTGGGCGTCCAGGGCAGATGAAATTTAGGGCGCCTTTTACAAAAGTGCGTTAGGGCCTTAACGCTCGGAACAGCATGCGCTAGACGCTACCGCCTCCTCTTGAGCAGGCAGTAGTTTTTCATCTAGCGCATGCTATAGCGCGTGCTAATCTGGTGCGTGCGCTATAAACGCTAGCGCACCTTCGCAAAAGGAACCCCAAATGTGAACAAATGCAAAGTGATGCAAATTGGGAAGAATAACCTGAATCACAGTTACCGGATGCTAGGTCTACCTTGGTGATTAGCGTCCACAAAAAGGATCTGGATATCATCTTAGACAATACAATGAAAACTTCCACCCAATGTGCAGCAGCGGCCAAAAAAGTAAACAGGATGCTAGGAATTATTAATAAAGGGATGGTTAACAATACTAAGAATGTTATAATGTCCCTTTATCGCTCCATGGTGCGACCTCATCTGGAGTATTGCGTTCAGTTCTGGTCTCCTTATCTCAAGAAAGTTATAGTGGCACTAGAAAAAGCTCAAAGAAGATGATAAAGAGGATGGAACTCCTCTCGTATGAGGAAATACTAAAACGGTTAGGGCTCTTCAGCTTGGAAAAGAGACGGCTGAGGGGAGATATGATTGAAGTCTACAAAATCCTGAGTGGAGTAGAACGGGTACAAGTGGATCAATTTTTCACTCCGTCTAAAATTACAAAGACTAGGGGACACTCAAAGTTACAGGAAAATACTTTTAAAACCAATAGGAGGAGATTTTTTTCACTCAGAGAATAGTTAAGCTCTGGAATGCATTGCCAGAGGTTGTAGTAAGAGCGGATCGCGTAGCTGGTTTTAAGAAAGGTTTGGACAAGTTCCTGGAGGAAAAGTCCATAGTCTTGTTATTGAGAAAGACATGGGGGAAGCCACTGCTTGCCCTGGAACAGTAGCATGGAATATTGCTACTCCTTGGGTTTTGGCTAGGTACTAGTGACTTGGATTGGTCACCGTGAGAACAAGCTACTGGGCTTGATGGATCATTGGTCTGACTCAGTAAGGCTATTATTATGTTCTTATGCCACCCTGAAGTCAGACATCTGCTGTCCTCTATGCATCTCCCTTTATTATATGTCTCTCTCTCTCTTTTAAGAATTGTAATTTCTTTTCCTTAAATCCACAAAAAGTGTTGTGAGATCATGGCCACTGAGAGACATCCCAATTCAAACCCAGCCTACACCCAATAGACGATGGACAAAAAAGCCTCAGAATAAAGTAGCAGTGCAAACACCCAAAGGTACAAAATGAACTGCTTTAACTACTGTCATAGGCAGAAAAAAACTCCCTCAAACACAGCTTAGGTTTAGAAAAAGGCACTGCCGCCCAGAAGCATGCTCAAGAACTTAGCTGGAAAGTGACGACTTGAGCTCCAACTCTGTCACATCTCTTCAAACCTCCCAACAAGCAACCTTGTTTCGCCAACCCGTTGGCTCATGAGGGGATCAGTGAAAATCCTTGAAAAGTGAAGCCACTGAGCGGACAGCCCCGAAGCAACAGAATACAGACCTGCGGTGGTTAAAAAAAAACCCCCAACGACACACCAAACATCAAAATGACATCATATCCAGTCAGACTTCTCCAATCAGCAAAGAGATGTCAAAACTTCAAAAAAGCTGACCTGATACAAGCGAGAAGATCAAATGCTGGAGAAAACAAACCATCAAACAAAATTGATTTAAAAAAAAGAAAAAAAGATAAAAAACCAATGAAAATAATGCTTGCCACTCAGGATTTGAACCAAAGAATTGAACCGAACAGCGCTCTGCCTTCATTGGGCGTTTTTCATTACACGTTACTACATTCTATGTGGACGGATGACGTGGTAGAATTTGCTCTTTAAAAAGAATGCAATCTGTTTTCTTCTTTGCCATTTCTGCAATATAGCCAGAGCGGAGGATTGTTCTTTCTGCCTTCCCCTGATGATGTAACCGGCAAAACAGGGTACTCCCATTGGGACCTGAATAACTAGGACTAATTTCAGGACACGATTTGGATTTCCACTAAACAGCTTGAGATAAGTGGCCGTTTTTTGCTGTTTTTGTGGATTGTTTCCTATGGTCCTCCTGAACTCAGTACTCTGCATGTTGCTTTATGAGAGAATTAGAACGTTATCCTTACAAGTTGAGGGTTTTTTTTTTTTGACCTATGACTAGTGTATACCTGCTGTACTAGCCATTACTAAGTTAGTTTGGCATCCGTAGTATGGTATTAGCTCTTCGTGAGCATTAATGAGGTCTTTTTCTCCACTTGAAGTATAATGAGTCTTAACCCTCTCTCAAGCAGATAAAATTACTTGGTTTGTAATCCACATAGTGGATATGTTGCACTATATCTAGAAATAAGCAACTGTTTATTATTCTGTCATACAAAGAAATTGTACACAAACGCATAAGAGACGCTATCTTCTCTGTTAATGGTCCAAAGTATTGGAATTCAATACCATTGGCACTTAAAACAGTTATGGTACTTCTGTAGATAAGTTTTGAGATTTTCCTTAAACTTATCTCTTTTCAGATGCATATTCTCAGGTTTAACGAGTAGCGCTAGCTCTATTAATGTCCTGGAAACAGAAGAATATCCCCTGTGTTTTGGATTGGTTTTTTTTGTACTGTATTTTCTCTCTTAAACCCTAATTTTATGTATTTTGTATGGGTTTTGTATATTGTGTTGTTTTATTATGTTATGAATATATGTAAGGCTATTCTGTACATTGTATTATATTTCACTATGTCTTATTGTAAATCACCCTGACGGTTTTCTCTAGGGTGGGATAGAAAATTATAAATAAATTTAGAATTGCAATAATTGTATAAAAAATTAGCTTCTGATGATTAAACTTTTATGATTGTCCATGGGGAAACAACTTTCAAAGCCATTCAGCAAGCCCATACCTATTTACCTAGATAAGCAGTGGGCTGAAAAGAAGGCCAGGACATCTACAGCTGAGCTACTTCTCAAGTTTGTTTTTGATAGACTCTTACTCTTTCTACAATCTTAGGCATGCCCATAACGTTATCTACAGCAAGCAAACCTTTTCCCCTAAATCTGCCATAATATCACAATATTGGACAGAGCTTCCCAAGGTATCCCACTCATCTTTTTTTTTTTTTTCATAGTGGTACTGATATGCTCTTATATCCCATCACAACCTTATAGTTCAGTGCTGATTACATCCATTAAGAGATTCATACAAACCTGAAGAATTACAACAAAATATAACGTATAATAGTTATAATAGTTAGTTGTATATAAGTATGACTGTATTGCATAATTACTGTAGCTAGAAATAATTAATAGTAGTAGTAGTAGGTATTTAATGAAAATGTATGCTATTAACTGTTTTCTAAAAACTAGATAATCAGAGATAGTTCTTACCTTGATAGGAATAGAATTCCAAACTTGAGCTGCTAAGTATTGAAAAGTTGAGGAAAACATTAGAAATCCCTTGGACTATAAAACTGTAAGAACAATGGATTTCTTGCTAAAAAAATTTCCAGTCTTAGATAATAAAACAATGAGATCCTGCATATTCAGTACAGTTGAACATTTCCATAAAGTATTTTAAATACCATAGTACATAATTTAAAATGGAACTCTTTCAGATTTGTGAACCGAAAAAATAAGATGAGCTGCAGTATCCTGAATTGTCTTGAAATTTATTTTTTTTTCAATAAAAGCTTGGAACAACCTGGATAAACACTACTGCAATAATCTTGTTGACCTAAAATAAAGCTTTGTACAAACAATTTGATCAAAATAACAAATGCTGGTCCCCCTCCTACATCCAAATGGATGTTTTGTTAGTTTTTCTTTTGGAATTTATTTTCCAAAACCAGTTCAAAAAAGATAGACATACTGAAGACAAGCACATGTAAGAAATGGCAATTTTCGAGATAGATGTTTTTTTGTTTTGAAAATGTTCATGTTCACTATTGGATTTTTGTGCATGTTCCACAAAATGTTCAAAATTGGATTTGGATGCCATATTGGAATGCCCTTCCATATGATCTACTGGATAAAAAGCACTCAAACCACTTCAGCACATTTCCTGACATTCCCATACCATTTACTACTTTGCTCTGTTATCTACCCCTCAACCAATATCTAATTCCGTCACATGAACACATACCTCTTTAGGTCGCAACTCTAGTTTGTTCAGTTTTTTTGATTCTCCTATGTGTCAAATGTCTGTGTTGAAATCCAAGTATACCATATCCAGTGCCTGTGCTCAGTCTAATTCTCTGGTCATCCAACCAAATAAATTGATCAGAGTTATCTGATATTTTCTCTCTCAGAAATGGACACAATATTCTAGAGACGTCTTGCCTTTGACTTGTACTGAGATATAATCACATACTTTCTTTACCTATTATGCTTTTTTCTATATACCATAATAACATTCCTCTGGCTCTAGTCTTTGTTTTCTTCCACTTTGGTTTTACCTTTAGATGATCAAATTCGACGATCTCTTGACAATACTGTTGAAAATCATGTCTGACTCCTTCAGTACTATCTGGGTAGTGCTAGGGTTCTCTAGGGATACATATTCTGCATGGGTACCTGCATATTTTTCTGGAAAAGTTAGAACAGCAAAATAGCTGTATAAATTGTCCAGAAAGCTATTTGGGTACCAACGTTAAATATCAGCAGTACCCAGATAACTTCCAAAGGCTGCCTTATACCTAGATTTTCAATGCAGGTATCTAGGAATAGCCCAAAGAATAACGAGGCTGTCATTGGAGGTCATGGCAGCCATTTTGAAGGGGAAGCCAGAATGGGCAGGACTGTCAGGTATCTGAAAGGTAGGGCCAGGTTGGATAGGGATATAGGGGAATACTGAAGGGGAACAGATACTGTTTTAGAGAGATGGACATGAGGGAAGGAGGGAATCAGAATGCTCTTCTGGGGAGAGATTATGGTGCTGCTCCATGCGGTTGTCAATCAACTGTTAGGCATCCTTTATAGAATTCCACCTAGTGCTGCTTAGGCTTGCTTAGATGTCGCTAAGCATTCTAGAAGTAGACACCAGTGCATTAGGCCAGGTTTTACGTGGCCTAATTTATCAGCACCTAACTCAGACGCCTAGCGATGCCCAGGTCAATCATGCCTATTCTCTGTCCCTAACCACACTTACTTTTCAGGCAGATATTGTTAGGTGTCAGAGGGTGCCTCAGCTTATGCATCGCTAGGCATCGTAACAGTTCTGATGGAAGTCCTAATTGGTAATTTAATTTTTTTTGACTGAAAACTGGTATAGTCAATTACCATGCCAATTTAAAAAATAGTTCTATGTAAATTCCAAAGTTAGTCGTCCTTAGGTGTTCTTGATTAAGGCACATAGTGGTGCCAAATGTAGATGTCCTACACAGAATCTGGCCCTTAGTGCACATTAATTTGGCGGCTACCACAGGACACCTGAGCATGTTCCACAGTACACTATTTTAAGCTGTGTTAGGTGTGCATTAGTGCCTAACTCAGTTTAGTAAAAAGGCTCCTAAATTCAAAGAATTCTACCATCATGAATCAAAGCAAGCTCTCAGATCTGTCAGGCAAGAGGACACTGTCCTTGGAAGTAAACACAGACCTTGGACTGAAAGCCCTAGAGGGAGAAAAAGGTTTGGAAAAAGAAAATTATTAACTGAAAATGTGACCTTTCTCAAATGAAAAGGCCTGTGTGTTCATGGTGTGGTCTTCAATCATGGTGAAATACATCTTTGTGAACGTTAAGCAGTGAGAAACCTTTTTAAATGTTACTATTTTACAAATAAAATGCTGTAAAAAACATAGAACATGATAAATATTACAAAGCCAACATGGATTGCCCATTTTCTAGTCTTCTTGTATACAACAAGCAACTTAAACCATTTCTAAGATAAGCTGAGAATTTTGCTTTTAGTTGGGTTGACTTGTCAGCTGGACATCCCTTCAGGGCTTGGGTGGGCATTCATTATAAACATACTAGCCCTAGTATTTAATTCCACAATCAGTTTCTTCTCTCATCTATTCTAGTAGGATAACAGAAGCCCCAAAAAAACAGTGAAAAAGTAAATGACATCAGATAAAGACCTGATTGGCCCATTCAGTCTGCTCAACAAGGCAACAGGCAATCAGGTTACGCTCCTTCATGACTAAACACCACAATCTCAACCAGGCACTTAGCAATTTATTACCCTACCTACAATATATGTTACCCTGCTTATCACATATAGGCAGTTCTATATGATGCTGTAATACTGCAACCCCATGCCTATAGTCTGGAGTGGTTTTATTATTATGGCCTCGGCATAGTTTCATTCATTAGGATAACAATTAAACTTAAGAATTTAACCATATTGCGAATTAACATTTTACATTCCATTTTCAACAATAAGATGTTTTCCTCACCTCTATAACATGATGCAACAAGCTGGAGTTAGCACTGTCAGGAGTGTCATCTGTCTTAATTCTCAAAAGCCTAGAAAGTGCCTTATTGAGATTTTAAAAAATCACTTTTTTGAGAAGTACTATTCTGCATTTTATGGTATTGCAATGATAATTTTTGTTTTATATTTGTAAATCACAACGATGTATATTGTGGCGCCGCCGTTGCCGCTTTACACAATGGCCCCGGTCAGTGCCCAGAACAGCCGACGTCCTACGTGCTTCCAGTAGAGGCTGGAAGTCCTGCTGGTTACTCAATCATTCAGGAAACATCAAAGAGTCAGGAACCAAGATGTTCAAACAAAAATAAAGTCTTAATTTATTGACTTCACAAAACCTTGAACAGGTTTTAGTCCATTCATTCCATGAACCAAAAAAAAACAAATAGGAACAAAAACTGGGTTGCAAAAACAAACACCCCACACTTCCCGTTCAGGATCACAGGTAAGTAGTTCCTTAATTTGCCATGAATCAATCCTAATGTGTCTGCCTTAATAAGCAGGCAGAAATAAGGTAATGACACTTTCTTTTAAAAATGAAAGCCTTGCACCCAGGCCTTGATTGAAGCAGGCCTGGCCCCAACCAACTCAGCAGTAGTTGGTGGGGGAGGGGAGTAGCCGAATCCACTAATTTAAACTCTGTATTAAACAGAATGCCAAAATGGCCCCACAATCCCTCCCAAGGATCTTATGTGGATTCTCCCCACAATCTAACACCCCTTTGCACACAGTCCAAATTACTGGTTTCCCTTAATGTTCAAAGGCAACCACAAAACAAAATTATTCAGTAAAATAAACTGAGTTAAAGGTTTTCAACTTCAGGCACCTTGCAGTGAGCCCAGCACTGCTCACTGGCTTCACACAGGTGCTAACAGGTTCCAAAAACCAAACTAAAAGTTCAACAACTTAAGCACAACAAACCCAGGCATTGCACTTAGCTTTCCTCCATGGCACAAGGTTCTGTATCCACGCAAGAGTCCCCAAATTCCATGGACTCCGGTTCAGCTAACTGGTTGGCCTCAGAGACAGGGGCTGCTTCCAGCATTTCAACATCCAGGCAATGCTGAGGTTCAGGAGAGCTATCCTGTAAGGACCTTGTCCTATGCCTTAAGTAGTTCTGAGTAGGACCAGCTTAGTTTACCTGGACAGGTACAAGTGAGCAAACATGAAATAAAAAAATTCAGCTATTTCACTTTCTCACATTGCACCAGGATGTACTAGCTAGAAGAAAAGAAAAACTGTTGATAGATAAGGCCTAATCCAAGAGCAAGTGAGAATGTGGATTAGTAGCTATAAATTAATAAATGAAAATTGGATAAGCTGGAATAAAATGATCAGAAATACAAAAAGTTTAAAAACAGGGATTTTAAGTCACCATATGGATTTGATATATGTCATATGCTTGACGGATATAGGGAGGCAGGCTAGGACATTTTGTGATTGATGACTACCATATCAAATGTACCCCAGATGGAAAGTTTAAGTTTCTTATAGAGCTTCTTTGTATTAGAGTGACCAGCCTGAACTAGGCCAATCCTCAGGGAAATGTAGGCAGACAGGAGTTGGCTTTTGACCTGGTATCCACATACCAGGGGGGCCCTAGGTTTGCCATGACTTGAGTTTGCTAAGGACAAATCTAAACCACATGTGTATCATGGTATGAATTGATCCAAAATTAAGTGTCAGAAAGTTAGGAAAAATTACATAATAGAAATTTTCTTAGGTAGCTATAGGTAATAAGTTAACAACCAATATAGATTAACATAGTAACATAGTAGATGACGGCAGATAAAGACCCGAATGGTCTATCCAGTCTGCCCAACCTGATTCAATTTAAATTTTTTTTTTTTTCTTCTTAGCTATTTCTGGGCAAGAATCCAAAGCTTTACCTGGTACTATGCTTGGGTTCCAACTGCCGAAATCTCTGTTAAGACTTACTCCAGCCCATCTACACCCTCCCAGCCATTGAAGCCCTCCCCTGCCCATCCTCCACCAAACGGCCATACACAGACACAGACCGTGCAAGTCTGCCCAGTAACTGGCCTAGTTCAATATTTAATATTATTTTCTGATTCTAAATCTTCTGTGTTCATCCCACGCTTCTTTGAACTCAGTCACAGTTTTACTCTCCACCACCTCTCTCGGGAGCGCATTCCAGGCATCCACCATCCTCTCCGTAAAGTAGAATTTCCTAACATTGCCCCTGAATCTACCACCCCTCAACCTCAAATTATGTCCTCTGGTTTTACCATTTTCCTTTCTCTGGAAAAGATTTTGTTCTACGTTAATACCCTTTAAGTATTTGAACGTCTGAATCATATCTCCCCTGTCTCTCCTTTCCTCTAGGGTATACATTAGATTAGGAATATTAGATTAGGAATTAGGAATATATTAGATTAGATTAGGAATATATTAGATTATATTAGATTAGATTAGGAATATATGTTATTTTGATTTTCATATATCTGAAATCCTGAAGAGATCCTGATAAGGCAACAGATGGTGTTTGACCTCTGACCTTGAGCAACTTTTTTATACTTCGTAGAATCTTGGTGGGAGGGGTACCTGCTCTTTCCATCTTTTCTTTGTGCAGTCTTTGTGAGACAAAGATCTCAGGAAAAGACACTGATATTTACAGGAAGGGATGTAGAATCTGAGGAGTTTTGTAAGTATATTATAATATTGGTCTATGTATTTCTTCTTTTTATAAAATATGTAAGCTTAATGTGAGAATGTAACTTTTTTAGATATAAGAATGTAATTTGTGACACGCCTATATGAAGCTAGCCTTATATGGGAATAAATAATGTGAACCAATTAGACTGCAGATGGATTGTAACGAAGGAATGTCGTCATTTAGGATATATATGGACGTGTAACTGGTAAAACGTTGGAATTTTTTATGAGCAAGGCCAGCATTTGGCTTCTGTAATAATTCTCTGATGCAAATGATACTCAATTGATTTGCTAATCAATTAATTGAGTAAACTTATGATCTAATATCGATATCTAATAAAAAATAAGATTTTGGATTTTATTAAAATATTTTGCATCATTATTTTTTTGTCATTTTCATTTTACAACCCTAGAATAGCTATAAGTACGCATGTGTGCAATTATCCTGATCACCTGACAACCTCCTTCCTGTGCTGACCCTGGGCAGACTGACTGCTTCCTCCTCAGTGCTGTCTCAAGAGCACTGAGGCGACCACGCCCTGTTCTCTGAGGGGGCAGAGCAACCTGAGGCTTCTGCCTAGGTTTCCTAGTGTTTCTCATTAAACCCTGCAGCTGTGTATTAGTTGAGCTAGTATAATCAGGCTGAGGCTGTCCCAGGCTGTTCCCCTCAGAATCCTCACCTCCCCAGGGTTCTGTAAACTGAGTTTCAAAGGGAAATGCAGAACTTTCCTTCTTCCTGGAGTCTAGCCTGTCATACTGGTTGGCTCTCTTTAAGGCTAGCCTAGGTTTAGGCAAAGCCTTCCCTGGCACAAGCCGAGCTTTAGGGCTAGGGTTGTGACATACCCCCACCCTAAAAGGTTGACTGTCCCCAGTCTGTAGAGGACTCACCTCATCCTCCTGAATTCTCGACAGGGTGTCTACATTAGTGCTTAGTGTGCCTGGGTGATATTCAGTAACATTTCCGGGGTTTATTAAACTTTTTCACTTGTGTTAGGGCTGGTAGATCTGGGTCCTCAAAATCCTCGGGCCACCTTAGAATAGGGGTCTCATAAAGCCTTTCTGAGGCCCCGTTGTCATGCCCGCCTGGACTTTCCAACCCCTCCACTCGTTGAGCTAAGGCGGCTATAACCTGCGTCATACCCCCTAACTCCTCTTTTTTTATCTGCATAATTTGCTCTTTCAATTCCCCCATGTCCTGTTCCATCTCCTTAAAGGTGTCCAGGACCCGTTCGAAATGTTGGGCATGATGTTCAAGTTGTTGCCCTTGGGCTTGCTATTGTTCAGCCCAGCTTTCTGCTTTCCCTGTTTTATTAGTTAATTCCCCGCATATTGTCTTTATTTCTTTGACGCTATGTTGTACAGATTGCTGTTGGGCCTGACTTTCCTTCATCTGTCCTTGAATTAACTTCAACTGGGCATTCATCTGTTCTATCAAACTATTTAATTTATCCGATTCCCGTTGACATTGAGCGGTAAGCTCCCCTCGGGATCGTTCATTATCACGGACCAGCGGGTCTTTCCAGGATTGGAAACTAGCCTCGGCTTGTGTCTTAAAGCTAGTTTCCCAATCCTGCCGTGTCGCTGCTAACTCTCCCTTCAGCTTTAATATCTCTGCACCGAGTGCGGCCAGGGTAGCAGCCCCCGTATCTCTCGGCTGGATGGGTGACAATTCAGGGTGTGGGCTAACCTCTGGTGTTCCCACCCCAATAGAGCCAAACCCCTGTTGCCCTCTTCTTGTTTCCGGGAGATGGGACCACTGTACTATGTCAGGGTGCCAAATCCTCTCACAGATCAACTGAGCCACCCGATCCCCAACTTGTACCCTATACTCAGTATCCCCTTGATTAACAAGGAGTACTGACACGTTTCCCCTAAAATCCGGGCCAATAACCCCAGCAGCTACATCAACTGACTGTTTTAGCGCTAACCCGGACCGTGGAGCTATCCGGAGATAGGCACCTGGTGGAGGGGACACTTGAATATCAGTCATCACCAGGGCCCTTCCCTTAGTGGGGATAGTTTGCTCTTGGGCGGCGTAAAGGTCGTAACCTGCTGCCTTAGGGTAAGCCCAAGTGGGCGCTATGGCCTTATCAGAAATGGGGGCCCACCGAATCGTAGGCTTCCAGCTCTGAGGCTTCGGCGCCCTCGATCGACGCCCCCTTTTCGGTGAGGCCGTTGTTTTCCCTTCCACTCGGCTTCCTAGCACGCATTTCCCAGGGCTTCCCCTCACCTCCGGAACCCCTATCCTAGCTTGGTCTAGCCAGTCTCTACCCAAGATTAACGGGTAGGGTGCTGATTCTAGGACCGCTACAGATATGTGGGTTTTTTCCCTTCCATACTCTATGGTCAAGGGTGTAAGCGGATATTCCCTGGATTCCCCATGAATGCACGTAATGGGGACCCTCTTGGTCCCTAAGCTCTGGTCCTCTCCTAGGTCATCCCAAAGCTGGCCTGATGCAACAGATTGTTCGGCTCCAGTATCAACAAGAGCCGAGACCTCCCTACCTGCCACTGAGACCACCACCTGGTATTCCTCAGGGATCTTGGCCTCTCTTCCCTGGGTTATCATAAGGTCCTTACGAACCCTACAAAACCTTTGGGTATGCCCGGCCTTCCCACACCGATAGCATCTAAGGGCCTTTTCCGATACAGGCTCCTTAGGCTTGGCATACCCCGAGGTTTTGCAAGCTTGGCCTTGGCCTATAGCTGTCTTACCCCTCTCTAGACTCTGCGGAGAGGCTGCCCGCTCCTCATCGTAAGTGCCCTGGGCGTCCGTCTGGAGTACAAAAGGTTTTGTAAAGTCAATGGACTTTAGCACAGGATCAGTACATAAAGCCTCCTTCAGATCTTCCACAGCCTGTCTACCCGTATCCTCCCACCGTAGAGTATCAGGCCTATCCTTCTTTAGCATATCTGTAAGCACAGCAGCCTTCGTGGAAAATGCCGGTATAAATTGTCGGTAATACCCGAGAAGGCCCAGGAATCCCCTTAACTGTTTCTTTGTGTTAGGTATGGGATAATCCTTGACACAACGTACCTTGTCTACCAGTGGTTTAACCTGTCCCCTTCCAACCACATACCCCAGATATTTTACTTCTCTCTGGCCTAAGTAACATTTCTTAGGGTTGATTGTGAAACCTGCCTCTCTCAGGGATTGCACTTAGCTTTCCTCCATGGCACAAGGTTCTGTATCCACGCAAGAGTCCCCAAATTCCATGGACTCCGGTACAGCTAACTGGTTGGCCTCAGAGACAGGGGCTGCTTCCAGCATTTCAACATCCAGGCAATGCTGAGGTTCAGGAGAGCTATCCTGACAACCTCCTTCCTGGGCTGACCCAGGGCAGACTGACTGCTTCCTCCTCAGTGCTGCCTCAAGAGCACTGAGGCGACCACGCCCTGTTCTCTGAGGGGGCAGAGCAACCTGAGGCTTCTGCCTAGGTTTCCTAGTGTTTCTCATTAAACCCTGCAGCTGTGTGTTAGCTGAGCTAGTATAATCAGGCTGAGGCTGTCCCAGGCTGTTCCCCTCAGAATCCTCACCTCCCCAGGGTTCTGTAAACTGAATTTCAAAGGGAAATGCAGAACTTTCCTTCTTCCTGGAGTCCAGCCTGTCACACTGGTTGGCTCTCTTTAAGGCTAGCCTAGGTTTAGGCAAAGCCTTCCCTGGCACAAGCCGAGCTTTAGGGCTAGGGTTGTGACAATATCTCTACACCCGAAATTTCAACTAAGGTCCAAGAAAAAAGTCTCTGCCTGTTCAGCTGACATTGCTGCCTGGATGTCCTGCCGTCATCTGAAACTAAACATGTCCAAGACTGAGCTGCTCCTCTTTCCTCCTAAACCCTCTGCTCTTCTTCCTCCATTCTCCATCTCAGTAAATAATACTGTCATCGTTCCAGTCTCCTCTGCTCGCAACTTTGGAGTCATCTTCGATTCCGAACTCTCATTTTCTACGTACATCCAACAAACTGCTAAGGCCTGTCGCTTCTATCTCTAAATCACCAAAATTTGTCCCTTCCTCTGACACTGTTGCCCTTTATTTCTTGGGATTTATTAACCACCTTTTTCATAAAGAAATTCACCCAAAGCTTTTTACAATACACTGACTAGCAATCAGATACTTTCATTTTCCCTTCCCAGTGGAGTACATAAAAAGGGACCTCTCCCTCTACCATGTGTATTATCAGATGGAGAAACCCATATGGATAAAGCAGTCTAGGTCTGAGTGTTTTCTCTAGAGATTGGGAAGAGAGGATGAAGTGCAAAAAATGAATGCAATTATACTGTTCCAGGTAGGTTTTATTATACGTTGTGAAGCAAGTTATCTATATACAATCTACAAAAAAGCAATGATTCTGATTTAACTTTTCCGTGAAATTATCAATAAGGAAATAATACAGGATACAGATAAATTAAAACAGTTTATTATTCACTATTCTGTGAGTATTAAACAGTTTGATTTCTCTTCCCTCTTCCAGGGTACAACTTCAACAAAATATGTTTCTTCACAGGGAAACAAACTCTTTACTTTTACTCTACTCTGTGCTAAAACCTCTTGCTCAAACATATCTCCTCTTATCCAGTTAAGTTACAATTACAATCAAATTACATAAACCAGTTACAGGCAGTCCCCGAGTTACAGACACCCAACTTAATTATAACTCATACTTAAGAACACAGCTTTGGCTTCATTTGATTTCACTGTGCAGTATTTCCAGTGGCATAGACTCCAACGCTTCTCTTGTAGCAGATTCAGGAATGATGCATGGCCACTTTAAGAACAATCTGTACACAGCAATGTTGCAGCTTATAGTGAGTTAAGCTTTCACTAAGGGCACTTTCATTCTAATTTCACCTCATTCCCTGAAGAAAGTGTTTGAAACGAGGAACACGTCGGAAGAGTTGCTACTGCAAAGATAAGTCCTATGCTAAATCGTATTGCAGATAGTGAAAAATATATTTATTGACAATTTAAAGCTAGTTAAATGAAGATTTGAGAAGTTATTACTATATTATATATAGTAAAAGGAAAAAAACATGGGTTTGATGACGATTGCTACCAAGATGGGTTATGTTACCCTATTGGCATTCTGAAGATCCTAGTTATATGTAATGTTGCTCTAGGTTCATAGACAAAATCGCGCGAGACAACGGCGCGCCGACAACTGAGCGCAGACAACTGAAAGCAAGGTTGATGGCGTGCCGAAGAAAAGCACAATTTTAAAGGGTTCCAACGGGGGGTGTTGGTGGGGAACCCCCCTATTTTACTTAACAGACATCGCGTTGGCATTGTGGGGGGGTTTGGGGGGTTATAACCCCCCTCATTATACTTGAAACCAAACTTTTTGCCTGTTTTTTAGGGAAAAAGTTCAATTTTAAGTATAATGTGGGGGTTACAACCCCCCAAACTCCCCACAACGGCAGCGCAATGTCTGTTAAGTAAAGTGGGGGGCTCCCCCCACACCCCCCGTCGGAGCCCTTTAAAATAGTGCTTTTCTTCGGCGCGCCATCAACCTTGCGCTCAGTTGTCTGCGCGCCGTTGTCTCGCGCGATTTAGTCCCGTCACCGTTGCTCTATTGTGGGTTCTTTTTGGAACAGTACAGATAGTACCTTAGAGAGAACACTGGTAGGGACAGTTGACCTTTTTGTTAGCTGAGAGCAGAAGTAAGCAGCAAAAATTTTAAAATCTACGAGTTCTGAGTTACATACAAATCTGACCTAAGAAGAGTTTTATCCGGATCCCGCTGCCTGCTCTCGTTGGGCAGGAGGGCATCAGTTGGGTTTTGAAAAGGAGGACATTTATGGGGAAATCTGGAGGAAAAAAAGCAGCCCTACAGCATATGTCTTCATTATATCTGTGTAAGATATCAAAACTCAGGCTAAGATAGGTAAAACTTTATTTTGGTATTTTGTAAGAATCCTGATTCTTGAGGCCTGGCTAGGCTGGGCCAGGCCAGGCCAGACCAGGGCTTATATAACATTGCAGCTAGGCTGCAAACTGTAGAAAAGTTGATTACAAAAGCTAGAAGGATGCTTGGGTGCATAGGGAGAGGAATGGCCAGTAGGAAAAAAGAGGTAATGATGCCCCTGTGTAAGACTCTGGTGAGACCTCTTTTAAAATATTGTATACAGATCTAGAGACCGCACCTTCAAAAAGATATAAACAGGATGGAGTTGGTCCAGAAGAAGGCTACTAAAATGGTCTGATCATAAAGCATATGGGGACATACTTCAAGATCTCAATCTGCAGAATTTGGAAGAAAAACAGGAGAGGGGAGATATGATGGAGACATTTTGGCCCCCTTTTATGAAGCCGTGTTAAGTTTTTATATCGCCGGCTGCAGTGGTATTAGCTCCGATGCTCATAGGAATTCTATGAGCATTGGAGCTTCTACTGCTGCGGCTGGCAATAAAAAAGCCTAATGCAGCTTCATAAAAGGGGGTCTTAATTACCTGCATGGCATAAATGCACATAAGGTGAGTCTCTTTCAGTTGAAAGGAAACAGGGCATAGGGTGAAGGTGAAAAAAGGGGATAGACTCAGAATTAAACTCAGTAAATTGTTTTTCATGGAAAGGATGGTGAATATGTGGAATGGCTTCCTGGTCAAGGTGGTAGGGAAGAAAAATGTATCTGAATGCAAGAAAGCTTGGGACCAAGTGCATTGGATCTCTACGAGAGAGAGGAAGAGATATTAGATGGCATGGACAGGCAGACTAGATAAGCCATATGTTTTTGGTTTTTTTTTTAGTTCAAAAAGTTTTATTTATTTTCAAATAAGAGAACAGTATATTAACATAAACAACTGCACACAATAAGGCTGATTCTGATACAACCATAATAATATATGCAACCAGTACAAGTAAGAAGGATATATATGGATGCAACACAATATATATAAATGATAATTACATATAATTGCAAGTGGAGATCAAGAACTTATATATACCAAAGGACAGGTGCTATATTAAACATTACAATAAGAGTAAGTGAGGTGATGTGATGTGATGGGAGAGTACTTGACATCTCTGCATATGCCTTTTCATATTTACCATTAGGCATAATGTATTCCACCAGGCGTTATGATCTGTGTTAGATAAATTTTTCCAGTTATTTAAAACATTTTGCAAGGCAAGAGCAAACATTACGCGGCATCCACTATTCAGGCAAACTGGGAAAATCCCTTCTCTTCAAAATCACAGGTCTTTGGAACGACCTCACCACCCCACTTCGGAACCTGAGCTCCCTTCAGTTATTCCGCAAACAACTGAAAACCTGGCTTTTCAGCAAATTGTAGCTCTATCCTTCCCCCTTTCTCTCCCCCCTTCTACACATAAGTTCATGTAATCCTTTTTCTTCTTCTCTACCCACTATTTTAAGTTCTTGTAAACCGTGTCGAGCTCCATTCTCATGGAGATGATGCGGTATATAAACAAGGTTTAGATTAGATTAGATTAGAAAGAGCTTGGCTCCGTGGTATGATAGAGGCAGAGGGTCATCTGTGTGCCCAAAGAGGATTTGGGAGAGATCAACAGCAATTGGGATGGATAAGACATTGGCTATGGTTTTACGAGTTTTATCCCAATAATCTTATCTGCCTTCATTTCTCTATCTTTCTATAAAGACTCAAATTTTGTACAATCAAACCTGGACTAGACTGTTGATTTAGTTGGGTGCGATAGAGAAAAAGAGCACAAAAGAGAGAAAACGGGAGAGGCTGGTTTTTGACATTAAACATCTACAAGAGTAAAGAGTAATTTATCCTCCCTTTTACAAAACTCCCGACACTCAGGGCTCCTTTTACTAAGGTGTGCGAGCGTTTTTAGCGCACGCAGCAGATTAGTGCACGCTAACCCCGCGCTACGTGGCTAGAACTAACGCCAGCCAAATGCTGGCATTAGCGTCTAGCGCGCATGGCATTGTAGCGCACCCTATTCGGCACGTTAAAGCCCTAATGCAGCTTAGTAAAAGTTTTGTAAAAGGTGGGGGGTTAAGAAGGTATTAAAGATAACTTTATTTGTAGAAGCTTCTCTTGAATAATTCTTTATTTAAGCTGGAGAATTGTTTAGATGTATGCAAATTAACTGGTCTTGCCTTGTTTTATAAAAACTGTGTATGTACTTTGTGAACCAGGTTACAAATTTTTTTAAAAATAAATCAATCAATAAAGCCTTGTAGCAAATCTTCTTCAGCTTGTTATTCATTTAAATTGCATGCACAATTTGGGTATATGATCAAAACTGTACATGCAATGTTTGGTGTTTTTTAATAGAATTAGGGAGCAAGTGTGGAGATGCAGTATGTTTAATTTTTTAAATGGTTTCTTATATAGCAGAAGAATTTTCAAACTAGTGCCTAGTTTGGCTGACTTTCTATCGGCATATCTCTTTTTTTCTCATCTATCTCTTTGTCTCCCTCACCCCATATTTTTTTATTTTTGGTTTGTTTGTTTTTTGCTTTGCTTATGGGTTTTTAAAAAGTTTTTATTTGATCTTCTGTTTTATTTAGTTTATTTTGACTTTGTGACCTTGGTTCAGGGCCTCCACTCTCATATTTTACAGCAATGAATTTAGACCACTAGTCTTGCCGGTTTGGCCATTGGTTCCAACGATCGAAGGGCCTCCTACCTGCTGTGGGCTGGTCCCTTGCACCGTTGACGGGACTATGCTGTGCTGGAGAGAACACAGGAGAATCAAATCCACAAACACAACGTAGGCGCAAAGGAGTGGAAGAGTCCAAATAAAAGACTGGTGAACTCCAGATATTTCTCAAACACCTTTCCTTTATTTTTCAATATAACATTGACTCAACATGCGCATGTTTCGGCCAGACGGCCTACATCAGGAGTCTACAATCATAGACATATATATAAATTAATCATAAATACATAATAACACAGATAAGGTAAACATCCAAAACAAACTAATTAAAAAAAGAAAATGTCATAAATGCAAAAAAGAATAGTTTTTTTTTGTATTTTTATGTCAATGACGTACAATCATGAATTTGTTGATATATGTAATGGTGTATTTTCTCCTTTTTATCTGTGTCCCAATGATATTTTAAATATCGCATTTTTTTAATATGAATTTATTGTTTTTAATTTTTTCCTCTTTTTTGCATTTATGACATTTTCTTTTTTTTAATTAGTTTGTTTTGGATGTTTACCTTATCTGTGTTATTATGTATATATGATTAATTTATATATATGTCTATGATTGTAGACTCCTGATGTAGGCCGTCTGGCCGAAACATGCGCACATCGAGTCGATGTTATATTGAAAAATAAAGGAAGGGTGTTTTTAAAATATCCGGAGTTCACCAGTCTTTTATTTGGACTCTTCCACTCCTTTGTGCCTGCCTGTACTGGACAGCTGCGCCATGGCTGAAGGGGTTGGCGTTGAGGTGCCGAGGGAAGAATGACACTTGGCGGCGGGGGAGGTGTTTGATGAGATGTCCGGCGCCAATGGGGTGAACATGATCTGGTCGACCGAGATGATAGAATTGGAGGAGGCGAATCATCTTCATCGGGCCTCCTGTCTTCCCTGGGCCATTGCTCCCAATGTCTGCCGGTGCCTGCAGCCCAGTGCTATGAGAGAGACAACGGCAGGAAGATTGCTGCTTCTCTGTACTGATGGCCTGCAAGAACCCCTCTTCCCCCCGTGGCTTTGATACTGCTCTAAAGAGAAATTATCTGGCACACAATACCGCTTCCAGTCAGAGGTTATTGGGAAATCGGATGGTGCTGTCTGATGTTGGAGAAGGATTTTCTGTCAACTAAGGGCTCCTTTACTAAGGTGCGCTAGCGTTTTTAGCGCATGCTCAAGATTAGCGCACACAAACCGTGCGCCAAACAAAATGGAGTTCCTTTCTGTTTTTAACTGTTACATTGTAAACCGCTTAGATCATGAAAATGCAGGAGCGGTATATCAAATTCTGAATAAACATATTTACAGATATGTCTGTTTCACTATATTGTATACTCAAAAAAATATATTAACACTACCTCATCTGGCCTTTATAGAGCAAATCCTTTGAGATCTACCCCTGATCTGCCCATATCCCGCATATTTCTGTGCCTCTTTTTTTTGCCCCCTTTTATGAAGCAGCATTAGGCTTTTTTTTTATAGCCGTGGTAGTATTAGCTCCGATGCTGGTAAGAATTCTATGAGTGTTGGAGCTTTTACTGCTGCTGCCGGCGATAAAAAAAAAAAAGCCTAATGCAGCTTCATAAAAGGAAGGGAATGTTTATTTTAATGTGGGTAAACAGCTGTTTCTCTACAAAAAGATCCAATGAAAACTGCCTTCCCCCTCTGTCTGTAAAAATATTTGCTCTGTTGACTTTTACCTGCAGTGAAAAGAGTCCAGGATAGGTTTGGGGGAAGGGGTTGGATTTTAATGGAGCTACTGGACCATGCATAGGGAGTTAAGCCACAGATATTATCCTTGCTGCAGAGAAGAGGCAAAGTAGCAACCATGGATGTAGAAGCCCAGCTAATTTTTTTTTCAAAGGGTAAATACCTGCAGAGTTAACAATTGCTCTCAGACTGGCTTGGAGAAGAGACAGTTCAGGGGAGATATGATAGCTGTTTATAAAGTACTGAGTAGAGTGGAACGGATAGATATGAATTGCTTGATTAGTCTTTCCAAAAATTTGAGGACTAGGGGGCATGCAATGAATTTAGTACTAGGGGGCATGTAATAAGTTTAAAACAAACCAGATAAAATAGGTCTTTACTCAACATCTAGTTAAATTCTGGAATTCATTGCCAGAGAGTGTGGTAAAAGCAGTTAGCTTGGTAGGGTTTAAAAATGATTTGGATAATTTCCTAAAAGAAAAATTCATAAGCCATTGTTAAGATGGATGTAAAAAAAATCCACTGCATATTCCTAGGATAAACAACATAAAATTTGTTTTACTCTTTTGGGATCTTGCCAGGTACTTGTGACCTGGTTTGACCACTCTTGGAAACAGGATACTGGGCTCAATGGATTCTCAGTATATCTCAGTATGGCAACTCTTATGTTCCTATACATTGACAAAAGTTTAAATATATTCCCTTATTCATTGTTATCTTGATCACGTATCCAAAGTGAGTTACTTCTACAAATGTATCTGATAATCCCTTAGCTATTTATTAAGAAATTGCTAACCTTTTTAATAAAGTATAAGCATAATATATATAATTTAAAAAGACAATCACAATAAATGTAAACTTATTCTAGAATCTTAACGTCTGTCAATAGATAAACATATAAACAATAAAACAATCATAAGAAAAAAATATCCTTACTGGGTCAGACCAATGGTCCATCTGGCCCAGTATTCTGACTTCACTGTGGCCAATCCTGGTCACAAATACCTGGCAAAAACCCAAATAATAGCAACATTCCAAGCTACCAATCCAGGGCAAGCAGTGGCTTCCCCTATATCTGTCTCATTAGCAGACTATGGACTTTTAATCCAGGATCTTGTCCAAACCTTTTGTAAAACCAGCTACATTAACCACTCTTATCACATCCTCTGGCAATAAGTACCAGAGTTTAACTATTCTGAGTGAAAAACCTTTTTCCTCCTATTGGTTTTAAAAGTATTTCCCTGTAACTTTATCATGTATCCCCTAGTCTTTGTAATTTTTGATGGAGTAAAGTATTGATCTATTGATTCACCTGTACCCATTCTACACCACTCAGAACTTTGTAGACTTCAGTTTTATCTTCCATCAGTTATCTCTTTTCCAAGCTGAAGAGCCCTAACCTTTTTAGCTTTTCCTCTTGCGAGAGAAGTCCTACCCCCTTTATCATCTTGGTTGCTCTTCATTTAACACATTACTCAAGATGAGGTCACACCATGGAGCGATACAGAGGCATTATTACATTCTTAGTCTTGTTTACCATCCCTTTTCTAATAATTCCTAGCATCTTGTTTGCTTTTTGGCTACCCCCACACATTGGGTGGAAGGTTTCAGCACATTGTCTACAATGACACTCATATCTTTTTCTTGGGCTATGACCCCCAAGGTGGACCCTAGCATCTGGTAACTATAACTTGGGTTATTCTTCTCAATGTACATCAGTGCATTTATCCACATTATATTTCATCTACCATTTGGACACCCAGTCTTCCAATTTTCTAAAGTATGCCTGCAATTTTTCATTTTGCATGCGTTTTAACAACTTTGAATAATTTAGTGTCATCTGCAAATTTGATCATCTCACTCATTGTTTCAACTTCCAGTTCATTTATAAATAAGTTACATAGCATTGGTCCCAGTACATATCCCTGTGGCACTCCACTATTTACCCTTCTCCATTGAGAAAGATGGCCATTTAATCTTACCCTCTGTTTTCTGTCTCATAACCAATTCCTAATATACAACTAAAATTTGCTTCCTATCCAATAACTCTTTAATTAATAATATATGTTCACCAGGATGCAAGCTGACTGGAAAATAGATATAAACAGTGAACAGTGATAGATTTAGATTTTGGTTACCAGGGAAAGATGGATAAGTGACTGTTTCCACATAGCACCAATGGTGAGGATTTTAATAAAAACAGCCCAATACAATTTCAATACTTTCCTATTTTCTTTAAGCACTAAAATACCCTTTTAATTACTTTTAAAAGCAGCACAATAAAGCACAACAATAACCATTTTCTTACTTTAAGGGCCTCTTCTATTAAAATGTGTTAACAGTTTTTTAGCGCGGAGAGCAGCGCTGAATGGCCTGCATTGCTCCCGACACTCATAGAGTTCCTATGAGTGTCAGGAGCAGTGCGGGCCATTCATCACGGCTCTCTGCACTACAAACTGCTAGCGCAGTTTAATAGAAGAGAGGGCAACTCTTAGAAAATAAATTTTGCCTTGTGCGCCATTAATCTTACCCGTACATTCTGCACCATTAAAATATGTTACAAAATTATTATTAAATGGAGAGAACTCCAGCAAAAATATATATATCCCTCTCTGGCTTAGAGAAATATATATTATAAAGAACTATTAATTTGGGGAAAGTTAACTCGCTTGATTAAAATTTAGCTCTGTAATAATAATTAAATATAATATATGTGAATATTTATTCAAGAACTAAGACTCATAACATTTATAAGCAAACTGAAAATTTATTTCCTTTATAGAGTAATTTTAAAATTAAAATCAAGCAGGTAAAGCAGTTTCAGATAGGACTTTAAGCAAAGATAATAGTATTACACAAGCAGAAGGATCAATTTATCTGGATTCAAAAAAATTACTCACAATGTGACTAGTCCTTAAAATGGAAAAGGGACCGCATGGTAGGCCTGAGAGTGATGTTGCAGCATGGTGATCCAGGGAAAAGAAGAGTTGTTGCAGCTTGATCCAGAGCTGGATCCATAGAGAGAGAGCCTTGTTAGAAAGGATTTCACCTCATATTTATAGGGTTGAGACCTGTTCTAAAAATAGAATTCTTGGTGGATGACATCATGATTAAATTCTTTAGACCCATAATGTATAGCAGTCCAGCCTTTTCCCTATTCCTAGGTGGATGAGGTCATCTGATTGAATCTTCTTTGAGTGGCTTAAAAAGGTGTGATGAGCTTCTATTGTTCTTGCAGACTGGAGTAGTCCAGAGATGAATTTGGTGTGAAGAGCTTCTGACCTACATCCTGTTCTACAGATACACTTTCCATTATGGGGTAGTAGAGTTCTGTTTATCTCTGGTATCCACCCTGGCCATGTCTTTGTCTTATCTGAATAGATGTACTTAACACTTTCTGAAGGTGAATAGCTCAGTCCTTTCTTTTGTAATAGGTGCATTTAACACAAAAATAGTGTGATGAGCTTCTATTGAATGGGGCATTTAACAATTTTCTGAACAGATTGTTCTATTGGCTCAGAGACCACATCAGAAATTCACTTTTAAATCCATCAAATTAATATACTTTAACTCCAAGCAGAATTATAAAACCATATCATTTTTACTTTAAGTCCCTCAGAATTAATAATCTTTTGGGGCAAGCAAACTTAAATGATTTACCTCCAACAAAACTAAATATACATATTTGGGAATATAAGATAAAAATACACGTTTTCTACTAAGGATGCAATTACTATATACAAAATACTTATCAAACCTTAAAAGAGAGAAAAAAAAAATAAAAGGGAGAGAGGAAAAAGAGAGATGGTAAAAAGAAAGAAAGAGGAATCATTTTGTGTATGGAGCGTGGTCATCCTACACACTGAGGCATCTACCTTAAAAGTAAGCATAGTTAGAGGTGGAGTTTAGGCGTGGAATGAGTTAGGTGCTAGTGTTTTAGGCCATGAAAACCTAATATACTGGTACAGATCTCTTCTCATTCCCAAACAACAGACACGAAAGAAAAACACACATGAAATTTGTCTCCCCACCGGCTAGAGGGTGCAAATATAAGAGACACCATCAACAACTGCTATCATATAAAGCAGCCATATGGGGTAAAGACCTAGAAAAACTAATTGCACACACAAACAACTATGAAGAATTCAGGAAACACCTAAAAACTTACCTATTCTTGAAATACCTAGGCAACGAACCGGAACATTAACCCCCCTCGTAACATCATCACATAACTAAACTTGCAAACTGTTAACCCCAACCCCTAATCACTAACTATGAACACTCTATTCAATTTACGGAATATTTCTACTTCTGTGCAAACAGCTTGGCACTTCCCGGCCTTGCAACACACAAACTGTTGTTAACATTATTAATATTATCAGATGTAGACTGCTTTACTCTTTAATTCATTGTACGAGATGTATACTGATATACTCTTTAATTCATTGTACGTAAAGTTTCTCTTTATTGTATTGAGATGTACACTGCTATACTCTTTAATTCATTGTACGTAAAGTTTCTCTTTATTGTATTTACATTTTCTTTTATTGTATTCACAGTTTCTTTTATTGTAAACCGCCTAGAAGTCGCAAGATAGCTGGCGGTATATAAAAATAAAGTTATTATTATAACATTCGCTGGGTTTTACTATACCACAAAAGAGCTTCTTACCGCAGACCACCAAGGCAAATGCTCTGACGTTCTTAGGAATTGAATGAGCATTGGAGCATTTACCTCACTGCCCTGTGGTAAGAAGCTCTTCCATGGTTTAGTAAAAGGAGCCCATTATGATGTCTACCGGCCCCTAATTTGATTTAGGTGCTGTTAGGCGCAATTCTATAAATGGTGCCTAACTTTGAATGATATATAGGTGCCATTTCCGTAGACATAGAAATATAGAAACATGATGTCAGATAAAGGCCAAATGGCCCATCCAGTCTGCCCATCTGCAGTAACCATTATCTTTTCCTCTTTCTAAGAGATCTCATGTGCCTGTCCCAAGATTTCTTAAAATCAGACACCGTCTCTGTCTCCACCACCTCTTCCGGGAGACTGTTCCACGCATCTACCACCCTTTCTGTAAAAACGTATTTCCTTAGATTACTCCTTGGCCTTAGCACCTCTTAACTTCATCCTATTCCCTCTCATTCCAGAGCTTCCTTTCAAATGAAAGAGACTCAACTCATGTGCATTTATGTCACGTAGGTATTTAAAAGTCTCTATCGTATCTCCCCTCTTCTGCCTTTCTTCTAAAGTAATTTATATCAAAAACATCCAGTTAAATATATTCTTCACACATTCATAAACGAAGATTCATAAAGAAATACTTTGATACTCGATCCTCAGAGGGTTAATCTCCCGTTGGTTCAAGTGGACAAAGCCCACCGAACCCGATCTTCATAGGATCTCATTGGATCAAAATATAACGGTTTTTTTCTTTTTTTTTCTTTTTCTTGTATCAACTCCAATATAAATAGTGAGTATAAAACTTATTACTTAACTTATAAGATTATTTTAAAGCGGGGAGCGCCTCCACCAACATGTCCATGTTTCACACGCTTTCCTCAGGGTCGAGGCTCCCTTAATATATCTGTAAGACATTAAATATATTTGAATATCAAGCATTTACCCATCGTTATTTAATGTCAACTAATCTCAAATATTTAATTTTATATGGCTAATAAAGCACCACATTTTATATTATAACAATCTTAAATTTCAGCTTACTGTTTTACTCAGTAGAAATCGCTCCATTCGATGTGCTACCATTCTAGTTGGGAGCGTCTGTCGTCATATCCGGTTTTTAAACCCTTGAAACTATCCCCAAGGGATATTCAATGCCCCTGTGACAAAACCTACGTAGGCAGGACACAACGCTCGATTAAGATACGTATGAATGAACACAAATCTAGAGTTCATACAGTAACGGATACGGCACCTATAGTAAATCATTGGGTAGAAAAGGGACACACATGGCTTGATATAAAGTGGCGTATTATTGATTCTGTAAAAATAGGGAAGGAGGGTGGGAATTATAAAAAAGCTCTTAACATAAAGGAACAAAAATGGATTTATACATTGAATGCTTTATCCCCTAATGGGTTAAATGAAGAGATCGATTGGATGTCTCTAGTGTGAATTTATGTATAGTCCCTGGCAAGTTTTTCTGATGCAAAAATATCCTGGGTCCCTTGGGGATAGTTTCAAGGATTTAAAAACCGGATATGACGACAGACGCTCCCAACTAGAATGGTAGCACATCGAATGGAGCGATTTCTATTGAGTAAAACAGTAAGCTGAAATTTAAGATTGTTATAATATAAAATGTGGTGCTTTATTAGCCATATAAAATTAAATATTTGAGATTAGTTGACATTAAATAATGATGGGTAAATGCTTGATATTCAAATATATTTAATGTCTTACAGATATATTAAGGGAGCCTCGACCCTGAGGAAAGCGTGTGAAACATGGACATGTTGGTGGAGGCGCTCCCCGCTTTAAAATAATCTTATAAGTTAAGTAATAAGTTTTATACTCACTATTTATATTGGAGTTGATACAAGAAAAAGAAAAAAAACGTTATATTTTGATCCAATCAGATTCTATGAAGATCGGGTTCGGTGGGCTTTGTCCACTTGAACCAATGGGAGATTAACCCTCTGAGGATCGAGTATCAAAGTATTTCTTTATGAATCTTCGTTTATGAATGTGTGAAGAATATATTTAACTGGATGTTTTTGATATAAATTACATGGATTGATTCCAGTTTTAAGTATAGCCACTAGAATATTTCCTCTAAAGTATACATATTGAGATATTTAAGTCTGTCCCTATGTGCACTATGATGAAGACCACACACCATTTTAGTAGCCTTCCTATGGACTGACTTCATCCTTTTTATATCTTTTTGAAGGTGTAGCATCATTTATAGAATCAACCCCTAACAGTTAACATGCTGTGATGTTAGTGCAAGCCCTAGTTAAACAGCTAAAGCAGTGCGTTAATAAGTCCCAATGTTTTAATTAAATACTATTGCATGCTTCGTTAAAATATTTAATTTTTAAATAATTTGTGAAGACTCTTAACAGAGAAACTACCTCCAGCTCTTAAAACTGAGGAAAACTGATACTAAACTACTGTATCTGTAACTATTAATTTCACTAAAACTCTTCATACTGGAGAGTTTAAACTTCATGTTTCAATGCAAAAGTGACAATTATATGCTTTTTGTACTGGAGATGAGAAATTACCGTTACTACAGCTGTTGCTGCACAGAAAATAAAAAGGCACCAGCAATGCTTAACCCGTTTATGTTTCAGTATCTTGAGACCTCATCTGTCACAATCTGTAAGTGATGATTTTCCTGAGTCTGTCTGTCACACACAAATATGTCTTGTATCACTGGAAGGTTATCTCAGCCATACAATGGTGTGAGTAATGTGTGTGCAATAAATGACTCTCATGGCAAAAATACTGTTTACTATGGAATGAAAACAACTGCAGATGGAAATTTAAATTAGAAGGAACAGGATGGATTTTACTGGTCTCTCAAAGGCCACAAACCTGGTTCATAAATAGATAATAGCGAATATACCTTAACAAAATAAAAGCAATATAACACAGACAACTTTCATTTTTTCTCTCTGGCAGTTGCTTTTCCACAGTGGCTGCTTGGTATCAGCTCTCTGTTCTCCAATAGAATATGACCAACAGCTGCTCCTGTGAACAGATTTTTCCATTGTTGGATCATTATAGAGGAGCCAAAACTAGAAATAAAATCTACAGCAAAAATGTGAATGGTTGGGTATATTGCAATTAAAGTAAATATTGTATGTTTATAGACAAGTCAATGAAGCTGTCCGCGCAATGCACAGTGGTGGCGAAAAGGGCGAACAGAATGCTAGGACTGATCAAGAAGGGGATCACAAACAGATCTGAGAAGGTTATCATGCCGCTGTATCGGACCGTGGTGCGTCCCCACCTGAAATACTGCATTCAACACTGTTTGCTGTACATGAAAAGGGACATAGTACTACTTGAAAGGGTCCAGAGAAGAGCGACAAAAATGGTTAAGGGACTAGAGGAGTTGACATACAGAGAGAGGCTAGAGAAACTGGGCCTTTTCTCCCTTGAAAAGAGGAGACTGAAAGGGGACATGATTGAAACATTCAAGATAATGAAGGGAATAGACTTAGTAGAGAAAGAGAGCTTGTTCACCCTCTACGAAGTGGAGAAAACGAGAGGGCACTCTCTAAAGTTAAAAGGGGATAGATTCCGTCCAAACGTAAGGAGGTTCTTCTTCACCCAGAGAGTGGTATAAATCTGAAATGCTCTTCCAGAGGCTGTTATAGGAGAAAGCACCTTCCAGGGATTCAAGAAAAGGTTAGATAAGTTCCTGCTGAACCAGAACGTACGCAGGTAAGACTAGACTCAAATAGGGCACTGGTCTTTGACCTAAGGGCTGCCGTGTGAGCGGACTGCCGGGCACGATGGACCACTGGTCTGACCAAGCAACGGCAACATTCTTATGTTCTTATGGTTTCAGTTCCACTGTTAGAAAAGAGTTCCATTATGAAACCAAAATGCCAGATAATCTGATAGATTTACACACCGCATACTAGGTCTAGGTACTATAGTTAGATTGTGAGTCCACCTGGACAGATAGGGAAAATACTTAGAGACAATATATTTTTTTAGATATATCAGTAATAGGAAGAAGTGCAAAAGTGGCATTGTGAGACTCAAAGGTGAAGGGGAGAAATATGTAGAAGCTGATAAAGAAAAGGTTGACTTGCTTAACAAATATTTCTGTTCTTTGTTCACGGCTGAAGCACCGGGAGCAGGACTACAGAGGACAAATGCAAATAGGGATGGAGGAGTAGTAGACCCTGATCGATTTTCAGAGGGTTGTATTCACGAGGAGCTAGCTATACTAAAGGTAGGGAACGCGATGGAGCTGGATGGTGGTGAAGGAAATCAGGCAACTCCACTGACTGACCTTTTCAATGAGTCAGGAGCGGAACCGGAGGACTGGAGAAGGGTGGTTATGGTCCCTCTCCACAAAAGAAGAAGTAATGAAGAAGTAGGGAATTACAGGCCAGTAATTCTGACTTCTGTGGTAAGCAAATTAATGGAAATACAGTGGAACCTTGGTTTACGAGCATAATTCGTTCCAGAAGCATGCTTGTAAACCAAATTGCTTGTATATCAAAGTGAGTTTCCCCATAGAAAGTAAGGGAAACTCGCTTGATTGGTTCTACCTCCTCCCACCCACGAGGCTACCAGTGCTGCTCCACCCCCCCCCCCGGCTCGAACCGGCACCATTTCCCCCCCCCCCCGCAAACACCCCTCCCCCGCTTGAACCGGCATTGCACTCCTCCCCCATTCGAACCAGCATTGCACCCCCCTCCGCTCAAACTGGCATCGCTCCCGCCCATGAACACCCCCCGAGAACCGGCATCACACCTCCGTGCTGGAAGCGGCATCCCCTGCCCGCCCAAACAAGCCCCTTACCCCTTCTGGCACCGGCACGCAGCACCAACCCACAGGATATGCCGGAGCCAGTGAAGGGAAAAAAAAATTTACATTTTCCAACACGAGTTGCCATTTTTATAAGCTCTGCTCCATTAGAAAAAATTAAAATAAAGTCCCCCCTCCCCCCGGTCGATGACTGCCTTCCCTGACAAATTGGCTCCGGGCTCTCACCTGAATATAATCCAGGACCCTCATTCTTGGGCCCCCAAAAATCTTGGTTTATTATATATTTGAGTACATCAGGTATTTTTTCCTATCTGGAGGGTTTACCGTTTAGGTTTGTACTTAAGGCAATGGTGGATTAAGCAACTTGTCCAAGTTCACAAGAAATGCAGAGGGATTTGAATCTGGATTAGCCAACTGCTCTTACCATTAGGCTATTCCTTCACTCTTCAATAAAGAACAAAGAATTTATGTCGTTTTTATGCTAGGCCCTCATTGAACAGCATAGTAACCCTTTAGCCATTGCAACTGACTCCTTCCCTAAAGTAGAAAGTTTTTCTTTCAAAAATTTTTTTTTTTTACTTTACTTTTTTTTTTTAATATTCTTTATTCATTTTCAAAATTACAATAAGTGTTAAATATATTCATTCACATTAACAATAAATACATCACTTACAAACAATAATTTACTTGACTTATTAATAATGCTTTGCAGGTAACTTGCCAGTGCTTATCTCATTTGGATTTTCTTCATTTAAATTTGATTTCCATTTTTTGAAAGTCATCATTTTAGTTTTAATATCCTGTATAACCATGCCAGTGGTCAACTGGGGTTTCTATGCATTTATCTAGTTAGTATATGGAGTACATCGCATCTAGACTTCCATGATAGTGTGTTTAGAAAGTTTCCAATCTCATGTAAAAATCGTAACCTCTGCAACCACTCCTTTTAATGTTTTTATTTCTCATTTTATCACAGACTGTTTTAAAAAATAATCATACAGCAGTAATTTCTCTTATCACCCCCCCCCCCCCTTTTTACAAATCTGTGCAAGAGGTTTTTAGCACTGGCCGGGACGCTGAATGCTCTGCATTGTTCCAATAGTCATATAGTTTCTATAAGCGTCAGAGCAGCAGAGAGCATTCAGCGCGCTGGCTGGTGCTAAAAACCTCTTGTGTAGGTTTGTAAAAGAGGGACTTAGGGCTGGATTCACAAAGCAAACCGATCGTGTACCGATTGGTTTGCGACCCCTTTGCGACCCAATTGCTCCCCGAACCGATTCACTAACCCACCTCCCGACTCGATCAACACCCGATCCGATCAGCTGCATGCAAATGAGGGAAATGGCATGCAAATTTTCTAAGGCAGCGATTCACTAAACAATTTATACTAAACCGATTGGGTTGGCTGAACAGAAAAGAAGCGACTGCTGAAGACCAGTCATTTATATCCTGGCCGACTCTCCTGCCCTTTAAAATCATGGGCTTGCAATGCTTTTAGCTGAATATATTGCAAGCCTGTGATTTTAACCCATGTTTGTTTATGGTCAATCAGGGACTTTCTTAGACTCCTCCCTAAGGAAGTCCCTGATTGGCTGAGGTGCCACAGGCCCCTCCCAAAGGAGGAGCCCGAGGCGCCTCAGCCAATCATGGCCTTAGGCCCCTCCCCATGCATCAGATGATGCATCGGGACGTGGCCTAAGGCCAGTATTGCAGCAGAGCAGCAGGAGCAGGAGGACTTTGGGCTTCCTCCTGCTCCCGAAAACGATCACGGGAGGCCTGCACCCCATCTGCTCCCAATGATTCTACAGGTACGGGGAGGGCATGGGTCGGGCCCAGCCAGCCGGACGGCCTACTACAGGGAGGGAGGTGGGCTGGGCCCGGCCAGGTGGCATTTGAGATGGCAGGAGGAAGTTGGCTTCCTTCCTACCTTGTGTTCGGCAGGGCATCGGATGCGGGAGGGACGGGGCATCGTTGCACGGGGCATCGTTGCACGGGGCATTTTTTAGGGGTTTGGGGAGGGAGGAGGCACTTCAGGGATGGGCTTTTTTATTTTTTATTTTAACCGAGCAGTTATTTTGCTTGTGTAATGCATGCAAAATATCTGCCCGATTAAAATCAAAAATTAAAAAAAAGCTGTCAGAAGCCCTGACAGCAGTGACAGGTCACTACTGTCAGGGCTGAATCCGATCCGTGCAGTCGGTTGGGGTTGTGGCTCCGATTGCCCCCATTTGCATGCAGATGGTTTGCGAATCGGTTGGGCTGCCTCCAATCACACACGGATCGGATACAGATCAGAGGGTTAGTGAATCTAACCCTTAATGTCCTCTTTCTATTGTGAAAACTTTGATCATGTTATTGCTACTAATATCAAATGGCTCCCCACCCCCACCCCCCTTATACCAGGTACTGATCCTTAATGTTGAATTTATTTGCATTTCCACTATGAATGATGCCTTTTTTTTTTTTTTTTTTTTTGTCAACTGTACAATAAACATAACTAATCCTTCAGCAAAACACAATGGGTAAAAACCGGTAGGTCACAACATTTGTTTAAAATTCAGAGCTGGCCCTTAAAAGATACTCACAATCTATGGCAACCCATGGGTTTCTGTGACAACCTGCAATTAGCAGTAATGAATGAAATACGAGGGCATCAAATTATCACTGCGTACCTGTGACACGGCTGCAAATTTTCAGCATCATAGGCTTTTGAAATATGTAGTCAGCTACCTTGTTTCAATTTGCATGTTCTAATTTATTCAGTTTGTTTAATGCAACAAATATTTAATTTAATCAGCTTACTTGAAAGAGGTAATTAGTGGTCGGCCTTTTGTCTAATTTCTAGTGGCACTGTATTTATACCTCCGGTGACTGAATTGTAAGTGAAAGGAACCCTTTGATCTAATTTTTCCTCATCTGTGGACTATAACAGCTCTCATGGGGACTATAACCTATGCAATAGATTAAATGTCTGTTAAATGTTATTTTCAGCCTGGCAGAACACCAAAGCCTAACTTACCCGTAAGCTCTGCTTTCTTTGAATTACAACAAATTTACTATGGCTATTTGACAACAGTAATGTGCAATTTTAAAGTGATTAAATGGCTCTACAAACAAAATGGTATTAGATTTCCAACCGCTGACTGCTTTTATATTGCTGTGCTCCTCTAGTGTACTTCTAGTACCTGATTAAAACCTTTTATCTGGTTCTATATCTATCATGCAGTGGAGCTTTATGTAGAAGAAAATTGAGAATTATGCACATCAGCTGGCTGATTCAGACTTTTCCTGCTATACAAAGCTTTTCTACAGCCAAATACAATGCAAAGGATACTAAATACAATGAAAGAGCACAAATTATGCCCCCCCCCCCCTTTTTTACAAAGCCACATTAGGCTTTTTAAATAATCGACCATGGCAGTATTAGCTCCGATGCTCTATGAACGTCGGTGCTAATACCGCTGCGGCTGGTGAAAAAAAGGCCTAACACAGCTTTGTAAAAGGGGGCCTATATTCTTTCCTTTTCTTATGTATGACACGGTGGTTATCCATTACTTTGGCACTAGAGGGAGCTCCGTAGTGCACTAAAGCTCTGAGGGGAAGTAAGCTGATGGGAATTCTAGGAAAGGAAGAGCTTGAGAATGCTGAACTGACAGGAAGTGAGGTCATATTGGAGACAACTAGTTAGGAAGATGTAGTGAGAAAGCAGCAGAGTTTCAGAACACAGGTGAAGGTAATTGAGCACCTGGACTAATGAGCAATCTTCTGGTAAAGTGAAGAAAAGCCCAGTTTGCAGAGAGAACTTGGAGAAAAGAGGCAGGATGAAAAGCAGTAACTGCAGAGTTTAGGGATAAAAAGCACAGAGACTGGAATTTTTGAGGCTTATTTGACAGACTTTGAAATAAAACAAGTATTCACATTTATTACAGGTTTTAGATTAAGGAATTAAGAAACTGTTATGGTTTTGGAAAGCTGACAGGAAAGTGATGTGTGACACCAGAAACAAACCACAGTGGAGATATGCAGGGATGTTGGTGTTTAATTTATTCAGCAATAGTAGACATCTGTGCGATGGCTCGACACGAAGTGTTTCGGCCAATAGGGCCTGCCTCAGGAGCCTTATAAAAAGAATACAATAATTTGCGTTGTGTAGCCTATAATGAATAAGATACCTCATCCGAGTGTTATGAATGCTAATGAGATGATAGTTTGAGTCTCTACACACATGATCAGCAAAACATGTTATGCAGAAAAAAATGCTGAGTCATGGAACCGCATTTTGTTCTGACATATCCTTGTTACTACTGTGCTGCTAGGTTGGTAAATGGGAAACACATAAGAGCATGAGCTTGGATGCACTATTTACTAGAAATACAGTTTGCGAGTAATGTGGATTGCGAGGGTTTTGCAAGACGAGCAAAACACTCGAGCAAATCGTGCCTCGCAAACCGAGCGTTGACTCGATTTGCGAGCCCCCCCCCAAGAACCGGCATCACCCCCCCCCCCCCCGTGTACGAACCGGCATACCCCACCCACCTTACCCCGATCTGGCACCGGCATTCAGCACCAACCCACAGGACGTGCCGGTGCTGGTGCCCGAAGATCCTGCCTCTTGCCTGAACTGGGCCCTTGAGCATCTGCGCAAGCTCAAGGCCTTCTGGCTCCCGCTCTCTCCGAGAATCTCGTTTTGATATAAGAGTAATGTGGTTTACGAGCATGCTTCTGGAACGAATTATACTCGTAAACCAAGGTTCCACCATATGTAAGAATCCATGCAGTGTACTACACATCAGGTAATGGTCTCTGTCCTGCCCTAGCTTTCTCAGTTAAACTGACTAGGGGTCTCAGTGGTTGAAAGACCCCCCACATGGTATCCTTAAACCAAATTCATACTCCAAAGTCTTCACATACTGGCAATAGTGAGTCAGAGTGTCAGTGGTGCCAGTTTGATTTTGCAGTGCTTGTGGCTTGAAAAAAATATCCAACTACTGTTTTCTGGAAAAGATTTTAAAGTTATTAGTGAGTAAGTTTGGTTTGTATGGAAGGGTTATTAAATGGGGGGTCTTCAAGTCATGGAAGCCTATGTCAGCTTAGGTGAAGGAATTTCTTACTGTTGATATAATATCTTATCTAATGAGAAAATTAAGAAACCAGAATAGACCGATCGTCCCCTAATTTATAGCATCATGTGGTTACCTCTGCTCTGGGATTCTGTACCTCTGACCTTATGTACTGAGCCTTCCTTCCTCAAGGTTAAAGCAGCTTTAAAAATGTATGTGTTTCAACTGGCCTGTCAGATAGCATGACAGCTGATTGTGGATAATTTCTGAGCACTTTGTTATGTCCTTACTTCTGTCTCATCTTTTCTTACCTCTACTATGTAATTTAGAGTTCCTTTCTTATTCTGTTTAAATTTGTAAATGTCTTCGCTACATTCTCACTAATGGCGATGTATTATACCAAATAAAACCTAAGCCTTAACAGTAACCTAGGACCGCAGGCATCTCCATGGGTCATGGAGGGGTAAGAGGGTCCAAGACTGGAGTTTAAAAAAGGTTTGGATAATTTCCTAAAAGAGAAATCCATAGGCCATTATTGAGATGGCTTGGGGGAAATCCATTACTTATTCCTAGGATAAGCAGCATAGAATCTGTTTTGCTACTTGGGATCTAGCTAGGTACTTGGGATCTGGGTTGGCCACTGTTGAAAACAGGATACTGGGCTTGATGGACCTTCACTCTGTCCCAGTATGGCAACTCTTATGTCTCAGTGTGCAGGAAAGCCCCGCATTAGTAAGAGCACTGGATACCTTTTAGTGCAGCTTAGTAAAAAGGCCTCTCAGTGAAGTGGAGTTTTTCTAATATTTTAATATTTTTGTTTTATCAGCATTTAGCAGATAAAACCTAAAATCAGAAGTCCTAGATGTGCCTTACATTTAAACTTGTTATTTTTTTTAATGTCTTTATGCATGACAGTTTGGTTAAAAACATACATTTAAAAGGATTATGCTAATACTGTAAATTTCTGATCACTTTTATCTACCTCCTTAATTGTAAAGTCACTTTAGTTTTGAAAATATTCCCCAGAATATAATTCATCAAAGGTTTTCAATCATCCTGTGTTTAGAAGAGAGAGCAAAAAAAACAAACAAATAATAAAAACCTAAGAAGTCTACTGAGACCAGTGACATCACTGTCCATCGGAGCAATATTACTTCTGGTCTTTGAAACCAAAATAACCAAAGCCCCTTATACGTCTACAAGATCCCTTAGATCAAACACTCAACAACTCGTTCATCCATTTTCTCAGTCACTGCCCCCCCATCTCTGGAATTCTATTCCTATCCACATTAGAGAAGAGGCATCATTAGATCGATTCAAGTCATAAGAATATAAGAATTGCTGCTGCTGGGTCAGACCAGTGGTCCATCATGCCCAGCAGTCTGCTCAGGCGGTGGCCCTCTGGATAAAGACCTGTGCCCTAACTGAGACTAGCCCTATCAGTGTACGTTCCAGTTCAGCAAGAACTTGTCTAACTTTGTCTTGAATCCCTGGAGGGTGTTATCCCCTTTGACAGACTCTGGAAGAGCGTTCCAGTTTTCCACCACTCTCTGGGTGAAGAAGAACTTCCTTATGTTTGTACAGAATCTATTCCCTTTCAACTGTAGAGAGTGCCCTCTCGTTCTCCCTATCTTAGAGAGGGTAAACAACCTGTCCTTATCTACTAAGTCTATCCCGTTCAGTATCTTGAATGTTTCGATCATGTCCCCTCTCAATCTCCTTTGTTCAAGGGAGAAGAGGCCCAGTTTCTCTAATCTTTCGCTGTACCATCTTAGTCGCTCTTCTCTGGACCCTCTCAAGTAGTACCGTATCCTTCTTCATGTACGGCAACCAATGCTGGATGCAGTACTCCAGGTGAGGGCGCACCATGGCCCGATACAGCGGCATAATAACCTTCTCTGATCTGTTCGTGATTCCCTTCTTTACCATTCCTAGCATTCTGTTCACCCTTTTCGCCGCCGCCGCCGCACATTGCATGGACGGCTTCATTGACTTGTCGATCAGAACTCCTAAGTCCCTTTCCTGTATTTGTGCATGAGATTTTTGTTACCAACATGCATCACTTTACACTTATGCACATTGAACCTCATCTGCCATGTCGAGGCATTTTCCTCAAGCCTGATTATGTCACGTTGCAGATCTTCGCAATCCCCCTGCATCTTCACTACTCTGAATAACTTCGTACCATCCGCAAATCTAATCACCTCACTCGTCGTACCTATGTCTAGATCATTTATAAAGCTGTTGAAGAGCACGGGTCCAAGCACCGAGCCCTTTAAAGATGCTTTTGATATATAATTCTCTTCCTTGCAGTTCTATTAGAGATGGGCTCCCTTCCTTTTTGTCTTAACCATATTTGTTCTCTCTATCTTATTTATTTTTGGAGTTCACCCCCCTATCCTTACCTGTTTTTGTTCATCAGTCTGTGTCGTTGAGTATGTCTATACCTGGATTTTTAACTATGTACACTGCCTAGAAGTTTGATAGGTGGTATAATAAATTTTAAATAAAACTTGACACTTGAAAATTAGCTGACATTATGGTATAAAGCTTGTCTAGCTTTAATTCCTGTCACTGATGTTTTTGCCAAAAAGGTTTGACTGTTAAAGGTCACTGTGTCTTTGTGATGTTGGTCACTGTGTCCGCCAGTCTTCTCAACTATGTAGTTTGATAGTTGAGGGGGTAGTTAGTTATCCTATACAGTGTTGCTTAATTCAGCAAACAACTACCCAGCTTATACTAAAGGAAGGAAAAAGCCTCACATGTGAGTAGATGAAAAGAAAAATATTTCTTTTTATACATATAAATATCAATCACTGGCTGAAAATCCTTCCTCCCTTCCTTCCTTGTTCTGGTACACAACTTACAGTGTTTGGCACGATCTTCCCTTGCAGAAGCCATGTTGGCTCGCTTTCATCAGCCCATTTTTTTCGATGTGCTCACAGATGCTGTCCTTTATCAGTGCTTCCACCATCTTGCCCGGAACCGATGTCAAACTTACCGGCCTATAGTTTCCCGGGTCTCCTCTTGACCCCTTTTTAAAGATAGGTGTAACATTTGCTATCTTCCAGTCCTCCGGAATCTCTCCAGTTTTCAAGGATAGGTTGCAAACTCGTTGGAGTATTCCCGCTATCTCATTTCTTAATTCTTTTAGTACCCTAGGGTGGATTCCGTCTGGGCCTGGGGATTTGTCGCTTTTCAATCTATCTATCTGTTGAGGAGGGCATTCGGAAAAATTGGAAGGGGATAGATTCAAAACAAATGCTAGGAAGTTTTTCTTTACTCAGCGGGTGGTGGATACCTGGAATGCGCTTCCAGAGGACGTAATAGGGCAGAGTACTGTACTGGGGTTTAAGAAAGGATTGGACAATTTCCTGTTGGAAAAGGGGATAGAGGGGTATAGATAGAGGATTACTGCACAGGTCCTGGACCTGTTGGGCCGACGCGTGAGCGGACTGCTGGGCACGATGGACCTCGGGTCTGACCCGGCAGAGGCATTGCTTATGTTCTTATGTTCTCTATTAGGGCTCCTTTTTCAAAGCCAAGTGAGGCTTTTTTATTGCCAGCCATGGCAGTATTAGCTCTGACGCTCACAGACTTCCTATGAATGTTGGCGCTAATACCGCCATGGCCAGTGATAAGAAAGCTTAATGTGGCTTTGTATAGGGTATGTGTGTGTGTGAGGGGAGGGGGACAGGGGGGGGGGGTTAGTGTTGCTTAGCTTCAAAAAAGGTTGTCCCAATGAAATTTCTGGTCTGCTGAATTAAACAACACTATATATGAGCACAGTTAGAGTGAAGTTGTTTATGTGGACTGCATTAT
Organism: Geotrypetes seraphini; assembly: GCF_902459505.1. Classification (NCBI taxonomy): domain Eukaryota; kingdom Metazoa; phylum Chordata; class Amphibia; order Gymnophiona; family Dermophiidae; genus Geotrypetes; species Geotrypetes seraphini. The sequence continues at coordinate 459,621,705 of NC_047085.1, read as the reverse complement.
TTTACTTCACTCCTATGTGTGAGATTTTGTAGTTACCGTTCATTAATACAAAAAAATATAGCCAAGGAGATAATACGAGGGATCTTCAAAAAGTTTTGCACTTTTATTTTTTTAAGCACTATTTATTAAATATCTCAAAAACAAATTACATCACATTTCCACAGGTGAGCTGATGTGCCTCACTGACTAGTCATATGATATTCAGCGACACACCCTCTTACCACTTCTCCCACCCCAACTATTTTGTTTGAAAATATGAAAATGCAGAAACTTTTTTGCAGAGCGCTCATATGTTCCTTTCCCTCTTTTTTTTTTTTTTTTTTTTTTAAATAATATTACTCTTTGATGCTAGTTCACTTTTACAGATATAAGATCGATATATAATTTCCTAACAATGCTGTGATAAAGACACTAGTTAGAAAAGTTAACAGAGAAAAATGAGTATGACACATCCTATTGTTTCTTGTCTAAAGACTTCTTATTCCATTTATATACCGATTTGTATTTTTTTCTTGATATGGTCTGCTCAGATTAAAAACATGGTGCTTATCCTTTAGAGAAGAACAGACAGATCTGTGTAAACCCAGACGTACGTGTGTACTTTGTCAGGTAGGCAGCTTATTGAAAATTTAAACAATAAATGGAGAGCGTTTGACACCTGAGCAGCCTTTGACTCTCAGCTGCTGACAGCTGAAGATTTCCCCCATTTATATCCATCCCTATTCTATCATTTCTGATAATGAACTGGTTTTTTTATGACCCTTGGTTCAAGTTAGTCTTGGTTTTCCAGCTCTCCTTTCAAGTTTTTGTGTTTAGAAAATCTCAGAATGCTTTGAAACAGAAACTGAAAACCAGGCCAGATTTGGCTGCTTATCCTACCCTGAGCTGGGTGGTTACCCTAGCAACCATTAAATAAGGGCACAGTATTAACAAGGATATGTCTGGCTGTCTGGGTTGGTTGAAATAAGTTAGCGGTTTCATAAATATAAAAAGATGATAAAGGAAACCTACTAAATGAAAAAGGTGCAATTCTTAAAAATCAAAGGGAGATCTTTACCAAGCTGTGCCAGGCAGCCAGCAAGGATCCAGTAATGACTACTGCATGCTAAAACCAACCAATATGGTAAAAATCCCAAGCAGGCTCCTTAGTGAATGCAGAGGCAGGATCCAGGTGGAGCATGGGTGGCAACAGGGCATGGCTTCACTAGCGTGCAGGTTAGTGCCATGAGCATGCTGTTATAACTGCCAATAATGTGGCTGCTCTTAAATGCCAGCTCAAGAGATGGCAATAAGTGCAGCCATGCTATTAGCAGCCCAATAACATGGCTACAACCCTACAAAAGAAAAGGCAACTGGACGTCTCTGAAGCAAAACCCACCCCAATGCAAGTGTTCCCTCAGATCTATACCCCTTAGCACCCCTCAATCAAGTACCCCATACATACTCCTTCACTGGTAGAAAGCTTCTTCTTAATGACTCCAATCTGACTCTTCTCCCAAACCTCATCATTGTGTGACTCCTATTGGGATTTGTCTTGGGGGTATCTCTGCTCATCTAGTGCAATGGGGCACTTCTACTTCTGCTCTGTCTAACCCTAGAGTTCAAAATGGCACTATGCAGTGGCGTAGTAGGGGGGGAGGCAGGGGAGTGGAACGCCCTGGGCACCATCTCAGTAGGAGCATTGGCATCTCTATGCCCCCCACACCCACACCAAGCATGCGCCCAACCTTTCCTGCCCTGTACCTCTTTAAAATCTTTGTCAGCATGAACAACTACTCTAGCCTGTTGCTCGCGCAGGCCTGGCTCCCTCTGAAATCACTTCTGGGTCATGGAGCCAGGATGTGACATCAGAGAGAACGCCAACATAAGCACTCACGCTGGTGAAGATTTAGAGGTATGGGGGTGGGAAGGGATAGTCTGAGTGTGGCATGGGAGTGCTGATGCAACTGTTTCAATGCTGGTCACGCTCCAAAGGTGGTTACAAAAATAAATAAATAAAGATTGTTACAAATTTTTAAATACTTGTATGAAGGTTCTTTCTTTCTTTCTTATATTGTCAAACGGACATCAATCTGAACTGAATAAGTTGTAATATAGTGACTTAGCTTTATGAAGGGTTAGGGGTCTCTACGTGGCCCCATTTCGATTTCTTCTTCAGGAGATCCTATCATAAATGTAATAAGAGTCCTTTTCAATGCTTGTATACTTTTAAACTTCGTGATGTAGCAACATCGTCGAAGAACGCTGTTGGTACAAAAGATTTCAACTGGCAGTCTTTATTTATTTATTTAAAACAATCTTTATTTATTTATTTTTGTAACCACCTTTGGAGCGTGACCAGCATTGAAACAGTTGCAATGACTGGAAGGCAAACTCTGGTTCATCTCTAGGGGGGTGCGGTCCCTCCTTGAAGAGTTTCACGTTTCTGAGTGACTTAGAAATTGTTGGTCATGGTCCTTAGTTTGGTTACTATTTCTGAATGTGAGGTCAGTTTACTTTTATGACCTGATTTTGGCAGATTGACAAATATCAGCTAAAACAATTGCTGAGACACTACAGATATCCAGAGAATGTGTTGGGTGTATAATCCACGAGCAGCTGCATATGCAGAAGTTGTCAGTCAAGTTTGAATGCTGATGAGAAACAATGTTGAGTGGACACTTCCAAGCTGATTTTGCAGCATTTTTAGCGAGCTGGTGCCAACTTTTTGGAATGACTAATTACTGGTGATAAAACATGGTTACACCACTATGAGTCAAAACAACAGTCCATTCAATGGCAGCACTCAAGTTCTCCAAGGTCAAGGAAATTCAAGACCCAAATGTCAGCAGGAAAGGTTATGGCCACAATGTTTTGGGATCAGGAAGGTGTTCTTTTATATATATATATATATATATATATATATATATATATATATATATATATATATATATATAAATATATATATATATATAATACATAGACTATAAGTTATATAACACAGTTGCTAATTATTTTGTTTTAAATTAATATTTTTTGCATTTTGTAAGGTCTCATATCATCATTACTATAATTAAAACTGGTTAATTAAAGTAATTTAAAAAAAAATCTTGTCACTCGAAGCCCAAATGATGAAGTTATGACTTTTATTTTGGTAACACCATCAGAAGAGAGAGATCACTGGAGAAGGACATCATCTTTGGGGACGATCGAAGAAACCAGGCGAAGAGGGTGACCTGCAATCAGATGGCTGGACATGTTGAAAACAACCATGGGGATGATGCTGGAGGACCTTTCCGGACTAGCACAAAACCGATTTCTTTTTAGATCCGCAATTCATCAAGTCACTAGGACTTGAGCACAAGTCGATGGCACCTAACATCAAAACCCTACATTACAGTTTGATATTAATTCGCTACCTGGATATGAATTGCTCTATAAACAAATAGTAAATGTCTACATAGCTTGAATATAAATTCATGTCACGTTCATAGTTTATTTTGCGGGTGTAAAAGATATAGGGGCTCATAATCGAAAAAGAAAAATGTCCAAAAACCAGCCTAAGTTGGCACTTGGATGAATATTTCCCCAATACGTCCAAGTGCCGATACTAAAAACGGGTTTTGGACGTATTTCTTAACGACCTAGGCCTTCATAGTGCCGCTGAATGACCAAAGATAAACAGGGCATTTCGGGAGGAGTGTTGAGGGCGGGAGTTGGGCAGGACGTGGGCTGGCTTAGACTTAGTCATACAGCATGAAAGTTATACAGCTGACGATCGACGGAACTTGGACGTTGTGACTTAGACCATGTAAAACATGGTCTAAGTCACAAAAACCCACCTAAAGTCACCAGAGAAGCACTGCAAACACATAAAACAGACCCCATACACACTACCCCAGTGATCCCTGACCTCCCCATAAAAATATTAATCACACCTTTAAAATTCAGCCTCCAGACCATCATCACCTGGCCGCCTGGCATAGGAAAGCCTAGTCGTCCAGCACAGAGGCAGCTTAAGTCGTATTGGGGGTGGGTTAGGGATTCATAGAAAGGAGGACCCAAGTCCATAAGCCCCTGTAATCACTGCATTGATACTTAAACATTTGCACTCCCCTATATACCCCCAAAACCCTTTTGTACTGGCATATCAGTGGCTCCTGCAGCTATAAGGGCTATTGGGGTGGTAGATAAGTGGGTCTAGGGGATTCTGAAGGTGGTTTGGGGGCTCACCATGACCTATAAGGGAGTAGTAGTGAGGAGAAAACATGGCACCCTTTTTATGCAGTTCACAGCAGTGCCCTGTAAGGTACCCCACTATTTAGGTGCCATGTCTGGGTGTTCAGTCCATCAATTTGTAGACCCCTCCCACGTCCAACAGGGCTTGTTCTATGCGTTTTGGAATTGGACGAAAAGTTAGACGAAAATGTGGTATAAAGATAGACGATTTAGTGACTTGGACGATCAGATCTGCAGGACGTATAATTAGACGATTTTCGAAAGTAAAAAAATTTTGGATGTATTTTTTGAAAATGTGTCCTAGGCTGTTTTATACTTTGGACGACTTGCGAGTTGGACGTAAACGGACTTAGACGTCCCTTTCGATTATGCCCCTCATATTGTTTATTTATTTATTTAAAAATTTATATACCGCATACAACTATGGATTTCATGTGGGCTAAGATATTTTTGGTTGGGTCCATAGAAAAATTATCGAAAGATGATGAGATATGCAAGCTTGGTCAGGTTTTGAGCCTCTGCTAATGTAAGACAATCTTTTAGCATTTCAAACTTGGTTTCCTTCAAAACAGCAAAGTAACAGTAGCTTGTTTTAACACAAATCCAATTATTTCGAAGAACTTTAAACAAGGATTTCAGTTCTAAGCTGACATATTCCTGTTAGTTTACATTTCTCACACAGGCCTAGTTCAAGGTCAGAGTCGCCAAGTAGTTGACTTGTTCAATTCAAGCATACATACAACTTCTGTAACAAGCCTTTTACACAGGTCTCTTAACAGGTTCTCAACAGTTCAATAACCTTGCAATGTATACCATTATTTAACCACCCAGAGGATACCCATGTGGAGTGTATTCTACTGAGGAAAGTACTTATCTACTTTTCATTATGGAATACTAGTGTAACAGGTTTGATATATATATATATACAATTTATAGTAGGTGTGAGCACTTACATCAGCCAAAGTAGTTTATAATTTATGTGTGTAAAGAGTGAGCCCTGTTCATGACCTACCCAGATTCTGCTGATGTGAATACCTCCCTATAAAATGACCTCCACCTCAGATATTCAGCCAGCGATGGTCAGCATTTTTAAAAACACTTACCTTCACTACCTAAATTAGCCTCCAATATTCAGTGCCAGGTCATGAATACTGAGGATTAAATGTGGGCTTGACCGATATTCAACTGGGGCCTGTTTAAGAGTTATGCGGTCCTGGATGAATATCTGGACAGCACCAGCATAGTTTTTTTTGTTGTTGTTGTTAAATAATATCGCCTGAGCTCCCTCCTCCCTACCTTCCCCCCTCCCCCTAGCCTGAAGCAATAATAAGCCCCGCTCAGAATGCCTCCCCAGCCATCCAGGTATGCTCCCCTGGGACTATCTGTATCCCTAGTGGTCCAGAAGTGGTAGTTAGGGGCAGGAGCGCTGCCCCCTTGCTGCACCTTTCTAAAATGGCTGCCACGACTTCTGAATATTGCCGGCACCCATATAACCTCGGGCTCTTCCCCAGTGCATCCCTCATAGCTGCCTTTAACCTGACCACTTTTTGTTTGGACAGTCTGTGGGGATATTCAGCGTTACTCTCTAGTTAAGAACCATTGAATATCCCCACTTAGATGGCTGGAAGTGATTTAAGCGGGCAGGAGAGGCTTAAATCAATTTGAATTTCAGGCTCACAGTATGGAAGACATATACATATTTAGAGAACAGCGCTTAGGAAAAATGTTGGCATTTATGCACATATGTATACACATATGCACATATATGCCATTATTCTGATCATTTGGAGGTTGTGGTGGGGCAGAAGACACTACAGGGATTCAAAGAAGGTTTGGATAAATTCCTGAAGGAAAAGGGGATTGAGGGATACGGATAGAAGTAAGGATAGGTTTTTTAGGGCAGGGAACACTTGACAGGTCATGGACCTGATGGGCCTCCGCGGGTGCGGACCGCTGGGCGCGATGGACCTCTGGTCTGATCCCGGTGGAGGCAACTGCTTATGTTCTTATGTTCTTAACTATATATACTCAAATATAGGACGAGATTTTTGGGCCAAAAAAATGGCCCAAAGATGGGGATCTCGTCCTATATTCGGGTCATTCCCCAGTGACCACCCAAAACCCTCCCAGACTTCTTGCAGGCCTGCCTTAGGCCAGGACAGGAGGGTCCCTCCTGTCTCCTGCCCCGGCCAACACTAACAATTACCACCCTCCCTCCTTCACTCCCTTGAGTACCTTTTCCCTGGTGGTCCAGCATGTATCCAGGCTGGCATGCAGGAGTGAGCTTTTCGTGCTCCCGGCTAGCCCTGCACTGCTCCTTGATAGGCTGCCGCGAATCCCACAGAACTGGTGGCATCCTATCAAGGAGCAGTGCAGGGCTGGCCGGGAGCATGAAAAGCTCGCACCTGCATGCTGGCCCGGGTGCGCTGTTGGCTACTACCTTTACAATCTACAGGAGGATTTCAGAGCGGGAAACACGCTGGACCACCAGGGAAAAGGTACGCGAGGGAGGGAAGGAGGGTGGTAATTGTTAGTGTCGGCCGGGGCAAGAGATGGGAAGGACCCTCCTGTCCCGACCTACCACTAGGTGGTTTAAGTTAAGGGGAAGGATTAATCTGCTGGCTGGGTTGAAGGGCAGAGGGGAGTACGAGACAATAAAGCCATTGTGACATCACTGATGAGGTTGGCTCTTTTTAAAGGGAAGAAGGTACAAGGAAGGAAAATGTTCAGAGTCTGGCAGGGAAGGGGGTTTGGTTCACAGCCTGGTAGAGAATGGGACTGAGTGCAGGGCAGGGAGGCAAGGGGGCTGAGTGCAGAACCTGGCAGGGGAGGATGTGAGGGAGGGGGCACTGGGTGCAGATCCTGGTAGGTCATGGCACTTGACTATTAAGCCCCCGTCTTATATTCGAGTCAACTATTTTTCCTCCTTTTTGGAGGGAAAAATGGGGGTCTCGATTTATATTCGGATTGACTTATATTAGAGTATATACGGTAAATGTTAGCATTTACTTTATGGAATTGACGTCCAAGTGTCTTTTTGTAAGCCCTGAAGTCCAGGCCAGTGACTACCTTGTGACTCTGTGAGAGAGCAGTGGCCTCCTATCCTAACAGCCTTTCATTTGGAAGCCACCCAAAAGTGATTTTGCCCTTACAAGCTTTCAAGACAATTTCCCTTAGACATATCTGAGGAAAAAATGATATTTGATAGCTCATAGGCAGTAGCATTGTTGGATAATTCTTATAGTGATCTACAGTAGTTTTAGGGGGAGAGTGTGGTGCAGTGGTTAAAGCTACAGCCTCAACACCCTGGGGTTTTGGGTTCAAACCTAGGCTGCTCCTTGTGACCCTGGGCAAATCACTTATTGCCCCAGGTATATTAGATAGATTGCAAGTCTGCCAGTACGGACAGGGAAAAATGCTTGAGTACCTGAATAAATTCATTTAAACCATTCTGAGCTTTCCTGGGAGAACAGTATAGAAAATTAAATAAATAGGTAAGACAATTTGTAAAAATGTCATGGTTTGTTTCAATTGTATTTTAAAATATATGCAGGCCCATATTTCTGTTTATCAACTCCTCTAGACATCATATTTCACTGTGACTAGTCATACCTATGTCATGTCATACAAAGACATGGTAGCTCAGCTAGTACAGTCCTTCATTCATCAAATCTAACACAATGACATGTGAAATCTATCTAATATGATAACAACACACAAATATCAGTTGTGGTCACTGAAAAGCATATAATTCCAATCCCAGTGTATAAATCATGAGAGGGAGAAAAAAGCCTCAAACCTACGTATAAAAATACGTTCAGTCAAACTGCTTTCAGTATTATCTTAGGCATTAAAAAAAACTCCCTCACATTGCAAACCAGGTTTAAAAATGAAAGCTGCCAATCAGGTGAACACAGCATTCGATAGCGTACCACACCACAGGTTGTTGAGCAAGATGAACTCTATAGGATTGGGAGACACATTGACAGCATGGGTTGGGGACTGGCTTGGAGGTAGGCTTCAGAGGATGGTGGTGTACGGCACCCCCTGCAAAACGATGGAGGTGATCAGTGGAGTGCCGCAGGGTTCGGTCTTGGGCCCGATCCTATTCAACATCTTCATAAGGGACTTGGCTGAGGGGCTTTGAGGTAAGATAGCGCTATTCGCCGATGACGCCAAACTATGCAATATAGTAGGCAAGAACACAACAGACAAAAGCACAGTGCCGGATGGAAACTCAATGCCCGACAGTATGGTGCACGACCTACTCCTACTGGAGCGCTGGTCCAGGACCTGGCAACTAAGTTTCAATATCGAAAAATGTAAAGTTATGCACCTTGGCAGCCAAAATCCAAGCAAGACTTACACCCTTAATGGTGAGATCCTAGCGAGGACTGTAGCAGAACGTGACTTAGGGGTGATCATCAGTGAGGACATGAAGACTGCCAAACAAGTGGAGAAAGCTTCATCTAAGGCTAGACAAATCATAGGTTGTCTACGTAGGACTTTCGTCAGCCGTAAGCCCGAAGTCATTATGCCATTGTATAGATCCATGGTGAGACCCCATCTGGAATACTGTGTACAATTCTGGAGGCCGCATTACCGCAAAGATGTGCTGAGACTTGAGTCAGTCCAGCGAATGGCCACCTGGATGGTCTCGGGACTCAAGGATCTCCCGTATGAGGAACGGCTGAAAAAATTGCAGCTATACTCACTCGATGAACGCAGAGAGAGGGGAGACATGATCGAGACGTTCAAATATTTCACGGGCCGTATCGAGGTGGAAGAGGATATCTTCTTCTTTTTCAAAGGTCCCACGGCAACAAGAGGGCAAAAGTGGAAAATCAGGGGCGGGAAACTACACGGTGACACCAGGAAATACTTCTTCACCGAAAGGGTGGTTGATCGCTGGAATAATCTTCCACTACAGGTAATCGAGGCCAGCAGTGTGCCTGATTTTAAGACAAAATGGGATCGTCACGTGAGATCTCTTCACAGAGAAAGGTAGGGGAGGGTTATTGGGGTGGGCAGACTTGATGGGCCGTGGCCCTTATCTGCCATCTGTTTCTATGTTTCTATGACTTATCTCATAAACTTACCTCTTGACAAGAGACCTTGTTTTGCCAACACTGCTAGCTACTTCAGGGGAAAACTCAAAACCCCTCCATGCACTTCACTGCATCTAATGGCAGTCTTGGACCAACAAGGTCTCTTGTCAGGAGCTTTGAGACAGTGATCAAGCTATGAAGATGTTGGAATGGAAGAAATCCCCCTTTATGATTTATACACTGGGCTTGAAATGACCACAAATGAACAACTGATATTTGTTGTGTTTTAATCTTTTATGAATAAAATACCAATGAGAGAGCTTCTTCTATGTGTGAATAAGACAATTGACTGTTCTGAAGCAGAAAAAAGACAGCCAATTCAGCAGTGCTGTAAAGAAATTAACTACTGAAACTACACAAACCTTCATACACATACCTCGATGATGATATACTGTATATAGAGAGAAGTCCACAATTCTCAATTACATAATCTTTTATACAAGATCACATCATGAATAAATCAGGAATAACAGTCTCCACCACCATAGTTTCACTAATCTGATGCTTTCTCAATGGTTTAGTTTAGGGGTGTCCAACCTGCGGCCCCGTGAAGTTTTTTGTGCGGCCCCGGTCGAGGGCGATGCAGTGTTTTCCTCTGCTGCCCCCTGGTGTTTACAGTCTTGATGGCTCCCTCCTCTGTCTTGCTGCAGCGTTTGCACATTTGTACGGCCCCAGAAACATTTTTTTTCGGCCAATGCGGCCCAGGGAAGCCAAAAGGTTGGACACCCCTGATTTAGTACCCAATGGAGCTCTTTTACTAAGCTGTGCTAAAAAGTAGCCTGTGCTACTTTTAGGGAATGGGCTTCCCATGCACTGATGCCATTAGTACAGCTGTGACATCGCCACATTTCTCTTAAGTCCTATTAATGGCCATGCACTAGAGCCAGATTCTATAAATGGTGCAGTTGTCAATCAACCGATAGGCATCACTTATAGAATCCCAACTAGAGGTCTAGCAGTGTCTAGGTGTGCATAGGCATCACTAGGAGCTCCTTTTAATAAGGTGTGTTAAGGCATTAATGCGCAGAATAGCTCGCGCTGAATTACCGTGCGTGCTAGACCTTAACACCAGCATTGAGCTGTTGTTAGTTCTAGCTGCATAGCACATGGCAATATCCTGCGTACGCTAAAAAACGCTAGCGCACCTTAGTAAAAGGAGCCCTAGGTGTCCGAGAGGTAGGCTCCGGGATATTAGACCAGATTTTACTTGACCTAATTTGCCGATACCTAACGCGAATGCTTAGTGACACCTAAATAAACCATGCCTACTTTTCAGGTAGGTGTCATTAGGTGTCGAAGGGTGCTTCCACTTAGGCACCCTAACATTTCAGTGCCAAACTCGTAACTGGTCATTTTTAATTTTCTTTTCTGATTGGATGAAAACTGGCATGGTCTGTTACCACCCTAATTAAGCCAATAAAAAAAAAAGTTGTCTGTGGATCTCAAAGTTAGGCATCCATGATGAGGGCACCTGGCAGCATCTAATGCAGGTACTGTTTATATAATCTGACCCTAATTTCCTAATTAGTGCATGGCCATTGTCATGTGAGCAGTGGCATAATGAGAGTGAGCAGCGCCCGGGTAAGTGGTGCCCCTCCCCTGCCCTCTTCCCTGCCCCCAATGCCATGTACGTGCCCCCGGTGCCAGCAGCCACCAACTTACTGCCCGCATTGACTTCAGCACTCTCTCTGATGTCACTTCCTCCCGGTATCCACCACAATATAGGGTTTACATACAGTGTGTTGCAATATATCTTTATGTAGGATTACGTACTGATGCTGGTGAAGGGTCGAGGGAGTGACTAAGCAAAAAGGTAGGTTTTTTGCAGCTTTTCTAAAGTTAAGAAGTCCTTTAAGGGCTCTGAAATGAGGAGGTAGGCTGTTCCAGAAATGGGAATAGAATTGTTTCCAGGCTGTCTGGATTTGGAGGGTGTGTCCTGGTGGTGTATGTGCGCGTATTTCATCTTGGGAACGTAGCGTTCTCTTTGGGGTATAGAGAGGAAGTTTGTCGGAGAAGTATTTGAGTGTCATGTTGTAGAGGGATTTATATGCCAACACTAGGCTTTTGAAAATGCAGCACATAGTAGTACTTACTACATTAGGGTTGATCAGAAAACCTAAAGTTGGAAAAACTGTGCAAAATGAAATTTTCCCATGAATTTGATTGTGCTAGATCAGAAAATTAAAAAAAATTTAAAGCCCATCTTGGGGCCCTCAAAAATGAGAGCAGCGTGAGGCCTTGTTGCAAGGAGTTGAACAGCATCGCAAGCTTTATCCTGACTAGCTCAAGAAGACATTGAATGCTTGTGTATTTGGAATGCCACTGATAGATGACTATACCAAAGTGTATGTGTTTAGGTGAAGTATGTTAAATTTATGTAATTTTCCACAATAAAATGCAGATATTGAAGGTTCGTTTAATAAAATACTGCTAAATGTTTTACATAAAATGTCTTTTTATTATTATTTGATGACGGGAGAATGTTTTCCTATTCTTTGTGGTTAAAACACTGTATTAGTGGGGTTCTAAGGAATCCAAATCCCATTTGTTATAAAAAGCATATTGGAGACTCTAGTGTTATTTTTGTACTGATTTTTTGTCCTTTTTAAATAAATCAGACTTGACATAAAAGGGCTGATTCTATAAAGGGCGTCTAAAGTTAGACACCTCTTAGGCACATAACAGTTGTTAAAATACCATTAATAGCCTCAATAATTGATTAAAAAGATGGGTGATAGGCGCCTATATGATTCTATAAAAGGTATGGCCAATAGGAAAAAGGAAGTATTGATGCCTCTGTATAAGACTCTGGTGAGACCTCATTTAGAATATTGAGTGCAAGATGAGGTAGGATCTTTCATTATATATGTTGCTGGTCTGTATACTACGTCTCTCTACACTGTTTAATATTAAAAGTAAATGGGGAGGGGGAGGGTGAATCAGGGTTTGGAATGGCTATGGGTATGAGATTCTGGAATGGTAGAGGGGCCAATCTTCAGAGTTTTGGTTACCCCTCTATGCTTGGAGATGTGAGTAACAACCATGGGAGCCTTTTATCATTCCCATATATAGAAACTTTTCTTCATGTGCTTTTTGGTTTTCTTGGGCGGGTAATAGACTTTGTTGTAGGGGGGGGGAGGGAGGGAGTTTGTGGGTTTCTGTGACTTTGTGCACATTATTATTGTCTCAAGTGGTTTGCCGGTTTGTATACCGTTTTCTGAAAATTTTTAATAAAAACAGATTGAACATAGAATATTGTGTGCAATTCTGGAGACTTCACCTTCAAAAAAGATGGAGTCGGTCCAGGGGAAGGCTACTAAAATAGTGTGTGGTCTTTGTCATTAGGCATATGGTGACTTTGGGCAATTGGGAGGGACAATGATGGCTGCAAGGTGTAATAACCTTACAACTGGCAGCCAGCTATTGGAACCAACTTGGGAAGGGACAAAGAAAATACAGAAGCTAATTCACCTATCATGTTGAAACATTTTGCCAAACAGTGAAACATGCCTATCCCAGCCTCACTTTTTCCCAAAACCTGTGGATGATGATATCATGAATCTGAGATCAGCACCATATCTCACCGTAAGGCTGGGGCAGGGCCCATATTCCACTAGTCAATTCTGGACCTGGTTTCAGCTATCACCTCCCCATGAAAAAATTAAAGTAAATGTAAATGATGACTTCCTTGACCCATTATTCTTCAACATAATCTAAAGAGAGTGTGACAACATAATCATACAGTCAAGGTTTCTGGGCCTGCAGTGAGGTCCTTTTTCCAACAAAAGGCTAGCTGAGCCTAAGGTGCTACACAAAAAGCAAAATTTTAGTTTTCATAAAGGCAAAACAATAGCTTGTCTTACTCATTACAGGATTTCAAAACAATTAGAATGGTCAGCTTGTGCATTCATGGTGCAAAGTTACTCCTGGAACTTTCCTTCTTTTTGTCTGTGCCTCTCTACACCATTATAAGTCTGGGATTTTTGGTTCCTTTACTTAATAGGATTCACTAAACTAAACTTTCCGATCCGATCCAATCCATGGGCGAGTCTTGCCAGGCGACCGATTCACTAAAGAGTCTCCATGCAAATGATCTGATCGGATGCACGCACACAAGCGATCCCACGGATCACTGTAGAGCAGGGGTGTCAAATTCCCTTCTCGAGGGCCGCAATCCAGTTGGGTTTTCAGGATTTCCCCAATGAATATGCATGAGATCTATTTGCATGCACTGCTTTTATTGTATGCTAATAGATCTCATGCGTATTCATTGGGGAAATCCTGAAAACCCGACTGGATTTCAGCTCTCGAGGAGGGAATTTGACACCCCTGCTGTAGAGCAATCGAGATGCATGCGCAGGAAGTATTTCAACTTCACGAGCCCCGCTCCCACTCTGCGTTTAGGCAGGGACCCAGGGAAGCCCTGCCCACTCTCTATAATGTCCACCCAATCAGCGCTATGGGGGAAGTTTGCCAAGTGGAATGCACTTCATTATATGCTAGCAGTTATTTGATTGACATCTTCAGTGCTTTGATAATTAAAAATTGCTTGCCCGACAACTTAAATTATTGTTGTTTTAGGACTTTCGCTTTGCAGGCAGACTACGGAACAGAACACGCTTTAAACCCGCGGGTTAAAACCATGGGCTGGAAGAGAGGAATGGCGGCAGAGAGCAGGGCGCTTTTTTGCACAAGGTAGATGTTTTATTTTGATGGTTTCAGGGCTGTAGGGCTGGGATTTCAGGGTGGCAGAGAGCAGGACAGTCAGCAAGGACGTGAGCGACTGGTCCTCAGCAGTAGCTTCTCTTTGGCTCGGCCAGCCCAATCGGCTTCTGTTTAGTGAATCGCTGCCTTCCTACTTTGCTTGCCATTTCCCCTCATTTGCATGTGTGGATCGGATCGGGCAGAAGGTTAGTGAATTAGGTCGGGGGTCAGAGAAGGCTCGCAAACTGGTCGGGACATGAGCTTAGTGAATTTGAGCCTAGGCCCTTCACTTGGCCTCAACTATGCCCCGATTAAGATGAGCTGAGCTGCTGTCCCTTAAGGACTGGGCTTCTTGTCTAGATACTTTTTTGATAATGACGCAAAAATGCCTTCCTTTTCACTTGCTGTATAAATTGCAAAATATTTACATATATTAGTGCTGCTGCTAACGCGATCAGTCTGTCAATTTCTATTACCCTAGTGCAGGGCTACGAAATTGCCTCATTTTAGCAAAGATAGAATAGCTCGTGTTGACAATTTTCTGACTGTTGTGTGACAAACTGAAAAAAAAAAAAAAAAAAAAAAGAGCACAGCATGGATTGAACCAAATGCCCTGGAGCTACAGTACTCTATTTACTATATGATGAACTATCAGCACAGTGCCAGCTATCCAGAGCTGCAGATACTCAGCCCAAATCATGAGAGAAACTGGAGCATGTATCCCAGCCCTTCCTTTCTTTTCCTGGACACTTTCTTTTCCCCATGGCTGACTAAAATTAATTGGACTGTTCTGTAATGTCACCTCAAGAAGCTTCAGTATCTACTGTAATTTCTATTGTCTGTTTCACAAAGAGAGAGAGAGAGAGAGAGAGGTTAATTTAGTGACCTGGGAATCTGTTTAACCTCATATTCCTGGTTTGCCCTTATCTGTTTCTATGTGCTCCTCTCTTCTGACTGAACAAGGTCCACACAAGTGATTCATTTAGTTTTTAGCTTCTGCTGTCCTTTTTTTTTTTTTTTTCCCTCCCTGCTGAAATTCATTCACTATCTTGAGCTAGTGATTTCTGTTGTTTAGTTCCTGTAATGTATTGCAACTTAAAATGACCCCCTGTCATCAGCACAGCAACAAGATGTATACAAATGAGCAGGCAGGCGGGTTAAAAAAAAAAAAAAAAAAAGAAGGGATCTTAGTCTTGTAAAACTAAAACGGTGTTCAAGGAAGAATTTGTATTCCGGTGTCTGAATAATATGGGTGCACTAGGCAGGCAGAATTTTAATGAGGCCTCTGAATGTGTTTTGAAAGCTTGTCTGTTGCAATGAAACGTCCCTGAGTTGCAGATCCCCATCTTCCGCTCTCCGCACTGAAATGCAGGAGGTCTCCATTTCTGGCTCTCTTCAAAGGGAACAAAAGCGGATCCTCAGGTGAACCCTTTTTTATTGACGGGCTGCTTCAGTTTTCATTGACCCTCCCTGCTGGAGTTTGAAATGTTGCAGGAACAAAATAAATAATCCCTAGCAGTCTGTATCAACGAGTAATTGTATTTTTTTTCCTTTAGTGGGACATGAGGACTGCAGCCTACACATGTTTGAAGATTATATCACACTACTATCCTCTCATGGACCCTCTCATTTTCGTATTTGTAGGGGTGCACATTTCTTGCGAACGAGTATTGGCGATGGGTGGGTCTGCAATATTAATGCAAGTAAAATATATATAAAGAAATTAGAAGCAATCACATTTGAACACGCAATACACAATTTAGTCTAATATGGACAAATGATGACAGACAAATAATAAATATAAGTATTAAAAAGTACATCCTCCAAATAAAGGGGCCCTTTGACTAAACTGCAGAAGCACTAATGGATGCTTACCACAGCAAAAAAGAATTTGCATATGTACACGCTTCCCTTGCTAGGGTGGGTCAGTGGGCAGAGATTAGGTGTATTCTTTGCTAGTCAGTTAGTGCAGCTATATTGCTGTGTGCTAAGGGGGGGGATTCTGTATAGGACACCTGGCTTTTGAGAATCGCACATGGGCGTCATATATAGAATCGCATCTGTCCTGATGGACAGACGCCTAACCACCCCAATTCTCTAACTGGCGTCCAAATCACAAGCGCCGGTTAGAGGCTTGTTTTGCCGCTGAGCTTATTGCCACAAGGGAATCTCCCTGCGGCAACCAGGCAGCTGCAGCAGGGAACTCGTCCCCCCCCCCCTGTGAAGTCAACCGGCATCAGGGATGCCCACTCCCTCCTGCCAGAATCCCCAAAGCCCCCCCCCCAACCCGAATATCCGCAGTCGGAGGAGTGCCCAATTCCTCCTATGGAAGGGGCTTTAGGCATTTAAGCCAATCAAGGCCTTAGGCCTCTCCCTGGTACATCTCAGAATGCACCGAGAAGGGGAAGGCTCACCATTTTGCACTGGCAGGCCTGTCGGCAGGAGGCAGTGGGCATCCCACTTGCTGGAGAACTCTAACTTAGTAAGCTTTCTTCTGTTGTGTCCACTCTTGTTACAAATGTTTATCCTTGACAAGCAAGTACATTTTTCCATCGTGGGTCTTTGCAGAATCACTAAGGAACCAGTTCTAATATCAAGCCTCGGAGTAGCCTGTTGATTACTTTACCCTTTCTCAGGCGGACACCGTTGACATCTCCTTCTGTGTCCCATCGTTCAGTCAGTTCTTTAGCCAGTTTAAAGCTCTCTGTCGTACTCCAGTGCCATTCAGCTAATTCATCAGCCTTCATGAAAACAGATTGAGTGTATTGTGCTGTGTTTTTTGTTGGGTTGTTTTTTAATGTTTATGTATGCCATTTCTTGTCTGGCACTTGTTTTTCAGATTTTGTTTACAAGGAACAATAACAGTCTGTTGAGGTAAAATGCCACTTCATAGACAGAATAATCCATCTCTTTGACTTTCCCAGTAAACATGTTTCATCAGGGGGTCACTAATATGTTTTTAGTAGCCTCACTGTCAGAGATGATGCCATTACCAAGCCTGATAAACTATTCTATAGAGAGTTCCTTCTAATTTTCTTTTTTTTTTTTTTTTATATGATCATGGGAGACCATAACCAATAAATTTAGTACAATGTGTTCACATTATTAACTAATTCTGAGTAAATCTCTGTGGGGCAGCCCAGTCATAAATACTTCTAAGGATTTTTACAGGATATTGAAAATGATATTCACTTTGATCTGCTACTGTTTTCTTTACGATTAGAGTTACATTACTGCTAAATGTCACTTAGTCAAAAGAGTATGTTCTGAAGGATTTGTAGCTTGGGTTGACTGTTTGCCGTTAATAAATGCTCTCTATAATTGCAATGGCGTTTATTATTGCTATGAAACAAAAGGGGAGCTTAGAGCAAGCCGAACTGACGTCAAGTTACTCCCTAGGTCTTTGTAAGGTCTGCAGTAACAAATCCGAATTAAGCTCAAGAGCTTTGGGGAAAAGCTGTTCAAATAGTGAAAGGGGAGAATTTTGTTCTCAATGTGCACCTGCAAGTGTTTTGCTTTCTTGAAGCTTCTGCTACCTCATATACATTACAAAGTAACAGTGTCTATTGACTAATGTAAACATTTAGGGCTGGGTTCAACAAACAGCGACCGAAAGTTAGGTGGCGGTAGCTGCCCTGTTGCCGCCTAACTTAATTGGCTTAATTGGCTTTAATCGACACGATAATTGATTACGTCGTTTAAAAGCAATTGAAATGTCATTAAAAAAAGGTGGTTCCTCCACAAATGGCGCTGGAACTGCAACTATGGAGATGCCTACTGTTGCCTAAGGGTAAAATAGACATGGTTAATGCCGGAAATACCCTTTGGTATCAGTAGGCAGCTCCATAGTCACGTTTTTCATCACAGATAGGCGACGGAAATGTAGGTCTTGAGAACCCTGGCCTACATTTTGTCACAGGGCTGCCCCTGTTCCTAGCGAGGAAGCCTTGGCAGAGAAGGGAAATGGGGATAAAACCCTTGAAAGTATTTCTAAGCCTGCTAAGGAGAGTCCCAAAGCAGCCCCTAGGAATACTTACAAGCCAAGCCTTCCAGCAATGAAACCTCCTAAAGCCCTGCCTAAAGCAGGCAGATCTGGTTTAGCTTTACCTAAAGTATAGCCACCAACAGATATTCTAAAGTTATAGCCCCTTCCCAGAGACTTAGATAGAGCCGGTAACAAAAATTAAGGAGAAAAGACCTCAGTGTTTCCAGAGAACAAACTCCAGAAACTACTATGGCAAATGCAAATTTGTCATAGATAACACATCCTTGGTCAGAGAAAAACTCCGTTAAAATTAATAAATCTAATTCATAAACTTCAAAATTTTCAAAGTCTTCAAAATAGTTTAAATAGAATCAAAAACCTGCACTTATCTTAGGTATCCTCTGGTGTAGGCAAGATCACTGCAGTGCAGTGAAAGAACTCCCGGTGCTGCTTTCTTTCAATATAGCTTTGCACTGGGAGTAATCATAGTATTCCCAACAGGCCCTGTTTCGCGGTCAAACTGAATCAGGGGAATTTCTTTCCACAACGAGCTCCTGCTTCAAAGATCTCATTGTGGACAGAACCCCTGATGCAGCTTGACCGCTATACAGAGCCATACTATGATTACTCCCAGTGCAAAGCTATATTGAAAGAAAGCAGCACCGAGAGTTCTTTCACTGCGCTGCGGTGATCTGGCCAAACAGACCTTAGATTAAGTGGGGATGGGCGGACCCGCTATGCCTAAGTCCTGATTGGTCCAAGCTTCTAGAGCCTGGGCCAATCAGGCCTTAGGCTTCGGCGGGATGGGCCGGGAAGGGGCGGGCCCGCTTCATTTCGACGAGGCGTGCCTGCCGGCTCAAGACGTGCAAGACCCATCTAAGAACAGGTTTGGTGGAGTGGAGGTTTGGGGGGGGTTAGCGCCAGGGGTGTGTGCATCTTTGGGCAGGAGGGATTGGGCACCCTCCTGCCAGCTATCGATATTGTCGGGGGGGGGGGGATCGGTAATGTCGGGGGGGGGGGCGGTCAGTAGTGTCGGGGGGGTGCGTCTTCGGGCAGAGGGTTTGGGCCCCCTCCTGGTCAGGGGGCCGCGGCCCGCTATACTTATAGCGGCAGAGAGATCCCTTGCCGTGATAAGTATAGCGGCCGCTTCTACTTACAATGTAGGCCAGCATTTTGCTGGCCTACATTTTAAGCTTCTCCTCTACTAGGGAGACGCGTAGGGCCGCCTAGGTTCAGCCTAAGGCCCGCCTAAGGCCCTTAGGCGAGCTTAGGCATCTTGCGGGTCTCCCTAGGCTCCCGGAGGTGCCTTCAGGCTTGCCTGGGGAGCATTTTTTTTTAAAAACGTGCATCCCGATTGGCTGATTAGACAGCTGTAGGACGCTTAAAATCGGGATGCACTTTAGAGAATCAGGGCCTAAAGATGCCCATTATATTCTTATGGGTGACTTTAGTGTTTAGCATGCACTAAACATTAATGCGTGCTAACGCGGTAACACTTGTTGATGAATTCCACCCTTAAAGTGGATTTTCCCCAGCGCCTAAATTTGAGCACTATTTACTGAATCTGGCCCTTTGCACTTTTGTACACTCTAAAATATGGAATGCACATATACTTTAAGGGCTTCCCAAAGCACACCCACAAAAGATCCCCTTTAAATCTCTGTATGCTATAAGTAAAGCCTTTTCCAAAATCACTGCATATACTGTATGTCTAGCCCCATTTACACCTATCAATTTGCCATTTAAATGTGTAAATTATACACCTTCTAAAATCACCCTCTGATAGACTGATTTTATAATAGGTACCTAGTCTGTGAAGGTATATAAGGAATGATATATTCAGAGTTGTTTAAGAGGGCAAGAGAGGCTTCTGCCTGCTTAAATCATGCTTAGCAGGCTATCTGCTGATATTCAGTGACACTTCATTGGAAGGGTTGCCATATTTCCTCTATTAAAAAAGAGGACACCTGATCCTGCCCCATTCTACCCCCAGCCCCATTCCACCTTCAACTCCATCATGTTCTACCCCCTGCCCTACCCCCACATGAACCTCCCTGAGATTGGGACCATGTCTGAAGGGTGTCTGTGCACATGCGTGCATGTGTATGATGTAATTGCATCAACATCCACACCTTTGCTGATGTTCTCCAGACGTGGCCCTGAGGTCAGGCACTTCCAAAATGCTGGGTTCATTGGGTACTGCTGCTGAATATTGGCTCAAACAGCCCCAGCACAATCTGGGTGAGGAATTAGGGTGGACCCAGAAAATATGAAAGCACTGGCAGTATTCAGTGCCAGTGCTCACATTGCCAACTGGACAGATAGAGCTCCAGAAAAAGCAGTCGTCTTTGCCCGGTTAGGTCTGCCAGTTCCAGCACTGACTATCAGCTGGCACTTGTATAACTCCCATGTTGCCACTGACCCAGATACTCAATACTGATGCTAAGACACGACTCAGCGTTGAATGTCCAGGTCGAATTTAGTCAGCATTGGTCAGTGCTTAAAGAAACACTGAACCCCACTGGCAGAATACTAATGTGATCAATGCTTATGGTGCGTATAAAATTACTGCAGAGGCAGGAGTAACTTTGGGGCCCTTTTACTAAAGCTTAGCGCACGCTAACAAAATTGGTACTCACTAAGGTCCTGCTTCTATAAATGGTGCATAACGGCACCTAGCCACTAGGCACGGTTGTCAATCAATCGCTAGGCAATGTCTGTAGAATCACACCTAGCAGTACCTGATTATAAAATGCTTAGATAACTTTGATAGGCAGGATATAAATACCTTAAATAAATAAATAAATAACTCAACTTAGGTGCCAGTAGACGTCATAATGTTAGGCACCGGTATATTAGACCAGGGTTTCTTGGCCTAATTTACTAGTGCCTAACATCAAGGCCTACCGACACCTAAGGCAAACCATGCCCAAACTCCTCCTTTAACCATGTCTACTTTTTGGATAGATGTGGATAGGTGCCTTGGTGTAGATACCTACATGGTGCCTACCGAGTTAGGCGCCTGCCCCAAAATTAAATTTTTTAATTGTTTTTTAATTGGTTTGTAATGGCATTACAATTAATAACGCTGATTGAACCAATTAAAAAATTAGGTTAGATGCGTAGATTATCTAGGCACGCCGATTTAGGTGACTACAGGTAGGCACTTTGGCCCAGATTCTGTATAGGATGCCTGGTTTCAGAAGACGACGGGCCTCCTATACAGAATCATGCCTAAGCCCGCCTAAAAAGAGCCCGATTCTCTAACTGATGTCCATGTTACAGACGCTAGTTAGACAATCAGGTTGTAAGTAGACGTGGCCACTGAGCTTATCGCAGCAAGGGATCTCCCTGCTCTGATAGGTTTAGCGGCCACAGTCACCCATTTCCCTCCTCATGATCATCGACAGGAGAGATGCCCATCTCTCCTGCCGGAACCCCCCCCCCCCACGTAGCTCGGCCAGCCAACCCCCTTCCGCCCACACCCAAACCCCATGGGCAGGGCCTTAAGTACCTGGGCCAATCAGGTCCATCCCACAATGCACCAGGAAGGGGCAGGCCATTATGACTTGGCAGGCCTGTTGGATGGAGGGAGGACCATCTGGCCAGCCAACAAAAAATATTAGATTAGGGAGGTAGGGGGATGTCTTTGGGGATCACTACAGGAAGGACTGGGCATCCCTCATGCTCACTGTCTTTGTGGGGGGGGGGGGTGTACAGGTTCCCTGCCGTGGCCGCTAAACTGATCGCAGCAGGGAGATTCCCTTGCTGTGATCAGCTCAGCGGCAACATGATTCTCTAACTGGCGCCCGTAAAATGGGCGCCAGTTAGTCGTGGTGGTTAGGCGGCTTAGGTCGATTCTGTATAGGCCGCCCAAGTGCGATTCTCAAAAGCCACTTAGGCGACTTCTGAGACTGGGTGCCCTATACAGAATCCGGGCTCCATTGCATGGTGCTTAATAGTGCCTAACACCTAAGTGGGTTTTTCTATGTGCAGATTGTGAAGTAGGCGCCTCTAAGTGCGATTCTCCAAAAACTTAGGTGTCTGAAATGTTGGCCTTTAAAACCCTGGCCTACATTTCAGGTGCCTAAGTTTTTACATAGGCACCACTAGCCGCAATTTTGAAAATGGTAATTTTATAAAGTGTGATTCACATGCAACTGACGCCATGCTTTTTAGGCGCTGGCCGATTTAGACACCATTTATAGAATCAGTCCCTTTATGTCCTTAGCAAGATATGACCTCCATAACTGAACACATTACTCCAAGTGGAGCTTTACCAATGACTTGAATAAGGGTATCAGCACTTTTCTTCTGCTGGCTATACACTAGCAACCTTGAGATCCTCAGACCCCGTCGCCCCAAGGTCCCTCCTCTGAGCTGAGCTTATCAGTCTCTTGCCTCCTTTCTTGTACACCTTCATTGTAATTTCATCTCACTGCATTTCTTCACATTAAATTTGAACTGCCAGACCAAAGACCAAGGTCGTTCTTCTGATTTTTGGAGATCTCTCAATGGTTTCTATTCCCTCAGAGGTGTCCACTCTGTTGGCGATCTTTGTGTTATTTGCAAAAAAGTCAAACTTTTCCTTTTAACCATTCATAAATATATTAAATAGAATTAGCCTCAGTAGCAATCCCTGAGGCATTTCTCTCCTTACCTTGTTTTTCAACTCGGTTAGATTAGTATTCTATGAAGGAAAGTAGATGCCTACCGTACTTTATAGAATAGGCTTGTACCACACATCTTTATTTTTCCTAATGTGTATACACAAGGCAGTTCTATAAGCGTTTGTTTGTGTGGAAAACTTTATTCTACTACTTCACATCGTTTATAAAATTGCCCCCTTCATAGGCCATTTGAAATGCACACTCTGTAGAGAGGGGCTGTGCTGTGCTATGAGAAAATGATGAATTCACCAGCTGAAAGGATAAGTCATCCATTCCGGGAGGTGACATCCCATTTCATGGAAGATAGGTATAGGCTCAATAAATGCTTTTGGAATATTTTATTTTCTAAACACATTTACTATGGAAGCGAATGAAAGGAAGGGTTGAACGTATCAATTCTTGCAACCCCTGTCACCTTGAATCGCTTCCATTATTTATAATTGGCCATTTTATTTGCTCATAAGCTGCTAAGACCCTCTGCAAAAGGAATAACAATACTTTTACAAAAAAAAAGTAATGTAAGTCACGCAAAATAGGTAATAAAAGCACAATGCTCACAAAATAAACAGTGAGTAACGTACATTGCTTGTTTGCAGACAGAAGTTGTGGTTTGCCTGTAAAAATGCTGGGCTTGTAAAAGCTGGTTCTAATGGGAGTCAAATTAGTTACGGGCAATTCTGAGTTAGTAACAAAAGGCCACAAATAAAAACTTTTGCACAGAAGTGGCTGCTGTAAAAGAACAATTTCTATAGCTGTTCATAACCATTCTGAGGCAAATGTAAACTAAAAGTATGAACGGTGGTATAGCGAGGGTGAGAGGTGCCCGGGGTGGTGGCGGCCCTACCCTGCCCTCTCCTCCATCTCCTCCCACCTCCACATGCTCCTTCCCCACCCCCTCCTGCTGCACCCGCGCCACTTCCCTTCCCCAATACTCCTGTAGTATTCCTGGTGCGAGCAGCAACCGCCCCAAGCTGCAGTCATGCTAGCGTCGGCTCTTCCTAAGTGCAGGTCCAGGAAGTGACATCAGAGGAAGAGAAAGTGGGGGGTTGCTGCTTGCACCAGGTACGGGTAAGGAAAGCAGCGCGCATTTGTGGCAGTGGAGGGGGGTGGGGAAGGGGTACGGAGAGAAGGACGAGTGCCTGAGCCCTCATCAAGATGGCGCCCTCCCACCCCCCCCCCCCCTTACTACACCACTGAGTATGAATGATTGATTAAGTTTGTTCTTCTGACATTTATTTTTTTTGTCCCATTCCTCTCAGGATCAGTTCTATTAATTTGTCATTCATTATTTTCTTTCCAAAGTCCTATATTTTGCTTTGTTTTATCTTTTCCTTGATACCCAATCTGTCTTATCCTTTTCGCACCAGGTCCTCTTACTCCTTAAGAGGAGGTCCAAGTTGAGAGAGCAAATAGGCGAAACTTGAAGAATGGTCTGAAATTTGGCAGCTAAAATTCAATGCAAAAAAATTCTAAGTCATGCATTTGTGTTGCAAAAACATGAGGGAGCAGTACAGTTTAGGGGGTGAAGAACTTATGTGCATGACGGAAGAATGGGACTTGGGTGTGATTATATGTGATGATCTTAAGGTGGCCAAACAGGTTGAAAAGGTGACGGCGAAAGTTAAAAGGATGCTAGGTTGCAAAGGGAGAGGTATGGCCAGTAGGAAAAAGGAGGTATTGATGCCCATGTATAAGACTCTGGTGAGACCTCACTTAGAATATTGTGTACAATTCTGGAGGCCGCACCTTCAAAAAGATATAAAAAGGATGGAGTCAGTCCAGAGGAAGGCTACTAAAATGGTGTGTGGTCTTCGTGATAAGGCGTTTGGGGATAGACTTAAAGATCTTTGAAATAAAGGCGGGAGAGGGGAGATATGATAGAGACATTTAAATACCTACGTGATGTAAATGTGCATGAGTTCAGTCTCTTTCATTTCAAAGGAAGCTTTTTTACAGAAGGTATGGTAGATGCGTGGAACAGTCTCCTGGAAAAGGTGGTGGAGACAGAAACTGTGCCCGATTTCAAGAAAGCCTGGGATAAGCACGTGGATATCTCTTAGAGCAGTGTCACGTAAACTGTCTTGAGCCACGCAGTGGCATACCTAGCATAGGTGACACCCGGGGCCCATCATTTTTTGATCCCCCCCCCCGTCTGTATGAAAAACATGATTTTTAGTAACAATCCACACATCATACAAGAGTGTACCTAGGAAAAGGCAGCATCTTACATATTGCAGTGAGCAGTACATCAATAAACCCATTGTAAAACTAAACAAGCCAGACTAGTACAGATCAATCCTACACAGTCAATCCTAACAGAAAACCATGTCTTTTCGAACACACAGAACACAGAAAACACCTTCGCTTAGTATGTAATCACAAACTAACCCCTCCCCCTTTTACAAAACTGTAGTGTGGTTTTTAGCCATGGTGGTAACAGCCAACGCTACAAAACGCGCTACAGTTTTGTAAATGGGGAGATAGAATAAAAATACATAGACAAAGGTTAAACTGAAGCACCAAGAAGCTGGACTCGGCATACAATGCAGCACCACAGACACAGCGATGCATCTCCCCTAAAGCAAAATAAATAAATAAATAGAATTTATTTCTACCTTGTCTTCTCTGGTTTCTGCTTGCCTCATCTTCTTGTCACTCTCTTCCTTTCATCCACTATCTACCCTCTCTCCTCTCCTTCCCTCTCCCACACCCCCATCGTCTGGTATTTCACTCTCTTCTCTCCCTTCCCCCAACTTCTATCAGCATCTGCCCTCTTTCTCATCCTTCCCCATGCTTCCATACCACCCCGACCCCTTTTCTCACCCTTCACCATGCTTCCATACCATCCTGACCCCCTTTCTCTCCCTTCACCACCCTTCCATACCACCTGGCCCCCTTTTCTCACCCTTCACCACGCTTCCATACCACTCTGACCCCTTTTCTCACTCTTCAGCATGCTTCCATACCACCCTGACCCCCTTTATCACCCTCCACACCCTTCCATACCACCCTGACCCCCTTTATCACCTTCCACACCCTTCCTTACCATCCTGACCCCATTTCTCTCACTTCACCACCCTTCCATACCACCCTGACCCCCTTTCTCACTCTTCACCATGCTTCCATACCACCCTGACCCCCTTTATCACCCTCCACACCCTTCCATACCACCCTGACCCCCTTTATCACCCTCCACACCCTTCCTTACCATCCTGACCCCATTTCTTTCCCATCACCACCCTTCTATACCACCCTGACCCCCTTTTTCTCATTCTACCACCCTGCTATGCTCCTTTCTCTCTCCATCAAAATCAGCAAGGTCCCGCGATGACTACTGCTGCCTCTGCTCCGGAAGAGGTAAGTGACGTCGGAGGGGGGCTGGGCCAGCAGACGCAGGGATTTGCGGCAAGGTCCTGTGATGACTGCAGCTTTTGGTTCACCCCCCACCTGACTTCACTTACCTCTTCCGGAGCAGAGGCAGCAGGAGCGGGACCTTGCTGCACTTCAGTGCTGCTGCCAACTCATATTTCAGAGCAGAGTCGGCAGCTGTGTTGAGGTGCCATTTTGAGCAGCGCTGGAGCTTCCGGACTCGGCTAGCTATGCACCCCCTTGAAGCGTGCACCTGGGGCGGACCTCCCCCCCCCCTTGGTACGCCACTGGAGCCACGGCACACTAAACATAGTGGTGTGGCTCAAGGCATCCTGAAGTGCGCAGACGTCACCATGATGATGTCATGCACATGCATGATGTCATCATGTCGACATCTGCACATGTACGAAGGCCCTCCAGATGGGTCCTGAGATGCCTCTCACTGCATGAGAAATGTCCTGTAGACAATCAGCCAGCACAGGCGCCTCTCTTCCTCCCCAGTGTGCTGCGGCACTCCTGAAACCTCAGGAGGCACACAGTTTGTGATACACTGTCTTAGAGAGAGGAAGAGATAATGCTTACTGTGGATAGGCAGACTGGATGGGCCGTTTGGCCTTTATCTGCCATCATGTTTCTATGTAACACTGTGACTGCTTTATACATATATTCATTACTGCTACCTATACAGATTAGGCTAAAAACTGCAGATGACATTTCACTTAAACCAGTGAAAATTGACAGTTTAATCTACTACCAGCTATTGGACAAATGAAAGGGGGAGGGAAATGGGGAGGGGAAATGCAAGCAACTAGCGGTTTTAGCACGCGCTTAGCATGCACTACAATACCGTGGGCGCTTGACGCTAACGCCTCCATAGAGCTTACATTAGTATTTTTTGTTTAGCGCATGGTTTGCGTGCGCTAATCTTCAGCACGTGCTAAAAACGCTAGCGCACCTTAGTAAAAAGAGACCTAAGTATATACCATCTGACCTAATCTTGAACTGTGAAATCCTGCCATTCTGCTTGTTACCTAATAATAAATTATTATCATTGTTAAATTATTTTATGAATAGAAAAATGATTGCAGAAAGTCTAATTCAGGGTCAGTGAACGATCTCTTTTTTAAACATATTTTTATTAACAGTAGTAGAATAGAAACAACCATGAGTCAACTAGGCAAAAACACAAGAGCAAGGGAGGGTGGGGGGGGGGGGAGGGGGGAAGATCTCTATAGGACTTTGGTAGGGCTGTTGTTCCACACTCAATGGCTTTTCAGCTATTTTTGTATAAAAATTAGAATTATGTTCAGAAATATGGTAATATGTTTTCTTATTGGTAAAGTTTTGGGGTTTTTGAAGCCTATTTAACAAAACAGCATGCCATTTTAATTTATTTTCTAGCTCTTTTGTAGAATGCTTAAATGAAACTGCCAGATTCCTGCAAAGCGGCAGGGACTCCTTCTCATAAATTGTCAAGAATGTGTCTGTCTCAGGTTTTTTTTTTGTCATAAATTCCTTTCCCCATCTTTTTTCTGCAATCATCGAGTAATTAATCCTCAAGATCCCCCCCCAAGGAATCCAAAATAGATGAACAATGTTAAAAATGCCCCAAAATTCAATTAGTAGGTGTTTTATTAACTTCATTCTTTTTTTTCAAATAGATTCACAGGTCATTCATGCTCACAGTCAATTTTCTAATTTAACCTTTTGGTAGAAAAAAATAATTGTTCCTCAAAACAGCCACTAAAGAGTGAGTGTGCAATTTTCAAATTGCTTTTATGCATTTTTGTGCACTTCCTCCCAGATCCTATGTAGGGTGCTGAAAGATCAACGCCTAGAGCTTGGGGTATGCTGGCATTATTTATTGGAAAAATTATGCTTACCTGAAAGCATCTGCTTACAAGAGGGGTGGCAATGTCCTGAAAGCATTGCTGCTAAAGCCGTGAGGGGAGTAAGAAAGATTTAATCCCAAAGGGCTCCTTTTACAAAGGTGCGCTAGCGTTTTTAACGCACGCACCGGATTAGCGCGCGCTATAGCGTATGCTAGCCAAAAATCTACCACCTGCTCAAAATGAGGCGGTAGCGGCTAGCGCGCACGGCAGTTTAGCGCACACTATTCCCTTTTACAAAGCCACAGTAGCGAGGCCCATGCGGCAAATGTGATGCGGCCCATTCAATTCCTATGGGCTGCTTCTCATCTGCTGTGCAGGAATCACTGCTGCATCTTTGCAAAAAGAGGCCCTAAACGAATTAATGGGCTAACAACAATGAATTAATAGGATTTGGCAATCAATAATAGTACTTAATTGTGCATGCACATCTTCCTGCGCATTATTCTATAACACCCTGCACCTAAATCCTCTAGTGACTAACCAAAAAGGAGGCACAGCCAGGGGCATGGCCATTCCAAAAGGTTGGGTGAGGTTTTATAGATTAGCGCCATTGACGTGCTGAAATTCTGTGAGTTCTGCGCTGGCGTACATTCCAGCACTCATCTTTAGATGCGGAATTTGGCTGTAAGCACTGTTTTATAAAGTGGGCTTACCTTGCAGTGCCCTTTATGGAATAGTGTTTAGTGGGTTTTTGTTGCGGGGTTTTTTTCAGTTCTGAGTTCCGTGCACCGTTTACTGAATCTAGCCCTTTATGCCTTGGATTTTGCCTGAGAACTCACACGGAAAATATACATAGGAAAGCAAAGCACCCACAAGTTTTTGAATCTGCTTTATATAGGATACAATTATGAAACAATTGGCTGGGGACGTAGGCAGCCGAATCGGCGAAACACGTCGGGTTAAAAGAGTTCCCAGCTGACAATGAGGAAACAGCACACAGATAAGTGCTTTGTTTAAACGTTGTTACAAATTTAAGAAAGAATAATAAACGTAGAAACATGATGGCAGATAAAAGCCAAATGGCCCATCCAGTATGCCCATGAAAAACTATTGAAAGTCATTGAATTTATTGATATATAAAAAGAAAAAAAAAAACGGTGAAATAGGTGGTTAATGAAGAATGCAAAGCGGTGATTATAATTTCAAAATTGTTGCGTATGCAGTGTATATTTTCCCGATGGTGAAAGAGATCATCAGTTGGAAAGCACATCTGAAGACACAGCTAACAGAGTTACAAATAACAAGTGATTGCGCTATTTAAATACTGGATATCTTTATGATAGGATAGCATGTACGTATGTGTAGCATGAATGGGCATTTCTGGGGGCATAGTCTGGGTGGGGTGGTGTTGTAATACACATATGTATTTTGTAGAATATGCTAGGAATGTGTGTAGAGTACATATCCATTTTCCGATATTCTCGGGGGTTCTGTTCCAGGAACCCCCGCGAATCTTGGAAAACCGCAAATACAGTTTTTCGTGGGGGAGACTGGAGAAGGTTATTTTATCAACCACATTAATTAATATTAAGTATTATATAAAATAAGCTCATAGAACCAGCCCCAATTACATACAAATGCCAATACAGTGTTCTCCCGGTCATTCGCGGTCGGCGGTTCGCGGTCCCGGTCATTCGCAGTATTTACAACCGTGAACCGGTGACCAGGAGAGGACAGCGGGAGATGCGGGAGAGAGCAGCTGAAGCGCTGGTGAGTGAAAGAAATCACTCGCTGTATGCTCCGACCCCTTCTTCCTGCACTAAAGTCGGGCCTTATCAATCAGGAGCTGCGTATGGTTTTTTTTTTAGTTCCAAACTTTTTTATTGGTATTTGAAAAATATAGCAAAAAAAACAGAGCAAAACAAATATAGAGCTAAATAATAGCGCAAGAAAAACATCAAAAGATGATGGTACAATACATTTAAGCAGGATTTGGCCTACCTTGCACACAGTGGCGCAGTCAGAGTGAGAGGTGTCTGGGGTGTTGGTGCCCCTCCTCCACCCTCTTCCCCACTCCCCCTGCCACGCGCATGCTCCCTTCCCTTTCCTCATACCTTTTTAACTTCTCCGGCACGAGCAGCATGCCCACGTCGGTATCGGCTTGCTCTTTGGCATCACTTCCTAGGCGCGGGTCCCGGAAGTGACATCAGAGAGAGTGCAGAGGCCAACACGAGCAGCAAACTTGCGCTGAGGAAGTAAAAAAGATACGTGGGAAGGCAAGGGGCATGCACGAATGATAAGGAGAGGAGCGGGAGTGGGGGGGTGGGAGGAGGGGCAGAGAGGAGGAGGGATGCCATGCCTTTAGGAAAACCGTGCCCTTAGGAAGACCATGCTTGTGGTGGACCGCATCCCCCCCCCCACATCCCCTTACTATGCCATTGCTCGCACATACAAGTCAAGTGAGGGCTACATAGTTTTGTTGTCAAGAGGTCGACCCATTCACTCCGCTGCAAGTGCTTCATATATACTTAGTAATAAAGCAGAGTTCCACCAGAAAATATCATTTAGATGTGAGGAGTCTTTCAAGGCACTAAGAACATTCTGAGTTGTGATTGCCATCAGTTTGTTGAAAAGACGGGACTGAGATGGAAATAATCCATTGGACAGGGCCTTTGCTTTCTAATAATTATACAATAGGATAGAGACTCATTAATTTGAAAAGCCTTAGAAATAGTCTTCCATACTGTCTGCCAAAAGGGCTGAATCTTACCATAAAAGAAGAGCATATGATCCAGAATCTTGGTACCAAACTGCAGTGCCTGCATAAGGAGAACTTAGAAGAATCTAACTTAGCAAGTTTAACATGGGTCCAGCATCAGCTCCCTTCTCTCTCCCCTCCTCACTTCCATCCAGTGGCTGCTCCTCTCACTCTCTCCCTTCCCCACTAACATTCAATATCTGCCGCCTTCTTTCTCTCAATCCACTCCATTTCATCAGCATCTGCCCCTTCTTTCCCCCTTCACCCCACTTCTATCAGCATCTGCTCTCTCTTTCTTCCTTCCTCCCTCCACCCCACTTCCATCAGCATCTGCCCTCTCTCTCTCTCTCCACCCCAATTCAATCCAGTATCCTGCCCCTTCTCTTTCTCTCCCTTCACCCTACTTCCATCAGCATCTGCCTCCTCTCACTCTCTCTACCCCAATTCCACCCAGTATCCTGCCCCCTTTGTCTCTCTGTGCCTCCACCCCACTTCCCCCTGCCTCCACCACCCTTCCTTGCAGTATCCTGCTCCTGTCTCTCCCTCAACCCCAATTCTACCCAATATCCTACCCCTTTTCTTTCGGTGCCTCCACCCCACTTCCCTCTGCCTCCACCATCCTTCCTTGCAGTATCCTGCTCCATCCTCTCTCCCTCCACCCCAATTCTACCCAGTATCCTGCCTCCTCACCTCCCCACCATTCCTACTGCTTTCCTGAACCAGCAGCAATAGTAAACTTAAAGCAGCCATTGTGGGACCTTCATGCAACCTCCCACAACTGCCGGATCTGCTATGGAAGATGGAATTGACGTCAAAGGGGGGTGGACCAGAAGTCACAGGGGGGGTGTCCGAAGGTCCTGCAGTGGCTGCATTTAAGTTTACTACCGCTGCTGCTAGTTTGGGAAAGCAGTAGTGGCAAAGAAGGGCAGAAGGTGCTGGTGTGCCAGCTACACCCCCTAATGCTTGAATCCAGGATAGATTGCCTCATCTCTCCTTGGTATGCCACTGCCTAGGAGCATGCAATAATGGCAGCCATTAAACTGGCATAAGTGCTTGTGCCTAACATTAGGTGTAAATGCAGACTGGCACCTATACTTTGATGGCCTGATGAGAATTTACATCTGTGTCAAGGATTTGCAAAATTCTTTAAAATTTTGTGGTTTAAAAAAAAAAATACAAAATATAATTTTATATAATAAAGGCCATCCAATACCCTTTAAACATCTTATTGCAGAAACATTTTGCAAAATTAGTTTGATAAAGAAACAGAGTTCTCTACTGAATATTTATGCTTTTAATGTAGTGATTTGATTGGGTGAATCCTCACTGACACTTTACAGTTAAGAATAGAGAAGTTTGACGGGGGGCGCTGCTGAGCCCGTGGAGAATGGCGGCGTAGCGTGCAGGCTCCTGCTTCTCGGTATGTTCAACTCGCTGAATCGCTGATTTAATCTATAGCTATATTGCTGCTGGATACCCCATCTTATTTATAAACGTTTCCTGTCTCAGTGCTGTGTCGTTTGGGAGCGCGATGGCCGAAAAGAAAGTTAATAAAAGACACAAACCAGATCCAGTATCCCCGTCTAAGGCCCCGCTGCCCTCCTCTGACGCGGACACAAATAAGGAAGTGCTGACCGAGCTCAGAGCGATGAAAGAAATGATTTCAGACATGAAACAAACGACGGAGGAAATTAATGATAAATTATCCAGCATGTCTGCTGATTTTACATTACTACAAACGCGGGTAACGGAGCTTGAGGGAAAATCGGAGATCACCGCGAACCACGTGGCAGACATGAGGAAGCAGATCACTCGAATTACGCTCCTGGAAAAAGATTTGGAGGAAAGCAACGACCGTTCTCGTCGTTCCAACATTCGGCTTTTGGGAATAGCTGAAGGTACACATGATCGTGAGCTTATTAAATATTTGGAAAGCCTGATACCAAAATTACTCGATCTCACCTTTGATAGAGATTTCGAAATTGAGCGTGCACATCGTGTCCCGGCTAACCGCAATACTAATGGCAGGTATCCCAGACCAATTGTGCTAAAAGTCCTCCGCTATCAACATGTGCTGGACATAATGCAACGGGCTAAAATAAGATCACCAGTAGTCCATGAGGGAGCAACCATCTTATTCCTTCCAGACCTCAGCAAAACTACAGCGGCTCGACGCAAACAGATGCTATCATACAGACCTCAGTTGAAACAGCTTAACGTGAAATTTGGCATGCTCTATCCAGCAAGGCTGAGGGTGACATTAAACAATCAAACTAAGGATTTCCTCAAACCTGAAGATCTTGCTGTTTTCATAGAACAGCATGCTCCAACTCCTATTCACCAGGTCTGAGAATCTGGTAGCTTATTGCCCTTGGTAATCATTGCTCTGTTTGCCATGTTTCTGATGTTGTCAGTATTAAGATATTAATGCAATATAGCTGATGCTTTCATATGTTACTGTTTTATCATAGTTATCGTTTACCTCTACTCTGTATTTGTTTTATGCACCTATGACCGAGATGCGGATGTTCTGTGTGTGCTGGCTGTTGTTCTTTACTCTCCTGCTGCACTCACACTGTTTAGCATTCATTGTGATTTAAGATCACTACTATACACACATGGTTTACTTATAGTTTTATTCTCCTTCAGTGAGCAGGTACTATGTTTTATGTGCATAGAAAGTTACTTAAAAAATTTATGTTTTTTCATGACATGTCATAAGTCAGACTCTAGCATATTAGGTATCTATTTTCTCTTACTTTATGTCACTTAACATCATTTCTTTGAACACTAAAGGGCTCAATAACAAAGTGAAATTATGTAAAATAATGGATTATCTAGAACAATTACACCCAGACATAATCATGTTACAAGAATCCCATCTTGACAAACAGATGTCTGAAAAATTACACCCTGCTTGGGCTTTAAAACCATATTTTTCAGCTGCCATTGATAAAAAGGCAGGGGTGATTACTATTTTAAGAAAGAGGCCGGATTTGAAAGTCATATCATCTTCTACAGATATGAATGGGAGATGGGTCAAGATAAACCTGAGTTACAATGACCAAAGATACACTGTACTTAACATTTACGGACCTAACTTCGACGTTCCAGATTTCTATCATAACATTACAACCACCATATTGGAAGAAGATGACTCTCAATTAATCATTGGGGGAGATTTCAATATGGTACTTGATGGAACAAAAGACAGAAAATCTTCTGTTGCTTACAGGAAACCCAAATCTTGGTTTGCCTTACAGTCTCTCATCACCACACTACATCTACATGATGTCTGGAGATCTACTCATCCGACGGATGAAGCCTTCACTTTCTTTTCATATCCACATCTCTCGTACTCACGTATTGACTTCTTTTTAGTGAGTAATGGTCTGAGTCCATCAGTTCTTAATTCTTCTATCCTGCCTATCACAGTTTCCGACCATGGAGCTATAACTTTGAAGTTGTCTCTAACCAATTTTCAACAACCTAGGAAACAGTGGAGATTTAACGCAGCCTTACTTCAAGACCTCTCCTTTAAAGAATATATTCAAACCGCTATTAAGGAATACTTCCATTTCAACTCTCCTGAACAAACTTCCTGGTGTTGCTGGTGGGACGCTTTTAAAGCTACCATTAGAGGTTCTATCATTGCCTATGAGGCTAATAAACGCAAAATTAAGAGGCAGGAGGCGAGTAGAATGGAAAAAGAAATTGAAAGGTTGGAATCTCTTCACCAAAAGACTCCACTTGACATTAATATCCTGAACCAACTTTCAAAATGTCGCTTTCAGTATAATGCCTCTCTCAATCGCCAAGCCTCAGAATCTATCTTGCAACGTTCAGCCACCTACTTTTCAGGAAACAATAAAGCGGGCAGATTATTGGCCACTTACCTTAAGAAGAAATCTGATAAGACAATCATTTCAAACATTCAGCTATCTGACGGAAAGGAACTAACTGACCCTAATGAAATCTCCAATGCCTTTATGGAGTATTATCGAGAACTATACTCCACGC
This sequence comes from Geotrypetes seraphini, assembly GCF_902459505.1. Classification (NCBI taxonomy): domain Eukaryota; kingdom Metazoa; phylum Chordata; class Amphibia; order Gymnophiona; family Dermophiidae; genus Geotrypetes; species Geotrypetes seraphini. The sequence continues at coordinate 459,587,041 of NC_047085.1, read as the reverse complement.
AACAATCTTCTGGTTCTGTGGACTCATCCTTTTTAGAGGGTCTTCCCCACTCTGTATTAACGGATACTGATAACTGTACTCTCTCTCGACCGTTTACGGTAGATGAACTGGCTCTTACAATCCATGACATGGCTTGCAATAAGGCTCCTGGACCAGATGGATTGTCTGTGGAATTCTACAGAGGATTCCAAGATGCGATACTCCCACATTTTTTAGCTTTTTTGGATCATATTGTAACAACGGGAGAGGTGGAAGGCACCTTTACAGAAGCGACCATTATTGTGATACCAAAACCTGGTAAGGATCCGAGACTCATCACTAACTATAGACCCTTATCACTTATAAATGTGGACGCGAAGATACTTGCAAAACTATTATCTACAAGATTACAGACAGTCATTTCCAAACTAGTACAGACTGATCAATGCGGCTTCATCACTGGTCGATACTCGGAAGATAACACCAGAATCTTTACTCATATCATTGCTCATGCACAAACTCAGACAACAGATCTAATAGCAGTTGGAATTGATGCTGAAAAAGCGTTTGACAGAATTGAATGGCCTTTTTTGTTTGGAACGCTGTCCTGGTTTGGCTTCTCGGAAGACTTTATACGCATAGTGAGGATACTTTACTCCTCACCTTCTACCAGAACGTCGATCAATGGTTTCCTATCGCACACGTTCCATCCTACCAGAGGCACCAGACAAGGGTGCCCCCTGTCTCCGTTATTGTTCAACTTGGCGCTGGAACCGCTTATAATTGCTATACGGAACAATCCAGATATTCATGGATTTCATTTTTCAAATATGGAAATAAAGGTTTCAGCGTATGCGGATGACATCTTACTATATATTACACCTTCCTCCTTCCCTGTTATGTTGTCGGTCATACAAGCCTATGCAGCAATCTCGGGCTACAAATTGAATAAATCTAAAACCGAGGTCATGCCTCTTAATTGTCCCAGCGTGGAAAATGAGATAACTGCTCATGGAGTACAATGGTCCAGGTCTAGCCTGAAATATCTGGGTGTGATGTTTGGTCCCACAATTGATGAAACTACTCAACTCAATGTAAACCACTTGCTGGAAATCACCAAGAATGTCACGAATAACTGGTCTCCATTAAATTTGTCGTGGTGGGGTCGATTGGAGACGATACGAATGATGATCCAACCAAAAATCACATATGTTTTGAGCATGCTACCATTCCATTTACCATCCTCCTTCTATAAAGCTATAGATGGTATCCTTTCTAAATTCCTATGGAACACAAAGCAACCCCGCATTGCATTATCAAAATTGAAAGCCTCCAGGGAAGATGGTGGAGCTGGTTTTCCTGATTTCTTACGATATCACAATGCTTTTCTATTGCACCAATGGTTCCAGCAACATAATGGCAATAGGAACGAGGACATGCCGGCCTGGCTTCATCTAGAGCGATTGATGTATGGAGAATCTCGCCTATTGCTCTTACCGGGGTCATTACTGTCTAAACGTGAAAAAGCTGATCCAATTATCTCGTCCTACATGAAAGCGCTTCTCGTGGCTGAATCCACATTACCTATCAAGTGGTCTGAATCTAGTTTGATCCCATTATGGAATAACGCCTTGTTTCAAATACAAGGTTCTACCATTTCTTGGAGACATTGGCAGAGATGTGGTATAAGATCTGTGCAAGACCTAAAGGAAGGTGATGAGTGGATGACCTTTGACAAAATGATGCTCAAATGGAATCTTTTGACTCAGCACAGATACCAATGGATGCAATTATTGCATTGTGTGAAATCAGCCCTACCTAATGTTAACCTTGCCTCATCATTGCCAAGTCTATACGCATTCAATCAGAAAATACCTCTGAGAAACAACAAAGCTGCTACTTGGTACAGATCTGTGTTATACTCTATTGATAGATCTGCTGCTAACACTGAACACAAATGGAACGCTGAACTGAACTTACCATCGGATGCCATTGACTGGTCCACAGTTTGGACAATGTTGTTCAAATCTATTCGTTCTGCTTCCCTATTACAATCTATGTTCTTTCTCATGCATAGGGCAGTTTGGACTCCCATTATATCGAATAAAATTGACCCATCTGTCCCTTCAACATGTTGGTCCTGTGGCCTTCATCTAGGCACGATTGAACACATGCTATATTCTTGTCCACATCTTACTATCTATTGGAATAGAGTTTGGGAGGTTATACGTAAAATCCTAAATATTTCTGAACCACTTTCTTACCAGATACTTATTCTCATGGACAAAGGTTTATTTACCACTTTAGATTCTTCAGGTGGCAGATTATTAGTTATTATGTTATCAATAGCTATACAAACTGTGCTCCATTGTTGGAAAGATTTGTCAAAGGTAGAGTTCCATACATGGTGGAATTCACTCTGTATAATACATAAATATGAGAAATTGATAGCTAGCAGATCTGTTCTTCCTACTAAATATAGGTCTATTGGGCGCCTTTAGTTAAATATTGTGACAACTAATACTTTTGATCAATCTTTACCTATGCTAACACATAATATGTATTGTCATGAATTTCCCTTTGCTCTTTTCTTATCATAGACCGGAGTTGACCTGCTCATCTTGAGACCATTATACCATGTTGTGTATAAATGTTTCGACTTTATATTTTATTCTGTATGTCTTATGCTTATTGTTAAATCTTCAATAAAAATATTGACAAAAAAAAAAAAAGAATAGAGAAGTTTCAAGTAGTTATCAGAAGGATTTTTGTTAATATAAGAGGATATGTGCTTACTAAATTTAAGGTTAGCAGAGATTCTTAAAATGAATTCAGCTCCGTTGAGACAATAATAAAAACCTAGAAATATGCTTGATTCTAATAAGCTCACACAGCTTGGTTTCTTCTGAGAACTGGTAGTGCTTAAATCCCCCGGCCTCGGGTCTCCTACAGTGATACAAAGTAGGAAAAAGCTGTGCAAGAAAGAAATTACACTTTCCATATAAAATGCGACATTTGGGTAGAATCTGAAGAGAGGAAAAAAATAACAGAGCTACATTTTTTTTAAACACTCTCTGTAAATATTAAAGGGTCATGGATAAGCCAACTGTATGCCCTTAGCAACCAGCATTAGAGAAATTCCCACTCTGTATAAATAGTAATGAACCAGCCTAATACTTCATTAAAATCTATCTTAACACAATCATAGGTTTACCTGTTGTGTTAGATGTAGATTAATACTGATCAAAGCCAAGGGACTCTTTTATTAAAGTGTATTAAGCAGAGACCTCCCTAATTCCATCCACTTGTGTGTATAATGTTGTACTTAACACGCAAAGTTCTGCATACAACTTATAATACAGGGTCAGTTAAGCACACAACTTAATTTCATAATTAGCTGCTAATTGGCATTACCAACCATAATTGGCTCTGAGTGGTTTTAGGTGGAGCTAATTGCCATTCATTTGCCTTACGTGTGTAACTGCCATTAATTGGTATTCTACAAGTTCTGCTTGCAAAATTCATAGCATGTCAACTGTAAGGTGGTGAGGACTTGGGAGGGACATAGGTGGGTTAGGAGCATGCCTGGCATTGACATACTGCTATAACATTAGCAGTTATGTGCCAAACTACCAACAGATAAGCACAAACATTTACATAGAAACAGAGAAACAAGACAGTAGATATAGGCCAAATGGCCCATCCATTCTTCCCAGCCGTGGCATCCACTATCTTCTCCTCTCTCTGAGACAGGGGTGTCAAAGTCCCTCCTCAAGGGCCACAATCCAGTTGGGTTTTCAGGATTCCCCCAATGAATATGCACGAGATCTATTTGCATGCACTGCTTTCATTAGATACTAATAAATCTCGTGCATATTCATTGGGGAAAATTGGACTGGATCGCGGCCCTTGACCCTCCCTGCTGCGCCAAAGCCTGGCCTACCCGCCGCCGATTCTTCCTCTCCGTGGGGGGCCCCCCACGGTTCGCCACCGCTTGCCGCCTGCTGCAGCAGCAAATCCAAGAAGGGAAAAGCTAGGCACGTGCTGCAACACCGGCTCACAAGTCTTCACCCGATGTCAATTCTGACGTCAACGAGAAGGTCCGGGCCAGTCATTGGGTGGCCTGGACCTTCTCTCCGATGTCAGAATTGACGGGGGGAGGGGAGGCTTGTGAGTTGGTGGCGTGATTCACTGCATTCGCCTGACCCTTCCCTTCCTGCAGTTATGGCAGTGGGCAGGGAGCAGTGGTGGCGGCAGGTGGTGGTCAGCCCACATACCCCCTGACCTACAGGACTGGCAACTTTTGGAGAGGCCATGGCCCCTGTGCTCCCCCCCCCCATTCCGATGCCTATGCATAGAAAACAGGAGTTTGCCTGGCACCGTCCTCACATTCCCTAGCTGTCAAAGCCCTCTCCAGCCCATCCTACACTGTGAAATTTTAAGTTTCTTTATTTTTGATATACCGTTTATCAAAACAAATGTCTAGATGGTGTACAATATAAAAAGATTGTAAGAAACAATTAAAATAGGTAAATAAAAGCAATATTTTATCAAATATTAAATACTGGACAAATTCAGATTAACGTACATGAAACGGAAGGAAAGTAGGGGAAGGAAAGGTTGTTTAAAATACATTGAAGTAAAAATAATTTTAAAAAAGGACGGTAAATGGGGAGTGGCAAAAACATTAGGAGGGGAATCATTTCAAAAAAAATATTATATGTTTCAAAGCTTCATATGAATCAAGAAATGGAGAGGTGGAAGCTGATACTAAAGAGTAAAGGCATCTTTAAAGAGGAAAGTTTTAAGTTTGGCTTTAAAATTTTCAAGCAAGCTTTCTAATCGAACGTCTAATGGGATGGCATTCCACAGAGAGGGGGCAGTAACTGAAAAGATGGATTTGCGAATAATATCATAAAATAGTTCCCTTGTTGATGGTATAGAGCAGGGGTGTCAAAGTCCCTCCTCGAGGGCCGTAATCCAGTCGGGTTTTCAGGATTTCCCCAATGAATATGCATTGAAAGCAGTGCATGCACATAGATCTCATGCATATTCATTGGGGAAATCCTGAAAACCCGACTGGATTCCGGCCCTCGAGGACCGACTTTGACACCTGTGGTATAGAGAGTAAATTTTGATTATTTGAACGGAGGGTCCTAGATGATGAGTAAAGGATCAAAAGTTTATCTATGTACGTTTGGTTGGTTAGAGTTTTTTGTTTTAAAAGTGAGGAGGAGTATTTTATAAGAGAGACAATGAGTAGCCAATGTGCTTTGCGGAGGAGAGGGGTGACATGGTCAAATTTTTTTGCATGATAGATCAGTTTAACAGCAGTGTTTTGCAATAGTTGTAGACGGTGGATTTCTCTCTGGGTTATACCTTGATAAAGCGCATTACAGTAATCTATAGTTGAAATGACTAAGGAGTGAATCATGATATTAATTGAGGAGGGATCAGGAAAAGAAGAAATAGAACGAATGAGTCTAAGCTTGTGAAAACATTTCTGCATAACTGCCCGAACTTGTTGATGAAAGGTGAGGTCCTTGTCTAGAACGTTACAGGAGTGAAGTAGAGGAGAGACTGTGTATATAGTTTTGCTACAAGTTATATCCTTTACCATTGCTCCAATATCAACTGAATTATAGAGGTCCATTAAAACTTCTGTTTCAAATAAAATACATTAAAGTTGACTGAGTTATTTATATGGAGAACTTGTAATAGTTGGAACTGCGTATTTAGTCTCCCAGAGATGGAGTCAGCATGGGTTCAGCCGAGGGAGATCTTGCCTCACAAATTTGCTTGGCTTCTGTGAAGGTGTGACTAAACATGTGGATAAAGGTGAGCCAGTTGATATAGTGTATCTAGATTTTCAGAAAGCTTTTGATAAAGTTCCTCACAAGAGGCTCCTGAGAAAATTAAAGAGTCATGGGATAGGTGGCAAAGTTCAGTTGTGGATTAGGAATTGGTTATCAGATAGAAAACAGAGGATAGGGTTAAATGGTCATTTTTTCTCAATGGAGGAGAATAAACAGTGGAATGCCAAAGGAGTCTGTACTGGGACCGGTGCTATTTAACTTATTTATAAATGATCTGGAAATTGGAATGACGAGTGAGGTGATAAAATTTGAAGATGACACTAAACTGTTCAAAGTTGTTAAAACGCATGCAAATTGTGAAAAATAGCAGGCGGACCTTAGGAAACTGGAAGACTGGGCATCCAAATGGCAGATGAAATTTAATGTGGACAAATGCAAAGTGATGCACATTGGGAAGAATAACCTGAATCACAGTTACCGGATGCTAGGGTCCACCTTGGGGGTTAGTGCCCAAGAAAAGGATCTGGGTATCATTGTAGACAATACGATGAAACCTTCCGCCCAATGTGTGGCGGAGGCCAAAAAAGCAAACAGGATGCTGGGAATTATTTAAAAAAGGATGGTTAAAAAAACTAAGAATCTCATAATGCTCCTGTATCGCTCCATGGTGCGACCTCATTTGGAGTAGTGCATTCAATTCTGGTCTCCTTATCTCAAGAAAGATATAGTGGTGCTGGAAAAGGTTCAAAGAAGAGCAACCAAGATGGTAAATGGGATGGAACTCCTCTCGTATGAGGAAAGACTAAAATGGTTAGGACTCTTCAGCTTGGAAAAGAGACGGCTGAGGGGAGATATGATTGAAGTCTACAAAATCCTGAGTGGAGTAGAACGGGTACAAGTGGATCAATTTTTCACTCTCAAAAATTACAAAGATTAGGGGATACTCGATGAAGTTACAGGGAAATACTTTTAAAACCAATAGGAGGAAAATTTTTTTTCACTCAGGGAATAGTTAAGCTCTGGAACGCATTGCCAGAGGATGTGGTAAGAACAGATAGCGTAGCTGGTTTTAAGAAAGGTTTGGACAAGTTTCTGGAAGAAAAGTCCATTGTCTGTTATTGAGAAAGACATGGGGGAAGCCACTGCTTGCCCTGTATTGGTAGCATGGAATATTCCTATACCTTGGGTTTTGGCCAGGCACTAGTGACCTGTATTGGCCACCATGAAAACAGGCTACTGGGATTGATGGACCATTGATCTGACCCAATAAAGCTATTCTTATATTCTTATGTTCTTAATACGGACGGGGCTTGGTCCCTCAACGAATGTGTGATTTTGTACCTGGTTCCGACTACATGGAGCAGACACTGGGCAGATGCCTAAATACACATTAAACCAGGGTTACAAATAACAACATTATAACTTAGCTAAAATACAATTAAATAATAAAAGTAAAAACAATAAACAGGATTACATTAACTTATATCACAAAAAGCTTCATTAAAAAGCTTTCTGCCGCTTATGAAACTATAATACATTTGAGTTCATTTAGAAACTTTTACAATCACATCTGTGGTATGAATAAAAACAGACATTGTTCAGGTTTTTGAATACTGTATGTCTTGAAGAACAGCATGTTTTAATGTTATATTTATTCTATGTATGTATGTTGTAAACCACTTAGATTTGTAGATTTATGATATATAAGAAATTTTTATATAAATGAAATAAAGGGACTCTGAGAGAAAAGTCTATAGATGAAAACCAGCTACAGAAAAAAGCTAGGACAAGCACTGGGCCAAGAGGTCAATACACCTAATCTGTTCCAGTAAAGGAGCATCTCAGTAAATACTGGCTTAATACCAGGCACTTAGGAAACAATCTAAAACAAAGCACCACCATTTATGAGGGGCCACTGAAAAGTTCTCAGCCCAACCAACAAAGTCGGGGTTGCCTCCATTGAGGGCTATACTGTACACTCAATCCAGCGACGGAACAAAAAAAAAAAAAAAAAAAAAAAGGGGAAAATCGCTGGACTAAGTGTATAGCCCTTAATAGAGGCTCCCCCAACTTTGTTGGTTGGGCTGAGAACTTTTCAACAGCCCCTCGTAGACGCCATGATAACATAATAAGCCTATTCTATCAGGACATTAGAAGGCATGTGTCTTTATGGAATAGTGGAGTCAACTAGCATCAAGAGTGCAAAAACGTTGGGGTGCACACTGACAACAGCTCAACGGCTCACGCAAAATGGCAGCACTAAACGCGACAGTAATATGTACAACCTAGAACATTCTAGGGCCCCTTTTACTAAGGCTTAGCATGTGCTCAAAGATGATAGCGCCAAGCGCTACGTGGCCCATAGGTATAAAATTGAATCCACGGCGTTTAGCGCAGGCTAATGTCCATCAGCATGTGGTAAGCTTTAGTATAAGCACCGCTCTGTAAGCTGCACACTTAAATGCTGGCCTCATCTATGCCCTGCCCATGCCGTTTCCCCGTGAATGGACATCTAACAATTATCTGCTATGCCATTTAAGCTTGCAGTTATAGAACAAAGCATACTTCCCTGCATGGATGACTGTATTCTACCATGTTAAGCATGCAAATAGCACTTCCATTTAGGTGACTTGTTATAGAATGAGGGGATTGATATGCAAGGGAACACAGTGGCAGCTTATCTAGATAACCTGATTCCTCTGCCCAGTTAATGGTCTATTTGGGCTATCATGGCACGTACTTGTTGCTGGGCTGAGAGACCGAGATTCCCTGGGATGCAGGGAGGGTTTGCTAGAGAAGCAATGCAGATTTTTCACATCTACACAGTATTTTTCAGCAAATTTTCGCCCCCCCCCCCAAAGAAAACAGAAGCAAAGTCTGCTGCTGTCTGCTCTCCCTTTGAAAATTAGCTACGAGGGGCCGCTGAAAAGTTCTCAGCCCAACCAAGAAGAGAATGACGTGGAGCCATGAAGCTTACACCTTATTCCACACTTTTCTTGACACTTCTCATTTCAATGATATGAAATGAAAAGTGTCAAGAAAAGTGTGGAATAACTTGTGAGTTTCATGGCTCCACGTCGTTCCCTTCTTGGTTGGGATGAGAACTTTTCAGCGGCTCCTTGTACAAGATTCATAGGTACAGATATCATTCTCTAGATATGTGTGAAGCTTGAAAATTTAATGCAGAATAATATCATCTCACCTTGATTGGCACTGCTTGCTTTGAAAATGAGCCCCATACTCTCCTCTTCTGATAGTGGAACTGGAATTAAATTAAAAATCATAACCCCCTTTTAGTATGAAAATGCAAGAGGGCATATACATGGGCAGAGCATGGGTGGGGCTCCCACTTACCATATAATCATTGTTCCCTCTAAGCTGAGCAGGAGTCCTCCACCTACATTCCTACCAGTAGAGGGTGCTGTTTCACTATCACATTTTTAATAGTCTGCAGGACTCCAGGGAACCTGCCTCTCCCTAGTGTCTGAAAACACAATATTGCCCCCCTACCCCCACCCCGTTCTGACTCAGCTTAGAAGAAACAATGCACATAATGTACAGAATGCAATAAATTCCATGCATCACTGTCTATGGCTGATGTAACTGTGAGCATATAAATGCTAGGCACACCGATACAGGGTTATACTAATATTCTGGAATCTGAGGTCCATATTCAGCCAGCCGCGCTCAGCATTTTGATGACTGCCACCGGCATTATTCAGCAATATTCACACTTTTTGTATTAACTCATTTATTTTATGTAAACCGCTGTGAACTTGTTTCCGCACTGATTAAGCCCATTAATAAATGAAGCGCTTTACTTTCAATGAGGTATTTACCAACTTTTGCTTCAATGTGCCTCTGTTCATCATAGTTCTGGTTAGCTGCAGACTACAGTGTGAATAGCTGAATAAACTTTGGTAGCTCGGCCAGTAACATAAGCATATAATCCCTGATCAATGAAATTTAAGATGAAAAAGCCCACTGTTGCTTCTGTGACGAGCTTAGCATTCCAAAACCCTGGTTTAGGTTTTGCTGCTTAATTAGCTTTACTCTTCACTGTCTATATCAGGGATCTCAAAGTCCCTCCTTGAGGGCCGCAATCCAGTCGGGTTTTCAGGATTTCCCCAATTAATTTATATTGAAAGCAGTGCATGCACATAGATCTCATGCATATTCATTGGGGAAATCCTGAAAACCCGACTGGATTGCGGCCCTCAAGGAGGGACTTTGAGATCCCTGGTCTATATCCTGCTTCTGCATTCTGGCACTTGATGCCAATTATTCATATATGCCCACATGTAGTGGACAAATTCACTCAAAGGGCTATTTTCAAATTAGATGGCAAATTTGTGAATAGTCTGCATTCCATATATTTTGGGGTGCACTGCAGGCAAATTAGGATGGTCACATTTTCTTCCATGCATTTGAACTTAAACACTGGCGACAAATATGGCCTCAGATGTTCTATATCATGAAGGTACTCGTTATTGATGAAATTAGGTATAACTCGTGTTTAGAAAGTGATTTTTTTGTGGCTGCAAAAATGTAATACCCTAGTTTCTTTCACTAGCAACATTCTGGCCTCTCTCTTCATGGTCTCTTATTCATATTAAAGGATGTGATTTGGCTGAGGCTGCAGTGAATGATCAAATGCTTGGAAAATGAAAAGCTTTTGTTTCTCTCATTGGCATTAGTGTTTCAATCTTGGAAATATTTGAAGGCTTTCTTTTTCTTATGCTTTCTCAGAGTAGCAATACTTAACTTGGTAGTAGAGAATGACACGGGGACAAACTTTTCCCTGTCCCCGCGGGAACTAATTTTCCCAACCCATCCCCGCAAGTTCTTTTCCTGTCCCTGCCCCATTCCTGCAAGCTCCGTCCTCATCTGCACAAACCTCAAACTCTTTTAATTCATAAGTGTTTGAGGCTTGTGCGGTTAAGACATAGCTTGCAAGAATGGGGCAGAAACAGGGACAGCGACAAAACTCATGGAGACGGGACAGGGAAATTGAGTTCCTGTGGGGATGAGGACCGGGGGGGGAGGGGTGGAATTTGTCCCCGTGGCATTCTCTACTTGGTGTCTCACTATATGATGATCGTATTCCTTTATTGTTGTTTTATTTATTTTTATGTACTAATTGTTCATATGAAATTATATATATGTGTAATTTGTACGCTACCTAGAAAAACTGGATAGAGCAGTTTAGAAATACTGTATTTTTCGCACTATAAAAAGCACCTGACCATAAGATGCACCTAGGTTTAGAGGAGGAAAACAAGAAAAAAATCATTGTGTACCAATATATTTAATAAAATATACCAGGCTCTGCACCCAGCCCCTCTCACTCCCTGCCAGGCTCTGCACCCAACCCTACACTCCTTGCCAGGCTCTGCACCCTGTCCCCCCTCCCTGCCAGGCTCTGCACCCAGCCCCATTCCCTCCTTGCCCTGCAAGGCTCTGAACCCAGCCTCCTTCCCTCCCTGCCCTATCAGGCTATGCAGCCAGCCCCTCTCCCTGCCAGGCTCTGCACCCTGTCCCCCCTCTGGTGGTTTAGGTACAAAGCAGGTCTAGTGGAGGTCAGATCTAAGTGGTAGGCAGTCCCAGCCCCCCTCTCGGTACCTATAAATTCTGGTAAGGCAGGTCTACGTGGTAAGCAGTCCCTGCCCCCCCCCCCCCCCGGTACCTTTAAATTCTGGTGGTCCAGCAAGTCCTGCGAGAACTGATGGCAGCCATTCAGGGAGGAGTGCAGATCCAGACTGGAGTGCAAAAAGCTCACTCCTATCTTGTGCACCACTGGCTGCAAGATATGAGGAGGCAGCCATCCAGCGAGGGAGGAGAAGGAGCATGGAAAGCTCACTCCTGCCGATACACCGCTGGATCATTAGAATTTAAAAAGGTACCAGGGTAAAAAATTGTTATATTCTCTCCATAACACACACAGACATTCCAACCCACTTTTTTGGGAAAAAAGTGCACCTTATGGAGCGAAAAATATGGTATTAAAAAAAAATACACTATACACTGCTGGCTCCTCCCATGGCAGTCACATAATTAATTTATGCTCAGTCAGCAAATCATGGCTGATATTCTTTCCTGTTGCCTGCTGGCGAAAGTCCTTCTTCCATCTCTCTCCTGCATACAGTCATCTCACTCGCTGGCAAAAGTAGCTCACTTCCCCCCCCCCTTTTTTTTTTTTTTTTTTTTTTACAAAACGGTAGCGTGGTTTTTGGTGTCGGCCTCAGCGGTACCAGCTCCGACGCTCATAGGAACTCCCATGCCAGAGACACAATCAAGTTGCAGCCCCTATAGGCTATAGTAGTTTAATAAAGGGATCGATATTCCAGGGGATTGAAATGTTATGTTACATTGTTATGTAATCTTAATCAGGATTTCAATTCCACCTTTACTTATTTGGTTCAAGGTCGAATTACATTACAAAAGGTTGGGTCAGTTACCAAGAAAATTATGAAGGACAGTGTGACACAGAGATCCAATAGAGTTGCCAGAAAGGCTCCCGGCTGTTTAAATCATTTGTTCTAAGCTGAGCATGTTCACTGGCACTTAACTGGATGGCGTTGTTGAATATTCCTGGTTAGGGCTAGATTCAGTAGATGTAAGTGGCATAGTAAGGGGGGATGGGGGGGAGGCAGTTCATCCCAGGTGCTGTCTTGGTGGGGGCGCCAGCTCCCATCCTCCTCTCCGCCCCCACCCCACTCCTTCCCTGCCCCCCACTACCGCACGCGTGCCCCTTCCCTTCCCCCGTATCTATTTAACATTCCCGGCGCAAGCAACAACCCCAACCTGCTGCTTGCGCCAGCATTGGCTTTTCCTCTGACATCACTTCCTGGACCCGCGCAGGTTGGGGGTTGCTTCTCGCGCTGGGAATGTTTAATAGGTACGGGGGAAGGGGCATGCGTGCACGGCAGGAGGGGGTGGGAAAAGAGTGAATGGGGGTGGGGGGGGGCAAAGAGCAAGGCAGGGGAGGGGCACCACCACCCTGGGCTCCTCTCACCTTTGCTACCCCACTGAGTAGATGGCATCCAAATGTGGACGCTGACAAAAAAAGGCATCTAGTGCTGTTCTATATAGAGGGAGGATAGGGATTGGGACTTGCATATACTCTTCCCTCCGTATTCGCGGTGGTTAGGGGCGGAACATAACCGCGAATATGGAAAAACCACAAATAACTTTTTATATGTTATTCACGATTTTTTTTATAACAGCCACCATTAATATATTGAAATTGCAAATAACAAGCAGCGATTTTTAGGGTGAAAGCTGGTAAGCGCCAGTCTTTTTATCGGTACATCTGCAGGGCAGGTCTAGTGATAGGTCAGGTCTAAGTGGTAGGCAGTCCCAGCCCCCCTCTCGGTACCTATAAATTCTGGTATGTAATTTGGTGGGGGAGGAGTCAGCGTGTGAAAAATCGCGAATAAGCAAAACCGTGAGTGCCGCACATACGGAGGGAGAAGTGTACTGCCTTTGTGGTTAAACCACCACACTCAAAGCGGTTTACGTACTGGCGCTTCAAGTGTTTTCCCTATCTGTCCCCGTGGACTCACAATCTATCTAATGTGCCTGGGACAATGGAAGATTGAGTGACTTGCCCAGGGTCACAACCGTAGGGTGCCGAGACTGTAGCTCTAGCCACTACGCCATACTCTCCTCCACTCGTTATAGAATAGCATCAGCTGCCGATTTCTATGCCCAACTTGGGGTGCGAGGACTTACTCCAACTGAAGCCAGGTGTAAATCCTGGTGTTCAAGTCGGACGTGTATCTACAGTATTCTATCATACTTGTATGCAATTTTCCACTCGTTCTCCTTTCATGGGAATGCCCCTTTGCAGGTATTTTATACCTGGGGGAGCAAACATATTTTCATGCTGATCTGCCGTTTCAGCCTGGCTTTGGCATTTTGCATGCATCGTAAGGCAAGGAATTAGCACCTACCTTGAAGGGCCAATTATAGAATTCCCCAGCTAGCAACTAAGGTCACTGCACGAACAAGTCCACATAAAACACAGACCTATTCTCATGCTGTCGATATTATGTGGCTAAGTGGTGAACATTTCACTTAACCGCATACATTTTTAAACATCAGCAAATGCCCAGATGTTCAGTGCCAGTGCCTGGACATGGCCCAGCATTGAATATCTGGGGACTAAGATGGCAGCAGCCAGATAATGCTGACCACCGCTGGCTGGATATCTACCTCTCAGCTAAATGATAAAAAAACATTATTTTCCAATAATATAGTAATACTATGTGATCCTTGCGTTTCTAGGATTTAATGTGAAATAATGTGACCTTCATGTGGGAATTCAGTAAACAGTACAGCCCGGATTCTCTAACCAGCACCAACTTTTGCGGCACTGGTAGGCACCCTAACTCAGTTAGAAACACCATTCAAACAACGCTTTTTACTGAGTTTCAACGTGCCTAAAAAAATCAGCGCTGGAACCACGCCTACATAGGCGCTTCAAGTCGCCTAATTCCACTATGTGTGTGGCTAATACCGAAAATGGCCTTAGGCAGCCTAAAATACCTGTGTAGGCACAATTCATGGCAAAAATAGGCATCGGAAATTTGGCCCAGAAAACCCTGGTCTACATTTCCTGCGCCTATCTTTCAAGGAGGAGTAATTCTATATACTGCGCTGTCGCATGATTGACAGGGGATCAGCGGCTGCTTTGTAGGCGGCCACTGCTATCGGCATTCTATAGAGAATTTGGGACTAGAATTTCCTATACATTCAAAATCACTTAAAAAAAAAGCTGCTGCATAATGTGTAGAAAGTTCAATAAATAACAAAGTACAAAAAATGCTTAAGTTTGCTTAATTTAAATACAATCTCAACAAAAGCAACAATCAATTACATTTTGCTGGAGGCTAGGTAGGCATGCAATAAACTGTCAAATGGCAGACAAGGTTTAGATGCAGCCTTGAGATTGGTCCTGGCTAGGTAAGATGCTTAAGCTCATCACAGAAGGGGCTTATTTGGAATTTAATGCTGCTTTCTGTAAATTTATAAAGTGATATTAGAAGACACTATATATATGACTGTCCAACAGAGTGGAAGAAACCTACCTCTCCTCTTCTGCCACTCTCTATCTTAGTGGATAATACTCTCATCCCCCCTGTCTCATCAGCTCGCAACCTTGGAGTCATCTTTGACTCCTCTCTCTCTTTCTCTGCACAAATCCAACAGACTGCCAAAATCTGTCGTTTTTTCTCTATAAGGTTTCCAAAATCCAACCCTTCACCTCTGAACACACTATCAATGCCCTTATACATAACCTTTATCACCTCTCGCCTAGACTACTGCAACTTGCTTCTCACAGGTCTTCCATGTAGCTATCTCTCTCCCCTTCAATCCATTCAGAATTGTGCCATATGACTTAAATTCCGCCAGAATCAATATGCTCAAATCACCCCTCTCCTCAAGTCACTTCATTGGCTCCCTCTTCATTTCCACATACAGTTCAAACTCCTCTTATTGATTCACAAGTTCATTCATTCTGCAGCTCCTCAATGTATACTTTGGAGGAAAGGCGGGAGAGGGGAGATATGATAGAGATGCTTAAATACCTACGTGGCATAAGTGCATATGAGTCGAGTCTTTCCCTTGCTGCACCATATACCTGGAACAGACTGCCTGAGTCTCCGTCCCTGGCAGTATTCAAATCCACGCTACAAGCCCACTTTTTTGAGTTTGCTTTTAACTTCTAACTAGAGAATGACACAGGGCAGTTATATGCGGCTAGCTGCGAGTAACCCGCTGAAACGGTTGGGGGGGGGGAAGTGCTCACTGCGGGCACGGGGACAAGGCCATCCACCGCTCCATGGAGCGGTGAATGGCCTTGTCCCCGCAGTTAAGGGAGGGAAGGCGCGCGGTCACCGATTTTGCACGGCTTCCTCCCTCCCTACCTATGGCCAAATCTATCTCCCTCCCTCCCCCTTACCTTCGCGGCGCTTTAGAAAAGAAACTTACTGAAGCCGGCGAAGTCTGCCTGTGCCTGAAATCGCGTGTGTGTGTGGGCGGAAGCTTCTCTGACGCAACTTCTGGTTGGGCTGTTATAGGGGAAACACCCTCCAGGGATTCAAGACAAAGTTAGACAAGTTCCTGCTGAACCGGAACGTACACAGGTAGGGCTGGTCTCAGTTAGAGCACTGGTCTTTGACCTAGGGGCTGCCGCGGGAGCGGACTGCTGGGCACCATGGACCACTGGTTTGACCCAGCAGCGGCAATTCTTACGTTCTTAACTCATCATTCTGTGCACTCTTGGTAAAGAATAGCTTGCTTTTTATCAGTGGCATAGCAAGGGTGAACAGTGCCTGGGGTAGTGACTCCCCTCCCCTGCTGTGTGTCCCCCCCCCACGCGCACCTCTTCCCCGTACCTTTTTAACTTTGGCACGAGCAAACACCAACTTATTGCCCATGTCAGCTTTGGCGCTCTCTCTGACGTCACTTCCTAGATGCGAGTCCCGGAAGTTAACGTCAGAGAGAGCACCAGAGCTGATGTGGGCAGCAAGTTGGTGGCTGCTCGTGCCGAAGTTAAAAAGGTGTGGGGCATGGGAAGGGGCGCATGACGGCAGGGAGAGGAGGAGAAAGAGTGGGGGGGGGGGCAGAGAGGAGGAGGGGTGCCAGCATCTGGAGCAAGATGGCATCCGGGGCGGACTTCCCCCCCTCACTCCTCCCCCCCATCACCACACCACTGCTTCTTATATTCTGCATATTATAAATGTAGAATATTCACTGTTTTTCTTTGTAAAAATATAGTAGGAAGAGTTTGGGGCAGTGGTTAAAGCTACAGCCTTGTCACTTGGAGGTTATGGGTTCAAACCCACGTTGCTCCTTGTGACCCTGCCCAAGTCACTTAGGGCTCCTTTTTTATCAAGCCATGCTAGCGGTTTAACGCGCGGAACAGTGCGCATTAAACCGCTGGCTGCGCTAGCCGCTAACGCCTGCCTTGCACAGGCGGTAGATTTTTGGCCAGCGCGGGGGTTAGCGCATGATTAAAAGTCACTAGCACAGCTTAATAAAAGGAGCCCTTAATCCCCCCCCCCCCCATTGCCCCAGGTACATTAGATAGATTGTGAGCCCACTGGGACAGGGAAAAATGCTTGCGTACCTGAATAAATTCATGTAAACTGTTCTGAGCTCCCCTGAGAGAACAGTATAGAAAATTGAATAAATAAAGTACAGTCTTTTGGTGAACCATAACTCTATGAAGATCTTTATCCTCATGAGAACACACAGTGCACGTCCTTGAAGAAACAAAAATGCCCCTGAGTAGCAAAAAAAAAAATGGGTTACACCTTATTTTGTGCGAATAAGCGAATTCATGAATATGAAAAACTGAATTAATGAGAACGCCCTCTATCTCTCTGTAACACAGTATTTTTTTTTTTAAACTTTATTTAGTTTTTAATGCCAACAAAATGTGCAATACAATTTATATACAAATAATAATAATCAACCAAGCACTTATAATCAATCAGTATCTATACAAAAGATAAAAATTCCCTTCCCCATCCATCATTAACATCAGGAATAATACCAAAACAAAAGATATACCCCCCTCCAGCCTGCTCCCACCCCCCCCCTGGATGTGTGGGTAAAACAACAACGGATTAGTGGTGATCTAAGGCATCCAACCTCACTTGTTATAACAAGCTTACTGGAGACTCTGTAGTGTTATTTCGGTACTGATTTATTGTTCTTTTTCAATAAAAACAGACTTGACATAAAATGTCTTTTTATAAGTGTGTCATAGCTGAGTGTGAAAACATAAAAGTTATAGAGCTGTAATGCCAAGAAATTTGATCCATTAAACAAAAATAATATCAAATTTTTTTTAAAAAAAAATGGAGCTCTATTTAATCAGTGGATTTGAGGGACCCCCAGCATGAGCTTTAAAAATGTTTTTGAAAATTATTTTCTGATCAAGCACAATCAAATTAATGGGAAAACTTCAAACACAGTTCTTCCAACTTTAGGAGTTTTTCCAAATTAAGGGCTCCTTTTACTAAGGTGCGCTAGCGTTTTTAGCGCACACAGGATATTACCGCGCACTACGTGGCTAGATCTAATGCCAGCTCAATGCTGGCGTTAGCGTCTAGCGTGCGCGGCAATGTAGCGTGCGCTATTCCGCGTGTTAATGCCCTAACGCAGCTTCGTAAAAGGAGCCCTAAGTTTTTTCTGGACAACTGTAATATGTGCATGTGTGTGTGTGTGTGTTGGTGCATTCTAGACATGACTGGTGACGCAGTGTGTGTGTATGTGATAGTGCCATTCTATACATCCCTGGTGAGGCCCCATTTAAAATACTGTGTGCAATTCTAGAGACCACACCTTTGAGAAGTTATAAATAGGATGGAGATGGTCCACACGCTGTCCACAAAACAGGTTAGTGGTCTCTGTCCTGAAGCATAATGGGACACACTTATAGACCTCAATATGTATACTCTGGAAGAAAGGCAGGATGAAAGGGGACATGATTGAAACTTTTAAATATTTCCATGGCATTAATGTATAGGAGGTGAAACTTTATCAAATGAAGGAAAACTCCAGAATGAGAGGGCATAGGGTGAAGTTAAGAGGTCATAGGTTCAAGAGTAATCGCTTTTGTGCTAGTCCGGAAAGGCCCTCCGGCGTCATCCCCCATGGTTGTTTTCAACGTGTCCAGCCATCTGATCGCCCTCTTCGCTTGGTTCCTTCAATCTTCCCATACACGATGACCTTCTCCAGTGATCTCTCTCTTTCTGACAGTGAGACCAAAATAAGACAGTCACAACTTCATCATTTGGGCTTCGAGTGACATAGCAAGATTCTAACAAGATGGCAGCCGATTAAGTCACCATTTGTGCTGTCTCCCTTTGCTCTCTTTTATTTCTTTTATTTTTGGTTTTCTTTCTTGCTGTTTTTCTGTTTATTTATTTAATTTATTTAAGTATTATCTTATTTGTGTTAATTTTTGTATCTTCTTTGTTTTTTACTATGGTTATCATTCCATTTATGGACTCTGATTTGACAGTTCAGATTAGACCGTTATTCCTAGTCTGTCAATAAGGCCTCATTCTCACCTGGTATTCCTGCACCTTTGGCGATCCTGAGTTGTGCCTGACAACTTGCCTTTTTTTCTCTCCTGATGTTTGCTGGCGATCCTGTGCTATGCCTGGCGACCGATCCATAACGAGTGATGCTAATGCTGAGTTGGAGAGGGAGTGCTGCCGAGGTCGGCGGAGGGTGACTGAATCGCCGAATGGAGGCGGTTGTCGAGGTGGAGGCGCCGTGGCTGGGATGGTAGGCGTGGACTATAATCTCCCTGCAGCTAAACAAACTCGGATCCCCTACTGGTAATGCGACACCAGCAGGATGGGAGCTCTGGAGAATGACTTTTTTATCTTGCCGGAGTATTACAGCGTCAGACGTCCCACAGCCGACTTGGATCACTGTTTGTGAGTTACAATATCTTCAAGGGTTGAATGAACTGCACTATCCTAACCAAAGAGCAGAGAATCGAAGCTGGAAGATCTGTGAGCTGTTGAATGTAATGAACAGTAATCCAGAAAATCGAGAATTGCTTCTCTCTGCTTTAAAAAGTGATCCCAGGGCTGATATGCAAAGCTCGATGATGGCGGTTGCCCAGCTGAAACAGCTAAAGCTCTAGAGACGATAACATTGATGACTGAGGGAAATAAAATCAAGTCCTTCCTGACTTTTGTCCTATTATGTATATTATTTCTATTTCTTTTTATTTCTTTTGTTTATTTTTCATTGAAAAAATTTTCCTAGAATTCTATTGCTTAACTGTTTTTCATTCCATTCTATTCATATGCCGTCCTCTACCTTTTCTTTTCTCCTCACTTCAAATGTTTATTTCCTTCCTATATTTCTATATTTGATTAATTTTTAAAATTATTTTCTATTTAATTACGGTAGTTTCTTTCTATTACTTTATTATTTTGGTATGTACATTTTGTTTTTCAACAGTATGATATTGAGAGTTCTATGTATTCTTGTTAGGATGCTTTATATCTCATTTCCGCTATCTTTATTTTCTTATCTACTATTTGCTAATTTTGTTTGTCCTTGGTACTTTAGTTAGATTGTGAGCCTTCGGGACAGTAAGGGAATTTCAAAGTACCCATTCTTTATTTAATTCATCTTATTTTATTGTATCCTTTATTGTATATTTAATGTATTTTTCTCTGTAAACCGCTTAGAACTTAACGGATTTAGCGGTATATAAGAAATAAATAACATAACATAACATAGCCAGTTTGCTCTCTTCCAGAATCGCATGCTACCACTAAGGTATCTTTGAAGATTGTGGTGTATTTTATTGTGGTACCTTTGCTAAGAATCGCCCATGTTACGCTTGTTAAGTGGTGGATTCTGTGAAACTACACAATGAAGGGGAGTCACTTAAGGAGCCCAACTCTGGAATTTCATGGCAGTTTTAAACCCGTTGCCCAGATCTAAATGAGAAGTTTGCCAGGGTGACGTGTGACCTAAAGCAGAGCAAAAATGCTGGCATGGGTTTAGCAAAGTGTGATCAATAAGAATACTTTGAAGGATCATATATACACCATGCCCAGCTGCATGCCCCTTTCAAATTTCTGCAAGCTTGCACGTTCACATATAAGTAGTACCCTTTTCCAAAATTACTTCTTATATGTGTATGCCGCTTTTCTCGCTCATTCAAATCAACTTTTGATATGTGTAAAGCAGCTTAACTCCTCTAAAATGATCTCCAATTGTATGTTTTCTCTTTTTTTGTTGACATAGAAACGTAGGGTTTTTTTGGTTTGTTTGTTTTTTTTCAAGAGCACAGACTTTGAAGCAGATCTAACATACATATTCCTTAACAGGTTTAAAACCATGCTGAGAGTAGAAGTAGTTTGATTCATAGGGTAAACCGAAATAAGCACCACAGGAAGCACCAGTGTAACCAAACTCTTAGTAAACACAATATACTAAGGGGATATTGTGCTCTGTTTCCTCAGATTAAATATATCTCATCTTTAGATTTATACTGGCACTTTATGGCTTCTGCAAATGACTGTCTCAGCGCTGCAAAGTAATTCCACCCTGTCATATTTGTCTTTAGAAATTGTAACAAATTATGGTGATTTACAGCATCAAACTCAACTCTTCCATTTTTTCCCCAGACGGGAATGTCGCTGATGGCAAGATTCTAGGCCATCCATTTATTCTCCGCGGAGGGTGACAGTGAAACATGTTTCATCTCTCCTGCAAGACACTCGCTTTCCCTTTGAGGGGAGGTTGTCAACATAACTCAGGCTGTCAAGACACCTTTACAAGGGGGCCCTGGAACAAATCTAAAGCTCCACTACCTGCGTGCTTGCTAATGAGGCGTGACATGCCTTGTGGATGTCAAGCCTCACTGAATCTCCTTGCCTCTGACCCCTTGTGATCTCTCTCAGTCAATATAAGTCAGACCATCATCTGTCATGGTGTAAGGATAGGTCAAGCTAAAGAGCTCTTTCTTGGCATGATATTTAAGGGTCATCATAACTAAACCAGGCAAGGAACTGTGCTTTCTGATGATGATGTGGCTAACTGAGAAATGCTTCCCAGGATAGATTGCTTTCAGCAATTTTGAGAGCAAGCTCATAGTTGGAATCACAACTCTTGTCGATGCACCTGACAAACTTATTGGAAGATGCAATAATTTGTTAACTAATCTTCATATGTTAACAAAATTACCCCCAGGTTCTGAAGTATATCTGGCACTCAGAGTTGCACATGCAAACTTGGGTGCATGCCCAATTTGCGTGTGCAATTTAATTGAATAATGAGACATTTAGGGCCAGATTCTATCATCGGTGCCTAAATTGGCAGGCGCCTACAAAAATGACTCAATCACGCTTAGGTGCCTTTTAAAGAATCACAGCCAATGCCATCTACCACAGAACTTAGGCATCAGCAACGCAGGCCAGGGTTTTATTGGCCTGCATTGCAAATGCCTAAGTTCTTTAGTGAATCGTGTCTAATGATGCTCTGCCCCAACCATGCCCACTTAGGCGTAAAGTGCTGTTAGATATCCTGCTGTAGACGCGATTACAGTGCCTACACTGTACAGTAGATGCCTTCTGGTGCCTACTTTTTGTTTTTAATCTGTTTTAAATGACACGGTCAATTACTGGGCCAAATAAAGCCAATTAAAACAATTAAGTTAGGCAGCAGTAGAGCGCCGTCTGCCGCCTAACTTATAGCACTGTTTATAGAATGTGGTCCTTACTGCCAATAACTGGGTGCCAGCAATCAATTATTGGTGATAACTGTCAACAATTCGGCTTTACACATGCTTCTTTTTAAACGCTATTCTATGAATCATTTAGCGTGCAACTGAAAAGGAGGTGTGGCTAAGGGAGAGGTATAGGCAGGTCAGGGGTGTTTATTAAAGAGTCACGCACTATTATAGAATTTGAGAGATTTGTACCTAATTTACATGCAAGAATTTACCCCAGCGGCCTAAATCTACGGTATATATGGAGCCAAATATTGTGTCAATCACAAATACATTACTATAGTAGCATCAAGCATCTATGGTCAGAAAGAACCCTGATTTTAAATTTCCTGTAAAAATGTTTTACATTTTCATAAATTTATTAGTTGAACTATTAATCTTTTTTGATTAAATTGAATTAGACTTAATCTAATACTAATAGGGGCAAGCCTCAGACTTAGGAGTATATGTTTCCCAAATTTGGGATTACTCCAAGAGAGAAATAAATTACTCTCCTGCCTCCTTATAACATCACCGGCTATTGCCCCACCTCCCTACCAGTATAGATTAGTTAAATCAATATTTAATTATCTTCTTATAGGACCTAAACATATACTCCTAAGTCTGAGGTTTGCCCCTATTAGTATTAGATTAAGTCTAATTCAATTTAATCAAAAAAGCTTAATAGTTCAACTAATAAATTTATGAAAATTGAAAATTTTTTTTACAGGGAATTTAAAATCAGTGCTTATTTTTGATCCTTTACAAATGGTCTTTAATATTTGTATATTTTATAGATAAAGTACCATTTGAAATTTGTAGTGTTTTGTTGCAGAAAGAACCCTGCACATAAAGACCTATATAGTCCAAAAACAAGTGGAGCAAAAGAGACCTCAGAAAATTTTGCTCCTTATTTAAGTGAACATATAGCAATTCCAGTCAAAGATTCACCGGTACCGGTACTGGTAAGTATTTGACGGGATATACTATATGTTCACTTGCTGAAAAAGTTTTCCCCCAAAGAGAATAGATGGCCAGTGCGAAACAGGGCTGCTGTCGGGTCTGGCTGAAGGGATGTAATTTTGCCTGAATGTCCTTTGGAAGCGTTTCCTGGGTGGGTTTCAGTGGTTGAATGTTTACGTATGCCAGTGGTTGACCGTCTTAACAACAATGAAGATAGTTGCCTTGCTGCACAATTGGATTTATAACTGTGGGATTGAAAAGATTTAAATAATAAGTTTTGGTGGAGTTTTTTCAGAGACCGGTGACTTTGCCAGCTTCATTACAGGACTTAAATATACTGAAAATAAGGAGCAAAATTGTCTGAGGTCTCTTTTTCTTCGTTTTTGAACTATATAGGGTTCTTTCTGACCATAGATGTCTGATGCCACTAAACTAATGTATTTGTGACTGAGATAATAATATTGTCAAATATTGTGCACATAAATTTGGGCATGTGCCCAATTTCTGTGTAATTTGAATAACAAGCCAATTAGCGCTGATAATTGGGCACTAATAATTAATTATCGGCCCCAATTGGCATTAATGAAAATTTATGCAGACAGTTTTAGTCACTGGGTTCTGTGTGCAAATTTTATGCGTGGATCGAAAAAGGGGGCACAGCTGTGGGAGGGGCATGGGTGGATAGAGGGTGTTCCCAAAATTTACATGTGGTTTTATGGATAAGGGAGATCTGCATGTAATTTAGGTGTGAGAACTTGCACCAGGTTTTATATGATTTAAATCCTCGATTTTAAAAATTGGCATGAATCTTGGCACTAGGTGCTTTTCTGTAAATAAACCCACCTCTAACGATTAGTGTTAAATTTTTATCAGCACCATTTATTGAATTGAATCCTAGGTTGATATAAATCCTTGTGTCCAAAGTCCCAGCACTACACACGATTCTATAAATAGCGCCCAATTTGGCGTGCTGTTTATAGAATATGGGTGCCATTTACTGAATCTAGTCCCGAATGCACATTCCCTCTCCTTTTACTAAGCCACAGTACAGGTTTCTACCATGGCCTGGAGTGCTAAATGCTCCAATGCTCATAGGAGCATTGGAGCATTTAGTGTTCCAGACCATGATAGAAACCTCTACCATAACTTAGTAATGGGGGGGGGTATGTTATTAATGACTAAGGGGTTCTTTTATTAAAGCGCGCTAACCGATTTAGCTCACACTAAATGCTAAGGCGCCTATTATATTCTATGAGTGCCTTAGCATTTAGCACGTTTTAATCTTTAGCGTGCGCTAAATCGATTAGCACACGCTAAGTCGGTTAGCGCGCCTTAGTAAAAGGACCCCTATGTCTCATTATATAAAATTAAAAGTTCAAGGTTGAGGTTGGAATACCGAAAGGAAAGAGAACCATAGCAACAACCTTTAACTTCAGAAAAGGAAACTACGAAGCAATGAGGGGAATGGTAAGGAAGAAACTTAGGAACACTTCCAGGAACTGGAAAACGGTAGAACATGCCTGGTCTTTTTTCAGGGACATGGTGAGCGAGGTGCAAAATCTGTATATCCCCAGATTCAGAAAGGGGTGCAAAAAGAGTCGAACAAAAGACCTGGCGTGGATAACTAAAATAGTGAAGGAAGCGAAAGGAAATAAGAAAAATTCATTCAAGAAATGGAAAAAGGACAAAACTGAGGAGAACTGGAAAGAGCATAGGAAGAATCAAAAGGAATGTCACTGTGTGATCCGAAAAGCCAAAAGAGAGTATGAAGAGAGGCTAGCCAGGGAAGCACGAAATTTCAAACCGTTCTTTAGATATGTTAAAGGGAAGCAGCCAGCTAGGGAGGAGGTAGGGACCGCTGGACGATGGAGACAGGAAGGGTGTGGTGAAGGAGGAGAAAGAAGTAGCAGAAAGACTAAACGTGTTCTTTTCATCCGTATTTACAAATGAAGACACATCCAACATACCGGAACCCGATCAATTCTTCAATGGAGATCAAGCAGAAAAATTAACATCCATGGAAGTGAGCCTTGAAGATGTACGCAGGCAGATAGAAAAATTAAAAACAGACAAATCCCCGGGTCCGGATGGAATCCATCCAAGGGTTCTGAAGGAACTAAAGGAGGAAATAGTGGAACTACTGCAGCAAATTTACAATCTATCCCTGAAAACAGGCGTGATCCCGGAGTAGTGGAAGATAGCCAACGTTACACCCATCTTTAAAAAGGGATCAAGAGGTGACCCAGGAAACTACAGACCAGTGAGTCTGACCTCTGTTCCAGGGAAAATGGCGGAAGCACTGATAAAAGAAAACATCAATGAACATTTTGAAAGAAACGAACTTCTGATAACCAGCCTACATGGTTTCTGCAAGGGGAGATCGTGCCTAACGAACTTATTGCACTTCTTCGAAGGAATTAACAAACGAATGGACAATGGAGACCCCATAGACATCATATATCTAGATTTTCAAAAAGCCTTTGACAAGGTGCCCCATGAACGCCTACTCCGGAAACTGAAGAACCATGGGATGGAAGGAGACGTACATAGATGGATCAGAAACTGGTTGGCGGGTAGGAAACAGAGGGTAGGAGTGAAGGGCCACTACTCGGACTGGAGGAGGATAATGAGTGGGTCCCATAGGGCTTGGTGCTCGGGCCGCTGCTATTTAATATATTCATAAATGATCTAGAATTAGGGACGAAGTGTGAGATAATAAAATTTGCAGACGACACCAAACTATTTAGTGGAGCTCGGACTAAAGAGGACTGCGAAGAATTGCAAAGGGACTTGAACAAACTAGGAGAATGGGCGACGAGATGGCAGATGAAGTTCAATGTTGAGAAATGTAAAGTATTACATGTGGGAAGCAGAAACCCGAGGTACAACTATACGATGGGAGGGATGTTAGTGAAAGAGAGTACCCAAGAAAGGGACTTGGGGTAATGGTGGACATGACAATGAAGCCGATGGCACAGTGCGCAGCGGCCGCTAAGAGAGCGAATAGAATGCTAGGTATAATCAAGAAGGGTATTACTACCAGAACAAAAGAAGTTATCCTGCCGTTGTATCGGGCGATGGTGCACCCACATTTGGAGTACTGCGTCCAATATTGGTCGCCATACCTTAAGAAAGACATGGCATTACTAGAGAGGGTTCAGAGGAGAGTGACACGTCTGATAAAAGGGATGGAAAATCTTTCATACGCTGAGAGATTGGAGAAACTGGGACTCTTTTCCCTGGAGAAGAGGAGACTTAGAGGGGATATGATAGAGACGTACAAGATCTTGAAGGGCATAGAAAGAGTAGAGAGGGACAGATTCTTCAAACTTTTGAAAAATAAAAGAACAAGAGGTCATTCGGAGAAGTTGAAAGGGGACAGATTCAAAACAAATGCTAGGAAGTTCTTCTTTACCCAACGTGTGGTAGACACCTGGAATGCGCTTCCAGAGGACGTAATAGGGCAGAGTACGGTACTGGGGTTCAATAAAGGATTGGACATTTTCCTGCTGGAAAAGGGGATAGAAGGGTATAGATAGATTACTGTGCAGGACCTGGACCTGTTGGGCCGCCGCGTGAGCAGACTGCTGGGCGCGATGGACCCCGGGTCTGACCCAGAGGAGGCAATGCTTATGTTCTTATGTTCTTATTGTGTACAATTCTGGATGCATCTTCAAAAAGATATTAAAAGGATGGAGTCGGTCCAGAGGAAGGCTACTAAAATGGTGCGGATCTTTGTCATAAGGCGTATGGGGACAGAATTAAAGATCTCAATATGTATACTTTGGAGGAAAAGCAGGCAAGGAGAGATATGATAGAGGCGTTTAAATACCTACATGGTGTAAATGCGCATGAGTCGAGTCTCTTTCATTTGAAAGGAAGCTCTGGAATGAAAGGAAGCTCTGGAATGAGATGGCACAGGATGAAGTTAAGAGGTAATAGGCTCAGAAGTACTCTAAGGAAATAGTTTTTGACAGAAAGGGTGATAGATGCGTGGAATAGTCTCCCAGTAGAGCTGGTAGAGACAGACTCTGTCTGAGTTCCAGAAAGCACAGGACAGGCATATGGGATCTCTTAGGGAGATGAGGAGATGGTGGATGCTGCAGATCGGCAGACTGGATGGGCCATCGTGTTTCTTTGGTTTCTATGTTTCTCTGCATGTTTAATTGCACCCTGCCTAAAATCATAGACAAAGTGGGTTATACATTGGTTGAATGAATACATGATATGGGGAACTGGGCATTTTAAAATTAGATCAGTCTATATATGTACTCGTACATGCACTATGGTAAGTCTGCTTCTATGCATAGCAACCAGCTCCCTCATCTTTGTCCAGGGAGTGGTAATTTTTTATTTGGCACCCCAATCATTTTCGAATGTCTAAGCCCCTTTCTGTGTAACATTTGCCTGAGTAGGGTGAAAATGAACAAAACAGCAGCTGTGCCTTTTTTTTTTCCTTAACTTGATAGATGAGCAAAATTTGTAAAGTACTTATGAACTGCAATTATAAATCTGCAATTCTTTGACTTTGCTTGCTTAGATAATATATGACACTAGGTGATTTGCCATTATCATGGTAACAAACAAGGAGAAAGGTGGATTGGCTGGGGGATGAGAGCGCTCCCAGGATACTTGCCGTTTCTAGAGAGACTGATGAGATTTGACAATCTTCTCTTTAAAACTGAAATTACCTCATTGCGAAGAAGGTTATCTCTCATTGCACAGTCAAATTTTAAACACAATGCAGTGACTGAGAATTGCTTTCATTTATAAGAGCAATTGATAAAACTTATTTTTTTTTTTAGTGCCACGTAAAATGTGTCAAACTGAAACACATACAGTGGCAAAAAAATGATTTTAATAAAATTATATAACATAACATGAATCAATTACTTATATTAAATAGCACTTGCATGAAACATAGCATTACATAATGTTGGGTTATCTGTAGAAACTATGAGGTATAAAGTACAGTAACACTGTTTAGAAAGCATTTTGCAGAATTCCAGTTCTTTTTTTTTTTTTTGCTGTTTTGTGAGGCAGTGATAATTAATATGTTTTTTTTCTCCACAGCTGACAGGCGAACAAAACTCCATAATTGAACGGTTGCATTTTTACCCATGAGGCAGGATGATAATTACAGGTTTAACAGACAGTTTGGATTTAATCTGAGCAATGGCAAGCCACTTTTTTTTTTCTTTTGTGCGTGTGTTTGAGAAGGAAGTAAAGACTCTATTTAGATTCAGAAAAAATGCAATAGCAGATAGTGGATTTGGTTGCTGATCCCCATGTTCACGTTCAAAGGAGGCGCTTTAATGATGATGCTCCACCAGAGAGCTGCACCCCAGACATTCCGCTTCCAGCAATTTACAAAAGAGAAGGTTTTGCCTCCGCTTAGGTGTCTGAGTCAGAATTTCACAGACACATTACTGGCAGGAGAGAAGCCGATTTCCTCCTGTCCTTTCAGATTTAGAAAATCAGGTGTTAAAATTAGATTTTTTTTTCCACGTATCGGGATCAATTGGTAACTTGCATCATGGCGTCAGTTCTTTGAAAATGTGTTTTTATTGAAGGTTTTAACAAATCGTGCACTACATACATCTAAACATTACACAAACTTTGTTGCATCATGCAATCATGATATGTCACTATAAGATACATCAATCGGACATAACTGAAAACACTCCCCTCTACAGATGCTCAGCCTATACTTCTTAGCTGTCCACTAATATTTGTCTGGTATAACATAAAGGAGTTTAAGTTAGAACATAGACCCCATAATTTATACCAACAAGCAAGACCTTTCATAAGTGCATGTCAGCAACCCTGGCTAGGATATGGACAGCCACTGAAAAGGGGTCCCTTTGGGAGAAAACTAAAAAAAAGTAAAGACCCATAGAACTGGTTAAAGCAGTGTCTCAAACTTTTTTAGCTCCCGCACACTAAACAAAGCAAATATTTTTTGTAGCACAATATACTTGAAATTATAAAATTACAAAACCAACAAAAAATTAAACCTGAGAGTTATTTATTTAAAGTTATTTAAGCTATGCATGGGTAATTGTAACAACAGTGAAACTAAAGTAGATAGAATAGAATTGCTAATCAATGCAATGGATGTACTTGTTTTTGAGGGCAAATTAACTCAAAACGCGGCTCAATAGTCGATGTGCAAACACTCATTTCATCATCCACCATCTGCAGTTGTTCTTTTTTTTTTCAATTTAATTTCTGTCAGGGCTGAAAATCCAAGTTTGCAAAGATCCAAACAGTAGCAAAAACCTTGACTGCTTTGTTGCTCAAGTTAGAATAACTACATTTCTCCCTCCGTATTCGCGGTTTCAGCATTCACCGTTTCGGTTATTCACGGTTTTTAGCTTGCTGGCTCCTCCCACAAAATTATATCAGCTTGCATAGAGAAATTGCTGATTCCAAGCATTTACAGAGAAAATTGCCAATTCCCAGCCCTTTATTCACCATGTTTTGCCTCTCCTTCAGGAACAGGCCAGGTCTCCCACCATGTTATTCACAGTTTCACCATATTCACAATGGTTTTTAATAGAAAACAGCGAACAACATATGAAAAAGTTATTTGCGTTTCTTCTGTATTTGCGTTTCTGTTAATCCCCGATCACAGCAAATACAGAGGGAGAAGTGTACTGCATAAAAAATAAAACTGAAATTACTTGCTGTTAGTTTTTGATCTGGGCGGTTGTATCCTTACGCACACAGGCCGTTGTAATATTGACAGACTCTTGCGTACACAATGTACATGTCATCTATTCTAGTGTATACTTATGAAAGGAATTTTTAAAAATATAATAAAATTCTGGAATCTCTTGTGGCACACCTGGAATCTCTTCAGGGATCACCACGGTGCCTTGGCAAACTGTCTGAGAGACACTGGGTTAAAGTCTAGTTTAATTAGCACTATTGTTAGTGATGAGGGCAAATTCCAAAAACAACACATAACCGTGCAAGTGTTGAAAACAGGAATCCCAGTGAAACAAAAAAAGCATGCAGGAACATGAAAAGATGAAAAGGCAGGGCAAGATAGGAATCCAGGCAAAACATAAAGCAGGAGTTTGGCTAGAAGCCACAAAAGGATAAAACTAAATAAGAGCAGAATACTTCAATTCTGTCACTCTTGCAGAATACAAATAGTACCTCCAATACTGTATGTTTTTGTTTTGTTTGTTTTTTTAAAAGAAAAAAGACCTATTAAAGTTTGGTGAATTCTAATTTCCGAAGGCAGAAACGTTTTCAAAAACCTTTTAAACTTATCTAGAGCAGATTCTTCTCTAACATATCCTTCACAGAGAGAGTGGTTGATAATTGGAACAAGCTTCCAGTGCAGGTGATCGAGGCAGACAGCATGCCAGACTTTAAGAATAAATGGGATACTCATGTGGGATCCCTACGAGGGTCAAGATAAGGAAATTGGGTCATTAGGGCATAGACAGGGGGTGGGTAAGCAGAGTGGGCAGACTTGATGGGCTGTAGCCCTTTTCTGCCGTCATCTTCTATGTTTCTAGTTTACTTACCTCTACAGTCCCATCCCAATGGAAAACTGCATCCATTACCCCTATCGTCAAAAATCATAAAATCAGTATCAATGAGTTATCCAATTACCGGCCAATAGCAAATATACCATTCATTGCAAAATTAACAGAAAAGCTGATTTTTAATCAGCTTTCCGACTTCATTGAGAAAACAAACGCATTACACCCGAATCAAACTGGATTTAGAAAATTCCATAACACTGAATATTCTTTAATAGGCCTAACCTCGAATATCCAATACTATCTTGATCACCATAAATCTGTTATTCTTTTTTCCTTAGACATTTCGGCTGCCTTTGATACCATAGATCACGATTTGCTTTTAAACAGACTTGAGGAAAAAGGAATAAACGAGAGAGTCTTAGAATGGTTTAATTCATATCTTACAAATCGAACTTCCTCTGTTAGATTTAATAACGAAGATTCCATTTCCTATACTTCAACGTTCGGAATCCCACAAGGATCCATTTTGTCTCCTTTATTATTTAACATTTTCCTTTCTCCATTATTAGAGATCTGTCAGGCTATAGGCTTTATTCCATTTTCATACGCAGATGATATCCAACTTATACATCCTTTGGATCCGGAAAATGACACAGAAATTTCCTCTATAAACCAAAAACTAGAACAAATACAAAACTGGCTTAACACAAATAAATTAGCTTTAAACATTAATAAGACTAAATCTATCCTATTCAACTGGAAGAAAGATATTTCACTCTAAAAACCATTTTATCTCAATAACATTCCAATTAATTTGGTATCTTCAGTTAAAATTCTTGGTGTACTTATAGACGATAAACTTTCCTATCATGAACATATCTCTCTTACTGTTAAAAATTGTTTCTTCAAATTACGTCAGATTAAGTCAATTTCTAAATTTCTCAGTCCATCTTCATTAAAGATATTAATCCATTCCTTTATAATATCAAAAATTGATTATTGTAATGCCCTATTTATAAATATCACACAAAAAGAAAAAAGGAGATTACAGATAATTCAGAATACGGCCATAAAATTAATTTATAACGCAAAAAAATTTGACCATGTATCCCCACTACTAATAGATGCTCATTGGTTACCAATCGGTCATAGAATTCTGTTTAAAATAATGCTTCTCATTTTTAAGACCTTAGCATCCAGTGAACCGCAATTCATCTCTAGATCACTGATCCCATATAAAACTCAACGCTCTTTGCGATCCTCAGATCAAAATTTACTCTCTGTACCTTCCTTAAAAATCATAGGGACCAGAAGATCAGACATGTTCACTGTTGCGGGACCACAATGGTGGAATACCCTTCCTCAGTACATTCGAACAGAACATGATATTATAACATTTAAAAAACTTTTAAAAACGTATCTATTTAAAGATGCCTATAACTCTTGAAATTTTTTACTTGTTTTAATTTGTTTTAACTATTTTAAACTGATTGTGCTTTGGTATTGTGTACCCTTTCCTTTTGTTTTTCCCTTTTTTCTTATCATAGCCAAACATTGTAACTTTAATTCCAGTCCTTACCCCTCATGTTAGTATTAATTAATTTTTATTATTACTATGTTAAGTTTCTTCCTCTATTTTACTTAGATTATGTACATCGCCTAGTAATTGTAATAGGCGATTCATCAAAAGATTATATAAACTTGAAACTTGAAACTTAATACAGAATAAGCAGCCACAGATTAGACACAGGAACTCCAAGAAGTCTAAATACGTACAATGTATTTTCCTTCTGTACAATGTAAAAAAGTTATCAAGGTTGCATAATTTAAAAGCTGACATATTTCAGTCACTTAACTGCAAATAAAATGTGTTATCAATTTATTATCTGGGCATTTTTTTAAAATTAATCTGCTCGGGTTCCAGCCTCTCTTTTCGATGTGACATCTTCATCTAAGTTCTTTCCCAAAGTCCCATTTTTTATTTCTTCTCCTAACTTCTTTGTTTCTGACATTGTTCCAGCTTCATTGCTTTTCTTTAGTTCTCTCTCTTGTGCATCTCCACTTGCCACTTTCCCTCATTCTTCCCTTCTGTCACCCTCTATCTTAGTTTCCCTCTTTTCACATCTCACTTACCTATGAGACTTCTTCCATCTTCCCCTTCCTTCAAGGTGAGGGCAATAAATTTCATTAGCTGCAATTCATTTTTTAAACTTCAACTAATAACATGTGCAGCCCTAATAAAAAGATACTACAGTTTGGTAATAGAGATACCAGTGGAAGCTCAAATTTCTTTTAAATTCAGAATACCGCGGCCAAGCTCATCTTCGCTAAAAGTAAATTTGACCATGTCTCCCCGCTCCTGGCCAAGCTCCACTGGCTTCCGATAATCGCCAGGGTCCACTATAAATGCGCCTATTTAACTTTCAAAATCCTATATGATATCCTCCCTCCCTTTATCCCTCTTTCTTGGAATTCCTCAAACCCTAATACCACAAATTAAAACTATCCTTCCCCTCGCTAAAAGGCATTTCCCACACAGGAAAGCTAGGGACCTCCCTCCACTTCAAAATCACTGAGCTCTGGAACAACCTTACCTCCCCTCTTCGGAACTTGAGCTCTCTCCAAGTTTTCCGCAAACATCTGAAAACCTGGCTTTTCTCAAAAAATGTAAGTCTCCCTCCAACTTAGGAATCAAGGAAACTCTTATATCTTGGCATCCCAAGTCCTCTAAATTTTCTTCACACTTCTACCTCTAACCCTCTGTTGTAGTTCCTTCCTATTTCTCCTACTGTAAACCGCGTCGAGCTCTACGAACGTGGAGATGATGCGGTATACAAACCTAAGGATTAGATTAGATTAAATTACGATTCCCCTGATATTCAGACAGCAGCACCTACAGAGGCACGATTCACATCATAGGTAGGAACCTAAAATGTAGGCTAGGAAAACCCAGGCCTACAATTCTGGCACCTACCTTTGCCAGAGGCACGATTCTGTATTCATCGCCGTCGATGAGTATAGCCGTTTTTAAGGCGGTCACCGACAATGATGCCAGTTACAGAATCTGGACTAGTTCAGTGATTTTCCACTTTTTTTTTTGTTACATATCAACGTAACAAAAAAAAGTGGAGAATCGCTGGACTAAGGGGCTAATAATCAAAAGTTTAAAATGTCCCCAAACCAGTCTAAATCGGCACTTGGATGTCTTAATAGCAGGGACGTCCAAATGCCTATAATCAAAACCAACTTTCCGGACATACAGCAGCACTTCTAAGCTGCTGTGCATCCAGAGAGCAAAGGGACATGTTAGGAGGTGTGTTATGGGCGGGAATCAGGTGGGCTTCAATCTGGACGTACCCCAGTCATAATCAAAACTTTCCTAGAGGGAGCTTAGATGCCCGCAGTTAGACCTGTTTGAGTTGCATCTAAGTTATACAAAGGTGCCCAAACTGACAAGAAGACCACTGGAGGATTTAAGGCATGACCCCCCATACTCCCCCAGTGGTCACGACCCCCACCCACCACCCAAAGAGCGAAAAAAAACCCGTAGACTTCCCTTCAGCTGATCGCAGCAGAAGGAATCCCCATCAGCTGAGCCAGTTTTCGGAGGATTCCTGGCTGATGGGGATTCCACCTGCCAGGATCAGCCAAGCCATGGAGCCCTACATCCCTCTGACATCCCCCTGATATCCCCTACATCTCCGTCACATCCGAACAGCCCCCTGATATCCCATACCTCCCCCAATATCTCTGTCCTCCCCCCCATATCCCCACCCCAACATTCTGGGGTCCACATCCCCGGACCCCCTCCCCCCTGTACATTTGGAAGAGCAAATGATAGGAGGGAAGCTCATTCCCTCTGATCTAAAGGCTGTTGATCTTAACCAATACATTTTTATGTTTGTTTATTAGTCATATGCGTAGAATTTCTCCTTATTTTCAGTTTAGTGTTTTAGTGTTCACTGTTTTTAGAATAGTGTAATTTTAATTTTGCTAACAATTTGAATGTAGGCCCCTCTTGATCTTGAGGCCCTAGGCTGAAGCCTAGTTAGCCTATAGGAAAATCCGGCCCTGCTTATGTTCTTATGCTATCTTACCTGCACTAGCAGTGCAGGCACTCCTGTGCTATCTGTCACTGCAGGTAATGTGCTAAGTGGTGATAAATGGAATTATTAAATGCAGGACTGATGTTGGATATGCCCCCTGCCCCTGCATTTACTCTGTGCTAGTTTTTGCGACTAATGCATGATAACTGCAAAACTTTACTGCACCTTAGCAAAAGATCTCCTAAACCAGAGTTGATCTATTCAAAATTAATCTAAAAGGTTCCCAAATTACATAGTAGATGAAGGGATCTGTATAGTGAAACTGCAAAGTTATCATTATGGATATACAAAGAACTTACTCAGAATTCATTACAATAATTATAATTTTTGTAATCCTATTAGCCTTACAAATGTTTTTTATTTTTTGTTTTATTTGTAATCCTTTTGGATTATAATTTGACATAAGTAAATGCATCAAAAATTTAAGTTAAATGAAAGGACAATATAAGAAGAATTATGAATAAAACCCTTTTAAACTGATAACAGAATCACAATCCTTTTCATGCCTACAAATTTCCTTTGAAAATACATTAATTCACAAAAGTTCTGTAGGATACATTCCAATCAGCTTTGTTCCTTAAAGGATAACATGTCTTTGATATATCGGATAAATCACTAAAACAGTAAAACTGAAATAGAAATTAATCAGAAGAAACCTAAAGACTGTACGAATATTTTCCTTAGATAATTGAGAACATCTCTTCATCATTAGCACATAAGGAGGGGATGCTTGGTTAACTTATTGGTTCATACATCAGAGAAAGTACAGAATTTATACCATCCATTATGATAGAAGATAGAGCTTCAATTTACTTCAGATAATCCAATTTTCTCAAACTTTTCTGAAATACCATATAGTCATTCTCTATTTTTAGATGTAGCATTTTTACTTCTTTCTGTATGAAAGCTTCTGCACGGTATTATTTTTTTCAGGTTTTTCAAAAGCAGTAGACAGGAGATGGAGGTCACGTTTTCCAATACAGCAATCCCTCGCTTAATGGCATTTCACTATAACAGAATTTACTTTTGGGGATCTGAATTCGATATGTGGAATGGAAATTTACTATAACACAAATTTGTCCCGGTGTTCTTCTCCTACTGATACTGTGGAACATAAGTGAAGCCAGCAAGTGAACGTTTTTAGATCAGAGCAGACGCACAAAGGGAGATCAAAAATGTATTAGACTTGAAACTAGAAGATTTAAGGCATTTTGAGACTGGTAAAAACAGGATGAAATATCAAAGGCATAGAAAAGTGCTAAAAACTGCACATGCAAATTTGGTGTGCACTCAATTTGCATGTAAATTTAATTGATTAACGAGATAATGAGCACCAATAATTAAGATGTTAATGAACGACTATTGTTGCCACTTGGATTTAATTGAAGTTTGCAAATGGATCTGTGCCTAAATTTTACATGTGAGCCCAAAAAGGAGGTGCAGAAATGGGAGGATCATAGGCGGATCGGAGGCATTCCTGCAAGTTACGCACGCAGTTATACAATAAGGGGGGGGGGAGGGGGATCCGTGCCTAATTTAGATGCAAGGATTTGTATGATGTTTAATGGCTGTGCCTAAAGTTTGGTGTGATTCCCAGCTCTATTACAAAGGCTAAGCATTTTAGCACGCGCTAAATCAGTTAGCAAGTGCTAACTCGGATAACGCACATTAGTAAAAAGAGGGGGTGAGTACTAGTATATAAATGGCGCTTAACTTTGGGCCTTTTTTAAAAGCCATTTAGCGTTGACCACTGTGGTAATGGCCCCAAAGCCCATAGGGATTTAAAGGGCTTTTGGGGCCATTACTGTGCGGCTTTGTAAAAAAAAAGAAAGGGGGTGGGGTGGTTAGTGCCATTTATAAAACATTGCTTAGTGCTTTTTTTTGTGTGTCATTATTTTTAGGTGCCTTATATAGAATCCAGTCCAGTGAGAATAATATGTAAAAACAGGAGCCAAAAGAGGAAAATTCTCAAGTAGCAACACTAAGCTGTTTCAACTTAGG
The DNA here is from genome assembly GCF_902459505.1 of Geotrypetes seraphini. Taxonomy (NCBI): domain Eukaryota; kingdom Metazoa; phylum Chordata; class Amphibia; order Gymnophiona; family Dermophiidae; genus Geotrypetes; species Geotrypetes seraphini. Next base: position 459,550,407 of record NC_047085.1, on the reverse strand, counting down.
AGCAGTATCATGGAAAACCATGCAGTAATTGTGGAATCTGTGACTGTAAAATCAAAACCACTATAATGTCTGTACTAACGCAGCGTTAATCCAGGAGAAGGCATGCAGTCTGAAGAGTTTGCATGAGTACCTGAATAATTTGTAATCCGCATAGAATTGTAGCATATATGGAATATAAATTATAAAAATAAAAAAAAATTTATAGAAGGTCATTTTGTAAGATGATGCCTAGTAATGGACTGTTTAAAGAGCCTATGTTAAGGCTATTATATAAAGTCAGGTAGGTGCCATCCTGTCTTTATAAAATACTAGTATTAATGGTAGGCATGGACATTTACATCAGCCTTAGAGCAGGCTTGACATGTTTAAGAGTGGGACTTTCTCACACGCTGTTTTCTCACATGATGTTTTGGAGCAGTATTCAGTGCTTTTAAAATAATTGGTTTTTTTGGCAGGTCCCATGCTAAATGTTTCACACATATATTGGGCTCCTGCATTAAGGGCCCCTTTTACAAAGCCATGGTAGCAAGTACCAGCACAGCAAATGTAACACAGACCATTTACACTTCTCCCTCCGTATCCACGGGGGTTAGGGGCAGAGCCGGCCCGCGAATATTAAAAAACCGCGAATAATATTTGGGCTGGTTCTCCCGCTTCCCCCGGCTATTTTAAGCCCTGTAAGCCCCGCCCCCCTCTTAAGCCTTACCTGGTGGTCTAGCGGGTTTTCAGGGCAGGAGCGTGGGAAGATTGCTCCTGCCTCGAAAACCCGCTACACCACCAGGTAAGGCTTAAGGTGCAGTGGCTAGACGTGCTGATATAAGTGCCTAACTTTAGGCAGACTTTATAGAATATGAGGGTTGGCCTTTATGTTTTTTTATGGCATCCACCACTTGGAATGGTCTTCTTAAATTTCATTCTGAATTATCCTCTAATTTTAAATCTGATGCTAGGGTCCACTTTAGAATTCAGCATCCAAGAACTGGGTGCCATTGTAGACACTATGGGGGCTCATAATTGAAAGAGAAAAATGTCCAAAAACTGGCCTAAGTCGGCACTTGGACGATCATCAGTCAAAAATGTCTAAGTGCCGATAATAAAACCGGGTTTTGGAGGTATTTCAAAACAACCTAGGCCTCCACAGTGCTGCTGAACGACCATAGCTAAATGGGGCATTTCAGGAGGAGTATCAAGGGCGGGTTATGGGCGGGACATGGGCAGGCTTAGACTTAGTCGTGCTGCATGTATAACTGAAAGTTATACAGCACGGCATAGACGGAACTTGGACTTTGTGACTTAGACCATTTAAAACATGGTCTAAGTGACAAAAAAACCACCTAAAATCACCAGATAAGCACTGCAAACACATAATACAGACCCCCACACACTACCCCAGTGATCACCGACCCCCCCAACCCCATAAAATTCGTAATCACACCTTTAAAATTCAGCCTTCAGACCACCATCACCTGGCAGCCTAGCATATGAAAGCCTAGTCGTCCAGCACAGAGGCGTCTTAAGCTGTCTTGGGGGTGGATTAGGGACCCATGGAGAGGAGGACCCATGCCCATAAGCCCCTGTATTCACTGCATTGAAACATGTGCATTCCCCTATACACCCCCAAAACCCCTTTGTACTGGCATATAAGTGGCTCCTGCAGCCATAAGGGCTATTGGGATGGTAGATAAGTGGGTCTAGGGGATTCTGGAGGTGGTTTGGGTGGGCTCACCATGACTTATAAGGGAGCTGTAATGAGATGATGACATGGAACCCTTTTTATGAAGTTCACAGCAGTGCCCTGTAAGGTACCCCACTATTTAGGTGTCATGTTTGGGTGTTCAGTCCGTCACTTTGCAGACCCCTCCCATGTCCAACAGGGCTTGTTCTAGGCATTTTTGACTTGGATGAAAAGTTGGATGAAAATGTGGTATAAAGATGGACGATCAGATCGGTAGGACGTATACTTAAGACAATTTTCGAAACAAAAAATAATTTGGACGTATTTTTCGAAAATGTGTCCCAAACTGTTTTTTACATTGAACAACTTGTAACTTAGACAAAAACGGACTTAGACGTTTCTTTCGATTATGCCCCTCCACTATGAAATCCTCTGCCCAGTGTGGCAATTTTTATGTTATATTCCAAAAAATGTATGTTTATTTTTTTTATATATTTTTCATTTAGTATGCTTTTGTGGATTAAAACTGCTCTTACTCCCTATCATGTACATAGTAGCCTTTATAAAATAGGCAACCTGTCATAGGCAGTGGAATGAGATGGGTCACCGGGTCCATAGCACTACCTATATTTTGCCCAACAGAGTATCAGTAACTAGAGATTTTAAGGGTATGGCCAGAGAATTGTTTACTTGGCCCCTCCTACTAAAAAGGAGTTTCACTACCCCTTGGTCCTGTTATAAAATGAGGGCCCCCCCCCAAAAAAAATCACAATTTCAATATAGAGCAATGAATTGCATTTGTTTTACCTCTTCTGTGGCACATTGTATTACAGGTCTTCCATTTTGCATGGGAGATACGTCACTCAATAAGACAGCAACATTTTTACTATAAAGTGACACACTCATAAACATGCATCGGGGAGTGCCATTTTGTACAGAAATGTCAAGGGAAGTGGTACTTGGTTTAGACAACTGAAAGCTTCACATTTCCCCTGGGATGATTCTTTTCCCACCAGCTGCATAAAGCTGAACGCGTTCCCTTTTGCTTCCTTTGCAGAGTAAGACAAGCAGGAGTGCCCTCCATTTCATGAACTCTCTGCCGAGATGGGTTGCGGTTGATTTTGCACGACACGGAAGCTATGAACGCTTTTTCGAAAAGATAAACATGGAAAGACTGGCAACAGCAGATTCTGCTTTCAAGATACTTAGGGCTCCTTTTACGAAGCCGCGTTGGCGGTTTTAGCGCACGCAGCTTTTTAGCATGGGCTAAACCTTGCGCTACGCGGCTAGAACTACCGCCAGCTCAATGCTGGCGTTAGCGTCTAGCGCAGCCGGCAGCTTGGCGCGCGCTATTACGCGCGTTAAACCGCTAACACGGCTTCATAAAAGGAGCCCTTAGAAGGGAGTTCTTTTTTGAACACTGGTCTCTTCATTCCAATCTAAAATGTTTGATGCATGAAACCCACTATACTGTAATGATAAAGGAGAAAACTCATGAATGGCATCGATAATAGAAGTGTCAGTGTCAAGTGATTATTCTATGCACCTTATTGTGGGGGAGGGGGAGAGAGAAGATTCTCAAGTAGTAAGAGATGCAATTGGAGACTTCAAAAAATGAGGCAGAAAGATAGAAAAATGTGATCCATCATATTAAGTGCACAGGCTTGATGAAAATCAATATTCAAGCATACCTTGATAAGTTGTCTATATGAGGGTGGTTTGAAAAGTTTGGTAAAAAATCAAGTTAAACAACATAGTATCCATAGGTTTCCAGTTTTTTCGTAAACTATTTTTCCTATGATATTAAAAAAAACTGGAAACTCATTAGACTAAGTGGATAGTTCTCGATGGAGACTGCATTTTTTTTAAACATGCCTTTTAACCAAACTTTTCAAACCACCCTTGTTCATATTATATCTTATTACCTCCAGAGGGATGCAAGTTCTATGGCAAGTGATACATATGACAGATTAAAATCATGTTCCACATACCCTGCCATAGGAGTGAAGTCATCACTGCCATGGTATAAGCAAAACTGAGACATTGCTCCTGAAAGAATGAGTGATTTAGTAGTGAATATTGATCAGTGGAGCAGTGGCGTACCTAGGGTATGTGGCACCCGGGGCCCATCATTTTTTGACACCCCCCCCCATGTAAAAAAATATTTTTTGTAATGACCATGAAACGGAATAAATGGTCAGAATAGAAACAGGCAGTGAAAATTTTCTTACCGTATTTGCCGGCGTATAAGACGACTTTTTAGTACCTTAAAATCCTCCCCAAAGTCGGGGGTCGTCTTATACGCCGGGTACAGTTTACATGCCCTTACTTGCGGGGCTGGATGTACTCAGTCGCGCGGCTCTTCTTCTCCCTACCTTCTCTGCTTGCAGCACAGAGCCGAACGGAAGTCTTCCCGACGTCAGCGCTGACGTCGGAGGGGAGGGAGGGCTTAAACAAAGCTTAAACAAAGCCCTCCCTCCCTCCGACGTCAGCGCTGACGTCGGGAAGACTTCCGTTCGGCTCTGCTGCAGGCATGGCAGGTAAGGAGAGAGAGAGTACCAAGAGAGAGGGGCGGCCGCCCCGCCCCGGTTGCAGCACAGCCGGCCAGGTCCCCTTACTTTTGTGGCACTTCCCCGACCGACCGATAACAGCCCGGGTCCGACAATCCTCCCTGCCCTGTAGCCGCGAATCTAAATTACCTTCTTACAGCAGCTGTAAGAAGGTAATTTAGATTCGCGGTTAAGGGCAGGGAAGCTTGTCGGACCCGGGCTGTTGTCGGTCGATCGGGGAAGTGCCACAAAAGTAAGGGGACCTGGCTGGCTGTGCTGCACCCGGGGCGGTAGAGAAGGGGGGGGGGGGAAGGACTCTGAAAGCACTTGAAGACAGAGGAGGGAGAAGAACGCTGAAAGCACATGGGGGAATACAAAGGGGTGGAGAAGGAAGAAGGGGTCGTCTTATACGGCGAGCATAACACAAAACTCTATTTTTTAACTAAAAGTTGGGGGGTCGTCTTATACGCCCAGTCGTCCTATACGCCGGCAAATACGGTATATTCCAAACATAACATAACATAACATTAATTATGTCTGAATTGTCATGACATCAGAAGTACATATGGAGTAGTTGCAGGTGATGCTTGGGACAGTTCTGATTGTGTTAGTTCGGTTTTATGTGTTTTTTGTGAATAGAAGGGTTTTTATTTCTTTTTGAAGGTTTTGTAGTCTGTGGTCGAGGTCAATTGGTTGTAGAGTTGGGGGTCGAGTGTTGCAGCTCGAATGGCTAGGAGATTGTCGAACAGTTTTTTTCTTTTGACGTTTTTGGTTGGAGAGTGTGTGAATGGTGCGTGAGTTCTCCTATGTCTGTTTGATGGGATTGAATTATTTAGCTGAAGAAATTAGTTACCCCCTCATCCCACACACATTATTTCTCTTCCATTTTTGTTCCCATTATAAAAAATACTGATAAGTTCCCAGAAAAAAAATACATTAAAATAAGAAGTGAAAACAAAGGCCCCTACAGATGAGAACATAACATAAGAATAGCCTAACTGGGTCAGACCAATGGTCCATCATGCCCAGTAGCACATTCTCATGGTAGCCAATCCAGGACACTAACACCTGGTCAAAACCCAAAGAGTAGCAACATTCCATGCTACCGATCCAGGGCAAGCAGACACTTCCCCCATGTCTTAATAAAAGATTATGGACTTTTCCTCCAGGAATTAGTCCAAATCTTTCTTAAAACCAGCTACACTATCTGCTTTTACCATAACTTCTGGCCACTTCATTTTTAAGTTTAGATCTTTCCTTTCAAACAGAGACCTTGCTAGATGTCAAATACAGCACAAGGTAACTTCACATGGACTTAGCTGTGCAGGAAATGTGAATCTCCTCATACACCCACCATATAGTGCAAAAATGTGCAAAGGTCTGTTTTTTTCTTTCGATCACTACATAGCCTAATGCTACACAAGCAGCGCTGTTACAAACATATTCTGTAGGTCAATGCTAAGGATAACAAAGTTTCCTTCCTTGGACCAGAAGGAGATACTGATAAACCACTGGAAGAGATCCCAACACAACACCCAAAGATCCACTCAGTGTGTGAACCAGTTGAGTGGAGTGGACTAACTGGGGGGTGGAAATGGGCCCGGAGTTTGCTCAGCAGAATTTCCCAGACCACCTCTTCCTCTCAACACATTGACACGCTGCCTCCACCACCACTAGAAACACCTCACTGGGTAGGCCAGCTATGCTATAAACTTTATAAAACACATTATTATATTTTCTTATAAAGCACATATTTTAACTGAACTCTCTGACATCCTCAGCCTTTCCATTCACAAAAATAGAAGGAAGAAAAGTTCCCATTTCCTGCTGTTTCATGTCCCCGGCCTATACAATATTTTTTTTCTGCAGACCCTTCAAAAGTCTGACCAAATCCTCGTTTCACTTGCATTATAAAGTACTGAAGATGCCATCTCTCCCCAATCCCAGGTCCTAAAGTCTAAGACAGTAGCGCAAACTAATGCTGCCAGATTCAGGAAAAAAAATTTTGATTCGATTCAGCCTATTGAATTGGTTTTTCAATTCGATTTTCCTGCCCAGTTGGGTGATTTTTTTCAAAACTCCTGGTGGGTTTTATAGCTTTTTCACCCCCTTTGGCTTCTCCTAACCACACTGGCGCTGTGGTGTAAATAAAATAAAGAAACAAAAAGGACTTTTCCTCTCTCTGTTAAATCCTAGCTCACGTTTGCAGTCCAACACCAGCTCTGTCAGGATATACATTTCAAATCTGACATATTATAATCACAAAACAGAAAATAAAATTAATTTTTCTACCTTTTGTTGTCTGGTTATATTTCAAATCTTGTTGGTCCAAGTCTCTGGTTTTCTTCTGATAACTTGCTTGCCAGGGTCTCCTTCTTTCTTCTTTCTGCGTGCTAACCATCCATCTGCCAACTCTGTCCTCCCTTTCCATTTCCCTTCCCTCCCCAGGAAGTCTGGTATCTTTCCTTTTTTTCATCTCCCTCCACAGATCCACCTTTTCTTAACTACCCTTTCATCCGGCATCTCTCCCTCCTTCCCCACCACCCCAGATTCCACCATCTCTCCCTTTCTTTTCCCAATTACCCTCCTATCCAGTATCTCTATCCCTCCTCCACACCATCCCTTGTGTCCAATTTCTCTCCCTTTCAGTTCCTTCCCTCCCTAAATCCCATGGTCCATCATTTCTCTCCCTCTCCTCTATTTTCAGACCCATTATTTCTTCATCTCCCCCCAAAGTTTGGCATATGCACGTCTCTTTGAACACCCCCTTCCCTCTGTGTACTTCTAAACCAGGGTCCCCCCCAAAGGCCTGTCCCCCCTTAAAGGTCTGCCTGTCCCCCCTTGAAGGCCTGCACCCCCCCTGAAAGCCTGTCCCACCCCCTTGTAGGCCTGCCCCTCCCCCTTGTAGGCCTGTCCCCCCACCTTGAAGACCTGCCTGCCTGTCCCCCCTTGAAGGCCTGTCCCCCCCTTGAAGGTCTGCACCCCCCCGAAGGCCTGCACCCCCCTGAAGGCCTGTCCCCCCCTTGAAGGCCTGTCCCACCCCCTTGTAGGCCTGTCCCCCCCTTGAAGGCCTGCCTGCCTGTCCCCCCCTTGAAGGCCTGTCCCCCCTTGAAGGCCTGTCCCCCCCTTGAAGGCCTGCACCCCCCACGAAGTCCTGCACCCCCCCTGAAGGCCTGTCCCACCCCCTTGTAGGCCTGCCCACCCCCTTGTAGGCCTGTCCCCCCTTGTAGACCTGTCCCCCCTTGAAGGCCTGCCTGTCCCCCCTTGAAGGCCTGTCCCTCCCCCTTGAAGGTCTGCACCCCCCCCGAAGGCCTGTCCCCCCCCTTGAAGGCCTGCCTGCCTGTCACCCCCCTCCCCCTTGAATGCCTGCCTGCCTGCCCACCCGCCCCACCCCGAAGGACCGCTCGCCCCCCTGGCCTCCCCGCACCACCTATGAAGCAGCACTACCTATGCTCCCGGTCTTGCCGTTCAGTCCCCACCACCACCACCATCCCCGAAGGACCGCTCGCCCCACTGACCTTCCTGCACCACCTATGAAGCAGCCGCAGCAGGATCGCGACGTCAGCTATCCCTGCGATGCTTCCTGCGCCGCGTTCCCGCCCCTCCTCTGACGTCAGAGGAGGGGCGGGACCACGGCGCAGGAAGCAGCGCCCAAGCAGCTCAGGGATAGCTGACCTCGTGATCCTGCTGCTTGCTGCTTCACAGGTGGTGCAGGAAGGTCAGTGGGGCGGGCGGTCCTTCGGGGGTGTGGGGGGACTGAACGGCAAGACCGGGAGCACCCCTTCAGGGCTGGCACCCGGGGCGTACCGCCCCTCCCGCCCCCCCCTTGGTACGCCACTGCAGTGGAGGGAAAGTTCTTGCACCATTGAGGCTCCCAGCTGACATGGCAAGCTGACATCAGCACAGAGCAGTTCATTAATAACACATAGGTCAATGGGGTAAAGAGCAGAAAGCCCTGTACACTATCTTCTTTATTGTGCATATCATTATCCAACCAGGACTTCCATGCTATAAGTACAGTAGCAAAATGGCATGCATATTTTTGCTACAGATTCTGGAAAATGCATTTATGAAGCTTTTTTTTTTTTTAGCATATAATTTTACTATGCACTCTCAGTTGATGTTTTGCATAGTAGTGGCACATTAATGAAAGATTAGGTTCTTACTTGGATAATCTTGCTTCTGTTAATATACACAGGAGTCTGTACATTAGGTGATCAATGCATGCTCATGAACTATTGCAGAAGGTTGTCAATCAAATTTTTCAGTTCCTCCTCCTTCACCAGTGGAGTATAGCTCCTTCATCAGTTTGTACCAAAGCAATCAAGCTCCACTGTAGCAGGAGAAAAGAGAAAGAGGGACACAGGGAACTTCCCTGGAAATAACATGCATTTCTGATCTACTTTGTAACTCATGCAAAAGAACAATATTAGCATGAAGAGGGAGCTATTCTCCATTGATGAAGGAGGAGGAGCTGAAAGATGTGATTGACATGCTTCTGTACGTGGTTCATGAGCATGGATTGATTACCTAATGTACGGACTCCTGTGTATATGTAATAGAACTATGAATTAAAATGCATGGCTAAAACTGTACATGAAAACAATATTTCATAACAAATAGTTAAAAAGTTTTGTGTACAACAAAGGAATCAGATATTGCAAAATCACTCAGTAAAACAAGCTTTAACAAGCAGAGTGAAATAAGGAATGAGAAATGAGCAAGTTAGCATATGAGGACTTCCTGCTAGCTCTGCCAGAGGAACAGCTCAGTTTACCAGAAGGCTGCAGATCTTCATTGTCAGGGTAATCCTACTGGAGACAGTGTGGGGGTCATTTTCAGGGGCCAAGATAATAAGGTGAGGGAGTCAGCGGAACTTAGCATGGGTTCTGTGCTTCACTGTAGAAATTTAAATATCAACTAATTATCCCCCCTTTTACAAAACTGCGGAAGCATTTTATAGTGCAGGCTGGTGTGCTGAATGCTCTGCGCTGCTCCCAATGCTCTTAGATTTCCTAACTTGAGGAACAAAGAAATCAAGACTTTGGGCTCCTTTTACAAAGCTGCACTAGGGCCTTAACGCACGGAATAGCGCGTGCTAAATTGCCGCACGTGCTAGCCACTACTGCCTCCTTTAGAGCAGGCGGTAAATTTCCGGCTAGCACGCGCTAATCCAGTGCGTGCGTTAAAACTGCTAGCACAGCTTTGTAAAAGGAGCCTTTTGTTACCGTTTGGATTTTCTTATCTTTGCAAACTTGGACAGAAATTAAATTGAAAAAAAAAAAAGAGAATGACTGCAGATGGTAGTTGATGAAATGCGTTTTTGCTTATTGACTATCGAGCCATTTTTTGAGTTAATTCACACTCAAAAACAAGCTCATCCATAGCAATTCTATGCTATCTATTTTAATTCTGCCATAGTTATAATTACCCATACATAGCTTAAAGAACTTTAAATAAATAACTCTCAAATTTAATTTTTTTTGTTGGTTTTGCAATTTTATAATTTCAATTATAATGTGCTACAAAAAAAACATTTGCTCCCTTTAGTGTGCCGGAAATAAAAAAAAAAGTCTGAGAGACACTGCTCCAGATTATACTTTAAAATGTGTTATGGACTTTGCTTTAGCAAGAAAGATTGAACATTTCCAATATGCTGAAAGTGCATATTGGGTTCTTAGAAGGTTGATTTTTTTTTTAACCAAGCCTTTCTTCGGTGATACAGAAATGATATTTCCACTAAGTACATTCAACACTGAAAGAAATAAACTAAATAACAGGCAGCCGGGTGCACAACATTTTGGCCCAGTGTTATTACAAATTGGTATATTTCTACATATTGCATTTCTATGACATGTATTAAAAAGAGGCAGTCATACATAATGTGTTTAGTGTTATTAAATAAAGTGCATTTTATTTCAGTTCATAAATATACTGTATGAATGAACCGGAGACTAGGAAAGGAGAGAAAAGAGGAAGAGGAAAAAGAAAACTGGATAGAAATGTGTGAACAAATTTGTACCAGTGCAAGTGTGAAACCGTTGCTTATCTTTTGCAAATTATTCAAGAACGTCATCATGATTTTTTATTTGCCTCGCACTGATGAATGTGTGCTATAAATTACCAATTCATTTTAACATTTGATTTCATTATAATTTTATTTAATTTGTAGGGTCCCCCCCCCCACCACCACCACCATTGTTCTCTCTAAGCCAGTAGTCTCAAACTCAAACCCTTTGCAGGGCCACATTTTGGATTTGTAGGTACTTGGAGGGCCTCAGAAAAAAATAATTAATGTCTTATTAAAGAAATTACAGTTTTGCATGAGGTAAAACTCTATAGTTTATAAATCTTTCCTTTTGGCTAAGTCTTAATAATAATATTGTCATTTATAGCTTAAGAGACATATGATCAAGAAATTGTTTTATTTTACTTTTGTGATTATGATAAACATACTGAGGGCCTCAAAATAGTACCTGGCGGGCCGCATGTGGCTCCCGGGCCGCAAGTTTGAGACCACTGCTCTAAGCTGAGCAGGAGTCCTCCAACTACATTCCTGCTAGTGGAAGGAGGTGCTTCAATATTATCTGCCCCCCCCCTTTTTTTTTTTTTTTTTTTTTTTACGAAATAGCATTAGGCTTTACTTGGAGATACTATCATAGCAGCTGGAGATAAAAAAAAGTCTAATGCAGCTTTGTAAAAAGGGGGGAGGGGAGATTGGTGGTATGTTTTCAATTACTAGGGACAGGCATAAATTGGCTATCCCTCACCACTGAAAATATGGTCGAAAAAACAGCACCCCCCTTTGGCAGGACTGTACATTGAGGATTCCTGCACAGCTTAGAGCAGTGTATCTCAAGCTGTGTGCCACGGTACACTGGAGAGGAGGAGAGGTGGTGGCGCAAGCTGACTGCCTACAGCAGTGTTTTTCAACCTGTGGACCGGCAGAAATAAAATAATTATTTTGTGGACCGGCAAACTACTAAGACTGAAATTTAAAAAACACATTTCCTCCCCGTCTCCACAATCTCGGTCCCCGCAAACCATCTGATCCCATCCGCACAAGCCTAAGTTATGATTTTATATTGAACGTATTCCAGTAACTCCCCTCTTTCCCCCATCTTAATCTAGCAGATATCTTCCATCACCCTACTCCCTCCATTCCTTATTCAGCATCTTCTCCTTGTCTCCATATTCTCCCTTCACCATGTCCAGCATATCCCCTCTGTCTCCCTACTCCCTCTACCCATGTCCAACATCTTACTTCTGTCTTCATACTCCACCCTCCTGTTCAGCATTTTCCATGTCTCTCTGCCCCCTGCAAGGTCCAGCATCTGTCTTTGTGTCCCTTCTTCCAACTCCCACCTAGTTCCAATAACTATCCTCCCCCAAGGGGATCCACCATCTCCTTTTTGTCACACCAATCTCCCCCCTTGTCTCCCATCCCCTTCCCAAAACACGTGGGAATCCAGCATCTCTTATTCCCTCCCTTGGCTGCTGACCCCAGAGTGTCACAATGGCTGGTCTCACCATAGCTGACACTAAATTGGAAGCAGCCTGGTTCTTAACTCGCATCAGTTTAATTACAGTTCCCTTGCCCAGAACTCTGAACAAAGACAGAAGCTGCGGGACCTTTCATCTTGCCTGCATTGCTATTTGCTATAAGCTCTGCCAGTCTCAATCCTGCCCCTCAAACACAGGAAGTCACTTCAGGGGGGGGGGAGGGAATCAGGATCGGCAGAGCCTATAGCGATGCAAGCAAGAGGAAAAGTCCCGCGGCTTCTGTTTTTCTTTTTGCTGTCCTCAGCCGATCCTAAGCCCTGGAAGGGAAAGGGGAAGAGATGCCGACTGGAAATTTAACCGCGTCGATCTCGCCGGCCCTCCGCGGACCGGTAGGAATTTTCTGCGGACCGACACCGGTCCGCGGACCGGCGGTTGAAGAACAGTGGCCTACAGGACATGCCTCACGTAGGCAATCAGTGGGCGCCAGCACTTATCCTTCTCTCTGGCCCTCTTCCCTTCTGGCACCCCTCCACTGGCGTCTCTGGGCCCACCTGGAGGGCCTTCACACACGCTTGGACATCGCCATGATGTCACACAAGTGCGTGATGTCATCACAGCGATATCCACGCACTTGCAGGTGCCTGAAACCACAGCCACTACCTTTAGTGGGCTGCGGCTTGAGAAAGTTTGCGGGACACTGGCTTAGAGAGAACAGTGTCCCTTCCTCCCACTTCCCCTACACATTTTGTTCTAGATGTAAATGTTTGTTAGGGCTTCTTCCATATGAACCTTCTTGCCAATTTTGACTGCAGAAAATTTGCAACAAATTCTATTTGCTTTTGTGAAAAGACATTTTTTTTAACTAGCCTGCAGTTTAAAACGGCTTTAGCGCATCCAAATGTGGGACTTTCCCATTCACTAAAGCCCATTTTTTTTAACCTAAGCTGTAAAACAAGTCTTTTCCAAAATATTTGCTGGTCCCACACTAATTTTTACATTAGCACACGGAACAGGCTAAAATGTTAATGCAGGAGGTGGTAAAGGCTCCCACTTTAACACTTTGTTAACCAGTTAATGTAAATTGGTTTTCACTTCGACAAATTTGTTGCTCATTACATGCTGTGTCAGAATAATTTTTTAAAAAATAGTGTGTGATTGGTGAACACAACCTGGGACATTATTGTGAATGCTTTAGTGTATGTTACATAAGAACATAAGAAACGCCTTCACCGGATCAGACCGAGGTCCATCTAGTCCGGTGATCTGCACACGCGGAGGCCCATTTAGGTGCTCCTTTTTGGAGACCCGGATTTCCCGTATGCCTCAATATGATCTGCATCCAACTTGCGTTTGAAACCCAGAACAGTATTTTCTGCCACCACCTCCTCCGGGAGAGCATTCCAAGTGCCCACCACTCTTTGTGTGAAACAGAACTTCCTGACATTTGTCCTGAACCTGCTGCCATTTAGTTTTAGGCTATGACCTCTTGTCCGCGTCACATCTGAAAATGTCAGTAATGCTGCTTCCTGGTCAATTTGATCAAATCCCTTTAATATTTTAAAAGTCTCTATTAGATCCCCACGCAGTCTTCTCGTTTCGAGGGTGAACAGTCCCAGTTTTCCGAGGCGTTCCATGTAGCTTAAATTCTCCATGCCTTTGACTAGTTTCGTGGCTCGCCTCTGTACCCTTTCCAACAGAATTTTATCCTTCTGAAGGTATGGAGACCAGTGTTGGACACAGTATTCTAAGTGTGGTCTGACCATTGTTCTGTAAAGTGGCATTATAACATCTTCCGACCTACTCGTGATCCCCTTCTTAATCATGCCTAACATCCTATTTGCTTTCTTCGCTGCTGCCGCGCATTGAGCCGATGGCTTTAGGGTTCTGTCTATCAGCACCCCCAAATCCCTTTCTTGTTCGCATTTGGCTAATGTCACCCCCGACATCTTGTATTCATGTTTTTTGTTTTTCTTTCCCAGATGCATCACCTTGCATTTGTCTATGTTAAAATTCATCTGCCACTTTATCGCCCACGTTTCCAGCTGATTTAGATCTTTCTGAAGATCCTCACAGTCCCTTTGAGAGCCAACCGCCCGACATAGTTTTGTATCATCTGCAAACTTGATTATATTACAAGATGTTTCATCTTCCAGGTCATTTATAAAAATATTGAACAAAATGGGACCAAGAACCGAGCCCTGGGGCACGCCGCTGGTCACCTTTTCCCATTCCAAGAATTTTCCATTTATGGTTACCCTCTGCGTTCTGTTCTCTAACCAATTTCCGATCCATCCGTGCACTTCTCCTCCTATTCCATGACTTAATAGTTTACTCATAAGCCTTGCGTGCGGAACCTTGTCAAACGCTTTTTGGAAGTCCAAGTAAATTATGTCCACTGGATCTCCACTATCTATTTGCTTGTTAACCTTCTCAAAAAATTGAAGTAAATTTGTCAAACATGACCTCCCTTTCCTGAAGCCGTGTTGACTAGCTTTCATTAGGTTGTGCTTTTCCAAGTGTTGTACAATGCGGTCTTTAATTAGTGCTTCGATTATCTTCCCAGGAACCATTTATGGTGCACTAAGCACACATTAAGGGACTAAGGCCCCTTTTTATCAAGCCACATTAGGGGTTTTTTTTTATCACCGGCCGCTCCGGTAAAAGCTCCAACGCCCATAGAAAACCTATGAACATCAGAGCTTTTACCGCAGCGGCCGGCGATAAAATCCCTAACGTGGCTTGATAAAAGGGGGCCTAAATAAGGTGCTAACATTTATGTACATGAATATGCATGAACTTGATTTGTACGTTGCTTCCATTATATGCAAATCTCTTTCATGCATATTCATAGTGGATATCCTGAAAACCTGACAGGGCTAACATGAGGAACGCTGGTATATAATAGGATAAGGGATTGAGATTTCATTTGCCACTTGGACGAGGTGTATTAAGCAGTTTACAATCAGGTACTCAAGCATTTTCCCTTATCTGTCCCAGTGGGCTCACAGTCCATCTAATGTACTTTTCCCCTCAATATTCATAGGTTCAGCACTCACGACTTTGATTATTTGTGCTTTATTCCCTTCCCAGACTTACTTTTTAAAAACTGTACAACTGTCAATTCTGCCAACTGTCAACTACTGTCAACTCTGACCCACTCCTGCCTCCCGGACCCCTCCACAACCTACTTATGGCCGACCATGACCCACGCCTGTTTTCCCTCCCACCTCCATGACCCCTCTTCAACTTATTTTTAAAGCCTGGTGGTCTAGCAGTGAAGCAAAGCAGGAGCGGGAACTAGACTACAGCAGGAACTCATGGCAGCCATTTTTGTTTGCGTCTTTGCACAGGGCAGGAGTGTACAAATATTGCTTCTGCCCTACTTCACTGCTAGACCACTAGGCTTTATAAAATAAGTTGTGAAGGGGGCTGGGAGGCAACTAGGGGTGGGTTACAGTTGGCCCTAGGTAGGTTGTAGAGGGGTCTAGGAGGCAGGAGAGAGCCGGGGGTGAGTAATGGTCAGCCCTATAGTTTTTCATGAATTTTTGTTAGTCATGGGCTGGCTTTGCCCCTAACCCCTGCGAATATTGAAGGGGAAGTGTACCTGGGGCAGTGGAGGATTAAGTGACTTGCCCAGGGTCAGAAGGAGCAGCATGGGGTTTGAACCCACAAACTCAGGGTGCTGAGAATTTAACTCTAACCACTATATGAAATTTACAATGACTAATTATGAAAGTTTCCTTAAATGTAGCTTTTAATTTTGTATTTATTATACATCACACACAATTATATGGTAAATAATATTTTTGTATAATATTTTTATCCATAGTTTACTTTTTATCATGCTCTTTAAGTTCTTAAAGTATTGGTTTAATTAAATGAAATTTACAATGAATAATTATGAAAGTTTCCTTAAATGTATTATTAGGATTTGTTTTTCTTTTTTATACATGCATTAAAGTATGTATATAACAGTAGACCACTTATCTGAAAAGGCGTCTTTTTTCAACATCAAGTGTGTAGACCAAATGACTCAAGCACTGCACACTGCAAATAAAATCAATATAAAAAGCTTATCCTTCCGGCTTCCTGATGTAGTGTAGCGAAACACAGACTGTGTTGGAGCTGTGAACTGACCTTTTCAGATAAGTGGTCTACTGTTAAACAACTTTTGTAGAGTCATAACATTTGCCACTCCAGTAGAAGCAAGTATCCTTGCTACATCCAATGTGTTATGATTAAAATTTAAGCACCTTTCCAGTGACATTGTACCGCTGCTGTGGCGCCTGCTGAAGAGCTTATGAGCACATTTAAATATTTAAAAGCCTTTAAATGTTATATGAAGATACTATTTGAGAAACTTGCCCAGTATTTGTGAGAGGGTTTTTTGTGTGTTTTGTTCTATTTTGAAAATATTGCCCCCTCAAGTGGACTGTAATTTAAAATCCGCGGCCACTAGACAAAGCGGGAGAAACAGATTCGAGCGCTGTGGCCGACTCAGGATGGGAGGATGCACCGCAGGTACTGGAGGGGGAGAGACATATTGCTTCTGCACATACCGGTACAAACCTCCCTCCAGCGTTGGCAGCCGCAGCACGTTAAACAGGTTGCTTCGTGACTTTCTCCTGCAGTTGAGTCCCTCTGCCGCATCACTAATGATGTCATCAATGACGCGACAGAGAGACTCAACGGCAGAAGAAAGCCGCGAACCAGCCTGTTTAGCGTGCTGCGGCTGCCAACGCTGGAGGGAGGTTTGTTATTAAAGTCATCTCGCCGGGAGGGTCGCAGAGTCAGCGGGGGTTGGGCTGGGAGGGGAGATAAGCGTCTGCCTCGGGTGCTTCAGGCAGCAGCAGCGTTTACAATTTGCTGCTGTTGCGGCTTCAGGCCTTCCTCTCTGGCCGGTCCTGCCTACTTCCTGTTTTCATGAAGACAGGACCCGCCAGAGAGGAATACCTGAAGCCAGCAACAGCAATGAATTGTCAATTGCCCGATGAAGTAGTTCAAGGAGGAAAGTGAGAATGGCTTGGAGGGAAGGAGGAAGGTATGCCAGACCAAGGGAAAAGGAAAGAGGAGATGGAGAGAGGCCATATGGGACAGAGAGAGAAAGAAAGGGCGGACACTGGATGGAAAGAGAAGAGAGGGCAGTGAATAGAAGGGGCAACATAGAGGGTGAACAGTATTCTAGCACCCGTTAATGTAACGGGCTTAATGACTAGTATATATATATATATATATATATATATATATATATATATATATATATATATATATACACACCCAGGTGATAATTTTCAAAAGGTTCCCTAATTTTGGGCACTGGGATTATACATGCTAAGCAATCAATCTACATTGACATTTGTATGCACAATTGCCATTACAGAGAACTAGTGTAAGTCAAACAAAAATCAATTTACTCTTAGTAAAATTACTTAAAAAAATTTAAGGGAAAAGAGACCTCAGAAACTTCATAAATTTATTTAATTTACTTTTCTGTACCATTCTCCCAGGGGATCTCAGAATGGTTTACATGGATTTATTCAGGCTCAAACATTTTTCTCTCTCTGTCCCGGTGGGCTCACAATCTATAATACTAATATACCTGGGAAAATGGGGGACCAAGTAACTTGCCCAGGGTCACAAGGAAAAGTCTGGATTTTAACCCCCAACCTCAGGGTGCTGAGGCTGTAGCTCTAAACCTTGTGCCACACTCTCAGATATATTATGGTGGAAGATAGCATAGCAAACATTATCTGACAGAGATGACAAAACATAGTTAATAGTGCATGATAAAACATAATATGACAAAACATGATATGGTGAGACATAGCATGGTAAGCATAGTACGCCAAAACATAGCACAGCAAACATAGTACAGTATTACAAAGCATGGTTAACACAGTATGACACAATTTGGCAAAAGTGGTGAGGCAGGCGTGCATGATGCAACATAGCATGGAATACATTTATCAAAGCGTTAAATATCTTCTCATAAGCAGATAGATATTTCAAATAGATCACCCAAGGATTCAATGGTGAGGGGAGATGCGTTAACAATATTAGCTACGTCAATTATAGAAATATATTTATAAAAAGCACAGGTTATAAACCACTACCAGGATCAATGTGGATTGCAGCCACGTTGAGTTGTATTACTCATGTGGCAGTCTGAGGATCCTTGGTATATTAGGTGATCTATTTGAAATATCTATCTGCTCTTGAGAAGATATTTGACGCTTAGATAAATGTATTTCATGTGGTCTAGAGTTTAAATGAAAGCAGTTGTAATTATTGAGAACTGGGATCAGCATAGCATGGAAGACATGATTTCATAGCTCCCAGAGTTCCCTTATCATTCACTGGTCTTCCATCAATAGCAGTGATCCTGCCAACATTTTTTGAGGTCTTTTGGAATAACACCACAGCAGAATGATCTTCAAGATAAGTGCTTTGTACTTTGAGCACTGATAAAGTAAAAGTGAAAGTGATCAAAAGAAGGGTTTTTGAGACCAGTGAAGTTTCTGGCATGAGTTTTTGAGGTCTCTTTTCCCTTAAAAATTGTTTAAGTAAACTTACTAAGGCTAAATTTGATTTTCGTTTGAGCTAAACACTTAGGGCTCCTTTTATGAAGGCGCGTTAAGGCCTTAACGCGCGGAATAGTGTGCGCTAAAATGCCCCGCGCGCTAGCTGCTACTGCCTCCTCTTGAGCAGGCGGTAGTTTTTCGGCTAGCGCACCTTCATAAAAGGAGCCCTTAGTATTTACTGAAGCCTCATTTTCATTTTGCTTACAACTAAACTCTACTAGTGTAAGTCCTCATTTACATGCCTAACTTTAGGCACAAAGAATTAAGTTGATCGGGTCAAAGAATTTTTCTTACTGATGGGAACAATTATTCCCAAACCTTGTACATGTGCTCAATGCTCAATGTGTAATTATGAACAGCACAGCTACACCTTTACAAACAGTGCTGCTAACCAGCTGTTTTGGGGCATCCTGGGGTGGAGTTGGTGCTATAGATTTTGAAAGTGCCATTTGCAGAATAGTGACTAATTGCAGTTATGTTTGTAATTGCTTATTAGTGTCAAGTAAGGTGAATTATAGCTGGTTGTCCATGAATTCCAATTAGCTGCTAATTATTAAATTAAATTATGCATACACCAGATGTTATTCTATTACTTGTGCACTAGGCAGAAACTTGTGTGCAGAAGTTTATAGAATTAGGAGGTACATGTTTAAATGCCAAAAAACTATGCACAAATGTTACATAGCACAGATAGATGTTTACATGGGTGGAGCCTGGGTAAGAGTCACACACATACAGGTCGATATTCAATGTAATTTAACTGGCCAGAAAGGGCTCCTGACCAGTTAAATTGCCTGTTTGAGGTTGTTAATTTTCAGAGGCACTTAACTGGTTAGTGCTGCTAAAAATAACCTGTTGGTGCCAAACTACAAACCAGCTGTTTTGGGGGTGTTCTGGGATGGAGTTGGCACTTGGCTGGTTATTTTATTTATTTTAATATTTATATACCACTTATGCTCTAAGTGATTTACATTTCGGTATTCAAGTGCTTTTCCTTGTCTGGTCTGGTGGGCTCATGCTGTACCTGGTGTACCTGGGGGATTAGGTGACTTGCCCAGGGTCACAAGGACCAGTGTGGGGTTTGAACCCACAACCTCAGGGTGCCGAGACTGTAGCTCTAACCACTGTGCCATACACTCCCTGTATTCAGAACTTAACTAGTTAGGCTAACTGCATAAACAGGACCACTTAAAATTCAGTCCTAGCTCTATCTAGCAACCCTAACTGCTGAGTATCACACTTAACCAGCTGGATGCTAGCCAGTTCTGGAAATCTGGAGATTCAATGCTGGTGCCTGGTGGTGGTCATCTGCCACTTGAATATCAGGCCTTTACTGTCAGTTATGTGCCTATCTCTGGCATTTAGGTGTGAACAATTACATTAGTTTTATGGTTGGTGGAAGAGCTCACACCTAAATGCATATCTAAATAATTAAAAAAATATATAGCATAGGTTCCAATCTGGTTTCGATTTGTAGAATTGCCCTCATTGCCTCTGTGATCAAAAGCAAGCCTGTGATCTGCTGCTGGCTCATTTCAAAAACCTTTTACGACATGATCTTAATCTTTTCTGAGAAAGATACATCTGACCTGCTTAATCTCTCAATATGCACGAATAGTGAGTGGAGCGGAAAGAGTAGATATGAATTGCTTGTTTAATCCTTCCAATAAGACTAAGGCCTCCTTTTACAAAACTGCGATAGCAGTTTCTACCACAGGGGAGCCGCACTGAATGGCCCGCGCTGCTCCCGATGCTCATTGAGTTCCTATGAGCGTCGGGAGCAGCCCAGGCCATTCAGCGCGGCTCCCCATGCTAGAAACTGCTATCATGGTTTTATAAAGGAGGGGATAAGACTAGGAACGAAGACATGCGATGAAGCTACTAAGCAGTAGATCTATAACAAACCAGAGAAAATATTTCTTTACACAACATGTAATTAAACTCTGGAATTCGTTGCCTGAGAATGTGATGAAATCTGTTAGCTTAGCAGGATTTAAAATAGGTTTGAATAATTTCCTAAAAGAGAAGTCCATACACCATTATTGAGTTGGCTTGGGGAAATCCACTGCTTATTCCTAGGATAAGCAGCATAGAATCTGTTTTGCTATTTGGGATCTAGCTAAGTACTTGGGCTCTGGGTTGGAACAGGATACTGGGCTTGATAGACCTTCAGTCTATCCCAGTATGGCAATTCTTATGTTCTAATGACTACAATCAATTAATTTTAATGTATCCCTTTTATCTAGTTGCACTGTCGAGCAGCACAAACTACATACCGAGCCACCCATAAGAAGAGAATGGGTGGCTCAGCTTTTAGCTTGCGTTGCTCAGAGTGCAGCTTGATAAAAGAGGGGATTAATGTGCAACCATGTTTACTGCCCAATTTAACATCAGTGCTCAACTCCTTTTTTTTACATTGTATGGCTACTAACTTAAATGTAAATTCTGTGGTAACTCTTGCTTGGCTTGTGGTAGTTTTCTACATTGGCCTTTCAGTCTACAAGTTTTTCCTGTCACAAAGATTTGTATGAATCTAAGGTAGAGTTACCATATTTGGAGCCTCAGAAATCCGGATGCATGACCCCGCCCTACCCCGTTCCATGCCCCGCCCAGTTCGCCTTCAAGTCGCGCCCCAGCCCCTCCCCCTCAAAGCCCCGTCTTCTTCCCCGATGAGCTCTGGCCATATCTGGGGGTCCTCAAAGCCTCGTCTTCTTCCCCGATGAGCTCTGGCCATATCTGGGGGGTCCTCAACCATGTGTGAATGTGTGTGATGTCATCCGCGCATGCTCAGAGGCCCTCCAGATGCGGCCGGAGCTCGTCAGGGCTTTCCAAAACCCGGAAAAACTGCCGGATTTTGGAAAGTCCGTCCAGGAAGCTGGACTGTCCTCTAAAAAGACATGTCCAGGTTTTCCTGGACGTCTGGTATCCCTAATCTAAGGGGTCTGTTTACTAAGCAGCGATAAGGCACCTGTTGATGCACCCCGGCTGTGTTGCTTGGTGCTTTTGATGCTGATGCAGATGATTTCCTTGGCTCACTTCTGGTTTCCTGCATCTTATTCTCAGTCTATCATTGTTGCTGCCATTTTTGCTTCCTTTGTTTTTGCCAAATGTTGTCTCAGCCCGCTGTCACTTACACAGATATTTTCCCCTGTTTGTATCATTCCTGTCAATGTTGGAGCCAGAACCATTGAGACGACACATGCTCAGTACCTGAAGACTCTGGCTTGTGGGATTTGACATCTGGTCTAAGCAACAGTCCCCTCTCCACGTCTGTACTGCTCCAGCTGGTTTTCCTCCTGCCCTGTGTCCCATTGACTCACTGGTTCTGTTTATC
Source organism: Geotrypetes seraphini (assembly GCF_902459505.1). Classification (NCBI taxonomy): domain Eukaryota; kingdom Metazoa; phylum Chordata; class Amphibia; order Gymnophiona; family Dermophiidae; genus Geotrypetes; species Geotrypetes seraphini. The sequence goes on along the minus strand of NC_047085.1, from coordinate 459,528,765 downwards.
CGGTAAGGTGTTTATCGTGGTGGTATTTTACTCATCTGCGATGCTCATGTTATGATGTGTTGATCCTTCCTCTCTCTCTAAGTTGTGCTGCATTTCCACGTCTGGCGTCAGTCTCCTCTAAGCTTGGCACATGCTAAATGGTTCTCTGCTGTTGCCAGACAAGCGTCGCCACTAACAAGTTCTGAAGTTAAAGAGGAGGAAGGCAGCCTGTGTTCCACAATGTTCTGCCCCCTTGGTCACTTTATGTATGTACCTGAACCATTCCCCTAAGTGTTCTATTCCTCTTGGATTCCCTAACTAGCTGCGGCCTCCATCATCAGAGCCATCCTTAAGGGTGGGGGGTATTGGGGTGACCCCTCCCAGCTCTGTGCTTTGAGGTGACCCATGCTGCTACAGTAGCTCTGCTCCCACAGGACCATATAGGCACTGAGGATCACACTAGCATTCTGAGGTCCTAAAGTAAAGACCTCCTAAGGTAAGCCAGGCCCATTAAGATTTCTTTTACAATTATCTGGAGGATACTTAACACGAAACACAATTTTAGCCACAGCATCTTAAATGAGTACCATACATGGAAAGCAATGTTTGTTTATTTCTCACTTGCCCTTATCCAGGGCGAATTACTTATTAACATACAAAATAAAAGATTTACATTTATCGTGCAAAACACTTCAGAGACACACTATAACAAATTACATACTTACATATCAAATCAAAATATATATAACATACAAGTCGCATCAACGACAAATTTCATTTCAGGCCAAAAGTGGCCAAACTCACACATACATCAAAATATAAAATTCCATAAGTCATACAAGATGTCTCAATAACAGACTTCAATAAACCAAATAAAACAAACCAGACCATCGAACAACTCCATGACCAGCACTCAGCACTCAAGAGTCATCGCTCCTTCACCTTCCACCATTGTCAATGTGAAGTCACAAGACAACTAAATGGTTACCATGACAACATTTTAGGTGGCATCTCATTGGAATGATGCACGATAGCAACATGCTATACTTCTTTAAGGACTTTGTATGAGGATCGCTGGTAACCATTATAAAGTAAGGCAGTGGCGTAGTAAGGGGGAGGTGCGATCCGCTCCGGGCACCATGTTGGTAGGGGCTCCTCTTCTCTACCCCCCCCCTGTTTCTTCTCATTCTTTCCCTCCACACGTGCACGCTCCTTCCCTTCCTCCATACTTTTAGTTGAAGCTGTTGTTCGTGGGGGTCAAAAATGTGCTCTTTACGACCCCTTCGATTATCTCGCTGACATAACTTCCGGGTGCCGCACATAGGAAGTGATGTCAGGGAGGGCCAATGGGGTCACGAAGAGCACGTTGTTGACCGCCGCGAGCAACAGTTTCAACTAGAGGTACGGGGAAAGGGAAGGGGGGCGCACAAAGCAGGCGAGATTAGGGAAGGAGTGGAAGGGGGGACACGCGCGGCAGGCAGGCGCGGGGGGCAGCTAGGAGGGCGGGCTGCCACCGCCCCAGGCGCCTCTCACCATCGCTACGCCACTGAAGTATGGTTTCAAAACTTCACACAAGAAAAGAACACAGCCATACATAGAAAGAAAGTCAGAATTAGCAGGATGCAAATACGAGCTGCAGGGTTGGAGCTCTAAAACAACTCATTGAGTTTGCTAGACCGATGTATCATCCCTGCAATTGCATGCTCCATTACATCACATTAGCATTGCAAGCATGAATAGTTCACTCCTTTACACAGAATGGTGAGGTTTACAAAAGCTGACCACAACTAGGTTTCCATTTCCTCCGCAAATGAAATGTTATTTTCATTTGGCTTATGTTTATTTGATTTTTTTTTTCCCCAATCCCATTCAGATGCATATCAAGATTATGCTGCCCAGTGCACATCCCCACCGCTATTATTATTTTAGAGTATTATTAGTGGTACATGTAGAGAGAGTAACATCAAAATGTGGATACAAAAAGTCGCACGGATGATTTTCTGCCTGAAAATGGCAAAATTTTAAAAGGAGAAAGGCACAAGCTATGAGGAATAGGCTTTTGATGAAATGGTTTAACTTCACAGGAATGTTATTTGTGACACCTGCAAGATAAAAAGAAGTAATGAATAAATGCTGTATCCCTATTTTTGGCCCAGCCTGTATATTTATAGGATAAATGTAGTTTAGGTCACAGTGATGAGTATTTGGAGGGTGAGTATAAGGATGACACTAGATTTTTCTGGTGGAAAATAACATTATCTGAGCCTGTCATCAATTAGGTAGATTATAGAAGATGGGTGGGGGAGGAGAAGGGGGAGAAGGGAGGGTGAGGGTGGAAGAGTAGAGGGAATAGGGTCATAGGGCTAGATTCACTAAGCAAACTGATCATGTACAGATCGGTTTGCGAGCCCTTAACGACCAGTTTTCCATCCGGCCTGATTCACTAAAGCCTTTTGTGATCCTCCTATGCAAATTAGTAAAACCCCATGCAAAATAGCCAAGCGATTGATTCACTAACAATTGCTTGGCTATTTTGGGTTGGGTTTTACTATTGCCAAACCCGACTGCTGCAGACCTGTCGTTAACTGAGTTACCGTCAGGTCTGCAGGCTTTTTGACAGGCCTGCCTGTCTTTTTTATTCATTCTTTTCCATGGCACAGATATTTTACGTGTTACACACGCAAAATATCTGCCAAATTAAAAAAAAATGAATAAAACAGATAGGCAGGCCTGTCAAAAAAGTTTAAAAAAAGAAAAAGTTAAAAAAAAATTTGCGATGCCCTCCCCCCGCGCCGATGCCCCACAAAAGGCAGGAGGGTTGCCATCTCCCTCCTGCCATGTTACCTCCTTGTCTGGCCGGGCCCGGGCTAACCCAGCTCCCTCCCTGTTTCTAAATTAAAAGTCATGCCGCCGGACCGGGCCCACCCACCCATAAACAAACTACAGGAGGGATGCCAACTCCCTCCTGCCACCCCCCTGGACATCCCATACCCATTCCAAGCCCCCTTGCCACCCCCCCTCCCCATACCTTTAATGGAGCAGGAGGGATGCTGAACCCCTCCTGCTCCAATGACTCCAGCGACGACTCTGAGGCCTTAGGCCCCACCCTGGCACATCATGCGATGAACGGGGTGGGGCCTAAGGCCCTGATTAGCTGCTAGGGAGGGGCCAGGGGTGCCTGAGCCAATCGGGGACTTCCTTAGGGCTCAGGGGGTGGGGGGCATCACGACTTGTTTTAAAAAAACTTTTTCTTTTTAAACTTTTTTGTCAGGCAAGGAGCACGTAGTTTTAACCTGCTTTAATCAGCGGGTTCAAACTACGGGCTTCCTTTGGGAAGAGCAGGAGAGATCTGGGGCACAGCTTTGGGGCAGCAGAGAGCAGGTTGCGGTGCCCGATCTCTCTTGCCTGCTTGCCGGACTCTCTTGCTCTCTGCTGCCGTTCTCCACAGTGCAGGCCCGCTTTAAAACCACAGGCTTGCACTTCAGGGAACGGCGGCAGACAGCAGGAGAGTCCAGGAGCAGGCAAGAGAGATCTGGGCTGAGTTGAGCTCTAACAGCAGTGACATGAGCGGGGATCGTTCTGGCCATGGGTAGGGGGCGTGCTAATGATCATCTCCATTTGCATACAGGCCTTTACTGAATCAGTCGGCCAGCATACAATAGGAAATGGATCGTGCACAGTTTGGAGGTTTAGTGAATCCTGACCATAGTGTGAATGGTGATTGGGATTGATAAGGAATTTGTAGGGAGGGAGATGATTGCTGGAGGTGGAGAAACTGTGCAGTGAGAAGCTGAGTGGGGATTAGTTGGGATTTTGATGGTTGGGAAGATTGTGTGGTGAAAGGAAAGGGTAGGGCAGGATGGGAATGAGGGGATTTTCCGTCCCTCCCTCCCTGCCTTTGTTGATGTGTTGTGTTTTTTGTTGTGGTGGGGAATGGGTTTTTTTTGTTGGGTTGGGGATGGAAAGGAGGGGGTGGGTGGGGATCACAGCTTTAATCTAATTTAGCTTTTGGTGGGCAGAAAGAGTGCTCTGGCACAGTGAGGTATGCAAATATATAGTGGTGAAATGAAATGTGAACCTTGTAGGCAGCACTGCTTTAAGGAAAGCATGGCCTGGCATCATCGTGGGCTATGTTTGGGGGGATGTTTAAGGATACATATTAAGGGAGAGCTAGTTTCGGCACTGAATAGCTCCCTGGCGGGTGTTAAATGTTTTGAGGGTGTTTATGGGGGATTTGATATGATATCGTTCAGTGTTTGAAATGTTTGGGGGATTGGAAATAAAGCTGCGGCCAAACTGATTGTTCCATAAATATGTGTGGAGTCTTGATTTGGTATGATTGTGATTGTATGATGACAAAGTGCAAATGTCAATGTTATGAAGGTGACAGAATGTAGTATAATTCAGAATGCTAAGTAATTGCAGAGTGAAGGTAGTTTTGGTGACAGTGCTGAGTAATTGCGGGATATCGTATGTACCGAGGGTCATAGTCTGCTTTGTATTATAGGGTAAGTGAATTGTAAGTCAGTGCTGAGTAATTGTGAGCACTGTTCCATCTAATCTGAGCAGAAGTCCTCCACTTACAGTCCTGTCAGCAGGGGGGGGGGGTATTTCATTATCAGATTTTAAATGGGGGCAGGTAAGTTCTGCATGACTCCAGGGAACTTAACCATCCCTAGTGTTTGAAAACACATCACCCCCTACAGGTAGAAATTTAGTTCGAAGACACCCACTCAACTTAGAAGGAATAGTGATTGTAGCCTTCAATCCATAACCCTATTCCCCACTGTCCACCAACCTAGCCAGAAGATTAACCATTCCCCTTAACTATATCCCTGGCATCCTGTTTGTCTGTCTTGTCTGTTTCGATTGTAAGCTCCTTCGAACATGGGCTGTCCTCTTTGTGGCTTTATACAGCGCTGTGTAGGGCTATAGAAATAATGAATAGCAGTAGTAGTAGAATTCCTGGAATAGGTAAATGTTACCCTTAATTCTGCACCTCAACATATACTGCTTTGGTAGCTGTTGGACTTGCAGGCTGTATAGAACAAATTAAAATAATAATGATGATAATAATAATAATAATAATGTTGGGATAGGTATCTTTTAAAATATAATTATGTTATTTCCCCAGTCCCCACCTTCCGACCCTCATGGGAACTCTATGACCATCGGAGCAACACAGAGCATTCAGCGTGCTAACCGGTGCTAAAAACCTCTTGCACGGTTTTGTAAAAGGAGGGGGGGTTTGTTTCTTACAGTTTTTATACTGTATATTATTGGGATTTTTAAAAAAAAATTATTTATGCATTTCAATATAAATTCACAAGAAACCACTTGTTACAGAAATTCAGAGCAATAGGTATAGACATCATCCAAAAAGAAATTATGCATATACTGAACAATTAAAAAAGAGAAAGCAAACCCGGCACGTAGAAAATTCCAACATGAAATATTTAAATAATATCTTTTAAGCCTCTTCCTTAGACTCTTATTTCTACTCCACTTAAAAAAAAACAAGAAAATTAAAGAGACAATGAGATCTCTAATTTTACAAGACTAATAATTACTGATAAAAAAAAGGCTTGCTAACGTGTTATATTCCGGACTAAATTCTCCTGCAGCCCTTTTTCATACTTTAGTTAATTTTTCTAGTGTCCAAAAAATTTCAAAGTTGCTCGGGTACAAAAAAAAACCCCACATACTTAGAGCCTCTTCTATCAAACTGCGCTAGCAGTTTTTAGCGCAGAGAGCCGTGCTGAATGGCCCATGTTGCTCCCAATGCTCAATGAGTTCCTATGAGCGTCAGAAGCTGCGCAGGCCATTCAGCGTGGCTCACCGTGGTACAAACTGCTAGCGCAGTTTCATAGAAGAGGCCCTTACTCCCAGTATATCTAACCAAACATTTGTAAGGATAGCTTAATCGGAAGGTAGCTCCCATCTTTAGTATTTCCTCCCTCATAGGCAAAAATAACTTTCTACGGTCTTGAGTAAATTTTGTAATATCAGGGAAGATCCAAATTTTCTGTCCCAAGAATAAACTTTGAGAAAAATGAAAAAACATTCTCATTATCACATTTAAGTCTTGCTCAAAGACTAACGAGATTATCAATGTACCTCGGTAAGAAGATCGACTGTCGGCTCCGGGCGGCTTTCCCGCAGAGGAGAGAATCCTGCATTCACCGTGGGCCTCATCTGGGGCAGCCTCCTTGGAGCGGCTGGGGCACGGGCAGTGTGTCTGGGAGGGAATGCATGGATTGGAGAACATCGCAGGGGAGGAGACATAGGCATCCTGGGACTGTCTGCCAAGTCTCTTCCCTGAAGAAGCCCTTTCTGGAAACGTCAATCGCTCCTCCTAAACTTACTTGCTCCACTTCATCACTGACGCTGAAACCGTGGATTGAAGACAAAGTTTTATTTTATTTTTCTTTCCAGCTTATGATTTATCTTTAATCTTATCTATTGTTTTGCCTTTTGTCTTTGTTTTGTTCTATTTCTATCATTTAAATTTCTCCAGAATTCTACTGTGCAACGGCTCCCCCTTCTGCTTCTATTCCTTTCTCTCCTCTCTTCTACCTTCCAAAGTATTTAGATCAATGCTGTCTTGTTAAAATGTTTATTTTATTTTTATTTTTCCTCTAACTCTACTTTTCACTTCTCTATTACCCTCCAGGTACTTTAGTTAGATTGTGAGCCTTCGGGACAGTAAGGGAATTTTTCAAGTACCTTTCTTATTTCTAATCTTAATGTATATTTTCTGTAAACCGCTTAGAACCTAACGGATGTAGCGGTATATAAGAAATAAATTACATTACAAAATAAATTACATTACTGATTCTCCTCCTGGGAACTCTCCAAGATTCCAGTTATGTTGTTTAAATCAATTGCTTGTGATTTATATTTGTGGTATAGCATTTTTGATAAGTGAGTTCAGTGTTGCCCTGACATTTTAAAGATGTCACTTTGGGCTAGATTCACTAACCTTCATGATCGTGTCTGATCTGTGGCAGGCCGACTGATCCACGTGTGCTAATGCAAATGGTGGTGATCAGAGGCCCGCCCCACACCGACCACACGGATTGCTGTAGAATGATCCTGATGCACGAGCAGACCATCTTCTTTGCCTGTAGATGGTCTGTGCATGCTCTCCGTGCAAGAAAGGATGGGAGGAGGGGGGCAATCAGAAAAAAAAGTAAAGCTCTGTGCTTATGCTGGGTTAATTTTCGCAGTCCCAGCAGTAGTGTTAGGAGAATTTTGGGCCCTGGCTTCCAAGGTTTAATTTGCAGTTACCTGCGAGTTACCCAAGTCTCTCTCCTGCTTCCCCAAATAAAAGTCTCCCTCCATTCTTCCTCCGTCTGCACATTTGCTCCTTCTTATGGACTCATCCCATTCTCGTAAGTGCAAATCTAGCTGGAGCTGCTTTTATTCGCGAGCCCATGGTTTTGGGTTTAAAGTGGGGCTGCACTGCAGAAAAGGGTGGCAATTGCAGGAGAGTCGGGGCGGCAAGAGCAGGAGAGTTGGGAGCGGCAAGAGCAGAAGAGTCTGGGCGGCCGAGAGCAGGAGATGTGCCTCAGCTGATTCAAGAGAAACTGCTTCTTCGACAAAAACTGCTTCTTAAGAGAGGCAGGAGAGTTGGCAGGGACGTGAGTGACTGGTCCTCAGCAATCGCTTCTTTTTTGATCGGGCAGCCCAGTTGGTGTTCCTGAAATTGTTTTGTGAATCACTGCCTTCCTACTTTTGGATGCCCTTCCCCTCATTTGCATGCGCGGATTGGATCGGGAGGAAGGTTAGTGAATCATGTTGGGGTCGCAAAGTGGTTGCAAACTGCTCAGGACACGATCGTTAAAGGTTAATGAATCTCTTTGTGGGATGAAGAGGTCTGGGAAGAGTTGAGTGTACTGGGGGAAGAGATAATGTCTTTAATCTATTCCTGAACAAGCAATGTGTGGGAGTTGCAGTAGTCTAGGTGGGGTAGTAAGAGAGCTTGTGCCATTTTCCTAAAGCTGCTTTAGGACAGGGATGGTCTGATTGATCTAAGTCGCCTCAGTCTGAAGAAAATCTTCTTTGCCAGTGAAGCGATCTGGCCTATTATCATTTTCAATTAGCATAATAACTTCTGCCTTTTTGTATTGCACACGACCTTCAAAATATTCTCCCACTATCATTAATATAATTTCATCCAAATGTGTTTCATGGAGAAAAGCTTTAGTTACATATCTTTTTCTGATTCAAGGATAGTTCAGTTTTTTGACCCTTAGCTGGTGATGTAATGCCACCTACATTCCATGTTGAAATTTGAAGAACATTAAATAACATCTACATGAACAGGGTAACACCAAGAATAATCCCTTCATAGCAGTGGAGGCATGCCAGCCAGCACCCCTCTCCCCTGTCTGTTTACATGGAACCAAATAAATCATTTTGCTTCTAATCAGTGTTCCTAAGAAAACATTTCTGCTATTTCTTTCCTCTCGTGCTCTACAACCCATTCCTCTCCCCCACCTGTACCCTCCCACTCTGTAACTCTACCCACTCTAAAATCCCTCCACACTATCCATAAGAATGCACCTTAGGGTGTCAGACCTCCAGTTTCCCCAACTGCATGCTTACAGAAAGATTATTAAAACCTAGATAACTGCACTGAGATATGAGTACAGTGATATTTAACTTAGTTCCAAATTGTACAAATAAAGTAACACCTAAGATAGTACATACTTTGTGACAAGGTATAAGAAAAATAGAACTGAATTCCATTTCCAGTGCTTAAAAAATGCTCTACAGAGTTTCATAATGAAAGCATTAACTTAATTTATTGTAAACCAATGAGTGGGTTATAATAATCCACAAGTTTAATGACCATGTGAAAAAGCAAGTACCGTAATCTTACTGACTAGTATATTATGGGGCTCATTTTCAAAACAGAAAAACGTCCAAAAATTGATATAAAGGGGTAGATGGATCTTTGTTTCACCAAATGTCCAAATCACTATTTTCGAAACCCAATTTATAGAGGGGTTTCTATGCTGTTCATCTGTAGTGTGTCTAAATCTCAAGGGCTGTTTTGGAGTGTAATTGATTGCTTGCCATTCAGCCATTGTCTCAAGGGGGCATGTTGGTGTGTTTTGGATGATATTAGGATGGGCTTATGATTGGATGATTTTCTACAAAAAATGGAGCATTATAGAAAACATCCAGGGCAAAATTTAGATGCTTGAGCCTAGACCTGTTTCAATTTTTAAAAAAAGGTATGTGTATGCCTTTAAGTTGACCAGTTGCACAGTAAGGAATCCTCCCTGTGATGTTTCAAGGCAGAGTACAGGATGTTTGTCATTGCCTTCTCCTATACAGGGTTCATAGACAAGGGCGCGAAAGACAAAGGCGCGCCCAGACAATTGAGCGCAGCGCGGAGGCGCGCGCCGCTCAAAATTACTGTTTTTAGGGGCTCCGACGGGGGGGGGGGGTTTGTTGGGGAACCCCTCCACTTTACTTAATAGCCATTGTGCCGGCGTTATGGGGGGTTTGGGGGGTTGTAACCCTCCACATTTTATTGTAAACTTAACTTTTTCCCTAAAAGCAGGGAAAAAGTTAAGTTTTCAGTAAAATGTGGGGGGTTACAACCCCCCACACCCCCCACAACGCCCCCACAACGCAGCGCGATGTCTATTAAGTAAAGTGGGGGGGTTCCCCCCCATGTCCCCCCATCGGAGCCCTAAAAACATTAATTTTGAGCGGCGCGCGCCTCCGCACTGCGCTCAATTGTCTGGGCGCGCCTTTTTCCCGGCGCTCTTTTGACCTGACACCCTATACAGTGTGTGGCTCCACTATGTTGATGCTTCCCAACAAGAGGCCATATAGTACCTGGTATTCCCCAATGGTCCCCCATCTATGTACTAACTAGGCCTGACCCACTTAGCTTCTAATGGGCAGCCAGGCTATAGACCAACAAAGAGTAAGTGCCAAAAAAGTGCCCAAACTAACTAGATGACCACTCCCCAGTGGCCACTAAACCCCTTTCACCCCCAAAGATATGAATGAAACAGTACATACCAGCTCATATAACAGCTTCTGAGGTTATGGCCAGTCCTATTAGATCATCAAAGCAAGTTCTTGGATAGCCTATTGACTGGTGTAGTGGACTACATCCCAATGGCTTGTTTTAGGTGGTTTTTTTCTTTCGGACTTTTTTTTTTTTTAACAAAGGTTAAAATGGTTCAAAAAGATAGATGTACTGTATACAAACACATCTAAGAAATGGCCATTTTTGGAGAAAAAAATGGCAGATGTCCTGCTTTGAAACTGGGGCATGTTCGCTACTAGATTTGGGATGTTTTCTGTAGAAAAGTTCAAACTCGGATTTAGATGTCATATCAAAAATGCACCTTCACATGACAGTCTATAGTCTAAGTGATCATAGGGTTGATGAACTTTTAGGGCAACAGCAGGACAGCCAGCAGGGTAAAACAGTATAATACAAGAGCTATACCACTGCAGCTTTTTGCAACTTTTATTCCATCACAATCCATTAGAGCCATCAAATAATCCCTTCTGCTTCTGGGTGGATGATATACAGTAAATGTAGAGAACGACATGGTCTCCACGGTTAACAGTTGGAAACCATCCCCATGTCATTCTTTAAGGAGAGAGGGAAGAATCAGAGTATGAATGGGCACAGCCATTGACCCTCAAGTCTTGCATTGAAGAATGCTGGTGTAGAAGGACTGAGGTTGAGATAGACATTAGAGAATGACACAAGATGGTTTCCCATGATTATCCGTGGGGGATGGGGACAAATTCTATCATTCTCTGTTGTACATAGTCAGCCTGAGGAGTATTTTTTTTGTTTTGTTTTGCTCCAGTCTTTCCACAAATGACTGAGCTACCTCTACCATCTCATACAGTTGTAGTACCATTATACCGCAGTGTACATAGTCATGAAGGAAACAGTCCTTGAAGTGGCATAGTAAGGGTGAGCGGTGCTCGGGTTGGTGGCACCCCTCCTCACCCTCTTCACTGCCCCTCCAGCCGCGCGTGTGCCCCCCCTTCCCTTTCCCCCATACCTTGTTAACTTCTCTGGCATGAGCAGCATGCCCACGTCAGTGTCAGCTTGCCCTTTGATATCACTTCCTAGGCGTGGGTCCCAGAAGTGATGTCAAAGAGAGCGCCGATGCTGACACGGGCATCAACCTCATGCCAGGAAAGTAAAAAAAAGGTACAGGGAAGGCAAGGGGGCGCTTGAGCACAGCAAGGAGAGGAGGGGGGGGGGGGTAGCGAGGAGGAGGGGTGCCATGCCTTTAGGAAGATCATGCCTGGGCGGACTGCATCCCTCTTATTATGCCACTGAGTCCTTGATCAAATGAGCTCACAATCTAATTGATCAAGACAGGGTAGGGGTGTTACAATTAGTGAGAAATGGTTAAGCTACTGGCTAGGGCGATAAGCAGAGGGAGAGGGTTATGTATTGAAGGCAATACCTGGAGTTTAACCGGGTACAGGAGGCTGAAACACATTTATAGTTTATGGAGGTGTCCGCATAAGGGTGCAAATTCTTTGCGCTGAAGAGACACTTTAGTGGCATAATCCTGATAACAGAGGATCTTCCTTCCTTCATATTCTAAGGGTTTACCCTCTCATAAGGCTTGTAGAATCGCCAACTGGTGGTGATAGTAGAGTAGCCTTAAGATCGCTATTCTTGGGCGATCTGTGGTCATGCATCTAGGACCAAAGTGTTCAATTTTTAAAGGTCCTGTTGTACTTTGAAATTATAATTTATTAGAAAACCAAGTTTCCAGGAAGTCATGTAGTTCTGCTTTTAATATTGAGTCAGACAAACCAACCAGCCATAAATTGTCCCTATGGGAGTGGTTTTCAAGATCATCCAGTTTTTCTTCCAATTTAACTACCGTCTTCCGCAGTTGCTTGGTCTCCTGAGAGACATCCTGTGTTGAAGCCTCCACAACTCTCACTCCTTGTTAGATTACTCCTTAGCACAGACACTAAATATTTGGGTCTACATGTGGATGAGCCTCCTTGCTCTTGTCTCTTGCAGTGCCCTTCCAAAATGGCTGCCACAACCTCAGAGTATTATATGAAGTGCCAAGAGGCCTGCCTGGATAGCTGCGGGTGGGGGGGGGGGGAAGAGAGAGAGAGAACGGGGGGGATGGAAACTACAGCTCAGGGCTGAAAGGGAGGGGAGGGAAAATGTTTCAGAGGCTCATATTTAAAAAAAATAATAATTATGCGGGTGTCAGCTTGATATTCAGGGCTGTCACCCGCAGTGATTAGTGGCCTAATTTAGGACAGCATTTGAGCTTAGCTATGTGGGTGCTGGTACTGAATATTGCTGGAATCTGCATAACTCTGGGTTTATCCCCAGTGCTGCCCCTGATCTGCCCACTTTTTGGTTAGGTGGTGTGTGAGGATATTCTATAGCATTCTCTGGTTAAGTGCTGCTGAACACCCCCACCTAAGTGGGGATTAAAACAGTAAAAAATACATTAAACAGTACACACTGTATAACACAGTATGCTACTTCCAGTGACAACACAGCACACAAATAAAACATCTTATTGGACAGCACAGGGGGTAAAAGTAGGTGGATTATACAGACAGATAAAATAGAGTAACAGGAGACTGATAGGCTTATCATAAAGGGAGGAATTCTATAAATGACTTTAAAATGGGTATCCAAAAATATATAGGAGGAGCAGGCTTTAAACTACAGCAAAAACAATATTTATAAACAACAAGCCTACTTATGTTTTGCAGTTAGGGACCATGGACAACATTTACCAAATATTAACAGGCCTCAAAGCTCCACTGAGATCTCAAACTCCAAAACTGGATCAATCTCCCAAAGGAGTACCAAATATCCTCATTGGCCAAAACTGGAAAAAGACTGGGAAGAAAAAACTCCCAGTCAAAAAAATGGTTAAAATTATATTACAAAAGTCTCAAAAATTCAGTCACTAAGAACAAAACAAAAGACCAAAACTTCTCAAACAGAGCATAGTTCAAAAATAAAGAGAAAGGAACACTCTAACATCGCATATTGCACAGTCTTCCTTCTGCTTCCTCATATGTCAGCCGATGATTGTAATCCAGAAAAACATTAAAATGGTCAATATACACAGACTTCTGCACTGGAATTCCATACACTCTCCAAAACTCTTCTCGACAAAATCACATACCAAACAATTGCTAGTTTAACTAGCAGCTGCGTCAAAAGAAGGAGAATACAAATCATAACAGCTCTATAATCACAAAATGGCCCCACATTTAACACAGATGCCACTACTGATGTCACGCCAGTCAGATGATCAAGAAATCCATCCTTAATGGGACACTTTCAACTCCCTGACTTTTCCTACAGTTTACTTGAAAAATGCTTCTATCGCAGTATTCAGTCCAAAGGGTTCAACCATGCCCAAATGAAAAATCATCCTTTGTTCTATTTATCTTAGCCATTTCTTCACATTTGTCATATCCAATTGTTTAATCACTGAATATCGGTGGGAATGTAAAGAAATGCTTAGATAAATGGGATATACTGTACACCATCTGGTCTAGGTGACTTATCATTCTTTAGCTTGTCTAGTTGGCTTAGTACGTCTTCCAGGTTCAGTGAGATTTCTTTCAGTTCCTCCACATCATCACCCTTGAAAACCATTTCCAGTTCAGGTTGAGCAAATAATTCATTTAGTCTCCACTATGGCCTTATCTTTGCTAAGTGCGCCTTTTGCTCCTTGATCATTGGGGGAGTAAGGGAGGATCATGCCTTAATCTGGTCAGTTTGGGCAGCTTTGGGGCAGTTCTTGAAGGTTGCTTGAATATGAGGAATCAGCAGAAGTGTTGACTCCAGCTATACATCATTTCCTGAACTGTGTTTTAAAGGGATTTTGATTCCAAGTATGCAACCATTTGTGTTAGGGATCCACAGGAGCTCTGTTTTATTTGGGGTCAGACAAAGTTTGTTGTTTTTAACCCATTCTTGCATTGCTGTAAGACAGGCTGTCAATTTATTCAGGTAAGTTTGGTTCAGTGGGTATGAGTAATTTAATATCATCCATGCAGATGTAGAACTGAATGTCCATCAACAAAATCAGCTCCACTAGTGGCTTGAGGTATATATTAAACAAAATAGGTGACGGAATAAATCCTTGTGATATCCTGCAGGTCAGTACCCAAACAGATAACTACAAAATAAGATAACTAGAAAAAGGTGAAATACAAAGTCTCAAAGTGGCAGTGAGATGCTGCTGCATAGTATAAATAGTATATGTCTGATAGGATCTGAGCCAAAGCCTTGACCCTCATAAATATGCAGGCCACATATTTTATTTATAATAATTTATATTCCACATCTCCTACAATTCTACATGGATTACAAATTATTCAGGTACTCGAGCATTATTCCCTGTCTCAGGGGGCTCCCACTCTATCTAATGCACCTAGGGCAATGGGGATTAAGTGACTTGCCCAGGGATTTGAACCCACAACCTCAGGGTGCCGAGGCAGTAGCTCTAACCACTGCACCACACACCATGGATTTTAGAATGCTCTATATATTCTTGTGGAATAAGGATTAGTTTTCACTTTTGTAGTGATTTTGTATCTTTTCCAGGAAAATGTGTCATATTCTGCAATATTGTAGAGCAATGGTTCTTGATATGTCCAGGGGGATCCCCAGACAGCCAGATTTTCAAGATACACTCCTAGCGCAATATTCGCGGAGGTAAAGGGCAGAGCCGGCCCGTGAATATTGAAAATTTGCAAATAACTTTTGGGTCGACTCTGAACGTCCCCATCCCTCCCACCTCTCCCTCCCCCAAGGCATCCCGGACCTTACCTGGTGGTCTAGCAGTCTTTCATGGCAAGCACAATCTTCCTATGTGCCTGCCCCGTGCAGATTACTCATCTAAATTTGCTACCTTGATCTGCACGGGGCAGGCGTGTAGGAAGATCGCACCTGCCCTGAAAGATCGCTAGACCACCAGGTAAGGTCTGGGAAGCGGGAGGAAGATGGGGGTGATTCTGGTTTTAGGAAATCGCGAATAATCAAAATGGCGAGTCCTAAAACCGCGAATCGGGAGGGGGAGTGTATCTCTAACGAATATACATGAGAGAAATTTGCACGCCTACTGCCTTTTTTATAGACAAATCTCGCTCATGCATATTCATTAGGGATATCTTGAAAACCCAAACAGTTGGGGTTTCCCCAGGATAGGTTTAAGAGCCACTGTTGGGAAATAAATTGTTTCAGGCTTTCTAGTGAAGACTTCATCTGTGGATAGGTTGAACATCTTTAGTGCAGGGCTTCCCATAACTCTTGAGGAATCCATATAGTTAGACTTTTAGGATAGTTACCATCAATATGTATGAGTCAATTTGCATGTATTAGAAGCTCAGTGCTAATATTAGAGGCTAAGTGCTCAGTGCTAATATTAGAGGCTAAGTGCTCATATGAATATTCACTTAGGGTGTCTTGAAACCCCAATTGATCCTGCCATAGAGATTCTTCAGATATATTTTCTGGGCGTTGTGGATGATATTTGAGGATCACATATCATTTTTTCTATTGTGCATGCATTGCAAGATGGCTTCCCAACTTAGACTGATGGCTCTGTGAATCTTTAAATATTTGTACAGACTAAGGCCTGGATGCACTAGAAATAATCGGTAATACCGACTGGATCGCTGTTGGCTGATTTTGAATGAACGATCGATGCGCTACCAAATGATTTTCACGTAGGTGCAAATCATTTGCATATAAACCTGACAGATCAATCGCTCAGTGGGCAATTGACACATGCTCATCCCTAACAGCAAGGACAGGGAAAACAGCCTGATGCCACTGCTGTTAGGGCTTCTTTATTTTTAATTGCACAGATGTGCATATGTGCTACACATGCACAATCTGCCCCATTAAAAAAGGAAAAAAGTCCCCCTCACCGATGGCCCTCCCCAATGACCCCCTCCCCCATGAACTGGCATGCAACCTCCCCCCCCAGCAGTGAAAATGGCAGTAGGGATGCCTACTCCATCCTGCTGGGCCGAATACCCCTGTGCCATGCCCCCACCCAGTCCTGGATCCCTGCTCCACTGTCCTGTCCCTGAACCAAACTCCTCCCCTTCCCCCAAATTAGATAAAACAGATGCCCACTTCCTCCTGCCACACAGAACACCCCTATGCCATGACCCCTGGCCAGGTATCCCTGTGCCACCATCTGCCCAACCCCCCACAATAAAAAAGGCATGCACGATGCCCATTCTTTCCTCCTACCAGATGCTCTCCACCCCACCCCCCGAACCTCCGCCATACCATTTTGTAAAGTTGGAAGCAGGAAGCCAGCTCCAGGCTCCTGCTTCAGTTTCGCCACTCCAAAATGGTGAGCCTTCCCCTCCACAGTGCATCATGTGATGCACGGAGAGGGGCCAAAGGCCCTGATTGGTTCAGACGCATAAGGCCCCTGGATAGAGAGGGAGGTGCCTAAGGCCTGATTGACCCAGACGCCTAAGGCCCTACCCCTTGGGATTTAGTGCACGCCAATGAATTAGTGTGCATTAAGTGCCATGCAGCCCATAAGTATGTAATGGGCTATGCGGAATGTTAATCCATTAGCACATTTAGTAAAAGGATCTCTAAGGGCTCCTTTTACAAAGCTGCAGTAGCGGCTGCTGCTATAGTAATCGTTCCGACACCCCTAGGGATTTAACGGGCTTTGGAGCATTTGCCGTCTAGCAACTGCTACCATGTTTTTTGTAAAAGGGGGGGGGGGATAAATTAAGCAGCTTTAGGGTACTCACCATAAAAGAAAGATCCAGTCTCAGTTAAGATTGGCTAATATTGAACATGTTGGCTTGTACTCTAGTAGGGTGCTACTGGCTAACTTTGTGTTTGGGTGTGCAGAAGCAGGAAAAAAAGATACAGTTATAGCATTCAGTAGTTTAATCAGCCACTGATGCGTTGAAAAGTCATCTATCTAAGCCAGTTTATGGGTTTTGCAATTTGTCATTCATCATCCATTTTACATACATAATTATACCAATGAAGCATAAAGACAGAGATAGAAAGGAGGTCTCTATGTGTGTGGAGGGAGGCTGGAGGGAGGAAGAGGGCAACTTAATTAGCATCTCAGTCCTAAATCCAAAAATCTTCTCAAGTTCAATAAGTTTTATGATATAATATTTACCAGATACAACCAAGTCGTAACTGATGACAACCCCAGACTACAAGATGTTCAGAAAGGAAATAAAAACTATACTCTTCAAGAAATCCCTGAAAAAGACTTAATGCCACGAGTACCTTCCTTCTTCCCATCTTCTCCCTAACTCACTGATACTACCTGATCTACTCTTTGGAAATGACCTGTGATCTTACTTTGTAACCCTCCTTCTATAACTCTTTTGTAATCCGCCTTGAACCGCAAGGTAATGGCTGAATAGAAATCTCTAATGTAATGTAATTATACATAGGAACCAACAATCGTACTATATAATAACAGTTACATAATACATCAGAAAAAAGGGTATTAATTAACAATTAAAACAAAGCATAAATAAAGGTAGCTCACTAGCAACTACCAATAGATAATAGCAATAATCAACCTATAATTAACAGCATGGATGTGCATTAATAAATTTCAACAAAATAAATCTGCTATGTCACTATATTTTATGAGAGGTTTCCATATCTTACGATATGTGTGCAAACTACCTCTTTTTGTCAGCAAAAGCCCTTTCGAATTTGGCTATGAGACATACAGAATTCCACCAAGTAATATACTCTATTTTCATAAAATCTTTCCAATGGCTAAGAATTGTTTTTATTGCTAAACTTAGTAATATTCGCAATAATTTAGCCAGCTCATCTGTGATTAGGGCCTTTAGACCTCTTCTGCCCAACAGAATAACATTTATAGTTACTTGTGCTTGAATGTTAAACAAGCAAATGGTCTCCCAAACTTCTTTTCAAAAGTACTGCAAATGTTCACATTGGAAAAGTAAGTGAACTAAAGTACCTGTACACTTCCCCCTCCCCATTCGCGGTTTCCGCACTCGCGATTTCACATAATCGCAATTTTTTTGGGGGGAGGGGGCAGAGCTGGACCATGAATAAGCAAATACCGTGAATATCCGGCTCTGACCCACCCCCGCCTCCCTCCCGCCTTCCCCCCGGCATCCTGGTCTTACCTGGTGGTCTAGTGGACTTTCGGGGGAGGAGCAATCTTCCTATGCTCCTGCCCTGTGTAGATCGCCAATAGGAAATGGCTGCCGTGAGCTCCCGCCGTAGTCTTGAGAGACTACAGGAACTCACGATCTGTGATCTGCATGGGGCAGGAGCGTAGGAAGATCGCTCCTGCCCCGAAAGCCCGCTAGACCACCAGATAAGGCCGGGATGCCAGGGGAAGGCGGGAGGGAGGCGGGGGTGGGTCAGAGCCGGATATTCACGGTATTTCCTTATTCATGGTCCAGCTCTGCCCCTATCCCCCGTGAATAATGAGGGAGATGTGTATCCAAAACTCTTCTAATTTCATTGTGCATTAAGGGCTCCTTTTATCAAGTCACGCTACAGGGGTTAGTGTGTCGGACATTTCATCCTGCGGCAGCCTAAAATCCTAACGCCTCATCAATGGAGGCGTTAGGTACTAGCACGGCAGGTGGTTTAATGCACAGTATTCCGTGCGTTAACCCACTACCGTGCCTTTGTAGAAGGACCCCTAAAAGTTTTGCACAAGGGCACAAACTGACTGAAAATGCAGAACTGCGATACTGACATTTTATGTTAAACATGTTTAGGAATGGCAAGATCAGAAAGAAGACAGCCATGTTCGTATTATGTCTCTTGTCAGTGGTGTAGTGAGAGTGAGAAGCACCCCGGGAGGGTGGCGCCCCTCCACTGGCCTCTTCTCTGCTCCTGCTCCTTCCTCGCCCCCTACTGCTGCTCGTGCACGCCCCTTCTCTCCACCGCACCCCTTCGAAGTGCGAGCAGAAACCCCCAACCTGCTGCTTGCGCCTGTGTGGCTCCTCCCTTTGAATTCACTTCCTAGGTGCGGGTCCAGGAAGTGAAGTCAGAGGAAGAGCCGACACTGGCACGAGTAGCAGGTTGGGGTTGCTGCTCGCTCTGAGAATGTTTAAGGGGAGCGGGGGAAGGGAAGAGGCGTGTGCACGCATGGTAGTCAGGGAGTGTAAAAGGAGCGACGCTTGGGGCGGATTGCTCCTCTTAGCTCCTCTTTCTGCTCTTTTCTCTTGTCACAGTAAAATACACCATGTGCTGCTTACATTGGGGTGTTTTTACTATGGCGTGCTGGCCGTTTTAGCACGCGCTAAGCACTAACGCATCCATTCTACTCTAAAACAGTTAGCGTGCCTTAGTAAAAGGGCCCCATTGTAATTATCAGTTCCACAATTGATTTTGTTTCTTTACTTGTTCCAGCTTATTACTGTACATGTTTTTCCAGAAAAAAACCCCAGGACTCCTTACATAGTTTCAAAATATTTTGCAATTGTTTAAACATTTAGGGGTCCTTTTATTAAGTAGGGGGTGGATATAAATCATGTTAAAGTTATCTTCAAGACTTATACATTTAGCAACTGAATTCTGCTCATTTCCAAGCTACTGTCCTTTTCAAATCAACATTTGGGGCTCCTTTTACAAAGTTGGGCTAGCGTTTTTAACGCACACACCAGATTAGCATGCGCTACTCGGAAAACTACCGCCTGCTCAAGAGGAGGCGGTAAGCAAAAAACAAAAGGAATTGACCCCAAAATATCCACAAATGGACTTTATTTGAAAGTGTCAAAGTTCCAAAGGTACACTGAAATCATCAACATAAAATAAATTCTCCACATAAAAATAGGTTATTCACATTAAAGGACCTAGTCCGCTAGGGATACAGGACCCAACACGGTCCGCGTTTCGACAAAAAGTCTTCTTCAGGGGTCCAATTGTGTGGTGAGCCGGAAGTGAGACACTGCTTGCATTTGATTTCAGTGTACCTTTGGAACTTTGATACTTTCAAACAAAGTCCATTTAGGAACATTGTCACTCCACAGAGGTTTTTTTTTGGTTTTCTCAAGAGGAGGCGGTAGCAGCTAGTGCGTGCTATTCCGCGCGTTAAGGCCCTAGCGCACCTTTGTAAAAGGAGGCCTTGGTTATTCTGTGAATAAAACTATCACATTTATTTGTAGACTGCCGTTGATAAATAAAAAATGCAATTATATGGTCAGATCTGTTACTGGTCACAGAAATGCTTTAGAATTCTTGGTGGACTGATTAGATTTCATTATTTTGTATTGTATTTTCTCTAGGGGGGGTCTCCAAAAATTTAATAAAAGAAAACAAAGAAATGCTTTTAGAATATCAATCAGAATATGTGCCAGCAGATAAAGACTCTAAGATTTCTCTAATATGCTCTAATATCTATTGGCCAGGTAGTTGTCTGTATGGCAATATATAATAATGATAGCGCCATATACCAATTATCAAACTAATATCATGCAACATTTAATATCTTTTCTATTCACATGGGTCTTCAGAAAAGAATGTAGTAAATTTTCATAGTAATTTTGTTAAGAGACTGCAATCAAGTCGTCATCGATCCACTAATATTCTTTCAAACATTCATTTTACCAATTCTCACTTTTTAATCTCAATTTTTGAATTTCATAGTAGATTTTAAAACCTATCTTTTATTTTATTTTTCTTTATCTTTATGTTCTTTAAAGTTTCTGTTGGTTGGGGACTCACGCCAATATGTTTCGCCATTAGGCTGTTTCAAGTCTGTCCCCTAAGGTGTAATAATTTATATTACTACATTATCATAAAGGATTATTATCAATGATATAGAAAGCCCTTTGAATTAATTAAAGGGCGCATAATATGGGACGAGCCCTGCATGAGTTCAGGTTAAAGTTAAAGGGGGGGGGGGTAGGAGTGAGGTACATAAGAGGTAACAAGAATTAATGGGGAATTTGAAGAATTTGATTGGTTTGAAATTTATAGGTTTGGGCTAGTGATAAGTCTAGGTGAGTGGTGATTGGTTGAGAAGGAAGAATTGTGTGTGGTGGCTTTCGGCGGGAGAATTGTGGAAGATTTTGTGTGGGAGGTGGGGTGTGAGGAGGGTAGGCAGGAAGGTGTGTGGGAATTTAGGAGTGGTGGGTAGGAGGCAATCTTTTTTTCAGTTAATTCCATTTACTTCAATTTAATTCAATTTCATTGAATTACTGGTGGTCTTTGCGGCGTGCTTACCTTAGCGCTGCGGTGGTGTTGGTAAGGGTAGTCGCCGCGCCGAGTTTAGCGCTGGTTCGGGCAGTCCCCCCTTCCCCTTTTGAGCCGGTGTTCGCGGCTGCAGTTGCCGTGGGCGGCGTCACGTCGTTCGACAGGTTTTTATTTCCTGTCGGGTGCTTTGCGGCAGGAGCGTCCTGCTTTGCGGCCTGAGCGGCGGCGGGACTTGCCGTGGTCCGGTGGGGAGCATTGTTGAAGCGGAACGGGGTGCTAGCACTGCTAAAGTGCAAGGCAGTGGCGCTCGTTGGAATCAACGCGGTGGTTTCCTGCAGCGTGTTGGGTAAGTTCTGTTAATCAGCGTTTCGGTGTTTGCTCTGAGCTGGTGGGGGAGCTTGTTGTAATTGTAATTGGTAGTTTAACTCCTGGTGGTCTAGTTGGGAGCATTGTGTGTGTATCAGCTTGATATAAGGGGCTGGTTCAGTGATGGCTCCTAAACAAAAAGTGCTGCCTAAAAAGAAACAGCCTGGAAAGGGGCAGAAGGTAGCACGGGTGGGTAAGGCCACTAGGAAGGAGAATAATGTTTCCAGGGTTAGCACTGTTGGACAAGTGGCCCGGCGTATTGCAGCTGAACGATTGAGTGTTTCAGCTGGAGTGAGACCTGCACGGAGAGCTGCTGTGGGGTCCGCTAGTGGCAGTGGCTTGCGTCCGGAGGCTTTGAGTGCTGAGCTCGCTGAAGAAGGTCCTGATGCTGCTGTACCTGGCACCTCTCAATCAATCACTTCCCCAACGCCTGTTACAGCTCCGGCTGGTGAGTTTGCTAGATGTGTGTCTGAGTTGTTGGGTATGGTGGCTGGGGGTAGAGAGTCTGATGGGGTGGTTGGTGGTGGGGTGGGTAGTGCGGTGGGTGCTTCACGGAAGTCTTTAGGTAAAAGGTTGAGGAATAAAAAATTTTTGCATCGCTTGCAGCATGTTGTGAGGCATTTGGATAGGGATCGTAAGAGTAGGAGATTGGATGTGGTTGATCCTATGCATGTTTGGGAATCTTCTGATTCTTGGGATTCTTCTCATTCTCCTTCCTCATCTTCTTCGTCGGATGTGGTGCCTGTGGCTGCCTCGGGCGAAAGTGGTGTTTGTGTGCCTGGTACGTCAGGTGGTATGGCTCAATTTTCTCGTTCTGGACATACGTTATGTGAAATAGCACCGTTGGATGGGCAGTTGTCTCAGAAATGGAAGAGAAAAATTTTGAGAATGAAATATGTGGATGTTTTTGCTTTATTGGAATCTGAGCAAGACGGTTTTGAAAGAAAGAAAAGTGAGGAAGGAAAAGAGGAAGGGAAGAAAAAGAGAAGTAGAGTTTCCCGAACTATATTTAACTGGTTATTGGGTTTCCATGTGTATGCTAGTGTTTTAGGGTCGGCCAAGCCGGGGTTGTATCCTGGCTTACTGCGTTATGCTGATCTGATTTTACGGGCTTACAGGACTTATGGTGGGTGGGCCTGGTTAAATTATGACGAGCATTTTCGGCGTGGTATGGCTCGTGATAAGTCTGAAGCTTGGGGCTTCAGGGATGTGGACTTGTGGTTGACTGAAATGACTTCAGTTCGGCCTTCGTTTTTTCGAGGAGTCCCCTCCTCAGGAGGCTTTATGCCTTTGGGGAGGGGAGCCTCAGGTCCAGCAGGAATGGGTCGAGCAGGGGCTGGTGTTGGGGGAATGGGATCTGTGGGGTGGCAAGGTGGTGCTAGAGTCGGATTGGTGGGCTCAGCCTGTTTCCAGTTTAATGGAGGTCGGTGTGACAGAGCTGGGTGTAGATTCCGGCATGTGTGCAGTCAATGCTCGGGCTCACACCCTGCCATTCGATGTCCAGGTGCCTGGAGTAAAGGTCCGGTTGGGCGATCCGCTGGAGCGGCCGCCCCGGGTGTGTCTGGACAAGGCCCCTTCCCCCGTTGATCTGCAGGAACTTGCTTGTTGGTTGCCCTTATATCCTAATCAGGTAGATGCTGTCAGGCTTTGGGGGGGTTTTACTGAAGGGTTTATTATCCCTTTTGATGGTCCCTTGCTGTTGCATACCTGTGTGAATTCACCATCTGTTGCGAAACATGTTATGGTGGTTCGTGAAAAATTGGGAAAAGAAATTGATTTAGGACGAATCGCGGGGCCTTTCCTGTTTCCTCCTTTTGATAATTTGGTGCTTTCACCTTTGGGGGTGATTCCAAAGAAGGAGACAGGAAAATTCCGTTTGATTCATAATTTATCCTTTCCTTTGGGGTTTAGTGTAAATTCCTTTATTGATCCGAGTTTTTGCTCGGTTCAATATGCATCTTTTGATCGGGCGTTAGACATGTTAAGGGGTTTGGGTCCTGGTGCGTTAATGGCTAAAGCAGATATAGAATCAGCGTTTCGGTTATTGCCGGTTCACCCTTCGTCGTTTTATTTATTAGGCTTTCAATTTGAACATCATTATTATTTTGATAAATGTATGCCTATGGGTTGCTCTGTTTCCTGTGCATATTTTGAAGCTTTTTCTACTTTCTTGCATTGGGTAATGGAGCAATGTTCTGGGTCATCCTGTATTGTTCATTATTTGGATGATTTCTTGTTTGGAGGTGTTGTAGGGTCTAATCAGTGTAGTGTGCTGTTAGATACATTCCGTGGTGTGATGCATAGGTTGGGTGTTCCGTTGGCTGAAAGTAAGTCAGAAGGGCCGTGCTCGACTTTGGTTTTTTTGGGCATTGAGTTAGATTCTGTGCGAATGGAGTCTCGATTGCCATTGGAAAAAGTTCAAGCTTTGCGTTCTGCAATTGACGGAGCTTTGCAGAGGAGGAAGTTGACCCTCACTGAAATTCAGTCTTTGGTGGGGCGGTTGAATTTTGCTTCTCGCGTTATACCTATGGGTCGTGTTTTTGCACGTCATTTGGCTTTATTAACTAAAGGCGTTGCAAAGAAGCATTATCGTATACGATTGTCGCGGGTAGTGCGTGAGGATTTGTTAATGTGGAAAACATTTTTAGTTCAGTTTAATGGGGTGAGAGTATGGCCTCAGCCATTGGTATCGGATACTGATTTGCGTCTGTTTACAGATGCTTCTGGTGGATGTGGTTTCGGAATCTATTTTCATGGAGCTTGGTGTGCTGAGGCTTGGCCTGATGGCTGGCGGGCCAGGGGATGGTGTGCTAATATAGCATTTTTAGAGTTGTTTCCAGTTTGGGTGACACTGAAATTATTTGGTTGTAGGTTGGAGAATAGACGGGTTTTATTGAGTTCAGACAATGTGGCTGTGGTGGAAGCGATAAATAGACAGAGAGTGCATTGCAAATTGTTATTGGGTTTGTTGCGCTTGATAGTGCTGGAGTGTTTATGCTTGAATTTGACATTGAGGGCGCGTCATGTTCCTGGTCATACTAATGCAATTGCTGATTCTCTTTCTCGCTTTCAGTGGACCCGTTTTCATGCATTGGCTCCTGGAGCGGAAGGTGGCCCGACACTGATGCCAGCATCTTTGTGGCAGCACTTCCTAGAAGCTTCCAGACTCTGTTGAAGAATTCGTTGGCACCTAACACGTGGAAAGTTTACAGTGCTGGATGGCGTCGTTTTCTATATTTTTTACAATCTGTTCAAGGAGCTGATTGTTTGCAAATTGATGAGCGTTCTATCATTGATTTTATTTTATTTGCGCATTCTGTTGGATGGTCGGTGGGGGTTGTGAATCAAGTATTGGCAGGGGTTGCTTTTGTTTGTAAGATTCAAGGTTGGCAGGATCCTACTTCCTCCTTTTTAGTTCGTAAGCTTCGAGTGGGTTTTGTTCGTGGGAAGGCTTCCTTTAGTCCGGCTTTGGTAAGGTTGCCTATTTTGACGGACCACTTAGTGAGTATGGGGGAGTCACTTCCTTTGATTTGTGTGTCTCCTTTTGAAGTGGTTCTTTTTCGACTAGCCTTTTCAGTTGCTTTTTTTGGGGCTTTGCGTATAAGTGAATTGGTGGCTTCGTCCAAGAATTCGGATGGTAGGACGGGATTGTTGCTTAGCGATGTGGTTTTATCTTCCTTAGAGTTGCGTGGTTGTATACGGCGCTCCAAGACAGATCCTATGGGGAAAGGATGTTGGTTTCGATTGCATGCAGTGGTACAATTTTCGGAGTGTCCGGTATCTTTGGCTCATCGGTATGCTTCAATTCGGCCTCAACAGGGCCTGTTTTGGTTGGTGCATGCGGATGGGTCACCATTAACTAGGTTTCAATTTTCTGCAGTTTTTAAACGAGTGTTGGGTTGTGTGGGTTTAAACCCTACGCTATTTGGCACTCATTCTTTTCGAATTGGGGCAGCTACTTTTGCGGCTCAGGAGGGCGGGTCTCCGGATTTCATTAGGAAAATTGGGAGGTGGGCGTCCAATAGGTATTTGGGTTATGTTCGTACTACTTAATATTGCTCAGTTACACTTAATTTGTTTTCTCTCCTTATCTTATTTAGCTTGCATCCGGACTTTGCCAGTGGAGGTGTGTGTCTGGCTGTGTGGGCATTCTTTCATATTCTGGGCAAGGAAGCATGCAGTTACTTCTCGTTGGGGGTTGAATCTTGGACTGGCTGAATTGGGTATCTCCATTCAATGGCTGGGACAGCGTGGGATGCGCTGGAATCAACTCTTGCCAACCTTGTTGGAGGCAGAACGTTTTTCTTATCCAGATTTGATACTTGTACATTTGGGAGGGAATGATTTATGTCATATTAAGGGGGTGGATTTAATTAGGCAAATGCAAAAGGATTTTGTTATTCTGTTGTCTCATTTTCCGTTAACTCGCTTAGTTTGGTCAAAAATTATTCCTCGTTTGGTATGGAAAGATGCTCGAAATGAGCGTGCGATTGAGCGATTGCGGCGCAGGGTGAATGTGGAGGTTGCTAGATGGGTGGGCTGTTTGGGGGGTATGATCCTTAGTCATGATTTGTTATCCACTGACTGCCCTGGCTTATACCGGCCGGATGGGGCTCACTTATCTGATATTGGTCTAGATATTTTTATTAGCACAGTGCAGGATTTGTTGGAAGCTGTGTTTAAAGTGTAATTTGGCTGCAGCTTGTTTGGGGGAGTGGTGACAAGCTTATGCTGTCTCCACTTTGGCGAAAAATGAAATGGAGTTCCTTCCAGGCGGCCAGGGATTGTGGGGAAATAAGTTCAAGATATGATAAATGTTGTATGCTGTGTGCGGTACCGCCACAGACAGGTGAGGCCGGGCGACACCGCAGGTCTTGCAGATGGGATACTTGGAATGTAATCTAATGTGGGGATGTTGGGGAGAAGCAGCTAGGTCGGGACCGACTAGCTGTTGGGAAAGAAAGGAAAGGCCGCCTAGGAAGAGGGATATGAAATAAGTTAAATTCACTGTTATGCAATTTAAATTGAATAAAGCTGCGGCCAAATTTATGCCATAATAAGGATGTGTTAGTGTATTTTGTTCAAATTTTGAATTGTTTGAATGCAGAGTGCGAGTTCCTAATATTAAGAAAGCCCTTTGAATTAATTAAAGGGCGCATAATATGGGACGAGCCCTGCATGAGTTCAGGTTAAAGTTAAAGGGGGGGGGGGTAGGAGTGAGGTACATAAGAGGTAACAAGAATTAATGGGGAATTTGAAGAATTTGATTGGTTTGAAATTTATAGGTTTGGGCTAGTGATAAGTCTAGGTGAGTGGTGATTGGTTGAGAAGGAAGAATTGTGTGTGGTGGCTTTCGGCGGGAGAATTGTGGAAGATTTTGTGTGGGAGGTGGGGTGTGAGGAGGGTAGGCAGGAAGGTGTGTGGGAATTTAGGAGTGGTGGGTAGGAGGCAATCCCCTCCCTCCCTTCCCTTTGTGGGTGAAGGGAATTTGAAAGAGTTGGGGAGGGTATAATTTCTTTGTGCTGTTTCGATGGGTAGGTGGTTCATGGTTGGTTTTAATTCGGGTGGGGGGCAAACATGGGGGTGGGGGGAGGGTAGGTAGTCGCAGCTTGCGAAAAATGAAATGGAGTTCCTTCCAGGCGGCCAGGGATTGTGGGGAAATAAGTTCAAGATATGATAAATGTTGTATGCTGTGTGCGGTACCGCCACAGACAGGTGAGGCCGGGCGACACCGCAGGTCTTGCAGATGGGATACTTGGAATGTAATCTAATGTGGGGATGTTGGGGAGAAGCAGCTAGGTCGGGACCGACTAGCTGTTGGGAAAGAAAGGAAAGGCCGCCTAGGAAGAGGGATATGAAATAAGTTAAATTCACTGTTATGCAATTTAAATTGAATAAAGCTGCGGCCAAATTTATGCCATAATAAGGATGTGTTAGTGTATTTTGTTCAAATTTTGAATTGTTTGAATGCAGAGTGCGAGTTCCTAATATTAAGGGAATCCTTAACAATCCTCTATAAATGTTAACTTTAAATCATACCTTTTCTCACCGTACTCCTTCATCCAAATTGCCCGTTACTTTGGCAAGATGGTGGTGGTGTTCTTTTTCATTTATTTAGCTAATTTCCTGCATGGCATCACTCTCTACATGTCAGCTGATTAGTTGTCAGTGTACACACCTCCCATTCTTCTAAAAATTTTAAATGACATAGATAATATTGAAGACCACGTATGGCTTGCAACACTGGATATAGTATCTTTTATCATAGAATTCCCCAAGAAGAGACTTTGGAAATCATTAACGTTACCTTGGAGAAAAGAGGAACAGAAAATAGATTGTCTACTGTTTTTTTGAATGAATTGGCTAATCTGGTAATTAAAGAAAGTTATTTTTGGTATGCATGAGAATATTACCAACATATTCAAGGTGTAGCAATGGGGACCACAATGGCTCCCTCGGTAGCAACACTCTATAAGGAGAAGTTTGAAGAAACATTAGTCTACCCATCGGAGAATTTTACATCAGTGCTCCTATGGAAGAGATTCTTAGATGATATTATATTTATTTGGAAAGGTTCAGAACATGCTCTATTAGAATTTAGTGACTGGTTGAATACAAGAGCCCTCCATCTTCAATTTATATTGCACTATGATGCATGTCAACTAGTTTTTGGATTTACTAATAATGAGACAGGGTTCTGAATTGTCAACAACACTATATAGAAAACCAATGGAGAGGAATACATTGTTAAAATTCCATTTCTCCCACTCATTACAATTACAATAATTACGTTACAATCTGCCAGTGGGCAGATTTTTGAGATTAAGGGCTCCTTTTACTAAGCTGCGTTAGGGCTTCAATGCGCGGAATAGCCATGCGTGCTAGACTTTAATGCCAGCATTGAGCAGGCATTAGTTCTAGCCATGTAGCACACGGTGTAGTGCACAGTAATTTCCTGCGTGCGCTAAAAACGCCAGCGCACCTTAGTAAAAGGAGCCCTAAGAAGAGCATGCTCCACTATAGAGACATTTCAAAATGAAGCTGAAGTTTTACAGAGATGATTGATAGAACAAGACTATCCTAAAAAAGCAATTAGAAAAGCATATCTGAGAGCAAAAATAGGCTCAGAGGGAGCTATTACTTCAGGAAAAAGATGAAGTACATGAAAATAGACTGGGTATATGTTTTACCATATTATAGAATGGCACAACAACTAAAACAATTAATCATGAAACATTGGCATATCTTGCAACTTTTATCTGATGATTTTATAACAGCACCAATAGCAGCATACCAAAGAAGTCGAAATCTAGGGGAACGGTTGACTGAATATAGATATGCTGGTAAAATAATAGAAAATACAATATATAAGCATGCTAAATGTGAAGGCTGTCAGTGGTGCGATAGCACATAGAAGGTCCAGAATGGTGGATGAAAAACAAAAAGATCACATCAAGAACAATTACTAATTGTAAAAGTAGAAATGTCATCTATATGACAGAATGTCCCTGTAAATTAATTTATATAGGACGGCATAGCAGAAATATACATAGAAGGTTGAATGAATATAAATCAAGAATTTCAACAGGAACTATGCAAGCTCCATTAGTCCAACATTGGAAAGAAAGAAACCATTTATAGAGTGACATTAGATGGCGAGTGATCGATCAAGTCACTGAAGGGTGGGAGGGTGGTAACTATGAACGTATTTGAAATTACAGAGAAGAGAGATGGATTTTTACGCTGGATACAGTACTTCAAATGATTTAAACTTTGAAATAGAATGGATGACACTTGTCGAGGCCTGGTTGGTGATAAGGCTCTAAAGCGATACTAGGATTAGTAGTTAATTATTTAGTAGGGATGAATAATAATAATACTAATAGCTTTATTTATATCCCGTCATATCTTTCCGTTCAAGACGGTGTACAATGTGAGGTGCTGATAACAGCGAGTCTTTATTTAAATAAATAAATGTTTGTAAAGCTCTGATAGGATATTTGAGATCGAGATTTAGAAGTATGAATGGGAGGTGTGTACACTGCCAACCAATCAGCTAAGATGTAGAGAGTGACGCCATGCAGGAAATTAGTTAAATAAATGAAAAAGAATACCACTACCATCTTGCCAAAGTAACAGGCAATTTGGATGAAGGGGTATGGCGAGAGAATATATGATTTAAAGTTAACGTTTATAGAGGATTGTTAAGGATTCCCTATATAATAATTGATAATAATTCTTTTTGATAATGTAGTAATGTAAATTATTATACCATAGGGGACAGACTTGAAACAGCCTAGCGGCAAACATGTCTGCATGAGTCCCCAGCTGCCAGAAATTGTAAAGAGCAAAGATAAAGAAAATAAAAGATAAGTTATAAAATCTACTATGAAATTCTTAAAAATGAGAAAAAAATGAGAATTGATAGAATGAATGAAAGAATATTAGTGGATGGATGATGACTTGATGGCAGTCTCAAAAATTATTGTGAGTTTACTGTATTATTTTCTGAAGACTTAAATGAACAGAAAAGATATTAAAATATATATAAAAGGTTACACAATATTAGTTTGATATCTAGCATCTATTGCAACATTTCTAATTTTCTCTATTGAGGGTTCTCTGCACTTATCTCATACTTTCTTGAATTCAAATACTAATTTTGTCCCCCAACACTTCTACTATGTGGCTGTTCTTAAACATCCCTAGGAAGTCAGTATCTAGTGGTATGCTGCTCCATTTTAAAGGAGCTGTGTTTAAATCACATAGCACAACTTGAATCCTTTGGATAGAGGATTAGGGCCTTAAACATTGGCGCTGACTAGAATGGCGCTTAGTGCAATTCCAAAACAAAAACTCCGGCAGACCAAAGCCAGCAAAGTGGAATAGATGAACTTGGAATTCCCAGGTTTATTAATAATAGAAATTTAAAATATAAGACACTGATAAACAGTAAAAAAGCAATAAAATCAAATACAGCTGGCAATGCTGGTAATTAGTCCCAGGTTTATACCACCTGGTTACCATTTTGCTACACCATTTTGTCAGCTGATTTGTTTGACAGCCCATTGGCAGCTTCAGTTGAATATAACAAGGTGAAATCATCTTCATACAATGATTACTCCCTTTTGGAGACTGGTATAAATCTGGGACTATTTGCCAGCATTGCCAGCTATATTTGATTTTATTGCTTTTTACTGTGTACAAATGTCTTGTTTTTAATTTCTGTTATTAATAAACCTGGGAATTCCAAGTTCATCTACTCCACTTTGCTGGCTTTGGTCGGCTGGAGTTTTTGTTTCATGATTCCTTCTTCTAACAGTGGTATATTGAGGTTTTTTGCTTGTTGAGGTTTAGTGCAATTCTACAGGCTGAGCATACCTTTTATAGAATCACGCTCAGTGCTGGTGTACGACTTATAACTTCGGCTCAGGCTTTTAGGTCAGCTAAAACCAGGCCTAAATGCCTGAGCCTAAGTTATGCGTGCATCAGGTGTATCTACAAGAGATTCCTCAATAGAATATTATCATTCCAAGCAGGCAAATGGAATAAATGTTTAACCAACTTTATCTCAAATGCTTTTTCTTAACCAACTTTTAGGAAGTCAATCAAAACTTATCTCTTTGACAAATTCCTCTGATTCCATTTCTACCATGATGTACTTCTAAAATACTTCCAGGAAAAATTGATTACTGTATTTTTTGCTCCATAAGACGCACCTGGCCATAAGACTTAAATTTAGAGAAGGAAAACAAGAAAAAAAAATTCTGAACCAAATTCTCCCTCCCAGGCTCTGCACCCAACCCCACACACCTTGCTCTGCACCCTGCACCAAGCTCTGTACCCTGTTCCATCTCTGGTGGTCTAGTGGTAGGCCGGAACATGGCACAGGGAAGGCAAGAACAGGGCACAGGAAAGGCAGGCCTAGTGGCAGGCAGGCAGGCAGGCAAATCCCATACCCCCAGTACCTTAAATCATCCTCCATACTTTAAATCACCCCCCATACCCCCACATACCCCCCAGTACCTTAAATCATCCCCCATACCCCTATACCCTTTTAAACACACCCATACCTTTTAAATCATACCCCCCTGTACCTTTTTTTTTTTAGTTAATAAATTATTTCTATTTGAAGTACAACTATGGCACAACATAAGACATAACATATATACCACATTATATTTCAGTTCAATATAAAAATTATACAGAAAGTTATTCTACTGTATTTTACATGCTTTTAACAAACTTTCACCGATTTTTTTCAAGAAGCAGTAGAGAGTTATACTACAAGCCCGCAAAGCAAATGCTCTCCCACTCATTCAATTCCTATGAGCGTTGGAGCATTTACCCTGCCAGCTCGTGGCAAAACTCTCTACCACTGCTTGATAAAAAAAAGAGCCCTTTATAAAATATGCAACTTAAGAGAATGAACAATGTAAATTATAACATTATATACAGCATTTGTATAATATTTCACTTTTGAAAGCACGACAGTGTGTTGTTAACACATAAGGCTATTCAGTCTACTCATCTTCAACCAAAAACATTTGGCCTCTTCATTTAATACCAATGAAGGATCTGTGTCCACTTTAGTAATAGGGTTTCCTTAATTCATTAATGCTCATCACTTGGAACTATATACTAGTAATGGAAGACACTTCCTCACTAGTAATTTAAGGATCCTGTTCAAAGATTATTCCTGACTTTTTTCTGTCCTGAGATCTGTTGATCCATAGTATTACACCCACCCCACCCCATACCTTTTCAAATCTCTCCCTCCCTCACAAGATGGCTCTCGAACTTGGGTCAGGAGCGCGGATATCAGGAGCAAGCGTTACACGCTCCCGCCCACCTTTGCATTCTGAATGACTGGCGTCAGTTCTCGCGAGTCCTGTGAGAACTGATGCCACCATTCAGAAAGCAGTGGCAGGCCCAAGCAGGAGCGCATAACGCTTGCTCCTGACCTGAGTTCAAGAGCCATCTAGCGAGAGAGGGATACTGCCGGACCAACAGGCTATTTAAAAAAGGTACCAATGACGGTGGCAGTGCTGAGGGGCAGAGGGAGGGGGATGTTTTGAAAAGGTGTGGTGGCGGTGCGGAGAGGAGGGTTGTTTTGAAAAGGTGAGGCAGTGGTGCAGAGGGGGGGGTTGAAAAGGTGCAGCGGCAACGGGAGGGTGTTTTACAATGATAAAGGGGGGGTATACAAATTTTGTATCTTCATTACATAAGACACACCAAGATTTCCACCCACTTTTGAGTGGGAAACATTTGCGTCTTATGGAGCGAAAAATACGGTAATCTTACCATGTTAATGTAATTTTGAAAGTTTTATATTATATCGCTGTCTGTATACAGTCTATTCCTCTGTATACCGTTCTGAACTGCTTGTGATATTGCAGTATATAAAAATAGAGTTATTATTTATTCTATAAAAACACACCTAACCTTTAAGACCACCCCTGATCTGCCCATTGACCCCGCCCCTTTCCAAATTCCCTCACTGTAACTAGCGCATACTTTTCACATTTTCCGAGGTGTGTGCATAACTTTTAATTAGTCCCAATTAGCATTGATTACAAGGTATTAATGGCCAATTATCAGTGCTGATTAATTGCCAATGAATCAATTAAGTTGTGCGTTTGCATCAGCTATATGCAGCGATGTGCATGCACAACTTTAGGCACCATACACAGAATTGGGGGGATAAATTGGCTTTCAGATTAATCTGCAGGCTGATAATACTTGATGAGCCAGTGAAGAGAGGTTGGGGGGGGAAGGGTTAATTAAATATTAGCAGGTAGGTAGGTGAATGGTAGTGGGTTGTTAAGCAAGTTAGGTAAGGGGAGGGGGAGTGGGAGCAAGAAGTGTAAGGATAGGTTAGGGGAGAGTTAAGGCTGGATTCACCCGATCGGGTCCAAATCCCGGCAGCTCCGACTGATTCAGTAAACTTAAACATGCAGATGAGGGCGATCGGAGGAACGCCCCCATCTGCCTGCACGGCTCGCGCATGTGCAGACCATAGGAGTAGCAATCTTTTTTTCTTTAACTTTTGACTTCGGGGAAACGCCGCCACCTTCACTGACCCAACCCGCGTGGCTCCTAAAAGCTGGTCCCGCTTTTGCCAGCTGCCACCCTCATAAAAAGATTAATAGAGCCCGTGCTTTTAACCCGCTTTAAACCCGCGGGTTAAAACCATGGGCTCGCTGGGCGGGGAAGGGAAGGAGAGCTTCGGGGAAGGGCAGGAGAAAGGCGATGCAGGGGAAGATCGAGTCTGAGCAAGCAGCATGAGGGCGAGCAGCAGAGATAGCAGGGCAGAGCAGGGCAGCATTCGGGGCGAGCAGGTAGGAGAGATTGCATGGCAGGGAGCAGGGCTTCCAGTCAGAAAGACGTTTTCAACTGGTCCCCAGCAGTCGCTTCTTCAGGTGATCGGCCAGCCCAGTCGGATTGGAAATTTGGTGTAGTGAATCGGGTCGCTGTCCAATTTGCATGCGTTTCACCTCATTTGCATGCAAGGATTCCAAGCGGATCGCAGGAGAAGTAAGTGAATCAGGCCAGAGGGAAATTTGATAGTTAAGTGCTCGCAAACCGATCGGTTTGCTTAGTGAATATAGCTCTTAGTTAGGATTGGCTGGGAAACGGGCTTTTGGATTGGAAGATTTTGTGAGGAGAATTGGCAAGCAGTGGAACATTAGGGGTTTGGAGGGAATGTGAGAAGGTCTGGGTTAGTTTTGTGGCGGGTTTTGGGGAGGGTGGGGTGGTGGTTGTGGTTGGTCGCAGTTTTGTGGCAGAAAAAAGTATATGTGGGGGAAACAATTTTGGATCAGTGTGGTTATGTAACAGATTTAGTGACTACTTTTGTTTAACTGCTCATGTGTGACACCAGCATGGTTGGCGGCCGGACTCTGCGGCATCACGAGTCTTGCTGAAAGGGAATTGAGGAAAATTTTGGAAGAGGAGCTAGTTCGACACTGAGTAGCTCCCAA
This sequence comes from Geotrypetes seraphini, assembly GCF_902459505.1. Classification (NCBI taxonomy): domain Eukaryota; kingdom Metazoa; phylum Chordata; class Amphibia; order Gymnophiona; family Dermophiidae; genus Geotrypetes; species Geotrypetes seraphini. Next base: position 459,494,220 of record NC_047085.1, on the reverse strand, counting down.
AATTTTGTGACTAAGCTACACTGTATTGGAAAATGATGTTGATTTTATTAAATTGTTGTTTATAACAATAAAACTGTGGCCCATTTTTGGCCACTATATGTGAGTTGGGTTTGTTATTTGGTCAATCTGAACGATGTGCGAATTCCAGTGTTATGAATGTGCAAGGCCAGCTGCCATGATTGGCCATTTGCTGTTGCAGTTCCCTCACCCGTGGGGTTATGCGTTCCATCCATGACATTCCAGACTCAGATAACAGAGAAGCTTGATGCAAACAAAAAACCAAACAAACCAAAAGAAACGTAGTGCTGCCTTTAGCTTTTCAAATAATCAGCCATTTGTTTCCTCAGCAACATCTCCGCTGTCCACTCACCACAGAAATGAGCTGCATTGTTTTCTAACATCTCAAATTTTTACCATGAAGTGTGCTATTATTAGTCAGTGTCATACACACTCAAATAGGAAAAAACGGCCCAAAACGCTAAATGCAAAATAGAAATCAAATAAGGCTGTTACGTGGTCACTGATAGGAGTCTCACTTTAAACTGCAACAAGGGGAGAATCATGTAGCAACACAGTTCATTTAATAACATCAAGCTGCCATATAATAATATCACTGACATAAAAAAAAAAACACTCCCACTTGGCAACAACAAAGTTTAGCAATGAAAAACTGCCAATCAGGTGTACACAAAGGGAAGAAGCACTGGGACTTATCTTTAATCCTCCAGCATGGTTCCAGATACGCGGGACTTATCTCCGCACGTCCCATGGTCCACACATCTCCATATCAGCATCCCATGGTAGAATAACCTGTACCATGAACTCATATGTTGGTGACGGTTATTGCATTTGTAGAGGCAATGCATAATTTGCCATTCCTAATGGCTCTAGCTATATCTGTGGATAAAACAGTATGCTGCAGACTAATTATAGTGCAAAGCTCCAAGGCATTGTTTCATGTGTTAATATATTCTTAGTCTTAATGTATGGTGGATATTAGTTACTATTCACTGCACTTTTTTTCATTTCCACCTCTGTTACTTTTGATTTGGAAGTAATAAGGAGTGATTTGTGCCATTCTTCATCAAGCTGTTTAGCTCGGTGCAGTCATGTGTCAACCTGACTACAGGAACGTATCTCATGATAGGAAACCAATTTCTCTGTTGTACGAGTTGATTATAAAAAAAAACCCAAGAATAGGAGAAAACATGCTAGTGGCTGCTCATGCAAACTATGTGCAATCTGTAATTAACTTTACATTGTATTTCAAACACCAGTCCTGGTATTTTTAACTCCTTCATGAGCTAGCAAAATGGAGTCGATATTTAATAGACAACGCCAGTAGTGATGATGTAGCATGGCACAAGTGAGTTCATTCACAATAAATATTTACCTGAAAGGAAAACAACTAAAAATTCCGCACACAAAAAAATTTCTGTCATCTCTTTGACTATAACTGAGATAAAACCCTATACATCCTCTTCTTCTGTAACTTAAAATCTCCTACAGAATGTCTCTGAAGAGAATGCTTTGCTTGACAGAGCAGATAATTAAATGCCATTCTGGTGAAAAAGTCACTCTGGAGCAGTGGTCTCAAACTCGCGGCCCGGGGGCCACATATGGCCCGCCAAGTACTATTTTGAGGCCTGCGGTATGTTTATCATAATCACAAAAGTAAAATAAAACAGTTTCTTGATCATATGCCTCTTTACCTATAAATTACAATATTATTATTAAGACTTAGCCAAAAGGAAAGATTTGTAAACTATAAAGAGTTTTACCTCATGCAAAATTGTAATTTCTTTAATAAGACATTAACTATTTTGTTCTGAGGCCTTCCAAGTATCTACAAATCTAAAATGTGGCCACTGCTCTGGAGAAAGACCTTCAGATTCTTTGTGAGTGCATATGTTTGCATGAGTGTCTATGCATGTACATATGTGCATGTGCCTGTTGGCTGTGTCTGTGGAGCTCTAAGATAAGTACTCAGTTTTAGTTATGAATTATGGAAACATGAAAAATGATTTCAAATATTGAGGAAGCATGGGCTTATGACAAATTTGGCTAATTAAATCTCAGTATTGTGTCACCTGAGGATTACCGATGAGTTACATCAATTGGATCATCACAGGACATCGGGATCAGAAACTGAAAAATAACCCAAAAAATAACTGCAATTCTGTGAGTTGAAATATCTTTTTTTTTTTTTTAACTTAATATAATCTAAATCTCTGATAATTCTTTTGAATCTTCCTCTGCAATAAAACTTCCAAATAATTTCACAGGAGTGAAATATAGTCATCTGATTTATGAAGTGCCTTATTAGATACTAGATACTGGACTTTGGGCTAGATTCACGAGATCGGGCCCGATCCGGGCAGGTCTGATGAATTCTGCAAACTATAATATGAAGATGGGGGGCAATCGGAGTGACGACCCCATCGGCCTTTTCAGATTGCTCTAAAGCGATCCCAGCCTGGCAGCAATTTTTTTTTTTAACTTTAGAGCCCGTTGTTTTAACCCTCTTAAGCCCGCGGGTTAAAACCACAGGCTTGCACTGCGGGTAAGGGTGGGAGAGATGGGGGAAGGCAGGCGATCCAGGGCAACGGGAGAGTCGTGACTTTTTTTCAAATTTTGTAACTTTGCTTTTTTTAAGAGCATCGGGGCAGAGCAGGCAGGAGAAGAGCTTCGGGGCGGCAGGAGAGATTTGAGGCAGCAGAGGACAGGACTTCGGAGAGTCAGAAAGACGTTTTCAACTGGTCCCCAGCAGTCGCTTCTTGGGATGATCGGCCAGCCCAGTCAATTTGGAAAATTGGGTTGGTGAATCGCGTCCCTGTCTACTTTGCATGCGTTTCTCCTCATTTGCATGCATGGATTCAAAGCGGATCGCAGGAGAGGTTAGTGAATCGGGTTGGAGGGAAATCTAGTCACGATCGGTTGGACCTTTGCGACCTGATTTCCCTCCAACCCGCTTCACTAAAGTGATTAGCGATCCCCTCCCGATCCATGCATGCAAATGAAGGAAATGGCATGCAAATTTGGGAGGGCAGCGATTCACTAAACACTTTAGCTAACGCCGATTGGGTTTGCCAATCAGCAAAGTAGCGACTGCTGAAGACCAGTCGCTTCTATCTTGGCGATTTTTCTGCCCTTTAAAACCACGGGCTGGCAATTTTTACAGAATACATAAAAAAGGAATTATTCCTTTTTTTTATATATTTTATATAATTGCCAACCTGTGGTTTTAACCCACCACCCTCTCGCGCCGATGCCCCTGTGCACTAATGCCCGCCCCCTCACCAATGCCCCCGCCAAACACAAGGCAGGAGGGATGCCATCTCCCTTCTGCCATCATAAACGCCACCTGGCCGGGCCCGACCCGACCCACCTCCCTCCCTGTAGTAGGCCGTCTGGCTGGCTGGGCCTGGCCTACCCCCTCCCCGTACCTTTAGAAATGGTGGGAGCAGGAGGTGTACCCAGTCCCCCCTGCTCCTCAGACCTCCTGAGTCCCATGGTCTTCAGGAGCAGGAGGAAGAGCATAAGTCCTGCTGATCCGCCGCGATACTGGCTTTAGGCCACTCCCCGATGCATCATCTGATGCATGGGGAGCAGCCTAAGGCCCTGATTGGCTGAGGTGCCTCAGGATCCTCCCTTGGGAAAGGCCTGGGGGCACCTCAGCCAATCAGGGACTTCCTTAGGGAGGAGTCTACGAAAGTCCTTGATTGGCCATAAACACTTCCTGCTCCCACCGTTTCTAAAGGTATGGGGAAGGGGTGTGCCAGGCCCAGCCAGGTGGCGTTTGCGATGGCAGGAGGGAGATGGCATCCCTCCTGCCTTCTGTTACGCAGGTCATCGGCACGGGGGGGGGGGGGGGGTCATCGGCACGCAGGGCATTTTTTAGGGGTTTGGGGAGGGCCTTTTTAATTTTAACTGAGCAGTTATTTTGCGTGTGTAATACACGCAAAATATCTGCCCGATTTAAAAAAAAAATTTTTAAGCCGGCAAAAGCCCTGACAGTAGTGACAGGAGGCTGTTTCTCCTGTCACTACTGTCAGGGCTTTAGTGATCCGTGCAGTCGGTTGGGGGCATGCCTCCGATCGCCCCCATTTGCATGCAGATGGTCGGCCAATCAATCGGCCTGCCTCCAATCGCATACAGATCGCACACGGATAGTAGAGTTAATGAATCTAGCCCCTAGCCCTTTAAAAGCTATTTTACTTTGGGCTCTTTTTATCAAGCTGCGGTAGGCAGTTAACGTGCGAAATACCACGCGTTCAACCGCCTGCCGCAGTAGTTGCTAACGCCTCCATTGATGAGGCGTTGGTTTTTTGGTGTGCCGAGGGGGTTAGCGCGTGATGAAATGTCTGACGCGCTAATCCCCGTAGCGCACCTTGATAAAAGGAGCCCTTTGTTTCAAGATTGAGGGAATATTGAGGGAATAAGCAGTTTACAAGCCTGTCTGACCTCATATCTCAAGAGAATCTGTTTCCTAGATTCTTCAAAGAGACTCAGACTCATCAAACACTGTTCTGCATAATTAACACTCCACTGCTAATTACTACCAAAGACAAAACTGACTTTTTGTTATACTGAATTATCTAGAGAGCTATGAAACCCTAACTACTTTAAACAAAGAATGTGCTTTGGCTTAGTAAGCCAAAGATCCATCCCAGTTATCTAGGAATGAAGGAAAAATAGACCTCCCATCTGCCTAAAGGCTAGATTCACAAAGTAAACCGATCGTGTACCGATCGGTTTGCAACCCCTTTACGACCAAATTTCCCTCTGGCCTGATTCACTTACCTCTCCTGCGATCAGCTTCCAATCCGTGCATGCAAATGAGAGGAAACACATGCAAAGTAGGCAGGGATGTGATTCACAAAATTTCACTGGGCTGTCTGATCAACTGAAGAAGCGACTGCTGGGGAGCAGTCGAAAACGCGTTTCAGACTCTCCTGTTCTATTGAAGCCCTGCTCTCTACCCTGTCAGCCCCGATCTTCTGCAGCCCCGAACGCCTCCTGCAGCCCTGATCTGCCTGCCCCGAATGCCGAATGCCTCCCGTTGCCCCGATCTGCCTGCCCAAGAGATAGAGAAAGAGGTGGCTTCGGCTAGGTCAAGGCCGATTCTTAACCCGTCTCTGCGGAGGCCACGATGTCTCAGGGGGTGTCCGTGCAGGGATGATTACTGGGGAAGTTGCGTGGCTGCAGGCAGGCTCAGTAATGTGTCTCTCTCTCTCTCTCTCTGGCTCTCGCGCGCTTGCACCCCTGGGCTTGCCTGCCCCGAACACCTGCCTGACATGTCCTCCCTGCTCCCCATGGCTCTGCCGCCTTTTTCATGCGAGCCCGCGGGTTTAAAGTGGGGCTGCACACCGCAGTGCAGCCCCGCTTTGAACCCATGGGCTTGCACCAAAGGGAAGGCAGCAAGAGAAGGGCTTGGAAGGGGACAGCTGGAAAGTCGGCGCTAGACGCATGAGCAGACCATCTACAGAGGGTCTGTGCATGCGTTGGGATCACAGACATGCGATCCGTGCTGGCAGATGGGTGCGTTCCTCCGAACGCCCCCATCTGCATATTGGAGTTTTCTGAATTTGTCGGACCTACCCGGATCGGGCAGGTTGGTGAATTTGGCCCAAACAAAAGAAGCAAAACACTTATCTGTCTGTGAAGACAATACTATCTATAGCAGTAATTGGTCCTCAGAGTGGAGGAAGCTGACGCAAGCACCCCAGGTGTGGGAGGTCATTCTGCCTCCCCGCTCACATCATCAGACATCGCCCAGCTGACAGAGAGCCCAGAAGGGCAGCATGTCTGCCATAAGGTTCTGCCTATGAAGAAAAGACCATCTTCAACAGCAAGGGGGTCTAGTGGCATAATAAGGGGGGGGGCGGGGGATGGTCCACCCCGGCGCCATCTTGGTGGTGGAGCCGGCACCTCTCTGACCCCAAGCCACGCTCGTGCTTTCCTTTCTTTCTTCATACCTCATTAAATCTTCGCCAGCGTGAGCAAACATCCTGGCTCCCCACTGAAATCGCTTCTGGATCATGGGGTCAGGAAGTGACATAAGAACATAAGAATTGCCGCTGCTGGGTCATACCAGTGGTTCATCATGCCCAGCAGTCCGCTCCCGCAGTGGCCCTTAGGTCAAAGCCCAGTGCCTGAACTGAGTCTAGCCTTACCTGCGTACGTTCTGGTTCAGCAAGAACTTGTCTAACTTTGTCTTGAATCACTGGAGGGTGTTTTCCCCAATAACAGCCTCCAGAAGAGCGTTCCAGTTTTCTACCACTCTCTGGGTGAAGAAGAACTTCTGAGGGAAAACCAACACCAGTGCAAGAAACAGGCTGGAGAAGTTGCTTGTGCTGGTGAAGATTTAAACAGTTATGGGAGAAGGGAGGATGCAAGTGTGGCATGAGAGTTGGAGAAGGAGCCGGGAGGGGGGGGGGGGAGGAAGGAGCAGGGGGGCAGAGGGGAAGGAGTGGGGGAGATGGAGAGGAGAATGCAGGGGGGCATCACTTACCCGGCACCTCCTACCCTTGTTATACCATTTATGAGGTCCCCAGAGTAGCTAGAGCAAGCTCCGCCCCCTGACATCACTGGACATCATCTATTAAGCCAAAGGCATGTTTCTTTGTGCAGCGACTTGCACAGCAGAGGAAATCCTGACTGAACACCAATTAGCTGATAATGAAACACCACCAGAGAAGGGATATTGAAAAATCTTACACACAAAGAGGTGAGAATCTCTCTTTCTTGAGTACAAGTAACTTTTTATATATAAACTCTATAGAATAGGAATAAACTTAGAAAAGAGGAAAGCTGGTAAAAAGACACACTGAGCTTAGAAATCGACCCAAAATGCCAATGATTCCAGCCCAACCAAAGTTACCTACTGAATTCAGAAAGGGCAGTCTCTCCAACTATAACACAGAAACACCAACAATTTTAAACATAGAGACTAAGAAATGGCTCCTTCCCAACTGACCATCTTTCCCTCATGATCAAAGACACACAACACCCACATTATCCATTTCTGATATCAAAATACCACCAGGTGAGCTAGCCCTAGGTCACATACCAAACAGACTACAATATTTGTTCTCAGGTTGTGATACAAAAATGGTAAAGTCACTTCTGGGCTTGATGAGGACCACATTGGTGGCAAAGGCATGGATGGGAAGGACTGTGTGCAGACCTGGCCACAGATTCTCTCAGCTGCATCAGCACGAGAGCGTAGAAAAAGGTCTACGGTCTCTGGTAAACTGAGGAAGTCAGGTCATGAGGTTCACGTTGTGAGAGAGAAGCATGGAAAGGAGAGCAGCCTTCTCAGTTGCTTCCCTCAAATTGTGGCACTTTCCTTGACCTTGCAAGCCTTGTCGAGATTTTGTTCCCTCTGAGGCTCAAATTGCTGCCTAATTCAAAGGAAGGGTAGGGGATGATGGAGGGTAAGCATCAAGAAATGGGAAGAGAGGAGAGAGAAGCTGAGAGCTTGTCATTATGTTATGGCATGGTTTCCATACACAGCAGCAGGGGACTTTTTATTTATGTTTGCAACATTGTCAAAATGGGACTCCAAGATTGTCATTCTGGGTTGCTGTGCAGCCTGCACAGGGCATAATTCTTATCAACAGAAGGGCTTGACCCAGTGGCGTAGAGAGGGTAGGAGGTGGCTGGGGTGGTGGTGCCCCCCACGCTATCCTCTCCACCCGCCATGTAACACTTATGCCCTCCCTTCCCCCCCCCGGTACCTCTTAAAATCTTTGCCAGTGCAAGCAGCTTCTCCTGCCTCCTGCTTGTGCCAACAATGGCTTTCCCTTTGATATCACTTCCTGACCCCCGACCCTGAAGTGATTTTAGACAGGAGCCAGGCCAGTGTGAGCAGCAGTCCTGAGAAGCTGCTCCTACTGGAGATGATTTAAAGAGGTACTGGGGGAGGGGGGAATTTTTTTTTTCTAGCCAGTGCACCAGAGGAATTTTCTTTGTCAAATACCAGCTAAAGGAATAATTTAGAAAAAGAGTTTGTAAGCAATTTTCAATGCTAAATATGCAGTATTTTACATGCAAAATCTTAACTTTGTTGTAGGTAACCTGAAGAGACCAGAAGAATATACGAAATGAGTACACAGATATAGACCCATTGCCTTAATCTCTCATATGTACTGTACATTTTAATATGGTCTTGAATGAGGAAGAATGAAAACTGCAGTGTGACTGATGTTATAATAACCAAGAGATGCCATATAAAATGGACATTCTGTTGAAAGTCTTTACCACAGATTTTTCACTGAAACTTCCTCAGGCTTTTCATTATAATGTAGAGGCTCCTCAAAATGGCCAAGCACTGTTGAACTCACTGAGTTAGGTTGGCAATTATCTGAGGCTCCCATTCAGTTAGCTCCTACTTCTGTAACCTTAGTGCTATCAGCCAGACAACTTTCTTTAATAACTTGAAGTATAAACACTCACAGTTTGTGACAGATTCTTCTCACTCAACCAGCATGCCCATGGTCCACAGGGAAGCTGTGAGTGTGTCCACACACCTTGTGGGGAATAACACTGTGCTCCAGACTTATTAGATATTGAACCTAAGCTGTATTAGGCTATCAGAAATAAAGGGTGAAGGCCTGGTGAGAGAACAATATTAGACCCAAGTTTTCATGCAGCCATATGGTCTCACAGAATGGATACTGTTCTCTCCCAAACTGAAGAAGAAGAAGGGCTCCAGAAAGCTACAGTCACACCCAGGGCTGCCATCAGGGCAGTACTACCAGTCCTGCATTCAGGGGCCCGGAGCTGACAGGGGACCAGGGCTCCCCCATGGTCCTAGGCCACAGTCTAGGGAGGGGGAGGTCCGCCCCAGATGCACAGGAGAGAGCTGGACGGGGCACTCTCGGAGTTCAATACATCTCGAGCCGCGAGGATTGTCTTCTGTTCCTACCTGCCCTGCCGCTCACATTTAGCCGATTGGAAGTGTTCCCCGATGTCAGCGCTGGGCTTAAGCAAAGCCTGCCCTCCGACGTCAGCGCTGACGTCGGAGAATACTTCCGGTCGGCTATTTGTGCGCGGCAGGGCAGGCAGGAAACAGCAAACAAGCCTCTCGGCTCGAGCTCCGTTTTGCTGAGAAAGTTACAAAGATGGGCTGGGAGGCAAACACGGAACACAAAAGGGGGGAGGGAGTGCATTTTGGACACAAGGCATGAACTTGGGAGAGAGGAAGGGAGGGAAAGAGATGCTGAGGTGGGAGAGGGAATGGGTTTTTGGACACAGAAGGCATGGACTTGGGAGAGAGGAAGGGAGGGAAAGAGATGCTGAGGTGGGAGAGGGAATGGGTTTTTGGACACAAGGCATGAACTTGGGAGAGAGGAAGGGAGGGAAAGAGATGCTGAGGTGGGGGATGGAATGGGTTTTTGGACACAGAAGGCATGGACTTGGGAGAGAGGAAGGGAGGGAAAGATGCTGAGGTGGGGGAGGGAATGGGTTTTTGGACACAGAAGGCATGGACTTGGGAGAGAGGAAGGGAAGGAAAGAGATGGTTTTGTACATGGGGAATAGAAGAAAGGAGAATTTTTGGTCATAGGGAGGGAGTGAGGTACAGATAGTGGCATACCAAGGTGGGGGAGGGGCGGTTCGCCCCACGCCGGGTTTACATCCCAAGAGGGTGCACAGCTGGCTCCAGTGTTCTCCCTAGGCCGGCAAACTGCGTCTCTTTAGCCACTTGAGTGCCACCGCCGCCATCGGGAATAGGTCAGCGCCAAGTTCTCCCTGTTTTCCCTGTGGGGCCGACCAACTCTCGCCATTCGCGTCAATTCTGACGTCGGAGAGTACGTTCTGGGCCAGCCAATCGCTGCCTGGCTGGCCTAGAACGTCCTCTCCGACGTTAGAATTGACGTCGGTTGGCGAGAGTTGGTCAGCCCTGCGGGGAAGAGAAGCAGGGCGAACTCGGCGCCGACCTGTTCCCGATGGCAGCAGTGGCAGCCTATTCCCCAGTGGCGGTGGCAGCATTTTCCCAATGGTGGTGGCATAGGGGAGGGCAGGGAGAAAGAAAGAAAGGAGGGGACAGGAAGCCAGAAAGAAAGAAAGGGGGCAGGGTGAAACAAAGAAAAATGGGGCACGGAGAGAGAGAGAGAGAGAAAGACAGACATACAGAATGAAAGAGGGTGTGGAGAGAGAAAGAAAGATGGGGGCAGGGTGAGAGAGAGAGAAAAACAGACATATAGAAAGAAAGGGGGTATGGAGAGAGAGAAAAAGAAAGAATGGGCAGGGTGAAACAAAGAAAAATGGGGCACGGAGAGAGAGAGAGAGAGAAAGACAGACATACAGAATGAAAGAGGGTGTGGAGAGAGAAAGAAAGATGGGGGCAGGGTGAGAGAGAGAGAAAAACAGACATATAGAAAGAATGGCGTCAATTCTGACGTCGGAGAGTACGTTCTGGGCCAGCCAATCGCTGCCTGGCTGGCCTAGAACGTCCTCTCCGACGTTAGAATTGACGTCGGTTGGCGAGAGTTGGTCAGCCCTGCGGGGAAGAGAAGCAGGGCGAACTCGGCGCCGACCTGTTCCCGATGGCAGCAGTGGCAGCCTATTCCCCAGTGGCGGTGGCAGCATTTTCCCAATGGTGGTGGCATAGGGGAGGGCAGGGAGAAAGAAAGAAAGGAGGGGACAGGAAGCCAGAAAGAAAGAAAGGGGGCAGGGTGAAACAAAGAAAAATGGGGCACGGAGAGAGAGAGAGAGAGAAAGACAGACATACAGAATGAAAGAGGGTGTGGAGAGAGAAAGAAAGATGGGGGCAGGGTGAGAGAGAGAGAAAAACAGACATATAGAAAGAAAGGGGGTATGGAGAGAGAGAAAAAGAAAGAATGGGCAGGGTGAAACAAAGAAAAAGTTTGGGGGGAATGAGGTCTGGAGGAGAGGAAGCATACAGGAGGCTGAAAGAAGGGAAGAAATATTGGATGCACAGTCAGAAGAATAAAGTGCAACCAGAGACTGATGAAATTACCAAAGGTAGGAAAAATGATTTTATTTTCAATTTAGTGATCAAAATGTGTCTGCTTTGAGAATTTATATATGCTGTCTATATTTTGCACTATGGCCCCCTTTTACTAAACCGCAATAGCGTTTTTTTAGCGCAGGAAGCCTATGAGCGTTGAGAGCAGCGTGGGGCATTCAGCGCAGCTCCCTGCGCTAAAAATCGCTATCGCATTCTAGTAAAAAGGGAAGGGGAATATTTGTCTATTTTTGTATAGTTGTTACTAAGGTGACATTGCATAAAGTCATCTGCCTTGACCTCTTTGAAAACCCGCGGAATATAAATGATAATTAACATTTTCTCTGCGTACAGCGTGCTTTGTGTTTTAAAAATTTTATTGTTGGTAGATCATTTTGACTTTGCCACAAAGGTAAGGGGTTGGGAGGGAGGGGAGCTGCTGAAAGGCATCTAGTAATCCTTGCAGGCTTGACTGTGCAGGGAATTATTTTTGTAAAATCATGTTTTGTTATGTGACTGGCATTATTTAGACTTTAATTTCTATGAATGAATAGAATGAAAATTATATAAATTACTTGCTTGTTTTTATGTGCGTGCGCTGAAGGAAAGTGGAGAGAGAGTGGGCTGAGGACGCTGAAAGGAAATGGGGAAGAGAGAGTGGGGAGAAGACGCTGATTTATAAATTGACAATTGTACAGAATATTGTTTCTTTTTTATATTCATCCATAGCTGCATGTTAATGATGTGCTCATATGCACTTATTTATCATCATAACATATACATCATCATTAACATGCAGCTGTGGATGTGTAAGGACAGGCTGAGGAGGATGGATGGGAAGGAAGGAAGGTGCACATATCAACATATCGTACATTTTTAACATGCATGATGCACCTATAGGCAAGCTTAGGAGGATGGGATCATACAGATGTGTATGTTCAGATATGCGCTCAGATGTGTAGTTTTTTCTGATATATTTATTAAGCTTACAGTATTTATAAAAACACATTTAATACTTGTTACAAAAAATATTGTGCAATTGTGATCTACTTCTGGCCTACAAAGGTCAAAAGATATCCTTAACTGAGATTTTACATTCAAACGTGAATTATAGCTACTAGCACTATTATTTATTAGTTATTTATTATGCAGATGTTTGTTAGTTTGTTATTAGTTCAGTATTAGACATATGTTAGTTTAGAATAGATAGGTATAGATTAGTTTAGTTTAGGTTAGGTTAGGGCCCTGCTGAAAGAGTCTACCTTGACATGGTTGCAGGCTTACAAATCTTTTGGTCAAAGAGTGTGGTGACAGAGAAAAGTATGTGTGTATTCGGCCCATGGAAGAACGGGGGGTTGGGGGGAAGGGGTGCGTGGGGGGCCCAATAGGATTGCTCAGTAAGGGGCCCAGAAATTTCTGATGGCGGCCCTGGTCACACCCTCTGGGAATAGCTAAGCAATCTGGGAGACTGAGTCCATAAAGAACACTTTGTTTACACATTTTAGAACAAACACTCATACACTTGTTTTGTACAAGAAACTGAGAAACTGCTCACATGAAATGGGGGCAGAACATCTGCAGTAGCCTATTAAAAATTACCTAGAAAATATTCTCAGTTTAAACAGGGTTATGCTAGTCAAATCAGAGAGGGAAGAAATGAACGGAGTGACTAAACTAAACTAAACCTTAGGTTTGTATACCGCACCATCTTCACAAGCGTAGAGCTCGGCATTTGCAAGAAATTCCACTGGACAGTTTGAATGGCACAAGCCCTGCGGCATTTTCACCTTGAAAAAAAAAAAATCATCCAAAGGGAAATATAATCTAGACAGGTAGATAAGACATTGTGGACAAAATCCAGCAAGAGAATTCCACAGGACAAGCAGGGTGTAGTCCAAAAAAGCACATACAAAAATACACAGTACATCAGTTGTGGTATAGGCCCGACACGGTCCGATTTTCAGTCAGAAATGACCTTCTTCCGGGGTCAGAAGCACTTTGTACCACAAAGGATGATATGCTGATAAGCAAAACAGAATACTGTGTATGGTTGAGCAGCTGAATAAGCGAGACCGCCTAGTCTGTGGAAAGCACAACAATCTACAATAGCTGCTGAAGTTAATATATTAAAATCAATAAAATCTTTGAACTAAAAAAAAGGATACAGTAAGCACCATAACAGGTGCCTATACACTGAATATTTTTATGAATTGAGGTGGAGATGGGGAGCCTCTAAAGCAATACTGAACAAATGTGTATGTTTAATTTTTTTGGTTATGCATCTGTAATCTATATTGATCATGGAAATCTTCCTTCTCATGCCTGCAGGGAAGTGCTTAGTAAATCTGTGCCTTCAGTTGATTCTTTGCCCAGACAACATAACTGTTCTCTGGCCCTGGAATCACTGAGCCTCTGGCTTCATGCCTCATAACACATGTAAAGCATTCTGAAATGGCCAGTTTAAGCACTCCCTATTGTGCCTTAATGTTATAGCAAATATAGCTTTACTACAAAGATTTTGTGAGGGCACGATGGAGCACATTGCAACGCCTTTGTTAAATATCTCCCATTACTTAAGTTAGTGATGTGCCTTTGATATGGAGCATTGTATTTTCCTCTAAAAAGGTTTACTTACACAACAATTACAGTTAAGATATGTCCGGCAATTTACTCTTGATCCATTGGGTTTTTTCAGCTCACTTGAAACCAGCTTCTGTCTAATTGTGGCATCAAAAGCCATCATTTAAAACTACCTGAGGCTTTGCCCTCTATATCAGTGTTCTTCAACCACCGGTTCATGGACCAGTGCCGATCCACAGAAATTTCCTGCCGGTCCACAGGGCCAGCACGTGCATTAGGCCCAAAACAGTGTTCTTCAACCGCCGATCCACGGTGCGATCGATGCGGCGTTATCTTCGAGCCAGCTCCCTCTTCCTAACTGATTCAGTGCACAAAGCCACGGGAAGTGGCTCCTACGGGCATCCTGCGCCTGAACCGGAAGCCTTCTCTCTGACGTTGCAACATTAGAGGGAAGGCTTCCAGATGAGGCAAGGCCTTGCAAGGTGCAATTAGTACTATTATGGGGGCGAGGTCTGGGGTGGAGATTGGGTAGAGATGGGCGGGGTCTGGCCCACGACTTAGCCCATTGTTCTTCAACCGCCGGTCCATGGACCGATGCCGGTCCACAGAATAATTCTTTTATTTCTGCCGGGCCATAGGTGTAAAAAGGTTGAAAAACACTGCTCTATATTACACCTCCTCCATACTCACATCCCCTCCCTACACATTGGAATAAAGGCCTTGGCCAGAGAGTGCATCACAGTTCCTGTCAGAAGATAGAGTATGTGTGTACCATCTATTAAACAGTAAGTGTCGCTGTTGAGCAATGGCTGAGACTGCATCCACTCAGAGATGGTGAAGTGGGACTTTCTGTCTAAAGCAGGGGTGTCAAACTCAGGCCCTTGGGCCAAATCTGGCCTGCAGTGTAATTATATTTGGCCTGTGAGAAAATACCAAATGTCTACTAGAGCTGGCCTGCCGGTAGACAGTTTTGTGACCCAATTGGCTCACGTTGCCATTAGGCACATCAATATGTTTGACATTTTTAAAAGTTCCCAGCTCTCTTCACAGTCTCACACTGTATCACAGTAGCACTGGACTTTTCTGAAATTCCTTTTTTGGTAAGTGTTGTTTTTTTCATAATTTTTTCTTCTTTTTAATCCTATAGAGGGCCATAATAATAATAATAATAAAATGTCTATGTCCCCTTTTGGCTTAAGTCTCTAAATGCTGCAATTAGGCAGCAGGGAAATGTCCATTCTCAAAAAAAGTCCAAAATGAGGGGTTTTTTTTTGAATGGTCTCCCTCTATATTCAGCAGTTTAATTGCCCAGACCACCACTATGTCTAACCTTAAAACACATTCCGAACCACAAAATCGCCCAGGTCCCAAACGCCCAAAGCAAGACCTTTCAGGCTAAGGAGGGGCCAATTCTTCACCTAAAATCAGGAATCTGTAACCGGCGTCTGTCAAAAACAATGCTGGTTACAGAATCCTGGGGAACCCCCAACAACAACAACAACAATCGCGGCAGGAGGGATCCCAAGCCCTCCTGCTGACGCCCAAACGCTCCCCCCCCCCCCGCGAGTACTAGCAGGAGGGATACCAAGCCCTCCTGCCGAAGGCGCAACCCGACACCCCACCCCCCGTGAATACCGGCAGGAGGGATCTGAAGCCCTCCTGCCGAAGGCGCACCCTTGACACCCCACCCCCGGGAATACCGGCAGGAAGGATCCCAAGACCTCCTGCCAAAGGTGCATCCCCACCCCCTCAAACCTGCCACCCCCTTACCCCGGACCCCCCCCCCCACTAACCTGAAGGTTGGCCAGCTGGCCGTTAGGCCCGCCATCCTTAAAATGGTGGGCCTGCCACTTCTCGGTGCATTGTGGGATGCACAGGGGAGGGGCCTAGGGACTGATTGGCTGAGGCGCATAAGGCCAAACTTCAGGTTAGTGGGGGTGTTTGTACGGGGTGGGGGGGTGTCAGGAGGTAGTGGGGGGCATTCGGGGGTTTGCAGGGCGTGTGGGCTTAGGATCCCTCCTGCCAGTTCACGGTAGTTCAGGGGGGGGGGGCAGGAGATATTGGGCATCTCTCCTGCCAGTTTGCGGCAGTTCGGGAGGGATGCCAGCAGGAGAAATTGGAAAATCCGGTGGCATTATCTTATGATACTGTGCTATTTGATACATCACTGAGGGGCAGTGTTCCCGCTAAGCTGCGTTGGCCTGCGCTCGCGCACAAAATATTACATCGCAGCGCAAAGTTTCTCTTCACAGCGCACACACGCGTCGGTAAGGTAAGGGGACGCATTGGGGGGATTGCACTTCCCCACAATTGCCATGCTTCGGTTCCTCTTCTTCCTTCCTTCCTCCCCCCCCCCCCGCGGGACCCTGCGGCACCATCAACTCTTACTCCCTCTAATGTCGGCCCTGCAGCTCCAGACTTCCTCGCACCTTCTCCCCTCCCCCTTTGGATCGCTATTATTTTAAATGTTATAGCCGCGGAGCTGTATCCATCAGTGGAGATGTCTAACCTCGGCCTGCCCCGGAACTCTTACTGCAACAGTGACTTCCTGTTCCTGCCTAGACGGGCGTCTGCTGCAGTAAGAGTTCCGGGGCAGGCCGAGGTTAGACATCTCCACTGATGGATACAGCTCCGCGGCTATAACATTTAAAATAATAGCGATCCAAAGGGGGAGGGGAGAAGGTGCGAGGAAGTCTGGAGCTGCAGGGCCGACATTAGAGGGAGTAAGAGTTGATGGTGCCGCAGGGTCCCGCGGAGGGGGGGGGAGGAAGGAAGGAAGAAGAGGAACCGAAGCATGGCAATTGTGGGGAAGTGCAGAGCTGCAGGGAAGAGTGTTGCGGTACCCAGCTGGAGGGAGAAGGAAGATGAGGGA
Source organism: Geotrypetes seraphini (assembly GCF_902459505.1). Taxonomy (NCBI): domain Eukaryota; kingdom Metazoa; phylum Chordata; class Amphibia; order Gymnophiona; family Dermophiidae; genus Geotrypetes; species Geotrypetes seraphini. The sequence continues at coordinate 459,477,793 of NC_047085.1, read as the reverse complement.
GGGAATTAAAGGAGATGCCAGGGCTTGGAGCGTAGGAGGAAGGTATGCCAGTCTAAGGGAAAAGGAAGGGGGAGATGTGAGAGCATGGAGGGGGAGCGAAAGATGGAAGAAAAGGAAAGGAGAGAGATGCCAGAGAATCAGGGAAGGGGAGATACCAGACTATGAGGAGAGGTGTGGGAGAGGGAAGGCGAGGAGAGAGATGCCAGACCAATGGGGTGAAAGGAGAGATGGAAGGGGGAGGCATACAGTTTCTGGAAGGGGCATAGAAGGAGAGAAGATGCCATATAGGGGAAGAGAGACGGCAGACAGTGGATGGAAGGAAGAGAGTTACAAGAAGATGAGGAAAGGAGAAACCACAGAAGACAAAGGTAGAAAAAAATTTCTATTTATTTATTGCTTTAGGAGACATGTGTCACTGTTTCTGTGAAGCATTGTATGCAGAGTCCAGCTTCTTGCTGGTTCAATTTAACCTTTGTCTATGTATTTTTATTTTATCCCCCCTTTTACAAAACTGTGAAGCGTTTTTAGCACCAGCCTTGGTGGTAGCAGCTCTGATGCTCAGAATTTTATGAGCATCAGAGCTGTTACCTCCGTAGCTAAAATCCACACTACAGTTTTGTAAAAGAGGGAGGGGTTAGTTTGTGATTACATATTCCTTACTAGGCGAAGGTGTTTTCTGTGTTCTGTGTGTTCGAAAGACATGGTTTTCTGTTAGGATTGACGGTGTAGGATTGATCTGTGCTGGTCTGGCTTGTTTAGTTTTACAATGGGTGTATTGATGTACTGCTCACTGCAATATGTAAGATGCTGCCTTTTCCTAGGTACTCATGTGTGACGTGTGGTTTGTTACTAAAAATCATGTTTTTCTTACAGATGGGGGGGGGGGTGCCAAAAAATGATGGGCCCCGGATGTTACATATGCTAGGTACGCCACTGTATGTAAAGATACCAGAAAGCTGGCGTAGCAAAAACTTCTAAGTTTTGAGTATTTAACCCTCCCACAATCTCACGGGCACTCGTTTCAAGTTTATTGAGATTTTGATTTAAACGCAATATCAAATATTTTCAATGCGTATAACAAAAATAAATTTGGGGAAATAAATAAAACCATTTGAACCAGTGTTCCCGCTAAGCTGCGCTGGCGTGCGCTGGCGCACAAAATATTACATCGCAGCGCACACGTTTCTCATCACAGCGCACGATCGGAAGAGGCGTACGGCAGATGGCAGGGCGGCGAGAGGAGAATCGGGCGAGTTGGCTCATAACTTGCTGGCGCCCGATATTTTTGGCTCACGGTGAAAAAAGTTTGCTCACAACACCCGCCCGCTTAGAGGGAACACTGCTGAGGGCTAAGAGCCAAATATCTTTTAACAATAATAAACTTTTGCTCATAATGACAGGGGCTGCCATACAACATAGTATAAAAAACTGGAAGAATTGGGATCGGCTGAATTACAGTTTTTGGTGGAATTCTTTATGTCATATCTTTAAAATGGAGAGGGTAATAGCCATACAGCAGGGTAATTTCAAGAAATGTAAGGATGTTTGGGAGCCATTAATAAAATATTGTAAAGAATGAATATTACTTTTTCCCTTTGAACATACACGTCCAAGGTGGGGGAGGGGTTAGTTTTGTTTTGTTTTTCTTTGATTGTGGATAATTGTCAGGAGGGGGGATATTTTATGTTTTCTTAAGTTTAATGACAGCTGATGGGGGGTGTGGGAGGGTGGGGTATTTGATCTGAATTTATCTCTGATAGACTATTAAGTGATGTTAAAGTATAAAATGATTGTATCTTATGTTGTAAGTTTTAAAATGAATAAAGATTTATTAAAAAAAAAAAAAAAAAAAAGGAGAGATTAGGCATCTCTCCTGCTGCGATCGTTGATGTGGGGGTGGACAGGTTGCCGAAGCTGCTGAGCCGATCGGCAGCTGCGATCAGCTCAGCAGCCCTTTTCGCAACTTATACCTGTTTTGACTTGGCAATCTCGTTAAACTTTTGGTTATACTTGCAGTACGACTAAGTCTAGGTCGGCCCACTTCCTGCCCTTTCCCTTCCTCCAAAAACGCTGCTTTTCGCTCTAGGCATTCAGAGGCAAGGTAAAGGCCTAAGCTGGTTTTAGATACGTCTAAAACCAGCTTTGATTATCGGTACTTGGACAATCTGTTTTTTTGATCGTCCAAGTACTGATTTAGGCCACTGTTTGAATGTTTTTTTTTATTATTATGAGCCCCTATTTATTGTATATACTGTAGTCTTTTGATCACGCTGTAATTTTGGCCTTTTGTTTTCTGGAACTCATTCTTTACCGGTGCTAGTGTTTTTCCGTATTCCTATTCCTTTTCTCTGCTTCACATAATGGTTTTTATGATGATTATATTTTTACGCTTTTTCAAACATGTGTTGTTAATTCACAGTATTATATTTTGTCCCTTTTTGGTTTAAAATCCTTTGTAGTTTTTCCGTTTTAAGTTTGGCTTAGCTATTTGGCCCAGTTTTTTGTCCCATACCTATTTTTCCCTCTCACCATATTGAGTGTGGCCTACGTTCATCACCTGTATCCTATTCATCGTTATATGTGATGAGAAGGTAAATCTTCCTCAATTGTAGACATTTTTTCAATAAATATCAAAGTTGGCCCGTGATTTTGTCCAAGCTTTTATTTTGGCCCATTGTGTATTTGAGTTTGACACCCCTGGTCTAAAGCATCAGATTATGCTTTTCTTGTAAGAGACCTGTTTTTCTAGGGGGAAAAAGGGATTATTATATATTTTAGAGCATCTTGTATTTTTTTTTTTTTTTTTAATTCTATATTTTTGCATCTGTTCTAGTTGTATTGATTACGGTGATTGTTTTAGAAAAAATATTTCTTATTTGCACATGTAAATTGTTTTGAAGGTGAAAGATTGGTTATTGCAGGAATTAATTTTTGGATCACCAGCCCCTGCATGTGGCTGAGAATGAGACACTCAAGGCTTAAGTGTATCTGTATCTCCCTGCAAGAATGGATCTTTCCTATGATTATAGACATTGCTTTCCTATTGATATGACTAATTTTATTTTAAACCGCTTTGTCCTATCTGTCAGTTTAAGTGATATATCAAGCAACAATAAATATAAGTACCGGCGTTTGCATGTGTATACTGCATTAAGGTGCAAAAGTTGATTTTAGAAAACTGATTCACATGCAAATCCCCAGTATGTAAAGATGTGAAAAGATGTAGTTTGAGCATAATCTCCTGGATTCTATATATGGAGCCCAGAATTGCAAGTCCAAATTTGTGCACATGTCTTGTGGGACAGGATCCTGGCTAGGCCTAGTTGCTTTGCTGAATCCCAGTCCCAAAGTTTAAATAAAGGTGGTAGAACACAGCACTCAGTGCCTCCCAAGAATTGCACACCAAGATTTCCTGGTTGATCAAAACAAAACACTTTAATGGAAAACAAAACTCCAAACACAATTTCAGAAATGGCATGAGCAAAAAGGACGGGCTTCCATGAATTCAATTCATTCCTCTTAGGAAGCAAGTACCGTATTTTCACGCATATAACGCGCGCGTTATACGTGTTTTTACAAACCGTGCATAACCTTGCGCGGTATATGCGTGAGCGCGTTGTACAAATTTTTTTTTACATAGTTCCCCCCCCGACGTCCGATTCACCCTCACCGCAGGACCGCTCGCACCCCCACCCCGAAGGACCGCTAGCACGCACCCGCACCCCCACCCCGAAGGACCGCTCGCACGCACTCCCACCTGCACCCACACCCCCACCCTGAAGGACCGTTCGCACCCCCACAGCCTCCCGACCCCCCTCCCATCATGTAAAAGCTCCTACCGGTGTCCTGCTGCTTCCTCTTGGCGGTCCCGACACCCGACACGATCAGGGCAAGAGGGAGCTCAAGCCCTCTTGCCCCCCCGACTCCCCGACATGATCGGGGCAAAAGGGAGCCCAAGCCCTCTTGCCCCGCCGACTCCCCAACTCCCCGACAATATCGGGCCAGAAGGGAGCCCAAGTCCTCCTGGCCCTGGCGACCCCCCCCAATAGTTGTTCGGGCCAGGAGGGAGCCCAAACCCTCCTGGCCACGGCGACCCCCTACCTCCACCCCGCACTACATTACGGGCAGGAGGGATCCCAGGCCCTCCTGCCCTCAACGCAATCCCCCCTCCCCCCAACGACCGCCCCCCCAAGAACCTCCGACCGCCCCCCCCAGCTGACCCGCGACCCTCCTGGCCGACCCCCACGACACCCCCACCCCCCTTCCACGTACCTTTGTGTAGTTGGCCGGACAGACGGGAGTCAAACTCGCCTGTCCGGCAGGCAACCAACGACGGAATGAGGCCGGATTGGCCCATCTGTCACAAAGCTCCGCCTACTGGTGGGGCCTAAGGCGCTTGGGCCTATCAGAATAGGCCCGGAAGCCTTAAGTCCCACCTGGGGGTGGGGCCTGAGGCACATGGGCCCAACGCGACCATGTGCCCAAGGCCCCGCCCCCAGGAGGGACCTAAGGCTCCCGGGCCTATTCTGATTGGCCTAGGCGCCTTAGGCCCCACCAGTAGGCGGAGCTTTGGGACGGATGGGCCAATCCGGCCTCATTCCATTGTTGGCTGCCTGCCGGACAGGCGGGTTTGGCTCCCGTCTGTCTGGCCAACTACACAAAGGTACGGGGAAGGGGGGTGGGGGTGTCATGGGGGTCGGCCAGGGGGGTCGCGGGTCAGCTGGGGGGATGGTCGGAGGTTCTTGGGGGGTCGGTCATTGGGGGGAGGGGGGTTTGCGTTGAGGGCAGGAGGGCCTGGGATCCCTCCTGCCCGTAATGTAGTGCGGGATGGGGGTAGGGGGTCGCTGTGGCCAGGAGGGTTTGGGCTCCCTCCTGGCCCGAACAACTAGCGGGGGGGGGGGGGTCGCCAGGGCCAGGAGGATTTGGCCTCCCTCCTGGCCCAATATTGTCGGGGAGTTGGGGAGTCGGTGGGGCAAGAGGGCTTGGGCTCCCTTTTGCCCCGATCGTGTCGGAGAGTCGGGGGGGGGGCAAGAGGGCTTGATCTCCCTCTCGCACCGATCGTGTCGGGGGTGCCGCGGTTGGCTGGGGCAAAAGGGCTTGAGCTCCCTCTTGCCCCGATCGTGTCGGGGGTGCCGCGGTTGGCTGGGGCAAGAGGGCTTGAGCTCCCTCTTACCCCGATCGTGTCGGGGAGTCGGGACCGCCAAGAGGAAGCAGCAGGACACCGGTAGGAGCTTCTACATAATGGGGGGGTGTCGGGAGGCTGTGGGGGTACGAGCGGTCCTTCAGGGTGGGGGTGCGGGTGGGAGTACGTGCGAGCAGTCCTTCGGGGTGGGGGTGTGGGTGCGTGCGAGCGGTCCTTCGGGGTGGGGGTGCGATCGGTCCTGCGGCGGGGGTGTGTGAATCGGACGTCGGGGGGGGGGCATCAGGCTTTCAGGGTGGGGACAGGAATTCAAGGGGGAGAGGAGACTCGGGGCGAGCGAAAGGAGAGTCGGGGTGGCCAGAGGAGAGTTGGGGCGGGCGAAAGGAGAATCGGGCGGCGATGGGAGAGTCAGGCAGCATGCGTGGTATACGGGTGTGCGCGGTATATAAAAATTTCTGTACATAAATTTGTGTTTTTCGCGCGCTATACTCGTGTGCGCGTTTTACACGGGTGCGCGTTATCTACGTGAAAATACGGTAAGTCCCAATTTAGCACAAGCTGTGCTTTCAGAGTCAGTGCAGTCCATCAACAAAAGTACTTAACTTTTCCTTCTGGCCTTACTCAGGGCCTAACAAAACAGTACATGCACCAAACACTTGTTCTCTGAAAACGCTCTCTCTGGCTCTGGCTGTGACCAGTTGGGCAGAGCCGAATCCCCAACAGGTTGGGAGGAGATAGGCCCATACACCACAGGTGTTGCTGCCCTCCCAAAAGACAGGCTCAGGTTTTCCTTCTTCAACCCCCAAGCATAAATCAGAGCAGTGCACAAGCTGCTCAAAAACATTAAAACACAAACTCAAAACTCCCATGAGGGTAAAGAAAAACTGCTTGGCTTAACAGCCTACCCACAGTCCATTGAATGCTCTTCCCAGTTAGGCAAGACACAGTCCTCCTGGTACTCCATGTCATAGTCCTCAGGCTGGGCTTCTGCGACTGGTTTGGTCTGGCCGGCTTCTAGTTCCTCCATCTCTCAGTCCTCAGGGAAACTTCCTTGTGCTGGCCATGGTTCAGCTGGAAGGACTGGTTTCCTTCCCAGTTTCTGTTGAGCTCCTTGTCCCAGCTGTCTATCCTCCCTATCTGATGAGGAAAGCTCAGTAAATGGGAGCCTCAGCAACCAGCCATGCCCCCTCCTAGCAGGGTTAGACAAACTCTTAAAGGGCCCTGCTTTCTCAATATCAGCCTGAGCTCTCGACACTCTTAAAGGGATGGACTCCTTCCTAAAGTTGTGCACAGGATTTCCACGTTCAGGATGTTTCCTATACCTGGTAACAGGGTTTTTAATGGAGCTTACAGGGACTTTCTCCCTGTTTCTAGTAGGGCTAGCCAGATTCCTGTAACAGTCTAAGATGTGCACACAAATTCATTGAATAACAAGCCAATTAACATCAATAATTGGGTGCCAAGAACAAATAGCTTATATTAATTGCCACCTATTAAAATTTATACGCGCATCTGGCTACATGCTTTTCTATAAGGCATGGCACCTAACTCTGCTAGCATATAATTCAAAAGGAAGTACGGCCATGAGTGTGTCAAAGGTATGGTGAAAGGTTACCAGCTAGCCAACCAGCATGGTTACACGGTGACGTGAAAGAGGCTATTAGAGCCAAAAGAACATCCTTCAAAGAATGGAAACAGGATCTAAATGAAAACAAGAAGCAACAGAAGCACTGGCAAGTTAGATACGTATCTCTGATAAAGAAGGCTATAAAAAAAAAGAATACAAAGAGAAATTTGCCACAGAGGTACATCAGAAGCAGAAAACCTGTGAGGGATTCTGTGGGACTTTTAGATCATGAAGGAGCTTAAAGGCCACTGTAGGAGGACAAGGCCACAGTGGAAGTCTGAATGGGACTTGTACACTGTGTTGTTTGGTTTTTTTTTTGTGGTTACATATTCAAAGTGGTTTACAGCAGGTACTTATTTTGTATCTGAGGCAATGGAGGATTAAGTGACTTGCACAGGGTCACAAGGAGCAGTGCTGGGATTTAATCACATAACCTCAGGGTGCTGAGGCGGCAGCTCTACCACTAGGCAATGTTTCATCTCAGGTATAAGATATCTACCAGAAATGGTTTTCAAAGGTGGCAATGTGGAAGAACTAAAAAAAATCTCAGTGAATCTGGAAGATGTACTCAGCCAAATTGACAAGTTAAAGAGTGGTAAATCACTGGTCCAGATGGTACACACACTCAAACATGAAATTGCTGATTTGTTAGTGATATGTAATATATTATTAAAATCATCCATAGTACCTGAAGATTGGAGCATGGCCAATGTAATGTCGGCTTTTAAAAAGGGTTCCAGGGTGATCCGGGAAATTATAAACTAATGTTTCATCTGTTGCAATTTATGTGATTCTGTTTATGTGTGCACTTTATTGTGTCCCAAATATATAGATGTCAAATTAATGAAAGACCTTGTGGCACAATACCTCACAAACTATCTAGAAGACTACAGCCTACTCCATCCCTCATAATCTGGGTTCAAGACCAACACAAATAGGATCTATCCTGGACACAAATAGGATCTATCCTGGACACAAATAGGATCTACACAAATAGGATCTATCCTGGACACAGCCCGATAGCACCTAAGTAAAGGCAAGAGGATACTAGTCCTACAACGTGATCTCTCTGCAGCATTTGACCTGGTAGATCATGCCATCCTATTACAAATACTGGAAGCTACAGGAATCATGGGTAGGGTACACACATGGTTCCAAGGATTCCTGCAATCTAGATCCTACAGAGTCAAGACAAACAGAGAAAAATCAGTATCCTGGTCCAATTCATATGGTGTACCTCAGAGCATCCCCTCTGAGGTACTACTACTACTAATTTCTATAGTATGCAGTGCTTTACACATTATACGCGGGTACTTTCTTTCCCTCTGATGGGCTTACAATCAAAGGAGGGGTGGGTTTGTACCTGCGACAATGGAAGGTTAAATGAAAGAACTGTACTGGGAACTGGACCCAGCTTCCCAGGAGCTGCAATTAACCATCAGGCTACTCCTTTGCCCCACTGGTCTGCCACGGGTCATTATGGCCTGATTTATTAAAACTGCGTTCCCATTTTCTGTGTCTTTTTGAATGTGAAAGAACTTTAAAAGATCATGTGCTTAATGTGCCAATGCACAGCGCTGGAAGAAACCAACACCCCCCACTCACCACCCCCAAAATGAACTGCCACCAGCATATGATCATACCCATTGAACCTGCGCCCAAGACATTTGTCTCTTGGCTTCACCTATCACCATGACCCCGGCATCATCAATCTGCAGAGTGGAGTGTTAATCAACTCCAAGGATTCAAAGACAGACTGAACTCTGGCAGTGATGCCAAGCAATTAGTCAGCCCTGCCAAACATACCTCAGCAGGGCTATTTTGCTGAGATATAAACAATGTACTGCTCTTTTGGCTAGACAACCCAGTCCTCAGGACACAGCTTGCCAGTCAGGTTTTGAGAATCTCCACAATGAATATGCATGAGATAAATTTGCATATACTTAGGTCAAATCTCTCCATGCGTATTCTCTCTGGGTTTCCTGAAAACCTGATTGGTTAGGGGTGACCCAAGGACTGAGTTGAGAAACCCCTGGACTAAAGCAAAAGGATTCAAAAGGGTAAACCCATGGTTTCCACTTCCTTTTTACCTTATTAACAGTTTTGGAAAAACATTCAAATATTTACTTGTGCTGAGAAAAAGCACGTGAAACTTCCTCAGGCAGACTTAATAAAAATAAGACAATTAATTGGCCATGTGGAAACTAGTTTTTGCTAAGTGTGTAACTCCTAAATTTGATTTCTATGTTCATGAAACTGCAGTTTTCAGTAGAATATTTTTTAAGGAGTCTTTTATTAAAGATTAGCACATATTATCTGCAGCAGAGCCCATAGGAATAAAATGGGTCCGGTAGAAGATAACATGTTCAAACTTTTTGTAAAACCTTAGTGTATAGAAACATGATGGCAAATAAAGGCCAAATGGCCCATGTAGTCTGCCCATCTGCAGTAACCATTATCTCTTTCTCTCTCCGAGAGATCCCATATGCCTATCCCAGGCCCTTTTGAATTCAGACAGTGTCTCTGTCTCCACCACCTCTTCTAGGAGACTGTTACATGCATCTACCACCCTTTCTGTAAAAAAAGTATTTCCTTAGATTACTCCAGAGCCTATCACCACTTAACTTCATCCTATGCCCTCTCATTGCAGAGTTACCTTTCAAATTAAAGAGACTCGACTCATGCGCATTTACATTACCTAGATATTTAAACGTCTCTATCATATTTCCTCCTCCCGCCTTTCCTCCAAAGTATACAGATTGAAATCTTTAAGTCTGTCCCCATACGCCTTATGATGAAGACCACATACCATTTTAGTAGTCTTCCTCTGGACCGACTCCATCCTTTTTATATCTTTTTGAAGGTACGGTCTCCAGAATTGTACACAATATTCTAAATGAGGTCTCACCAAAGTCTTATACAGGGGCATCAATACCTCTTCTTTCCTACTGGCCATATCTCTCCCTACGCAACCTAGCATCCTTCTAGCTTTCAACATCACCTTTTCAGCCTGTTTGGCCACCTTAAGATCATCACATACAATCACACCCAAGTCCCGCTCTTCTTTCATGCATATAAGCTATTCACTCCCTAATCTGTACCGTTCCCTCTGGTTTTTGCAGCCCAAATGCATGACCTTGCATTTCATAGCATTAAATTTTAGCTGCCAAATTTCAGACCATTCTTCAAGCTTCGCCAGTCTTTCTTCATGTTATTCACACCATCCGGCGTGTCTACTCTATTGCAGATTTTGGTATCATCCGCAAAGAGGCACATCTTACCTGACAACCCTTCAACAATATTGTTTATAAAAATGTTAAAAAGAAAATGCCCAAGAACAGAACCTTGAGGCACATCACTGGTAAAATCCCTTTCCTCAGAGCGATCTCCATTGATCACTATCCTCTGTCGCCTTCCACTCAACCAGTTCCTGACCCAGCCCGTCACTTTGGGACCCATCCTAAGGGAACTCAGTTTATTTATTAGACGTCTGTATGGAACACTGTCAAAGGCTTTGCTAAAATCTAAATACACCACATCTAGCGCACATCCTCTGTCTACTCTACCACCTTCTACTGATCCTAGCAGACAGGTTTCCCCAAACAGAGAGGACTGTGGCACGACAATGAAAACCTAAGTGGAATGGTGCTATGAGATAGAAAAATGAATTAGATAATTACATGAACACATTGAGGTTGTTTAATAATTAAGAGACAGAGAAGGCTTTGTATTACTATTAGTACAATATTTTTGTTAAAAAATATTTTTAGATATTGTACAGAGTTAAATGATGTGTGAAAATATGATTATTTAATAAATGTTTCAAAGTATGAACTGATAGCTTTTTATATTATAAGGTATGGATCAAATTGAAGCTATTTAATTTAATTGATAAATCCTGTTGTACAATTGTGTATTGGCAAACTTTTTTAAAGAGATTCATCTGAGTGTTCTATAGGAGACAGATATCACCTGAGTGACTTTGAATGTTTAAAATGAGATAATCAGGCTTGTGTATAGGGAAAGGAGACAGCTAATGAATTATGCAGCTCAAAGCAAGGTAGGACCCAAATGCTTCATTATACATTCATTATCATCCAATTTGCTGCTGTTCAGCCTTCTGCATATCATCTGCTCCAACTTTGAACAGATTTGTTTGGTTCACTGGTCTCCACATATAGCTGTCCACTTCAGGTTCATTTCTGTCTGAAACTGAGTGAATCAAGTCTTTTATTACTTAAATACAAACAGAAAAAAAATCATACAGAATTTGCTGAATAATGTTACAGAATATCACTTGTAATATCAGTGGTGTATCTAGGGTATGTGACACCTGGGGCCAATCATTTTTTAATACCCACTCCCCATATAAAAAAGGATCAGAGGAGCACTCCCCCTAGGAGCTGCACCTGGGGCAGACTGCCCCCACCCCCCGGTACGCCATTGCCATTTTCTATTTATAAACATTTATCAATACAGCTACAATACTACACTTCACCCTCTGTATTCACGGGGAAAAACAACTCAGCGAATACCGAAAAACTGTGAACTTTTCGCATGTTATTCATGTTTTTCTGTAAAACCCTAGAGAAAATGCTAAAACCGTGAATAACCTGACCTGTTTCTCGGTGCTCGGGCCGCTGCTATTTAATATCTTCATAAATGATCTAGAAACAGGAACGAAGTGCGAGATAATAAAATTTGCAGACGACACCAAACTATTTAATGGAGCTCGGACTACAGAGGACTGCGAAAAGTTGCAAAGGGACTTGAACAAATTAGAAGAATGGGCGGCGAAATGGCAGATGAAGTTCAACATTGAAAAATGTAAAGTATTACATGTGGGGAGCAGAAACTCGAGGTACAACTATACAATGGGAGGGATGTTATTGAATAAGAGTACCCAGGAAAGGGACTTGGGGTAATGGTGGACATGACAATGAAGCCGTCGGCACAGTGTGCAGCGGCCGCTAAGAGAGCGAATAGAATGCTTGGTATAATCAAAAAGGGTATTACAGCCAGAACGAAAGAAGTTATCCTGCCGTTGTATCGGGCGATGGTGCGCCCGCATTTGGAGTACTGCGTCCAATATTGGTCGCCGTATCTTAAGAAGGATATGGCGTTAGTCGAGAGGGTTCAAAGGAGAGCAGCACGTCTGATAATAGGTATGGAAAACCTGTCATATTCTGAGAGATTGGAGAAGCTGGGTCTCTTTTCCCTGGAGAAGAGGAGACTTAGAGGGGATATGATAGAGACTTATAAGATCATGAAGGGCATAGAGAGAGTAGAGAGGGACAGATTCTTCGAACTTTCGAAAAATAAGAGAACAAGAGGGCATTCGGAAAAGTTGAAAGGGGACAGATTCAAAACAAATGCTAGGAAGTTCTTCTTTACCCAACGTGTGGTGGACACCTGGAATGCGCTTCCAGAGGACGTTATAAGGCAGAGTACGGTACTGGGGTTCAAGAAAGGATTGGACAAATTCCTACTGGAAATGGGGATAGAGGGGTATAGATAGAAGATTACTGCACAGGTCCTGGACCTGTTGGGCCGCCGCGTGAGCGGACTGCTGGGCACGATGGACCTCGGGTCTGACCCAGCAGAGGCATTTCTTATGTTCTAAAAAAAGTGCAGAGATTTTCTCTGTACAACGCTGCTCCCAGTGGTTTTCTCTGATGTAATTTTGGGGGTGTAGCCTGCAAATGAAAAACCGTGAATAACTGAAACCGCGATTGGGGAAACTGCAAATACGGAGGGAGAAGTGTACTTTATTCTAAAGCAAAAAAATATTTTTTTCTACCTTTTGTTGTTTCTGCTTTAAACATGTTATTCACTGTCTTCTTTCCATCCAGTATCTGTTCTCTTTCTCCCTTCCATACAGCATCTGCCCTCTCTCACTGTCCCTTCTATCCGGTGTCCACCCTCTCCCACTTCCATATGGCATCTTCTCTCTATGTCCCTTCCATAAACTGTCTACCCTGTGCCCCTTCGCTCCTTTGTATATCTTACACTTTAACTTCACCCCTCTCTATTTTTCTCTCTATCTCCACCACCTTCCTTATACTTTGACATCTCTCTCTTCTCCTTTCCTTTCTTCCTTCTTTCCCACCCCTCCCCATGGTCTGGCATCTCTATCTACTTCACTTCCCTCCTCCTATGCCCTGGTATCTCTCTCCTATTCTTCCCTTCCATCTATCCCTCCCCCTCCATGCTCTGGTATCTTTTCTTTTTCCTTTCCTTCCTTCCCTCCTTTCTCCCTGGTCTGGCATCTCTGTCTCCTTCCCTTCCATTCCTCCCATGCCCTGGCATCTCTTCCTCCCCCTCCATGGTCTGTCATCTCCTTTCCTTCCTTCCTTTTTCTCCCTCTCTTCCTTCCCAATGGTCTGACATCCCTCTTTCCTTTCTTCTCCCTTCCCTGGTCTTCCTTCTCCCTCCCTTTCCCCAATAGGGTGCAGCATTTCTCTCCCCTCCCTCCCTCTCTCTGTTTCTCACCCCTAGTCAGCAGTGCAGCATTCAAAACTATCTGTTCTTGCTGGCTTTTGGCCTTCCTCTCTGCCTTTGCAGAAGCAGGTGGGACCTAGCAGAGAAGAAGGCCCAATGCCGGCAGAGCAACAAATTCTGAATGCTGATGCTGCTGGAAGAAATTCCCGGAGTCAGACCATGACGCCTCTTATAGGCTGTACCTGGGGCGGATTACCCCCACCTCCCCTTGGTGCGCCACTGTGTGATATAATTTTAGTATTGCAAGGGCAGTGCAGAAAACTGCTGATTGAAGGATAGTGGGGCACCCATAGCTTCAAACATTCTGTACTTGCGCTTCTTTAGAGGCCCCTATTATCATCCTATTATACTTTTCTCAAAAGAATATACATTTGCTTTCCCTTCATTTATGTATCTTTTTACAGCATGTCTCATAAGCCAATCGAACTTTGCGTTATTCCTATCTGGAGTTCCTTTTCCTAGCTGTGCGACCCTCATCAGCAATCACTAATAGCATGTTCCTTCACTTCCAATAGGCAATACAACATGAACAGCCTAGCTGGCAGATTTATTGATTGCACTTCACCAATGACCAGCAAGAGGATAGCACTCTGAGAATCCCCAAAGGTGATCATTAGTACTGAGTAACTGTGTCACTAAACATTAGCATCATCGGCAGACAAGCTCAAAGAAAGCATAAGACTGTCAATGAGAGATAAAGTGGAGTTCTTTCTTGTACGGAGCAAAATAAAAAAGAAACATGTACATTCCTGATTCTTCACTTATACTTGATATGATGGAAATATTTTTGTTTTACTGACATAAATTATAGCCATTTTCTATATTACACTGTAGCATACACGCATATAACTCTGTATATTTTATTATTGCTCTAAATAATTCTAGTTTAGCATATGAGCTCCCTGATTCTTCTTTAAATTCAAAGTCCTTAAAATATACATAATTTAAAAGTGAAGGGTGGGGCACTTGGACTTAGTCCATGTCTTGTTCAGCAATACTTCAAAGCAAGTTCTATGCAGATTCCCTGTAAGCCACAGGTGTCAAAGTCGGTCCTCGAGGGCCAGAATCCAGTCGGGTTTTCAGGATTTCCCCAATGAATCTGCATGAGATCTATTTGCATGCACTGCTTTCAATGCATATTCATTGAGGAAATCCAGAAAACCCGACTGGATTCCGGCCCTCGACGAGGGACTTTGACACCCCTGCTGTAAGCTGAGGGGAGTCCTCTACCTGCATTGCTGTCAGTGGGGGGCGCTGCTTCTTTATTATGTTTTCAATCACCAGGGACAAGTGGGTTCCCTGGAGTCCTGCAGAGCTTAACTGTCCTCACTACTGAAAATGTTTGATAGCGAAACAGCACCTCCACTGGCAGGACTGTGGGTGGAGGACTCGTGCTCAGCTTAGAGGGAACAGTGCCCTGAAGAGCTTAAAATCTAAAATAGCAATTCTGTAAGCTGATGCCCAAATTTAAGTGCCAATAGTGTGCCCAGTTTGTAGAACTAATTAGCACTGATAATTAGAAGTTACACTCATAAGTGCTAGCTGCGATTCTATCAACGGTGCATCTAAATCATTTAACATACAATTGTTGGAGGATTCACATGAGTAGTGCATGAGCATGACGTGGCATGCCACCAAGCAATGAGCACAGCTTATAGAATACTATCAGTTGCATGCATTACATCGTGTACTTAGCTACACCTACTTAAACCAGCTGTTGACATGTCATAAGTAAGCATGCCTAGTTTTTGGCAAGCACTCCATTCTAAAAAGGCTTAGGCACAGCCTTAAGCTGATATTAAATTGGCACTAAGCCAAGTCCCTTTCTGATGACGAAAATGAAGCATTGCCGCCAGTGTTTGTGCCCGAGATAATGGAGGGTTAAATGCCTTGCTTGAGATTACAAGGAGTGCCAGTGAGATCTGAACCTTGGCTTTCTTAGTGCTCAGCTTACTGCTCTAAAGACTAGGCTACTCCTCCCTTGCCTGAGGGGTATATGAGAATAATTAGGTATGAAAATTTACACTACCTGACAGTATATCCTTAATTATAGGGAAAGGGCTATTAGCATTGCTTCCTGTTTTCAAGTCAATGGTGGTGGACGAGAGGGAGAAGTGATAGAGAAGTGGTTTATTACGGCTGCATAGTACTGTGAATGGAATTCATAGCAAGGTCAACAACCTCTGTCTCTGAGCTCTTTTCTGTCCTTTTTTTTCTAGTCTTGCTCTTAAAATTAATCTCTGCGAGGAGTTGATGCCAAAGCCTTAGGAAATGTGTGTTTTAACTCCAGAACTTATGTTTTCAAAATTGGAGCTATTGATTATACAGCTTTCAGAATCAGCCAAAGTATTAAGCAGAACTCGTTGTTTATTTGAAAGCTTTTCTGGCTCAGCCTATTTTTCATTTATAAACTCCCCTTTTCTTGATATTGACCTAAGAAATACAAATTCAACAGGTACCTCAGTTTATGGTATTCCAAATACTTAGGGCCTGATATTTCAAAGACATGTGATTGTTATGGATGCCAACCAGATAAGTCTTTTATTTTGTACGCATAGACAAAACAAGAAGCTGTGAAGAGCTACAGCTTAATTGTATAAAAGAATGAGTAAATTACAGTACACTTACACCCCCTCCCACCCACCCACCTTTTACAAAACCGCAGCATGGTTTTTAATGCTGGCCATGGCAGTAACAGCTCCGACGCTCAAAGGAATTCTACCGCCTCAGGTGACTCATAAGAATTCTATTACCGCTGCGCGTGGCACTAAAAACCATGCTATAGTTTTGCACAAAAAAAGGGGGGGAGGGGTTATAAATGCTCCACCACGCTGAATTGCTCTTATGGAGAGGAAAATAACTCAATGGTCCCTGCACACAGTTCAGGGATCATTCAAAATAATGGCTCTGGGACTCATTTTCAAAAGAGAAAAAATATTTTAAAAAATGGCATAAAGTGGCATTTGGACGTTTTATTTGCTAAAACATCCAAATTGCCATTTTTTAAACACAATTTTTTAAATGTTTTCTATTCTGTTTGTCTGAAGTGCATCTAAATCGCAAGGGGGCACATTGAAAGCATGTTTTGGGCGGGATAAGAGCAAACTTATGATATGAACATTTTTCTACAATAATGGAACACTGCAGAAAACATCCAGAGCAAAACTTGGGCATCTGAGGCTAGATCTGCTTCAATAACAAATAAGTGCTAAAAGGGTGGCCAAATTGACAAGACGACCATTGGAGGTGAGAAAACATGGTCCCCCTCATTTCTCCAATGGTTAATGACTCTCTCCCACCCCAAAGTTGAATGAAACAGTACATAACAGGCTGTTTGACAGATTCAGATGTAATGGCCAGGCCTATTAGAACTGCAAGCAGGTCTCTGGAGTAGCCTGGTAGTCAGTGCAATGGACTTCAGAGATAGTAAACTTACTTTTCATGAACATATAGGTAGTATCGTAAAATCATCATTCTATAGACTCCGTCAAATTCGCTCTCTGTCACAATATCTTTGTACCAAATCTCTAAATATCCTGATCCACTCTTTAGTAATCTCTAGAATAGATTACTGCAATGCCCTCTATAAAGGAATTGCACAGAATGAAATAAGACGACTTCAAATAATACAAAATACTTCAATTAAATTAATAACAAGGACAAAAAAATTTGATCACGTAACACCACTTCTCAAGAAAGCTCATTGGCTGCCAGTGTCCCATAGAATAACATATAAACTAAGCCTACTCACTTTTAAAGCAATGTTTTTTAAAACACCTGCATTTATTTTTAATACACTAATTCCCTACTCTATAAATAGAACATTACGATCCAACGAACAGCATTTATTAACAATTCCATCTCTCAAAATCATTAACACTAGAAGACAGTTTATCTTCTCTGTTACTGCTCCACAGATTTGGAATTCTCTGCCAATATATTTAAGGAAAGAAAATGATATTGAGAAATTTAAGATTAACTTAAAAACATTTATTTTTAAAGATGCATTTGATTAACAAGTTCTTCCCTTGAATTTAATAATGCTGCTTTCGACAATTCTTTGAACTCCCATCCTTATGTTTTCCCCTACCTACTTTTCTATTATAAATTGTATTTCATTTCCCCTTTTTCCCTTCGTTCATGTATGTTTTTATTTTATGGTTATATATTAATTAATGTTTTATTGTTAATTTTAAAAATGTAATTTTATCTTATAGTTGTAATTTAAATATTTTCTTTTATGTATGTACATCGCTTTGAAGCAAGATTAAGCGATTAATCAAAAATTTTAATAAACTTGAAACTTGAAACTTGAAACTCATATCCTGCTCTAACTAGTACACTTGTGGTGGAAAGTAAGAGTCCACTAATATCTACCGTACACCTACTGTACTAACATATATGTGACACCTGCAAGCATAAGGGCTACTGGGGAGGTGTACAGTTCAGTACAGTAGGTTATGAGTACGTTATGGAGGGCTCACAACACAATGTAAGGGGATTTTGATGAGATGTGTTCCTGGGACATTTTATGTGAGGTTCACTGTAGTGCCCCCCCCTTCTCCCCCCGGGATGTCTGTGTGTCCAGTCTGCTTGTATTGTGTGTGTTTTTCTTTTGGACATTTTTTGGGGGAAAATGGTTCAAGAAATTAGATGCACTGAGGACAGACACATATAGAAAATGGTCATTTCCCCCCCCCCCCAAAATAGTCATTTTTTCTGGTGTGAAAACACTAAATTTTTCTACTGGAGTTTTGGATGTTTTCTTTCCAAAACGTCCAAAATCTGATTTAGACATCATTTTAAAAATGTCCCTCATCGTCTAATCATTGGTCAAACAATCAACAGTCTCAGTGTTATACAAATTATCATGTTCATTATAAATTACATACAGTAAGTCCTTAAAATGATTGTGCAAAACAAAGAGCACTTGACTTTGCAGGTTCTATATGTACAACTTAAGTATTTGGGCAAGTAGAAGCAGGAATGAAGGGGGAAATTCCAAAAAAGTTAGGTGCCAAAATGAAGGGGACTCTGCGTGAATACTATAATGGGATCTGGGCATCTAGGTTCCATTACAGAATACTAGCATAACTTGGCATTTGTACCCTATTTAGGCATGCCAGCTTATGCGTTGTCTGTGTCAGGCTTAAATGCAAATTCCTGAATGTGGCACTTAAGCACCTGTGGAACTATTCAATGATGTGTGCATAAATGTGGGAGAGGCCCATACTTAGCTCATGGCCCACCCATGAAAGAAATGGAAAACAAAACTAAGAATGTTATAATGCCTTTCTATAGCTCCATGGTGCGAAGGCACCTCAGATATTGTGTGCAATTTTAGTCACGACCCTTTAAAAAAGGTTTGGACAAGTTCCTGAAGGACAAGTCTGCATATTGACATTGCTATTGCTATTGACACATGGTGGAAGCTACTGCTTGTCCTGGGATTGGTAGCATGGAACGTTGCTACTATTTGGGTTTTTGCCTGGTACTTGTGACCTGCAATGGTCATTGTGGAAACAGGATACTGGGTTAGATAGACCATTTATGTGACCCAGTATGGCTATTCTTATGTTCTTATGCAGTCATGCAGGATGTGTCAGAAGGAGATTCCGAGGGTGCCTCATTTGAAGTGCAACCTCTGCTGCTCCGGACTAGAGAGTTGCACGGGAACAGAAATCCCACCCATCCCTGCCCGTCCCCGCCAGGATCCTCTCCATCCCCACCCATTCCCGCAAGGAATTACCTCCATCCCCGCCCATCCCCATAAAAAGCAGCAATTACTTTTGACAGGATCATCTATTCCACAGTTTCTTTTGTGTTTGCACTGCTGTTTTCCATATGGAATCTCTTTGGTGGAACCCTTTTTTTGTTTTCTGTTCAGATAATTAACTTATAAACCCCCCTCTTTTACTAAGGCTGACGTGTCCATTATATTATATGGACGAACCCTGTTTCCAAAGCCTTCCACCCCCATGGGAGTCCCGTTGGCTAGAGGGGGGGTCCCTGTGGGAGTCCTGTGGGTTAGGGGGGATTCCCGCGATTCCTGTTCCCGTGCAGACCTCTACTCCGGACCAAAGGGAGGGAGGAGGTCAGAGGAGGAAGCCAGATTTTAGGCAAGGGCAGTGGCATAGCAAGGATTGGAGGAACCCAGGGGGGTGGTGTTGGGTGGTGTCCCCCCTCGCTCCTTCCACACCCCACATGCCATACTCACATCCTCCCTTCCTACCCCTATACCCCTTTAAATCTTCACCAGTGCGAGAAGCTTCTGCTTGCTGCTCGCACTTGAGTTGGCTTTCCCTCTGATGTCACTTCCTGGCTCTGTGTCCCGGAAGTGATTTCAGAGGGAACAAGGCCAGTGCAAGCAGCAGGCCAGAGTAGTTGCTCGCACTGGAGAAGATTTAAAGAGGTACAGGGGGTCTCGGGGAAGGAAAGGCATGAATGTGGTGCAGGGGTGGAAAGGTGCTAGGACCTCTACCAATGTGGCACTCGAGGTGGTCTGCCCCCTTTACTATGCCACTGGGCAGAAGAGGGACAAAGGTGAGAAAGATACTGGGTAATGAGAGGGAGGGAAGGAGAAGGGGAAATGCTGGACCATAAAAGCAGGAGATGCTGAACATGATGGGAAAGAGAGAGACATTGATGCTGGGCAATGGGAGGGAGAAGGAAGAGATTCAGGATCATGGGTGGGGGCAGGAGGGAAGAAAGATGGGACCAGAGATATCAGGCTACAAGGATTGAGGGAGAGAGGGGGTGGATATGCTGGGCTTCAAGGGTAGAGGGAATTCATTGGGGGTTGTCCTGGAGATAAGTAACAGGAGGATTTTGAGTACAGATGATTAAAATGTGGTGATGGAGAATAAATGAAATATAGAAGGTACCAGGAGGCTAGAAATAGGAGAGCTAGGGGGGTTAGAGAAAATGGAAAGATGACAGAGGACTGAGGGAATGTGACTATAATATGTAAACTGCTTTAGTTGTGTCACCCCTTTATATGTTCAGTGCTGCCTTTTAAATGGCTATTGTCACTGCATATGCCAAAATTAAGTACCAATGTTTAACTTTATGTGTTGCATTGCTGCTCTCAGTAACAGGACCTTACATGACCCCCCCCCCAAAAAAAAATAAAAAAAATAAATAAACTTTGTTTGCTGCCTAAAAAAAAAAAGAAAGACTTTGTTTAACCTGAGCTCTCAAGGCCATATGGGCACCTTTTTGAGACACATTTCTAGTTATAATTCTAGGAAAGACTATTATTGTGCTGGAAATTTTTATAAATATAAAACCAGAAATGTAATGCTTTGCATTTTGATATACATTCTCTTAATCCTGCATTTTCTTACAGTGGTGGCAAATATATGAGAAAGAAAAGAAACAAATAGGAATACTCTGCTATCCATCATTGCTTCATTGCCTAAAGAAATTAGAAAACATTGCAACACATCAATTACAGGAAAAGAAACACGTTCCATATCAAATGGAGTCTACATTTTAATGTGCTTTGCACTCATACATCATAAAACCTATGTTGGAATTCTGAAAACTGTATACATTATTAACACACAATGTAGAACATTAGTGGAAGGACTCAGTTTTGACTTGGTCTGCATGCACAATATGACTGTGTGATAGGCATGTACTTTTCTATTTGCTGACTAGGACATGTGATAAATGAATGAGATATTACAGAACAAAGGGGAAGAGAAGTTCTTATTAGTGGGTTTTATAACTCATACTGTATGTTAGTTGATGGAGCCATTACAGAGTAATACTTTTAAAACCAAAAGGAGGAAATATTTTCTCACTCAGAGAATAGTTAAGCTGTGGAACACATTGCCAGAGGATGTGGTAAGAACGGTTAATGTAGCTGGTTTTAAAAAAAGGTTTGGACAAGTTCCTTGAGGAAAAAAGTCCATAGTCTGCTGTTGAGACAGACATGGGACAGTAGCATGGAATGCTGCTACTATTTGGGTTTTTGCCAGGCTTGTGACTTGATTGGCCTCCATGGAGGGGAGATACTGGCCTAGATGGGCCATTGGTCTGACCCAGTAAGATTATTATTATGTTCTTATTATGTATAGTTCTTTTATCAAATAACTAAATTATATTTTACTGTGTAAACACTGAGAATAAAATGCAAAAGCTAGCTGGAAGATAGTTTTGTTTGGTGACTTCCTCTAATCTATTATTTATTTGAGAACCTCACTGACCCCCTATACCTAGGTAGGTTTAAAAAATGCACGGTAATTCCAATAACCACATAAACAAGACAATACAACCATCATACACTCATCTACTATAAACTTCTCATTAAAATATTATCCTCCCCCCCCTTTTACTAAACTGCGATAGTGGTTATTAGCACAGGGAGCCACACTGAATGCTCTGCGCAATTCCCGGCGCTCATAGCAACTCTATGAGCACCAGGAGCTGTGCGGAGCATTCAGTGCGCCTCCCTGTACTAACCACTATTGCGGTTTAGTAAAAGGGGGGGTGGTGATATATAAGGTAAATAAAGATCAAAAAGATAACATTTGTTTTTCTAACTAGAGCCCATCTATATTGTGACCCTGGGTGTCACTTAATCTCCCCACTGCCCCAGGTACATTAGATATATTGCAGTGTTCCCGCTAAGCTGCGTTGGCCTGCGCTCGCGCACAAAATATTACATCGCAGCGCAAAGTTTCTCTTCACAGCGCACACACGCGTCGGTAAGGTAAGGGGACGCATTGGGGGGATTGCACTTCCCCACAATTGCCATGCTTCGGTTCCTCTTCTTCCTTCCTTCCTCCCCCCCCCCCCCCCCGCGGGACCCTGCGGCACCATCAACTCTTACTCCCTCTAATGTCGGCCCTGCAGCTCCAGACTTCCTCGCACCTTCTCCCCTCCCCCTTTGGATCGCTATTATTTTAAATGTTATAGCCGCGGAGCTGTATCCATCAGTGGAGATGTCTAACCTCGGCCTGCCCCGGAACTCTTACTGCAACAGTGACTTCCTGTTCCTGCCTAGACTGGCGGCTGCTGCAGTAAGAGTTCCGGGGCAGGCCGAGGTTAGACATCTCCACTGATGGATACAGCTCCGCGGCTATAACATTTAAAATAATAGCGATCCAAAGGGGGAGGGGAGAAGGTGCGAGGAAGTCTGGAGCTGCAGGGCCGACATTAGAGGGAGTAAGAGTTGATGGTGCCGCAGGGTCCCGCGGGGGGGGGGGGGAGGAAGGAAGGAAGAAGAGGAACCGAAGCATGGCAATTGTGGGGAAGTGCAGAGCTGCAGGGAAGAGTGTTGCGGTACCCAGCTGGAGGGAGAAGGAAGATGAGGGAGGGAATTAAAGGAGATGCCAGGGCTTGGAGCGTAGGAGGAAGGTATGCCAGGCTAAGGGAAAAGGAAGGGGGAGATGTGAGAGCATGGAGGGGGAGCGAAAGATGGAAGAAAAGGAAAGGAGAGAGATGCCAGAGAATCAGGGAAGGGGAGATACCAGACTATGAGGAGAGGTGTGGGAGAGGGAAGGCGAGGAGAGAGATGCCAGACCAATGGGGTGAAAGGAGAGATGGAAGGGGGAGGCATACAGTTTCTGGAAGGGGCATAGAAGGAGAGAAGATGCCATATAGGGGAAGAGAGACGGCAGACAGTGGATGGAAGGAAGAGAGTTACAAGAAGATGAGGAAAGGAGAAACCACAGAAGACAAAGGTAGAAAAAAATTTCTATTTATTTATTGCTTTAGGAGACATGTGTCACTGTTTCTGTGAAGCATTGTATGCAGAGTCCAGCTTCTTGCTGGTTCAATTTAACCTTTGTCTATGTATTTTTATTTTATCCCCCCTTTTACAAAACTGTGAAGCGTTTTTAGCACCAGCCTTGGTGGTAGCAGCTCTGATGCTCAGAATTTTATGAGCATCAGAGCTGTTACCTCCGTAGCTAAAATCCACACTACAGTTTTGTAAAAGAGGGAGGGGTTAGTTTGTGATTACATATTCCTTACTAGGCGAAGGTGTTTTCTGTGTTCTGTGTGTTCGAAAGACATGGTTTTCTGTTAGGATTGACGGTGTAGGATTGATCTGTGCTGGTCTGGCTTGTTTAGTTTTACAATGGGTGTATTGATGTACTGCTCACTGCAATATGTAAGATGCTGCCTTTTCCTAGGTACTCATGTGTGACGTGTGGTTTGTTACTAAAAATCATGTTTTTCTTACAGATGGGGGGGTGCCAAAAAATGATGGGCCCCGGATGTTACATATGCTAGGTACGCCACTGTATGTAAAGATACCAGAAAGCTGGCGTAGCAAAAACTTCTAAGTTTTGAGTATTTAACCCTCCCACAATCTCACGGGCACTCGTTTCAAGTTTATTGAGATTTTGATTTAAACGCAATATCAAATATTTTCAATGCGTATAACAAAAATAAATTTGGGGAAATAAATAAAACCATTTGAACCAGTGTTCCCGCTAAGCTGCGCTGGCGTGCGCTGGCGCACAAAATATTACATCGCAGCGCACACGTTTCTCGTCACAGCGCACGATCGGAAGAGGCGTACGGCAGATGGCAGGGCGGCGAGAGGAGAATCGGGCGAGTTGGCTCATAACTTGCTGGCGCCCGATATTTTTGGCTCACGGTGAAAAAAGTTTGCTCACAACACCCGCCCGCTTAGAGGGAACACTGATTGTGAGCCCACCAGGACAGACAGAGAAAAATGCTTCAGTACCTGAATAAATTCATATAAACCATTCTGAGCTTCCTGGAGAGAACGGTATAGAAAAATTGAACACATGAATAAATACATATATTCAAAGAAAGTTAAGGTGTGTGTGTGTGTGTGTGGGGGGGGGGGGGAGGTTGTTTGTGGTAAACATCGACAGTAATGCATGGTATGATATCCCTTAGATTGGATTTGACTGCATTCAGCATCTGTACAATTTATTTCTTTATTAATATCAAATGGACCTTAAAAGACATTTTCAGAATAATCTATTCTATTAAATGCAATGTTTATCAGAATCCTATATGCCATTCAAGGTCTTTTTTTCTCACCTGCAGTTCTAAGACTCTGAAGTTAACATTGCATATATTGCAACTGAATCCTGCTCAGATTATCTGATGATTGCCGAGTTCTGCTGGTTGCTATTGAAAACAAATATGAAATGCAGCTCAGGCTCTTTTATATCTGCTTTCAAAAATTTGCCTATAACTTGTATACATTATAGTTGTTAAATTAAATAAAATTTAAGGCTTGGACCTAGTGATATCCTTTTTGGAATTCTAATGTTATGGTTCTGCTTTTAGCCACAACATTGTCACCAAAAGTGGGCAAGCAGAGCGACTGCCTTGACATCAAAGTGGTCCTTTGGTCAGCATTTGAACCAGAAAGAGAACGAGGAGGTGCCAAAAGCAACATTTGACCAGGAAGCTCTTCTCTCCAGTAACTGCTGCATCCATAGATTAGCTTAAATCTTCAGGGGCATAACTTTTATTGCTCGGATATCAAATGCTTGCTCAAAATTGCTTTTCCTTGCTTAGTATTTTATTGCCAGCTTGAACTTGACATTCAGGGTCCAGAGACAGCTGCAACTTCAGCCAAAAGTCAAAGATATCACATCACAAAATCCATGTCACATATGGAAAAGTGACAAAAGATTACGCAAATGAACCTTGAGATATATTCCTGGAAATATGGGGTGGTAGCATCTCTGAATTTGGAGCATATCATCCTATTAGATAGCCAAGAGCTTTATGGCTAAGTCAAAATAGACTATCATATTCTGTGATGGAATAACTTTAGCCTAGAATTAGCATGATTCATGGAACTCTGCAATGGAATTGTTCATAAGAACATAAGAGTTGCCCTAATGGGTCAGACCAAGGGTCCATCTAGCCAAGTATCCTGTTTCTAGGAATGGCTAGTCCAGGTCACAAGTATCTGATAGAATCCCAAAATACAGCAACATTCCATGCTATTTAATACCAAGGATATGCAGTGGCTTTCCCAGATCTACCTTAATAATGGTTTATGGACTTTTTCTCCAAGAATTTCTCCAAACCTTTTTAAAACCCAGCTACATTAAGTGCTTGAACCCAGTGGCATTGTAAGGGGGGGGGGTGTGCGGAACACCCTGGGCATCATCGTGGTGGGGGCACTCTCACCTCTTTGCTCCCCCATGCCACACTCTTGCCCTCCCTCCCTTGCCCTCCTGCCATACCTCTTTAAATCTTTATCAGCACGAGCAACAACTCTGGTCTGCTGCTCGCGCCAGCCTGGCTCCCTCTGAAATCACTTCTGGGTAGTGGGGCCAGGAAGTGACATCAGAGGGAAAGCCAACACTGGCACGAGCATTAGGGTGGAGAAGCTGCTCGCGCTGGCAAAGATTTAAAGAGTTTCAGGGGAGGGGGGAAGGGAGGGTGTGAGTGTGAATGGGGCATGTGGGGCATGGAAGAAAAGGCAGAAAGGAGGGTGCCACCACCCCTTTGCTACACACTGAGGTCTCCTTTTACGAAGGTGCGCAAGCATTTTTATCGCACGCACAAGATTAGCGCGCTATAGCGTGTGCTAGCCTAAAAACTACCGCCTGCTTAAAAGGAAGCTGTAGCGGCTAGCGTGTGCTAAAACCACTAGCGCACCTTCGTAAAAGGAGCCCTGAGTTCCACTGCTTAACTATATTGCACTCTGAGTGAAAATATATTTTCTCCCGTTTGTTTTAAATGTGCTATTATATATTTATTTATTTATTAATTAAAAAAATTTATATACCGCATACAACTATGCGGTTTTCATATCACATACATAAAATCTTGTTTCTTTGCGAATACCACATATAACATAGACATATCTAAACAACATCATAATCGTCTCTGTTATGAGCAGGGATAAAACGTAAATTCGATCAATTCAGAAATACAAGGAGTGGTATATCAAATCTTAAATAAACATAAACAAGCAGGCTTTAAATCATACATTACTGTAAAAAAAAAATCTAAAAAGGAGATTATTAGCTGGAATAAGCCTTAGCATAGGAAGGCATTGGCAAATAATTGAGTTTTCAGCATTTTCTTAAAATTCATCCTCCCTTTATGAATTGTCGCTGAGGGCAGGATTCTATACGAGGTGCCTAACCCAGTAGGAGTCTACAAAAATGGCTCCCACTGCATGTCAATCAAAGTTAGGGGCTGTTTCTAGAATTGTGCCTAGTGGCGCCTAAATCAACTTCGGTGCCGGTAGGCGTCATAAATCTTAGGTGCTGGCGTATTAAGCCAGGGTTTGCTTGGCCTCATTTAATGGTGTCTAACAATCCAAGCCCAAACTCCGCCCCTAACCATTCCTATTTTATCTGGGTAGGCACCGCTAGACAGGGTAGGCACATACTGAGTGAGGCACATACCAGCTGACAGTGTGGGCTGGTGTGGTAAATGGTGCAACGCCTGTAGAAACTGAATGGGTGTTGGAGTGTTTGCTTCTCGACACTCGGCTGTGCCGCTTAGTAAAAGGGGGGAAGGGGTGTCATTTTTCTTAAATTGGCTTTTTTTTTTTTTATATATATTTGTTTATAAAATTTACACATTATTATCAAGCATATCATCTTGTACAGAAAGCGAGATCAAGAAAACATAATATTATTATTTACTTTCAAACCTGAAAATAAATCAAAATATAAGAAGAAAAATAAACATCTTAACTTAATCACACACTAGTCCTCAAATTGGGATAAGAGTAGAAATTAAAGAATATTTTAACAAAGAAAATCACTTAAACTGCTACTGAAAAGAGAGCTAATTATTACATGGGTACTTATCAATGCCAATTAAGCTGATTAAAAAATTGTTAGACACCACCTTCGATAGACGCCCTGACCTAGGCACCTACCGGTAGGCGTCTTTTATAGAATCAGGGACCTTAGTCTTTCTACTTAGTGAAAGAGCAAGCAATTTATTCACATTTACTTGTTCTACTTTATTCAGCATTTTATAAACCACTATCATATCTCCCCTCAGCCATCTGTGATACATATAAATTTATCTTTATCTTATCGCAATTTTTCGTTATTATTTTCTAAAACATGCAGCCCATTCCAAACAGGGCCTCTCGGACATCACCTACCAAAATGTACATCTTATACTCTTGCTCAGCAATTTGTATTTCTATTCTCTTGCTTTCTTAAAGTCTCTGCTCTCCGTATTTCCTCTGAATATCTGCTTATTGTATTTCGCTGAATGTCTAGCTCTCTTGATTGTAAACCGCCTAGAAGTTGCAAGATTGTGGCGGTATAGAAGAATAAAGTTATTATTATTATTATTATCTCCTTTCTGAGCCGAAGATTTCTAATCTCTTTAGCCTTTCCTCAACGAGAGTCAGTCCATCTCAATCATTTTGTTCGGCCTTTTTGGTACCTTTCTAGTTCATCTTTTATCAGATGTGACGACCAGAATTGCACACAATAATCCAGGAGTGGTCTCTCCATGGAGTGAAACAGAACATTATAATATTATTTGGTCAATTCTCTTTTCCTTTCCTAATAATGCCTAACATTCTGTTTGTTATTTGGCCACTACCATACACTGAGCAGAAGATTTCAATGCATTGTTCACAAAGACACCTAAATTCTTTTCCAAAATGTTGACTCCTAAGGTAGAACTTATCATGTAGCTATAATTTGGGTTATTCTTTTTTATTCTTATTCTTATTTTCATATTTTATTAATATTTGTTACATCAATAACAAAGATCAGGAAAAGCAAAAGGAAAAGAAACAAAACTTACAATTTCAAAATAAGACTTATGCCAAGTCCACATTAGAAGAAGCCGCTCCATACAGAAGGTAAAAATTTATATAAGAAACAATATATAATCATCCTTTGCATGCTAAATGACCAAATCCAATAGGTCCTTAAACTTCTTCAACAATTACATTAGTATCTAAAACTTTCAGTGAAACCTTATCAATCAAGAAATTCTCCAATTGTGACGGATCTACAAAAACAAATTTATCCGCTTTATAGTTTACAACAGTGGTTCCCAACCCTGTCCTGGAGGACCACCAGGCCAATAGGGTTTTCAGGATAGCCCTAATGAATATGCATGGAGCAGATTTGCATGCCTCTCACTTCCTTTATATGCAAATTCCTCTCATAAATATTCATTAGGGCTAGCCTGAAAACCCGATTGGCCTGGTGGTCCTCCAGGACAGGGTTGGGAACCACTGGTTTACAACACATTTGCAGGGGAATTTTTTTTAAAAAAGTAGCTCCCACAGCCATAACTTTGGGTTTAAGCTGTAGAAACTGTTTTCTCCTATGTTATGTCTGTCTGGACACATCAGGAAAAGTCATTAGTTGTTGTCCAGAAAACAAAGCTTATTTATTCACAATGTACAATTTAAGTATAAGTTATTCTTTCTAATGTGCACCATTTTGCACTGGTCCACGTTAAATTTCATCTGCCCTTTGGATGCCTAGTCATCTGGTCTCCCAATGTTCTTCTACATTTTCTCACAGTCTCCATATGATTTATCGCCTTTGAATAGTTTTGCGTCATCTGTAAATTTGATCACATTCATCGTTCCCATTTCCGGATCATCTATAAATATGTTTGCGCTGGCCCCGTTTCATGGGGACAGCCTTTGTTGCATATAGGTTCAATGTTGTTTCATGTTTGGACATTTGAGTTATGTGGAATGAATTGGGTCCTTGTATTACTGTTCTCAGCAATTAACCTATTGTAGCACCTGTGCTACATTTTAGCCTTTGAATTTTGTTGTGATACCTGCCTCTAAGAATGCTGGGTAGAAGAACAGAATTGCCCTCTCCCTCTGAATGATCTCTGAGCAGAAGGTCATGGCAATCGACCGCTAGAAACTGACCCTTAGGGCTCCTTATACTAAGGTGTGTTAGCGTTTTTAGCGTGTGCTAAACGAAAAATACTAATGCAAGCTCTGTGGAGGCGTTAGCGTTTAGCGTGCGCACTAAGCACTTGCTAAAACTGCTAGCGCACCTTAGTGAAAGGAACCCTTAGTTTATTCCAGTGTGTTGAGTAGTGAACCATTCCACACTGAGGCAGCACCCAGCTGCTTTACTTTCCTATTAAATGTAGAAGGCCATAGTGTTTTCACCGGGTGACTGATATCTGCGACCGTGCAATTCATTATTCCTAATGCTGTGACCGCTGTCATTGGAGATGGTGAGTGGGTGCCAATTCTCTCTGGGAGAGAATTTGGTTACGCAAAGCAGACTCATTCTGTATGGACAGAATATTAATCCAGCTTGTTTCAAGAAATCTATTTAATTGTCTATTTGTCATCAATCATTTAGGGCTCCTTTTACAAAGGTGTGCTAGGGCCTTAATGCGCGCTAAAATGCCACTTGTGCCACTTGTGCTAGCCGCTACCACCTCCTCTTGAGCAGGCAGTAGTTTTTCGGGTAGCCCTAAATGTAATTTTGGATTAAGATTTTGGAGTCTTCCTCATTAATAGAAAGCTGCCTCAATACAGTCACAGGTCTAGCTCCTTGGAAACACAGTTGGTCTGAAGGACCTTGTGAAAGCCAGGATAATGTTAAAAAGCAGCTGCCCCAGAACAGACAATTGTGGCACTCCACTATTCACCTCTCTCCATTGAGAGAAATGTCCATTTAACCCCCCTCTCTGTTTTTTGCTTCTTTTTAACTTTTAACCAGTTTCCAATCCATAATAGAATACTGCCTCTGATCCCATGGCTTTTTTTTCATTTTTTTAGCAGACTCTCTTGAAGGACTTTGTCAAAAGCGTTTTCGAAACATAGATACATCATGTGGCTCACCTATATCCATATATTTATTCACTCCTTCAAAAATGTAGCAAATCAGTGAAGCAACACTTCCTTTGGCTGAATTAATGTTGACTCTGTCCCATTAAACCAGATTTACGTATCTATGTAGTCAGTAATTTTGTTCTTTATAATAGTTTCTATCATTTTGCCCAGCACTGATGTCAGGCTTACTGGTCTAGATCAGCTCTGGAACCTTTTTAAAAATTGGCATTACGTTAGTGACAGTCCATTTTTAAGGTACAATTGATGATATTAATGAGAGGTTACAGATTACTAGCAGTAGATATTTTATTTTTGGTCTTGCACTAAAAATCTGTGGGCCTGATACTCAAAGCGAGTTATGTATTTATTAACAATGGGTGAACACATTAATTGCCTATATATTTTCAGTGTTTACATGGAAAAAATCAGGTCATACAACTAACCCCCTCTTTTACAAAGCCTGATACTAGGGTTCACAGTTGCCATTTTGAACTCAGCACTGGGGATCCTTCCTGCCCTTAAATATTAGGCACCAAGTAACTTTTCTGGTGGATTTCCAGGGATCTTCAGAGGGATGTATACGGGTCAATTGCTTCCTTGGAGCAGGGGAACTTTTTGAGTATATGTATGTGTGTGTATGTATGTGTGTAGGGGGGGGGGAGGGATAGGGGGGCACGCTGATGTGACTGTGGGAGGAGGGATTGATGCAAAGGGGATTGGGGCAATTGATTCTGATATGATCCAGGGAATACAGACGGGTTATTTAATTTATATTTTTATAACCCATACTTTCATCTGAAAATGCTGTACAGGGTGGAGAAAAATACATAAAAAAAAAATCAGTTACAAATTTCATCACATTTAAATGCCCCCCTCCCCCCCCCCCCCCACACACACACATGGAGTTCCAGTGAGGGAGGACATACAAACCTAACTCATAAATATTCATTGTAGATAACCTGAAAACCTGACTGCCTGGGAACCACTGCACTATATTCTGCCTCTACTCGTAACCTAGAAAATGCTCCAAACAATTACTTCACATCTAAATCGCATATTTTATTTTTCGGGGTTTCATTTTCCAGTATTCCGTGCTCTGAGATGTCACATTCGCTGTCGTTTTTCTCCCACTCTCAATGGGATGCTTCTCATTTTGTATCACACAGATAAACATTAATTCCACGTCCTCTGCTAAAGAAATTTCACAGCCCTTCTGTTTCTTGGTGTCAGAGAGCTCTGCTATTACCATTTAATATACCAACAGGATCCTTAGACTGAATTACAGCCCTATTTGCCCTTAAGGAATATGTTTAAGCTAGTAACACATGTAGCAAATAGGCCTCGATATCCTAAATACTGTTTTGTAATGAATCTTATTGCTACGATATAATTATGAGTACAAATGGATAGCACATTCCTTTTTTTTTATGATAGCAATTTTCTTTCAGTCTTGTTTCTTCTTTTTTTTATCTTCCATGAACTAAGAGGCCTTAAATTTGATGTCCCCCCCCTTACAAATTGACTGCCCTTTCATGTCAGGAGAAAAACGCCCACTCAGCATAGCGTGAATGGAACCTGTCTGCAGTGGGAAGGAGGAAATCGAGGTGATCCTTTGTTACCAACTACATTAAATCCAACCACAGCTATAAGCAGCTGGCAGCTTTGATTTGGATGTAGAACACTGATAGTGATAAGTGAAAGTTTGGCACCGAAGGGAATTAAAGGGCTGTGTGGCAGCTTAATGGAGTCAATTTCTTTTTGTGTTATAACCATTACAGGCAGTGTAGAGGTATACAGGGAGTGGTCATGGAATCCAAATATACCGTTTACTGTGTTTGCTGGAAACACGCCTATTAATGTGTGCTAACAGTTCTTGTGGTTCCTTAGAATTTAAGAAACAGTAATTTCCACTTTAACAGGTAAGGGCTAGATTCACTAAAGTCAGCGATCGTTGCTAAACCTGTTTTCAAAAGAGACACATCCTCCGCATCTTGTCCACGCAACGCCCAACGACTACCCAACAATTCGAAGCAACTCTCTCTCCCTGTGCCCCTTGGTCTCCCACGCACACACTCGAGACATTGAGGAGGGGGGAACTAACAACTTGCAGAGAAAGCGCTTCACTCACCAACCTACCAGCCATTGTATGTCTAAACCCTGAAGCAGACCGATCAAAACTCCCTTTGGACTGCAAGGGTCTTCCGACGACCCTTTGCTTTCCAATCACCCTAGTGCAATATCATCTCCCTGACTACGTAGGTCCAGTGTCTCCTTCCCCCACCCTGCAAGGTGGCGGCAGCTAACGGGCAGAGAGGCAGCGCTGTGTAGACAGGTTGCCTGTGATTGACCTCGCCAGGGCCTTTCCTCTGCCACACCTGTCAACAAGAAAAGTGTGGCAGATGCGGCAGAAGAGAGGCCCTGGCGGGGCCACCACAGGCAGCCTATTACCCCCACCTTGGCAGAGCCGAGGGGAGGGGAACCGGAGAAAGAGAGAGAAAAATGCTGAATCCATACGGGGATAGGAGGAGGGATGGCAGTATACAGGTGTAATGGACATGGGTAAATTGCACCCCTGCACTCGATTTTCTGAGATGGTTCCAGCACTACTGATTACAATCGAGCATATGCTATATAGGACTTTTCTCTTGTATCCTCTTCTTCAGGCTTACATTACCCTGGCATTCTTCTTGCCACGCTCCCTGATCATAGTTCCCTCCCCCCCCCCCCGGCAGATAACTAAAGTTCTTGTTTCTAGTTGCCTTACGGTTTGTTATTCAGAGCACCATCTCTCCAGGGCAGCCTGTATTATGGTTCTTGCTGAGAGCACGTGAAAGGAAAAGCTGCTTTAATTCTTGTCTTTCTTGAAATGACCAGCAGTACTTATCCATTTGTGCTACACAGGTAAGAAAAAAGAGTATCTTACTTCTGAGGTTTTTTTTTTTTCATGTTAATTAGATCTTTTATTTTACAACTCTCTTCCACATTCTGATATGATAAAACAAAGTCAGTTGTATGACATCAAGTAATGCCCTTGGTCTGCAAATATGAATATGTGGATTCTCATTCTGATCTGGAAAGGAGAGGAACAGGTCACAATACTAGACAAACAGAAGGCTGGTTTATTCAGAGATTTTTATGGGACAAGGTAAAACAAAGTTCTCTAGGATTCTCGTTTAAATAGTATTTTATAACAGAATTTTATAATAAAAGAAAAAAAGAAATATAAGTGGAAATAAAGAAATTAGAAAACAGGTAAATAAATGGGGGTGGGGCATGGGCGGGGCAGAGCTAGGGGGCCCAGTATACTTGTGTGGCTAGGGGCCCTCAAAGAATTAATCCTGCCCTGCCTGTTTAAAGAGAGGAGCATTAATGAAAGCCCAAGGAAGTAGAAAAAGAGTTCATGAAACAGGAAGAGAGCAGAAGATCAAACATAAAGTAGTTTAGTGACTTCGGCTGCATAACAAGAAACAAGCAGTGAGACAATTTCATGCATTATACAGTATTTGGGTTGCATACATGTATAGTATTTCCTTGTTCTCTGTTCTATTTATTAGATTTCATCCTTCCCATCAGTCTTATTGTTTTAACACCGGTGATTACTACAAATTAATAGTTACAGTGCTTGACCTACTAATCTAGTATTAGTTGCACATTCTTCATTACTACCGTATTTTCACGCATATAACGCGCGCGTTATACGCGTTTTTACCTACCGCGCATACCCCTCGCGCGTTATATGCGTGAGCGCGGTATACCAAAGTTTTAAAACATAGTTCCCACCCCGCCGACGCCCCGATTCACCCCCCCAGCAGGACCGCTCGCACCCCCACCCCGAACGACCGCTCGCACGCGCTCCCATCCGCACCCGCATCCACGATCGGAGCAAGAGGGAGCCCAAGCCCTCTTGCCCGGCCGACTCCCCGACGTCCGATACATCCCCCCCCCCCCGGCAGGACCACTCGCACCCCCACCCCGAACGACCGCTCGCACGCGCTCACACCCGCATCCACGATCGGAGCAAGAGGGAGCCCAAGCCCTCTTGCCCGGCCGACTCCCCGACGTCCGATACATCCCCCCCCCCGGCAGGACCACTCGCACCCCCACCCCGAACGACCGCCGACTTCCCGACAATATCGGGCCAGAAGGGAGCCCAAACCCTCCTGGCCACGGCGACCCCCTAACCCCACCCCGCACTACATTACGGGCAGGAGGGATCCCAGGCCCTCCTGCCCTCGACGCAAACCCCCCTCCCCCCCAAGAACCTCTGACCGCCTCCCAGCCGACCCGCGATCCCCCTGGCGACCCCCACGACCCCCCCCACCCCCCCTTCCCCGTACCTTTGGTAGTTGGGCCAGAAGGGAGCCCAAACCCTCCTGGCCACGGCGACCCCCTAACCCCACCCCGCACTACATTACGGGCAGGAGGGATCCCAGGCCCTCCTGCCCTCGACGCAAACCCCCCTCCCCCCCAAGAACCTCCGACCGCCCCCCAGCCGACCCGCGATCCCCCTGGCGACCCCCACGACCCCCCCACCCCCCTTCCCCGTACCTTTAGTAGTTGGCCGGACAGACGGGAGCCAAACCCGCCTGTCCGGCAGGCAGCCAACGAAGGAATGAGGCCGGATTGGCCCATCCATCCTAAAGCTCCGCCTACTGGTGGGGCCTAAGGCGCGTGGGCCAATCAGAATAGGCCCTGGAGCCTTAGGTCCCACCTGGGGGCGCGGCCTGAGGCACATGGGCCCAACCCGACCATGTGCCTCAGGCCGCGCCCCCAGGTGGGACCTAAGGCTCCAGGGCCTATTCTGATTGGCCCACGCGCCTTAGGCCCCACCAGTAGGCGGAGCTTTAGGATGGATGGGCCAATCCGGCCTCATTCCTTCGTTGGCTGCCTGCCGGACAGGCGGGTTTGGCTCCCGTCTGTCCGGCCAACTACTAAAGGTACGGGGAAGGGGGGTGGGGGGGTCGTGGGGGTCGCCAGGGGGATCGTGGGTCGGCTGGGGGGCGGTCGGAGGTTCTTGGGGGGGAGGGGGGTTTGCGTCGAGGGCAGGAGGGCCTGGGATCCCTCCTGCCCGTAATGTAGTGCGGGGTGGGGTTAGGGGGTCGCCGTGGCCAGGAGGGTTTGGGCTCCCTTCTGGCCCAACTACCAAAGGTACGGGGAAGGGGGGTGGGGGGGTCGTGGGGGTCGCCAGGGGGATCGCGGGTCGGCTGGGGGGCGGTCGGAGGTTCTTGGGGGGGAGGGGGGTTTGCGTCGAGGGCAGGAGGGCCTGGGATCCCTCCTGCCCGTAATGTAGTGCGGGGTGGGGTTAGGGGGTCGCCGTGGCCAGGAGGATTTGGGCTCCCTCCTGGCCCGATATTGTTGGGGAGTCGGCGGTCCTTCGGGGGGGGGAGGGATGTATCGGACGTCGGGGGGGGGGCATCAGGCTTTCAGGATGGGGACAGACCTTCAAGGGGGGACAGTGCACGGAAGTCAGGGGGGGTGAACGGAGAGTCGGGACAGCGCACGGAAAGTCAGGGCGGGCGAAAGGAGCGTCGGGCAGCATGCGCGGTATACCCGTGAGCGCGGTATATCAAAGTTTTTGTGCAAATCATCGTGATTTCTGCGCGCTATATCCGTGTGCGCGTTTTATACGGGTGCGTGTTATTTGCGTGAAAATACGGTACTGTGGTAGCCAAATTATTACTCCCCCCACCCCCCACAGTGGATGATAGTGGGACCTGCGTGTTAACAGGAAATGTACTCTTTCTGAGATCTTTAAACCCCTTCCTGTCATTTATAATGCATGTCTTGTGAGTGTATTATTAAGGCAAAATAAAGGAAAGCGAATCATAAAGATCTGTACGCATTTAGAGATCAGTTTCAGACACAGGCACCAAAACACGAACATGACAACTCTTGAGTTGCTGAAAGAAGCTTCCCACGCATGCACACAAACGCACACACACGTGCATTGATGCCGAGACTGAACATAATACAAATGGGATAAATATTTTTGCTATCGAAAAGAATGAAATTTGCAGGACCCTCGCTACCAACATCATCTCAATGTCTTCAGTGCATAAATATGATCTACGCGCTGGTGCAGGGATGAAAGTGACATGGCATATAAAATTCTGGTTACATCCAGCATGGCCAAACTGATAAGATCAGGCACAAACTGGATTTTGGCCTGTCAGTTCCGAAGATGATTTTTCAAATAAATTAATGGCATATGTTCACAGAACAGGAAAATAAAATATACCTACATTTCCAGAATCATTCATGTTAGACTGTGAGGCACCTGAAACAGCATTTGTTCTATTTGTTTTTTTCACATTTACAGGGCCGGGGAGTAATGACTTAAAACTAATCATTATTCCCCAATCCTGTAAAACTGAAAAACAATTTCAGTGTCTCATAGACTGACACATTTCTTTATGATTCATGATTTTTTATTTTGCCTTAATGAAATCAGAATATTAACAGTAGTTCCAAAAATTTTTATTTAAATTTGATATACCATATTTTTCAATCCATAAGATGCACCTGACCCTAAGACGCACCCTAGATTTGGAGGAGGAAAACAAGAAAAAAAACATTCTGAACCAAATTCTCCCTGCCAGGCTCTGAACAAAGCCCACTTCCCTCCATGTCCTACCAGGCTTTGCAGCCAGCTCCTCTCCCTGCAAGGCTCTGTACCCTGTCCCACCACCCTGTCCTATACTCTGCCTCCCCCCCCCCCGGTGGTCTAGTAGTAGGCCAGGAGCAATCCGTCCCAGCTGACTAACAATTTTTATTGATGAATAAACAATCCAACAGCAGTAGTATACATTATACCACATTTCCAAAACTATATAACAAACAACAAATATAACAATTCAAAGAAGGTATCACAGATCATCAATTTTTTCTTTGTTATATAAAGAAAAATACCCTAATTCCCCTCCCCCCACCATCCATCCTGTGAAACAGCAAGAGGTAAAACACAACATTCCAGGGACCAGTGTTCTTAGGACCCCTGGAGATCAAAGGATACCCCCTCAACAGTCAAAAATATCAACCCCCCTAATCTAAAACAAAAAAGCAGATAAAGGTACCCGACAAAACCCAAGACTTAGCCAAAGCAAAACCCTAACCCCGTATCTTTTAAATCTCTCCCTCCCTCGCTAGACAGCTTTCGTACTCAGTGGCACACAGGTCAGCAGCGAGAGCTATCCGTGTTCCCGCTTGGCCCCGCACCATTTTCTTAATGGCTGGCATCAGTTCTCGCGGGGCCTTAGGCGCTTGGCCCCAAGGCCTACCATTCGGAGGATGGCGGGCCTGCTGGGCAGACGGGCTTGCAACCTGTCCGTCTGTACAACTAATGTAAATGAAGGGGGGGGGGGTTTGAGTGTGCAGGGGTCAGGGGGTCACAGGGTTCAGGGGGCGATCGGGGATTCGGGGGGCGATCGGGGGTTCGAGGGGGGCGGTCATGGGGGGGGTGCATCGTGGGCAGGAGGCCTGGGATCCCTTTTGCCTGTATTTTAAGGTGGGGTGGGGGGGTCGTAGTGGGCAGGAGGGCCTGGGATCCCTCCTGCCAATACTGTAAGGGGGTGGGGGGTTGCCGTGGGCAGGAGGGCCTGGGATCCCTCTTGCCCATATTTTAAGGGGGATGAGGGGGTCGCAGAGCTCGCACCTTGGCAGGAGGGGTTGGGCTCCCTCTTGCCGGTATTAGTTTGGGGGTGGGGGGTAGATCGTGGCAGGAGAGATTGGGCATTTCTCCTGCCACGGATTGCAGCAGTTTGGGGTGGGGCGATCATTGGGGGGGGGAGGGGTGGATTCTGTAACTGGTGTTGTTTTTGACAGGCGCTGATTACAGAATCCAGCTTTTAGGCGAAGGACTTCATTGGGAAAATCCTGAAAACCCGACTGGATTGCGGCTCTCAAGGAGCGACTTTGAGACCCCTGGTTTAGATGTAGTGGCCGTCTGGGGGTTTAAACTGCTGAACGTAGAGGTAGGCTATTCTCAAAAAAAAAACCCTTATTTTGGATGTTTTTTGTTTTTTTTTAGAATGGACATTTTCCCTGTTGCTACTTTCAGCGTTTAGGGCCTTAGGCCAAAAGACTTTTTTAATTAGGACTTAGGACTTAGACATTTTTTAATTATTATTATTATGCCCCTTCACATTTTTATTTTTTGACAATTTCCAGGTCTTTATGAGATTGTTCTGAAGAATACAAGCTATGTAAAATCCTTTATTGTCTTCAACAGGTCTGGTGATACTGTCATTAATTTACATCTCTACATGAGTGCTTTCAACCAGAAATAATTTTCAGCATTCTCTTTGGCAAGGCTAGCATTTCAATATCCAATTAGAAGAGGACTTCAGATCCAGATGTGCTCTTGAGTCAGATTTGACTCCTGATGAACACCCCCCTCCCACCTTGTAGTTTTCTTGGCAAGATACAGAACTGGTTGGCCCTTGCCTTTCAACAAGCTGTGGTAAAAGCTGGCCTTAGCCCATCCTTATGTAGGTTTTTCCCGTGTGCTAAGGCCATTTTTACTGCAGGCAGAAAATGACTGATTCTCAATTTGTTCCATGTGGGGAAATATTGTCATTAGTATGTGGCCATTAATTAGTATGAGAACACTTACTGATACTTTTTGTAGGTGGCAAGGGCTCATGCACTAATCAGTTAGCCCGTGGTAATGTGGATCTGCTAGTTGATTAGCACTGAAAGGTCAACTCTTTGCTCCCAGACATACTCCTCAAAGAAAAACATTTAAAAGTTTTTAGTTGTGACAAATAGAAACCTATTGCTGGATGCCTCAACAGTAAGCCCTTTAAGCTGGGGTAAACATGTGATAGCGCTTACTGCACCTTAGTGAAAGGACCTCGAAGTGATTTCCCAAGGCCGAATGGAACTAATGTGGGATTCAAACTTAGGCCCTCCTAACTCCCAGCCTGCTGATCTGACCATTAGGTTACTCATCCACTCCCTGATGAGGGCTACACCCCCCAAAATGGAATTTTTATACCTCTGAGGTATAAGTGTTCTAGTGAAAAGCACACAGTATTGTTATTTTTAAAAGATATGAGGGATCTTCAAAAAGTTTTCGCACTTTTATTTTTTTAAACACTATGGGGCTCATAATAATAATTAAAAAAAAAATCTAAAAAATGGCCTGATCGTCTAAGCACCCATAATCAAAGCTGTGGGCGGGGCCTTAGGCACATGGGCCGGGTTGGATGGTTTTTTTTGATAATGGACATTTTCCCTGCTTCTACTTTCAACGTTTAAGGCCTTAGGCCAAAAGGGGACTTAGACGTTTTTTTTTATTATGCCCCTTCACGGGGCTCATAATTGAAACAAAAAACCGCCCATGTTGGCACTTAGACATTCTAAAAGACACGATGTCCAAGTGCTGATAATCATAAGAACATAAGAATAGCCTTACTGGGTCAGACCAATGGTCCATCAAGCCAAGTAGCCCGTTCTCACCGTGGCCAATCAAGGAGTAACAATATTCCATTCTACCGATCCAGGGCAAGCAATGGCTTTCCCCCATGTTTTTCTCAATAACAGATTATGGACTTTTCCTCCAGGAAATTGTCCAAACCTTTTGTAAAACCAGCTACACTATCCACTCTTTTTAGGCTTCTAAATCCTGCTGTGCACCCAGAGCAGAAAGGGGCATTTTTGGAGAAGTGGTTAGGGCAGGATGTAGGCAGGATGTGGGCCGACCTAGACTTAATTGTCCTGCAGGAATAATTGAAGGTTTGACAAGACTTATATGTTGTGACGTAGGCAATTTAAAAACAGGTATAAGTGTCCAAAAGGTATCCAAAGTGACCAGATAATCACTGCAGGGACAAAGTAAAGACCCACACACACTCCCCCTGTGTTCACTGACCCCCTCACACTGACACAAATATAAGAATAAAAACTTACATACCCGTTTCAAGAACATCAGCACCTGGCATAGAAAAGCCTAGTAGAACTGCAGGAGGTGGCTTAAGTAGTCTGGGGGTGTGCTAGTGAACCATAGAGAGGAGGACCCAGTCCCATAAACCACTCTAACCACTACATTCATGGTGGAAAATGTGAGCACCAAACCTCCCTCCCCCAAATCCCACTCTACTGTCTTAAACTGTAGGTGCCACCTGCAGCCTTAAGGGCTATGGGGTTTTAGACAGATGGGTGTAGAGGGTTTTGGAGGCTCCCCATGACCTATAAAGGAGTTGTGGTGAGATGTTTATGTGGCACCCTTTTTGTGAAGTTCACAGCAGTGCCCTGTAAGGTGCTCCACTGAT
The DNA here is from genome assembly GCF_902459505.1 of Geotrypetes seraphini. Classification (NCBI taxonomy): domain Eukaryota; kingdom Metazoa; phylum Chordata; class Amphibia; order Gymnophiona; family Dermophiidae; genus Geotrypetes; species Geotrypetes seraphini. The sequence goes on along the minus strand of NC_047085.1, from coordinate 459,437,483 downwards.
CTGTTGCCATATCTGGGTGGCCAGTCCATCATAATGATGGCCCATCCCAGGTCCAAAAGGTCTTGTTCTGGATGTTTCATACTTGGACGAGAATGTGGTATAAAGATAGATGTACTAGCAGTCTGGACGATCAAACGCCTGGACGTACAGAGAAATGATTTTTGGGGAAAAAAAATCTTTGGATATACTTTTCGAGAATGAACCTTTTGAGGCTGCCGACTTTGGGTGACTCCAGTCAAATATGAAGAGGGGGACAAGTTACAAACAATGTAACAAGAGTGATAAAGTGCATATATTGAAATGAGAAAAAATCACTCCATAGACCTATTCAAAGTATTATATGGATGATATAACAAAGTTCACAGGTTTGCTCAGAATCATGGAGGGGAAAACTGGGGCGAACCCCAGAAAAAACCACCTCACAGCCCAATCATCGCATGGAAAGTAAACAAAACGTTATATCATTTCATATATGTTTTTGATGTGAAAAAACTACTGTTTACTAGACTTGTAGTCAAAAAACTAGACAAACTTAACTTGCAGCTTGCGAGTTCCAATGGTCCAGTATCGCAAGCTGCAAGTTAAGTTTGTCTAGTTTTTTGACTACAAGTCTAGTAAACAGTAGTTTTTTCACATCAAAAACATATATGAAATGATATAACGTTTTGTTTACTTTCCATGCGATGATTGGGCTGTGAGGTGGTTTTTTCTGGGGTTCGCCCCAGTTTTCCCCTCCATGATTCTGAGCAAACCTGTGAACTTTGTTATATCATCCATATAATACTTTGAATAGGTCTATGGAGTGATTTTTTTCTCATTTCGACTTTGGGTGACTAGCACCTTACATTTCTTTCAAGTATGCGCCTCTATAAAATATCTCAAAAGCAAACTACATCGCTTTTCCAAGCATCCTGCCCTTTTACTACTTCTCCCGCCCCATTTCCTGTGAAAATATGAAAGTGTGGAAACTTTTTGAAAAACTCTCATACATTCACACCATGCAATAACTCTACTAATCTGATTTCTATTAATTATACAACTCTGTCTCACACACTCTCTCTCTCTCTATCCATCTATAAATAAAGAGATTGGTGTACGTACAACTCAGGATGCACTGTAAGCCCCTCCCCCCTTGTCTCCAGACCGTTAAAAAACAAACAAAACAAGGTTAGTAGCTACATTTTAAGAGCCATACATAGAGGGCGAAAACAGGTTTATGGTCCCATCTGTGAGCTACATGAAACTCACATTTCACTTTCAGATCAATATATATATATATATATATATATATATATATATATATATATATATACTTGTTTTGTCCCTTGTTAATGAGCAAACTGGTCCTATGTCTTTCAGCATTTGTGTATGCATGAGGAGGAATGGGGGAAAAGGTGATGGTAGATGGAAATTCAAAAAAATACAAAATCCTATTCCAATCTGAATGTTGTTTGAAAGAAAAGTATATTCCTGGAAATTACGAACTGTGTGAAAGTATATTTGCAGTATGAATCCAGAAAACCCTTACTAGAATACTGCACAGCTAAAGCACTTGGATTAGTGGTTCAACAACTCCTCAAAGAAATATGAAGCTGTTTCACATTTTATTTACAAGATGGATGAGATGTGAACAAGGCTTTAATTCCAAATGGATACCTTGGGGCCTAGGAAAATGTCTTTTTTGTCATTCTCCTGGCTTTCACTGTTCTTAGTGTGTTGCTTAAAGGGTTTTGAGTAGCACTGGACAAGTTTAGGCATCTTGAAATAATCTATCTGTCTGCCTCCTTCATTAATGGTCTGCCATATCTTTGAAGTCAGATGTCAGGTACAATGAATAGGTGAAAAGAGAGAGAGGCAGGCAGATAATGCACCTCCCAAAACTGACCAAGGTCTTAATAAGAGCAGTAGGAACAGCTTTCTTGGAAAACAAGGCTCATAAAATTTGCATGCTTCATTTTCTTCAAAACTGAGAGCAGTTTGGTTTGCCCTTGGCAAGCTTGCGGAATCAGCAATGAAACCTTGACTTTCCTTGTAAGATATTACATCTTGACACACTTGCAACATTTAACTTTAAAATCTGATTTGTAAGATTAGAGAAAACTTAATATTTTCACACTGTTTCTCTAGTTATTTTAATACTAGTGTTTAAGCCCGTTACATTAACGGGTGCTAGAATAGATGTGTAGACTTTTAGCACAATGGGTCGCTGAGGCATTTCTTTCTTTTTTACTTTATGTTTTTCATCTCTCTCCCTGCCCCCCTTTCTTTCTGTCTCTGTCCACCTGTGTGTCTCTCTCCCTGGCTGTCTGTCAGTCTTTCTTTGTTTCTGTATCTTCTCCCTTCGCGAGTGTGGGGCAGTTGTAGGCGCGCATGCGCACTCCTTCCGGCCACGGACATACGGAACACCGCTTAGGGTTTTATTATCTTGTCATTAAGCCCGTTACATTAACGGGTGCTAGAATATATGTCTGTCTTTCTCCCTCCCGCTGATGCTCTCTCTCTCTCCCTGGCCCCCTTTCTCTGTCTGTCTTTCTGTCCCTCTCCCTGCCCCTGTGTAATTTCTTTCTTTCAGTCTCCCTCCCTCCCGCTGTCTGTCTGTCATTTTTTCCCATTTCCCTGTGCAGCAGCATTTCCATCCCACTTCCCTATGCAGCAGCAACAGCATTTCCCTCCTATCCCCCCTCCTTTCCTGTGCAGAAGCAGCAGCGGTATTTCCCTTCCCCTCCAGGTCCCTGTGTAGCAGTAGCAGCATTTTCCCCACCCCCCTTTCCTTTCTCTTACCGTGATCTGCTCCGTTAGGCCCCTCCCCCTTCTTTTACTGCGTTGTCCTACTCGATCTGGCCTGCTCCTGACCCTCCCATCCGACCCTCCCACTGCCGATAAACCTCCCGGCTCCAGCCGCGTAGGCAGCACTTTAAACATGCTTTGCGGCCTTCTACTGCCGATTTCCTCTCCCGCGTCTGTCTCCGAAGATGTCATCAGAGACGCGGCAGAGGAAATCGGCATTAGAAGGGCGCGAAGCAGCATATTTAAAGTGCTGCCTACGCTGCTGGAGCCGGGAGGTTTGTAGAGGGTCAACGGGCGGAGTGGGGCTGCTCTCCACCACTCAGTTGCTGCCACTGGAATACAAACAGGGCCGCGAGTGTGGGGCAGTTGTAGGCACACATGCGCACTCCTTCCGGCCATGGACATACAGAACACGCAGGTGGGAGTGCGCATGCACCGCTTAGGGTTTTATTATAGAGATAGAACCCTAATATATTATACAAAGATATAGACAAAGACATAGAGAAAGATGCAAAGAAAGAAATACTGTAGACACAGATACCCTACATTGTACCTACACATGCAAACATTTTAGTTATATTTTATATTTTTATTGATCTTTAAATTTAGCTCACATCTTTTCACTTGGATTACATTTCCCTGATCCCAATATTTAAATTCTACCCACCCAATATTCAGCACTATTTAACTGGCCAGAAATGACTCCTAGCCAGTGTCCAAAAGGGGACAGGTGGGGACGGGCGGGATTTTTGTCCCCGTACAACTCTCTATCCTAGACCACCAGGGCTATTAAAGGTAGGTCTGGATTTACCTCTTCTCTTCAGGTAGAAGAGGAGGGTGGAAGGGGACTGGATTCAAGGGAGCAGGAGGAAGTCTGATTGGCATGTGTGGGGGGGAGGTAGGGGGGAGAGGGCGGGGAGGTGATCTGTCCAGATACCCTTATATGGTGGCTGATATGCAGTTGGGACCCTCATGTGTCTTATGTGGGTCTCGACTGAATATTGGCTGGGACTTGCATAAGTACCAGTGGCCTGATAGAGTCCACTCAGACCTGGATATTCAATTCTTGTGCCCAGACATGGCCCAGTATTGAATATCAGGACCTAATTTTGTCTGCTACGCTAGCATTTAAAAACAAAACACTGACTGCTGCTGGCTGACTATTGACTTCATGTTTCTATCTAGGAAGAAATATATCTGTAAAAAGTATCAGCCACAATTTCATAAAATTCTTCTAGTGCAGTGTCTCGCAAACTTTTTCGAGCTGGGGCTCGAGACACCCGGAAGTGCGCTGGCATTGGCGTGATGTCACACGCATGCGTGAGATCAGCGCACCGACATCAGCGCATGCCCAAAGGCCCGTCTAACGGGTCTTGAGCTGCGTTGGAGAGAAGGGCTGGCAGAAAGAAGAGTTGCCGGCGTCGGGAGATTGCTTACAGGACGTGTCAACCGGCATCAGCACCCCTCCTCTTCCCCTGTGTACTGCGGCACACATGAAATCTCAGGAGGCACACCGGTGTGCCGCGGCACACAGTTGCGATACCCTGTTCTAGTGAAAAGATGGCGGTTTGACATTTGACACTGAAAGGAAATGAACTCCCCTCCCCAGTTTCTGTTTCAATTTATTGGGATTCAACCCTCATCATGTCAAAGTAGCACTAGTGAGAATCGTCCAAAGTCAAAAAGAGAAGCAACGACGTGTTACGATTTAAGTCATTTTCAGGTAGTTCAGTGCTGAGTTTCTGAAAGCCATAGGTGACCCCAAAATTTTCATGTCGTTTATTTATTTATTTTTTTAATTCTACAATGAATGCCAACAAAACTACACACTTTTTGCAGAGGTTATGTGCAAATATGCACAAGGTTCAAGGCAGCCAAGGGGGGGTCACTTGATGCATATAGGCACAACCATTTACATCGGCCATAGACATGGCATAGGTGAACTGAGGTGTGCCCATACCATCTTACACTAGCATTCTATAATGGCATCTTAACACGCAACCTTCTAGTATAGAAAAGGTCCCCAGCACAAGGCATCAGGGCAATTAATCAAAGGTGCTGATTTATAGAATTGTCTCCTACCGGTAAAAGATGATGATCTTTTCCTGACAGCGTACACTGGGGTCCTTTTACTAAGGTGCGCTAACTGATTTAGCACACGTTAAAGATTAGCGCACGCAAAATGCTAAGGCGCCCATTATATTCTATGGGCACGTTAGCATTTAGCATGCCCTAAATCGGTTAGGATGCCTTAATAAAAGGATCCCAGTATTATTTATGAATGACATTTTCTCACAAACAACAACCCATTCCTAGTTTCTAATCAGCATTAAAACACAGTGAAACATGACAGACAGACACAGAGAACTAGTCATTTGACCAGTACAGGATAGGCCAAGTAGGCATGTGCCTAGGGCCCGAAATGGTTAGGGGTGCCCGATGAAGGAGGGCATCAACACTGTTTTTTCCAAACGGCGATGGGCCCCTCCAGCATCGATTGGCAATGCAGGCCCCTCCCGATCGGCAACGCGGCCTCCCCCCCAACGACGGAAAGTAAGACAAGCAAGCAACACGGGTAAGAAAGGCAACGGGAACTGTAATTGTGCAAGCGGTGCTACTTGCCCAAAGCTTTCCTCTGACACAGCTTCCTGTTTCCGCCTGGATGCATGGTGGGGTAGTGCGGGGCAGGGGGCCCAGTGTACTTGTGTGCCTAAGGGCCCTCGACAAATTAATCCTGCCCTGCATTTGACCCTGGCATAGCCAAGAAAGCACAAGTTCATACCTCTCGCCGTTGATCAAATGAGCGTAGATGGGTGGCAAAGAGTAAGAAAAACCCAAAAACAGAACCCGTGGTTCCAATTGCACTGAATATTACCTTGAGATAATGTAAGGATGATTTCAGAGATCAGATCTAAGCCAACAACCGATGAGGCCAGAGAAGCCCACCTGCTGCAGTTCATCTCGCAAGTTCTCACAATCACTGGTTCACATTCAGGGATGCCAAGGATTTCAACAGTGCTAAATCTGACAAATGGCTCTTTTCAATATTCAATAAAGGACAATTAGAAGCTAAAGCTGTCCCAGTTCTGTGACTAGCATGAGAACCAGTCTGAAACTCCGTTCCAAAACTCACTGCTCAGTTTCAGTGGAATATATTACTTCCTCTAGACTAAGCCACCACAGAAATGCTAATGCAAAATCAAAAGTAGCTTTCAAAGAAATGTCCCTAACCTAGAATAATCCTATTTCAATTTATAAAATAATCATAATGATAAAAACTGGAAGTTGTCCACCATTTGTTTGGTATGTCATTAACTTTTTTGCTTGAAAATGCACTTACACTGGGTCAAATTTTAGTAAGCAATTTTTTTTTTTTCATAGACACCTAGATGGGGAGGCTAAAAGAATGTCCTATAGTATCTTTTTTTTAAAAATGCTCTTTTTGTAATCCGTCCTGCAGATAAGGGTGGAGGGATTGTAGTAATGGACACCTGCATATAAGTCCAGGAAGTGCACCGGCAACTCTTTGATAGTACGTATTATAAACTTATTGATCATGACCCTATTGTTGAATTGGCTGAGGGGACTTCTCACATCTTGCTTCAAGCGTTGGAATCTGGGACCATAACGGAGGGTGAACATAAATTTTTGCGATGCCTCAGCCCGGTCACCCCTGTGATATATTTTGTCCCTAAAATACACAAGTCCCTAGTGGACCCCCCCCCCCGGGACGCCCCATAGTGGCAGTCATAGGGTCGATATTGGAGTCACTATCTGAATTTATAGATTTTCAGTTAAAGGACCAAGTCCCACAGACCCCTTCGTATAGTAAAGACACAGGGGATATGATCAGGCTTTTAGAGACATTTCAAGATGTTGTAGCCCATGCAATTTTAGTGTCTTTTGATATCATGGCACTATATACCAATATACCACAAGAAGCAGCACTCCATGTGATTAAGCAACATCTTCAACATATGGGTTTATCCATCCAACAGATAGAATTCTTAGTATAGCTCAAGTAGCTCTCAACAAGAATTATTTTCAATCTTATTTTTTACAAATCAAAGGCACTGCCATGGGTGCAAAGATGGCACCAACAATAGCTTGTCTATATGTATCGGCATTTGAACAACAATATTTATACCCTTCTGAACAGTTTCTCAAGTTCTTGATGTGGAAACGCTATATCGATGATGTTTTTGCAGTGTGGTTGGGAACAACCACAGAGTTAGTTTCTTTTACATCATGGTTGAATCAGGGGGACCCTAATCTGCAATTTACAGTTGAATTTACAACCAATCCTTAAATTTCTTGGACATTAACATCAGTTTGAATAATGGAAGATTTCATACTACCATTTTTAGAAAATCTACGGATCGGAACAATCTTTTGAGATACGAAAGTCATTATCTCAGGCATCTACGCAATAATATCCCTATGGGACAGTTTTTGAGATTATGTCGCTTATGCTCAACCAGGGATGCTTTTTTGAATAAAGCAGAAGACATGAAAGATCGCTTTAGAGAATGTGGATACCCTGATACAGTCATCAGAAAGGCATATAAACGAGCATTATATGCTCAAAGAGAGATTTTGTTTTCTCCTAAAAACAATATCAGTGAAGCTCCACTTGTATGTATTATACCAGGGGTGCCCAACGCCGTTTATACAATCATGCCTACTGTCACCTAAAGTGGGCTAAGGCATTCTAACCTTAGGCGCATCCTATTTATGCCAGGGATTTTTGTTTGGGCCTAAATGAGTGTGCCATATGTAAAAAAATAGATGCCTACATCTATGGTAAGACTGCACCTCAAATACTGTGTGTAATGCTGGTCGCCGTATCTCTTCACACAATGTGTAATCAAAAACTCTGGAATTTGTTGCCGAAGAATGTGGTGAAATCAGTTAGCTTAGCAGGGTTTAAAAAAAGTTTGGCTAATTTCTTAAAGGAGAAGTCCCTAAGCCATTATTGAGATGGCTTGGGGAAATCTACCACTTAATCCTAGGATAAGCAGCATTAAATCTATTTTACTACTTGGGATCTTGGTAGGTACTTGGGACCTAGGTTGGCCACTGTTGGAAACATGATAACTGGCTTCGATCTGTCTCAGTATGGCAATTCTTATGTTCTTACATTGGTTATCAGTGTCACAACATATTGAATATACAGTAAAATTCTATTATCCACCGAGTGGTTTAAGGGGGAAGCACCATAGTATTTGATACAAAATTTTGAAGAAATATATTCCAACCCAAACTTTACGATTGCATACAGCAATAAGATTAACCATGGAATCAGTAAGGGGGTACATCATAAGAAAATATGGTCTGTGGTTAGGTCCACAGATATAGAGTGTTCTGCCAGGTTCTTTGAGGATGTGTAACAATAAGATGACATTTAAAAAATTTGTTGAAGACCCATTTATTTGTTAGAGCTTTTTATTAGCTGTTTCAGGGTTTTAGATAGACGTGTTCTATGATTGAAATGAGGTCTTGGCAGCAAAGAGTTTGTAACGGATATGATGAATTGTGTATTTTGGTATGTAAAATTACTTCAGATGACAATTTGTTAAATTGGTGAATTATTTGATATGTTTATTTATATCTGTAATCCGCTTAGGTTTAAGCGGAATAAATTTTTAAAAAAATAAAATATCAAGCACACCTATGAAGTGCCCCCTAACCCACACATATTTTCTGGTAGGCGCCTTGAATTGGCACCTACTAATAGGGAAAAGGGGGCACCTACCATCCAATTAACTGCAATTTAAACCAATTATGAAGTGCTAATTGCTCATTATTGGTGCCAGTTAAGCTTTTAAAATAATTAACCCCCTTTTACCAAACCATGGGCCCTCTTTTACAAAGGGGCACTAAGCGTTTTAGCGTGGATTTAATGCACGCTAAATCAACACATGCGCTAACCGCTAACACATTCTTTGGATAACATGCATGCATTAGCATTTAGCGCACGCTAAAAAGCTTAGCGCGCCGTTGTAAAAGAGGGGGATAGTGTGGTTTTGGCGCCAGCGGCTCATAGGAATTCTATGAGCATCAGAGCTGTTACCACCGCGGCTGGCACTAAAAACACACTACGGTTTTGTAAAAAAGGGGGGGGGGGAGGTACGGTTGGAAGCTACTGTAGATCAACTAGGTGTGTTGATCTAGGCACCTAACTTTTAAGCATCTTTTATAGAATCTGAGCTAAGTGCAAACTCTTCCCTAACTCCACCTCCAAGAACACTGGTTAGAGAGACTTATGTATGAGCGTGGTTTGAAAAGTTTTGGAAAAAAAAAAAAGTTAAACAAGGTAGTCTCTCCATTGAGGTCCAGCAATTTTCCAGCTCTTTTTTGTATCATAGGAAAAATAGCTTATGAAAAAAACCTGGAAACTTGCTGGGCTAAGGGTATATAGTCCTCGATGAAGACTATGGGCGCCTTTTACTAAGGTGCGCTAGCGGTTTTAGCGCGCGCTAAACCCGCGCTACACGAAAAATACTAACGCAAGCTCTATGGAGGCGTTAGCGTGTAGTGCGCGCTCAGACCGCTAGCGCACCTTCGTAAAAGGAGCCCTATGTTGTTTAACTTGCTTTTTTACCAAACTTTTCAAACCACCTTCGTATATAAAGCCTGTAGAGATGTAATTTTACTTGTATAGACAGTCCCCGAGTTACAGACACCCGGCTTAAGTATAAGTTTCAAGTTTCAAGTTTTATTTGTATTTGATAAATCGCTTATCCATAAATTTACTAAGCGAGTTACAACCAAAATGTAAAAGTAAGTCATAAAATTAGCATACTATTTAAAATGGGTGAGACGGACAAACGCACTGACAAACTTGGATACAGGACGAAAAAAGGGGTAAAGTTACAGAACTGGTGTTAAGCTAGGTTAACGAAAAAAACAGTAAATGGAAAGAACATAAGGGAAGGTTGCTGCTTTATTTAATTTCACTGAGCAGTTATTTCCAGTGGCATAGAGACTCCCAACACTTCTCCTGGAGCTCATTCAGGAATGACGCATGGCCACTTTAAGAACAGTCTGAGCCCTTTCTTAATGTGGGCTAGATGGGATTTTTGTTGATGAATAATGATTTTTATTTTCTTAAATGGTCATTGACTGTAAAATCCCATTCTTGACTGTCTTGTAATATGAACGGTTGTAAAATTATAAAATAAAATAAGAACAGTCTGTGGTTGTTCATGCTGCACCTTAGAGGGAACACTGTAGTTGACACTTTTGTCAGCTGAGAGCAGAGGCAAGCAGCAAGAATCTTAAAATCTACAAGTTCTGAGATACACACAAATTCGACTTAAGAACTAGAAACATAACTCATTCTTAACCTGGGGACTACCTTTACATTGGAAATACAGTCAACTCCGCTTAAGTGCACGCCCTTCGGACCAGGTCTCCACGTGCGCTTAAACGGAGTGGGCGCTTAATAGGAGTGGGGGAGGGGGAGGCCGTAGTTAAGCCAGCTCAGTTTAAATATGGCGCGTGGGCTGCTGGAGCCTAAAGTGCAGGAAAGCTAGGCCCTACAGCTTGAGTGGGAGCGGAGCACTCACTTTCCCAGCTGTCCCAGCACATAAGCTGCTGTGTGAAGCCTAGCCATTCCCAGTCAGAACGTGATTTCATTTAATCGGAGTGAACGTAACGTGAAAGAATAGAGGTCGGACCTATGACATCTGTGTGCATGAGCGGATTGTGTGTTTATCCGAATTGCAAATATCCTGAGTTTACGTCCATTGACTTTAATGTAAAAAAAACGGGACCATGGTGGTAGGCTGCGGATAACCGAAGCGTGCGCTTAACCGTCATGCACTTAGGTGGAGACAACTGTATACCTACAGCCTGGCTGCTCTGAGTAGACCCACTCTTACTATTGAAAGCTAAGTGGGGGTCACGACTGGCTAGTACCTGGATGGGGGACTCCCGGGAATACCAGGTGCTGTAGGCTTAGAGCCACTATGTTGGGCAGGAGCAATACAGTGGAGCCACACACTGCATATGAGAATGCAATGGCAAACCACTCCTGTACTCTGCCATGAAACATCACAGGGTAGATTCCTCAATGTGCATGGTGGCATGATCTATTGGACATACAGTTTTGTAAATGCCTGTTTCCATGCATAAAACATTACAGTACATGCAGAAATGGCTTTTAAAATTGTCCTCCATTTCATGAGAGAAGGAAGTGTTGCTTGAATGGCCTTGTCCACCTGACAGCCTGAACATTTTAACATCCTGCCTTACATCTGAAAGCAAGATGAAATACGGGTGCCTAACATTTAAGAGGACAGAGGTCTGAAAGGGGCAAAATGGAAGGGATGAGTACACCTGATTGCATAAACATCAGAAATCCATAAATTACTGAAGACTTCATAACTCAAGAACAGACGTCAAAAGCAAGGCCACGAGTGGCAAGTTCTCAGTTACAAATAGTAGCAAAAAAAAAATAAAATTAAAAATAAATTCTTCTAAGAAGTCTGTTCCAATGTTTTGTTTGTACAATTGCCAAGTAATTTTGTTGTCCTTGTTTATGGGATATCTAAAAAGCTGGCTGTTTCTGCCTTATCATTTACTTTATGGAAGCGTATTTGCTTTCAGCAGGGATTATGAAAACATTCATACTTTTGTTTCCAATGCAGATGATTTAGCAAAAGGTTTTTTATTTTTTGCCAGGAAAACTCCAACAGGCTAGTTCAAGGTTTTAAGGTTTCTTAAAAATTTGATTACTCGCCTATTAACATTCTAGGCGATATACAATATAATTAAATGGAGGGGATCAAAATTAAAATAATTAACGAGAACCAAAACACGGAACAAGACCCACTGACAAGCAGAAAACAAGCAGGTAGAGGGTGAAATACAGTAATTTTAGAAAAAGAAGACATCTAAAGATAACACAAAAGGGTAGGAGAAAGTTAGTTGAGAGCTGCCTTTTCATAGATTGTAAAAGAGTCCTGGATTATGGATTAAAAGTGTCTCTGTAGAGGAAGCTTTTTAATGCTCCTTTAAATTTATCAATATTTGATTCTTCCCTTGGATAAGAGGGCAGGGAGTTCCAGATTTGGGGTGCTGTAACGGCAAATGAAGTGGTACGTTGTACATGAAAAGTTTTGGGGGAGGAAACAAAAAGTAGATTTTTGAGAAGAAGATCTTAGAATTCTGGCTGGAGTGTGCAGAATCAATAGCTTATCAATAAAAGCGGGAAGTCTGGATTTGAGTATTTTAAAAGTGAGAAGCGCGATTTTGAAAGTGATGCGATGTGGAATGGGAAACCAGTGTGTATTTTTTAATAACGGAGTGACATGATCATATTTTTTTTGCATTGCTAATAATTCTAATAGTGGTGTTTTGAATGAGTTATAGCCGTCTGATTTTCTTTTGCGTGATTCCTTTATAGAGAGAGTTGCAATAATCAACTGTAGCGATAACTAGCGAGTGAATTAGAATATTTAACGAAGAGGGCTCAAGGAAGCTAGAAAGAAATCTAATCAGTCGAATTTTATAAAAAACAGTTTCTGACCACGGCACTAATGTGCTAATGATAATTAAGCTTGCTGTCTATGATCATTCCCAGGATTCTTGTTGCCTACAAAACTTTAGAGCAGAATGCTATATGCTGAAGTCAGAGGGTAAGACTAATCACAAGTTATGTTGAAAAATATGGCTCAGATATCCTATTAGTTTCAGCAAAAACAAACAAGGCCCGTGCACATGAGATATTAGACAGATCAATACTTTGGTATACGATCCCCATTATATTTTTCCCAATGTGCAGAATTGGTCTTGAGAGGTCACCGACAATTAGATTTGTGCAAAGGAACACAGTGGACCTGCTCACACTGTAATATTAACATGAAGAAAGAACAAGCTCCGATCCCGTATAGGGAGGAGCGAGGTCAAATCGGCCGAAGCCGGAGCGAGAAGAGGGGAGGGGGGAAGGGGTAGGGAGGAGGAGAAGGAGAAGGAGACACCAATCAGCGAGGGAAGCCGTGGGGGGGGGTTAGGAGAAGAAGGGGAAGCGGATCACTTACCTATGATTCTCATCCACGTCGGAACCAACGACACTGCCAGGTGCACCCCGGAGAGCATACCCGAAGACTTCAGAGCCCTGGGAGGAAGATGGATGCGCAGGTGGTCTTCTCCTCGATCCTCCCAGTGAGGGGCAAGGGCAGTGCCAGGGAGGATCGAGTCCGGAGGGCGAACGACTGGCTGCAGGGATGGTGCAAGGAGATGAACTTTGGGTTCCTGCACCACGGTGAGGCACTGCAAGGACTGCTGGGACCAGACAGGTTACATCTGACCAGGAGGGGGAAGAACGTCCTTGGACACCGTCTAGCCCGCCTACTACACAGGGCTTTAAACTAGGTAAGTTGGGGGAGGGTACGGGCACAAACAACCCACCTGACGAGCTAAGCTACCAATACTCTTTAGAGACTGAGCTAAGTAAACACTATATTTCTGGGGCACACTACATTTCTGGGTCTAGGGGAAGTAAACATAGCAATTCTGGGTCTAGAGAGAGTACACACTGTAATTCTGGGCCCAGCGAGAGTGCACACATTGCAAATTGCACTAAAGAAGCTCAAGTAGCCCAAACGGGAATACTCCCAGAGGGTACACACATTACCGGGTCTGGGATAGGAGCACACTGTAGTCATGGGGAGTCAGGGACAGGTACACGCTGTAGCGCTCGGTCTAGGGAGTGTAAGAGACACGCAAATAATGCTCATGGTGTCCTAGCTGATAAAGAGGTTTTGTCCCCACTGATATACAACAAACACACAACATGGAGGGCTATGTACGTCAACGCCCACAGTCTGGGAAACAAGATCCTAGACTTGGAAACAGAAATGAGGAATGCCGACCTGGATGTGGTGGCGATATCTGAGACCTGGCTCACAGACTCCCACGGGTGGGACATGGTCATACCAGGTTACAACTTGCTTCGTCGGGACAGGGAGGGTAAAATGGGGGGTGGTGTAGCATAATATACTAAAGATAACATTAAGGTCACCAGAATCACAGATGTACAGTACACTGGGGAATCCCTTTGGGTAAATTTGGCCAGAGGGAAGGACAAATGCCTGCATCTTGGCGTAGTGTACAGACCCCCAAAACATCAAGATGACCTAGATATGGAACTAATTGGAGATATAGAGAATATCACCTTGTGGGGGGATACAGTATTGGTAGGTGACTTCAACATGCCTGATGTGGATTGGGTCACACTTTCCTCTGCTTCCGGCAGCAGCAGGAAGCTATTAAACTCTTTGAATGGAGCAAGACTCAGGCAACTGGTAATTGAACCAACAAGGGATCAGGCAGTTCTGGACCTGGTACTTACCAATGGAGAAAGTATCACAGAGGTCTCAGTGGGTGAAACTTTGGCCTCCAGTGACCACAATATGATATGGTTCAATCTCAAGAAAGGATTCACGAAATCTACCACACTGACCAAGGTTCTCAAATTCAAGGACACAAACTTCCAAGACATGGGAGACTTCGTTCACCAGGCACTACAAAGCCAAACAGACACAGACAGCGTGGAAGAAATGTGGTCAACTTTGAAAGCCACCATACAGGAAGCAACAAACCGCTATGTTAAATCAGTAAGCAAACGGAGAAGGAACAATAAGCCACAGTGGTTCTCTAAGGAGATCTCGGACCTCATCAAAGAGAAGAAAAAAGCATTCATCTCTTACAAACAATCAGGGACACAGGACTCTAGAGTACAATATCTGGCCAAGTCAAGAGCCATCAAAGCAGCAGTTAGGGAGCCAAATTCCGCATGGAGGAGTCTCTAGCAAAGAACATCCAGAAAGGGGATAAATCTTTCTTCAGGTATATCAGTGACAGAAATAAGAACTCGGGCGGGATAGTACGTCTCAGAAAACCAGATGGAGACTATGTGGAGACGGACTCAGATAAAGCCCAACTGTTAAATAAATACTTCTGCTCAGTCTTCACCCGCGAAGCGCCGGGAATCGGCCCTCAGCTACAAACAAGGGTTAAATCAGTTGACTCGTTTAGTAATTTCAAGTTTACACCCAGCAGCGTCTACTGCGAGCTGTCAAAAATCAAGGTCAACAAGGCAATGGGGCCTGACAACCTACACCCTAGGGTGCTCAGGGAGTTGGGTGATGTCTTGGCGGAACCGCTATCCGCGCTCTTCAATCTCTCCCTTAGTACAGGTAACGTCCCGATGGACTGGAAGATGGCTAACGTCATTCCACTCCACAAGAAAGGCTCCAGGATGGAGATGGCAAATTACAGACCAGTGAGCCTCACATCAATAGTGAGCAAACTAATGGAAACCCTAATCAAACGCCAATTGGATAGGATCATGGACGAGGAGAATCTACAGGATCCCCGCCAATATGGATTTACTAAAGGGAGATCCTGCCAATCCAACCTGATCAGCTTCTTTGACTGGATGACGAGGAAGCAGGATGCTGGCGAGTCCCTGGACATTGTCTACCTGGATTTCAGCAAAGCATTTGACAGCGTACCTCACCGTAGGTTGCTGAGCAAGATGAGTTCTTTAGGATTGGGCGACACATTGACCAAATGGGTTGGGAACTGGCTTGGAGGTAGGCTTCAGAGGGTAGTGGTGAATGGCACCCCCTCCGAAATGTCAGAGGTGATAAGTGGAGTGCCACAGGGCTCCGTCCTGGGCTCGATCTTGTTCAACATCTATATAAGAGACTTGACAGAAGGGCTCCGAGGTAAAATAACATTATTCGCCGATGATGCCAAACTAAGCAATGTAGTGAGCAAAAGCACAACAGACAAAAATTCAATGGCAGACGATATGATACATGATCTACTTCTACTGGAGCACTGGTCTAGGTCCTGGCAACTCAGTTTCAATGCCAAAAAATGCAAAGTCATGCACCTGAGGAGCCGAAATCCATGCAAGGTTTACACCCTAAATGGCGAGATCCTGACAAGAACTGAAGCAGAAAGAGACTTAGGAGTGATTGTCAGGGAAGACATGAAATCTGCAAACCAAGTGGAGCAAGCTTCATCCAAAGCAAGGCAAATCATAGGTTGCATACGTAGGAGTTTCGTCAGCCGTAAACCGGAAGTCATTATGCCACTGTATAGATCCATGGTGAGACCGCACCTGGAGTACTGTGTGCAATTCTGGAGGCCGCATTACCGCAAGGATGTGCTGAGATTGGAATCGGTCCAGAGAATGGCCACCAGGATGGTCTCGGGACTCAAGGAGCTCCCATCCGAGGAGCGGTTAGGGAAGTTGCAGCTCTACTCGTAGAGAGAGGGGAGATATGATCGAGACATTCAAGTATCTCACGGGCCGCATCGAGGTGGAGGAAGATATCTTCTTTTTCAAGGGTCCCGTGGCAACAAGGGGGCATCCGTGGAAAATCAGAGGCAGGAAACTGCACAGTGACACTAGGAAGTTCTTCTTCACTGAAAGGGTGGTTGATCGCTGGAATAGTCTTCCACTCCAGGTTATTGAGGCCAGCAGTGTGCCAGATTTTAAGGCCAGATGGGATAGATATGTGGGATCTATCCACAAAAATAAATAGGGTGGGTCATTAGAGTGGGCAGACTTGATGGGCCGTGGCCCTTATCTGCCGTCTATTTCTATGTTTCTATGGAAGGGAGGTCGCCCCTTTTCCCTACGGCGATCCAGGGAGACTGACGCGACTTCTCTTACCTGCAGGAATTTTCCTATAGTACTCATCATCAGCCCACTTCCAGCGACTTCGCCTAACCTTGTTACACAGCATATTCGGCTGAGCGGCTGACTAGCGTCTTCAAGTCACCCTCCCCGTGTGCTGCCGATAAGCTTTATCCGCCTCTCCTTGCCGGTAAGTGAGCGAGTAGCATGCGGAGGGCCATACCGCTGCACTCGCGGCCACAAATACAAAAAAAAAACAAAAAAAAACCCCATATCGATTTGTTGTTTCGATCCCTCATGCCGGGAGGGGGAGTGGGTGGGGGGGGCCGCCGCCGCCGCGAAGGATCGAGTGCGGCACCACATGGCCCAGAAGCCAAATATACACTCATATTTTCTCACACTTCAATCAATTCACTTCTGGAGTAGAGTAGTCTAGTGGTTAGAGCAGTTGGCCAAAAAGTTGATCTTGGGCAATTCATTGCACTCTCTGTTGCCCTAGGTACAAACTTAGGACTAGACTCACTAATCCGTTTGTCTTGTTAATTTACATTGTAAGCTCTTTCGAGCAGGCACTGCCTCATTCATGACTCTGTACAGCACTGCATACATCTAGTAGTGCTCTGGAAATAATTAATAGTAGTAGTAGTAGTAGTTATTTAAAGCATGTTATTAGTAAATAGGACTCAAAGACAATCATAGACCCTTTATGCTAAATAGCAATAATGTACATTAATACAGGTTAATAAATCTATGGGTCGATATTTTGTATTATTTAATTACTTTTGTCTAGGTCAGAATTTTGTGCTAAGCTGAGACTACCCTACCCATGCAGGTCACATCACAGTATCTTCAGCCTTATCCCTGTTCCTCTCCTCTCCTCACCTCCCCCCACTCCCCCTTTCTTCTCTGCCTTTCTCATATGCCCAGTGGAAGGCCCGCTCTGTCTCCAACAAGCTTGCTTACGCCCATGGTCTCCTTTTCTCTTGTTCTCTCCATCTGCTTGCGCTGAGACCTGGCTCTGCCCTGAAGATTCAAGTTTCAAGTTTTATTTAAATTTGATGGTTCGCTTAATATTTCTAAGCGAATTACATAAATATATGATTGGGATAAAACATTAAATTTAGATTAACATTACTACATTAAATAAGTAAACAGGGGAATATTAAACTGACAATACAGACATTAAGGACAAAACTGGAATACTTTGGTAAAAACGTAAGGGAAAAAGTTACAATATTTTATATCTTAAAAGAAGAAAAGAGAACGTAGGTAGGGGAGGGGTAAAACACTAGGGTTGGGTTAAAATACTGAAGTTGTAAATGATCTTGAAAAAGGAAAAATTTTAGAGGCTAAATGAAGCTTTAAAGAGGAATGTTTTTAAGTTGGTTTTGAATAGGTTAAGATCTTTAATGTTTCTAATGTACAAAGGAAGGGTATTCCATATAAGTGGAGCCTTAACTGAGAAGGTATCATGGCGTCTGGTCCCTATTATTTTTAAAGATGGGACCACTTCAGTTGCTGCCCTTTGTCACGGAGGTCATCTCTTCTCCCATATGCCTTGCCCAGTTGGTTGTGAAGGTGGTGTTGGCCTTTCACTGTCACCTTCTTGTAGATTTCAACCTCTCCTCCCACCTCAGTCTCAAGGCTTTTCTTCCTTTGAAGTCCACATTTCCAGTGTGCTTAATGCATATACCTACTGCTATCACAATAAAAATGTAAGGGGTCCTTTTATTAAGCTGCATCAGAAAGTGGTCTTAGTGTGCCATTATGCAGGTCTTTCCCCTGCATTAAGGTCATTTGTACCACAGGCATCAAATGGCGGATTTTCTTATTTTTGTAACAATGGCCACCCACTAATGTTGAAATTAGCAGCAGGCTTTTTTTTTTTTTTTTTTAATTATCACATGAACCCTTACTGCCACCTATTTTGTATTCCTGTGCTCACCAGTTAGCACGTGGTAATGTAGCTGAACTTTTTAGCAGAGAAAAACCCACTATCCACCCCTGGACACTCCCTTCCTCAAAAGAGCTTTCTTGCATGCGGTTAGTGTATGCAGATTTAGAGCGTATCGCCGGAAGCCATCTTAAGCTGTGTTAGGCACGTATTTTCCAGTAGATTATTCACTTGGCTCCAAATGGATTTCCAAAAACTAAGTATCAACGGACAACAGAATATTAAATGACCTAATGTCACGGCTTCGAGCTGACAGTGCTTCCATCTCTCATCTGTTAAAAGTCCTAGGGAATATTTATATTCCATATCATCGAGTGTATCATCCTGCTTATCTCTGATACCTTTCACTTGGTATGCACTCTGAAGCATTTTCTCCATTTTCTGAGTCCTTTAGGAGTAAAACAATTTTGAAAGGTAATTAGGAAAATAAGTGAATTAGAGGAAAATAGAGCCTAGTTTTAACTATGTTACTCAGCCACTCACTGTTTTGATTGATGTGCATAAATATAAAATACAGATGACAAAGTGAATGTGCATTGAACACAGTTAGTAGGTGGTGATTTATAACAGGCTGCATCACAAAAAGGCTCTGACAAAATACATCTACCCTGGAAAGCAAACAATTTTATCTGTGACACCACACCAAAAATAAACGATTGTTAATTATACAAAAACATTAGATAAAAATAAGCAAATGGACAAGAAATGGAGCGCCAATGCCCAGATTGTGATTGCAGCCCTCGCTGTGTTGTGCTGTGAGCGCGAAGATTAGTGATCATGAAAGGTAAGTAGATGAAGTCTGGGTACATGATGAAAGGAATACTTTCTGGCTTCCCTATGGGCTTGGAGGAATGGATGTCAGCTGTATCTCTGTATCACATCCCTGGGCAGCATGTCATCCAGCCCATGAAGCAGAACCGGAGAAGAGCTCTACTGGGAGCTGTCTGCCAGCAGCTCCAGCTGGAGCAAAGATGTTAAAATAATTTGTTCCAAAGCAAGAGGAAGAAGAGGGATCAACTGCACAATACAGTGGAGTGACAAAGAAGGCTGAAACCTTTGAATGAAACACAATGCCACTCCCTGGCAACAGGCATTCATAAATCTAGCTGTAGGAACGACATTCTGATTAGCCTCCCCTTTTACTAAGCCACAGCAGAGATTTTTACCAAGGCTCCAAGTGCTAAATGCTATGATGCTGTGCCAATGCTCACAGAATTCCAATGAGCGTCGGAGCAACATCAGAGCATTTAGAGTCCCAGGCCACAGTAGAACTTCTACCTCTAGTACAAGAGGGCCTAGGTTAGAGGTGGTCCGAGGCTGGAGTGTGGGTAGAGCCAGGGCCGGATTAATGGATAGGCCCAGTAGGCACATCCCTAAGGGCACAAAATAGTCAGGGGGGCCCGCTGAAGGTCGACTTATCAATATGCCAATTTTTTCAGACGGTAACAGGCCCCCAACCTGACAACAATGACAACACTGGCTGCCCCTCCCCCGGCATCGATGGATGGCAACGCGGCTTTCCGCAGGCATCAATGGCAACGTGACCAACGCAGCTCCAAGAAGGTCCCGCGATGAATGCGTCTGCCGGTCCATCCCCCTCCTACGTCACTTACTTCTTCCGGCAGACGCAGTCATCACAGGGTCTTCATGGAGCTGAGTTGGCCGCGTTGCCATTGATGCCGGGAGAGGAGGGCCAGTATTATTGTCATTGTCATTGATGCTGGGTGGGGGCCCGTTGCCATTGCTGGGGGGACGTTTCCATTGCTGTGTGGAAAGAGTGTTGGAGAGAGGGAAAGGGGGAAGACATAAGGGGGAAGGATACTGGATTGGATTGGTTTGGAGGGAAAGAAAGGGGGGCAGATGCTGATTGAATTGGTGTGCAGGGAAAGGGAGAAGACATAAGGAGAAAGGATACTGGATGGAATTAGGTTGGAGGGAAAGAAAGGGGGCTGATGTTGACGGAAGTGAAGAGAAGGGAGAGTGAAATGCCAGACCATGGGGGAGTGGGTGTGGGAGAGGGAAGGGAAGAATAGGAGAGGAGAGAGATTCCAGACCATTGGAGGAGGGAATGGAAGAAGATGGATGCCAGACCAATGGGGTTGAAGGGAAAGATGGAAGTGGGAGGCATACAGTTTCTGGAAGTGACATAGAAGGACAGATGAAAGGAAGAGAATGACAAGATGAGGAGAGCAGAAACCAGAGAAGACAAAGGTAGAAAAAAATTTTCTATTTATTTATTTGCTTTAGGGGACATGCATCACTGTTTCTGTGGTGTTGTATTGTATGCAGAGTCCAGTTTCTTGGTGGTTCAATTTAACCTTTGTCTATATATTTCTATTTTATCCCCCCTTTTCCAAAACTGTAGAGCATTTTTTTAGTGCCAGCCGTGGTGGTAACAGCTCTGATGCTCAGAATTCTATGAGCATCTGAGCTGCTACCACTGTGGTTATAAACCATACTAGAGTTTTGTAAAAGGGTGGGAGGTTAGTTTGTGATTACATATTCCATACTAGACAAAGGTATTTTCTGTGGTTTGTTTGTATGAAAGACATGTTTTTTTGTTAGCGTTGACTAACCTTCTTTGGCAAAATGCATCAGGCATGGTTCTTGGGAGCACCTTGAATAAACTTGATTTGAATCTCCTTATTTTCTGCCAAGCTTCTTTTGTTTCATGTTGGATTCTTTGGTGGACTGCTTGCCTTGTTGTTTTGTTGCAAGTTAACATACATGGAGTGGAACGTACTAGAGGAGTTACAGATTTGGTTGTTTATACATACATATGGGTTACAGTTGGTTGATGTAGAGTGAGGCAGTTGAGAGGCATTGTAAACTTGGTTATTAATATAGACATATTTCGGATAGTATTACTGCTTTACAATATATTTGCCTGTTATCACTGGCTATATTACTATGTGTGAGATTTTTATCCAGTATGAAATCAACACATTTCCCCAAAAATATCACCTGGATCCAAAACGTTCTATTCACTATATAGTTTTTTTAGAACGCCTCAGCCCCACCACTCCACCGCTGTAATAGTTTTGTTACCGCGGGAAAGCTGTGTGGTGCCTCATCATTGGCTGTCCGTTTTTTAGTCCATTTTTTAAACCGTGTGTCACAAATAATGCAAAATGTCTTCAAACAAAAACTTTTTAGTGCAAATGCTAAACTTTATAAAAGTATAAATATTTACTTATATCAGCCACCTTGGGAGTCAGACCCGATATGTTTCGCACTACAAGAGTGCTGTTTCAAGGGTCTCCCTACGAGATAAAGGAAGAAAGCTAAGATAACCATATATAACCTAGCCTCTCCCCACCTAACTTAAAAAAATATATAATATTCTTCATATTTGTTTATAAAAAGAAAAACTCACCGGGGCTGCCGCTGTCATCCGACTCCTATTTTGTTTTATGTGTGATGACGGCGGCGTCTCCCGGCGCCATTTAAATATCCCGTCCAATCATATCCTGGCCCTGCCTTCCTGATGACGTCCACCCGAATTTTAACCTATCAATGTCCCCCATTCTACTTCGCTGTTTAATCCCCGTGGCTCTACAGTGTCAAGTTCAAAAATGTAACGCTGTTCCATTTCATTGAGTTTTATTTGATCTTTCCCACCCTCCATACCCGTAATAACATCAATAACACGCCATCTTATATCACCACTCGTATGCTTTCGTTTACACCAATGCTCTACCAACGGAGCCTGCGCTATCTCATTGTTTATACGTGATTTATGTTCTGTCAGTCTCACCTTGATTTTCCTATTTGTGCGACCTATATAAACAAGATCGCAGGGACAAACTATTGCATAAATCACGTCTTGTGAGTTACAGTCTGTATCAGATCTTACCCTAAGTGTCCTCTGTCTCCCTGGAACTTTCCATATGTCTCCTTGAATAGTCAGGGGACACCATTGACATTTCCCGCATGCTGTGTGACAACCCCCTCTCTCTCTTGCCCTAACTCCATATCTCTGAAAATTACACCGTTGGCCTAGTGTAATGCCACGGGAATACGCTATCATGGGGAAATTTTCCAGCGATCTATGGGCTTGAACAATGTACCAGTACTTTCTTAATAGGCCCTCCAACATCTTGGTGGCCTTCGAGAAGGGGAGAATACATGTAAGGAGATCTTTATCAAGTTTCTGGGAGCTCCTCCTTGCAGAATCAAAAAGCTCCCAGAAACTTGATAAAGATCTCCTTACATGTATTCTCCCCTTCTCGAAGGCCACCGAGATGTTGGAGGGCCTATTAAGAAAGTACTGGTACATTGTTCAAGCCCATAGATCGCTGGAAAATTTCCCCATGATAGCGTATTCCCGTGGCATTACACTAGGCCAACGGTGTAATTTTCAGAGATATGGAGTTAGGGCAAGAGAGAGAGGGGGTTGTCACACAGCATGCGGGAAATGTCAATGGTGTCCCCTGACTATTCAAGGAGACATATGGAAAGTCCCAGGGAGACAGAGGACACTTAGGGTAAAATCTGATACAGATTGTAACTCACAAGACGTGATTTATGCAATAGTTTGTCCCTGCGATCTTGTTTATATAGGTCGCACAAATAGGAAAATCAAGGTGAGACTGACAGAACATAAATCACGTATAAACAATGAGATAGCGCAGGCTCCGTTGGTAGAGCATTGGTGTAAACGAAAGCATACGAGTGGTGATATAAGATGGCGTGTTATTGATGTTATTACGGGTATGGAGGGTAGGAAAGATCAAATAAAACTCAATGAAATGGAACAGCGTTACATTTTTGAACTTGACACGGGGATTAAACAGCGAAGTAGAATGGGGGACATTGATAGGTTAAAATTCGGGTGGACGTCATCAGGAAGGCAGGGCCAGGATATGATTGGACGGGATATTTAAATGGCGCCGGGAGACGACGCATTCATCACACATAAAACAAAATAGGAGTCGGATGACAGCGGCAGCCCCGGTGAGTTTTTCTTTTTATAAACAAATATGAAGAATATTATATATTTTTTTAAGTTAGGTGGGGAGAGGCTAGGTTATATATGGTTATCTTAGCTTTCTTCCTTTATCTCGTAGGGAGACCCTTGAAACAGCACTCTTGTAGTGCGAAACATGTCGGGTCTGACTCCCAAGGTGGCTGAGATAAGTAAATATTTATACTTCTATAAAGTTTAGCATTTGCACTAAAAAGTTTTTGTTTGAAGACATTTTGCATTATTTGTGACACACGGTTTAAAAAATGGACTAAAAAACAGACAGCCAATGATGAGGCTCCACACAGCCTTCCCGCGGTAACAAAACTATTACAGCGGTGGAGTGGTGGGGCTGAGGCGTCCTAAAAAAACTATATAGTGAATAGAACGTTTTGGATCCAGGTGATATTTTTGGGGAAATGTGTTACAATATATTTGAACACTTTCATATATGCATGGAAAGGGTTCAGAGTTAAAGTCCTGGGTAAGTAGGTGGGAAGGGAAGGAAGGGGGATTTGTTCAGAGATGTTTGGGGGTTGCATAGAAGAAAAACTGTGCACTGGTATGCTAATCTTTATTTGTTTTGATTTTTTAAAAAAGAAAAGAAATACAAGGGGAAATAAAGAAGGGCATGGGTGGGGTATAGGCGGAGCCAGGCCAGGGGGGCCCAGTGTACTTGTATGCCTAGGGGCCCTGGAAGAATTAATCCTGCCCTGGGTAGAGCTAGCACTTAACTGGTGAGCAGAAATATTCAGTCCGCTAATTTGAATATTGGCCAGTATGCAGTTGCATTCATGTGCTAATGCTACTTGATGTTGAAGCCTTACCGTCCTATAAATGTTTTTTTGTTTCTTTTTTATTTATAATTTTGAATACATTACAATATCCAATAATTCAAAAGAAAAAAGGAAAATCACAGAAAGAACAATACATAATCAAATCATACATACATAGTTCCTTTCAAGCCCACATTAATGGGAAGTACATCTTGCTATTCTAATAAAGTAAAGTTCAAAAAATATAAAGGACATTAATTCTTGGTTCATACTAATGGACCCTGAATCATTCCTTAAACTAGGATACTATTTATATTAATTCTCCTCATATTCTCAGCTAGGTGAAACAAATCTCATTTCTATTTCTTTTCTCTTGCAATTAAGA
Source organism: Geotrypetes seraphini (assembly GCF_902459505.1). NCBI lineage: Eukaryota > Metazoa > Chordata > Amphibia > Gymnophiona > Dermophiidae > Geotrypetes > Geotrypetes seraphini. The sequence goes on along the minus strand of NC_047085.1, from coordinate 459,412,952 downwards.
ATTGTTGTAGTTGTATAGGATCCCAAAAAAAATATTCAATATCTTGTAACTTAATCAAGCATTTACAGGGAAATTTCAGGTAAAAGGATGCATCCAGTGCCAACACTCTATCCTTCAATTTCAAAAATTCTTTCCTCCTCAACTGTGTGGTTCTGGATACATCTGGAAAAATCCTAACCAAGTCCCCACAAAATTTCATTAACCTGTTTTTAAAATAAAGTTTCATTATCAGCATCTTATCCATCTCGCTCATGCATGTTATTACCAGGGTGGACCGACTGGATCACATCCTGTGTATCTTCCAAAAATTCAGTCAAATTTACCTCTGGTGTGGTCAGATGGTCCACCTCCTGGGCTGATTCAAGCTTTTTTGGAGGAATATAATAATAGTTATTTATTGGAAAATTCTCAGCATTGGTCATTCCCAGTACTTCTTTAAAAAACTTCCTTAATAAAATCTCAGGTGACAGTAAATGAGTTACTGGAAAATTGACCAAGCGAAGATTTTTCCTATAAATGTTTTTATGGGATTTTGTCTTTCCATCTTGTAGGATGAATTTGAAAAAAGGTTTTAATCATGATACTGTTAGTTAATGTTTTATTGTGTTTGTTCTGTCAAAACATGTTTTAGTATTTTTAATATATATGCATGTAATTTTGAAAAGAGAAGACTGAGAGGGGACATGATCAAAACATTCAAGATATTGAAGGGAATTAACTTAGTAGAGAAAGAGAGATTGTTCACTCTCTCCAAGGTGAGAACGAGAAGGCACTCGCAAAAGTCAGAAGGGAAAAGATTCCGTACAAATGTAAGGAAGTACTTCTTCACCCAGAGAGTGGTAGAAATCTGTAACGCTCTTCCGGAGGCTGTTATAGGGGAAAACACCCTCCAGGGATTCAAGACAAAGTTAGACAAGTTCCTGCTGAACCGTACGTAGGGCTGGTCTCAATTAGGGCACTGGTTTTTGACCTAAGGGCTGCTTTGTGAGCGGAGTGCTGGGCACGATGGACCACTGGTCTGATCCAGTAGCGGCAAATCTTATGTTCTTATATAAATTTTAAAATAAATTAATAATTAATTTCCAATGGTAACAGACTACACCTGATACCTATGCAGGTGGAATATTGACTCTTATATCTCCTATACTTTCTTTATCTTAATGCTTATTAGGCCCCCTTTTATGAAGCCGCATTAGGCTTTTATATCGCTGGCTGTGGTGGTATTAGCTCTGACGCTAATAGAAATTCTATGAGCATAGGAGTTTTTATCACTGCAGTCAGCGATAAAAAAGCCTAACATAGCTTCATAAAAGGGGGGGGGGGGGTAGTTTATTGTTAATGTATATTACCTTGCTGTGCTTTGTGAAAGGAGCCCTTTGACTAAAGCTTAGCATGTACTAGCAGGCATTAGCATGCACCAAGTTCCATTAAGGAATTCTTATACAAGTTTCAAAATAATACCATTATGATTTTTACATAGTCAAGAGTCTAGTTTGGAGTTTCAGACATTTCTCTGTAAGGCAGTGTGGAGGTACAAAAATGTATACTCTCCTACTGTACTCAAGCGGAGGCCTCCAACTTTTGGTTTTGGAGATGTGTGTATTATTAATTTTGGAAACACAAGCAGCGCAGTGTACTCCCTAATCAGAAAACAGTTCCTAAAGATCTGGGGACCCTAGCTGCAGTCTGTTTCATGTAAGGTGTGAAATAATGTCCTAAATATTTTAGGAGCAAGTTAAGTAGAATAGGAAGTCCTGTTGCCCCTGAAAACGTTTGGGAAGGTAAGGAGGGAGTATTGGGGAGAGGGAGAGGAGCAATATTGCAAATAGAGGGGAAAGGGAAGGTTGCTTACTGTGGTTGCAGTGTTTGGAATTAAATTGTGAGGACGGTGTCATCAGAGTCCATATTTCCTCATCTATTTATTGATACATCCAATACAGATCGTTTCCCAATGCACCATGGGGGCATGACTGATTTGCAGTCTGTTGATTTTGGGTGGGCTAGGGAGGGGAGGGAGAGGGTGCAAGGTGGGGAACAGGAGAAGGAAGAGAGAGGTAGATATGTGAGCTTCAAATATATTTCTCTGATTTCTTTGTTGTGCTATGTTGAGTATTTTTATGGTTCATAAAGAGATTCTGCTATGGCAGAAATAAATGTATTTAGGGTTAAGGGCTTGGGAAAGTGAATAAATGATGCATATCTAGATGAGTGAATCGACATTTCTAGATGTCAGTAGAGGCCAAGTCTGGTCATGTGCAGAGTATGGCTAGGTTCTTCTTCATATGCAAGACAAGTAACTTCTTGAGGCTACTCCAAATGTTTTTTTGAGGGTTTCAAAGCAAAGTTATTAAAAATTGGATATCTTTTATTTCTGAAAAAAAAAAAACTCCCTGTCATTGTGCTTACCTCAATCATGCCCCTCAATCATGGAATCTTCTACCCCAACACATCAGAGAACTAAAAGACCTAACTCAATTTAAAAAAATGCTAAAAACTTTTCTTTTCAAAGATGCGTATGGTTATTATGAGCAGTAAAAATTGGACATTCTTATTTACATTTTCGGTTTTTCTCTTTTTTAAAAAAACAAAAAAAAAAAAAAAAAAAATAACAGCCATCTTTTACCCACCTTTTGTTTTTTTCCTTTTATGTTTATTCCTCTCCTCTATCAAAATTGTAACTATTTCCCTATTTATCCTCACATGTCTTGTATGTTTTACCCTCACATTATTGTGAATATAGGTTTTTTGAGTAGTTTGCAAAGTATGTTTCTTGTCTACACAACAAATTTGTTTTTTATGTCATTTTTAATATTGTACTTGTTTCATTTATTAATACATGTTATTTTTATTGTACATCGCCTAGCAAATTTATAGGCGATTCATCAAGACTTAATAAACTTGAAACTTGAAACTTGAAACTTGAAACTTACTTATAGCTAAAGTAAATACAAATTAAACATTTCTTCCTTAAATTCAAAATTGCCTTAACTAACCTAACCAGAGTTTAGTTTCATTAGATATGAGGGTCCTTCAAAAAGTTTTCGTACTTTCATATTTTTGTGGGAAATGGTTGGGGTGGGAGCAGTGGTAAGAGGGCATATTGAAGAATGTCATGTGACTAGTCAGGCAAGCCGGCTTGTCTTGCAGGTAGTGATGTAATTTGCTTTTGAGATATTTAATAAATATTGTTTAAAAAAAAAAATAAATGTGCGGAAACTTTTTGAAGCTCCCTAATAGAAGCAGCCACTTATAGTGGTTTTATTCAAATGTGTAAATATAAAATATGTTCTACTGGTAGAAATCCTAATACAAACTTTCAGTTTGTGTTATATTTGTTAGTATCTAAATATATGATCTTTGTTATTATATGGATGGGTATCATAGTTGGGGTATTTTTTTTTTCCTATACTGTATTGCTTAGTATATAGCTGACAATGCATAGATGTCATATAACTGAGATGACTAACTTTGGGAATAGGATATATTACATATTTCCTAACCCATAATTCAAGAGAAGTATAAAATCCTGAAACACTTTACCATGCATTCATGCAGACAAATTGTCCTACCCCTCCTTCCATCCAGCATGAGGTACGTTTTGAAAGAAATTGTCCTGGATGTCTCATTTTTCATGTTAGACATTGAAATATTCAATTTAGTTAAGAGAGCAGAGCAAGCTATAGACTGTTACAGTTTTCTGAACACTGTAGACATAAAGTAAAACTTTCTTAACTCCCTTGCTGCTGGAAAATTCATTGTTTGCAATGATGATTAGAATGGAAATATTATCAAGTGGTTAAGTGTAATCATTTGGGAGGGGGAAAAAATCCCTCTGATAAATTCATATCATTTAGTGACTCAGCTATTCAAACCATTTTGCCATCTAGATGCATACTGATGATGTCACAATGATGTCAAGATTGTGCATCAGACATGTCCACTTGTTCTGAACCACAGTAGTTGTGAGTAGGGATTCTCTTTTTTTTTTTAAGAATTTTTATTGAGATTTTATAGTAACAGACATATAACGAAACTGTACATAGAATACAAACAATGATGCTCAACATAAAAGAAACAGAATGGAACACTATTAGAGATGTCACCACCTGTCATTCCGACCTTACTTTTGACATGATAATTCTTTGATCTCTTTTTATTTTCTTAGCCTTTTGGGAATGAGGTTTAGTGATTTGCTTAAGTAATGCACTATTAAACATCTTTTGACCTTAATATCAAGGTTTAGTATGCTATATATATATATACATAAGAATTGCCGCCGCTGTATATATATATATATATATATATATATATATATATATATATATATATACACACACATTTTTTTTTCTTCATGTGCTTTTCTTAGGGTAATGCATCATTAAACCTCTTTTGATCTTAACATCAAATTTGAGCGCTCTTTACTCCCACAAAATAGAACCCCATTCACCTATATCCGGACGCCTCAAGCACACCTAAGTAATACCTAAGTCACGTCCACCTAACTCAAGCCTATCTAGTGCCCAACTCATGCTCAAAAGACCTGCTTTTGCAAGGAGTCCTCTTTCTACCATAAAACAGATGATTTAGTATGATATATATATATATATATATATTTCATGTGCTTTGATTGAGGAACATAGAGGTCAAGTGTTGACGGTACATATTTGATATTTATCCTAGAGAAATGACTGCTTGTAAATCAAGAGGATATAAGCTTGGCTGAGTGTGTGTGATGCAGTGGTTATAGCTACAGCCTTAGCACCCTGGCGTTGTTGGTTCAAATCCCCCACTGTTCCTTGTGACCCTGGGCAACTGGAACAGAAGAGAAATATAATAACAGAGCCAAATTTAAGTACCACATAGGATATAAGTGGTATATAAATAAATAAACTCTAATAGTGGTGCCAGCATTTTACTGCATACAATTTTAATGTGAAAAAAGGATAAAATCGCCATTCTAATGACATCATAACGCTAACACATGATAACATTATAGACATTATTAGGTAGTCTATGTAACGCCTAAAAGGCGATTCTGCAAAGGAAGTCTAACAATATAGATGTGCTTAGATTCGCTCAGCCTCGCTGAGCGCAATTCTCTATAGCCCATCTATGCATTATAGAATCACGCTCAGCATTCTGCTCATCGACATCTAAATGACGCCTAATTTTTAGACGTCCTTTACAGAATCTGCCCTTAAATGCTCTGATGCTCATAGAATTACTTTGAGCGTCGGGGCAGCATTGGAGAAACATAGAAGCATTTTGGGAAATCTGGCAACCCTAACAAAAGGGAACACAAGCATTACCTATCTTGCGGACCATTTTAGTTTTGCAGATAGAAAACCAGCTTTGCGCAGACTTCATTTATTTTCATTTCCAACAGTAAAGGGCTTTATTTATACACTTTTTAAATAGAACTTTAGCATATCAGGCCTGTTCCTGAGGTAAGAGTCTTAGCAATTTGGTAACAAGTTCTAGTTTGTACCAAATGTTTAGAAGGATGTTGAAAATTCACTTATTTGATAAATTTTATAAATAAGTTTGTAATTCCCAGTGCTTGTATTTGTTAACTGCATAGAACTGAGAAGTGTTGCGGTATATAAGTGGGTTGCTATGCTAACTTATGTTATGTTACTTAAAGCATCTTGAGCTACAGCTAAAAAAAAATGTAGCCAAATAAATGAGAAATACAAGGCAGAGCTAGGTATGGGCTGGCTACAGTAGTCTCCCAAGAGTAATAAGAACAGAGAACATAGGAATAGCCATACTGGGTCAGACCAATGGTCTATCAAGCGCAGTATCCGGCTTCCACAGTAGCAAATCCAGGTCGCAAGTCCCTGGCAGAAAATGGTAGCAACATTTCAAGCTACTGAGGGCAAGCAGAGCCATCCAGTCCATGACTGGCTGGTACTTGAGCAAAATAGGCTTAAGTTTAACGACACTGGAAAGAATCCTGTCATTTGGGGGTTTAATCCAGTCATTCTGTATCAAAAATGCTATGAAACAATAAGTTTGCCCGTGTGATGTCTTGAATAATAGTGAAACTTAGACCTTGTGCATTTATTTGTGAAAAGAGTTGTTAATTGTTTACCGAGTGTTTTTTGCTTTACTACGTTGTTTTAGGATTTAAGTTTCTCATGTCATTTCAGACAAATGATATCCCCTAACAGTAATCTCACAGTACCATGGCTAGGGGTTAAGTGTACAATCATTTAATCATAAAAGGTTCCTTCTTCTAAGCTGCAGTAAACGTTAGTGCGCAGTTACCAGAGCTAAAAGGGGATAGATTCCATACAAGAGTGGTGGAAAACTGGAACGCTCTTCCGGAGGCTGTTATAGGGGAAAACACCCTCCAGGGATTCAAGACAAAGTTAGACAAGTTCCTGGTGAACAAGAGCGTACGCAGGTAGGGCTAGTCTCAGTTAGGGTGCCGGTCTTTGACCAGAGGGATGCCGCATGAGCGGACTGCTGGGCATGATGGACCACTGGTCTGACCCAGCAGCGGCAATTCTTATGTTCTTATGTTTCCCATTCCTGCAGTTTACTGTGGGAACCGGTCCCCATGTTATTCTCTAGGCTGCATATTCTGTCTCCCACTCTCCCCCCTCTGCCTCCAGCCAACACTACTGCTGCAACATCTCCTAATGTTTGCAATTGCAAGCAGTGTCTCACTTCCGGCTCACCACAGAATTGTTTCCCACGTATTCACCTGTATAGAACCCCCCAGGGACCCCTGAAGAAGACTTTTTGTCGAAACGCGGACCGTGTTGGGTCCTATATCCCTAGCGGACTAGATCCTTTAAGACTTTTATGTGGATAACCTATTTTTATGTGGATGAATTTATTATATGTGGATGATTTCAGTGTACCTTTGGAACTTTGACACTTTCAAATAAAGTCCATTTAGGAACATCGTCACTCCACAGAGTTTTTTTTTGTTTTCTCTGAATTTAAGTACACCAAGTTTCACAAGAAACCAAAGACCCTTCTCTTTGACTCTACCAGCAACTATAACCAACATTCATCAATGCCAAACAAGACTCAAACACAACAGACTCTCGGAGAACTAGACACATGGTACCACTCTTCATCCTATTACCACCATGGAACCAAGTATTCTGCTAACACAACCTACCTCATGACTTGCTTCTTCTAACCACACTAGATCTCTTGCTGCACATGTTCCTCTCCGAAATGTCCTTTTACTGTACCTCCCACAACACCTTGGAATTGTATCAAATTCCCCTTTAATTACACGATCCATCTTCTCTTCACAATAATTCCCAAAGATTTTAGCCTAATTCATCTCTAGAGCGTTCTTTTGCTGTAATGTATATCCTTGCACCGTACTATTCAGTTCTCCATATTCCGTTTTGTAAGTCGCCTTGAATCTACGTAGGCATAGCGCCACCCATAAATCCCAGATTAGATTAGATAAGCAACAAGTACTGGGTTATTGAGACTCATATGCTCTTCAAAGGTCTTGCCAGGTTTGCTCCCTCTGATGCAGACTTTTTACATCAGAGGAGGCGCCTGTGAAGTTTGTGGGAGTCTCAAAGATCCCAAGATTAGGGTTACCATATGGCTCCAGGAAAAAATGAGGGCGGATTCAGTGGCATAGTCAAGGGGGTGCGGACTTGCACGGGCACCAAGTTGGTGGGGCTGCTGGCACCTCTCCACCCTGCCACACCACACCACCCTCGAACCATCCCTCCCCCCACCCGTACCTCCATATTATCTTCACTAGCATGAGCAACTTCTGCCTGTTGCTCGTGCCAGCTTGGTTCCCCTCTGAATCACTTCTGGGTCAAGAAGTGATGTCAGTGGAAAATCTAATGCTGGCGTGAGGAGCATGCTGCAGAAACCGCTTGTGCTAATGAAGATTAAGAATGGGGGGGGGGGAGATTGAGTAGGGGGTGGGGTGGGGGTGCAGAAAAGAGGGTGCATGGGTTGCAGGGGGACACCACCACCCTAGGTGCTTCCTACCCTTACTAAGCCACTGGATGGATTGAGACATTCGTGGTTTTACTTCCATTGCTTTTAGTGAAAGTAAAACCTGGATGTCTCAATCCATCCATTTTTTTTTTTGGGGGGGGGAGCCATATGGTACCTACCCATGCTAATTATTTACTTTATTACTGCCACTGCTACTATAGATCTTTTGTGGCAGGCAGGGAGAGATTGTGATGTCATAGAGGTGACATTACTATTTCTCCTGTCTACTTTATAAGAAACCAGGCAGATGTGAGGAATCCACCGCTGGTTTGTTTTTGGGTTATTTTTTGCCATTCTCACAAATTTACTAGGTGAGGCAGCTACCTTTTCTGCTTAAAGATAAAAATTTCCTTAAGCAATAATAACTTTCTTTGACCTAGACTGTCTTCTAAAGGTGGGGCACTCTAAGATCCATATTTGTTAGACTATTATGCAAACAATTTAGGAATCTAGCTGCTAGAATTTCAGTTTGACTGCTGAGCACAAATGTGGTATTACTGTATGTTTATGGATGATGGTGGGAGGAAGGAGAGGAGAGGGGATGTGGCAGGGCAACAAACAGACCGTAAATTAAAATTAACTGCATCAGAAACCCGAAGGAGAGAGACAAGTTAGTGCTATGTGTGGAAAATATCTTTTTGCAGTCAAGCCTGACCCTGTTCCTTGGAAAGTATTTCTCTGATTTGTTCAGGTCACAAGTGAGATGGAAATGAGCCTCCATACTGCCCCTGCTCACATCCGGATTTAATAGACTTTTTTCCACTGATAAAAGACCGCTAATGAGTTCATTTTCGAGCTATCAAATTGCCTATAATAGCTAGTTCTACTGATGATTGAACAGAGATCTGCTGGTCACACTGGGTTTTGTCTTCTGCTGTTAACCATTTATTGCCTCATAGGAATATGCAGTCATTTAAAAAATTAAAAAAAGCATGCCCAAGAATAACAAGAGCTGAGATGCTGAGCTACTATATTCACAGGGGGAGTACATGTTCAAAAAAGGTACTTATGCAACCAGCATCAGCTGCTAACTGCATCAGGTACTTTCTATAAAATTTATAAAATCTAACAGGTTACTGGGAATCAGGGACAGTGTGTGTGTGTGTGTTTTAAAGTATTTAAACTACAAGTACAGATACTGCCCTCCAAAATATTTAAAATACAAGTATAAATAATTTTTTGACGAAGTACTGAAAATACAATTACATACTAAGGGCCAGATTCTGTAAAGGACGCATCAACTTTAGGCTTTGTTTATATGTCCATCAGTAGAATGCTGAGCGCAATTCTATAATGCATAGATGCACTAATGAGAATCACACTCAGTGACGCTGAGCGAATCTGAGCATGCCTATATTGTTAGACATCCTTTACAGAATTGCCTTTTAGGTGTTGCATAGACGTCTTCATAATGTCTATAACGTTATCATGTGTTAGCGTTATGACATCATTAGAATGGCGATTTCATGCTATTTTTTTACATTAAAATTGTATGTAGTAAAGGCTGGCACCACTATTATATTTAATTTATTTATCTTTTAATTTATATACCAGTTATATCCGATGTGGTATATACATTTGGCTCTTCTATCATATTTCTCTTCTGTTCTGGGTCATAAGGAGCATTACATTACATTTCTAGACCGCAAAACCTCACGGATCGATGCGGTTTGCAAAAATAGGTAACTGGGCATTCCCAGTGAACTACAGAGCAGACAACAATCAATTCAAATCTCTAAAAAATTTTCAAACAAGACTGATTTCAGTAACTTTCTGTAATGTATGCGGACCGCCAAATAAAGAAGCGGTGGGGGATTTGAACCAACAACATCAGGGTGCTAAGGTTTTAATTCTAATCTTTGCACCACATACACTCAGATAGTAAACTGCCTGTCAGTTCCAAAGCCAAGCTTATATCCTCTTGATTTACAAGCAATCATTTCTCTAGGATAAATATAAAACATGCACCTTCAGCACTTATCCAATTCCTCTTTCGGCCTCTATGTTTCTCAAAGAATGTGAAAAAAAATACTCTCCCTGGTCGCCGCACCTCAAGAAAGACATGGCGATACTAGAGGGAGTACAGAGAAGAGCGATTAAACTGATAAAGGGAATGGAAAATCTCCCATATACCGACAGATTAAAACAGCTAGGACTTTTCTCCCTGGAAAAGCGGAGACTTAGAGGAGACATGATAGAAACCTTCAAGATCCTGAAAGGCATAGAAAAAGTAGACAGGGACAGATTTTTCAAATTAAGGGGCACCACAAGTACAAGGGGGCACTCGGAGAAACTGAAAGGGGACAGGTTTAGAACAAACGCTAGGAAGTTCTTCTTCACTCAGAGGGTGGTGGATACATGGAACGCGCTTCCAGAGGCTGTGGTAGACAGGAACACATTAAATGGTTTCAAAGAAGGTTTGGATAGATTCCTGGAAGAAAAAGGGATTGAAGGATACAGATAGATCTCAGGCAATGGGCTTGATGGGCCACCGCGGGAGCGGACCGCTGAGCAGGATGGACCTCTGGTCTGCCTCAGCGGAGGCAACTTCTTATGTTCTTATGTTCTTATGTATATTAAATCCTCTATTTTTTGGTGCAAAGAGGACTACTTTAAGTTCAAGTTTCAAGTTTATTAAATTTTGATTTTACGCAATATCAAATATTTCAATGCGTATTACATAATTGTAATGTACAATAGAAACCAGGGATGACAAATACAAATACAAATAAGACAAAATACAGACTAATCATTATGTTCTATTAATACAAATTGAAACATGTAGGTAAAAGGTGGAAATACAATTTAAATAATTTATAATATTAATAAAAAAGAAAAAAAAAAAGGGAACAATTAAGGTTTGTACATAAGGGTAGGGGAGGTGTAATATTAGGAATAATTAATCGGTTTAATATTAGAAAAATTTTAATATAAAGAGTTTAAGAAGATCCAGATTAATATTGATGATAATTTGATAGAAAAGAAAAAAAGAGAATTAAGATTAAAAACACTTATAGTTTCTATATTGATGTTCTGCTCATTTAATTCCTTAAAGAACAAGTATTGTGTTTATTACGATTACTATCTATGTATTGAATGCATCTTTATAAAGAATGCTTTTCAGACCTCGTTTGAATTTGATTAGTGATGTTTCGTTCCGTAAGTAAATAGGTAAATTGTTCCACAGTTGGGGTGCTTGTACAGAAAATATAGTTGTTCTTCTTGTCCCAATTATTTTTAAAGAAGGAATAGTTAGTAGGTTTTGTTGCGTTGATCTCAGCGTCCTTAATGAAGAGTAAGGGATTAGTAATCTGTCCAGAAATAATGGCTCGTGTGTTTGTTGGATTTTAGATGTTAATAATGCGATTTTAAACGTAATTCTGTGTATAATAGGTAGCCAGTGTGCATCTTGTAAGAGAGGTGTAACATGATCTTATTTTTTTGAGTTTGTTATAATTTTTATAGCTGTATTTTGTATTATTTGTAGTCTTCTTATTTCTTTATGAGTTATGCCGCAGTATAAAGAATTACAATAATCTAACCTAGAAATGATTAGGGAGTGGATGAGAATATTAAGTGCTTCTGGTTTAAGAACTTTTGCTATTGATCTGATAAGTCGCAATTTGTTGAAACAGTTTTTGACAACTGTACTAATTTGATTATGATAGCTTAATAGCTTTACAAAAGCAAGTCTACTTTTGAGCGTGAGTTGAGCACTAGATAGGTTTCAGTTAGGTGGACAAACTTAGGCATCAGCATATAGGTGAACAGGGCTTCTATTTTTTGATGTTTAATAATGCATTACTTAAGCAAAGCACATAAAAAAAATATTGCATACTAAATTTCTATTTTGGGGTAAAGAGGACTCTTATTTGATAATGATAGAAAAAAGATGTTGGGGTTTTTTTTTTTTAATCTTTATTAATTTTCAAAACTAATACAAAGTCCCAGGAATTATACAGACATTAATAATCAATGTAAGCACTTAATTTCCATCAATAACAATGCAGAAGAAAAATATTTCTCTTCTCCCATCCAACACTTTAATCAAGAAATAAACCAAAAAGATATCCCCCTCACCCCATCCTGGATATGTATAAAAATAAACAAAAAATAAATGTTTAATAATACATTACTCAAGCAAAGCATATGGAAAAAAAATATATTAATATATATATATATATATATATATATATATATATATATATATATTGCATACTAAAGCTTCTATTTTTGGAGATAAAGAGGACTCTAGGTTGATTTTAAGATAAAAATATGTTTAATAATGTATTACTCAAGCAAAGCACATAAATATATATATATATTGCATACTAAACCTCATTTCCAAAAGGTTAAGAAAAGAAAAAGAGATACACTACTCACAATGGCTGTGCTTCAGAGCAAGTGGACGTATCTGATGCATAATCTTGACATCATTGCGACATTATCAATATGCACCTAGATGGCAGAATGCCACTAAAAAATTTGGAATATGTGCTGGGGTATTTGACTATACTTGGGATTTGAACCCATGACCTTTGGAAGATGGAAGCAGTGTATTTAACCACTGAGTTGCAGGTGCTTTCTTTTAGATGTGGCTTCCTGCCATGTGATATGATACTTTAGGTTTAGGACATCATAAATCATCTCAGGTTAAAAATAAATTTCCTTCTGGACCCTGGAAAGGGCAGAGTGCTAATGTAAATAGCAAAGTCCACAATCCATACTCTCTTATGAGACCAAAAAGAAGCTGTTAAGGTACTATGAAGGTTGTATGGATTTGAACCCATGACCTGTGGAAGATGGAATAAGTGTTTTTAGCCACTGTGCCACAAGAGGTTTTTTTTAGTGGCATTCTACCATCTAGGTGCATATTGATGTCACAATGATGTCAAGATTGTGCATCAGTTGCGTACTCAATCAGATTGCATCACACCTTATCTTGACTTATATCTCTCAACAAGGTTGAAGACAGATGAAATCACCTTACACTTAGTTGTATGGACCTTCAGACCGTAGCCAGCACTAAATGCTACCGGTTGCTAACCTCTTCATCAGTCTAGCTTTTATTGTGTATTCATAATATTTTCTTTTTAATTTAATTTTCAATTTAATTTAGTATAATCTTTATCCATATCTTTAGCATTATTTGTCATATTATTCAATATAAAAACGGAAGGACGCCACTTAACTTTATAGTGAACTATCCTTCATTGTTCATTCACCTCTCCCGACATGCATGTATATATAGTATGCAATATATATGCAAAACACTCGCAAACCATGTTATTCGCAAACCGAGATTCCACTGTGTGTGTATATATATATATATATATATACACACATATACACAGTGAAACCTTGGTTTACGAGTAAAATGGTTTGCGAGTGTTTTGCAAGACGAGCAAAACACTCCCGCAAACCTTAACTCGCAAAACGAGCATGTCCCGATAAATGAGCACCTCCCCCCGCTCTAAACAGCATAGCACCCCCCTGCCTGTGAATGCCCTCCCACTCAAACTGGCATCGCACCTCCGAGATCTCGGAAAGAATGAGAGCCAGAAGGCCTTGAGCATGCGTAGATGCTTAAGGCTCAGCCCAGGCAAGAGGCGGGATCTTTCTTTAACTCGCACCAGCAAGCAGCAGATGTGGTAGGGAGCTTGTTTGGGAGGGCGGGAGGACGGATGCCGCTTCCAGCATGGGTGTGCAATGTGGTTCTCGGGGGGTGGGGGCATTCATGGGCGGGGGATACGATGCCAGATTGAGCGGGGGGGGGGGGTGATTGAGCAGCGCCAGTAGCCTCGGGGGGGGGGGGGGGGAGGAGGAGGTGGAACATATCAAGCGAGTTTCCCTTACTTCCTATGGGGAAACTCGCTTTGATATACGAGCAATTTGGTTTACGAGCATGCTTCTGGAACAAATTAAGCTCATACACCAAGGTTCCACTGTACATACAGTATAGTATATATATATTTCATGTGCTTTGCTTAAGTAGTGCATTATTAAACATATTTTGAGCTTAATATCAACCTGGAGTCCTCTATACCCCAAAAATAAAAGCCCTGTTCACCTATGGCACACCTAAGTCGCGTCCACCTAACTCATGTCTACCTAGCGCCCAGCTCATGATCACTGTTTTTGCAATGCCTACATTTTAGGCGTTAGGTGGACACGTTCAGGCGCTGAGCGGCCTGCGATTCTGTAAATGGACATCCAAATCAAAGCCACTCCCACACCATGGCCACGCCTATTTTTAGGCACGATTTTTTTCGATAGGTGTCAACGAAATTGTGGACGTCTATTTTGAGAATCACATCCAATGTCTGGACATCTAAGTTCCAATTAATGCTTGTTAAAGTGACTTATTATCCACTTTATTTGGATGCTTAAGTCGATGGACGTTCACATTGTGGGCGCCTAAAGTTAGACATCCTTTACAGAACCCGGCCCTAAGGCGGTGACATGATTCTGAATAGGATGCCAATGCATGATTGACACACGATCAGTGGCTGCTTCTTAGGAAGCCACCAATATCAGTATCCTATACAGAATCAGGCCTATGAAGCTGCAGTAGTGAGAGCCAAGCTGCAAATGCATTAAAGCTCTTTAAATCCTTATGGGCCTGTGCTATTTTGTTTGATAAAAAGAATTTAAAATACTAAATACCGTTTGATGATCAATACTAAACCGAAAATCCAAGTTTTTGACATATTATATTACTCTATAAAGTCTGTTTTCCTTTTTCAACATTTTAGAAGCCATAGTCCAAAGATTCTGTGACATTCCTTAATAACAGCGTCACTTATAATGAATTTGCTTGCAGCAGCAGCATTTCTTCAAAATTTGTGTCATTTCAGCGGTTCTGTCTTTCAGTGAAATTAAAGATCCCTAGTAGCAAAGTATTTTGACCTAAGCATTTCGTAAGACTTTCCTGAAAATACTAAATACTTGGGAATAAACATTTAAAGCAGGATAGTATTTCAAATACTTCATAAGTTTAGGGCTGAATATTCAGCAGTCCACCTTACACAGATAAATGAAAAAAAGATATCACATGGTGACTGCTAGGCCAACTATCACTATCAGTATATATAACATGTGCATGTATTGTTGGCTGGAAGTGAAATGGAAGGGCACTGGGGAGAGAGGGCAGATCCCCACCATATAATGATGTAGCAGCTTAACAGTAGTGATGGCCCTCTCCACCTTGGTTGACAAGGACTACGGGGCAGCCTTCTCCTGTCTGTGTTGGCCTGGTATAGAAATAGCAGATAAGAAGCAGCAAAATGATTTGAAACCACAGGGAAGAGAGCACGATAATATGATAGGGAGAGGGGAGGGGAAGAGAGTGGGGGATAGGGACAGGGAAGCAGAGGGTAATGGGCTGAGATATATAAGGGATAATGAGGATGTGGAGAGTGTAATACAATAGTGAGGAAAGGAGGAGTGTGCCCATACACTCCTTCGTTGGTAAAGTTGCACTGGTTCCTGGTAAGGCCAGAATTATTATCAAGTTATGTTCTTTTGTTTTCCTAATATGGGGAAACATCAGATTATATGCAGAATTTCTACCAGATATTTTTGGATTTGTCCTATCTTAGTCTAACCACTACTATTACTATTTATCAATTCTGTAGCACTGAAAGGCACAGGCAGCACTGTACATTTAACATTCAATAGACAGTCCCTGCTCAGAAGAGCTTACAATATAATTTGGACAAACAGACAAGACATCTCAGGGTTGGGGGAGTTTCAGACAGAAGGAATGATACACTGGGTGTAATCCAAAAAGAAGTAATCTATAAAACCACATTTTCACTCACTTTCAAATATTTAGCAATTAAAAGATGGAATCAGTTACAAAGTATAATTAGAAGGTGAGGCAACTAAGGACTACTTTGCAAACATCTTACAAGGATTTTTCTTTTCAAAATATGCACTAGCTAGAAACTAATAGAGATTACCTGGGTATGAAATTGTCATTGTAATTCCCAGGTATGCCCTGTCTCTTCTCTGTAAGCCACATAGATCTCTTTGGGGTAATTGCAGGGTAGAAGATCAAATTGTATTACATTATAATGTACCCCAATACCCTCCCCCATCTCCCTCATCTGCCCCCACCCCAGAGACATCCCCTTATTCCCGCCCACTGGCAAACATTTGTGCAGCAGGCTGAGACCCAGCAAAGACTAGTTCAAAGCCCACTACGGCTCCTTCTCATCTTGGTCAAGTCACCTAACCTTACACTGACTCAGGTACAAACTTAAAAGACAATTCTATAAAGAGCACCTCAACTTAGACAGCCACTAGCAAATTCTATATAGTCTTCCTAAAGTTAGGCACCTACCTCAGCACGCCTAACTTAATTGGTAAATAGGCTTCATCAGCGCCTATAATTGACCCTTAACTTCTCATAATTACTTTTAATTAGACTTAATTGAGTTAGGTGCCTAGCTAAAACAACAGAATTCTATGAAAAGTACACACCCATTCCAAAGCGCCTACCTAAAAGTGGGTATGGTTAGGGGTGGATCACGGGTGTGTTTCGAGTTAGGATCCTTTTTTTGAATTAGGAGCCTCAGGCGCCTAACATAGACGCAAGTATTTAGAAGAAGAAAACCCTGGCATAAAGTTAGGATGCCTAGCAACGCCTAACATCATAAGAACATAACATAAGAGTAGCCTTATTGGGTCCATCTAGCTCAGTATCCCATCTCTATGGTGGCCAATACAGGTCACAAGTACTTGGCAAAAACTCAAATTGTAGCAGCATTCAGTGCTACTGATCCAGGGCAAGCAGTGGTTTCCCCCCAGGCCTTTCTCAATAGCAGACTATGGAATTTTCCTCCAGGTGACTTTTCTAAACCTTTTTTAAAACCAGCAACATTAACCACCCTTACCACACCCTCCAGCAACGTGTTCTAGAGCTTAACTATTCTCTTGAATGAAGAAAAAAATATTTCCTCCTTTTGGTTTTAAAAGTATCTCCCTGTAACTTCATCGAATGTCCCCTAATATTTGTAATTCTTGATGGAGTAAAAAAAAAAATCAATCCACTTGTACCTGTTCTGCACCACTCAGGATTTTGTAGACTTTAGTCATGTCTCCCTTCAGCTGAAGAGCCCTAACCTCTTTAGTTTTCCTCATACAAGAAGAATCCCATCCCCTTTAACATCTTGATCACTCTTCTTTGAACCTTTTCTGGTTCTGCTATATCTTTTTTTTGAGATAAGGCAACAAGAATTGAATGCAATACTGAAGGTGAGGCCTCACCATGGAGCAATGCAGAGGCATTATAACATTCTTAGTCTTGTTTACCATCCCTTTTCTAATAATTCCTAGAATCTTGTTTGCTTTTTTGGCCGCTGCCGCACATTGGGCAGAAGGTTTCAGCTTATTGTCTACAATGACAGCCAGATATTTTTCATGGGTGTTGACCCCCAAGGTGGACCCTAGCATTTGGTAACTATGATTTGGGTTATTCTTCTCAATGCGCATCACTTTGAATTTGCCCACATTAAATTTCATCTGCCATTTGGATGCCCCAGTTTCCTAAGGACTGCCTGCAATTTTTCACAGTCTGCATGCATTTTAACAACTTTGAACAGTTTAGTGTCATCTGTAAATTTGATCACCTCACTCGTCGTTCCAATTTCCAGATCATTTGTATAAATAAGTTAAATAGCACCAGTCCAAGAACAGATCCCTGTGGAACTCCACTATTCACCCTCCTTTATTGAGAAAAATGGCTATTTAACCCGATCATCTTGTTTCTGTCTGATAACCAATTTATGGGCTTCTCTTGCCACTGGACCATGAGTGCATTGGAGAAGCTGAAGGCTATGCCATCGGTAGTTTCAATACCAGCAGGTTCTCCCATGGCAGACAGGTTTTAATGGAGATGTCAGACTAATGATGTACCACCCATCTGGGCAGCAGCAGATGGGCAGTGTTGGACATGGAGGGTCATGTTTGATACAACAACAGCAACAACAATTAATTTATACTTTGCAGAAGAAAGGCCAAGCAATCTACTTGTGTATTCTGCCACGCATCGATGGCACCTAATAACCAATTCCTAATCCACAACTGAATATTGCCTCCTATCCCATGACTCATGAATTTTCTCAGGAAGCTCTCATGAGAAATTTTGTCAAAAGCTTTCTGAAAATCTAGATAAACTACATCAACCGGCTCATCTTTATCCACATGTTTATTCACGCCTTCAAAAGAAATCAAGCAAATTGGTGAGGCAAGACCTCCTTTGGCTGAACCCATGCGTGCTCTCATTAAATCATGTTTGTCACTCTACATGTTCCACAATTTAATTTTTTTATAATTGTCTCCACTATTTTGCCTGATGTTGAATTCAGGCTTACGGATCTATAATTTCCCGGATCTCCCCTGGAGCCCTTTTTAAAAATCAGCGTAAAACTGGCCACCCTCCAATCTTCAGGTATTACGGACCATTGTAGCAACAAGTTACAGATCATTAATAGCAGGCCAGCAATTTCATGTCTGAGTTCTTTTAGTACCCGGGAATGTATATCATCCAGTCCAAGTGATTAATCACTTTTTAACTTGTCGATTTGGCTTAGTACATCTTCCAGGTTCACTGAGATTTCTTTCAGTTCCTCTGCATCATCATCCTTGAAAATAATTTCCGGTTCAGGTGGATCTCGTACATCTTCTATATGATGCCATACAGCGTTCTATATATTTACAGAATCGTGACAACCATTGTTGTTATCAATTTATTAGGCAACCTATATAGAACTGGGCCCCAGTTGCGCACACTGACTTATAGACTAGGCGCACTTACACACATGCATGATGCCACATATTGCTATTTACATGCTACTTTTCTACGAAACTGCAGTGCATGCATCAGCAAATGTGCTGCACCAGTGGGTGGAGCATAGGGATGTCATGGGTATTCTGCCTAGCACCTATGAACTGAGCATGTGCTTTAGGTCCCAGTGGTGGCTGGAGGCATACTGCCGACTAATACATTACAGAAGCAGTGTCAGGAGGAATGGAGCGGTTCAGGAACTAGCTGGCAGGGCTTTGCAATCCAGGCCAAGCATTTTAAGGGGCTGCTGAAGTTCTGGAGGGAGTCTAAGGCCAAATTGGGGGAGCAGGCCGCTAAGTAACCCCCTCCCCATCCCATGGATATGCCACTGTGTCCACAATCACTCTTTAACCGATAAATACCATGATCCAAAAGACTGGCGATACAAACTGGAATGACAAGTAAATTATTTCCTGGACTTTTTTTTTAAATGTATGTTTCACCATAGAAATAATTCACTTCAAATAGCATCATTTTCTTTCTAGTGCTTCACAATACTCATTTCAAATGTTTGTCTCTATTGTAACTGAAGCCTGGATGTTTTCTACATGAATGAGATGAAAACTCTGTCCATGGAATTTTGTGTTTTGAAAAATCAATTTATTTGTCATAGAAATGGTTGAAATTAAAGAATCTCTAAGTAATTCAAAGACTGGCTCAAAATCTATACCATTTATATTATACTTTCAGGCTTTCATCCTGTGAGGGGAACAAATAATGATGTCTCTGCTGAGGAATTCAGGCTTTGTGCTGCCCAAATGTTTTTAATTCAGATCAGTTTAACATTACTCTTCATTTTCATTTTATTCCCAATTTATTACTATGATAATAGATATTTGTTCAAATGATGATTTTCTGTCAGCATTTGTGCTATATATACCATGTGTGAAAAACTACTATAATAGTTCATTTCCATCCCACAAATTCAAAAAGTTTAAAGATTCTGCACACACTATTTTCTAATCTCTATGGAATTCCTTTATCGTAAAGGCTTAATTCCACACACCCCTTCCCCCTCCGACTGAAATCTCTCAGACTTTTCTTGCCTGTCACTCAACCTTTTCCAGCAATATTACTCACTAGGTTCCACCCTGCTCAGTCCTTTCCTCACCCTCACTTTAACTTAAGCCCCTTCCCCTCCTCTGGAAAGGTCAACTGCTGGCTTTCTCTGCCACTTCTCCATGGTGGATACTTAAAAAGGTTTACCAGTTTTCTCTAACATAACTGGTTATGTTTTTAGTGAGTTAAAAAACTCCCTGGATATCCAATACCAATCACCAGGAATATCCTGGCCACTGTGGAGATGGGTTATTGAGCTAGTTGGACTATTGGTTTGACCCAGTAAGGCTAATCTTCAGTTCTTATTCACTGAACTATATTTACTTGACATATCCAAGTTCAAGTTCAAGTTCACTTTATTTTGATGAATCGCCTATTTAAAACATTCTAAGCGATGTACAATTAAAAAACAAATTATAAGAGAACATACCATCATATTAGTAATACATTAGTAACAACAAAATAAATATTTGTTAAATAATTACATAAAACAAAAAACATCTCTATACATAATGTTAAAAACAAACATGAAAAGAGGGAAAGGGGGGAAAGAGAACAAAAGGGGGGAAGAGAACAAAAGGAGGGGAGGAAAAAGGAAGAAGAAAGAAAAAAATAAAAAATTTTTAGTCGATAAAGGCATCATTGAATAAGAAAGTTTTTAAGAGTTTTTTAAAAGAGACAAGATCTCTCCTCATTCTCCTGAAATATAACCCCTTCAAGAGTACCCCTGAACATTCAACTCCCCCCTCCCACAGAGTTCTATATCCCCCCCTGAAATCATTAAACTTCCTCAAAGTTTTCAAATTCCCCCAGGCAGCCCTCTCCCAAGATCAAGCTCCAATGTCACCCTCCCTTCAGAGTTTCAGGTAGAACTCCAAGTCTCCCTACTTCCCAATCCTTTCCATTTCTGTGTCTGTTCCTCGTCTCCTGTGTCTCCTCCTATCAAAGTCTAATTAAGATGGCAGAAACCATCTTTAATTGCTATTGCTTCTGAAGCTCCCTGGCATCAAATGAGGCTGACCATCCCTCTCATTGTCTCATACTTGCAAACTCTTTGGACACCTAAGCACCTGTGAATTCCTATGGGCCCATTGAAAACGAGCTATCAGGCCTATGGGTACAAAATATATGTGAACCCGGAAGCTCCAGGGAAACTTGCCATTTTTAATTGGTAGATAACAACTGACTTTTGGCATGGATAAATTATCCAGCTGTACAATATTCCTCTACAATCTATGTTCATGTCTAAATGTGTAATTATATATTGCAAGCACCTGTTGAACTGAAATTAGCACACATACTGTATTACATACCCAGAAGCTGAGCAGTCACAAAAGGAGGACTCCACTTTTCAGAAGCAGACACATTGAACTTCAGGCATATAATACAAAAGAGATTATGATTGTTTTAAATGATTCAAAATTGATGTCTGTTGACTCTGGATACAGTAATATTTTAGTTCTATTCAGTATGCTTTAACATAATAAACTCAGAAGACATATGCTTTATAATTATGTAGGAAAGGCAGCTTTATCCAGTCAAATTAAGTGCAATTTTGAATGCTATGTACTCAACTAGGTAGAAGACAACAATCCGAATATAGAATCTAAAGCCTACTATTTGGGTTTTTGCCAGGTACTAGTGACCTGGATTGGCCACCGTGATGATAGGCTACTGGGCTAGATGAACCATTGATCCGACCCAGTAAGGCTATTCTTTTGTTCTTATATTGATGCCCCTGTATAAGACTTTGAGACCTCATTCTGGAGGCCGCACCTTCAAAAAGATATAAAAAGGATGGAGTCGGTCCAGAGGAAGGCTACTAAAATGGCGTGTGGTCTTCATCATAAGGCGTATGGGGACAGACTTAAAGATCTCAATCTGGAGGAAATGCGGGAGGGGAGATATGATAGAGATGTTTAAATACCTACGCAATGTAAATGCGCATGAGTCGAGTCTCTTTCATTTAAAAGGAAACTCTGCAATGAGAGGGCATAGGATGAAGTTAAGAGGTGATAGGCTCCGGAGTAATCTAAGGAAATACTTTTTTTTACAGAAAAGGTGGTAGATGCATGGAACAGTTTCCCAGAAGAGATGGTGGAGACAGAGACTCTATCTGAATTCAAATGGGCCTGGGATAGGCACATGGGATCTCTCAGAGAGAGAATGAGATAATGATTACTGCGGATGGGCCATTCGGCCTTTATCTGCCATCATGTTTCTATGTTTCTAAAATAAGTATCCATAGACACATGGTTTTGTTAATCAAAAATAAATTGTCACTGTAGCATCACAAGTTGTGCATATTAATGTAAAAGCGTCTGTAAAAAAAAAAAAAAAAAATTTCTTTGTCAAAATGTGATAAAAAATCCTTCATTTAAACTTATGTTCTTGGTAAAGTTTACTGAGGCCTAGTTAAAATAGGTTTGTCCTGGGTCTTACATATATTAGGAGTCAGAGGAACACAGACTAATAGCACTGAAACTTAAAAGGGTTGTAGAACTATATTTAGTAGACGATTTTACCAGTAATGAGGAGCACCAAGAAAACAAAAAGTCAAACTGATTTTTTTTTTTTCTAAAGTTTGATCTCATTTGTCTCAGTGTTCAAAGTCATCAGTGCTTCAATGCCTACCTTATCATAATGTATTTTATTTCTTGAAGTTTTATATTTTTCTGAATTAAAGAGGCAATTTTCAAATAGCCTGTACTGTTCCGAACAATATGTTTTGCCTTTAGCAAAGGAACTTGTGCATTATTTCTCTTTGGCAATTAGGATGTACACTTTGTACACACAAAAAAATGGTCTTTTTACTGTAATTGGCATGAGTGACAAGGGGCAAAGTGGCTGCAAAATATTTGCAGATGAAAATCTAGATTTATGAAAGTGTACTTCTGCAGTAGCAAAGGCTAATGCTTTTAGGCTACTAGTAACTTTTCACATTTTGAGCATATGCATATATGACCCTCCTAAAAATGTCCCTTGCTTTGGGTGGTAGGAAGGATTTCCAAGGAGAGCTGGGCTATTCAGCCTGGTGGGTGGTTATAGGAAGAACCAGACCATGTGGGTAGAGCCAGAAAATAATAAAAGGGACTATGTTTGTCCCACTGCATAAAAAGAGACCTGTGGGGTTATAGGATGACTTGCCGTTTTGTATGCATATGAAGCAAGAAAAAAAACTATCATGGATTTTGCTGCAAAGTACTCTGGTCTTGTGACTACAGCCAAAGGCATGCTGCCAGAGTGAAGAATGAATGTAGGCATTGTTCTTTGTTTCTTGCTTTCTACATGCTGTGAACATGGAGCCAGGGACTTCAGTGGCGTAGTAAGGGGTGTGCGGGGGGAGGCGGTCCGCCCCGGGTGCGGTCTTCCTAAGGGTGTGGCACCTCTTTTCCTATTTCCCCCCCCCACACACACACACACTCCTCTCCTTGCTACGCTTGTAAAGGAAAATTTTAAGTCATACTATTTTATCCAGGCAAATACAATTGACCCAAGGCCTTTGAAAATTTCCCTCCGAAGGTGTATTTTCAAATCAAACAAAATACTATCTTCGCGAGTACACACAAAATTTCCTATCTTGTATTCTTGTCTTTTATCTGCAGTACAAAAAGGCATCCCCAGGAGCTGGATTATAACAAGATTTTTACTTAAACTTCCTCTTCTATGAAACCACATTAGCGTTTTTTTAGCGCAGAGAGCCACGCTGAATGGCCCGCGCTGCTCCCAACACTCATAGGAACTCAATGAGCATCGGGAGGGGTGTGGGCCATTCAGCGCGGCTCTCTGCACTAAAAAACCGTTAACGCGGTTTCGTAAAAGAGGGGGGAAGTGCATACTTTTCAGATTTTGAGCATATGCATATGTGACCCTCCTGAAAATGTCCTTGCCTTGGTGTAATTTTCATGATGGTCACTGAGCAGGAGGGGCTGGGATATTCAGCCTAGTGGGTGGTTATAGAAAGAAGCAGCCCTTGTGGGTAGGGCCAGAAAATAATAAAAGGGACTATGTTTGTGAGCACATAGTTTGTGAGCACCCTCACTGAGATCCTAGCACTGATGGGGAAGTCCTGGAAGCTAAGACAGGAAAAATTTGCGGTGTATGGTGTCTGAAGCCCATGCCATACACCAGAGGGTGCCTGTGGAGTGTTCTCAGCCTGAAAATGAGAAGTGCTTGGAGAAAAAGATACCCCAGTTAGGAGAAGTGGGAGTGGGAGTACCTAGGGTTACCAGATTTTCCATCTGGGAAAAGAGGACATGTGGCCCCTCCCTGTTATGCCCTTGGGCCCGCCTTGTTACACCCATGGGTCTGCCACGCTCCACCCCCAGCTCTGCCCTGCTCCGCTCCCAGCCCTACCCCCAAACTCCACCCCACACAAACCTTGTCTCTTCAGGCCGGGGCTGGAGTGGATTTTTTTAGGTGTTGATAGATTCCCAAGCTCAGTAAAAAAAAAAAAAAAAACACTGTGTAAATGATATTTTTGAGTTTCAAGGCACCTGTTGCGTCTAAAAAATCAACACCAGAATTGCGCCTTTGTAGGTGCTTAAGCCACCTAATGCCACTGTGGTCATGGCTAATGCCAGAAGTGGCATTAGGTGGCCTAAAAGGCCTGTGGAGGCACAATTCACATCAAAGGTGGGTGTCAGAAATGTAGGCCTGGAAAACCCTGTCTTACATTTCAGGTACCTACCTTTGCCGGAGGAACCTTTCTTTACCCAGCACTGTCATGTGGTTGACAATCAATCAGCAGCCGCTTTTAAGGTGGCCACTGACAATGGCACCGGTTACAGAATCCAGGCCTTACTGTATGTATAGGTTTTACTCATGCATGCAGCTATAAAATTACCCCGGTCACCCCAATATCAGGTTAAAACATGTTTGGGGGTAGGGGGGGGGCTTTCTTTTGATATGGATTAGATCAGTGGTTCCCAACCCTGTCCTGGAGGACCACCAGACCAATCGGGTTTTCAGGCTAGCCCTAATGAATATGCATGAAAGAGATTTGCATATAATGGAAGTGTCAGGCATGCAAATCTGCTCCATGCATATTCATTAGGGCTAGCCTGAAAACCCAATTGGCCTGGTGGTCCTTCAGGACAGGGTTGGGAACCACTGGATTAGATAATGACACGGGGACAAATTTGTCCTCGTCCCCCAAAGGAACTCAATTTCCCTGTCCCATCCCCACGAGTTTTGTCGCTGTTCCTGGCCCTGCCCCATTTCAGTAAGCTCTGCCTTAACTGCACAAGCCTTGAACACTTATGATTTCAAAGTGTTTGAGGCTTGTGCAGATGAAGACAGAGCTTAGGCATTGGTGGAATGAGGCATTATGACATCACAATCTGAGCTCTAGAATGTTGCTACTTATGATTTCAAAGTGTTTGAGGCTTGTGCAGATGAGGCCAGAGCTTAGGCATTGGTGGAATGAGGCATTATGACATCACAATCTGAGCTCTAGAATGTTGCTACTTATGATTTCAAAGTGTTTGAGGCTTGTGCAGATGAGGACAGAGCTTGTAGGAACGGGGAAGCGACAGGTAAAGAACTTGCCAGGAAGGGATGGAAAAATGATTTCCCGCGGGGATGGGGAATAGTTTGTCCCTGTGTCACTCTCTCATTTGGATTTTAAACCCAGAGCGTACTTTATAAATATGTTTATTAGCTATTACTTGCGACTGTCTGAAGAACTTAGTATGCCTTTGCATGGAACACCAATACAGAGACTGCATTGCACTGATACTACAAGACTCGGGGAGGTTTCCTAGGGAACAGCATGCCAGTGGTTAAATAGCTACATTCAAGTAGTTTATTTCTCCAGGCTTACAAATTTCATTACTATAGAGTACAAAGCTATTAAAAATATGACCTTTCTTATTCTGTACATCATGGCAAAGAGCCAAATAATAACTTTGACTCTGTTAGTATGACAGAGTGCCTATTCAGCTGGAAATATATTATATATATATTCTTTACTAGAAATTATACCTGTACAACAAATGTCCATCATGTGTAGACATACCAAGATGTTAATTCATAACTGTAGTAGCTATCACTGCTTAATATATGAAAGCATAATGTTGTTTTTTTTCACTGTACAATAAGCTAAAGTTACATTTCCATTTTTCTATTGCCATTTAATCCGAAAGGAGAAAATGTGGAAATTGTGCGTGCAGAAGTCAGTCATGGAAAGAAATGATGAAATGCACAATATTCTAAGCTGCAACATTTTCTTATACAACAGCTTTCAAAAATACTCAGTCAGCAAAACCCTGTGGTCTTAGGTATTTATTTGTTTAGAAAATTCTTCCATGTCGGGCTTAGTTTAATAAGTGACTTGAGCATGTAGTACAGAGGGATTTCAAAAAATTGAGAGCGGTTCAGAATACTGCCGTTCGCCTCATTTTTGGTTTAAAAAAAATGGGCGCATATCACTCTTTTTTATTTGAAACTCCATTGGTTGCCGATAGAGTCGAGAATTCTGTTCAAATTTTCTTGTATTTGTTATAAATCAGTTTCGGGTTTGTTACCAGGTTATCTTGTGTCTCATTTTTCTTTGAGTCACGCCAAAAAGACCACACTTAGAGTGCACTTGTTTTCATAAACCTCCATAAAATCCTGTCATTATAAGAAGTTCCTTGAGAGAACCCTCTCATTCCAAGCCGCTAAATTGAATGTATGGCTTGGAAAAATTATGTTAGAGGTCTCTTCCTATCTTGATTTTAGAAAATTGTTAAAGACTCAACTCTTTGATAGGCTGGTATCTTAATGCATTTTGCTTCATTTTTTCAATCAAGTTCCTTATATTCAACTTGATGTATTTTATCTGTTCTATGTTTCAAGTTTCAAGTTTATTGAGATTTTGATTTAAACGCAATATCAAGTATTTTCAATGCGTATAACAGTAATAATTTTTTGGGGGGGACAAATAAACAGTTTAAAACCATATACATACAATTTTATCCATAATTACATTAAAGATATGTAAAGAATTAGAGGTTAAATTACATTTGATTTAAAATAAACAATTAAAATAGAATAACAATTAAGAAAGAACAATTTTTTATGAAGACGTTAGTCTAAGAGTAATTGTTAAGGAGAGACCTGATCTATTACTTCTTTCCCTGCCATGCCGGTATTTTCTGCATTATATTGTAAATGCTTTCTGTCTTTATTTGTTTTTAAGTCCATTATTCTAATTTGTATTTTATCTGTATCTCATGTATTAGCTCACCTTGTGAACCGCCTAGAACTTTTTTCGGTATGGCGGTATATAAGAATAAAATTATTATTATTATAAGATTAGCCACTGGGTCAGTCCGGTTCATAGACAACGGCACGGAAGAAAAAAGGCGCGCGCCGACAACTGAGCGCAAGACGGAGGTGCGTGCCACTCAAAATTACAGTTTTTAGGGGCTCCGACAGGGGGTTTTGTTGGGGAACCCTCCCCCACTTTACTTAATAGACATCGCGCCGGCGTTATGGGTGGTTTTGGGGGTTGTAACCCCCCACATTTTACTGTAAACTTAACTTTTTCCCTAAAAACAGGGAAAAAGTTAAGTTTTCCGTAAAATGTGGGGGGTTACAACCCCCCACACCCCCCCACAACGTGGCGCAATGTCTATTAAGTAAAGTGGGGGGTTCCCCCCCATGCCCCCCCCGTCGGAGCCCTAAAAACAGTAATTTAGAGCGGCACGCACCTCCGCGCTGCGCTCAATTGTCTGGGCGTGCCTTTGTCCCGGCGCGCTTTTGACCTGATACCGGTCAGTCCAATGGTCCATGTAGCCCAGAATCCTGTTTCCACAGTGGCCAGTCTAGGTCACAGGTATCTGAAAGTCCCACATGAACATGTGCCTAGCCCATTTCTTAGTGCATCTTAATGCAGAAAATCTGTATTGCGTAACTGGGAAAAGTGGGGTGAGAATGTGGACGGGGAACCCAGCACCCTTGCTCTAACATTCTAGAATACTGTCAATGACGCACGCAACTGCAACATTTAGGGCTCCTTTTACTAAGCTGTGCTAGCGGTTTTAACGCGCGCTACATTGCCGCACGCGCTACGTGCTAATGCCTCCATAGAGCTGGCGTTAGCATTCTCCACGTAGCACAGGGGTTAGCGCACGCTAATCTTCAGCGCGCGCTAAAAACTCTAGCGCAGCTTAGTAAAAGGAGCCCTTAGTCTCGGACATTTACGCCAGCCATTGACATGGCCTAAGACACTGAAACCTATAGCTGGTGCAGTGGTTAAAGCTACAGCCTCAGCGCCCTGAAGTTGTGGGTTCAAAACCCGCGCCGCTCCTTGTGACCCTGGGAAGTCACTTAAGGGCAAATTCTATAGGAAGCGCCCAAAAGTGAGGCGCCGATATAGGCACTGTTCAGCGTGATTCAAGTAAAAATCGGGTGCTGTTTAGTGAATCGCGCTGAGCGGCACCTATTTTGGAGGCGCCCCTTAAATAGGCCAGCTCCAGGCACAACTAAAATGTAGGCGCCCATGCGAGCGCTTAAGCACGCTTAAGAGCAGTGATTCTGTAAGAAGGCACCTAACGTGGCCACACCCACGTCTAACATGCATAGCCCCTATTTTTTGGAAGGCCGCCTAAATTTTTAGAGGCGCCTTGTTACAGAATCGCGCTTTCTTGATAGGCGCCTATGTTTCAATCAGTGCGAATTAGAAAGCTCAATTAAGCTTGTTATTCGATTTAGATAGGCGCCTAACTAGTTGGGCGCCTCCGAAATAGGTGCCTAACTTTAGGCACTGGTTATAGAATTTGGGCCTTAATCCCCCCCCATTGCTCCAGGTACATTAGATAAATTGTGAGCCCACCAGGAAAGATGCTTGAGTACCTGAATAAATTCATGTAAGCCATTCAGAGCTCCCTTGGCACAACAGTATAGAAAATTGAATAAATAGATGCCGATTTATACTCTATAGTGGCAATTATGTATATAAATGCCATTATATAATTAACT
This sequence comes from Geotrypetes seraphini, assembly GCF_902459505.1. NCBI lineage: Eukaryota > Metazoa > Chordata > Amphibia > Gymnophiona > Dermophiidae > Geotrypetes > Geotrypetes seraphini. The sequence goes on along the minus strand of NC_047085.1, from coordinate 459,384,076 downwards.
TAGCACGCAGCATCCTTGCACCTGTATTTCAGCAACTTTTTTTTTTTTAGACTTACCCTGTTTATGTGGACCGGTAAGTATCCTTGGCAAAGTACTGGGCAGGCGCTCTTTAAAAGGCACTAAGATTGGGTTATATATTACCCGTTGTCATATCTGCAAGAAGGATTACGAGGATACGCTGCTGCAGCTGCTTTTTCCTCAATGATACTGTCATCCTTTGAGACTAACTGTGAATAACAGCATAATGAAGCAAGAGCAAACATATTAACAAAATAGCAGTCTCTCGGCCTTTCTTCTGCTTATGGAGAGAAGCGTTTAATGCGCACATGGTGAAGGATCAGAGGAAACCTCATCAGTGCTGTATGATCATTTACGTAAGTCCTAAGCTCAATGGGTAGTAGTCATGATTAATTTGATTTGGTCGACATTAAGCTCTGTTATTATCACTTACTTGCTGTTCTGTGCTTGCTCTGGTGTTAATTACTGTTGTGCAGTTCTACGGAATACTTTCAAAACAATTGAAACATATTCTAGGAACTTCCGTTTCACATGGGAATTCAGTACACTATGGGGCTCATTTTAAAAAAACAAAAACCCACGTCTAAAAAGTGGCCTAAATGGGTACTTGGACGATCAAAAAGCCTGATCGTCCAAGTACCCATAACCAAAGCTGGTTTTAGACGTATCTAAAATCATATTAGGCCTTTCCCCTGCCTCTAAACGCATAGAGCGAAAAGAGGCGTTTTTAGAGGAGGGCGGGAGGTGGGCTGACCTAGACATAGGCATACAGAAGGTATAACCAAAACTTTAGGCAGGTTGCCTAGTCGGCACTTATACGTTTTGACTTAAACCGAATCAGAACAGGTATAAGTGCCGAAAAATGGCCCGCTGAGCTGATGGCGGCTGCCGTGATCAGCTCAGCGGCCCAGCAACCTACCCACCCACCCCCACCGCAACCATTGCGGCAGGAAAGATCACGATCGGCTGGGGCAGGAGGGAGCTCAACCCCTCCTGCCCCGACGCAGCCCCGTGATCGGCTGGGGCAGGAGGGAGGCCAAGCCTTCCTGCCCTGGAGGACCCCCCCCCCCCCCGACTCGATTGAGGCAGAAGGGAGCCCAAGCCCTCCTTCCCCGGAGACCCCCCTACCCTCCACACACACTACTTTTTTTTTTTTTTTTGCAGTGCCTCTGCTGGGTCAGACCAGAGGTCCATCATGTCCAGCAGTCCGCTCACGTGGCAGCCCATCAGGTCCAGAACCTGTATAGTAATCCTCTATCTATACCCTTCTATCCCCTTTTCTTTCTGGAAATCATCTAATCCCTTCTTGAACCCCAATACCGTACTCTGTCCTATTACACCCTTTGGAAGCGCATGCCAGGTGTCCACCACCCTTTGGGTGAAGAAAAACTTCTTAGCAATGGTTCTGAATCTGTCCCCTCTTAAATTTTCCGAATGCCCTCTCATTCTTGTAGTTTTCAAAAGTTCGAAGAATCTGTCCCTCTCCACTTTCTCTATGCCCTTCATGATCTTGTAAGTCTTTATCATGTCCCGTCTCTGCTTTTCCAGGGAAAAGAGCCCCAGTTTCTCTAATCTTTCAGCATATAAAAGGTTTTCCATACCTTTTATCAATCTCGTCGCTCTTTTCTGGACCCTCTCGAGTATTGCCATATCCTTCTTAAGGTACAGTGACCAATACTGGATGCAGTACTCCAGATGCAGGCACACCATTGCCTGATACAACGGCAGGATAACTTCTTTCGTTCTGGTTGTAATACCTAGCATTCTATTCGCCTTCTTAGAGGCCGCTGCGCACTATGCCGACGGCTTCATTGTCTTGTCCACTATTACCCCCAAGTCCTTTTCTAGGGTACTTTCACCCATTACCAGCCCTCCCATCATATAGCTGTGCTTCGGGTTTCTGTTTCCTACATGCAAGACTTTACATTTCTCTACATTAAACTTCATCTGCCATCTCGTTGCCCACTCTTCTAGTTTGTTCAGGTCCCTTTGTAAATCCTCACAGTCCTCTTTAGTCCCAACTCTACTAAATAGTTTGGTGTCATCTGTGAATTTTATTACTTCGCACTTCATCCCTGTTTCTAGATCATTTATAAATACATTGAACAGCAGCGGTCTGAGTACCGACCCCTGCGGAACACCACTCATGACCCTCCTCCAGTCAGAGTAGTGGCCCTTTACTCCTATCCTTTGCTTCCTACCCGCCAACCAATTTTTGATCCATCTATATACGTCGCCTTCCATTTAGGATTAGATCCAGAGTGGCATTCCCTCTCGTCGGTTCTCTGACAAGCTGCGTCATGAAGCAGTCCTGTGTAGCCTCCAGGAATCCGGTCTCCCTAGCGCATTGTGAGTTTCCAAGACTCCAGTCTATCCCAGGATAGTTGAATTCTCCCATAACAATCGTGTTACCACTTTTGCATTCTCACCTTATCTCGGCTTTCATTTCTTCATCGTTTGCTTCGGTTTGCCCAGGTGGACGATAGTATAGGCCCATCTTTATCTCGGGCCCTTTCCTTACCGGTATTTTAACCCAAGCCCTCCTGCCCCGGAGACCCCCGTACCCTCCACCCACACTAAGATACGGGCAGGAGGGTTCCCAGGCCCTCCTACCACTCCTGCCTCTCCCTCCCTCACACCCACCGATCCCCTACACTCTTCCCCCCAACATCCCCTGACATCTCCCCACATTCACCCGACATCTCCCTATATCCACCCAACATCTCCCCAAATACCCCGACAACCCCCGTACCTTCGGATGACAAAACAGAAGGCGGGAATCCTACTCACTCCTGCCTATAGGGCCATATGCTCAGAATGACGGGCCTCCCCCTCCCAATGCATCATGGGATGCAGTGGGAGAGGCCCAAGGCCTTGATTGGCTCAAAATCGCGGTAACTGTGGAACAGTTACCTCTATAGGTGGTATTAAGGAAACCATGTTAGAAACATATAGGGTCAGATTCTGTAAACAGCTCCTAAATTGGCAGCTGCCTACAAAAATGGTACCAGCTAAATGTCAATCACACTTAGGCACCATTTAAAAAAATCGAGCTAATAGCAATTGCTGAAAGTATTTTTAAGTGCACTACTGTTATGTTGTTACACTTCTCCCTTCGTATTCACTGTGATAGGGGATTAACAGAACCGCATATACAGAAAAACCGCAAATAACTTTTTCATATGTTATTCGCTGTTTTCTATTAAAAACCATGTTGAAACCGCGAATAACATGGTGGGAGACCTGGCCTGTTCCTGAAGGAGAGGCAAAACACGGTGAAGAAAGTGCTGGGAATCAGCGATTTTCTCTGTAAACGCTTGGAATCATTGATTTCTCTATGCAAGGTGACGTAATTTGTGGGGAGGAGCCAGCAAGCTAAAAACCATAAATAATCAAAACCACAAATGCTGAAACTGCAAATACAGAGGGAGAAGTGTAGTGCACTTAAAAATACTTTCAGCAATTGCTCATCGACTACAGTACAATTTCAGAGGAATAATTCACATACCCTATCATAAATAAGCATCGATGAATAGCTTAGTTTTAAGCAATTTTTTAAAGGTAGAATGTTTCACATATCTTATTTGACCAGATAAGTTATTCCACAAAAACATCAAAGACATGATTCTAGTGCCTACACTGTAAATGCCTCCTGGCACCTAATTTTTTTAAACAAGTTTTTAATCAGTTTTAAACAACGTGGTCAGCCAATTGAAACAATTCAGTTAGGCAGCGGTAGGGCACCTACTGCCTTCTAACCTACAGCCATGCACACCAAAGAATCACAGAGTCACGAAAGCAGTTTAGTTCAACTATTCATGAAGTATATCCTTATTGAGGACCGTATGGGGTATCAGACAACCCGACAAACAGCTTAGTTTGAAGGGAGAAATTCTTCATTTGCCCCACGGAACCTCCTCCTCCATTTTATCTTTTTTACTTTGCTTATTTCATTATAAGTTATTTTTTCTGTCAATGTTAATTATCTTATCGTTTCATATGAACATATATAAGGTTACTTAGCTTTCAGCATTAGCTTAAAATCAATCCCCTGAACGCCAACGCGTTTCGGATGTCTTTGTCAAGGCGACATGGGGAGCTGGAAAACCAAGAAACAAATCATTAGGGTTAAGGCCTCCAACCAAACTATTAACTATTTTTAACTATTTTTTAGGACGACCCAAACCCACCCGTTATTCTACATTACTTATATTTATAGTAAACATGCACAGCGTACCGCCAACCGGCTTAGAAAGGCAAGCCGCGGCGTACTGACTCTGAGATTTAAATACCCCTCCCAAATGACGGCATTTCCGGGGAAACAAACTACATTGCCTCATGAAATTTAAAGAGAAAAGAACCTATTTAAACCTGAGCAACATCTTAACCAAATAAGGAGACAAATAAAAAGACCTTAAGGCCAGACTTAAAGGTCAGCTTGGGCTAACCAGTCCGATGATTCGTTTAACCCCTTAGGGGACATCAAGTCTAATATGAACATCCACCGGAGCTCACAACGGTTAAGCCTCCGGACAGTGTTCCCACCCTCCCACCCTACATTAATACGGTCCATAACACGCCATTTAAGATCTTTAAGGGTATGGCCGCAGCTAATCCAATGACGGACCAGCGGAGAAGATTCGGTATGAGTGTGCACTCTGGATTTATGCTCAGTCAAACGGACCCATATGGGGCGAGTTGTTCTGCCCACAGCTTAGGACAGGGGCATTGAATAACGTAAATTACGTTATCCGAGTTAAAACGATTGAAGAAACTAAAGCATTGATCCGTCAGGCTTGTGCTAGCGAAACAGATTTCACCACACTTGAGAGTGACCATAACAGTAAGATGGAAACATATAGAGAGTCAATTAAACAGTCCAAAATTAAGAAATACAGAAGAGACGAAAAAGATTATGCTACTAACCAGGTGTACCTATGGTTATTTAGGAGTAATGTTCCTCAAAAACAACCCTTTGAGGATGACCACTTGTCCACAGACTCTAGCTCTACCAGCAGTGGCGGAGGCCCCTCAGGGATAAGGGGACAACGTGGCCAGGGGGGTTTTCAGCTACGAGGACCCAGAGGCAGACAAAAGGGCCGAGGGTCAAGAAGAGTGGGATTTCAGGGTCAGCAACAGGGATATGTTCAGGGCCCTCAGACGAGGTCTCAGTTTCGGACCAATCAGCCGTAGTCAACCTCACTGGGACGGAACTCAGCCCAATACAGGAAACAGTTTTAAATTTGGGACTGGGCTTCATTCCAACTGCCCGATATGAGGCATTTAATACTCGGTTATCTATTTACAGTCTGCTTCGGAAGTTGCATCTGAAGACATTTTTTCAAGATCATCAGCCAGTGAATGATGGGACGCTGATTTCTAATAAATCTATTTGGTGCCCTGCATCCCCGCTGCACCCGAATCTGATTACTTTTCATGATCTAGTGTTGTCTGAAGTGGAACAAATGGAAGAACAAGTAGCCCATATTCCTCCCCAGTTCAATATGACTTAAGCTGAATGGAGTGCCTTGCAGGAATTACGGGATGAGACTTCGGTCATATTTTCCCGAGCTGACAAAGGAGGAGCCATTGTGTTATGGTCCAAAGAACAATACTTAAGAGAGGCCCATCGGCAATTAGATGACCCGCTTTTTTATCAACGGTTATCAGAAGATCCAGCTATTGAACTAAAATGTACTATCTCAAAATTGATCTCTAAAGCATATAAATTGAAAATGATCACTTCTAGAGAAGCAGCTTTTCTTAATCCCAGTTTCTATGTTACTCCTATCATCTATTTTCTCCCGAAAATTCATAAAAATTTACTTAACCCCCCTGGACGCCCCATTGTATCGATGCGTAATTCTCCTTTAGAGCCTTTGTCCAAATTTTTGGATATTTTTTTGAAGAAGCAGGTCTCCTCAATTAAATCTTTTATTAAAGATACGACCCATATGCTCAGAATAATAGCTGAGATGGATGCTTATGAATCTCACTGGATACTGGTTACACTGGACGACACGGCTTTATATACCATGATCCCCATGGACAGTGCCCTTGCTCTAATAAGACGTATCTGTATGGAACAAACTATCAGGCCTCATCTATCTTTAGATATTCTGATGGAAATGGCCACCTTGGTGTTAACCAAAAGTTATTTTTGGGTTCCACAATGATTTTTATTTGCAGAAGCATGGCATTGCCATGGGAGCATCTTTAGCTCCCTCCTTAGCAGCTTTGTTCATGGCAGATTTGGAGGAGAGCCGGATTTACCCTTTACCAGGCTTCAAAAATGTCAAAATCTGGAGGAGATTCCTCGATGATATATTTTGCATATGGACTTCAACTGAGGAAGAGCTGACAATATTCATAGAGGAGTTGAATAGGTTGGGTAATAACATCAAATTTACAGCCACAATAAAACATCAGGAGATTCCGTTTCTGGATATTCTGGTCATGAAGGGGACTACTCATCGTCAAACCTCTTTGTACAGAAAAGAGACTGACCGCAATAGCTTCTTGCGGTTTCATAGTTTCCACCCTGAGAACCTGAAAAGAAGCTTACCTATTAGCCAGTTTTTGAGGCTGAGAAGGATTTGCCACTCTTTAGATGATTTTCGCCTTCAAGCAAAACGGATGAAAATCAGATTTTACCAACGTGGCTACCCTTATGCCACTGTTAAACAAGCTTACAAAAGAGCTAAAAATGCTCATAGAGAGTGGTTGTTGCAGGATATCAGTAGGGACGATAACTCCCTTGACACGGTAGCCTTTGTTCAGGAGTTTTCTACCCTTGCCCACCGGGTTTCAAAAATTGTGAAGAAGCACTGGCATATCCCTAGGTTGGTCATTCCCACTCTCGATGATCAACCGTTATGCTCATACCGAAGAAGAAGGAATTTGGGTGAAATGTTAAATCACCATAAACTTCAGGAGAGAACTTTATTCGTGAGTGGGAATCACCTACCTTGTGGTCAATGCCAGTGGTGTGCGTATACTATCTCGGGGGAATGCTGGGCTCACCCGAGTACTGGGGTCATATATAAGACCAAACATAATACTACTTGTAACTCGGATAACGTAATTTACGTTATTCAATGCCCCTGTCCTAAGCTGTATGTGGGCAGAACAACTCGCCCCATATGGGTCCGTTTGACTGAGCATAAATCCAGAGTGCACACTCATACCGAATCTTCTCCGCTGGTCTGTCATTGGATCAGTCACGGCCATACTCTTAAAGATCTTAAATGGTGTGTTATGGACCGTATTAATGTAGGGTGGGAGGGTGGGAACACTGTCCGGAGGCTTAACCGTTGTGAGCTCCGGTGGATGTTCATATTAGACTTGATGTCCCCTAAGGGGTTAAACGAATCATCGGACTGGTTAGCCCAAGCTGACCTTTAAGTCTGGCCTTAAGGTCTTTTTATTTGTCTCCTTATTTGGTTAAGATGTTGCTCAGGTTTAAATAGGTTCTTTTCTCTTTAAATTTCATGAGGCAATGTAGTTTGTTTCCCCAGAAATGCTGTCATTTGGGAGGGGTATTTAAATCTCAGAGTCAGTACGCTGCGGCTTGCCTTTCTAAGCCGGTTGGCGGTACGCTGTGCATGTTTACTATAAATGTAAGTAATGTAGAATAATGGGTGGGTTTGGGTCGTCCTAAAAAATAGTTAAAAATAGTTAATAGTTTGGTTGGAGGCCTTAACCCTAATGATTTGTTTCTTGGTTTTCCAGCTCCCCATGTCGCCTTGACAAAGACATCCGAAACGCGTTGGCGTTCAGGGGATTGATTTTAAGCTAATGCTGAAAGCTAAGTAACCTTATATATGTTCATATGAAACGATAAGATAATTAACATTGACAGAAAAAATAATTTATAATGAAATAAGCAAAGTAAAAAAGATAAAACGGAGGAGGAGGTTCCGTGGGGCAAATTAAGAATTTCTCCCTTCAAACTAAGCTGTTTGTCGGGTTGTCTGATACCCCATACGGTCCTCAATAAGGATATACTTCATGAATAGTTGAACTAAACTGCTTTCGTGACTCTGTGATTCTTTGGTGTGCATGACTTTTGAGATCACCCATTAAAAGACTATTTGATTGATTATGGTTCTAACCTACAGCAGCATTTATAGGACATGTGTAAATGGCTGCATAATATGTGTAGATTGGCTAAATGTGTAAATAGCAATTTCAGAAAGCTGGTGGGCAGGAATTTCAAGGATGCGTGTCATGAGAATACAAATGAAGAGAAAACAAAATGAAAGAACATAAGACCATGTGACAAAATATTACCAAAAATTGCACTGGCTGCCAATTGAGGTGAGAATATTGTTTAAATTTGGTTGTATACGTTTCAAGTCTTTACATGGTCTTTTACCTCGTTATTTTCTTGACCACTTTGAATTTGTTAATAGAACACACCCTACATGGGGTTCGCGGATATTTGACTTTCCATCTATTAAGGGGTGTGTTTACAAACGATTCTTTGGCAGAATTCTATCTTATCAGGCCAGTATATCGGATAAACATTTTGGTAATATTATGTTACGTTCCAATGCCTATCTGGCATTTAGAAAATTGTTAGAAACATACTTGTTTGGTAAATTTTTTAACTAATGGATTGTAATTCACTGTGAATGTCCAGTATCTTCACTCTGTAAACCGCACAGAACTGAGAAGTAACTGTGGTATACAAGTATATTGTTATGTTAAGTTAAGATGATACATTTTTTCTTGGACTAACCTCATATAATTTTTGATTACCTCATGAAGGCAATCCCTTCTTCTTCCAATCAGAGATGAACAAATGATAAGTAGAATGCTTAATTGCAACATAAAAGCATTCTAATCTAATCTTCTATTTGTGCATCGCTAATACCTATACAGGCTCAAGGCAACTGTAAAGAGAGGTAAGAGTGGAGAGAAAGAGGAGGGAGAGAGAAGAGGTGGATAGGTAAGAGGGAGAATAAGGGGAGAGAAAAAGAGGGGAGAGAGGAGGAAGGGAAAGGGAGAAAAGAGAGGGTAAAGGAGATTAAGTATCGAACTAATGACAGTCTCACAGGGGAAAGTGGGGTTGGGGCAGGGGTAAGAAACAGGATGGGTGATCAAAGGGTGGCAAAGCAGTATAATTTTATGGTTTTGTAATGTAATAGGAAACCCGAGCTGTGGTGGTGGAGAAGACTTCTACAAATCCTATGGACAGCTCGGATTACCAACAAAGATGTTCTTGATCATAAAAACCCAGAATTGTCCCTGGAAGGCAAGATTACCAGATATAAACTGACCTATTTTGGACATGTGATGAGGGCAAATTCACTAGAAAAGAAGGTGCTACTTGGAATGGTCAGTGGTAAAAGGAAGCAGGGGAGACCAAAGGCCAACTGGCTGGATACCATCAAGAATGACACGGGAATGAACATCAAGCAATTGAAAGAAGCCGTGGAAAACAGGGAAGCATGGCGAGGACTGGCCTACAGAATATCCAAGGGTCGGACATGACTGAATGGCTATTAGTAGTATCTAGAGCAGGGGTAGGCAAACCTTTTCACTCATGGGCCACAATGGGTTCTTAAATTTGACAGAGGGGCCAGGCGACCAGGGGGAGGGGCAGCGCGGAGCGATGGGGAAGGGGGGGAGGGCAAGATTCCATTCTGTTTTACAATTTATGGACTGTTCCTCACGGAGTTTGTCCAAACCTATTTTTTTTAAGCCCAGCTATGCTTTCTTTATTAAATACTCTGGCAAAGAGTTTCAGAGCTAAACTATGCATGGAGTGAAAAAATGAGAGGCAGGACAAAACTACAAAATAATAACTATTTTTTGCTACCTAAAATGACAGATTTGTCAAGACCAGATACCTAACTCATAAGGACTTGATTTTTTTAATTTAATTTTTTGACCTTGTGACCTGGATTGGCTACTAAGGGCCTGTTTGCTAGCCAGGGCCGGCCAGAAGGAAGGAACGAGTCGGGGGCTCTGGCAAAATTTCTGGGGCTGCAGCGAGTGAGCGAAAGGGCGTGTGAGGAAGACTCAGCTGCACAAAGAGCCACATTTCCTGTGTCACCGTTGGCGGCAGAGGCGTGAGGAGAGCGTTGGCATTGCCCTCATGAGGGAATGAGGGAGGGAGTAGACCTCGAGAGTACCAAGGCAGAGCTTGACCTCGCGGGCCACCTTCTCGCCATCCTTGCCCAGGCTCCAGTCAATCATCTTGAACTTCACCTTGGCCGCCTTGTCCTTGGCGCTCAGCGTGCAGCTCATGATGGCAGAGGGTCTGACAGGCAGAGCCACGGAAGGCCAACTTCGCTCACTCGTGCACTCTCGCTCCCGCGGGGCCTCAATCTCTTTTCCACAGTCTCTCTGTGGGCTTCACTCACTGGCTGACAAGCGCCGACACTGGCCAGTCCCTTCCTGCAGGCATGGGCTAAGTTAAAACGCTAAACGGGCCGGATATGGCCCACGGGCCATAATTTGCCCATGTCAGATCTATAGGGTATCAATATATTTCATCATTTTAACTTCAAAGGTCTGGCATTCCTGGATTGTTTTCATTTCGCATTCTCACCATAAAGTCATCAATGCAGTTCTTTGGCCTTGCTAAATGCCCTCCCACAGCAGTGTCACCCTGGTTAGCTTTGTGGTGTTTAATGCGATGCCTCAAGACAAGAATCAACTTACACAGCACCGCATTAAACATTACAAAAATTGCCCCTGAGACTAACGAGGAATGCAGCTCTGTAGGAGAGCGTTTTGCAAGATCAGAACACTGCATCATTTGAAATGGAATTTTATAGCAGGGTATCTAGTTTAAGAGAGTAAGAGGGTATTTACCGAGACACTATTTTATAGAGGTGACTGTGAAGCTTATTTTCGAAGCATATAGGCGTCTCAAAATGCACAAATGGAAGCCCATGTGCTTGAAATGCGCAAATCCTAATTTTACAAAGGCAGAAACAGCACACTCAACCCCGCAGTATGTCCAAATAGCAAAAGAGTATGTTGTGGGCGTGTTTTGGGTGGGACTAGGGAGGCTCCCAAAATCAGGACATTCCAATAGGATGCTGTAAATTAGAGCTGTTTCATTCACGTCAGGGTACAAAAAGGTACTCTGATGGAGCAGCTGATTACTGGAAGAATGACGTCACATGACACTTCCTTAATGCTCCAGTAGTTGCTGCCCCATCCCTCCTTCCCTGTCCCGTGAAAGTGAAACTGGCAATTTTTCAGGCTCTATCTGGACAAAAAGCTTTGATTATCAGGCCCTGCTTGCAAATGGTCTTTCATTTCTGGGTCTGTGCATTTTGCTGGCACAGCAGATACTGTGTTGATATTTATTCATCACATTTTGCACCAATAAGCCTGCAGGCCACTTTACTATATCATATCATACCATATATATAGTGTCTTAAATCCCACAATTCTCTACAAGGAATCTATGTGGTTTACAGTAAGAATTGAATCTAGTTCTTCAAGTTGCATTTTTGACACTTCCCTTTGAAAATCAGGCAGCAGTCTGTTGCTGAGGGGGAAACTTTGCTCTGTGTACATTGGGAGATAATACAAGCACATGCACTTCATAATGAAATCCCCATATGTTTTTCACCAGCTCTTCCTAACCCAGCTTCTAATTATGCCCCTTTTTGCCTTGGGATCATAAATATGTCAGAGATATCCAGAGAGATCATTTACATGATAAACAGCCATTTATAGAAACCTCTGTAAATGTTGCTCACTAGAGGAAAAATTTTATAAAGCATATCATTGGTTAAAAACCAGTTGTGTCTACGTGAGCAAAACATAAGAATTTCCGCAGCTGGGTCAGACCAGTGGTCCATCACGACCAGCGTCCACTCCCGCGGTGGCCCCCAGCCTTGTTCAGACAAATTACTTGTGACATGACCTGTAACAGTAGTTGGTCCCAGATTGTGGAAATTTCTCTATAACAAACTAAGCATGGAACCCTCCTCGGACCATTACTTAAAACGTTCCTATTTCACAATGCTTTTGAATAAAATTTCTACCTTTCTCTCCTCACCCTAATCCAAGCTGAGAGAGAGAGACTTGAGTGTGTGTGGAGGGGTTCACACTTCAGCACAGACTAATGTCCATCCTATGATTCTATGCCAGGGATAGGGAACTCCGGTCCTCGAGAGCCGTATTCCAGTCGGGGTTTCAGGATTTACCCAATGAATATGCATTAAAAGCAGTGTATGCAAATAGATCTCATGCATATTCATTGGGGAAATCCTGAAAACCCGACTGGAATACGGCTCTTGAGGACCGGAGTTCCCTACCCCTGTTCTATGCTATCTGTGTCCTTTTCTTCTTCCACTTTTGCTCTCTTAGCTCTGTCTAACCTATTAGGTTTTGTTTTTCTTGTTATTACTATGTAAACCTCAATGATGCTATTGCAATCTGTAGTACAGTGTATCAAGATATTTAATAAACCTGAAACTTTAAATATTTTAAATGCAGACATGGTCTTTTAAAAAAAATTGTTCACAGTAAGTATATTTAAAATCATGTGCATGCACTCTGTGGGCTGGATTGCGCTTAAATTCAGCACTGAAAAAAAATTGGTGCTGAACGGTATTCTACAATGGGCGTTCTGGGATCCACGTCCAACTTTGAGAGCAAGGAATTATACCAACTAAAACCAGATATAAATTCCAGTGCCAAGTTGCGCAGATCCACACTGTTCTAAAACTGCCACCTTTTAAGGGAATGCCCCAACCTGCTCAGGTCCCTCCCATGGACAGCCCCCCTTTGCAGATCTGTGCAGATCCAGATGTTATTCTATAACCCACCCTTTTACAAAACCGTAATGCGGTTTTTAGAGTCAGCTATGGCGGTAACAGCTCCAACGCTCATAGAATTCCTATGAGCATTGAAGCTGTTACCGCCACGACCGGCGCTAAAAACTGCACTATGTTTTATTTTTTAAAGGGGGGAGGGGATAAATGAATGTGTAAGTGTGCTTTTGTGTGAATGTGCTGTTTCTGCCCCATTCTGATGCCTCACATCCATTAGAACATCCATTTTTCATGCCAAAAATTCAGCATAAAAGTAGCTCTTTATATTTTGATTTCAAAAATAGAATTCCCTTGTGTATGTACACATCCATCCTGGATAGATGTATCCCAGGAATGGAGTTGGGTATTGTTTCAACTTGTGCACATAAGTTTCCAAAATAATTGCTTATGTGCACAAAATATACCAGCACATCTGTGCATGTCAAAGACCAGGTTTAGATGAATGCATGTATTTTCTGTGGGGGAATTTACACCAACATTCTCTTGGAATGTTGGTGTAAATTTAGTGCACTCCTGACATAAAAGTTAGGCAGCCAATTGTAAAATTGCTCTCCCTATGTCAACTGCCAATTGAAACACTAAAAAGCAAACAAGGAGGATGAAAGAAGCTATGCCACATGCAAACTGAATATATTTTCTCACTATAAATCTGCTAATATCCTTCCAGCCTGAGGGAAAGTCACATTAACTGTGTACACTGGCCCTGACATAAAGATCAAAGGAAAGTATGAAGTTATAAATGACCTGATTCACTTTCATTGTGTTTTCTGATAAAAATTGTAGGTCATAAAAGATGTGTGGGCCCCCCCCCCCCATGTGCTGATTTCATCAAAATCTATTTCTAGAAAATACGCAAAAGCCAGCCAGATATGAATGAATATACCAAATTTACCCCCTCTTGTACGAACGTGTGGCGCGAGTTTTAGCGCCGGCAATGGCGGTAACTGCTCCGATGCTCATAGAATTCCTATGAGCGTTAGAGCAGTTACCGCTGCTGCCGGCGCTAAAACCCATGCTATGCGTTAGTAAAAGGGGTGGGGGGGGGTTGTTTGTTTTTTAAAAAAAATTTGGGAATAAACATTTTTATTCTCTTCATTTTTTGTGAAACTGTAGCCTGGTCTGGAGAAAGCAAGGATTAAAACAAGAATTGAAGATGTCCACTGATATGGCAAGAAAGTCCTTTACTGAGCAATCAAAACCCAATGCGGTCACTTTCCGGCAGATGCCTGCATCGGGGGAGTGTAAAAATCAGGACTCATGTTAGAAGATAATAATAAATGAAAAGTGCAAACTGTGTGAAGGGCTAAGCATGGCCGAGTTGGGTGCATGGTTTGGTGACCTACCCAAGCTCCACCTACATGCACGCCCTACTGCAGTTATGCACTATAACACATGGAGGGGCATTTTCGAAAGAACATCTGGTTGTACCATTTTGTTGTATGCCCGGGGCAGTGTTTAAATAAAGAATTTAAAATAAAAAAACTGAAATGTAAAAAAAAAAAAAAAAAAAGTGCATCTCACAGCCATTTTTGAAGATTTAAAACATTGGGATTGGCCGTTTGAGAAGATGTTAGAAAAGACATCTCCACACTGAAAATGCCCACAATGAATAGTCATTTTCCAAAATGAAATGTCCACAATATAAATGCCAAAAAGAACAAAAATGTTTGTATGGCATCATTTGTACAAAAATCGACACATATATGTCCCTGCAGAGCAGAGGGGCAGAGAAATGGTCAGTGCAGTGGACTCTAAACAACAGGATCCAGGTGCAAATTCCACCCTAACTCCTTCATACTATTGTGAGCTCTCCAGGAACAGATTAAGAAAACTATTCTACCTGTAGGTACAGTAGTACAATAGTCAACACACTTGCAGGTGATTTATAAATTCAGGCACAGTAGGTATTTCTACATTCCAAGAGGGCTCATATATTTGTACAGAAATATAAAAAACAAAAAACGTGGGAGTTACATCTGAGTCCCATTGTTCAAAGTCCACTGCACTAACCACTAGGCTTACTCCTTACACTTGCTTGCTGCTCTGTTAGGAATGGCTATAATAGCTGGTTTGGTTTATTGACTTTGGCATTTTTTATATATAACCTTGCTGTCCTTACAGCACCTCTTGTTGTCTTCCGTCTTGAACTAAAAAGGTTTGACGGGATATAAATAAAGCTATTATTATTATTATTTTATACTGCCCATTACAACAACTTTAAGAGCGGCTTACACTGACTTGTTAATAAACTCAATAACAATCTAACAAAAGACCACCACATCAGTCAATGTCAGAAAAAGTTGAAGAAAACAACCGGTTCCCATGAAATGCTCCGTGCCGACTGTCTAAAAATGAAAAGGTCAGTACATAGGAAGGATTTCCCCCCTCCCAGTAGGCCGAATATAAGATTGCACACAAACCTACGCCCAGGCAACAATAATTACAATACCTTCTAAAGAATTCCTTCCTCCCCTCCAATATATATTTCTGTATCAACATGCACAGTAGTGCAGGATGCTCTGCATAAATGATTTCCCAGCAGAGATTAACACCAGGCCTGGGGCAAATGTTGCATTATTTGGCATTAATGAGCCCACAGAAAATAGTGTTTGGGAAGACCACACCATGCAGTTTGCTCTGTACATGTTAAAGCTTAATTTACATAAGGCATTCTTTCATTTTCATTCAAGCTTGGTTGAATCATCTTAAATTGCATGTTAAGGCCTTGTTGTAAGAACCTGCAGAAAAGCGATGACCACTTCATGCAATCGTTTGTTTCCTGTTATTCAACCAATTCCTTTGGCAGACTTTTTCAATGATCCTTAGAAAACTCTGTTTCATTAAGGACCTTTGAAGAGAAATCTTTCTGAAAGCTACATAAATTAAAGCTATTTTTGCTTCCAGTTAGTGATCCAAGTATCTGTCCTTTCTGTTTTGGAGTACTGTCATGCACTTTATCATGGCAATTGCTATGCCACCTCCAGAATGTGGCAGCTCATCTGATTTTTTTTTTTTTTATTAGAATTTTTCTTTATGTATCAAAAAAACATTTTAAAAATAGACAAAATACTAAAGAAAGAAAAAAGAATATATTAAATCACTCAAATCAACATCAAGGGAGATCAATGGAAATAACCAAACTGAAAAATTATCTACCTGTTATATCAGCAACATTATCTGACATTGTCAGTTACTAACCCCAAATTAACCAACCTAACTCCAAATTTTTCTCCAAGAGAAATTATCTCATAACTCAGATTTTCCCTACTAAAAAATTCTCCACCCCCTCCCCTTTACAAAAGTAGAGCATGTTTTTTTAGTGCCAGCCACGGTGGGAACAGCTCTGACGCTCATAGGAATTCTATGAGTGTCAGAGCTGTTACCGTCATGGTTGGCGCTAAAAACTGTGCTAAACTTTTGCAAAAAAAAAAAAGGGGGGGGGGGGGAGGGGAGGCAAGTTAATAGGATGGCTTCTCATTGAATCTAGAATTCATTTTACAGTGTGTTTTGTGATGTTAGACCATGAGGGCTCTTCATACTTGACCCGAAAGCTGATGTGCTACTCTCCTATTAGCCCCTTCCATTTTAGTCAGAGATTGCTGCTAGTAGTTACCACCTTGAAGCATGTTAAAAGTTCTTGATTGAAAATAAGGGCATGTTTAGGACCTGACCCCCCCCCCCCCTTCCCAACTGTGGAAAAGCTCGACATGCGAACTCCACAATTTAGATCTTTAGTAAGGATTTAGAAGAACACCAGATTCATCTGGTGTGATATAACATTAGCTGAGCTGATGTCACCTTCTGGTAATACGTATTGAATGGTGTGTGTGGGTAAAATGGGGGGGGGGAGCAGATGGTGAGGGGAATATATGAGGTGTTGTTAAGGGTCTGTAGAATAAGGATTGACAAGTTTCTAAGAGGAGGTAAGAAAGAGATAATAGAGCTTGTAAGAAAGAAAAAGGATTAGGGAGGTTTCTAAGGTGATGGGGGTGGAACAGTCACGGGATTGGTTGGATGTTGTGGCAGGCTGGAGTGAATTCTGTGAGGAAAGGGGAACAGTAGAGTAGTCTCTTCAGGAAAATATTATCCCTCCCTCCCTCCCATTTGTGTTGGTGTTATGTTTTGTGTCAGTGTTTCGGGATGAGAGGGGGAGGTTTACAGATTATATGTCTACCTGAGTGGATTTGGTTGAGCTTATGGGGTTTGCAGGAGGTGGTCGCAGCTTTGGGTGGGACAGAAAATGGGGTTTGGCCCAGTTGGATCTGGGAGATGAGCAGTTAATAAATAAATAAATGTAACACTCGTATGTGATACTGCTACGAGGGGAAGCATGGCCTTGCGTCACTATGGGTCATGTTTGGGGGGGAAGGGAGGGGAAGCATGGCCTTGCGTCACTATGGGTCATGTTTGGGGGAATGTTATAAGTTTAAAGACTTAACGGGAGCTAGTTTTGACACCAAATAGCTCCCTGGGGGTGTGTGAAATATGCATTGGGGGTTTGTTGGTTTTTGGACACGGATTGTATTGTAAGTGGAGATAATATTAAGATAGATAATAAAAGCTGTGGCCAAATATTTATTCCAGTAAAATTGAGGGCTCCTTTTATCAAGGTGCGCGTCGGACATTTCATCACGCGCTAACCCCCGTGGCAAGCCAAAATACTAGCGCCTTGTCAATGGAGGCGTTAGCGACTAGCGCGGCAGGCGATTTAATGCACGGTATTCCGCACGTTAAACCCCTACCGTGCCTTGATAAAAGGACCCCTGAGTTGTGTGATTACTGATTGATGGTGATTAGCTTTCAGTTGCAGGTGACGGGAATTTAGTGGTACCTCGGTTTACGAGTGCACCGGTTTGTGAGTGTTTTGCAAGACGAGCAAAACATTTGCAAAATCGGCACCTCGGATACCGAGCATGGCTCGATTTACGTGCGACCCCCCCGCAATCCGGCACCCTTCCCCCCGCCATCCGGCACCCCCCCCGACGTGATCCAGCACCTCCCCCGACGCGATTGGGAACCCCCCGACGCGAATGAGCACCCCCTCGCCGCTTCTTACCGTCATCTGGGCACCAGCACCGGCATGTCCTGTGCTTGGTGCCGGTGCCCGAAGATCGGCCTCCTCTTCTGCTCAAGGCCCAGCAGAAGAGGAGGCCGTTCTTCGGGCACCGGCACCAAGCACAGGACATGCCGGTGCTGGTGCCCAGATGACGGTAAGAAGCGGCGAGGGGGTGCTCATTCGCGTCGGGGGGTTCCCAATCGCGTCGGGGGAGGTGCTGGATCACGTCGGGGGTGGATTAACTAGCTAGTGGGTTTGGATTAACTAGCTAGTGTGTTTGGATTAGTGCATGCTGACTAATGCCGAGTTAACGCAGGAGTAATTAATACCTCCTAAATGGGAGGTGGAAAGTCCTCCTGGTTACCTTTCTACAGGTATGAAAACATTAGCACATAACCTGGAAACAAATTATATAAAAAAAAAAAAATGCCTTAAATTGTGCTGCTTTGAATCTGAGCTTAGCACACTGGAAAGTCCCATGTTAAAATGCGCTAAGTACAGATTCTGATGCCCTTAAATGAAGATTTGCAATTTCCAGAAACATTTCCAAACGCCCATCTTTCATATACTTCCAAAACCACTCTCACAAGTTTGGAGGCCAAAAATCTGCCTACTCAGACCTCATTGACTAAGGACAGATAAGAATTTGTGTCTGATATATATGATACCAATATATGCTAATGGATGGCACAGAAATGGTCCCTTATGATTAATGGTCTATGTGCTAAGGCAGATTTACAGCTCCCTGGGCACCCTAGAACCTTCTACAGCAGCATGTGTGATTCACCTCAGTTGACTCAGTTCACCAAAGGATGGGTATAACTACAAAATGCAATCGAAACAGCAGTGTTGAGTACGGATTTACTTATGAGAGATAGAGTAACAGAATTAGACCTTAGAGAGGAATAGGAAATTCATAGTTTGATTTCACAAAGATTTTTAGACCAAAGAACTTACTATGGTCATTCTAACTCGGTGGTTTTTAACTCAGTTCTCAAGACACACCTAGCCAGTCTGGTTTCCACGATACTCACAAATGAATATACATAATAGGGACTGGCATACCAAGGCCTCAGTATATGGAAATCGATCTTATGCATATTCATTGTAGATATCCTGAAAAATTGACTGGCTGGGAGTGCCTAGAGGACTGGGTAGAAAACCACTGCTTTAACTTGTGTTCCACTGGGCATTATGATTTTTCTAATTAACAGTTTACATGACACATGGCACCCTGGGGTTGTGGGTTCAAATCACGCACTGCTCCTTGTGACCCTGGGCAAGTCACTTAATCCTCCATAGCCCCAGGCACGTTAGATAGATTGTGAGCCCACCGGGACAGATAGGGAAAATGCTTGAGTACCTGATTGTAAAACCGCTTAGATAACCTTGATAAGCGGTATATAAAATCCTAATAAACTTGAAAAACTTGAACTAGATTAGTGCAGCACAGCCTTTATAACACATGAACTGGGCTTGGGTAATATATTATGTTCAGGTTCCAAAAATCCACGTTGGCCTAGTTCATGATCTCATATATAATTAAATATGCCATATAATGCTGTTCACTAACTAAGGTTACCATATGGCTCCAGAAAAAAGGAGGACGGATTGAGACCTCCAGGTTTTACTTCCATGGAATGGAATGGAATTAAAGCAATGGAATTAAGGGAATAATGCCGTTTAAAAATGATTAATATAATTTTTAAAAAAAAATTATCCACCTACCGGAGCCTAAAAAAAAGCACCTGCATTGAAGCTACGGAGGCAGTTAATTACAGCTAACACCATTGTAGATGTGGCTAGCGCCAGAAGTGGCATTAGGTGTCTTACAACGTCTCCATAGCCACAATTCACATAGGCACCGGAAATATAGGCCCTGCCAACTGTGGCCTACATTTCCGGCCCCTACCTTTCACAAAGCTGCGATTCTATAAATGGCGCCGTCGTGTGACCGACACATGATCAGCGACCATTTTTTTTAGGCAACTGATAACTGCGCCGTTTTACAGAACCTGGGCCTTGGGGGTAATATCAAAGAAATTCAATAAAGATAGAAAATGAAATAGTATTCTTAAATATTCACAGGGAAGTTTTACTTGATTGGTGTTTCTTCAGGTATTTAGTTAGCAGGTGATTTCCCCCCCCCCCCCCAATGGAAGCCCATTCTCATTCTATTACATAAATAGGGAAAACAGCATTCCCTTTTCTATGCTCTTAAGTGCTCTGCTGTGAATACAGACCTCATGCTATCTCCCAAACACCTCTAATTATTAAATCCTATTTAAGCCCTACCACTGTTCTTTGAACAGCTTAGTATGAGAACCCACAGCATTCTCAGAAGGCAGTTCAAAGACTGATTAATATAATGATAGAACTATTTGTTACCAAAGCTTTTCCACCTTGCAAGGATGAATGATCCTATGGTCTTTACAAAACACATACTCCCATACAAGCTTTTTTTTTTTTTTATATGCAGGATATTATTTTTCCTGCGTTTTATCTGACATTCTAACATTTACAAGGATGCTAAACTATTTGCTTTGTGATTTACTGTGCTGGGAGCCGTCATTACCATCAAGTTTCGACTGTCCTCTGGCATCTTGCTTATAGCGGAAAATTATTCACTGATTCTTATGTCACGAGCAAAACGTACTATTTTTAGCCACCTGCATCCATCATGGCAGGATGGCTTCAAGGGAGAAATGATGCGCATCTTCCGCGTAAAAAGCAAAACGAGAAGGGGAAAAATGGGCACGCCCGTGGTTCCCCCCAGTAGACCTGCTTCTGGTGTCAAAGGTTATCACAAGGCCTGCCACCAAGATGGGCTGCAGTTCATTCAGCTGTCACTTCAGCTCTGCCTTGTGCTGCAGAGCGCTGGCACACAGCGGACAGCTAATGATTGTACCGGCACAAATGCTATTTTTCTTGTCTTCATTGGATCAGCTTGGTGGAGACCTGAGCGGAGGAACTGCTCTGGCCCACATTTTTCAAAGCAAGGAAGAAGCTTGCTTGCAATTTATCTATTTTAAATGAAGGTTTTTGGCTTTTGTATCAGAAGTCTAAGCCAAAAGGTCTTTTTACCTGTTTTAGATTTGTGAAAGGAAGCATCGCATTCTACCTTGAATTGTACCGCTATCGTGCAGTTTTGTACAGTATAGCTGCAGAAGCAATCCCAGAGCTAACAGAAGTCTGCTGCTTTAGAAAACTGCGATATCTTAGTTCAGGAAAGGGGCAGACTAGCAGATCAGATGATGCACGGTCTAGTGCTCCGTTTTATGCAACACTACACCCCTACGTGCTGCCCCAACAACTGAGATATCGACTACCCCCGCCCTCTACCGACGAGCGTAAGGCCCGCTCGCAAAACACTCAAACCGATCAGCACGCGCCTAAGGTAAGATAGAAAAGGCAAGATAAAACTGCAGGCCCCGCGGGCATACCTTGCAACAAAACAATGCGACGCTCCCTTGGCAAAGTTCGAACTGCAGCCTCCGCCTCAGTTCTGGTCACCTCATCTCCCTTTCCCTGGCCCCGGTGCCTATGTCCCTATTCCTCATTGGCTCCCTGTCTGTTCCCTTCTGCCTCTTCTCCCTTGCTCCCTCCCGGCCCCCACCCTCACCCAGTCTCCACCACGGGCAACAGCCTCGGCCCTTTTGTAGCCGCTGCCCCCCTAGACGAAGGGGCGCTTGTCCTGATATCGTAGTTCAGGAAAGGGGCAGACTAGCAGATCAAGCCATAACGCTACATAATATCTCCAGCTTTTTATAATGAGCAAGCATCTTCTGTTCTTTGATTCCCAGTGAAAGGATTTTGGCTCCTCTCTGGTCACTTTTGGGTCTTAGTACTTGGAGAGAAAAAAAATCCTTATTTTGAGTTGATTCCTACATAGAGAAAGGAGGGCTCACAACAGATATGTTATGGAGTAAATACATAAGCAGATTAAAGAGGGAATTCACATTGGTATGTCCAAATTTCTTGTTTCATTGCAAGTCTACCATATGTACCTTGAATTCTAAGACTTCTACTCATATTGAATGTCTTTTTTTTAGATAAAAGAGAAGTTAAAAAAAAAATGTATGAAAGGTGAACAACGCAAAGCCGTTGCACACAGAGTACTAAAGGACCCAGTGCTGCCTGCCTTTACTGTGAATGACATATTTTGGCTGTGCATTTGGAAATACAGTGCTTCCAGAAGTGATGTCAATATCATATGCTTTGCTTGCTCTATCTTCTCAGCTTCCCTCCTGGAAATATATATTCAAATGCGTTAGCTGGATGAAGGATGAAATTATGGCATTACTCACAGCAGGTGCTCTAGCCACTGGCACATAGAAGAACAGGACATAAGAATAGCCTTACTGCAGGGGTGTCAAATGTCAGTCCTCAATGGCCTGTATCCAGTTGGGTTTTCAGGATTTACCCAATGAATATGCATGAGATCTATTTGCATACACTGCTTTCATTGTATGCTATTAGATCTCATGCATATTCATTGGGGAAATCCTGAAAACCCGACTGGATTGCGGCCCTCAAGGAGGGACTTTGACACCCCTGCCTTACTGGATCAGACCAATGGCCCACCTAGCCCAGTGTCTCATCTTCACGGAGGCTAATCCAAGTCACAAGTACCTGGCAAAAGCTCAAAAAAGAGCAGCATTCCATGCCGCCGATGCAGGGTAAGCAGTGGCTTCTCCCATGTCTGTCTCAACAGCAGTTTATCGACTTTTCCTCCAAGATCTTGTCCAAACCTTTTTTAAAAACAGCTACATTAACCGTCCATTTTCTTGTGTATTGTCTCTACTGATTCTATTCTTGTATTCATGCTGGGGTTTGGTTGCTTTTTTTTTTTTTTAAAGCAGCTTGTTTGGAGTACCCTGAACTCAATTCAACATGTTTTTAAAATGAAGTAGCACAGCATAAGCAAACATCAGAAATGCTTGATTGCTTGATTTTATGATGTATTTATGATTTTTTGTTTTGTTTTTAACCTGCCTCAAGCATTTTGTTTAGACAGGTTAAATATTGAAATAAGTGGAAATATAATTTTCGGGCTTATTTTGCAATACCAGCAATGCCTGTTGTTGAGGCTTGATCCATCTGTCTATCCTTCCATCTGGATATTTATCAGTGCATGAGCAGATGAACACATACACACAAACTGAGTAAAAGTCATGTTTGTTTTTGAAATATTTGTATATTTAAAGTGCTTTTGTTTGATTTGTTTATGTTTAAATTCACTGTATGGCACTGTTAATAATTGAAAACTAATAAAGATTAAAAAAAAAAAAAAAGTCATGAGCAGACAGGTAGGAGAAAATGAAACAGGGGAGTGGCTGGGTGGCTAACTTGGTGACTCATTGAGAAGTGAAAGGGAGGTGGAGAGGCCCGAACCCTTTCCCTGAATACATTGTGGCTTAGTGGTGGCAGCAAGTGAAACCCTACTTATCTACGATAGTTGGCAAAGACCAGAGGTATGACCTCTGAATATCTTCCAGCAGTTTTCACCTGGCTGGGTGATGATTCAGGTGACTGGAAGCAAAGGGGTGGTGAGACAGAGTGGAGAAAAGAAAGGGGAAAGAGGAACGGAGGAAGAATGTAAGAAGGACGGAGAGAAGTGTGGCCAATTCTTGTTTTGTGCCAAGAACAACCAGACTATTCTACAATCACCAGGAAAGATGTGCACTTTGGTTGCTCCCTCTTCCCATCCCACAAAACATTCACAGCCACACCAAATCCATCTATCTGGCTCTCTACACCAGTCCACGAAAAAGGCTTGGTTCAATGATACTGACAATAGAGAATTCAAATATGTCTATCATTATGAATTTATACAAATCATCATCAATGAAATCTCATTTAAAATGCTTCATAACATTAATTTTCTGCCATTTTTGTGTTCAGTTGTCTTTATTCCTTTATTAGGGAAAAGGGGATGTTTTTTAGGGAAAAGGAGGAGAGGAATAATGAATAGTGGATGGGGAAGAGGCAGATCCATTTGGGGCCGAAACATGATCGTGCCGAGTCTTGATATACAATAAAAGTGATTGGGCACCAGAATCTCCTTCGTTGTGTTGTTTCCTACTTTCCAAGTTTTGGTAAGTTGGCATCTCCTGTTTTCTTAGGAACATTGTTTTGACACCAATTCCGAAGAATAAAAAAACAAGCCCTTACAGACATCACTAATTATCATCCAGTTGCATCCATTCCCTTGTCCCTTGTTCATTAAAGTCAGAGAAGGTTTAGTGACCAATTAGCCAATTATGTGAGCAAGTTTGACTTCCTACATGACTCCCAGGCAGGTATTCATGCTAATTATACTATCAAAACTGTTCCAGGTGGTCTGTTAGCAGAAGGAAGGAATCTTAAATGGAGGGGCCAGAGAGTTATCTTACTAGTTGGATCTTTCAGTTGCCTTTGATTTGGTGGATCACCAGCTGTTGTTAAGTATAACAAATAGTTTCAGTATTGATAGGAATGCAT
Organism: Geotrypetes seraphini; assembly: GCF_902459505.1. Lineage (NCBI taxonomy): Eukaryota > Metazoa > Chordata > Amphibia > Gymnophiona > Dermophiidae > Geotrypetes > Geotrypetes seraphini. Next base: position 459,359,710 of record NC_047085.1, on the reverse strand, counting down.
TATCCTGGTTCAAAGGATTTCTAACTTCTAGGACATATAAGATAATTTCAAGGCTCTTTTTCAGATGCATGGCAAATATAATGGGGTGTCCCCTAGGGTTCCTCTTTGTCTCCTTTATTATTTAATGTGCTGATGTCTTCTACTGGCTTTGGGATGCTATTAGAAGACAGGGGCCTCAAAATCTATAGCTATGCCTGGAATGCCCTTCCGAGGGAAGTGGTGAAACGGAAAATGGTGATGGAATTCAAAAAAGTATGGGATAAACATAGAGGATCTCTAATAGAGAAAATGAAGGATGTAAATTAAAGAACTAAGGTCGGTACTGGACAGAATTTCACAGTCTGTGTCCCTTATGTGATGATTTGGTGTAGGATGGGCTGGGGAGGGCATCAACTAACATGAGGGCATCCTCATGTTCCACTAACTTGGAACATGAGGATGTTGCTGGATAGACTTTATGGTAGATATTCTGGATAGGCTGGAATGAGCTTGGACGGTAACTTCAGCATTTGGAATCTAGGACAATACCAGGTGGACTTTACAATCTATGACCCAGAAATAACAAAGAAAAGACAAGTTAATTTAATCATGTATTTTTAATTCTGGATAACTAATGGGCAGACTAGATGGACCATTCAGGTCTTTATCTGCCTTCATTTACTATGTTACCTTGACCTCTACAGAAAGAGCGAAGCCCTACTGCAGACCCACTTAAATGGCTAATACCCCTTTTTACTAAAGCAAAACAATCCAAGACCCTCCCCATTATTATAAATAATTCTCTGCAACCTAGTCCAATTTCATGTCCACAGAATCAATTTCTTGGTTCATAAATCCAAGGAATCATAACGACAGTTGAAGAAGGTGCAACACACTACCTTTCAAAAATAATTTAAATATGACTAATCCTGTGCCAGAGCACAATCAGATTTCCAACTGCTATTAAGATCAATCAGAGAAGTAGCATGGTGCTGCCGCATTTTTAATGTGCTCAGGTGTGACCATATATGTATATCTGGCACTTCGTTTGGACCCAGAATAACAGCAAATGCATCTTACTAATGCAATCCTGCCATCTCCTGTATAGCCTTAATCAGCATGCAGCTGTGTTCTACTCAATTCCAAAAATACAATAGACTTGGATATAACAAATGGAGCAGGTAAGAAACCTCTCTTATTGGGTAGAAACAAAGCTGAAAGACACCTCAGAAAAAGGCCAGGCAAGGACCCATTGTTTTTAGATATTATTTATTACCGTTCCATGTTCCTTTTGAGGCCTAATTAACAAGATTAATAACGTGACAGCCTTTCACTGAGAAAAAATGGATAGTTTCAGGCTTTTGTGTGTTGAATATTTCTGAAGAAAAGCGAAAGCTTGTAGCTTTCAACCTGGCCTTCAATCTCCCTCCTTGAACTGGGCATAACTCATAAGGTCTGGGGCTGGAACAGAAGGATGGCGAATACTTATCTGGGAAGGCCAATTAATAAAAATACCTTATACCTCAAAGCCGGAGTAGAATCTGCATCATTGACCAAAATGCAGCAAATTGACAGATAAGGTATATATAATAAAACATTTCTGCCCCATCTATTTTCATGTTGCAACATGCATTAGCTACATTATTACTGTATATGTGAGCTTGTTCATCTCTTTCCAAACAGGCAAAGTTGCTTGGGTAATATTGAAATCCCTATAGATATAGATGAGGATTCTGTGCAAGGATGCACAGGCTATATCAGTATAAAATAAGGGAAAAAAGTAAAAAAATAAAATAAAATCACCTAGGGCACAATAATTGAGGCCCTCTTTTACTAAGCCGTGGTAGAGGTTTCTATGAGCATTGGAGCAGTGTCAGAGCATTTAGTAGAAACCTCTATCGCAGTGGTCTCAAACTCATGGCCTGGGGGACACATGTGGCCCACCAGGTACTATTTTGTGGCCCGCGGTCTGCACTAGTGATGTCTGTACTAGTTCTGCCTGCGCTTTGCAGCGTCCTCCGACTTTCCCCCTGGCCTCGCGCTCTTACCTTCTGATAATTACCGTAACCTGCAGAGAGGATTACCGGTGCTGTAGCAATCCTTGTAGGCTGACGTTGTCCTCAACTGCACGTTCCCTCTGCCACGATCCTACCCCTGATCTCAGAGGAGGGGCGGGACCGCAGCAGAGGGAACGTGCTGTGGAGGCCGATGGCAGCCTGCAAGGAATACTACAGCACCTGCGATCCTCTCTTCAGGCTGCAGTAATTAGCTGAAACTAAGACCGGGAGGCCAGGGGGGAAGCTGGAGGATGCTGCAAAGAAGGGGGAACATGCAGGCCTTAGGGGGGAGGGGGAAGATTTATAAACTATAAAGAGTTTTACCTCATGCAAAATTATCATTTCGTTAATAAGACATTAACTATTTTTTTCTGTGGCCCTCCAAGTACCTACAAATCCAAAATGTAACCCTGCAAATGTGACTCTGCAAATGTGTACACTACTCTATTACATCTTAGTAAAAGGGGTGCAAGGTAATCCAAATCAGTAACAATTTAAAATGAAGTACCGTATTTTTCGCTCTATAAAACACACTTTTCCCCAAAAAAAGTGGGTGGAAATAAGGGTGCGTCTTATGGAGAGAATACTAACTAACCCCCCCCTACCTTCATTTCTTCGGCAGTACGTGCAGTCCAGCGCTGTAGGGCAAGAGCTTTCAGCCTCCTGCCCTTCTTTCCTGCTTTCTCTTCCCGAGCAGCAGTGGCAGAGCGGCAAGCAGGCAGGTGTGAGTTTTTCACTTCCTGCCTTGTCCCACGCCACTCTGTGAATGGCTCTCCCAGTTCTTGCGAGAACTCACAATGCTGGACTACCGGAGAAGTTAAGGTAAGGGGGGATCCTGCCTGCCTCTGGTGGGGGGGGGGGCTGCCTGCCTGCTTGCCTCAGGTTGGGGGGCCTGTTGGGTGGTTGGGTGAGGGCCCTGCCTGCCTGCCCTGCCATTAGGCCTGCCTGCCTGTCACTTGGCTTCTAGGCCAGTCTGATTGCCACTAGGCTTGCCTACCCTGTCCCGGCCTAGCATTAGACCACCAGAGGGGAGACAGGGTACAGAGCCTGGCAGGGAAGGGGACAGGGTGCAGAGCCTGGCAAGGAGTGTGGGGTTGGGTGCAAAGCATGGCAGGGAGAATTTGGTTCAGAATGGTTTTTTTTCTTGTTTTTCTCCTCTAATTCTTGGGTGCGTCTTATGGTCAGGTGCATCTTATGGAGCGAAAAATACGGTAATTGTAACACTGCACATATGGAATGCTGACTTATTTGAGCTGGCAGATGGCCAAAACACTATAACAGACCTTAAAGGAGCTGGTTCTGGTTTAGGGTCAATTAGCATTTTGACAGATGGTCCTACAGCAGGACATGGCAGAAAAACAGCAGTTGGTTGGCAGTAAACAGCAGCAGCAATAAATGCTGGCATCATGTCACACTGACCATCGCCGACAACTTTCCTGGTAACAGGATATAGTAGGAAAACAGAGCACTCTGGTAACAGTGGATAGAAGCAGGACGGATAAGGCATACCAGCAGGTAATGTCACCCAATATGCTGGACCAGAATTGTTCTCCCAGAGCTCAGAACTTAGTGTAGAATTCTGAAAATGTGTTGCATGTAACAGTCCCCTAAACTCCTCAGTTCCAAAGCTCAAACATTAAGACAACTCTTAGGAAGATAGAAAGGATTGTATGCCTTATAAATCCTTCTTCCTGCTATTTAATAAGTAGGACTAAATCAGGCACAGAGGTGGACTCAAGCTTAGGACTTTTCAGTTTTGTATTGGTCTGATAAGAACATAAAAATAGCCATACTGGGTCAGACCAATGGTCCATCTATCTCGGTATCCTGTTTCCACAGTGGCCAATCCAGGTCACAAGTACCTGGCAAAAACCTAAATAGTAGCAGCATTCTATGCTATGAATCCCAGGGCAATCAGTGGCGTCCCCCATATATTTCTCAATAGCAGATTATAGATTTTTCCTCCAGGAACTTGTTCATACTTTTTTTTTTTTAACCAACCATGTTAACTGCTCTTACCAAATCCTCTGGCAACCTGTTCCAGAACTTAACTCTTCTCTGTGTGAAAAAAAAAGTATTTCCTTGTAACTTTACTGAGTGTCCCTAGTCTTTGCAAATTGTTGATGGAGTAAAAAAATCAATCCACTTGTACCCATTTTCCACTGCTCAAGATTCTGTAGATTTCAATTATATCTCCCCTCAGCCATCTCTATTCCAAGCTGAAGAGAAACATAGACACATGACAGCAGATAAAGGCCACAATGCTACTTTTGCACTTTCTCCTATCATTAATATATCTAAAAAAAAGTCTTGTCACCCATTTTATCATGTCGACTAATTTTTCTTACATTTGCATCTTTGCTTTCCTGACTACTTAACCAGATTTTTTAAAACTTTTCCAGATATTTTTGCCTGTCTTCTTTCTGCAATCTTTTGTAGTTTATGAAAGCTAATTTATTGTTCCTTTCCTTCTCAGCTACTTTTGAGAACCAAAGCAGCCTTCTTTTTGTCTTGTTTTTACTTACTTTTCTTACAAAATGGTTTGCTGCCCTTTCAGTTTTGCCCACTTCTTTCCTATTTCTTCCAGAAGTTCCCATCAAGACAATTCCTTGACATAAATCCCTATCTGAATAAATCTCTTTAGCGTTTCCACATATGAAAGGAGTTCCATACCTTTTATCATCTTTGTTGCTCTTCTTTGAACATTTTCTGATTCCGCTATATCTTTTATGAGGTATGGTGACCAAAATTGAATGTAATACTCAAGGTGAAGTCACACTATGGAACAGCAATGTTTGGAATAGTCCACACAGTCATGTGCAAGAGAGAGTTACTAGCTTACACAGACAAATTTTTCAGTAATTTTATGGAAACCGTTTAGAATAAAGGCAGTATATATATTTTTAAATAAATAAACATGGAGGGCCATTTTTGAAAAGGATGTCTAAGTCTGACTTGGATGTTTCCCACTAAGGCTCGGATTCTGTTTAGGACACCCGGTGTCAGAAGCCGACGGGCATCCTATACAGAATCGCGCCTAAATGAACCCGATTCTCTAACCGACGTCCATGTTTCAAATTTACAAGTGCTAGTAGCACATGCATCAAGCTAAATAAAGATTCCTTCTGGTGTTCAAAAGATGCATAGACAACCTATCAAGGTGTGCTTGAAAATTTCTTTTAATCAAACCTATGGTAGCCAAAATGATGGAATATATTTATGCAGAGCAAAACAACAGAGAAAAAGTCCACTCTGCACAAAATCCAGGCAGTCCACAGACAACAGCAGAGAGGGCCTGGCCTTCAAATAAACCACACTTGTAAAAGCACAGCGCTACCCTGTCACCGGTGTCTTCTCTCCACTGCGACCAGCCCCAGTGGAAACAGGAAGTTGGATGATTTCTTGTATAGACTGTATTGGTTGCTATTAAAATGTGGTTAATTTAAAGACCAGGCCTTCTCTGCTGTTTTCTTTGGACTGCCTAGAAAATATTTCTGCATTTTTCTGCCACATTTTCTTGGTCTCTCATTGCATTTCATGTTACTTAGGATCTTCTTTCTCATTTCAAGATGCATAGAGTAATCACTTTGCACTGACACCTCTGTCATTAATATAGTTCTTGTGTTCTGCTTCATCAGTATGTCTGTTTTGGGTTTTTGGAGGGGTTTTTTTTGCATCCAACTTTGTATCTGCTGGAATGGAAATGTCCCAAGAGATGATTTTGTGTAGGATTGGGCTAGAGAGGGCATCAATGGGAACTCCACTAACTTGGAACATGAGGATGTTACTGGCCAGACTTTATGGTAGATATCCTGCAAACAGGATGGTTGGATAGGCTGGAGTGAGTTTGGATGGCAACTTCAGCATTTGGAACCTAAGACCAGTCTGGTCTCCAGAATAAGCTCTGTTATTGTCTACTGTAACCTATTTGTTCTCATGACTAGTCTGTTTTCAAACGATTGTGAATGTCTACTTGTAACCCGTTCTGAGCTTCTGGGAGAACGGGATAGAAATCGAAATAAATAAATAAATATCAGGTAGACTTTACAGTCTATGACCCAGAAATATCAAAGAGACCAGTTAATTTAATCATGAATTTTTAATGGATATAACTAATGGGCAGACTGGATGGACTGTTCAGGTCTTTAACTGCCGTCATTTACTATAACTTTTTCATTTTTCATAATTCTCTTTGGGTCATAATACAAATGCTTTTCTGGTACAGCAGGTTTTTTTGTTGTTTGTTTGTTTTTGTTTTTTTTCCAAAGGATGAGTTTTCACAGTTGGTGCAACACTTTTTCTTAAGTTTCCTTGAAAGTGTTGAGTTACCAATCAAGTTTACTTCTTGCCCACCTTATTCACTTATTGGAAAATGAGATAATGTTGTGGGCCCAGCCTGATCATAATGTTATGGCTTGCATCTTTGTTAAGAAGACTCAAGTTTAGCTTTTTGTATGTTTATTTCTTTTTGCTCTTTTCCCTTCCAAGGGTACTGATTGCAAGCCAATGGATTCTCTCTTTATTATTTTTTTTTCTATTTAGTTCTCTGAGGCTTTCTCAGCTGGTGTCTTGATTGCTGCATTTGTCCATGTTTTGCCGTGTCTAAGAGAGTTGATACGACAATCCATGTACTCAGAGGCGGCAAGACCAAGACAACTGCAATATTCTTTGGTATTTACTTTGCACTTGCTTACTATGTATACTTGCTTATGAAATGTGAAGCTTTTAAATTGAATTCCATTTGTGTAAGTAGTATTGTTTTAGCAAACAGCAGAATTTTTATTCTATTATTCATTCATGTCACCTTTCATATTTTTCACTGAATAAATACAGAAGCTCTGAGCCTTTTATAAAAATGCATATTGCTCTGGCAAAGATACACAGAGAAATGGCACCACACTCAAGAAAAAGGGCCATTTTAGAAATGTTTACGGTCATAATAAGTGGCATCAGAGTGGAAAGAAACATGTGCTATATACTTTGCATGGCTGAATATAACTCACCCTGACTGAAAAAAGTGTGAGCTGTATCCAAATAAATATATAAATAAATATTGGCAGTGCTATATGTATGTATGTCACAGTTTTATAAGCAGCTGTGATGCATGTACTGTATGCATATAGGCCCTGATTCTGTATAGGACGCCCGTCCCGGGCATCCTATACAGAATCAGGCCCACACCCGCCCATGTTGCAGACACCGGTTACAGAATCGGGTTTGTTTAAACGCAGCCACTATACTTAATCTCGGCAAGGACTCTCCCTGCCGCAATTAGTATAATAATAATAATAATTTATTTTCTTGTATACTGCCGCCACCAACAGTTCTGGGCGGTGCCGTGGCTATGCCCACCAGTCTCCCCTCTCCCCTCCCCAAAGATCATGGCAGGAGGGTGCCCAACCCCTCCTGCCCTTAGAACCCACGATCGCCGGCAGGAAAGTGCTCAACCCTTCCTGCCGGTAGACCACCCACCCCACCAACGACGATCACGGCAGGAGGATGTCCAACCCTCTCCTGCCCACAGAACTCATGATTGCTGGCAGGCAGGTGCTCAATCCTTCCTGCCAGTAGGCCCCGCCCCCGAAGATCACTGACAGGAGTGTACCAACCCCTCCTGACGGACCCCCCTAACGATCCCCCCCATCAAAATACCCCAACCCCCCTCCCAGGACCCTTCCAACGAAACCCCCCCATCCCAGACCCCCCCTTGGGCTTACCCGCAAGTTGGCCGGACGGGTCCTCACACCGTCTGGCCAGAAGGCCCACCTCCATCCAAATGAGGTGGGCCCATTTCTCCCCTGCCCAACCCACAGGATCCTAGGGCCGGATTGGCACCAATCGGGAGGCACGTTTTCTAAAAAAAGTGCTCCCCAGGCAGGTCACCTATATTGAAGGCACCTCTGGGAGGCTAGGGAGGCCCGCAAGCCCACCTAAGGCTAGGTGGTAGCCTTAGGTGAACCTAGGCGGCCCTATGTGTCTCCCTAGTAGAGTGGGAGACGCTTACTTTTGCACTTTCTCCTATCATTAATATATCTTTAAAAAAGTCTTATCACCCATTTTATCATGTCGACTAATTTTTCTTACATTTGCATCTTTGCTTTCCTGACTACTTAACCAGATTTTTTAAAACTTTTCCAGATATTTTTGCCTGTCTTCTTTCTGCAATCTTTTGTAGTTTATGAAAGCTAATTTATTGTTCCTTTCCTTCTCAGCTACTTTCCTAGATTGGCATCTCCCACTCTACTAGGGAGACACATAGGGCCGCCTAGGTTCGCCTAAGGCTACCACCTAGCCTTAGGTGGGCTTCCGGGCCTCCCTAGCCTCCCGGAGGTGCCTTCAATATAGGCGACCTGCCTGGGGAGCATTTTTTTTTTTTAGAAAACGTGCCTCCCGATTGGCTGATTAGACAGCTGTAAGATGTCTACAGCTGCTTACATTCGGGACGCACTTTGCAGAATCGGGGCCATAATGCCCCTTTTACAAACATGTGATGAATTTTATAAGTATGGAAACAGTAGAGCCTTTAATTAATAAGCTTTACTCTAAAATATTGTTCTCTTTCAGGCGGGGGGAGGGGGGGAAGGAGGGATAACATGAAAAATTTCCTTGTCAGATTGGTGTGCCAACCACCACCATCAAGCAATTCTCTAAGTCCCAGAGATAATCAGGGCCATGCTTGGCTTTGAACACACATAAATGCTGACAGGTAAAACTTTCGTGCACAACAGTTCATGTAAAACTGCAGGACCTGCACAGAATTTGCCTCCTTTACATCTCCGCATGTTACCAGATTTACACATAAGTAGTGTCTTTTCTAAAATCATTACTTATATCTAGATGCCAATTGACACAAATAAATCTGTCTTTATAAATATAAACAGCATCTAAGGTCTTTATTTTTTTTTTTTCTATGTTCCCTGTATGAAATTCTTTAACGTATTAACAGTGAGGGGGGGTCTAATCTCCCTCTGCTAACACTGGACTAGATGCACTAAACACGGTCAGTAAGATCGTGTGGATCTCTGTGGGCCGATTTTTTGACCAATTCCGAAACAGCAATCAATGCTCAAAGAAGTTTGCATGTTCGCTGTAATCTCCGTTCGGTCCCGTCCAATCGATCACTGCGAGAGCAACTCTCACACAACTCTCACAGAATAGTCCAGTTGATACAGTGCCAACGTACACATGCGTCAGATTTGCTACATCAGTCATAGGCATGGATTACTGTAGCGCATCATATGCATACATCACTGGCACGCATCAAAGGCATCAGCCGCAAAGCATTCTTGTCGCACAGCGCTTTACAAAACGGCCGTTAGAGATTTTCCTTCTTTCCTTCTTTTGGAGTTGTTGGAAGGAGCTTTTGAAAAGGAAAAGTGAACAGGCGGCGTTTACAGAACAGTTTATGTTGTTTTTTTGTCTTTTCTGGTTGGTATTGTTTTGGTTTGGTGAGTATGATAGCGTGGGTTGATGCTGGGTGGGGGTAGGTTGGGTACATATAACACACATATACATCCCTGCAATTCTAAAAACTGGATGTATGGTATAAATAGAAACATAGAAACATAGAAATAGACGGCAGATAAGGGCCACGGCCCATCTAGTCTGCCCACCCCAATGACCCTCCCCTGCCTTTCTCTGTGAATAGATCCCACGTGTCTATCCCATTTGGCCTTAAAATCAGGCACGCTGCTGGCCTCAATAACCTGAAGTGGAAGACTATTCCAGCGATCAACCACCCTTTCAGTGAAAAAGAATTTCCTGATGTCCCCGTGCAGTTTTCCACCCCTACTTTTCCACGGATGCCCCCTTGTTGCCGCTGGACCCTTGAAGAAGAAGATATCTTCTTCCATCTCGATGTGGCCCGTGAGATACTTGAATGTCTTGATCATATTATATTAATTTCAGGTCTGAACTATTGGTAAAACAGATAAGCAACTTGTCTTGACCAGTTGCTTTTTTCGGATCGCTAAAAGTGATTGCTTTTTTTTTTGTGTGTGTGCAATACAAAATGTTAGAGCATCAATCACGCGGCTAATTTACATGGCATTTTAATATTAATGACCTTATTTGCAAGGCCGGATCGAAAAATGAGCAATCATGCAGAAAGCCATGCCATTTTCTGCATCGGGTCGGCAAATGCAATCATCGCTAAACCAGTCAAAACCAGTCCAGCTCGCTGACTTTAGTGCTTCTAGGCCACTGTGTCTAAAAGTGACGCAGAGTTTAGCAGTGCTCAAACTGTTTTCAAAAAAGATTTCTAATGAATGAATATATTATGATTTAGGAAAAGTGTTCTATTATACGTAGATTAACTATTTTACGGTATTTGAACCTCCACAGTTATATTCAGTTCATAATCCAAAAAGACAACATAATTTACAGGTGAAAATCTACTTTGACACCAGCATTTGGCTAAGAGGGGAATGCAGTATTAAAAATGGCACCCAATTCAGTTATCACATAAACAAAAATACTAAATATACATATATTTATACAAATGTACTAAAATATTTTAATAGCTGGCCTTGAGCTAATTATAATAGTGGAAAAATATATCAGCTGAAAGTTTGACTGTGCAGTTGTAAGAATTCTCAGAGCTGGCACGGATTCTTGAAGTAGGGATGTTCTCTGTCAGGCACTGATAGACTATATTATTACCATTTAAATGATTTTTTTGGTAAAGCTTTTCATTATGTTAGGTTTGACTGATTAAGGCGAGATGGCTTGACTTTCAGAAACGGTCCCCAGAATTGTTTAGGGGAGGTTATATGAAGGATACTGTTGACGTCTGCAGTTTCTCCTTGGTGCACCAAGGTGATCCACACAAATGCCTCCAGTAGCTCTCAGCTATTCTCCTGCGAGACAGATTGCTGAGCTTCTGTTTGGCTTTAGCGATGTTAGTGTGCCAGTCACTGGGCCAAGGAATGACAAATTACCTTGCTGCCAATATCAGAGCTGGGACAGTTCTCTTGGCTGCCTCTGCCAGATGGGCCTAATTAAACTATTAGCCAATCAGCAGGGTCTGATGGCTCCATTAGGAATCCTCCTGTGCTTAAATAAACAGCTCAAAATAAATAGTTGGTTCAATTAAAATGCTGCACACATGCCATCCTGGGCTATTTATTAGCAAATGGTTTGCACACTGCTTCCTGTTTTCAGTGAGGAAGAGGGACACCTCAAAAGCAATGAGTTCTTGAAGATGGCGTGGTAGCTTTATGATTAAGATGGAGGATCCTCCATTATTCACTGATGGTAAAATACTGTCAAGTTTGAATGGCTGGCGTGGCTTCTTTCATCTACAGAATCCCTAAACAAAACCACCAATACTCATTAACCCCTCCCCCCCACACCTTTTTACAAAACTATAACGTAGTTTTTAGCGCAGGCCATGGCGGTAACAGGAATTCTATGAGCGTCAGAGCTGTTACCACTACGGCCAGTGCTAAAAACCATGCTACGGTTTTGTAAAAGGGGGAGGGGGGGGGTTAAGACTGTCCTCTTCCATTCTGAAGTGTAATTTCTGAAAATAATAGCTTTGAAATGTTTCAATAGCTTAGGCATTTCTACCAGAATAAAGAGAAGTAAATACGCGTGCCACGTGACTGACCCTCGTGAAAAACTCCTGCAGTCATCACACTGACAAATGCACCCCGCTTTTATAAAGCAGGAGGCTTAGACATAATGAAAGGTGCATGACAAGTAGAAACATAAGAAATGGATTAGGGCACAATAAAAGAGAAAGCAGAAGAATCAAGTCACAGGTTAACTGATATTTTAAAGTATGTGTTAATAATACTGCTGTTTTAACTAGGGAAGTACATTTTACTGTTTTCTAGTATATATTTTTTTAAAACCTCCCTATGTGATATATTCGTATTAACATAAATTTGCCTGCATACATCCTATCTATTTAATATTTGTAAGGTATATATAATATTTGTAAGGATAAGTGATGCCTGACAATGATTGATAGGTAATCCATATTCATGTTAGCATGCATGCGTGGCCTGCCGTGAGACTCAGAGGGCGTGAGTTGAAAGTCATTTCAATGCAAGCAGGACCTCAGAGCCAGAGAGATATCTAAGGGGCTGTTTGCACAGGTCGGGTAGGGTGGGAGAAGGGGGAAGGATGGGCTTGCCAGATTTCATGTTCAAGTTGGGGGGAGGGGGGCTGGAGGTCCAGAGGAAATTGGCTTAGATTAGCTCAAGTCGACGTGGGGATGAAGAAGGGAGAGAGGAAAGAGATGGAAATTCTGAGGTCATATGCAGGTTGGGCCTGGGGCAAGGGTGGCAATAGGATCCCCTTAAGGGGCAAGGAAAGGGAACAGAATCTTCCTGTTAATTTCCATATGTGTCAGCTAATTTAGGGGCTCTTTTACTAAAGGATATTATTTTTTTTTTTTATATTTTATTTATTCGGCTTTATTTTACATCAAAAGAAATTCTTTGATAAAGAAACATAATAATATCTAATAGGAAATAAAATATTAAGTATTACTTATATATTACCATGATAACAGTCCACAACTAAGGAAAGAGAATCAAGCACAAGTCAGGGATAGCTGATTATAACAAGAAACCAAAAATATACATAAAATAAGTACAGAGCACTAACGATTGTATACTAACTATACGGTCTGGTTGGTGACTTCAGTGGACATCTGAGGGGATACGGAAGCTGCTTTACCCTCCAAGAAAAATTGTAATTGATGGGGTTCATAGAAAACATATCTATTTGCTTGATAAATAATACAACATTTACATGGAAAGCGCAGCTGAAAGGTAGCTCCTAACCCCAATACAGATTGACGTAACATTAGAAATTTTTTTCGACACAGCTGCGTCCATTTAGAAACATCTGGAAATATAGCTATTCTAGAACCATAAAATTCAACATTCTCAGTCCTAAAGAATAGACGAAGAACTGCTTCTTTGTCTTGTAAAAAAACAAAGGTCACAAGTAAAGTAGCCCTTTCAGAGATTTCGGAACATGAAGACTCCAAAATATTTGTAATATCTAGTTCAGTCTGTTGATTATCTATGACTAAAGGATATTAAGCCTTTAACATGGCTTTTGCTCCCAATCTGTAGGCATGGTCTTGTCCTCATCAGTTATGAAAAGATGAAAGCAAATCGTTGGCTTGCTGCTCATTGTAAGATAGGATTGTATCCCAACTGGGTGCTGCCATGCTGAAACCATTCCCTTTATTACAATTGCAGATTAATCACTACAGAATAAGGGAAATATTCACCAACTGGGGGAAATTAATTATAACATATAAACATCAAAAACCCACAGTACAACAAATCCAAAATCTTAGGGCTCCTTTTACTAAGGTGCGTTAGGACCTTAACGCGTGGAATAGCGCGCACTAAATTGCTGTGCGCGCTAGACCTTAGCGCCAGCATTGAGCTGGCGTTATTCTAGAAGCATACCGCGCGATGTGGCGCGTGGTAATTTCGTACATGCGCTAAAAACGCTAGTGCACATTAGTAAAAGGAGCCCTTAATCTTCTCTATTGTCTAAATGGTGTAATGTCTTTGGAGACCAATGTAGAGAATCCTTTCTCAACTGTGTCTCACATTATTAAATCTTTATTTTTGAAAATTTCAATTATACAATCACATTAAACAATGTCATTCTTAGGAAATAAAGAGAAATGCATAATCAGGAAGCAGATTCCACTAATATTTGGGCAGGAACAAAAAATACATTAATATTGTCCACAACTAAGGAAACAGAGCAATCTGATGGATGGACTAGTAAAGCATAGAGAGGAGGACCCAGGCCCATAAACCACTCTAACCATTATATTTATGGTGGAAATGGTTAGCCCTCTAAAACCAACAAAACCCTATTCTGCTGTCATATGAGTGCCACCTGTAGCCATGAGGGCTATTGGGGTGGTAGACAGGTGGGGTTGGTGGGTTTTGAGGAGTTATGGTAAGATGCACTTCGGGCACTCTTTATGTGAAGTTCACAGCAGTGCCCTTTAAGGTGTCTTACTGCTCAGTTAGCATATCTTTGTGGCCAGTCTATCAAGGTCACTCACATGTCAAAATGGTCTGGATTTGGATGTTTTCAACTTGGACATAAGCACCCCTATGATTGTCCCCTTAATCACAGTCCCCATGGGGACAGCCCTCCTAATCTCACTCTTTACTCCGAGCTATCATATGACCATTCCCCTGTCCCAACCTTCCTGGCACTTACCAAAATATCCCTGGGGTAGGAGTAATTAAACTCTGGAATTTGTTGCCAGAGAATGTAATGCAAGTAGTTAGCTTAGCAGGATTTAAAAAAAAAAAAAAAAAGGTTTGGATCATTTCCTACAAGAGAAGTCCATAAGCCATTATTAAGATGGATTTAGGGAAATACATTGTCTGTTCCTAGGATAAGCATCATAAAATCTGTTTTACTCTTTGGAATCTTGCTAGGTACTTGTGACCTGAGTTGGCCACTGTTAGAAACAGGATACTGGACTTGATGGACCTGCGATCTGTCCCAGTATGGTAGCTCTTATGTTGTTATGTAATCTATCCAGTTCTGTCCAAATTCAAAATGGCAGCTATGTTGTCTAGTAGTAATTTCATAATTGTCCTTATTTGACATATTGATCCCTAGTGGTCAAATAAAGGTGATCATGAAACTACTGCTGGGATTGGAAAGCTATCATTTTCAACCAGGGTGGCAAAGGGGTGGGAATAGAGGGGCGTCTCTGCTACCCCATCAATTAGACCTTTATAGATACCTCTAGTATCAGGGTAGAAGGTCAAACGGGAAAGTCACCAGGGATGATTGTAATCGGTCATGGGGAGGATGGAGTGAGATTCTGATCAGGCTATCATTGGTGATGATTGTATTGGGGGGAGGCAGTTATCAGGAGGGGCCCCTTCCCCCAGCCGGGCGTGCGAGCTTGCTCCACCCTTCCCGACAGTTCCAGTGCCTCACCTCACCGAAGATCGGGCCGGCTCCTGCACAGAGCCTCGCTGCGGCCCCCTTCCCTCCAGCTGGACGTGCGAGCTTGCTCCGCCCCTCCCGACTGGCCGGGAGCATTCAAATTCGGCTGAGGGAGCTCCCCCTCCTGCACGGAGCCTCGCTGTGGCCCCCTTCCCTCCAGCTGGGCATGCGAGCTTGCTCTGCCCCTCCCAACTAGCCGGGAGCATTCAAATTTGGCTGAAGGAGCTCCCCCTCGACAGTTCCAGCACCTCACCTCACCGAAGTTTGGGCCGGCTCCTGCATAGAGCCTTGCTGCATCCCCCTTCCCCCAGCCGGCATGCGAGCTTGCTCTGCCCCTCCCGACCAGCCAGGAGCATTCAAATTCGGCTGAGGGAACGGCGCTTAGCCGTTTGGCGCTCCGGCTAAGGCGCACGGCAAAGGCGCGTGCCTTAGTGCACGCCTTTGCAAAGCGATTTAGTGGAGCATAATCAAGTTTCCTGCACCACAGCACCTCACCTGCAGTCTGGCAAGACCAAACAATAGGTGAACGATCCTACTCCGCCGCTACCTCCTCCTCCTAGCTACTCGTGGACTGCTAACAGGTAAAACTTATTGCATGACTTTTCCACATAAATATTTGCATGATTACCCCGGACAACTTCTAACGTAATCTCTGCATGATTTAGTCCACTAGCTTTACTTCTCTTAAGCCTTTTCAGTCTCTGTTGACCACGCTGTACAGGATGGCGCTCATTACTAATTATCTGATTTGGGTCCTTATGGCCTATTGGATCTGCTACAATAGCAAGTCAGTCGCTGCATTTTATGCTATTCCTATTCCAGTACTTATAAGGTCTCGCTCAACTAATTCAGAACATCTTAGAGCTGTTAATCCTTCTCTATATGACTGTTCAGAATGGGGTCCCTTCCACATCCCGGTTGTATCTCCCTCACGAAAACCTAGCAGACTCTACTGTAAAAGACAGCGGATATTGAGAAAGATTACCTACTCTGTAACCACCACGTGAAATCTTCACGGTTTCTACTTAAATATACGTTCTATTAGGAACAAATCACAGCTGGTCAAAGACTGGCTGGAAGAAGCCAACCCCGATTTTGTTCTTCTTACTGAAACTTGGTTGGTCTCAGATAACGACATTATCATATGCGACTGTCTGCCTCCTGGTTTTAAAATTATATCTCTACCTAGAAGCAGAGGTAAAGGGGGAGGATTAGCTATTATCTTAAAAGAATCATTTGAGTCCACAATCCTAGCTTCAAATTCCTAAGTGGACCTTGAAATCCTTTCCTGTAAACTCTGAACAGATCAGCTAGAAGATGCTCTAATAATCACCCTATTCTACATCCCTCCTAAGAAATGGCCCGTAGCCAAAGACATTTTTTATGAATTCCTCCTTACAAACTCTACACTAGGCCCATACAACCTACTGACAGGTGATCTAAATATTCACCTAGAGCAGGCAGAGCAGGGTGACTCCAAAGATCTACTATCCTTCATCTCTTCACTAGACTTCTTTGTGCCACCCCCTGCAAAGACCCATCAAAAAGGCCACCAACTAGATCTAGTCACCTTTACCGCCAAAGAACCAGTCTATCCCAAGATTTACTGGAACCAAGCCATTTGGACTGACTCTCTATGGTCAGACCACCGTTTATGTAATTTCCAATTTAGCTGGCAAGTAAGACGCTCACCAACCAAATCCAAAGAGGCAAAAAGACCTAAGAAAATGGTAGCTAGAAGAGGCATGGTGAACCCAGTAGAATTCTGGTCTCACTATGACATAACTTTTAGTTCAGACTCCTTTTTGGCGGACTCTTGGACCAACATGAGTACGCAGATATTAAACAAAATGACCCCCCACTAAACTTAGAAAAATAAGAAATAAGAATCTGGATGGCTGGTACGATACCGAGTTAGGAAATGTGAAATGGGAGTTACGGAAACTCGAAAGACAATGGTTGAAATCAGAGGACAGTGTAGGAAGGTTAAATTGGAGACAAAAATTAAATGAATACAAAAAACTAATAATAAAGAAGTGCACTAACTTTTATGCCCATAAAATTGGATCACCGAACACCAACAGTAGAAATCTCTTTGAATTAGTCAACAATCTCTATGATATACAGGCCTTCTCATGTTCTACCCTAGATTCCCCACCATCTGCAGACAACCTGGCTGAATTTTTCAACAACAAAATCAACAATTTGAGATCCAAACTAACGGGCTCCACAAACAACCATTTAAACTACCCAGTTGCCCAACACAAACATGAAGATATGGCCTGGAATAATTTTACTACTCCATCCTGGCAACAATTCTCCAAATACTACATGAAATAGGCTGATTCCTACTGTAGATTAGACTGCTGCCCCCCAAATATAATGAAGTGGCTCCAGTCACTTTTAAAGCCAAGTTATACAACTGGCTCTCCTCTCTTTTACTAACCGGTACTTTTCCTGAGGATTTAGGCCAGATTCTGATTACTCTGATCGTCAAAAATCCTAGAAAATCCACCAATCTGACATCCAATTGCAGACCAATTGCGAGTACTCCCTTGTTCGTTAAGCTGATGGAAGGCTTGGTCAACCAGGAACTAGTAATGTATTTGGACAAATTTAGCATACTGCAAGACAATCAGTCAGGTTTTCGCTCTGGGTTCAGCACTGAAACTGTCATTGCATCACTGCTGGATTTCCTTCATACCTTATTCAGTCAGGGTACCAGTGCCCTAATTCTGCAGCTAGACCTTAGTAGTGTCTTCGATCTGGTTGACCATGCCATTCTAATTGACTGTTTGGAATCAATTGGTCTTTCAGGTAACGTGTTAAAATGGTTTCGGGGTTTTTTTGAGCAAACGGTCATATCAAGTCTATAGTGACAATAAAAAATCCTAGCGCTGGGTAAATTCCTGCAGAGTCCCGCAGGGTTCTCTTTTATCCCCCACATTGTTCAATATCTATCTTGCCTCTTTGAAGAACTTACTAAAAGCTTAAAAGTTAAATTTTATATCTATGTTGATGATATCACCATAGTTATTCCCCTTACTACCCTGACCTCCGAAACAAAGATTCATCTATCATTCATTCTAAAGCAAATTGAACTATGGATGACTGAATTCAAATTGAAGCTACACACAGATAAAACTAAATTTTTCCTGACAAGTCCTAACGATAAAATTAAAGGCTCATCAATCTAATTGAATGGTCAGGTCTTCCCTATTGACCACTCCATAAAAATTCTGGGAGTGACTCTGGACCGCCAACTTACTCTAAATGCTCACACAGATTTATTGGTTAAAAAATGCTTCTCATTACTATGGAAACTCAGAACCATCAGAAAATACTTTGATGCAGCATCTTTCTGCTTACTGGTTTAGTCTTCCATCTTGAGCATGCTCGATTATTGCAACATCATCTACCTGGGATCCTTCAAAAAAACCATTCTAAGACTCAGAGTCATTCAAAATTCAGCAGTTCGACTGAATAAATGGGCTGAATAAATGGGCACACTTAAGCCCCTATTATCAAAAACTCCATTGGCTGCCCCTGGAGGCGTGAATTCTGTTCGAGTTCTCTTGTCTGTGTTATAAATCAATATTTGGTCTGGCCCCCACTTACCTAGTTTCCCAATTTAACCTGGCAAGTTCTATTAAGCCCACATGAAGAATACATCTGTTCACCTATCTGAGAATAAAGGCCTGCCACTACAAAAGATTCCTGGACAGAACCCTTGCCTTCCAGGCAGGCAAATGGAACGATTGGCTGACTAACATCATCATGCACTCCTCAACCTACTTCAATTTTAGAAAATTGTCCTCATGGTAAAAATGAGTTTGTTCAATCGGTTTGTAAACTAAGAATTTTTATACCTCTGCTAATTCAAGCAGTAACCTTAAGATCTATATAGCTTTCCACTTCTTCCATTATGTAATGATTGCATTGACTTTGAGAACCTTTTCTTCCATTATGTAAGATTGTATTGACGACTTTGAATTGTGACCTCTTCGCTGATTGTCCAGCGCTTCTTGTTGTAAACTGCCTCGAACTTTCATGGCTTTGGCGGTATATAAGAATAAAAAAAATTTTTTATCTGTAGGGCTAAATGCTCAAATGGGGGGGGAGGGGCGGTATCAGGCCTGCAATTGTGGGACTTATTCTTAGCGCTGGGGGCCTGTATTAGCACAGGCACTTCTCTATCATTTACTAATGCATTTAACACAGGCCTGTGAGGAGTCTTTCTTTGCAGTAAATGCAGGGCAGATGTTGGAAATCTCCTCAAATTTACCACTCAGGCTTTGCATTTACCTCAAGATAAGTTTTGCAGTCCACATGCGGTAAGTGCAGAAACTTAACCACATTTTTGGTAAACAAGCCCCTAAAACTGTCTTCTCCAGAAGACCTCATCTTGCACTGGACAGTTAAGCAAGCCCATCCTATTTAAGGGTGTCGTTCTATAGACCAAACAACTACAATATCAAATTATAAAATGTAGTATTCATGTGTAGTGTACAAACATTTTAAATTGTGGGAGTGCTTTGTCTGTTGCAGTCTCTCCTGAGGATTGTTTCTGTAAAGATCTCTGATTGGTCATGTATGGAACACAGAGAGCTATGCTATTCAAGCTTATCGAAGAATGACATTCAATATTCAGCAAGCATTTAACATAATGTTTAGCAACTAAAATTACCCCTCTTTTCTTAAAGAAGAATTTTGTATTTTAATCTCTGTTTTGCAATTTACCAAATAACTTTGATAGACTAATATACATGTCTAATATCCAACAGATCTCATTAGTAACAAACTAGACATTTAGAAAATTATAATCAAGGCTTTGCAGGAACTAACAACTTACAAATTAGTGTCTGCTGTAATAACACAGTTGAAGTATGGGAAGGCTCTTCCGGAATTAATGGCAAAGCTTTGGTCTTAGAGAGACAAGGCAGGGAAGGAGAAATAAGAATAAAGCTGGTATTTTTGGAGGTTTAGAAACCAAATTATATTCCAATAGAAACAAGCCTTTATATTCTTTATCAAAGGAAAATGTATTTTCTAGACACTGTAATTACATATAAAATGATTTTCTTATGCACTTTCCTAGATTTTGACACCTCCTTCGGTAACCATATGTGAGCCTGAGATTTGGGACCAGTATAAGAAATTCAGGTCTTTGTGTATTATTTAGCTCAACTTAAATTTTGTAATTCTTAATGCCATCTAGCATGTGTTGTGAAAATATACTCGTGGAGGAGCATAATCAAAAAAAACGTCTAAGTCCCTTTTTGGCCTAAGGCCTTAAACGTTGAAAGCAGAAGCAGGGAAAGAAGTGTCCATAACCAAAACAAACGTCCTTGTTTTGATAATGGCCTGCCTCTACATTCAGCTGTTTAAATGCCCAGACCACCACTACATCTACACTTGTACCCAAACGACGTCTACACTTATACCCCATAATGAACCAAAAAAACGCCTAAGCCCCAAACGTCCAACACAAGGGCTTTTAGGCAAAGGAGGAGCCAGTCCTTCACCTAAAAGCTGGAGTCTGTAACCGGTGTCTGTCAAAAACAACACCGGTTACAGAATCCACCCCAACCCCCCCCCCCCCATGACATCGGGGCAGGAGGGAACCCAAGCCCTCCTGCCCCACGATCCCTAAAACCTCCCCATTACAGTCGGGCAGGAGGGAACCCAAGCCCTCCTGTCCCAGGCACCCGCAGCACCCTGCGACAACATCGGGGCAGGAGGGAGCCAAAGCCTTCCTGCCCCGCCAGCCGTGGCACCCCGCGACAGGCCCCCCCACTGACCCACAACTCCTGCCGCAAGTCGCGTCAGTTCGGGTACAGGGGTGATCGCATTGCGGTAGGGGAGATGAGGCATCTCTCCTGCCGCGATGGTTGCGGTGGATGGGTGGGTAGGTTGCCGGGGCTGAACTGATCACGCCAGCGGCCGTCAGCTTAGCGGCCCCTTTTTCAGCACTTAGACCTGTTTTGATTTTGTCTAAGTCAAAAAGGTATAAGTGCCGACTAGGCAACCTGCCTAAGGTTTTGGTTATACCTGCTGCACGCCTAGGTGTAGGTCAGCCCACCTCCTGCCACCGCCCTTTCCCCTCCTCTAAACACGCCTCTTTTCTCTCTGTGCGTTTAGTGGCAGGGGAAAGGCCTAAGCTGGTTTTAGATACGTCTAAAACCAGCTTTAGTTATGGGTACTTGGACCTGATCAGGCTTTTTGATCGTCCAAGTAGCCATTTAGGACACTTTTTTTTTTTGATTATGAACCCCATATTGTTCACTCACCATCTCTCTGCTGGCTTACTTAACGCCAAATTTACATCAAGAGAAGATCCCAAGGCATCTACATGCCTTTGTGCAAAAGAGGTTTTCCAGACAACGTCTCTACTTGGTTCTACTATTGAGAATCTTAAGAACTAGTACGATTATAGAATAATATGTACAGATCTCCACACCAAGATAGAAAATATCCAAAAATAAATATATCTAGAATGCACATGCTTCTGTTTTTCCAGTTCACTTAAGCAGAAAGGAAAGAAAAGATCAATGTAGCACGAGTTTAGTGAGATTGAAAGATGATTCAGCCTCTCTTACTTCTCCTGGGCTCTTCAGTCACACTTCAGGTTGGTATTTAATTATGGGCTGGAATATTAACTCATGCACGCTACCATTAATGGTGGATACCACACTCTCAGATCATATTTGCGTGACCATTTGCTCTATTAGTCAGCTGTTAAGTTGTTAAGAAACTGACTTGGGTCCCTATTAACTATGAGTTCCCAATAATACCTTGTTTTGTCTGTAAATAATTTTTTGCACGGTTAATATTCCAAACAATTTAAATGGCCAGAAACAGCCGCTGATTGGTTAAAATCACTTGTTCGGGGCTATGCTCTAATTTTCAGTAGCACTTAACTGGCTGAAAATTAGCAGTTAGGGTCTAATTCTCAAAGAGTGCATCCCGATTATAGGCGGCAGTAGGCGTCTGGCAGCCAATCAGGAAGCACGTTTTTAGAAAAAAAATTCTGCGAGGAAGGCATCTGTAATACATCTACAGAGACACGTAGGGTCGCTTATGCACGCCAAAGGTGGGGCATGGGTGTGGTTTCACCCAGAAGTGAAACTTAAGCATCCCTACACGTCTCCGTAGACATAAGACAGACGCCTTAAATGTAGCCCTGCAAAATGCTGGCCTACATTTAAGGCGTCTGTCAGGAAAACTAGCCGTGATTCTGTAAAGGATGCTGATGCGTGACTGACATGCAATCAGTGGCCACTTCTTAGGCAGCTGCCGATATTGGTGGCCTTTACAGAATCAGGTCCTTAGTTTGTAAATGAAAGCTGGCTACTTTGGACGCATTCTGGGGGCAGAGTCATCACTTGGCTGGTTAAGTGCCAATATTCAGCACATAACCGGCGATGGTAACTGCAAAAAAGGGACCACATAAAACACAGTCCTATCTTTATGAAGCAGCCCATAGCCACTTATGTTCTGAATATTGACTTAAGTGCTACCTACCACGACTTAAGTGCTACCTACCGTGACTTAAGTGCTACCTACTGCCACATAAACAGGATATTTAATGCCAAAGCCCAGACATGGCCCAGCATTGAATGTCCCGAGAATACTTCTGCAGAGGTACCTGGCTAGCTGACTAAATGCTATTTAACTGGTTAGGAGCCATTCCTGGCTACTTAAATATTCTGAATATTGGGGGGGGGGGGGGTATAGGGCTCTTTTAACCAATCCAGGTCATAATTGGTCACTGCTGGAAACAAGATACTGGACTAGAAGGACCATTGGTCTGACCCAGTATGGCTATTCTTATGTGTGTTGGGAGCTAACGTCTACTAAGAAATCTGCAGAGCGCATTGAGTGATAAAGCTTATTTGTATCCCTCTTTTATAAATGAAAGCTTCCAAAATGAAACACTGTGCATGAGGGTGAAAGGAGATTTTGATAAGGTTGCCTCTGGAATTGAATGTAATGAGTCTGAGAAAGGCAGCAGTGCACCCAACTAGAGTGAGACAAAAACTCTTCTTGAAGTGCATTCCTATTGTTTGAACTCCGTTGGGACATTTGGATTAAGGAGGACATGATAACACATTACTTTGGTCCTATCTACGAAGAAGGCAAAGGAGATAACTTTATCAAAAGGTCCTTTCACCCTCATGCACAGTGTGCTGTTGGAAAGCTTTCATTAATAAAAGTGGGATACAATTAAGCATTTTCACTCAATGTGCTCTGCAGATTTCTTTTGTAGGAAGTGATATTTCAAAAGCGGATCATTGGCACATCTTTATTGAAAGACTTGGTACTGTCAAGGTGGTAGGCCAAGTACTGAGAAACTAGAAGAGATTTTGTTTGGTTTCCAGTAGATCACTATGTCTTCAGTTCTAACTACACTAGTTTGAATTAAGGATCTATTGTTCCACTAGGACACTGAATCTATGAGAGAAATCACTGCAATACTAGCCATGAAAATGAATAAAATGCTTGCTTCCTTTAATTTTTTTTAAGAGTGTAGAAATTTTCACATGCTTATTTGGGATTCTAGTACGACTTAAACTGGCTTGTACTGAGCTTAAGGTATTATGCTCCTGACAATCAGGAAGACATGTAGTTAGCATTAATGTGATGTGGAGGGACTTTTTGATATTATGTCTAAACCTGAGTTTAGATGTTTTACAGAACACACACAAAATCCAGTACCAAACATGTCTATATTCAAAATTGCAAAGGCCTATCTTGTTATTTATTCAAACATGGATGTGTTTGTGCTCAGTGCATCTATTTTTTTTTAACCATTCTTGAAAAAAAAACATACAAAACACACAAAATAAGTCATTGGGATGTAGGAGGGGGGCCAACATTTTTAACAGACTGGTTACACATATATCGTAACAGAACAGTGAGGTACCCTAGAGAGCACTGTAATGAACTTCACCATGAAAAGTCCCAGGTATACATCTCACCATAGCCCTATTATATTGTACGACAAGCCCTCCAAAACCCAACCAAGCCCTACTGGACCGAACTATACACCACATCAATAACCCTTATTCATGCAGGTGGCCATTTAGGATAGAATTTGGAAGGTATAACATGTTCCACTACAAGGGTTGTTGTTAGAGTGGGGGTATGAGCCTGAGTCCACATCTCTATGGCTCAATACACTACCCACCAGGCTACTCCAGAAACCTGCATGCTGCTCTGCTAGACTGGCCATAACATCTGAAGCTGTTATACAGGCAGGTATGGACTGCTTCATTCACATCCTGGGAGAGTGGGAGTTGGTCAATGTAAGTGAGCATGGAGTGGCCATCTGATCAGTTTGGGTGCTTTTTTGGCACTTATTTGTTGTTAAAACAGGTCTTGCCTCAGATGCCTAAATTGTGCCCTGGACGTTTTCCTAAATGTTTGATTATGGCAGAAAAATATCTAGGTGTGGAGCCTGGGAATTCAAACATATATGAATATTAATTAAAAAAAAAAAAGTATATTGGTGTGCATGATTAATACATATACATATGTTGTGGAGTATTTTCATAGACTAGTGATGTTATAGACTCTTGCAGGCCCAAGAGACACAGTATTGATGCCTGTTTTTCCACACAGTTTATGATTACATATTTTCAGTGTTAGATCAACTCATAAGAAATAACACTTATCTTAAATTTGTTCTGATGCGTTTTGCCAGACCAGCTTCTTCAGAAAACCTAACAAGGTTTCTTCAAAAGTTTGAGGAAGTACAATTACAAGGATACCAGGAGAGATTAAAACAACTTTTGAAGAAATTGTGTTGGGTTTTCTGAGGATGTCGGTCTGGCGAAATGTGTCAGAACCTGCGTATTCCTCTCAGAACAAATTTAAGATAAGTGTTATTTCTTAAGAATTGTTCTAACACTGAAAATTTGTTTCAGCAAAGCAGCATAATAGTACTGTAAAGTGCAGTGAAAGACTGAGAGAGGTGCATTTAGGGGTGTGACCCCTGGTTGTGTTCTCTCTACTGTTAAGTTTCTGAGCACTTCATAGTAATTTGGTAGAATTATTCTCATTGAGACTTTTGGTGGTTCTTGTTTGTTAACATTTTATATCGATGTAGTACCACCATCTGAATACTTTCTGAAAGTCAGTCAGTACATAGATTTTATTTGGAAATTATTTGGATACACCTTCAGTTTAATATAAAGTTCCAAAACATCTATTTTTTGGGGTGCTACATCAATGACATTTTTATGATCTGGATGGATTCTGAAGACTAATTAATAAGGTTTAGTAACTCGCTAAATCAGATTAATCAAACTATTAAATTTGAAATGGTTTTCAATAAGAGACAGATCAGTTTCTTGGATGTATCTATTCATCTGATGGAAGGAAAACTATGTACCTCTGTTTTTCAGAAAAGTACAGACTGTAATTCTATATTAAGGCTTGACAACATGCATCCTGCACATTTAAAAACAAGCATCCTCTTTGCACAGTTTCTTAGATACAGACGTATTTGTAGTTCAAATGAAGATTTTATACATGAGCAAGTCAAAAAAAACCAACAAGAACTGCAGGAAAAATGCAAAGCAGAAACCAAAACCAAAACTGAAGTAATGTACAAGGTGCATGAGGCAGTGGCATTGGAAAAAACATTTTGTAAAGTGCCTATATCCTCAAAAGATTGTAAGATAGGCTAAGAAAAGAACATTAAACAATCCACATAGTGCTTTACTACAATATCATCAGTCTCAAAATACCACAGAAACCATTTCTTGTGTTATTAAACAAACTCAATCATCGCAAAGGATCACCAAAATATCTAAAATATATTTGCCATTATTAAAAACACTTCCATGCTTTGAAAGTAAACGATTTGTTGTTGCGCAATCTAGAAATAGGAATTTGAGTGATTGGTTACGTCATACCCCCAAAGAATCTTTTGATCAGGAGAATGTTCCTGTAAGTGGTGGACACTGTTCTGTAATATAATGGCTTCCATAACTAGTTTTGTATGCTACAATGATGGTAAAGAATACAAACTGAGACATGCAACCACTTGTCAATCTACTAATGTGGTTTATACTATAAGATGTCCTTGTGTTATTTTGTTATATAGGACAAACATCTAGATCATTTACAACATATTTAACTGAACATAAAAGTTGTTTGAGTAACATAACATAAAACTCACTTATATACCACAAATACCATTAAGTTCTATGTGGTTCACAAAGACTAGTAATACAAATGAATAGACATCCGATTTCTAACTTCCAAAGTGTTCCCTGAAAAGATACATCTTTAAGGCACATCAAAATTGTTGATATGGGAGTGTAAATATATAAGTTAAGTCCCCAGTCCATGAGGCTGCCTGAAAAGATGATAGTCGTTCCTGAAATTTCTTGTATTTACATCCTTTCACAAAAGGGAAAGAAAACAATGAATGAGTTTTCCTATGATGTTTAGAATTTGCGATAATAAACGATTCCATAGGATACTCAGGATTTGAACCTGTTAGTGCCTTAAAACAAATACAGCCCAGCTTCAATTTAACCCGTGCCTCAACTGGAAGCCAATGCAGTCGATGATAGAAATCAGTACCATGGTCACACTTCTTTAAATTGAAAATCAATCTAACTGCTGCATTCTGAATTATTCATACTCTATGAAGGTTTTTCTGAGTACCTACAAGATGAATAATATTACAATAGTCCAGCTGACTAAGGACAAGTGATTGAACCAACAAACGAAAGGAGTTAATTTCAAAATATGCTCTGATAGTTCTTAATTTCCATAGAGCATAAGAACCCTTTGGAACCAATGAATCGACCTGATTTTTCATTGTAAGGGTACAGTCAAGAACTACGCCAAGTATCTTTATAGTTGACTGAATGCTAAAAATTGTATTATTTAAGACAATAGATGTAACATCTTCATTTAAATACCAAAAAGATGTCTGAACCACTGGTAGCACACTGTATGGAAGAACAACATTGCTTTGTCAATCTCCAATGCTGGATCACAGACAGAATTCCATCATCTTTACAATGTGGAAATGTTAAACGGCAGCTCTGGCAGAAGGAACAACAATGGATACATCATTTAAATACTTTACATCCCCATGGATGGTGTTAGAATGGCTTTCTTTTTATTAACAGTATCAACAAACTCCCCTCCAGTGAGGTTCCACACTACTTTTTCTTTATTATTTTAGAGCCTCAGCACTACCACTCCACTGCATCAATCACCTTTCATAGCGGCAAGCTGTACGTGGTCAAATCATCACTGGCTCATAGTAGCTTATTTTCTTTTTCTAAATACTTCTTATAGTGATGTTAAATATTATATTCAGATTCATAAATAACTTTCTTTAAAGTGCTCAGTGCTCCAATTTTCATAATAAATTAATTCATCTTAAAAATGTATATTTCATATCATATCAACTGTTTCACAACCATTTAGGGCTCCTTTTATTAAGCTGCGATAGCAGTTTTAGCACACGCTTATGAATTGCCACGTGCTAGACCTTAATGCCAGCATTGAGCTGACATTAGTTCTAGCCGTGTAGCGCTAATTACGAAATAGAAATAAAATTATTTTTTTCTACCTTTGTTACCTCTGGTTTCTGCTTTCATCGTCTTTTCACTCTCTTCCTTCCAGCGTCTGCCCTCTGTCTCTTCAATCCAGCATCTGCCCCTTCCATCTACTATTTGCCCTCTCCCCTTCCATATGGTATCTGCCTTCTTTCTGTCTTCCCTTTCCATCCAGCCTGTGCCCCCTCTTTCCATTTTACAGCCTCACTGCTCTCTTCATCATTTTTATCTCTCCTATACCAGATCTAGCATCTTTGTCCTTCTCTCCTTATTTCTCTGCTGACCCCCTTCCCAGCATCAATCTCTTTACTTTTTCATTCCTCTGTCTCTCCCCTTTCCCTCATCTGATCTCTCCATTCCATCCTGACCCCTTCCCCTCCTCTAATCTCCCTGCCAGCTGTTTCCTTCCTATTTTCCTCCTCCCCTGTCTAGCAATACCCCTTCTTCCCTTATCCAATAGTAATTCTCTTCCCTTCCCTTTCACTCCTCCTCTGTCCAGCAGTACCCCTTCTCCCTTCCCTCCTTCCCTCTCCAGCCAATTTTTCCTCTCTCTAGCCTAGCGGCAGCTCTGTATACTTTTAACTTCATCACACAGCTGCCCCTAGCAGTAGTTTAGATGCAGTTTCATCAGGCAGCCCTGGAGCCTTTGCTAGGCCAATCCATCTCGCGAAGCGGGCCGGCCTAGCAAAGGCCCCGAGGCTACCTGATGAAACCGCATCTAAACTACTGCTAGGGGCAGCTGTGTGGCGAAGTTAAAAGCACACAGAGCTGCCACTATTGGTCCGGGGGTACGGAGACAAGATAAAGGCAAGAGGCATATGCGTCAGGAGTCCCGGTGAAGGTGGGAGGCATATGCAAAGGCATACGCATACGCAATAGCAACAGGAAGTTGCAAGTCAGCTGATGCCGGCACCGGAGCCTTTCTTCCTGCCCAGTGTACAGTTTGTGGAGGGGACCCGAATCCTTCACGGACCGGCAGAAAATTTTTATGGACCGACACCGGTCCACAGACCGGCGGTTGAAGAACACTGTTATAAAACCTTTGCTCACTACTCTGTGGCTTTTATCCATTTATTTTTTTCTGCCCCTCCCTTCTACCCAGATATAATAGCAATAGTTCCTGTCCAAGAGCTACAGACCATGCCTCTCTTCTAGAACCAATCATGGCCAAGGAATAACCACATTTTCTCTCACTGAGGACTGTTAAAATCATTTCTGGAACATCCCTAGCAGCTCATCTTAAAGAGCTTGAAAAATCAAACCAGGATCTTTCTCACATTACAGGACCATAGGGCCAGTTTGTTTTGTTGCTAAAAGGTGTCTGGAATTTTTCTGTTATATTAATGCTATTTTTATTCTATTGACTTTCTTAAAACATGCAAAATGTTTTTTTAGTTTCAATAGCTTAAAGGGTACCAATCTGAGTTAAAAAAAAAATTAATGTTATTGTGTTCACTTAATTTCATTTAGGTTGCAAATGTGTATCATTTTAAAGTTTTAAACTGTTGGAAACGTCATCTTGTAAAATTTCTTTGAAGTCCCACTTGTCTGTCTGAAGTGCCATAACGCTAGCCAAGTAGAGAGAAAGAAGGTTCTTCGGAGATTGATTTTTCAGACACTGTGGTTCTGTTCAATTGAATTCACTCAAGCAGTGGTTAACATAAACAGTGTAGCGAGTATGCCATGTCAAATTAACAGCTTTGCAAATCTCCTGTTAATTGTCAGCCTAATTAAAAAATTGCTAATTATAATGCTTATAACTTCAAATAACTGCTCAGCTATAAAGTACTGGCTGTCAGGTGTAAACAGGGAGACTGAAGGGGAAAAAAATCAATCGACATCTGTTAATTTATCAGAGGTAGTACACTAAATTGAAAAATGGATTGCCTAATGCACTGTAAATCTGCATTACGATAAAAGACCAATTCATTTCAACACTTGCTTAATAAATGATAATGGCCATCTTTACTGGCTAGCCTTAGAGTTTATTCTGCCAATTTGACTTAAATCTTGTCTCACCAACAATAAAACAGAGGACTAACATATGTGTGTGTGTGTGTGTGATTATACAGTATACTTTATGGCATAGAACTGCATCTAAATCTATTGTCCTCTTTTGAGTAGGGTTGTGCATTTGTTAATGAGTTTATGGTTCATTAAGATGCCTTAAAAATGCATGGAACATTATTTTTTATATACCATACATTGAGTTGATTTCCATGCATCAGAAAGTTTAACATGGTTAAAAATTGTTGTTAATATGAATATGTGAAATGAGTGGCAAAAAATTCCAATAGGAATCAGGGAAAAAGTTATATTTTATGGGGAAAAAAAGAACCAAAAGATTTTGCCTGGATATATCCTTAGGTTGTACATTTCCAATAATGACTTTTCAAAGTCTTTGTCAGGACCTAGGTGCATAAAATAAGAAGCTCATAACTCATCCTGTGTCCGCAGATATTCAGTTGCCTAAAATGTAAAGTGATGCATGTAGGTAACAAAAATCTCATGCACAAATACAAGATGTCCGGGGTGGTACTTGGAGAGACCTTCCAGGAAAGAGACTTGGGAGTTCTGATCGACAAGTCAATGAGCTGTCCACGCCATATGCAGCGGCGGCGAAAAGAGCGAACAGAATGCTACGGATGATAAAGAAGGGAATCACGAACAGATCAGAGAAGGTTATCATGCCACTGTACCGGGCCATGGTGTGCCCTCACCTGGAGTACTGCGTCCAGAACTGGTCGCCGTACATGAAGAAGGATATGGTACTACTCGAAAGGGTTCAGAGAAGAGCGACTGAGATGGTTAAGAAGCTGGAGGAATTGCCATATAGTGAAAGATTAGAGAAACTGGGCCTCTTCTCCCTCGAACAGAGGAGATTGAGAGGGAACATGATCGAAACATTCAAGGTACTGAAGGGAATAGACTTAGTAGATAAGGACAGGTTGTTCACCCTCTCCAAGATAGGGAGAATGAGAGGGCACTCTTTACAGTTGAAAGGGGATAGATTCTGTACAAACGTAAGGAAATTCTTCTTCACCCAGAGAGTGGTAGAAAGCTGGAATGCTCTTCCGGAGGCTGTTTTAGGGGAAAACACCCTCCAGGGATTCAAGACAAAGTTAGACAAGTTCCTGCTGAACCAGAACGTACTCAGGTAGGGCTAGTCTCAGTTAGGGCGCTGGTCTATGACCAGAGGGACGCTGCGTGAGCAGGCTGCTGGGCACGATGGACCACTGGTCTGACCCAGCAGCAGCAATTCTTATGTTCTTAATTATAGTTGTAACTCTACAACATGCACATGTTTACTCATACAACAAAGAGTCATTTCAGGGAGATAATTCAGTCTTATTAAATAATTGTATATACATACTGGAAATCATATCCATAACGCTACACCAAGGCTCACTTTTCCCTACAGTAATTTACATACAGTAGTTTGTAATGCAGGTGGAATAAAAGACCAAAGTACATCAAAACCAGTATACCAACAACCAAGATTCATAAGCTTCCAGAATGCTCGTGGAGCTTAGATCATAACCCTAGATCTTAGATCATAGCCCTAGAACAGGAGACTAGGGAAGCCTCTGTCTCAACATATACCACATATATTTTAAGACACAAGATAATTGTTATATCTCAGGACTGTTATATAATAGGACATCATTATACAGAGATAATTGTAACAATATATTTCATTTATTTATGAATTTCAAACAAGAGCATTGGAATGCCTCTATGGGGGACCCAAGGTCCAGCCCTAACCCTACTCTCAAACCTACCCCATTTCCACCCCCAAAATAATAATATTGATTTTAATGGTATACACAGAACACAGATGGTCCTTCACCAAATAAAAAAAAATAAATGTCCTTCCCCAACCTCAGGCCCCATTTCTGCTCCCATTCCTTACTAGCTTCCTCTTTTCTATTCTGTCCTTCCTCCTCTCCCATGCCTAGTTTCTGCCCTCACCTCCTCATAGTCCAGAATTCCCTTCATTTATCTCCCTAAATATCCAAATATAGTACAGTGCTCCCCTGGTCATTCGCAGTCGGCGATTCGCGGTCCCACTCATTCACGGTATTTTCCGACCGCAAATGACCGGGCAGGAGAGGGCAGCCGGAGCGCCAGCGAGTGAAGGAAATCACTTGTGGTATGCTCCGACCGCCTCTTTCTGCACTAAAGTCGGGCCTCACCAATCGGGAGCTGCGTGTCAAAGCGAATCGCCGACTGCGAATGACCGGGGGAGCACACAAGTACACTGGGCCCCCCTGCCCCACCCCAGCCTCACCATGAGCCCAGGCAGAAACAGGAAGCTGCGTCAGAGGAAAGCTTTGGGCAAGCAGCACTGCGTGCACAATTACAGTTCCCGTTGCCTTTCTTACCTGCGTTGCTTGCTTGTCTTATTTTCTGTCGATGGGGGGGGGGGGGGTTGTGTTGCCGATTGGGGTGGGGGCCCGCGTTGTCGATCGATGCTGGAGGGGTCCATCGCCGTTTGGAAAAAACAATGTTTTTGCCCTCCTTCATCGGGCTCCCCTGACCATTTCGGGCCCAAGGCACGTTCCTACTTGGCCCATTGGTTAATCCTGCCCTGACTACGTGGCTAGAACTAACAACAGCTCAATGCTGGTGTTAGCGTCTAGCGCACGCAATTCTGCGCGCACTAAAACCGCAATCGCAGCTTAGTAAAAGGAGCCCACAGTGTGTGATAGCAGCAGAAGAAACTAGATGGGAATCTACACAGCCCACCATAGAACCTCTTCCAATCCTGAGGAATATTTGCTAAACCCTCTGACTCATCCTGTCCTTTTTTGCCATACAGTACTCTTCCTTTGGGGGTGGGACGTGGAAGAGGTTCTGTGGTATGACTGGCTGAGCACATTCCCATCTAGTGACTGCTACTTCTCTCAAAAGCTGTGTCTTCACCTCTTGGCTGATGACAAAGGTAAGGAATAGGAGGACGATTGAAGCAGTCTTTTCTAAAAAAAAAAAAAAAAGTATGAAGGAAAATTAAGGATAAGAGGTCAATAAAAAATAAAAATTAGGAGGAGGGCAATTTTTCAGGATCAATGAATGAAAGGTGGGACCTTGCCAGACTTGGCTGAGGTTTATTCCATATCATCAAGCTGATATCTGAGATCCTTTTCCTCCCCTACTTATATCTTATACTTTCATTAGTAAGATTTCATTGATGTTTGGAGGGTTTCCTGTTAATCTCACTTACCATCTTTATTGGATATCAAGTGTTAGAAAGTTCTCAGCCCAACCAACCAACTTCCTAAATTCAGAGTGTTATTTTGCCACTGTAGCTGAAAAGAGTGTTATTTTGTTAAGTACCAATTTGCAGAAACAAAATTCTATGTTTTTTGCCATTATTTCATATCATTGATTGAACCATATCCATGTCATGCTCTTCTTGGTTGGGAAGAGAATTTTTCAGCACCCCCTCATATTGGCAACCAATGAAGAGACATTAAGGGCCCGCGCTGCTCCCGACACTCATAGAGTTCCTATGAGCATTGGGAGTAGTGCGGGCCATTCAGCGCAACTCTCTACACTAAAAACTGCTAGCACAGTTTGATAGAAAAGGCCCTAAAATTGGAATGATATGTTCATATAGTGATATTCCACAGACCACCCTTCTGTAGTTTGAGTTATTTGAAGAGAATTAAGATACTTTTTAAGAGCTCCTATTAATAGAGAATTACAGTAGTCAAGGTAAGGACACATTAAGCTTTAAACCACCAATCTAACATGTTTAGCTGTTAATAATGATTTTAAAGGTTTTATTATCCTAAGTTAAGAAACCCCCCCCACAAAAAACCCTCTTCTTTAGAGTACAGGAAATATGTCCTTTCATATTAAGATCTGTGTCTAAGACTACTATCAGTGTTTTAACTTAATTAACAAACTGGATTTCAACATCATTAATTGTTCCTTTGTGAGACCAAGGGCCTCTTCTATCAAACTGCGCTAGCAGTTTGTAGTGTGGTGAGCCATGCTGAATGGCCCGCGCTGTTCCCAATGGCCGCGCTGAATGGCCCGCGCTGCTCCCGACGGCCGCGCTAAATGGTCCGTGCTACTCCCAACGCTCATAGGAACTCTATAAGTGTCGGGAGCAGCGCAGGCCAATCAGAGTGGCACACCAAGCTACAAACTGCTAGCGCAGTTTGATAGAAGAAACCCCATATTTTGAGTGTTGTGTGCACTTCTCATCAACACATCTGTAAAAAGGTATAACGGAACTGGGTAAAAAATAGAGAAGTGTGACCAAAATGATTAAGGGAACGGCACAACTCTCATTTGAGGAAAGGCTAAAGAGGATAGGGCTCCACAGCTTGAAGAAGAAAGAGCTGAAGGGAGATATGATTGAAGTCTATAAAATCCTGAAATGAGTAAATATAAATCAATAGCTTACTCTTTGAAAAAAGTGCAAAAACTAGGGGACACTCCAAGAAGCTACATAGTATCACATTTAAAACAAATAGGAGAAAATATTTTTTCACTCAAGAGTATAGTTAAGCTCTGGAACTCATTGCTGGAGTAAATAGTAAAAGCAATTCCTGGAAGAAAGGTCCATAAAACTTTATTAAAGTACTCCTTACTATGCATTTTATGTTTATGATTTTTGTTATTGAAAATTCAATAAAGTTTTTTGAACTAAAAAAAAAAAATACTCCTGGGGAATGTCACAGCTTATCCCTGGGTTTAAGTTTCAAGTTTCAAGTTTCAAGTTTAATATGTATTTGATTAATCGCTTTGTCGTTATTCAAAGCGATGTACAAGTAATTAAAATTACAATATAAAAGAAATATTAAAATAAATAGAGACTAACGGGACAAAAACAATTTTGACAAGAACTGGAAACATAGGGATAGGTAGGGGAAAAAATTACAATTTATAATATAAGAGTGAGAGACAAAAAAGGAAAACACTTAGGGAAGGGATAAAAATGAAGATGATTAAATATAGGATTATTTAAAGAAGAAAAGATTAATTCTGAGACTTTTTTTTTTATTTATTTTATAAATTTGTTGAGAGAAAAATCTTGGTGTTAAATTGTGAAGGCGTCATTAAAAAGGAAAGTTTTCAGTTTACATTTGAATTTTTCTAAGTTTCTAATTTTTGAATTTTAAGCAGCATGGAACTGTGCTACCTTTTGGGAATCTATCAGGTATTGAACGACTACAGCCATCTTGTTGGGGCCCTAATCAGGTGCACAGAAAAGGGTAAAATAAAGATAGAAAAAGCAACATACATGAACACTATTTATATGTGACTAATTAGATCCATTAAATAATGTTCCACATTCTGAGTGTAGTAAGAATGCAAATGAAAATGCATATTTGTTGAAAAATACTACAATTTAGATTCAAGAACAGAGCTTAATTTCTGGAAGAATGGCTTGAAACACAGTTCTATGTTTTTCAGATTTCAAAACAGCAGGAATATTCTCTCCAGCTCATCCCTTCCAGTCAGCCTATTTTTAAGGGGGGAGGGGAGTGGAGGCCTGGAGCAGGGCAGAAAGCAATCACTGTTCCCAAACCCTCTTCTCCTATTTTTCCTGCTCCTAACCCAGGGCCGCCATCAGGGCAGTACTACCAGTCCTGCATTCAGGGGCCCGGAGGTGACAGGGGGCCCGGGCTCCCCCAGGGTCCTAGGCAGTGTTCCCTCTAAGGCAGCGGTCTCAAACACGTGGCCCGCGTGTGGCTCTCCAGGTTTTATTTGTGGCCCGTGGTCTGGAGGCGATCTATCTCTTCCTTTTGGAGCAGCAGCCGGCTCATTCGTTCAAAGCCGCGGGTTGGCGGCTCCTTGCGCTATCCACTCCTGCATTGGAAGCCTCTCTGATGTCACAACATCAGAGAGGCTTCAGACGCAGGCGCGGATCTCGCAAGGAGCCGCCACCCGCGGCTTTGAACGAACGAGCAGGCCAGACACGCTGCTGCTCCAGTGGCGTACCAAGGGGGGGGGCGGTCCACTGTTCTCCCTAGAATGCGGCTCGTCTAGAGCACTGGTGCCCAACCTGCTTCCCTTCCCTTCTCACTGCTGCCATCGGCGATCAGGCCGGCACCGTGTTTTTGATTTCCCTGCTTCTCTTCCCTGCAGGGCCGACCAACTCTCGCGGCGGCCCTACATCAATTCTGACGTCGAGAGGACGTTCTGGCTAGCCAATCGCTGCCTGGCTGCCCGGAACGTCCTTTCCGACGTTAGAATTGACGTCGGACGGCGAGAGTTGATCGGCCCCGTGCAGAAGAGAAGCAGGGAGATCTCGGCCTGTTCCCGATTGCGGCAGCGGCAGCAGCAGCCTATTCCGCGGCGGTGGTGGCATGGGGGAGGCAGGAAGGAAGAAAGAAAGAAGGGGGGGGACAGGGAACCAGAAACAAAGCAAAAAAATGGGGCACAAAATCAGAGAAAGGCAGACATAGAGAAAGAAAGAAAAAGTTGAGGGAGGGAATGAGGTCTGGAGGAGAGGAAGCATACAGGAGGCTGAAAGAAGGGAAGAAATATTGGATGCACAGTCAACAGAATAAAGTGCAACCAGATGAAATTACCAAACAAAGGTAGGAAAATGATTTTATTTTCAATTTAGTGATCAAAATGTGTCTGAATTTATATATGCTGTCTATATTTTGCACTATGGCCCCCTTTTACTAAATCGCAATAGTGTTTTTTAGTGCAGGGAGCCTATGAGCGTCGAGAGCAGCGCTGGGCATTTAGCGCAGTTCCCTGCGCTAAAAACTGCTATTGTGGTTTAATAAAATGGATGGGGGGGTATATTTGTCTATTTATGTATGGTTGTTACTGAGGTGACAATGCTTAGAGTCATCTGCCTTGACCTCTTTGAAAAAACCCCATAATAGGAATGATAATTAACATTTTCTCCGCGTATAGTGTGCTTTGTGTTTTTTAATTTTATTTTTGGTAGATCATTTTGGCTTGGTCATTTTAAAGTAGCTCGCAAGCCCAAAAAGTTTGGACACCTCTGAGCTAGAGCATTGAAGCTGTGTATTTCTATTTTATCCCCCCTTTTACAAAACTGTGGAGCGTTTTTTAGTGCCAGCCGTGGTGGTAGCAGCTCTGATGCTCAGAATTCTATGAGCGTCAGGGCTGTTACCACCGTGGCTAAAATCCACACTACAGTTTTGTAAAAGGGGGAGGAGTTAGTTTGTGATGACATATTCCATACTAGGCGAAGGTGTTTCCTGTGTTCTGTGTGTTTGAAAGACATGGTTTTCTGTTAGGATTGACGATGTAGGATTGATCTGTGCTGGTCTGGCTTGTTTAGTTTTACAA
The DNA here is from genome assembly GCF_902459505.1 of Geotrypetes seraphini. Classification (NCBI taxonomy): domain Eukaryota; kingdom Metazoa; phylum Chordata; class Amphibia; order Gymnophiona; family Dermophiidae; genus Geotrypetes; species Geotrypetes seraphini. The sequence continues at coordinate 459,322,827 of NC_047085.1, read as the reverse complement.
TGGGTGTATTGATGTACTGCTCACTGCAATATGTAAGATGCTGCCTTTTCCTAGGTACTCATGTGTGACGTGTGGTTTGTTACTAAAAATCATGTTTTTCTTACAGATGGGGGGGTGCCAAAAAATGATGGGCCCCAGGTGTTACATATGCTAGGTACGCCACTGTATGTAAAGATACCAGAAAGCTGGCATAGCAAAAACTTTAAGTAAATTATTATTCTTCTAAGTTTTGAGTATTTAACCCTCCCACAATCTCACGGGCACTTGTTTCAAGTTTATTGAGATTTTGATTTAAACGCAATATCAAATATTTTCAATGCATATAACAAAAATAAATTTGGGGAAATAAATAAAACCATTTGAACAATAAACATACAAACATATCCATAGATGATTAAAATTACATAAGGAGTACAAGGATAAACTACATTTGTTTAAAAATGAGTCCTCCGCGCCTGCTCATAAATTTGTGAAGTATGTAACTTGTCGCTCATGCATATTTTTTTTTTGCACACACCTCATCAATCCTTAGAGGGAACATTGGTCCTAGGCCACCATAGCACAAATTCCTGTATTATGCTTCTGCTGTGCACAACAATAAACACTGCTGTCATACTTTTTTTTGTCCCCTGCCTATTTCCTGATAGCACCCCCCGGACAAAAGTGGGGGGAAGGGGTGCGTGGGGGGGGCCCAATAGGATTGCTCAGTAAGGGGCCCAGAAATTTCTGATGGCGGCCCTGTCCTAACCCATGGATCCCCCCTACCTCAGTTCTACAGTTCCACTTCCTTTATGGCTACAAATTAAACTCTGTTTGTATTCTCACACCTTCAAATTACAAACCATTTTTTCATCATTGCCAGCATTCTATCTATTTTAACCACTGGGGTCACAAAGCACAGGTAACAGCCAAAGGCAACATCGGGCTAGGTGCGCTGCTCAGTATGGAGACATCCCTCCAAGTAAAACTTTTTCAAAGAATACAAAAACACACAAAAAAACTTGTTGCAAAACACTCAGCACGGTTTTATTTGTCAGAATGTGCAAAGGGCATCATGTGAAATTATAGTTCAGAAGAAAAAAACTTCATGGAAATTCCTGTGCAGCATTCAGGATTTTCCTTCCTAGTTCATCTTAGGCAAAAACCGTTATCTTTAATAATAAGCAGTTCATTTTCATTTGGCTGGGCAGAGCACTGCTCCAGTCCGGGTTTTCCAAAACCCCCACTCAGTACTTTCCTTAGCCTGCCCAACGCAGGATACAGGTAAGTATAACTTATAGTCTTTACCAATCCAAACATCCAAAAAACAAAACCACAAAAGCCTCCAGCTTTACCATCAGTGCTAGGGCCTGGAGAATTGCCTAAGCTTGCCTTTTAAAAGCTCATCAAAATAGCTTCCAAAATTCCCACCCAGATAATGGCAAACCTCAGCTTCCTAACCAGATCTGACTGCAAGGCAAAAGTGGACACCTTTACAGCCAAGAAACTGCAGTGCACAAATCATAGAGTGAGGAAAAAAAACCAAACCAGTCCTTTTCTTTCCTTCAAGACACAAACTGGTGCCCCCCCCCCCCCATAGTCCAAAACTACTATGGGTTCTTTGCAAGCACTTTCTTACCAACAGCCAGCACTGAAAACTCAATATTAGCAATAGTCAGTCCTGCTCCGCCAGCAAACAAAAAGAAAACTGTACCAGGCAGAATTTCCTTCCAGTGTCCAAACACAGCACAGCTTTTTAGCAGGGCTTGGCAGCCAAACACACATCCGCCTCAGGAATAAGCTCCTCTTGGGTTTCCATCAGTTCCTCCTGGAACTGGGTTGCAAGCTCTGGAGTGGAAACAGCTTCATCCACCTCTATAGGGTCTAAGTTATTACCCTGACCTAAACTGGAAACCTTCTCTTTAGGAAGAGTTCTTTCCCTCTTCCCTAACCTCTCTAACTATGTAGGAAAGTCAGCAGGCTTTTCATAGTGAGATTCATGCCCTGACTTAGATATGCCTTCTCTCATCTATGGCTCTCTTGGGCTCCCCCAGTGTATGTCCTGGAAACTGCAGGGCTTCCTACAAGCAGGACCTGGTTTTTTAAACCTTATGTTTATAGGTCTGCCTGGAGGTGTTTTGTGACTGGGGAGGGTGACCATTTCCTCCCATTCTGGATCTGAGAGGTCGTCAGTCTCTGCCCATGTTTCCTCAGCGTATTCAGGGTGTCTTATTTGAGGTTGCGGTCTGACCTTAGGAACAACATTTTTGGGCTTGATCCTACCCTTTTTTTGGAAACTTTACTGGGACCACGGCAGACACGGAGCCTGACTGGTCACACTGTCTATCTATCTATCCTATTGTTCGTATTCCACATTAAATCATTTGATATAGCTAATGATGTATTTTATATGCTCTGTTTCCTATTGTGTTCCAGTAGACAATAGAACATTGATATTGTGACAGTAGTTGTTTGTTTTTTCTTTCATGAGGTGGGAGGGGGAGGATGAGGGAGGAGAAGACTCAACTCCTTTTCAGCTATACAGCAATTAGACACACTTGCATTCTAGTACCTATTCAAATATAACAGCCAGTACAGCGCTTACAGTATTGTCACATCAGCTCCTCTATTAGTTTGTTTAACAAAAGACAAAAGATGGTGGTTCTATAAGTAGGGAATAACAATCTATAATACCTAGCATTTTTTTAATGTACGAAATAATACAAAAATATGGGGCTCCTTTTACAAGGCAGCATTAGGGCTTTAACACACGGAATAGCGTGCGCTGAATTGCCACGCGCTAGACCTTAACGCCAGCACTGAGCTGGCGTTAGTTCTAGCCGCGTAGCATGCGGTGTAGTGCGCGCTAAAATCCTGCGTGCGCTAAAAACGCTAGCGCACCTTCGTAAAAGGATCCCATGGTCTTACATAATTGAAACTATTTATTTATTTTTAACATTTCTATAACGTCTATCCCTAGGCGGTTTACTTAAGATCAAACATACATAAGGCTTGAAACGATATAAAAGGACAAACGAACAACAGGATTCAAATTCACAATAAATCTTCAATCAAAGTAAGTCAGACCCTATAAAAAAAAAAAAAAAGCAGTAACAAACAGTTGTGTTTATAAGGAGTTTTTAAAATTTCCACTGTCAACACATTTCCTTAACTGTCCTACCAGCGTATTCCTTAACTTTACCCCAGCACAACAAAAGGTCATTACACTGGTTTCTGCATATTTCGGATTCACATGGTCCCTCAGCATAGCTGAATTTTCAGAGCGCAATGATCTTTTAGGGTGGTAAACAGTCTCCCTTCCCTTGAAGTACTCTTGAATTGCACCATACAAGAACTGATGACAAATCATCAAAATCTTATATCGCACTCTAACCCCCTCTTTTACAAAGGTAAGCTAAGCTTTTTAGCACGCAGTAAATATTTGCATGCGCTAAACACATGCTAAACGCTAATGCATGCATGTTATCCTATGGATGTGTTAGTGGTCAGCGCACGCATTGATTTAGCACGCGCTAAATCTGCGCTAAAACGTTTAGCGCGCCTTTGTAAAAGATGTCCTAAATGCAATTGTTGAAGATAAGGCGTAATATGATCATATTTAGGAGCCCCTGTGATCAATCTGGCTGCAGCATTTGGTACCACTTGCAATGCCCTGTCCCTCCAGACGGGCACAGAAATGAATGGGAATCTTTGTTGTACTGAGCCACCCATTAAAATAAAATAGATGGTTTTGCACATACACCTCTCAATGGCAGCTCAATGGAGATCGATATTTAAAAGCCCCAGTGCTGTCTGCACAGTATCCTGGCTACACAGCACTTTGCTTTAGAAATTTGCTACTGGCAAATTAATTTTCTCTGAATAAGTCAATATATACACCAATATTTGTGGGAGCAATAAGTTTACAAGAGATGTAGAAAGGGAGGACTTTGATTTTGATATAGTAACTTTATAACATCAAGTTAACAAGAAATACAAAGCATTACCGTATTTTCACGTAGATAATGCGCACCCGTGTAAAACGCGCACACGGGTATAGTGCGCGGGAAACCGAAATATATGTATAAAAAATTTTGTATACCGCGCACACCCGTATACTGCGCATGCTGCCCCGACTCTCCCGTCGCCGCCCGACTCTCCTTTCGCCCGCCCCGACTCTCCTCTGGCCACCCCGACTCTCCTTTCGCCCGCCCCGACTCTCCTCTGACGTCAGAGAAAGGGCGGGACCACCGGAAGAGGAAGCAGCGCAGGCGCAGGGCTCACAGAAGGGCCGGGACCGCCAAGAGGAAGCAGCAGGACACCAGTAGGAGCGTCTACATGATGGGGAGGGGGGGTCGGGAGGCTGTGGGGGTGCGAGCGGTCCTTCTGAGTGGGGGTGCGGGTGCGGGTGGGAGTGCATGCGAGCGGTCCTTCGGGGTGGGGGTGCGGGTGCGGGTGCATGCGAGCGATCCTTCGGGGTGGGGGTGAATCGGACGTCGGGGGGAAACTATGTAAAAAAAAATTGGTACAACGCGCTCATGCGTATAACGCGCAAGGTTATGCACGGTTTGTAAAATCGTGTATAACGCGCGCGTTATATGCGTGAAAATAAGGTACTGTTGATATATCTGAGCTATATGTCGTTTGTTTTAATACTATGTATGTTCTTATGTAAACTACTTAGACTTAAGTGGTCTATAATTTTATATAAATTGAGGAGGGGCTAGGTTGTTCTGGGGCAGGGCCAAAGTTATTTACCATCTTTCAAGGAAATTCACCCAAAGAGGTGTACAGCAAGAACAATCTGAACACAGGCAATAGACAATTACAGTAGTATCTTCTAAAAATCCAAGTGTTTGAAATATAATACACAAAAAGGCATCAGACAAAACAATATATTTCTAGTGACCCTAGATTCAATATGGGACTTGGTTTCCAAGCTAGGAGACTCACTAGCTAAACAGATAAAAGATGGAGAAAAGAATTTAAATACTCAGAAACAAGTAATAGAAGAAAATTAAAAAAGAAATTTCCAATGTTAAACTAAAAATAGGAGAGTTCTAGCCGCGTAGCATGCGGTGTAGTACCTTCTAAAATCCTGCATGCGCTAAAAACGCTAGCGCACCTTAGTACCTGAGGTTAAACAAGTTCAATTGACAATAATTAAAGAAAATCAGATTATCAGAAGGAAATTGGAAACAATGAAAAATAGTTATCGAGCCAACAATCTGCGCTTGCTGAAATTTCCAAGAATTTCCACTATAAGTCCAAGGGAAATAATAAAGAGGTACTTTATGGAAATTTTGAACATTCCAGAGGACTCAATACCTCCTTTCACTCAGGCATATTATTTGCCAGGTAAAATACCAGATCAGCAAGCGGAGAACTAGAATCAACTTGAGCAGGAATCCCAAATAAATTTGACTGCAATGTTGGAAATATCTGACAAGGAATTGGCTAAACCAGCAACTCTTCTATTGTCTGTGGCATTATTGCCAGATAAAGAATGGATATTAAAAATGTTTTTTAAAAATAAATTTAAGGAGTTCCTAGGTTTGAAAATCCAAGAAACTCAAAATTGTAGACGTCAATTTCTTTTATTGAAACTGGTGTTGCTCAGCTAGGTGGTATTTTCTTCTTACGTTTCCCATGTAAATGTGTAATAAGGTATCGAGATAATAAATATGTGTTTTTTGAACCAGCTCAACTCACAACTTTCCTGACACTGAATCACTCATGGAATCTAGGATCATTTGAGGACTTGAGAATGTTTGACTAGAGTGAATTTTTTTGAAAATGAATTTTCTTTTAGTCCTTAAAAGGCGTTGTATTTATATAATCTTTCTGTACAAAATGTTTGATTTTGTTAAATGTAAAATTAATAAATAATTTAAATTTAAAAAAAACAATATATTTATTTAAGGCTACTTTTACTAAGCTATGTTAGGGTTTTTAGCGCAAGCAACATTTTAGCGTGTGCTAAACCTGCATTACGCAGCTAGAACTAATGCCAGCTCAATGCTGGCGTTAAGGTCTAGCGCTTGCGGCAATTTAGCGTGCACTATTCCGCTCATTAAAGCCCTAACGCGGCTTAGCAAAAGGAGCCCTTTTAGTGTGTGCTCAGAATTAGAGGTCTGCACAGGAACGGGGATCGCGGGAATCCCACGGGTCCCGCGGGGGGCTTGCGGGAATCCCCCCCTAACCCACGGGACTCCAATGGGGACCCCCCCTCTAGACAACGGGACTCCCACGGGCATGGAAGGCTTTGGAAGCAGGGTTTGTCCATATAATATAATGGACACGTCAGCCTTAGTAAAAGAGGGGGTTTAAAAGTTAATTACCTGAACAGAAAACAAAAAAAGGGTTCCACCAAAGAGATTCCACAAGGAAAACAGCAGCGCAAACACAAAAGAAACTGTGGGATTGATGATCCTGTCAGAAGTAATTGCTGCTTTTTATGGGGACGGGCAGGGATCGAGGTAATTCCTTGCGGGGATGGGTGGGGACAGATAGGATCCTGGCGGGGATGGGTGGGATTTCTGTCCCCGCACAACTCTCTACTCAGAATGCAAACTAGTGTCAACTTGCAAAAACAAGGACAATATCTTTCTTTCCATCATTGCACTGTCCATCAAATATCAAGCTTTCATCATAATCCAAGCAAGCAATTTCATATTATCGTGAGTGCAAAATATGATGTCCGTTTCTGAAGACTCTCAACTTTGTTACAATTTACTGCTGGCAAACAATTATAGGTATGCTTGAAAATGTGGACCGTGACTGATTATAATTTCATAGTCCAAAAAAGACCAAAATATTCAAGTAGTATGCTACTTACAATGTCAACACAATACACAATCAGACATCTTCAAGTTTCAAGTTTATTCAGATTTGATTAATCGCTTTATCTTAATTCAAAGCGATGTACATAATAAAATTATAATTTAAAAAGTAATACATTAAAGAATGATGACTAAACTAATGACAAATTTGACAATACTGGAAACACTTTGGAAAGAGAAGGGCTAGAAGTTACATTGTAATATAAAGATGGGGAAAACATTTAGGGAAAGTACATGAGGCAGGGGTAAAACAAAGTTTTGAAATTATTTTATAATGAAATTATTGACTTAAAAGGCATCAGTAAATAATAGAGAGCAAAGGGTGTAGGCAGAGGTAAAACACAGAAACAGACAAGAAAGAGCAAGAGGAGTTAGACTGAAACTAAGGGCCCCTTTTGCAAAGCCATGGTCGTGATGCTGCCAGAGTAAATGCACCAAAGTCCATTTTATTACTATTGGCTTTGGTGTATTTCCCATGGCAGCATCGCTACTACGACTTTGTAAAAGGGACCCTAAGGAAACTAACTTGAAGAAAGTTTCACGTGGAGTCAGAATGATGCATGAGTAAGAACATAAGAAACGCCTTTACCGGATCAGACCTAGGTCCATCTAGTCCAGCGATCCGCACACGCGGAGGCCCAGTTAGGTGCTCCCTGGTGGAGACCCGGATTTCCCGTATCCCCCGATATGATTTGCAAGAAGGTGTGCATCCAACTTGCGCTTGAACCCCTGAACACTAGTTTCTGCCACAAGCTCCTCTGGGAGAGCATTCCAAGCGCTCACCACTCGCTGTGTGAAACAGAACTTCCCGACATTTGTCCTGCTGCCACACAGTTTCAGGCTATGACCTCTTGACCGTGTCATATCTGAAAATGTCAGTAATGCTTCTTCCTGGTCTATTATGTCAAATCCTTTTAATATTTTAAAAGTCTCTATCAAATCCCCTCTGATTATGTCAAATCCTTTTAATATTTTAAAAGTCTCTATCAAATCCCCTATGATCTCATCTAGGGTAGGAGTGGATAAGCAAGTCATGCTATAATATGTGCAACCAATGCTTAGTCATTGTGGACTAAATACTATATATTGGGCCTAAAAACTTGGTGCTGTAAACCTCTCCGCCTAAGCGCTATTCTATAAATGGTACCTAACCTTAGGCAATTATATAAAGTAACCAGTGTGTATTTTATTCTTTTCCTTTCCTGCTGAGGGTGTGACATGTTCTTACAACAATATAAGGAAACAGCCTCAAAGGCTCAACAAGCATAGAGAGCAGAAAAGCTGTCCAAATAAACTTTGCTTTTCTCGAACATTTATTTATTCACTCAAGGCAAGAACAAGTCAAGCATATGCAATAGTCAATTACAGCAGTAAAAATATTCAAATTACAATAAAGGTATGGCATAGTATCCTATAATACAATTTTGTACTCAGAAACCCCAAAATGAAACAATGTGAAACAATACTGCTTAAAGATTCTTCCAACATGAACTAGCTGAGCAGATATACCCAAAAACGTAGAAACACTACATTTGAAAACACTCTAAAACAGTGTTTTTCAACCATTTTACACCTATGGACCGGCAGAAATAAAAGAATTATTCTGTGGACTGGCATCGGTCCATGGACCGGCGGTTGAAGAACACCGGGCTAAGTCATAGGCCAGACCCCGCCCATCGCTACCCTTGACCCCCGCCCCCATAATAGTACTAATTGCACTTTGCACGTCCCGTGCCTCATCTGGAAGCCTTCCCTCTGACGTTGCAACATCAGAGAGAAGGCTTCCGGTTCCAGGCGCAGGATGCCCGTAGGAGCCACTGCCCGTGGCTTTGTGCATTGAATCAGTTAGGAAGAGGGAACTGGCTTGAAAATAACGCCGCATCGAATGCACCATGGACCGGTGGTTGAAGAACACTGTTTTGGGCCTGATGCACGTGCTGGCCCTGTGGACCGGCAGGCAATTTCTGTGGACCGGCACTGGTTCATGGACCGGTGGTTGAAGAACACTGCTCTAAAACAGTGGTCTCAAACTCGCGGCCTGCCAGGTACTATTTTGAGGCCCTTGGTATGTTTATCATAATCAGAAAAGTAAAATAAAACAGTTTCTTTATCATATGTCTCTTTAGCTATAAAAGACAATATTATTATTTAGATTTAGCCAAAAGGAAAAATTTATAAACTATAAAGAGTTTTACCTCATGCAAAACTGTCATTTCTTTAATAAGATATTAACTATACAAAATGCAATATCTGCACCTTCTAAGAAGGCCATCGTCAGATTTCAAGAACCAAACACATTAACTGAAATGCTGACACATTTGATGCCTGGATAGCAGAAATCAGATATAAAAATACACAGTTATGTCATTCTCCTATAAAAGCAGCCTGGTTCTGTCATTTGTTACTTGGAAAGCTATTTTATGCTGAACCTAGTTTTACAATTCATAACTCTTCAGACAAAACAAAATACCAAGAACTATTTTAGAAATAAGTTACTTTTATGGATGTCAGAAGCAATCAGGACTGCAGATCCTTTTAGTTTCGCCTAGTGTGAAAATTGTATTGTACCTCTTAAAGATTCTTCCAACATGAACTAGCTGAGCAGATCTACCCCCCAAAATATAGAAACGCTACATTTGAAAACACTCTAAAACAGTGGTCTCAAACTCGTGGCCCGGGAGACACATGCGGCCCGCCAGGTACTATTTTGAGGCCCTCGGTATTTTTATCATAATCAGAAAAGTAAAATAAAACAGTTTCTTGATCATATGTCTCTTTAGCTATAAATGACAATATTATTAATAAGGCTTAGCCAAAAGGAAAAATTTATAAACTATAAAGAGTTTTACCTCATGCAAAATTGTCATTTCTTTAATAAGACATGCACTATTTTTTCTGAGGCCCTTCAAATACCTACAAATCCAAAATGTGGCCCCGCAAAGGGTTTGAGTTTGAGACCACTGCTCTAAAAGGACAATGTGAAAATGAGCAATATAATAAAGAACATATTTTCTTTATTATATTGTTCATTTTCACATTGTCCTTTTAGAGTGTTTTCAAATGTAGTTTTTCTATATTTTGGGGGGGTAGATCTGCTCAGCTAGTTCATATTGGAAGAATCTTTAAGAGGTACAATACAATTTTGACACTAGGCGAAACTAAAAGGATCTGTATGTACCGTAGTCCTGATTGCTTCTGACATCCATAAAAGTAACTTATTTCTAAAATAGCTCTTGGTATTTTGTTTTGTCTGAAGAGTTATGAATTGTAAAACTAGGGGCTCCTTTTATCAAGGCGGAATACCGCGCGCTCAACCGCCTGCCGCGCTAATCGCTAACGCCTCCATTAACGAGGCGTTAGGTTTTTGGCTTACCGCAGGGGTTAGCGTGTGATGAAATGTCCGACGCGCTAACTCCCGTAGCGCACCTTGATAAAAGGAGCCCTAGGTTTAGCATAAAATAGCTTTCCAAGTAACAAATGACAAAACCAGGCTGCTTTTATAGGAGAATGGCATAACTGTGTATTTTTATATCTGATTTCTGCTACCCAGGCATCAAATGTGTCAGTATTTCAGTTAATGTGTTTGGTTCTTGAAATCTGACGATGGCCTTCATAGAAGGTGCAGATATTGCATTTTCTTTAGCTGTGGCCAATGATATTCCAACCGTCAATATTCAGGCCTCTTCCAAATAATCTAAGCACGGGTATAACTTATTCTGCTTTTAGGCACACGTTAATCCCTGTTTATTTATTCAAGCCTTTGATTCATCAACACTGAGTACTTATTATTTTTGTGCCTGCTGTGCACCGAGCTAAATGTTGAAATTTTATGCTGTGTATTAGGTTTTGTGTTTTGTGCATGACTACTCCCTTTGTTCGTCTCGACAGATTATTATAATTATTATGTTTGGACTTGCTGTTTACTGTCCAGCTTTGTACTTCATAATCACCTTGAAGTCTAAATGAAAGGTGGTGTATCAAGTTAATAAAGCAGAAAGCACACACCTACAGATTTATACACTAGGAGGTGCTAAGTAACCCATGACATGCAATAGAAAATACTAGAAATAGCCCCTGTTTGTACTGTGTTACATTTGCAGCTTCTGTGCAGTAAAGTCCTGTGTTAAGCTGCAGTAACTGCAAATTTTGCTGCAGGTTCATAAAAGAGCTCTTATATGTTTGCTCCCTCACGTCTGAAATTTCAAAGCTAGGCATTTACCCCTCATGCATAGAGATTATATCATTTTCCTGGTGGATAATGATGACAGACTTCTTTAATTTATCTTTCTGAAGTTTGTATTGCTTAAAACAGGGGTAGGGAACTCCGGTCCTCGAGAGCCGTATTCCAGTCGGGTTTTCAGGATTTCCCCAATGAAAATGCATGAGATCTATTTGCATGCACTGCTTTCAATGCATATTCATTGGGGAAATCCTGAAAACCCGACTGGAATACGGCTCTCGAGGACTGGAGTTTCCTACCCCTGGCTTAAAATAACAGTATTATCAACTATAACTCTGCAGGTAAAAAAACAACTTTGACAGTTATGTAAGTGTGAACTCCCCCCCCTAACAAAAATGCCTCTGCTGTAAAAGCAGTGGTGGTGGATTTTTCAGGCGGTCACTGAATTTTGACTGGCTGAAAAAGACCTGTGGGAGGAGTAGGAGGTCCCCTTTTTCATGGGGGGGAGTGCATAAAAGGACACAATCCTGTCTTTTTAGCTGTTCCTTTCCCCCGCCAAAGCCCCGAGACCAAGGGAGACTTCCAGAGAGATTTTGGGAGAGAACTGGAAAATAAACTGGAGAACTCAAACCAGGGGTGATTTGGAAGTGACGGGAGAAATCTGTTGATGGAATCAAAGGGAGAAATTCTAAAACTGGCAACTAAACTTAGTCATCAGTAGGCCCCCTGCCGGCGCCTCAGTCAATTGAAAAACGTCGTTAAAAATGGCAAGGTTTAAGCACCTACCAACGCCTAAATAAAAGGCACCAGAATAGCAACTAAGTAGCCACTTTAGGCCACAGAACGTCACAGGATGCGTGGCCAGCACCAGAAGTGGCATTAGGTGGGCTAAAGTGGCTACCTAGTCGCGATTCATGCCAATAGGTGACTGAAATGTAGGCCCAGAAAACCATGGCCTACATTTCAGCTGCCTCTCTATGACGCAGGATCCTAAAGCCAACTCGCAGCTGCCATGAGTTGATTGCATCCCTCCTGCTATTTCAGATGGGGGGGGATCGGGGGGTGTCAGGCAGGAGGGAGTGGGCATCCCTCTTACTGATTGGAGGGGATCCTCCACCACAGCCGGCTCAGCTGATCGCGGCGGGGAATTCCCCCTCCCTCCCCCCCACCCGATCAGCTTATGGCAGCTGCGGATCCCATGACATAGATAGATGACTGAAATATAGGACAGGCGCGATTCTGTAACAGGTGCCATCGCATAATTGACACGCAATCAGCGTCCACTTTTAAGGTGGACGCTGACATGGGTGCTCGTTACAGAATCTATGAGAAAGTGTCTGTGTTCATACTGAGATCATTGTAAATAGTTAAAAGCTGTTCTACAATCAAATTCTATAAAGTCCCTGTGAGGTAGGGTTACCAGATGTCCGTGAAAACCCGGACACGTCCTCTTTTTAGAGGACTGTCCAGGTGCTTGGATGGACTTTCCAAAACTTGGCAGTTTGTCCGGGTTTTGGAAAGCCCCAACAAGCTCCAGCTGCTTCTGGAAGGCCTCTGAGCATGCACAAATGATGTCACACGCATCCATGCTTGCTCCAGGACCTTCAGACGTGGCTGGAGCTCATCGGGGAAGATGAGAGGAGGCTTTGTGGGGGTGGGGTTGGGGGCAGGACTGGAGGCGGAACAGGGCGGGGCCATATGTCCAGTGTTCTGCTGCCCAAAATATAATAACCCTACTGTGAGGAGTTAGAGTGGGATGAGTGAATAATCCGTAACTAGATCTTTATCTGGAGGAGTTAAAGTCCTGATATTAGTAATTTATTCAGAAAAGTAATGTGCCAATCCATTAGCTGAAGATAGTTGAAGCTGTATATTACTAATATCTGAGGTCGTCAATATTTACTTCCCCAAAATCTCACATTTTCTTCTATTTGAGATGCATAATTCATATATTTTGCTAAAACAACCGCTATCTTATATAGTTTAAACAATTTCTTCCATTCCTGTCTCTTAATGTAATCTTTAGATCTCCTCCAAGTATGTTCCAGTCTACGACATTTTTTCAACTCAGCCAGTTCTTCAGTACACCAGTTATTCTGATGTCTATTAGATTTTATCTTTGAAGTTAAAGGAGATAAAGTATCAATAGTTGATAAAAGAGTTTTATGCCATACCTATAAATCTGCCAATTATTTAGTAGCGTTTAAATTAGACAGAGCATCATCCCAAAACTTACAGTATCTTAGATCACTCATGCAATTGATATCTGATTTCAGTAGATGTTTTGCTGACAAAGTAGTGTGTGCGTGTTCTCCATTGTTCTTTTACATTGTAGCTTCAGCAAATTTCTTAGACCGGCTGTCACTGCCTTAGGAGTCCTTAGAATCTATACTTTTATAGGTCAGTTCTGGCATGTGACTGTCTCCCTTCAACCACTGGAATCCTGGCAAGTGCTTGCATCAGGGCCCATAGTCACATGTACTGTGTTCTACTCTCAGGCACTGATCCTATTGGTTCCTTTCCTTGCCCTCTAGCCTTGTGGGTCTTCTTTTTGCCCCTCCTCCCTTCAAAGCAAAAAAAAAAAAATAAATAAAAGTCTTTATTTTTTGTTCAGTGCATGTTGCATTGTTCTCTTTTCCTCCTATGGAAAGGAAACTCTTTTCACCACACACTTTCTTTTAAAAACTTCAACATCCCCCTTTGTGCCTAACTTCCCAACTTCCTCAGTTTATATTCTACATCACTCAACTTCTGCAATAAATCAACCCATTCTTCAGACACTCCATAGTCACCTCTCTCCAAGATTGTCGGCCTGTCAGCAGTTGAAGAGGTGAGTTCCAAAACCTGTGAAGTACTTTTAAAAAAAAAAAAATGAGTTCATACCAGAAACAGACTGCCTTTAGAAATAGTCACAGGATGAGTGAAATTTGCTCTGAAAAGCATTTATTTGTATGGTATGTTGGTTACAATTAAATAAACTTGTATTTATTCAAAGAACAGCTTTTTGTACTTAATAGGTTTTGGAACTCACTTCTTCAATTGTAAATATTCACTTCAAAAACTGGCAGGAGGATTTTGAGTTTCAGCAGTGTTATGGTTTTGCATATTGTCGGTAATAAACAGTTAAAATTGTGGATGTTGGGCTGCTGGTTTTACCTTACTTCTAGTAATGTGTGTGAATGCATTATGAGAAGAGAACAAAAACTAGAAAAGGCAGTGTCGTACCTAGGGTGTGTGACACTCAGGGCCAATCGTTTTTTAACACCTCCTATATAAAAAGGGATCGGAGGAGCACCCCCTAGGAGCTGCATCTGGGTTGGACCGCCCCTCCCCCCTTCCCCTTGGTATGCCACTGAGGAAGGGAATTTTGGTATCGAAAAATTAGTAAAAAATGTATTAAAATTAGTCCAATAAAAAGATTACCTTATTTCCATTTTCTATTTATAAATGTTTATCAGTACAGCTACAATGCTACGTTATTGTAAAGCAGTGAATCTCAAACTGTGTACTGTGGCACTCTAGTGTGCCCCAACAGATTCCAGGTGTGCCCTGATGAGATGCCGGTAAGGAAGAGAGGTGCCAGTGCCGGCTGACTGCATCTAGAAAGCTCCAGAGTTGCTGCTGGAGGGCCTCCACACATGCGCAGACATGATGATGTCATGTATGACATCATCACATCGACATCCTGCACACTTCCAGGTGCCTTCCGGCTGGAACACTGGGTTTAGCGTGCCGCCAACCAGAAAAGTTTGAAGGATACTGTTCTAAAGCAACAAAAAAAAAATATTTTTTCTACCTTTTCTTATCTCTGGTTTCTGCTTTTCTCATCTTCTCTTCACTCTCCATTCCATCCAGTGTTCACCCTCTTTCTCTGTCCCTTCCATTTTTCTCTTTCTGTCTCAAGTCCCTCCCCCACACTCTAGTATCTCTCTCTTCTCCTTTCCTTCCCTTCTTCTCACCCCATGGGCTGGCATCTGATTCCCTTTCCCTATGCCCTGTAATCTTTCTCCTGTCTTCTCCTTCCATCTTTCCCTCTCTCTCCATGCTCTGGCATCTTAGTCTCCTTCCCTTTCCTCCCCCATGCCCTGACATCTCTGTCCTCTCCTTCCATCTCACCCTCCCCCCTACATGCTCTGGTATATCCTCTCTCCTTTCCCTCCCTCCCTCCTTTCTCCCTGGTCTGTATGTCTGTCTCATTCCCTTCCCTCCACCCCCACCTCATGCTCTGGCATCTCTTCATCCCCATCCATGGTCTGACATCTCCTTTCCTTTCCTTACCCTCCTCCATTCCTTCCTCACAGTTTGGTATCTCTCTTTTCTCTCCTTTCCTTCCCTGGTCTTTTCTCCCTCCCTCTCCCCAATCAGGTGCAGCATTTCTCTTCCCCTCTTTGTCAAACCCCACATCGAGGCATTCAGAACTCGCTGTTTTTGCCAGTGTCAGTCCTTCCTCTCATGTTGCTGCAAAGACAGGACCCAGCAGAGAGGAAGGCCTGATGCCAGCAGAGAAGTAAATTGTGGAGTCTGCAGCTGCGCTGCCACTGCTGGAAGTAAAAGACGCTTGGCCTCGGAGCATTACCCTTATGGGCTGCATTCATGGCAGACTACCCCCCTCAACCCCCTTTGTATGCTACTGAGAAAAGGTACATAAAATGTTAATAAAACTGTTAAAGAGAATGGAATGATTTCCCAATGAAGAAATGCTGTGATGAAATGATTGAGATAGCATATAACAGAAATTTATAAAATCGTGCATAGGGCGGCACAAGTTAATAAGGGGTGGCTACCGTATTTACCCTTTAAAATAATATGATCACTAGAGGATATGTCATAAAATTAGTAGAGATTTAAAATGAATTGAAGCGAGTACTTTTTCATCATCACTCAAGAAAACAGAGACATTTGTTGCAGGACATTATGTTTGGGGCTTGTATAGTAGTATAGCTGCGCTTAAAAAAAGGTTTAGGCAAGTTTCCAAAAGGCAGATCCATTAGGAACTATTAACCACGAGAACCTGTAGTTCACCAACTCTGAGAAAGAGCAACAGAGAATGGATCTTCTCATTAGGATAATTCCGAGAAAAACAGATTTGACCACGGTCAGAAACAGGCTTCTGGACTCAATGATCTGACCCAATATGCCTCTTCCTATGGTCTAACCATAAGAAGAAACCAGAGAGATGTAGTTACATATACTAGCAAGAAAGCACAAATTAATTTAACAGAAATTTGCTTAAAATTAAAACAAAAACAAAAACCCATAAACTACTTTTAAGTGAATTTGCTTGTGAACAGGCTCACTTATAATTGTTTTGTGACAATCCACCATAACTTGTCACTGTTACTGAACACAAATGCATTAAGGCTATTCTTTAGCACACACTAAGGAATCTGTTTACTAAGGCACGTTAACCGATTTAATGCGCACTAATCGATTTAGCGCACGCTCAAGATTAGTGCGTGCTAAATGCTAAGGCGTCCATAGAATATAATGGGCGCCTTAGCATTTAGCATGCGCTAATCTTTAGTGTGCGCTAAATCGATTAGCGCACGCTAAATCAGTTAGCACACCTTAGCAAAAGGATCCCCTAAATCAATTAGCGCACGTTAAGTTGGTTAGAGTGCCTTAGTAAAAGGACCCCTCAAAAAATAAGGCCAGGATTCCGGGCAGGTCCGACGAATTCAGGAAACAAAAATATGCAGACAGGGGCGATCGGAGGACCGCCCCCATCTGCCTGCACAGCTCGCACATGCTCAGACCCGTCCCAGACACAACTTTTTTTAAAAATTTTAAACTTTTGCAGCCCGTGGGTTTAACCCGCTTCGGGTTAAACCCATGGGCTTGCACAGGCAGTCGGGGTAGATGTATTCGGGGCAGGCAGGCATGTTCGGGCCCGACTCTCCTGCTTCCGTGTGGCTGCAGCAGCCTCTTCCCTCCTTCCCTTTAGTGCGAGCCCGTGGGTTTAAAGCAGGGCTGCACTGCGGCGTGCAACCCCGCTTTAAACCTGTGGGCTCACACTGGAGGGAAGGCGGCAAAGCCAGGGGGAGCAGAGAGGACATGTCAGGCAGGCATTCGGGGCAGGCAAGCCCAGGGGTGCAGGACCATGAGAGCCAGGGCAAGTAGATCGAAACAGGCAGATCAGGGCTGCCGGAGGCATTCGGGGCTGCAGGAGATCGGGGCTGAGAGGGCAGAGAGCAGGGCTTCAATAGAACAGGAGACTCAGAAGGACGTTTTAGACTGCTCCCCAGCAGTCGCTTCTTCCGTTGATCGGCCAGCCCTGTCAAATGTGAAATTTTGTGTAGTGAATCGCATCGCTGTCCAATTTGCATGCGTTTCTCATTTGCATGCACAGATTCGAAGCGGATCGCAGGAGAGGTAAGTGAATCAGGCCGGAGGGAAATTTGCTCATTAAGGGGTTGCAAACCCTTTCGGTACACGATCGGTTTGCTTAGTGAATCTAGCCCTAAGTTCCATGTGGAAATCAGCTAGGTACCATTTACAGAATCAGAGCCTGTGTGATGTACATATAATTTACACAGTATGAAACAGCTAAAATGGGGCAAGCACATTTCTTCAAACAAGGCCTGGCAGGACCATATGAAATATTAATGCTACAAGAATCCGATTCATTCTGTAGAATCTAGATGTACCTGTACAATGCAGGGAAATAACATGTTTCTCATTTAGCATTACAGTTGTAATGAACAGACTAGATAAGAGAGCCTTAGAAGAACGTGAGAACCTTTCTAGTGAATTAAGCTTTGTAGTACAATAAGAACCTGCTATGATTGCACTGATGTGATATGGTTCACAGGCCTCAGTTCCTCCAGGCACAATTGACTTCCAAAGAGTAAAAAGATCATAATTTTACACATTTTTTGTTCATTTTCCTTTAGAAGCTCTACCAGCAATTATCTATTTGCATAATTCAATTGCTTTACAAATTGCCTGCTTGGCATGGAAATCACTTGCCCCCTTAAAAAAGTTGAAAAGCTGTGTGCCGATCGTTTCCAGTCTCCTCTGATCAACAGCAGCACGTTCCAAATATATAGGGTCTATTATGAGCTATCTGAAGAGCAGCCACTGTGCCAAGTTTCCTTTCGTCCCTCTCCGGGGATTCCCTTCTCAGATGCTCTTTTCACATCCAGTAAACAACACTTTGTCTTTTGCATAGATAGCAGATAATTACCATATGGTTAAAAAAAAAAAAAACCACACTTGCCTCCTTCAGTTTCTCAGTGTAAACTTCCTTCATTATGACAGCTAAGGAGTATCTAGGGAAGCAAACGCTGTAACTTCACCTCCTATGGATTTAATGACTTCAAAGGTCAGTGGTTAGAGAAACAAGGCTTAAAGGATGAGCAAGCATCTTTAGAAGAAAGTACTTCTATAGACCAGCTGGAATGAGTGAAACAAAACTAATTCACGCAAGTAAACAATTAAGATAATAGGACATCCAGTAATTTATTGTGGTGTTCTCTCACTTGAGCCCAAATTCTATATATGGTGTCCTAAGTTGAAGGCACAAATCGGCATGCATAGCCTATTTGTGCGCAGAGCTTAATTATTTAACAAGTCAATAGGTGCTGATAATTGGCAATTAACAAATAATAATTAATGCTAATTGTCACTAATTAGAAGTTATATGTACAACTTCGTCGTCACATTCTATAAAGTGGTGTGCATCATTTCTAGTGTGTTGATCTCAAAATGGGACATGGCCAGGGGAGGAGCATGAGCGGATTGTGGGCATTCCTAAAAGTTAGGGGCACTGTTAAAGAATATGCCCGATATGCGCACAACATAGGCGCAGGTATTTAGACGTGGTTTACCTTGGCCTAGTTGGGTGCACTTAAAATGTTATGCCATGTACTGCTACTAAACATGATTCTATATATAGTAGGTGCCTTTTATCTAGAATCACCCTAAGCACTGTTCTGATTGGTACCAATTTTTTAGGTGCCATATATAGAATTTGGGGCTAAAGGGGTAATTTTGTAAAAGGTTGCCTAACTTGCACGATAAGTTACATTAACTTTCAAAGGGAAGCTACACACATATATTTCTATCTGCCATTTAGTATGAACAAATTACCCGGCTTATTTAACATATAACCAAAAAGTGGAGCAGGTACCCCAAATCAATATCAAAACATTTTCTTTATAACATCAGCCATTTGTGGAGCATTCAAGGAAGGGGGAAAGACCTCTGATTTCCCTCAACTCATTTCAGTACAATATGCGCCGATCAACTATATGGGTTGTCTTCTTAAATCATTGGTCTCAATTACCCCCTTCCTCCTTCTAATTTAAGAAAATGAATAGGAACTTAGCTTTAGTCTTTGGAATTCTGACCCCCAAATTAGAAGGAGCAAGGGGGTAATTGAGACTGATGATTTAAGAAGACAACCCGTATAGTTGATCGGTGCATATTGTACTGAATGGAGTTGAGGGGAGTCTGAATGTTCCCTCCTTGAATGTTCCACAATTGGCTGATGTTATAAAAGAAAATGTTTTGATATTGATTTGGGATACCTGCTCCACTTTTTGGTTGTTATCCTGTGATCATATCGTGTAGAGTTGTTCATCTTTTTTTTTTAAATTACTAACAAAAAGTGCAACACAATGTTCACATCAGCACTTAAATACAATCAGTACAACAATATATGCCCTCCCCCCACAATTACCTTAAAGATCACCCTAAAGTTATATCTCCCCCCCCCCCCGGATGTGTCTGAATTACACCAATAAAAGAAGACTAAATGAACTCTAACAAGTGTACAAAAGATGTTAATGGACCCCAAACTAAGTTAAATATCTTAAAATACCCTAAAATGTTGGCATCCATCTTTTCATACCTGTAACTTAAACATAAGCTTGCTCACCAAAACGAAAAATTAAGATGATCATTTTTTGTTATTTAACATATAAACATATTTAGAAATTTTGATTCTAGCTTTTATTCAATAAACACCAATAAAGTACCCCCTGCACAAAAAACGTGTAATAGATATTATAGTCAACTACTATAACTACTACTTATCATTTCTGTATCATAACTAGACAAACATATAAGAGACTGTGCCTGCTTGAAAGATTACTATCTATTCAGACAAAACAAATGAGACAAATAAGGGAACTATATGAGAATGATTGAAATAATGGCAACTAAACAGGTAAATATAGGGTTAAATAATAATAATAATAATTTTATTTCTTATATACCGCCCAACCAGAAGATCCAGGTGGTATATAAGCAAGAGAACTGAGGCATATCAGTGAAGATGTAAGATACAATAGGAATCAGTAGAATTCAATGCTATACAATACAACAAAATATAACATGAGAGTGATACAAAGCAAAGTCATCGCATAAATTTACCAAACAGATAGGTTTTCATTGATTTTCTAAACTCATAGTAAGTTTGGGAGTGGCAATCAGAGAACACATCCAAGAGTTCATTCTCCTCGCTTGAAAGGCAAGAGTTTTATTTAAAAAAAATTTAAAACGGCAGGCTTTCAGAGTAGGGTACATGAACATGCCCAAGTTTCTTGTGGTCTTGCTTGATGTGAATACATTTAATTGGGAAGATAAGTATGATGGTAGTAATCCAAAGAGTGCTTTATAGCAAAAGCAGCTGAATTTAAAAATGACTCTAGCTTCAAAAGGGAGCCAATGGAGTTGTATGTAAAAAGGGCTTATATGGTCAGTCCAAAGATCAAACGTACAGCAGCATTTTGAACCAGGTGAAGTCTTTGCAGTATTTTCTTGGTTGACCCTAGATATTTGATATTACAATAATCTAAGGTGGATAGGATGGTGGATTGAACTATTATCCTAAAGGACACCATGTCAAAATAAGAGTTTAAAACAAGCTTTGGGAACAGCCTGGATTTGAATAGGGTCAGAGATAGAGTATGATATACCATGTGGAGGATGGCAAAGTCAAAAAGGAAAACTCGGTGGACCATAATGCCCTAACCAGCACATAAGGGGTCAGTCACTAAGGAGGCCAAGTAAGAAGTATTTTGCTAATACAGCGCCTTATATGTCAAGACCAAGGACTCCTTTTACGAAGCTGCATTAGGGCATTAATAGCACAGAATAGCGCATGCTAGTGCCAGCATTGAGCTGGCGTTAGTTCTAGCCGCATAGCGCGCGGTAATATCCTGCGTGTGCTAAAAACGCTAGCACACTTTAGTAAAAGGAGCCCCAGATGTTTATAGAATGGCCTATATTCAACTGGCAACAAATGATAACAAATAAGAACATAAGAATAGCCTTCCTGGGTCAAGCTCAGTAGCCTATTCTCACGGTGGCCAATCCAGGTCCCTGGTACCTGGCCAAAACCCAAGACGTAGCAATATTCCATGAAACCAATCCAGGGCAAGCAGAGGCTTCCACCATGTCTTTCTCAATAACAGACAGGCCTCCAGGAAATTGTCCAAACCCTTCTTAAAACCAGCTACGCTATCCGCTCTTACCACAACCTCTGGCAACGCGTTCCAGCGCTTAACTATTCTCCGAGTGAAAAAAAAATTTCCTCCTATTGATTTTAAAAGTATTTCTCTGTAACTTCATCGAGTGTCCCCTAGTCTTCGAATATAAAGAGGAGTTACATGGTTCTCCTTTGACCTAAGTAAGCTTAATGATACTGATGGAAGATGCCATGTAGCAGAATTTTGAACATATTGAAGGGGAGAGAGATGGTTCAGTGGAAGGCCTTTGAGGAACAAGTTGCAGTAGTTAAAGTGGGAAGTGATGGTAGTGTGTTCAGAAATGAATTGTGGTGATGTTGTAGAGAAAGAAACAACAGATGTTTAGCATCTGTTGGATGTGTGAAGAGATGACTCAAAAGTTACCAGCTGATGAGATGGGAAAGGATGACAGTGTTATCCATAGAATGTGAGAATAAATAAGCTTATCAATTTCAGATGGCAGTATATATCCAGGCAGCAATGTCAGATTAAGAGATCGAGATTTTGGCTTGTATTCCTTAAATCTGGAAGGCATCAGCATAAAGGTAATATTGAAAACCATGGGAGAAAATCAAAGCACCAAGGGAACAAGTATAGAGAGAGGAGAGAGAAACTTCCAAGACAGAGTTCTGACATATTGAGTCCCAAGGAATGATCATGGGATAGTAGTAGAGGAAGATCACCAGAATGAAGACCAAAATCCATTGTCAGAGATAAGAAGAAAATCAAGACATAATAGAGCCCTTAAACTAAACTAAACAAAACCTTAAGCTTATATACCGCATCCTCTCTGTAAAGATAGAGCTGGCACGCTTTATAGGAACTTTAAAATAAGGAAAAAAAAACTTTATAAGAATTAGTGATTATAAAGAGAGCAGTGAAATTTACATTTTTGAGAATAGCCAAGTTTTCAGATGTTTTCGGAATAATTGGAAGGAGCCCAGATTCCGCAGCTGGGTAGGAAGGTTATTCCAAAGCTCAGTGATTTTGAAGAAAAGAGATTTCCCTAATTTTCCAGCATAGATAATGCCTTTTAACGAGGGGAAATCTATGTGAGAAAAGTGTATTAAGAAGTAGGCCAGTGTTGAAAGCAGATAAATCATGAATAGTTAGGATTAAACGTCCTTAGATAGGAGATACTCACAGATCTGAGGGCTTTTGTAGTGGTGTACAGTTAGGTACAGTAGATTTTTAGGTGTTTCTGGAGGGCTCCCAGTGCAAAATAAGGGTGTTAGGTGGGATTTTTATCTGGGTCCCTTTGTGAAGTCCACTGCACTGATCACTAGGCTGCCCCTCTACGCTGATAGGATGTCTATTGTCACGCAGCCAGTACCGGGTTCTGAGGCGGGTACCAGGCTGAGCGCAATTGCTGATTCTGGCATGCCCTCAAAAGGTGAAAGCCCTGCTGGGAAAATAATGTTCCGGGAAAATAATAGTCAGAATGGCAACAGTTCCCCAAACACAATAAGATAAATCCTTGCCTCGTTTCTGCTACAAATGGAGGGATGCTCTTTGATAACCAGAACAATCCTTCCTCATTGTCCAGGCCAGAACTCTCCAAATTATGCTCAGTCCTAATCACTGGGGAATCTGGTCTCAGTGTTATAAACTGCCATATGGCCAGATCATCTTCAGTAGCGTTTAAACTGAAACTTGACATCCTTTGCCTCTTATAAATAGAGCCAGTTCTGGGGACTGGCCAAATGGATTTCCCATTCTGTGCCTATGACAAATATTTCTAGAAAATAGGAAGCAGCATGATTTTAGGAATTTTAGTGAAATGACAGCTTTCTGCATTTTTCCCCACAACCAGATTTTACCCTTTTTGTTGCTGATCCATAAAATAATCAGTAATTAGGCAAAAATAATTTATTACAGTTGAGAGTGACCTATCAGTAATGTCTAAGATCTCAGTATTGAGAAATGTAAAGATGTGTGGAAAGCCGAGTCACAAGCATAAACTTCTGTGCAATGGAGTCAAATATTGCCTAAAAAATTACTTTAATTTTGATGATACCTAAGGGCTCCTTTTACTAAGCCGCGTTAGGGCTTTAACGTGCGGAATAGTGCACGCTACATCGCCGCGTATGCTAGACCTTAACGCCAGCACTGAGCTGGCGTTAGTTGTAGAAGCGCAGTGCGCGATAATTTCCTGCGTGTGCTAAAAACACTAGCGCACTTTAGTAAAAGTAGCCCTAAGTCTATCTGGTCAAATACCAATGAGGTCTCTGCTGCGTCATTGGTTCATTTCATATTGTTATTCATTGGCCTAAGTGTTTTTTATGAGGGAACATTTTTTACTTTTCCATTATTATAGCTTATTACGTACTCCATGCATTTATGTTTTAGTTTTTTCATACATGATTCATTTTTTTCCCTAGCTCAAAGGCACGTACATTGTTTTGCTCATATTTCTATCTTTGTACCCTACATCATCTGGTATGTATATCGTTTTCTTAGCACATTCTTACTGTCACATCATGACATTCACCAGTGCTTGTTCCCACATCATGCACTATGGAATTTTGTTAGTCTCAGTACTCTCCATTCGTTTACTTTATCTTTCTTCTTATGTTTGTTGTTGTTCCTTGCCACCTTAGACAGCATGGTCACACTTGGCACTTCTCTAATTCTTCTTATCTTCTGGTCAAGGTTAGATATCAATCTTGTGGTCTTGGTACTTCTCTCATTCTTTTTATCTTGTGGTCAAGGTCAGTCATCAAATTTGCACGCATACAGCTGGCACCAAAGTCACCTTCACATCATTTTTACTTCTCATTTATCTTTCTTATTTCATTTCATTATATCTTATCCCCTTTAGGACCCCTGAGGAAGGTGGTCTCACCGAAACATGAAGAGCGAATAAAAATCATCTTTCAGAACATCCACATCCAGTTGTTTTTATGTTCAAGTTATAGGCACATAATAACATAATAAGGTTCAAGCTCAGTGCTTCTCCTTGTGACCCTATATAAATCACAATACTCCATTGGTCCAGGCACATTAGTCAAATTATGAGCCCACCAGGACAGGCCTGAATATAAATCGCTTAAGCTATAAAGAGTGTATAAATAATACATACATACATAAATCTTTACAAAGCCTTTTACAAAGCCATGATAGCAAGAACTGGCAAAAGTGATGCAGCCCATAGTAGGGTTACCATATGGCTCCAGAAAAACAGAGGTTGGATTGAGACTACGGGTTGCACTTCCTTTGAAAGCAATGGAAGAAAAACCAGGATATCTCAATCTGTCTTCCTTTTTCTGGAGCCACATGGCAACCCTGGCCCAAAGGAACTGAATGGGCTGCGTCAGATTTGCTGCACCAGAACTCGCTACCATGGCTTTGTAAAAGGGGTCCTAAAGGAGTTTACGAATTTCTGTCCAAGCTGGCGAAATGTTTCAAACTGTCACCAGCATTTCCTTGTGCACTGTGATTATGAGCATAGGTGTCATCATAAAGTATTACATTATATAGGAATGAATGAGACCTTTCTTTTATTACATTAACCAGCTAAAATCCTGTGTCTGTAAAAATAGCAATTATGCATTTTTAGACTGAGGGCGTGGAATCTTCTTAACAAATATGTTGTATTCTGTACAGCAAAATCAAGATTTTTTTAAAATCTTACTTTGAAGCTCAGTCAGAAGGACAGTTAAAAGTAGTGAGACTACTAGCTGGGTCATTAATAATTTGAATGTTAATTATCTCTCATGGGGAACATTAAGAAAGTTCTATTTTTCTATATCTTCATTAAAGTGATTTATTAAAGGCCCAAAAGTAAGTTTAACCAGATTCTGAAGTGAAGAGAGAACACAGCACTTTGACTGTATTTCAGCTAACTATGGGGATCATAATCAAAACTTTAAAATGTCCAAAAACTTGCCTAGGTTGGCACTTGGACGTCCTAATAGCAGGGACGCAGGGAGCGTTGGGTGACAGGAGGGAGTGGGCATCCCTCCTGCCATTTGTGGGTTGCCACATGCCGGAAGGGGGGGAGGATGCACGTGTGTTTGTCAGGTGGGGGGAGTCAGTTTTTTGACAGGTCTGCCTGTTGTTTTTTTTTATTTTTTTGTATGGGGCAGATATTTTGCATGTGTAATACACACAAAATATTTGTGCCATGGAAAAAAAAAAAAGAAAAACAAAACAAAAAACAGGCAGACCTGTCAAAAAAACGGCAGACCTATTGATAACACAGTTAACAGTTCACTGCAGCAACAGCACATTAAAAACTTTGAGATAATCGAAAGCAGGAAATGCAAGGGACTGTGAAACCCTGATGCACCAGTTCAGCAACAATATAATCCCCTGATGAAGGTCTGTTTGGACTGAGACACTCTTGAAAATGCAGAGTGTCATGCATTCTATAATAACAGAACCAAAGTTGGAATTGGTATTTTTGCCACATGAGATAAGTGTTGCTGTTTTAAAAAGTAAATTTAATTCATGAATGTGATATTGATTAAATACTGAAACATGTGGAGGGGCATAATCGAAAGGGACATCTAAGTCCATTTGCGTCCAACTCGCAAGTCGTCCAAACTGAAAAACAGCCTAGGACACATTTTCGAAAAATACGTCCAAAATTTTTTTTGTTTCGAAAATCGTCTAATTATACATCCTGCCGATCTGATCGTCCAAGCCGCTAAATCGTCCATCTTTATACCACATTTCCGTCCAACTTTTTGTCCAAGTCAAAAACGCCTAGAACAAGCCCTGTTGGATGTGGGAGGGGGTCTACAAATTGATGGACTGAACACCCAGACATGGCACTTAAATAGTGAAGTACCTTACAGGGCACTGCTGTGAACTTCATAAAAAGGGTGCCATGTCTTCTCCTCACTACAACTCCCTTATAGGTCATGGTGAGCCCCCCAACCACCTCCAGAATCCCCTAGATCCACTTATCTACCACCCCAAAAGCCCTTATGGCTGCAGGAGCCACTTATATGCCAGTACAAAAGGGTTTTGGGGTGTTTAGGGGAGTGCACATGTTTAAGTATCAATGCAGTGATTACAGGGGCTTATGGGCATGGGTCCTCCTCTCTATGGGTCCCTAACCCCCCCCCCCCCCCAAGATGACTTAAGCCGCCTTTATGCTGGACGACTAGGCTTTCCTATGCCAGGCGGCCAGGTGATGATGGTCTGGAGGCTGAAATTTAAAGGTGTGATTAATCTTTTTATGGGGGTGGGGGAGTCAGGGATCACTGGGGTAGTGTGTGGGGGTCTGTGTTATGTGTTTGCAGTGCTTATATGGTGAGTTTAGGTTCTGTCGATCGTGGGCTGTATAACTTTCGGTTATACATGCTGTACGACTAAGTCTAAGTCGGGCCACGTCTCGCCCAATTCCCGCCCTTGACACTCCTCCCAAAATGCCCCGTTTAGCTTTGGTCATTCAGCGGCACTATGTAGGCCTAGGTCGTCTAGAAATATGTCCAAAACCCGTTTTTATTATCGGCACTCGGACGTATTTGGGAAATGCTTGTCCAAGTGCCGACTTAGGCCAGTTTTTGGATGTTTCTCTCTTTCGATTATGAGCCCCATCGGACACACATTTTTAGAGTGAATATTGAATATACTGTACAAGACGCTACACTGATATAAGGGATGGGAAGGAGGCAGTGATATAAATGATATAAATCAAACAGAATGTGGACTTGGAATAACATATAAGTTATGTGAGGTCCTATGCACTGAGATTTTTTCACTCCTAGGGCTCCATTTACTAAGCTGCAATAGCGTTTTTAGCGAACGCTGAATTGCCGCGCACGCTAAACCCGAGCTACGCAGCTAGAACTAACGCCAGCTCAATGCTGGCGTTAGCATCTAGCGTGCGCAGCAATTCAGTGCGCGCTAAGCGTGCGCTAAAAACGCTATCGCAGCTTAGTAAAAGGAGCCCCTAGTTTATTAGCCACCTGGGAAACAAATATATGTGGTTGTCTTCAGTGTCCTAAAGGTTACATTTTTACAAAAATGGGGTCACAATTGTGAAAATTGATAGCATTACATTGTGCTTAAAATTGCAAGATAAAAGTGGGTTTTTTTGAGTATCTGCAGACCCTTACTCTTATAATAAATTTGTATATGGGTTGGATATAAATTATAAAGATCCGTTTTCTAGTATATTTGATAACACAGTTACCGACAGGTCTACAGCAGTTGGGTTTTAGCATCGTAAAATCCGATGCAAAATAGCCAAGAAAATGTTAGTGAATCAATCGCTTGGCTATTTTGCATGGGGTTTTACAAACTTGCATAGCCGGATCGGAAAATGGGCAATCGAGGGGAAACACAGGCAGTGAGCCATTTTGTGAATCGGGTCAGTTAGTAGCTGACTTTAGTGAATCGGGGCCTAAGTACCCCAAAGGTGACCAAACTGACAAGATGACCACTGGAGGGTTTAAGGCATGACCTCCCCTTACTCCCTTAGTGGTCACTGACCCCCTCCCACCACCCAGAGATGGGGAAAAAACAGCACATTGAGGGCTTGCCATCAGCTGATCCTGGCAGAAGAATCCCCATTAGCTGAGCCAGTTTCGGGGATTCCTGCCAGCTCAGCTGATGGGGATTCCCCTGCCAATATCAGCTGAACTGGCAGGGAGATTCCTCTCTCCCTCCCTAACAGGCACCAATCCCCCAACCCTCTCTTCAGAGAGCCCCTGTACCACTACACCCCTCCCCCCAATAGCCCTTGACACTCCTGACAGCACTGGCAAAACCCCCCCAATCACCCGACATTCCCGTACCTTGCAGTGCAAAAGCCCACTCCCTCCTGCCTATAGGACTGCGTGGTGTGAATGACAGGCCTTCCCCTTCCCAATGCATATTGTAATGCACTGGGAGGGGCCTAAGGCCCTGATTGGCTCAGCATTGTGATAGAATAGACTGTCTCCCTGAAAGAAGAGCTGGGAGTAAGATCAGAAGGCTTTAATAAAGTCAAAATACAAGTACAATAATGTTTCTAAGACTATCTCCTCTTGGACTATCTCTTTGAAGCAGCATCCCAAAATATGCCAGCTATTTCTTTCTTTAGCAATCATTAATATGATTTTTGTTCAGAAAAGGCAGATTGAGCAGAGTACTGACACTGTTTTCTCAACAGAGAATGACACCATGTGGCTTAACCCCAGTGAATCATAGACACTATTAAGTACTGCACTGCCCGTTGCAGATCTTTAATGGATGCTTTTTTTTTGTAAATCTTTATTAGTTTTCAATTATTAACAGTGCAATACAGTGAATTTAATGGATGTCTTTTACTCAGGAGCATCTGGCTGGAATTCTGACATCAGCAGCTTTGCGTTCTGGAGGGTGCTGTGTTAAGGTCCACTCAGTGTCCCTTTCCACATCCAGCTGTGCTAAGTAGCATCTTCTGCAAGTGATGTGCACAATAAGGCACTTTCATGTTTCTCTGTAACTCGAGGATCTCGGAAAATACACAGAGTTCATGGGGTTTAGTGATGGCTTGGAATGTACATTCATTACTCGTGCGCACGCTGGCGGCGAGGCCAGAATGATGCTTAATGATAAACACAGCTCCTGCTAACAGTTCATTTTTAAAGACCTGGGTCTGTTACACTTAGTCTTGTCCCTTGTAAGACTAATATCAAACCAAATTAAGCACTTTGTGTGAAGCCTAAATTACAAGATTTTTAAAATATGATTAGAACAAGCAATGTTTATAATTACCATAAAAATGCAATCTAGTTATAGAAATAATTGAATAATCTAATCAGTCTCCATAATTTAATTGTCTCCAACGCACAGCACTTTTTTTTTTTTTTAAATTTCAACTGTACAATTTAGGGTGTAAGTGTCAAATCTTTTTTTTTTCAGTGTACCATGAATATTTCTGGAAACCAAGAAAAGCTAATCACGTAATTTTTCCAAATTATTAAAGCATTTTATTATTAAATTTTTTAAAAAAATATTTCATTGTTTTATGTATTTGTTTTTATTTGTTTTAATATGTTCTATACATAACTATAGGGTCATTTTATTAAGGCGCGCTAGTCATTTTAGCGCACGCTAAAAATTAGCGCATGCTAAACGCTAACATGTCCATAGACTATATTGGACGCATTAGCGTTTAGCGTGCGGCACAACAGCTAACACGCCTTAGTAAAAAGACCCCTACATGTTTCAGATATATTCTTGTATACTTTATGGCAGGTTTTAAATTTAATTTAATTTTGTATATGTTGCAATTCTCCCTATAGTCTCCCCTGAAGATGTCGTCTCCTATACACCGAAACTGGGATCCTTGTTGGGACCTGCTGTTTCTAATAAAGACTTGTTTTGGTTCTTTCCTTGTTATTTTGCCTGTATCCCAAGGCGAGGGGCTCTTCAGTTTGCCTGTGTACTATCTGTTAGATGCCATCAACTTGTGTTCGAGTCCTCGCGACTTGATGAACATCATCAAGCTTTCATGACAGAATACAGAAGTAGATTGCCGGGGCTTTCATCTGTGCAGTATCAAGCGTGATCCTCCGCCTCCGGCACTGCCCATCTGCTGCTGCTGCACATCGTTAGTCTGACATTTCCGCTGAAACCTGTCCGCCTTGGGAGGCCCTGCTAGTAGTGAAACTACCGATGGCATAGCTCTCAGCTTCTCAGATGCACGCAAGCCCCGGTGGCATGACAAGCCCATGTGCCATGACTGGAATCTTGTTACTATACCCAGATATGTAGTGCTGAATATCTGTTTTATTAGCAATTGTGGCAAGTGTTTAAAAATAATGCTGACTACAGTGGGTGAATATCGACTGGCCTTTTTTGGAACTGGACTGTGAGGAGCACTGTTCCCTCTAAGCCAGTGGTCTCAAACTCAAACACTTTGCAGAGCCACATTTTGGATTTGTAGGTACTTGGAGGGCCGCAGAAAAAAAATAGTTAATGTCTTATTAAAGAAATGACAATTTTGCATGAGGTAAAACTCTTTATACTTTATAAATATTTTTTTCTGCAGCCCTCCAGGTACCCTATTTTTTTCTGTGGCCCTCACAGTTAGTTTAACATCTTTCTTTTCTCAAAACTGACACATTTCAATCACTATATTGAAAATAAAATCATTTTCCCTACCTTTGTTTTCTAGTGACTTTATATTTTTGTGCTTTTAATTATGGGGTCCTTTTATCAAGCTGCGTTAGCGGGGTTAGCACGTCGGACATTTCATCACGCACTAACCCCCGCAGCCAGCTAAAAAACTAATGCCTGCTCAATGCAGGCATTAGCGGCTAGCGTGGCAGGCGGTTTAACGCGCGGTATTACGCGCGTTAAACCCCTACCGCAGCTTGATAAAAGGACCCCTATGTTTCCAGGGCCTTCTTGTCCTTTGACTGGTTTTCTCTCTGTCTTCACTTTCTGTCTTCACTTTCTTTGGCATTAATTTAACATTCAATTTTTCCATTTTTCTGCTTTCTTCTCAAAATCTACTTTTCCATGTTTTACCTTCCTTTCTTATCTCTCCTTCCCTCCCTATTTCCACAGTCTGACATGTCTCTCCTTTCTTTCTCTCCCTCCCTCCTTCCCTCCTTTTCCCTGATCTGGCATTTGTCTGCTTCCCTCCCCCTATGCCCTGCCATCTCTCCCTCCTTCTCCATGGTCTGGTATCTCCTTTCCTTTCCCTCCCTTGGACTTGGCATCTCTCAGTCCTCTCCTCTCCCTTGTCTACCTTCTTCCTCCTTCCCTTTCTCTCTTCTCCAATTGGATGCAGCAGCAGCAGCATTTCCCTTCCCCTTCCCTGTGCAGCAGCATTTCTCTTCCCCCTCCCTCCCGAACCCAAGACGCCATACACGCTTCAACCAAAAAGAGAAAGGAGTAACGAAGCCCCTTAAACCAGCAGTACCATCACAAACCCAACCAAAAGCTATTTAGAAAAATATATATATATTAGGAATGTAAAAGCATGGCAAGCAGTCGAAATCGGATCTGCCATTTCGCAGCCAGGCCTATCACTTGAGGCCTCCACCGCATCTACAAGCGGCAACAGAATTCAGGTAGTAATATATCACACAGCACCCAAGTAGGAAGACTCGGTCTAACCGTGGGCGACGAATGAACTGACCGAACAGAAGCTTCCCTGCACCCCAAACCTAAAAATCAATCAACCTTCCTTCCCTTAAACACACCATGCTAGCCCAACTATCAAACCCTCAAACTCTCATTGCCCAGCCTTAGCAGAGCACCAGATTCACCATGTCGAATTATGACTAAATACCCTTAAAGAGGAGGAGAAAAAGTTTAGAGGGGCATAATCGAAAGGGTCGTCTAAGTCTGTTTTCTTCTAAGTTGCAAGTCGTCCAAAGTAAAAAAACAGCCTAGGACACATTTTCGAAAAATACGTCCAAAATTTTTTTTGTTTCAAAAATCGTCTAACTATACGTCCTGCTGATCTGATCGTCCTAACCGCTAAATCGTCTATCTTTATACCACATTTTCGTCCAACTTTTCATCCAAGTCAAAAATGCATAGAGCAAGCTCTGTTGGACGTGGGAGGGGTTTGCAAAGTGATGGACTGAACACCCAGACATGGCATCTAAATAGTGGGGTACCTTAGAGGGCACTGCTGTGAACTTCACAAAAAGGGTGCCATGTCTTCTCATCACTACAGCTCCCTTATAGGTCATGGTGAGCCCCCCAAACTACCTCCACAATCCTCTAGACCCACTTATCTACCACCCTAATAGCCCTTATGGCTGCAGGAGCCACTTATATGCCAGTACAAAAGGGTTTTGGGGGTGTATAGGGGAGTGCACATGTTTCATTATCAATGCAGTGATTAAAGGGGCTTATGGGCACGGGTCCTCCTCTCCATGGGTCCCTAACCCCACCCTCAAAACGGCTTAAGCCACCTCGTGCTGGACAACTACGCTTTCCTATGCCAGGCTGGTAGGTGATGATGGTCTGGAGGCTGAATTTTAAAGGTGTGATAAATATTTTTAGGGGGGGGGTCGGTGATCATTGAGGTAGTGAGTGGGGGTCTGTTTTATGTGTTTGTAGTGATTATCTGGTGACTTTAGGTGGGTTTTTGTGACTTAGACCATTGGCCAATCAGTAGAGTGTTCTTTATTAGAGTACGCTACTCTAAAATCGACGTGGATTTCCACGGTCGCTGCAGCGTGAGCTCGTACGGAACTGTCCTGTTGTGCATAATGGATTTGGCTATATACTATGGGGCTCATAAATGTAAGAAGCTATCTGCATATGCAGGACGTTTAAGGTACCTCTCCTCTTCATTTTCATATCAAGAAGCAATGTCAATAAGTGTGCGTACTGTTTAGGAAGCTACCCACTCTTTTTCAATAAGGCACACATTTGATGCAGAAGTTCAAGGTACTGTGTCTGCTAGTGCCATCCGTGCCTTCCCAATGCCCAGCCTGCTGCCAGTGGTATTGAGCCAGTGAACAGAGAGGGGACCAGCTGGCTACTAAATGGGGTTAATAAATGGAGCAGCCTCTTAAACCTTTTCTTTTTTTGCGACGGCTGTTTGCATTTAGTGAGCCCCGACGTCGCTAAAATCTTGCTGCTACTCTACATTTTTTGTGACTTTTCTTATTTTCCTTTTTTACCATGGACCCCTGATGAAGGTTTGTCCGAAACACGGACCGTGTCGGGTCCCTTGATTGGTAAAAGGGTTTGCATATAATTATTTTGTCACAATAAATTTTGCCTACGTCTTGTACAGATCTGCAGTTTTGTTTTGTTTGCTCTTGGTTGGTTGTCCACTGCAGTTTAGGTTGGGACCACTCTTCCCTCCTTGTTTTGCAGCCTCTTAAACCCCACTTCCTCCACAACCTTCTGGGGCTGGTCATCCAAAGAAAACATTTTACCTTTATACTGTATAACCACTTTGGATGCAGCCTTCTTCTTGTCATGAGATAGGGCAGTAGGGCGCCATCCCATTTGCTCCATTTTAGCCTGCCTCTGTGTCTGAGGAAGGGCTTGTGGTGTAACTGCCGGCAGGGGTTGGGGAAACGTGTTGAAAGAAGAGCCATTCCTACTAGGTCCTCTCATTTCTACTGTTTCTTTCTTGCTACCACTGCTTCAGTCCTTTGGTTAAAAGGCTTCCAGCCTTCTCTAGGAGCAACACAGTCCTACATTGCACTTGCAAGTGGTACTTCATAGAAATGTTACAAAGATGGTCAATTATTTTTCTCTGGCTCACACTCTTTTTAAACTGCACATATTCTTTTTTTTTATATATATAATTTACATTCCACATATCTTACAATTCTATGCAGATTACAAATTATTCAGGTACTCAAACAATTTTCCCTAACTGTCCTGGTGGTCTCTGTCTAATGTAACTGGGGCAACGCGACATTCCTAGGGTCACACAGAGCAGTTACGGGATTCGAACCCACAATCTCAGGGAGCCGAGGCTGTAGCTTTACCACACAGAACATGAGGGTGCCCTTAAACATCATAATTTTTCTTTGAACCCTTAAACCCTGTGCCCTGGCCACTCCTTTGAAATACTTTACTGTTGTAGGGGCACTGGTGGCCGATGTGCCAGAAAATCCGGGTGTACTAATAGTAGCAAGAAAAACATACTATGGCTTCCATTTCCACCTGAATGAGTAGGAGTCTCCTCCTCATCAGACACTGGACTGCTAATAATCTCCTCCATTACTTCAGAAGCGATATCTCCAGAACTTTCCATTTCTAATTCTTGGATATCATCATCAGCTGATTCTAAGATTTTCTAATAGATGCTAGCACTGTCATCTTGAGGTAGGGACACTGGATCATCTGATATATTATTGTCCCTTAATTCTCAGCTTCTCAGGTATGGGAGGAGGAAAATACTGCACAGGGAAGTGGGGTAGGAGGTAAATGCTGCAGCACACGGAGATGGAGGGGCAGAAAAAAGAAGGGAGGCAGGGGGAGAAGGAAAAAGGGGTTGATGGACGGGAAGAGGTGCTGATGGACAGGGGGGGCAGAAAAATGAAGGCAGGCCTACTGCTGGGCAGGGTGAGCAGGAAGTAGGTGATGATGGATAGGGGGAGGTAAAACAAAGGGAGAAGGGCTGCTGCTGGATAAGGTGAGCAGTGATGGGGTGGTGGAGGACACATGGGAGGTAAAAGGAAGGGAGAATGGACAGGGAGAGCAGGCAAGGGGTGGTAGTGGACAGCCAAGGAAAAAAAAAAAGAAAGAAAGAAACACAGAAATACAGAAAGCGGCTAAGGAGAGAGAAAAAAAAATAAAGACAGACACACACATATATATTCTAGCACCCGTTAATGTAACGGGCTATAAGACTAGTTCTAGTAATAACCTAGTATTGTATAAGTTATGCATGCAAATGTAAGTCCCACCCAGACTTCTCCTATGTGTACAACCCGAGGGAATGGTACAGTTTAGGGGGCAAAGAACTTTTGTGCACAAAAGAGGAGCGAGACTTGGGTGTGATACTATGTGATGATCTAAAGGTGGCAAAATAGGTTGAAAAGACAACGGCGAAAGTGAGAAGAATACTAGGGTGCATAGGGAGAGGTATGGTCAGTAGGAAAAAGGAGGAATTGATGCCCTTGTATAATACTCTGGTGAGACCTCATTTAGAATATTGTGTACAATTCTGGAGGCCACACCTTCAAAAAGATATAAAGAGGATGGAGTCTGTCCAGAGGAAGGCTATTAAATTGGTTGGTGATCTTTGTCATAAGGCATATGGAGACAGACTTAAAGATTTAAATATGTATGCTTTGGAGGAAAGGTGGGAGAGAGGACATAAGAGAGAGACGTCTAAATACCTACATGGTTTAAATGTGCATGAGGTGAGTCTCTTTCATTTGAAAAGAAGCTCCGGAATGAGAGGGCATAGGATGAAGCTCGGGTATAATCTAAGGAAATACTTCTTTACAGAAAGAATGGTTGTTGTGTGGAATACTCTCCCAGCAGAGGTGGTGGAGACAAAGGCTGTGTCTGAATTCAAGGAAGTGTGGGACAGGCACATGGGATCTCTTAGGGAGAGGAGGAGATAGTAGATGCTGTGGATGGACAGATTGGATGGACCATTTGGCTTTGATCTGCCTTCATGTTTAAATATGCACTATGTAACATATTGTATTTGCATATTTATAGAATAGTGCTTAGGTGCATATTTAGCATTTGTGTACATATAATTGTTAGCCCCTAATTTACATAATTACTCTTTATAGAGACTTCTATATTATTTATGGTATTGCTTGCATATCAATTTTCAGAATTAAAGAAGAAAAAACAACAACAATTACTTGCATAAATAAAAGTCTGGATAAAAAAATGAATCCAGACAGTAGAAGTAGCTCCCTCTTCCATAGGTGCATATGGCACTCCTGTAGGACATCAACAGGAATTTGCCAACCTTGTACTCTGATTGCTTAAAAAAAATCCTGCGTATTTTGTAATACTATGCTTGCATACTCAATTACAGCATTTCCATATAGAAAGAGTTTCTGGTCTGTAGATTGTATTTTGAGACTTTGAATTTTATGTCCATAGTAGTAATCTATTGAGGGTTGATATTCAAAAGCAGTTAGCAAGTTAGATTTCCCAGGCTGCCAACTGGCTAATTTTTGGTTCATCATCTTTA
Source organism: Geotrypetes seraphini (assembly GCF_902459505.1). Lineage (NCBI taxonomy): Eukaryota > Metazoa > Chordata > Amphibia > Gymnophiona > Dermophiidae > Geotrypetes > Geotrypetes seraphini. Next base: position 459,286,770 of record NC_047085.1, on the reverse strand, counting down.
ACAGACAAAGCCTACCATTTATGATATTCCTGTATGTACTATAACATATTTCATACATGCACACATATCGATACACAGCCCTACCACACTGAAATTCAATGCATTGTTTCAGCACAACTGAACATGGATCCTAAATCTAACTCATGAGGGTACGAGTATAATGCATTTTCTCTCAGGAGCTTAGGATGCTTTCTAGCACAGCATTTATATAATTACACACTTCACAGAATATTGGTGCCTTAAATAGCTCAGTATATAATAAATCATTTGAATTCATAATCATGCACGGCCAAGAATTTCTGATTCTGAAATGAAAGACCTGTTATATTTTACAGCATTTCTCACTCTGGTAAGACCTATCAATTTGGCAAAGCATTCTACTTAAACTAACCAAGCAGTGGTAAAAACAGCTTAGTGGGGTTAAAAAAAAGGTTGGGACAAGTTCTGAAAACAGAAATCCAAAAACCATTATTAAGATGGACTTGGGAAAATTCACTGCTTTTTCCTTGAATAAGCAGCATAGAAAAAAAAATCTGTTTTTACTCTTTTGGCATATTGCCTGCAATTTGAGATCAGGATTAGCCATTGTTGGAAACAGGATACTGGGCTTCATGGACTTTTATTCTGTCTCATAAGAACATAAGAATAGCCTTACTGGGTCAGACCAATGGTCCATCAAGCCCAGTTGCCCGTTCTCATGGTGGCCAATCCAGGACACTAGTACCTGGCCCAAACCCAATGAGTAGCAACATTCCATGCTACCAATACAGGGCAAGCAGTGGCTTCCCCCATGTCTTTCTCAATAACAGACTATGGACTTTTCCTCCAGGAACTTGTCCAAACCTTCCTTAAAACCAGCTACACTATCCACTCTTATCACATCCTCATAGCTTACCTATTCTCTGAGTGAAAAAAATTTCCTCCTATTGACTTTAAAAGTATTTCCCTGTAACTTTGTAATTTTTGACAGCGTGAATAATCGATCCACTTGATTTTGCCAAGCTTTTGATGAATTATGCTTTCAGGATTTACGGTCACCTGTTGCACTAAAATGGACTAGCTTGTTTTTCATCTCATGTTACCAGCACCCTTAATCTCCGCTCCTGACGAAGATACCGAAACGGGGCTCTGTCGAGTGGTGATACAAACCGTGATGGGGTTTAACTAAGTACTTCTCCTTTTTTTTTTTATAACAGTTACAGTTTCTTAATGACTTTTTACTATTAGCACATTGTATTTTAATGGTTCCTATATAGACTTTTGATGAACTTCAAATGAATTTTTGATTAATTTTGATACCAGGAGATTAAAACATTTTAAATTCTTTTTTTCACCTGGTTTGATGTTATGCCTATGTTTTATGGATTTGTACACTAATAAATTTAAAAATTATTGGACATAATGATGTATGAGGCAGGTCTTATTTAGACCTTGTGTCCGGTGCTTGTCATCTAATCTAATCTAATCTAATCCTTAGGTTTGTATACCGCATCATCTCCATGTTCGTAGAGCTCGACGCGGTTTACAGTAGGAGAAATAGGAAGGAACTATAACAGAGGGTTAGAGGTAGAAGTGTGAAGAAAATTTAGAGGACTTGGGATGCCAAGATATAAGAGTTTCCTTGATTCCTAAGTTGGAGTGAGACTTACATTTTTTGAGAAAAGCCAGGTTTTCAGATGTTTGCGGAAAACTTGGAGAGAGCTCAAGTTCCGAAGAGGGGAGGTAAGGTTGTTCCAGAGCTCAGTGATTTTGAAGTGGAGGGAGGTCCCTAGCTTTCCTGTGTGGGAAATGCCTTTTAGCGAGGGGAAGGATAGTTTTAATTTGTGGGAGGATCTGGTGGTATTAGGGTTTGAGGAATTCCAAGAAAGAGGGATAAAGGGAGGGAGGATACCATATAGGATTTTGAAAGTTAAACAGGCGCATTTATAGTGGACCCTGGCGATTATTGGAAGCCAGTGGAACTTGGCCAGGAGTGGGGAGACATGGTCAAATTTACTTTTAGCGAAGATGAGCTTGGCCGCGGCATTCTGAATCCGTTGGAGTCTGTGGAGGTTTTTCTTAGCTAGGCTTAAGTAGATAGAGTTGCAATAGTCCAATCTGGAGAGGATGATGGATTGGACAAGGAGGGTAAAATGTTTTTGATGGAAGCAGGATCTAACTTTCCTCAGCATGTGAAGGCTGAAAAAGCATTTTTTTACCAAGGATTGGAGGTGGTCATTGAAGGACAATGTGGAATCAATGATGATGCCCAAGACCTTGCTCGAGAACTCAAGCTGCAGAGAGGAGCCAGAGGGTAGTGGGATGGAGGTGGGTAGGTGATCTAGTTTTGGACCGAGCCAAAGAAGTCTTGTTTTGGACTCATTCAATTTCATTTGCACAGTGTGGGCCCAGGATTGTAGGTTCATTATACAAGAGGATCTTGCCCGGAGTTAAATCTTTCTCTTATTAGTGAACTTTACCCGTACTGATGTACTACTATCATTGTCTTAGATACCTTTTTTAGTATCTATTTAAGTCTTCCATTCTGGCATATTCTCACCAGACAACAAAAAAGTTTGTTGCCAATTGTGTATTGTATACTCATATTTGTATTATTGGCAAATCTTTTGGGGAGATTTTTGTAGCTTGATATAAGAGGCCCATAGTGACATAACAAAATAATAATAATAATAATAATTTTTATTCTTATATACCGCCAAAGCCATGGTAGTTCAAGGCGGTTTACAACAAGAAGAGCTGGAAAATCAGCAAAGAATAATTACAGTGGTATCATCTCGTACAAGTGGAGAGGGAGGATACAAGTTGAGTGGGAGTAAGACAGAGTGAAAGACACAGAGAGAGGTGTCACGTAAATGTAGGAAGCTTACATGGTAAGGCATTAAGAGATCTTGGTTACAAATCGGTTGAACAGGATTGTTTTAACTAGTTTTCTAAAGTTAAAATAGTAAAACATGGCAGATAAAGACATGAATGGTCCATCCAGTCTGCCCAAGAGTCACACACATTATTAATTCATGATTAAATTATCTGACATTTCTGGAATTGACTGTAGAAGTCCACCCAGTAGAGTTCTTAGGCTCCATCTACTGAATTTGCTATCAAAGCTCACTCCAGCTTATACAAACCATTTGCAGGATAGAGATCTAATTGTTTTATCTGTCTCACTGGATCTTTCTGCTGCCTTTGACCTTCTCGATCATCAGCTTCTACGCTTTCATTTGTCTTCTCTCAGGGTCACCGGCACTGTTCTTGAATGGTTTACTGTATTTCTATCCCAAAGTTCTTTCCAGGTTCTCTCTGTGAATTCTGTAATTCATGTTATCCTCTGAGGGGTTCCTCCGGGCTCTATCCTTTCCCTTCTCTTCAGTCTCTTTCAAAGTCCTTTTGCACACCTCACCAACCCATTGGAATGGGCAAACCTAGCAGCTTTCTGTTTAAAGACAACTTTCTTTAAGTACTGGGAACAGTACTATGTCCAAACAGAAGGTACACCGATAGGCTCCCTCTCTTCCTGGTGGTAGCCAACATATTCATGGAGTCTATTAAAACCACCCTACTGGAGAGTGCCAAGTTCAAACCTAAATTGTGGATTCGCTATGTGGATGACACTTTCATATTTAACCCCACGGACGGGAAAACCTCTGTGAATTTCTAAACCATCTGAACGAAGGCCACTTCGACATAAAATTCACCATGGAGACAGAGACCAATGGATGCCTTCCCTTTATGGATATAATGATCAGAAAGTGATTACATTGGTGAAACTGGACACGCTATAGATAACATGACCATTTTTTTTTTCATCAAAAGGGACATCTATTAATATTCAGTCCAATAACTTTTTTTTATTAAAGCAATTTTGATTTTTTTTTTTTTTAATTTTTATGAGTCAGATCCAGATTAGGAAGAGTAGATGCCAATACAAAAGTATCATCTGTGTATCTCCTCCAAACACTCACATCTGGAGTCCTGTTTATATTAGGAAAATAACAGAGAAATGAGAAGTATGAGCCTATACATGCAATGAGGGTTAAAAAAAGATTTGTTCAACCTGTCCTGAACAAAAATAGAGCCAGCTGACGATCCAGGGAAAAGAGGAAATTGACTAGTAGGGGTGTAAGGGAATTAAGGGATCCTTTTACTAAGCTGAGATAGCGTTCTCAGTGCACGCAGGATTTTAGCGTGCGCTAAACCTGCGCTACGCGGCTAGAATTAACGCCAGCTCAATGCTGGCGTTAAGGTCTAGCGCGCGGGGCATTGTAGCGCACGCTATTCCGCGCGTTAAAGCCCTAACGCAGCTTTGTAAAAGGAGCCCTTAATCCTCCACTGCCCCAGGTACATTAGATAGATTGTGAGCTCACTGGGGCATATAGGAAAAAACGCTTGAAGTGCCTGTATGTAAGCCGCTTTGACTGTGGTTGTAAAACTACCAAAAGGCAGTATACAAGTCCTAATCCCTTTCTCTTTCCCTTTCATGAAGAGATTCGTCCAAAGCGTTTAATACTTTTTCACTACTTATGCTTAAGACGTTCCAGGAGACTGTGACTGGGATATATGGCTGTATTTTTTAAAAAATATACTGTACATTGAATATACAGTATATTTTATACTGTATATTTTTATTATATATTATTATTAAATATTATTATATTTATTATATTATATTTATTATTATAAATATTATTATATTTATTAAATATTATAATATTTTATTAAATATTATTATATTTTTAAAAAAATATACTGTACACACTGACTGATATTTAGCACTTTATAACTGGCCAGGAACGGCTCCTGACTGGTTAAATAGCATTTGGTCAGCTAACCGCTACTATTCAGCGGGAAATAGCTAGCTATCTCTGCCGAATATGAGTAGCTGCTAGTGGCTTAAACTTGGCCAGTTATATCACATGACAGCCGCCAATTTTAAGAGTTGACCGGCCAGATTTAGAAACCAAATCGGACCATGCATAAAGCAGGTCTGTCTTTGGCTGCTATAACTTAGATATTCAATGCCTTTCACCGGAAATGGCCCAGTAGGTGGTCAGCACTTACCACAGGAGTTAGCCAGTCTCACTCCCATAGTCTCAATATTGGCCCCAAGGAGTACATGCACACATTTATATCTACTCTGGAACGGTGTAAATTTGACCAAAGGGGTTTACTGGTGTGTCACATAGCAGGCTATTTGCTAAAGGCACATGAACATCTATGTTGCCTTTATAAAATAAATAAACAACTCCAGATTGCTACAGTATATAATAATAATAATAATAATAATAACAACTTTATTTTTTTATACCGCAGTACCACAAACAGTTCAAAGCGGTTTACAGTGTAGGAGACTGTACATTTACAGCAAAGATACAATGTGAACTGTACATTTTCAGTAAAGGTGTTTATACAGCAAAGAACAGTGTAGGATTACCATGCAGGAGACTGTACATATACAGCAGAGATATATATATAGTGGAGAGGCAGTGCGAGAGGCATTATAATGAACAAAGCAGTGTACAAAAACCAATGCAGGGTGGTGAATGTCAAGAAGACTACCGGTATCAGTTATAGGATGGAAGTATTTGATTATTTGGTGATGGGGGAGGTTCCAGAAATTTGTCATAGAGGAAAGATTTGAGAGATTTCCTGAAGGATGAGTAAGATGGGGCAGATGAGATGAGGGTGGTCAGGCAGTTTGTCCATCTGCCAGCTTGGTATGAGAGAGTTCTATTGAAGAATCTTTTGTAGGTGCATCCCTTTGGGGAAGGGTAGGTAAACAGGTTGGCATTACGCGTGCGGGTGGTTCCAGGGAACATGAAGTGGTGAGACAGATAAATCGGGGATAAGCCAGTTAAGGTTTTGAAGCAGAGGCAGGCGAATTTGAAGATGACTCTCGCTTCTATTGGCAACCAGTGCAGTTTTCTATAGTAAGGGGTGATGTGGTCTGATTTTTTGAGGCCAAAGATTAGGCGGACCGCGGTGTTTTGGATAAGTCTCAGTCGTTTGATGGTTTTCTTGTAGGAGCCCATATAAATTATATTACAGTAATCCAGTGTGCTTAGGATTAGGAATTGGACAGGCAGTCTGAAGGAGGGGAAGTCGAAGTAATGTTTGATGGTACGGAGTTTCCAGAGGGTATAAAAGCATTTTTTGACCTGGGCGTTGGTGTGGACTTCGAAGGTTAGGCAGCGGTCTAGGATGACTCCAAGGATTTTGATGGTGGGGTTAATAGGATAAGTTAGCCATTGAGCTGTAAGGTGGTGTTCGTTAATTTGTGGTTGGGACTTGCTAGGAAGAGTTTGGTCTTTTCTGGATTTAGTTTCAGTTTGGACTGAGTGGTCCAGTGTTCGACCATAGTAAGTATTGATGAGATATTGTTTGCGAGAATGAGTAGATGGGGATGACAATTGTGATGTCATCTGCGTAGATGTAGGATTTCAACTTTCGGTCAGATAACATGAGTCCCAGTGAAGTCATGTAGATATTGAATAGGGAAGGTGATAGGGGGGAGCCTTGTGGAACTCCACAGGGGTTGGACCAGGTGTGGAAGTAGGTTCCCTCGTTGTGTTCTTGGTAGGTGCGGTTTTTTAAGAAGCCTGTGAGCCAGGTTAGTACCTGTCCTGAAATGCCTATGGAATCGAGGTAGTTGAGTAGAATATCATGGTCTACCAGGTCAAAGGCACTACTGAGGTCAAACTGGAGTATTAGGGCACTGTTTCCCTGTGAGAATAGTTGGAGGAGGTAGTCGGTTAGAGATGCTAGGACGGTTTCCGTGCTGTAGTTTGTGCGGAATCCAGACTGGGAGTCATGAAGGATGTTAAATTTATCGAGGTAGGACATGAGGTCCTGGTTTACAAGGCCTTCCATAATCTTGAGTAAGAAGGGTATGTTGGCGATGGGTCTGTAGTTGGTGGGGGCTATTTTCATGATTGAGGGAGGGCAATTGTCTAGAAGGCAGTTTGATTTGGCATATTTAGAATATAGCTGTAGGAATAGGTTCCAGTCTGGGTTCTCGAAGCGATTCCAGGTCATGTCGGCGGTAATACCTTCATTATTTGGGGTGAGCAGAAGGGTTGATGGGCTGGTGTTTGTTGTTGCGAGAGAGGTTTTTAAGTTGTGAATTTTGTTGGCGAAGTAGTCAGCTAAGTTTGTTGGAGAGGGTGGAAGGTCTGTGGGGGAGCTTTTATATGAGTTGATGTCAAATAATGAGTTGATAAGTCTGAAGAGTTTATTGCTGTTTAGGGTTGGGGTGTTGATTGCTTGGGCATAATATTTGGAGCGTTTCTCCTTGATCATTTTTTTGTATTCGGTGACTTTAGTACGCTATCTGTATCTGTGCTGGATTTGCACCAGATTCTTTCTAGTTTGCGTACTTCTCGTTTCAGAGCTAGTAGGTTGGCGTCAAACCAGTTGGTAGATGTGCGGTGTTTTTTCTTTTTAGGGTTTTAGTGGGGCCTGGTCATTTAGAACCTGGGTGCTGAAGTTGTTCCAGTCTGGGATGAAGTTGGGATTTGGGTCTGTGGTGGATGTTGGGTTGTAGTGGGACCAGAATTTTTCAGGGTTTAGTTGATCTCTAGTCCATATTGTTTTTTCTTTGTGGGTAGTTCTTGGGGTCCTTTGGCTTTGTTTTTTGAGCCAGTATAAGTTAAAGTTGCATCGGAGGTGATCTGACCAAGGGGTGGGGGTCCAGGTTTCGTCTTTGAAGCTTATGCTGGGGGGGGGTAGGGGAGGAATTGGGGAGGAATGAGATCAGGTCTAAGTGATGTCCTTTGGTATGTGTTTTGGTTGGGGGTGGTTTAGAGTATCCTAGAGATGTTAGGAAGGAGAAAAGATCTGAGACGTTGGAATTCTCTGCTTGTTCCAGGTGTAGATTTACGTCGCCGGCGAGAAGAGTGTGGGTGCCGGAGGTGGAATTTGCGAGGAGGAATTCATAGAGATCTTCTTTAGCTTGGTTCCATTTGTTAGGGGGGGTGTAGAATACTGTTATGGTCAGGTAATCTTTGCAGTCTGCTTTGGATAGTTTACAGGAGAGGATTTCCAGGTCTTTGGTCATTTTGGAGTCTAGGGTTTGGAATTGGAAGTGATCTTTGAGGATTATTGCTAGGCCACCTCCTCTCCTGGTTTGTAGTGATAGCGGAATGATTTTGTAGTTTGCAGGGAGTAGATCTCCAATGATGATGTCCTGATCGGAAATTAGCCATGTTTCAGTTAGGAGAAGAATGTCGAGTTGGGTTTCTTCTAGCCAATCTTTGATCAGTTGGGTTTTGTTTCTAGCTGAGCGGATGTTTAGATATGCACCAGTGATTGTGTAGTGTTCTGGGGGGGTTGTGTGTTGGGTTATTGGTAGGCTTTTTAGGAGTCTGTTTCTTTTTTGTGATGGTCTAGGGAATTGTCTGGAGGTATTGACCACGGAGATTGGGAAGGGGCCTGATTCCTTGTAGTCATGGAGGGTGCTGAAGGATTGAGGTAGTTTGCCTGGTTTGGTGATTCTGTTCCAGGTGTAGTAAGTAGGGATGGGTTCGAATGCTGAGGCTTTGGGGATCCATTGTCTTGAGCTAAGAAGATAGAGGAGGAGGAGGGCTAGAAGTTTTTTTTGTGAAGTTGGACATGTTGCTTTTTTTGGGGGGGTTGGTGAGGGAGCCGGGTGAGCGGTGGGAAGATTTTGGTTTGTAGAATGCGGTTGGTAAGGTATGCAGGTTGGTGAGGTATGCAGGGGGGTTGTGGCATGCAAGAACTTGGTAATTGGGGCGGACCAGGCTGTTGGTACTAAGCATGCAAGTAGATAGAGTCATGCAAATACTTAGCTGATGTTGGTCTGGGTTGTTGGTGGAATATTCTGGTCTGGGTTGAGGCGTTTGAAATTTGTTGTCTGCAGGAGGTTTCCTTGTTTGCTGTGAAGTCTTGAAGGGTCAATTCTGGCGGTTGGATTATAAGGTGGTCTGTTTGTGCTTCACTCAGCCGCTTCGCAAAGGCGTGAGCTAAGGCGCACGAGCCTTTGCCATGCACCTTAGCCGGCATGCCGGACGGCTGCGCGCCGTTGAGCAGCCAAATTTCAAGTTTCCCGGCAGGGGCTGGGGGGCGGAGCAAGCTCGCACGCCCGGCCCAGCAGTAAGAGCAGCGTCGGTGCGGCTGGCTGGGAGCAGGGCAGGCAGCCGCTGAGGCGAGGTTCTCCCGTCGGGCTGGTTCGGGGTCGCGAGGGCTGAGTTTTTTCAGGCAGCAACGGCTGCAAGATGGCTCCTCTGCCTGAGCAGCCAAATTTCAAGTTTCCCGGCAGGGGCTGGGGGGCGGAGCAAGCTCGCACGCCCGGCCCAGCAGTAAGAGCAGCGTCGGTGCGGCTGGCTGGGAGCAGGGCAGGCAGCCGCTGAGGCGAGGTTCTCCCGTTGGGCTGGTTCGGGGTCGCGAGGGCTGAGTTTTTTCAGGCAGCATACCTATTGTGTTAAATGCGATTAAGCTACTAAGTAGTAGATTTAAAACAATTTCTTCACACAACGTGTAATTAAACTCTGGAATTAGTTGCTGGAGAATGTGGTGAAATCAGTTAGCTTAGCAGGGTTTAAAAAAGGTTTGGATAATTTCCAAAAAGAAAAGTTCATAGGCCATTATTGAGATAGCTTGGGGAAATTCACTACTTATTCCTAGGATAAGCAGCATAAAATCTGTTTTACTACTTGGGATCTAGCTAGGTACTTGGGACCTGAGTTGGCCATTGTTGGAATACTGGGCTTGATGGACCTTCAGTCTGTCTCATTATGACAATTCTTACACTCTTATATACTTTAGTTTAGAGCTATGGGTACTTCTATAATCTAGGCACTTGCATTTGCATGGAGATGAAAATGGTGACAGAATTTTAAAAAGCGTGGGATGAACACAGTGGATCTCTAATTAGAAAATGAAGGGTATAAATTGAAGAACTAGGACCGGTACTGGGCAGACTTGCTGGTTTGTGCCCCGTATATGGCAAGTCAGTTTAGGACGGGCTGGGGAGGGCTTCGATAGGAGCTCCAGTAATTTGGAACATGAGGACAGTGCTGGACAGACTTTTACGGTCTTTATCCTGCAAATAATGAGATGGTTTGGATAGGCTGAAGGGAGCTTCAATAGCAACTCCAGTAGCTGGAATCTAAGGACAGTACCAGGCAGAATTCTACCATCTAAGCCCAGAAATATATATACAGTGGTGCCTCACACAATGAACTTAATTCGTTCCAGGAGCAAGTTTGTTATGCAAAAAGTTCGTTATGTGAAACGCGTTAAGCGCAGTGACTAACGACTGCCTGCAGTGCCTGCGCGGAAGGATGCAATACATCGTCAGCGATCGTGAAAGCTCGGGCGACTTCGTTGTGTGAAACGAAGTTCGTTGTATGAATCATGAAATGAAGTTCGTTGTGTGCAACGTTCGCTGTGCGAGGCGTTTGCTGTGCGAGGCACCACTGTATATAAAAAAAAGACAATTTAATCATGAATTTATAATGCGTGTAACTATTGGGCAGACTGGATGGACCATTCAGTCATTTATCATGCTGTCATTTATTATGTTACTATGCTATGTTGCATGCTTTTCACATTAACATCACTTTAACATTTTTATTGAAGGAACAAAATAAATAAACATTTATGTAATACATATAGATATTCATTACAAATGATTTAATAAATTTTGAAAATTCAATTCACATATTCTATTAAATACAATATTTTATATAATAAAACCTAATCCCCCCAACCTCCCCCCTCCCCACCTTCCCTCCCATTCCCCCCTCCCACCCAGGATGGAAAGTGACAAGAGCAACCAGGTATAGGACACAATGAATACCATAAAAGCTTCAATGCATTTAATTAAGAATCAAACTTCGTGCTCTAGGTGAAAGTTTTTGAATATAAGGATCCCAAGTTTTCATAAAAAGACAAGTTCGTCTAGGACAGGGGTAGGCAATTCCGGTCCTCGAGAGCCAGAGCCAGGTCAGGTTTTCAGGATAATCACAATAAATATGCGGGGGTTAGGGGCAGAGCCGGATCGCGAATATTAAAAAACTGTGAATAATATTCAGGCCGGTTCTGCCCCTAACCTCTGCTTCCCCAGCTATTTTAAGCCCTGAAAGTTTCCCCTTAAGCCTTACCTTGTGGTCTAGCAGGTTTTTAGGCAGAAGCAATCTACCCACGCTCCTGCCCCGTGCAGATCGCTCACAGGAAATGGCTGCCTTGAGCTCCCGTAGTCTCTCGAGCCATTTCCTGTGAGCGATCTGCACGGGGCAGGAGCGTGGGAAGATCACTCCTGCCCCGAAAACCCGCTATAGCACCAGGTAAGGCTTAAAGGGCTAAGGGGCTTTCAGGGCTTAAAATAGCCCAAAAAAAGAAAAAGTATTTTTAGGTTTAAAACCGCGAATCCGTAGATATGGAATTCGCGAATACAGAGGGGGAAATGTAGTTCTTTTCTGTTTCCATTGTTTTTTAGACTATGCACCCCCCAGTTCTGCTTGTCAGTTGGGGTGGTACAGAAAATTTAAATAAACTATGAACAGAGGCTCCGATTGTGTAAACAGCACCTACATTGGACAGTGACTACAAAAATGGCACTGTCCATGTATCAGTCATGCAAAGGCGCTATTTACAAAACCGTAGCTACCTGCGCCAAAGAAAAAAAACTTGGGCACTGGTAATGTAGGTCAGAGATTTAAAGGCCTACATTATGGGCCCCTAGGTTTGACAAAGAATCACTCATAGCAGCACCTAAGGTCATCAACTATTCTCTGGCATTTTAGGAAGGGGGTGAAAACTGTGTTATTTGAGTGCTTTTTTGGCGTTAGCCAGGCGACGGTGGGAATGGGAGTTGTTGGGTTTTTTTTGTTGTCCTTTGCTGCTATGTATTTGTCTTAGCTTTTATTATGATTATGTAAGTATTTATTGTTCCCCCACTTAGATTTGTGGATAGGTGGGTTATAAATCATTTTAAATTAATAAATTAATAAATCTATAGTGGTTTGCTGGTACAGCTGCTGTCTATGCACCCAGAGGTTATGAAATCAAATCCTGGTGCTGCTGCTGGTGACCCTGGGCAAAGTCATTTAATCCTTCAGCGCCCACCACTTTGAATGTCAGCTTTCATTGCCAAGGCCACAAAAAGGCAGTGTACAAGTCAGTGAATCACTAACAGAATAAAGAAGATGATGAAGTGAGATTAAACGGAATCTTTCACACATACAAATCAGCCCACTTCAGAGTGTAATATGTATGAAAGGAGGGTAGAGGGTCTCAGAAACCCACTTGATTTGACACACACATGACGGAAACCTGAAGTCATAATGCCATTATACAGAACCATGGTGAGGCCTCATTTGGAATACTATGTGCAATTCTGGAGGCCACACTACCGAAAAGATGTGCTGAGAGTAGAATTGGTGTAACGGATGGCCACCAGGATGGTCTTGGGGCTCAAGGATCTATCGTACGAGGAAAGGCTGAAAAATTTGCGGCTGTACTCACTCGAGGAACGTAGGGAGAGAGGAGACATGATCGAGACGTTTAAGTATATTACCGGCCGTATCGAGATGGAAGAAGAGATTCTCTTTCTCAAAGGACCCTCAGCCACAAGAGGGCATCCGCTCAAACTCAGGGGCGGGAAATTTCATGGCGACACCAGGAAATATTTTTTCACTAAGAGAGTGGTTGATCCTTGGAACGAGCTCCCAGTGCAGATGATCGAGGCAAACAGTGTGCAAGAATTTAAGAGCAAATGGGATGCCCATGTGGGATCCCTTAGAGGGTTAAGCCAAGGGAACCTGTCACCGGGAGTGGGATCCCTAGGATAGTAGACTTGGGGGTGGGTCAGTAGAGTGGGCAGACCTGATGGGCTATGGCCCTTATCTGCCGTCATCTTCTATGTTTCTATATTTCTATGTGTGATATTGAAACTAGAAGGGTTAGCATCTTAATCATTGACCCTTATCACCCCCTCCTCCTTGATGTGTTGCCAAAATCTTACTGTTGCTAATTCACTCAATAAACACAATTTTTAATAAAGCACTATCACAGTAAGTTTTTGACGGCATGAAAAATCGATCCACTCAGGATATTCCTTTCATACATATTACACTCTGAAGTGGGGTGATTTGTATGTGTGGTAGTATACAAGTCCCCTCTCCCTAACCATGCATACTTTGACCTTAGCTGCCATGCTTAGATGCCATTCCACCACCTTTTTATTAAACAAGCTTTTAATCAGATTTTAATAGCACCGTCTTTTACCACACCAATTAAAATAATTAAGTCAACACAACATAACAACAGATTTCTAGACCGCATAGCCATAAGTTCAATGCGGTTAACAAAAGATTACGTTATGAAAAACACAGATCATGTTGTGAAGAATACAGAGGGATCTAATTAGTCAAAAATTTTGAAAAAAGAAAGGTTTTCAGCAGTTTTCTAAAAGGTTCATAAGAGCTAGATCTAAGTAGCAATGATCGGAAATCTTTATCGTAGTAAGCTGCTTGATATGAGAGAGTGTGCTCGTGATATTTCTTACTTTTGCAGCCCTTAACTGACGGAAACGTAAAGAGGGCATGTGATTTTCTACTATTCTTATGCGACATTGAGAGAAACCTGTCGGCAAGGTATAGTGGAGATGCTCCAAAGGCAGCTTTATAACCCGGGCCTTCTCTGAATGGTATTAAATGCACTGGGAAGCTTAGTAAATCTTTTACTTTTAAATTGGTGAGAATTTGGAATGGACTTCCAGATTCTCTAAGACTGGTAGATCAATTATTTCAATTTCGAAAAAGTTTAAAAACCTGGTTGTTTTCACAATAGCTGTCGTGTATTAATTTTAAGCAATTCAACATACTTTTTCCATCCATCTAATCTAACCAATTTCTGTTTTTATCCCACAGTTTTTACTTGTTATGTTTCATTTTTTAACAAACTGTAAACCGAGTCAAGCTCCTTAGGGAGTAGATTCAGTATATAAAATGAAAATTAGATTAGATTAGATTGATAGGAAGCCGTAAGGGGTCATGTGGTCGTATTTCCTCAGACCATAAATTAATCTCACTGCCGTGTTCTGAACCAAGGTCAATCTAACCATATTTTTCTTCGAACTCATCAAGTAAACAATATTACAGTAATCCAGTTGGCTCAAGAGTAATGACTGAACTAGAATTTTGAAAGGAGCAGTTTCAAAATAGGCTCTAATGGTATGCCATTTCCAAAAAGTATAATATCCCTCTTGGATCACTGCATCGCTCTGGTTAGGGGGCGGTAAGAACACCTACCATCGCCTAACTTACGGTGCCGTTTCTAGAATCTGGTCCAGAGTATTCAAGAGCAATTCTGCTTATATCCACTTAGTTCACATAGGGCTTCTTTGACTAAGACAGTGGCCTCCATCCTTTTCATATAAAGGGCCACAATATGAATGGGAGATTGCTTTGAGGGCCACCAAAAGATTTCAAGCTTACATATTTGTCTCACTAGTTAACTATGTCATTAAAAATTCTGTTTTCATCTTGCACTCTTCTGTGTTTTAGCAAAACTATTCTCTAAACCCAAGCGCTTCCTCTTTGTTCTTTGGTGTGTGATCTTTCTTTTACTAAAACATCACAGGTGTATAACAAGCTCAGTCAGCTGTAGAATCAGATCTGAAAACAGATGCCAATATGTTGAAACTAATTTCAAGGGTTTCATGGTTTCTGTAGCTTTGTCATACCCACTGCAGCACACATGCATCTAAATATAAATCCTGACCTTTGACCTGTCGTTTGGCCATATGTGCATAGGACACAGGCATAGTAGGTCCTACATGTGGCCTACGCTGGCCTTCATCCATGCCTGACCTAAAGCAATCTTTTTTTTCAGACATTTAATGCACAATATGAGCAGGCAAGATTGAACTTAATGAAGTTGCAGGACTTGGGGAACATTTTGGCCAACTCTCTGAGGGCCACAATGGAGGACTTTGTGGGTCACAAGTGGCCCTGGGGCATGTGTACGAAGCTGGTGCTTAAAGCAGTTAAATGGGCTTACCATGGGCATACTGAGTTATCCTGAGATAAAAGCCAATGCATATATGCAAACCAAGTGCTAACAAATGTTTTTTTTGTTTCTTTTTTTCTGAAGGGGGGGAGTGACTGGGGGGCAGAGAGTGGGTGTGCCTACGCCTGTCAGTCATTGCAGCCACATTACCGCATGCTAACTTGGTTCGTGAAGGATTAGCACAGCCTTCCTTGGCCATTCACCCTTTCTGGAACTTGTGTAAAGTTTATATGTGGATCCCATACCTAAATATACACGTATATACATTTTAATAAATTTCAGTTAGCATCATTAATTACTTGTTACGATCCCAATTATCTGCCCAAATCTGCACATGCAATTTTTAGCACCTTTTATAGGATTAGGCTATGCTTGGCATGCCCCTGCCCTGCTCCAGCCCCTCCCACCCCATATCACTCTTACACACTAGAGAATGTACACACTATCATTATAGATTGGCACTTAAGAGCAGTGCAAATGAGGGCAAATTAGTGCCAAATAATTGTAATAAATGTAATTATTGGTTGCTACTCAATTCCCACCTAATTAGGCCACTAACTTGACACATAACTGCTAATATTCTATAAGCTAAGTACAGAACTGCATACACAAGATTATATAATGAGGGCAATATGTGGCAGGCAGTATATTTGTAAAACAGCTTTACCTTAAATACAGCTTTCAAAATTAAGCTCTTGGAGGCTGATTCATGAAACCAGGCTAGCATTTTAATGCAGAATATCAGTATTAATAGCAGAAAGCACCCCCTCCCCACGCAACATGAAAAGGATAAAAATCAAAGCAGGTTTTCCCACGTTAAGATGCTAATACGGTTTCATGAATCACTCCCATTGCGTCTTTAGGAGATGGGTTGTTATGCTTTTGAGTAAATGAAATGAGACTGGGTTACCATATGGCTCCAGAAAAAGGAGGATGGATTGAGATATCCGGGTTTTATTTCCATTCAAAGCAATGGAAGTAAAACCCGGATGCCTCAATCTGTCCTTTTTCTGGAGCCATATGGTAACCCTAAAATTGTCAAAAATGTTACAAGTTTATTAGGATTTTATATACCACCTATCAAGGTTATCTAAGCGGTTTTACAATCAGGTACTCAAGCATTTTCCCTCTCTGTCCCGGTGGGCTCACAATCTAGCTAACGTACCTGGGGATATGGAGGACTGAGTGACTTGCCCAGGGTCACAAGGAGCAGCACCGGGTTTGAACCCACAACCCCAGGGTGCTGAGGCTGTAGATCCAACCACTGTGCCACACACTCCAGTGTAGTTTAGCCATATATCTATATACTATATTTCTTTGGCATACCTTTTCATCACTCCGGAAAAGGATTGCATTTCTTGTAGCTGTAGTTTGGAGTGGCATAAGGGGTATCACACCCCCCTTCCCCCTCAGCATTATTTTCTTACTTTTGCCCCCCCCCCCACCCCAAATAAACAGGCAAATGACACTTATAATTTTGCTCTTCCTGAACACGCATGCCATTCGTTCTAAGAATAAACCTTTGGGAAAATCTTTCTGCATTGTACAATTCATTCGAGAGCTTCCTCTTTGTTCTTTGGCGTGTGATCTCTCTTTTACTAAAACATCACAGGTGTATAACAAACTCGGGCAGCTGTAGAATCAGATCTGAAAACAGATGTCAATATGTTGAAACTAATTTCAAAGCCATATGCTCTGCTGGTGCCCAGGCATAACCCCCTGATTCAGAACTGCGGCTCGTGTAACATCTGATTTGCCCAGATCTTTTCTGTTAGGAACAGAATGGGAGAAATCCTTAGGTCATCGGCATCCTTTGATTTGAAAATAACAAAGAGAGAGCCTCACTAATACGATTGTATTGTTTATTTATTTATTTATTTAACATTTGTCATATCATAGCTTGCTCAAGTAATCTCAGGACCTCTGCTGTGCTGAATATTCGTATTTGATTGAGACCCAAATACGTTATTCGTATTCGACTGACTAGTGATTTAAATTTGAATATGAATAATCTGGGGCTGTGCTAAATTTTACTGAAATAAACTCTTGGAGGGGCATTTTCAATATGACATCAAAATCCAATTTGGGACATTTTAGGAAAAACATGAAAAAAATCTAGTAGAGAAAAATGACCATTTTCAAACCTGAAAAAGGTCTGTCTTTTTAAATGGTCATTTCCTAGATGTGTTTGTCCTCAGTGTATCTATCTTTTTGAACCATTTAAAAAAAAAAAGAAAGAAAGTCCAAATGAAAAACACATAAAAAAAACAAACATTGGGATGTAGGAGGGACCAGTACAGTGTTCCCCGGGTCGTTCGCGGTCGGCGGTTTGAGGTCCCGGTCATTCGCAGTATTTTCCGACTGAGAACCGCCAACAAGGAGAGGGCAGCGGGAGAGGCAGGAGAGAGTAGCCGGAGCGCCGTGAGTGCAGGAAATCACTCGCGACCGACCGCCTCTTCCTGCACTAAGTCGGGCAGCTCCTGATTGGATAAGGCCTGACTTAGTGCAGGAAGAGGCAGTTGGAGCATACTGCAAGTGATTTCCTGCACTCGCGGCGCTCCTGATGCCCTCTCCAGTCTCCCCCATGAAAAACCATATTTGCGGTTTTTTGAGATTCGCGGGGTTTCCTGGAACGGAACCCTCACGAATATCGGGAGAGTACTGTATTCTTAATAGACTGGCCACATAGACACCCCAGCAGAGCCGTGAGGTCCTCTAGGTAGGATTACCATATTTTTTTCTGGGAAACCCCAGACACATGAGCCCCACCCCATTCTACCTCCAGTCCCACCCATTCTACCACAGCCCCGCCCAGTTCTAACTTCAATCCTACCTTCAGCCTCGCCCCATTCTGTCCCCAGTCCCACCTCCACAGAGTCTCCTCTCTTCTACCAGAAGAGCTCCAGCCGTGTCTGGGGGGCCTGGAGCATGCACGGATATGTGTGACATCACCGCACATGCTCAGAAGCTCTTCAGATGCGGCTGGAGCTCATCGGAGCTTTATAAAACTTGGGCAAATTTCAGGTTTTGAAAAGTCCACCCAGGAGCCTGGACAGTCCTCTAAAAAGAGGACATGTCCAGGTTTCCCCAGATGTCTGGTAGCTGTACCCCTAGGGGGGGCACTGCAGTGAAAGTCCCAGGTAAACATCTCACTATAACTCACTTAAATGGTATGGTGAGGTCTCCAAAACTCACCCACAACCTACTGTACCTAACTGTATACTTCACCAATAGTCCTTATGTCTGCAGGCATCACCTATATGTCAGTATAGTAGGTTTTTGGTGGATTTTGGTGGGCTCACACTTTCCATCACAAGTGCACTAGATATAGTGGGATATGAGCACCTGCATTGATCACCAGGCTACTCCAGACACCTACTGGCCATAACATCTGAACTATCATACAGGCTGGTATGTACTGTTTCATTCACATCTTTGGGAGTGAGGTGGGGTGTAGGAGGGGGGTCAGTAACCAGTGAGAGAATAAAGGAGGGCTATGCCGTCATGCCTCCAGGGGTCATGTGGTCAGTTTGGCACTTGCATTCTCTATCAAAATCAACAAATCACAGGGACAGACTATTACATACTGTGGAGTGGATTTAAGATCCCCCTGTTTTTCCCATGGACAACTCTATGTTGCTTGCTCAAGGGTGGGTTCACCCAAGAATTTATATGTTCTTGCTCCTGGAGGTGAAACTAAAATTGTTGTTTATAATCAAGTTTTGTGTTAGTTGTATTGTATTCATTTTGTCAAATATTTCACATTATAATTTGATTATTG
Organism: Geotrypetes seraphini; assembly: GCF_902459505.1. Taxonomy (NCBI): domain Eukaryota; kingdom Metazoa; phylum Chordata; class Amphibia; order Gymnophiona; family Dermophiidae; genus Geotrypetes; species Geotrypetes seraphini. The sequence goes on along the minus strand of NC_047085.1, from coordinate 459,267,962 downwards.
TACTTTTTATAAAGCTGTAAAAAAATAATTTCATTCACCACTATAAAGTATCTTTATTTCAATCCATTTACTGTGTTATTGCTATAATTAAATACCCGTGCAACGCCGGGGCATCAGCTAGTAAGCTATAATTAAGATGGACTTGGGAAAATCCACTGCTTATTTTTAGGATAAGCATTTACTCTTTTGGGATTTTGTCACGCACTTGTGACATGAACTTACCACTTTTGAAAAAAAGGATGCTGGGCTTGATGGACATCTGCTCCGTTCCATTATGGCAACTCTTAGTAGAGGAGTGGCCTAGTGGTTAGAGCAGTTGCCTTAGCACCCTAAGATTATGAGTTCAATTTCCACTGCAGCTCCTTGTGGCTCTAATCAAGTCACCTAACACTTTATTGCTCCAGGTACAAAATAAATACACATGCATACATGTGAAACGCATATATCGTTTTCATGATTAGGGTACTTTCTTTCTAAGTAGTGCACAGTTGTTATGATACTGTCCCTATAACAACAAAGGAGTAAAATATATATATATATTCCCATAAACAACCTGTGAAACTTTCTGGTCCTCACTGCACCCGCTTGTTTCTTGTCTTCTTTTACAGTCGAACACAATGCATGGTGGCAAATACATTTTCTAGCAGGCAAATTTTCTTTTACTTTGTATAGATGGCAAATACATGCAGATTTTTAGAATATTGAAAAAAATAATAGGTGTCAAAATTTTTTGATGGCTTGAGCCAAAAAAAGAAAATAAATTTAGCCATGTCATTCAGAGATTCCAATCAGAGCCTAAACATATCACTGATGTGCTGATTCCATGTAACCTTTGTGCCAATATTCAGCTGCCTTTGTGCCAATATTCAGCTGTGGTGGCGAGAATATATATATTTTAAAAACTGACTCCTGAGCACCTGCAAATGTGTGTGTTGACATGTGTGTGCCATTGGGACTGGATCTTGGTCCCTAATTCTATAAAAGACACCTAAAGATAGGTGTCTAGATTGGGGCCGATAATTGAAAATCACAATTAAATAGCGATTTAAAAACAACGAATTAGATCATAGGTGCCTACAACTTCCAGACAGACACCTAGACCGAGGCACCTACCAGAAATTAGGCATGGTAAGGAGATTGTGGAGGATCTTGCACATGTTTTGTACTAGGTACCTAAATTGAACTTAGGTAGCAACATTTAGGCCAAGAAAACCCTGGCATAAACAGGGGGTACCTAAGGTTTTGACACCTACTGGTGTCTAAGTCCAATTTAGGTGCAGCTTGGTGCGATTCTATAAACAGCGTCTAACTCAAGACTGACAGATGTTATATGCTACTTTGTTTGGCGCCTAATTTTTAGGTGCTTTTTAAAAAAATATAATGAAAGCCTTGGTGCCTGTTTTATAAAGGTATTATTAAACTTTTTACTAAACTGCGGTAGAGATTTCTATCATGGCCTGGAGCACTAAAGGCTCTAAAGCTGCTCCAATGCTCATAGAATTCCTTTGAGCATCAGAGCAGCGTTGGAACATTTAGCGCTCTGGGCTGCGGTAGAAACCTCTACTGCAGCTTAGTAAAAGAGGTCCTAAATTCTGTATATGGTACACCAATAAAAATGTGCACTTTCTGCTGTTCTATACACTGCGCTCAGAGTTGGAGGCCATTAATAGACTAACATTTGGTGCCAGGATCCACATCCAAGTCTGGGCACGAGATTTTACACAGACTAAAACCTAAAGTAAACTCTCGTGCATAAATTAGGTGTAGATCCCCCTTATTCTGTAACAGGGCTTGCTTTGGTATAGGGGTGGGGTGGGGGGGATCTGCCTCGGGACACTGGCACCCTTCCTGCTCTCCGCCCCCCCTTCCCACTCCTCCCCCTGCCACACGCACATCCCTTCCCTTCCTCACATACCTTTATAACATCGGCGCAAACAGCCACGAATTTGCTGCTCATATCAGCTTTGGCGCTCTCTCTGACATCACTTCCAGGACCCGCGCCAAAGAAATGACATCAGAGAGAGCGCTGAAGCTGACACAAGCCGTCTCCAAAATGGTACACAATATTCTAATTGAGGTCTCACCAGAGTCTCATACAGGAGCATCAATACCTCCTTTCCCCTACTAGCCATACCTCTCCCTATGCAACCTAGCATCCTTCTAGCTTTCGCCGTCAACTTTTCAACCTGATTGGCCACCTAAGATCATCACATATTATAACACCCAAGCCCTATTTCTCTTTCATGCACAAAAGTTCTTCACCCCCTTTCTGTACTGTTCCCTTGGGTTTCTGTAGCCCAAATGCATGACCTTGCATTTCATAGCATTAAGTCTTAGCTGCCAAATTCTAGACCGTTCTTCAAGCTTTGCTAGGACCTTCCTCATGTTTTCCATACCATCAGGGGTGTCTACTCTATTGCAGATTTTTGTATCATCCGCAGAGGCAAATCTTACCAGACAGCTCTTCTTCAATATCGTTTACAAAAAATGTTAAAAAGAACAGGCCCAAGAATCAAACCTTGGCATACCACTGGTATCATTTATTCCCTAAAAGTGATCTCCTCTGTCACCTTCCACTCAACCATTTCCAGTCCCAGTCACTTTGAGGCTCTTACTGAAAATACTCAGTTTATCTATTAGACACCTGTGTGGAACAGTGTCAAAGGCTTTGCTAAAATCTAAATACACCACATCCAGTACTTTCCCTCTTTCCAATTCTCTGGTCACCCAGTCAAAGAAATTGATCAGGTTTGTCTGACAAGACCTGCCTCTAGTAAATCCATGTTGACTTAGGTCCTGTAATCCACTGGATTCCAGACAGGTCATTATTCTCTGTTTTATGTGTTTCCATTAATTTACTTACCATATAAGCAAGACTTACAGGCCTTTAGCTCCCTACCTCTTTCTTACTTCCACTTTTGTGGAAGGGGCCACATCTGCCCTTCTCCAGTCCTCCAGTTCCACTCCTGACTCTAGAGATGCAATGAAAGGGTCAGCCAGTGGAGCCTCCAGAACTTCCATAAGTTCCTTCAAGACCCTTGGGTGTAAGCCATCTGGTCCCATCATTTTGCCCACCTTTTGTTTAGCTAGCTCCTCACAAACACAGACCTCTGAAAATCGATCAGGGTCTACCACACCTCCATCCCTATTTGTGTTTGTCTTCTTCGGTCCTGCTTCAGGCACTTTAGCTGTGAACACAGAACAGAAATATTTGTTAAGCAATTCAGCCTTATCTTTATCAGCTTCTGCATATTCCTCCCCTTCACCTTTGAGTCTCACAGTGCCACTTTTGTGCTCCCTCCTATCATTAGCACTCTGCACAGGTCTTACTTCTTCATGATTAAATACTGGTATACTTAATCTCTTTTTCTTTGCCAATTATGGGGCACAGACCAAAGAAGTCTGCCTGGCATCAGTCTGCCTGGCATCAGTTCTTGCCATCAAAGCCCATGCTACCCTTGACCCTCCTCTGTCTTTACTATTTATGGGCTCCAGACCATAGAAGTCTGCCTGGCATTGGTCTTACTTCCCAATATCTGAAGCCACCATCAAAGCTCACTCAAGTTATGAGGTTAAGTTTTGCTTTCATTGGATTCCATCCTTTTTCTGCATAGTGAGAGAGAATTACATGCCTTTACTATCTAGGTATCCTGTTATAAAATACCACTCAGTTCTGTGCACTTACCTTTAATGCACAGTTACATCTGAAAAAATTTTATGAGTCTACTCGAGTATATAAAGCACTGTTCTACATCATAAAGCCTTTTGTAAAATTGTTCGCTTGTTTGTGATAACAAATTATAAATATGAACAAATCAAACCCCTAGTGGCAAGTAAAAAACGATGGGCCACCTAAAGTTTGAGGTAGTTGCAATGACGTGGGAGAAAGAGAAAGGGCGAGGTGAGCTCCTGCCTTTCTGATATATTTCCTTGAGGGAGTGTGTCCAAGAGGAGTCTCAACCATAAACTTAGAAACATGACAGCAGAAAATGGCCAAATGGCCCATCCAAACCATCTACTAGTTCCTTACGAAAACCCATGTGCTTGTCCCACACTTTCATGAATTCAGATAGTCCTTGTCTCCACCACCTCCACTGGGAGGGCATTCCGTGTATCCACTATCCTTTCTGTAAAAAAAAGTATTTCTTGAGATTACTCCTGAGCCTCTCATCTTTTAGCTTCATCCTGGTCTGTAGTTTTTGTAAGAATAAACAATCAATTCGCGTTTACCCATTCTATACCACTCAGAATGTTATAGGTCTCTATTATATTGCCCTGAGTTGTCTTTTTTTCCAAGCTGAAGAACCTTTAACCTCTAAGCCTTTCCTCATCTGAGAGGTGTTCCACAACCTTAATCATGTCGGTCACCCTTCTTTGAACCTTTTCAAATTCCACTGTATCTTTTTTGAGATATGGTGACCAGAACTACACACACTACTCAAGGTGAGGTTGCACCATGGAGTGAAACAGAGGCATTATAATATTCATCATCTTATTTTCTGTCCCTTTCCTAATATTACTAGCATTCTGGTTTGCTGTTTTTGGTTGCCACCACACATTGGGTGGGGAGATTTCAGCATACTGTCTACAACGACACCTAGATTTTTTTTGTGTGTGGGTGGGTGCTGATTCCTAAGGTGGAATCTAACATCAGGTAACTACGATGTGAGTTATTTTTTTTCAATGTGCATCACTTTGCATAGATACTCGTTGATGGTCGGTATATTAAAAATCAATAAACTTGAAATGTCATCTGCCATTTAGATGCCCAGTCTTCTAATTTCCTAAGATTTTCCTGTAATTTTTCACAGTTTGCATGTGTTTTAACAACTTGTGCATGTTATAACACTGTCTGCATGTGTCATTTGCAAATTTAATCATCTCACTTATCGTTCCCATTTCTAGATCTTTTATAAATATGTTAAATAGCGCCGGTCCCAGTATAGAGTAGTTCCTTGGGGCACTCAACTATTCACAGTACTCCAGTGAAAGAAATGGCCATTTAACCCTATTAATCAGTCTGAGTCTTTTCTCCTAGTTCACTGAGATCTTGCTTGCTAAAATAGTATAAGGAGATACATTTCACCTTGAAGCTTGTGTGTTAGCCTATGATTTTATTTCACAGATGAAAGACACTACACTTAAAAGTCCATACTTTGCATGCTTTCTCTTATAAACCCCCATTTATGAAACAAACTTCCAAGTTTACCATTATGCAAACTGTAGAATGCAAAGTAGGTCATTAATTATGAACATTATGAAAACCAGCATACCAAAAAAAGCTTTGTGGATCAGATATTTTACAAAAAAAAACCTGCATCTCAATGAGGAGCCTTGTCTATTGACAAATTTCTTACTAATTTACAGTGGAACTAATTTATATCCTTAGCATACTTTCACAAAAACTGGCAACTAACCTGTGGGAAATACAGCGGGTGAGAATATTAGATTTTAGAGATAATTATGGAATTATTTCCTAGTCTGGAATAAAGACGTAGCAAAATTAAACTTCAAACCCTACTGTAACATAGTAACATAGTAAATAACGGCAGATAAAGACCCGAATGGTCCATCCAGTCTGCCCAACCTGATTCAATTTAAATGTTTTCTTCTTAGCTATTTCTGGGCAAGAATCCAAAGCTGTACCCGGTACTGTGCTTGGGTTCCAACTGCCGAAATCTCAGTTAAATCCTACTCCAGCCCATCTACACCCTCCCAGCTATTGAAGCCCTCCCCAGCCCATCCTCCACCAAACGGCCATATACAGACACAGACCGTGCAAGTCTGCCCAGTACTGGCCTTAGTTCAATATTTAATATTATTTTCTGATTCTAGATCCTCTGTGTCCATCCCACGCTTCTTTGAACTCAGTCACAGTTTTACTCTCCACCACCTCTCTCGGGAGCGCATTCCAGGCATCCACTGCCCTCTCCGTAAAGTAGAATTTCCTAACATTGCCCCTGAATCTACCACCCCTCAACCTCAAATTATGTCCTCTGGTTTTACCATTTTCCTTTCTCTGGAAAAGATTTTGTTCTACGTTAATACCCTTCAAGTATTTGAACGTTTGAATACTGATGCCTCTTGTTATCTTAAGCAAGTCACTTGAGGGAGAAATGCTATAAATTGCACTCAGAAATGGGTACCAGAAAAGGATTGATCATGTACCCTTTATATAATCATGCTTAGAGAATGACATGGTGGCTGTTTAACAAGCCAATCACAATGCTAATTGCCACTAATTAGAAGTTACGTGCACAACTTTGTAGATGCACTCTGTAAAGCGGTGCATGTTACTTCTGGTGTGTGAATTTCAAAAAGGAGCATTGCCAGGGATGAAACATGAGTCGGTTGTGGGCGTTCCTAAAAATTAGTTCCACTGTTATACAGTAGAATACGCCCGATCCATGTACAACTTTGGCACAGGTATTTAGGCCTGGTTTTCCTTGGCCTAAATGGGTACACCTAAATGTTATGCTGTGTACGGCTGCTATGTGTGAATCTATATATAGTGGGTGCTTTTTATAGGCTCACGCTAAGTGCCGATCTGATTGGTGCCAATTTTTTTTATAGAAGGAGGGTTTGTTTTTGTTTCTTTATTTTCCACCGGCCGGGAATACGTTCTGGGAAGAATGTGAATTGTGTGCCTGGGCCTCCTTAGGAAACCGAGCTGTGGAGTACCTCAGGGTTCGCCCTTGTCGCCAATACTATTTAATATTTATATGACCTCATTGAAAAACTTTTATCTCACACCTGTAGAGACTATATTTACCTACGCAGACGATATTCTCATTTTACTGGAAATTGATCGCAATCTTAACAACTTAATCCCAAGGATAGACTGTTGTATTTCTAAACTTCAAATGTAGGCACTTTCTATTCAAATGAAACTGAATGCTGCCAAAACTAAGGGGTCCTTTTATCAAGCTGCGGTAGGGGGGTTGAGCAGGCGTTAGTTTTTTAGCTGGCCGCGAGGGTTAGCACATGATGAAATGTCCGAAGCGTTAACCCTGCTAGCACGGCTTGATAAGAGGACCCCTAAGTTGCTCTGGGTAGGACCAAAATTGAAAAATCTCCCTGTCTCTGTTACACTAAAAACAGGTATTTCGTTACAGATAGATTTTTCTTCCAGAGTGTTAGGTATTGTCTTGGACTCATCACTCACATTTCATTAGCAGATAAACTCTTTGGCAAAAAGGTGTTTTCTTAGTTTCCGTATGTTAAGGAAAGTTAGATCGTTATTTCATCAAGATCATTTTTCAGTGCTGGTACAGTCTATTGTACTTGCCCAGTTGGATTATTATTATTCTGCATATTTAGGTCTCAAACAGGGTAGTTTGAGAAGACTTCAGTTAATACAGAATATGGCAGCTAAACTCATCTTTGGGAAGAGAAAGTACGATCATGTCTCCCCTCTGTGCTTCATTGGCTCCCAATCTGTTTTAGGATCCAGTTTAAATGTGCCTGCGTCATTTTTAAGCTTCTCTATAGAATATTTGGTCCTTTGGTCCCTTTATACTGGAACTAGTGTTTAAGCCCGTTACATTAACAGGTGCTAGAATATATACCTGTCTGTCTTTCTTTATTTATGTCTCTCTCCCTGCTCCTGTCTCTTTCTTCCTTTCTTTCTTTCTTTCTGTCTCTCTCCCTCCTGCTATTTTTCTCTCTCTCTCCCTGGCACCCTTTGTCTGTCTGTCTGTCTCTCTGGTCCCCTGTCTGTCTTTATTTCTGTCTGTCTCTCTCCCTGGCCTCCTTTGTCTGTCTGTATTTCTTTCTGTCTCTCCTCCCCCCACCCACTTTCCTTTGCAGAAGCAGCAGCGGTATTTCCCTTCCCCTCCAGGTCCCTGTGAAGCAATTCCCTTCTCTTAATGCGATCTGGCCTGCTCCGTTCTGCCCCTCCCCCATCCCTTCCCGCGGGCTGGCCTGCTGCGGCCGAAGGTTTTTGTTTCAAGTTTTAAAAGTGTCAGCGGCGGCTTCTCTCATGCTGCTGATCCTCCTGTAAAGAGCAGCCTGCGATGGTGGCCGGCTTTAGCGAAACTCGCAGGCCGCTCTCCAGCCTCGGTAGCATGATCCTTCTGATGCATGGGATCGCGTCAGAGGGAACGTGCTACCAAGTTGGAGAACGGCCTGCGAGGTTCGCTAAAGCCGGCCACCATCGCAGGCTGCTCTTTACAGGAGTAGCAGCAGCAGCGGCGGCAGCAGCGGCGAGTGAGGGCCGAGGTATGTTCCCTGCCGAGGACGCGGGCAGGGAGAGAGCTTGCCTGGCTTCCAGGGTGAGTGAGGGAGGGAGAAGGGGAGTGCCAGAATGTTCCCTGCCGCTGGATTGGCTGCCACGGATCACATACCACAGCGGCAGGGAACACGAAATTCTAAGTGCGCATGTACGCTTAGGGTTTTATTATATAGGATACCCTTAGATCAGGGGTGTCAAAGTCCCTCCTCAGGATTCCCCAATGAATATGCATGAGATCTATCAGCATACAATGAAAACAGTGCATGCAAATAGATCTCATGCATATTCATTGGGGAAATCCTGAAATCCCGAATGGATTGCGGCCCTTGAGGACCGACATGTGACACCCCTGTCTTAGATCTTACCATTCAAGGAATACACAGAGATATGAATTACTGTTCCCTTCCTTCAGAGGAATTAAATCGGCCGGGAAATTCAGTCAATCTTTCGCTTATAAATTGGTGGAAATGTGGAATGGGCTTCCTGATTCTGCCAGATTGATAGGTCAGTTACAACAATTTTGTAAAGTCCTAAAAACCTTATTATTTTCACAATACTTGAACAGCTTACCTAAAGATTAAACAAATTGATTGCCCTACAACACTTATTTTCTCCTATGCTCTTGTTTGCTTTTTTTGATGGTCTTTAACTACTTGTACACCAAGTCGAGCTCCGCTGGGAGATGACCCGGTATATAAATCAAAGATTAGATTAGATTAGTGGCCGGAGAATTGTTTGCCTCTGGGACTGAGGCATTGCAACAAACAAAGTTGGCTTCCGTGGGAACGCTGTGTAAGACTGTGTTGAGGCAAGGCTAGATCTTTTGTGTTTGCTGTGTGAAGCCAGCCGCGGTGAGACTGGAGTGTGTGCTATCGGACCTGAGATAGTTTCTGGACTGGCCTGCTATTTTTTTCTCCCAGCTAAGTAGTTGGCTTTTTTTTTTTTGGGGGGGGGGTTTGTCTTTGTCTTTTTGTGCTATGTGCACTTTTTTTGTTTAACTTTGTGGCATACTGCTGTGTGACTGTACACTGTTAATTATATTTATTGCTCTACAATCGGGTGGGGTTCAGGTTTTTCTCGGACTTTGAGTTTTTTTTTACTGAACTTCCCACCCGACATGTAAGAGGAGCTAATGATTAAGGACATGCTGCCTTATTGGCTAAAAGTACCTGACTTGAAATTGTATATTCAGTCAGTGTGTCTGAGGCTCGTTTGATTAACTTTTTGTATGCAGTCACAGTTCACAGAGTAGTGCTTTTTATATCTATTAGTTATATACCTAAAAAGTAAAAATTTGACAAAAAATCCCTTTATAATTTGTTGTCAATTTTTTGGGTACCACATATGCTATCTGCTATGGTATCTGCTATCCCCTCCTCTCTCTTAGAGATCCAACGTACTTGTTCCAAACTTTCTTGAATTAGAGTATACTTTGACACTATTATTAATATTGAAATTTGCAAGCAGCAATTACCAGATATTCTAGGGCTTTTAGCAGGTAAGCAGCGATTCCCAAAGTTTCTAACAGCTTTTAGGGCTTTTAGCAGGCAAGCAGCCTGCTCATAATCGAAAGAGAAAAACATCCAAAAACCGGCCTAAGTCGGTACTTGGACGAACATTTCTCAAATACGTCCAAGTGCCGATACTAAAAACGGGTATTGGACGTATTTCTAAATGACCTAGGCCTTCATAGTGCCGCTGAACAACCAAAGCTAAATGGGGCGTTTTGGGAGGAGTGTCGAGGGTGGAAGTTGGGCGGGACGTGGGCCAGCTTAGACTTAGTCGTATAGCATGTATAACCAAAAGTTGTACAGGCTGGGATCGACGGAACTTGGACGTTGTGACTTAGACCATGTAAACCATGAAAACCTGGCTGTTTTTCAAAAATGTAATACCTACCCCATCTTAGGCATCGTAAGCCCCCCAATCATCCTTTCTCTATATCCTTTCTCTATACCCTTTAAACTTCACTGGAGTTCCTTTCTCTCTCAACTCCTGTAAACCGTGCCGAGCTCTACGATCGTGGAGATGATGCGGTATATAAACCTAAGGTTTAGTTTAGTTTAGTTTAACATGGTCTAAGTCACAAAAACCCACCTAAAATCACCAGATAAGCACTGAAAACACATAACACAGACCCCCCACACACTACCCCAGTGATCACTGACTCCCCCCCCCCCACTCCCATAAAAATATTAATCACACCTTTAAAATGCAGCCTCCAGACCATCATCACCTGGCCGCCTGGCATAGGAAAGCTTAGTCGTCCAACACAGAGGCAGCTTAAGTCGTCTTGGAGGTGGGTTAGGGACCCATAGAGAGGAGGACCCATGCCCATAAGCCCCTGTAATCACTGCATTGATACTTAAACATGCACACTCCCCTATACATCCCCAAAATTGATATGACTTGGCAATAAAATATTTACAACAGTGCATAGTATAGAAGAGAAACTGATCGTAATACCTTACTGCACTATCAGAGTTTTCATTCATTCCATTGAAAACAAATCCTCCCAGTGTCACAGTTTTTGAGATATCGTAGAATATGTTCCACAACAGAAGAATACAGGACGCAAGCTGGATCACTAATGGAGAGGTTAACTGAACAGGGTTACCCCATAGGGTTATCTGCAGAGCATATAAAAGGTCACTGTCCGCTAACTGGGACCTATTATTTACAGAAAATCAAACTCCAAAAGATGATGAAGATATTACACATATCTTAAATTATAACACGAGAATGCACCAGCTTAGAAGGATTATAAGAAAGCACAAGTGATTGGCTACCATGATGCCGGTCTTTGCAGGCAAGAGGCTTAGATTTGCCTTCAAAAGAGGGATGAATTTAAAAGAAGTATTAAGTCCTTTAATGCTGCGGGACACCCTTCCTATGATCAACAGGATAGGAGGTCATACACCATGCGATTACTGCAAGAATTGTGATATAATGCTATCTGTATCTGAGTTTTATAATCCTTTTAATCAGAAGAAGTACTGCTTGAAATAGATAATGACATAGGGACACATTTTTCACCGTCCCTGCAGGAACTCAATTTCTCCGTCCCGTCCCCGGTTTCAGTGTGCTCTAAAGACGCATCTCTTTACAGAATCTTTTGGAAGTGAGATATTGGTCGTTCATCTCGCAGGAGCTTAAAAATTGTTGATTCATTTTTATTTGCTAATTTCTGTGAACTGTATAGAACCTAACGGTATGTGCGGTATACAAGTGAGTTTTTATGTTATGTTATGCTTTGTCGCTGTCGCTGTCCCTGCCCCATTCCTGCAAGCTCAGCCTTATCCACACGAACACTTATTATTTTAAAGTGTTTGAGGCTTGTGCAGATGAGGACAGAGCTTGCAGGAATGGAGCAGGGACAGGAAAAGAACTTGCCGGGACAGGACGGGAAAATGAGTTCCCGCGGGGACAGGGAAAAATTTGTTCCCATGTCATTCTCTAGCTTGAAACATGATACAACTTGTGAAACTGATCATGTAGTTTACTATATAATGTGCCCCTGTAAGAAATTTTATATAGGACAGATAGCTAGAAAATTACGGTTAAGACTGAATGAACATCATAGTGCACTGACTAGGGGCATTATACAGGCACCACTAGTGCAACATTCTCTGGAATTTCGGCGTGATTTTTTTAAATGTTTTGTGGTCAATCATGTTAAAAGCAGCACTTGTGGAGGAAATCAATACTTAACATTCCAACGAAAGGAACAAGCTTGGATTTTTGAATTAAAGACAGTTTCCTCTGGATGGTCCTAACTCTAATAGCGTTTCTCAGATATAATCTCAGACCTGCTTTGATTGAGTTAAGTTCCTGATAGGTTGTTCAGTCCAATCATCCTGAATCCTGATTGGCTGACAGTGATTTGAAACTAGAGTCACCGTATTCATTTTCAGAGATGGTGGAAAAGTCAGAAGACCTCTTTTACTAAGGTGCGCTAAGCGTTTTTGTGCACGTTTAGCACATGCTAAATCAACGTCCATAGGACGTTAGTGTGCGCTAAAAAGCATAGCGCACCTTAGTAAAAGAGGGGGTTAGTTTATTAATTTATTATTCTATTTCAGATTAACAATCACTTAGGTCCAGCAGTCCTGAAGAAGTGTTCCCCTACGAAATGCTGGCTGTAACAAGAAGGACTAGCGTTAGATTAATGTTCTTTTGAATTATACACGCCCAGTTGCTGAAAGTATTTAATGCCGATCAGGGCAGGATTAATTCGTCGAGGGCCCCTAGGCACACAAGTACACTGGGCCCCCTTCCCTGCCCCACCCCACCATGCGCCCAGGCGGAAACAGGAAGTGCGTCAGAGGGAAGTTTTGGGCAAGCAGCACTGCTTGCACAATTATAGTTCCCATTGCCTTTCTTACCCGCGTTGCTTGCTTGTCTTACTTTCCGTCGATGGGGGGGGGCGCATTGCCAATCATTGCTGGAGGGGCCCATCGCCGTTTGGAAAAAAACATGTTGATGCCCTCCTTCATCGGGCCCCCCTGATCATTTTGGGCCCTAGGCACGTGCCTACTTGGCCTATTGGTTATTCCTGCCCTGATGCTGACGATGTTGGTGATGGGGGTAGAGCTGTAAGTAGATGGCTCACCCGAGACCTCGAGAGAGGTTGTTTCTTTCATCTATAATGGGTGTCTGGCGCTTGTGGATTTGATTCAGTTTTAGTGGAGAGTAATTCCACTATACATGCATAGACTTATGGATGTAGTCACGCTGTGCACTTAAGTTTATGTGACACAAGGGGAGCAGTTTTCACAAGGTCATTTCCATACATATATCCCTGTTTTAGATGCATAGTTGTCTTTGAAAATTGCCCCCTTAATAACCTGCTTTTATGTCAGCTCATATGAAATAAGGAATAAGCAACGTGTGTGCTCCAAGCACAGAAGGAACATTAAGGTCCATTTTCTCTAAATCAGGGGTGCCCAACAGGTCGATCGCGATCGACCGGTAGCTCGCCAAGGCAAAGTGAGTCGATCATCCAGGACTCCCTTTGCCTTGGCGATCTATCAGACCGATCAATCTTCCTCCCCCCGACGTCAATTCTGCCGTCGGAGAGGAAATTCGGGCCAGCCAATCGCTGCCTGGCTGGGCGGAACTTCCTCTCCGACGGCAGAATTGACGTCGGGGAGAGGAAGATTGATCAGCCCGAAGCAGAGAGAGCATGGGGCGGCATCGGCGTTGGCTTTGGGGCCTGTTATCCGTTGGTGACGTTTGGGTCCTGTTCCCCGATGGCAGCGGCAGTGGCTTGGGGAAGGGCAAGGAGAAAGAAAGAAAGGGCAGGGAGAGAGGAAGAAAAAGTTGGGGGAGGGAATGAGGTTTGGAGGAGAGGAAGCATACAGGCTGAAAGAAAGATTGGATGCACAGTCAGAAGAAGAAAGTGCAACCAGAGACTCATGAAATCACCAGACAAGGTAGGAAAAATGATTTTATTTTAAATTTAGTAGCTCGCGAGTCAAAAAAGTGTGGGCACCCCTGCTCTAAATAATAATAATAATAACTTTATTTCTTCTATACCGCCATAATCTTACGACTTCTAGGCGGTTCACAGTGAAGAGAGCTGGACAGTCAGTGAATTACAGATTACAATTAGTAAAATACAATACATAGAAACATAGAAGATGACGGCAGAAAAGGGCTACAGCCCATCAAGTCTGCCCACTCTGCTTACCCACCCCCTGTCTATGCCCTAATGACCCAATTTCCTTATCTTGACCCTCGTAGGGATCCCACATGGGTATCCCATTTATTCTTAAAGTCTGGCACGCTGTCTGCCTCGATCACCTGCACTGGAAGCTTGTTCCAATGATCAACCACTCTCTCTGTGAAGAAATACTTTCTGGTGTCGCCATGAAATTTTCCGCCCCTGAGTTTGAGGGGGTGCCCTCTTGTGGCCGAGGGTCCCTTGAGAAAGAAAATATCATCTTCCACTTCGACACATCCCGTGAGGTACTTAAATGTTTCGATACAATACAGTTACAATACAATACGATACAATACAGTTAGTACAGTAAATGGCGTCCTACCAGCGCCTAAGTCCAAAATGAGGTTTAAAATGATACTTAAAAGAAATTTCAAGGTGCCTATTGGTGCCAGAATTGCATCTACAGAAGCGCTTTACGGTGCCTAATGCCACTGTACATGTGGCTAATACTGGAAGTGGAATTAGGCGCTGTAATGTGCATATGTTGGTGTGTTTCACGTCAAGGGTAGGCGCTGGAAATGTAGGCCTTGAAAACACGGGCATACATTTCCGGTGCCTACCTTTGCCAGAGGCACGATTCTCTAAACAGCGCCATCACACGATTGACATGTGATCAGCAGCCGCCAACAACAGCGCCATTTAGAGAATCCAAACCTAAGTGATAGTGCAAGATTCATTAGGAGGTGCATTTTGGATATTCATTTTTACATTTGAATCTCCATGGTTCCATCTCTTTGTTTCGTTTAGGGGGGTTTGGTTTATTTTTTTTGTTTCCCATCTAAACCGTTTTCTATTAATGCTTAACCAGCTATTAGGTTATTATAATAATAATAATTATTATTATTATTATTATTATTATTATTATTATTAATAGTAGAGCTGCAATGAATTGCCATTAATGTGAACAGCATAAAACACTGACCTACTTTTAATAGATGAAGGAGAATATGTCATATAAGCCCCCGCTTTTATTTTTAGAGTTTTAATTCCTTACACTACTTCCAGAACACTGAGATCCCAGGATCAACATTTGTTGGCCATTCTCTCATTGAGAGTCATAAATACAAGACGTCTTACTATTTTTTCAGTGACTGCCCCCCAGTCTTGGAATGATCTCCCATTTTATATAAGAGAAGAAAAGAACTTAGATAAATTCAAGACTAAGCTTAAAAGTTTCCTTTTTAATGATGCTTTTAGTGATTAAATGATTCTTCAATTCCTTTTTATTTTTTATTTCCTTCTTTTTTTTTTCATGTTGGTCTTCCCTCCTAATGTTTTTACCTTTATATTTTGAATTTGATACAGATTGTAACCTTTAAAGAATTTTCCTATTGTTTCTATATTGTACTTAATTTTTTTTTGTTGTTGTTGGTTGTTGTTTGTTTTTAATTCATTGTTTGTCTATGTAATAATTTACCTATGTTTTTAAATACTTTTACTATTTTGTATATCGCCTAGAATGTAGATTAGGTGATTAATCAAACTATATAATAAACTTGGAAACTTGTTAATTTATTCAAATTACACGTTCATTAAAAAAAAAAGCTATTTACCTCACCTTATAGTTTCACTGCACATAAAAGAAGTGAAAAGAGGAGAATGTATTCTGACTGGTCTGTCTTGAATCTAATTATTTGCAACCATGAAATGGCTTCCAACCTTGGGGGTATACTTAGATAGTTTTTCTAAGGAAGCATAAAAGGGGAGGGTGAGTAGTTGGCAGGGGGACAGGGTCTGTTACCTCACAGTGACCCAATAATACCCCCTCCCAGAAAATCCCTGCCTACTGAATTACCCCAAACATTATCCCATTTTGGTCATCTCCCTTTATCGCTCTTATCGCTCTTTTTGTATATGTTCCAAGCCTGTTTGAAATCTACAAGTACTGTAGTTACACCATCCTTATATTTCTTCTGAACACTGTACTTTTCTTGTACCTGAGCTTATTCTCCTATAGCCATTCTCTAAAGACGTGCAAGCTAGATGACAGCAGAGCTGGACGACAGCTGTGCCAAAAATAGTGGAGCTGAAATCCTTTTTCAATAAAGTGCAATGTACACAGGTACTTTCTAGCCATGGATGTAAGCCAGACCCATATTTCAAAAGGAACCTGTCGGGAGTTTGAAAATCAACTTGCAGGGCTGTAGGTGCAAAGAGGGAAATTCTATACATGGCACTCAAAAATCAGTATAATAACGGCCATGAGCTGAATAGAAAAATATCAAAAATTAACAAAAGCCATTTACAAAGGAAAAAAAACAAACTATGGGGTCCTTTTATCAAGCTGCGCTAGCGGGGTTAGCGCGTCGGACATTTCATCACGTGCTAACCCCTGCGGCCGGCTAAAAAACTAATGCCTGCTCAATGCAGGCGTTAGCGGTAGCGCGGCAGGCGGTTTAACGTAGCTTGATAAAAGGACCCCTATATATGTCAAAAGGGGACTGAACCAACTAATATGGTGGATAAAAGAACTCAGGCCCATATTCTATAAATGGCGCCTTAACTTAAGTACCACTAAAAAGATATTCACAAAACAAAACAAACCAGGAATCAGTTAGATAAAGCCTCCTAGTAGTTACGGAGAAAATACCTCAGTACTTTCTAAGGATTATTCGCACTTGGAAAAACTCTATGACAGCTATACAGCTGCCACAGGAAAAAAAACATCCTTGGTCCAGAAAAAACTGTTTAATATTACAATTCTCTCAGTTTCTCAAAAACCTATTACTGTAAATTTTCTTATAGAAATAGGAAACCAGCACTTATCTTATTAGGAACACTGTTTCCTCTGGTATTGGAAAAAATCTCAGCAGTTTATGATACTAGTCTCCCAGTGCTGCTATGATTGTAACACACGGGAGAAGAATGGAAAACCCCTTAACTTAAGCGTCAGTACTGTAGGCACCCTACTGGCACCTATGTTAATAATAATAAATAATAATAAACTTTATTTTTCTTATACCGCCATAGTCAGACAACTTCTAGGCGGTTTACAATGAAAGAAGGCTGGTCAATCAGCAAATTACAGAAAGCATGAAGATAAATGATTACATAAGAAATTGGAGTTATATGGGGAAAGTATACATGAGAGAATGGGGTTACCTGAGAGATTAAATTAGGGTTTGCAGAGGAGAGATAACATAGTGAGAGAGGGTCGTCTGTTTAGGTAATGAATTTGTTGAATAGTGGTTTTAATTGATTTTCGGAATGATTTGTAGGTCTGTTTGGGTTCATTTATGTAGTTTCCCAGCCAGGATTGCTGTCTGTTCGCTTGGAACATGAAGGTTCTGTCCAGGAAGGATTTGTATCTGCAGCCTGTGATCTTTGGATAAGCAAAGATGTTTTTGTTTCTGGTTGTTCGTGTGGGGTTGTGCAGAATGAAGTGTGTTTGCAGGTAGGAAGGTGCTAGACCCCAGACTTGCTTGAATAGTATTCGCGCCTCCATTGGTATCTGTTTAAAAGCCGTTTAAAATGATTTTCCAGCTGCCTATTGGCGCTTAAAAAAAAACAGTGCAGAATTGTGCCTACATAGGTGCTTTATAGCACCTAATGCTTTCTAATGCATGGCTAATGCTGGAATACAAATAATAAATAGTAGTAGTAGTAGTAAGTGGCATTAGATGCCATTAAGTGCCTACGTAGGGGCAATTCACATCAAAGGAGGGTGGCAGAATTGTAGGCTTTTGAAAACCCTGGCCTACATTTCTAGCACCTACTTTTCTCAAAGGAACAATTTTCTAAACGGCACCATCGCATGATTGATATGCGATCGGCGGACGCTTTTAAGGTGGCCGCCCAAAACTGGCGCCGTTTAGAGGATCTGGGACTTAGGGCTCCTTTTACTAAGATGCGCTATGCATTTTAGCACGCTCAACATGTGCATGCTAGTCTATGGACGCGTTAGAGGTTAGTGCGCGGGTATATTTAGCACGTCTTAGTAAAACAGGGGGTTGGTGTTGCCAAGTGTGCAGATTGGCCTGCCCACGTCTGACCCTCGATGTGTCTTATCTCTTCAGTCTGATGTTCTGAAGAGGGGTTGTCCCTGTGTTAGCAGAGTTGTGTTTTTTAGCCCAATCTGCACACTTGGTAACATGGAGATCTTGTCTCCACCATATTGGTTGGTTCAGTCCTCTTTATTGTTGACTTTTGAGACTCAAAAAAAATCAGTGCCAGAAAATATCGCTGCTACACGGCATTCTATAAGAGATGTGTGATTTTTATAGAATAGTGCTTAGAGCTGATTTTCATGCCTATAGAGAAAGTTATAATGCCGCTTTATAGAGCAATGGTCAGACCACAATGAAGCTAATAAAAGGTATGGAGAACTTGGAATACGAGGAACGACTTAAGAGACTGGGATTGTTCTCCCTTGAGAAAAGGCGACTGCAAGGGGATATGATCGAGACTTTCAAAATACTGAAAGGAATCGACAAAATAGAGCAGGAAAAAAAATTATTTACAATGTCCAATGTGACACAGACAAGAGGACATGGACTGAAGCTAAGGGGTGACAGGTCCAGGACAAATATCAGGAAGTTCTGCTTCACGCAACGAGTGGTGGACACCTGGAATGCTCTCCCAGAGGAGGTTATTGCGGAATCCACCGTTCTAGGATTTAAAAGCAAACTAGATGCACATCTCCTTACGAGAGGCATAGAGGGATATGGGTGACTAAAATTACGCCTGGTGTACACCTGGCTGGGCCTCCGCGAATCGCCGGACTTCAGGGACCGAAGGTCTGATCCGGAGATGGCAGTTCTTATGTTCTTATGTTCTCGCCAGAATACTCAGATCTTCTACATACCATCTCAGAAACTGGGTCGCAACCTCCATACGCTGTTGCTTCTGCAGATCAGTAAGCTGTTTGGGAACCCATCGGATGTATTCCAAGTCATCATGCATTATGGCAAATGCAGATCCATAGCAGATATCCAAATTTGCAGCCAATTGAGACACCATATCCATTGGTCTTCTCTAACCAAGGCATCCGCCCTGTCAATGTGCTCTTGTGTGTGCAATGTTGATGGGCAGCCAGAACAACCTTCGTCGGTTACACCTGTTTCTTCATGCTTTAAATCTTTTTACCCACTCATAAACCTTTCATTGATTCAAGGCACTATGTCCATCTCAAGACAGTATCCAATGGTGAATTTCCACAGGTTTCATTCCATCTGCCCAAAGAAAGCACACTACTGCACTTTCCCCCTCTATTACTAAGGCATGCTAGCCGATTTAGCGTACGCTAAATGCTAATATGCCCATTATATTCTATGGACACGTTAGCATTTAGCGCGCACTAAATCGGTTAGCACCTTAGTAAAAGGACCCCTTTGTTTTTTGATGGTGCAATCTTACAATGGAGCATCCATGTTTCTGACCTCGTGGTTGCCGCACGACTAAAGGCCGAGCACATCACTGTGCATGGACGAACTATCCAACAAGTGATCATTAGGGATGGGCAGACAGAACATTTTTGTTTTGTGTCATTTCCAATGTCATTGGATTTTTTTCTGCCCATTTTCTCAGTGTTTGAAATATATGGAATATAAATGCACACTGGACCAAATTCTACATACGTTGCATTTTTCTAGCTCTGTTCCAGTTATTGCATAATTTAACAATTGCCTATCATTTTTAATTTCTCCTTGTAAAAACACAGATTCCATTATAGAATAGGTTCCTTCTATGATTGCTTCCTTTTTTGGTCATGAGGTCACCCTCTTTTTGGGGGGGAGCAAGTCTTGCTCTTCTTCCAGCAGTTGGACATTGTATGTGGAATATCCTCTATGCCTCCCTGTCTTTTGCCACTACTAGCTGGTCATCCTAGTCCTAAGGGACGGGCAGGAGTTTTCCTCCACTCCACTGAGGTTCAAGCCTCTTTAAAACTCCTACAAAGGCCTTTCTGGCTCTCAGTAATGCCGTCATGGCCACCACTATCACAGATCCATGGCTGCCACCAACTAACTCGACTTTCCCTCCTGAAGCACTTATCACTGCCATGAACCTACTTCTGATACGGTCATGGCTCCTCCTCTCTCCAGCAGCAGTAGCCCAACCCACTTCTGGGCTGAGAGCTTAAGCTGCTGTCAGGAAAGTTCTTCTCCAATCCATATTTAGGTTATCACACCTCACACAAATGGAGATATGGAAAAATTGAATCATTGCTATATAGCTTTAGGCCTTAGTAGATAATATACTATAAACTAATCACCTTTTTTTTTTTTTTTTTAACAGTGCATATCTTCAACCTATAGCTCCTTTCCCCAACCAATCCCACTCATTAAAGCAGTCAGAAAAAAGTAATTTGATTTATTTCATGGAATTAAACATGACCCAATTAGCACAGAAATAAAGAACAGTGGGTGGTAAATGTCACATATTTTTAAATAGAATATTTCCCAGCCTGTATATACCTCTGTTTTGCCTTATAATCTTTCTATTGTTCTTACTTATTTTCTTGGACTTCTGATCTTTGTCTCTACTTCTTTATTTTATATCCCTGTCTTCTTATTTCATCAATTTCTTGTTTTTGTCCATTTATCTTCACTTGTAACCCTTTCACTTAGCTTGTTCAAAATCCATACAACTCGATCTCACAGCGGCATTTGACCTAGTAGATCACAACATCCTACTACAAACACTGGAGGCAATAGGAA
Organism: Geotrypetes seraphini; assembly: GCF_902459505.1. NCBI lineage: Eukaryota > Metazoa > Chordata > Amphibia > Gymnophiona > Dermophiidae > Geotrypetes > Geotrypetes seraphini. Next base: position 459,247,348 of record NC_047085.1, on the reverse strand, counting down.
TCACAGGCAAAGTCCACAATTAGTTTGAAGGATTCCTCCGCTCAAGAAAATACAGAGTTAAAACAAACAAGGAACAGTCAGAATCCTGGAACAACTCCTGCGGAGTCCCCCAAGGCTCCCCACTATCTCCAACACTCTTCAACCTTTACATAGCCACACTTGGCACATGCTTAGATGAAATAGGAATAACTTTATACAGCTATGCAGATGACATCACCTTCCTCCTGCCTTTTGACCAAACTAACCCCAACACAACGAACAAACTACATACTGCACTAGAAAGTATTAAAATAGTTGAGAGACCACAAATTAAAGCAGAATTAAGACAAAACCAATTTCTTTCTTCTAGAAAAAAACAAAACCCCAACCATAACAAACCTAGAATTAGACTCCATCACATACCCCATGCAACCCAACCTAAAACTGCTGGGAATAATGATAGACAAAGGCTGCACCATGCAACTTCAAATCAGCAAAACGATCCAGAAGGCATTTGCAACCATGCAAAACCTAAGGCAAATCCGAAAATACTTAAACAACGAACAATTCAAACTCTTGGTACAAACGCTAATCCTGGGACTCCTGGACTACTGTAACATCCTACACCTGTCATGCCCAACCAACATGCTAAAACAATTACAAACAGTCCAAAATATAGCTCTTAGACTGATGTACTCACTAAAAAAAAATATGACCACATTACCCACCGCCTTCCGAGATTCACACTGGCTCCCAGTACAAGCACACATACAATACAAATTCTACTGCACCCTATTCAGAGCAATCGCCTAATCAGGAAAAACACATCCATACCAAGGAGAACTCATGCACACTTCACCCACCCTCCAGTCAAAGGTATACAAAGCAAAGAAATATACGACGGACTATTAGCCACCAGAGCAGCGAAACTAAACCGCCACCTCTCCAATCTGCTGACTATGATGCCCAACTACAAAACATTCAGGAAAGAACTTAAAACTTTTCTATTCAAGAAATTTGTCAAATGATCTAACTAAACCTGATTGACCCTCCACAGATCCCGACGCATACTACATCTATTAACTATGTATTCTCCCTGGAAATGCCCAGGCCAACTCCTGTTGTAAACCACCTAGAACTGAAAGGTATTTGCGGGATAGAAGACACTAATGTAATGTAATGTTGGCATAAATGAAAATCCTGTCATCCCCTGAAGCAGTGTTTAGCAAAACAGGCATAGGAGCCAGGCTGTGGGTGATGTGGGTGCTTGACGAAGCTTTAAGATGAATTTGAATATTGTACAATTTGGCCCGGATTCTGTATAGGACGCCCAGTCTCAGAAGCCGCCTAAGCGGCTTTTGAGAATCGTACATGGGCGTCCTATACAGAATCACACCTAAGCCTGCTTAAAAGAACCCGATTCTCTAACCGAAGTCCATGTTACAGACGCTGGTTAGAGAATCAGGTTGCTGCTGAGCTTATCGCAGCAAGGGATCTCCCTGCCGCAATAAATTTAGCAGCAATCCATCCCCATTCCCCGGAAGACTACCGGCAGGAGGGATGCCCAATCCCTCCTGCTGGACCCCCCCCACGAACATCGGATGGCAGGAGGAATGCCCAGTCCCTCCTTCCCGGCAGCCCCTCCCACAAATGATCGCAGCAGGAAGGATGCCCAGTCCCTTCTGCCAGGCACTCCCCCCAATAATTGCTGGCAGGAAGGATGCCTAATCCATACTGCCGGAACCCCCCCCCCCCCATGACCCATACATTGCCAACAGGAGGGATATCCAATCCCCATACACAGTCAGGAGTCGGCTGGCCAGCCAACTCCAAAGGTTAGAGGGGAGGTCCAGGGGGTCCTGGTGGGGGTATCCAGGGGGGTTAGTGGGGGTCCTGGTGGAGGTGGGAGGCTCTAACTTTCATGGGTGGGTGGGGGGATTGGGCATCTCTATTGCTGGCAATGTACAGAGGGAGGGTGGGGGTTCTGGCAGTAGGTATTGGGCATCCCTCCTGCTGCGATCATTTGAGAGAGGGGGATGCTGGGCAGGAGGGACTGGGCTTCCCTCCCGCTGTGATCGTTTGGGGGGGGGGGGTGCCAGGCAAGAGGGACTGGGCATCCCTCCTGCTGTGATTGTTTGGGGGGGATGAGTGGCCGTGGCTGCTAAACTTATCGTGGCAGTGAGATCCTTGCCATGATAAGCTGTGATAAGCTCAGCAACCACGTCTGCTTACATTGTAGACCAGCATTTTGCTGGCCTACATTGTACGCATCTCCAGCTGTCCTAGGGAGATGCATGCAGCCACCTAGGTCTGCCTAAGGCTACTTCCGGCCCAAGCCACACCCACATCTAGCCTTAGGCGAGCTTAGGCAGACTTGCGCACCTCCCTAGGCTCCTGGAGGCACCTCCAAATGTAGGCGACCTGCCTCAGGAGGTTTTCTTTTAGAAAATGTGCATCCCGATTGGCTGGTTATTATGTAGCAGTTGGCCGCCTACAATTAGTACACTGTTTACAGAATTCAGGCCTTTGTATATTTTGCCATGCACATGTTATACCAATTGAAACCCATGCAATCATCGTTGGATTTCAGGGAACTGCTGCAGAGTATGGTGCTTTCTAAATTGGACTACTGCAATGCCCTATACTTGGATTGGCCATCATAAGAATGGGCTATTGGGCTTGATGGACCATTGGTCTGACCCAGTAAGGCTATTTTTATGTTCTTATGTTTGAGTGAAGGCATTGTAGGTGGTTCAAAACTCAGCTGTGAGATTATTAGTTGGTGTTTCTTGTTTTGAGCACATATCTCTAATCTTGGAACAGTTGCATTTGACGCCCATCCATTCTCAGATTCGGTATAAAGTGTTGTCACTTATACATCATGCAATGTACAGTAAAATTCCTTCATACTTTGCTGAAGTGTAGCACGTTTATGATCCAAGACAGTTACTGAGATCAGTGAACTCAATGTTATTGGAGGTGAGAGGACAGTCTGATGTACATTATGCTAGTACTAGACAATCAGCCTTTTCTTTGGCAGGTCCTGCTTTGTAGAACATACTGCCAGGCTACTTGTACTTGTGTGTGAGTATGCAGAGCTTTAAAAAAATTGTGGCAGACATACTTTTTGGGGGCACATATTTCCTGGATCACCATTTAGATGAGACCAGTGTCGTGATGTCTGAGAGCATTATATGATACAGAGGGCATGGTTGACGTTATATTTGGTTTGTTAAATCTGTGTTATGATCTTATTGTTACTATTTTAATATTAATACATTTTTTTGTACACTGCTTAGGTTTTAAGTGGGTGATACGTGTGAAAAATAAATAAATAAATCACATTCTCTGCTTGTGTGTTTGAAAAAGCTTTAGGATCTGGCTCGCTAACATGCAGCCTACAATGCTGTTTAATCACATTTTTCACCGATGCCTTTGTAATAAGTGTGGTCTGTTGAGTTTAAAAATGTACAAGAGAAAAGCTAATGAACCTTGGCTAGGCGTAATGATTGCTTGCAACCTTTTTTCTCCTCTTGTCACAATTGTCAGCCTCTCAGATTTAGAACAGCTGTCAGCCTCTTTTAACTAGTTTTTATTCAATATGGTTTCTTCCATTGTGAAGGTATAATTTTTTAGAAACTAGGGGCTCCTTTTACTAAGCTGCGGTAGCGTTTTTAGCGCGCGCTGCCCCCCCGTGCTACGCACCAAGAACTAACGGCAGCTCAATGGTGGCGTTAGTGTCTAGCACGCACGGCAATTCAGCACGCACTAAAACCGCTAGTGCAGCATAGTAAAAGGAGCCCTAGGTTGATCTGCCCAACGACTGGCATTTCTGAGGGATGGAGCAGTTAGAAGCACACATAGCAGGAAAGAGCTTTTTGCTGTATTAGTGAGAAATTCGCTGAAATAAACTGCTCTCTACTTTTGCTTCTGGCAAGTGATATTGCCCTGGCTTAATCCCAACACATTTATGCCAAGCATTTGCCCCCCCTGACCCTGGCACTTTCAGTTCCAACCAGAGCAGACCTCCCCTCTTCTAGAATTCCCCTCACCCCCTGCTCAACATGAGTTGTCCTGGCCTGATCTCCCCTCTTGGATAGAATACAAACCCAGCAAGCGTGTCCTTCCTGTGGTGTCTGTGCATCTTTCCTCATAGTCAGGAGATGTGTAGTACCTACCAGCCTTACTTATGTATTTAACATCCATAAAATACCCCCCTGTGCCTTCTTACCAGCGGCATGCTCCACTCTACATAACACAAAAGGCAACACTGCAACCTCACTTCAAAAATAAAAGCAGCGCTCAAGCAAGGGATGTATAATGCAGCTAATCAGCAGTGACCTTCTACCAACAGGTCCCTCCTGCTCTGTTTTGATGTGCTGCTGCTGAAATAAATCGCCCTTTTGAGTTCCAGTATCGAAAGCAGGCTGCAGTGATGCTACACTGCCTAGATCAAGGTCATTCAGTTACTCATGCGATCGCCCCCTAGGCCCAAAATGGACTTAGACATTTTTAATTGCCTATGCCACAAAAATATAAAAAATGTCTATCATTCCCCTTAAACCATCTCCACCGTCTAGTTATCGACCTATAGCAAATATTCCTCTACTGACCAACATGTTAGAGTCTATTATATCAGCTCAGCTTTCATCATATTTGAAGAGATTTTCCATTCTTTTACCTTGCCAATTTGGATTTAGACCTAATTACAGTACCGAACCTTTACGAGTCTCACTAATTTCTAAGGTCCAGCAACTTAATTTGTGTAACAAGTCTGCAATTTTGCTACAATTTGTTCTATCTGTGGCCTTTGACGTTGTCCACCATGATATTTTGATTTACCAACTTTCTGAGATAGGTATTGATTCTATAGCCCTAGACTGGTTCTTGAAATTCCTACGATCTCGCTCATATACTATTAATATGAATGACACCATGTCATCTTCTTGGAAGCTGTTATGTGGAGTTCCGCAGGGATCACCTATGTCCCCTATTCTCTTCAATATTTACATGACCACTCTGAAGCTTTTCCATCTTTCTCCCTTTGAAACACTGTATACGTACTGTGGCCATCAGTACAACCCTGGATAGGGGTTCATAGAAATCCTGATGACTACACCAAAACATAAGCTTGCGTGTGACCCGGCCTGGAGTCACCCTGCAGGACTGGATTCAAAATAAAAAAAAAACACCAAAAAGTCACAGCACTCAATCAGTTAATATAAATGGTTCAGTTTACTCACTGTTTCCATAGCAGGTAAGTAATGCCTTAAACAGTCCACGAATATCAGTTCATATTCCTTATTCAGCATTCAAAAGAAAACATAATACAAAAAGGAAAACTTCCCCAAAAAAAACCAAGTCAACTGCAGTGGATACAATTAACTTTACACTTTGTGCTTTACTGATTCTTCAGTCTCACCTCCTCTTGGAGACCTTAGCTTCAAAACAGAGCTTAAGCTAACTGCAGATAAGCAGTTACTGCAATCAGTCCATAAGCCTACAGTTCACTATTTGAGTTCATTCACTTCTGTTAGTCCTTGGCAAAATAAAGAAAGCCTCTGACAGACCTTAATTAGGACTGCCAGGTAAAAGGAGAGAGAGAATTAGGTTTTGCCAAAAATTGCTAGCCTTCAAAACAGGCTTTCACATTCCCACCCAGTTGAATGCAAAACCTCTCCCTCTATCTCTCTCTCAGCTTTCATACAAACACAATCAGCATTCCAAGCAAAACACAGCTTCCAAAAACAGCAAAAAAGAGAGAGAAAAAAAAACCACTCACTGATTGTGTCTCAAAGTCCAATTAACCTGCATGGGCTCAGGGAAGCTATCCTCTCCAGTAACACAGGTATCTTGACAATCCATGGGTTCTTCCAATTGAGCCCATTCTCTTGACTGCTCAAAATCCTCTACTTCCATGGCCTGAGGTCTGTTGTCCCTGTTCAGCTCCCCAGGGTTTCTAGGAAGGCAAGGCTTTAACTTCCTCCCTAGTTGGCTTCCTTTCCTTTTGTCTGGGACAGGTTTATATCCCTTGGGACCCCGCCCTGCTGTGTCAGCCCTGGCAGTGTTCCAAGGGCCTCTTGAGCTCCCCCGGTGGTCAATAAGGTTATTCAGCTCAGACCCAACCTGTTCCTTCCCAACTCCTCCCCGGGTTTTCTGTTTCACCTTGTTGCCTTCTGTTCTGACTGGGACCTGTACTGGCAGAAGGCCCGGCTGGTCACAGTACGCAGATGACATCTTTGTTCTCCTTGAGACAGATTTGATCCTTACTAACCTCGCTGGGAATATAATAGAATGTATAACGTAACTTCAGTCTTGGGCCCTTACTGTACAAATCAAGTAAAATGAATCTAAAACAAAATTACTCTGGCTTGGCCCAAAATTAGATCAGCTACCTTTATCCATTCTACTGCCTTCAGGATCTTCACTACAGATTGAATTATCAAGTAAAGTTCTGGGTATCATTATAGATTCAACACTTTCTTTCAATGACCATCTTAATTCTCTGGTGAAAAAAATGTTTTTTTAGTCTCCATATGTTGAGGAAAGTGAGATCCTGCTTCCATCAACAACAGTTTGCTGTTCTTTTGAGATTGGATTATTGTAACGCGGTCCTTTTAAGCCTGACTAAGAAAAGTCTTCAAAGACTTCAGTTGATCCAGAATACTGCAGCTAGGCTGATCTTTGAAAAAAGTAAATTTGATCATGTCTCTCTGCTTCTGCTAAAACTTCATTGGCTCCCAATTATTTCTAGAGTCTACTTTAAATGTGCCTGTTTTACATTTAAGATCTTGTAAGGCATCTTTCCTTCCTTACTTCCTCTATCTTGGAATTCTACAAGATCTGAGATTACCAGACCTAGTCAAAAATTCAAATTATCTTTTCCTACCCCGAAAGGTGTTATCTATACACTTCTCCCTCCGTATTCGTGGTTTTAGCAATCGTAGGTTTCACATTTTTTAGCTTGGTGGCTCTTCCCCTCCCAATTGCATCTGCTTGCAAAGAGAAATCACTGATTCTAAGTGTTTACAGAGAAAATCGCCGATTCCCAGCACTTTCTTCACCATGTTTTGCCTCTCTTTCAGGAACAGGCCAAGTCTCCCACCATGTTATTCGCAGTTTCACCATATTCACAATGGTTTTTAATAGAAAATAGCGAATAACATATGAAAAAGTTATTTGTGGTTTTTCTGTATTTGCGGTTCTGTTAATCCCCTATCGCAGCGAATACGGAGGGAGAAGTGTACTGGCAAACTAGAAAAATCTCTTCTTTTCAAAATTTGCATGATTTGGGCTCTTTCCAATTATTCCCAAAACATTTGAAAACTTGGCTTTTTTCAAAATCATAAACTGCACTTCCCTCTATATTATCCTTAATTCCTATTGTATTTTCTCTTTTTAATTTCTGTAAACCATCCCCCTTACTATGCCACTGCATAGATCTTGCTAGTTTCTTCTCTCTTTTAGCCAATAATTGAGTCAAACAGACTGCCCAATATTTAGCTGTATTTAACCAGCCAAGAACAGCTCCTGGTTGGTTAAGTAATACTATGGGCCTCTTCTATCAAAGTGCGTTAGAGCTGACCTGAATGGCCTGCGCTGCTCCCGATGCTTATAGAGTTCCTATGAGCGTCAGGAGCAGTGCAGGCCATTCAGCACGGCTCTCTGCGCTAAAAACTGCTAACGCACTTTGATAGAAGAGGCCCTAAGCCAGCTAACTGCTAATATTCAGCAAATGATGGCCACTGAATATTAGCGCTTTGCAGCTAGTGGATGGCCAGCTATCTGTGAAATTTAAAACAATAACTGGCTAAGTTTAGAGGCCAAATTGGGCTACATAAATAGCTGGTCTATCTAAAGCCACTATAAATTTAGCCAGCCAGTGCTGAGTATCGATATAGTCAGCTAAGTTTTTATAGTGGCCAAAAATAAATCGGCTATTATTTTAAAATTTATTTATTTTAAAATTTTTTATACCGTTTTATATCAAAACAGTTTACAAAACAATTACATACATATTTCCATATCTGTCCCGGTGAGCTCAAATTCTATCTAGTGTACCTGGGGCAGTAAGGGGATTAAGTGACTTGCCCAGGATCACAAGGAGCAGTCACTGGAAACAGCATGGCATCAAATGTAGGGCTCAGCGCTGACTGCAGGAGCCATCCCAGCTAACTCACACGGACTGAATATCAGCTTCAGACTGTTTGTTCTATAAGTTTTCCTAGAAATGGGATGTTAGATACTGACCTGTAACTTTCAAGGTTGTCTTGATCAAGGTCGTCCTTCTTTAGCAAAAGATGCCCTTGCTTGTTTGCCGCACCGTCTTTGATGATCAGGAGTCAAAGGAGCAGGTAGTTGGTCGAAGATCTCTTGGGATTTTGTCAAGGCCCTCCTCTGTTATTATGTTAAAAGAATCCCATATGTCTGTGTCAGGAGGAGATGAGTTTGTGTGCTCCTGGTTAGCTGATTGGAGACTGGGTGGGAGTACCTTTAAATCCTGGTAGAGACATTTCATTTTGTTGGCAAAATAGTTTGGTATAATCCTGATAGCACCATCTCTGCACAGCTAGCCAGTGCCATGCAGGCCTATAGGAAAAGGTTCATACTGTCCATATGTTTTTCTTTTTTCTCAATACCTAAATCAGACGATGACCTCAGCAGCTCAGCTGTGTTATGGAGACATTTCAGCATGAAATTTGTTTTTCCTCACTGAACTTTAAGCGGAATTTCAAGTGCCAAGTCTCCAAAGCCAAGTAAGGCTATTAAGAGATAATTACTAATTATGCTAATTTGGGAAGTTGTGCTATTTTTTTTCTTGGTCATTTTATCTGCAGCTCTCCTGAGAGAATAGTCTCCATTCAGTGTTAATAACCTTTCCCAGCTAAGTGCTCAGTGGAGGACAGTGTGTCCTAAACCTGGGAATATTTTACAGTTGATCAGGACTTGTGATCATGAATTAGAAAAGCTTCTTCTTTTTTTTTCAGTCAAGGCAGTCAAATCATTGTTAACAGCTTTCCTTAACTTGTGCATTGCCAGACGGGTTTAGTCTTCTTTAAAGCATTGATGAATAGTTCTAGCTAGTGCATCATTTTATAAATTAACTATTACTCTCCCAGAATAAAGAAATTTAAAAAAATGTATGCTGTTTCCTTGTTAGCCTAATCAGTGGTTGTCAGAAAGGCTCATTTCTCAACAAACTACATTCAATACAACTTTACAAGACAACACAAGCAAAGAATAAACAGATCCAGTGCAAGGTTAATTGGTAGCCTAGCAAAATAATTCAATTCACACACGATGGATTCAACAATATAAACTGACTAATACTCTTTTTTTAATCCATTGAATTAGTACCATAGAACCAGATATTTGTTCTTATTGGTAGCCTAACCCAGGGGTGGGCAATGAGGGCCGCAATCCAGTCGGGTTTTAGGATTTCCCCAATGAATATGCATGAGATATGTTTGCAAATTAATCTCATGCATATTCATTGGGGAAATCCTAAAAACCCGACTGATTGCGGCCCTCGTTGCCCACCCCTGGTCTAACCTGAAGCCCCTAAGGTTTTAATAATTAAACTCAACAGTCATGATCAACACACAATGCATATCTCCGTTCATATTCACGGGGGTTAGGGGCACAGCTCCCTTGCGAATATTAAAAAATTGCAAATAATTTTAGGGCCCCCACCTTGACTCCCTCCACAGCTTACCTTTGAAGCCCTGGTAGTGTAATGGTGAAGCTGGGCAGTAGCAATCTTCCTACATGAGACTGCAGGAACTCACGAGACTAAAGCAGGAACTAGCAGCAGCCGATTTTGATAACAGATAGGAGCGTAGGAATATCGCTCCTGCCCTACTTCACTGCTACACCACCAAGGCTTCAAAGGTAAACTGTGGAGGTGGGAGGGAGGCTGCTTATTTTGAGACTCACGAATAACCAAATTTGTGAATCTCAAAACAATGAACATGGAAGGAGACCTGTATTACTATAAAACCTCATGTTGAACTTTGTGCAGATTGTTCTCTGAATGTGTTTCTGTCATGACCTATTGTGCTTTGACTGCACAGATCTTTGATGCCCCCCAACAGCTGCCACCCTTGGCAACTGTCTGGTCTTGTCTAAAGGTTGGAACTGGTCCTAAGAATAACACATTTCTTCTGCAATCACAATTGTTTTAATCATTTTACAAAGTGGAATCAGTATCTCCCTGTTAACAAAGGAGAAGGGTACTGTATTTCCTTTTCCTGCTTGATGAAGACCAATTTTCTATGGGCTACAGTAAAGGTAGGGCTGAGGCACTATTTGATCATCACTGAGCATAGCTACTGTAGGGAGTAGGAATGAGACAATTTCCAAGCAAAGGAATATTCCCTTTGAGTTGACCACTGACCCATGGCTGCATGCACAGTAAGCATTCCTCCCTGTGATGTTTCAAGGACACCACTTGGAGCCCCACATACTCTACCAACTCAATCTACTCTCTCCAACCAAAGTGCATATGACCTGGAAGTGCAGAACAACACCCTGGGTGACCATCCTATGTCCAGAAGACACAGATCAGGCATTAGATCAGGAGAAGGCATAGTGACAGTTTCCATCAAGAAGTCTGGAGATGGAGATGGAAGATGCAGTACATCCCTCATGATTGTGCTTCTAGCATTTCTCTAAAGCATCTGTTTTAAAGGTGCCACTTGTGCCTCTGCTTTGGGTATGTTTCTTACGTAGAAGAAGACCCTGATCCAAGTTCCAGGAGACAACTATGCAGGGATAAAGAGATGTGTGTGTATGTTAGGTGCCTATTCAGGAGGTACATAGCCATACAGAAGAGCAAAAAGAGAAAAAGAGAGGAAAAGCTCTCCCCATTTGATGCTTTATCTATAGGAGTTCAGAAAAGAGGTGAACACAGGATAAGAGAGTCAATCATTTGGAGTAACAGATACCAAAAATTGGTGCTTGGGGAACACAGTTACATGTCCACAGGGAACCCAGAGTCCAAAGAAGGGCATCTCAGAAGTGCGTGGAAGAAAGGATCAAGATAGCTATTTTGTATTTTATACTTGCATGTTATACAGATGCATCTGAATATGATGTCACTTGTTGTTTTGGAAGTAACTTTGATTTTGAAACACTACTTTGCCTGAAGTATCACCTTGAACTTTTAATCATGCTCTTTGGGCCCTGAACAATCCATTCCCCCACTGGGAGAATCAACATCTGTTTTTGCAGACTTGGCCTCGAATCATATGAGCTCCTGGTATAAAAGACATGCTATAAAAGGTGGATGAACTTCTAATCACAAAGAACCACTTGAGGTTTCTCTTTTTTCATGAAGTCTGGTACTGAAAGTTAACAGATAAGATTACCCATTGACTTTTGGACAGCTATTTACGTGGCCTGTTTTAACTGAATAACTTTAACTGAACTATGCTGCCACTCATTACCATTTGTGTCTTTATTCCCCCCAAATAACTGGATACAGTTTTTACAGCCATATTGGCTAGGCAAAATTTAAGCAATAATCAGGGGTAAAATTCAAAACCTAGCATCTATCTCAATGATGTTGAACATCAACCCCATTACTGGACTCCATAAGAACAAATGCCAGTAGCTCCATGAATTTTACCTTCAATGTTTTGATCTGCTCATTGTTTGACTAGAACCGACCCAGCTACTAATTAGGCTATACTTTTCTTAATTTAACCTTATAAATTCAACAGTCGCTTAGCTTAATTAAACCCAATAATTCTACCTTGAATTCATTAGAAGCGTACAATACAAGCGTGACTGTGGGATTGCTTCCCTGCCTGCAGTAATTCGGCAGCATATCTTGATGTTGCTACGAGCAATTTTGTTTTACAAGTTCTGGCATTGAAAATACATAGTTTAATCATCGCTTACAGCACAGAATGGCACGGCCTGCAGTAGTGCAATATGAAAGAATTTTGAAATTATAATGTTTGGTGCCTCAGTTATGAAAAGCAGCCCGTTAAATAGCTCCAAAGATAAACTTCTTCTCATCATGACAGGTGTGGCTTTGCAAATGATTGCTAAGAACTGGAAACAATGGGATAGGTTGAATATGCTGTTTTGGTGGGAGACCCTATGTCTGTATTACCGATATGAGAAAATGTTTGCAGAAAAAATAAATGAATCACAAAGATTTATAGAACTCTAGGGTCCATTAGATTCTTATGTTAAATAACTTTAATAATACTGTGTAGCTACCATATTAAAGATTTCATATTCTACATACAAATACAGAGAGGGGGGAGGGGGGATTGTTTATTTTGTATTCATGTATAGCACATAAATGTTTTTCAAGAATGTTATTGATGAATAATCTGTTACACTTACTGTAAGATGTGGTTTTATAAAATGAATAAACAATTTAAATAGGAAAATAGAATTCTGCTGATTGGTCTGCTTCTATAATTCACATAGAAACTGAGCTTAGCATTCTGGAGAGTAGTTTGAGGTTTTTTTTATGGTACTTCAAAATGGGAAGCATTAGACTCCCTCTTGAGATCCCACACAAAGCTACTCTTGCACACACACTCACATCTATAGTCATGAGATATTGGAATATTATTCAACTGCAACAGTTTGGTGATTGCTGTATTTTTGCATATCCCTTTTGCCTTCTGTTCTGTCACCAGGTGTTCCTAAGAACATAAGAATAGCCTTAATGGGTCAGACCAAGGGTCCATCAAGCCCAGTAGCCCGTTCTCACAGTGGCCAATCGAGGTCACTAGTACCTGGCCAAAACCCAAAGAGTAGCAACATTCTATGCTCCCGATCCAGGGCAAGCAGTGGCTTCCCCCATGTCATTCTCAATAACAGAATACAGACTTTTCCTCCAGGAATTTGTCCAAACCTTTCTTAAAACCAGCTACGCTATCCACTTTTACTACAACCTCTGGCAACACGTTCCAGCGCTTATCTATTCTCTGAGTGAAAAACTATTTCCTCCTATTGGTTTTAAAAGTATTGCCCTGAAATTTCATCAAGTGCCCCCTAGTCTTTGCAATTTTTGACAGAGTGAAAAATCAATCCACTTGTACCCGTTCTATTCCATTCGGGATTTTGTAGACCTCATTTTAGATTTGAATGGTTCTTTTTACGGGCCGCATCGAGGCGGAAGAAGATATCTTCAACAAGAAGATATGACAACAAGAGGGCATCCGTGGAAAATCAGGGGCGGGAAACTAAGAGGTGACACCAGGAAATTATTTTTCACTGAAAGGGTGGTTGATCGCTGGAATAGTCTTCCACTGCAGGTGATTGAGGCCAGCAGCGTGCCTGATTTTAAGGCCAAATGGGATCGGCACATGGGATCTATTTACAGGGCAAAGGTAGGGGAGGGACATTAGGGTGGGCAGACTGGATGGGCCGTGGCCCTTATCTGCCGTCTATTTCTATGTTTTTGAATGTAGTTACATATTGTGCTTCAAATATCATTCATCATCTGCTGTTTTACTTGCACTACCCAGAAACCAGGTTTGTTTTAACAAAAGCATCAGGGAAAGGACACAAAGTCACATAAGGTTGGTCTTTTCATGGTGTAGGATCCTGCACACAAGGAGAGAGAGTGTGTTTGTTAGTGCAAAGAAATGTGATTTTGGCATACAAATATAAGATGAGAAATTTCATAAAAAGAAAGATGTACTGTATATTAAGTTTATACAAGAAAGTTGTAAATCACTTTTATTTCCAATATACTACATCTGAAAGCCATACACCCAGACACTTTCTACCCAGGAATGCCTTTCTAATTAGAGATATATCAAACTCAAGCAATTATCTACCTATAATGCAGTATTTTTCAAGCTGGAGACAGAATCAAATAAGGTCTAATACACAGGCAACTATCCCAATAATCATCTCCAGGCTCTGTCATCAGCTAGATCTCCCTTGGCTAGCTGATACTACCTCTGTAGTTTGGAGAGATAGAGCCCACTGTTCTCTCTAAGCTGAGCAGGAGTTGTAAAGGTCGTAAAGGGTCATGGATCTGATATACTGTCATTCTGTGAATGCAATCAAAATGGCTTACATATACTATATGCAGGTACTTACTAATACATGTACATGCTTTCTTGTCACTATACATTATTTTATGTACACACTGTGTGGGACAATAAGAAACCTTTTGCATCAATAAAACAGTATTTATGCATGTCTATCAAAAAATTATCCCTTATAATGTTAGTGGCATCTTAATTCCTTGACATGCTCCTGAGTCGAGATAAGTGGTAGATCTGAAGTTATAAGTCCTCCATCTACAGTCCTGCCAGAGGAGGGCACTGTTTCACTATCACATGGAACTGCCATTTTGGAATTCACGCTTAGCGCATATCATCCTAGTGCCTAAATTTCAGCAACCTTTTGAGAATTTACTCCATGTAATATGAAGTCTGAACATATCTTGCAATCCCAGCACTGCTCTGGCCAAGCTTTGCCCCTGGGAATGCCTATGTGCAGGTCACTTGCATACACCCACACAATTTATAATATATATTTTCTGTGCATGAAATATTCTTTACCTGTAGTGGAATTATTGTCTACCATTCAATTTTATTGCACATCATCTTGAATTATTTTGTAGAAAAGGCGATTTGACAAATCTGAATAAGCTATAACCTTAAACCAAAATGCTTTATAAAATTGCAATCATAAAGTCTCATTATTAAGTCAACATCATCCCCCCTTACTTATGGCTTATACTCAATCTTTCAAACATATTCAGACTGCTACCCTTGTGAAAGGTAATTTTCAAAGCTGTTCATCTAGGCAAGAAAGAGTGCTCATCTCAAAGCAGCTCTCCTTTCTCTGAATAGTTGTATGCACGGCTTTCCTCAGTGTGCATACTGTTAGCTGGATTAAAAAGAGGCATTCTTAGGAAACTGTTTAGGTTAGGAAAGAAAACAAGGGATATGGATATGATTTTGCAAAATATGCATGTTATTTTAATCTCATCAGCCACTCGTATAAAAAAAGGCATGCAGACACTTTTTGCAGATGTACTTAACACTAGTTAATTTTCAAAGAAAAGTTACAGGGTATGTGTGGTGAAAATATTTGATTACTGTGCACCTAAGTTCTGTTATACTGTTGCCTGCTAATATTTCAAGTTTTAAGTTAATTAAAAATTTTGATATAAACGCAGTATCAAATATTTCAATGCGTATAACAATAAAAGTTTTTTTGGGGGGACAAAATAAAACAATTTATATAGGTAAACATACAATCGATGTACACAATTAATTAGTGATACATAGGGAAAGAGGGGTGAACTACAATTGTTAAAGAAAGTAGAAGAACATTTAAGGAAAAACAACTTCAGGAGGGTAATTAAAAACGTTTTACAAATAAAGCTAGGTCTAAAAGTGAAAGGGAGAAGTTGTGCCTATAAATAGATCTGGTTAGATTTAAGTATTTGAGCCTGAGATTGTTGATAAAAGAGTTATCCTGTCTATGACTCAAATGCATCTTTGTATAGGTGGCTTTTTAATGTGCTTTTAAATTTTTCTAAAGAAGTTTCACCACTCAGATGAACTGGTAACTTGTTCCATAGCTGGGGTGCCATGATTGAAAAAACTGTAGCTCTTCTGGTGCCTATTATTTTCAGAGACGGGATGGTCAGCAAATGCTGATCTGTTGATCTTAGAGATCTGGCTGGAGAATATGGTATCAAATAACGATGTAAAAAAATATTGGTGTGTTGGTTTGTTGAATTTTGAAGGTTAACAGTGCAATTTTATAGATTATTCTGTGTGAAATTGGTAGCCAGTGTGCTTTTTGTAAAAGAGGAGTGACATGATCGTATTTTTTGGAGTTAGTAATAATTTTTATTGCTGTATTTTGTATAATTTGTAACCTTCTTATTTCTTTCTGAGTTATGCCATGGTATAATGTATTGCAGTAATCCAGCCTGGAAATAACCAAGGAATGAATTAGAACGTTAAGAGCTTTTGGTTCTAAGACTTTGGCTAAGGATCTAATGAGAAATAGTTTATAAAAAGAGTTTTTAACTACGGAGCTAATCTGATCATGGAAGGATAGTTCATGGTCCAATAATACTCCCAGTATATTTGTCGTCGTCACTTTTTGTAGTGGGAAATTGTCCAAGAGTATTTGAAATGAAAATGTAAGATCCTTTTTCCATGGGAAAAACATTATTGAAGATTTAGATGGGTTCAGGGCCAGCATGTTGTCTTTTAGCCATTGACTAATTTGTTTTAACTTATTGTTTATATTTGTTATCTCATTAGAATCAGCAGTATTTAATGGATATAAAAAGCTGGATGTCATCTGCGTAGGCAAAAGCGGAGAATCCAATGGATTGACTTAAAGTGAGAAGTGATGCTAAAAAGATATTGAATAGAAGAGGGGACAAAATTGAACCTTGAGGGATACCATAAGAGTTTGTATAGTTATTTGATGATGAATTGTTGAAGATAACTTTAGCTGACGTATCTTGAAAGTATAAACCAATTTAGAACTTGGTCAGAAATACCAATGGAAGACAGTCTCTTGATGAGTAAATGATGGTCAATGGTGTCAAATGCTGCTGATAAATCGAGTGAAATCAGATGTACAGATTTGTGGTGATCTAAGTAATATTGAATGTTGGTTGTAAGACCTATCATAGAGTGTTCTGAAACCCTAGGTAGGGGCATTTTCAAAACACAAAAACATCCAAAAATTAGCACTTGGCCATTTTTCTCTGCAAAATGGCTGCGGAATGGGTTAGACTTGGATATTCTGCGACAATAATCAAACCTTTTGCAGGACGTCCTAGTCAGAACTTAGATGTTCCAAGCTAGACCTGTTTTAGAAATGTCTAAGTGCCAAAAAGTACCCAAACTGACCAGATGACCACTGCAGGGATTAATAACCCCCGTCCCACATTCTCCTATTGGTCACTAATCTCCTCCCACCCATGCCCAAAATATGAATAAAACAGTACATACCTGTCTGTAGAACAGCAGCATCTGGTATGGGAAAGGTTAATAGAGCATCACACAGATGTTTTAAGTAGCCAGAGGGATGGGCTAAAGAGCCATAGAGAGGAGGATCGAGGCCCATAAGACACTCTAACCACTACATTGATGGGGAAAGTGTGAGGCCACAGAAACATCCACGTTGAAAACATCCAAATCTAGACCATTTAGATGTGGGAGGGTGCCTGCATTGTAATGGACTGGCCACATAGACATCCCAATAGAGCAGTGGGGCACCTTAGAGGCGCTGCTGTGAACGGCACATTAAGGGTGCCAAATACACATCTCACCATAATCCCCTTCTAATGTACGGTAATCCCTCTAAAACTCCCTCAAAGTGAAACGACACAAAAATCCATACGAAAAAGGAGATTATCGCTGAAAAATAGCTGGAAAGCGATGACCACAAATGCTCGCAGTGTAAGCAACAAAGTTCATGATCTGCAAGCCCTGATATTAGAGTTCAAATAAAAGAACTGTCTTCTCATTCAAATTGGTAACCAAACTTCAGGATTGCAACCGTCACGTTTGAAAGTCACTCAGAGGTATAGAGTTCTTCAAGAAGAGAGTTGCGCCCTCTAGTGATGAACCAAAGTATATTTTTCAGTCGTTGCAACTTTATTAGTTCTGGTTACGCTCCAAGTTTGATTACAAAAGTAAATAAATAAATAAATGTCTTTACAGTCTTTCAAACACTTGTATGAAAATACTTTGTTTTTTCTTATCTTTACAAATCTTTTCAAATGAACATCGCTCTGTGAGAAAATTGAGAGCAGTTTGATAATTCAGTTTATAACAGGTTCGGGGTCTCTAATATTTAACTATTAGTACCCCAGTGACATTATAAAGAAATTAGCCCTGATATTAGAGGCAGATCTAGATATTGTTGCTATCACAGAGACATGGTTCAGTGAATCACATGGATGGGATGCAAACATACCGGGATATAATCTTTTTAGGAAGGACAGAGATGGTCATAAAGGTGGAGGAGTAGCTCTCTATGTAAAGATCAATATCCAAGCGACCGAAATGCAAGGGACCTGGGGAGAGGAAGAAGCGATATGGATTGCTCTGAAAAGAGAAGATGGAACTTCTATCTACTTGGGTGTAGTCTACAGACCTCCGACTCAATCGCAGCAAATTGATAAGGATCTGATTGTGGATATCCAAAAGTTTGGAAGGAAAGAGGAGGTTCTGCTGTTGGGAGATTTCAACCTGCCGGATGCGGACTGGAATGTTCCGTCTGCGGAATCGGAAAGAAGTAGGGAGATTGTGGATGCCTTTCAAGAGGCTCTGCTCAGACAAATGGTGACGGAACCCACAAGGGAAAAAGCGATATTGGATCTGGTCCTCACAAATGGTGAGAGTATCTCTAATGTTCGAGTGGGTGCTCACCTGGGTAGTAGCGATCATCAAACGTTTTGGTTTGATATAACGGCTAAAGTGGAGAGCGGCCGCACGATATTTAAAGTCTTAGATTTCAAACGTATGGACTTTAATGCAATGGGAAAGTACCTGAAGAAAGAGCTGTTAGGATGGGAGGACATAAGAGAAGTGGAAAGACAGTGGTCTAAGCTGAAAGGAGCGATAAAAATGGCTACGGACCTTTATGTGAAGAAAATCAATAAAAACAAGAGAAAAAGGAAGCCGATATGGTTCTCCAACCTAGTGGCTGAGAAAATAAAGGCGAAAGAGTTGGCGTTCATGAAATATAAAAAAACCCAAGAAGAGGAGAGCAGAAAGGACTACATGGTGAAACTGAAAGAAGCCAAGAGAGAGATACGTTTGGCGAAGGCACAGGCGGAAGAACAAATGGCTAAAAATGTAAAAAAGGGAGATAAAATTTTTTTCAGATATATTAGTGAAAGGAGGAAGATAAAAAATGGAATTGCTAGGCTAAAAGATGCTGGGAACAAATATGTGGAGAGTGATGAGGAGAAAGCAAATGTGCTAAACAAATACTTCTGTTCTGTGTTCACAGAAGAAAATCCTGGAGAAGGACCGAGATTGTCTGGCAAAGTTACACGAGAAAATGGAGTAGATTCTGTGCCGTTCACGGAGGAGGGTGTTTATGAGCAACTTGAAAAACTGAAGGTGGACAAAGCGATGGGACCAGACGGGATCCATCCCAGGGTACTAAGGGAGCTCAGAGAGGTTCTGGCGAGTCCTATTAAAGACTTGTTCAACAAATCTCTGGAGACGGGAGTGATTCCTGGGGATTGGAGGAGAGCGGATGTGGTCCCTATTCATAAAAGTGGTCACAGGAATGAAGCAGGAAACTACAGGCCGGTGAGCCTCACTTCAGTTGTTGGAAAAATAATGGAAGTGTTGCTGAAAGAAAGGATAGTGTATTTCCTTGAATCTAATGGGTTACAGGATCCGAGGCAACATGGCTTTACAAAAGGTAAATCGTGCCAAACGAACCTGATTGAATTTTTTGAATGGGTGACCAGAGAGCTGGATCGAGGACATATGCTAGATGTAATTTACTTGGATTTCAGCAAAGCCTTTGATACAGTTCCTCATAGGAGGCTGTTGAACAAACTTGAAGGGCTGAAGTTAGGACCCAAAGTGGTGAACTGGGTCAGAAACTGGCTGTCGGACAGACGCCAGAGGGTGGTGGTTAATGGAAGTCGCTCGAAGGAAGGAAAGGTGACTAGTGGAGTCCCTCAGGGTTCGGTGCTGGGGCCAATCCTGTTCAATATGTATGTAAGTGACATTGCTGAAGGGTTAGAAGGAAAAGTGTGCCTTTTTGCAGATGATACCAAGATTTGTAACAGAGTAGACACCGAAGAGGGAGTGGAAAATAAGAAAAAGGATCTGCAAAAGTTAGAGGAATGGTCTAATGCCTGGCAACTAAAATTCAATGCAAAGAAATGCAGAGTAATGCATTTGGGGATTAATAATAGGAAGGAACCGTATATGCTGGGAGGAGAGAAGCTGATATGCACGGACGGGGAGAGGGACCTTGGGGTGATAGTGTCCGAAGATCTAAAGGCGAAAAAACAGTGTGACAAGGCAGTGGCTGCTGCCAGAAGGATTCTGGGCTGTATAAAGAGAGGCGTAGTCAGTAGAAGGAAGAAGGTGTTGATGCCCCTGTACAGGTCATTGGTGAGGCCCCACTTGGAGTATTGTGTTCAGTTTTGGAGACCGTATCTGGCGAAAGACGTAAGAAGACTTGAGGCGATCCAGAGGAGGGCGACGAAAATGATAGGAGGCTTGCGCCAGAAGACGTATGAGGAGAGACTGGAAGCCCTGAATATGTATACCCTAGAGGAAAGGAGAGACAGGGGAGATATGATTCAGACATTCAAATACTTAAAGGGTATTAACGTAGAACAAAATCTTTTCCAGAGAAAGGAAAATGGTAAAACCAGAGGACATAATTTGAGGTTGAGGGGTGGTAGATTCAGGGGCAATGTTAGGAAATTCTACTTTACGGAGAGGGTGGTGGATGCCTGGAATGTGCTCCCGAGAGAGGTGGTGGAGAGTAAAACTGTGACTGAGTTCAAAGAAGCGTGGGATGAACACAGAAGATTTAGAATCAGAAAATAATATTAAATATTGAACT
The DNA here is from genome assembly GCF_902459505.1 of Geotrypetes seraphini. NCBI lineage: Eukaryota > Metazoa > Chordata > Amphibia > Gymnophiona > Dermophiidae > Geotrypetes > Geotrypetes seraphini. Next base: position 459,226,792 of record NC_047085.1, on the reverse strand, counting down.
AGGCCAGTTACTGGGCAGACTTGTACGGTCTGTGTCTGTGTATGGCCGTTTGGTGGAGGATGGGCAGGGGAGGGCTTCAATGGCTGGGAAGGTGTAGATGGGCTGGAGTAAGTCTTAACAGAGATTTTGGCAGTTGGAACCCAAGCATAGTACCGGGTAAAGCTTTGGATTCTCGCCCAGAAATAGCTAAGAAGAAAAAAAAAAAAAAAAAATTAAATTGAATCAGATTGGGCAGACTGGATGGACCATTCGGGTCTTTATCTGCCGTCATCTACTATGTTATATGTTACTATGCTATACCCACTTGTCTCCCACTCCAAAATAGCCCTTATGGCTGCAGGTGGTATTTATATGGCAGTATAGTAGGGATTTGGTGACTCCTCCCATGTCTAAATGGTGCCTATTTGGATGTTTCTAACTTGGACATTTTTGTGGTCAAAAATGGTGAATAAAGTTAGATGTTCTGGCGGCTTAGACATTATGGCGTCCAAGATGTCCAAGCAGGTGATAAAATATATACAGTATATATATATATTTGTCCACCTCCAAGAAATGTTTATGAGAAATTTCCAAAGTCGGACTTAGACATCCTATCGAAAATGCCCCTTTAAGTAAGCAGTTAGATGTGTAAATACTAGTATTCTATAACCCATACACGTAACTGACATGCCCCTAACCTGCCCATGTCCCTCCTAGGTCTATGTCCTTTTGGAGTTGTGCGCTCTGCAATTTGAACACTTAACTTATATGCGCATGCAACTTATAGAATACTGAGCAAAGACAGTTACACATGGAAATGCCAATTAGTGACAATTAACAGCAATTATAGACAATAATTGGTTATTAAGGCCAATTAGCATCTGATTAATTTACATATACAACTGACCTTATTCTATAAGTTGCAAGCACAATTTTATGCATTAGTTAGCAATTTGTGCACTTAACTTTCTAGAATAAGAGGTAACAGAATTTTTTAAAAATTAAACATGCTTTAAAAATATCACATATTAAACTGATGACAGGAAAAAAAACATGATTCAGCATGCATTCAAGTTTTTTCAGATATGCCAATGAACTGAATGTGCACTAAGAAAGCACATTCCTAGGTCATATGTTACATTTGAGGTATAACTATCTAATATAATAAAATGCTAGGCCGCGCATGCGCACTAAAAAAAACGTGTTCCCTGATCCGTCCCGAAAACACGAGTGCGCATGCGCACGTTTTACGTCATCACCTACTCTCCACCTCGCGCCACCTATCACTGTCATCACCTGCTCTCCACCGATCACTGTTCCTCCTGCACCATGCCACGCCAGGCATGTCCGCAGCCGGCCTCGAGCTCCTGGGGGCCGGCGGCGCTGTGCTGAGGTCCCGCCTCCCGCTTCAGCACTACATGGCGCCGCCAGACCCGGCCCTACACTGAGATCCGCGATCGGGTTTCCATGGAAACCCCGCCGCAGCCTCGCAGCTAGGTAGGGGGACAACAATCGCGCTTATGTTCAAGCCACCGCCACGACTCCCCTCTCGAACCGCACCAGGATCGAGAGAGGAGCTGCGGCGGGGGCTTGAGCATAAGCGCCATTGTTGTCCGCCTACCTAGCCGCGAGGCTGCGGCGGCCTTCCTCACCCGGCTCACATTGAATCCAAGTAAACAACCGGAGCTGCCTAAAGAAACAAAGTTTCACGGTGCTTGGCCTGCAAAACAATTCCTGCAGTTGCCGAAATTTGGCCCACCGTTCCTTCTCTTCCTCCATCAGGTACAGTTCACCTCCGCCTATGTTAAAAGGAGCTGCTTTGAAATTGGAGCCCTGCCGCCACCGTAACACATTCCCTCTGCCGCGGTCCCATATGTCAGAGAAGGGGCGGGACCAAGGCAGAGGGGAACGTGCTACAGCAGTGGCAGGCCTCCGATTTCGACGCGGCTCCTTTTAACATTGGTGGATTCACTGCACCTGATGGAGGGAGGGAAGGAAAGGTGGTTGGGCGCTGTTGAGCCCCTCTTTAGCCTTAGACCCTCTCCTAACTGTTCCCTCCTGTCTCAGACCACTGGAGCACCTGATGGAGGGAGGGAAGGAAAGGTGGTTGTGTGCTGTTGAGCCCCTCTTTGCCCTCAGACCCTGTCCTAACTGCTCCCTCCTGTCTCAGACCACTGGGGGGAGGTGCCTGTCTTCAGCTGCAGGGATGGAGGGAGGGAAGAAGAAAGAAGGGGCCCTGGCAAGCGAGTTATCAAAAGCCAACCATAGCCTGGGACCCCTACATGATATGAATAATGACCAGACAACAAAAGGTAAGAAAAATAATTTTATTTTCTGTTTTGTGATTACAATATGTCAGATTTGAAATGTGTCTTGAGGGAGGCTTCCGCCGCGGCTTTGGACAGAGGGGTACCATTTTCGTGGGAGCCGGCCTTCGGAGAGGCTTGGGACGCGGGGACGGATGCGGGAGGGGCTGCCGCTGCGAAGGGCTTTGGTGGGGGAGCCAGCCAGACCACAAGTGTGGGGACGTTGTAAGCGCGGATTGGTCAAGGAGCCGCCGCTGCTGAAGCTTTGAAATTGCTCTCCCACCGTCACTCCCTCCCGCCCCGGCTCTGCCTCTGCCCCTGCCCAGGTTCAAAAACAGGAGACATCTAGCACCCGTTAATCTAACGGGCTTAAACACTAGTTTATAAATAAAATGTGCAGATTTTGTACAATATCCTACGAATGTAATAAAAAGCGCTAAGAACTTTATGTGCAAATTTGGGTGGTTGCTCAATTTGCACACACAATTTAATTGAATAATAAGTCAATTAACATTGATTGGCTAATTAGCACTGATTGCTAATTATTGGTGCTAATTTAGGCACAGGATCCATGAGTAAATTTTATGTGCAGTTCCAAAAAGGGAGAGGGGCTATGGGAGGGACATGGGCGGATAAAGGGCATTCATATAATTTACATACTTGGCTATAGAATAAGGGGGGAATCTGCACCTATTTTACTCCCCTCTCCACTCTTTTACAAAGTCATGTAAGGTTTTTATAGTGCTAGCCACAGTGGTATTAGCTCTGACACTCATAGGAATTTTATCATAAAGATCATATTAAAGCCACAGCATTGCCAGATCTGCAGGGCAAGGAAGAGGCACGGTGGATCAATTTGGAAAGAGGGAATGGTAAATATATTTACATTGGCGTGATATACAGGCCTCCTTCACAGACAGAAGAAGTGGACAGAGATTTAATAGTAGACATTCAGAATCTATATACTGTATTTGCCGGCGTATAAGATGACTTTTCAGTACCTTAAAATCCTCCCCAAAGTCGGGGGTCGTCTTATACGCCGGGTACAGTTTACATGCCCTTACTTGCGGGGCTGGATGTACTCAGTCGCGCGGCTCTTCTTCTCCCTACCTTCTCTGCTTGCAGCACAGAGCCGAACGGAAGTCTTCCCGATGTCAGCGCTGACGTCGGAGGGGAGGGAGGGCTTAAACAAAGCCCTCCCTACCTCCGACGTCAGCGCTGACGTCGGGAAGACTTCTGTTTGGCTCTGTGCTGCAGGCAGTACAGGTAAGGATGAGAGTAGCCTCGCGGTTCGAGTGGCTACCAAGGGAGAGGGGCGGCCGCCCCGCCCCGGTTGCAGCACAGCCGGCCAGGTTCCCTTACTTTTGTGGCACTTCCCCGACCGACCGATAACAGCCCGGGTCCGACAATCCTCCCTGCCCTGTAGCCGCGAATCTAAATACCTTCTTACAGCAGCTGTAAGAAGGTAATTTAGATTCGCGGTTAAGGGCAGGGAGGTTTGTCAGACCGGGGCTGTTGTCGGTCGGTCGGGGAAGTGCCACAAAAGTAAGGGAACCTGGCCGGCTGTGCTGCACCCGGGGCGGTAGAGAAGGTGTGCGGAAGAAGGGGTAGTCTTATACGGCGAGTATAACACAAAACTCTATTTTTTAACTAAAAGTTGGGGAGTCGTCTTATACGCCCAGTCGTCCTATACGCCGGCAAATACGGTATATAAAATCGGAGGTATGTATGTGTGTATGTATGTGTGTGTGTATGTGCCGCGATCACGCAAAAACGGCTTGACCGATTTGAACGAAACTTGGTATGCAAATCCCTCACTACCTGGGATGATATGTTTTGGGGGTCTCGCGGCCCATCTGAACACGTGGGCGGAGCTACAAACATATAATCAGATTTCACCCATTCATGTCAATGGAAAAAATGTAAATAGCTGCCATTCTCACAGTAATTCAAAAACGGCTTGACCGATTTGAACAAAAATTGGTATGCAGATCCCTCATTACCTGTGGTGATATGTTCTGGGGATCTCGCGGCCCACCTGCACACGTGGGCGGAGCTACAAACAGAAAATCGGATTTCACCCATTCATGTCAATGGAAAAAATGTAAAACGCTGCCATTCTCACTGTAATGCAAAAACGGCTTGAACGATTTGAACGAAACTTGGTATGCAGATCCCTCACTACCTGGGTTGATATGTTCTGGGGGTCTCGCGGCCCTCCTGCACATGTGGGCGGAGCTACAAACAGAACATCTGATTTCACCCATTCATGTCAATGGAAAATATGTAAAAAGCTGCCATTCTCACTGTGACCAATTTGGACGAAACTTGGTATGCAGATCCCTCACTACCTGGGGTGATATGTTCTGGGGGTCTCGTGGCCCACCTGCACACATGGGCAGAGCTACAAACAGAAAATCAGATTTCACCCATTCATGTCAATGGAAAAAAATGTAAAAAGCTGCCATTCTCACAGTAATTCAAAACCGGCTTGACCGATTTGAACGAAACTTGGTATGCAGATCCCTCACTACCTGGGTTGATATGTTCTGGGGGTCTCGCGGCCCTCCTGCACATGTGGGCGGAGCTACAAACAGAACATCTGATTTCACCCATTCATGTCAATGGAAAATATGTAAAAAGCTGCCATTCTCACTGTAATTCAAAAACGGCTTGACCGATTTGGACGAAACTTGGTATGCAGATCCCTCACTACCTGGGGTAATATGTTCTGGGGTCTCACGGCCCACAACTCTATTTTGCTTGCTCAAGGGTGGGTTCACCCAAGAATTTATATGTTCTTGCTCCAGGAGGTGAAACTAAAATTGTTGTTTATAATCACGTTTTGCGTTAGTTGTATTGTATTCATTTTGTCAAATATTTCACTTTATAATTTGAATATTGTACTTTTTATTAAGCTGTAAAAAAATACTTTCATTCACCACTATAAAGTATCTTTATTTGAATCCATTTACAGTGTTATTGCTATAATTAAATACCCATGCAACGCCGGGGCATCAGCTAGTCTATATATAAAAAGGGGAAGTTTTACTAATAGGTGATTTTAACATGCCGGATGTTGACTGGAGAATCCCTATTGCGGGGTCTTCTAGAAGTAGGGAGTTCCTGGATTCTCTACAAAGAGAACTGTTATGGAACCCAGTGGGATGAGGGGTCATACTGGACTTAGTGCTTACAAACGGGGAAAGTGCTTCTGATGTTATAGTGGGTGATCATCTGACATCCAGTGAACACTGCATGGTACGGTTTAATATTAAGATGGGCATAGAGAAGACTCATTGAAAAGTAAAGGGGCTAGACTGGTAATTCCATTTCTGAATCATGTTAGTCCTAGTCACTGATTTCTGTTTCCCTCTGTCTTCTCTTAACTGTTGATGTTCCCTCTGTATCCCTGTCCCTATCCCTCTCCTCATGTCTAGCATAGATTTTTGTGCCCATATCTTTCCTTGTCCGGCATGATCCCTCTGTGTGCCTACCTTCCATTATCCAGCATGGCCTTTCTGTACCCACATCCCATTTTCTATGTCCTGCATCATACCCCTTTGCCCACCCCCCACCCCCCAACCCCCATGTCCAGCATCTCACTTGTGTCCCTATGTCTCTCATTTCTTGCATCTCCATTCTGTACCCCTTTTCTTCCCCAGCCCCTCAACATAAAAAAGTCCAGCTTCTCCCCTATCTGTTCTCTCCCTTCACCCTAATACGGTCTATCAATTTTCCTATCCTATCCCTTACCCTATTCCAACATACCACCCTCTTGCCTCCTCGCACCATGGTTAACCATCATCTCCTCGTCCTCCTTTTTTATCGGTCCAGCCTCTCCCCTCACACCTCCTACATTCCTTCATAGCAATGTAAGCACAAAAATGAAAAGGAATAGATTGCAGAGCTTATGTGCGCTTTTAGTCCCACCCCCTTTGACATGTCCTTCTTACTGCCAAGAAGGCAAAATCAGCACAGCTCTACAGAGTGCTTGAGGATGGGTTTCCATGCATTCTAATGCTGACATGAGTGTGAAAGAAAGTAGGCAGTTTGGAGGAGGGAGGGGGGGGGGAAGCAGAAATGAAAGGTGTTGCAGACCGAGGTGGAGGAGGCAAGAAGGGAAATGCTGGACAAAGGGAGGAATAGGAACAAAGAGAATTAGTTGCCAAACCTAACCAGGACATTGTCAGTTACACCACTGCTGCCCTGCCACGTCAGCCCCAAGGATTGGGGCTTTATTGGAGGTAGTCAAAACGATGCTGTTATGTTTAATTGGCATGTGGCATCTGAAAAAAAACAAACCAAAAAACCCTGCTTGCTCTTTCAGTAGCTTTAAAAAAAAAAAAAGTGTGCTAAGCTTCTGCAATTTATTTTAATTAAAAAACTGAACCAACTTAAAAATGCACCTGGGGATCTTGTTTGTGAATGAAGAAAACCGATAAATTAGAGAATGACACGGTGACAAAATTCATCACCATTCCCGTCCCCGCGGATAACCGTGGGAAACCATCGTCATGTCATTCTTTAAGGAGAGAGGGAAGAATCAGAGTATGAATGGCCACAACCACTGACCCGCAAGCTTTGCTTTGAAGAATGCTGGTGTAGAAGGACCGAGGTGGAAATAGACACTACAGAATGACAGTCTCTGGTATCCAGAGCAGATATTGTGATGTCATAATGCCTCATTCCACCAGTGCCTAAGAGCCAATCACATCAGTGATGTCACAATGGCTTCATTATCCTTGGCTCACATAAGAATCAGAGTATGAATGGCCACAACCACTGACCCGCAAGCTTTGCTTTGAAAAATGCTGGTGTAGAAGGACCGAGGTGGAAATAGACACTAGAAAATGACATGGGATTATTTTCCGCGGTTATCCACGGGGACGGGAACGGTGATGAATTTTGTCACCGTGTCATTCTCTACGATAAATATCTATTTAAAGTACTTTCCCCCCAAAATCTAATTAGCTGGAAAACATGACACCCTAAGTTAGAGTTCAGAGACCCCCTACAATCAGAAGCATTAATTATATGTAACTTTCTAGTGAGAACATAAACTGCTAGTTCAGTAGCAGGACTATTTTTAAAGTTTGTTGAATTGATGTAATGCTTGGTGAGATCTTGTGCTTTTCATCAGAATAAATCTCTCATCAGTTGTTGGTTTCAGGCTCAAGCAGAAACCATTACAAGGAGCAACCAAATGGATAGTTTATTTGATATTCATATATTCGAGCTTATATGCATGACTTCCTGTTCTCCCCTTTGTTTTATATGCCCCTAAAGTGGATTTGTACGAGTAGTTTCATGACAATCTACTTCTAACAGAGTACATGTGAACATACGAAGAGCCATACTGGGTCAGACCAATGGCCATCTAGCCCAGTGTCTTGTTTCCAACAGTGGCTAATCCAGGACACAAGTGCCTGGCAGAATCCAAAATAGTAGCAATATTTCATGCTACCAATTAGAGATTGACACGGTGACAAAATTCATCACCGTCCCCGTCCCCACGGATAACCGCAGGAAATAATCCCATGTCATTTTCTAGTGTCTATTTCCACCTCGGTCCTTCTACACCAGCATTCTTCAAAGCAAAGCTTGCGGGGTCAGTGGTTATGCCCAATTATACTCTGATTCTTTCCTCTCTCCTTAAAGAATGACATGAAGACGATTTCCCGTGGTTATCTGCGGGGACGGGAACGGTGATGAATTTTGTCACCGTGTCATTCTCTACTACCAATCCTAGGACAGCAGTGACTTTCAAATATAAGAAAATCTGTGAACTTGACAGTGAAAATGAGCAAACAAACTTCAGTGTATTTTAGGAGGAAAAGTCACAGAACCCCATCGGGGAGGAAACCCTCCTGTAACCTGAAGTTACCTGCCCTTTCTAGTTACAGGAGGAAACCCTCCTGTAACTAGAAAGGGCAGGTAACTTCATAGGCATAAATACCTCCTTGTGTCACTGAAACTTTTAAGGCAGTCACTGAAATTTTTAAAGTAAATCACTGACACTTTACAAATGGTTGATACTCTTAAATAGAAAAACTTATCTTAAGCATGTAGCCAGCACTGTCATCGTGTTTTTGCACAAAATTCATGAATTTTGACACATTCAGAACATTTCACGACTCATGACATGTTCCCCATAAGCCACTCTCGACATTTTGTAAGTTTCTGTAATGGTCTTACCCAATTTAAAGCAAAGCAAATGAGCCAAGAGGGAAGAAAACTCGATATGTAACAAACCAACAAAAAAGGCAAGCGAGATGTCTTAAAACAACCAACGGTCACATTTATTACATCAAAAGTCCCAGTATGTTTATTCGACTGGATCACAGAGCTAAGGTACCAACTAGGTACCAGTTTCGGCAATCTGGAATGCCTTCTTCAGGGAATCAACAAGTCAACCAAGGTCACAGGAGCTGCAGTGGGAATTGAACTGGGCTTCAGTGGCTCTCAGCACGTGCTCTAAGAATTAGGCTACTCCATCAGGAAAAACAGCATTAAAATCAGAACAGGTACAGGGAGCGAACCATCAAACTTGTATTTTATATTTTGACAAAGGATCATTGAGCCTCCTATAATACAAAATTATTCCAGGTCCCGTTCCACAGATCCAAGAGTTTCTAATCATGTGGATCTCTACCCTCTACCAACCTATACCCCACATGGTAATATATTGTAAAATCTTTGTAAAAGGGGCAAAACCCGTCAAGCAACACCAAATTCTTTTTTTTTTTTTGTAAATCTTTATTGACATTTCAAACTTTATAATGTATACAATTGAAGAATCAGAAAAAAACTGTATGAAAATACATTGTAATCATCACAATTATTACATTAAACAATTTTTATCCCCTTCTTATCCTAATTATAAACAATAAAATTATATATTTTACTATCAATATAATAAAAAAGAATTAATTCTAAGCTGTGTGAGGCAATCCACTTAAATGGTCCACATGGACTCCAGCGCTGGATATATATCCACTCCTGACACTGAGGGCTCCTTTTACTAAGTGCTAGGGCTTTAATGCATGGAATAGCACGCGCTAGACCTTAACGCCAGCATTGAGCTGGCGTTAGTTCTAGAAGTGTAGTGCGTAATAATTTCCGGCGTGCGATAAAAACGCCAGCGCACCTTAGTAAAAGGAGCCCTGAATAAACCAAACATCAACAGTGATCAGCCAAGCGTTTTGGTCTTGGGACCTGCTTCAGGGGACTCGTGGTGCCACACACCCCAGTGAATCAAACTGTTCTACCGCCATTGTCTTACTCTCAGGCCCTAAGCGTTTCAGCATGCACTAACCACTAATGCGTCCTGTCACACCCCTAGCCTTAAAGCTCGGTTTGTGCCAGGCAGGGGTTTGTCTAAACCTATCCCAGCCCTGAGAAGGGCTGATCAATGTGCCAAGCCAGAGGGAAAGAATAGGGAAGGTGGTTCATTTCCCTTTAGATCTCAGTTAGCTGAGTTCCAGGGAGTGGAGGATGCTGAGCGTAACAGCCTGGAACAGCCTCAGATCACTCCCACCTCACCTGCTAACTCTCAGCTGCAGAAGCTGATTGCTGCTCCTAAGAAAGTTAGGCAGAAGCTGCAGGCTGCCCCTCCCCCTCAGGGAACTGGGCGTGCCCGGCTAAACGTATTAGAAGCTGCTCTGAGGGGAAGGAAAGCAGTCTGCCCTGAGCCAGCTCAGGAAGGAGGTGTTTAGGACAATGCTCCTGATCCTCACTGCTCTACTGATGTTGAGATGTTAGATTTTGACCCTGACCCTGTGGTTAACCAGCCAGCAGAGCTAGAACTTATGGATTGCCAGGAAACTGCTTATATTCCTGAAGGTATGCCTATGGAAGAACATTAGGTTACATGTTTGTGGGACTTTTGTCTTCCTGCTCAGGTGAGCAATTGTTTAGACTGCTTCTCAGCAGCTGTTTGCAGTTGAGGGACGAATGAGAGCAGTGCTGAACTTTTCCCTTTAAGGGAGCCTGAAAGAAAAAAAACGTTTTTTTTTTATACTGATGGGAACTGCACTGTTAAGTTTATATTTTGTGATTTTGAATGCTGAAGAATGAGGAAGTAAGTTTGGGGAGAATCCACTGTACAACTGGATGGGTTTGTGGGGCCATTTGGGCATTCTGTTATAACAGAAATATTTTGTGGATTCACTTACTCCCCTCCCCCACCAACTCCTTGTGAGCTGGCTGGGGCCAAGCCTACTTACCTCTCAGGCTTGGGCACAGCAATACAGGCAGTGCTAGTAGCAGTCTTAGTTAACTGTCTGACTTTAAAGATAACAACATTTTTTGTTGGAGAGTTATCTCTCGGCTTCTGATGGCAATTATTTTGCAAAGTGATTTTATGTTACTTACCTGTATAAAGGTGAGAGCTGAGACTTAATTAATTTTCATCAGCTCTGTTTTTGTTTTGGGAACCTATGTTGGTTACTTGGAGTCCGGACTGACTGGAAGTTGGCTCCCAGTATAAGCCCACAATAAAGTGGTTGTTGGCATGAACTATAAACTGACTCTTTTGGATTTTGTTTCATGCTTTATGACTGAACATTGAGGCCAGCAGGACTTCCAACTTTATGGAAGCACGTCAGAGGTGAGCTATCGTGTGCACTGGCCGTAGCCTAACATATCCGCAGGCCCCAGCAGCGCCACAGTCCATAGGATAACATGCATGCATTAGCGTTTAGCGTGTGATTAGCGCGTGCTAAAAAGCATAGCGCACCTTAGTAACAGAGGGGAGGGGGGGGGGTCAGTGTCTCCAACGCACTCACAAATGCATTTCCTATGATTGAAACATTTATTATTTTGGTTTTGTAGTTTGTAGTTTATCTACCCTACATTCTCATTGACTTTTAATATTTAACTATGGGTAGTGTATACATTTGTTTTCATACTTCCTTTAATTTTTCTGACTTTATCGTATGCTGCGATAGCGGTTAATGCACCTTAATTCAGGAATTAGCTGGTTAGTTCATTCACCCCTCCCTTTTACTAAAGTGCGTTAGCCGATTTAGCGTGCTAAATATTAGCACGTGCTAAATCGGCTAGCGCACCTTAGTAAAAGGACCCCTCACCGAAGGGGGTCTTTGAACACTGATCAATATGTTATTATCCACCCCTCCCCACACCTTTTTTACAAAACAGTAGTGCAATTTTTAGCGCCGGCTGCGGCAGTAACAGCTCCAACGCTCATAGAATTTGGAGCTGTTACCGCGGTGGCGGTGCTAAACACCATGCCACGGTTTTGTAAAAGGGGTGGTGGTGGGGGATATGTTACAAATTCACAATAATCAGAAAATAATTATAGGCTGACTCTGGAACTGGGCTCTCTATTGAAGCCATCAACTGTTGCATAATGCAGAGATTGAATTTCAGCTTGGTTAATGAATTTTTGCTATCATTTCTCATGGTACAACTCATTTAGAAAAACAAGTGTAGGTAACAAATTATAGGAAGTGAAATATCAGGAAGGAACAAGGCATACTAAAAGACGGCAGAAAATTGTTGAATTTTAAATTAAAGATTCTGCTACATGAAACGAGTGGCAAACGTATTTGAATCATGGCGTATGGATTCTTTTCAACCCCTCTGCAGGTCTGTGTATATGTCCCTAGGGTGCTTATTTTTCAAGCCTATAGACATCCCCAAATGCTTGAAATGTTCACATCCCAGTTGTGCAAAGGCGGGATTTGGATGTCTGACACTGCCATGAGATCTATTAGCATACAATGAAAAGCAGTGCATGCAAATAGATCTCATGCATATTCATTGGGGAAATCCTGAAAACCCGACTGGATTGCGGCCCACGAGGAGGGACTTTGACAACCCCTGTTCTAATGACCTCATGACACTAAAACATGATCATGTCATTAAACACCATTAGGACATCCATGCAATGCCTAAAGAGTGATTCTACAAAGCATGCCTAAATAGCACATAAAAACGCTCGGTTCTGTAAAGGATGCCTACCAATATAGACACACTTAAATTCACTGAGGGCTCCTTTAACAAAGGCGCGCTAGGGCCTTTAAGCGCGCTAAATTGCCACGTGCGCTAGCCGCTACTGCCTCCTTTTGAGCAGGCGGTAGATTTTCGGCTAGCGTGCGCTAATCCGGTGCGTGCGTTAAAAACGCTAGCACACCTTTGTAAAAGGAGCCCTGAGTGTCGCAGAGTGCAATTCTCTGTAGTGCGTCTATGCTTCATAGAATCACGCTGAACATTGTGCTGCTGGACATCTATATGACACCTAATATTTAGACGTCCTTTATAGATTTTGCTCTAAGGTCTCCAATTTACCATCTTCCTCTTTGTCGTATGAGACAACACAAGCTTCAGACAAATGCTTACAAGTCATGCACCAGCACAAACTCAGACTTAATTAATATTATGCCTATTTTGGTGAGCTGATACTTGAACTTTCATTTTCTACCTTGGCCTCTGACTGGGGAATAGACCTTGGCTGTGCCTTAGATCAGTGGTTCCCAACCCTGTCCTGGAGGACCCCCAGGCCAATCGGGTTTTCAGGCTAGCCCTAATGAATATGCATGGAGCAGATTTGCATGCCTGTCACTTCCATTATATGCAAATCTCTCTCATGCATATTCATTAGGGCTAGCCTGAAAACCCGATTGGCCTGGGAACCACTGCCTTAGATGGTACTATGCTTAAAGATACACTGTTGAATATTCCTTTGCTACCAGTTTGTACTACATTTTGGGAGTTGGAATATAAGCTCCTGCTGAGAGTTTCTATATCTCCGTGGAAGACCCATAAAGCCAGGCTGCAGAACAATGGTAGCTGTCCTGTCATTCCCCAAGGGCAATGGTAGCACATAAGCTTTGGCACTGTCCAAACTTATGTAATGTAATGTAATTTATTTCTTATATACCGCTAAACTCTGTTAGGATTCTAAGCGGTTTACAGAAAAAATAGACAATAGGGTGCATTAAAATTATAAGTAAAATAGGTACTTAGATATTCCCTTAGTGTCCCGAAGGCTCACAATCTAACTATCTAGATTTTGTTCTATGTGGTTAAAAAATAAAAGCCTTATACCCTTTCAGCCAGAAGCTGGCACACCTCAGGAGGGATCTGAACTATTTTAATCAAGGCATTATTTATAGTTAAGCTGGTGATACTATGCAGATGGAGGGACACATCCCCCCCTTCTCTTCGGTGTTGGATTCTATATTTACTGTTGTATGAGAGGAAAAGTGTGGGTAATTCTGCTTATAATGCTGATTCCAGTCAATATGGGTGCCATATTGAAATACGCTCAACCATCACCACTTAGGGCTCCTTTTATGAAGGTGCGCTAGCGGTTTTAGCATGCGCTTAGCGTGCGCTACAATGCCACACGTGCTAGACGCTAATGCTTCTATAGAGCTGGCGTTAGTATTTTGTATAGCAAGGGATTAGCGCGCATGGCATTGTAGTGCACGCTAAAAATGCTAGCGCATCTTTGTAAAAGGAGCCCTTGGTCTTGTACTGAATAAATAACTGGTTGCTTTGGGGTTGGGGGAGGGATGATTGGTGAGTTTTTATAGGGTTTCTAGGCTTGAACTGGTTTGGATGGAGGGGGAAGGCCATGCATAATACAAAAACTTTAATCTAAGTCTCTGCTCTTTTTTATCCACTCGGAATGGGTGCTTATGTGCATATATGTTGAAGGCTTTTGTATCCTCTTCCCATTTGTTGTTGATGCATTTCATTTTCTGCTGTTGCTATTAGATCGGATGTAATGTCGTTATGATCTTGCAATAAAGATGATTCATTACAAAAAAAAAAAAAAAAGAAATGTATATAATTTGCTTGTCAATATTCAGCACAGATGTCTCCTGGAAATGAATCAGATGAAGCCCCCCTGAAAATCTTGCCAGTGCAAAATGGTTTTTTATATATGTTTTCATTACAGTTTGCATAAATACAGTAAGAGTGTCTGTGTACAGTAACTATTACATTTTGCATTTCCATCTCTCATAGCCAAATTGTCAGAAATTTTCGGCCCTCTTTTACAAAAGTGTGCTAAGTGTTTTAGCGCGCGCTATATCAATGCATTCGCTAACCACTAACGCATCCATAGGATAACATGCATGCGTTAGTGTTTAGCACGTGTTTAACTTGTGCTAATATTTAGCGTGCACTAAAAAGCATAGTGCACCTTTATAAAAGAGAGGGTTAGTCTCCCAGTAGCATGTCTTAGTTCAGATTACCCACTTAAACCAGCTGAAGAAACTTTTTTTTCGGTTTGCAATTATGTCAACATTCACCAAATTGTGCAAATCCTTCCATTTATTTGACAATATTCTTCACACAGCTTTGTAGTCAAATAATTACGCTAACTTCCAAAAAGTTCTCAGGCAGTGTTTCTAGAGCCGTCAGAAGCATCACCCCCAAGTACACAAGGTATGAGTTTATGGGGCTTTTTTTGCCGCTGGTGCTTCCTCATAGGCTCATTCATCACCAAGTGACTATACACTTCTCCCTCCCTATTCGCAGGGGTTAGGGGCAGAGCCGGCCCACGAATAGGGAAAAATCACGAATAACTTTTGGCCGGCTTTGACCCACTCCCAGACCTTACCTGATGGTCTAGCGGTGATGCAGGGCAGGAGTGATCTTCCTACACTCCTGCCCCCATGCAGAGCCATGCTGCTGAGTTCCTGTGGTCTCACGAGACTACAACAGGAACTCCCTGTTGTAGTCTCGTGAGACCACGGAAACTCACAGCACAGCTCTGCATGGGGCAGGAGTGTAGGAAGATCTGGGAGTGGGTCAAAGCCGGCCAAAAGTTATTTGTGATTTTTCCCTATTCGCGGG
This sequence comes from Geotrypetes seraphini, assembly GCF_902459505.1. Classification (NCBI taxonomy): domain Eukaryota; kingdom Metazoa; phylum Chordata; class Amphibia; order Gymnophiona; family Dermophiidae; genus Geotrypetes; species Geotrypetes seraphini. The sequence goes on along the minus strand of NC_047085.1, from coordinate 459,211,673 downwards.
CCAGCTCTGCCCCTAATCCCCGTGAATAGGGAGGGAGAAGTGTATAGTCACTTGGTGATGCCCTGTTCTGCCCGTGTCACCGCTAGACCACCAGGTATGGTCCATGCTCCGATCGCTCCCCCCCACCACCACCTACGATCACCCCCCTCCCCAGCCTTTGGTCACCTCCCTCCAAGTCCCGGGGCTGTTTTTTCTCAGGGGGGGAGGCCAGGGGAAAAAAACACGGATAATTGAATCTGCAAACATCAAAACCGCGAATAGGGAGGGGGAAGTGTATTATTTTCATTAAGTTATACTTTAAACATCCAATTATCCAGCTTGAATAAATAATTTGATGAAAACTTATCTTTAAAGTCCTGGTTCAAATTTAAGTGATGCCAGGAATGGCAGAATGCCAACGCAGACATCCATGTTTCGTGCAACTGTACTGCTTCAGGGCGTGGCAAAGTAATTTTTAGTTGACCCACTTCTTAAACATGTTGGGCATTTTTCTCCCTGATCAGTTAAAATCTTTCCTGTAGCTGAAAAAGATGGCCTGAAGTTGACCCAGTGTAAAAGAGAGATAGCAAGTTAAAATGTTAGTGTTATAGCCTTTCTTGAAATATTTTCTTCCTTTTTTTTAGCGATTAAGAATAAGCCTCTTAATTTTCAGGCTTAACTCCCCCATTTGTTGTAGTCTAAGGAGGGTTAATCAGTTATGCCACTGTTTTCTTTTTGATTCTATTAGTAACAAAAATTATTGCTGTATTTCTTAGAGATGTTTCATTTCTTGTAAAACTGTTTGAAATTATAAAAATAGAATTTTAAAAAAAAAACGTTTTACGTTTTACCAAATACTGTACTTACCCCCCTCTTTTACGAAACTGCAATAGCGGTTTCTAACGCAGAGAGCTGTGCTGAATGGCCCGCGCTGCTCCCGACACTCATAGGAACTCAATGAGCGTCAGGAGCAGAGTGGCTCCCCGTGCGAGAAACTGCTATCGCCATTTCGTAAAAGGAGGCCTTAATGGCACAGAACACATACCTTCTTATCCACTGTTTACATTATTCTATCGCATTAAGGGCTCCTTTAACCAAGCTGCGCTAGCGGTTTTAACACACGCTTAGCGCATGCTGCCTTGCACCACGCGCTATATGCTAACACCAGCATTGAGCTGGCGTTAGTTCTTGGCACATAGCGCGGGGTCAGCATGCGCGGCAAAAATGCTACCGCACCTTAGTGAAAGGAGCCCTAAGTGTCATATTTCACAATACAGAACAAGTGGGTTTTTTTTTTTTTTTTTAACATTTGCTTAAATTCCTGCAGATCTTTCAATTGTTGTAAATGCACAGGTAATCTGTTCCACTCCATAGCCCTGCACAAGAAAACACACTTTTCCTTGCATTCTCAAAGTGAAAAAACTTTTTGAAGATGGAACAATCAAACTTGCCTTGGTGGAAGATTTTAATTGTCTCATTGGAACATATAGCGCCAATCTTAGGCTAGGACTGTATAAATAGCTGTCCTATCTTTATGCACTAGCCAGTGCCCTCTTACTGCTGAATATTGGCTTAACCGGGCATGCGCTAGCTGGCCAGCGAAAACCCAGATACTCAATGCCGCTCAACATAAATGTCTTGACATTGAAGTCCTGGGGTCAGCACCAGCGGTGGGCGATCACCGCACTGCCCGCAAATCTCCAGGCAAATGTTTAAGACAGTAGCTCCTAAGCCAGACTTGGGGGCTTCCCAGCCAGTCAGGTTTCCAGCATGTCCGCAATGCATATTCATGAGACAGACACTGCATGCAATGGAGCCACCAGTCCCTCTTAATAACACTCCCTCACAGAGTCTCTTTAATCCTACATATACAGCAGAAAGGGCATAGCTAAGTGAAGGCAGAGCAGGGAGGGTGTGGTCCAGGCATGATAAAATTCCTGAATCTAACTAAGCCTAAACCAGCCTTCACCATGAAAGTGTACGAGCAGAAGTTTGATTCTGGTAGGCCAAAGTTTTTTTCATGGAACTTTGTTTAGAAACATTAATCCTGGAGTTCAGGCCAAGGTGGGCCTGAATTTCATTTATTAGGAAATCAAAGACCAATGCACACTGTGGCCTTGCCAGGAATAGGCCATGGGGAGATTATACTTAAATCCAAGAGAAAAGCATAGGCTAGAGCCCTCTGAATGGCTGTGTCTGTTAAGGCCCCATGCCCAACCCTCACCCATCCTGTTATTTCTCCACTAATTTGTTCTGTTTTAGCACAAGTCCCATTTTATGTGATGAGACCTATTTACTAATAACCTGTCTTAATGGTAGTTCACATTGATAACTTCCCCTCTCTATACCGTGATATATTTGTTGCTCACCATATTCATCTTATAAACTTGAAATATGAGCATTTAAAGGTCACTGTCTCAGTGGTTTCCTAGTAAGTAAAATCTGTACACATAAGCAGTAAATAGGCTGCTTGAGATTTGTGTCTTTTCATAGTTAGCTTGAATCCAGTTTTCGGGAGATGCTCCTCTGACAAGGTCATGCTTAGCCAAATTCTTCCCTGGAACTCGTAGTGCTGTTCTGCTGACATCACAAAGTGGATCCATCGTTGAACTGGTCTCATGATGGCAGCATTTCTTTTCTGTTTCCACTAGGAAAAATGGCATGTGTTTTAAATTTTGATGTCATGCTGGCAGAGGGCTTCTTGACTGCATATTCCTACTTGCCAAAATCAGGTCTATCATTATTATAATTATTTTGTGTGTGTGTCTGTTTTGTTTTCTACATATCTGCACAAAGGCAACTTGGCAGATATTTGAAGTATTACTAGAGAGTATAACAACATTTAAACTGAATATCCTACTAATGGAATTTGCTTTTTTTGCTACCCCGTCTTTTAATTTCCCAGCTTTCCACAGTAAGGCCCTCTTTTAAAAAGGCGCGCTAAGCGTTTTAGCACGGATTTAGCGTGCGCTAAATCAACACGTGTGCTAACCGCTAACGAGTCCATAGGATAACATGCACGCATTAGCGTTTAGCGCGTGCTAAAAAGCTTAGCGCACCTTTGTAAAAGAGGGTGTAAAAGTTTTTAAATGTTGGTTTTTAAAAAAATGTTTGCTTCAATATGTAACAAATGTTATTCTTAAGTTTGTAAACACACAGTATTATAGTGACCAATCTTAAAGCAAAGGAAGGAATGGGGGACCACCAGTGATGTGCAGTCAGGGTATTCAGGGAATTTGCCCCACCCCCTAAAGGCCATGAGGGCACTGCTCTGAATTTGATTGGTTGAGCAGGCAGCAGACAGATGCTACTTAGCCAATCAAATTTAAATCAGTGCTGTCAGGGACTTCAGGGGGTTCTGAGCCTAAAAGCCCTGCTTTTGTTGTTCTTGTTTACTTTTTGTTTGATGCAATTTGACTGGTTGAATAGACTTCATCAAGCAAAAAGTAAACACAATTTTTTAAAAGCAGGGCTGTAGAGCTGGGGATTCACTGAATCCCTTGAAAAGCCTCACCACACACCACTGGGGACCACAAAGATTATTTTAAAAGATAGAACATTTAAACAAGTTTCCAAGTTTTATTAAAATTTGTTATCCGGCTTATCAGATTTCTAAGCGACTTACAGTAATAAAATTTATAAAAATGGAGGGATATACAAACAATAGTCATTACATGATGGTATAAACATACATTTAGACATTATAGACTGACTCAGAAGGTAGAAGGGGAAAATACAATATTGAATAGGACAGGAAGACAGCATTTAACAATCATAAGATCAGCTACGAAATCATAAATTTGTTATGAAAATAGACATTTAGGCCCTGATTTTGCAAAGTGCATCCCGATTGTAGGCAGCTGTAGGCGTCCTACAGCTGTCTAATCAGCCAATTGGGAGGCACATTTTCTAAAAAAACTGCTCCCCAGGCAGGCCATCTATATTGAAGGCGCCTCTGGGAGCCTAGGGAGGCCCGAAAGCCCACCTAAGCTCGCCTAAGGCTAGGAGGTAGCCTTAGGTGAACCTAAGCGGCCCTACGCGTCTCCCTAGCAGAGCGGCAGACACTTACAATGTAGGCTAGCAAAATGCTGGCCTACATGGTAAGTAGATGCGGCCGCTATACTTAATCGCGGCAGGGGATCTCCCTGCCGCGATTAGCATAGCGGCCGCAGCTACGGCCCCCAATCTCCTCTCCCCAACCCCCCCGATGATCGTGGCAGGAGAGTGCCCAACCCCTCCTGCCAACAAAACCTGCAATCGCCGGCAGGAAGGCTCTTAACCCTTTCTGCTGGTAGGCCCCACCCCACCACCGATGATCGCGGCAGGATGGTGTCCAACCCATCCTGCCGACAAAGCCTGCGATCATCGGGGGTTGTTCACCCTCCTGCCATGATCATCGGGGGTGGGGTGGGGAGACTGGCGGCCGTAGCCGCGGCCGCTATACTACTCGCGGCAGGGAGATCCCTTGCCGCGATTAAGTAAAGTGGCCGCGTCTAAACAAACCCGATTCTGTAACCAGCGTCTGCAACATGGATGTCGGTTACAGAATCGGGTTTACTTTGGGCGGGTTTTATTCTGATTCTGTATAGGATGCCCAGGATGGGCGTCCTATACAGAATCCGGGCCTTATTGAGCATGTACCTTTACTTTTAAATTCTAATCTGCTGGTGGAAGTAGGTGATGATCAACTTTCATCAGATTGAAACATAGTTCTACCTTCTCTTCCTTGTGAAACGTGACTGTTACTTGTGAAAACGTAAGTCTGGCTTTCTGAAGTGACCCTTCATGCTAAAATCACACAGCAGGTCCTGATCATCCCCTTCTTCAATACATTTCACATGTTTCTTATTCTTGGGTTTCTTTTGATCCTTCCATTTCTTATTGCTGCAGATTGACTGTCAGTCAAGCTTTTGTTATTGATAGATGGGAGCATGTTGTATGAGAACACTGCTACAAGGTTGGTTACAGCAGATGATAAGGTTAACAAATCTCAGAATATTGTGATTTTGAAGTGCTGTATTTTTTTTTCAAACAAACATCAGATGCTTTTACACAAATATATGGTAAAGCAACATGGATTAATTACCGTATTTTCATGCATATAACGTGCGCGTTATACACGATTTTACAAACCGTGCATAACCATGCACGTTATACGTGTGAGCACGTTGTACAAATTTTTTTTTTCATTCTGATCCGGCATTCCCCATGCGAACCGGCATCCTCCCCCCCCCCAGCTCGTGTCACCCCACCTCCCCCGCGATCCTACATCCCCCCCCCAGCACCGCAAAGACAACTCTTACCCGATTGGGCACCGGCACCAGCACCAATGCACAGGATGTGCCAGTGCCAGTGCCCGAAGATCCTCCCTCGTTGGGTTGGGCTGGGCTGGGCGGTGCGAGAGAGATCCTCCTTCTTCCTGTGCCGGGCTGGACTAGGCTTTGAGCATTTGCGCATGCTCAAAGCCTTCTGGTCTCCGAGATTATCTCGGAGAGAGCGAGACCAGAAGGCTTTGAGCATGCGCAAATGCTCAAAACCTAGTCCAGCCCGGCACAGGAAGAAGGAGGATCTCTCTCGCACCGCCCAGCCCAATATATCTACAGAGAAATTTGCTCTCCAAGACATTCTTCATTTACATCGTTTTCTGGAATAAATTTTGCCTGCTTTCTTATTTCTTTCCACAATACACACAAAAGATAGGCTAAAAGGTTCAAATTTGGGAATATAAACTGATTATTTGTATATTTTCTCAGATTAGGGTGATTTTTTGGGTCAAACTGAAGTGATCAGACTTCATATCACTAAGAGGCCCTTTTATTAAGCTGCGGCAAAAAGTGACCATAGCGTAAGGTGACCATACGTCCCATTTTGAACAGGACCATCCCGTTTTCAATTACCTTGTCCCGTTGTCCCGAAGCACACCTGAAATGTCCCGTCATTGGAGCCCAGGATTTCTTCCTGCTTCTCCCTGTTTCCCCGACGCAGCAACAGGCCAGGGCGCTGCAGCGACTGCACTGTACAAGCGCCAGGCCTACAAGCCTTTTCCCCCCACCTCCATCAATTCTGATGTCGGAGAGGAAGTTCCGGGCCAGCCAGCGGGGGAGGATCCGAAGGTCCTGTCCCATTTTAAAAAAATGGTCACATTACCATAGCGCTATTTGATCTGTGTGTCATGCTGCAGCTGTGAAGAGACAACAAGTGAGCTGTTGTGCAGAGCATTAGAACGTCAATAGATCAGCCAAGGGTGTATTGTTTCCCCTCCGGTTAGAGGATGTAAACTTAAAAGACATCATCAACACCTTCTCTCACATCAGGCATAGAACTTCACAGTCCTGCGGTATATAAACTGTTATTATTATTATTATTTATTGATGAATATGCCACAATGGCTTAATAGACTCGACACTGGCAGTGTTTTGACGTCTGTGCTTTTATCAAGAGTCTGGCTTGAAGACGGCACTGTGCATACGTGCACTCGGGTAGACGAGTTGTAAAGGTGTCGATTGAAGCAAAATAAAAACTAGTGTCCAAAGCGTAGCTAAAGAACACACCTGTAATCCGACGTACCGGGGCGGGGCCTAAGGCCCGTTTTTGCGCCGGAGGAGGCCAGAGGAGCAGGAGGAACTGAGCACACCTTCTGCTCCCAACTTAAAGGTACGGGGAGAGGAGAGGGATGCCCACTCTCTCCTGCCATTTGTTTTTGGGGGGAAGAAAAGAGAGGGCATGATGGCAGGAGAGAGAGGGCATCCCTCCTACCATATTTTTCAGCGTGGTGGGGGGAGTGTTTGGTGGGCAGGCGGGGGAGGAGAGGCCTATGGTGCTGATGGCAGGAGGGACCAGGCATCCCTCCTGCCATATTTTTCAGCACAGTGTGGGGGAGCGTTAGGTAACAGGAGTGTGTGGGCATCCCTCCTGCCATTTGTGGGTCACCACGTGCCGGGGGGGGGGGGGGGGTTCACAGGTCTGCTTATATCTGCCCCATTTAAAAAAATGAATAAAAAACCAGCAGACCTGTCGGTAACTGTGTTTATGATCGTAAAACCCGATGCAAAATAGCCAAGCAAATGTTAGTGAATCAATCGCTTGGCTATTTTGCATGGAGTTTTACTCATTTGCATGGTTTGGATCAGATCGGAAAATGTACGATGGGCCATTTAGTGAATCGGATGGGTGGTGGCAGTTAGCGACGATTGCTGACTTTAGTGAGTCGGGGCCAAAGTACACATTTTCCAGCATTTTCAGGGTTTGCAGAGTCCTTATGGAATGTACTATCTAGCAGGCTTGGTGCTCTCACTGATATTGCTGCCTCCCACAAGGGTTTGATGATGCATTTGTTTCAGCAGGCATTTGCCGACTAAAAAAATTATTATTGAGTTTAATATGTTAACAGTAATTGTCTGTATAATAATTTTATCCTCTGTGCTATTTGTGTATCTTCATTGTAATTCACCCGGATCCTGTGGTAACTGGGTGAGACAGAAATTTGCTAAATAATATTATTTTTGTTCCAATTTAAAAAAAAATCTCAGATTGAGAATATTTTGTAATATTCTATTAAATTTAAGAAGACTATGATTTTTGATAACTCCAGGATCCATAAATTATCCTTTTGAAATAAACAATATCCTCCTCATTCTAAAACTTAGGGCCAGGTTCTGTATAGGACACCTACATTAAGTAATGACAGGTGCCCTAATTGAGGACGCCTGGAGATACCTAATTTCGGAATGCAAGCTCAATTTTTTTAAAATTTGCATAGAAATTGACCACAACAGTTTTCAGCCAATCCCCCCCCCCAAAAAAAAAAAAAAATTAAAATAACCAATTAAACATTTGATGCCAAACTCTTAGGATACTTAGCAACACTTCAGTGGAGACACCCTTCAATACCTAACAACGCCTAACCGAAAAGTAGGTGTGGTTAGAAGCGGAGAATAGGTGTTGTGGACTTAGGCATCGTTAGGCATCTGAGTTAGGTGCTGCTACATTAGGTTTAATATACCGGTGCCTACCTCTAGGATGCATGGGCATGACTAAACATGCCTAGGTGCTGCTAGTAGAAATTCTATAAGCAGCACTTAGCAGTTGATTCACAACTGCACTGAGCAGTGCTTAAGATGTAGGCATGCATAGGCGCCATTTATAAAATCAGGCCCCGAGTGCCTACATTTACAAGCCAAGCCCCAGATTCTATCAATGGCTTGCAAATTTATGCACACAAAATTGCATGCTATTCTGAGAAGCCCCTGCAACTATATTGGCTAACACGCCATTTACCGCCAATAACTGGGCGCTACATAATTAATTAGAGACCATTTGGATTTGCACACATATCTCGCTATGCTTAATGCTTACATCTTATAGCACACAACTCAAAAGGGGCGTGGGGGCATTTGCTAAAGATTCATGCAGCATTACTGAATACCAGGGATTTGAGACCGTGTTACAGTACGTGCCAGGATTTACATCAGGTTTCAGTTGGTGTAAATCCTCACACCCAAAGCTTGGTATGGGAATTGGTTCTAAGTAGAGAATGACATTGTGGCAGTTACCCGTGGCTAGCCGCGGGTAACCTGCTGAAACGGTTGGGGGGAAAAAGTGCTCACTGCGGGCACGGGGACAAGGCTATCCCCTGCCTGTGGAGCGGTGAATGGCCTTGTCCCCGAAGTTAAGGGAGGGAAGGCGCGTGGTCTCCGATCACACGCATCCCCCTCCCTCCCTCCCTACAGCCAAATCTATCTCCCTCCCTCCCTCTTTCCCCCTTACCTTCACGGCGCTTTAGTAAAGAAACTTACTGAAGCCGGCGAAGCATGCCTGTCTGCAGTCGCGTGTGTGTGGGCGGAAGCTTCTCCTCTGACGCAACTTCCGGTTGCTCAAGGCCAGCACAGAAGAGGAGGCCGACATGCCGGTGCTACATTAAAGTAAGAAGAGGGCTCTGGGGGACTTCAGGTTTTGGCGGTGGGGGGGGGGTGCCGGATCACGGGGGAGGGTGTCGGATCGCGGAGCCTTCGGGGGGAGCAATGCTGGTTCTCGGGGGGGGGGGGGGAGCAGTGCTGCTGGCCTTGGTAGAGGGGGTGGGAGCGTATCAAAGCGAGTTTCCATTATTTCCTATGGGGGAAACTCGCTTTAATAAACGAGCATTTTGGATTACGAGCATGCTCCTGGAACGGATTATGCTCGTAATCCAAGTTACCACTGTAGTAACAATGAACAAACAAGACAAACTCAGCCTCCTATTGTAAGCTATAATGCATTGCAATATCAATACAATCATGTAAAAATGCCTGTACAAGCATGTTTGTTGTAACTGTCGCTGAAAATCTGGAATACTCCATAATCTCTCCAGCAATTTGTTCCATAAAATTGGGCTTGTGATAGAAAAGGCAGCATCCTTTCCAAATGCATAGTACATTTGAGAGGAATCTGATACAAATACGTACTTACAATAATGTTTTTAGGTCCAAATGTATGCATGCAAGCTGAGCTCGGTTATAGGAAATGCTGTTTTGCTCTGATCTCTCTCTGTTGATAATTGTATTCTGTATTTTTTTTTTTTTTGAATATATTTTTATTGAATGAACCAATCACGAGAGGTACAATCAGCAACCAAGCCAAAAGAGAATAACACCATAGATACAATAATCTCTTTGGGGATCTTTCCAGGGACTTGTGGCCTGGATTGACCACTGTTGGAAACAGGATACTGGGCTTGATGGACTATGGTCTGTTCCCAATATGGCCATGCTTACACTCTTACATTCATGTGATAAACCACTGGTACACAAGTTGACATTTTATATTTTTGACCAGGCAATTTCCTGCTCCTTCTCCTTTGGGCTTTCAGCTCAACTGGATCTTCCATGTCTATCTGGAGTTCATCCTTGTTTAATAACCCTTACATCTAGTTCAGTCTTTGCATAACCCAGCAGGCATACCCTGTATGACACAGTCCCTGGAGCCCCCACCCCATCCTACTCACTGTGCCACAGACAAAAGGAGGAGACAATGGATGAAGAGCAGTTTTGGCACCCCCCTCCCCCACCTTTCTTGTGCCCTGTGTGGCCGTACTGCTCACAAAGCCCTCGGTATGCTCTGTATTCATGTATCTTGATCCTGGCAATTAAAGGTTTACTATTTATTTATTGACCACCTTTTCATGAAGAGATTCACACAAACTGGCTTTCAAGACATTGAATAGTAATCGGTTACTCATGCATTTTCCCTATCTGTCCTGGCAGGCTCACAATCTGTGTTACCTGGTGCAATGGAGGGTTAAGTGACTCGTTGAGGGTCACAGGGAGCAGGGTAGGGCTGAACTCACAGCTCTTAGGGTGCTGAGCAGCTCTAACCACCAGGCCATGCCTTGTCATTCTGCATAGAAGACTGCTCCCTCCCCCCCAAAGGCGTAAGCGCTGCCTCTGTGGACCAGGGTAGCTCGAGGAGCTGAGGAAGGAAACAGGAATCAAACCATGTCTTCCCCAGGACAGCATGAGCAGCACTGCCAACGGGCTATGGTGCTGCCCAGCTGCCACTCATGTCTGCTCAGCAGGTTGATCTGCAAAAGGTGGCAATATCTGGCAATAGCTTTTTTTTTTTTTCCTACTTTTGATTTTGCTGCACTGAGTGTAGGTTTAGTAATTGCCTGCAGATCTCATTTCACTAAATGTTATTTCTAGACTTTTTACGGCTGGCAATTAACTACTCATTTCAGTACTTGCATGGCCGTAAAATCAGCCACTAGAACTTACTTTTAAATACTGCTCATGTTCACAGTGAAATCCTGCAAAGGATGAGGGATCTTCTGAGGGAAAATGTAATAGCCTGGGTATTTGTGAACCTTAATAAAAAGGGCTTTTCCCCCCACGATAAAATTTGTCTCAAACAATATTATATATTTAGTTGCTCGTTAAATTATGGGCTGAATTTCTCTGTGGCTTTCCCAATCATGTCTGTCTGTCCAAGTAAAATTGTAAGCTTTTTCTGAGAAGGGACTGTCTATTAAATGTCAAAATGTACAGTGCTGCCTACGCCTTTCAGCGCTGTATAAGCGATTCATAAAGGACAGTTCTACTTATTTTAGTTATTTATCGCATTTATATTCTGCCTATATTCAAGGAGGGTAACAATGAAAAAAACAAAAAACCTACATAATAAAAAAGCTTAGACAACCACATACAACAACATATAGGATTGAATTCTACATATTGTACCTAAAAAAAAAAAAATCAGTGCCGGAAAAAATCTTCCTAAAGTGCTACTCTATAAACCGTGCCTAAAGTTAGGCATGATTTATAGAACAGCCAGGAGCCAGGTCTAACTTTAGACCAGAAATCTGGTGTAAAACCTCACACTTAAAGTTAGGCAAGGATGCCCCTTATTCTATAATTACACATATAAATGTGAGGAATGCCTTCAATTCACTCATGACCCTACCATTTCTGCATCCCCTTTTTGACACTGAATGTAAAATTTAAGCGCAGGATACATATATGAGGGGGTGCTGAAAAGTTCTCAGCCTAGAAAACAAGAAACAACAACGAAGGTGACCTTTGGTTCTCAATGATTTATTGTATAAAGGTCATCTTCGTTGTTTCTTGTTTTCTGAGCTCTGGGAAGGTGATATCTCCTTTTTCTTTGAAGTTCTTAGCTCAACCATGAAGGGAATGATGTGGAGCCATGAAACTTACAAGTTATTCCACATATTCACCCCTAAGTTCAACATGTCTGAAGTTTCCATAACCCTTCCAAAAAAATACTCTTGTCTAGTCAATGAAATACTGCTCCACTGCTGCAATTACCTCTGAGTCACTCAAAATCTGTCACTCTTTCAAACTCTTAAGGTTTGGAAACAGAAATAGTCAGATGGAGCAAGATATGGTGAGTAGAGTGGATGGCCTATGCACTGAAACCCCAACTGTGTCAAAACACCCATCATTTTGCCAGCCTTGTGAGCAGGTGCATTATCTTGCAAAAAGAGGACTCCTTTCCGTAGTTTCCCTCTCCTTTTTTCTTTCAATTCCTCCTTTAATCAGCAAAGCAAATTGCAATAGTGTTCTACATTAACTGTTTGGTCCCTTGGAAGATAGTCAGTCATTGCAACGCCTTCCTGATCCCAAAACACTGTGGCCATGACTTTTCCTGCTGAATTTGGGGTCTTGAATTTTCTTGGCCTTGGAGAACCTGAGTGCTGCCATTGCATGGACTACTGTTTTGTCTCAGGATCAGAGTGGTGTAACCATGTTTCATCAACAGTAACTAGTTGTTCCAAAAGGTTGGTAACTGCTAGCTAAAAATGCTGTAAATTCAACCTGGAAGTATCCACTCGACATCACCTCTCATCAGCATTCAAACATTTGGGCACCCACTTGGCTGACAGCTTTTACATACCCAGCTGCTTGTGACACGTTCCCTGGATATCTGTAGTATCTCAGCAATTGTCGTTCTGCCAAAATCAGGTCATGGACCATGGTCAACAGTTTCACGAGTTGACACTGTTTAAGGCCGTCCCGACCTTGCTGCATCTTTGGTCTCAAAATCTCCAGCCTGAAAGTTTGCACACCATTTCTTCACTGTGGAGTATGATAGGCATAGGTCACTCAATGTTTACATCATACCTTCGTGGATTTCCTTTGGAATTTTCTTCTGCAGGAATGGAAACTTCATGATGGCTTGGAGTTCCGCACTTGAAAATTCCACATTTTTTGTTGCTATGGTTCAATCAATGATCTGAAACAATGTCAAAACATAGCATTACGTTTCTGCAAAATAAAATAACACTATTTTCAGCTCAGAATTTAGGAAGTTGGTTAGGCCGAGAACTTTTCAGCACCTCCCCGTAAATCTAAACTAAATGCAATTAATGATGATAATTGCTTGTTAAGAAGCCAAGTGCTAATTGGCGTATCATTTGATTAAGCTGCATGTGCAAATTGGATGCACACCCAAATTTGTGCACCATATATAGAATTCTGGGAATAATACTGACATTTAACTCTTCATCCTGGTTGCAATCAGGTATAGCTTTGAATAGACAAATGTGTTTTCATCATTTTCTTAAATTCAGATATTGATGACAAGGGGACAGATTCAATAAGAGGTGCCTACCTTAACTGTTCAAACCTTCTTAATAGCGCCAATTATGAGCTTTAACAACTCATAATTGAAAATAAAAATGAATTGGTTGATAGGCATCTACCGGATTGTATAAAAGATAGGCACCTATTGCATGGCATTTAGTGGCTTCTAAAGCCTAAATGGGCATATTTTGGGGTGGAGACAGACATAGGCACCACTAGGCACGATTCTCTAAATAACTTAGGTGCCTGTAATGTAGGCTAGTAAAAATCTGGCCTACATTACCAGCATCTAAGTTTCTTGATAGGCGCCATTAGGCGCAATTTTGTAAATGGTGCCTAAGCATGATTGGCATGCGACTGGCACCTTTTCCCTTGCACCTGCCGATTTAGGCACTATTTGCAGAATTTGGTCCAAAAGGCGCATGCTGCCAGGCAGTTTGTATGGACATTGCGCTGTCACAGATATCAGAATAACAAATCCTTGCTGAAGAAGGCAGTTCTAGACTCTCACGTGCACACACACATTGCACGTGTAAATGTTTAGGATGTTATCATTTACACACGCATCTGTGCATGTATGAAAGTAAATGCTAGCATGGCACCCAAGCTCTGTTCTGCAAATGCCCAATTAACTGGCACGATGCACATTTGCAAGGGAGTGTACATAGAAGCAGAGCATGGACAAGACATAAGTGGGCCTCCTGTTTATTTTTATTTATTTTATTTTAACTATTTACATGTCGCAAAATCCAATAATGCTAAGCAGGTTCCAAAATTACATACAAAAACCAAGACAAACACACACAAAAAATACAAATCTATGTAATAAGAGCTAGAAAACCCACAACAAATTTTAAACATCATAAAAACTGGATAAAAAGAAGAGGTGGGGGGGGGGGAAGCAGATCAAACAGCTAAAAAAGATATTCAATAAAAAGCCACCTCAATCAAATTTACAACCTCAAAAATCGATGTGCAAATAAGACTGTTTTCACACCTTTCCTAAACTGAGCCAAAGTAGGAGCCTGCCTTAACTCCAAATGAAGAGCATTCCAGCTGTGCTGACTTACAGAATATGGTAAGTTATGCATATTTTGCCGCACTGAGGTGTGCACATGTAAACCAGCTCTTTGGCTGCTGTGTGTGAGCAGCGGCATAGTGAGGGTAGGAGGAGCCCGGGGCAGTGACGCCCTCGTGCCCTTCTCTCTACCCCTCAGCTTCTTCCACACCAACCCCCCTCCCCCCGCTCCTTCTGCACCATACCCATGCCCTTCCTTCCCACCCCTTCCCACCCATGCCCTTCCTTCCCACTTAAAATCTTTGCCAGTGCGAGCAGCTTCTCTAGTCTGATGCTTGTGTTGACTTTCCCTCTGATGTCACTTCCTGGCCCCATGACCCAGAAGTGATTTCAGAGAGAGCCAGGCCAGTGCGAGCAACAGGCTAGAGTAGTTGCTCATGCTGACAAAGATTTTAAAGAGGTATGAAGGGTGGGGAAGGAAGGCGAGAGCATGGCGTTGGGGGGGGCAGAGAGGTGCCTGGAGTGGTCTGCCCCTATGTGTGAGTCTAGATTTTAGATGTCAATAGTTGGTTGCGCTAGTATTCTATAATAGAACTTGGATACTTAAAGTTTTATGGACTAGGCTCCTATCGCACCCTTTTGACCCTTTGAACTTCATGGTATAGTGCGGGGGTCGGCAACCCGCGGCTCCAGAGCCGCATGCGGCTCTTTTCCACCTTTGCTGCGGCTCCGGTAGTGTGTCACGCAGGAATGCAGCTTACAAGTCTGGCGTCGCGGCGGGAAATAGCCATGCTGAGCAGTGAGCTCAGCACACACAGTTGAAAGCCTTGCTTGCTGATTGGTCCGGCGGCCCCGCCCCGCCGTGCCGCCGGACCAATCAGCAAGCAAGGCTTTCATCTGTGTAGTGCTGAGCTCACTGCTCAGCGTGGCTATTTCCCGCCGCGACGCTGGACTTGTAAGGTGCCTGAAAAAGAAATCATCCTGGCCGGGGTCGGTGTCATGCTCCGGAGATCTACAGCCTTCCTATCTCCCTCTCCCTTCTACCTGCTTCCGGCCACATCCCCTGCTCCGCGGCTCTCTTCGGCAACTCAGCAGCAGCTTCTGACGTCGGGGCCTACCCTCTGCGAGTCCCGCTTGTTTCAACTTCCTTTTTCCACAAAGGCGGGACTCGTAGAGGGAAGGCCTCGATGTCGGCAGCTTGTCTTGATCACTGCTGCTGACGAGTTGCTGAAGAGAGCCGCGGAGCAGGGGGGTGTTGCCAGGTGCAGGTAGAAGGGAGAGGGCCAGATGCAGGACTCGTGGGTGAGGGAGGAGAAGAGAGAGAGAAAGAGAGAGGGGAGGGAAACAAAAGGAAATATTTCATACTGGGCTGGGCCGGAGTGGAGGGAGGGTGGAAAGATTCTAGCTACAGGGTGCAGTAACAAAGGAAAAGGGGGGAAAGCTGAAAATGGAGATAGTGACACAAAGAAGAGAAAGGGTAAGCAGGACCTACTGAATAAGGATAGAGATACAGAGGGGACATGAAGAGGAGGTGAAATAGAGACATAGAAGTAATGCTGAAAAAGTGGGGGGGGGGGGGGATAAAGACATTGAAAGGGCAAATGGTGAACATGGCGTAAAGATAAGGACAGAGACAAATGAAGATTCTGAAAAAGTGGTGAGATAGGGATATAGGTGAGATGGACAAAAAGAAGGGTGATGCTGGAAAATAGGTGGAATGGTAATTCTGACAGACACAGAAGGGAAATGCTGGATCAAGGAGAGATGGGGCTCAGGCTGGATGGAATGAGGAGAAATGCCTTGTTGGCCCGGAACTTCCTCTCCTACGTCAGAATTGACGTCAGGGAGCGGAATGCTGGTCAGCGCAACACTTCTGCAGGGAAAGCTTGGGACAGCGGTGGCTTGGGGGCTGTTCCCCGATTGCAGTGGCAGCAAACCGAGTGGCTTGGGGGACGGCACGGAGACAGAAAGAAGGGGGAACAGGGAGACAGAAAGAAAAAGTTGGGGGAGAGAATGAGGTCTGGAGGAGAGGAAACATACAGGAGGCTGAAAGAAAGGAAGAAAGATTGGATGCACAGTCAGAAGAAGAAAGTGCAACCAGAGACTCATGAAATCACCAAATAGCAAAGGTAGGAAAAATGATTTTATTTTCAATTTAGTGATCCTGTATATAGCATTAAGATAAGAAACAATATATGCAGTGTTAGATTTGTTTTATAATGGTTTTGCGGCTCCAAGTTTTTTTTTCTTTTCGAAAACGGGTCCAAGTGGCTCTTTATGTCTTAAAGGTTGCAGACCCCTGGTATAGTGGTATATAAGAAATAAATTATTATTATTATTATTATTATTAATTGGAGGGGACAAAAGTCTCTGGATGTAACAGGAACCATTGGTAATTAAAAGGTTTATTCAAATTAGAGACTCAAATATAAAAGCATGCATAATCGTCAAAAGTCCATGTACCAAAAGTAACACAATCACTAATTCCTCATAAAAATGGTTTGTGCTACTTTTGATACATGGACTTGCTCACTAGCTGCTGTAATAGAAGAAGGCATTTTCTTCCCCTCTTTTTGTCACCCACTCTAACTGTAAGATAATAAAAATATTTCTGGCCCTGAAGCATACCTGTTGTTGTGTTCTGTGTATTTTCTACCCATTTAAGTCAATGCCTCATGTTTTGTCTCTGAAATGGTGGCCCACTCGAATACAGTAATACGCAAAGAAAAGGTTAATAACAAGATCTATCACATTCCTACATTTATCATGCCCTTGCACCTGGAATGTTCTTCCACATATTTTTAATTGAACTTTGTAAATAGACATCTTTTAAGTGCTATATTATCTGCTTCCAACTGCTCGTCATTTCCGGCCCTTCATGCTTCTGGAAATTACCATGTGCATTTCTTAAACCATTCAATATATTGTCAGAACATATGTTATTTTGGCCTTTCATAGATTGATATGATTCGGTAACACACAACTGCAGCTACTTCACATTTGACTTCTCGGGTTCTAACTCGAAGCAGGAAGACAGGCAAATAGCTCCTTGGTGTTCAATAGGTCACATTAACCATTCTGCAGAAAGAATACTTTTTATTTGCTAGGGAATCTAAGGCATTCAAATCTCTTCTTGGACAGTGCGTGTGCAGTTGGGTGCTAATCCTTCCACCATTTTGATGTGATTTGCTGTACGAAGATGATAAGCTGTACTGTGCCTACATTTTCTCACTAAAATATACTATCTTGACTTTTCAAAGTGCTAATTTAATGCTACATTTAATATCTAGTTCCCAAATGCTGTACAACTGTCCACATTCAGAAAAGCCCGGTCCGGGAAAATAATGATGGTGCTTTAATGCAATCACATTCCACTGTCTATTTTACAGTCATACTCTATAAAGAAATTAGACAACGCTGCAAAAAAAAAAAAAAAAAACAACTTAAGGCTATTCTTGGAGACCTCTGAAATTGTTTCATCGCTGCTGCATAAAAGCTTTTTTTAAAAAAAAAATCTAGAAAAATGAAAAGTTTATGGGGAAATAATGCAAACAGAAAAAAACCAACATACTTATTAAGTTACTATAATTGTCAGTAACAGTGGAGAAATTTAGGCTCATCACTTATACGAATAGAAAACTACTGCCATTAATATCTGAGGGGTGACTCGAGTAATTCTGTTAATAGATGTTGGGTTGTCAACCTGAATCACTTCTCATTTTAAATTCCTTTGCAATTCCGTTCCTTTTAGAGCACAGCCAAGCTCAGAAAACAGCTCCCATGGACCACTAGCATTCTGAATGCTTCATTTGGCAATTTCTGTCAACCTTTGTAGTGTCATGTTTCATTTCGGAGAGGTCCAGCAGAAATGGGTTAAAACGCAGTCTGTCTTAACCGATAAAAACTATGCTTTAATCCTGTTCCTTCTTAAATCTTTATGTGCCTGACACTGAGTGGCAGTAAAGGTGGTGACAGCTTTTACCTGAGTAGTTTAAGAACAGAAGCATCACATTCACCGCTCTGTAATTTCCTGCATTTGGAAAGTTTCTGAAGAAACAATTTCAATATTTACGCTATGGGAGAGCATTTTACACAGCTAGTCGGTGAAAAAAGAATCATAAGGTCTACGGAAAGGTGGCCAGCTGAAGTTGGGGTAAAACGCTTTCATAAGGCTTGAGTTATTACGTGGCTAAGTAACATTAAACCGGTTCTAAATATTTCATTAAATATCATTCCCCCCTGAATTGTATTCTATTCCCCCTATTTGCCTTGAGAAGAGAGAAGACAATGCTGCTATGACTTTGACTATCATTTATTCAGTCAAGGCTTCCTGAACCATCATAATTTTACTTTACATTTTAGTTCAGCCTTTGAAGCTAAGGTTCTTCAAACAATTTCAAATTGCTGTCATTACACGGATCACTGGAAATCAGGGGTAACAGTGAAAATAGTAATACCACCCACCACCACCATTACACTAATATAATTTAAAAAAAAGAAGAACCTAAAGCTTTCCAAATTAGATGGTGGATAAAAACTTAATCGATCCCATTTTATCACTAAATCCAGTCCTTCCTCTTGAGCTGTCAGAGCAAGAGACAAGCGGAACCCATCTCAAAGCACGACCAGTCTTTTGTCGAGAAAGGAGTTTGTGTCCCTGAAAGCCAGGATGAAACATGCTCACTTACTGCTGTGGCACTGCAGAGAGATGAAGAACCAGGCTCCCATCTGACCTCCAAGCCTTAGCACAGGTTTTCTTTTTTTTTCTATTTCATTAATTTTTCATGGATTTTCATTTTACAATAATACTGCTTCTGTCACCCATCTAGCATACTTGCTGACCATTTCACTAGTTTTATATTTTTTGACTCAACGGCAGCTGGGCAAGTAAGGGCATCGTCTACTTTCTGCCCTTTCCCAGCCAGGTCCTCGTTTGTAAAGCAAACTCTAATGGCGTTTATAAATGTATCCTTGGTGTGCACATTTGAATCAGTTTTATGGCTGGCAAATAAGTCACATTGCAAGATAAATCAAATCTTCATTGATTCTGATTGGTTGGAGAACTGTATCTTAAATTCATAAAATGCCCTGTTTTTACTCTCTGAAATACTTGCCGCTTCTTATATTTTTATAACATGGAAATATACTGTATATCTATGTATCTATACATAGATAGATATAAAATACATCATTCTTGCCGCTTGCAAAATAAATCTATTTAGGCTACAATAGCAAAACCAATGTCAGCAGAAAATTTTGTGTCTGTTCATGCTGTATCAGAGATTATAGCGCATACAAAGGAGTTTTTCAATTTGCTCATCAAATCAGACTACAGTTAGAGAATCCTTCTGTCATGCCAGAGTCATTCCCAAAGTGTAACTTTGTAGGACAGACGGCTAATAAACACCACAGCTGCAACTTTACCATCTTATTCTGAAGGCAATTTATAGATTAATATCCAACCAATTTTATTTTAAATATATATATTTTAACACTTCTCAGCTCATTCTTCTGTCCGATCCCCAAGGTAACTCTCTCAAGGTACCAAATTCTATTAATCACCACTTCATAACCAATGACATTTCATGCCGCTCCCTGTGTCGGTCTCATCAAAATGAATCCCTCCTTCTTGCAAGCCTCTCAGAACAATTTTGCAAAGTTAAGATACAAATAATTCCAGATTATGAAATTACACCCAATTGGCCTTATCTTCAAAGGCACAGGATGGGAAATAGTCTCTTGAGAAGGCCCAACATTATCACAGTGACTGCAGTGACAAAGCACATCATACTATTTCACAACGTAATGTGAAATGATCTGCAATTCTCATTATGATACAAATGAAAAGATACGTAATGGGTAATTATAACCATTCGGTGCCATGCAGTTTAGTACCAAGCCTTCAAAAATGACTCAGACCCTTAAAAAAAACAAGTTAAAACATTTCACCTGCCAATGTATTTATTTATTTAGTTAGTTTTTAATCCGTCCTCCCAGAGGAGCTCTGAATTGGTTACAGCATGACATACATAATACAGATTAGTATACCAAATGATGTACCGCTATCAGTATAGCAGACAGTATCTTTGCCCCATTGAAGCCTGACAGCAGAAATAATGTTAGAGCACTACACAGGATTTCAGGACTATTTCTCCTTCATTACAGCATGCAGAGTACAATATCAGTGTACTCAATATGAACTGAATGGTAGACACCTATAAAGAACCAAAATGTCGGTGGTAATTAATACTCCACCGCTGACCTAGATCTATAGTAAAGGCTTTAGGCCTCTTTTACAGAGCTACAGTAACGACTGCTGCGCAGAAAATGCGACACAGCCCATTCGCTAAACATTTGAAAACTAACTCTCTTGTATTTCAGTGTTTGTTTTTTTTTAATTTATTGTTAACTGCGCCGAGCTTCCTTTGGTTGAACACCCGATATATAAGGTTAAGTTTCAGTTTAGTTTAGTTCAATTCCTATGGGCTGTGTCGCATTTTCAGCGCCAGGACTTGCTACCACAATTTTGTAAAAGGAGCCCATTGTTTTTTTTAATTTTATCCTTTGCATTTCACCTGGATCCAACCACAATGAGGTGGTTTTTTTTTTTTTTGGGTCCAATGTATAATATTTTCTGAAGCCAAAAACACAGTGGAAGAAAGCCCACAAAGAGCCTAGCAAAACAACTTTGGATAAAACACATGAGGCGAGCATCGTCTAATGCTTTTAATACAGTGGGCCAGGTGTACTGAAGAGACCTCTCTTCTCGTGTATCTATGGGGGGGAATGCTTATTACCTGTGACCCACTATGCCACATTCAATCTTGCTGGCTACATCGCTTGGGGACAATAATATTAGAAATGGATAACGTCTATTTTTTTTTTTTTCTACAGAAAAGCTTGGACTCTTTCCAAACCATAGCCTAGTAAACTGGGTGTTTTAACTTTACTTCTTATATAACTGATATAATCACACTCTGTTTAGATGCTATACATAGGAATTATTCGCAGATAGTACAATGCTATATATGTATATAAATTAATATTACTAAATGCACCATATATTCTTTCATGCAACAATGGAGCGCTGTAGCAGCTTGTTAGACTTCATGAGGTTAAATGCTCAACTTTGAAGTTCATTTAATTTATTCCCATAAAATATTTTTCCTTGTTCCATGTTCTGCTAATGACTGCAAAAAGATGCTCTACTGGATGCAAAGTTTAATCAAGAAAAACGTCGGTGTGCAGCGCTGACATAATTGGCGGTGACTGTAATTCTTCATTTAACAAGTATATTTGAGTCTGAGTCACCTCCTCACATGACAGCACTTATTAAACACTAACCCCCTCTTTTACTAACTGAATTAGCATGCGCTAAATGCTAATGCGTCCATAGACTAAATCGACTGGCACACGCTAATTGGTTAGCACACCTTAGTAAAAGAGGGCCAAGCTGTATCATGCACAGGGTCTTCTGAAGAGTCCAATGCAATGCAAAATGTGGAATGCGTTCCTCTCTCTTGGTGCTTTCAATATTGCAAAGCCCTTTGGGGGTAATTCAAAGAGACTGTGTCTGTCTGGAGGGCCGAGTCCAGCATATTTGGATTTATTTGCTATATCTTTTGCAAGAGATAGAAGAGCTGGCAAACAAAGAAAATTCTGACTTTTTTCTCAGCAAATTACAGAGTTCCAATAACATCTGGTGCTTTACATAGCTGGGTATTTACTGGGAAAAAGGGGAAACTAGCACACATCATTTTTCTAAATTTATTTTGAACTTTTCAGACGTATTCAGGCCTTTCTTATTCCATGACTACTCTTGGACTACGCTTTTATTAGAAAAAAAAAAAAATGAAACTTTGTGCTGTTTGAGACTACAGAGCAAACTGCAAGAAGCAGTCTAAAGTTTTCCTCTATTCAATAACCTAAGAGACACAGAAAAGTAAACTAGACACCTGGTACAACTGGTGTGCTAACATACTGAAATCACAGAATTCTTCCTGCTGCCGGAAATTAATTATTGACTTTCATTACTGTCAAGTGCAAAGTAAGGTGCAAAGCAAGCTCTAACTTCTGGAAATGTATATTAACAAAAGCACAACAACAAAAAATGATGCTGAAAGATCCACAGAAACGCAGGCTATAAGAAACTTGCATCAAATGTATGTGGGGTTCTTTGTCTTGAACGGTGATTATTCCAGTTATTTTTTATCTCCCACGGCGAAGAGTATAAGTTTGAGAAAACCCTAGTGTTGCATAAAATACTGGAGAACGTCAGAAGCTGGGGCAGGATCATGCTTTGCTGTAAAAGTTTGGTCAAAGTCATGAATTTAGCATTCTTGCTTACTTACACTCATGTCAAATATAAGTATTTACCATGCCTCATTTATATATTCAAATAAATCATACATATGACATACAGTATAATCCCAATTTTTTTGGAGGGGTCATTTAGAGCCTTCAAGTTAATTTCTGGATGCAATCTACAGCAGATCTTGCACTGATGGGAGTACAGTAGTTTTTATTTCTCAGAAAGTTGGCTGATTGGGTCCTAGCTACTTTATGTGCTTTTTCTGGCTTTTTGCCATGCACTATAATAGCGAATGCATAAGATATAGGACCCCTTTCTCCAAATCAGCAGTAGCAAAAAAAAAAAATCTGCTTCAGTTGATTTCCTATCTGTCAGAAACGTATCTTAGGCCTTTCTAAGGATGAAAATTAGCTACCAGGTGTCGGACGGTTCCACGCCTGCTAAACCTTTTGGGTGTTGGCTTGGGTTGCACAGTTAGTTGCTGGTCTGCTTAAAAACTCTTCTTTCACTCCACAGCTTCACCGTTCAGTGCTTCCTGTTCTCTTGCCAGGAGAGAAGGCGCGGGCCAATCTCAGTGCCCAGGAAAAGTCCTCAGAACGGGGGCAACGTGGCAGCTTGGCTCGAGCCAACTTGCCAGCAGCCGCTCCCTCCGCGCAACGCTCTTCCCAGCGGGTTGCCGTACTAACGAGGTGACGTGCTGGTTTCGCTTTTACCTACCGGTCTCTGATGGGGGGGCCGCCGAGGGGCGCATGTCCTAGGCACGGAGTTTTCAGCGGAAGTCATCTGCTAGATTGGAGGCTCCTTTGCTCGGGTCGAAAATCGCCTGTCTGTAAGGTCCTCTAACTTCACGAGCAGAGCTGCTGGCTCTTCTTTCAGTAGCAACCATGTGCTAAACGCTACCTTTGGCAGGGTCAAGGGAAAAAGCACCATAGGCGCGCTGTTCAACTGCCTAACCAACTCGTTAACTCTCAGAAATGAAAGCGAGCTCCATTTAATTTTTTTTTTTTTTTGCAAACATTTTTTAAAATTATTACTATTATAGTATAAGGGAGAGGAGGGGAATCCAGCGCCTCCGAACAGCCCAGATACTCACGGTGCACACGTGCCAAATAAACAATCGGGGAGCGAGAGAAAGCAGCCTTACCTTTCCTCTTGGAGCGCCTTCTCCTTCTCCTTTTGCACTTGCATTTCAATTGGCTGCTCGGACCTCCGGACGCTCTGCTGCTCCCCAGAACAGATGCCATCGATTCTAGCTCAACAGACGAGAGACCCTGAGCTGCCTTTCTGGGCTGCTGGCGGAATGCTCCTGCTCAACGTCTCTCTCCTCTCTCTCTCTCTCTCATTCACAGCCACTTGCCGGCAGGCTGGGGTTAAGTGCCTCTGATCTTCTCAGCTGCTCGCCGCATGCCCAGCCCAGTAGCTGTCATCGAGGCTGTTGCCTTCCCCGAGCAGGGCTAGGAACGCGCGGCTCCCACTTTTTTTTTTTGCCCCTCTGCTAGTTGTTTTGGCATCAGCCACTTTGAAGCCAATCATGCAGGGGAGCCTGTCTATTCGCTCCTGCAAAGTCTAATTAGATCCAATCATCACTGTCTCTTGGCTCTGACATCAGCACCGCACCAGCCTTTTCTCTCTCTCTCCCCTGTCAGCTTGCAAACTCAGCTCCCATTCGGGGCTGACGGATATGCCTAGGACCTGATGGAGGGAAAAGGAGAGCTGCCCTGAGAGGGAACGAAAGCACGCTGCCAGATTAGCTGGAAGCAGCCTGAGAACCATTTCACAAGAGAAGCTGCTACTGGAGACATTGAAAAGACTTTTAGCTTAAACCTTATGGACAGAGCATAGTGCTTCTAAACACCCTATCAAACAGTATTTGAGTAGTTCCTTCATTATATAGGATTAGTTCTTCCATAGGAAGACCTAGAAACTGCAATGCTGAGGTCACTCGTTTGACCGGACAGCTTAAAATTCTCATTATATATCTATCCAGTGGTGGTGACACTTTCAGGGGTCTCAAAGTCCCTCCTTAAAGGCCGCAATCCAGTCGGGTTTTCAGGATTTCCCCAATGAATGTGCATGAGATCTATGTGCATGCACTGCTTTCAATGCATACATTGGGGAAATCCTGAAAACCTGACTGGATTGCGGCCCTCAAGGAGGGACTTTGATATCCAGTGCTACTGTATGTATGCCTAGTGGCTTGTAGAAATGATACCTAGTAGTAATTTGTAATAATTTAAGAATCGCTTGCACAGGGGGATGAAAAAGAGGATTGCTGCTTGCAGACTTCTGAATCATTTATACCATTTTTGAAATTAACCAGTTCCATGTGACTGTATTCTCATGTCTTTTTTTTCACTTTGGGGGGTTTCAAAGTGAAGCCTCCGGTCTGAAAAAGATTAAATGCAATGCGAAAATGGTTCCCACCTCTTCTTTTTAAAGCTCTTACTATGGCAAGTGAAATACTTCCAAGACTGAGGTTCACTTCAATCGCTGGATCTTGTGATGGCTCTGGTGAGATTTTTTTTTTTTTTTTTTTTACATTCTGTAATGCACAACTTCATCTGGATAGTGCAAATCATTTAGAACTCCATCCCCTAAATCAGGAGAAACAAGTTATAAAAGTTTGTAAATCCATATTTTAAAATATCCCAAACAAGCACATACTTATAAATTAAATTGTTTTTTTTACTTCATATTAGTTAAAAGCAGGTCTAAAAAAAGGCTTATTAAAAAGTATAAATGTTCATATAAACTAGAATGTTGGAATCAGAGAATAATTGAAATTTCTCTAATGCTCCAAGAAAAATTAAAATATTTATGTGATATTCATAATAATAAACTGCTTTGATATAATGCATCTAAACTCAAATGAAATATACCATATATAGTGCCAGATAAGTCAAAGAAGACAGAAGTGTTACCATTATTATGGGGGGAGGGGTGCAAAATGAGGTGCATGGATGTCAAGCACAATGATTTATAAATGAATTTTACTCCATTTTGCAACTACAGAGAAAAATCTTTATATAGAGAGCTATACCCCTGAGGAAACCAGATTGGCTCTGAATGTGCTTTGCAGAACTAGTCCTGGTTGTTCAGTGCAATAACCAATATGATACTAACAGCCCCTAATACTCAGCAGAAGTAAAGCAATGATGCCGATTCAATGAAATCATAAGCTAGGTTGAACACAAAGTACTGATTTTCCTTTAATTCATAGGCATGACATGGGGAAGCAATGAAAGAGGAAAGGATATGCACATACTTCCTTAAAAACACACTGCAATATGTTTTTTTTCTTTATTTGGAACTCCATAAATTTATTGAAAAACACTACAAACCAATTGAGAAATTGCATTTATGTGTATTAGAGAGACTGGAGATGTCATGAATTAAAAATCCAAGTTAATGAATTAAAATGAGTGGACATCCCCCGTTGTTAAAACCCCACCCTGAATGTGCTTAGAGTACCACCACTTAATTTAATTACTGGTACACTATCCCTTATCCGAAATGCTTGGGACATTTCGGTTATCAGAATGTTAGCACAAAAATGCGCTAAAAACCGATCATCACTGCTTTGTAAACAAGACAGGGATGGAGGGGGGGTCTCAAAAGCAGAATAAGTGAGTGTCAAGGGGGGGAGGGCCCATGTCTTTAAAATCCATGCATTGAATTGCCTGCCTGGACTCATTTACCTTAACACATCAATGGGCAAACATGATGCAGTTTTGTGTGTGTGGGGTTTTTTTTTTTTTTTAATGGCCTTGTGACAATCCTGCATCCCCGAGGTCTGTCACAGAGTGGCACAGAAAAGCTGCAACTTCCCTAATGATGGCCTTAAGCCGGGCAGAGGGAAGGAAAGTTTCCCCCCTACAGCTTTAGACTTTCCCAAAGTTTAAGCAGTCTGAATTCATGACTGAGTAAAGCACTAGAGCTGGGAAGCAGCTCATAGCTGGTGTCAGATTACATTAGCAAACTGAGGGAGGTAATTTGACTCCCGTTTTACTTCTGAACTGGATAAAGCTCCAACTAGAAAGACTGTTCTGTTTGACCTGCTTTAACTCCTGCAGTACAAACTTAGGGAAAATAGTTCATCGGGACTGCTTAGGTTGAAAGAACCTTGGACTGTGAGGGCAGTTGTTTGCCTAATGAATAGACTCTGGTGAAGAGAAGTGCTTTGACTGTGTGGCACTTAGGTAAAGTCCAGAGAAGTGTGGATTATATTTGATTTTGAATGATTCATTTTTTTTTTTTTAAAGTGCAAAATTCATGCCCGGTGGAACCAGAATTATTTAGGTGTTGCTGAGGCCGGTAGCCTAATAAAGTTTACATCTTAACTTTACCTGAAGCCATTCTGAGTACTGAGTTGTCTGTAAACCAAGAATGCACCATCTATCCTAGGGGTATCCTGCTTGAAGGGACTCACCCCAGAGTGTCAGTTATGAGTCACTACATGGCTAACAAAAACCGCTCGGCCAGAGCACAGGTGGTGACAGCCTAGACATTTTCACCTTAACAGGCCAATTGGCAAACATGAGGCAGCTCTGTGGCTCTGTGATTGACAGGTTGTGGCTATGTGGGCAACAGGGTTTAAAAAATTTATTTTCGGGCCTGCTCTCATAAGCCCGCCTCTCTCCTGGAACTAGACACTTTCACCTTAACAGGCCAATTGGCAAACATGAGGCAGCTCTGTGGCTCTGTGATTGACAGGTTGTGGTTATGTGGGCAACAGGGTTTAAAAAATTTATTTTCGGGCCTGCTCTCATAAGCCCGCCTTTCTCCTGGAACTAGACACTTTAACCTTAACAGGCCAATTGGCAAACATGAGGCAGCTCTGTGGCTCTGTGATTGACAGGTTATGGCTATGTGGGCAACAGGGTTTAAAAAATTTATTTCGGGCCTGCTCTCATAAGCCCGCCTCTCTCCTGGAACTAGACACTTTCACCTTAACAGGCCAATTGGCAAACATGAGGCAGCTCTGTGGCTCTGTGATTGACAGGTTGTGGCTATGTGGGCAACAGGGTTTAAAAAATTTATTTTTGGGCCTGCTCTCATAAGTCCGCCTCTCTCCTGGAACTAGATACTTTCACCTTAACAGGCCAATTGGCAACATGACGCAGCTCTGTAGCTCTGTGATTGACAGGTTGTGGCTATGTGGGCAACAGAGTTTAAAAAATTTATTTTCGGGCCTGCTCTCATAAGTCCGCCTCTCTCCTGGAACTAGATACTTTCACCTTAACAGGCCAATTGGCAACATGACGCAGCTCTGTAGCTCTGTGATTGACAGGTTGTGGATATGTAGGCAACAGGGTTTAACAAATTTATTTTCGGGCCTGCTCTCATAAGCCCGCCTCTCTCCTGGAACTAGACACTTTCACCTTAACAGGCCAATTGGCAAACATGAGGCACCTCTGTGGCTCTGTGATTGACAGGTTGTGGCTATGTGGGCAACAAGGTTTAAAAAATTTATTTTCGGCCTGCTCTCATAAGCCCGCCTCTCTCCTGAAACTAGACACTTTCACCTTAATAGGCCAATTGGCAAACATGAGGCAGCTCTGTGGCTCTGTGATTGACAGGTTGTGGCTATGTGGGCAACAGGGTTTAAAAAATTTATTTTCGGGCCTGCTCTCATAAGCCCGCCTTTCTCCTGGAACTAGACACTTTCACCTTAACAGGCCAATTGGCAAACATGAGGCAGCTCTGTGGCTCTGTGATTGACAGGTTGTGGCTATGTGGGCAACAGGGTTTAAAAAATTTATTTTCGGGCCTGCTCTCATAAGCCCGCCTCTCTCCTGGAACTAGACACTTTCACCTTAACAGGCCAATTGGCAAACATGAGGCAGCTCTGTGGCTCTGTGATTGACAGGTTGTGGCTATGTGGGCAACAGGGTTTAAAAAATTTATTTTCGGGCCTGCTCTCATAAGCCCGCCTCTCTCCTGGAACTAGACACTTTCACCTTAACAGGCCAATTGGCAAACATGACGCAGCTCTGTAGCTCTGTGATTTACAGGTTGTTGATATGTAGGCAACAGGGTTTAACAAATTTTTTTTCGGGCCTGCTCTCATAAGCCCGCCTCTCTCCTGGAACTAGACACTTTCACCTTAACAGGTCAATTGACAAACATGAGTCAGCTCTGTGGCTCTGTGATTGACAGGTTGTGGCAATGTGGGCAACAGGGTTTAAAAAATTTATTTTCGGGCCTGCTCTCATAAGCCCGCCTCTCTCCTGGAACTAGACACTTTCACCTTAACAGGCCAATTGGCAAACATGATGCAGCTCTGTGGCTCTGTGATTGACAGGTTGTGGCTATGTGGGCAACAGGGTTTAAAAAATTTATTTTCGGGCCTGCTCTCATAAGCCCGCCTTTCTCCTGGAACTAGACACTTTCACCTTAACAGGCCAATTGGCAAACATGAGGTAGCTCTGTGGCTCTGTGATTGACAGGTTGTGGCTATGTGGGCAACAGGGTTTAAAAAATTTATTTTCGGGCCTGCTCTCATAAGCCCGCCTCTCTCCTGGAACTAGACACTTTCACCTTAACAGGCCAATTGGCAAACATGAGGCAGCTCTGTGGCTCTGCGATTGACAGGTTGTGGCTATGTAGGCAACAGGGTTTAAAAAATTTATTTTCGGGCCTGCTCTCATAAGCCCGCTTCTCTCCTGGAACTAGACACTTTCACCTTAACAGGCCAATTGGCAAACATGAGGCAGCTCTGTGGCTCTGTGATTGACAGGTTGTGGCTATGTGGGCAACAGGGTTTAAAAAATTTATTTTCGGGCCTGCTCTCATAAGCCCGCCTCTCTCCTGGAACTAGACACTTTCACCTTAACAGGCCAATTGGCAAACATGAAGCAGCTCTGTGGCTCTGTGATTGACAGGTTGTGGCTATGTGGGCAACAGGGTTTAAAAAATTTATTTTCCGGCCTGCTCTCATAAGCCCGCCTCTCTCCTGGAACTAAACACTTTCACATTAACAGGCCAATTGGCAAATATGACGCAGCTCTGTGGCTCTGTGATTGACAGGTTGTGGCTATGTGGGCAACAGGGTTTAAAACATTTATTTTCGGGCCTGCTCTCATAAGCCCGCCTCTCTCCTGGAACTAGACACTTTCACCTTATCAGGCCAATTGGCAAACATGAGGCAGCTCTGTGGCTCTGTGATTGACAGGTTGTGGCTATGTGGGCAACAGGGTTTAAAAAATTTATTTTTGGGCCTGCTCTCATAAGCCCGCCCCTCCTGGAACACTTTCACCTTAACAGGCCAATTGGCAAACATGACGCAGCTCTGTGGCTCTCTGATTGACAGGTTGTGGCTATGTGGGCAACAGGGTTTAAAAAATTTATTTTCGGGCCTGCTCTCATAAACCCGCCTCTCTCCTGAAACTAGACACTTTCACCTTAACAGGCCATTGGCAAACATGACGCAGCTCTGTGGCTCTGTGATTGACAGGTTGTGGCTATGTGGGCAACAGGGGTTTAAAACATTTATTTTCGGGCCTGCTCTCATAACCCCGCCTCTCTCCTGGAACTAGACACTTTCACCTTAACAGGCCAATTGGCAAACATGAGGCAGCTCTGTGGCTCTGTGATTGACAGGTTGTGGCTATGTGGGCAACAGGGTTTAAAACATTTATTTTTGGGCCTGCTCTCATAAGCCAGCCTCTCTCCTGGTACTAGACACTTTCACCTTAACAGGCCAATTGGCAAACATGAGGCAGCTCTGTGGCTCTGTGATTGACAGGTTGTGGCTATGTGGGCAACAGGGGTTTAAAACATTTATTTTCGGGCCTGCTCTCATAATCCCGCCTCTCTCCTGGAACTAGACACTTTCACCTTAACAGGCCAATTGGCAAACATGAGGCAGCTCTGTGGCTCTGTGATTGACAGGTTGTGGCTATGTGGGCAACAAGGTTTAAAAAAATTATTTTCGGGCCTGC
This sequence comes from Geotrypetes seraphini, assembly GCF_902459505.1. Classification (NCBI taxonomy): domain Eukaryota; kingdom Metazoa; phylum Chordata; class Amphibia; order Gymnophiona; family Dermophiidae; genus Geotrypetes; species Geotrypetes seraphini. The sequence goes on along the minus strand of NC_047085.1, from coordinate 459,181,346 downwards.
TCTCATAAGCCCGCCTCTCTCCTGGAACTAGACACTTTCATCTTAACAGGCCAATTGGCAAACATGAGGTAGCTCTGTGGCTCTGTGATTGACAGGATGTGGCTATGTGTGCAACAGGGTTTAAAAAATTTATTTTCGGGCCTGCTCTCATAAGCCCGCCTCTCTCCTGGAACTAGACACTTTCACCTTAACAGGCCAATTGGCAAACATGAGGCAGCTCTGTGGCTCTGTGATTGACAGGATGTGGCTATGTGGGCAACAGGGTTTAAAAAATTTATTTTCGGGCCTGCTCTCATAAGCCCGCCTCTCTCCTGGAACTAGACACTTTCACCTTAACAGGACAATTGGCAAACATGAGGCAGCTCTGTGGCTCTGTGATTGACAGGATGTGGCTATGTGGCAACAGGGTTTAAAAAATTTATTTTCGGGCCTGCTCTCATAAGCCCGCCTCTCTCCTGGAACTAGACACTTTCACCTTAACAGGCCAATTGGCAAACATGAGGCAGCTCTGTGGCTCTGTGATTGACAGGATGTGGCTATGTGGGCAACAGGGTTTAAAAAAATTATTTTCGGGCCTGCTCTCATAAGCCCGCCTCTCTCCTGGAACTAGACACTTTCACCTTAACAGGCCAATTGGCAAACATGAGGCAGCTCTGTGGCTCTGTGATTGACAGGTTGTGGCTATGTGGGCAACAGGGTTTAAAAAATTTATTTTTGGGCCTGCTCTCATAAGCCCGCCTCTCTCCTGGAACTAGACACTTTCACCTTAACAGGCCAATTGGCAAACATGAGGCAGCTCTGTGGCTCTGTGATTGACAGGTTGTGGCTATGTGGGCAACAGGGTTTAAAAAATTTATTTTTGGGCCTGCTCTCATAAGCCCGCCTCTCCTGGAACACTTTCACCTTAACAGGCCAATTGGCAAACATGAGGCAGCTCTGTGGCTCTGTGATTGACAGGTTGTGGCTATGTGGGCAACAGGGGTTTAAAACATTTACTTTCGGGCCTGATCTCATATGCCCGCCTCTCTCCTGGAACTAGACACTTTCACCTTAACAGGCCAATTGGCAAACATTACGCAGCTCTGTGGCTCTGTGATTGACAGGTTGTGGCTATGTGGGCAACAGGGTTTAAAAAATTTATTTTCGGGCCTGCTCTCATAAGCCCGCCTCTCTCCTGGAACTAGACACTTTCACCTTAACAGGCCAATTGGCAAACATTACGCAGCTCTGTGGCTCTGTGATTGACAGGTTGTGGCTATGTGGGCAACAGGGTTTAAAAAATTTATTTTCGGGCCTGCTCTCATAAACCCGCCTCTCTCCTGGAACTAGACACTTTCACCTTAACAGGCAATTGGCAAACATGACGCAGGTCTGTGGCTCTATGATTGACAGGTTGTGGCTATGTGGGCAACAGTGTTTAAAAAATTTATTTTCGGGCCTGCTCTCATAAGCCCGCCTCTCTCCTGGAACTAGACACTTTCACCTTAACAGGCCAATTGGCAAACATGACGCAGCTCTGTAGCTCTGTGATTTACAGGTTGTGGATATGTAGGCAACAGGGTTTAACAAATTTTTTTTCGGGCCTGCTCTCATAAGCCCGCCTCTCTCCTGGAACTAGACACTTTCACCTTAACAGGTCAATTGACAAACATGAGTCAGCTCTGTGGCTCTGTGATTAACAGGTTGTGGCAATGTGGGCAACAGGGTTTAAAAAATTTATTTTCGGGCCTGCTCTCATAAGCCCGCCTCTCTCCTGGAACTAGACACTTTCACCTTAACAGGCCAATTGGCAAACATGATGCAGCTCTGTGGCTCTGTGATTGACAGGTTGTGGCTATGTGGGCAACAGGGTTTAAAAAATTTATTTTCGGGCCTGCTCTCATAAGCCCGCCTTTCTCCTGGAACTAGACACTTTCACCTTAACAGGCCAATTGGCAAACATGAGGTAGCTCTGTGGCTCTGTGATTGACAGGTTGTGGCTATGTGGGCAACAGGGTTTAAAAAATTTATTTTCGGGCCTGCTCTCATAAGCCCGCCTTTCTCCTGGAACTAGACACTTTCACCTTAACAGGCCAATTGGCAAACATGAGGTAGCTCTGTGGCTCTGTGATTGACAGGTTGTGGCTATGTGGGCAACAGGGTTTAAAAAATTTATTTTCGGGCCTGCTCTCATAAGCCCGCCTTTCTCCTGGAACTAGACACTTTCACCTTAACAGGCCAATTGGCAAACATGAGGTAGCTCTGTGGCTCTGTGATTGACAGGTTGTGGCTATGTGGGCAACAGGGTTTAAAAAATTTATTTTCGGGCCTGCTCTCATAAGCCCGCCTCTCTCCTGGAACTAGACACTTTCACCTTAACAGGCCAATTGGCAAACATGAGGCAGCTCTGTGGCTCTGCGATTGACAGGTTGTGGCTATGTAGGCAACAGGGTTTTAAAAATTTATTTTCGGGCCTGCTCTCATAAGCCCGCTTCTCTCCTGGAACTAGACACTTTCACCTTAACAGGCCAATTGGCAAACATGAGGCAGCTCTGTGGCTCTGTGATTGACAGGTTGTGGCTATGTGGGCAACAGGGTTTAAAAAATTTATTTTCGGGCCTGCTCTCATAAGCCCGCCTCTCTCCTGGAACTAGACACTTTCACCTTAACAGGCCAATTGGCAAACATGAAGCAGCTCTGTGGCTCTGTGATTGACAGGTTGTGGCTATGTGGGCAACAGGGTTTAAAAAATTTATTTTCCGGCCTGCTCTCATAAGCCCGCCTCTCTCCTGGAACTAAACACTTTCACATTAACAGGCCAATTGGCAAATATGACGCAGCTCTGTGGCTCTGTGATTGACAGGTTGTGGCTATGTCGGCAACAGGGTTTAAAACATTTATTTTCGGGCCTGCTCTCATAAGCCCGCCTCTCTCCTGGAACTAGACACTTTCACCTTATCAGGCCAATTGGCAAACATGAGGCAGCTCTGTGGCTCTGTGATTGACAGGTTGTGGCTATGTGGGCAACAGGGTTTAAAAAATTTATTTTTGGGCCTGCTCTCATAAGCCCGCCCCTCCTGGAACACTTTCACCTTAACAGGCCAATTGGCAAACATGACGCAGCTCTGTGGCTCTCTGATTGACAGGTTGTGGCTATGTGGGCAACAGGGTTTAAAAAATTTATTTTCGGGCCTGCTCTCATAAACCCGCCTCTCTCCTGAAACTAGACACTTTCACCTTAACAGGCCATTGGCAAACATGACGCAGCTCTGTGGCTCTGTGATTGACAGGTTGTGGCTATGTGGGCAACAGGGGTTTAAAACATTTATTTTCGGGCCTGCTCTCATAACCCCGCCTCTCTCCTGGAACTAGACACTTTCACCTTAACAGGCCAATTGGCAAACATGAGGCAGCTCTGTGGCTCTGTGATTGACAGGTTGTGGCTATGTGGGCAACAGGGTTTAAAACATTTATTTTTGGGCCAGCTCTCATAAGCCAGCCTCTCTCCTGGTACTAGACACTTTCACCTTAACAGGCCAATTGGCAAACATGAGGCAGCTCTGTGGCTCTGTGATTGACAGGTTGTGGCTATGTGGGCAACAGGGGTTTAAAACATTTATTTTCGGGCCTGCTCTCATAATCCCGCCTCTCTCCTGGAACTAGACACTTTCACCTTAACAGGCCAATTGGCAAACATGAGGCAGCTCTGTGGCTCTGTGATTGACAGGTTGTGGCTATGTGGGCAACAGGGTTTAAAAAAATTATTTTCGGGCCTGCTCTCATAAGCCTGCCTCTCTCCTGGAACTAGACACTTTCATCTTAACAGGCCAATTGGCAAACATGAGGCAGCTCTGTGGCTCTGTGATTGACAGGATGTGGCTATGTGTGCAACAGGGTTTAAAAAATTTATTTTCGGGCCTGCTCTCATAAGCCAGCCTCTCTCCTGGAACTAGACACTTTCACCTTAACAGGCCAATTGGCAAACATGAGGCAGCTCTGTGGCTCTGTGATTGACAGGATGTGGCTATGTGGGCAACAGGGTTTAAAAAATTTATTTTCGGGCCTGCTCTCATAAGCCCGCCTCTCTCCTGGAACTAGACACTTTCACCTTAACAGGCCAATTGGCAAACATGAGGCAGCTCTGTGGCTCTGTGATTGACAGGATGTGGCTATGTGGCAACAGGGTTTAAAAAATTTATTTTTGGGCCTGCTCTCATAAGCCCGCCTCTCTCCTGGAACTAGACACTTTCACCTTAACAGGCCAATTGGCAAACATGAGGCAGCTCTGTGGCTCTGTGATTGACAGGATGTGGCTATGTGGGCAACAGGGTTTAAAAAAATTATTTTCGGGCCTGCTCTCATAAGCCCGCCTCTCTCCTGGAACTAGACACTTTCACCTTAACAGGCCAATTGGCAAACATGAGGCAGCTCTGTGGCTCTGTGATTGACAGGTTGTGGCTATGTGGGCAACAGGGTTTAAAAAATTTATTTTTGGGCCTGCTCTCATAAGCCCGCCTCTCTCCTGGAACTAGACACTTTCACCTTAACAGGCCAATTGGCAAACATGAGGCAGCTCTGTGGCTCTGTGATTGACAGGTTGTGGCTATGTGGGCAACAGGGTTTAAAAAATTTATTTTTGGGCCTGCTCTCATAAGCCCGCCTCTCCTGGAACACTTTCACCTTAACAGGCCAATTGGCAAACATGAGGCAGCTCTGTGGCTCTGTGATTGACAGGTTGTGGCTATGTGGGCAACAGGGGTTTAAAACATTTACTTTCGGGCCTGATCTCATATGCCCGCCTCTCTCCTGGAACTAGACACTTTCACCTTAACAGGCCAATTGGCAAACATTACGCAGCTCTGTGGCTCTGTGATTGACAGGTTGTGGCTATGTGGGCAACAGGGTTTAAAAAATTTATTTTCGGGCCTGCTCTCATAAGCCCGCCTCTCTCCTGGAACTAGACACTTTCACCTTAACAGGCCATTGGCAAACATGACGCAGGTCTGTGGCTCTATGATTGACAGGTTGTGGCTATGTGGGCAACAGGGTTTAAAACATTTATTTTCAGGCCTGCTCTCATAACCCCGCCTCTCTCCTGGAACTAGAGACTTTCACCTTAACAGGCCAATTGGCAAACATGAGGCAGCTCTGTGGCTCTGTGATTGACAGGTTGTGGCTATGTGGGCAACAGGGTTTAAAAAATTTATTTTCGGGACTGCTCTCATAAGCCCGCTTTTCTCCTGGAACTAGACACTTTCACCTTAACAGGCCAATTGGCAAACATGACGCAGCTCTGTGGCTCTGTGATTGACAGGTTGTGGCTATGTGGGCAACAGGGTTTAAGAAATTTATTTTCGGGCCTGCTCTCATAAGCCCGCCTTCCTCCTGTTACTAGACACTTTCACCTTAACAGGCCAATTGGCAAACATGAGGCAGCTCTGTTGCTCTGTGATTGACAGGTTGTGGCTATGTGGGCAACAGGGTTTAAAACATTTATTTTCGGGCCTGCTCTCTTAAGCCCGCCTCTCTCCTGGAACTAGACACTTTCACCTTAACAGGCCAATTGGCAAACATGATGCAGCTCTGTGGCTCTGTGATTGACAGGTTGTGGCTATGTGGGCAACAGGGTTTAAAAAATTTATTTTCGGGCCTGCTCTCATAAGCCCGCCTTTCTCCTGGAACTAGACACTTTCACCTTAACAGGCCAATTGGCAAACATGAGGTAGCTCTGTGGCTCTGTGATTGACAGGTTGTGGCTATGTGGGCAACAGGGTTTAAAAAATTTATTTTCGGGCCTGCTCTCATAAGCCCGCCTCTCTCCTGGAACTAGACACTTTCACCTTAACAGGCCAATTGGCAAACATGAGGCAGCTCTGTGGCTCTGCGATTGACAGGTTGTGGCTATGTAGGCAACAGGGTTTAAAAAATTTATTTTCGGGCCTGCTCTCATAAGCCCGCTTCTCTCCTGGAACTAGACACTTTCACCTTAACAGGCCAATTGGCAAACATGAGGCAGCTCTGTGGCTCTGTGATTGACAGGTTGTGGCTATGTGGGCAACAGGGTTTAAAAAATTTATTTTCGGGCCTGCTCTCATAAGCCCGCCTCTCTCCTGGAACTAGACACTTTCACCTTAACAGGCCAATTGGCAAACATGAAGCAGCTCTGTGGCTCTGTGATTGACAGGTTGTGGCTATGTGGGCAACAGGGTTTAAAAAATTTATTTTCCGGCCTGCTCTCATAAGCCCGCCTCTCTCCTGGAACTAAACACTTTCACATTAACAGGCCAATTGGCAAATATGACGCAGCTCTGTGGCTCTGTGATTGACAGGTTGTGGCTATGTCGGCAACAGGGTTTAAAACATTTATTTTCGGGCCTGCTCTCATAAGCCCGCCTCTCTCCTGGAACTAGACACTTTCACCTTATCAGGCCAATTGGCAAACATGAGGCAGCTCTGTGGCTCTGTGATTGACAGGTTGTGGCTATGTGGGCAACAGGGTTTAAAAAATTTATTTTTGGGCCTGCTCTCATAAGCCCGCCCCTCCTGGAACACTTTCACCTTAACAGGCCAATTGGCAAACATGACGCAGCTCTGTGGCTCTCTGATTGACAGGTTGTGGCTATGTGGGCAACAGGGTTTAAAAAATTTATTTTCGGGCCTGCTCTCATAAACCCGCCTCTCTCCTGAAACTAGACACTTTCACCTTAACAGGCCATTGGCAAACATGACGCAGCTCTGTGGCTCTGTGATTGACAGGTTGTGGCTATGTGGGCAACAGGGGTTTAAAACATTTATTTTCGGGCCTGCTCTCATAACCCCGCCTCTCTCCTGGAACTAGACACTTTCACCTTAACAGGCCAATTGGCAAACATGAGGCAGCTCTGTGGCTCTGTGATTGACAGGTTGTGGCTATGTGGGCAACAGGGTTTAAAACATTTATTTTTGGGCCTGCTCTCATAAGCCAGCCTCTCTCCTGGTACTAGACACTTTCACCTTAACAGGCCAATTGGCAAACATGAGGCAGCTCTGTGGCTCTGTGATTGACAGGTTGTGGCTATGTGGGCAACAGGGGTTTAAAACATTTATTTTCGGGCCTGCTCTCATAATCCCGCCTCTCTCCTGGAACTAGACACTTTCACCTTAACAGGCCAATTGGCAAACATGAGGCAGCTCTGTGGCTCTGTGATTGACAGGTTGTGGCTATGTGGGCAACAGGGTTTAAAAAAATTATTTTCGGGCCTGCTCTCATAAGCCTGCCTCTCTCCTGGAACTAGACACTTTCATCTTAACAGGCCAATTGGCAAACATGAGGTAGCTCTGTGGCTCTGTGATTGACAGGATGTGGCTATGTGTGCAACAGGGTTTAAAAAATTTATTTTCGGGCCTGCTCTCATAAGCCCGCCTCTCTCCTGGAACTAGACACTTTCACCTTAACAGGCCAATTGGCAAACATGAGGCAGCTCTGTGGCTCTGTGATTGACAGGATGTGGCTATGTGGGCAACAGGGTTTAAAAAATTTATTTTCGGGCCTGCTCTCATAAGCCCGCCTCTCTCCTGGAACTAGACACTTTCACCTTAACAGGCCAATTGGCAAACATGAGGCAGCTCTGTGGCTCTGTGATTGACAGGATGTGGCTATGTGGCAACAGGGTTTAAAAAATTTATTTTCGGGCCTGCTCTCATAAGCCCGCCTCTCTCCTGGAACTAGACACTTTCACCTTAACAGGCCAATTGGCAAACATGAGGCAGCTCTGTGGCTCTGTGATTGACAGGATGTGGCTATGTGGGCAACAGGGTTTAAAAAAATTATTTTCGGGCCTGCTCTCATAAGCCCGCCTCTCTCCTGGAACTAGACACTTTCACCTTAACAGGCCAATTGGCAAACATGAGGCAGCTCTGTGGCTCTGTGATTGACAGGTTGTGGCTATGTGGGCAACAGGGTTTAAAAAATTTATTTTTGGGCCTACTCTCATAAGCCCGCCTCTCTCCTGGAACTAGACACTTTCACCTTAACAGGCCAATTGGCAAACATGAGGCAGCTCTGTGGCTCTGTGATTGACAGGTTGTGGCTATGTGGGCAACAGGGTTTAAAAAATTTATTTTTGGGCCTGCTCTCATAAGCCCGCCTCTCCTGGAACACTTTCACCTTAACAGGCCAATTGGCAAACATGAGGCAGCTCTGTGGCTCTGTGATTGACAGGTTGTGGCTATGTGGGCAACAGGGGTTTAAAACATTTACTTTCGGGCCTGATCTCATATGCCCGCCTCTCTCCTGGAACTAGACACTTTCACCTTAACAGGCCAATTGGCAAACATTACGCAGCTCTGTGGCTCTGTGATTGACAGGTTGTGGCTATGTGGGCAACAGGGTTTAAAAAATTTATTTTCGGGCCTGCTCTCATAAGCCCGCCTCTCTCCTGGAACTAGACACTTTCACCTTAACAGGCCATTGGCAAACATGACGCAGGTCTGTGGCTCTATGATTGACAGGTTGTGGCTATGTGGGCAACAGGGTTTAAAACATTTATTTTCAGGCCTGCTCTCATAACCCCGCCTCTCTCCTGGAACTAGAGACTTTCACCTTAACAGGCCAATTGGCAAACATGAGGCAGCTCTGTGGCTCTGTGATTGACAGGTTGTGGCTATGTGGGCAACAGGGTTTAAAAAATTTATTTTCGGGACTGCTCTCATAAGCCCGCTTTTCTCCTGGAACTAGACACTTTCACCTTAACAGGCCAATTGGCAAACATGACGCAGCTCTGTGGCTCTGTGATTGACAGGTTGTGGCTATGTGGGCAACAGGGTTTAAGAAATTTATTTTCGGGCCTGCTCTCATAAGCCCGCCTTCCTCCTGTTACTAGACACTTTCACCTTAACAGGCCAATTGGCAAACATGAGGCAGCTCTGTTGCTCTGTGATTGACAGGTTGTGGCTATGTGGGCAACAGGGTTTAAAACATTTATTTTCGGGCCTGCTCTCTTAAGCCCGCCTCTCTCCTGGAACTAGACACTTTCACCTTAACAGGCCATTGGCAAACATGACGCAGCTCTGTGGCTCTGTGATTGACAGGTTGTGGCTATGTGGGCAACAGGGTTTAAAACATTTATTTTTGGGCCTGCTCTCATAAACCCGCCTCTCTCCTGGTACTAGACACTTTCACCTTAACAGGCAAATTGGCAAACATGACGCAGCTCTGTGGCTCTGTGATTGACAGGTTGTGGCTATGTGGGCAACAGGGGTTTAAAACATTTATTTTTGGGCCTGCTCTCATAAGCCCGCCTCTCTCCTGGAACTAGACACTTTCACTTTAACAGGCCAATTGGCAAACATGAGGCAGCTCTGTGGCTCTGTGATTGACAGGTTGTGGCTATGTGGGCAGCAGGGTTTAAAAAATTTATTTTCGCGCCTGCTCTCATAAGCCCGCCTTTCTCCTGGAACTAGACACTTTCACCTTAACAGGCCAATTGGCAAACATGAGGCAGCTCTGTGGCTCTGTGATTGACAGGTTGTGGCTATGTGGGCAACAGGGTTTAAAAAATTTATTTTCGGGCCTGCTCTCATAAGCCCGCCTTTCTCCTGGAACTAGACACTTTCACCTTAACAGGCCAATTGGCAAACATGAGGCAGCTCTGTGGCTCTGTGATTGACAGGTTGTGGCTATGTGGGCAACAGGGTTTAAAAAAAGTATTTTCGGGCCTGCTCTCATAAGCCCGCCTTTCTCCTGGAACTAGACACTTTCACCTTAACAGGCCAATTGGCAAACATGAGGTAGCTCTGTGGCTCTGTGATTGACAGGTTGTGGCTATGTGGGCAACAGGGTTTAAAAAATTTATTTTCGGGCCTGCTCTCATAAGCCCGCCTCTCTCCTGGAACTAGACACTTTCACCTTAACAGGCCAATTGGCAAACATGAGGCAGCTCTGTGGCTCTGCGATTGACAGGTTGTGGCTATGTAGGCAACAGGGTTTAAAAAATTTATTTTCGGGCCTGCTCTCATAAGCCCGCTTCTCTCCTGGAACTAGACACTTTCACCTTAACAGGCCAATTGGCAAACATGAGGCAGCTCTGTGGCTCTGTGATTGACAGGTTGTGGCTATGTGGGCAACAGGGTTTAAAAAATTTATTTTCGGGCCTGCTCTCATAAGCCCGCCTCTCTCCTGGAACTAGACACTTTCACCTTAACAGGCCAATTGGCAAACATGAAGCAGCTCTGTGGCTCTGTGATTGACAGGTTGTGGCTATGTGGGCAACAGGGTTTAAAAAATTTATTTTCCGGCCTGCTCTCATAAGCCCGCCTCTCTCCTGGAACTAAACACTTTCACATTAACAGGCCAATTGGCAAATATGACGCAGCTCTGTGGCTCTGTGATTGACAGGTTGTGGCTATGTCGGCAACAGGGTTTAAAACATTTATTTTCGGGCCTTCTCTCATAAGCCCGCCTCTCTCCTGGAACTAGACACTTTCACATTATCAGGCCAATTGGCAAACATGAGGCAGCTCTGTGGCTCTGTGATTGACAGGTTGTGGCTATGTGGGCAACAGGGTTTAAAAAATTTATTTTTGGGCCTGCTCTCATAAGCCCGCCCCTCCTGGAACACTTTCACCTTAACAGGCCAATTGGCAAACATGACGCAGCTCTGTGGCTCTCTGATTGACAGGTTGTGGCTATGTGGGCAACAGGGTTTAAAAAATTTATTTTCGGGCCTGCTCTCATAAACCCGCCTCTCTCCTGAAACTAGACACTTTCACCTTAACAGGCCATTGGCAAACATGACGCAGCTCTGTGGCTCTGTGATTGACAGGTTGTGGCTATGTGGGCAACAGGGGTTTAAAACATTTATTTTCGGGCCTGCTCTCATAACCCCGCCTCTCTCCTGGAACTAGACACTTTCACCTTAACAGGCCAATTGGCAAACATGAGGCAGCTCTGTGGCTCTGTGATTGACAGGTTGTGGCTATGTGGGCAACAGGGTTTAAAACATTTATTTTTGGGCCTGCTCTCATAAGCCAGCCTCTCTCCTGGTACTAGACACTTTCACCTTAACAGGCCAATTGGCAAACATGAGGCAGCTCTGTGGCTCTGTGATTGACAGGTTGTGGCTATGTGGGCAACAGGGGTTTAAAACATTTATTTTCGGGCCTGCTCTCATAATCCCGCCTCTCTCCTGGAACTAGACACTTTCACCTTAACAGGCCAATTGGCAAACATGAGGCAGCTCTGTGGCTCTGTGATTGACAGGTTGTGGCTATGTGGGCAACAGGGTTTAAAAAAATTATTTTCGGGCCTGCTCTCATAAGCCTGCCTCTCTCCTGGAACTAGACACTTTCATCTTAACAGGCCAATTGGCAAACATGAGGTAGCTCTGTGGCTCTGTGATTGACAGGATGTGGCTATGTGTGCAACAGGGTTTAAAAAATTTATTTTCGGGCCTGCTCTCATAAGCCCGCCTCTCTCCTGGAACTAGACACTTTCACCTTAACAGGCCAATTGGCAAACATGAGGCAGCTCTGTGGCTCTGTGATTGACAGGATGTGGCTATGTGGGCAACAGGGTTTAAAAAATTTATTTTCGGGCCTGCTCTCATAAGCCCGCCTCTCTCCTGGAACTAGACACTTTCACCTTAACAGGCCAATTGGCAAACATGAGGCAGCTCTGTGGCTCTGTGATTGACAGGATGTGGCTATGTGGCAACAGGGTTTAAAAAATTTATTTTCGGGCCTGCTCTCATAAGCCCGCCTCTCTCCTGGAACTAGACACTTTCACCTTAACAGGCCAATTGGCAAACATGAGGCAGCTCTGTGGCTCTGTGATAGACAGGATGTGGCTATGTGGGCAACAGGGTTTAAAAAAATTATTTTCGGGCCTGCTCTCATAAGCCCGCCTCTCTCCTGGAACTAGACACTTTCACCTTAACAGGCCAATTGGCAAACATGAGGCAGCTCTGTGGCTCTGTGATTGACAGGTTGTGGCTATGTGGGCAACAGGGTTTAAAAAATTTATTTTTGGGCCTACTCTCATAAGCCCGCCTCTCTCCTGGAACTAGACACTTTCACCTTAACAGGCCAATTGGCAAACATGAGGCAGCTCTGTGGCTCTGTGATTGACAGGTTGTGGCTATGTGGGCAACAGGGTTTAAAAAATTTATTTTTGGGCCTGCTCTCATAAGCCCGCCTCTCCTGGAACACTTTCACCTTAACAGGCCAATTGGCAAACATGAGGCAGCTCTGTGGCTCTGTGATTGACAGGTTGTGGCTATGTGGGCAACAGGGGTTTAAAACATTTACTTTCGGGCCTGATCTCATATGCCCGCCTCTCTCCTGGAACTAGACACTTTCACCTTAACAGGCCAATTGGCAAACATTACGCAGCTCTGTGGCTCTGTGATTGACAGGTTGTGGCTATGTGGGCAACAGGGTTTAAAAAATTTATTTTCGGGCCTGCTCTCATAAGCCCGCCTCTCTCCTGGAACTAGACACTTTCACCTTAACAGGCCATTGGCAAACATGACGCAGCTCTGTGGCTCTGTGATTGACAGGTTGTGGCTATGTGGGCAACAGGGGTTTAAAACATTTATTTTCGGGCCTGCTCTCATAACCCCGCCTCTCTCCTGGAACTAGACACTTTCACCTTAACAGGCCAATTGGCAAACATGAGGCAGCTCTGTGGCTCTGTGATTGACAGGTTGTGGCTATGTGGGCAACAGGGTTTAAAACATTTATTTTTGGGCCTGCTCTCATAAGCCAGCCTCTCTCCTGGTACTAGACACTTTCACCTTAACAGGCCAATTGGCAAACATGAGGCAGCTCTGTGGCTCTGTGATTGACAGGTTGTGGCTATGTGGGCAACAGGGGTTTAAAACATTTATTTTCGGGCCTGCTCTCATAATCCCGCCTCTCTCCTGGAACTAGACACTTTCACCTTAACAGGCCAATTGGCAAACATGAGGCAGCTCTGTGGCTCTGTGATTGACAGGTTGTGGCTATGTGGGCAACAGGGTTTAAAAAAATTATTTTCGGGCCTGCTCTCATAAGCCTGCCTCTCTCCTGGAACTAGACACTTTCATCTTAACAGGCCAATTGGCAAACATGAGGTAGCTCTGTGGCTCTGTGATTGACAGGATGTGGCTATGTGTGCAACAGGGTTTAAAAAATTTATTTTCGGGCCTGCTCTCATAAGCCCGCCTCTCTCCTGGAACTAGACACTTTCACCTTAACAGGCCAATTGGCAAACATGAGGCAGCTCTGTGGCTCTGTGATTGACAGGTTGTGGCTATGTGGGCAACAGGGTTTAAAAAATTTATTTTCGGGCCTGCTCTCATAAGCCCGCCTCTCTCCTGGAACTAGACACTTTCACCTTAACAGGCCAATTGGCAAACATGAGGCAGCTCTGTGGCTCTGTGATTGACAGGATGTGGCTATGTGGCAACAGGGTTTAAAAAATTTATTTTCGGGCCTGCTCTCATAAGCCCGCCTCTCTCCTGGAACTAGACACTTTCACCTTAACAGGCCAATTGGCAAACATGAGGCAGCTCTGTGGCTCTGTGATTGACAGGATGTGGCTATGTGGGCAACAGGGTTTAAAAAAATTATTTTCGGGCCTGCTCTCATAAGCCCGCCTCTCTCCTGGAACTAGACACTTTCACCTTAACAGGCCAATTGGCAAACATGAGGCAGCTCTGTGGCTCTGTGATTGACAGGTTGTGGCTATGTGGGCAACAGGGTTTAAAAAATTTATTTTTGGGCCTACTCTCATAAGCCCGCCTCTCTCCTGGAACTAGACACTTTCACCTTAACAGGCCAATTGGCAAACATGAGGCAGCTCTGTGGCTCTGTGATTGACAGGTTGTGGCTATGTGGGCAACAGGGTTTAAAAAATTTATTTTTGGGCCTGCTCTCATAAGCCCGCCCCTCCTGGAACACTTTCACCTTAACAGGCCAATTGGCAAACATGAGGCAGCTCTGTGGCTCTGTGATTGACAGGTTGTGGCTATGTGGGCAACAGGGGTTTAAAACATTTACTTTCGGGCCTGATCTCATATGCCCGCCTCTCTCCTGGAACTAGACACTTTCACCTTAACAGGCCAATTGGCAAACATTACGCAGCTCTGTGGCTCTGTGATTGACAGGTTGTGGCTATGTGGGCAACAGGGTTTAAAAAATTTATTTTCGGGCCTGCTCTCATAAGCCCGCCTCTCTCCTGGAACTAGACACTTTCACCTTAACAGGCCATTGGCAAACATGACGCAGGTCTGTGGCTCTATGATTGACAGGTTGTGGCTATGTGGGCAACAGGGTTTAAAACATTTATTTTCAGGCCTGCTCTCATAACCCCGCCTCTCTCCTGGAACTAGAGACTTTCACCTTAACAGGCCAATTGGCAAACATGAGGCAGCTCTGTGGCTCTGTGATTGACAGGTTGTGGCTATGTGGGCAACAGGGTTTAAAAAATTTATTTTCGGGACTGCTCTCATAAGCCCGCTTTTCTCCTGGAACTAGACACTTTCACCTTAACAGGCCAATTGGCAAACATGACGCAGCTCTGTGGCTCTGTGATTGACAGGTTGTGGCTATGTGGGCAACAGGGTTTAAGAAATTTATTTTCGGGCCTGCTCTCATAAGCCCGCCTTCCTCCTGTTACTAGACATTTTCACCTTAACAGGCCAATTGGCAAACATGAGGCAGCTCTGTTGCTCTGTGATTGACAGGTTGTGGCTATGTGGGCAACAGGGTTTAAAACATTTATTTTCGGGCCTGCTCTCTTAAGCCCGCCTCTCTCCTGGAACTAGACACTTTCACCTTAACAGGCCATTGGCAAACATGACGCAGCTCTGTGGCTCTGTGATTGACAGGTTGTGGCTATGTGGGCAACAGGGTTTAAAACATTTATTTTTGGGCCTGCTCTCATAAACCCGCCTCTCTCCTGGTACTAGACACTTTCACCTTAACAGGCAAATTGGCAAACATGACGCAGCTCTGTGGCTCTGTGATTGACAGGTTGTGGCTATGTGGGCAACAGGGGTTTAAAACATTTATTTTTGGGCCTGCTCTCATAAGCCCGCCTCTCTCCTGGAACTAGACACTTTCACTTTAACAGGCCAATTGGCAAACATGAGGCAGCTCTGTGGCTCTGTGATTGACAGGTTGTGGCTATGTGGGCAGCAGGGTTTAAAAAATTTATTTTCGCGCCTGCTCTCATAAGCCCGCCTTTCTCCTGGAACTAGACACTTTCACCTTAACAGGCCAATTGGCAAACATGAGGCAGCTCTGTGGCTCTGTGATTGACAGGTTGTGGCTATGTGGGCAACAGGGTTTAAAAAATTTATTTTCGGGCCTGCTCTCATAAGCCCGCCTTTCTCCTGGAACTAGACACTTTCACCTTAACAGGCCAATTGGCAAACATGAGGCAGCTCTGTGGCTCTGTGATTGACAGGTTGTGGCTATGTGGGCAACAGGGTTTAAAAAAAGTATTTTCGGGCTGCTCTCATAAGCCCGCCTCTCTCCTGGAACTAGACACTTTCACCTTAACAGGCCAATTGGCAAACATGAGGCAGCTATGCGGTCTGTGATTGACAGGTTGTGGCTATGTGGGCAACAGGGTTTAAAAAATTTATTTTTGGGCCTGCTCTCATAAGCCCGCCTCTCTCCTGGAACTAGACACTTTCACCTTAACAGGCCAATTGGCAAACATGAGGCAGCTCTGTGGCTCTGTGATTGACAGGATGTGGCTATGTGGGCAACAGGGTTTAAAAAATTTATTTTCGGGCCTGCTCTCATAAGCCCGCCTTTCTCCTGGAACTAGACACTTTCACCTTAACAGGCCAATTGGCAAACATGAGGCACCTCTGTGGCTCTGTGATTGACATGTTGTGGCTATGTGGGCAACAGGGTTTAAAAAATTTATTTTTGGGCCTGCTCTCATAAGCCCGCCTCTCTCCTGGAACTAGACACTTTCACCTTAACAGGCCAATTGGCAAACATGAAGCAGCTCTGTGGCTCTGTGATTGACAGGTTGTAGCTATGTGGGCAACAGGGTTTAAAAAATTTATTTTCGGGCCTGCTCTCATAAGCTCGCCTCTCTCCTGGAACTAGACACTTTCACCTTAATAGGCCAATTGGCAAACACGAGGCAGCTCTGTGGCTCTGTGATTGACAGGTTGTGGCTATTTGGGCAACAGGGTTTAAAACATTTATTTTTGGGCCTGCTCTCATAAGCCCGCCTCTCTCCTGGAACTAGACACTTTCACCTTAACAGGCCAATTGGCAAACATGAGGCAGCTCTGTGGCTCTGTGATTGACAGGTTGTGGCTATGTGGGCAACAGGGGTTTAAACAAATCACTGGAGGAATAAGATTATATTCTGTGATGATAGTCTATGACGATTTCATTAATCACAGCTCTTGAACAAAAATACTGAATAATATATAAATTTAAATTTAAATGTGAAGTGCTCAGACCTTATAACCAGTGTTTTAAGTGTTATCACCAAAACGAGGTTAACAAAGGGACCATCATTGTCTTCACTGTCCCTTGACCACCTAGATTGTATCACCAAAAACTCTCAGCGTAAGTAATTTGTATTAAATGGTGTACTTATCTCGCCAGGTGGTAGTAGGTGCTGTTAATCCTCGTTCAAACAAACGTAAAGAAAGTGATGTGCTTTTAAAAGATTTTTTCTATGTGTGCCTTTCACTTCATAGTCCCTGTCCCCCCGACCCAGGTTTCGTATCTTCGTCAGGGAGGGACATTGGTGCTAGAGAAAATCAATTAAAACAATAGTCAACTTTATTAAATCATCTGACGTTAAAAGATCTAAAGTAGAATCTTATAGATTACTCGTAATCTTACAATGAAAAGTATTATATAAGTGTTAAAAAGAAAATATCAATAGGTCTACATACCAGTTGTTGGCTCACTAAGAATAGACCAGACCTCAGAGGTGGGAAAACTAAGTTCCAGAGACCAGAATTTTGGTTTTATAGGTAAAAACCGGAACTCTTATATTGGACCCTACCGGAAATGAGATCAACAAGAAAATGTCATGACTCTCCCCATTACGTTATAATAAAAGCCAGTCTATCTCTGAATTTAAACCATCAGGGGTAAGTGTGTGCCAGTTATAAATAAACCGCTGTTCCTTCTGAATGAGTAATTTGGAAAGATCACCTTGAAAGTGTTCTATGTGTAATAACACCGTATATTGAAGATCTTCAAGCGTGTGTGCCTCGCTCAACCAATGGGGAACTAAAGGGGCGGTGATACGTTTTGTACGAATGCTGCTCAAATGCTCAATGATACGAGTTTTAATTTTGCGGGAAGTCTGCCCTATGTATATTTTTAAACAAGGACACTGAATGTAATAAATAACTCCTTTGGAGTCACATGTAGTATCAGTGTTTAATATAAACCTACGACCACCCGAAAAAGGGATTGTTAATTGAGCAGTATTCATAATATGCTTACATACCTTACATTTACCACACGGTTGGTGAGATTTCTTCTGTGTAGTGGAAATGTCAAAATTCTTATGTTTTAATTTTTCGCCCAAATTAGGTCCTCTTGAAAATGCGAATTTAGGTTTTTGAGTAAGCGAAGGATGACTTTGAAGTATTGACCAATGTTTTAAAATAATATGCTTGATCGCATTACTACTACCGGTGTAAGGCATCACACATACCGTATCTGACTTAGATCTTTCACTATTAGTTGGTAACATCAACCAAGGACGGTGGCAATTTTTTGCCCTCTTCCATGCTCTTCTTATTATTTTCCCAGGGTACCCACGATCCATAAATTTCTCATATAACACTGTCGCTTGTTTATTGAAATCATCTTCATTTGAGCAAATTCTTCTTAAGCGTAAGAATTGGCCAACGGGTATGCCATTTCTCAAGGCTCTTGGATGAAAACTTCCATATTGTAACAACGAATTTCTATCTGACGATTTTTTGTATAGGGAGGTAGAAACTTGATTACCTTGTTTAAAAACCATGATATCCAAAAATGATATCTGATGTTGATTATATTGGTATGTAAATGTAATATTCGGATCTTTATGATTAATATCTTCTAAAAAACTTTTCAATTCATCAATATTACCTCCCCATACAAAAAACACGTCATCTACGAATCTTTTCCAACAGGAAACGTACTTAAAAAATGGAGATTTGTACACAAATGATTCCTCAAACTGTGTCATATATAGACAGGCCAGCGTGGGAGCCACTGTAGCTCCCATGGCAACTCCTGTTGTTTGATGATATGTCAAATTTTCAAACATAAAGTAATTGTTGCCTATAACTGTGGTAGCCAATTTCTTCAACATAGTTCTTTTCCCATCACACATAGAACACTTTCAAGGTGATCTTTCCAAATTACTCATTCAGAAGGAACAGCGGTTTATTTATAACTGGCACACACTTACCCCTGATGGTTTAAATTCAGAGATAGACTGGCTTTTATTATAACGTAATGGGGAGCGTCATGACATTTTCTTGTTGATCTCATTTCCGGTAGGGTCCAATATAAGAGTTCCGGTTTTTACCTATAAAACCAAAATTCTGGTCTCTGGAACTTAGTTTTCCCACCTCTGAGGTCTGGTCTATTCTTAGTGAGCCAACAACTGGTATGTAGACCTATTGATATTTTCTTTTTAACACTTATATAATACTTTTCATTGTAAGATTACGAGTAATCTATAAGATTCTACTTTAGATCTTTTAACGTCAGATGATTTAATAAAGTTGACTATTGTTTTAATTGATTTTCTCTAGCACCAATGTCCCTCCCTGACGAAGATACGAAACCTGGGTCGGGGGGACAGGGACTATGAAGTGAAAGGCACACATAGAAAAAATCTTTTAAAAGCACATCACTTTCTTTACGTTTGTTTGAACGAGGATTAACAGCACCTACTACCACCTGGCGAGATAAGTACACCATTTAATACAAATTACTTACGCTGAGAGTTTTTGGTGATACAATCTAGGTGGTCAAGGGACAGTGAAGACAATGATGGTCCCTTTGTTAACCTCGTTTTGGTGATAACACTTAAAACACTGGTTATAAGGTCTGAGCACTTCACATTTAAATTTAAATTTATATATTATTCAGTATTTTTGTTCAAGAGCTGTGATTAATGAAATCGTCGTCGCAACAGGGGTTTAAAACATTTATTTTTGGGCCTGCTCTCATAAGCCCGCCTTTCTCCTGGAACTAGACACTTTCACCTTAACAGGCCAATTGGCAAACATGAGGCAGCTCTGTGGCTCTGTGATTGACAGGTTGTGGCTATGTGGGCAACAGGGTTTAAAAAATTTATTTTTGGGCCTGCTCTCATAAGCCCGCCTCTCTCCTGGAACTAGACACTTTCACCTTAACAGGCCAATTGGCAAACATGAGGCAGCTCTGTGGCTATGTGATTGACAGGTTGTGGCTATGTGGGCAACAGGGTTTAAAACATTTACTTTCCGGCCTGCTCTCATAAGCCCGCCTCTCTCCTGGAACTAGACACTTTAACCTTAACAGGCCAATTGGCAAACATGAGCCAGCTCTGTGGCTCTGTGATTGACAGGTTTTGGCTATATGGGCAACAGGGTTTATAAAATTTATTTTCGGGCCTGCTCTCATAAGCCCGCCTCTCTCCTGGAACTAGACACTTTCACCTTAACATGCCAATTGGCAAACATGAGGCAGCTCTGTGGCTCTGTGATTGACAGGTTGTGGCTTTGTGGGCAACAGGGTTTAAAAAATTTATTTTCGGGCCTGCTATCATAAGCTCGCCTCTCTCCTGGAACTAGACACTTTCACCTTAACAGGCCAATTGGCAAACATGAGGCAGCTCTGTGGCTCTGTGATTGACAGGTTGTGGCTATGTGGGCAACAGGATTTAAAACATTTACTTTCGGGCCTGCTCTCATAAGCCCGCCTCTCTCCTGGAACTAGACACTTTAACCTTAACAGGCCAATTGGCAAACATGAGGCAGCTCTGTGGCTCTGTGATTGACAGGTTGTGGCTATGTGGCAACAGGGTTTAAAAAATGTATTTTCGGGCCTGCTCTCATAAGCCCGCCTCTCTCCTGGAACTAGACACTTTCACCTTAACAGGCCAATTGGCAAACATGAGGCAGCTCTGTGGCTCTGTGATTGACAGGTTGTGGCTATGTGGGCAACAGGGTTTAAAAAATTTATTTTCGGGCCTGCTCTCATAAGCCCGCCTCTCTCCTGGAACTAGACACTTTCACCTTAACAGGCCATTGGCAAACATGACGCAGCTCTGTGGCTCTGTGAGGGACAGACGCTGGATTTCCCATGTGCCGTTTCTGCTGCAAATCAGCCCCTTCTCCAACAACTTCTTCCGGCAGCACCTGCTCCTGAAAGTGCACAGGTTCCCGCTCCAGTTCTGGACTCCGCTCCTGGTTCCACTCCATGTTTTCTATCATGCCGGAGACACCAGCTAACGGTATACTGCTCTCTGGGACAGTTAGTTTCAGAGAGCTCCTCCCAGAGGTAGCCTGCTGCTCTACACTCTTTGGCTGTGAAATCCCCTGCAACTGGTGCCCAGGTGATTGTAATCCAATCTCGTCCCCAATCTCTTTCACACTGCTCTCAGCTGCCATCTCCTCCTCCAGAAAGTGAAACAAGTTGCCAGGTAAATCACTGTCTTCTGCCTGCATATCCAGTTCTTTCTTTTCCAATAAAGGTGTTGATAATGCTGGTGTCTGCTGCTCCAAATAAGTGTCTCTCTGTGAAGTTTTCTTTTCCTCCTTTCTTTCGGCTGTCCTTCC